>NC_086229.1:15672408-18207408 GCF_036321145.2 Pelmatolapia mariae | reverse complement strand
ACTCCCTGCAAATCGTTTTCAAACCCACCGCCGTCTATCGCTACTCAGGTTAAACATACATAAATCACTTAGATAACTTAAACATGTTATTGTTTGGCTTTATTTTTTGTATTGTATTTGTTCCTGAGTAAATCGGTTTGGCTGAGATTAAAGTTGTAGTTTTTACACAGCTGAATAAACGTCAAGCAGACAACTGATTATCAGAAGTGTGAGATGCTCAAGAATATACTCCAGTGTCCTGTTATATTTTAGATAGCAAGGAGTTTATTAAACTTCACTGAAACAATCTGCAAGTTTCATTAAAATTTAATAAACTGTCATCTTGTCTTTATTTTTAGTTACCACATACCTTAAACAATTAAAGCTATAAGCTAATGATAGTTATATAAGCAGGGCTCTAGAGTGCGACCAATATGGTCGCAAATGCGACCAAATTTTTCCGTGGTGCGACTAAAAAAAAACATTTGGTCGCACCAGTGCGACCAATTGTTACCAACATTTGGTCGCACCTGTTTGGGTAACAAAAAAAAATCTGTGCAACTCTCCATGTTGTCAACAGCAGACACACATTATGCCCCTATCGTGGACTAAACCAATCAGAGATAGTCAGGGGCGGGACCTCTCTGATTGGCTGTGGTCCAGTGGAAAGTGCAAGTAGAAGAGGGAGGTGAGTAGCTTTAATAAGGCGATATCAATTCATTAACGGATTCCACACAAAGACGTAAACACAGAGCGACCCGACGCATCAGAATCAGCTTTGTCTTTCTCGGCTTTCTCACCGGACGGCCCGGAGACGGACATGCTGTCGGAGCTTAGCGATTCTGATGCGTCGGGTCCGCGCTGTGTTTACGTTTTTTTGCACTGATTCTGAGCTGCAGGTTTTGTCTCTCCAACCAAAATTCGCCGAGCCAAAAAGAAGCAGCAAACTGCGCTTCACATTTGATCAATGTCGTCATGAATTCCCTCTGACTTTTGCTGTTTTGCTTCCCCACGATAAAAATTACACTTCCTACACAGCTCCCTGTGTGTACTTCAAGAACAGTTTCCCGTCTCAAATCTCTGTTTTCTGGATTATTCATTCGCTTATTACCCACCAGTCTACCGTTGTTTACAGCGCTGTCTTTTTCTTTTTTCATGTAAATGACGTCCGACAAGAAAGCCTAATTTCTGCTGTTCAATACTGAAGAAATTTAAACTTCTTAAAATTATGCAAAATTGCAGAATATTGCAGAATATTTTTAAGGTTATCTGCTATAAAACGCCAGACCAGGAAAATCTCCTTCATGTTTTTCTGTGTTTTATTCTCAGTTACTTTTACACAAAGGCATCTGCTGTGATGTTCACAATTCTGATGAAGTCTCACAAGTGTCAGTACTGATAAATGATCAGAATTATAATATTTCTGACTGTCTGAGGCTAAATTGAATCGAATCAGGACTTTGAGAACCGGAATTGAATGGATTATAGAAATCAGTGATGATACCCAGCCCTAGTGAGCAGCCTAGGCCTGACAGAAGTGGATGTAGCTGTGGGTAATAAGAAAAGATGAAAAGAACTATTGATAACTTTTGTGTTAAGTTAAGGACTGATCCGTCTGAAATTCATAGCCAGTGCTCTGACACAGTGCCATCAATCTTTGAATGCTGAAAAAGCAGCAGTGTATCCAGAAAACACACTTCATGCTGCAATAAATGCACTGTCCAAGTGTCCTCTCTCCCCACTGCCTTTCAGCAGCATGCAACAGCAAACGGGTCGTCAGAGGAGGCCAAGATGATGATTAAGTTTAACATTTTCTACAATATTGACAAAGCACTTTAAGCACAACATTGTTAGTTAATAATTTAGAAATGAATATTGTCTGTATGGACTTCCCCACCAAAGAAGGTGCACATGTAAAACTGCGGTGTTAAGCGAAGCGGTTGAAAAATTTGAGTGTGCCTAACTTTTGTGCCGGTACGCCTAACTTTTGTGCCGGTACGCCTAAATTTTTTAAGTTAGGCGTACCGGTGCGCCCATGTCAAAAAGTTAGTCTAGAGCCCTGATAAGAGCAGATGCGTGCTGGTGCGTTTTACGTCCAATGGATGCATGCTCTGATTAGTTGACTAATCGCAAAAATAATCGTTGACTAGTCGACTATCAAAATAATCGTTTGTGGCAGCCCTACCCAGCTGGTATAATAAGTTGGCAAAGGAGGAGATAGAAGCCACTAACATAAAGACAAGAAAGCTCCTTACCATGCATGGAGGGTTTCACCCCAAGTCCAGCACCCTGAGGCTGTACGCTAAGCGGAAGGGAGGGGGCCGGGGACTGGCGAGTGTCAGCACCACAGTCCCGGATGAGACAACTAACATCCAAGAATACGTTAGGAAGATGGCCCCAACTGACCGAGTGCTCAGTGAATACCTCAGGCCGCAGAAACCCAAGAAAGAGGAGGGAGACGAGGAACCATCATGGAAGGACAGGCCCCTGCATGGTATGTACCACCGGCATATAGAGGAGGTGGCTGATATGCAGAAATCCTACTAGTGGCTGTACAAAGCTGGACTGAAAGACGGCACAGAGGCACTAATCATGGCAGCACAAGAACAAGCTCTGAGTACAAGATCCATAGAGGCTGGGGTCTATCTTGCCTGGTATCTATCACACCAGGCAAGACCCCAGGTTCAGGTTGTGTAAAGATGCCCCTGAGACAATCCAGCACATAACAGCAGGGTGCAAGATGCTAGCAGGCAGGGCATACATGAAACGCCATAACCAAGTGGCCGGCATAGCATACAGAAACATCTGTGCCGAGTATGGCCTGGAAAAGATCAAAATGGGAGACGCCCCCAAAGGTGGTGGAGAATGACCGAGCTAAGATCCTGTGGGACTTCCAGATACAGACGGACAAAATGGTGGCGGCTAACCAACCGGACATAGTGGTGGTAGACAAACAGAAGAAGACGGCTGTAGTGATCGATATAGTGGTTCCGAATGACAGCAACATCAGAAAGAATGAACACAAGAAGCTGGAGAAATACCAAGGGCTCAGAGAAGAGCTCAAGAGGATGTGGAGGGTGAAGGTAACGGTGGTCCCAGTGGTAATCGGAGCACTAGGTGCGGTGACTCCCAAGCTAGGCGACTGGCTCCAGCTGATCCCGGGAACAACATCGGAGATCTCTGTCCAGAAAAGCGCAGTCCTGGGAACAACTAAGATACTGCGCAGGACCCTCAAGCTCCCAGGCCTCTGGTAGATGACCTGAGCTTGAAGGAGAGACTGGCCGCAGGGGCGAGAGTGGAAGTGGGTGTGGCGCTTCTTCCCCACATATATATGTGTTTAATAAAAATCACAATTTTTGACATCTACTGGGACTCTGCAGTCGTTTGTCTTTTCCTCAAAGTACGAATCAGGACAGTGTGTATGTTAAAAAACTCATTTTATTTTATTTTCCTCAGGCTGAGTGCCTCCAACCTCTCAGAGACAAGCTGTGAAGCTTTATCCTCAGTTCTCGGGACTCAGACCTCTAGTCTGAGAGAGCTGGACCTGAGTAACAACAGTCTGCAGGATTCAGGACTGAAGCTTCTGTCTGCTGGACTGGAGAGTCCAGATTGTATACTGGAAACACTGAGGTTAGACCAATTGCTATTTTATTTTTCATCAGATGACAAAAATAACCAATTAAACATTTTAAGGCAGCAAAGCTGAAGTTCATATATTTGTTGTATATTAGTAAGACGTAAAGGATTTCTGGAAAAAAAAAAACAGGATTAAATATTGCTAAATCTAGTAAATCATCACTGTATCCAAAGTACAGTGTTATGACAATGTTAGTTCTATTGTCGATTGTTTGTATTCCAGACTGAGTCTATGTAACTTCTCAGAGAGAAGCTGTGAAACCACCACCCAGTTCTCTAGGCTGAGAGAGCTGGACCTGAGTAACAACGATCTGCAGGATTCAGGAGCAAAGCTTGTGTCAGCTGGAGTAAGAGGTCCAAACTGCAAACTTCAAACTCTCAGGTCAGGATTCAGACTTTTCCACCGATGTATCAATTAAAATCAGATTTGTATTACACCAGCCTTTATAGACTTTTATTTTCCTTTGCGTAAATTATTACACTATGAAATATATATACTTAAGATTTTTCAAAGCAACAATTTCTGTTTGCACATGTCATTTTAGAGAGTTAGGGCTATTTTACCCTTTTTTATACTGGTAGTGAGAAAATATCCAAATTGCATATTTAGGTGTCTATTGGGCATTTCTAAAAATGATATATTTCTGTATCTCCATATTTGCACTTAAAGAGGACATGAAACGCTGCACATATAAAATCTAATTTTGATAACACTGTCTGTGAAGCTAGATTTAAGAAATAAGTGCTTAAAGTTAAAATTTGAAAAACATATTTCGTTCCATCTTCTGTCAGTACCGAATATAATGTCATGTTGTTGTTTGTTTGCGGCTAATAGACTTACATTAGATTATGTTAACTAATTTATGTCAGAATCTATAACTCAATGGAAATATGTCTGTGGAGGTTCTCAATCATCCAGGTCATCGTAGTCTAAGGGTCTTGGAAAGAAAAGCATCTGGACTTCTTTAAGTTGCTTGAAGACGTTTCACCTCTCATCTGAGAAGCTTCTTCAGTTCTAGGGTCAAATGGTGGAGAGTCCCAGATTTAATCCCCATGGGAACCGGTGCTTAAACAATGGAAAACACAAACTTTGTCCTAAAACCTCTCATGTTTAACTGTTTTTTTTTTTTTTTGGAAAAAGATAACAATGTTAGTCTTTTCTGAAGCAATAAGGCATATATGGTATCACTGTATCAAACAAGAAGACAGCCGTGTTTGCTAGTTCACCTTACGTGCATCAATTTAATAACGTGGTTAACTTACTCAATGTAAATTACACACGAATAGGGCTGCCACAATTAGTCGACTAGTCACGATTACGTCGACGATTTTGATAGTCTCATCTCTGATTTAATAGTCGACGAGTCGTTTGAAGCTTTTTAAGATCACGAAAGACGCAGGAATAAGTAGTAGGATTTAAGAGTGTAATACCGGACTGAAACAGAACATGGCAGCACTGCATGTACAAGGATGCCAGCTGCCGTTAAACCCCGAAGAAGAAGTAGCTCTGTCCCAGAATTCATAGCGCAGCCCAGCTCAGTTTCCAACAATGGCGGCAGCTAGTTAGTTTTAATATTACTGTTATTATTCTTTCTGGGTCACAAAATAAGAGTGTAACATATTTTCAGGCGAGAATGTAGCTGTGTAAACCTCAAATATCTGCTCAGTTTATCAAGACACCACATATTTTCAAAAGTGCTCCGACGTTTTCGGAGATGTCTGTTACCCACCAGCTCGATAGCTAGCTGGGGGCAAGGCTCACTAGCGCCCGTGAGAACACCGGACTCCCGGCAAATTGTTTTCAAACCCACCGCTGTCTTTCGCTACTCAGGATAAGCATACATAAGTCACTTAGATAACTTAAAAATTTTATTGTTTGGCTTTTTTAGTATTTTATTTGTTCCTGAGTAAATTGGTTTGGCTGAGATTAAAGTTATAGTTTTTTACTGTTATATTTTAGATAGCAAGGAGTTTATTAAACTTCACCGAAACAATCTGCAAATTTCATTAAAATTTATTAAACTATCATCTTGTCTTTATTTTTAGTTACCACATACCCTAAACACTTAAAGCTGTAAGCTAATGATAGTTATATAAGAGCAGATGCATGGTGGTGCAATAAACTGTACGTTTGACGTCCAATGGATGCATGATCTGATTAGTCGACTAATCGCAAAAATAATCGGTGACTAGTCGACTATCAAAATAATCATTTGTGGCAGCCCTACACACGAACAACATTAAGGTACTCGCCCAGAGAAGAATCATCATCATCCATCATCATTTCTGCTATACTGGCAGGGTTAGGGGTCAGGACTCTACTCTTCGGGTTCTTGGGGGATGTTGCTAACTCTGGGTCCGATAACAGGCAAGTCTTGCAGCAAGCTATCAAATATGGTGCATTTCTCGGGTTTTAAAAAAACGCTATGGGTCGCCAGGTGTTTCATCAGATTCGAGGTGTTACCTCCTTTGCACAGTATCACCTTAAAGCACTTGTTGAAGACTTCTGAGTTTGCATCTTGTGCTGTGAAGTACAGCAAGACTTTTGACCGCTTCGCCTTGGGCATTTTTGATCTGTAGCTCTGCTCTAAAAGAACGTATGTACATGGGCAGGCCTACTATCCTTGGAAAGGTAAAATGATTGGCTAGAATCCAAAGTGTATGACATCTCAAGAAAAAAAATGCACCAAAATAAAGCACCAAAATGTGCACTGCTTCTCGGTCTGGCTACTACCGTTTATGTCAGAACCAGTGGCATAATGGCACCGGATACCGGTACCCATCCCTAACTGTGACCCACACCCGTTTTCACACGTTGGCTCATGTGATTTGGTAGACGATCATTAGGGGGTCCATTGTCCCTCCTTGGGGGGGATACTCTGATGGGCTTTAAATCTGGGACTCTCCACCATTTGACCCTAGAACTGAATTATGGGCTCAAATCGTGGTCATAAATATTTTGTACTTGTAAATCAGGATTTGTATGTGTAAAAAGAATTTGTGTGTGTGTGTAAAAAAAGTTTTGTGTGTGGACTTACCCAAAAAATACATGTGAAACTCTGCACTGAAGTTACAAGTTACAAGTACGAATTTGGACCCTATTTTTCTTCCTTTCATCTGATTGGCCAATGTCATGTCAATCACAAATTTAACAATCCAGTCAGAGAACAGATGGGTTTGGCTATTGGACGGGTGCTTTATGGAGCTTCAGGTCCTGAGGGAATAAATGCCCTTTTAAATGTCGGGCCAGCTCCTTCAAACCATTAAGGAAAACAGTCTGTGGTGGTCCGAGTTTGGTGATTTTTGTGTCACAGGGTTACGTGCTTAATAAAGGGACCTCCAGAGCCTTTTTAACAGCGCTGCGGACCTCGGTTGGGGGGGGGGGCAGTGCTGTGGAAATGACAGTCTTCACTAGTAGGGATAGTTACAAAGCTTTCTTCGTTATGAATTAGCAATACATGTTTTTATTGAACATTTGAAGATTAAAAAAAAAAAAAGAACTCTTGTAGAGGACATAAAGTCAGAGATAGAAACGACAAGGACCAGGTGTATCTAGTGCAGGTAGAGCTGCCTCAAAACCCCGCAGCCAGCATAAAAAATTCTGGATCCTTGGCTTTTAGTTAGCAGTTACCATTAGGAGCCCATGCTGCGTCTGGTGTGAAAGGACCTGTATGCTGCGCACTGTGACTCACAGCAATGGTCCTGGGTCAGCCCTGACTTTGTGTTAAACTAATCCTAAAATAATAATGGTATTTCTAACCACTGATATACCACAACTTTATCCTTTCAACAGCTACTGAAAGTTAGGGGACCTAGCTTCTATCGATCCTCCAGATTCAAACTGTATTACCCTTCAAGGACCTGCAGTTCAAAAAAGTGGCCCTCCGACAGCCAGACCCATCTGTTCTCTGATTGGATAGTTAAATTTGTGATTGACATGACATTGACCAATCAGCTGAAAGGAAGAAAAATAGGGTCAAAATTCGTACTTGTAACTTGAAACTTGAGTACAGAGTTTCACACATAATTTTTGGCCAAGTCCACATACAAATCTTTTTTTATACACACAAATTCTTTTTACACATACAAATCCTGATTTACAAGTACAAAACTGATTTACAAGTACAGAATATTTATGACCGCAATTTGAGCCCATTAGCTTCCAGGATCAGAGGTGAAACGTCTTCAAGCAACTTAAAGAAGTCCAGAGGCTTTTCTTTCCAAGCTCCTTAGACAACTCAGTGGAAATTAAAGACACTAAAATTTAAAACCAGTTTAAGGGGATGACTTTTGCGCTCCCCCTTGCTGCAATAATGAGTTTTATGTTAAGAAACTGAGGTTATACTCTCCACTGTCATTTTCTGCATATTTAGCAGTAAGTGGCTGTTTGCTGTTTTTATTCCATCCACTAAACCTTCCCATTTCATTCCTGACTGTATTCTGAAGGTTTTTAGCAACAGTTAAGCTAACCTTAACCTTGCTAGCAGAAAGGAAGTGGTGATATGTGTTTAGCTTTGCCTTCAATAATACTAAATTTAAAGCTGCTGGATTTACAGATTTAAACACTGAAATAAAACATAAGTCAAATAATTCACTTACCACCAGTCCTCTTAGTGTGAAAAGGCTCTGTTGACCAAGAAATCCGTCATCCGTTATATTATTACTGCTTATTGTATTTCTGCCAAATCATGGTATTTGTTCCAAAGCATAGTATTTCTTCCAAATCCTAGTATAACTGCAAAATAAAAGTTTTTGAGGCAAATCATAGTGTTTGTGCTAAATCCTAGTAATTCTGCTCAATGATAGAATTTCTGCTATGCTGTAGTAGTTTTGCTAGATTATGATATTCGTTCTAAGTCAAAGTATTTCATGTAAATCATAGTATTTCTACCAAGTCCCAGTGTTTCTGCTAAATCATAAATCATAAATAATGTTTTGGCAGAAAAAATATTATGTAGTATAACTACTAAGTTTTAGCAGAAATACTATGTTTTAATACAGATTTAGCTAAATACTATGATTTGTCACAAATGCTATAATTTGGTACAAATACTGTGATTTGGCATAAACACTGATTTACCAGAAATACTGTGATTTGGCAGAAATACTATCAATTTGTTCAAATATTCTTATTTAGAAGAAAGACTATGTTTTAGTATAAATACTATGTTCAAACTTTAGCAGAAATAGCAGAATTTTTTTAATGTGTGCTATGACTTTTGACCATTGAAATGAATGGAACACATTATCAATGGTGGTCACTGATTTTGCTTGCCGGGTTGAGCTGTGTTTGAGCTCAGTGAGATGAGCAGCCATTCTCAGAGCGGGAGGCCTGGGCTCAAATCTAGCTTATGGCAACAATTTTTTCAGTTAACAGTTAAAATTTTGTAAATCTTTTCAACACAAATTTTAGCTGCTTCACCCCTTTTCAGCAAACTTTTCAGTTTTTGCACCCCTTTTCAGCACAAATCCCATCTTTTTTTTAAGGTGTTTCTTTATCTCTTTTCTGCAGAAATTCTGCTGATTCACCTCTCTTAAGCAGAATTTTTAGTCTTATCAGCATGAATCTCAGCATCTTCTGCTCATTTTAACAGATTATCAGTCTCCCCATCTCTTTTTTTTGTGAGAATGAGTTTGGCTCAGTGAGTTGAGTCGCCGTCTTGAGACCAGGAGGGCCAGGTTTGAATCCTGCTCATGGCAATTTCTTTTTACCTCTTTTCAGTACAAATTTCAGCTTATTTATCCCTTTTCAGTAGAAATTTTGGCTTTTCACCACTTTTAAGCAAAAAATTTCTGCCTCTTCACGTGTTTTCAGGATAATTTTCAGTTTTTTCATTGCCATACAATTTTTGCAACTTTTCATTTTTTTCAGCTATTTTCAGCAGGCAGCTTCAGCGTTACAGCATCCACACAGCATTTTCGCAGGAAATGCAATTTTTTCTAGTTATTATTCTAGTTCAGGGGTCTGCAACCTTTAACACCCAAAGAGCCACTCAGACCCGATTTCCACGCAAAAGAAAACACTGGGAGCCGCAAATACTTTTTGAAATCTAAAATGAAGATAACACTGTATATGTTTTTTTACCTTTATGCTTTGTGTGAAAAAACTAAAGTAAGTAAGTAAAGTTTATGTATTAAGCACTTTTCACAGACAGGCAGTCACAAAGCGCTGTACACAAATATTAAAATAAACAATACAATCAATAGACATTATACACAAAAGATCAAATGTAAATAATGTAAAGAACATAAAATACGTAGATCAACAAAAGGCTTGTTTGAACAGAAAGAATCTACAGGTGTGTTGCTTATGAAATCCATGAAGTGCTACAGAGAAAATTACATTTTATTTATGTAATTAACACATTTTGAACTCTTAAAGAAATATAACAAAAGGAAAGACACCCAGCTGAACTAAAATGATCCATGTAGCAAACAAAAACTGTTGTGAGCTGCCACCCTTATATCGCCTTTGGGCTTTTGGAGCCTTGACCTGACTTTTAAAAAATAATTGGAAAAAAGCACTTTGCAGCTAAAAACAGAAAAATAGATATTTGCAAAATTCTGCCTAAATATGTTTATTAACCACGTTAATGTGTGTGGCAGGGCGTGGTCTGCAGCGCTGCTGCAGGGGAGGAGAACGCACCTGAGCGGCACCCGCAATCACGCCTCGCTGCCTTAAAGTCTGTGCTCTCTCTGCTGTTGTGTTGGTGTGTGTCGGGCTGTGAGCTGAAAAGTTAAAGCCGGCTGTATGCGTACAGCAACCGTGTGTGAAAAGTGGTCGAGACGCTGAAAAGCGTGTTCATGCAAACATCGTCGGGTCTGCCGTGATATGTTTACAATAAGACTTATGGTCCCGAACTTTTGCGCACAGTGCCTGCAAATCGGGGCATTCATCTTCATGCAGGACTGTAAGCTGTCAGGCGTGAGCGGTGTTTGTTTTTAACATAGTTCACGGTGGAGAATAGCTGCTGACATAATGTGGATCCGAAGATCCATAATTGGCCTACCTGGGCTTGAAAGTCTCAATAAATGCACCGCGTTTCGGCGAGTATACCGGCTTCTGCGAGTGTGACGCTTATTTTGAGCGATGAAAAAAATAATAGAATATAATTTTATTTTTATATTTCAATATCACAATAATCTTCCAATTTAAAACTACAAGTTAAAAAAAAGAACTAAACACAAATAAAATACACGTTAGCTAAATACTTCTAATTTATTTTCCCAAACCACGCGGAGCTGCAAAATAAAGACTAAAGAGCCGCATGCGGCTCCGGAGCCGCGGGTTGCCGACCCCTGTTCTAGTTGCTTTCGTACGTTTTTTGGCCTTTAACTACTTCCTCAGTTTTTGTGCTATTTTCACCGTTCAAACTTTACAGTATTCTTCTCTTTCTGCTCTTTATCTCTATATCTTTTGGTTTTTATTACTGTTATACTTTTTAAAATATTACAGTTTTTTTCCTTTTTTTGTCCCATTGAAATGAATGGAAAACCTTAGAAATTCTGCTTAAACTTGCTTGTTTCTTAAACTGAACTACATCCTCATACTTTCATGTAGAGACTCCATTCAAACTTCAAAATGTTCTCAAATTATTGGGCTATTCATGGATATCTCAGTTTTTTCATATCTTCTACTGTTTTAATCTTATCCCTCTTTAAGTTTTCACTTGCAAAACTGTGATTTTTCAGAAAATACATGCGTTGTTAGGGTTGTTATGCAATTAACTAAGAGTGGACACTCTACCTTTCTGAATTTTCTCTTCATGTCCCAACAACTTCTTGCTACTCGCTCAATTTTCACTCAACCCCCACAAATTATACATCAAAAAGAAGGTATTTTTGCTGGCTTTCACAAAATGTCACTATCATTGTTGTGGGAGTTACAGATTTTTTGCAAATCTCCTCAGAGTAACACAAAGTCTGAAAACTCTCCTTAGACAGTCAATGGAGAGTTTGTTTAAAATCACTGCTGGAATTCCCTAATGAGAGGCATTTTCAAATCATCATATCTCCTTAACGAAGCAAAGTTAAGACATGAGGCTTGTGCCAATATATCTTCAAACACTCCTGATGCTCACAATTCAAGAATTCTTTTCTCACCTATTACCGTTTGGCCATGAATTACATTAGTTTGAGGGTAGGAAATTCGTCCCTCGCTCAGATTTCTTCAGATTTCAAACTCTAGAAATGAGACAATTTTTTTCTCGCGTCATATCTTTTTAATGGATTTCAACAGATCCCTGAAGAAACATCTTAGTATTTCTGCTCAATCATAGTATTTCTGCTAAATCATAGTATTTCAGCCAAATCATACTATGTGTGCTAAAACATAGTAGAAATATTATGATGTGGTACAAATACTATATTGTAGTATTTTTGCTAAAACATAGTGTTTGTGCAAAATCATAGTACTTCTGCTAAATCATAGTATATTTGCAGAAATACAGTATTTTTGCACAATCATAGTATTTCTACTAAATCATAGTAATTGTGCCAAATCATTGTTTTTGTGCTAAATCATAGTACTTATACCAAATCGTAGTATTTGTGCTAAAACATAGTATTTCTGGTAAATTATAGTATTCCTGCCAAATCATAGTATATTTGCAGAAACATAGTATTTCTGCACAATCATAGTATTTCTAATAAATCGTAGTAATTGTGCCAAATCATTGTTTTGTGCTAAATCATAGTATTTCTGCCAAATTGTAGTGTTTGTGCAAAAACATTGTATGCCTGCAAAGTCATAGTATATGTGTTATTTTATAGTATTACTACTAAGGCATAGTATTTCTGCCATATCATAGTATTTTTGCAGAACCATAGTATTTTGCCAAATCATAGTATTTGTTCCAAGTCGTAGTATTTGTGCCAACGCATCGTATTTGTACGAAGTCATAGTATTTCTTCTAAATCATAGTATTTCAGTAGAAATCTCTAGTAGTTGTGCTAAAATGCAGTATTTCTGCCAAATCGTAGTATTTGTGCCAAAGCATAGAATTTCAAGAAAATCACACTATTTCTGCTATGTTATAGTATCTGTGCTAAATGATAGTATTTGTGCCAAAGCATAGCTTTTTAACCAAATAATAGTATTTCTACTATGTTATAGTATTACTGCTCATAGTATTTCTGCCAAATCATGGTGTTTGTGCCAAAGCATAGTATTTCTTCCAAATCATAGTATAACTGCAAAATCATAGTATTTATGCACATCATAGTATTTCTACTAAATTCCAGTACTAACACACACACAGACATATACACGCATGCAGATGTACACTCATCCCCCCTCCCCCTCCAAACGCCTTCGACGCTTATTCCCTTCCGATGCTGACGGTGGAGCAAGGAGACCAGCGCATACGCTGCAGGCCCGGATGTACTGTCTACATTGGCTGTCTCTCACCCTTTACCCATCCCTGTTGCTTGTCATATGTTTCTTTGGTGTATTAAGAGTGTTTTCGTGTGCTATGTGCAGAGGTGTTTTTTTCTCTTCTCAAACTGATCTCCCTGTTGGAGCTCAGTCTGGGGGGAGTTTTTTTTTCTCCTTATCTTTCCTCATGTGGTGCATTTTCCATTGTTATACCTCTCTGACCTGTCTTCCCCATGTGATGTTTTTGTGTAATGTATGTATGGTCGGAGGGTAAGATGGCGCCGCCATTGTGTGCAATAGGGCAGCAGCCTTAACATGAAATTTCCCACTCGTGGGACTAATAAAGATATCTTATCTTATTTCTTGAAATGTTTGTGTTTCTGCTAAGTCACAGTATTTCTGGCAAATCACACTATTTGTGCCAAATCATAGTATTTATGCTAAAACATAGTATTTGTGCCTAATCGTCCCATTTATGTTAAAACAGTATTTCTGCTAAATCATAGTATTCGTGCCAAATAATAGTATTTCTGTTAAAACATAGTATTTGTGCTATGTTGTAGTATTTTGGCTAAATCACAGCATTTCTGCTATTTTATACTGTTTAAGTTAAATTATAGTATCTGTGTAAAATCGTAGTATTTCTGCTAAATCGTAGTATTTCAGCCAAAACATAGTATTTGTGCTAAAACATAGTATTTCTGAAAAATCTTAGTATTTCTGCTAAAATATAGTATTTCTGTCAAATCATGGTATTACTGCTCAATCACAGCATTTGAGCCAGATCATAAGATTTTTGCTAAAACATGGTTTTTGTGTCAAATCATAGTATTTGTTCAACAGCATAGTAATTGTGCCAAATCATAGTATTATTGCTCAATCACAGCATTTGAGCCAGATCATAGAGTTTTTGCTAAAACATAGTATTTCCACCAAATCATAGTATTTGTGCTAAAATATAGTATTTCTGCTCAATCATACTATTTGTAACAAATCATAGTATTTGTGCTAAAACATAGTATTGGTAATATTCTTGCTGAATCCTATTATTTCTGCAATGTTGCAGTATTTAGTCTAAATCATAGTATTTCTGCTATGTCACAGTATTTCAGCTAAACCCTAGTATTTGTGCTAAAAGAATGGTCTTAGCCGGGCTTAAGACGGCAGCTTAGTGGGGTCGCTCTCAAGACAGTGTGCAAACTTTCCATAAAAAACCCTTGTATACGCTGTTAGTGTGGTCTGGAATATACGGCACTGACATGTCAAAAGCTTCATCTGTAAAACAGTGTGAAATCTTTACCCGGGGACGTAAGACAGGCGCTACACCAACAACGTCCGACACAGATGCTAACATGGCTAGCATAGCCGAAGTTTTGGATGAACTCAAATCACTCCGGTCGGATTGAAGTCTCCGCTCCCGCACTACCAGGCTCACCAACAGCTTCATCCACCAGGCTGTGAGACTGCTGAACTCTCTCCCCTCCCGGCTCCCAGCCAGCAGAACCACCAGACTGGCAGG
Source organism: Pelmatolapia mariae (assembly GCF_036321145.2). Classification (NCBI taxonomy): domain Eukaryota; kingdom Metazoa; phylum Chordata; class Actinopteri; order Cichliformes; family Cichlidae; genus Pelmatolapia; species Pelmatolapia mariae. The sequence goes on along the minus strand of NC_086229.1, from coordinate 18,192,898 downwards.
AGTATAGGAAGGCAGACTGAAGTTGAAAGGGCACTTGAAAAAACAGAAACGTCACTGAACTTGGCTATCAAACGAATTGCACTTCTTGAAGCCAAAACAGATGATTTGGAAAACCGCGGACCACGAAAGAACCTGCGCATCTTCGGCATAAAAGAGGGAGAAGAGGGGCAACAATCACTCTTCGACTTTATTAACATCATGCTACCTAAGTGGCTGGGGCTAGCACCCGACAAGTCATTCACACTGGAGCGAGTGCATCGCACGCTTGCCTCCGGGAAACCAAACCAGAGCAAAGCGGTGCTTGTTCGCTTCTTAAAATTCCAAGAGAAGGAACTGGTATATCGGGAAGCAAGAAAACAACAAATTACACATGATGGGGCCAACATCACATTTCCGCAGGATCTGTCTGCGGAGATGGTTTGGAACCAACGGGGATTTCACCCGGTTGTCAAGCTGTTTATTGATATCAACGCCTTCCGTGGATTCCAGCACAACCCATGCAGACTCAGGATCCTGTACGGTGGAAAGATTTACCTCTTCTCAAGACCTAAGGAGGCCGAAAAATTCTACAAGAATCTGCCGAAGGAAACAGCAGAGGATGCTCATCACCAGTGAGTCGGTTAAACAACATGTTAACCATTACGACACTCCATAAGACTGCCTTTGGTTCGACATAACCGATCAGTAATTGAGTTAAATTTATGTGGTACTTATGTCAATATAACTAGGCGTTTTTAAGCGAATATCCAGCTGAACCTTAACTAAGTCTTTTTTTTTGTTTGTTTGTTTAGTTTTGTGTTGTTTTGTCCTACCAAGGGTACATTTTACTTTATTATGGGGAAAAATCTGTATCATTATATGGTTAGTGTACATTGTCTGATTTATGGGGTTTTGGAGAGGTCGCGTTGACTAGTTATTCCTCAGTGATGTGGATTAACGCCCTCCAAAGAATTTGTTCAAGGGAGGGGGATGACATTTCCAACAAGGAAATGCAAATGTTCAATCAGAAATTGTTTACAAGTTCTTTATCTGGTATGTGTGAATGTATGTGCAAACCTGCTTCTTCAATTTTTCCTTTACTTTGTTTATTTAAGTTAACAGTCTGACAATATTTGATGGAGAGGACAACTAAAGAAAACATGTTGAAAGTTAACATTACGACCTGGAACGTTAGGGGGATACGGAAGTTAGTTAAACTGAAACAAGTATTAAACTGACTAAAACATTTTAACTCTAGAATTATTTTCCTACAAGAATCTCATCTTACTGTATCAGAGATACATTTATTAACCAAAAGATGGCAGGGTCGGGTATATTACTCTCCTTTTACTAGGCATGCCAGAGGAATCATTTCTCTTATACATAAGTCAATCCCATTTCAAACTACGAGGGTGATTACAGATCCAAACGGGAGATACAGTGGGGCAAAAAAGTATTTAGTCAGCCACCGATTGTGCAAGTGCCCCCACCTAAAATGATGACAGAGGCCAGTAATTTGCACCAGAGGTACACGTCAACTGTGAGAGACAGAATGTGAAAAAAAAATCCATGAATACACATGGTAGGATTTGTAAAGAATTTATTCGTAAATCAGGGTGGCAAATAAGTATTTGGTCACCTCAAACATGGAAAATCCCTGGCTCCCACAGACCTGTAACGTCTTCTGTAAGACGCTTTTCTGTCCCCCACTCGTTACCTGTATGAATGGCACCTTTTCGAACTCATCATCTGTATAAAAGACACCTGTCCACAGCCTCAAACAGTCAGACTTCGAGACCAAAGAGCTCTCGAAGGACACCAGGAAAAGTATTGTAGACCTGCACCAGGCTGGGAAGAGTGAATCTACAATAGGCAAGCAGCTTGGTGTGAAAAAATCAACTGTGGGAGCAATCATCAGAAAATGGAAGACATACAAGACCACTGATAATCTCCCACGATCTGGGGCTCCACGCAAGATCTCATCCCGTGGGGTCACAATGATCATGAGAACGGTGAGCAAAGATCCCAGAACCACACGGGGGGACCTGGTGAACGACCTGCAGAGAGCTGGGACCAAAGTAACAAAGGTCACCATCAGTAACACACTAAAACGGCAGGGAATCAGATCCCGCAGTGCCAGACGTGTTCCGCTGCTGAAGCCAGTGCATGTCCAGGCCCGTCTGAAGTTTGCCAGAGAGCACATGGATGATACAGCAGAGGATTGGGAGAATGTCATGTGGTCAGATGAAACCAAAGTAGAACTTTTTGGTATAAACTCAACTCGTCGTGTTTGGAGGACGAAGAATACTGAGTTGCATCCCAAGAACACCATACCTACTGTGAAGCATGGGGGTGGAAACATCATGCTATGGGGCTGTTTTTCTGCCAAGGGGACAGGACGACTGATCCGTGTTAAGGACAGAATGAATGGGGCCATGTATCGTGAGATTTTGAGGCAAAACCTCCTTCCATCAGTGAGAACTTTGAAGATGAAACGCGGCTGGGTCTTCCAACATGACAATGATCCAAAACACACCGCCCGGGCAACAAAGGAGTGGCTCCGTAAGAAGCATTTGAAAGTCCTGGAGTGGCCTAGCCAGTCTCCAGACCTCAACCCCATAGAAAATCTGTGGCGGGAGTTGAAAGTCCGTGTTGCTCGGCGACAGCCCCAAAACATCACTGCTCTCGAGAAGATCTGCATGGAGGAATGGGCCAAAATACCAGCTACTGTGTGTGCAAACCTGGTAAAGACCTATAGTAAATGTTTGACCTCTGTTATTGCCAACAAAGGTTATGTTACAAAGTATTGAGTTATATTTTTGTTATTGACCAAATACTTATTTGCCACCCTGATTTACGAATAAATTCTTTACAAATCCTACCATGTGTATTCATGGATTTTTTTTTCACATTGTGTCTCTCACTGTTGACGTGTACCTCTGGTGCAAATTATTGGCCTCTGTCATCATTTTAGGTGGGGGCACTTGCACAATCGGTGGCTGACTAAATACTTTTTTGCCTCACTGTATGTAATTGTGCAGAGCCGTATCTCCATGTTAGAAATAAACTTGATGAATATCTATGGCCCCAACGAGGATAACCCATCCTTCTATGAAAATCTATTTCTCACAATATCAACCTTGGAGGGCCTTTATATCATAGGAGGGGACTTCAATTGAGCCCAGGACCCTACCCTGGATAGGTCGTCTCAAACTGACACTAGTCATACCCAGACTAGAAAAATACTTTTTAACTATATGAACGATTTGAGAATAAATGAGGTCTGGAGGACAAGGAATCCAAATAACAGGGAATTTTCATGTTATTCTAGTTCGTATCGAAGTCATTCGCAGATAGACTACTTTCTTATCTCTACAGAGTTACTACCTTGTGTTGAGAACTGTTGGTATAACAGTGTTTTGATTAGTGATCACACAGCAGTATGTCTATTTGTTAGATTGGGTGAAGTTAATCAAGGTGTAAAGTGATGGAGGATGTAAACATTTTTGTTAAAGGACCCATCATTTGCCAAATTTATAGAAACTTGTATTGATCATTATTTTCGAATAAAGATGAAACCACAGCTAGCATAAGGTGGGAAGCATTTAAAGCTTACATAAGAGGGGAAATTATAAGCTACAATAGCAACAAGAGTAAGCAATATAACCCAAGAATTAAAATTGATAGAAAGGCAAATTAAATCTAATGAAACCGAATTTTACCAGAGCAATGATCTCACTAAACTAAACAATCTGACTATTCTAAGAGCCAGGTGTGATAAATTTACAGCAGAGAAAGTGGCAAAAAGTTTAATGTGGACCAAACAATTATTTTATGACCAAGGGGAGAAGGCAGGAAAAGCATTGGCCTGGAGGATAAAAAAGATGCAAGCAGAAAAAGCCATCACCCACATAAAGTCCAAATCGGGTATTATAACAACAGACCCTTTAGAAATAAATGAAAATTTCAGAGAGTTTTATCAATCTTTATACAAATCTGAATATACAGGAAACAGAGAAACACAAGATGCATTTCTTGATTAGTTAACATTTTAAACCCTCTCAGAAGAGGATAAAACAGCCCTTGATAGTCCTTTAACAATAAAAGAGCTGTCAGAAACCATAGACTCCCAATGGAATTCTATAAAACATTTAAAAATAAATTAATACAGCCACTTCTTAACATGTATGAGGAATCATTTAAGTCCGGAATACTCCCAGACTCACTGAGATTAGCTACAATAACCCTTTTATTGAAGCCAAATAAGCCTCCGACTGAATGCTCTTATAGGGGAATTAGTCTTATGGGATGTGATACAAAGATTTTGTGTAAAGCACTCTCTAGGAGACTAGATAAATATGTGCCTAATTTGATAACAGACGATCAACAAGGTTTTGTTAAAACGAGACAAAGCTATAATAATATAAGACGTGTCCTCAATGTACTTTATGAGAAAAACAGTAGGGAGCACACTGCGCTGCTATCACTAGATGAGTGCAAAGCCTTCAATAGAATAGAATGGAATTATCTCTTACAAGTGCTCCCCAGATATGGACTAGGTGAAACATTCCTGAAATGGATCTAATTATTGTATACTCATCCAACAGCACAAGTTTTAACTAATAATAACATATCAAAACCCTTTAATTTACAGCAATCAACCAGGCAGGGCTGCCCTCTGTTATCAATTCTCTCTTTGTGTTAGCAATAGAACCTCTGGCCATAGCTGTGAGAGCAAATGCAGGAATATCAGTTATCAGAATTGGAGGAAGAGACCATCTAATTTCTTTATTTGCAGATGATATTATATTTTTTTTGACTAATCTGAAAGATAGTATCCCTAATTTAGTAACATTAATAAAAACATTTGGAGAATTTTCAGGATACAAAATTAACGATTCTAAATCAGAATTTCTTAATGAAGAAGAAAGAAGAACCCCAGTGGTGGCCACCCCATTTAAAACAACTACAACAGGCTTTAAATATTTAGGCATTAGGATCACCCCAAGCCTCAAGGACATAACCTCAATAAATATAATCCCCTTGTAGAAGAGGTCATGGAAATGCTAAACCGTTGGACAAACCTGCCTGTATCTATGATAGGCTGGATAAATATCCTAAAAATGACAATTTTACCCAAATTTTTATATTGCTTCCAAACACTTCCGCTCCGCTTACAACTACATTACTTGCCCTAAGAAAGAGGAGGTCTCCAACTCCCCAACCTCAGATGGTATTATATGGCTGCCCAACTAACATCAGCCACCCATTATTTCTGTCCAACAACACCTCCAGCCTGGGTTGAAATTGAGCAAAAATCTGTTCCAGATCTTCCTTTACACACTTTTCTATATTCTTCAGACACTAAGACATTAAGAAAAAATACAAGGAACCCTTTCTTGAAAAATACAATTATAATTTGGCATGCAGCTCATAAATATGTGGGTGATCCTCCATCGCTTTCGCAATTTACCCCTATTTGGGGAAATGAAAAGTTCACACCTGGTAAAAGTGGTGCAGGATTTAAAATATGGAAAAATAAAGGCATTCAAAAAATTAAAGACCTATATGCAGACTGCATGCTGCTCACATTTGATCAGTTATGTGAAAATTATTTAATACCCCCAAAGCACTTTTTTAAATATTTACAATTGAAAAACTATTTGTCATCAAAACTGCAAAGGATCGCTGAACTTCCACCACTAACAAAAATAGAGGAGGCATGCATTAAGAATACAAAAGGGAAAGGTTTTCTCTCTATATATTATAATTTACTGATGCTTTCCTCCAAAGACTCAGCAGCAGATAAACTGGATGCTTGGAGAAGGGAGATCCAAGAGGACATAGATGAAAATGACTGGAACCAGGCTTGCTTAAAAGCACAAAAACAAACAATAAACACACGCTTTAAACTACTGCAATATAAATGGCTCATGAGAACCTATATAACACCTGTCAAGCTTAATCATATGTCCAGTGATATCTGTACTAAATGTTTAGTTGAAAAAGGAACTCCTCTTCATTGTCTATGGGAGTGTCCTAAAATCCAGAATTTTTGGAAAGATGTTATCAAATATCTGTCCAAAGTGTTTAAGGTAAAAATACCTTTAAAAGCAAAACTCTGTGTATTTGGAATATAGCCAAGGGAATTTAAGCAATTGGAAAAAAAAAAAAAAACTAAATTACTGGACTATGGACTACTTCAAGCCAGAAGAGCTATTTCGCTATGTTAGAAGAGTCTCTCTAGGCCTGGAAAAACTAACATATATTGCCAAGGGAAAACAATGGGACTTTGTGAATATGTGGAAGCCATATATGGATATTTTAGGGAGTGGAGGTGAAGGACATTTATGAAAAAGAAGAAGGGAAGGAAGAGAAAATCTTGTCTATCCTAACCCATTGTATTTTTGTATTACTGTGAGAGCTATGCTCTTTTTACATTTGAATGTGATGTAGGCAGGTTTGATGTATGGATGGGTGTGTGAATGTGAGGGTGTTCAATATTTGTTTGTATTGCACTATATAAAATTTCAATAAAAATGTATGGAAAAAAAAACATAGCACAAATACTAAAAATTTTACATTTTTCAAAGTTGAATAAGAAGTAGTTTTGAGGAAACTTCAGCTTTTTTTAGCTGGCCATTTTGCTTTTCCGAAATTTCTGATTGGTTACTTTTGGTTACTTCTCTGCTAAATTAGACTATTTCTGCTACTATTTTGCATTTTTATTAAGTTATATTATTATACTACTTTATATAAGTTGTACTCTCACGCCTTTTTTTCCAAGTTGTTTTGTTTGTGCTAAATATTAACATTTCGTTTCATAGTATTTGTGCCAAAGCATAGTGTTTGTACCAAATCATAGTATTTGTGCTAAAACATAGTATTTCTGCCAAATCATGGGTTTTTTTTTTTTGTCAAATCATAGTATGTGTAAATCATAGTATTTGTACTAATAGCATTTGTGACAAATTATAGTACTTCTGCTATGCATTCATCTTTAGTTGGCTTGATTACTGTAACAGCATCTGCATAGGTCTACCTAAAAAAATCAGTCAGACAACTACAGCTCATTCAGAACTGTCCTGCTCGAGTCCTCACTAAGACCAAAAAAGTGGACCACATCAGTCCAGCTCTGAGGTCTTTACACTGGCTGCCTGTCCGTCAGAGGATAGACTTTAAAGTTCTGATGCTGGTCTATAAAGCTCTGAATGGTTTAGAACCAAAATACATCAGTGACCTCCTGACCCAGTATGAACCTTCCAGATCCCTCAGGTCATCTGGATCCGATTTTTTATCAGTTCCCAGAGTCAGAACCAGACACGGAGAAGCTGCATTCAGCTTTTATGCTCCATATATCTGGAACAAACTCCCAGAAAGCCTCAGATCAGCTGAAACACTCAATTTATTTAAATCCAGGTTGAAGACTCGCCTATCCTCCGCTGCATTTGAATAAAGTACCAAATCCACAATTTCAAGCTTAAATTTCAAAACTTATATTTTAACTACTGATTTTATCTACTGTTCTGATTTTATATACTTTTTTGTTTCTTTGTTTGTTTTAAATTTAAATCATGCTTTTTGTTTTTGTTTTTAATGTCTCTGTAAAGCACTTTGAATCACTTTGTTGTTGAATTTTGCTATATAAATAAACTTGCCTTGCCTTGCCTTATAGTATTACTGCTAAATAATATTATTTGAGACAAATCTGAATATCTGTCCTAAAACATAGTATTTCTGACAGATCATAGTATTTGTGCTAATAGTATTTCTGCCAAATCATAATATTTTAACGTTATTACAATATCTGTGCTAAAACATGGTATATCTGCCAAATCATAGTATTTGTGCCAAATCGTAGTATTTTTGCTCAATCATAGTATAGTGTCTTCACTTCTTTTCAGCACAAAGTTCTGCTTCTTCACGTTTTGAGCACAAATTTAAGTTTATTTACCTCTTTTCCACAGGAAGTTCAACTTTGTCAGCTCTTGTCAGCTAGTTTTTCAGCTCCTTCAGTTGATGCCTGCCTCTTTTGGTGCTCATAACTGTTATACTTGTAATATTAAGCTTTATACACCATTTTTTGGCCCATTGTGATGACTGTGACCTAGGGCTGCACGATTAATCGTTAGAAAATCGCGATCTCGATTCATATTTATGTTATATCTCATTTCCAAATGACAACGATTTAAAAAAAAAAAAAAGAAGAAGAAGAAGACGACGATTGTACCGCATTTTGATCCGGGACGTAATCTGCATGAAAACAAGCGCTCACTCTTCCTGCTCAACAAATGACAAGGGCGGAGCCTTATACCACGTGATACAGAAGCTGTGCCTGTCGTGATGCAGGTCCATATATCAAACGACCACTGTGGCATTACTGAGAGTTGAAAAACTGTCTTCAAAAAGTCTTTTATCATTAATAAAATGATCAGTGTTCTGCTCTACCAGGTGTAACAATTGAGTTTAACATCCAGGCATCCATGAAAATGGAATTTATGACATTTAACGGCGTTAGAAGTTAGCGGGAAGTTAGCTCGCTAGCTTCTATCTAAATACAATATAGCATGTCCTGACTGCGGGGTTTTGGAAACAAATTCAAATGTACAGCTCTGCTATCACTTCCAACATGAATGAAGACAGAAAACTAAACAGCAGTGACGTTTGTAGGGTTACTGAAGTTTGGCTAGCTGGTATATAATGATGTGCTACGTGACCGCTAGCGACACAGCTATATTAGCATAATATAAACAAGCTAACTTTTTTTCCACTCGATAAAAGTTAACGTGAGTGTTCTCGGTGGTCAGGAACAAATGTAATCGCATGGCAGGATGCTGTAAAAGGACTAAACTTCAGCCAGGAGAACAAGTGAGATAATCCATCCACAATACGAGGTTAGTCATTTATATACTGCTGCATAGGCTGTGCTGTAGTTACATAGTAAGGTTTTAAAAACTAAGCTTAAATAAATGAGTAGCGGTAATAAAAGCCGAGGGAGGTCAACAGTGATCACTGACTGTTTTAGGAGCTTTTTGAGATTAAATAGAAGAAAATACAAAACATTAAACATGTTAATAACACAAAAGCCATATTAAACGCAGACTACTTCAGGCCCGGAAGTAGGATTCGTCACGTCATCACTGAACAACCGGATTGGCAGGAAAAAACAACAGAAAACACGTCAGGAATGACGAGAAAGTGACAGGAGAAAATCCGTCCCGGTCAACCACCCAAACATCAATAACGGGAACCTTATACAGCGCTTCCCTATACACGAACTCCCGCAGGCACAAAGAAATTACGGAGGCTATTACTCATCACCTGACCAAAGATATATCAACACTGTGCAAAACGAGGGATTTAGGAAAATGATCAACACCCTAGACCAGGCGTGTCCAAAGTCCGGCGGTCCAGTTTTAATTGGCCCGCAAATAATTTTATAAATTGAATAGAATATGGCCCGCACCTCAACTTTTGCTTGAGTGTATTGCACTTCTTAGTTTTAACAACAGGGGGAGCTGCTGTTGATCAAGGCAGTTGCTCCACCAAAAAGGACAATCACAGAAGAAATTTACCCCCAAGTTACTAAACATGGCAGAACCAAAGAAGCGAAAGATAGAAAGTGAATGCAGAAAACACTGCCTCGTTAAAGTCACCGAAATAATGTGCCCGGAAACAGTGCAGGACTTCAACAACGTCAGCATGTCCAGAAATACAGTTGTGCGACGCATTGAAGACTCGTCAGCCAACATTAAACTGCAAATGGCTGATAAAGCTGTGCTTTTGATTTTTACTCCATCGCATGCAATGAGAGCACCGATGCCACAGACACCGTACAGCTGCTAATTTCTTTGCGGGGAGTGGACGAGAGCACGAGCACTTTAGGTGAGTAAAAAAATGTATTCCACAGTACCCGTGTGTTAATGTGCAGGTACACATGCTTCAAATATCAATAATGCGCATCAATTCTGTCACTACCCTGCTTTTGCGCACCACTTTCTTATATGCGTTTTTCTTGTTAACACACAGAGTACACACCGCTGTGCACAGCGCACGCACACACAGAGTCAGCTGATCTCATCTGATGCAGGATCTGCTCCTTGGTCAAGTGACATTTGTCTGGATTTTTGCCACAAGTGGCGATCAGCACCGCAGCCGGATGGCCCGATTTACATTCCCAGCACAGCTGATACTCACCAGAATAATTTACTAAAATTATATGCCCTCCTGTTATTAAGTCCAGTGCAGTCTGTTAATGTTGATAACAGTTTCAAACGAACGTTAATAGATGTTTTGCTAAGCCTAATAACTTAAATAACAAATTTGAAATGTACCCGTCACATTTTCCCCTTTATTGTTTTTTTCTCTGTGCTGTAAATCTTCTGTCTAAGAAGAAATCTGAGGCTGCTGTTCTGAGAATGAGCTACCAAAGCTTTTTCTGAATAAATCAATAAAGATCCATTTATGGAAAACTGTGATGAAGGCTTTTGTCTTTAATTATATTCAACAATATAACACATTTGACCACTTTTAAGTGATTTTTAATACAGTAAAGTTAAGGTTATATACCTAATTTCTAGTAAGTGGCCCGGCCCCTCCTATATTTTTATGTATGTGGCCCTCAGCGAAAAAAGTTTGGACACCCCTGCCCTAGACAAAAGCTACACAGTGCCGTCCCGCAACTATTTTTCTATTGTTGCATTACCTGCTCTATACACGCAGTGTCGAGCAACGGTGGAGACAGAATTTCAAGCAGTACAACATTTTGCGGCAACCACAAAATGTGAGGCATTTATTGTTTTTGTTTATTTATTGTTTTTATATTCAGTTTCAACTGTTACGAAGTTGATGTGCAGTTAATAAGTGCAATAAATATTTATATTGGAAAAGAAAATCGTGAGAGAATCGTGATCTCAATTCTAAGCAAAAGAATTGCGATTCTCATTTTTTCCAAAATCGTGCAGCCCTACTGTGACCAAATTACTAGTGTCTTTGCTGATTTGGCTCACTGGGGGGTGAGCTTTGTTTAAGCTCAGTGAGATAAGCAGCCGTTCTCAGAGCTTAAAAACGGCGTTCAAATCTTGCTTATGGCAATAATTTTGTTCAGTGGACACTTTGACTTTTTAAACTCTTTTCAACACAAATTTCAGCTTCTTAACCTTTTCTCAGCAGAATTTTCAGTTTTTCACCTCTTTTAAGCGCAAATTCCAGATTCTTCAGCTGTTTTCAGGACAAACTTCAGTTTCTTCAGCTCTTTTCAGCAGATTGTTCTTCTTCCAGTGTGAGGCATTCAGACAGCATTTTCGCAGGAAATGCAGATTTTTCTAGTTCTTTATTCCACTATTTTCTAGTTGCTTCAGGACGTTTTTTGGCCCACAGTTTTTAATACTATTGGTGCTAATAAGTTCTATACTTTTTGAGATATTAAATCTTTTATGTAATTTTTTGTCCCATTGAAATGAATGGACCACATTATCAGTGTGGTCACTTCCGGGGTGAGCTGTCCTTTAGTTCAGTGAGATGAGCAGCCGTTCTCAGAGTGGGAGGCCCGGGTTCAAATCCTGCTTATGGCAACATGTTTTTCAGTTAACAGTTAGTTTTTAGCTCTTTTCAACACAAATTTCAGCTTCTTCACCCCTTTTCAACAGAATTTTCCATTCTTTCACCCCTTTTCATTAAAAATTCTGGATTCTTCAGCTGTTTTCAGCTGAAACTTCAGCTTCCTTACCTCTTTTCAGCAAGCTTTTCAGCTTCTCGGACTGTTTTCATCACAATTTTTAGTTTCTTCACCTCTTTTCAGCAGAATTTTTAGTTTCTTCACCTCTTTTCAGCAGACTTTTCAGCTTTTTCACCTCTTCAATTATCTGGGAGCCAGTTTGGCTCAGGGAGATGAGTAGCAGCTTGAACCGCCTTGAGGCGACGTTTGTTGATTTGGCGCTATATAAATAAAATTGAATTGAATTGAATTGAGACCAGGAGGCCCCAGTTCGAATCCTGCTCATGGCAACATTTCTTCAACGTTTTCACCTCTTTTCGTGTGAAAGAAGTTGGGAGAAAATTCTCGTCACTTGCTTTTGGAACTGCATCTTAATTCCACCTATTTTGCATAAGGGTCAGTACTACAGTACTACGTAATAGACCCATTTCTGTAATATACTTACATATCTATATTATTGCTAATATATATTGTAATATATCTATATCATGGCTAAAGCACTTCTGGATGGATGCAAACTGCATTTCGTTGCCCTGTACCTGTGACATGTGCAATGACAATAAAGTTGAATTCTATTCTATTCTACAGGCAGAAACACCAGACCCCTTTAGGATAAAACAGGAAACAGAGAAAAATACAATAATCAACAAAATAAAACAAAAATACACAAAAAACTGGGTCTCAGACCCAGTACCGTCATGGTTCCTGGGTAGTTATCCTACACAGGAACACCACCAAGTCATGGTTCTGGTATGTGGATGACACTTGGGTGAAAATCAAATCTCAGGAGATACCAACATTTACGGATCACATTAACTTCACATTCTCCTCCTGAAGGCTCGCAACACTGCCTTCAGGTCAGGAGATGCACACGCCTACAGTACAGCTTAGGGCTAAGCTAAAGAGGGGTATCAAAAAAGCCAAACACCATTACAAAAAGAAGGTAGAAGAACACTTCTCTAACTCCAACCCCCGACGCATGTGGCAAGGACTCCAGACCATTACAGACTACAGGACCACCAAACCCTCCCCTGCATCCTCCTTCCTCAACAAACTCAAGAACCTTTATGCTCATTTTGAGCGAGGGAATCCAACAACTACAACCAAAGCAGACGTGACGCCGGACCACCAACCACTGACTCTCTCCCCCACCGATGTAGGAGCGGTGCTGTGCAGGATTAATGTCCACAAGGCTGGAGGTCCTGATTTTACACAAAAGAAAAAAAAACAACAAAACAAAACACAACAAAACAGCTAAACATGAGAGGTTTTTGGAGAACGTTTGTGTTCTCCATCCTTTAAGCACCAGTTTGAGCACCGTTTAAGCACCGGCGCCGTTTCAAAAGTACCGGTTTGGCACTGGTATCGGATAAAACCTAAGCGATACCCATCCCTATTCCTGACCAACCGGCCCCAACATGTCCAGCTGCTCATCTACAATTACAGTGAACACCGGTGTACCACAAGGCTGTGTGAAGAGCCCTTTCCTTTACTCCCTCTTCACCCATGACTGCAGACCTGCTGATGGCTCCAACACCATCATTAACATTGCAGAAGTGATTGGCCTCATCAGTGACAACCATGGATCTCATCTGGACGACCAACTGCTCCAAGCTGGTCAAGAAGGCTCACCAGCACCTCTTCTTCCTGAGGACTCTGAGGAAGAACCACCTGTCCTTAGACATCCTGGTGAGCTTCTATCGCTGCACCACCATCATCCTGACCAACTGTATAACTGTCTGGTATGGAAACTGCTCAGCCTCGGACTGGAAGGCATTGCAGAGGGTCGTGAAAACTGCCCAGCACATCGCCGGAGCACCACTTCCTGCCGTACAAAACATCTACAGGAAGCGGTGTCTGAAAAGGGCTGGGAAAATCATTAAATACCCCAGTCACCCATCACATGGACTTTTCACCCTTCTTCCTTCTGGGAGGCACTACAGGAGCCTCTGGACTAAGACCACGAGTTACCGGAACATCTTCTTCCCCACAGCTGTCCGACTCCTGAACTCCTGACATCTGACCAACATTAAACTCATGGACTTTGAGGCCTTGAGGCAACTTTTGTTGTGATTTGGCGCTATATAAATAAAATTAAATTGAATTGAATTGAATTGACTGAACATACACACACCCACAACCATCTACACACACACAACAGGCAAAACAAACAAATGGACAACTGTATCCTTATACACACAATCATTATGAATAATGATAACAATAATGATGATAATAATCATTATGAAGTGCTTGTAACGGTTAGTCATGCATCAAATCCAATTATCTTTTTCCCCTAACCTGGATCCATTTGAGTTCGCATACCGGTCAAAACGCTCAACCGATGATGCAATTTCAACTGCCCTTCACTCAGCCCTCACACATCTGGACACTGTAAACTCATATGTTAGAATGCTGTTCATAGACTTCAGCTCAGCATTCAACACTATCACTCACAAACTGGATCTGCAGAATCAACCTTTTGGGATTTACTTATCTGGATGATTAAGCATGCATCAGGACATTAATTTATTAATATTTTTAAAATGATAGCAGCAAAAACAAAAAAACACAGTTGCAAAGTTGCTTTTATTCCATTAATGTAGGGGGGCTGGTTGACCTCTGATGACCTATAGAAATTTTTATTAATATCTTTAAACTGAAAGCAGCACAAATGAAAATTGTTGCAGCACAAACGTAGCACAAACGTTTGACATCAATTTTATTTGATTCCATTAATGTGGGGGGGTTGGTTGACCTTTTGACCTTTACATTTGTATTAATATCTTTAAACTGAAAGCAGCACAAATGAAAATTTTTGCAGCACAAACGTAGCACAAATGTTTGATACCACTTTTGTTAGATTTGAAGAAGGTGGGGGGGCCAACTTCACTCACATCCTCTTTTCAACAAAAAATTCTGCTTCTTTACCTCTTTGCAGCAGAATTGTTAGTTTCTTCACCTCTTTTCAGCAGATAGTTCTTCTACTTCAGCTGTTTAAACAGATTCCACTACACGGCATTCACACTGCATTTTCGCAGGAAGTGCACCTTTTTCTAGTGTAGCTCATGAGACTACGTTAATTTCATTTTGACAGTACAAATATAACTGCAGTATTATAATATTTATTATGTAGATTTTATATGGATTTTTATTTTTCAAACGAAGTGGGGAATAAAATATAGTACAACTGTGTTTGGTTGCAATAACTCTTTAAAGTATGCACCAACATTTTAAATTAGACTTGGACAAAATTACAGCTTGGTTAAAAAACTACGAATTCCTCTGTCAAATAAACAAATGTAATAAATGAGCTTGTTTGCCCTTTCCGAAGGAATGCAAGATCTTTCAGGACTTAAGGAGTTTCCAGCTGTGGAGAACACTCTCTCAGATGGAGCGGAGGATACCTGGACACAGTGATACTTCTCAGATAAAATGAATAACAATTCATGCTTCTTCATCCACCACCAAAGGGGTGGCACTGTTCTTTATTGGAATGGGAGGAAGACTTTTATAAATTTTGACCTCTTGATCCATTCTATGTGCTGTACATGGTTGTGGGCCACACATTTTATTAATGAGAGGTTTTTGACAACTTCTGGCAGTGTAGGCTGTCAGTCAGAGAGTCCCAGATGAATCTTCAGCTGGGCCAAGCATAATTAATATTTGGATCATGGGGGCAATGGGTAATTGCAAATATCAAGATGTATGGTATCCACAGAAGCCTTAGAATCTCAGCTAAATGCTCTCATAAACCATTTTTACAGCAAATGCACTAAAACAGAAATTTGTTTACAGGACTGGTTTCCTCCATTGTTTTCACCACTGTAGCTCCTGGTAATGGCAACGCTAACACGATGCATCAGAGTCGCTTCCAATTTACAGACACCATCTGTCGTAAATTTTGGGCCACGTGGGTCTGGCCTTGCAACTTCTGCTTGATTGAAGTGACGTGAACGTGGTGTCATTACAATGATTCTATTGGCTCACATGATTAAAAAGAGTCAATCAGCCAAATCGGCCTATAGAAGCTAAAGCTACAGCCCCTCAGAGTTTAAAATGCCAGAGGCCATTTAAACTCCCCAGTGAATGTGTGATTAATTCTTTGAAAATATTCAAAAGATAAGGAATTTTAGGCATGTTAATGAAATTAAATAATACCTGCTGTTCAAAACTTCAAAATTCAGCTCAAAAATGGTTTCCAAGGTGTGCGAAAATTGGACATTCTGTGCAATACCTTATTAAAAATGCTATAGGTTTTCATTGTTTTACTTTAAAAGCATACATCTTTGCACAGATGATATTTAAGTATTCATTACTGATTTTCTGGATATGAATGTCAACTAAAGTACCAAAAGTTTCTTCAGTCTTGACTGAAGCAGTCACTTGGGTCACTTGGATGAGTGACGAAACATTACGTCCAGATGAACAGAATCAACTTTTGGAGATTTACTTACCTGGATGATTGAGCATGCATCAAGACATGCATATGGTGTATGACAAACATAAAAAAAATTGGAACTAAGGAATCTGATTTTGTCTTCAATTTCTTCTTTTTTTTGTCTCTCTATGCTTATGTATTCTCTATTCTCTTTCCCAGCATCCCCCACCCAGTCATGGTAGATTGTCCTTTTGGTTCCTCACGCCATTTATTGTATATGTCTTTAAAGGGGAGTTCTTCATTCTCACAGTAACAAAGTGTACACAGAGGACTGTCTGATTTTTGGGGTTTTCTCTCTAATATTGTAGTGTTACCATACACTATAACAACTTGAGATAACTGTTATTGTCTGTTGAGAATTATGTCTTATAAATAAAACTGATTAAAATTGAATGGATGTAAATGAATAGATGTTATTGTATCTGACAAACAGAAAATCATTATTCACAGATGGATTGTTGTTTTCTTTGTCTGCAGTCTGTCAGGCTGTCTGATCACAGAGGAAGGCTGTACTTCTCTGGCCTCAGCTCTGAACTCAAACTCCTCCCATCTGAGAGACCTGGACATGAGCTACAATCATCCAGGAGACTTAGGAATTACACTGCTGTTGACTGGACTGAACGATCCATGCTGGAGACTGGACACTCTCAGGTATGGAGAGAATGGCTGTTTCTCAATACTAAAGTAGACACGTCTGCTAAATTAAGTGAATTGGGCCCGGCTGATCACAGCCCAAAAAAGTGACATGGGCCCACTCTCCAACAACGTCTGAATGACACGCTGTAGGGGTCCGGTGAAATGTGTGCTGGGGGTTAGGGTTAGTGGTCAGGGAATGGGTCTTGACTGTCTGCGCTGAATGACGGTTCAGACTACCTGGTCTTCTTGGACTGCCTGGGCAGAGTGCTTGAGGTTCTCTATGTGAGGACTGTGTCATCCTACTCTAAGATGTCAACCCTCATGTGGGCAATGACAGTGAGACCTTGAGGGGTGTGATTGTGAGGAACAGCCTTCCAGATCTGAACACAAGTGGTGCTCTGTCACTGCTGCAGGTGCACTCTGAACACCCGGCAGATGCCCCAGTCCGCAAGATCTTCAACTCCAACCTCCGGCAAAGCTTCAACAGCATTGTTCAGCACTTTGTTTAACACATCCATTGACTGAGCTGTCCTGAGTCCAATTGAGATGTTACGGCAGCTTGAAAACCCGCCTGTGGCTTCGTGAAGCTGATGCACTGAGTTGCAGTCACAAGGTGGGTTATGACTGTCATTGCAGTAATCCCTGAACCAGATGTCTTGATGCATGCTCAATCATCCAGATAAGGAATTCCCCAAAACTTTATTCTGTTCATCAGGACATACCATTTTGAATAGGAGTAATGTTTCATCACTCATGTGACTGCAGATTTATCCAACCTTTTTAAACATTAATTGATATAATGGCTGAAACTAGCTTCACTGGTGAATAACGGGCTGTGAGGTCAGTTTCTTGATCCACACCAGATAGTGGACACCAGAGGTGAAGGGAGCCACCGGGCTGAAGAAGGAGTACTATTGGGCTTGGTTAGCCTGTGGGACTTCGGAGACAGCTGGTAGGTCCTGACAGGTCAAGCAGAATGCAACTCGGGCAGTGGCTGAAGCAAAAGCTTGAGTGTGGGAAGAGTTCAGAGAGTCCATGAAAAAAAAGACTTTCCCCTTCTGAGCCACCTGACGATTTGCCAGGATCTCTGTAAAGCAGTCCGAAAGTGTTTGGTTGACACACATCTACGATGTTGTGGGGCGATCAGGGGGCCAGTACCAGTTGATTGGCAGACCAGTGTGATGGTACTCATATTCAAGAAGGGAAAACCAAAGGTTGTGCTCTGAATATGGGGGAAATCACACTCCTTGGCCTACCTGTCTATCCGAGTTTACCTCTAATTTTCTAAAGCTCAATGAGGATAAAACTGAGATCCTCCTTATTGGCACCAAATCCAACCTTCTGAAGGCAAACCATTTCTCACTCACCATCGATAACTCCACAGTTTTCCCTTCTCCTCAGGTTAAGAGCCTTGGTGTCATCCTAGACAGTTCACTTTCCTATAAATCTCACATCAATAATCTCACCCGTTCTGCCTACTTCCATCTACGTAACATTAACAGATTGCTTCCTTCTCTTTCCACCCAGTCTACGTCCATTCTTGTCCACAGTCTTGTTACCTCCCGTATTGACTACTGCAATTCTCTTCTGCATGGTCTCCCCCAAAAATCCCTCCATAAGCTTCAACTGGTTCAGAACTCTGCTGCTCGCATTATCACCAGAACCCCCTCCTACCAGCACATCACCCCTGTTCTTCAGGAACTTCACTGGCTCCCTGTGAAATTCCGGATAATATTCAAACTTCTTCTGCTCACCTTTAAGGCCATTCACAAGCTCGCTCCTCCTTACCTTTCTGACCTCTTAACCACTACCTGTTCTGCCCGTTCACTTAGATCTTCCTCTTCTATCCAGCTTGCTGTACCTTCCTTCCGTCTCACCACCATGGGAAGCAGAGCTTTCAGCTGCTCTGCTCCCAGGCTGTGGAATTCTCTACCCCCAGAAATAAGAAACATTGGTTCTCTCCCCCAGTTTAAATCCCAACTCAAAACTCATCTGTTCAAATCTGCATATTCACTGTGAATCCACTGTTTGTTAATTTTAGCTTTTGCTTTTGTTCTATTGTTCTTATTCTGCCATTGTTTTACTATGTATTTTATCCTATTGTAAAGTGTCCTTGGGTGACTTGAAAGGCGCTCATAAATAAAAGTTGTTATTATTATTATTATTATTATTACCTGAGAAAGCTTTCTGTTTGTTGAAAGAAAACTCTGCTTTTTTCGCGTATGATGTGGTTCTGTTGGCTTTATCAGGTGATGGCCTCCTACTTGCAATGAAGCTTTTCACAGCAGAGTGTGAATAGGTGGGAATGACAATCAGCAACTCCAAATCTGAGCCTTGGTCATAAGCCGGAAAAGGGTGGCGTGCCCACTTCAAGGGGCAACCGTGGCTCAGGGGGTTGGGAAGGGCACCGGAAGGTCGCCGGTTCGATCCCCGGCCTCTCTGTCCTGGTCATTGTGTCCTTGGGCAAGACACTTTAACCTTTTTAGCCTACTGGTGTTGGCCAGAGGGGCCGATGGCGCAATATGGCAGCCTCGCTCCAGTCAGTCTGCCCCAGGGCAGCTGTGGCTACAACTGTAGCTTGCCTCCACCAGTGTATGAATGTGAGTGTGAATGAATAATGTCATTGTAAAGCGCTTTGGGTGCCTTGAAAAGCGCTATATAAATCCAATGCATTATTATTATTATTATTATTATTTTTATTATTACTCTGGATCAGGGATGAGTTTCTGCCCCAAATCAGGGAGTTTAAGTATCTTGGATCTTGTTCATGAGTGAGGGGAGAAGGGAGCGGGAGATGGACGGATAGATTGGTGCTGCAGCTACAGTGAAGCCAACACGGTACTGGTCCGTCGTCACGAAGAGAGAGCTGAGCGTAAAAGCAAAGCTCTAAATTTACTTGTCAACCTATGTCCATACCCTCATCTATGGTAACAAACTTTGGGTAGTGACCGAAAGAATGAGATCACAGATACAAGCGGTAAAATAAAACTATACACATACTGTTAGACACTGATAAACCTGTTCATGTTCTGTTTTGAGAGCCATGTAATGTCCATGTGTGCATGCTGAAAAAGACTGTGCTGGTCTGACCCCCCTCCTCCTTTCAGGGTGGAGCCTGCTGGAGTCCGATGGTTGAGACCAGGTCTGAGGAAGTGTAAGTGTGTTTTTAATGGGATTCATGAAAACAAAGCAGCACACATTCAACCATCTTCATCATGTCAGGAGTCATCATCAAAGTGTCAATCAATGAACAGATGATGGATCAATAACTGCAGCTGGATTGTGTTTGTTCTCTCCATCAGATTCCCGCCAACTCACTATCAACACAAACACAGTACACAGAGAACTCAAACTGTCTGACAACAACAGGAAGGTGACACGTGTGTGGGAGGTTCAGTCATATCCTGATCATCCAGACAGATTTGATTTTTTTCCTCAACTGCTGTGCAGTAATGATATGACTGGTCGCTGTTACTGGGAGGTCGAGTGGAGAGGAAACGTTTATATATCAGTGAGTTACAGAAGAATCAGAAGGAAAGGAAACAGTGACACTGAGTTTGGACGGAATGATCAGTCCTGGAGTCTGATCTGCTCTGATGATGGTCCTCATTCTGTCCTTCACAATAACAGACAAACATCCATCTCCTCCTCTGTCTCTAACAGAGTAGCAGTGTATGTGGACTGTCCTGCTGGCACTCTGTCCTTCTACAGTGTCTCTTCTGACACTCTGATTCACATCCACACCTTCAACACCACATCCACTGAAAGTCTTTATCCTGGATTTAGGCTATTTTATGATTCCTCAGTGTCCTTGAGCTAAGTTGAGTGTAAAGAGTGTCCTCCGGTTCCAGAGACACTGTTGAACAGATATTTCAGTCTGTACATGTCTGTCTCTTTCACTTAGAAACACGTTTTCAGATTCATGGATTCAATCAGTTGATGTTTTAAACTGTTGTAAATGATTCATTGTAAACTCTCCCTCTTCTTCCAGGATCCACATGTTGTTTTTCTGTCTTTTTCCACTCAAAGCTTCACAGTGAATATCAGCATGTTGTGTTTCCCTGAAGCTCAGTTCACAACCAGCTCCTCTAGATTTTCAATAAGTCTGAGCTCATTAAAATGGATACAAATGTTTGATTTCTCTTTCTTAATGGGATGTTTCCAAACTCTCCACATGCTCTTACTGTTTCACTCATTGTTGAAGCTCATCATTTGAAAATAAAAGCAGGTTTATATGTTTCACAGTGACTGAGATCTTCAGTGGGGGGTGGACATGCTTCTGTACAGACCTCTGAGGAGAACCAAGGTTTCTGAATGGTTTCTGTCTCTACTGAGGAAGTCAGAGAATATCACTGAGGTGTGGATCAGGTCTGAGTGACCTGTGGAGGGACAGGTTTAAACAGTCCACAGGTCTCACGTCCAGCTCAGTCTGGTAGCAGATACCTCGTATTGTTCCAGATGTGCTGATATCACAGTTCCTAGCAGCAGCAGCACAGCTGTGTGATACGATGAATCTCAGTTATTGATCCAACACACAGTAAATACAAAGATCAGGATTTATGATAGTAATCATTATGAGTCTGAACACATGATCACTGAATGTTAGTCTCCATAATAATAAGCTAACACAACCAAACACAGCTTTCAGCTCTTATTTTGAAATTGGCTTATTTAGAGAGCTGTGATGTGAGCGTGCCTGGCTCTGAGGCACTTGGGTCAGCCTCTGTTGTTTAGAAGTGTTACAGACTGTGAATGACACAGACCTGTCAGTTTTCCATGTTTGTCTGTAACACAGCTCAGGGGCTCCATGCTGAACGCATTCATCCAGTGTTATTGATCCAGTAGTAATACCAGCATTGGTATCAATATTACAATACAATACACAATTGCGTGTGTCCACGTGATGTAGTGTAGTTTGACCAGCTTTATTAATTAACCTCCTAAGACCCGAACTCTTCCACTGCATGCATTTTTAATTTCTCTTTGATATTTGGTCACATTGGGGCCTGATGAATGTAAAAACAAAGAATTACCAGATTTTTATTTTTTACCTTTTTTTTGTTTTTAGGAAAAATAAGAGTCACATATGAGGATATTCATTTAAAATTTTGATAGAACAGTAGCAGTATAATGTCCTCATAAGTGGATATTAGGCCCATGTAGGGCAAAATGTAGTATTTTGGTCTAAATACCCAAAATGTGATGTCCACATATGTGGACGCAGGGTCCTAGGAGGTTAATGATCAATCAACTTATTAACTGCATCTGAGTCCAGCTTCATTTAAATGAGCCAACCCATGAAAATGACCTCAGTCCTACAGAAGTACTTAATGCTAACAGGAAGTCATTTATTAAGGTGGAATAACACAGAGACACACAACAATTCACAGTTAACCTGACCCCACTAACTGCATGTGTTTGGACTATGGGAGGAAGCCGGAGTACCGGAGAGGATGCACACAGACACAGGAGGGAGAACATAAAGCTCAGCACTGAAACAAAGATGGTGGATTTGACCTCAGGACCATGTGCGTAATTTCCGGGGTGGTTACGGGGGTCATGACCCCCCAATAATCAAATCCAGCCAATATAATTTAATCATTCCAGTTTATAAAATTATGAATTATCTTGCGCAAAAATTCTTTAATCATTTCAATTATTTCCAGCAAAATAGTTTCATGTTTAATCATCTAGTAATGTAATCCCCCCTCCTTCTCTGAATACTTTGTATTACCCAACCAGCTTTCTCTACCAAACCTTCACTATTTGCTGTATATTTGTTAGCACAGTAGCTGGTGCTAACTAAATGCTTGCTAACTGAACTATGGAGACATCAGACATGAAAAGAGGCAGACAGGCGACACTATTTAATTGTCGGTCCAGACTAGAGATGGCATGATACCACTTTTTTATGTCCGATACCGATATCATAAATTTGAATATCTGCCGATACCGATATGAATCCGATATAGTGTGTTTTTTAATCAATAAAACAGTTTTTTTAATATCTTGCTGCATTTTGTATAAGTTCATACTCGAGTTTAAATAAACAACAACACTAAAGCTATTCTGTTATACCTGTATGTAAAAAATACAATGCCCCCAAAATATTTCATAGTTCAGCAACACTAATCAAACTTAAACCTACCCCACCCTCCCTATTCTGGTATTTTAAAGAGTACTTAACAGAAATATAAGGCAACCTAACTAACAAACTCCCAGCAAAAAAAATAGGGAAAAATAGGGAACCACCCTCCACCTCATGATCCTTAATCGACGTAATCAGCTTTAATTTGATGCAGGGTGAAAAAAAATGCACAGAAATAAATTATTTTTCGAGAATAATTAAATAGATTCAACATCTTTCTTCAACAGAATTGCAGAATTCACAGATGGTCCTTTCCCAAAGGAAAAAGTACTATAGCTTACTAGGGTATATTAGACTTAACAGTTACTATATACAGTAATGGACTTCTATACATTTCACATCAGATTAGAACTTTGGGTGTAAGATTCAGATAATTATTTATTATAAGCTAGACATTTTAAATGAGAATAAGAAAGAAAAGTATGTCTTTGTGCCCCCTTTTCCCTGTTCATGCCCTATCGGCCCCCCTGGCTAAACTTTGCTAGATCCGCCCCTGCACAGTTACCAGCCGTCAGCTACGTAGAAAAGGATCCTGGTCTAGAAAGTAATATTAAATAAATTCTAACAACAGCTTATCAAGCTTAAACGTGCTGCTGTTGTTCAGCCGCTGGTTTCCTCTTTCTGGTGCAAAGTGGGCCAAAAAAAAAAAGAAGAGAGACGGACTCGCGACAGAAAAGCCAATCAGCTGATTATTAAGCAGTTTCACTATTGAAGTAGCAGCAGGAGAGGGAGGGGGAGAGAGGCAGTTGCTCGGTTGTTAAGCTTAACGCAGGAACGCTTTACAAACATTCAGAGATGAACTTACACACTTGTTTTACTTCTCTCTGGGATAACGGATAACTTCCTCGGAGATGAAATGCTGGTTTGATAGCGAGGCTACAAATACACACAGCCGCTCTATCAAGTGGGGCATACTGCTGCGACGTGCTACGGTTATGAGCCGAGTTATGGCGTGTCGCAAGTTTTGTGAGGTACTTTTTTGATATTTAATGGATTGATTACATTTCTTATTTCTCTCCGATATCCAATCCAGTAATTTAGGTCAGTATCGGACCGATACCAATACGTATTATCAGATCAGTCCATCTCTAGTCCAGACCAACCGCTTGTAAAAAAGTCAGACCCAAAGGAGGTAAATACCTGTGTTGTTAAGTTAGCTGATGATTTGTTGACTGGAGATGGTTAATTAGTTGTTTGATTGTCTGCCGAGCCTTCTGTGAGGAAAAGCCAGAGGCTGCCAGTGATGTAGAATAGAATAGAATAGAATTCAACTTTATTGTCATTGCACATGCACAGGTACAGGGCAACGAAATGCAGTTTGCATCCATCCAGAAGTGCTTTAGCCATGATATAGATATATTACAATATATATTAGCAATAATATAGATATGTAAGTATATTACAGAAATGGGTCTATTATGGTATGTTATAATGTACACGGTATGAAGTATGTTATGAATATTCTATAACTATAAGTATGTACAGCAGGGGTGTCCAAACTTTTTTCGCTGAGGGCCACATACATAAAAATATAGGAGGGGCCGGGCCACTTACTAGAAATTAGGTATATAACCTTAACTTTACTGTATTAAAAATCACTTAAAAGTGGTCAAATGTGTTATATTGTCGAATATAATTAAAGACAAAACTGCCTTAATCACAGTTTTCCATAAATGGATCTTTATTGATTTATTCAGAAAAAGCTTTGGTAGCTCATTCTCGGAACAGCAGCCTCAGATTTCTTCTTAGACTGAAGATTTACAGCACAGAGAAAAAACATTAAAGGGGAAAATGGGACGGGTACATTTCAAGTTTGTTATTTAAGTTATTAGGCTTAGCAAAACATCTATTAACGTTCGTTTGAAACGATTATCAGCATTAACATACTGCACTGGACTTAATAACAGGAGTGCATATAATTTTAGTAAATTATTCTGGTGAGTATCAGCTGCGCTGGGTATGTAAATCGGGCCATCCAGCTGCGGTGCTGATCGAACGCCACTCGTGGCAAAAATCCGGACAAATGTCACTTGACCAAGGAGCAGATCTGCATCAGCTGAGATCAGCTGACTTGCGTGTGCGTGCGCTGTGCACTCTGTGTGTTAACAAGAAAAACGAATATAAGAAAGTGGTGCGCAAAAGCAGGGTAGTGACAGAATTGATGCGCATTATTGATATTTGAAGCATGTGTACCTGCACATTAACACACGGGTACTGTGGAAGATATTTTTACTCACCTAAAGCGCTCGTGCTCTCGTCCACTCCCCGCAAAGAAATTAGCAGCTGTGCGGTGTCTGTGGCATCGGTGGTTTCATCACATGCGATGGAGTAAAAATCAAAAGCACAGCTTTATCACACAGTTGCAGTTTAATGTTGGCTGACGAGTCTTCAGTGCGTCGCATAACTGGATTTCTGGACATGCTGACGTTGTTGAAGTCCTGCACTTTTTCCGGGCGCATTATTTCGGTGACTTTAACGAGGCCGTGTTTTATGAGGTCTCCATCTGAAAAAGGCTTGCCATGTCCTGCGATGAGTTGGGCGACCTCATAGCTGCTATTGGAGCCTTTTCCTGGACAATTTGAGCACGAAAAAAATACTGTTGCTGACCCTGCAGGAGAGCTAGCATTTGCTTTAATTTCTGCTCTGGCTCAGCACCAGTGTAGGATGCATAGGCCTGATGTTTGGTTTCATAATAACGTCGTACATTATACTCTTTCATAACTGCCACAGTTTCAGTGCAAATCAAACAAACACTTCCCCTTGAATTCTTTGAAGAAATATTCACTCTCCCACCTTGTCTGAAATTTTCTGCATTGACTTTCTATTTTTCGCACTTTAGTTCTGCCATGTTTAGTAACTTGGGGGTAAATTTCTTCTGTGATTTTCGTTTTTGGTGGAGCAACTGCCTTGATCAACAGCAGCTCCCCCTGGTGTTAAAACTAAGAAGTGCAATACACTCAAGCAAAAGCTGAAGTGCGGGCCATATTCTATTCAATTTATAAAATTACTTGCAATTGGCCCGCGGGCCGGACTTTGGACATGCCTGATGTACAGGCTGTAGTGAGTACAAGCTATGTACAGGCTATGAACAGGATATAAATATGAAAAAAAACTATACAGACATATGAGATATACAGTTATAAAGAAATGTGAACTATGCAAGTTATAAACAGTTGTAGGATTAAAAATTATTGTATGTACAGAATGATTCTTTACACAGAACTACACAGTAGTGCAGTTAAGATAAGTGAGATATGTGGATAATTTCTACAGAGGCTGTATAAAGTGCTAGTGGTTGTGAGTTTTGGTTCAGTCCATGTTATTATTGTGTGTTTGAGGGTACAGTTGTCCATTGTGTGTGTGTGTAGGTGGTTGTGGGTGTGTGTATGTTCAGTCCATGAGTTTAACGTGGGTCAGATGTCAGGAGGCAGAGTTCAGGAGTCTGACAGCTGTGGGGAAGAAGCTGTTCCGGTACCTGGTGGTCTTAGTCCGGAGGCTCCTGTAGCGCCTCCCAGAGGGCAGGAGGGTGAAGAGTCCATGTGATGGGTGACTGGGGTCTTTGATGATTTTCCCAGCCCTTTTCAGACACCGCTTCCTGTAGATGTCCTTTATGGCAGGAAATGCGTTGCGATGCGCTGGGCAGTTTTCACGACCCTCTGCAACGCTTTCCGGTCCGAGGCAGAGCAGTTCCCATACCAGACTGTTATACAGTTGGTCAGGATGCTCTCGATGGTGCAGCGGTAGAAGTTCACCAGGATGTCTGAGGACAGGTGGTTCTTCCTCAGAGTCCTCAAGAAGAAGAGGCGCTGGTGAGCCTTCTTGACCAGCTTGGAGCAGTTGGTCGTCCAGATGAGATCCTCGGAGATGCGGACACCCAGGAACTTGAAGCTGCTCATACGCTCCACAGCCGTCCCTTTTATGTAGATGGGTGGATGTGGGTCAGCATTGATGAGGCCAATAACCGTGGTGTCATCTGCAAACTTAATGATGGTGTTGGAAGCATCAACAGGTCTGCAGTCATGGGTGAAGAGGGAGTAGAGGAAAGGGCTCATCACACAGCCTTGTGGTACACCGGTGTTCATTGTGATTGTTGCTGAGCAGCAGTTATTCAGCCGGACATGTTGGGGGCCGTTGGTCAGGAAGTCCAGTAACCATTTGCAGATGAGGGAACTGATGCCCAGGTCTGTCAGTTTCCAGATGAGTTGTGAGGGGTGGACTGTATTGAATGCTGAACTGAAGTCTATAAACAGCATTCTGGCGTAGGTGTTGTTGTTGTCCAGGTGTGAGAGGACAGAGTGCAGTGCGATGGAGACTGCATCCTCTGTGCTCCTGTTCTGGCGGTATGCGAATTGGTGGGGGTCCAGGGTGGGGGGGAGACAGGATCTGAAGTGTGCTAAGACCAGCTGCTCTAAGCACTTAGTGATGATGATGTAACCGACTGTCTAGAACTAATGTCAGTTTCACTGAATTGTAACTTAAGTAGCTGTTTGCTACAATACAGTCACACCTGTTAGCATCGTTTAGCTATCTGCCATCCCTCCTGCTTAACTCTGCCATTGACAGCTAGCTGCTGATGGTTCAGAGCATAGACAGTAAGGTTCAGAGACGACTCCACTCATTTCCAGCACGCACGCCCGCACACACAGACCTACGATAAATGGCGGTGCATGTTTGTAGGCTGGTTAGTTACACAAGGATGGAGTCTATGACTGAAACACGAGTTGGGGATTAACAGAAACATCTGGTTAGCTGTTCTTTAGTAGTGATGTGTCGGTCGCGAACGAAATGGCTCCTGGAGCCGGATCTTTGACGTGAACGACGCGAGCTGGCTCCTTATCGCAAGCCGTGTTTTTTTTTTCTTTCTTTCTCTCACCCTCTCTCTCGCACTTTTTTTGCACTTCACTCCGCACGCGAGCCTTGTGGTTTGTGCTGGGCAGAGGGGGGAGGGGCGGTAGTTACACTCAGAGTAGCACAGGAACAAAGCGGGAGGGAGAGAGAGAGAAAGAGAACCAGGGACAACAACGTCACATTAAAAAGGTATAGTAATCATCCACAACTATTTTCAGTTGCAGATGATAAAGGATTCAGAAAGTTTATTCACGCAGGCCCATATGACAGAGAATGTGCATCTTCTTTTTGTTTTCATATTTTAATTTATATTTAATTGTGTTGAGGTTTGCAGTGTTTTGTGTTGTTTCACTTTAAATTTGTTTAAAAGGAAAAAGCTGAAAATTTAAATAGTTAAAAGTTGAAATGTGAATAGTTGTTTTTTGTATTATATGATATATTTATTACATTTTATGTGGAGTGAATAAATAAAAGTATATTTACGGTGGCCCCTAGAGACAAAGCACGTACAAACTCCAAAAAACTGCATGCTTTTGCAGAGCATAGGAGGTGCAGACAGAAAGTGAAACTAAGAAGAGTGTTTTGATTGAAACTTAAGAGTGTGTGATGTGCTGCGGAAATATACAAATAACCATGCTGGCTGCTGCTGCTTTCAGACCTGAGCGTGTGTTCAGGTCTCCGTTCCCGGGAATGTAAAATAAAGATCATTTTTTGAGTTAGACCACTTTGAGCCTTGAGTCTTTCTTCGCCACCAAAATAATTAAAAGAACTGAAATTTAATAACGTAAAACTCCAAAACACGTACAAAACACAACAGAAGTGCTCCAGGATGCTAGGCGCAGTGTTTAGCTTTTGTTACCAAGTGGCTACACAAGCCAGCAATTACCAATGACCGGGATTGGTGTGTAGTAGTAACAGGTAAATGAACTTTTTAAAAAACAATATTTTAATATATATGAGTGCTGGTGTATAAATACACAAACAATACACATATGCTTTCAATTGTGTAATTTAAGTGATCTAGGTAGCTCTGTTTTGGAAGTTCAGTTAACGCTAGAAATGTGTTTTGGAGTTTGTACGTGCTGGAGATGTGAAACAGTGGCTTCTTGAAGCAGGAAGACCTTTTTTGGAAAAAGGCAATGAAGCTGAGAATATGCCTACTGCTGTTACTTTAGATGTGCCTGTTTCTGCTGAGACTGCTTTATGGGGGGTGCTGGGAGGAGGAGTTGGCTGTCCGATTGGGGTCTGAAATGTGGGGCCTCCCTGCTGCTGCGGAGTCGGGGCAGTCTGCTTCTCTCCAACCCAGGGAAGAGGGTAACATTACCTGGGTCTGAGTGCAGTTTCCCCCTCCAGGGGCAAGGGGACCTAGACCTGGGGTATAGCATAACAGAGGACTGGAAAAGCCCTTTTGAGCCAGGACTTGATGAGGTTTTGTAAAGTTTCATCCATCATTTTATGTTAAAATGTTTGTGTTTTTATGTTTATGTGAATCATAACATTTTGTGTGTGACAGATTCAATATAGCTCCCAATCTTTTATCTATTGTTCCTTTTATTGCAGCTGGCACACACACTCTGACTGCTCTCACCCAACAAGGACATAGGCAGAAAAGTAGGCGCTGTGAGTGCGGTGCCCCTACAGACAACAAATACAAGCTTGATATGCTGCAAATGTGATGCTTATGTTTGCAAGGCCCACTCTCACCTGAGTGTCACATGCCACTGCAGGTCATATTAAACACTACTTCGAGACATTGTTCACACCTAAAGAGTTTAAATAAAGTTCAATACAAATCCCGCTCTAGAGTGAGAAAAGCCAACTGCCAAGTCCAACATTGCGTGCCATAGACGCCCTGTAAACTCTGACATGTCTAGAAAAAAAAGCTTGAAACTGGAACTGAAGAAAAACCAAAACAAAAATATAAAAGATTTTGAAAAGATTAATACAAGCTGAATAGTTCAATGTCTTAGCTTCATTTTAAAGTTTAATTTTACAGCAGTGTTGTGGTGTGACAGCACAGCTGCTGGCTTTTTGCTGAGCTTGGACAGTAAGCTGTTGTTGCAAATACAGAATCAGTCATGAATGATTTTTACTCACACAGAAACAGTGCGTCTGTATCACAGCTCTGATAGACTTAGCTTTCACTGAGTCTGCTGAACACTGATCAGGTATAATTCATTTTCAGTTGGCGATTGATTTCAAGAGTGGGACCACGCCTCTAAACACGCTTCTCCGGCTCTCATCTATATATGTTCCCCCAGTTTAACAAGCTGTTCATTCTCGTTTACGTGGCCCCTTCTTCCCTCCCCTTTTCAACTGTGAACTTCATCACTTCCATTTAGTACACAGAGATCTGCCCAGAAGCTGTCGTGAGTCCCAGTGGCGGTCCTAGCCTGTTTGGCGCCCTGGGCGAACACTCCCTCTGGCGTACACATAAAACATATTATGGATTGTACATTAACCTAAAACTTGGTGGAACCATACTGAATTTCACCAGAGAAACACACACATACACGAAGAGAGAGAGAGAGTGTGCATACTGTGCAAACAACTACCAAACAGCCATCACACTTCGCCATACAATGAGAACAGGACAAATCAAGAATTGACAATGACTAATTAATATTGTGCTGAACACACATTTTTTTCTACTCTGCAGTATTCTCACTAATTTTCTTGATATTTATTTATAATCCCCTCTGTTAATCCTTGATATTTATAATTGAGTGAACTGTATATATTAGTGCTATTTCTTAAATGTGTAAAATCTGTATCATAATGTATTGTTTGGAGTTTATTCTGTTGCTATTACTAATTTTACCATTTCTTCTTGGAGCAACTGTAACCCACATAATTTCCTTAGGGATAATAAAGTATTCTGATTCTGATTGTTTCAGGATGACCTGCCATTATCCAATGACACATCTGCTTACCTGTATCTTTTGCTCGTTTCTCCTCTTCTTTTCTCCTTTTTCTAAACTGAGCACCTGATGGCTTTGAACTTTTCTTTTTCAAAGGAGCTACCGTCTCCTCCTCCAGTCTCTCTTATCCTCCTGCTCCTGCAAAAACAAAGCAAAGCAAAACATCCACCCTTCTCTTGCCGGCTGGGTGAATTGTTTGTTAGCATTTACTAATCCTAAAGTTCATGCAGTCTTTGTCTCAGTATCAAGTCAGTCCATCACAGTCCAGTCACATGCATTCATTCACACACATTCATACCAGATGTTGCTGATAATGGAGTCTCACGCGCAACCTATTCCAGCATCCATCACCAGCAAGATGATGTCATCATTTTAAAGGAAACAATTCCTTGTTTTTTGACTGGATTGACTCGCTGCAATCCTTTTAGACTCAGGACTTACCACGCAATCAGTGTCCCATATAAGTGAATTTCTCCCAAGCCAATTACAATCATGGAGAAGCACACTCTGCGACTGTTTACAGTGATAATATTTTATAGCGCTTTAAATTTCAATCTCTTAGGCCTGGTTTAAAGAGCTGATTGTTAAATCATGAACTCACAAAATATCACCACCAGTGGATCACACCTCTCAGATGTTCTTATCTTAGTGCACTGTAAAAAAAACGAAGACAGACATAACCAACAAAATACTCATAAAAATAAAACATACTAGGGCCCATTGCCGACATGTCCAAGCATAAAACTATCCCTCTCACGCTTAGAGAAAGAACACAAGCCAAAGCTCACTGATAAAATCAAGCTAGCACTAAGCAAAACCCAAAAATCAACCAGAAATTGACAGGAAAGTTTTGCTTCCTGCCGGGACAATATTGTGTGGGAATGAGAACCTCAGGTACCGTAGCACCTTTGTTCCTCCTTGAATTAAATTTCAATCACAGAAAATGCGATACTTCGACCTAAAACTTACACTATTAATTCATCACTTTCACTCTGTGCCACTGTTCCTCACCAGGCTGTGTGAAGCACAGCAAAGAATTCAGTCAAGGCCTTGAGCCATAAACAGACATCACGCACAGACATTGTTTTCATAACCAAACCTTTTTAGACCTTATTCCTTAACTCTACATAAATGCTCTTTGGGTGACATAAAACACATTCTAAGTAATCAATGGTAATCAA
This sequence comes from Pelmatolapia mariae, assembly GCF_036321145.2. Lineage (NCBI taxonomy): Eukaryota > Metazoa > Chordata > Actinopteri > Cichliformes > Cichlidae > Pelmatolapia > Pelmatolapia mariae. The sequence goes on along the minus strand of NC_086229.1, from coordinate 18,161,028 downwards.
TGGCTCCTCATAAAAATTATATATTTGGATGTTTGTGTGCAGCATTTTGCATATCAGCATAAGCATTTGTTAGCAAAGCATTCTTCATTGCATCAGCGTGTGTGTGTGTGTGTGTGTCACTCTTCATGGCACAAGCGTGTGCATGTGTATGTGTGTGGATCACTTCTCAGTGAATTGAATCAGCATTTCGATTTGTGTGCGTGTGTGTCATTTCTCACTCAATCAATGAGTGCACATCTGTTCATGTGTGTGTTTCTCTTCATTCTGAGTCAGTGTATGTAGACGTGTGTGTTTGTGTGTGTGTTCATCACTTTCCTGTTCTGGTGTCTTGGGTAAACCACAGCCCGAAGCCTGCCCTGGGGTCCTGCCCTCCTCCTTTTCAGTCCGCTTGCCACCCTTGCTGCTGCTGCTGCTGTTCTAAGTTCAGTCCGTCCTGGTTCTGACCCTAATTGGGGCAGTCCTTTCTCCAATGTCCATGCTCACTGCAGGTGAAACCTGCATCTTCTTCTTCTGTGTTTTTTATCCATTCTGAGGTGCCTTTTGACCTCAGTTGCTCCTTCGGTCTCGGTCACGCCCTTTTCGCTGCCGTGTTGGTCCATCACTATCCTGCACAGTGTGAATGCAGAATTGTTAAGGTCAGCATTCTTTTGTTCGGCCTTACTTTTCATTCGGGCTTGGCGGGCGTCTCGTCACAGCTCTGTCAGCTGAAGCTGTCAGAGAATTTTCCCCCGTGTAGTGAAACGGGCCTTAGGTTTTAGTGCTCTCCGTCTCTGCTGCATGAGATCACTTTCCTGCAGCACTGTTGACATTTTTCAGGTTGTTGTTGTGGGTCCAGCTGTTGCAGCATTTGGTCAGGGTCACGTAGAGGGGAGAGCAGGAGTCCAGGTCAGCCTCGGCTTCCAGGGCCGGCAAAGCAGCCTGTAATTAAACATAAAGAGAAAAAAACAAAAAAACAAAGCAAACCAAAAACAAACAGAAGTGTACAAACAGGAAAATGATGTTGTGTTGGCTGTGTTACAAAGAGAGGGGAGAAACACCGGGCCAGGCCCTGTGTCAGCCTTCTCTCCCCCTTTTTTTTTTTCTTACGATATAATCAACTCATAACCCACCAAGTTGACAGGACAACATGCACATGTTCAAAGTCTTAAGATCATGTTTGAATTTACAAAAGAGAATTTTCTTTTCATCAGTAATCACTTGTGTTGTTCAGAAATCATCTCACGATTTGACTCTTAACCACTAAATTTGTTATTTCATCACTAGTTGGTCATACCAGTCTCTTTATTTTCTCTTTCTTTGAAGTTAAATTGTTGTCCTGCAACCCAGCGGGTTTATTTGTTAGTAATGGATAAACTTCATCATTGAAAAACAACAGATGTATGTTAATTTTTGCTGCTTTAACCTTGTTGGAAAATCTTCACGTGTTCATGAGTGTAAGCTGTTTCTTCATTGCGTGAGTGTGCATTTGTAGGCAGGCAGGTTAATTTTAACTTTTTCTCAAACTAGGCGTTACCTTAAAAGGAGCCTTTCTCTCACATTTCTCTGCTTGTGTGTGTTTTTGTTTCACCTTTTGTTGTGATGCTCCGGACGCCTTCCCAACCTCCACAAGTCAGTTGGCCCCAATTTTGTGTTAATACTTCTCTTAATTTCTCCTCTAATTCTCTCCTCGCTGCTGTCTTTTCCACAGCTGCTGATTCGTGCTGGGTGTGGTTCCCATTAGTATAATTTTGCTTCGGCCGCTGTGCTTGTGGGGGCAGTTGGTCCAGGTCCGTAGCTTCCTGTATTAACACACTAAGACATTTATTTAATATCATTTTCATCACTGTTAAACCGATAAGCAGGTAACACGCCCACCTTGACAGCCCGCCAGTCTCCCAACACATTCCTTTCTCTACGTCTCAATAATTCTCCACTACACACCTCTTACTATCTCTCTCTCTATCTTTTTTTTTTTTTATATTACACCACAGAGTAATGCCCCCAATTATGCCCGTCTATCTCTATGTGGCTCCAAATTCCCTCTTTATTTAATTTCACACTCGTCAGGGGACAGGCACACAACAATTTCAACCACTGAAACGAGGAATTCAACCTTTTTATATTTCGCCTATGATAGAACTCAACCTTTGATGACAAAGCATTTTCTTGTTCTATTTCAGAATAATGTGAACCCATGATTACACGGCCGTTCCAGTGTTATTCTGTAGCTATGCGGGAGTCCTAAGTTCCCAAGTCGCCACCTCGGCACCCAGACGACACAGGACCGGCCTGTGCGTCCACAGACAGGGGGGTCGCCACACGATGAACAAAATTAATTTCCACAGGTACACTAGGCGTCAACCTTTGATCTTAAAGCATTTTCTTCGCACTAATGTCCTCCTAATCACACATCAACCGTCACTGTCACTGTGTTCATGCTTCACACACAGAAACACACACAGAAACCTCTGAGCTCACCTTTGAAATGCAAGCGCACCACAAGTCAGACTCTATTTCACCTCTATTTCATATGCTAAACGTTGGCCGCATCTTAGAAGTTTTCCCCGTTTCTTGCAACAGAAGCCAGTCATAGACAAAGTTAAATGTGGAAGGTAACGTGGGCTGCAACTAGACTCAACGTAGTATGTAATTAGTATCTTGCTAGAAACAGTTCATTTAACACACTGGAATTCAGCCTCAACTTATGTTGTTAGTATCTTGCGCCAAAAACCAGACACCGACAAATTTAATGTGAAAATATGTGTAACTCAGCGAACAGATTCATTTGGAAAGCCCAATATGCACATTTGGTATTTATAATACAACAGGCTGTGCTTACCTTTCTGTTTAGGCCGGCCCTATGTTCGCCTCGCTTCACGATCTCACCAAAGGCCAAATCTGCACCTCCTCAGCACACCAAAGATCCGGGTCACCGGGCACCAAGTTGTTAAAATCTCCCAATTCTTTTAATCTTTGGGCTGAAGGAAGGACAATACTCGGTGTATAAATGCTCAATCAACAATCATTTATTTTCATACAATTCAACACTTAAGAGCATAAGAACCATCATGATGGGGAGACCTGCCTGCAGAGGGTCACAGCAAGTCTCAAAATGGTGACGGGTTACTCAGCTTCTTATAGCCTCTAGTGGCCCCCACCTAGTCATAAAAGCCTAAACATTCACATTCTTTCTCTCTTACGGCGCCTAAGTTATGACCTCGGCTCCCTGTCTTTCTGCTCTCTGTAAAGGTGGGGGTATGAAATGTGGTCTGTCTCTCCTATCCTAGACACAAGGTCTCCTACACACAACATTCTCTTCATGATTCAGCAGTATGCAATGTCAAGAAAACATGTAACACATTCAACAGTGTCGAGTAGTACAGTTCAATCCAAAAGATCTAATGATTTTCACACTCTTTTAAGTCAGAAGTATAATGCAAACTAAAACTACATACTGATCACACACTTTATATTAAGGGGTATAATATGATCTACAGCAGTATCATAATTCAACTACTTTGATTACATATATAAGGTAACATATGATCACAGAATAATCTCACACCATCTTGGTTTTAATTTTGCACTCCAATATGAACACCCATCCCTCAACTCGAGGATCACCACAACATAACCTAATAAACCTACACCTTATTTCACAGATTCACTTTGTCTAAGGTTTATTTCTGGGATTTCACACAACACAGGATTCAAATCATGAATACATAATGGGCTTGGATTTATAACATTATGAATGAAATGTGCTCTATTTGGAAGCAGCAGGTCTCCCTCCCCTTTCAACGGGTTGTGTGTGAGACTTTAAATCATCAAATTAAAATATACATTTTAAATTGTTATTGATCCCTTTACCCGAGTCCTAAAGTGTATGCTTGTAGGCCTACCACAAACCGCAGCTCAGTTCACGTCCAAGCCATTTGCCTTTATCCTCAAAAACGCCATCAACCTCAAAGGAGGGCGTGGGCCCATCTAGTGAAATTACTTCTGCATGCTAACCTTCTTTGTATAGCTTCCTACTTTTTAAGTTGAGCCAGTAAATGTGAGCTCACTGTTCCCTTAAAGTTTGTTTTCCCTTATATGTCATACCCAGGGACCGCTCTGATCCCTCCTGTTGAAGCTCGACAGATTAAAGACACGTCTGCACCTGTGAGGTATCAGAGCTCTCACACTGGAGGAGGCACCTCAGAGACGAAGGAGGTGCAGGTGGAGTGCATCCTGCATTTTGGGAATTAAAGGAGAATCTGTGTCTTCTGGAGAATGATGTCATGTTATAAATGGACTGGTTCGTATATAGCTCCACACTGGTCTGGAATCTCCTCCCCCATGCCAGTGAGAGTGGATAATATGTCATCTGTGACTGGTCTCCTGTCTTTGTACTTGTTGTACAAGGTCTCTGTGTTAAATGCTTTTATGTGACTATTAAGGAACACCATCTCTGGGTTAGACAGAGTGTACACACTAACCACTTTAGAAAGATGGTCCGCGTATATGTTCTTACAATATTCCATAGAAGGCAACCTGTACTTGATCAGCGGCACTCTGCTGTATAGCTCCAACATGACACAATACCAGCTGAAGACATCACTGGCCATCGTCGCTTTAAAACAACACAAAACATCAGGAGCCATATGTACATGATTACCTCATTGTTGATCTGGTGTAGAATAGTTACAAGCCATCCCGAAATTGTTTATCTTGAATGCGAATGGCACCTGAGCTCTATCAGGATCGCGACACACTAGGATGTTTCTGTGAGGTCTCTGTTGGAAGAGATTTTTCTAAAAGTCATCAACTGACTCCAACTACCTAGATCTTATCTGTGTCCTATAAACTGAAATCAGCTAACATCAGCTTTCCTTGGAAGAACTGTGCAAAAGTCTTGTCACTCCTAAGATCCAGAGGCAAGTTATACATGTGTAAAGACACGGAAAAGATGCCAGGTCCCTCATGAGACAACATTAAAACAAGCACCATTTGTGAGAAATGCAAGAAGTACATCTGCAAAAAGCCCACTGTTACATTCTGTCCATCATGTGGACAAAACTGAAAATGCTGAACATTGGACATTCTTCTCAGTTTTTCAAAGTCAAAAGATCTGTGTTTGTAAAGAAGGAAAAACCATTCACTAAATTTTTTTTGAAATAGTTCTGGAAACAGTATTGTATGTCTGTTTTAAATGTGCATGTAATGGAAAATAATGTATCTATTGTTTTAGTGCTTTTTGAAAATTTTATTTTATTGACTATCCTGAGTGGATTTACACAGTATGGGTCAGTTCTGCCACTGTTGGGTGCAGTAGCTAGTGATGGGCAGATGAATACTATATCTATAGATAACACATCAATTAATACATGTATTGTTTAATTAATAAAACATCTGAAAGTGATAAAAACACATTAGAAATAGCAATAGCTTCATAACAGACCAATAAATCAAAACATTTTCATCAGCAGATGTTCAGTAAATATATTTCAACAACAATTTTTTGATTAAAATCATCAATGAACTTCAGCGTTATGTAATGCAAGTTTCATGTTGGACTCATTGTCCTTTGTTAGTCCCGTTTAGGATAATGTCTGCAGGGTGCCCTGGAAGAGCCGAGTTAATGTTCAACTCTTCCTTGTCAGGCTCTCCAGCTGGATGAGCCCAGGTCTCCCCTCTCGCCGCTGCCTCTGAACACAGAAACACAAATTGCATGTGAAGCAGGGGGTGCAGATGCTTTTTGCTATTCTTTTCTAAATCCAGGCTTGATCACTTGGAGGCTTTTTTTGGCCAGCGGACGACTGTTGTCTCGCAGAAAGTCAAATCAAATGTATGCGATACACAATCAATTCACAAGAACACATTAAAAAATTAAGTGCCTGATTTCAACTGAATTCTGCATCAAAACAGGGTAACAGAATTAAAACGAGTGTTTGCAGCAAATGTGAGCACAAAGCTTCACTTTGTACAAGCCTGCTATTAAAGTTCTCCTCTATGCAGACAACTTTCCTGTTTTCAAGTCACAAACTTGGATCTGCTGTACAAATCTTATGGATACACACTAAATGAAACAGTTGTGTGCACGACTCCAGATTCTGATCCCTCATCCTAATATGGTCCTAAAAGGCTCACAAAAACCAACATAGCAATAAAGCAAATGTTGAGGCTTCTAAATACAAAGTCCATAAACCAATGGCTGACATGGGTTTTATCATAAGGGTGATAAATATACATATGTATATATAAATATGTATATATATATATATATATATATTTATATATACATATGTATATAAATATATATATGTTTTTAAGACTAAAAGTATAATACAGATTTTAGTGTGAGAGATTTGATGTTCATTTACCTGCAGATGCCCTATACGTGCCTGCTCTGTGGTTTTCACAATGTTTTGCACATCACTATTTAATACAAGAAGTAGTTAGGTGAACTTAAACAAGTCATCTTGCTTTGTGAGAGGACAATATTAATGAAACAAACCTCAATGACATCATAGATCCCTAAAGATGCTCCTGCTGCTTCTCTACCTCCTCATCCTAAGCTTCCTTCTCCTTGTCCTCGACTTCCATCCGATTGTAATTTAATCTCATTTTCTTTCTCCCTCCTCTTCCTCATTTTGTTGGAGCTGTAAAAAGAATTAGTGTGAATCTGAATTAATTTGTGCAAACAAGAAAGCTTTTCGGTCAGAGGTGGTCTTGTGATTTAAGCCGAGTAGATTTATGTGTTGATGCTACCTGCTTCATCTCTGCGACTGGCTGCTGAGTGATATTTACACCCTGGCTTACAAACTTTAACCACGTGCTGAACTTTGTCCCAGCGTTGATACCTCTTGTTAGTATAATGATCTCTTCTTGGCTTAATGTATGATGATGGATAAATGAAATATACAAATAAAACTTAACTATATTACAAAAGGACATTATCTTGGTAACATCAAATGACCGGAGCATAACTTGTTAACTACTCTGAAAATAAGTTGTACAGGAACAGTCAATGACACACATTCTCATGTGTCACATTTCTATTCATTCAAAACACCTATGCATAACTGTATTTTATACAGCTCTTACAGAATGCAAAGTACAGGTTCATGTGAGTATTTAATGTACGGCTCAGATCTACTCAATTTCCTAGTTTCTAGATCAGACACAGAGGTCACATCAGAACAGGCTTCAGGCGCCATTTTAGAGACTTTAACAATATTATAAATTTTAATATCGGTCTAGCAGACATTAGGTTATGTACGCAACACGCAATAGAACCACATATTTTAGAAGCCAAAGGTTCAAAGTAGTTGGGAGCACCTTCACTTAATTATAACAGTGGTTTTGTTAGAAAACAGTTCTGTATACCGGATACTAAATTGCGTTACCGTCAACGGCTAACGTATCTAACATAGCTAACTGTTATTTTTAGCACAGCATTAACAGCAAGCTACAATGATGAGTAACAAAAACAAAACACATCTTCAATTGTGTCTGTTTGTGCGTCATGCAAATAAACCTTTGAAATGAATGAAATGACACTAACATTTCACTAGTGTTGTAACATCACATGTTGTTAGCGTAGTCTGCCTGTGTCTTTTCTCTGCGAACAATCATTTTAGAGTTGGTAGTTATATACAGTCTGTATAAGTGTGGTTAATCTAATAAACATTTGTAAGGAGATTTCAGTTACTGTGAATGTACAGCAGGTGATTAGTAATAAACAGTCAGACAATGACCCTGACAATCTCATTCAATCTTGCTGATTGAATGCACCTTCTGCGGAAAGTGGTACCACACACTGTGTGTGCACTTCCCCTGTGCAGAAGGCGACTACAAATGTTGTGGGTGCTAAATAAACAGAAAAAAATTGATCCCTGTTGTCTTTGCTTACTGATTGTTTTTAGTGTTGACAATCCACATTGTTGGGATTGCATCTTTCAACATGTTTGTGGGTAGATTTGGATGTACCAGGGGTAAGTGCAGTCACTCAGCCTCTACTCAATGTGTTCATAGCAGCAGGTGCAGATGTGTCACAAGTTAATCTAGTAGTAGGCTATGGTTCTTGGCCACAGGTGGCAGCAGTGGACTGACCTCCATTGGAGACTGCTCCAGCTGCTATGTGATAGTGGATCTGCTACAAATTGAAGATCATATGCAAGTTTTGGAAATTAACCCTTGTATTATGTTGAAAAACAAAAAAATGACATTGATTTTGTTGCAGGTCATTTTGACCCGTACTGTGTAAACCCGCTCACAATTATCAAGAAACTGCAATAAAACAATAGCAACTTTATTTCCCATTAGATAAACATGTTGAACACAGACATACAACAGTTAGACTTCCCATAACTATTTTAGGAACAATTTGGTAAAGGTTTTTCGTTCTTACAAACACATTTCTTTTGAACTTGCCCATCGTTCTCAGTTTTTCAATGTTCAACATTTTCAATTTTGTCCACATGATGGACAGAATGTAACTGTGAGCTTTCTGCAGATGTACTTCTTGCATTTCTAACAAAAAGTGCTTGTTTTAAAACAGGAATCTTCCTAACTTAGATTTAAAACAAAAGATTTCTACGTCTCCTCCAGTCTCACAAACAGATGACAAACCAATCGGCACACCAGAGTCACTGACTTTCTTAAATCCACTCACTCTCACTGGCTGTTTATTACTAATCACTGTGTAACTGCTGTACATTCACAGTAACTGCCATCACCTTACAAATGTTCATTAGATTAACCACACTTATACAGACTGTATATAACTACCAACTCTCCAGCCATGTTGATGGATTGCCTATATTGGCTGGAAATATTCATTTCCAGAGGAAAGACACAGACAGACTCTGCTTACAGGATGTGATGTGACAACACTAATGAACTATTGATGTGTCATATTTGTCCAAGGCGTATTTCATTGTTATGGAAAAAGAGAATATTAAAATCATGATGACCAATTGGAGTGGTGATTTCCATGACTTTGTGTATATAATTTGGAATTTTGTACAAATGTAGGCTAATAATAAATACATGATATCATGTCATTTTTTTCAGAGGTTTATTTGCATGACGCACAAACAGACACAATTGAAAGGTACACATGTATTGTGCATGAAACGAATTCAAACGTGCTGCAGATGTGTGTCACAAGTTGATCTGGCTGTAGGCTGTGACACTTGGCCAGAGGTGGCGCTGGTTGATTCGAGTCCATGTTGGTGCACACAAAGTAAACTGCACGCTTTAGTTGTGCAGCAAAAACGCTGAAACCGGAGAAATAAAATGTGCGACGGGGACGATAACGACGACAAGAGTCTCCCGATCGTTTACTCTTGCTGTCCTGTGAACAACACCGGCGTGGTGTTAATTGTTTGCTGTTTTCGCGATCGCGTCGCGCATGAGGATATCACCAGGTAAACTCACTGCATTTTTAAACATTTTGTTGTTCAGCGGCATCAAGACTGACGGAGTGTGTTTGAGATAACCTCACAAGTGTCACGGATGACATATTTGGCGTTTTTTTTTTTTTTTTTTTGCTGGTTTGTGGGTAGCAGCTCCTGAAACGCAAGACTGCCACACATCTGTTCGACCAACGGCAGTTGATCTAAACGCCAGTGGATCTGGAACACCAGAAACGTATGTTTGTACACGATGTACCAAACATAGAAGAAAAGTTGGAGTCTGACCAAACGGAAACAAGCATATAAACCGTTAGTTCCAGAGGTGGTTATACTGGAGCATGAGATATGCTTGTAAGTATGATTTTACTCCGAGTTCATGTTAAACAAGCGATGTGTAATGGTTCTGTGGACTCTCATATTTGAAATGGGCATGTAGTTGTGCTGGTGATGCTAATCATGTTAGGGTGTCAATAGGAAATTCCATTTTATGTTAGTATTAAACTAGCGGGAGTTGCGCTGGATTTTTTTGTCCTCTATTTCGACTGTGGTTTATTAACAGGTAATTAATAATGTCGATGTAGCTAACATCGGGCCATAGCTTCATGTCATCTACCCAGTCCGTGAGAAGTGACGGGTGAGGCGCTGCTACTGAACTGTCATCTCCGCTTTTTAAAACATATGTACTGTGTATCCACTTTCAACGTGTTGCCATTTACGCCAGCTAAAAGAAACTAGAGTGAAAGAAATCTTTATCAACAGTGAAGGTTTAACCCGCAACTGTCAACATCAGCGCAAGCGGAAAAAAAGTATTCTGCTATGAATCACAGGTAATGGCGTGAACTCAGAAATACTGTGGATAGGAAAGAAGCGTCGGATGAGAAGACTTATTAATTTGGCCTTCCTGTGTGTTATTTTGCGGTGTTTGGTGCAGTTTTCTTTTTTTGTGGGGTTGTATTTTTTTTCAAGAGGAGATGAATGTCTCTAAAATTTGATTTGTTCACATTTGCACATCTTAAATTTTAAGTAAAATGTGTGTTTATGCACTCTATGCATTTAAGGCAACCATGTCCTTTTGTAGTACTTTCTGTGGTGTGTTTTTCTGTTTTAACAACGGGGGTACAAATGACATTTAAGTCAACCTAGAATTATTATTATTATTATTATTATTATTTGTTATTATTATTCTTACATGGTCTTACTAAGGTGATGCAAAGTGAAACATGCATTCTTGTTTTGTAATGTGCTAGAAAAGCTTTCAAATGGACCTTGAAAGTGCTTAAAGTGCTTGAATTTGACGCTGAAAAAGGTGTATGAACCCTGTTTCATAGTTTCTTTGTATAGCTTCCTACTTTTTAAGTTGAGCTAGCAAATGTGAGCTCACTGTTCCCTTAAAGTTTGTTTTCCCTTATATGTCATACCCAGGGACCTCTCTGATCCCTCCTGTTGAAGCTCGACAGATTAAAAACACGTCTGCACCTGTGAGGTATCAGAGCTATCACACTGGAGGAGGCGCCTCAGAGACGAAGGAGGTGCAGGTATAGTGCATTTTGGGAATTAAAGGAGAATCTTTCCTGTGTCTTCTGGAGAATGATGTCATGTTATAAATGGACTAGTTCTTACATAGCTCCTTTCTACCCTACTCCAGCACTCAGAGCACTTTATACACCTTGTGTGCGTTTATACTGTTTTATATCAAATATTCACACTCAGGCGAACAGCTCAGGGGTCAGGATTTCACTCCTTCTAAAGTGTACTTTCCATACAGAAAAGCTTCCTGGTGCAAAACACTGTCTTTCTTTAATATTTCATTCAGTTATCATAAGCAAGAATGCTTGTTTTTATCTACTATAGATGCTATTAATATAATTATTATTATTGTATTGGTAGTAGAAGTATTTCTATAAACCTTTTGTCGTAAACAGTGTTAAATGTTTTCTTGGTGTCTGTCAGACACACATCTGTCTGAAGATATATTTAAGCATACCACTAGAGGGAGCCAACGCTGCACAAATGATACACAGAGACACAGATAAGCTTTCTGCAATGTGTGAAAATGAACTAGTTTGCATGGATGTCCTGCTCACCAGAAACGGAAGCTGGAGAACCGCAAAGTTGCTATCCCGCCCAACTGCAAACACATACTGAACAGCTACTCTATGTACACATAAGCGTCATAAATACGACACTGATACCTTGCATGTACAGCATACACAAGCTATGCAAGCTTAAGAAAGCTAAAAGAAGGTGCTTTCTTCATAGCAGTCAAGCATGTGGCCACTGTACAAGCAGGGATCTTTTCTTATTTAGTACTCGTAATTACACAAACAGAAAAAAACTACTTGTCTTTTGCTATATTGTAGCAGTGTGTACTGAGACTGTCACCTGGCTTGCTGCCCTGCACACTCTCTTTTTCTTTTTGTGTGATTGTTTCATAAAAGTATGAATATGTATTTATAAGTTATACTTGTGTTTGAATCCTGCAGCATATCAAACATTTGATATCCATGTGTGACAACTGCAAGCGTCCAGAGTCAGGACAGACTGAGGAACCCACTGCTGCAGATCATCTGTGCCCATCGGAAGAAATTATCAGTTGGTCGGGAGAAATTGTCTGCTGCTTGGGAGAAATTGTCAGACGGTCGGAATACAATTGGTATATGATCTGCTCGATGAAAAGTAGTTAGCTTAAGACATTACGTTCTTGGTCGGGACATAAGCCCATAGTCGATACTTTGGTTGTAAATATACCTCTCTCCACTTGCCTATCTAGCAGTTCACACGAAGCCTTGGTGAAATGTACCAAACCTGTCTACAGCATCAAAGTTTATCATGGAGAACATGACATTCGTCGTGACAGAAAAGCCTCCCTGGTATTGGAATACACAAAATGACAGCCAATCATTCACATGCGACGACACCACCGGTCTATTTGACCAGGTAGCACGTAGTATGAGTGTGAAGTCATCTATGTTGTCCGGGAAGGGGATGGTTCAACAGCTTCAACAGAAGACAACTCAGAAACTTATCAGGGACATGGTCATTGACGAAATCGGCAGTTTCAAACAAAACACTTCCAGGGCACTGTTACGTGCGCTAATGGACATCGTAGACATTGAAGCCAATGAATTGGAATGCATGTCCACCGACGATAGGGCCGGTATGAAGCAACTGTTGCTGTCTTTGACCAACTACACTCTATTCTACATACCTAGTAATGAGCTAAAGGCAACTGCAGACAACAAGAAAATCATCCCCGTTGTCACTCTGTGGTCACAAAAAAATGCGGCACTAGAACTACACTTATGCGACAGACCCAGATCCATGTTGGGTACATACACGGTGAAACTGATGTGCAAAACCTCCTCTTATTTCATGCAGCAAGTGCTGGTTGTGCCAGGTGTGAAAAGCCTAGGGTTGTTAAAGGATATAACCGGTAACAAGTACCATTTCTGGGACATGTCACTAGAAGTCCCCTCTCATCCAGATGCTCTTACCCCAGCCTTCAAGCACATTCAGGTAGCCCAACTGCTTCGCGTAGATGATAAAGAAAAGTCTAATTGCGACGAACCCAATACATCCAATACAGCTTCTTACATGGAACCCATCCAGCCCATGTGCTGTGTGCTTGACAGAGAATCTGTTAGGCTGCAGAACGTAAAAGTTCAGGGTAGTGTCGACTGTTTCGATGACACCGAGGTAGCCTGTGATTTGTCAAACTTCACATGTGACTCAGGTGTAATGAAAACGGTGTACTTCAGACGAACGGGGAAGGTCCTAGAAAGAAAGCAAGGTAACGTGGTAGCCGTAGTGTCACTAAAAGACTGTCAAATTGAGAAACGGACGTTGTATATCTCTACCACTGCACGCTTTTGCAGAGCCTTGAAATCCTCCTTCTTGAAAGGCAGCGGAGAGCTTTTAAGGTGTTGTCAGACAACCTTAATTGAGCTTACGCAAAGGGAGACTTTCTTGAGTGGACCTGAGTTACATCCAGAAATAATCCGCCCTACGCTTACTGCGTTCATGACACGCATACTGTCACGGCGAGTGGGAAGAGCCGTGTGAAAAAAGGAAAAAGAGGATCCAAGCGCAGGCAGTCGTGAAGGTGTGAAGGTGATTTATTGATACAAAAATATAGAGAGGCAAACGACAAAACGGAGAACTAAACTATACTGGGACAACTAAACCACAGAGCATGAACAAGAACACGAACCTGAACATAAAGCATGAAGCAAGGTGGACGACGGTACAGGATGGTGACAGCAGGGAGAACACACGAGTAGGACATGGAGGATACACAGACGGACCAGCAACAACAATGACTAAAGACGTGACTTAAATACACACAGAGAAACACAAGGAGATTACACACAGGTGGTGGACACAGCTGGGAGTCATTAACAAGACGAGACAGAGGTAAAACTGAACACACTCACATGAGACGCAGACCTTCACAATAAAACAGGAAACAAGAACACTACACAAAGACGCAGACTCGACACTGAGAGACAGACAGAAAATGACACCTAAACCCACACATCAGAACACAAATCCTAATCACCAATAAACAGACACATGAAACTAGTGATCATCACCACCACCACAATAATCAGCACAACAAGATAAGAAAACAATCCATTACTCAAAAATAAACCAAAACATAATAAACTCAAAATACTGGGTCCAACGGACCCAGAACCGTGACAGTACCCCCCCTCTAAGGGCTGGCTCCCGACAGCCACAAACAAAAAAAACAGAACGAAACATGAGCGCCAAACCAGGGCGGGCGGAGGGGGTCCAGGAAGGAGGGACAGAAACCAAACAAAAAACAAGGAGCACAAGAATCCAAACCGTCCAAACAACACAGGAAAACACAACAAAAACAAAAAACCAAACAAGAGCTCAACAAGAGTCCACAAACAGTTCAGGGGGTCGACCCGGAGGTCGGCCATACAGGAGCCAAAACAGGTCAGGGGGCCGGCCATGCACACGGCAACGGGCAAACAGTTCTGGTGGCCGACTGTGCACACAGCAACGGCGGCGACGGGCAAACAGGTCTGGTGGCCGACCGTGAACACGGCAACGGCGGCGACGGGTAAACAGGTCTGGGGGCCGACCACGTGGAAGGCAGTGGCGGCCACTGAGCAGATCTGGAGGTCGGCCGCGATGCCAGCGGCGGCGACGAACCCTGTCCGGAGGTCGTCCTCGACGGCCATGATGCAACCTTAGAAGCCTGGAAAGCGGCCGGCAGAGGCGAGGCGGAACAGGACGAGCTGGGCCAGCCGTTGACGAAGACACAGAGGCCGAGGCTGGGCCAGGCGTTGACGAAGACACAGAGGCCGAGGCTGGGCCAGGCGTTGACGAAGACACAGAGGCCGAGGCTGGGCCAGGCGTTGACGAAGACACAGAGGCCGAGGCTGGGCCAGGCGTTGACGAAGACACAGAGGCCGAGGCTGGGCCAGGCGTTGACGAAGACACAGAGGCCGAGGCTGGGCCAGGCGCTGACGAAGACACAGAGGCCGAGGCGGGACCAGGCGTTGACGAAGACACAGAGGCCGAGGCTGGGCCAGGCGTTGACGAAGACACAGAGGCCGAGGCGGGACCAGGCGTTGACGAAGACACAGAGGCCGAGGCGGGACCAGGCGTTGACGAAGACACAGAGGCCGAGGCGGGACCAGGCGTGGACGAGTCCGACGAGGCGGGACCAGGAGAAGGCGGAGCAGCGGAACCTGACGGCAGCGGGACGGCTGCGGAACCTGACGGCAGCGGGACGGCTGCGGAACCTGACGGCAGCGGGACGGCTGCGGAACCTGACGGCAGCGGGACGGCTGCGGAACCTGACGGCAGCGGGACGGCTGCGGAACCTGACGGGACGGCTGCGGAACCTGACGGCAGCGGGACGGCTGCGGAACCTGACGGCAGCGGGACGGCTGCAGGCGTGGATGAAGCGGCGGCTGCAGGCGTGGATGAAGCGGCGGCTGCAGGCGTGGATGAAGCGGCGGCTGCAGGCGTGGATGAAGCGGCGGCTGCAGGCGTGGATGAAGCGGCGGCTGGCTGGACGGGCTCCTCGGGCCCTCCAGCAGACGAGGCCGGAAACTGGCTAGGTTCTCCTGAACCTCCAGCTGACGTGACTTGAGGCCGGACGGGCGACTCGGACCCTCCAGCAGACGTGACTTGAAGCCGGACGGGCGACTCGGACCCTCCAGCAGACGTGACTTGAAGCCGGACGGGCGACTCGGACCCTCCAGCAGACGTGACTTGGAGCTGGCTGGGTTCTCCCGAACCCCCAGCAGACGACACTTGAAGCTGGCTGGGTTCTCCCGAACCCCCAGCAGACGACACTTGAAGCTGGCTGGGCTCCTCCGAACCCCCAGCTAACGTGGCTTGAGACTGGACGGGCTCCTCAGGCCCTCCAGTGGAAACAGACACCGAGGCAGCAGGTACGCAGACCTCTGCCGGCGTGGACACTGGCTGGAACTGAGCAGCACAGTGGCTAGACTCAGGCAGCAACAGTGGGATGCAGTCCTCAGAGGGCTGAAAGTGTTCCCCAATACACTCAGCAGAGGACGGAGGCGGACGGGTGAACTCACTTGAGCTCTCAGGGGGTGCTGAGAGCCGAGACTGCTCTGGTGAGGTCCCCGGTGAAACTGCTGGCGCTGGCGTCTTGACCTCTAGGGGTCCAGAGTCAGCTGGTGAGTGACACCCAGCCTCTGGGGAGGCCCTAGAGGGAGTAACTGTCTCTGAGGTAGCCAGCTTAAGAGAACCAGCAGATGTCGTGGTGAAGTGTGTTCCCTGCTTAGAATGAGACGGTGAGGATGGTGACTGAATGAACGGGTGGGTAGGCTGCTGAACTGAGGGCAGCGTGGCTGCTGACTGAACTGAGGGCAGCGTGGCTGCTGACTGAACTGAGGGCAGCGTGGCTGCTGACTGAACTGAGGGCAGCGTGGCTGCTGACTGAACTGAGGGCAGCGTGGCTGCTGACTGAACTGATAACTGAATGGCAGACCCAACATTAAACGGTGGTAAAAGTGTGGATGAGAAAGCATGATCAGGAAGAACTGCTTCGGTGAAGTTTACAACTTCCCCTGAATGAACTGATGGAGACGAAAAAACTTCCCTGACACTTAAGTTCCCTATGTTCATGGTGCTAGATTCAGGTACTCCAGGCTTGGACACAACAGCATGAACACAGTCATTAACACAAAATGTAGGCTCAGAAAAGGCAGTCTTTGGGGCAGTGGCCATGGGTGAGACGGAAAAATCATTGTTATCTTCAAACGACACACAAAAAATAGCTCCAGAAAACACAGTCACGGAGTCTGATGCAGCAAAAAAAGTGTCCCTTTCACTCACCACAGCCGGCTGCTCTGACATTCTGAATTCCGGCTGTGGGGTGCCGCGCCGACGGCGTGAACGTCGCTTCCTCCGTGGAGGCGGCTCCGACGGGCCGGGTAACTCCTCATCCGGCGGTACGGACGGCACGTCCTCCGTTGAAGCGAGCGGGCGAGCAAAGACGGCGGGGGGGTGAAGGTGTAGCTCGTGGAGAATAAAGTTTTGTACGAGCGGGTGCAATGAGTTCAATAACCAGGGGTAACTGGAAATAAGGTGTTGTAGGTCCGCTTCCACAGTGTAAAGAGAGGCTTCTCCCTCATGCTCCAACAACTGGTAAGTTAATTTAGAAGCTGAGTTGATAACGGCCTCCTGAAGCTCCCTGGGTGGGGTGACTGCCGCTGGATCCATATCTGGCTGGTCCGTACTGTCACGGCGAGTGGGAAGAGCCGTGTGAAAAAAGGAAAAAGAGGATCCAAGCGCAGGCAGTCGTGAAGGTGTGAAGGTGATTTATTGATACAAAAATATAGAGAGGCAAACGACAAAACGGAGAACTAAACTATACTGGGACAACTAAACCACAGAGCATGAACAAGAACACGAACCTGAACATAAAGCATGAAGCAAGGTGGACGACGGTACAGGATGGTGACAGCAGGGAGAACACACGAGTAGGACATGGAGGATACACAGACGGACCAGCAACAACAATGACTAAAGACGTGACTTAAATACACACAGAGAAACACAAGGAGATTACACACAGGTGGTGGACACAGCTGGGAGTCATTAACAAGACGAGACAGAGGTAAAACTGAACACACTCACATGAGACGCAGACCTTCACAATAAAACAGGAAACAAGAACACTACACAAAGACGCAGACTCGACACTGAGAGACAGACAGAAAATGACACCTAAACCCACACATCAGAACACAAATCCTAATCACCAATAAACAGACACATGAAACTAGTGATCATCACCACCACCACAATAATCAGCACAACAAGATAAGAAAACAATCCATTACTCAAAAATAAACCAAAACATAATAAACTCAAAATACTGGGTCCAACGGACCCAGAACCGTGACACATACGTCCTGCCACCAACAATTGGTGTAACTACACCCCTGCACATGTAGCCTGCTCATTGGAAAATCCCATAATGTGTGAAATAGTGGATCTAGGTATCAAGCTAATGTGCGACAGGATACCAAATGCGTTCGCCGTTGCGGAACTGTTACTTTGTCCTATGAATAAAGTGAACCAATACATGCTGGCTCACCAACGTTACACTACCGACAGAACATTCTATCTTCAGGTTCACAAAAATAACATCAGTTCATTAGAGAACCAGATGAAGAGCGACATGGAGTCCTTAGTTGTTTCCGTGGACAAGCACATAGAACTGAGATGCAGAGACAAAGCATACAAGCGGAACTCTGAAGCAATGATCATGAATCTGAGGGACTTGTTCAAGGCTCATTCTGCCTACGATAACATAAATGTCATCTTCAAACAATGGCAACAACTGATCAAACAAGAGGCTCAAGGTGTGAAAGAAGCAGACAAGTTTCTATCTAAAGAGCACAGTAACACAAAAGTGCTTTTCCATAACCTCTACGTCTACCAAAACAAAATAGGTAAGCTCAAGACGAAAATAAAAGCTTGCGAAGAGAAGAAAGGTGAAGACGAGAATTATCGACCATCTGATACGTCAGCCCCATCCTCACCTAGATCAGATAAAGCCTCCGGATCCAAGTCTGCAACACCAAGATCTTCACCTGAAACCACTCTCACCTGGGGCGCTTCGTTGATTGCACCAGACAACCCACCTTTGGTCGACTGGATAAGAAACATCGGTACCCTATTGATGAGCACAGCTTGGTTGTACGCCAATAACATAAGGAGAGAGGCTGTGTGTAACTTACTTGGTCTGGAAAACACTTTGCTGCACAAAAAAAACACTGATGTCCTCAACCAATGGGTTGCCAAAAACCCTACCTTGGTGGAGCAGCTAAAGCATCTAGGTCTACAAGATAAATTAAGCCTGGCATTAATCAACCATTTGAAGGATATATCTATGGAAAACTGGATACGTAAAATCGAATGTTCTTTCAGATGCAAACCAGCAAACATGTCTGCTAAGCTCGTAACCAGGGAGGCTCAAACAAATTATAAGAGTGAGCTTGACAAATTCACAAAGAAGTCAGTTGAAACGTCTTGCTTCCTTGTGTCTAGGGACTTGTTTTCTCAGGTAGAGCACCCTGACTCGAACACCGTGGAAGACTCTGAGGAAGCCTGTGATGAAGACCAGGGTGAGAATCTGATAGAAGCTATTGATGATGATGACAATGAAAGGTTAGGCAAATACGATGATGAGAATGAAGAAAGCTTAATCAAATGCGATCTACATGACGACATCAGTTACGATAGGAGTTACGAAGATTACAAGATGATATCCAGACTCGAGCATGAACTCGAAAAATTGTCATGGACACAACAGAAAAAACCTGTGTTGTCCTCTGACTCCGACAAAGAAGTTCCTCTTGCTAGAAACACAAAAAGACGCCAATGCGTTATGTCTAACAAGGAGGAGGAGGAGTATGAAGGGAAGGCATTCGTTGTTAAAGTGTCAGCGAGGTTGACTAAAAAGAATCATTCAGAGCGCAGCCACTTGCTTGATAGGAAAACCAGCAAAAAGAAACCAGGTGAAACTGACACTAAGTCATCTCTGACCTCAAACCCTCCACCGCTTACTTCATACCATGACAGTGATGTAAAGGAAGACAACAACTTGAGAAAGGGCCAGGGACTCTATTCCATGAAATGGATTCCATTTCATCAAAGAAAAGTGGCAAGGGAAGCTTTTCTAAAAAAACGCAAGACTTCTATTCATCACCGAGTAGCACAACCTGCAAAGTCGCCTTCTTATGATTCTGACCCAGGTTCCAATTTAATGAAGACGAGCATTGTGACATTTAGCGGTAACAGACGAAGTGAATCTCCTAAGACGCAATGTAAAAGACAGAGACTAAGTGAGGATGTTTCTACAGTCATCTCACCTCAACCAGGCTGCAGCTACGACGCTGAAATGAAATTTACCAACACTCCCCGGCATGTGACTCTGGACATGGGGTATCTGGCTTGTGTTGACTCTGACACAGACCCCGACACAGACTCGTGAGTGTTGCGATGTTACCATGTGAGTTAGTCCATCCATTATATCAGCTGTGTCTAGGAAATGAAAAACATGTCACAGTCCGCAGAGCATGTCATGATAAAATATTTAGTTTCTTGTAAGAGGTATCGATGTTAGTCAAATATCTGAACCTTGTTCGAATAGAGTATCTGCCACAATACATTTGGATTATGGGGAACCCGAATCCCAAGCGTCTACACTTATATACTTTGAGTATATAATACAATTATCAAATACCTTAACAAGTACATTGTAAAATATATGAAATGTTAAAATATAAAATATGTTGTTTCAACATAAAAATATGATGTTAAAGGGCTGCCTTAAAATTTTAAGTTAATTCAAAAAATCGAGTTTGTTCTTGTAACACAACCAAATATATTGATGAAAAATCACATTGCCTAAACTTTTGTCTTAGTTTAGTTGACTGAGGTTTGTTATTCAGTTCAAATACTTTTTTTTTTCATTTTTACTTGGAAAACTATTTCAGCTAAATTAAAATAATCTATTGTATAAACTCTTGTCTTAAGTTAGTTGACTTAGGTTTTTTAGTCAATTCAAATGCTTTTGTAGTTGTCTTAACTTAGGAATCTATTTTAGCTTAATTAACATAATCTGTTTCGTTAATTAAGGTTTGTTTATTACCTGAGCTCCTTAAGGTCCCTGTGTGAACTTGTAAATCAGTTTCATTTTAACTATAAAGGTTGACTGACCTCATGTAATTTTTTTTTGTGCATTAAACATCTTAAGTTGTTCTTTGCATAATCCATTTCAGCAAAAATACCTTTTAGGTTTATCTAAGATTGCACATTTAAATGTCTGCATTCATTTAAATTTTGCTAAAATGCATTCAGATTACGGGGAACCGAATCCAAGCATGTACACTTCAGACAGACGATAATCCGATTATCAGATACCTTGACATGTAATGAACTTGTATGTCATAATAACATTTGCTGTTGTTTTTGTAATGTGTGCAGCTATGCGATGAAGATAGATAATAAAACAAGAAAAAAACACCTGGTTTGTTTCATTGATATCATTTATTCACATACAATATCCAACAGGTGGTTACACTACACTCATATTGTTCATAGCATACATTGTTTATTCACAAGTAGGTAGTAGTCTTTTCTTTCTATACATCAGCATGTACAACACACTGCGTGAGCCGTCTGATGCGTAACAGGAGGTACCTGTCCTGTTGTCTATTGAATTGGGTTCGATAGAACAGCGTGCTACATGCCTTGTTGGTATATTATCAACGATGAACATCTCCTTAACCAAGGCCATGTAGTGACCTGAATAAGGGGAACCTATGTGTGTAATCATAGCCTGTATTTACTTGGCTCTGGATTATCACACATCCTGGTACAATTCAGTTCTTCTGGAAAATTGATCATGTTTTGTTAGTTCCTATTATGATATCACCATCCTCATCTGTGTGTTTGGACCCTAGACATGTTAATGCAGATCACATTATGTAACCTTCAGATAGTTGTGGTCACAATCAGTTCTGTTTTCCTTTGACAGGATTCACAACGGTACTCCGATGCTGTACATGATTCAAAGTGTTCAGGTGATTCAAGTTGGGCTTGCCGGCCCTTGACTCAGACCAGTTCAGTATATCAGCTAAATACTCTTAAAAGTAAAGTGCACGTGTTACAAGCACATGAGAATATGAAGAAAGTCGGCTTTCCCTGGAAGAACTGCGCAAAGGTCTTGTCACTCCTAAGATCCAGAGGCAAGTCACACAGGTGTAAAGAAACTGAAAAGATGCCAGGTCTGTCCCTCATGAAACAACATTAAAACAAGCACTATTTGTGAGAAGTACATCTGCAGAAAGCATACAGTTACATTCTGTCCATCACGTGGACAAAATTGAAAGTACTGAACATTGAAAAACAGAGAAAAACATGCAAGGTCAAAAGACGTGTTTGTAAAGAAGGAAAAACGTTCACTACATCGTTCTTAAAAATGGATCTGTAAATTCAAACTGTATAGTACTGCTCCAAGTCCAAATCCCTAGTACCATCTGCAGACCTCTGCTTTGCTTTTAAGTCTTAGTCCAACAAAAGAAAGATCCACAACGTAATTTTTCAGTGGTGCGACTAAAAAAAAAAATTTGGTCGCACCAGTGCAACCAACTGTTCGGGTAACAAAAAAAATAAAAAATCTCTGCAACTCTCCGTGTGGTCAACAACAACACACATTATACATTATACCCCTATTGTGGACTAAACCAATCAGAGATAGTCAGGGGCGGGACCTCTCTGATTGGCCGTGGTCCAGTGGAAAGTGCAGGTAGAAGAGGGAGGTGAGTAGCTTGATTAAAGCGATATCAATTCATTAACGGATTCCACACAAAGACATAAACACAGAGCGGACCCGACGCATCACAATCAGCTTTGTCTTTCTCGGCTTTCTCACCCGACGGACACGCTGTTGGAGCTCAGCGATTCTGATGCGTCGGGTACGCTCTGTGTTTACATTTTTTTTGTGCTGATTCTGAGCTGCAGGTTTTGTCTCTCTCCAACCAAAATTTGCAGAGCCAGCAGCAAAAGAAGCAGCAAAATACGCTTCACATTTGATCAATGTCGTCATGAATTCCCTCTGAATTTTTGCGGTTTTGCTTCCACCACGATAAAAATTACACTTCATACATAGCTCTCTGTGTGTACTTCTAAAACAGTTTCCCGTCTCAAATCTGTTTTCTGCATTATTCATTCGCTTATTACCCACCAGTCTACCGTTGTTTACGGCGCTGTGTTTTTCTTTTTTTACTTAAATGACCTCTAATTTCTGCTGTTCAATACTGAAGAAATTTAAACTTCTTAAAATTATGCAAAATTGCAGAATATTGCAGAATTTTTTTAAGGTCATCTGCTATAAAAAGCCAGACCAGAAAAATCTCCTTCATGTTTTTCTGTGTTTTATTCTCAGTTACTTTCACACAAAGGCATCTGCTGTGATGTTCACAATTCTGATGAAGTCTCACATGTATCAGTACTGATAAATGATCAGAATGAGGCTAAGTTGAATCGAATCAGGACTTTGAGAACCGGAATCGAATGGATTATAGAAATCAGTGATGATACCCAGCCCTAGTGAGCAGCCTAGGCCCGATAGAAATGGATGTAGCTGTCGGTAATAAGAAAAGATGAAAAGAACTATTGATAACTTTTTTTGTTAAGTTAAGGCCTGATCTGTCTGAAATTCATAGCCAGTGCTCTGACACGGTGCCATCAATCTTTGAACGCTGAAAAAGCAGCAGTGTATCCAGAAAACATATTATATGCTGCAATAAATACACTGCCCAAGTGTCCCCTCTCCCCACTGCCTTTCAGCAGCAGACAGCAGCAAACAGGTTGTCAGAGCAGCCGAGATGATGATTAAGTTTAACATTTTCTACAATATTGACAAAGCACTTTAAGCACAAGTTTGTTAGTTAATAATTTAGAAATGAATATTGTCTGTATGGACTTCCCCACCAAAGAAGGTGCACATGTAAAACTGCAGTGATAAGCGATGTGGTTGAAAAATTTGAGTGCGCCTAACTTTTGTGCCGGTACGCCTAAATTTCTAAAGTTAGGCGTACCGGTGCACCCATGTCAAAAAGTTAGTCTAGAGCCCTGACAAAGTCCTACCAAATATAGAAGAAAGGCTAATGGAGTCTGACCACGGATACCAGCACATAAATCATTAGTTCCAAAGGTGGTTATACTGGAGCATGAGAAATATATGTTTGTAAGTATGATTATTGTCCGAGTTCATGTTATAAAGCGATGTGTAAGGGTTCTGTGGACTCGCATATTTGAAGTCTGCATGTAGTTGTCCTGGTGATGCTAATCATGTTAGCGAATCAATGGGAAATTCAATTATATGTTAGCATTAAGCTAGCGGGAGTTACTCTATATGTTTTGTCATTTATTTCTCTCGGTTATACCAGCTGTAACTTTAGTTACTAGGGTTTCAGTCTGTACCTTATATTATGAGAAATATGTTCCAAATGTATGTTTTAATTTGCTTTTGGTACCCTGTCTTCCTCTATTATTTCATTCATGTATCATTAGCAAAAATGCTTGTTCTTAACTACTATAGATGCTATTAATATAATAATAATAATTATATTATTTTATTGTTAGTAGTAGTTTTTCTGTAAAACCTGTTAGTTGTAAACAGTGTTAAATATTTTCTTGCCGTCTGTCAGACAGACATCTGTCTGAAGGTATATTTAAGCATACCACTATGGAGAGACAGCACACTTCAAATGATACACAGAGACACAGATAAGATTTCTGCAATGTATATATGTGAAAATGAAGGATGTTTGCATGGATGTCCTACTCCCCAGAAACAGGAGCCAGGGACTCCAAAGACATTATCCTGCCCAACTGTAAACACAGCTTTTGCTTGCTGGAGAAGAAATTTAAGCACATTGGCAAACAAGGTGGTCAAGAGCTGTCCTGCGTACCTATTTATGCCCTGTGTGATCCAGCATCACCTGCTCTTATCTGCAACTGGACCAGCTGCTCTATTTAAATAGAAGAGTGTTGTCCATTACCTTTGGTCCCTATTGACCATGAGAAGGTCTTCCTGATGCTCATTGACTATGATTAGGATTTCACATACCTCTGTTGCCCACCAGCAATGGAGAGAGTCTTCCTAATGGATCATTTGGTGCAGCAGTTGCTAGGAACTCGCAGTGCACTATTTGCATGTACAGCATACACAAGCTTTACAAGGTTAAAGACAGCTAAAAGAAATGTCCTTTATTCATAGTAGTCACACATGTGACCACTTGCTGAGCACTCGAAATAACACAAACACAAAATACTCCTTTTCTGTTGCCATCTTGTAGAAGTGTATACACTGTCATTGTCTGTCTGCCCTGCGTACAATCACTGTGCACCACAGTGATTGTAAATAGTTTGGATCATCTTTGAGGCTTTGCACCCCTGATGATCTACCAGGACAAACTCAGCAGTGTGTGAGGAAGAGGAGGAGGAAGAGCCAGCAGCAGCTGACAGATGGAGAGAATAGACAGACTGTTCCTGTTTGTGAAGGACTGCTAGGAAAGTTTAACATCACTAATTGTCTGTCCTGAATCAGTCTTATTAGGTAATGTTCAAATAATGTTATCATTCCAGTGTTTTCAGTGTGGGAGAAAGTACTCAGGGCCTTCAAGTTACACACTATGAAAGGCAGCAACAAGTTTAATATTCAGAAACCTAAAGTATGTATCAGCAGCAGAATGGACCTAAAAATAAATGTTTGTTTCAGTTCTATAAAGCTTATATTATAAGCTTTATAGAACTTTATATATATTATAAAGTATTTTGGATTAGTAGCACTGCTGTGTTTGTTGCATCATATTGCTGTAATTGTTTATATGCTTTATATATTCTGAGGAAAGTTGATCTATAGTGTTACATCATATTCTATAAGGATGTTATGTGTTTGTATATTTTCTGCCCAGTTTGACCCATTTAGCAGAAGTCAGCCTGTTTAAGGCTCTGATATCTATTCTGTATGACTTAAAGCAGTTATGACATAACATGAGGTGAAAATGAAAACTGAGGAGTGCATTGAACAATCAGTCCCCGTGCTTTCCTTTTAGTAAGTTGTGTAGATTCCTTGGTCTCACTTCCTTTGGATTATTTGGTGTAGTGGCATGCTTTTCATCATATATTCTCATGAGAATGGGTGCAGCACTTGGATATTCTCAGTTAATTTGCACATTGGCAATGTTCACCTAGCTAGGATCATGCAATGGAACCAGTGAACTGTGATGGCAGATTTCTTTTCTCATGTATTAATCACATATTTAATCATATCACATTAGTTATAGTAATATCACTTTCTCACTTTGCTATAGTAAGAGCACTTCTGTCACTAGTTTACATGCATGTGGAATGTTAACACAGTGAGGCCATTGTAATGAGAGACGTTAAACAGATAGTGAGACTCCTTCTGCTTATCAGGGAAGTAAATCCTTAGGTGACGGTCAAGCAGAAAACAAGGTCATAATTCTCTCTGTGAGGGAGGAGGTTGGGTAATGGCAGACATGCGATAGTTCACGCTGACGTCTATTCCAACGTAGGAAGTGTTATGAACAGCTGATTGGATCTGTCATGGGACAGAGTGGTCCGTGGGACCTAAGTGGCGTGGAAAGGCTGACCTGTGATCTGGGGGTTTCAGATGGAGTGTGATGGCAGGAGGGCAGGCAGATGAGGCACAGAGTGATTTCCAGACTGACTGCTTGGTATCCTGAGTCCGAGGGTAGAACGTGAGCCAAAGGTTTAGCCAAGGTGAATCCAGAAACTCCAGCACAAGAAAGTTTCGTTAACAAGGTAAATCCCATAGGAACTTCAAACCTGAGGGTGTGCAATAGTTGGAGGAGGTGGCCCAGCCCAGGTGCGGATCCCAGGCGGATTCAGGAGCCTCATGGAAATTCCAGCCACCCACCACAGACCATGACAGGATCAACAAAGCGTGTTTCTGGAATATTATGTTTTGGTGCTGCAAGTGCTTTTTATGCAATTTTTGCAAAGCTATATGTGGAAGGAAACCGTGACCTAGGACAAGCTGATGGCATAAGATGTAACTACAACTCCTCTGGTTTCATATGCAATATATATAAATAGATATATACATATATATATATATGTATATATATGTATATATATGTATATTGCACTAGCTTATGTGGTTGCAGTTCTACAAGGATTTAAAGATAGTTACACAAAACGGAGCGTGCCCGCTCCGACCGGTCTTAAAGGGTTAATAAAACTAAATAAGATCAGAGTTGAAAGGCTGGAGTATTATGTACGTGTTTCACTGTCAGTATCTTCATGGGGATTCAAAGTCCTGAGATAAATTAGTGTAGAGGTGTGTAGAGTAGAGTGTAGTTTTTCAGGTCTATTTTCTGTAAAAGCAAAGCTTGTCATGCAGCCGGAAGAACGTCTTTGACGTCAGCAGAAACTTTGTCCCTAACGTCCATCACCGACAGTGCTGCAGGAGACGCAACTGAGGGCCGATTCCATTACCTGGTTGAGCCTTTCAGTTTGGCCATTTGATAGGTGATTATAGGCTGAGCTGGGTTTGACCTTGACTCTATGGTCTGTACAGAAGATCCTTCAGAAATAAACTGAGTTCACCTTTTTAGGTAATAAAGTAAGCAGAACTGGAGAACCTATCAATGACAGAAAGGATCATGAATTTTCCAGTGGAAAAAGGTAAATAAGCAACAAAATTCATTCAAAGTTCATCCCGAGGAGCCTGCTGGATGTTCGCCTTGATCTCCCAAGAGACAAAACCAGTTTTGCACATGGCAGGGTGGAAGCAGTAAATGTGTGTTATTATACTGAGTGCTAGAAAAAAAGAAAAAAAATGTCTCTCATCCTTTATAAAGTGTGCAGAGTAAAGCAGCGAGTGAATGGTACGCTGTGGGGGGGCAAGTGGCTGTACAGAGCAGTTCCTTCAGCCCTGCCACTGACAGCCCATTTCAGCTGCAGTTCAACTTTACAGTAAGTACAACACTGCACAATACTGCATTACAATACTGCACATTGCACAGTGCTATGTATGGATTTGAAATATTATTGGTGACATAGATTGCAGAGGGTTTGGCAGCATGCTTACACATCGCGAATGATAACTGCCAAAGGAATTTAAATATTTTTAAACAGATAGTCCTCCTGAATTTCTTCTGAAAAAATTTGAACACGACAGTAGTCCAGAGACAGTGGTGCTCTACCTGATCAAATGCCTTTCCTTGGTTGAGGGAACTCAGACCAAAATGAATGCCCAATAAATTGCTATCTTTTATTGATCTGCCAGAAATACAATAGGACTGATCAACATATACTGTTTGATCAATCACTTTTCTCAACCTGCATGCCAATACCTTTGAGAACTTGAGAACCTATAGTTTGCTCCAATTCTTTATTTCATAAAAATCTCCCGTAAAATTACAGTAAAAAAATAAAGATAAAAATGTTGTACATAAGACTTTTGTTTTTATTTTATTTTATTGTAATCTATATTCACATTGTTTTAATCTACACTGAGGACCATGGGAGTATTGCAATTTGCCATCTATTCTTGGAACATTACAATACCTCCCGCAGTTCTTGTAGATTTGAGGCATGCTCCAACACAGTGTTCCCTTGCTCTTAAACCTCTGGAAAGTTATTAAGAAACTCTTCACTCATCACAGAATCTTCCCTAAACTCATATAAAGCTTTGAAAAATAATCTACAGCTCTTTTTCATAATTCAGTGGGTTCAATCAACTCTTTCCATCCTCATCTCGATTACAGCGAGGGACTACAAATCTATTCTGGGGTGCTCGGCTGAGTCTGAATAATAAAGGAAGAGTTTGTGTGAATTCATAACTTTATTATAAAACAGCTCTATTAGCAGTTTGCGTCATTTCCAGGTTTGTGGAGGAGATGTTTCTTAAGAAGATGTTCCAGCTAAGATGTATCTCATCTTAGCTGCTTTTCCACAAATAGTTCTGTAACATCTTTAATGACTGAGCCTTTGCCTTGGGTTTAATAACTAAAAGCGTCACAATAAAATGGTGGATTACATTAAAATATCTGATTATATTAGGGCTTTGGGGGTCCATAGGGACTAAGTAAAGTGCAATACAAATACAGGCCATTTACCATTATTCACTCTAAATTATTCTTGGACACTACAACAGCTCATCCAACTAATTAGGTTGCTTTTGAAGGTAATGTTATGATGAGGATCTGGTTGAATAGAGGTTTTCAAATGTGAAAAGAGTTGATGACATGTTCAAACGGCATATTACCCTAATATTAATCACGAGGCACTGCATGCATGATGTTGTGATTGGGAGCTGAGCCCAAAGTATGAAAGTAGAACCAGTTTTAAAGTTAAATAGCCGCCGATATCAACTGTAAAACTGCTATAGTCCTTGATTATTATTTTTTCATTTTTTAATTCCTACTCATCATATTAAGGTGTACTTTGTGAAGTCTTTGTACAGTTTAGTTCTCTATCTTTTATGATGTTTTGTAACTTTTAGATTTTGTTTTGTTCTTTTGTGATTTAACTCTCCAGAATAGTTTTCTTCTCAGACTTTTCGACCAGAGAGAAGCAGCAGCTGGTGCGGTCTTCTGCTGCTGTAGTCCATCTGCTTCAAGGTTTGATGTGTTGAGCACTCAGAGATGCTGTTGTGCAGACCTGATTGTAGCAAGTAGTTATTTGAGTCACTGTTGCTGTCCTATCAGCTTGAGGCAGTCTGTCCATTCTCCTCCGACCTCAACCAGCTATTGTCTCTCTGCTAATCAGAATCAGAATCAGAATACTTTATTAATCCCCAAGGAAATTAGGGTTACAGCAGGCAGCACGCTAATCGCGCATGCGCACTTACAAAGGAACCTTCTGACCAACTTTACACAAAGATCACATTGGGGAGACATGTCAGAAAGGTAGGCTGATAGGAAAAAAACAACGAAAATACATAACATGAGGTGAGAGGAGGAGAAAAAAAAACTCCACTCAGACTGAGCTCCTAGTGGGAGAACAGTTTGATAACAGAAAAAAACACCTCAGCACAAAAAGCACATGACTATCAATACACCATAGAAACACAAGACAAGCAACAGGGCTGGGTAAAGGGTGAGAGAGAGCCAGTGTAGACAGCACATCCAGTCCTGCCGCATATCTGCGCTGGTCCAGTCGACCGTCATTTTCCCTGGTAGGGCACAAGCATCAAAGGCGTTTGGAAAGGGAGGGGGGGATCAGTGTGTGCATATCAGTGTATGTGTGTGTGTGTGTGTGTCCAGAGTTCAGCTGAGACAGTGTCCTTCGCCCCGCCAGGCTAAGTAAACAGTCTTTGAGCCAACGCAGGTGGCCTTGCATGGAATGGGGGAACAGTCTAAACACAGTCAAGGTTACACTCTGAAATATTACCTGATAACAGTCGTTATCAGGGTGTTTTTGTTCAGCTCCAGCCTTGAGACCGCAGCTGGCGCCGAAAGGGTCTCCGCATGAAGTGATGGCGGTTTTTACTTTAGTGCGAACAACTGCCTTGCTATAACAAATATATTGTAATAAAACAGTTTAATATCAAATGCAATTCATACCAATAATGGCACAGTCCTAATACCAAGCAGCAACGTACATGGCTGAAAAAAAAAAGGTGTGTGGCGTATTTCCGTTTTGGGGGTTAGATTTTGGAATGATGTTGATGTGTGCATAAAAATTGCTTTGTTGTCTTCAAAGAAATGCTTTACAAATTTGTTTTTAAAGGGTCATATATAAGAGTATTGTTGCTGTTTTGTTTGTTAATCTTATTTTTTTCTAGTTGGAAAGGAGTGTGTCTTTAATGATAAGAATACAGGCCAGGCATAAATATAAACAATGCTTCAGCCTGAGCCTGTTCAGTCATTATTTGTAAAAAAAAAAAGAAAAAAAGAAAGAAAAGGCATGGTTGTTATATGAATGTATTGTAGAGTCTGTGTAATATGTGATGACTGAATAAATATCATATGATATCATTATTCAGAAGTCAAAAACGTCTCGAATCACACGTGTCAACTTTTACCAAATTTCAATGTTACATATTTAACATTTCCATTGCTAACAGGTGATATGTGATAATATCTTAGGCCATGTTATACCCCTGATTAATGATTGTGATTAATGATTGTGATTAATGATTGTGAAATTATTATGTAGTTTTAGTTTGCATTATTCTCCTGAATTAGAAGAAGGTGATAATTATTACACTTGTTAAACTGATTTGTATCACATTAGACTGCTGATTTATAGTGAATGAATGATATTGTTTTATGATGCATTATACTGCTGAGGTATAAAAAATACTGTTTTCAGAGAGTCAGGACCTAGCTTTTTCTGACATTCGAGGAGCCAGAGAGCACATTCCACCGGAGCTTCACTCCCACCGTTGTTGAAGGCAGACAAAACAGGGAGCCAAGGCCAATATTTAGGCTTTTACGACTAGGTGGGGGTCAACAGTGGCTATAAGAGTCTGAGTAATGCTCCACCATTTTGAGTTTTACAGCTGATGCTGCAGCGAACATCTCCCACGCGCGTGTGTTCAATGAAAAATCTTTGTTTGACCTAACCCTTCTGAGACCTGTGTTTTTGTACTCATCCTCAATATTTGAACCCGTTTAACACAGGCAAAGTCTTTTGTATTATTATTAACTCACAAATACACTCTGTGCTCGACAGAGACAAAGTACACCCACCTCCGGTTGTTTTGTGTGTGCATGTCTATTGATTGTTGCACAAGGAAGATCTTTCTATGTCATATTCAGCAAGTGATGTCGGTCAGTCAGTTTTTGCATGTCCCAACTAGTTTGGATCACTTGTTTAACACCTGACTAAAATATTCTCACACATTCACAGAAACAGTACAAGTCCAAAACCTGAGTGGGCAAATACAGTCAGCTCACTGTCAGTCACCAAGTTATATCCATCTTTTTTAACCTTAAATACTATGCCCTATTCTAATACAGACTTATCCTTAATTATTATGAACAATATTGATTTTCCATTTGCCAAATGAAGGACACTTTAAGAAAACAGAAAGCAGCTCTCTCTGTCATGGATCAGTCCATCTACCAGTGAGGAGTATCTAAGCAAGTAAAAGATGTGCTAATTCAGACAGTAGCTTCTTCCTATTATTTATTTATGTGCCTTTTGTTGGTCACGAGCCCACAGGTGATCTGTACGAGCTGTTATCATGACCTCTGTCTGTGTTTGAAACACAGCTGATCTATGAAGAGCCTGTTAACTTCATTTTAATCCTGCTATAGAGAAGCTGGCTGCAGTTCACCCAGAGGGACCTCACAGGACAGTTCTCAGTGGACATTTAGTCTGACTGATATGTTTCTATGTATGTTTTCAGCTGTGTTTCATTCCAAAGTTCAGACATCAAGCTGCCAGAAGATGTA
Source organism: Pelmatolapia mariae (assembly GCF_036321145.2). Classification (NCBI taxonomy): domain Eukaryota; kingdom Metazoa; phylum Chordata; class Actinopteri; order Cichliformes; family Cichlidae; genus Pelmatolapia; species Pelmatolapia mariae. The sequence continues at coordinate 18,129,149 of NC_086229.1, read as the reverse complement.
AAGGTTACCGATAAACCTGATTTCCCCTGTATGGTCCTCATGAAGCTCAGGAAATAGTCTGTGACAGAGTGATGCAGCTGTTTAGTTTAAGTGGTTCTAATATATTGTATACATGTAAATATTAATTAAGTGTGTCATATTTTCCTTTTTTTCAGAGATATTTAGCTTATTCGTTGGTTTTGGGGTCCCTTCACTCACCTGAGGCAGGAAAAGTACACACAAGCAAAAAAAAAGATTTAAAAGAACAAACGGTAATATTAGGGCAGCTGGGGTCCCATCAAAAGCCCCTAATAACAAAACACATAAACAGTCACATAAAATACAGATGTTTTGAATATTTTAAGAGGAAAGTAAATTAAAAATACACTTGTTCAAGTTTTTAATTTATTTGAAGTTTTGTGTATTTTGACTTATTATTTAAAATTAAAATGTTTTTGGTGATGGGGGTGTGTGCTTCTCTACACCTCAGGAAATCCGCTATCAACTCCTTTGTCTTTGTTACGTTAAGCCGTCTCATCACCTTTGGTGATAAGACCCACCACTGTAATGTCGTCCGCAAACTTCACAATGGTATTGGAGTTGCTAGTGGCCGTGCATTTGTAGGTGTAGAGTGAGTACAGGAGAGGGCTCAGTACACACCCCTGTGGAGCACCAGTGTTGATGCTGCCTGTCTGACCACTTGGCGTCTGTCAGACAGGAAGTTAAGGATCCAGCTGCAGAGGGAGCTGCTCAGTCCTAGATCCTGCAGTTTCCTGTCCGGCTTCGAGGGAACGATGGTATTGAATGCTGAGCTGTAACCTACAAACAGTATTCTCACATACACGTCTCTCTTCTCCAGGTGCGAGAAGGCAGTATGTAGTGTTAGGGCTATGTTAAATGGTCAGAGTGCTAGAAAGAGCTTTTCCCTATCATATATCAAAGATATAAGACAGATATAAAATATGTCTGATCAATGTGTTAGCAGAGATGTAGACTGAGTAGTGAAAATGTATATTGTGATGCTTAGATTTTGTACCTGCCCATCACCTGACTCACCTGAGACAAACCGTCTTTTGTACATGATCCATCATCTGTCACAGACTAGAGGCTCCACATAGATTTGGACCCAAAGCACACTCAAACAAAATGCATGAACTACATATAAAGTTTGTTTACAGGACAAAAGCAAGACTTGACTGAAACACCAAGAGAAAAGAAATAAATCTTGAAATCAAGAAGCGTACCTTAACACAAGCAGATGTTTAATCAGAGAGTTCGTTGTATTTACCAGTTTCCAAAGGACTTCATTGTCCTCATTTAAGTTTAAGCAGAATGTAATTGTGTCAGAAAAGTCCCCGAAAGACACAAGTCTCAAGCATAGTTTTTTGGCAGTTTTTAACAGTGTCACATCTTTTTTAGGTTACATTTTGCCATGACATCAGCGACCAAACTGTTGATGATAATCACATTCTTGTAAGGTTTATGTTCCGAAATCCTCCATTATGACTAAGATTTGGAAATACAGCAAAATCAAAATCAGGGCTAAAATGAAGACATCCATCCTAAAATCATACAGGATGTCTCATCACTCACAAATCTTTAATACTGTACGTATTTGTGCTCCGAGGTAAAGGGTGTTTTGACTGGCCCTTACTGAGGTTAGCAGTGTTTTACCCAAAATTAGTGAGTCAGGTGTACTGATGATTACTGATAATTAAATCAAATCTTTTAGTTATGTGAGAGATCTGATAGTTTTGCTTCAAAGTCTAAATAGATTATACAAAAGTAATTAAAATTAAGAGTAATGCTGTGACATGTGTAGCTGGAATGGAGGAAAACCTGTTTTATAGCTTCTGGGCTGCTGGAAGGATGAAAGTCTAACTCTGGAATTAAGCACACGTAGGCTACAGGTAAAGTAACATTGTTCTCCTCCTCTCACATCAATGAAATGCAACAAAACAAGGAAACTGTCTGTTCTTCGTCCTCAGTAAAGAGAGACGCACAGACGATCAGACTGAGTTCAGACCAAACTAGCAGCTTCCTCTGAGTGAGTCCAGCTACAGGAGAGAAAAGTGGAAAACTCCAACACTGCTGCTTCAAGCTGCTGACGCTCCACACACTGAATGTGAGTTTGAGCAAAAACACGACTCAAAGGAAGTTTCAGTGAAGGTCGTAGAGGAGGGAGGGGAGCCAGGACTGACTCTACTTCCTGTCTGCTGTTTTCAGCTTCACTCACAGACTCAATGGCTTCCAGATCAGAGGAGGATCTCTGCTGTCCGGTCTGTCAGGAGGTCTTCAGAGATCCTGTTATTCTGTCATGTAGCCACAGCTTCTGTAAAGACTGTCTGAAGAGATGGTGGAGAGAGAGACCAACACACGAGTGTCCAGTTTGTAACAGAAGATCTTCAAGGTCAAAACCACTTTCAAACCTGGCTTTAAAGAACCTGTGTGAGTCGTTCTTACAGGAGAGAGATCAGAGAGCTTCAGAGGCTCTCTGCAGTCTGCACTCTGAGAAACTCAAACTCTTCTGTCTGGACCATCAGCAGCCAGTGTGTGTCGTCTGCAGAGACTCAGAAAAACACAGATTCAGACTCATTGATGAAGCTGCACAAGAACACAAGAAGGAACTTCAGGAAACTCTGGAGCCCTTAAAGAAGAAGTTAAAGGTTTGTGAAGAAGTTCAAGTGAAGTTTGATCAAACAGCAGAACACATTAAGGTCCAGGCCCGACACACAGAGAGGCAGATTAAGGAGCAGTTTAAAAAGCTTCACCAGTTTCTAGCAGAGGAAGAGGAGGCCAGGCTGACTGCACTGAGGGAGGAAGAGGAGCAGAAGAGTGGGATGATGAAGGAGAAGATGGAGGCTCTGAGCAGAGAGATAGCAGCTCTTTCAGACACAGTCAGAGCCACAGAGGAGGAGCTGAGAGCTGAAGACGTCTCATTCCTGCACAACTACAAGGCTGCAGTGGAAAGAGTCCAGCGCTGCCCCCTGCTGGATGATCCACAGCTGCCCTCAGGAGCTCTGATAGACCAGGCCAAACACCTGGGCAACCTGACCTTCAACATCTGGAACAACATGAAGTACATGGTCTCCTACACTCCTCTCATTCTGGACCCAAACACTGCTCATCCAGACCTCATCCTGTCTGAACATCTGACCAGTGTGAGACGAGGAGGAGAGAGGCAGCAGCTTCCTGATAATCCAGAGAGGTTTGATCATTCCTGCTCAGTCCTGGGCTCTGAGGGCTTTAACTCAGGGACTCACAGCTGGGATGTTGAAGTTGGAGACAGTACACGGTGGGTACTGGGTGTGTTAGAAGAACCTCTACAGATGAAAGGAATTGTGCATTCTCAATTATGGAGATTACGGTTTTATGAAGGTAAATATTCAGCATGGTCACCATCCGCTCCAAAAACTTCTCTCTCAGTACAAAAGAAGCTCCAGAGGATCAGAGTGAATCTGGACTGGAACAGAGGAAAGCTGTCGTTCTCTGATCCTGATACTAACACACACATACACACCTTCACACACACTTTCACTCACAGGATGTTTCCAATCATTTACACTGATGATGAGGAAGTGAAGGTGATGCCACTGAAGGTGTCAGAGGAGCAGATTAGTTGAGGATGATTATATATCTAATAGTGCTGTCAGCGTTAATCTCGTTAAAATGACATTAACGCCATAACAGCATTGAGGCGGTAAATCTGCGTTAGTGAGTTAATGCGGCTCACCCTGTGCAAGGGCTGTCTTTTAGTTCTCACTGTTTCTTTCTGTTTCTGCTGTCCACCTTTTCACATGGAAAATCATTTCACTGTTTCTCACTGAATGACTCCCCAAACTAGATTTGAAATTCTATCAAGTTTCTAATCATTACAAGTGATTCATGTTTCTATTTGATGTGTGTAAATGGAGATGATTTAGTTTGCTGGGATATGGACTGACATGTGTTGAATGGGAGGAGCAGTTTGTTGTTGTCTTCTTGTCTGTTTATGACAACAATAAACTAGTGCTGTCAAAATAAATGTGTTAACACAGATTAAGCCGTCATCACGATTAACGCGATACAAAACAATTAACGCTATTAACGCATCTGGAGTGCAGAATGACTCAAATTCCCTGAAATGTTTCTGTCAACGCATTTCGGGCAGTTTGTCCAAGTGGAGTTACCTTTGCACATGCGCAAATAGCAGTTGATCTGGTAGTGACGGGCAGCTGAACCAATAAACTTTGGGAAGACAATAAACGCACATTGGCCCTTTCGATGGGAAATTTGAGTATTGAAAAAAATAACAAGAAGGAAGCGTTGACCGACATAAAGTATTATGCACATTTTGCAAGAAGATATTTTCTTTTCACTGAAGCACTTCCAGCTTAAAATATCACATTGACGCGACGTATACGTTAGCCCAGGGATGCTGCTAGGACTTCGGCTAATGCGTCACCCAGCTTGTGACAAGCCACTCGTGCACTTTACATAGCTTTGGTTCCTCGTTTCAAGGACTTGAAGTACCTCCCCAAGAATGACAGAGAGAGAGTGGATAAATGTTTACAGAGTTTTTTTGTTAACATAAATGTTCAAGATCTTCAATAAACATGTTAAGTGTCTACATTTTACCTTTTTTCAGAGTCTGTTTGCTCATACAAAATGAACTGTGATTAATATAGATTAAAAATGAATGATATTTAATCGTGATTAACCAAAATTAATCCACAGTAACCTTGTGATGAATCTGATTAAACATTTTAATTGTTTGACAGCACTAATATATATTATATATTAGTGTATACTTACCTATTAGTATATAGGCTTTTTTTTTGAAAAAGTTGCCTTAACAGGAGAGAACCTGTGCTAAAAGATTTAAGAAAACTATTCAAATTCTCTTTGAATTTAAGCATACAGTCTTTGTTTATTCTCCATTTATTTCATTATATTGCATAAATGTCTGTTACAAGCTTAAATATAAAGTTGAAAAAGTGTAATTGCAGCCAGGCTATTCATCAAGTAATTGCGATTAATCGTGATTAATGACAGAAAATTGTGAGATTAATTAGTTATTTTTCCCTAATGTTTGGCTCCTGACCCAATCTCTGATCTGTAGGTATTTACAAATATTATATTTGTGTAGACCACAGAATTGAGATAGTTTACTAAAGCTAGCAAACAAATAGTCCTACTGTGGCTTTTAGAGTCACAGCCCGCTCAACAGGAATAACTGCTAATGGTATTAACTTTAATTCCTGTTGCGCTATTGAGACACACCTTACATCACTAGCTTTTGCAAAAATCCACATCCACAGTACGTGAAACTGGGAAGCTAAACAATAAATTCTAAAATTTAGATTTAAAAAGTAGTTTTTTTTAATATGATTTTTGTAATTTTATTATTGAAAAAAACAAAGAAAGAGACTAAACAAATATGTATTTCTGATTTGGGGGTTGAATTGTGAATGATGTTGATGTGTGCATCAAAATGTGAAATTAATTTTTGGTCTTCAAAAGAATGCTTTACAAATTTGTTTTCGTCAAGAAGTCAAGTCAAGTCTTTATTTGTCACATGCAAGTTGCCCTGCAGTGAAATGGGACCACATGTGAGGGTCACATGTGTGCGTATTGTTGCGGTTTTATTTGTTCACCTTAATTTTCTCTAGTTGGAATGTAGGGTATCTTTAGTGATAAAAATATAGGCCAGACATAAATGTAAACAATGCTTCAGCCTGTGCCTTTTCCTTGAGTATTTGTAAAAAAGGCAGAATGTTTTATCACTCATAGATCTTTAACACTGTACTTATTAGTGCCCAGAGGTAAAGGGTGTTTTGATTGGCCCATATTTTGGTTAAAGCAGTGTGTTTTACCCAAAATTTTTGAGTCAGGTGTAGTAATGATTAAATGAAATCTGTTATGCAAGTTTAGCTTCAAAGTTTGAATAGTTTCTACAAAAGTAATTAACATATGAGCTGGTGCTAATTATGTGTGGTACAACTAATGTTTGCTTATTTAGTTTGTATACCTAGTCACGAATACCCAAGCTGCGGCAACATCATGTGAAATCCCTGAAAAGTCACAGAAAGACAGGGGTTGAGCGAAATGCTGAGGAAAAACATTACACCATGAGTTTAATGAAATGTGCAAAGCTGGCACAGGAACTAACAAAACTGGATGCTCTTGCGAGTAATGTACTTGGGTATTTAGTAAGTGCATATGTAACATATGTTAAACCACAGTCAAGGGATAGGGGAAGGTAGCATAAGGGTTAAAAAAAGAAGGGACCCTGCCCTGGTCCCCAAAACCATACACAGAAAAACCAATTTCTTAAGTGAAAGGTGGTTTAATGTCTATAATGAAAACTAAGCTCTGGAATGAACAGAGGCCAAAATAACAAACAAAACAAGCTAAGTCAGGAGAGAAGGTGCCATCTAAAACCCTATGTGAAACAAAAACCAAACAAAAGACAGATGCTACATCTAACTCCTTAACTGAAATAAAGAGGAGAAAACAGTACAAGAAAATAATAAGGCATTTTCTCTTCACAATGTACTGTTTACAAGTGAAAATGTATCTACACACTATGTACAAAGCTCAGGGGGTCTTCTGTTGCTGCTGTCAGTTGCTGACATCTGCTGGGCAGGGATCTTTTAGAAACAGCCACCTGATGAGGGGACCAATCAGCCGCCGACAGCTCCCCAACCAGGAAGGACCTGTAGAGTCTTAAAGACACAGCACAACAAAAATACACAACCGGTCCAGGGCAGTAACAACATAGTTAAATAAGGTTCAAGTTAAATTCCGCAAAATGGGACATTGGCACCACCTACTGTTGTAAATTTCACCCTGCAATAACCACAAAGGGCAAGGAATTCTGGGTAATCCTCAGAGTAATGGAGGATTCCCGTAGAGATAAGGAATGATTTAAATAGCTTAATTACCTCATAACATCTCATGAAGTTCTCCAGAGACCTGGTAATATACTAATCATTTGATTCAGGTGTGCTGACTCAGGGTGAGATCTAAAACCTGCAGGACACCAGCCCTTGAGGCCTGGAGTTGGACACCCCTGGGTTAAACTTTCGTGTATGTGAGACTTTTTTATCAGTAAAGAGACCCGGGAGTATAGTTAACTAACACTGATGTCGCCTTTCCACACAGGTCTCACGCTGATTGTCCACAACAATAAAAAAAGCATTCTACTTTGTTGCCCTGTTGTGAATGCAGATACTGAATAAAAGAGGCTGTTACTAGAAAATCAACATAACCCAGAGGTCGTACATACAAAGTCTTGTACCCAAATTTATTTGATAGATGATAAAAAATGTTATGTTAAGTGTTCTGGATATGCAACACTCTGGCCATACACTGTGTGAGGAGGAGTAAGATTTAAAGTTCCTGCTGGTTTCATTTTTTCTTCTGAAAACTAGCATCCCATTTATCACTCTTGCTCACAACTACAATCCCAGCCAGAAAACACCCCTGACATGAATTTTCAACATGACATTCAGCTACACTTACAATTTGCAGCTTAGAAAAGGAAATTCAGATAATGTTTGATCATTGTCACAAGTACTGTATAATTTAAGATGTAATGGCACTCACAAAGATGGTTTATTTATTGTTGAATATTTGTCTACTATGTATTGCACTTCTTTACCTTCATTGCCGCTACGCTTATCAGATAATTTCTCCTTGGAGATGTGGACCAGGGAAACACTGGAAGATGTGCAGCAGATAGCCGAACTATTGATAACAAGTCTTTGAATTTAAACAAGTGCATCGCTGTGCAGTTTAGGTTAGTTTTAATGTTCATTTTTAAGCCCCTCTTAAAAAACGCCCTACATAAGCTAATTTTCTAAATTACATTTTTTTTCAAATGTATATCCTCAAACCAGTGATTCCCAATTTGAATTTTATGCTGTAACGAGTATTACTTTTGCAGTTTAATAGTTCCTTATTTGGTTTCATACATATAAAAAATACATTATAATAATATTCAATTCAATTCAATTTTATTTATATAGCGCCAAATCACAACAAAAGTCGCCTCAAGGCGCTTTATATTGTACAGTAGATCGCACAATAATAAATACAGAGAAAAACCCAACAATCATATGACCCCCTATGAGCAAGCACTTTGGCGACAGTGGTAATAAAAATCTATTATTATATGGTGGTAATATGGTGTTTTTAGACAGAGTTTTTATTTTTTGTCCATCCTTTAAGGCTGCAGTTCCTCATATAATTGCCACATCATCACTTCAAACATCATCTGAGAATTTCTTTGTTGAATATTGAAAAAAAGAGGTCATAGGTAGAAAATGTGTAATATACATGTTTTATTTATCTTTAAATGGCTTTAACTTTTAATCTCTCACAACCCAAATACTTCAGTTATGCCTTAAATCTTAAAGAGATGTTATTTTTTTTAACCAAGGTCTCAACATATGCAGAAACGTCTTTTGATGAATCCGATAACCCAGACTGTAGTGATGCTGATTATGTTCCAGACTCTGAAGCAAGTTCCTGTCAGCAAGATGAAGATGGACCTCTTTATCCAACTGCACAGAAGCCTCTGCTTTCTCTGTGATACCCTGATTTATCTCCACAAAAACTAGATAATTCTTCAGAAATTTTAAATAAAGTCAACGGTGCCATAACTCCTAAGAAGAGGATCTCAGAATACTAAAAGTACACCAAAGAGAAGCAGAATTGAACAGATTTCGGAATCAATCAAATTGTTACCCCCTTCAAAGTTTGGAAGTCACCATGTGTATGATAAGAGAAACTACTGTTTGTTTAGACACCAACCTACATCAAAAATTGCACGACACTGTAGGCTGTAGATAAAAATGTATAAGAGTTTGCTCTTGCATTTCAATATCCCCAAAATTCAAGAGAGTGACACAATAGATTGAACATCCTTAGAAGATGTGGAAATTTTGCCCATAAAGCCAGTGTGTTGAAGAGGGGAGCTGGTGAGCGACAGGAAATCCACAGAGGGCATTGATTTCATACATTGAAAACACTGTGGAAGTACATGAGAAGATGCCCAGCAAAGAAAGAAGGTGACTCCCAGGGTGGGAAGCAGAGGGTTCGATCCAAATGTGCACTGAGAACTGCTGTTGCTCGTGACGTTGGAGAGGGCTTGTGTGATGGCATCAGCCACACATGGGTAAATCAGTCCATTTGTTCACTTTATTAGTTTGGTTTGCAGTTTTCTTTATTAATCATTTTATCTAAACCTAACACTGATATCATGAGGCGTTCGCATAAAGGCATTGTGTGTTTTTTCTAAAAATGTTTTCTGTTATATTAATTATGTTTCTCTTTTTTTTAGTTACCTGGTTTTGGGTGGTGGCTGTTTCCTGTCTGGGCAAAAGGTGTGGCTGAGGATTCTGAGAACAAAATGCCTGCTCAGCAGGACCAACCATGTGCTTATCAGGAACAGGGGTGTTTTAGGTTTACCCCTATGTTATTCTGTACTTGGTTAATATTAGTGTGAGTTTTTGTTTTCCCCACATCCACAGTTTTGTTTTTTGTAAAAGCTACCCTTAGATCACTTTATGAGTAGTTTTATGGGCCTGCTAATTATGTTTTTGAATTTTGTCTTTTGAACCTTTTTGAGGGTTAAAATAAAGAAAACCCTTTTTTGAAGACATTTTTTTCATGTGTCCTCTATGCCTTGGCTGCTTGGTCCCTCACAGCTTGAAAAGTGTGATTCCTACATGAAATATGACAAAGTTACTCAATCCAAAATGGCCAACTCCTTCTGCAGTTTGGAAAGAACCTGTGTGAACTAACTGGTTCAAGAAAGAACAGACATGACTACATAAGGCAAAGGCTTAGGGAATTTGGGTGCCTGCTGCTTATACCTCAGAAAAATAGCCCCATTCAAAAGGCAGAGGAACTGATTTATCCTGTAAACTTCAACCATTTGATATCTGCAGTGAAAGAGTTGGCACAATCCAGAGAGAAATACGTTCCAGAGACCTACCTACTTCTACTTGGATCACCATATGAAGACTATTAAAGGTGATGCTGAAAGAATGCTGAGAATGCTCCCCTGCCATTTAGCTATGCAAGCTTGCCAAAATGACACTTGCTCAAGTGATCATTTTTAACAGAAGAAGAGAAGGAGAAGTATCAAGAATGGAAGTGTCCACCTTTAAAGACAGAAAAAATCCAGAAATCTATATGGACATGGCTGCTTGCCTGACCTCACTTGAAAAAAAAAAGTGATTTCTTCACCAGAGTAGAAACCTGTGGAAAACGAGGGAGAGGAGTTCCTATTCTCCTAAAATCATCAACGGTCTCTGCAATGGAGCTTGTTGTGGAAACTCGTGAATCTTGTGGTGTCCCTAAAGAGAACATCTCCATGTTTGCTAGACCAGGAGCTTTATCTGCCTATCGAAGAGGAGACTGTATCCAAATGTTTGCAAAGGAGAGTGGGACCAAACACCCTGAAATCTGAACATCAAGAAGGCTTCGAAAGCATATACCAACAATGTTGTGGTTGTTTAAACTTAAAGAAAATGAAGCAGACCAACTAGTAGACTTTCTGGGTCATGACATACGTGTGCACAGGCAGTATACCGCTTGCCTCAGGGAACACTTCAGCTTGCTAAGATGAGCACATTGCTTTTGGCACTGGAGAACAGAACTTTTAAACACTACAAAGGCCAAACACTTGATGATATTTGACACTTGATGAAGAATTTTTATTAGGATGCTCTGAAATATAATAATAGATTTTTATATTATTTTAAATACTCTGGCGGTGTTTTGTTTTCTTTTAACTTTTATTAAAAGTTGATCTGCAAGATTCAGATACCTCAAGCGATGAGAGTGATCCTTTTCATCCAGCTCTGGAGGCAACAAAAACACAAGAGAACGAGACAACGGATCAGGATGGAGACAGGGGACCAGGGACTTCTTCATCTCTAACAACTTGTTCCACTTCTCCCTTGAAAAAGGCTAATGACCAATTTGTTTTGGCTTTTTTGACATAAACATAAACTTTATACATTGGCATAGAAAAATACATATATTTCAGTGAATGAATGAAGTGACAAGGTGATGGGTCATCTAGTTACAATTGAATCATTTATTCACTGACTAGAGGGGGAATACATTTGATATTGAAGAGGTTTTAAACAGAGCACTGATGTCTGTTGTCTTTTTTTCAAAGTCAACCGAGGTAACGCCACATGTTTGAACGCCACGTGCAGTTGAAAGACACATGATGCATTTCATCAACACATGCAAGGTGCCTCAGAAGCTGGACTGCACTCAATGCATCAGTGCAGAACTCTATGCAGTGAAAGACAGAAACTGTACTGGGCTAAGAAATTATGTCAGAAATCACATTATTGCCTTAAAAAGAAAAGCTTGTGCAATAGACTGAGGGCTGCTTGTGTTAAACTACTGTATGGAGAAATATTGCTTATAATGAAAATCTCTAGTGACTTTTGTTTTCTGTGGACTTGGAGGTGTAAATTTCAGTTGCGAGCCTGCTTCTAAACCATACAGAAACTGGTGTCCCCAAAGGGTGGGAGTTAAAAAATGCAACCCCAAACTGACTCAAGTGAGTCTGTGTGTGTGTCTGTTCCTGTTTCTTTATATATTATTTCCTAAGGTGGTTTGTTTTATTTTGCTTTAGTGGAGGAGTGACCACTTGTTGTGGGGACTAGACACGTGTGGTGGAAATCCCTCTGATGCATGTGAGTGTACACACCGGGAAACAAGTATAACGCGCCATTTAAGTTGCAGTTAGAGTGGCAATGAGGATTGCAGAGACTGCACGGGTGAGTAATTGGTATGGAGGACCACAAGAGCCACGCGCATCGAAATAAAAAATTCTGTGCTTAATTTTAATAAACTGATTTTTAAATTCTTTTCAAGTCTTCATTTCAAAAAACATTTTCGAATTGCACTTTAATAAACTGCATTTCAAAAACCTTTTTCGAATTGCACTTTAATAAACTGCATTTCAAAATCCTTTTTCGAATTCCACTTTAATAAAAACATTTTCGAATTGCACTTTAATAAACTGCATTTCAAAAAACATTTTCGAATTCCACTTTATTAAACTGCATTTCAAAAATCATTTTCGAATTCCACTTTAATAAAAACATTTTCGAATTGCACTTTAATAAACTGCATTTCAAAAAACATTTTTGAATTCCACTGTAATAAATTGCATTTCAAAAAACATTTTTGAATTGCACTTTAATAAACTGCATTTCAAAAACCTTTTTCGAATTGCACTTTAATAAACTGCATTTCAAAATCCATTTCCCTTTCCTGTTCGCTCAGGGATTAACATGTGGATTAGCAGTTGGATTAGCAGTTGGATTAACAACTTCATTTTAAAAATCCTGCTGCTATTCAAATTAGCCACACCGTGGGATGTAAGGAGCTCTCTGATTGGTTGGTCAGACACAGGCTGTCTGCCAGCCTGGATTTTTCTAGCTCATAGCTTCGCCCTGCTAAGAAGCATGTGTGCTTGTACAAAGGCCGTTCAGCCTCGGGATTTACACTCGGCTCGACACGGATATGTGAAGAATGAAGGGACCCTGCAGCGAAACGGAGAGCCAACCTCTGACTGAGTGCCCGTTTACTCAGTCTGACCACCTGTTGAAGGTAACGTGCTAACATGGCTAACGCTAGCATCACCGCACGTAGCCCCGTTATTTTAAGATCATCTTAGCTAATGAAAGTTTTACGTCGCAGCTGTACGAGCTAGCTACGTGTTTTGTAAGCTGCTGTGCACTTCACAAATAAAGCTGGAAGCAGCTCAGACTGTTAGAACCAGCACTGAGGCCTGTTGCATTTATACAGTGTTAGAGCAATGGCTGCAACCTACAGCCTTTAAACTAGCGATTAAAATGCTGACAGTAAACTCGTCAGTCCAGATGTTACCACATTACTCTATGGTACTTAGAGTTAAAACAACCGAGACAGGCTGATTAAAATAACAGTTGTCAGTTCTCTCATTCCTTATATCAAGACTGGAGATCACACTACTGATTTCAGTTCATTTAATATGTGAGAGCACAGATTCATTCTCAACTGGACATAAATGATGATCAAAGGTTGTATATATGATGAATTCATCAAATCCCAGCCTCTGACACAGTGCGCTGAATCTTAGCTTTGAATGTCCAGTATATTCTAATCTGTGCAATTTAAGCATTCACTGAACCTACAGTATCTACACCTGTGTGGTAAATGTGTGGTAAAGATACAGATAATGAAGTTTAATTATTAATACAATATACATCATGAAAAACAAAAGCTGAAATTGATTCAGTTTAGTACTTTTCTCTGTATGCTCTGTGATTATAAAGGCCTTAAATTCTGTGATATATACTGTAAATGATTTTCACAGAGGTCTTAAAGTACTTAAATCACTGCTGATTATCTGGTTGTTTATATTTTCACACGTTTTTGTGTCTGTAGGGCTGTTTGATGACGATTTGGACTCCTCTGGGAGATGAGGACACACCCACATCTGTTCCATACTGCAGCCATGGATGGTGTTACGGCTCTGAGTCAGCTTTGGGCCATCAGACGCACACACTGGAAAACCAGCGCCTGTACTTCATGCAGGAGAGACGGCCTCAGTGATGTAGGTTCATAAGCGAGTTCAAACATTTCTGGCCTCTTATCACTTAGATTTCTTAATCTTAAAAGTGAATGCATTTAAAGCAGGAACTGCACACCTAGCCATCAGACGTTTGGCAGCATGAGTACTGTAAAGTTTTGTAGGGCCCTTGTTAAAAATTCCACAAGCACCACACCACATTTGTCATGTACAGTTCCATTTTGTACAGTACATTGTTGAAAGTATAAACTATATATTCTAGTTATCCACTTGTCAGTAATTTCTGAGTAAATGGATGTCACTGATAAATCAGTGGTGATTCACCTGCAAATGTTTTTAACAAACTTTGTTTTTTGTAGAATTCATCAGCAGCTGTGGAGAGATGTATTTGAATATCTTCTGTTTCCACTTTTCTTAACCTGGAAGCTGAGGATGGCTGATTCCTGACAAGGACACACACCTCAGCGCTTATCATGGGTGTTACATCCTCTGTGCTGCAATTCCAGAGAAAACGAGAGAGCAACGACCACTCATTAAGACCAGCCAGAAATCTGTCCCTTTCTGGCAGCTGTGAAAACTTCCAATAAGAAAGTTTGCATTCTTAGAACAATGCTGGATCATGTGTGATGTGTCATCATATGAGGATATTACATTTTGACTTAATTCTGCTCAATTAAGTGTTTTGTTGATCCAATATGGCAGCTTTTTATTGTGCTCCAAGTTAAAACCCATTGCCCTCATGAGCGCAGCATCTAACAACTGTCCTTAAAAAAGTCGATTAACTTTAACTGGACACAATGGTTTCCAGTGGGAGATACATTCATCACTCATCCGTGACACTGGTCACTCGAGTGAGGGATAAAACAATTTTCAATGGAAAATCCAGAGGAACTAAACTTTGTTGTTGTTTTTTTGGGCTCAATTTCAGCTCTAGCAGCATCTCTCAGAAGAAAACCTTTTTGCAAATAATCAGATGAAGATGTAAAGATTGTTGAACCAGGTGGTATTCTCTGGAGTTTAAGACCAAACTCAAACAGTGAATTGACATTAGACTGGAATTCATAAGATGAATAGAAATACTGCTGAAGCTGAATGATATAGATATATATGTGTGTGATCTTTTTTTTTCTCCAATTCACCAGGTCTGTAAAGTTCAGTATGACTGTGGTACATGATACAAAGGAATAAATACAGAAGAATAAAAACTTTGTGAATAACTTTACTCTTCTTAAAAAGAACTCATAAAACAAGTAAAAGTACAAATGTGTACAAGTTAGAGACTTCCTCAGTAAGTTTACACTCTTTTGGAGTGATTTTAATTGCGTGTTAAAGAGAAAGAGATTAGGAGGTAAAGTAGAGGATGCAGAGTCCATCATCACTGAGGCCGTCTCTCCTGCATGAAGTACAGGCGCTGGTTTTCCAGTGTGTGCGTCTGATGGCCCAAAGCTGACTCAGAGCCGTAACACCATCCATGGCTGCAGTATGGAACAGATGTGGGTGTGTCCTCATCTCCCAGAGGAGTCCAAATCGTCATCAAACAGCCCTACAGACACAAAAACGTGTGAAAATATAAACAACCAGATAATCAGCAGTGATTTAAGTACTTTAAGACCTCTGTGAAAATCATTTACAGTATATATCACAGAATTTAAGGCCTTTATAATCACAGAGCATACAGAGAAAAGTACTAAACTGAATCAATTTCAGCTTTTGTTTTTCATGATGTATATTGTATTAATAATTAAACTTCATTATCTGTATCTTTACCACACATTTACCACACAGGTGTAGATACTGTAGGTTCAGTGAATGCTTAAATTGCACTGATTAGAATATACTGGACATTCAAAGCTAAGATTCAGCGCACTGTGTCAGAGGCTGGGATTTGATGAATTCATCATATATACAACCTTTGATCATCATTTATGTCCAGTTGAGAATGAATCTGTGCTCTCACATATTAAATGAACTGAAATCAGTAGTGTGATCTCCAGTCTTGATATAAGGAATGAGAGAACTGACAACTGTTATTTTAATCAGCCTGTCTCGGTTGTTTTAACTCTAAGTACCATAGAGTAATGTGGTAACATCTGGACTGACGAGTTTACTGTCAGCATTTTAATCGCTAGTTTAAAGGCTGTAGGTTGCAGCCATTGCTCTAACACTGTATAAATGCAACAGGCCTCAGTGCTGGTTCTAACAGTCTGAGCTGCTTCCAGCTTTATTTGTGAAGTGCACAGCAGCTTACAAAACACGTAGCTAGCTCGTACAGCTGCGACGTAAAACTTTCATTAGCTAAGATGATCTTAAAATAACGGGGCTACGTGCGGTGATGCTAGCGTTAGCCATGTTAGCACGTTACCTTCAACAGGTGGTCAGACTGAGTAAACGGGCACTCAGTCAGAGGTTGGCTCTCCGTTTCGCTGCAGGGTCCCTTCATTCTTCACATATCCGTGTCGAGCCGAGTGTAAATCCCGAGGCTGAACGGCCTTTGTACAAGCACACATGCTTCTTAGCAGGGCGAAGCTATGAGCTAGAAAAATCCAGGCTGGCAGACAGCCTGTGTCTGACCAACCAATCAGAGAGCTCCTTACATCCCACGGTGTGGCTAATTTGAATAGCAGCAGGATTTTTAAAATGAAGTTGTTAATCCAACTGCTAATCCAACTGCTAATCCACATGTTAATCCCTGAGCGAACAGGAAAGGGAAATGGATTTTGAAATGCAGTTTATTAAAGTGCAATTCGAAAAAGGTTTTTGAAATGCAGTTTATTAAAGTGCAATTCAAAAATGTTTTTTGAAATGCAGTTTATTACAGTGGAATTCAAAAATGTTTTTTGAAATGCAGTTTATTAAAGTGCAATTCGAAAATGTTTTTATTAAAGTGGAATTCGAAAATGATTTTTGAAATGCAGTTTAATAAAGTGGAATTCGAAAATGTTTTTTGAAATGCAGTTTATTAAAGTGCAATTCGAAAATGTTTTTATTAAAGTGGAATTCGAAAATGTTTTTTGAAATGAAGACTTGAAAAGAATTTAAAAATCAGTTTATTAAAATTAAGCACAGAATTTTTTATTTCGATGCGCGTGGCTCTTGTGGTCCTCCATAAATTGGTGGCACTCCCTGTAGGTTGAGTCCCCAAGAGGCCGGTCTCCACGATTTTACGTACTTTAAGTAGTACTCTGAGTTGCTATTTTAACTAGGGTAGCATTGTGGCAGCAAACCTTGTTCTTTTAAGTAATGTTTGTTAATGAAGTGTCTTAATTAATGATTCAGTATTGCCAGCCCTGCTACTTAAGATGTTTTCTTTTCTGCAGTTGTATATTTGCAGTTGTTTTGTCCAATAACCTTTGTCTTGTGAAATTGACTTGCTTTACCTCTGCTTGTAATAATGAAGCGGTATGGCTTTTATAACTGTTATAACGTTTGCACTGGCTATTGTAATCTCTCCTGGGGTTTAAATACCTCCCCATGTGGCTTTGTCTACACCATTCAGGCACCTTTACCAGTTTTCCTCCTTCACGCCGCCACACCGGTCACCTAGTAAAACATAATAATCTGTCCTGCCATTTTGAAAGCAGTAAAAAGAATACAACTCATGAACCTTTATTGTTTAGTACACATGGTTAGTTTTATTAGTAAATGTGCCTCACATGTACAGAGGTTTTGATGTGATTAACAAGTAACTGAAGCTGCCTATTCACACCAGTCTTGCACTGAGACCTCTGCATTTTGCTGAATTCTGCAGCACCATGTAGAAGAGGTGTAGCATCAATCTGTTCTTGGAGAGGAAAAATACATAGTGAATGCTTTCCATTGTTGGTGGCTTGAGTCTCTTGGCTGTGTAGCCCTGTGATCCCTGAGACACTACAGAAAAATTTATGTATGCTACCACCTGGAATATAAAACAAGAGGACCACAAGAGCCACACAATTAAAAATAAAGAATTCTATGCTTTAAAAATGAATTGTAGGATCAATTCTGCATTTCTAAATTCATTTTCAAATTCATTTAAAATCACTTAATTTATTAAAACATCTCCAAATAAAATGAAATTCACAAAAAAACTGAATAAAACCACTTTTGAATTCTAAATTAAAAACCTTTTTTAAAACACAACTTAAAAAACAGAAATAAGTAAATAGTTTCAAAAATCAACAATTTATTTCTGGCATTTAAATTGGCAATTGAAAATCTATTTACCTTTCCTCTTAACTCACTGATTAACTATTGGATTAGCTGCTGAATTTTCCTTAAAAGCAATTTCATTTTTGAAATCCTGAAGCAATGCAAATTAGCCATGCTGTGGGACATAAGAAGCTCTCTGATTGGTTGGACAGACACGGGCTGGCTGCCTGGATTTCTCTATACTGCTGTTCATAGCTTTGCCCTGCAAATTCAAAGCCTTAAAAAAAACGCCCACAAATGCAGGTGTTACATATGGTTAAAATCATTCAAATGCAGGAAGTATACGCGTTTGACATAAATATAGTTTGTGGCTATGTCCACACGTACATGGGTATTTTTGAAAACAGCTTTTTCCATGCATTTGAACCTTTCGTCCACACGTAAACGGCGTTTTCGATCATTGAAAACCGAGATTTTTCAAAACTCCTGCCAGAGACTTTGGCTACGTTCACACTGCAGGTCGTAATGCTCAATTCCGATTTTTTGATCAAAACCGATTTTTTTGTCTGCTTGTTCACACTACAAATAAAATGCGACAGCAAACGCTCTGTTGTGTGAACGCTCAAAGCGGCCCGCATGCGCAAAAGAAGATGTCACACACAACGCGCTCTGTTTAGACCCAGAGCAAACAATATTGTTTGACTGATGGCCTTAATATAAAGACTTCGGACTTTACGTTTCCCAATTTTTAGTTATTTACATAATAATGTAGATAACCTAATAATGATCCTTATTGCTGTTTTAGAGCGGTGCTTCACAGCAGAGTTGCAGATTTCTGTCAGAATCTGCAGATTATACAGTACAAATAAAATGTTCACGTTTCTCCAACGTTGTCTTCCCAACAGTTTCACTAACATCTACACTGGATGGCCAGGAAGCGTTCGCGATGTCTTCTCGGGTGCTTCTCCGGCGCTGATAATTGGCGCCTGTCTTGTGTCAGTGACGTAAAAGACGGATTTAATGCGACATGACCATCAAACAGCAGTCGCTTTCTAAAACATCGGATACGTATCGGATTCAGTACCACATACGAAAGTGACCCAGATCGGATTTGAAAATATCGGATTTGTGCCGTTCACACTGTCATACCATGATCGGATATGGGTCGGATAGGGTAAAAAAAAATCGGATTTGATGCGCTTTCGCCTGCAGTGTGAACGTAGCCTAAGTGTGTCTGTATGCAAGTGTGTAAAAAACTGTAAAAAAATAAAAAAAACATTGACGTGTGGACGAAAGGTGCAAACGCATAGAAAAAGCTGCGTTTTAAAAAATACCCGTGCACGTGTGGACGTAGCCTCAGAGTAATAGCTGAATGCACAATAAAGACAAATGCTGGGTTCAGTATTTTACTTTTGTGCCTCCCAGGTAAGTGTAATTCGGTCTTTAAGTGATGATGTGATGAATCCTGCTTCCGAGTCCAAAATACTCTGTTTGTGTCCCTTTTAAAATTTCAAGCCATTTCCTGTTGAATGAAATATAGCCAAATTTGCCAAAGGATATTTTATTTTATTTTATTTAGCTTCTTTAAGCTTCGGTCTGAGTTTCTTAAATTAGCTTAAAATGGCAAAGCAGCAAAAATACTCACACTCATTATCCTAATGGCCGTTTATGGCCCATTGACAACGATTATAAATACTATTTTTAATTCCAAAACTATAATAACATAAAATAATGAATAATTTTATGTTAGGATTTTCTTTCATAATCCTGGCTTTAAATTTGCAGTTTTTTTTATTTGTCCACCAGGTATTGGAAATGGTCCTGGACTCTAAGTGCGAGGATGGCTTCTCGTCATCCTCCTCCGAGGATTATAGAGATGAGACGGATTATTCTGTAGAAACAGGGTAGCTGGAGTCCAATTTTCCGTGAAATATCCTCTGAAAATGAGAGCGAAGGGGAGATGGATGGATGAAGCAGCATCAGGATGGACTTCAAAAAATGGGAAAATCGTTTGGTTGCCCACAAATTTGGAGATGCTCCACTATGTCCCAGCACCCACATGTGTCACCCCGGGACCTACACACTATGCTGTCGCCTGAATCAATGACCCGACATCCAGCTTTGCGCTCTTCCTCACTGATGAAATTGTGCAGCACACCGTGGCCATGACAAATGTGCACGGGAGACGCGCAGTCGCCGACTGGCGAGAAATGTACTCAGATGAATTTTGTGCTTATGTGGGGCCGTTCATTTTGGCCAGTGTCTACCAAATCGACCCTCAGCCTCTGGAGTGAAAAATCCGGACGGGACATTTTCCAGGCTATCATGTCCCACAAGCGATTTCATCAAATCAGCAGGGTGCTGCGTTTTGACGACAAGCTTTCCCGACCCCATGATGACAAGCTGTCTGCCTTCCACAAGGTATGGGATTGCTGGACGCATCGTCTAGAGCTGCTGTTCAGAGACATTTGTGTCGATGAACAGCTCATCCCATTCAGAGACAGGTACAACTTCAAGAAGTACATGCCAACAAAGTCGGCCAAATATGATCTAAAAATATGGGCTGTGTGTGATGTGAAAATATCCTACGCCTGGAGACTGCAGGTATACACGGGCAAAGAAGATGGCAATCGTGCTGAGGTCAACCAGGGGATGAGGGTGGTCCTGGAACTAACAGAGGGGTTCCAGGGACACGTCATCACCTGTGACAATTTTTTTACTTCATTACACCCTGGCAGAAGAGCTACTCAGGAGGAAACTGGTCCTGGTTGGCACAATTCGCTAAATCAAGCCTGAGCTTCCGCCTTATTTTTCTCCAGACAAGAGGGAGAGCGATCTTCTCCTCTGCCTTTGCTTTTACTGTAACCCACACAGTCGTCTCTTACATACCCCCACACGGCAAGAATGTGCTATTACTGAGAACAAAACACAGCAGTCCGGACATAAGCGACGAAGGGAAGACAAAACACCCATGATCATACATGCTTACAACAGGTGCATAGGTGTCAGTTACGCACACATTTAAGTATTCATATGCTCATATATTCTTGTATAAAATATACATAGTTTTTTGGGGGTTTTTTTGTTAGGAAGGCTCACATGTAAGGACCACAGTCTGTCGATTTGCAGCCTCTGCTTCAACAGAGCAGGACTCTGGCACACCTCCACATAGGCTCTCTTTCTCTCTCAACCTCTCACTCACTTTCTTTTTCATACCTTTCCCTGTTCCCAAAAAACATAAATGTTCATTGTTCTAAAATAAATGTTTTTTTTCTGGTTTAAACTGTTCTTGTATTTTTGTTTACATAATTTTTCATTTTATTTTAGAACACAACAAGGTAATAACCATTTAGTGGGGAAAAAGTGAAAAATATGATATATTGAATTTGCTGTGCCACTGCAAAAAAAATAATGATGGATCAAAATGAATGTTGGTGCCAATCTTTGAGCCATCTAAAGGCCTATGTATAATTAAAAACATGCCTTGAAATGTATTTTATGAAAAAATATTTAAATTTGTAGGGTTTTTTTTCTGTAAAAAAACAGTGATGTAAAGATACTGGGATTTAAAGGGTTAAAACCCTTGAACAATAATTAGCACCTCATATGAATATTTTAGGCAGGAGTAGTTTTAAAAGACTGACTCATTTAAAGTGGAAAAAATACTAATATATAACATTTTTATAGCACTTTTTGGGGTGTGGCTGTTTTGTGGGTTTAGGGACACGAACGTAAGAACCCTAAAAAAAGGCAGAGATCACTGTCAGCCTCTCTCTTCATTTTTAAGCTCAGTTTTTAAAAACTTACAATGTAACTACAGCCCAGCCCATGCAACAGTAAATTAATGACTAACCTCGTATTGTGGATGGATTATCTCAGACTGAAGTTTCGTCCGTTTACAGCTTCCTGCCATACAATTGCCTTTGTCTCTAACCATTGGGAACCTTCACGTTAACTTTTATCTAATGGAAAAAAGTTAGCGTTCATCCTCCAGCTTCACTGTGCTAATGTTTTTATATTATGCTAACCATAGCTCTGTAGAGAGCCACTATGTAGTGTATCATAATATGCCAGCTATGCCAACTTCAGTAACCCTAAAAACGTTACTACTGCTTAGTTTTCTGTCTTCATTTATGTTTGAAGTGATAGCAGAGCTGTACACTTAAATCTGTAGAGACTGGAGCTTTCCACCGTTTTTCGTCAACTCACCGACAACAGCATTCCGGACACTTGTGGGAATAATTTAGACAGCAATCCAATGTGCAGACATCGATTGAACTGGCTCTGCTTACCTTCTGTTTGGCCAGCCAGTCCGTCAGTGTCCATCCTGCGCTGCCTCAAGCCAATTCTGAACTTTCGCCAACAACCGGGTGGAAACACCAAATGTAGATCATACTTGCCAACCTTGAGACCTCAGAATTAAGGCAACATTGGGGGGGGGGGCAGTGGTATACATATACAGACGTATATATATATATACATATACATATATATATATATATATTGTGTTATTTACAGTGTTTATTTAATCGGATAAGATAAGTTAAATGTCACCGTTATTATTGGCTGGCCTAAACAGCGGTGGCTGTCTAAATTCAGAGGATGCATCTTCCTGAGGTCTAAGTGGGCTGGGTCCTCCAAAAGCTGGGTAGGCTGGAAGTGAGTGACTGTGAAATTGGATGGTCTAGCCTTCAGAACTACGTCACGAGCTCACTCAGTGGAGTGAAACTGCCGTCTGCTCCTTGCTATCTAAGGCTACGTCCACACGTACCTGGGTATTTTTGAAAACGCAGATTTTTCTATGCGTTTGCACCTTTCGTCCACATGTAAACGGCGTTTTCGGTCAATGAAAACAGAGATTTCTAAAAACACCTGCCAGGGTGGATATTCTCGAAAACTCAGTTTTTGCATTTACGTGTGGACAAGAAAAACGGAGAAAACGCAGTGTCAAAGGTGTGCGCCTTTTTTGACGTCACACTGTGCGCCACGTTATTGTTTCGGTGAAATTAATTTCTACAATACTGTTACTGTTAATTGTACTCTTTGCAGTGTTTAAATGCTTACATATACACACACAGTTACTGTCCCTCCATACATACGACTCGGTTCTGCTTCTATGCCCCATCTTTGTTTACTATTTCCCACCGAGGCTTCTAGACGTCTGATTGGCCAACATTTCTACACGGTTGGGAATATATCACCACCTGTTGCTTTGGCATGTTCCTAGCAGTGTTTTACTTCATTTCTGCGTTTACGTGTGGACGGGATTATTTTTTAAAACGAAAACAGAAAATCTCCGTTTTGAAAAATACCCGTGTACGTGTGGACGTAGCCTAAAATATAACCGAACGCTGGCGTAAATTCTTGACCATCTCACACTTCTGTTTAATCAGTTTTCTGTTTGATGTTTATTCAGCTGTATAAAAACCCCAGAGGAACCCTCCCGAGGGATTATTGAAGTTAATTAATCTAATCTAACAACTTTAATCTTAGCCAAATCGATTTACTCATGAACAAATAAAACACTGAAAAAAGCCAAACAATAACATTTTTAAGTTATCTAAGTGACTTATATATCACGTTTAACCTCAGTAGCGAAAGACCACAAAGGTTTGAAAATGATGTGCCAGGAGTTCGCTGTTCTCGCTGGCTCAGATATTTGAAGTTTACACAGCTACATTCTTGCCTGAAAATATGTTAAAAGTTTATTTTGCGACCCAGAAAGAGAAATAAGAGTAATATTGAAACTAAGTAGCTGCCTCCATTGTTGGAAACTGGAATTGGCTGGGCCGCGCTATGAATTCTGCAATATGGTTTCTCAATTTTGTTGGTGGAAAATCAGGAGAAATTTGGGAGAATGGTGGCTCCGGGAGATTTTCGGGAGGGGCACTGAAATTCGGGATTCTCCCGGAAATATCGGGAGGGTTGGCATGTATGATGTAGAGACTGGAGCTTTCCACCGTCTCCCCCCAATTCTTTGATGCTGGCAAAAGAAGCACAACCAGACTTTAAACTAGGTTCAACTTTTATTTCATACAAATCAAACAAATGTGCATTTGAAGATCAGCAGTCGCATACAATCTATGTTGCCCTACATGACCCTACGTTGATCTGAAACTTTCTGACTCAGCAGTTACTTTTACACCTTCGTATCCTGCCCCCTGTTGCCCGACTCCCAAACTTAGTGGAAAAGTACTAAAAACCTCCCGCACTGTGTAACAGCCTCACTGTTGTCTCCTTTTAAGAAGTTGTTTCCAATCCTCACAAAAACTTTGGTCAGGGCGGTGTCTGCTTCGTTCAGCTGTGTTCACTCTGCAAGGTCTACTACCCTCCCTCCCTCTCTCTCTGTGCTGTGTGTGTGTTAGTAACTCACCTATGACCTACTTAACCCTTTAAAGCCGCTCGGAGCGGGCACGCTCCATTTTGAGTAACTATTTTTAAATCCCGGTAGAACTGCAACCACATAAACTAGCGCAATAATTTTTTTTACATATGAAACCGGAGGAGTTGTACTTACATCTTATGCCATCAGCTTGTCCTAGGTCACGGTTTCCTTCCACATATAGCTTTGCAAAAACTGCATAAAAAGCACTTGCAGCAACAAAAACGTAATATTCCAGAAACACGCTTTGCCGATCCGATCGGCTGTTTGTAACACTTCCTACGTCCATCAGCACAAACTATCGAATGTCCGCCATGACCTGCCCGAAACCGGAAGTGATGTCATTTTGCGGAAATGTAGTTTATTTTTTTACCTTCAGGGCCTTATGAGCCTATACTGGTGTTTTTAAAAGTTATGTTTGACTTTATGACTTTCTGTGTCGTTTCTGGGATGCTTAGTACTCAAATTGCACCGCTGGAAATAGTTTATTTTGATGCATATGCTGTTTTTTTGCAAATTTGCATCATAATATTTTTTTTCGTTTTTCCTGCAGTATATAAAAATTGGTGTATTTCAAAAATAAAACTATAAAGACACTCAAAATAAATTTCCTGTAAAGGGAAACTATTTTGTGCAACTTTTTTGTATTTGCAGTTTTGAGGGATAAGCCTTAATTTTCTCTAACTGGAAATATGTTAAAAAAAAAAACAAAAACGATTTTCAATTTTTCTGTAGTTTATTGCATTTTTTTGACTTGGTTCTATGGTAGGTCTTAAAGGGTTAAATGAATAACAAATATCCATCCATCCACTTGCTTCCGCTTATCCTTTTCAGGGTCGCGGGGGGCACTGGAGCCTATCCCAGCTGTCATAGGGCGAAAGGCGGGGTACACCCTGGACAGGTTGCCAGTCTGTCACAGGGCTATACTTGAATAACAAATATAATACTTATTAGCTTAGCTTATGTGGCTGAATCCCTAAATTTATAATACTGCATTCCCACACTCTGTTAAATGTAATAAATTCTGTTTTCATGGATGCCTGGATTTTAAACTTAATTGTTACACCTGGTAAAGCAGCAACACTGATCATTTTATTAAAGATGAAAGAATTTAGACAGTTTGTAACTCTCGGTGATGCCGCAGTGTTTGTTTTACAAAAACTGTAACTCAGATGTAGCTTGGATCCAGTATTTATTAATTCCATAACATAAGTAAGGATGTTGAGTCTTCTCCAGAATACAGGAAGAATATTTAAAATACAAACAGCTTAAAACACAATAGCCTTCTCTATTGTGCTCTTTGGGCCCTGTTAAAAATATGTATATTTTATGAAACATCTGTATCTTCATATTAAAAATTAACATATTTTTTTCATAGCATAAATGTTGTTCATAGAATAAAATATATATAAAAAAATTGAATCCACAAGAATATCATCCTAAATAAAGAGCATTTGGGGGTTGTTACAGTGAAATAAAAAAAAACCCCAAAACAACGCAGCTGAATTTTCATTGAAAAATGTTGAATTTTAGTAAAAAGAAACAATGCTCGGTTGTCATGGTTCTGGGTCCTTTTGACCCAGCGTTTTGTGGTCTTTGTGTTTTCATGATTGTTATGTTGTGGTTTGTTATTCTTGTGGTATCCTGAGTTTATTCTAGGTTAACCCTGGTACATTTAGGTTCCCCTCGTGTCTTTGCCCTCTGTCTCCCTCTGTATGTCTGTGTTTATGTAGTGGCGAGTTCTTGTGCCTTGTTTTCTCCTTGTGTTTTAGTCCATCAAGTTTGTCATACAAGTCTTGTCTGTGCTCTCCCTCATGTTCCCTCGATCCCACCAGGGTTCGCACGGGTGCTTGAAATCCTTGAAAATGCTTGAATTTTAATGTTGTCTTTTCAAGGTTTTAAAAGTGCTGGAATTTCAGGTGTGGTGCTTAAAAGTGCTTGAAAATATAACTATTTAATTCACAACAAATAACTATCTGATTGAATAGTTTTCTTATCAGATAGAGAGAAATAAAATGAGTCGCAAAATGTAAAAGCATAATTTCCCCGTCTGGGGCTGCCTTGGGTCTGTTTCAATGTATGACCCCGCCCCTCCCTCGGCCAGTCGGAGATGAGTGCGCTAACATACCTGTAGGTTGCTGTTTTAATGAGTGTTGATGGAAAACGACAATGGCGGAGTTTGCGCTCTCTCGCATAATAGGTGAGTGCTAGTAAATAATTTTCCAGTACGCGTACGTTACTGTCATGGTCTCCGTGCCTGCCCAGCCGGCCCCACAAGGCTACATGTGCTGTTTTGGTTCTCTCTCTCTCTCTCTCTCTCTCCCTCTCTGCCTGGGCGGAGCTCACCGTGGGCTCCCGCCCTTGGCCCACACACCTGACAACAATCACCTGTCATCACCGGGAGCAGTATTTGAGGCTGGAACACAGATCCTCTTGTCGCTGGATGATTGTACTACAGACACCTTCCTCCCTGGACCTTTGACCTCCCTGCCGTGTGAACGTGTGTGAGTGTCAGAGAGCTACCCTGTGATTCCCGGGAGTTTTGGATTCCCTTCACTGTATATATTGTGCACTGGTGCTGTAAATAAACTGTTTTTGGAGACGTCTAACCGCTCTGCGCCTGGGTCCTACAACCAGATTGTGACAGTTACACATGCATTTTAAAAAAAAAATTATGATTATTATGTTTTTAGCTAACAAACTCACTGGAGAAATGATTGAAATGCACTGAGTGTGATGCAGTATGGCAGCGCTATTATGGAATATGCTGTGATCTTAGCTAACATTACTTAGCAGTAATATGAGTTAATATACTCAAGTGAAAGCTTTAAACATTAGCCCGATACATAACTAGCCAACTTAGGCTTTCTGATTAACCCTCTGGGGTCGACGGACCCAGAGTCAACATTTCAACTTGGGTCGAACGTGCGGACTTCAAACTATATACCAGTTTTTAAATTGTGTTGATAGGTCACATAAAACCGATGTTTTTTGTTTTTTTCTGAATAAAACAGTGGCGTTTACTCCGGGAAGAAACGGTAAAAATGGCGTTTTCTAAGGAGAACGCTTGCAAACACGCTTTGCTTGTGAGTGAAAAAAGAAAAAGAAAAAACACTGCTTCCCTATTGGTGGAAAAATTTACCATGTCGACCAATCAAAAAATGATACGGCAACATGTGCAATTTGGTCATTTGGGAAGAGGGGGAAGTTTTAGGAGTGACTGGCAAAAGAGAGAGAGAGAGCGAGTGAGCGAAAGAGAGAGAGAGTTTTGATACGTGACAGATTTGTGACGTTTGCCATGTTTGGAGTCTCAAGTTAGTGTGTTGTCTTGTGTAGTTAGTGTGTAGTTTTTCTTTTGTGTGTCAGTTCTACTAGTGAATGTCACAGTTGCTGCAAAAAAGCCACCAAAGGCAGATTGCAGTGTAAACGCTGAGTGACACACCTGCTGTCAGACCTGCAGGTTTATCCCTGTGCTGTTCTCATCTGTGTTATAGTGGACACAAACTATTTTTTTGGAGTTTTATAAATAATTTGTGTGCCGCCTTATTTGACGCAGAGCACCTGATTGTTCTGTAAATAGTTTTAAATGGTTATATAAAAAACGTCTGAGCCTTGACTGCATTTTTAGGTAAATAGTACCATTTAACTTTGTTGTTTGCAAAACTTGTGCATATTTTTAAAAGATGTACAATTTCTATTTGCATTTCAAGTTATGAGAATGATTCCTTAAACATGCTTGCGGTTTATACAGTCAAAAATATCACTTTCTACTTGTATTTTAAATTATGTCTGAATTTAGATAAATTGTGCTGACACATTATGTCAAAATAAGTAAATAACAGATTGGCAAGATAAACAGTTTTTAAAGGTGAAATATAGAGGCCAAATCAAAAGTAGTCAAAAACGGCCAATTATACCCTGGACACCAGAGGGTTAAAGGTTAAAAGCAAAGCTGTCACCAAGTACTGTTTATATTTGTGTGTTTTGCTGCAGCTTTTTTAAGTATTAACTTGGGGCACTATCAGCCACTGAGACAGTACACACATTTATGTGTATTTGTATATGCATATTTCATACTTTAAGGCTGCCTATTTATTTAAGGCGGATGAACAAAATACATTGGAATTGTACATAATAATATCACAGATGATAAATTCAATAGATTTTAAGTAGATGCTTGTGCATTCTTAAAGTCTTATATGTTGAATTGAACTATGTGATCTGTTCAAAGCCTCCCAGTCAGTGCTGTTCTCCATGTCTGTCTGACTGTACTAATGTTATTAGCACAAACACTTTAAAGGTGATCATTTAGGACTTCAGCAATAATACAGACAGCAATGTAGTTAGCAATAAAACAGTTTTATTGGGAATTAACTTAAAAACAAACAAACATCTGTCTCCTATTTTTTGTCACACAGGAAAGAAGCATCAATAGCTGATGAGAAGACTTATTTATTTTTTTGTTTTTTTTCAACAGGAGAAGAATATCTCTATATCTAACAATATCTAACAAGTTGATTCGTTCACATTTTCACATCTTAATTTTTAACTGAAATTAAGATGTGAGTTAAAAATTTTGAGTTCCAGCGTGTCCTGGGTCTGCCCAGGACACGCTGGAGAGATTATATCTCTCGGCTGGCCTGGGAACGCCTTGGTATTCCCCCGGATAAGCTGGAGGAGGTGGCTGGAGAGAGGGAGGTCTGGGCTTCTCTGCTTAGGCTGCTGCCCCCGCGACCCGGCCTCGGATAAAGCGGGTGTGGTGCGTTTTTCTATATCTTAACAAAAGGGGAGCAAAGTTGTCTTTTCACATGGTCTTACTGAGGTGATGCGAATTGAAACATGCATTCTTTTTTTTGGGGGGGGGTGCTGGAAAAGCTTGAAAAGGGACCTTGAAGTGCTTAAAAAGTGCTTGAATTTTACCCTGAAAAAGGCGTATGAACCCTGTCCCACTCACCTGCCTCTCCTCCACTTCTGTATCATGTTTCCTGTTTTATTTTGAAGATCCCGTGTTTCTATGTTGAGTCTAGCTTCTTGTTATAGTTATCAGTGTCAAATGTATTCCCCGTGTGCTCCCACGTCACTCGTTATCCTTCTGTGTATTTTTGTCTAAAAACCATTAACCAACAGCAGTCTGGAGTTTGTTCCGCACTGCCGTTGCTGATTCAGCCACTGGTCTGCTCACAGTTCTCACCTGCCTGCTTCCCTGCCCAGCTCCCAGCCCGGACCACCTTCCGCCTCTAAGCTTCACCTCCATCTGTGATAAGTAAGATTGTTGTATATTGCGACACTTTCACTGAAACCTCATCTAGCCCACTGTTAACACCTGTTCTCCCTGTCACAGTGACTCTGAGGTCTCTGCCTCGTAACTTCACCTGCCATAGCTTCAAGGTTCCTACTCTGGATTTTACCCAGTGCCTGGTTCTCCATTCCTCATCCTTGATAGCCCTGAGACTCCCTCATAGGACTCCCCACTTCCCCTTTGTGACTTTGAGCTGAAGCCCTAGCTCATGTGGTGTTTCTCTGTACTCTTTGTGTTATAGTGACTCAAATGTTCACAGCATTTTCTTCAGTACTGCTGGTAGTAGCTCATAGTATTATTTCATAGATTATTGTGACTTTCTCATATTACTGTTCATAGCGTTTCCCTTAGTGCTGCTGATAGTAACTCACAGTGTATTTCATAGATGGTTGTTAACTTCTAGTGATTTGTGTCATTTCATGCAAAGTGACGTGTTACCTAGTAAATTAGTGATTTTCCTAAGAGCCGGTTTTTAAGCTCTCGCCTTCAGTTCATGTTTCACTCGCTAAGAGTATTTAGTTTTCGTGACTCGCTTTTGTCACACTTGATCGCTTGTATTAAACTTCACCTAATATTTCGCCTTCAAGTGTCCAACTTTTCTCTGCAGTTGAGTCCACTCCTTCGTTTATGGCCACACGCCGTGACATTAATAAAGACACGGCACGCTTAATTTCTTTAAACAATCTATGCAAATGGTGTGACCTTTCTCAAAAAGTGGAAATTACGTTTGTAGCTAAACCATTGTACACAAAAACTAGGCTGTGTCAGTAAAGGGTGACTTGCACTTCTGGCCCATGTGTAATAAACTGTTGGGGTCATTGATTTGACACTTTGGGGTTGTGAAAGTGGGGCTGAAATGAAATTCAAATCTTTTTTTAAAAAGTATGGCTGATGTATAATTTCACTTCTAAAGTACACACACACATAACAAGACATTGAAGAAGAGGGGATCTTTTACTAGGCGCCATTAAAAACACAATTCTTTATCTATACTCTTCCAACTGTATCTTTCTGTTCTGAGTCTTTGTTTGTTGTTTATTACTTTTGGTATCATACTGTTGTGATACTGGGGAGAAAAGGGTCAGGCGTGAGAGGCTACAGCATTACACAAAAAACTTCATAAATCTAAAGAGTGTGTCAGGTTGCTAGCTGTGCTGTCTGGCAATAAACTTATCTACCATGTGTCAGTAAAGAGTGACTTGCACTTGTGGCCCATGTGTCATAAACCAACTGGTGGGGGTCGCCGATTTTACACTTCAGGGTAACACTCAAACAAATGACCACAGACTCTCAGAAATCCTGGTTTCAACAGGTTTTATTTGCAGCAAGGACCGAACTGTTCAACTTCTCTGCTTTCTTTATAGGGGGTCACCTCCTGAGTTACAAAATGGGTCTTTCAAATGTGTTGAAATATCCCACTGCATGTGTAGTCATGCTGGACACCGCATGGTCTTATTTTTATTAGCCATCGACTCAGCTGTGACCTGCTTTCACTTAGTTACAGGGCCAGTTTCCTTTTCATCAAGTCTTCTTACAAGTACATCAGAATTATCTGCTCTCAGTTGAGCAATGGTTTAACAAAATGTCCCATTAAACCATAAAGGGAAGCTGGATTTAAATAGAACATAGTAGTTTCGGATGCAGGTTAAGGAAATATGAGGTGTGACTATGAAGCACATACCCTTTAGTGTTTACAATGACCAAAGTGGATAACTACAGGCATTTCTCTCAGTCACCTGATTGTTTAGGGAAAGAAGCAGCTAATACACAGCATCTGATTGCTCCACATTGTTAGTGAGTTAACTCTGATGTACTTGTAAGAACTTGTTCACTCCTAGAGTTTGTCAAACCAGGAGTTTATCTCATGAATACAAAAAATGATTTTACAGTCCACAGAGCAAAAGTAGCATACATGACAAATGGGTATTACAACATAACACAGACAGTGAGAAGTAAAACACATCATCTTACCAGCTGTTATATTCTTTAAACTTTAAAAAAAACCCTGATATTAGAGTTTTTGTGTTTTAAGCCTTGTGTTAAAAACGTGTCAAAACTTCTTTCTCCCAGCAGCATTACTGAAATTACACTTTAACATACTGCTGATGCTTCACATCACAATCTTTATGATACAAAAAATCATGTTCTCTTGTTAACAGATGTCTGTGTTGTCACTTGTCACGAAAATGGACAGAACCTGGGTTCAAGCTTCCCCTTTTTCCTTCTTCTTAATTAGTTAATTACCATCGTTCATTAATAGGGACTACAAAAGATTTGTTATGTTGTCCCCATGAAAACATGTTTTTATGAAATTAGTGTGATACAGAGATTTAGATTCTTTTTTCACAATGTGCCTGAACTCAAGACATATATTCTAATGTATGAGCTACTCCTCTTGTAAAAAAGCTGATTAGAAATGCATTCAAAAACTAAACACAATTTACATGATGGTAGATAAAAAGTCATTTTATGTTATGTTCACCGACAGCTTGGGAAGTCCTCAGTCCGAAATGACTTTATAGTTAACGTGGGAAATTTCAACTCAAAAAGCTCCAGTCGTGACCTCCCCTCTGTGAGCATGCACAGACACACAAACAAAGAGAGAGAGAAAAATCATTCATACAAAGGATTGCAGCAGCTTTTGGATTTTATATGAACAGTCACATAAAATTCATTCAAAATTTTGCCTTTGCTTCAATTAAAATGTGTCTTTAAATGCTACAATACTTTTCTTGTTCAAATATTGACATGGTTACAAACAAACGAACAATGCACAGTGCTGTGTTAATTCAACTGTGCAGGGGCCCTGCTGCGATTGGTGCGCGGTTGAACAGCTCAGGAGTGACTGGTTCCAGCTGGAGGACACGCCTGTTAAATGAAGCCTGGAGCGCCGCCAGCGCCGGCTTCCCCTAACACGTGAGCAGTACGCCTGTAACAGCCACTGGCTGCAGTTCCCTGTAGCAGTTGAGGAAGCGAAGTGGGCAGGGGTGAGCTGCCGTTTCTTTTGATCAATTGTTTATTCTCTCATTTTGAATAGATTAAGGAGGTTAGACGCTATCTTTGTTTTTGGCTCTTTTTTTTTTTGGTAAGGGTATGTGTGGAAATTGGAGTTTAGCTTCGTTTTATTTATTATTTTGGCCTTAGTTCACCCCGAAGTGTTGACACTCCCATTTTGTTTTGTTTTTCTTTTCATTATGTTGTAAATAAATGACATTGCAATGAACAGATTTGTTTCTTGTGGCTGGTCTTGGGGGGCAGCAAGTGGTTCATTTATGCTATCTTCTGGTCCCTAGATGGGTCGTAACAACACAGTAAGAAGGAAGAAGTAGCTAGGGAACTCAGTAAGTATGAACGAAAATAGTTTAAGGACATTTTCTCAAATAAAGAGGACTTCATCATCTGCAGTTCATGAAAAACGATGCTACATCAAAAACAAATCAGTAAATGAAGAAATTATGGATACAGACTCTCTTCAGCCATAGAGATAGGCAGTGATGGGAATAACGGCGTTACTAACAGCGTTACTTTTTTCAGTAACGAGTAATCTAACTAATTACTATTCCTATCATTACAACGCCGTTACAGTTACTAACAAGGAAACGCGGTCCGTTACTATTTTTCAACAAACAGACGGTTGAAGCTGTGTTCAGCTTACCGCATCTTATATCAGCTGCAGGAAGTAGCTGTAAGTAATCTGGACGCTACAGCTTTAAGCAGCTGTGCGCTCCCGCGGACGGTAATCACGATCACTGTCTAGCACAACACCTGGAGCTCAGGGGGCAAAACAATCGCATGAGTGCTGCTGTTTGACTGAGGAAGAATAAAGTAGTCGTGGTAAGTCAATCACATGACCACTTAAAGACAAAGCAACAAGGTGATATATACCAGTTTATAAATTGTGTTGATGGGCCACGTAAAACCAGAGTCATGATAAACAATATATACGCGGCGTTTTTCCTCAATAGTTTCGCCACGTTAGCGCTAGCAAGCACTCTCTGCTTATGAGCAAAAAACAAAACAAAAAAAAGTTTTAGGAGTGACGGTGAGAGAGAGAGAGAAAGAGAGAGGGAGAGAGAGAGAGAGAGAGGGAGAGAGAGAAAGAGAAAGAGAGAGCAGGAAAAGAGAGAGAGCGAGTTTTGAGATGTGAGAAATTTGTGACGTTTAGCGTGTTTGGAGTGTGTAGTTAATGTGTTGTCTTGTGTAGTTAGTGTGTAGTGTTGTGGATAGTTTTGTGTTGTGTGTCAGAACAATGAGGTGACTGCTGCCTCCAGGTAGAGAACAGGAGTGATACACCTGCTGCTGTCAGACCTGCAGGTATCAGGCTGTGATGTTCTCCTTTATAGTGGACACAAATTATTTTTTTGGAGTGGCACAAATAATTTGTGTGACATCTTATTGAAGAACAGCTGATTGTTCTGTAAATAGTTTGAAATGGTTATTTTAAAAAAGGGTAAAAGGTAAATGGATGCAAATAACTTTGTTGTTTGCAAAACTTGTGCATAGGATTTTAAAATTGACAATTAATATTTGCATTTGAAGTTATGAAATATGATTCATTAAACATGTTTATAGTTGTTACAGTAAAACTATAACTTTTTCTACTGTGATTTTATGTTTTTTGTCTGATTATAGATCAATTCTGGTTATACAGTATGACAAAATGAAAACATAACTGTAAATTCAGGCACGTGAGGTTGTGCTAAAAAGAATGATACCAAACAAGGCAAAGTAAATAGTTTTTAAAGGTAAAATGTGGAGAGAAAATCAAGAGTAGTAAAAAAATGGCCAATTATACTCTGGACGCCAGAGGGTTACACGTTCTTTGTTTTTTTTAAGTAACGCAATAGTTACTTTTCCAAGTAATTAATTACTTTTAGAATATTGTAACTCAGTTACTAACTCAGTTACTTTTTTGAAGAAGTAACTAGTAACTATAATTGAATTACTATTTCAAAGTAACTTGCCCAACACTGGAGATAGGTGTACACTTCATGTACTTATTAACATGCAGTTCAAAGGCCTGCACCACTGGTGTACACTTGGGCATCTTTCATTTATCATGGTTATAACATTGTGAATTTTGCTATATACATTTCCTTAAGATTCTTTCATATGTTTGACATCCAGATAAAAACTTGAAAAAAGAAAAAAATATATATACATATTTAAATCAGCAACATTGCATATCTCAGTTATATTCGTCTCACACGTTTACAATCCATTTCACTTTTATAGGTCTGAAACAAAGCGAACCCACCTTAACACCACCTGTGTTTGTGTGACGTTTACACATTACACTCCCACTGCTGCAGGATGACAGTTTAACTCAGGAATGAAACACAGCTGAATTACAGGTGAAGCAAGATTTATCAGAAATGTGTCATGAAGCTCCACCCTTCATCAAACAGACCCAAAAAAAACCCATTTCTCTTTAGTTCTTCTTCAGTGAAAAGAGACATACAGACAATCAGACTGAGTTCAGACCAAACTAGCAGCTTCCTCTGAGAGAGAAAAGTGGAAAACTCCCCCCCCCCCCCCCCCCCCCCCCCGGCTGGGCAACCTGACCTTCAACATCTGGAACAACATGAAGGACATGGTCTCCTACACTCCTCTCATTCTGGACCCAAACACTGCTCATCCAAACCTCATCCTGTCTGAAGATCTGACCAGTGTGAGACGAGGAGGAGAGAGCCAGCAGCTTCCTGATAATCCAGAGAGGATTGATATTTACAGAGCTGTCCTGGGCTCTGAGGGCTTTAACTCAGGGACTCACAGCTGGGATGTTGATGTTGGAGACAGTAAATGGTGGGGACTGGGTGTGTTAGCAGAGTATGTGCAGAGGAAGGGAGACATACTGTCTGGATTATGGAGAATAGGTTTCTTAGGTAAATACTCAGCACGCTCACCATCAGCTCCTCTCACTGCTCTCTCAGTCCAGAAGAAGTTCCAGAGGATCAGAGTGAATCTGGACTGGAACAGAGGAAAGCTGTCGTTCTCTGATCCTGATACTAACACACACATACACACCTTCACACACACTTTCACTCACAGGATGTTTCCATTCATTAGCACTATTTCTGGTAAAGTGAAGGTGTCAGTGTCAGTGGAGCAGATGAGTTGAGGATGATGATGTTTCTAATGTTGTTTCCTGTCAGTGAATTGAAGCTGTTAAACTGCAGCTGTCCTCCTGCTGCCTCGTTGTTCCAAAGCTCTTTGTTTCTCTTTTAGTTCTCACTGTTTCTTTCTCTTTCTGCTGTCCACCTTTTCACATGGAAAATCATTTCACTGTTTCTCACTGAATGACTCCCCAAACTAGATTTGAAATTCTATCAAGTTTCTAATCATTACAAGTGATTCATGTTTCTATTTGATGTGTGTAAATGGAGATGATTTAGTTTGCTGGGATATGGACTGACATGTGTTGAATGGGAGGAGCAGTTTGTTGTTGTCTTCTTGTCTGTTTATGACAACAATAAATATGTTGTTGAAACAATGATTCATGTTTAACTCCATATATGAAATGTTTCTGATCTTTGAATTCTGTTTGATTAAAGACTTTCTTCATGACACAAATTAGATTTCAGTGTATTAATAGAACTAAATAAGCTCAGAGTTGAAAGGCTGCAGTATTATGTACGTGCTTCACTGTCAGTATCTTCAGGGGGATTCAAAGGGAAACATCGAACTGCTGTAATGAGATCAACTAGTTGGGCTGAACACACTTATCTGTAGTTTGTCTCCATCCAGGATCATCAGAATATAATGAACATGTGTGAAGAGACAAAAAATGCTGCTCCCCTCTCAGCATGATGAGCTCCAGCCTTTGTTAACAGGACAACAGGAAACATGAGACAACTTTCAGAGACAGTAACCAACTGTGGCCACAAGATGGCAGCAGCTGATCTGAGATCCTTTATTGGACAGAACGACTCTGCTCTGTGACGTCATCAGAGAGACGGCCTTCACTTTGATAGATCTGAAGTCATGTCCGCACTGCCTGCCTTGTTTTGTCCTGAGCACCTATATGTGAATGTAAGGAGAGAGAGCAACACCACAGTGGATTAAAGCTGCAGGTGATGATCACACACACACCTCAAAGTTTTGAAAACCCAACTGAAGACTAAGGAGCGCTGACTGTTCTCCACGGTCACTAGACCTCAAACCCACTGAACATTTAAACTCTGAGCTTATCCACCATTTTAGCTCATGATTTAAACCTTTGACCACACATTTCAATCTAAAAATCAAAGTCTTACTGTCCATTTACGGTTTGTTTTTTATGGTTATCGATCGGCCTTAATAAACACCTAGATTTAAATTTGTCTCCATCTCTCAGCATTTGGACCTCTGCTAAACATGATCTGCATCCCACAGCGTTGAAGGGTTAAGGGCCAGCCATAAGGGGTTCAGCATCCAGGGTAACGGTGACACTGAGACGGTCGATGGTGATGACAGAGACCGTGAAGGAAGCATGAGCGGCAGGATGTGTAGGACGGCAGGGAAAGAAACGATAAAGAAGGAGAGCAAGAAGCCAACAATACATGAACTGAGGCGACAATGTCACTATAGTAATCTTATCATTGCATTTGGGAATATTTCATGTTGCATGTTACTTTCTGGGATATTAGATGACTTTGAGTGACAGAGAAAGGAGACCGAACAGAAACGAGACACCAGTGAGTTACCAGTGATGAACACGGAGTGCTGAAAGTGGCTATTGGAGAGTAGGAGGGGAAGAATAGGTCGCTGATGGAGAGCAACGACATTAAAGAATATAAAATAAACTCCATATGGACATATGGACAAGTCATAAATGATACACTTATAACGGTTTTAGAGACGCTATATCTGTATTATCCACTTAGCTGTAATACATCACAGCCACAATGTCTCAGATATAGAGGTTGAAGAATACAGTGTAGATGTCCATGTGGAGTATCAGTCAATTACTCATGAAATCATTATAACCAGCATGTAGTGCTAAAAGGGATTAATGAGAGACCAGCTGTGGCTGTTTTAATAAGATGTGGAAAACTTTGATGCCAGAATTTCATGTGTCGATCCAAAGGCTTATCTAGACTTTCAGCCACTAATTTCGGCCAGCTCTGTTCTAAGATGCCCTCTGGACACAGTGGAGGTGGTGAGTGACAGGAGAATGGTGGCTAAGCTGTCATCCCTGTTGGACAACATCTCCCACCCCGTACAGGAGACTCTGACAGCACTGACAGGCTGCGGCACCCACGATGTGGGACGGAGAGATTTTGCAGGTCTTTCCTCAGCACTGCTGTCAGACCCAACAACAAAGACTTCGCAACTGACCAAACACACACATCCACACATGTGCAATAGCAATAACACTAAGTGCAATACCT
The DNA here is from genome assembly GCF_036321145.2 of Pelmatolapia mariae. NCBI lineage: Eukaryota > Metazoa > Chordata > Actinopteri > Cichliformes > Cichlidae > Pelmatolapia > Pelmatolapia mariae. The sequence continues at coordinate 18,091,392 of NC_086229.1, read as the reverse complement.
CTTTCTGACATGGCTGTATTATACTCAGTTGTATATATTGTAGCATTTGTATTCTATTCTATTCTTATTCTATTCTATATAGTATTTTATTTTATTCTGTTCTATTGTGTACAGTATCTTATTCTATTCCAGTGTTTTTCTAATTTTTGGTATATAACTTTGCACTGTTCACTTTCTGCTGTAACAAAACAAATTTCCCACGTGTGGGACTAATAAAGATTATCTTATCTTATCTTTTGTGGGTTAAACAAACACAATTTTCTTTAATATGCACAAATCCAATAGTGGGGATTATACATTATAGCATGGGATATATTTTCATGTCTTGTATGTACTCTCCACATTTCTAATAATGATACTAATAATAGTAATAATAATAATAATAATAGTATAAAGCACTTTCCATCAGAGTGCTGAACAGCTATTTCAAGGTAAAGAGGATAAATAAATAAAAACAACAGAATAAAACAGATTTTTTTAAAAAGCCATAAGAACCAGTAAAAACTTTACGCATGGAACCTCCAAAAGTTGACTCTGTTCATCTGGACGTAGCGTTTTCAGTGGGAGAAACGTTTCGTCAGTCATCCAAGTGACTTCTTCAGTCTCAGCTGACTGCAGGTTTCCCCAATCTTATAAACAGTACATTTGCATAATGATTGCAACCAGCACCACTGAAAGAACAATGGGCTGGGAGGTCAGTTCCTTGATCATAATTATGCAAATTCTCATGACCACTGATCAATGGCCATGAGTAACATTCACAGAGAGTTGGGGAATGGCTGCAATCACAGCATTGTAAGATGGCGAAAGATGTACCCTTAGGCCCCCTCCTCAATTCAGAGATGGTCTTTCCCTTTTCACGTAAATGGCCTCCTTGACTCTGCGCTCAAACCAGCATTCCTCCCTGTCCAAGATGTGTACATCTTCATCATTGAGAGAGTGTCTACTGGCCCCGAGGTGTAAATAGACTGCAGAGTCCTGGCCTGACGAGGTAGCTCTTTAGTTTAGTTGTTAAGAAACGGGAGGAAGTTTTAGGAGTGACGATGGTGTTTTGTGACGTGAGAGATTTGCAATGTTTAGCGCAAATCTTGTGTAGTTAGTGTGTAGTGTAGTCAATAGTTTTGTTGTGTGTGTCAGAACAATGAGGCGACTGCTGAATGTTACAGGTGTTACAGCAGTGATACATCTCCTGTTGTCAGGCCTGCAGGTATCAGGCTGTTGTTCTCCTTTATCTCATAGTGGACAGAAATTATTTTTTGGAGTGGCATCAGATTTGATGCAGAACAGCTGATTGTTCTGTAAATATTTTGAAATGTTTGTTTAAAAAAACCGCCTTGGCTGCATTTTTAGGTAAAGAGCTGCAAAAAACTTCATTGTCAGAGTTTTATTTATTTATTTATTTTTTTTAAAAAAAAGAAAGAAAGTTGTGTTTTCAAAATTGGAGTTCAAGTTATTTTTACTTCCAATAGTGTTAACATACTACACAGGTCATGAACAAGATTTTTTTTTTAAATTTTCATTGTAAGTGGGCTAAAGCAGTTAATTAAAAGTAGTCTAACATAAATGTAAATGCTGTAATTTTATTATTTTAATAAACATGTAACTTGGATGGATTCGACGCTGGTGTGACCACAGTGCACACGTCTAATGTCGCTCACAGTGGTCCAAGGAACCGCTCAGGGAGTTTGTGTGTTCGCTCAGACACATGAAAAATTAGAGGAACATTGCTCCTGACACATACGGGATCACTACAGGTTTTTGCTTAGGCAGGTTTTCCTTCTCTCCTGGATTGGCTGGAGCTTTCTTTTGGCGCCTTCCCAGCTTTGACAGAAGTCCAACTGGGATAACCACATTTACTCAGGGCCTTCTTGATGTGCTGTTCTTCCGCTTCCCTGGCCGATGTTTCTGTGGGGATGGTGTTTGCTTTGTGTTGTAGGTCTTGATGACACCTAGTTAGGCATGGAATAAAGACACGTCGGATAAGATGAACAAGTGGGTTTTTAACTTAGCTTTGAAAACCTCCACCGAGCATGCCTGCCTAATATCTTAAGGGAGGTTGTTCCACAAAGATAGGGCATTTAAAGAAAAGGCACGCTTTAATAGCTTTTGCTCTGGTTTTAGGAACTTTCAGGAGTCCAGTATCCTGGGATCAGAGAGTATGGGATGGAACATAGAGGTGCAAAAGGTCAAAGAGATATGAAGGCACCTGACCCTTGTAGGTAGGGGTGAGCTTAAAAAAAATTGATTTCCTCGATTCAATTTTGGTTTGAAAAATGCGATATTGGTTCATGAAATCCTGAATCAACATTTAAATATAAATGTATTTTGCCAGAAATCTCAGGTTAAAAGTCATCTTTTGTATTTTTGAAGATGAATTATGAGTTCGTCTTTACTCAACCATGAAGCGCAACCAGCAAAGAGCTCAGTGTTTCAAGTGTAAAGTATGCACTGTGATAAATGCTAAAGTTTTATATTGTGACTCTTAGTGACTTGAGAATCCTTCAGTGGGTGATGAAAAATGATGTCACTGTCACTGAAAATCATTTACTTTCATTCTGTTATAACTTTTGTTAACCACAAATATTTCTTCATACAGTGTTTTGTGTGTTTGAAATGCTCATCCATCCACCCATCCTTCCATCCAGTTCTGAGCCACCATCCAAGTAGTTCAGTGCTGTGACGTCAGTATAAGACAGGTACTAATGTATGCAGGAGGCTGCTCTGTATGTTTTATGAATCTGTTGTTGTAAGCACCATCTTCTTTGCTGTGCCGTGCTGGGGTGCAGGCTTTAAAGCGAAGGACGCAAACAGACTGAACAAGCTCATCAGGAAGGCCGAGTCTGTCGTTGGCATAAAGCTCCTTAGCACAGTGGGAGCAATAGTGAGCAGTATGCAGCTGTATTGGTTGATGCTTAGACACCTGCACTAACAGATGCATTACTATCCCACCCAAAAAATAACACAACTCCCCTGGCACACTGACAGAGTCCCATCAGTGAAGATCATTGCAAATGAACACTGCCCTACTCACCACCCCCACTATCAGCCTCACTGAAATCCAGTGTTGGGACTAACGCGTTATTAAGTAACGCATTACAGTAACTACGTTATTATTGTGGTAACGAGCACGGTAACTAGTTATTATGCCAAAACCAGGAACGCGTTACTCGTTACTGGGAATTAAATAGCCTGTTATTCGTTACTTCGTGTGGTGGCTATCGCGGAGCTTCCACAGATTCAATAACATTAGCAAGTGGTGGAAGCCAGCAGATGGGTGAAGGGAAAGGGAGGCAAGAGGAGAGACCCGAAGCGGCCGCCGGTCCGCGTGTCAGGTGAACTGAACTTCAGGTAAGAAGTTATGACCTGCAGTCTATCTGGGTCAGATATAAACCAAGTTTAGGTGGAGTTTATTTTTGGTATGCTGACATTTTCGTACTGCGTGCTAGCTAGCATGATGAAGTTTCTATACAGCTGGGTGGGTGCTATGTTACTGATGTTGAACTTTAATAATTAACCGTATGAACAAAATAGAGTTGCCAACCGTCCCGTAAAAAACAGAATCGTCTCGTATTCAGAGAAAATATTACGCGTTTCGTACTGAGGTGAAAAGGAACACAGTTTGTCCCGGATTTCAGCTACAATGAAAAAGACACAAAGGAGCTGCACAGCTGCCTCTTCTTCTCTCATTCTCTCCTATTTCTACTTTAATTATGAAACTGATCAACGACCAGCTGATCGGCTTTTCTCTCTTGTTTATTTATCGCCCACTTTGCGCCAGAAAGAGGAAACCAGCAGATGTCGCGCTAAACAGCAGCACGTTTAAGCTTGATCAGCTGTTGTTAGAATTTATTTAATATTAATTTCTAGTATCAGCTGATGTTTGCTGGAGCCACAGCTGTAAAGCTGCTGGTCATGATATCGGTTTGGTTATCTGGTGAGAGGGAAACATGCAGATGAAACCAGGAGATGTCCTTACTGAATCATCAGAGCTGAACAGGTGATGGAGAAACAGGTTTACCTTTTAGGTGACATGAATGAGTTGAAGGGAAGTTATGAACTGTTTCTGAGAGACAAATAACACCAGGATCCTTTTCTAAGTAGCTGACAGCTGGTATCTGTGCAGGGGCGGGACTAGCAAAGTGTTGCCAGGGGTCCATGTGGGGCATTAACAGGGAAAGGGGGACACAAGGATACACAATACCTTTCTTTCTTATTCTCATTTAAAATGTCTCGCTTTTAAAAAATAATTATCTGAGTCTTACAACAAATGATTGATAGATTGATACATATATACCACCAGAACAGTGTACATCACTGTCACAACAGTGTTTAATTTCATTCAAAGGCTTTATGATTTTTCCTATAATGGTGGGCCGGTCTCTAGTCAAAATGCCCGGGATGATTTTTTTGTCCCAGTCCAGCCGTGGATGCAGCTCATCTGCAGTCTGGTGTTACCTACATCTTCCTATTCAGAAGGCAGAATTTCCGAGTTCTGAGTACAATCAAAAGCACCACGACTGCAGTTTTTTGTTGGATGTAAAAAGCAGGCTAGAATAATGCAGCGGTCAACGACGGTCCAGGCGTGGGATTTCTCTCGTGGAAATGTGCACATTATTTTTTCCTTTCTATTGGTAGGTGGCACAGTGCACTTGTGGCAAGTAAGCAAGCTAGAAGACTGACAATCTTGCTGGGTATCCAGTTACGGAAGCAACACATTAACAAGAGAATTCTGATTAAAACCAAAGTTACTTTCAGAGTAACTAGTTACTAGGGAAAGTAACGAGTAACTTGAAGTAACTGAGTTACTTTTCATAGAAGTAACTAGTAATGTAACTAAGTTACTAATTTAAACTGCTGAAATCACTGAGCTTGTGTTTGCCACTGCTACAACGGTCTAACACTAAGATCAAGGAAGCATTTGATCAAAATCAGGGAAGCCCAGAAGGATGTTAGTCAGCTAACTGAGGTGCAGAATAGTCCTTGGTGAATACAATACAATAAGATGTCCATAACTGAACCTCTAGAAACTACCAAACCGGTAAATGAATTAAATATATTTATATGGTGCCAGTTTACAAGAGCAGTCATGTTGAGGTGCTTTGATTATTAAAGCTTTAATCTTACCCATCTAGCAGTACTAATAAGTGCCTGGGATTTCTGAAATGACCCTAATCTCACTGAAACTTGCTGCTTTCAGGAACCATTGGAACGGCTTCAGGTGTTACATCTGTTTAAAAACAGTTGGACGATTCCTGTCTAAAGCCAGCGACTGGTTAGGATTTAGAGGCTTAAGCATTCCCATCCCTGAGGTTCACTAACAAACTCTACAGTTCTCTGAATCATGGAGACAAGTGACAAACACAAACTCCATAATCCTTCCGCACTTGTTTCTGCTAACAACAATGTCTTTTCCTGGAACCACATCTGAGCTTATATGCTTTGTTTTCCCTATTTAAAAGCTTGATTTTCCTAATGATTTGCATGTTGGTGAAGTAGGATCGTCTTTGTGAAACCTTGCTTATGTTTCTTTAAGCATCGTCACTTACAGAATCCCTGGTTGTAAACGAGCATAGCTATTAACATGTAACTGAGGACAAAGGTACGAATAAAAGGGGCAAAGAAATAAATTGATAATTTATTTATTACATTAATTAAACATACATTTTCCCAGTTATTTCCAGACAGGACTTACAACACATCCTGCTGATATCTCAGGTGCACATGAGACTTACCAAACAAACGGCGCGAAAAATAACACGACACTTCAAACCATCAGACCCTGCTTAGAGACACTGCAATCAATTTACCTGTGGGCTGCAAACAGTTCAGGTCTCAGCACAGCTGGGAATCAGCGCTATGCATGACCTGCAATGTGGGATATAAAGGTAAGTGGCACAAACAAATAAACAAAAAAACAAAAAGAGAGGTTAGTCCGCCCTCACATAACTCACTCTCAATCATTAACCGCCTTTACGGCTGGACGGACTAACCAAAACAAAATTACAAATCAATCAAAAGAATGAAAAAAGGACAGCAGAGACAGCACAACAACAGCTGAAAAACACAAACAACATTATCGATTAAAATGTTACCCAATAAAATATCAGTTCTATTAAACCATTCAAAATCACAAAACTAAAACAAACACTCAATATACCTACAATATTGATCTGTTTCCCTGCGCGCAGTCGATCTAGAGCTTGATCAATTCTTCCATTAAAACTCATGGTCACACTAAAAAAGTCCAACAACACGCATTAAAAATGGGCATCTACAATAATTTATGACCCATACAAAATGGCAAAAGTCTCTTACCCAACAATACACCCACTAGCACCAGAGTGAGTTAAATCGCCTCTGGAATTTCTCACAGAAGAGCGCTTACCTCACACCCACTACCTTTTCAAAGCTCCTCTGCCAATCACCTGGCAGAGAGCAGCAAACTGCCAGGTGACACTTGTTACAAACACATGACAAAAAATACCAATATATTTAATTTTGGGAGTGACACCACCTGTAGTTGTTTTATTGTCAATGAAAGCCTTTGAAACATGTTAAATAAAAGTGTAACCCTTTGGTACCTTAAGTCTTAATAGGTAATAGAATAGAATACTTAATAGCTTACTTACAACTGGGCTACACTGCCCATGAGGCTACATTCTTTAGGGCTATGCCTGTAACACTCTTCCTATTGCCTTCATATTCAATAATTTTTTGAATAATAATTTTCAAAAATATTTTGTCATGTCATTATGCAGGCCACAAGAAGAGATGACCCAGATTGAGACAGGCATTAGAGCCTCTTAATGTGTGTTTTGTTTGGGTTTCCACCGGCGTGGAATTACCAGAAATAGAGAGGACACAGCCTAAGATATGAAACCGGAAAAGGCCGCCGTGTAATCCCTTTATTTCAACAAAGTAACTGTATTCTGAATATCACCTTTTTAAATGGCAACTGTAATGGAATACAGTTACTCATATTTTGTATTTTAAATACGTAAAGCCGGTACATGTATTCCGTTACTCCCCAACACTGCTGGTCTGAAGTTTGTACCCTTGTACTTAATCCAGGATGGCAAAAACACTTCTGTGAAAACAGAAATTCCCTTAAATCCACTTGCCACTTTTTCAAAATCATCTACAGCACCAAGCAGTCTCGTGCTTCCTGACCCAACTTCAAGGTCATGAGAGACCATCTGGCCAGAAAGAAGAGTGTAGCGCTTGATTATTTGATGTCTGTAGACTTCGGTTTTACAAATATTCTGAAAGTTAGAATTCACATGACTAACTTGTTTTAAAAAAAAAATCCATGTTTCACCTCAAAGCACATGGACCAGAAAAGAACTACCAGCCCCAATTTTCTGATGGCTCCAGGATGATGTAGCATTCAAGTGTCTATTAGGAAAAAGTTAAAGACAGTGGTGCTCCTGAACAACATGTCTCAAAAAGATTACTGTTCCTTATGTGAGTAAAGTTGGCCCCCCCACCTTCTTCAAATCCAACAAAAGTGGTATCAAACGTTTGTGCTACGTTTGTGCTGGTTTGTGCTGCAAAAATTTTCATTTGTGCTGCTATCATTTTAAAAATATTAATAAAATAACGTCTTGATGCGTGCTTAATCATCCAGGTAAGTAAATCCCAAAAGGTTGATTCTGTTCATCTGGACATTTTCAGTTGGAGAAACGTTTCGTCACTCATCCAAGTGACTTCTTCAGTCTCAGCTGACTGCAGGTTTCCCCAACCTTATAAACACATGTGAGGGAAGTTGCCCCCCCCTACCTTCTTCAAATCGAACAAAATTGATGTCAAACATTTGTCCTGCAAATTATTTTGTTTGTGCAGGGTATGTTTCCCTAATTTTATAAACAGTACATGTACAGTGAGAGAGAGATGTTACATCTGTCTTCACTTGCATCCCAGTCATAGAAGCGTTGGAGGTAGTTCATAAGAGATTACAGGATCACCCCAACCTCAGCAACAGGACCACTCTCAGCACTGATCAGCTGTGTTTGCTTTTGGAACTGTGTCTTAATTCCACCTATTTTGCATAAGGGTCAGTACTACAGGCAGAAACCTAGGTGTGCCATGGGTTCCCCCAGGCCCCTGGTCAAAGTCACCAAACCAGTTCGTAAGCAGGTGCAGGTGTGGCCAGAAGGGTCCTCAGAGGCACTGCAAGACTGCTTTTCCACCACAGGCTGCCACACACGACAACACCACAGACTTTCAGGAATATACAGAAACTGTCATTGCCTACATCCCAAAATGCATCGATGATGTCACAGAGACCAGGACTATCACTGTCCAAGCCAATCAGAAACCATGGCTCACAGGTCAGGTTTCAATGCTCCTTAGGTGGAAAAATGAAAGCCTTCAGAGCCGGGAATTAGGTGAGCCAAAGAACAGCAAGGGCAAACCTGTCACGTGGCATCAGCTACAGCAAAGCTTCAGCGACAGCAGAGATACTTGGAGGCAGTGGCAAGGAATACAAACCATCACAGACTACAAGCCAACTCTGCAGACCGTGGTGAACAAATCCCCAGACAGTGTGTGGAGATCCCTTGCCAAAATCAGTACACGCAAAGCTCCAGGTCCTGATAACATCCTTGGACGAGCACTGACGGACTATGCTGTGGAACTCACAAATGTCTTCACAGACATCTTTAACACATCACTAGGGTCAGGCCGTCATTACCACATGCCTCAAAGCCTCCACCATCATTACTGTACCCAAGAAGTCATCTACCTCCTGCTTTAAGGACTACCGTTCTGTCAAACTCACCTCCATCATTATGAAGTGCTTTGAACGGTTAGTCATGCATCAAATCAAATTATCACTTTCCCCCCAACCTGGATCCATTTGAGTTCGCATACCGGTCAAAACGCTCAACCGATGATGGTATTTCAACTAGTATATATATACATATATATATATATATATATACACACACACACACACATATATATGTGTGTATATATATATATATATATATATATATATATATATATGTGTGTGTATATATATATATATGTGTGTATATATATATATGTGTGTGTATATATATATATATATATGTGTGTGTGTGTGTGTATATATATATATATATGTGTGTGTATATATATATATATGTGTGTGTGTGTGTGTGTATATATATATATATATATATATATATATATATATATATATATATACACATACATACACACACATATAAATTTTGGCCTTACCCTACGTGATGGCATCAGCCACACATGGGTAAATCAGTCAATTTGTTCACTTTATTAGTTTGGTTTGCAGTTTTCTTCATTAATATAATTCATTAATCATTTGGTTAAACCTAACACTGGTATTATGAGGCGTGCACATAGTAACATGTGTGGTTTTTCTAAAATGTTTTGTTATATTAATTATGTTTCTCTTTTTTTGAGTTACCTGGGTTTGGGCGGTGGCTGTTTCCTGTCTGGGCAAAAGGTGTGGCTGAGGACTCTGGGAACAAAATGCCTGCTCAGCAGGACCAACCATGGGCTTACCAGGAGGAGGGGTGTTTTAGGTTTAGGTTATTCTGTGCTTAGTTAATATTAGTGTGTGTTTTTTGTTTTCCCCCCATTGTGTGTAAATGGTTTGGCCAAACCATTATAAAAGCTACCCTCATGTGTCTTTGTAATTAGGTCAGTTTGTGAGTTAAGTTGTGTCTCACTTTGTTTGTTTAAGTTTCTTTTATGGCCCTGCTAGTTGTGTTTTGGATTTTGTCATTTTTTAACTTTGAGGGTTAAAATAAAGAAAACCCATTTTGAAGATATTTTTTTTTTTGCCTGTGTCCTCTATGCCTTGGCTGCTTGGTCCCTCACACCCTAAAATATATATTTGTTTTATTTATCATGCTCTTATGTGAAGTGTCTGATGTATTTTTGTCTCATAGGCGATCAAGGTGCACTTTTCCTCAGTGATGGATAATAAAGAAGCTCTCCTGGCTGCAGTCACTTTGCCTAAACTTAAGTTACATTGGATCAGAGAAGAAGAGAAAAAAGACATAGTTAGGGCAATGCTTACTACAGAGTGCCGTGGATTGTCTCTTGAAGACCAACAACATGCTCAAGATCACAAGAACTCTGCTGACTCCACTGATGACGACTGTACCTACTCTGCTGAAACAGAGGTGATGGAATATTTGAAATCTGCTGGGTCTGAGCTGGGTGTTCTTAGCCTATTTCCCAGGATTGAGGCCATTTGACTGAGGTACAACACAGCCACACCATCAAGCGCACCGGTCGAAAGGCTTTTTAGCCTCGGCAATCTTGTGCTTACGCCCAGAAGGAACAGACTGTCAAGTGAACGCTTTGAGAGCTTTACATTAATGACATACAACAACTTTTTCAAAAACAAGGCAGCTAAATAGTACAAAAGGTTTTTGGAAAACATGAGTGCATACAGTATGCATGAAATATGGTGCTCATTGGTTTGAGGAAGTTTCAGAGGAATTCTGTTTGTTAACCAGAGGTCAGAGTTAACTTCACTATGTTGAAACAGGTGACATGATTACATACATTATGTATGAATATGGTACTCATTGCTTTGAAAGTAAGTTTCATGTTTACAGCTTGATACATGTCATGTTCAACATTTTTTAAGTTAATCTTTTTTGTTATTCAGATATGTTGCACAATAATATTTTTGTTATTCAGGAATTGTGTTTCTTACCTAAAGAAAGTTACATTTCTTACTAAAAAATTTAATTATTATGGAATGTTTTTTATAGAATGTAATAAAGATGATTCAGAAAGCTAAAAGGCTAAATTATTTCTTGTTGACTCGTATGTTTTAAAAAAATATATATTTATTTTTAAAGAGTTTAATTTCTTTTGTTTGTCCATTTATTTAGTCAAATTACTTATTGAATAATTAAGTTACTTTTCAGACACAGTAATTAGATAAGTATTTAAAATAAAATATTGATTAAGTAATTAGTAATTAATTACTTTTTAAAGTAACTTATCCAACACTGCCAATAACCAAACAAATCATAATATCTCATTCTTATAATGAATTTCATTCAAAATAAGTTATAGAAAAACATTCACATCGGTCCCATCAAAGTGAAGTAAATTAGCAATAAAGCTATTAAACACCATTCAAGGTCAATCAAATATCTACAAAACAGATTTAACTGTAGGTGTTGCGCAACAAGTTCAATAATCTAAAAGGATAAGGTATCAATTCAAAAGTCCCATAGGCCGTTTTGGCATTAAATCAGAAAAGTAACAAAAAAAACATCCAAAATGGACGAAAGTACAAAAATCGAATCACTCACTCAACAATTGAAACTTTAATTTAACATTCGACTAAAAAAACCAACAAGATTCAATGAATAAAACCAGTTATTGCACTTAATTGTCACTAGCCTAGCGTTAGCTTACCGGTGTTTAGAATGCGCGACCACGGCTCCGCATTTTCATTAATTGTAACAAAACAAACAAAGTAAATAACTCACCGTTGAGTGGATCGAGAGAGGGTATGAAGTTGAATGAATCGACCGGGTTATTGCACGCTATCAATCGATATGGAGTCCGTAATTTGTCAATATCTGACAAGCATGCCAACCACAGAGACAGCAGCAGCGATGAGAGCAGTGGACATGCAGCAGATTGACCCGGAACTTATACAGAGTTCATTCTCGCCACAACAAAGGGATTTCTGGAAGTGGGGTCAAATGTTCCCTTGGTGGCACTACCAAAGTGTTACTGCCTGCAGATAGATACACGTGCATAAGTGAAGCCTGGCATATTACATCATGGCTGGACCACTGTATCTGTACAGCTGATGGACATGCAGGTTTAGAAAACATGGCTATTAGGTATGCGGTAACTGTGTCAGACCATATAGCTTTTGTTTTTACTGTGAATGTGGAACAAATGCTGGCAACAACTGGAAATAATATTGCTAATATTGCTACCAAGAGGGAAGAGGTGAATGCTCTTAATAATTGTAAAACATCCACCATTAACTGTTGAAGGTGTTTCTGGGGCAGATAACATTGCAGCATTTTGGAGACAGCATTACAGTGCATTGTTTAACTGTTTAAAAAAGTGAACCATATGAGGACAATTCTGATATAAGTGATGAAACAATAGTGTAAGGACACATGAAGTATATGAAGCCATTCATAGGTTATCTGATAGTAAAGCTTTTGGTTTGGATCACATCACTGCAGAACATTTAAAACATGTTAGTTTAAGGCTAGCTCCTCATCTAGTGCTCTGCTTCACTGGGTTTATGATTCATGGCATACTACCAGACTCAATGCTGTGCATTTTACTTGTACCAGTAATGAAGGATACTTATCACTGGCTTCCTGTTCTTCCACTTGTTCCCTGAACGTCTTTGCTGGTCGACTTGTGTTCCTCCTCGATGGAAACGCCGCAGGAGGCTGAGAAAACAGGTAGACATATCAATTAGGTTTAGAAACTATGCACTTCCTCGACAGCGGGTCCACAGTCCTTCTGTCCTTGGATGATGAAGCTGGTCGGGGCGGAGGTCTTGCATCTGTTTGTAAAAACAGTTTCTAAATGCCGACAGCTCACTGCTAATATTAATCACAGCTTTAAACTACTATTATTTCTGATGGATCTACATTCTCCTGTGCTGTGTGCACTTGTTTATCAACCTCCCAAGTTTTGCGCCCTTTTTATCTGGAATCATACCAAGATTTGACAGCGTTCTAATTCTTGTGGATTTTAAATTTCATGTTTGCTGCCCCACAAAACCTCTTGTGAAAGACTTCCTGAATCATGCGGACTCTTTTAATCTTGTTCAGTCAGTCAGGGGTTCCACCGATGAGCATGGACATACTTTGGATTTAGTTTTATCTTGTGGTCTGAAATTATTAAACATACAAATCTGTAATTTAAACTTTTCTGATCATGTCTGTCATAATTCTAATTTCTACTCCATGTCCGCATCATGTCTACTGCTACTGCTGGACATTTTTTCTGCTATTTATCAGAATATTAGTGCCCATCCCTTGGACAATCACCCCATTGAGCTGAGTGCTGATCATCTGATTACTTTGTTCAGTGCGGCTTGTTGAAATATTCTTGATACTGTTGCTCCTTTTAAAACTAAACGTGTCAAACCCAAAACAGATACCTGGCTAAACAATGTCACGTGGGCCCTCAGAAGGATTTACAGAAAAGTCTAAGGAGCTTGCAAAGAAAAGCGTCTGAACTTCTTTAAGTAACTTAAAGAAGTCAAGATGCGTTTCTTACCTTGGAAAGGGTTAGGTTATCCTTCACTGCTCACATTAACGCTGTGGATAAAAACATAAAGTTCAGCAGGGAAGACACAAATTGAAGAGAATGGAAACCTCAGCATTGAAGTTGACTGGAAGCCCACACACACTGACCAGCACCTCCTCTTTGGCTCCCACCACCCTCTGGAACACAATCTTGGAGTAATTTGGACCCTACAACACCGGCCAGAAAATGTTCCCTCTAAGCCTGAAGAGAAAAAGAGGGAGAATCAGAAAAGACAAACGCAACACCATTGTCATCCACTATGTAGCCGGTGTATCTGAAAAACTCAGGAGAGTCTTCTCCAACCACGACATCCCAGTGTACTTCAGACCCAGAAACACACTCAGACAGAAACTGGTTCACCCGAAAGACAAAACTCCTAAACACAAACTTAACAACGTGGTGTATGCTGTACAGAGCAGCGAGGAATGCCCAGACCTCTACATTGGAGAGACCAAACAGCCACTTCGCAAACACATGGCACAGCATAGAAGAGCCACCTCCACAGGACAAGACTCAGCAGTCCATCTGCATCTAAAGGACAAAGGTCACTCTTTCGAGGATGCCAATGTTCACATTTTGGACAGAGAGGACAGATGGTTTGAAAGAGGAGTAAAAGAAGCCATTTATGTCCACTGTGAGTGACCATCTTTGAACAGAGGCGGTGGCTTACAACACCAACTGTCTGCCATCTATAATGCAGTTCTGAGATCCCTTCCCAGACGCCTTAACGCCAACTCACATCCTGGGCCATCTGACCTCAGGAAATCACATGATAGGGTGGGGTTAGTTTTCACAATGAGCTCACCCGAAACCTTGGCTGATTGTGATCTACACCCGTCTTCACATCTTGGCTCGTGTGTTTAGGTGGTGCAGGGGTGTCTGGAGAACTTCAAGACATGTCGAGGAGGTAATTTAGCCATTTAAATCAGCTGTGTTGGATCAAGGACACATCTAAAACCTGCAGGACACTGGCCCTCGAGGCCTGGAGTTCGACACCTGTGAGGTAGAGGATCATTAGGGGGTCCATTGTCTCTCTTGGAGGAATACTCCCACAGGGCTTAAATCTGGGACTCTCCCCCATTTGACCCTAGAAATGAAGAAGCTTCTCGAATGAGAGGTGAAACGTCTTCAAGCAACTTAAAAAAAGTCCAGATGCTTTTCTTTCCAAGCTCCTTAGACTGATGTTAACGTGGCATCGTTACTGTCACCCTATTTGCTCAAACAATTAAAAAGAGGTGTCAGTCAAGCAAATTGGCCAAAAAAACAGAAGTTACAGCCCCTCAGAGTTTAAAGGGCCACAGGCCAGTTAAACGCCCCATACACACGGCAGAAAAGGCCTATTGCCATGTGAATGTGTGGTTCATTCTTCAAAAATATTAAAAAACAAGCATTTTTAGGCCCGTGTTCCAATCTCAGTAACTTTGACACAGTAATATCTGCTGCAATATTTACACCTGATGAAATTTCACAAGTGCTAGCTTTATTTTGATACCAAGATCGTATACACAGGGTATGTAATAAATTTGGGGCATTTCATTTTCGAGCAGAAAGCTCAGAAATCCCTTTGGGGCTTAACAGGTTAAGATATATTGGCAAACTTAGGACTATTGTCTCCAAAGGCAAACTGGAGATGCTTGTCCATGCCTTTATCTCCTCCCGATTAGATTATTGCAACGCACTCTTTTCCTGTCTGTCAAAAGCTTCTTTAAATCACCTTCAAGTGGTCCAAAATGCCTCAGCAAGGCTTTTAACCCACAATCATAAATTCTCCCATATTGCTCCCATGTTAGAATCCTTGCACTGGCTTCCACTTGGGTACAGATATCAGTTTAAAATCCTCACTTTTTGCATTTATGTCTTGCTATCAGACTCCTGAACAGCTGACCTACCTCAACTAAAATTTTCCACATCAGGTCACTTTGCACATTGAGCTCCTTTGTACGTCCATCTACATTGACATCTGCATACCACACTTGTCTTCACACTGTAAAATATAACTTGTTGTTTCAACTTAAAAATATGAGGTAAAGGGCTGCCTTAAAATTTTAAGTTAAGTCAAGAAATAGAGTTTGTTCTTATAACACAACCAATTGTTATCTTAATGAAAAATCACATGTTGTCTAAACTTTCGTCTTAGTTTAGTTGACTGAGATTTGTTAGTCAGTTCAACTCCTTTAATTGTCATTTTTACTTGGGAAAACCCTTTCAGCTAAATTAAAATAATCTATTGTTTAAACTCTTGTCCTAGTTCAGTTGACTTGGGTTTTTTAGTTAATTCAAATGCTTTAGTAGTTCTTTTAACTTAGGAATCTATTTTAGCTTAACTAACATAATCTGTTAGCTAAGTTGATTTAAGTTTATTAATTAACTGAGCTCCTTAAGGTAGCTGAGTGAACTTGTAAATCAGTTTCATTTTAATTATCAGAGTTGATTGACTGGATGTAAAGAAAAATGTGTATTAAACATCTTAAGTTTTGTTTTGTTTTTTTAGCTTTCTAACATCCATTTCAGCAAAACTACCTGTTAGGTTTATCTTAGATCTCAGGTTTAAATACCTACATTCCTTTAAATTAATTTTCTGTTGTTTACAGAAAAAAAAATAAAACCCCACAGATTCCATTAAAGTCTATCTGATCATTTCATACAGAAAGTTTGTTTTAAGAACATGACAAGACAATTACTCATGAGCACCCAACATTCACCATTTATTGTGCCATCTTAGTCATCTGAGAAACAGAAAAATCAGTGACGTAGCTCATCAGGCTCACAATCCATCAAAACTCAAAGGCTGCTCCCTGTGAAACAATAAATTTGAACTTGGTCTTGAGCCCAGTTTGGGTGAAGATTAAATTCTAACCAATACTCTAGGAGCAGTAGTGATTCTTGTGAAGTAACAACATAAAGTCTGCATTAATGTAATGTATCAACGGAACACTTGCTATTTTAGAAAAGTTATTCTTTACATTTACAAAATTTTTAAACTTCATTGTGCTCAGTCACACCTGTTAGCATAAAACTTGAAATATTAAAATAGTACAAAACCTTTGATAAGTGACAGTAAAGATCAGTTTATAACAACTAAGACATCAAACTCTTGTATTTGTCTTCGTTTACAACTGCAACAAATTCCACAGAACCAATATCTCTGAAAATGAGTGCATGCTTCTGAAACATTTGATAATATGAATATTTCAGAAACATCAGTTTGAGTCTGCTCAATTGCAAAACAAAGGAAAAACTACTGACTTGCATGAGATAAGCATCTGCAAAGTCCAGCATATTGTTGTTCACATAAGTTTCTTAAACCATGAACAAATGAGCAATTGTCTAATCTGGAATGTAAAGTGTAGTCATTTAGTGACATACAAAAGTGAGAATGAGAACTTGCAAGAATAAAAAAACAAACAGTAAAATAAAAACTGTCCTTAACACTAAGGATCATACAATTACAGTTCTGCATGGCTTTCTGCAAGAGTCTGTTTCTTAGACCATGCACTAGTGAGATGCACTGCCTTCCACCAATGTTCATTAGGATGTTCTGAATGACTTCAAAGATGTCCTTAAGTTCCTTTGGATAGTCTATGTTGAGGGCAAAAAGAAGGCCCATCAGCATGGAAATGGCACTTGAGACATCCCTCAGATTAGACAGGATTACTGCCGCCTCAAGGACAACCAACACATCGATGATGTCTTCTTCTTTCACCATCGCAATGCCAACTTTCGTCCTCTTAGAAAACGTGTCTTCAATACCTGTCGGCTATAAAAGGGTTCAAAGACAAAAAAAAAAAAA
The DNA here is from genome assembly GCF_036321145.2 of Pelmatolapia mariae. NCBI lineage: Eukaryota > Metazoa > Chordata > Actinopteri > Cichliformes > Cichlidae > Pelmatolapia > Pelmatolapia mariae. The sequence goes on along the minus strand of NC_086229.1, from coordinate 18,074,312 downwards.
AAAAAAAATTACACAATTACAATTACACAACATTCTTTGTGCTTAACAATTCATGTCTTTCCAAAGAAGAGCCATACTGATGCTTTGGATGATGGTGATTGGCTTTGGGTAACACTTATTAGTTGTTAAAGTTTTTTCAGAATGAGATATGCACCCCCATGTTACAAATCCATTTCTTGCTTTAAACAAAGACCATGTTCATAAATAACTGAGCATGTCTTCAATTGCAGAATTCAAACAAAATTTTCAATTTAAATGGTAAATGGCCTGTATTTGTATAGCGCTTTACTAGTCCCCTAAGGACTCCAAAGCGCTTTACACATTCAGTCATTCACACACATGGGTGGATGACTGAATCGTGGCTGAAGAGTTGACAGTTCGTCTTATAATTGGAAGGTTGCCGGTTCGAGCCCCGGCTCTGACAGTTTCAGTCGTTGTGTCCTTGGGCAAGACACTTCACCTGTTGCCTACTGGTGGTGGTCAGAGGGCCCGGTGGTGCCAGTGTCCGGCGGCTGTGGCTACAATGTAGCTTGCCATCACCAGTGTGTGAATTTAAATCTACTTATGCTAAATATTGGCTGTGCTCTAAACCAAATCTGGCTGAGAATACATGAAATGTGCAAACTGCAGCTACACTACAGGATCAGATTGTGGCTCCATAGACAATGCTTCTTTAATCAGTTTATTGATTAAAGTTTATTTTTCCCCCTATATTAACAGCATGAAAAAAGAGCATATAGACATGGCTGAACAGGTTGCATAATTGGCACTGAATATCAACATCCACCTTTACCCAGCTGCCCAATGACTCTCGGCCAGTAACCTTTAATTGCTTACCCAGTCTACACAGTCTCTTTTCCAGGGTCCAGGACATTTCACCAAAGTATTGCCCCCCATAGCTGTAGCAGCCACTGCAGCCCCTTAAATATCCTAATATCTCTGCCATTACAATATACAATGTGAGAAATCAAACGTAAAGCTGAAGTGAACAGTACAGCAGCGAAATGTCAAAGACCCTGGTGAAGACATGAATAAACACAAGACACTAATAATATCAATGCTAGCTTGCCAGTTAGTTTCTCTGAAACCCAGGCCAAATCCAGTGTCAAAGATCTTGTAATAATACATTTGGTGAGGAAAAAGTACACATGTACTTTTTAATTTAAAATCCACTGTGGTGCTGTCATTATTAAATTTACTAAAAGAAACAATGCTAACCTTCACAGTCTTGAAAGTGTGTGAGGGATCTTCCTTTAGAAAATGAGGTCCTCTGTCCTCTTCCTTTGTGTAGGGCTCTGGTCAAAGAAGTCAAAAAGAAAACAAAAACACTTTTTAAACAGTGTTTATGAAGCATGTAGACAGCTCCAAATTCACAGCTTTTTGATACATAATTCCATCAATATATGATTATCATTGGAGATTTTGAATCAGGCTTATCAGGATGTTCAAGTAGAATATGATATCCAACCTACCACCAATATACATAGATTCTGTAAAAGTTACCACACTAAATGTCCGGTTGTGAAATATGATGACAGACTTTACTTATCAGCTTTCTTTCAATGAGTTCATCAGTTGAACTGGATAACCTAAAACTTAAACAAAGGATTAGATTTCGCAGTTGAACACTTACATCATCATTGAAGCATCTTATGAGCCTAGTTAGCCCTCCTATGCCGCTCTTGATTTTGTACAGCTCCACGAACCTCTCCATAATGGTCAAGCACAGCAAAAAGGAACCCTTTCAGGTCAACAGATGTAAGACGGGCAAATTCTGCTTCAACCTGAGCAATAGAAGAAGAGGGGTGGAGAGAACAGGCAGAATGAAAAAAAGATTCTTTGAGACCCAAATTTAAGCAAACGGTCATCTGAGGCCCATTAGAGAAAACACAAACACACAAAAGCAAACAAACAAAAAGATGCACTTTACCTGCCGTTCAGCAAACAAGGAAGTTCAGAGAACAATAAGCTCTGTCTTGAAATCTTTTAAAGTAGAATGATTGTGAAAATGACTTATGTGATGTAAAACTTTAGTAAACATGCGATTAAAAGAACACTAAAAGGACAAGTAACAGTTTCCTTATTCCTCAGATGTTTACCTTGATGAGCAATACTGTTTTAGTCCAACTGCCTCATTAAAGTTACACAACAGGCTTTTTACATTAAAGCCAGCAAGTCCATTACATACTCCCTTTTTAGATCTGAAATACTGTGCAGATTCTGTGTATATGTAGTGGACAGCAATTTACCCAAAAGAGTGCAAAGTTTGCAAGTCCACCTCATTTAAAAGACAAAGTCAGATGTGATCATCTAGACCTGTGAAAATAAATTAATGACAAACTTGCAGTTATGGATGTTATTACAACCACAAGAACCTAAACAGTCTGCTCCATTGCTTTTGTTAATGAATCATTTGTTGGTAACACGTCTGAATATTTAGTTTATGCCACCTGCATGTGATCATCAATAGTACCATATTACTTCTTAAGAAGTACCCTGACACTACAATCTTTATATCATTTGTTCTACAGAGCTATTAAGTTACAATATAATCTGTGGTGTTTCCAGTATGACAAAATGCACAAATTGTAACTTACCATTTGACTCCACTGACAAAAATAAATCCCCAGCATCAAGTTTGGCTTCACAGACCTAAAATAAGTCAAATAAAAATATATGTTATAATTATATTGTTTTCGCCATTTATTCATGTTTGCTAATTTTCTGACATATAAACAATGTTAGTTTTGTTACAATACAGAGAATGCAGTTTAATTAAAAGGTAAATTATGCAAAAAAAAAAAAAAAAACTTCTGCAGTATACCATGCCAAAAATCAGTGTCTCTGATGCCAATTATTTTATCACTACAGCTCTTTTAGTATGGAAACTCACACAATCTAGTCATACTGATCACAAGAGTTCAAAAATAAGTCAAAATAGTGAGCTGTTGTTAAGCATAAAGCATTTCAGGGTAACAAATAACTGCACAATAGAATTAAAGCAAAAAATAAACACACTGGAGGACTATCTGATAAAAACTAATATAATGCTGGTTTGTAGACCATATTTTGTCTCAGTCCTCAGTGCACTCTTGCAGCTTAGCATGCAGCAGTTAATAACACATTAAGTGATTACATAGGGGTAAACAGATGACAACAAGCATCCGAGTCCTGCCAAAAAGTTCTTTTTGAACCCAGTCAGTTATTGGAAATATTGCCAAAATGAACTTCCACCAAAATACAACAGCCTGTGAACTTGAAAGAAATTTACAAGTACAGAGACAATATGAAATAAGCTTTATTAATTAGCTGAGTTAGCTTGCTAATATCGCAACAGTGGTTGAGTGCACAACCTTAAAGCTAGCGGCACAATACTTGTGATTTGCTCAGCGCCACATTAAACCCATAAAAAAGGCCATATGTCAGTTTATTAGGTCAAGTTTGGTCATGACATACAAGCTGGACCTTGTCGGCTAAAGTTACATTAGCTAAAGCAAACATTTCGGTAAAAGAGAAAAACACACATCATGCCATAAATTCAAAACATGTTCCAACTTTTGTAGCTCTCTTTCCTTATAGTTATAACCAATGTTACTCACCTTGAAAGCATATTCCAAAGAAGACGATTAGAAAACGTCCAAGTAAAGTGAGCATGTCGTTAACCGCCAATTCCCCATGATGCACCTCGGTAGCAGTCACGTGAGGCAGTTTTGAATCCTGCTGTGCTCAACTTACCCACATTGTCAAGTTCACATAAGTTGATGATTTAGCTGGGCATGAGTTTTCAAGTTAGCTTTTTTTGGTGTAATTGGGACGTTTTTAACTTGTAATTCTATGTTATAACAACAACTTCAGTCATCTATCGTCAAACTGATATAGAATAATATGTTGAAATAACAAACATCTAGAATTACATTTTACAGTGCACTTACTTATTTGTACTTATTTATCTTATACTTGAAACCCATCTATTTAGACAGGTATTTGGGCAATGTTCATGTGTAATGTGTTGGTTTTTTATATGCTTTTATATTCCCTTAATATTGTTAGATTGTTTTGTTTGATATACTTTTATATTCCCATGTGAAGCTCTTTGTAATAGCTTCCTGTCTTAAAAAGTGCTATATAAATACATTTTACTTACATACTTACTTAAAAAAAGCCAGCGACAGGTTAAGCTGTATAGGGTTAAGTGTTGCCATCACTTAGGTTTGCTGAGGATTTTTATAGACAATGGAGAAAAAAGCTTCAGTGTGGATATGGATCCTTATTCACTTGGCTGGTGTTTAAAGTTTTTCAGAATAAGCAGTTCTAATGGTGCTTTGTACATTTGAGACACATTTAGACAATACATGTACCATATCTAACACCATGCAATCAGTCCCTCTACTTTAAAAATGACATTTCCTTACCAGGGTAAAAAGGAATTGCCTCCTAATAAACTGTATAGTGCCCTGAATGATAAAGACAAATGAAAAGAACAGACTCCATAATCCTTCCTCAGTTCTTGCTGCTAACACCTATGTTGTCTTTTCCTGGAACCGCATCTGAGTTTATTTGCTTATTTTTTTTGTTCCTGTTTTAACAGCTTGATTTTCCTAATGATTTGCATGTTGGTGAAATAGATTCACCTTTGTGTAACCTTGCTTCTGCTTCTTTAAGCATCGAGGCACGTAATTTACCGAATTTTTGGTTTTAAAGAAGCATAGGTCAGATGACCAAAAATACCACTATAGTGGTATTATTTAGTTTTGGGAGTGGCATCACTTCCAGAACTACATGTTGTTGTTTTTTTGTCAATAAAAGTCTTTGAAACATGATCATTATAAAATGCTTTGTTGGTCAGTATATCACAGAAATATGTTAAATAAAGGTTTAACACTTTGGTGCCACTGCCAAACCTTTTGATGATTGTAGACTCACAAAACCAGTTGCCCTACAGGTTTTAGAGAACAAATCTACACGTCCACTTTTTGAAAATGACAGATAGGCCCACTTGAAGACATCAAACATTTACATATACAGTATTCAGTTTGAAGCTTTAAATTGAAACATTTTCATGTTCAGCAAATCTTTGTAAGATCTCCAATTAGAGATGGTAAGGTGATAATCAGTAAACTGATCCGAACTCAGAACATACAATAATAGTTTAGAATGTATGTTTCTACAGAAAGTTCACTCCCTTCTGGTTTCCTCATTTGACAGTAAAATATATGAAAAGAACAAACAAAGACCTTCTTAAAAGTCAGCTTCAGTCCACAGATGCAAAGATAAGCTGTCAGGTAAGTTATCCATCATTAATTCTAAACTTATATTCTTGTGTATGTTTATATTGTATCCATTACTCTAAAAGTTATTAAATTATTATTTTTAACCGTTTTTTAAAAGATGCAATAGATTTTAAATATTCAAAAAGTATTGGATATAATTATTTTGGATATGCATATAAACAATCTACTAAGCAACTTATAAGACTGCAGTTAAAAAACCTTAAATGGTAAAAATCTTTGATCATAAATATGGCACAGTAATCATAATAACTATATTTATTTATCATTTTTTTGTTGTTGTTGGGGGTTTTTTTTGGGGGGGGGAGGGGGGTTTGTATCAAAAAATCCAAATAAAGAGATTAAATAAATAAATAAATAATAATCATGATAACTATATCTGTTATACAGAAGCAAAGAATGGAAGAAATCTGTTTACTGCTCATCCTGCTGCTCTCAGGTCAGTAATATTAATATCTTAAACATTTGAACTATAACTTATAAACACACAGAGACAGATTGATGTCATTTGGGTAATCAGATTACATATACAGTTTTTTTTAAATGTATTTATCACACCAACCACAAGAACATTTAGAAAATCTTTATGTCCTCGTACCACAAGACCTGCATTCATTTTAAAACATCTTCCTTTTTTAATATTTGGATTTTGATTCATTGAATGACTTTTTGTTGTTATTTCTGTGGTATCTATTGAACCAACTAGTTTTTCATGTTTTGGCTGCTGATACACGGCAATTCCCCAGCTTTGGCAATAAATAAGATATTTTTTTCCTTCTACTTATTTTCCTCCTCATTCTTATTATTACTATTATTAACAACAAGCCAGTGTATTCCTAGTGCCGGTCCTAAGCCCAGATAAAATGGGAAGACTTTCTTCACTACATTATCCACTACAAAGTTTAACAAATAATTTTTGTTGTTTTTGTTTTTGTTTCTGTTTTGAAACATTACATAAACATTTTATAAGCAATTTATGACAAACAAAATTACTGGAGCATTTAAAAAAGCATGTATCGTCTGCAAGCTTAAATAAGCGTAAATAGTCAATTGAATTTTTTTGCTTAGCTTTTTAATGCTTTAAATGTATTTCTTCTAAAAAAAACCCAACTAGTGAGGTAATTTTCAGTCACATTACTAATTAAAAAAAGACCAGGAGTAATTGTTAGATAAGTGACACGAGATGGTTAAAGCAAAGAAAAGAGGAATATGTTGCTGGTCTGCTAAGTCAAAACCAGGATAATATAAATCCAGTATTATTATTATTATTATTATTATTATTATTATTATTATTATTATTATTCATTCTTATCATTATATAACAAAAAACAATTGTACAGAGAAGAGCCAGAACTAACACGTTTTCATAGGTCAGTTAATTTTGAACTGAGTTAATCAGATATGTTTTTCTGAAAGCTAGGAGGTAAGTTTTATTTCCTGTAAAGTGATGTGATAAATATGAACGGTCTTTGGATAAATAGTACTGTGACCATGTTTTGAATTTCCTTCGTGCATCACTTGTGTGCATTCTCACAATTCAGTAAGAGCTGGATAGCGAGAAAACTGTCCTAAACAGTAAGTCAATCTGAAAGTGAGAGAATCAACTTTTGAAGTTGGAGGTTGTGTTCTGGTCAAAAATGCTGAAATATGAGGGAAAAATAAATTGGCTGAAAGATGGAGTCAGTCTATAAAGTTGTCAAAAAGATCGATTACTCTCCTATATATGTTGTTGCTCCACTCATGTGAGATGGGCCTGAGAGGACACTGCATAGAGATTTACTGTTAGCATGTGGATTTCTGTCATGCTCAGTGCCAGTTGTGCCAAGTCAAGGAAATCCAGAGGAAGATGCACCCAAAAGCAAAACCTCCAAAGAGAACACTGTGGCGGGGCGTTGTCTGCGGTGCCGCTGCAGGGGAGGCGGACACACCTGAGCGGCATCCGCAATCATGCCTAAAATGTATAAAATGGGAACTGGTCCTGTAGGTAGGTTATTGTTGGTATGTGTATGACTGTGAGCTGATTGGGTGTATCCGGCTTTGACTACAAAAAGTGAAATCACCAGAGTACTGGAGTCTGCATCAGAACAAAGTTTGAACCCAGGCAAGTCCGAACTAAACCATGAAGTTGAGGAGTTTCATCCTGCACCCATGGAGCTGGGTGAGAGTGATGTTGCACTTCAAAACTGTAGTGGAAAAGGTTCCTCAAGTGACTTACCAGTGAACAAAACAGGGGTTCTTACTAATGAGGACCATTCATCTTTTCACAGTTCATGTCCCAATATAGATCCAGTTACAGGAAGTGATACTGAACTTACAAAAGAAGTTATTGATGTAATACAGGAACAGAATCAAACTGAAAAACCAGGGTTGTGAGTTGGAAAAGATGAAAGTGGTGGAGATTAAATGGAGGAAAAACTTCCTGAAGACAAAGAACTGCGTGAAATCGGACAAATCAGATAATCGCCTAAAAACAGAACTGAACCCAGCAGGCTAACATGTAACACCTTGGTAAACCCCTTAACATTTTTGATTTATTCTCTTTTAAAAAGTCTTGACCAAGTTCTTTCACATGTCCTTGACTCAGACCCTTCCCCATGTGTTAGCAGAGTGAAAACCATTTTAAGTGACTGCTGTCGTGCAGGAGTGCATTCAAATTTAGGGGAGGAGGGATGTAACCCAGCTAAAATTGCTTCATAAAATTAACTGCTGTTCCTAAGGAATGTCAGTAGGTGGCACTATGACACCATGTAGTGCTTGTGAGCTTGTTGCTATAGTCTGCAGCTCGGACACAAGAATTTCACTAGATATTGTACTCTGTATAATTGTGTATGTGACAAATAAAAGTTGTTTGTTGTTTTTGTTGTTGTTGTTGAAGGAGCTGTGTCCCAAAACCTAGGCCGCATCCTTTGGAGGACCCGGCTTTTGCCATCTACGTGGGCCGGGTCCTTCGAAAACCAAGAAGGCCGGAAGTACGAGGCTGTGAAATTGGACTGTCTAGCCTTCAGATTTGCGTCACCGCTGTCTCGGTGGAGTTTGATAAACTCAGCCGTCTGCTCCTTGCTATCTAAAATATAACAGGACACTGCCGTAAATTATGGACCGTCTCACACTTCTGTTTAATCAGTTTTCTGTTTGACGTTTATTCAGCTGTGTGAAAACCCCGGAGGAACCCATCCGAGGAATTAATAAAGTTTTATTTAATCTAATGTAATAACTTTGATCTCAGCCAAAGCGATTTACTCTAGAACAAATAAAACACTGGAAAAAGCCAAACAATAATATTTTTAAGCTATCTGAGTGGCTTATATATCATGTTTAACCTGAGTAGCGAAAGACCGCGGGGGTCTGAAATTCATGAAGCCGGGAGTCCGCTGTTCTCGCCGGCTCTAGTGACTCTTGGACCCCCCGGCTAGCTATCGAGCTGGTGGGTAACAGACGTCTCCGAAAACGTCGGAGCACTTTTGCAAATATGTGATGTCTTGATAAACCAAGCAGATATTTGAAGTTTACACACCTACTTTCTCGCCTGAAGGTATGTTAAAAGTTTATTTTGTGACGCAGAAAGAGTAATATTAAAACTTAGTAGCGGCTGGCATTGTTAGAAACTGGAATTGGCTGGGCCACGTTATGAATTCTGGGATATGGTGGGCCACGAAGCATACACCTGACCCATCCTTCAAATCTGGGGAAAGGGAGGACACATTTGTCGGCTGGATTTGGAGGAGTCTATGATTTGGGACAGCCTTCGTCGCTTCTCTGTGATGTAATCGGTCTACATATGCGGCCTCAGGAGGATGCAGCCTACGTTTTGGGACACAGCTTACGTTAAGGTTACATATGTTGGTCAGAGCAACTCACTGGGAGGTTTTTTTTCTTAGTCCTGATTAAAAATTTATGGTTGAAGACATTTAAGTTCTCTTTTGCTTGTTGCGAAATGATGGCTCTTTTTTGTTTTGATCCCGATGCCCTCAGCTGTTCTGGTTCTTGGTGTCAGGGGCTGGGCGCTCAGGTATGTACCGGCTCACTCCCAGTGGCTGCTTGGCGGGGCCTGGTGCCCGTTGCTCGGTCAGGCCTCCTTAGTTCATTACCAGGCTTCTGGAGAACTGCAAGACACGTTGAGGAGGTAATTTAGCCATTTAAATCAGCTGTGTTGGATCGAGGACAAATCGAAACCCTGCAGGACACCGGCCCTCGAGGCCTGGAGTTCAACACCTGTGCTCTAGCAGATCGTTACATGGAGAAACCTTTTTTATACAAGCGCGCTGATCCACACAGTTGTGCACAGAGGTGTACACAAGGGTGTTCACTGTTCATAGACACACCTTTCTTGGCTGCTACCTCAAAGCACATTGTGCACTGTCGGTCCTGCGTGCTGCACAACAACATTCAATATTTAGTATTTACTGTTATTTACACTTAGCTGGATTAGTGCGATGGTGTTGTGTTTATTATGCTGCTCTCTTTTTTTGCTTGTTTTCTCTTATTTTTCTTTCAACAGGTGATCTGAGAGATTGTTTTTTTCTTTTTAAGTGCCCTTTCTCACTGTACTTCTTCCCCTCTGTTTTTTTTCTTCATCTTTCTTTCTCCCTTTCCTATCCCCCAGCCATGTCTGTCCCATCTGTAACAACTGAAAATAAAATAAAATAAAATAAATAATAATAACAACAAAAGTTGATCAAATGGACCAATATGGCCATGATGATCCACTTGGTAAAGTAAATCCGTTGGGTATCTTTGTTGGCCTTCAGACAACAATTCTGACGGCTAAAGAACCAAACGGGACAGGTGAAAAAAAAAAGAAAAAAAGATGGCCCCCAGTTTAAGTTTGTTCCCGTGAGTCCGATCTTTGCTCCGTCGGTATTATCACCTCGTGTAAATAAAGCTCAGTCATCGCGTCTACGTCAGTGCCTGCGTTTGGGTCCTTTTCCCTTCAACCCCACATGACTGCCGCCGCGGCCGTGACAGAGACCAGTAAATTCACCTGTAAATTCATCCTGTATCACGGCTGGCGATTCAGGATCCGGCTGGGATACAGGAAAGTTTCCAGCCTACTTAGAAGTGACAGCTGCGTTAATTCTGGAATATAAGTTTATAAGATCTCAATGCAAAACACTATGTGGGTAGTACTACTAACAATAACATTATACACACACACTCGACACACCTGAACTGAAGACATTGAAAAGGACTCTGAATAATGAAACTGAGTACGCGGACTGACAAACATGGACTATTGGAATTCCTTACTGTGAAACGTTAAATGGCTTTGTTTCAAATACATGTTTTAACTGTTCTTTTAGCTGTGTGTCATTCACTCCTTAGTCAATACCTAAACAACATAAGGCCAACGATCTTAACTTAGTGGTTAAGAACATTGTGTTACACAAGCAGTGAGTTTCTTTAAATAGAAGGCTCCCAAATCAGGTATGTCTGCAAAAGTTTGGCTGAAGTCTTAAAATTTTACATGAACCTCAAACTGATAGTTTGAATTTTAGCATTAGCGCACTTTGTTTTCCTCTCACTTTTTCTCATGGCATCTCTTTCAACAGCCCTTGTTCACTATATCCACTATCCCTCCTCTGTACATATCTAAACCATCACAGCCCTGCCTCTCTATTTGTCACTTAGGCTGCATGGCCTCAGAAATGATTTCTGTCTAGAACACAGATCATCTGTTTTTACCTGTTTTTACCAAAATGTAGTTTGTTCTAAAAACAACTACAAAAATAAAAAGTATGGACATTTTCGACAGTTTTTTTTAACAGTTTATTGTCTAATAAGTCAAATCGCCTGCTCTACTCAGATATTCAGCAGTACATATCATGTCTTTGGCATTTGAAATTCTTTTTAAAATGGTTGATTCTAATATTTTTGAATATTAACAGTGCAGTGTTGTTATTGGTGTAGGCCGAGAAAATAATGTTTGAACTTATGAAATGTACTTAGCATTACTTTTTGCAATCTCGGTAATCAGTTGTGTTAATATTTTTACATTTTGTCTGACATATTTGTTGAGTTTTAAATGTCCAGGTCTTTGATTTTTTATAATTAAAAAGATTACAAAAGTGAACAATAAATATTGAGTTTTGCTAAAGAGAAAAAGTGACTCGGTTGTACTCATTCCTTTTAAGTTTTGTTCCAAAAAATCTTGTAATACATGTTATTAGTTTTACTATATTAGTTGTACATGGTTGCACTACACATAGATTTTGCAGTTTGACTACAGAGAAGAGAAAAAGAAATAGAATTAAAAAATATGGCTCATTCACCAGTTATTAACAGTTGTTATCATTCCCTCCATTTAAACTCCAAGGAGAAGTTGCAGTTGATGATGTGAAATTCAAACTTACACCAAACGTGATAAACAAAATGTAAAAAAAAATAATAAAAGGACAAATCTGTGTAAAAATGTAAGGAGTAAAAGTAAAATATTTGAAAAATCTACTAAAGTACTAAATGAAGCATTTATAATTTGTTACTTCCTGCCTCTGGTAAACTTCCATATAGTATGACTATTTAAATGGTTTTAATATTTAAGTCTTTTTCAGTGATTCATCTAACAGCCCAGTTTCCACATTCAAAACCTTTTTATTTTTCTCAGGAGGACTTTCCACTCTTCCTCCCCACTCCAGAGAATACCACTTTGTGAACCAGCTAATGACCTGGACTGAAGCTCAGAGTTACTGCAGAGAACACTTCACTGACTTGGTCACCATCTACAACAGCAACATCAACCAACTGCTTTTCTCAATGGCACCAAGGATCAATACTTGGGCTTGGATAGGACTCTATGATGATCGTTACAGCTGGAAGTGGTCCATGGAGGGAAAACTTTTTTATGTTGGCAGCACACATGAATTTTTGATCTGGGCTAACGGCCAACCAGACTGTGTAAATGCAAAGGAATACTGTGTGGCTCTTCAGGGACAAACACAGATGGATGACAGACCCTGTGGAGATTCTTACCCCTTCCTGTGTTATGATGGTAGGAAAAAAGATTTGTTGCCCTGGTTATCCTACAATTTCGTGAGATTCATTACATGTGTTTCAAAATTCATCCTTTTTTGAATCTTTTACAGCCAAAAATACAAGTTACATCTTAGTGAATGAGAGCCGCTCCTGGTCAGAGGCTCAGTCGTACTGCAGGACATACCACACAGACCTGACCAGTATAAGAAGCAAAGAGGAGAAATCCAACATCACGCTCACTTTGAATGGATCAGGGGTTCAGTATGTGTGGATTGGTCTCTACAGGGATCCCTGGGCCTTCTGGTCTGACAACACAACCTCCACATTCACTAACTGGAAGTCTTATCAGCCTGATAATTCAGATTCAGTTGAATACTGTGGAGATTTGAATTTAATCTCAGGGGAATGGGGAGATGGCAACTGTGGTGTCAAACTCTATTTTTTCTGTTTCACAGGTGAGGTCCAGAATGCAAACACTGTAAGATCCTGTCATCATGTAAAACACTAATGTTTGTGTTTTTATATGTGGTTCATTTTTAGCAGTGACAAAGCAAACAGTGGTGAAAATGAAGCTTCAGTCAGAGGCAGACATGCACAGCACAGAGATCCAGCAGCAGGTTTCACAGCAGGTCAGCAGTTCAGTCACCAACACAAACTTGACACAAGTTCAAACTATGCTTCATGTTTTTTATCATCTGCACATTTTGTCCAGCTGTCAGGCCTCATGCTGTCAGAAGGACTGACAGACTTCAGGATTCGTTGGAGGAAAGTCCAGAGTTACCGTGACGACCAGTTGAAGAAGCAGGATGTGGACGGTGACTGCAAAACTGAAGTCTGACTGGACTGAACCACTTCATGTGTGAAGTTAATAACAAGCTGTGCTGAGCTGTCTCATCCTTTAAATCTTTCAATATTTCAGAGTGTAAAGTTCCACCAACAGCTCATTTGTTCGGCTGCAGTTGTAGTTTGGTAGAAATTCTTTAATCAGAGGTCCACTCACTAGTTTTCCTGACAGGCTCTAGTCTCTTGTTTTGTTTTGCATTGTGTCTTTCAACACTTTAGACACTGTCCTTCTGTGGATGTCACTGCACAGGCTTTGTCTGTGTGCAGTTTCATTGTGACAGCAACCTCTGCTGACTTACACAAATGATGGAGAAGAAAGTGAGCAGAGCCAGAGATCTGTTTGAGAAGGTCAGGGTGGACAAGAAAACATTGCACTGTTTATGTCCTGTTTCTACTTCTACTGTTTGATAACTGTAACAGCCATAAATAACAATCCCAAACCTTACCTGATATAAAACTGGATCATTGTTTTCAAGGGAGTGCAGTTGCAATGCATGCTGGATGTCCTCGTATCGTTGGGAGCGGGCACGTTCCGTTTTACATAACTATTTTTAAATTCCTGTAGAACTGCAAACCACGTAAGCTGGCTCAATATTTTTTTTTTGCATATGAAACCGGAGTTGTACTAACATGTTATCCCATCAGCTTGTCCTAGGTCACAGTTTCCTTCCACATATAGCTTTGCAAAATTGCATAAAAAGCACTTCCAGCAACAACATAATATTCCAGAAACACAGTTTGCCGATCCAATCAGCTGTTCATAACACTTCCTACATTAGAATAGACGCCAGCACGAACTATCGCATGTTCGCCATTACCTGCCCGAAACCGGAAGTGACAGAACCGAATTTTGGTGGAAAATGTACCTTTTTACTTTCAGGGTCTTATAAGCCTATACTGGTGTTTTTAACAGTCATGTTTGACTTTATCCTTTTCTGTATCGTTTCTAGGATGCTTAGAACTCAAATTGCACTGCTGGAAATTGTTTATTTTGATTCACATGATGTTTTTCTTGCATTTTGCATTATAATATCTATTTTCATTTTTCCTGTAGTATATAAAAATTGGTGTATTTAAAAAATAAAACTATATAAATTTCCTGTGGTTGGAAGGTATTTTGTGTAACTTTTTTGTATTTACAGTTTTGAGTGATAAACCTCTTAAATGTCTCTAACTAGAAATATATGAAAAAAAAACGATTTTCAATTTTTTTATATAGGTTATTATACTTTTTTGCAACATATGTAGTTACTATGGACTTAATGCATACATATTATTAAAATTTGGGCTATAACGGTTGTATTGACGTATAGCAACTTGAAATGCTCCCAAAAATGGAACTACAGCATGTCAAATGTAAAGATAAGCTGTGGTGGACTTGGTTCTATGGTAGGTCTTAAAGGGTTAAGAACTATTGCTCAGGACCACTTTAGAAATTTGCAAAAGAAAATTAAAATGATTCTGGAAATATTGGGATGCTCTTTAGTCCTTTATTTATTCAGGTAAAAATCTCATTGAGATTTAAAATCTCATTTCCAAGAGAGACCTGTCACATACCACATAGGTATATAACATTTTAAACATTACTATGTTAAAATGTAAACATGTAAACATAGTAATGTTTACATGTAATCATTTTCAAGTTTTAGAAGTCATATTTTATTTAGAATGGAACCTTGAAAACATTTTTGAATATACATTTCAAGGTTTTAAGGAAACAAAAGTCACTTTTAATCTTGATGGCAGCAACATGTCAAAAAAGAAGTGGGACCAGGACAACAAACAGCTGCAAAACTTTGTAGCGCTTAAAAGAAACGGCTAGAGGAAACATTTGGACAAGGTCACATGCCTTGGTATATAAAGAGTGTTTTAGAGTTTCTCAGGAGTAAAGATGGGCAGGAGTTCACTGTTTATCCGTTTAAAGTGGACTGAGGAAAAGTGGGATACTGTTCTGGGGTAGACTAATTCATTTGAAATTCTATTTGGAAAATGGGCAGTTTAGACTGTGAAGGCCACGACTGTGGCTGAGTATCTGGGACCTGTTCTATATGTAACTCCTGATGCAGTCATGCTTAATGCTGCACTGAACTGAACTGAACTGCTGCTATCCGTGGTGCAGAAGATCTCCAGCTTCACATCATTTGAAGTCGAGTAATAAAATCTAATTTGAAGCGTCTATTCCAGAGAGTTTAGACTTCCAGTCATTTTTTTTCTTTATGCTTTTGTGGAATCAGATTAAGAATAATTAAGGTCCAGGCCCGACACACAGAGAGGCAGATTAAGGAGCAATTTAAGAAGCTTCACCAGTTTCTAGCAGAGGAAGAGGAGGCCAGGCTGGCTGCACTGAGGGAGGAAGAGGAGCAGAAGAGTGGGATGATGAAGGAGAAGATGGAGGCTCTGAGCAGAGAGATAGCAGCTCTTTCAGACACAGTCAGAGCCACAGAGGAGGAGCTGAGAGCTGAAGACGTCTCATTCCTGCACAACTACAAGGCTGCAGTGGAAAGAGTCCAGCGCTGCCCCCTGCTGGATGATCCACAGCTGCCCTCAGGAGCTCTGATAGACCAGGCCAAACACCTGGGCAACCTGACCTTCCACATCTGGAAGAACATGAAGGACATGGTCTCCTACACTCCTCTCATTCTGGACCCAAACAATGCTCATCCAGATCTCATCCTGTCTGAAGATCTGACCAGTGTGAGACGAGGAGGAGAGAGGCAGCAGCTTCCTGATAATCCAGAGAGGATTGATTGTTACATCTCTGCCCTGGGCTCTGAGGGCTTCAACTCAGGGACTCACAGCTGGGATGTCGAAGTTGGAGACAGTAAAGGGTGGGAACTGGGTGTGTTGCAGAGTCTGTGCAGAGGAAGGGACTGATACAGTCTGGATTATGGAGAATATGGTTCTATGAAGGTAAATACTCAGCACGATCACCATCAGCTCCTGTCACTGCTCTCTCAGTCCAGAAGAAGCTCGAGAGGATCAGAGTGAATCTGGACTGGAACAGAGGAAAGCTGTCGTTCTCTGATCCTGATACTAACACACACATACAAACCTTCACACACACTTTCACTCACAGGATGTTTCCATATATTCAAACTTTGGGTAAAGTGAAGGTGTTGCCGTTAAAGGTGTCAGTGCACTAAAAAAAGAGCATATTGGATTTACTTAATTCATTAGTGCACATTGGTTGCACACAACTGTTTGGCTTTGGTAGAAACTTAAACAACTTATTTAAATCAACACACCTTATTCATATTCAATAATAAGGAATATTTTAATCCTTCACAATTTTGCCATTTTATTGCAACACTATTCAATAACTTTTACCACACTACTACTTGGTCACTTAAATACTACATGTTGTCTTCATATTACATATGACATGTTCAACAAAGTCTAGAGTCTGGCTAACCTTAAAAATTGAATGGATTTACAACAACTACCATTCTCCTATCTTTATCCGGGTTATAGGGCTTAGGTTGCGATAGGTTGAGCCGCAGGGTACACCCTGGACAGCTCACCAGTCTATCACATAGAGATAAACAACCATTTGCACTCACATTCATAGGCAATTTGGAATCACCAACTAACCCAACTCAAAGGAGGAGGAAAGAGGCAGCAGCTTCCTGATAATCCAGAGAGGTTTGATTATGACTGCTCTGTCCTGGGCTCTGAGGGCTTTAACTCAGGGACTCACAGCTGGGATGTTGATGTTGGAGACAGTAAAGAGTGGGAACTGGATGTGTTTGCAGAGTCTGTGAAGAGGAAGGGAATCATGCTGTCTGGATTATGGTCTATATGGTTCTCGAAACATAAGTACTCAGCAGAGTAACCATCAGCTGGATCCACTGCTCTCTCAAGTAGAGAAGAAGCTCCAGAGGATCAGAGTGAATCTGGACTGGAACAGAGGAAAGCTGTCGTTCTCTGATCCTGATACTAACACAGACATACACACCTTCACACACACTTTCACTCACAGGATGTTTCCATATATTAACACTGGTGGTAAAGTGAAGGTGTGTCCGTTGAAGGTGTCAGTGTCAGTGGAGCAGATGAGTTGAGGATGAGGATGTTTCTAATGTTGTTTCCTGTCAGTGAATTGAAGCTGTTAAACTGCAGCTGTCCTCCTGCTGCCTCGTTGTTCCAAAGCTCTTTGTTTCTCTTTTAGTTCTCACTGTTTCTTTCTGTTTCTGCTGTCCACCTTTTCACATGGAAAATCATTTCACTCTTTCTCACTGAATGACTCCCCAAACTAGATTTGAAATTCTATCAAGTTTCTAATCATTACAAGTGATTCATGTTTCTATTTGATGTGTGTAAATGGAGATGATTTAGTTTGCTGGGATATGGACTGACATGTGTTGAATGGGAGGAGCAGTTTGTTGTTGTCTTCTTGTCTGTTTATGACAACAATAAGGGATAGCTCAGTAGGTAGAGTGTCTGCCCCTTGATCGGAAGGTCGGGGGTTCGACTCCACTGAACGGCTACCCTGAGGTACCCCTGAGCAAGGTACCGTCCCTACACACTGCTCCCCGGGCGCTGCATTGGTGGCTGCCCACTGCTTCACTGGGGTGAATGGGTTAAATGCAGAGGAGTAATTTCCCTTCGGGGACAAACACAACACACTTTAAATATATTGTTGAAACAATGATTCATGTTTAACTCCATATATGAAATGTTTCTGATCTTTGAATTCTGTTTGATTAAAGACTTTCTTCATGACACAAATGAGATTTCAGTGTATTAATAGAACTAAATAAGCTCAGAGTTGAAAGGCTGGAGTATTATGTACGTGCTTCACTGTCAGTATCTTCAGGGGGATTCAAAGGGAAACATCAAACTGCTGTAATGAGATAAACTAGTTGGGCTGAACACACTTATCTGTAGTTTGTCTCCATCCAGGATCATCAGAATATAATGAACATGTGTGAAGAGCCAAAAAATGCTGCTCCCCTCTCAGCATGATGAGCTCCAGCCTTTGTTAACAGGACAACAGGAAACATGAGACAACTTTCAGAGACAGTAACCAACAGTGGCCACAAGATGGCAGCAGCTGATCTGAGATCCTTTATTGGACAGAACGATTCTGCTCTGTGACGTCATCAGAGAGACGGCCTTCACTTTGATAGATCTGAAGTCATGTCTGCACTGCCTGCCTTGTTTGTCCTGAGCACCCATATGTGCATGTAAGGAGAGAGAGCAACACCACAGTGGGTCAAAGTGTAGATTTAATGTCACACACGTCAAAGCTTTGAAGACCTACCTCAAGACTAAGGAGTGCTGACTGTTCTCCACGGTCACCAGACCCACTGAACATTTAACTCTGAGTTAAACTCTGTCCTCTCTGCATTTGGATGCAGGGAGGGAACCATGATAGTCCCTGTTGGTGAAGGTTAAGGGCTATCCAGCTATCCATCCTCTCATTTGGCTCTCAGTTGCTCTCAGATGCAAACGCAATCTCCGAGAGCCCTTCTTCTAATATCAGGGGTCTATAATCATGTATCACTGGATTCCACAGACCTTAGTGCACAGAGAGTCACCAGCCACCCGCACAGTGCAGAGATGGTTGGAGCAGAGTGAGGAGGCTCTTAAGGACTGCTTTGAATGTACTGTGTGGAAGGTTATTTGTGATGACCACAGAGAGGACATCGACAGCCTTGTGACCTACATTACGGACTATATTAACTTCAGTGTTAATAACACCACACCTACCATGTCTGTGCGGTGCTTCTCCAACAACAAACTCTGGATTACCCCAAAATTTAAAGCCTTCCTCAAGCAGAAGAGGAGGGCCTTCAAATCTGAAGACAAGGACGAGCTGAAAAGGGTGCAGAGAGAGCTGAAAGATCTGACCAAGAATGGGAAGGACAGCTACAGGTAGAAGATGGAGAACCAGCTTCAGCAGAATAATGTTAGTTTGGAGGGGCGTCAGAACCATCTCGGGCCATAAAGATCAAAACTCTCTGCCTGTTGGGGATGTGAGGTGGGCAAATGAACTGAACATTTCTTTAACAAGTTTGATCAATCCAGGAGGCAGTCTCCAACATCAGCTCAGACACCTCAGCCACTTCACACCTCCTCTAGTCACCCTGCTCATTACTCCCCACCCCCAACCACAGCATCCAGTACACAACCAACACACAAGGCTCCAGCCTGTCTCTCTCGACCATCCAGGTTAGGAGAAAACTGAGGAGGATCAGAGTGAGGAAGGGAGTGGGTCAAGATAGCATCAGCTTAAGGGTTGTCAAGTCCTGCGTAGATCAACTGTGATGGAGCACATCTTCAGCCCGAGCCTGAGGCTGGGAAGAGTTCCACAGCTCTGGAAAACCTCCTGTGTTGTACCAGTGCCAAAGACTCTACGTCCCAGTGACAGTGACTTAACAGCTACAGGCCGGAGGCCCTGGAGCAGTTGGTCCTGACTCAGCTTCGGCTCCTGGTGAGCTTATCACCGGACCCACTTTAGTTTCCCTACCAGCCTGGCATTGGAGTGAATGATGCTGTCATTCTCCTTCTACATCGTTCCCTCACTCCCTGAAGAGAGAGCTGGGAGCTGCTGGGTGGAGTTCTTTTTTCTCCTCCTCTCCCATCATGTATTGTGTATTTCATTGTTTTTCTTACCATCCTACCTCTTTCTGACCTGTCTTCCCAATGTGATGTTTGTGCAATGTATGTATGGTTGAAGGGATCAAATTTCACTGCAGGTAACATGTATGTGTAACATTGCAATGACAAATAAAGGGCTTAATCATCATCACCATCATCATCATGCATCCTTGTGGAGTATTAGTCAAGTACTCATGAAACTCCGTTTCAGGCACATTACACATACCAAATGCCGTGACAGTGTACTGTAAAGTTATCATGATTCACAAAAGCTGAAATGTTGGAGGAATGTTCAGTTAAGGGGACTTTCCAGTAACCTTTAAGGAGGTCCAATTTAGTTACATACTTTGCAGTCCCAACATTGTTCACACAATCCTCAATTTTCGGGAGAGGATATGAGTTAGGCACAGTAACTGAGTTCAGGATGTAGTGCTAAAGGGGGATTAATGAAAGACCAACAGTGAGCTGTTTTAATAAGATGTGGAAAACTGTGATGGCAGAATATCATGTCATGGTCCCTGTGCCTCCCTGGCCAGCCCAGTGTGGCCACAAGTGTTTGTTGTTTCTCTCTCTCTCTCTCTCCTACCTGTCTGCCTGGGCGGAGCTCTGATTGGGCTCCCGCTCTTGGCCCACGCACCTGCAGCTGATCTCGAGTGATTTGCAGTTGATCTCTGGCTCTTCTTAAGGCTGGGGCTCTGAGCTATTCGTCGCTGGAATATTGAGTAACCCTTGTCAGTATTGCCTGGCTTCCTTGTGAATCAGTTGTTCCCGTGCTTGCTGCCGACTTACCCTCGTCTATGTTTATAGGTTTATCTGGACCCGCCCGTTTTGACTCCTGGACCCCGTGAGTGTGAGTGGGTTGCTCGTGTGAGGAGTGTTTGGACAAGGAGCGGAGCAAGTGTAAAGAAGTGTGTTTCCCCGGCCTATTGATCCCCGGGACCCTGGTGTCCCCCCCCCCCCCCCTTCACGTGTACATAGCGCACCAGAGTGATTAATAAAGTATTGTTGAACCGTGCTACCTCAGTCTGCGCCTGAGTCCGTCCACCACCGTGACATATCATGTGTTTGTAGAATCAGAGGCTTATCTAGACTTTCAGCCACTAATTTTGCAGCTCAAACAAACACAATTTCCTTTATTATGCATAAATACAATATTGATGTTTATAAATTATACCATGAGATTATGAGCAGAGAGTGTCTTCTTACCTTGTATGTACCTTAGAGAGAGTAGGATAGTACCCCTTTGTGTCAAACCACTGATTTATGCCCACGATTTATGACTTAGGAAGTAAGACACAGCAGAGTGTGGATTCTAGCTCCTAATTGACCATTGACCATTAGATTGAGGGTAGTAACTGGAAATAAGACTGGCTTTGGCTCAAAGAGCTGAGTAGAATGCTCTCCACACCTGGGAGGTGAACTGTGAACCCCTGTCTGCCACGGACTCGACCAGTATGCCGTGCAGCCAGACAACTTGCTCCACCAGGATCTTTGCAGTCTTGGAAGCCGTGGGGAGTTTATCCAGAGTGATAAAGTGCACAGACTTAGATAACCTGTCAACAACAACCAGAATGGAATACTTTCCAAAGGAAACAGGGAAACCTGTAACAAAGTCTATAAAAATGTGGGACAAACATCAATACGGGGTAGACAGAGGATGAAGGAGACCTAAAGGTCTCCTTCAAGACTAGAACACAAGGACCTAAAGGTCCTTGTGTTCTAGTCTTGTTCCAGGCACAGATTGTACATGCGGCCATATAATCCTGAACATCTGTCATAAATAAAGGATCCAAATGCAGGACTCAAAACCAAGGAGTGAATAAAAGGAAGCAGCTTTATTTTGCTGTAGAAAACTCTTTCGCAGAAAACAAAACTGAAAGTGAGGTACTAGAAATACACTACAACACTGGAAAGCTACAAAACTAAACTGGAAAACAGAGCTGGAAACTACGAGAAGAACAGAGGGGAAAACACAGCATAATGAGGGTACAAAGCAACAACAAGCAGGGGATTACACAGGACTAAAATACACAGCGGGGTAATCAGGAAAAGGGAGAAAGAAAGTAAGAACAGCTGGGAGTAATTGGGCAGGACGAGACATGGGAAGCAAAACAGAATACATTAACATAAGACACAGACCTTCAAAGTA
Organism: Pelmatolapia mariae; assembly: GCF_036321145.2. Classification (NCBI taxonomy): domain Eukaryota; kingdom Metazoa; phylum Chordata; class Actinopteri; order Cichliformes; family Cichlidae; genus Pelmatolapia; species Pelmatolapia mariae. The sequence goes on along the minus strand of NC_086229.1, from coordinate 18,052,460 downwards.
AAACAGGAAACCCACAGACTGAACTTACAGACTCTAGACAAGATGCTGACATAGCACAGTGGGAACACAAGGACAGGGATGACTAGACATGAGACGTGGGACCAGGGCAGGCACATAGACACAGACCAGACACTCAACAGGGGGAGCATGGAAACCAGAACCTAAGAACCAGAAAATCTTAACAAGAATTAAACCGTAACATAAGACAATATAAATCAAAACACAACCTCTCAGTCATCAGACTCAGGACCATGACAAGATTCAAGAAGTTTATTTTCATGTGCACCGCAAAACAGAATTGGTTTTGCAGAGCAATGAAATTCTTAGTTTGCAGGATGTCTTCACACGACTAAAAAGAAAGAAATAATAAGTATAACAGTGCTTTTTAGATCTTATGTGTTAGTATAAACAGAAGTTTAAAGCGCAAGAAGAAGTTGCAACACTGTCACAGTGATACTATATACAGAGTGTGCAATATTAAGGTGTATATGTAGACATGTGTACAAAATTGCAAATTTACAGTTATGGATAAACAGTTCGACATAGTCAGTGATTCAGTAGCCTGATGGCCCGTAGATAGAAACTGTTTTTTAGTCTTGCTGTCCTTGATTTTACACTCCTCTAGGGTCTGCCAGAAGGTAGGCGTGTGACCAGTGTGTGCTGTTGGTGGGTACTGTCCTTGATGATGTTGTGTGTCCTTTTCCTGACCCGAGTGTTGTAAATGTCCTGTAGTGGTGGGAGGGGTACTCCACAGATGAGTTGTGCCATTTCAATGACAGGCTGGAGAGCCTTCCTGTCCTGAGTGGTGCTGTTCCCATACCAAACTATGATGGAGTTTGTCAGGATACTCTATACTGTGCATCTGTAAAAGTTGCTGAGAAGTTTGGAGGTTAATCCAAATTTTCTCAGCTTCCTTAGGAAGAAGATTCGTTGTTGAGCCTTCTTGATGATCTGCCGTGTGTTATGGGTCCACTTGAGTTCCTCACTGATGTGGGTGGCGAGGAACTTGAAGGTCTTCACTCTCTCCACCCGAGTCCCGTTGGTGTGTATTGGGGCGTGCTGGTCCTTCCTCATCCCAGGTCAATAATCAAATCTTTAGTCTACTCGGCATTTAAGGAGAGATCATTTTCCAGGCACCAGGACACCAGCTGAGCCACCTCTTCCCTGTAGGCCGTCTCCTTTCCACCAGTGATCAGGCCAACGATGGTTGTGTTGTCAGAGAACTTAATGATGGAGGTGTTGCTCCGGGAGGGGACACAGTCATGAGTGAAGAGGGTGTACAGGAGTGGACTGAGCACACAGCCTTGGGGAGTCCCTGTGCTCACTATCTTTGTACCTGATGTCCTGGTACCAACTCTGCCTGTGAGGAAGTCTAGGACCCAGCGACAGAGGAGGGGTGTCAGTCCAAGAGGAGAGAGCTTTTCCACCAATCTGTTTGGGATGATGGTGTTAAATGCTGAGCTGTAGTCTAAACAGCATTCGAATGTAGGTGTCCTTATTTTTGAGGTGTGAGAGGGCTGTGTAGATGTCTGCATTAACGGCATCTTCAGTAGAACGATTCTTCCAATATGCAAATTGCAGAGGGTCTAATGTGTCCGGGGTGGCTTCTTTGATATGGGACATGACTATCCTCTCAAAACACTTCATTACAATAGAAGTGATTGCAATGAGGCAATAGTCATTCAAACAGATTATGTTGTTTTTCTTGGCGAGGGGCACTATGGATTGAAGCATGTGGGCACAGCTGACCGTGGGAGGGACAAATTGAAAATGCCTGTGAACACCTCTGCCAGCTCTGAAGAGCAGACCCTCAAAGCACTGTCAGGGATGTAGTCAGGGCTGGCTGCTTTTTAGGGGTTAGTTCTCCTCAGAACCTTGCATACCTCAGCCGAAGTCAGAGTGAGTGAAGAGCTCTGCGCTACCTCTGCTGATAAAATCCCTCTGTTTTGGTTGGTGTTGAGGGTGTCGAAGCGAGCGTACAACTCAGCTCGTCTGGTAGCATGTTGCAGCTGGCTGTGACTCTGCTGCTACTCTGCTGGAGATCAGTGATGTGTTGCAGGCCCTGCCACGGGATCTGATGCTGATACCAGAGCTTGATGAATGGCGCCCTCCATATCCTAGGTAAAGTAACCGATTTTACAGGTGGGTGGAAGGATGGTAATGGGCTCAGTAGTATCTGTGTTGGTGATGAATTGATGTGACAGGCCATCTAGTTTGGTGTTGCAGGAATCTGGAGGAATAAAAACAACAACAACAAAAAAAAAAACAGTAAAAAAAAAAAAAGAAACAGGGACCCAAAGGCATGACAGGCAGCAAGCCATTTGGCAGTTCTTAAGTACGTTAAGTTTTTATGGTTGGTCCAAATGATGAAAGATTGTTCTGCCCATTGTAACAGAAGACACCATTCCTCAAGGGCCAACAGTTCTCGCTCACCAGCATCATAATGTCACTCAGTAGGGGTTAAACCATGGGAAAAAAAGACACAGGGTTGTAGCATCAGTTGAGGTATCAGCCTCAGCATTGAATAGTTTGCTAGTGTCTGGATGAATCAGGATGTGGAGAAGTGAACAGATGTTCTAGTTGCCTGAAGGCTGAGTCTGCCTCAGGTGACCAAGTGAAAAGGATGCAGAGAAGTGGGAGAGCTGCAGGCAGAGCGACTGGTGGATCTAGAGAAAGTTGACAAACGGGCAAAAAGGAGATGTGGATGCTGGTCTTAAACAATGCCATTACATCAACCATGATCTTCAACAGGTAAGCATTGCAGGTGCACTCATGAATGAATTGTAAATGTGTAATTTTTAAACATATTTAATGGTAATAAACAAAATTTCTGACTAAAATAATCAAAGAATGAATGTAATTGTGCTTTAGGGAATAAACAGGAGGACTTAAACTCAAAGATTAATTTCCATCTAGAGCTGTAGTTTTTCCCAAAGACAATTTGATGTTGGTGTTGGTCTGATGAAAATGTAGCTGCTGTTACAGTAACTGCTGATTCTTCGGTGAAGGAGCAAAAAACACACATCTATGATCCATTTGACTTTTTTAGGTCTGCAAAAAAGTGAATCCACCTTAACACCACCTGTGTTTGTGTGACTGCATTACACTCCCACTGCTGGGAACCTGAACAAGAACCAGAACAAAGACTGAAATAAAAGCTGCCAAACAGCTGCACGATTGAGCCACACTTTATTTTATAAAATTAACAAAAGGTTTCACGTTGTGACATGTGGAGGTGAAAATGATGCAAAACCTGTTTAATAGCTTTTGACCTGAAGGCAGGATTACAGTTTAACTCTGGAATGAAACACACCTCAGTCACAGGTGAAACAACAACATTTTACTCCGCCCCTTACGTCACTCAAATGTGACAAACCAGGAAACCAGGTCTTTACTTCCTCAGTAAAGAGAGACGCACAGATGATCAGACTGAGTTCAGACCAAACTAGCAGCTTCCTCTGAGTGAGTCCAGCTTCAGGAGAGAAAAGTGGAAAACTCCAACACTGCTGCTTCAAGCTGCTGACGCTCCACACACTGAATGTGAGTTTGGGCAAAAACACGACTCAAAGGAAGTGTAGTGAAGTAGATTCTGGGTTAGGATGTTACATGATGTCCATAAACGCACCACTGACACCCACACCTTCCCAGCCGACAATTACCCGGCTATAAGAAACAGCTGTGCTTCACTACTGAGAGAATTCAGGAGTGGCAGGAGCGGTGGGATTCAGGGAGTAAGGGCAGGCACTTGTATCATTTTAAGAAGGAGGTGGCAGGGTGTAGGTTGTATGGGGGTAATAGGAGAGAAGAGGTGGTCATTACCAGGCTTAGACTGGGACATTGTGCATTAAATAAAACACTACAGATGATAGGAGAACATGAGACGGGGCTTTGTGGAGTGTGCCAGGAGGAGGAGGAGACGGTAGAGCATGTAATACTGCGGTGCAAGGGTTATGATGTGGAGAGGAAAGTTCTGCAGAATAGATTGAGGGAGCGGGGAATCGGGGACTTTAATCTGAAGAGTGTGTTGGAGGGTAGTAGGGCACAGGTGAGGGAATTGGTGGGGTTTTTGAAGGCTATAGGTGTTTATGAAAGAGTGTAAGGGTTTTTTTGTTTTGTTTTGTTTTTTTGTTTGATTTGGATACAGATTGTAAGCTCACTGTCTGACCCATACTCCGGAACAGTAGGAGGCGGTAATGCTCCTTTACGTTGGTTGCCAACCGCCGTTAAACACAAAGAAGAAGAAGAAGACTACTGAGAGAAGGCATTTGGCGGTTTTGGCAATCCAAGGTGGCTGCGAGCATTAGGCAGTTCAGCACTGCATATCTCTTAAGGAAAGCTACTTAGAATTGCCCTTTAGAGAGTGGTAAGTGCGACCTTTGTGTTTATCATACTGTGGCATAGTAGGGTGGACTTTTGACTACTGTTTCCCTCCTTTGTTGCAGGTGTACATTATACTGCTGCTGTCTTGTCAGATGCCGTTTTGTTTGTTATGCACTACTTTTATAACGTATAGTGATTTGGGATGTGTTGGTTTTATGTAGATCTTTTATTGATTGTTTAACGTTTTATCTTTTCTTTTATTGCTTTAGTGGAGGTGCGGCCGCTTGTTCAGAGGCTAGGCACGTGAGGTGGAATCCCCTCCCCAATTCATGCAAGTGTACACACCGGGTATAGGCAGATTGCACCATTTAGAGTTTAGTGTGAGTGAGGTTTGCTGTGAAATCACACAGGTGAGTAATTGGTGGCACCCTTGGGCACTCCTCCCTGTAGGTTGCCTCCTCAAGTGGCCGGTCTCCACCATTTTGTCTAGTTGCTTCCTTTTAACATGTTGTGCTTGTTTTAGGGGTAGCATTGTGGTAGGGAGTATGTTGTTTTAATCATTGTTTGTTAATAAAGTGTTTTAATTAATAATTTTACTATCTCACCCCTGCTACCCTAGGCGCCTTTTGATCTTATAGTTATGTTTTAGTAGTTCCTCTTAATAAACTTTTGAATTGTAAACCTTCTTTGTCTCACCTCTGCCATTAAATAACGAGTCTGTGGGCTTTGGTAGCCAGTGCAATCCTTTCATTGGCTAGAGAAATCTTTCCTGGGGGTGTAATGCCCTCCCCCAGGTGGCGTTGTCACTATTTTAGTAACCGTCTCCGGTTAGTTCTCATTCGCGACACCACAGAAGTTTCAGTGAAGGTCGTAGAGGAGGGAGGGGAGCCAGGACTGACTGTACTTCCTGTCTGCTGTTTTCAGCTTCACTCACAGACTCAATGGCTTCCAGATCAGAGGAGGATCTCTGCTGTCCAGTCTGTCAGGAGGTCTTCAGAGATCCTGTTCTTCTGTCATGTAGCCACAGCTTCTGTAAAGACTGTCTGAAGAGATCGTGGAGAGAGAGACCAACACATGAGTGTCCAGTTTGTAACAGAAGATCTTCAAGGGAGGATCCACCTTTTAATCTGGCTTTAAAGAACCTGTGTGAGTCGTTCTTACAGGAGAGAGATCAGAGAGCTTCAGAGGCTCTCTGCAGTCTGCACTCTGAGAAACTCAAACTCTTCTGTCTGGACCATCAACAGCCAGTGTGTGTCGTCTGCAGAGACTCAGAAAAACACAACAATCACAGATTCAGACCCATCGATGAAGCTGCACAACAACACAAGAAGGAACTTCAGGAAACTCTGGAGCCCTTAAAGAAGAAGTTAAAGGTTTGCAAACGAGTTCAAGTGAAGTTTGGTCAAACAGCAGAACACATTAAGGTCCAGGCCCGACGCACAGAGCGGCAGATTAAGGAGCAGTTTACGAAGCTTCAGCAGTTTCTAGCAGAGGAAGAGGAGGCCAGGCTGGCTGCACTGAGGGAGGAAGAGGAGCAGAAGAGTGGGATGATGAAGGAGAAGATGGAGGCTCTGAGCAGAGAGATAGCAGCTCTTTCAGACACAGTCAGAGCCACAGAGGAGGAGCTGAGAGCTGAAGACGTCTCATTCCTGCACAACTACAAGGCTGCAGTGGAAAGAGTCCAGCGCTGCCCCCTGCTGGATGATCCACAGCTGCCCTCAGGAGCTCTGATAGACCAGGCCAAACACCTGGGCAACCTGACCTTCAACATCTGGAACAACATGAAGGACATGGTCTCCTACACTCCTCTCATTCTGGACCCAAACACTGCTCATCCAGACCTCATCCTGTCTGAAGATCTGACCAGTGTGACAGAAGGAGGAGAGAGGCAGCAGCTTCCTGATAATCCAGAGAGGTTTGATTTGTTCTACTCTGTCCTGGGCTCTGAGGGCTTTAACTCAGGGACTCACAGCTGGGATGTTGAAGTTGGAGACAGTAAAGGGTGGGAACTAGGTGTGTTAGCAGAGTCTGTGCAGAGGAAGGGACTGATACAGTCTGGATTATGGAGAATATGGTTCTATGAAGGTAAATACTCAGCAAGATCACCATCAACTCCTCTCACTTCTCTCTCAGTAGAGAAGAAGCTCCAGAGGATCAGAGTGAATCTGGACTGGAACAGAGGACAGCTGACGTTCTCTGATCCTGATACTAACACACACATACACACCTTCACACACACTTTCACTCACAGGATGTTTCCATACATTCAAACTTTGGGTAAAGTGAAGGTGTCAGTGTCACTGCACTAAAAAAAGAGCATGTTGGATTTACTTAATTCATTAGTGGACATTGGTTGCACACAACTTTTTTGTTTTGGCAGAAACTTAAACAACTTTTTTAAATCAACACACCTGATTCATATTCAGTAATAAGGAATATTTTACTCCTTCACAATTTTGCCATTTTATTGCAACACTATTCAGTAACTTTTACCCCAATACTACTTGGTCACTTAACTACTACCTGTTGTCTTCATATTACATATGACATGTTCAACAAAGTGTAGAGACTGGCTAACATAAAAATTGAGTTGATTTTTCTGTGGGAGAAAACCAGAATACCCATAGGGAACCCACTGCAAACTAGTCAGATTGTGGATTTGAACTTAGGACCTTCTTGCTGTGAGGTAACAGTACTAAACACTATGCCACCATTCCAGATTTAACGAGAGCAGGAAAGCTATAATTACAAGGCTTGATGCAGATTTTTCTGTAGGTTTTTGTCCTTGACAGGTTACACCACAATAAACAGCGATAGCATACACATGGTGTGTGTGTAGTTGTCTGCCTCTTATAACTCCACTGATTTTCCTGCAGTTTGACATCTCGTGCGATCTTGTTAATTTCATGAGTTCAGCAACTAACCACTCTTACTAGATTGTATCATGTAATCTCAACAAGAACAAATTAAGTTGATGAATTTCATACAGATCCTACATGATTTAATTACGTTCACTATAGAAACTTAAAAATTATTTTGGTCAAATTACAAGTTAGATTTTTGTAAATGTAAGAACCAACCAATTTCCTTTTTGGTATACCGAAAAAAGTAGAGGTGACTGCTTGACTTGACTGAGATGCCTTCCTCAAACCACAATCTGAAGCTCGCGAGTGGAAATTGCGTGCAGTGTTGGGAGATTTAGCATTGTTACATTACTGACTTACTTCACTCAAACATGATATGAACAATTTTATATACCCTCTCTGCATATCATGTAATTTCTAAACTATATAGTTACACTTAACTTTAAAGCATGAGGCAAATGTGTTGAATACACACAAGATGCTTACATAAATCCAAGAGATGGCCAATCCTATTTTTGAGAATGATGATGTTTCTAATGTTGTTTCCTGTCAGTGAATTGAAGCTGTTAAACTGCAGCTGTCGTCCTGCTGCCTCGTTGTTCCAAAGCTCTTTGTTTCTCTTTTAGTTCTCACTGTTTCTTTCTGTTTCTGCTGTCCACCTTTTCACATGGAAAATCATTTCACTGTTTCTCACTGAATGACTCCCCAAACTAGATTTGAAATTCTATCAAGTTTCTAATCATTACAAGTGATTCATGTTTCTATTTGATGTGTGTAAATGGAGATGATTTAGTTTGCTGGGATATGGACTGACATGTGTTGAATGGGAGGAGCAGTTTGTTGTTGTCTTCTTGTCTGTTTATGACAACAATAAATATATTGTTGAAACAATGATTCATGTTTAACTCCATATATGAAATGTTTCTGATCTTTGAATTCTGTTTGATTAAAGACTTTCTTCATGACACAAATGAGATTTCAGTGCAATAATAGAACTAAATAAGCTCAGAGTTGAAAGGCTGGAGTATTATGTACGTGCTTCACTGTCAGTATCTTCAGGGGGATTCAAAGGGAAACATCAAACTGCTGTAATGAGATAAACTAGTTGGGCTGAACACACTTATCTGTAGTTTGTCTCCATCCAGGATCATCAGAATATAATGAACATGTGTGAAGAGCCAAAAAATGCTAGTCTTTGTCAATTCGTTTCATTCATCTAGACTTTCAGCCACTAATTTTGCAGATTAAACAAACACAGTTTCATTTAGTATGCACAAGTCCTCATTTCTAATAATACTACTACTAATAATAAGAATCATAATAATAGTTTTATAAAGCACTTTCAATGTAGCAGTAGTTGTAAGTAATAAGGTCATAACTTCTTAAAGATCCAATCAAGACATTTATTAAATGAACAACAAGAAACTTGTTTGTATAAAAATTGTTAAGGGGTTGGAGCTCAGAAGGTAGAGCGGGTCATCTTCGAGTCCGAAGGTTGGTGGTTCGATCTCTGGCTACTCCAGCCTGCATGACAAATATCCTTGCTAAAGATACTGACCTCACTGGAGTGTGAATGTTAGACAGAAAGCACTTAAACAAAGAATAAAAGTGAACAAGGTATGTTATATAAAGTGTTGTGAGTCCTCAGAAAGAAAAGAACCAGCCCAGTTAAAACATTCATAAGTAACAACCTGAGTAGAAGGTGGAGAAGTAACAGCTGTGGTTTTCAAAAGATGTTTATTTCCTGGCGTCAGAGAAGAACAAGACTAAGCAGCTGAATCTTAGTAGTGATGGGTCGGTCGCGAACGAAATGGCTCTTAGAGCTGGATCTTTGAAGTGAACGATGAGTGCCGTGGTTTTTTTTGTTTTTCTTTCTCCTGCCCTCACTTTCACTTTTTTTTGCTTCACGCTGCAAGTCCCCCTTGTGTTTGCGCTGAGCAGAGACGGCAAACAGGGCCTTGCGTTAGGCTGAGCTGAGGGGGCGGGGCGGTAGTTACACTTGCAACAGCAGTAGCACACAACAAGAGCAGGAGGGAGAGGGAAAGAAAGAGAGCTGGGAGCAACAACAAGAGACAACACCGTCACATTGGAAAGGTACAGTGACACCAAGAAAAGAAGCAAAGTCTGGAACCATTTCAATCTTATTGACAAAACAAAGGCAGAGTGTAGAGTCTACAAGAAAAGGATATCGTATAGAGCCTGCTCCACAAACAACATGCACAGGCACCTAAGAACTGTCCACCCATCAGTGCAATGGGAAGATAAAACGCAGTCAGTTGAGTGTGATATTAATATTTCTAAATGCCAACCTTTCCCTTAATTAAAGATCTGGGCGTTCTTTTTTTCCCCCTTTTTTCCATATTTTAATTTATATTTTATTGTGTTGTGGTTTGCAGTGTTTTGTGTTGTTTCACTTTAAATTTGTTTAAAAGGAAAAAGCTGAAAATTTAAGTAGTTAAAATTTGAAATGTATGAAATGTAAATAATTGGTTTCTGTATTTTATAATTTATTTATTACATTTCATGTGGAGTGAATAAATAAAAGTATATTTACAGTGGCCCCTAAAGACAAAGCACGTACACACTCCAAAACACAATGGAAGTGCTCCAGGATGCTAGGGGCTGTGTTGAGCTTTGTTACCTAGAGGCTACACAAGCCAGGAAGTACCAACAATCGGATTGGGTGTGTGGTAGTAACAGGTAAATGAAGTTTTTTTATTTTTTATTATTTGAATATATATATATATGAGTGTTTGTGTATTAATACAAAAACAATAGACATATGAATTCGATTGTGTAATTTAAGTGATCTTGGTAGCTCTGTTTTGGAAGTTCAGTTAACGCTAGAAATGTGTTTTAGAGTTTGTACGTGCTTTGAAATTTCTAAGTGCTTTGGAGTTTGTACGCGTTTCGTCTATAGGGGCCCCCATAAATATTTATATATAAACATACATAAAGAAAACCACGTTTTTTTACATTACTAATTCCTTTTGTGCATAATTTTATATTGTTGTTGATAATTAATTCATTAAAGCAACAAAACAACCTGAAGAGCCGGTTGGGAGCCGAAAGAGCCGGTTCTTTTTAGTGAGCCGAGCCGAAAGAGCCGGTTCTCTAAAAAGAGCCTTAAATCCCATCACTAAATCTTAGACCTTTAAATCTAATAGTGTGATACTCCTGGCTGGCCTGGAGTGTTTTTCCTTCTTTCTGTCTCTCTCTGCCTCTTCACTCTTTCTATCTTTTTACTCTCAAGTGAAGTTGTGAACCATCTTTCCCTTGCTGGTCACACTTGGGCTGGAGTTTTCCTGGTTCCCCCCCCCCCCCCCCCCTTTTTTTTTGTGGTCATAAATATTTTGTACTTGTAAATCAAATGCGTGTTTGTGTACTGAGCTTACAACTTACAAGTATGAATTTTCACCCATTTTTTTCTTCCTTTCAGCTGATTGGTCAATGTCATGTCAACACAAATTTAACAATCCAATCAGAGAACATATGGGTTTGGCTGTTGGAGGGGTGCTTTACTGAGCTTCGGGTCCTGGAAGGGTAATACAGTTTGAAGCTGGAGGATCTTTATATAAACGATAAGGCTCATACAAGCTAGGTCCCTAACTTTTGGTAGCTGTTGAAGTTGTGGTATATCAGTCGTTAGAAATACCATTATTAATTTAGGATCAGTTTAACACAAAGTCAGGACTGACCCGGGACCATTGCTGTGAGTCACACTCTGCAGGATAAAGGCCCTTTCACATCGGACGTGGCATGCGCTGCGCTCACCGCTAACTAAGAGCTGAGGATCCAAAATTTTTTGTGCTGGCTATGTCATTTCTTTGTGTTGCAGCTCTGCGTGTACTAGATGCACCTGCATCTTGTCATTTCAAAACATGTTTATATCTGACTTTATATCACCAGAGTTTTTGTTGTATTATCATCAAATGTTAAATAAAAACATGTATCGCTCATTGTGTCATTTCCACAACACTGCTTTCCCCCCGAGGTCCACAGAGCCGTTGGAAAGGCTCTGGAGGTCTCTGTATAAGTACACCAACCTTTGACAAAAAAAACAAAAACAAAACCTTTGAACACAGAAGAGTGTTTTCCTTCATGGTGACAGTTGATTAAAACACTCAAAATTCAATGAAAGAGATGATCATTACTTTTATAAGTTTAAGTGCAGAGTGTGGAGGATACCATAAAGCCTTGAGGCAATCAGATGTAAAACACAGTATTTATGATTGTTTTAAGTTGTAATGATTTCACCCGAACGCGATGGAAAGGTTAGATTAAATATTCAAATTCAAAACAAATATGTGGTTCACTTTTTTGTTACTGTTAAACCCCGATTCTTTTGTCCCCATGATAGAACAGAGAAAACCCGACTCATAGTGGTCAAAAGATTTTATATTTCTTTTTATTCAATCATCTTCCGGAAGAGAGAGCCCTGCACAGCCCCAAAAGCCAGTTGCAGGATCTCTAACATTAGAATCATAAACTGTGTCTCATATAGGTGTTATTTTGGTACTTCACATGTCACAGTTTTGATACCAACATTCCTTATATGGTACAAGTTCCTCTTTTCTGTCTGATTTATTAATATGGCTGTGCACTAAAACTTCATGTGCAGCTTGCAATAACTTCCCCTTTCTGAAGTCTGTTGCCAGGGCAACCTGTCTGAACTTAGTTTCACTCTATCTGTTCCTCATATTCGGCAAAAACATGCAGTTTCTGGTCAGCCCGTGACCTAGTCAAGTCTGGGCCTCTCATAAAACGATCTAATGAGCAATTAAGCCTTAAAAAATATCTCTCTATTTCTTAACTGATCTATAACATTACAGAAGCAGGAATTTCTTTGTCCTGTATTTGGAGAAATCCGCAATTGAATCAGAACATATCAACACATCTGTACAGGACAGGCTGCATTCAAACTCATATTACTGTGTATCATGTGTCACTGTGTACAGCACTTTATGACTGACTGTCTACGAAAACGCTTTGCATGTTCTCCCCATCTCCTCTGGTACTCCGGCTTCCTCCCACAGTCCAAAGACTTGCACTTAGTGGGGATAAGTTAATTGATCAATCTACATTGCCCATAGGCGTGAATGCATGAGTGAATGTGAGTACGAATGGTTGTCTGTCTCTGTGTGTTAGCAACAGACTGGCGACCTGTCCAGGGTGTACCCCGCCTCTTGCCCTGTGACAGCTGGGATAGGCTCCAGCAACCTCCGCTACCCTGAAGAGGATAAGTTGAAGTGAATGGATGGATGGATGGAACATTTTTATTTTATGTATTTTTTGTCTTTTAACTTAATGATGTAAATCTCTTATAAACCACACTGTACAGAAATTATTTCCATAAAAATACAGGACAATGATAATTAAGCTTTCTAACATTCACGCTCTTATCGATGCGTCAGTGACGGAGCAGCCAGCGATTAAACCGCCAACCTCCTGAGCTACAGCCACCTCGAATGTACTGGGCAGGCAACTATAATAAACTGCTTATATTGCATATTGAATGTGGTTCTTGTTAAATGCATTGATGTATTTATTGTGCTTTTTTGGGCACACACGTAACTCTACATGTATTACAGGAAAATGATTAATGATGATCCACAGTAGGTCTGACCAAAGTCTACCTCGGTTCTTTCTTGCTGGTTTTCAGTGGTAGAGATAGTATACGCATCTATTAAAGTCATTATCCAAATCAATTTGCTCAGCAATAAACATTCTAGTTTTATTCATTTGATTTTTAGCTTTGAAAAAAAAAAAACTTTTACATTTCTCCTATCCCGTCTTGTCTGTTGGGATTTAGGAGCTGAAAAGGAAAAAAAGGCTTTTGCTTCCGAAGTGACTGTGCTCTTATTTTGAAAGACTTCAGTATTATTAGGGTCATTATGGTAATCCGAAGCAGGGCAAAAAAATACAGAAAACAACATAGCAAGTACAAAACAAAAAACACGGTAAAAAAAACAACCCAAATGTCCAATAAATGTCAGCTTTCTGTAGGGTTGCATCACACTCACTGATTCTCTCTCTTTTCTCAACCAAATTCAGAGGTTAGACTTTAGAGTCGTTAAGCATTCCCATCCCTGAGGTTCGCTAATAAACTGTACAGTGCCCTGAATAATGAAGATAAAACGACAAACACAGACTCCATAATCCTTCTCCACTTATCAAACTCCACTTTATATTCAAAATGTATTGTATTCTGTATATGCATATAAACTATGTACTAAGAAACTTAGACTGGAGATAAGAAAATAAATAAACATCTTTGATAATAATTATGGTACAATAAAAATATGATGATTATATCTGTTATACAGAAGCAAAGAATGGAAGAAACCTGTTTACTGCTCATCCTGCTGCTCTCAGGTCAGTAATATTAATATCTTAAAAATTTGAAATATATTCTATAAGCACACAGAGACTGACTGATGTCATTTACTAATCAGACTACATATACAGTCTTTATTAAACAATGCATGTATTAACACATCAACTACAAGAACAGAGAGACAATCTTTACCTATTCATACCACAATACCGGCATTCATTTTAAAGATGTTACTTAAAAAAAATTAATTTAGATTTATTGAATAACTGTTTTAATACACCGTAATTCCTCAGTTTTAGGAATAAATAAGATATTTTTTTCCTTCGACTTTCTTTTCATCCTTATTCTTATTTTTACTGTTATTAACAACAAGCCAGTGTATTACTAGTGTCAGTCCCAAGCCCAGATAAAATGGTGAGAGTTGCATAAAGAATGGTACCTGAAATCAAATCATTGCCAAATCAAATATGTGGATAAGAATTACATTTCCATATCAGATCGTTAGTTGCCTGAGTTAACACTGTCTAACATCAGTGCTGTTGATAAGCTGGATAACATTACAACCTGCTGGGATTTTTCTTTTTTATGTTTGTTTGTTTTTGTAATGGTATAAACAATGAAAGGTGGTGGATTAGCCAATTGGTCATGATCAACTCTCAGCTAGACCAATTACAATACATCTGTATTGAGGGGAAAAGGAACGCGATTCGTCCTGTATTTCAGCTCTAAGTGTATTGGTATATTCTCACACACACATACAATAAATGTTTTTCATGCAGCACATTCATGAGACATATCTCTTAGCATGGTAACAGAGATACTGGAAACAACATAATGAAATCGCTATCATGTACACACACACACACTATAAACCTACACTGGAGTGTTTATCTTATGTAATGCATTTAACCAATATATTTGATGTAGTTAGGTCAAGTATTATTCACATGAATATCATAAGATTATCACAAAAAACTATGCTATTTGCTGTACTAATGTGTGACCTTTGACCATGGTGTGACCTATTGTCAGAAGGCAAAGCAAAGGGTTAAGCTAAGGGTGTCCCTTTGGGCAGGGCCCTCGCCCGTACTTGACCCTGCACCTGCTGTTCCTGGGCGCATGGGAAAGTTACTCAGCAGCAGGAGGTGGGACTACTGGTACTTTTAAAAGGGGGCCTGGGAAAGCCCTCGGGGCTTTTTCCTACTGTCTGTCCGTTGGGGTTGGTCCCAACCTGCATACACTTACAGCGAACACCCTAGGGGAGCTTTGCTTTTCCTTCTGTTTTGCTGAGCTGCACTGTTCAATAAAATAGCTGGCATAGAACTTTGCTCCTCTCCTGTGATTTTTGTGTTTTTGACTTTAATTGAAATTGGGAAGCTGTGATCCAGCTACTGCTAATCTGAAGAATTACTCTCCATTGTGACAACCACAAGACTCTCTCTTCAAACGCTAGATCGACAGCTGCCATCTTGCAAACATCGTCTGGCACTACTTCCTCCCACATTTCCGCTTCACTTGCGTGAAATTGCATATTTTGACGTGCGACAAATTCAGACGCGCGTCAAGGTGCAAATGTGCACGCGACAAGCTAGGGGCGTCTGCTGTGTTTTGGTCACGTCTATTGCGTTCAGGGTTTTGATAATCAATTTATCGATTAAAATCGATTCTAGCTAGGATAACGTGATATCGATTCATTAAAATCCTGAATCGATTTTTTAATATAAATTTATTTTGCCCAAAACGTCAGAATCTCAGGTTAAACCTCACAACATTTCAACAACCACCAAACAGCTAAAACAGTAAATGAGAGCAGGTACACGGATTCTGCACAAAGACGTAAACACAAAGCGCGGACCCGCCAACGGATCAGAATCAGTGAGATGTGGCTTTCTCACCCGACGGCACGGAGACGGTCGGGGCTGAAAGCCGACAGCTCGCTGAGTCTACGCTCTGTGTCCACGCCCTTTTTGCATGGATTTAAGGTGTGTGTGTCGGTGAGAGTGTGTGTGTGTGTGTGTGTGGACCCACAATATTAAATAATTATTTGGTTTCAGTTGATGTTAAATATCTTACCATTGCTCAACAAACTTTATTAATCTTACTTATTTTCTTTTGTGTTTTGGAACCAATTATTAATCATTAAAGTGGAGTTAAATTTATAATTGACCTGCTTGCGCGTGGTTTATTGCCATACAGTCTAATTTAATGCTGTTAAGGGAAATTTGTACATAGTGTGATCTGTTACATGAAATGTGCCCTAAGCAAACCACTTTGTTATCTTTGTACATGCGTGTAACCAGCTTGTATAAATAAAGAATGCGGACAGTGATAGAGCGCGAGTCCGTGAGTGTCTCTCTGCGAGTACGAGCGCTCTGTGGCCGCCCTTGCAAGTGAAATTAACTGCAGTGTTTGTGTTTTCTAACTCAGTTGTCTCAGCTGCTCAACTGTTGGGGGATTCCTAGAAATCCCCTGTCAAATGCACATTTCATATTACAACCATCAAAAAGGGAGTATCAGCTGTAGGTAATAACAGAAACCTAGGGCTTCTCTCAATAGAAGGTGGGACAGGTGTTACACTTTTTTCTGTTGTTTCTGCTCATTTCACATAGAAATATTTCATATCTGGAGGAAAGCAAGAGCTTCTGGCTGTGGCTTAATTAAACCAACAAAGAGCTCCAGAAAACTCATGATGAACAATACTTTTGTTTTTTAAGCAAAAATTTCTTCATCACATCTTCTTCAATTTTAATATTTTATGTTTAATCAAATTTAATGGTAATAAACAGCATTTCTGACTAAAATAATCAATGAATGAATGAAAGTGTGTTTCAGAGAATAAAGAGGAGGACTTAAAGTCAAAAGATAAATTCCATCTAGAGCTGTTGTTTGTGTCAGACAGAATTTAGTGTTGTTGTTGGTCTGATGGAAAAGTGGCTGCTGTTACAGTAACTCAGGGTTGGAAAACTCCATGCCTCAAAGGCAGGTGTCCTGTAGGTTTTAGCTGTGTCCTTGATCCAATAGAGCTGATTTAAATGGCTAAATTACATCCTCAACATGTCTTGAAGTTCTCCAGAGTAAATCCACCTGTGTCTGTGTGACTGCATTACAGTCCCACTGCTGAGGAACCTGAACAATAACCAGAACAAAGTCTGAAATGAAAACTGCCAAACAGCTGCACCACTGAGTCACACTTTATTTTCTACGCTTGAAAAAAGGTTTCGTTTCTGATCTGCAATAAACGTCTGCACTCTGTCACACTCACACTGAATGAAGTTCCGGCCTTTATGTCACTGAAATGCTACAATCCAGGAAACAGGAAGTTCTTCTTACCTCAGTAAAGAGAGACACACAGACGATCAGACTGAGTTCAGACCAAACTAGCAGCTTCCTCTGAGTGAGTCCAGCTACAGGAGAGAAAAGTGGAAAACTCCAACACTGCTGCTTCAAGCTGCTGACGCTCCACACACTGAATGTGAGTTTGAGCAAAAACACGACTCAAAGGAAGTTTCAGTGAAGGTAGTAGAGGAGGGAGGGGAGCCAGGACTGACTGTACTTCCTGTCTGCTGTTTTCAGCTTCACTCACAGACTCAATGGCTTCCAGATCAGAGGAGGATCTCTGCTGTCCGGTCTGTCAGGAGGTCTTCAGAGATCCTGTTCTTCTGTCATGTAGCCACAGCTTCTGTAAAGACTGTCTGAAGAGATGGTGGAGAAAAAAACAGATACGTGAGTGTCCAGTTTGTAAGGAAATATCAGTGTATGATCCACCTTTAAACCGAGCTTTAAAGAACCTGTGTGAGTCGTTCTTACAGGAGAGAGCTTCAGAGGCTCTCTGCAGTCTGCACTCTGAGAAACTCAAACTCTTCTGTCTGGACCATCAGCAGCCAGTGTGTGTCGTCTGCAGAGACTCAGAAAAACACACCAAGCACAGATTCAGACCCATCGATGAAGCTGCACAACAACACAAGGAGGTACTTCAGGAAACTCTGGAGCCCTTAAAGAAGAAGTTAAAGGTTTGTGAAGAAGTTCAAGTGAAGTTTGATCAAACAGCAGAACACATTAAGGTCCAGGCCCGACACACAGAGAGGCAGATTAAGGAGCAGTTTAAGAAGCTTCACCAGTTTCTAGCAGAGGAAGAGGAGGCCAGGCTGGCTGCACTGAGGGAGGAAGAGGAGCAGAAGAGTGGGATGATGAAGGAGAAGATGGAGGCTCTGAGCAGAGAGATAGCAGCTCTTTCAGACACAGTCAGAGCCACAGAGGAGGAGCTGAGAGCTGAAGACGTCTCATTCCTGCACAACTACAAGGCTGCAGTGGAAAGAGTCCAGCGCTGCCCCCTGCTGGATGATCCACAGCTGCCCTCAGGAGCTCTGATAGACCAGGCCAAACACCTGGGCAACCTGACCTTCAACATCTGGAACAACATGAAGGACATGGTCTCCTACACTCCTCTCATTCTGGACCCAAACACTGCTCATCCAAACCTCATCCTGTCTGAAGATCTGACCAGTGTGAGACGAGGAGGAGAGAGGCAGCAGCTTCCTGATAATCCAGAGAGGATTGATTGTTACATCTCTGTCCTGGGTTCTGAGGGCTTTAACTCAGGGACTCACAGCTGGGATGTTGATGTTGGAGACAGTACATGGTGGGCTCTGGGTGTGTTAGCAGAGTCTGTGCAGAGGAAGGGATACATAGAGTCTGGATTATGGAGATTATGGTTTTCTACAGGTAAATACTCAGCACTCTCACCATCAGCTCCAGAAACTGATCTCTCAGTACAGAAGAAGCTCCAGAGGATCAGAGTGAATCTGGACTGGAACAGAGGAAAGCTGTCGTTCTCTGATCCTGATACTAACACACACATACACACCTTCACACACACTTTCACTCACAGGATGTTTCCAATCATTAACACTGGTGGTAAAGTGAAGGTGTTGCCATTGAAGGTGTCATTGTCAGTGGAGCAGATGAGTTGAGGATGATGATGTTTCTAATAGAGATGGACCGATCCGATATTAAGTATCGGTATCGGTCCGATACTGACGTAAATTGCTAGATCGGATATCGGTGAGAAATAAAAAATGTAATCCGATCCATTAAATATCAAAAAAGCACCTCACAAAACTTGCGACACGGCGTAACTCGGCTCATAACCGTAGCACGTCGGAGCAGTGTGCTCACATGATTGATCGGCTGTGTGTATTTGTAGCCTCGTTAGCAAACCAGCATTTCATCTCCGAGGAAGTTATCCCAGAGAGAAGTAAAGCAAGTGTGTAAGTTCATCTCTGAATGTTTGTAAAGCGTACCTACGTTAAGCTTAACAACCGATATATGGAGCGACTGCCTCTTCTCTCTCCCTCCCTCTCCTGCCGCTACTTCATGAAACTGCTTAATGATCAGCTGATCGGCTTTTCTGTCGCGAGTCCGTCTCTCTTCTTTGTTTTTGGCCCACTTTGCACCAGAAAGAGGAAACCAGCGGCTGAACAACAGCAGCATGTTTAACCTTGATAAGCTGTCGTTAGAATTTATTTAATATTACTTTCTAGACCAGGATCCTTTTCTACGTAGCTGACGGCTGCTAACTGTGCAGGGGCGGATCTAGCAAAGTTTAGCCAGGGGGGCCGATAGGGCATTAACAGGGAAAAGGGGGGCACAAAGACATACTTTTCTTTCTTATTCTCATTTAAAATGTCTAGCTTTTAATAAATAATTATCTGAATCTTACACCCAAAGTTTTAATCTGATGTAAAATGTATAGAAGTCCATTACTGTATATAGTAACTGTTAAGTCTAATATACCCTAGTAAGCTATACTACTTTTTCCTTTGGGAAGATACCATCTGTGCAGTCTGCAATTCTGTAGAAGAAAGATGTTGAATCTATTTAATTATTCTTGAAAAATAATTTATTTCTGTGCATCAAATTAAAGTTGACTACGTTGATTAAGCATCATGAGGTGGGGGGTGGTTCCCTTCTTTTTTTTTTTGCTGGGAGTTTGCAACCCTATTAGTTAGGTTGCTTAATATTTCTGCTAAGTACTCTTTAAAATACCAGAATAGGAAGGATGGAGTAGGTTTAAGTTTATTAGATTGATCAGTATTGCTGAACTATGAAATATTTTGGGTGCAGTGTATTTTTTACATACAGGTATAACAGAATAGCTTTAGTGTTGTTGTTTATTTAAACTTGAGTATGAACTTATACAAAATGTAGCAAGATATTAAAAAAACAGTTTTATTGATTAAAAAACACATTGTATCGGATTAATATCGGTATCGGCAGATATCCAAATTTATGATATCGGTATCGGTATCGGACATAAAAAAGTGGTATCGTGCCATCTCTAGTTTCTAATGTTGTTTCCTGTCAGTGAATTGAAGCTGTTAAACTGCAGCTGTCCTCCTGCTGCCTCGTTGTTCCAAAGCTCTTTGTTTCTCTTTTAGTTCTCACTGTTTCTTTCTGTTTCTGCTGTCCACCTTTTCACATGGAAATCATTTCACTGTTTCTCACTGAATGACTCCCCAAACTAGATTTGAAATTCTATCAAGTTTCTAATCATTACAAGTGATTCATGTTTCTATTTGATGTGTGTAAATGGAGATGATTTAGTTTGCTGGGATATGGACTGACATGTGTTGAATGGGAGGAGCAGTTTGTTGTTGTCTTCTTGTCTGTTTATGACAACAATAAATATATTGTTGAAACAATGATTCATGTTTAACTCCATATATGAAATGTTTCTGATCTTTGAATTCTGTTTGATTAAAGACTTTCTTCATGACACAAATGAGATTTCAGTGTATTAATAGAATTAAATAAGCTCAGAGTTGAAAGGCTGGAGTATTATGTACGTGCTTCACTGTCAGTATCTTCAGGGGGATTCAAAGGGAAACATCAAACTGCTGTAATGAGATAAACTAGTTGGGCTGAACACACTTATCTGTAGTTTGTCTCCATCCAGGATCATCAGAATATAATGAACATGTGTGAAGAGCCAAAAAATGCTGCTCCCCTCTCAGTATGATGAGCTCCAGCCTTTGTTAACAGGACAACAGGAAACATGAGACAACTTTCAGAGACAGTAACCAACTGTGGCCACAAGATGGCAGCAGCTGATCTGAGATCCTTTATTGGACAGAACGACTCTGCTCTGTGACGTCATCAGAGAGACGGCCTTCACTTTGATAGATCTGAAGTCATGTCTGCACTGCCTGCCTTGTTTGTCCTCAGCACCCATATGTGAATGTAAGGAGAGAGAGCAACAGCACAGTGGATCAAAGCTGCAGATGATGATCACACACACACCTCAAAGCTTTGAAGACCCACCTGAAGACTAAAGAGTGCTGACTGTTCTCCACGGTCACCAGACCTACTGAACGTTTAAACTCTGAGTTGAACTTATCCACCTTTTTACCTCATGATTTCAACTTTTGACCACACCTTTGAATCTAAAAGAGAGATGCCATGATACTTCCTGCTGGATAGCAGTGAAGGTTAAGGGCCAGCCACAAAGGGCCATATCAGCATCCAGGGCAAAGGTGACACTGATATGGCCCGTGGCAATGACAGAGACTGTGATGGAGGCGTGAGTGGTGGGACATACAGGACAGCAGGGAAAGAAACAAAGAAGGAGATCAAGAAGCCAACAACACATGAAGTGACAGAGAAAGGAGACCAAACAGAAAGGATGAGACACCAGTGAGTTACCAATGATGGACATAAAGTGCTGATGATGGCTATAGGAGAGTAGGAGGGAAGAACAGGCCACTGATGGAGAGCAACAACATTAAAGAGTATAAAACAAACTCAATACGGACATGAGAAGTCATAAACGATACACCTGTAACTGCTTCAGAGATGCTATATCTGTATTATCCACTTAGCTGTAATGCATCACAGCCACAGTCCTTCAACAATGGCACAGGTACAGAGGTTGGAGAATATAGTAGATGTCCATGTGTGTGTCCAGCATCAGTCAATAACTCATGAAGTCATTATAACCCAGGATATAGTGCAAAGATGTGCTATGATGTCAGTACATTTCCTCCTTTATAGTTTTAAGATAAAATATTCAAATTCAAAACAAATATATGGTTCACTATTTCATTGACCTGCATGTGGAGAAATCTGCTGTTAAATCAGAACACATATCTGTACAAGACAGGCTGCATTCAGACTCATATTACTGTGTATCATGTGTCACTGCATGGATATTTATTTATATGTTTATGTTTCTAACACATTTATGTTCATTCGCACACAAACATATTTATTTTATGTATTTTTTGTCTTTTAATGTCCACTTGTTTACACTGTAAAAACTAAATTCCAAATAGATGAGCTGATGTGTATGCAGCATCTTTTCTGCTCTACCTGAGCACTCAACATGCCTCATTCCACACATCTATACAATCAGTTTTTCTGAAGATCTTTCTAACATTCACACAGAAGGATTCATGAGACACAGAGCAGCCAGGCATTAAACCACCAACCTCCTGAGCTACAGCCACCCCCAATGTACTGAGCAGACAACTCAGGAATATCTTGCTGGTTGTTTGAATGATGATCATGATTTAGGTTTAGGACGACTTAAATTTTACATTTTAGTGAATACTAAAATTATTTTTGGCTGTGTTACCACAAGTTGTATTGCTGGTAACTCCAAGACTCCACTGACTGAAACTGGATGAGCGTACAAGATAATGATGATCCAGAGCAGCTGGTTTCAAGCGATAAAGCCTGATCACATACTCTATGAAAACAAGGTGAGTTTAATATCACGAGTGATTTAGTTTTTCAAGGTATGGATCATATTTTAATAATGAACTGCTTATATTTCATCTGAATGCAGTTAACTTCTTGCTAAATTCATTGATGCATAGATAGTGTTTTTTGGGCACTTTTGAGATGAAATTATACTGTAATGAGAAAGCTGGTAATAAAACTGTCAGGGGCACATCACCATTTTGAGATCTGTGGCAGTGTGTCATGCAGGATGCATCTCCCTTCTAGAGGTAATGTGAAAGAGAATAAAAGAGTGAAATGATCTACTGAGCAGTGTAGTGCGGAATCAAAAGAACTCGGTGAAGTGTTGATATTTAACAGCACACACATAAATCTACATGTATTATAGGAAAATTATTAATGATAATCCACAGTAGATCTGACCAGTCTACCTCCGTTCCTTCTTGCTGGTTTTCAGTGGTAGAAACAGTGTACACATCTGTGACACAAGTCATTTTCCACATTGGTTTGCTCAGCATTAAACATTGTAGTTTTTTTCATGTTATTTTTAGCTTTGAAAACAAAAAAAAGAAAACTTTCTCCTATCCTGTCTTGTCTGTTGGGATTAAGGAACACAGGCCGAGGTTTTTGCTTGGAAAGTGACCGTGCTCTCATTTTCAAAGACTTCAGTGTTATTAGGGCCATTATGGCAATCCCAGACACATCCAAATAATGGCAAATAATCCAGAAAGCAACACAGCAAAAAAACAAAACAACAAAAAACCCTACTAAAACAACCAAGTGTCCAATAAAATGCCAGCTTTCCTTAAACTGCGTCAGACTCATTGACTCATCTTTCCTCTAAACTTTCAGCTTTGTGGAGCTGCTGTGACACTGTGCCTGGGATTTCTGAGATGACCCTAATCTCATTGAAAAGCACAGAGTCACTGCTTTCAGAAACCATTGACATTTTTTCAGGTGTTACAGACGTTTAAAAACAGTTGGATGATTCCTGTCTAAAGCCAGCGACTGGTTAGGATTTAGAGCATTCCCATCCCTGAGATTCATTAACAACCTGTACAGTGCCCTGAACTTATTTGCTTTTTTCCCTGTTGAACGGCTTGATTTTCCTAATGGTTTGCATGCTGGTGAAGCAGAATCATCTTTGCGTAACCTTGTTTATGTTTCTTTAAGCATTGAGGCACGTCATTTACAGACTTCCTGGTTTTAAAGAAAAAGGTATGGTCACATGGCCAAAACTACCACTATATTAAGTTTTGGTAGTGAACTACAAAACTGCATGCTGTTGTTTTTTGTCAATAAAAGTCTTTGAAAAGTGAGCATTATAAAATGCCTTGAAATATGTTAAATAAAAGTGTAACACTTTGGTGCCACTGCAAAAACGTTTGATGACAGAAAATATCTGCAAGTCCACTTGTTACCTTTTTGAAAATTACAGATACACCTACTTGAAGATATTAAACATTTACATATACAATAATAATGGATTGCATTTTATATAGTGCTTTTCGGGACCCCTCAAAGCGCTTTACAATACCACTATTCATTCACTCTCACACTGGTGAAGGCAAGCTACAGTTGTAGCCACAGCTGCCCTGGGGCAGACTAACAAAGGCAAGGCTGCCCCACCTACTGGTGATGGCCCCTCTGGCCATCATCAGTAGGTGAAGTGTCTTGCCAAAGGACACAACGACCGAGACTGTCCAAGCCGGGGCTCGATTACAAGACGAACACCCAACTCTTGAGCCATGATCGCCATACAGTACTCAGTTTGAAGCTGTAAACTGAAGTATTTTCATGTTCAGCACATTTTTGAAGCTCTCCAATTAGAGAAGGTAAGGTGATAATCAGTAAACTGGTTTTGCCTTTGATCAGAGCTCAGAACATACAATAATAGTTTAGATAGAAGTCTGTTTCTACAGAGAGGTCACTCCCTTCTGGTTTCCTCATTTGACAGTAAAATATATGAAAAGACCAAATACAGACCTTCTTAAGAGCCAACTTCAGTCCACAGATGCAAAGATAAGCTGTCGGGTAAGTTATGCACCATTAATTCTAAAATTATATTATTGTGTATTTTATATTCTAAACATTATTCTAAAACTTAGAAATTATGATTTAAACCATTTTAAAGACACAATAGATTTTGTTTAAAAAGTATAGGATATATTGTTTTTGGACATGCATATAAACTATATACTAAGAAACTTAAACTGGAGATAAGAAACCTTAAATAAACATCTTTGGTAATAAATATGGTACAATAATAATCATGATAATTATATCTGTTATACATAAGCAGAGAATGGAAGAAACCTGTTTACTGGTCATCCTGCTGCTCTCAGGTCAGTAATATTAATATCTTAAACATTTCAAATATATCCTATAAACACATTGAGACAGACTGATTTCATTTGGGTAATCAAATTACATGCACATTTAAAAAAAATGTATTAATTAACACATCAACCACAAGCACCGGGACAAATTCTTTACCTCCTCATACCACAATACCTGCATTAATTTTCAATTATGTTCCTTTTTTTAAATTATTAAATTTAGATTGTTCGAATGACTGTTTGCAGCTATTTCTTTGGTAGCTGTTGAACTAACTAGTTTTTAATGTTTTGGCTGCTGACACATGGTCTAAAGAGCTTGGAAAGAAAAGCATCTGGACTTCTTTGAGTTGCTGGAAGACGTTTCACCTCTTATCCGAGAAGGTTCTTTAGTTCTAGGGTCAAATGATGGAGAGTCCGTGATTAAAGTCATAGGGGAGGGTCCCCCAAGGGGGTCGAGAACCCCCTATTGATCCTCTACCTAATCGCACTAGCCAAGGTGTGAAAACGGGTGGAGGTCAAAATCAGCCAAGGTGAACCCGCTGTCAAAACCTAGCCCCACCCTAGCATGTAATTTCCTGAGGTCAAAAGGCCAAGGATGACAGTGGGCGTTAAGGCATCTGGGAAAGGATCTCAAAACTGGATTATAGATGGCAGACAGTTGGTGTCTAATCTTCTTTTCTGTGACCCCCTTAGGACTTAAATCTGTGACTCTCCCCCATTTGACTTTAGAACTGTAAGAAGCTTTTCGGATGAGAGGTGAAACGTCTTCAAGTAACTTAAAGAAGTCCAGTCGCTTTTCTTTCCAAGCTCCTTAAACTACGATGACCTGGATGACTGAGAACACAGACTGCTAATACATTGCAATTGTCCAGCTTTGGGAATAAATAAGATTTTTTTTCTTCTTCACTTCTTTCCTCCCTCATTCTTATTATTACTGTTATTAACAACAAGCCAGTGTATTCCTTGTGCGGGTCCCAGGTAAAATGGGAAGACTTGCTTCAGGGATGGCACCTGACATCAAATCACTGCCAAATCAAATGTGTGGATAAGAATTAAATTTCCGTATTGGATTGTTAGTGCCCTGATTTAACAATTGCCAACGCCAGTGCTGTTGATAATCTTTGTTCCGTTACAAGCTGCTGGGCTTAGACAAAAGAGGATGATAGGGGAAGGTGTATTTTAATAGAGAGAGGTAAAGGCAGTATGGTGTGTGAGAGTAAGGATTTTAAATATAAGGACATGCAGGTTCTTGCACTAACTTTATGCAAAAGTTTAACAAATACTTTTTTTCTCTTTTCAACATTGCATAAACATTTTTTTAATTTATTACAAAAAAAGCACCTTCACTAGGTTAGCTGACTGATTTCATTCTATAATTGATATAATGCTTATCCTGGACATAGACGAAGTAGGGTTCAGAACTAATAATACAAAGCTACACCAAACTTCACATACCTCTTATCTAAGATAAGATAAGTGGAACTAGCACACCGTGTTGTCCTTGCGAACTGTGAGTGTCTAGAGCGAAGGTGAACAACATTAAGGCTACATATGCTGATCAGAGCTACTTACCGCACGTTTGTTCCTTAGTCCTGACTAAAAAGTTATGGTTGAAGATCCAGAGTTGGGTTTTACTCTTCTGCTTGTTGGTAAATGAGGTCAGTGCCAATGTCCCTCTGTTCCTTCTGCTAACTGTGTTAGCATAGCAAGATAGCTGTTAGCTAAATGTTACTTTTAAGTATTGCATTATCTTTTTTATTTCCTTAATTGTCAGTACTTGAAGGCAGTGGTTCTCAAACTTTTCACAATGAGTACCACCTCATAAAATATATGGCTCTTGAAGTACCACCCTTAAGACCGACATGAAAGTATAGTAGTATAGGCCTATTTAACACCATATGCAGTTTACATGAGACAATTTCATTTCTTATATGAATGTTATTTATTTTAACTGCCATAAACAAGATATGACAAGTGATAATCATAAAAAGTGTACTGCATTAAAATATTCACAGCAGGTGGGATATCCAATCTTTAAGTGATGACGTGATTAAACCTTCTGAATCCTGCTTCCAGTTCCAAACTACTAAGTTAATTAAGGCTGTTGTGATTTTAACATGTTTTAATGCCTTTTATCTTGTTCTCTTTAATCTGAACAAGACCCTAAAGAAAGCACATCATTATATACCAACTAGCCCAACTTCAGTAACCCTACAAACACCACTGCTGTTTAGTTTTCTGTCTTCATTTATGTCGGAAGTGATAGTAAAGTTGTATATTGTAATTTTTGCTTTGGTGGTTAAGCTCCAAGATTTTTGGCTTCACGACCCTCCTTCGTGGTTTGGGCACATAAAAGCTCAGTTTGCTCTTCGTGGCATTTTAGCTGATGACACAAAATACATCATGTGGTGGCCTCGCTGGATCCGCTGTCCACCAAACTTTTCACAATGAGCACCAATGTGACCCCACTGATTCTCCCGGGGGCCTCCGACTCCTGGATAGTGGCTGGGATCACAGCACTGCGGAAAAGGGCTATTTTTATTTACCATCAGCATTTTGGCAGCGTTGCGCAGTGTTGTCTGCCGCCTTGCAGTTTTAAGGTCCAGGGAAATGAGCCCACCAGTGCTCTGTAGCAGCCATGACCACTTGCGATAAGGAAAGGCTACTCTTCATAGAGCACTCGAGCTTGGGGAAATATTTTCTGGTAAACTCCAGCTCCCAGAAGAACCTCTCGTGTCATCTTTGCATAGCTCCACAATGGTTTATTGTTAAATCTCAAAAAACTGATCAAAGATTTCCCGTGTACCACTAGAGAGAGCCTAAGTACCACCAGTTAAACTGTGTACCACAGTTTGAGAACCACTGCTCCAAGGTAATTGGAGATGTTTTTCTGTAAAGAGATAATATAAATATGAATGGTCTTTGGATCTATATATGTAATACTGGTAGCTTAGCTGTAGCATTTGTAGCTGAGGGCTTCAGCTTCCGGGTAACAAGGAAATGACATCATTCACGTAGATTACTGAATGGCAGTGCTAACTTAAAAAGTTATTTTCTCAAAATTTTGAGTTAACAAGTCGAAGTTTCGAGACTGATTAAATATAATTAAGCTGTTAAATTTAGTATTACTCAGTGCAACTGAGGCAATCGTTTGCGTTAATTTTGATATGTTGTGTGAGATGTTTTTTAAACATAAATGTCTAGATCTTTGAGTTTTGTGCAATTAAGAAAGATTACAAAAACTGGGAACTATTACTTACATCTTACTATAGTTATGAGAAATTGAAATTCTGTTGGATATGTTGACCAACACTATATATATATATATATATTAGGGCTGCACGATATTAGGAAAACCTGCGATGTGCGATAACTGTGATCAATATTGCGATAACGATATGACTTGCGATAAAATAAATAGCAAAAAAACCCCAAAAATGAATACATAATATCTGTTTTACTGCAAGTTTTATTTTAAAAAAGCTGCTGTATTAGCAGTGTAACAACAAAGTGCACTTTAACATTGAAACATTGCCCCCATAAAAAAAAATTTCTGAGGCTTGAATTCTGAAACACATCCTTCCCGGTCTCTATAATTAGTTTTAAATAAACATAAATTATACTGCAAATTATCTCAATGCAGTTGTTCATCATTTTACCACTCACCAAGTAGTTATGATGTAAGTCAAAACCGGAGAGGAAACGTTACTGTAGTGCTTGCGTAGTTTTCAGCTTGGCTCAGTTCAAACATGACGGTCTCGCGGCATGTTTCATACATTTGTGGAATGGCAACATGGGAAAAGTAGTTTCGTGAGGGGATGCGGTATCTCCGGTCCACTTTATGTATCAGACTGGTGAAGCCCTCTCTGCTAACTGTATTTATAGGCATCAGGTCTTTAGCCAAAAAATGTGTAATGGCCTCTGTTATTTCTTTGTAGCGCTTCGACGTTTTATCATAAGGAGTTCCACTTGAAAAACTCTGATACAGAGACGGCTGTTGGACTGCTGCGCTCTTTGTCTTAACATTAGCAACCTTTGTTTGGCTAGCCCTATCTTTCTGGAACTCTTCAAACAGTTCTCTGTGGTTGTATTGAAGATGATGGTGGAGATTAGTCATGTTTCCTCTGGTGGTTGCCACGAGTGTTCGGCAAGTTTTGCGTTCTCGTCATGCGTCTCGCTCTCAGCCATTACAACTCTGACTCGTTGCTGCAGCGTTGTTCGCTCCCCACCTACGTAGGAGGCGGGCCTCTAGTCCATTTGATTGGTTAATGCCGTGAAGGGTTCTATTCGACTGGTCAAATGTGTAAAGGGGTTTATTTGATTGGTCAATTCTTTAAAGCACGTGTGTAAACATTTTAAGGTACCCAATTATCGCAGTTACGCCGTCTTTTGCGATGGGCCCATCGCACGGGCTGATATCGCGATGACAATAAATTTTCGATTTATTGTGCAGGCCTAATATATATATCTATATATATATATATATATATATATATATATATAGATAGATAGATAGATAGATAGATAGTTTTGATAGTTTTGATAAACAAAAAAAGTCATGTTCCAAAAATGTTGTAATAGTTGCACTAAACATAGTTGTTGCATTTTGAGTACAGACAAGAGAAAAGGAAATAGAATTAAAAATATAAAAAATATAAAAATATAGCTCATTCACCAGTAGGATTTTCTTTTATGCAGTGATATGAAAAACAAACTTCAATCAAATGTGTTGAATGAAGAAATGTGATAAACTAAATATTATATAAACTAAAAGGACAGAAATCTATGTAAAAATGTAAGATAAGTAAGTAAATATCTCAATAATCTAGGTAAGTACTATAACAAATTATTTTTGCTTTTTACTTTCTGCCTCTGATAAACCTCCATTTAGTATGACTATTTATATTATCTTTTCAGTCTTTTTCAGTGATTCATCTAACAGCCCAGTTTCCACAATAAAACGTTTTCATTTTTCTCAGGAGGACTTTCCACTCTTCCTCCCCACTCCAGAGAATATCACTTTGTGAACCAG
Source organism: Pelmatolapia mariae (assembly GCF_036321145.2). Classification (NCBI taxonomy): domain Eukaryota; kingdom Metazoa; phylum Chordata; class Actinopteri; order Cichliformes; family Cichlidae; genus Pelmatolapia; species Pelmatolapia mariae. Next base: position 18,022,829 of record NC_086229.1, on the reverse strand, counting down.
CTGATGACCTGGACTGAAGCTCAGAGTTACTGCAGAGAACACTTCACTGACTTGGTCACCATCTACAACAGCAACATCAACCAACTGCTTGTTTTAATAGGACCAAGACTTAATGCTTGGGCTTGGTTAGGACTCTATGATGATCCTTGCAGCTGGAAGTGGTCCATGGAGGGAAAACTTTTTTATGTTGGCAGTAAACATGAATTTTTGATCTGGGCTAACGGCCAACCAGACTGTGTAAATGCAAAGGAATACTGTGTGGCTCTTCAGGGACAAACACAGATGAATGATAGACCCTGTGGAGATTCTTACCCTTTCCTGTGTTACAATGGTAGGAAAAAAGATTTGTTACCCTAGTTATCCTACGATGTTATGAGATTCATAACATGTGTTTCAAAATTCATCCTTTTTTGAATATTTTACAGCCAAAAATACAAGTTACGTCTTAGTGAAGGAGAGCCGCTCCTGGTCAGCAGCTCAGTCGTACTGCAGGACATACCACACAGACCTGACCAGTATAAGAAGCAAAGAGGAGAAATCCAACATCACGCTCACTTTGAATGGATCAGGGGTTCAGTATGTGTGGATTGGCCTCTACAGGGATCCCTGGGCCTTCTGGTCTGACAACACAACCTCCACATTCACTAACTGGGGGCCTTCTGACCCTAATAACTACGCTTCCGTTGAATACTGTGGAGCACTAAATTTAATGTCAGGGATATGGGCCGATGTCTTCTGTAACTACAAAATCTATGCTTTCTGTTTCACAGGTGAGGTCCAGAATGTAAACACTGTAAGATCCTGTCATCATGTAAAACACTAATGTTTGTGTTTTTATATGTGGTTCATTTTTAGCAGTGACAAAGCAAACAGTGGTGAAAATGAAGCTTCAGTCAGAGGCAGACATGCACAGCACAGAGATCCAGCAGCAGGTTTCACAGCAGGTCAGCAGTTCAGTCACACAAACTTGACACAAGTTCAAACTATGCTTCATGTTTTTCATTATCTGCACATTTTGTCCAGCTGTCAGGCCTCATGCTGTCAGAAGGACTGACAGACTTCAGGATTCGATGGAGGAAAGTCCAGAGTTACTGTGACGACCAGTTGAAGAAGCAGGATGTGGACGGTGGCTGCAAAACTGAAGTCTGACTGGACTGAACCACTTCATGTGTGAAGTTAATAACATGCTGTGCTGAGCTGTCTCATCCTTTACATCTTTCAATATTTCAGAGTGTAAAGTTCCACCAACAGCTCATTTGTTCAGCTGCAGTTGTAGTTTGGTAGAAATCCTTTAATCAGAGGTCCACTCACTAGTTTTCCTGATAGGCTCTAGTCTCTTGTTTTGTTTTGCAGCGTCACTCTCAACACTTTAGACACTGTCCTTCTGTGGACGCCACTGCACAGGTTTTGTTTGTGTGCAGTTTATTAGGATCCATAGTTCTGTTTCATTCTGACAGCAACCTCTGCTGACTTACACAGATGATGGAGAAGAAAGTGAGGAGAGCCAGAGATCTGCTTGAGGAGGTCAGGGTGGACAAGAAAACATTGTACTGTTTATGTGCTGTTTCTACTTCTACTGTTTGATAACTGTAACAGCCACGAATGAGACCATAACAGTCCCAAACCTTACCTCATATAAATTTCGTTCATCGCTTTCAATGTAGTGCAGTTTCAAAGCATACTGGATGTCCTCGTATCTGACATTTTAACTTATCTGTCACTTTGGAGGAGCAGACAGAGTCACAGAGACCTAACTATAGTAAGCAGAGCAGGTTATGGTTAAAGCTTGTGCTGGTGTTGCCATAGTTACTGTTGTGATCTTAGTTTTTGACTTGTGTTTTTCTCCTGTGTTAACATGTTTGTCTACTTTTGTTTTTGTAGCTTTCAGCTTTCTTCTAGTTATAATTTAAAGGGGTTTTATGTGTTCTGTTTTTTTATTTCAAGTAATAAAACAGCTATTTGGTTGTAAACAATGCATCGATGTAGGCAGGTATACAGAAAGTAATATAAAGCAAGAGATACATATTTAAAAAATTATGGAAATATGCAGAGGGTTTTTATTGCCTTGTGTAGCTCGTTCTTATTCAATAATATGATTTGACTGTAGAACATTTACATCTTGCCCACACTGACAATTTTGTTTGTTTCATTAGCTTAGCTGGAATGAACTCATGAAAATAGGGACTATTTTTTCTATTATTAAGTGAATGGGTACTTTTTTTTTACACTGAGTAATAAATCATGTAACATTGTTCCAGATCCATGACCATAAATATTTTTGACACTCAAGTTTTTTGTTTCCTTTTTTTTTTCTCTGTAAGTTTGAGGTTTATGTTAAAATCAGAAGTTTTCAAATGTAAAAGGCCTGAATGTGATTTCTACAATCTAAAAAAGAACAGCTGTAGTGGAAACAGGAAGGTTGAGAGAAGAGAGCTGACTGAAAACTCCAGAGAAACTTATACATGTTTAGTTAAACCGGTGCTGGGAAGTATGTTATACACATGTTGCAGTTATGCTTTGTACTACAATTGTGTTGAATATATAACTTTTTATCAATGACAGTAAAAGGTCAAATCCTAATGTCCCTGCTCAGACATGAAGGCTGAACGTTGTCCCAGAGTAAAACTGGAGGCCTGAGGTCTCACAAAATTCTCTTGAATATTTTCTGTGCGTCTGTATGTTTGCAGACTTTAACTTAAGGCATTACTCACAGTTTATAGTGCTGTGATGTTAACCACAGGTTAACCAGGGCAATCATGAAAGCACTAGAAATTTTTTTTAAATAAGTGCAAAAGAAAAAGCTAACTCTTAAATCTTAGGGTCGACTTGAGATTACCACACCTGTAGGAACATAAACTTATTGACTTCTTACCTCTCCCAATATAAATGCATAGTTGTTGCTATAGGACAAACAGCCAAGAGAGATTAAAAACATTAGATTTATACTGTAATTTAGACCCATAACGACCACTTGTTTCTACACCTGTATGGACCAGATCCAGATCCACCAAGAGGTTTTCTCCATTTGTGGAAGCTATCAGTCCACTGCTTATTGTTTACACCATTAGTGTGGTTAATGCAAATGATCAAGTAATCAGGATCAAACAAAAAGTATTGTTATCTGGGTTTTATTCATGAATTCAAATTTTATTAAGTCTTGTACATTTCAGTCATATTTAATGTAATAACAGGATTTGCAACCCATTTGCTGACAACTTAATATATATTATTATGTTTAAATTTACACATAAACATACATTTAATAATACTTAATGTCATACTTACTATTAGAGATGGACCAATACCGATATGTATCCGTCCGATCCTGAACTAAATTACTAGATGGGATATCGGGGGAGAAATAAAAATGTAATCCAATCCATTACGTATCACAAAAGCACCTCACAAAACTTGCGACATGGCGTAACCCGGCTCATGACCTTAGCGTCGGAGCAGTGTGCCTCACATGATAGAGCAGCTGTTGTGTGCAACACCTGTTGGCGGTCTGGATGTTTACTTCCCACTGAAAGCACTTGAAGCCTCGCTAGATGCTGCCAAACTGGCATTTCATCTCAGAGTAGGCTCTCCCAGAGAAGTAAAGCAAGTGTGCAAGTTCATCTCTGAATGTTGGTAAAACATTCCTACTTTAAGCTTAACAACCTATATATGGAGCTCGGATGTGTGTGCGTTGTTGTTGCTAAGTCTGACTGTACGATGGACAGACTCAAGTTTTGCAAAATGCAGTGTTGCAGGGTAAACACTTTTTTCATTCTTGTGTTAAGTTTTGTAGATAGCTTACAATGACATCCATCTTGATCACAGCTGGACTGGTCGACCACTGGGCCGATGGTGATTTTTTGTTTTTATAGGCAGATGTTTTTTTGTTTTTTTTGGAGGGGGGATTTTTTGTAACGGTATAAACAATGAAAGGCGGTGGATTGGCCAATTTGTCATGTTCGACTCTGGGCTGGACCAATTACAGCCGAGGAGGTCGGATGCACCCTCCCCCTTGCTTGGGCTCTGAAAGCAATCTTTTCACAGACAAACAGAAGAAAATGGTATTGAGCTGAAAAGGAACACAGTTTGTCCCGTACTTCAGCTAGGATGAAAAAAAGACACAAAGCTGGAGTTATTCCGTCTTTACGCTGCACAGCTGCCTCTTCGTCTCTCATTCTCTCCCCCTCCCTCTCCTGTTGCTACTTCTATCATGAAACTGATCAACTTTTCTGTTGCAAGTCCGTCTCTCTTGTGTGTTTATAATAATAATATTAATAATAATGGATTGCATTTATAAGTAGCACTTTTTGAGACCCTCAAAGCGCTTTAGAATTCCACTATTCATTCACACACTGGTGGAGGCAAACCACAGTTGTAGCCACAGCTGCTCTGGGGCAGACTGACAGAAGTGAGGCTGCTATATCGCGTCATCGGCCCCTCTGACCAACACCAGTAGGCGGTAGGGTAAACTGTCTTGCCCAAGGACACAACGACCAGGACAGAGAGAGCTGGGGGGATAGAACTGGCAACCTTCCGGTTACAGATGAGCTTCCCAACCCCCTGAACCACGGTCGCTCACTTTGCACCAGAAAGTGGAAAGCGATGACAGAGACCGTGAAAGAGGAGTGAGCAGTGGGACATGCAAGACGGCAGGGAAAATGAACAATGAAGAAGGAGACCTAGAAGCCAACAACAACAATGTCACTATAGAAATCTTATCATTGCTTTTTGAAGTATTTCATGGTGCACTTTCTGGGATGTTATATGACTTAACTGCTAACTGCTTTTGAGACACTATATCTGTATTATCCACTTAGCAGTAATGCATCACAGCCATAGTACTTCAACAATGTCAAAGATATAGAGGTTGGAGAATATAGTAGATGTCCATGTGGAGCATCAGTCAATTACTCATGTAATCATTCTAACCCAGGATGTAGCGCTACAGGGGATTAATGAGAGACCAATAGTTACATGTTAAGATAACTGTGATGCCAGAATTTCATGTGTTTTTAGATTCAGAGGCTTATCTAGACTTTCAGACACTAATTTTGCAGGTTAAACAAACACAGTTTTCTTCATTATGCACAAATCCAATGGTGGGAGTTATACATTATAGAATGGGATATATCTTCATGTCTTGTATGTACCTTCCACATTTCTAATACTAATAATAATTGTATTATAAATTGCTTTCAATCAGAGTGCTGAACAGCTATTTGAAGGTAAACAGGATAAATAAATAAAAACAATACAGTTTGAAAACAGATTAAAAAAACAACAACAAAAAGAACCGGTAAAACCTTTAGGCATGGAATAAAGACACGTCGGATAGGGTGAACAAGTGGGTTTTTAATTTAGCTTTGAAAACCTCCACAGAGCATGCCTGCATAATATTTTGATAATATTTGCCCCACAAAGACGGGGCATTAAAAGAAAAGGCACGCCTCAACTGTTTTTCTTCTGGTTTTAGGAACTTTCAGAAGGCCAGTATCCTGACATCAGAGAGCATGGAGTCACGAAGTTATGGAGGTGCAAAAAGGTAAGAGAGATATGAAGGCGTCAGACCATTTAAAGCCTTGTAGGTATGGGTGGGTTTAAAAAATCGATTTCACCGATTCAATTTTAGTTTAAATAATGTGATATTTGTTCATTAAATCCTGAATCAACATTTAAATATAAATGTATTTTGCCAGAAACACTAAAATCTCAGGTTAAACGTCATCTTTTGTATTTTTGAAGTTGATGAATTATGAATTAGACTCATGATGTGCAACCAGCAAAGAGCTCAGTATGTCAGGTATAAAGCATGCACTGTGATAAATGCCGGTTTTGTATTCAGACTCTTAGTGAGTGGAGACTCCTTCAGTGGGTGGTGAATACTGATTTCAGGCTGTTCTATATGTTTTATCTGTTCTTGTGAGCACCAACTCTGTAGCATGCTGTTGAGCAAGCATCAAAGCAAAGGAACCAAACAGACTGAACAAGCTCCTCGGGAAGTCTGAGTCTGTTGTCTGCATGAAGCTCGGCACCCTGGAGGAGGTGATCAGCTCACCTCACCCAGGAGGCGCCCAGGGGGCATCCTTGTCAGATGCCCGAACCACCTCAACTGGCTCCTTTCGATGTGGAGGAGCAGCGGCTCTACTCTGAGCCCCTCCCGGATGGCCGAACTTCTCACCCTATCTCTACGGGAGAGGCCAGCCACCCTTCGGAGGAAGCTCATTTCTGCCGCTTGTATCCGTGATCTCGTTCTTTCGGTCACTACCTACAGCTCGTGGCCAAAGGTGAGGGTAGGGACATAGATTGATCGGTAAATTGAGAGCTTCGCTTTTACACTCAGCTCCCTCTTCACCACGATGGACCGGTGCAGTGTCCGCATCACTGCAGCCGCAGCACCAATCCGTCTGTCGATCTCTGGCTCTCTTCTCTAACCCTAACCCATTCCTCGTGAACAAGACCCCGAGATACTTGAACTCCTCCACTTGGGGCAGGAACTCATCCCCGACCCGGAGTGGGCACTCCACCCTTTTCTGGCTGAGGACCATGGCCTCAGATTTGGAGGTGCCTCATTCCCGCTGCTTCACACTCAGCTGCGAACCATTCCAGTGCGAGGTGGAGGCCATCACCCGATGAAGCCAACAGAACTAAATCATCCGCAAAAAGCAGAGATGAGATTCTGAGGCCACCGAAGTGAAAGCCCTCCGCCACTTGGCTGCGCCTAGAAATCCTGTCCATAAAAATTATGAACAGAATCGGTGACAAAGGGCAGCCCTGGCAGAGCTCATCACTCATGGGAAACGAGTCTGACTTATTGCCGGCAATGCGACCCAAGCTCCTGCAACGGTTGTATAGGTTGTATACGGTTGTATAGGGATTGAATGGCCCGTAGCAATGGGCCAGACACCCCATACTCCCGCAATACAGGACACCCCGAGGGACACGGTTGAATGCCTTCTCCAAGTCCACAAAGCACATGTAGACTGGTTGGGCAAACTCCCATGCACCCTCAAGTATCCTTGAGAGGCTAAAGAGCTGGTCCAGTGTTCCGTGACCAGGACAAAAGCCGCATTGTTCCTCCTGTATCTGACGTTTGACTAGCGGACAAACTCTCCTTTCCAGCACCCTGGCATAGACTTTCCCAGGGAGGCTGTCCTTTTATATTAATATGTATATTTATATTTATACCTACATTACTGGGTAAACATTTTAGGCAGGCTTAAAAACATTGTTGTAAAGAAAGAATGCTTTTTTAGAAATGATTGTTTATTGGCACCAAATTTATTCAGCAGCAGGACAACGACCCCAAGCTCAAAGCCAAAGTCATTAAGAACTATCTACAGCGTAAAGAAGAACAAGAAGTTCTGAAAGTAATGGTATGGCCCTTGCTGCTCCCCCTTTGGGGCGAATTTTCCTGGTTCAACCCCACAACCGTTTCTTATTCCAGTCACCAGTTCACTGTAGTTAAAGATCAGATCGTGCCTCTGATTGTTTTCACCTTCATGATAGTGATCAAGCTCCCTGTTTCTTACTCCACTTCCTTGCATCCTGCTCTATTAATAGCTCAGCCTTCTCGTCCGCCTTCTCATTTTGAGAGAATGTAGGGTTATTACGGTAATCCCGGGCAAGGCGCCACATCCAAATCTCAGGACAAACACAGAAAACAGCACAGCAAATACAAAAACAACAAAAATATGGTTAAAACAGCACAAATGTCCAGTAAAATGTCACCTTTCTGTAGAGCTTCATCACACTTACTGACTCTGTCTGACTTTCATCTTCTCCTGTGACACTGTGCCTTGGATTTCTAAAATAACCCAAATCTTACTGAAAACCGCAGAGTCGCTGCTTTCAATTTTTCAGGGGTTACAGATGTTTAAAAACAGTTGGATGATTCCTGTCTAAAGCCAGGATTTAGAGGCCTAAGCATTCCCATCCCAGAGGTTCACTAACAAACTGAATCATGGATACAAATGACAAACACAGACTCCATAATCCTTCCCCACTTGTTTCTCCTAACAACTATGTCTGTTCCGAGAATGATGTCTGAGCTTATTTGTTTTTTTTTCATATTTAACAGCTTGATTTTCCTAATGGTTTGCATGTTGGTGATGCAGAATCATTTTAGTGTAACCTTGCGTGTGTTTCTTTAATCACTGAGGCACGTCAAGGCACATCATTTACAGAATTCCTGGTTTAAAAAAAAAAACACAGGTATGGTCATTTGACCGAAAATACACCACTTCCAGAACTACATGTTGTTGGTTTTTTTTAAATAAAAATCTTTGAAACATGAGCATTGTAAAATGCATTGAAACATGTTAAACATTTAACACTTTGGTGCCACTTGTCCACTTATTATCTTTTTGAAAATTACAGATAGGCCGACTTGAAGATATCAAACATTTAAATATACAGTATTCAGTTTGAAGCATTAAAATGAAACATTTTCATGTTTAACAATTTTTCGTAAGATCTCCAATTAGAGAAGCTAAGGGGATAATCAATAACCTGGTCCGAGCTCAGAACATACAATAATAGTTTAGATAAAAGTGTGTTTCTACAGAGAGGTCACTCCCTTCTGGTTTCCTCATTTGACAGTAAAATATATGAAAAGAACAAACAAAGACCTTCTTAAAAGTCAGCTTCAGTCAACAGAGGAGAAGATAAGCTGTCAGGTAAGATATGCATCATTAAAGTTATATTCTTAGATATGTTTATATTATATCCATTATTTTAAAACTTAGAAATTATCATTTAAACCATTTTTAAGACATAATAGTTTTGAAATATTTAAAGTATTAAATGGAATTATTTTGGATATGTATATAAACTATATACTTATCAAATTATTGGACTGGAGATGAGAAACCTTATATGGTAAACACTTGATAATAATTGCAGTACAATAATAATCATGATGACTATATCTATTATACAGAAGCAAAGAATGGAAGAAACCTGTTTACTGCTCATCCTGCTGCTCTCAGGTCAGTAATATTAATATCTTAAACATCCTAAATGTAGCCTATATACACACAGAGACAGACTGATGTCATTTGGGTGATCAGATTTTTTTTAATGTATTTATTAACACATCAACCACAAGAACAGTCAGAAAATCTGTATCTCCTCCTACCACAACACCTGCATTAATGTTAAATTATCTTCGTTTGTTAATATTTGAATTCATTGAATGACTTTTTGTTGTTATTTATAATGATATCTATTGAACCAAATAGTTTTTAAAGCTTTGGCTGTTGATTTGTGGCAATTCTACAGCTTTGGGAATAAATACTTTTTCTCTTCACTTCTTTTCCTCCTCATTCTTATTATTACTGTTATAAACAACAAGCCAACGTAAACCTATTGTTTGTCTCAAGCCCAGATAAAATGGTGAGATTTGCATCATTATTGACACCTGACGTCAAATCACTGCCAAATCAAATGTGGATAAGTATTGAATTTCCCTACTGGATGTGCCCTGAGTTAACACTTGCTAATAACAGTGCCATTACAAACTGCTGGGCTTAGACAAAGGTGGAGGACAGGGAAAGATGTATAAATAAAGAGAGGTAAAGGCTGTATGGTGTGTGAGAGTAAGGATTTTAAATATAGGGAATATGGCTGTAAACAGAAAGGACTGGCTGATATGCTTTGGAGAATGAAGGTACATATATTGGTACTGGTATTAAATAAATTAGGTATTGTAAACTTAATAAAAAAAGAAACAGTGCTGCTAAATTAAATTGTTTAAGTTCATCTAACATTTTCTTTTATTTGACTTAGTTTAAAGTATTATTTCTGATCGGCTTAATGATATTTCTAAGTAGCAACCTGCTACTTAGAAATACCATTATGTTGATATGATTTATTTATTTCTATTATATTTTGGTCATCTTTGAAAGGTTTTGATTCCTTGGGTCAATTGGACCACAAACATAAAAGACTTAGAAGAGTAATAAAAGTGTAAAAGTAAAATGTCCTTGTCTTTTGTCAGTTGCTCACAGGTTCTTGCATTAACATTATGCACAAATTTTAATAAATAATTTTTGTTGTTGTTGTTTTTACTTCTGTTTTGAAACATTACATAATCATTTTAAAAACAATTTATGAAAAAAATAATGAACTTACTGGACCATTAAAATGAAGCGTGTATCAACTGCAATCTTTAAAAAGAGTCAACTAACTACTTTAATAAGTTCAATATGTCTATGAAGGTTCTCAGGCATCCAGGTCACCGTAGTCTAAGGAGCTTGGAAAGAAAAGCATCTGGACTTCTTTAAGTTATTTGAAGGCATTTCACCTCTCATCTAAGAAGCTTCTTCAGTTAGTAGGGTCAAATGTTGGACCTCAGGAAATCACATGATAGGGTGGGCATAGGTTTCACAATGAGCTCATCCTAAACCTTGGCTGATTCTGACCTACACCAGTTTTCAAGCCTTGGCTCATGTGATTAGCTAGAGGATTGTCAGGGGGTCCTTTTGTCCCTCTTTGGGGGGAAACTCCCACTGGGTTTAAATCTGGGACTCTCCACCATTGGACCTTAGAACTGAAGATGCTTCTCGGATGAGAGGTGAAACGTCTTCAAGCACTAGACTACGATGACCTGGATGACTGAGAACCTTCATAGACATATTGAACTTATAAAAGTAGTTGTTGATATAATACAGGAACGTGACCAAAATGAAAAACCAGGGTTGTCAGACGGGAAAGAGGAGAGTAGTGGAGACTGAACAGAGGCAAAAGTTGTTGAAGACAAAAAACTGCCTGAAATGGGAGAAATCAGGCAATCGCCTAAAAACAGAACTGAACCCAGCAGGCTACATTCAACTGACAATTAAAATTAACTGCTGTTCCTGAGGAATGCAAGTAGGTGGAACTGTTACTGTTGCAATCCGGTCTTTAAGTCTGACGTCATTAGCCGTATCTGGGCCCAAACTCTGCTGTGGGTTCCTAAGTCAAACGATCACTGCAGCATCACTGAGAGTTGAAAAACTGTCTAAATTATTTCATCTGTAATAAAACGATCAGCATTACTGCTTTACCAGGGGTAACAATTAAGTTTAACATAATAATAATAATAATAGTAATGCCACAAATCCAAAAGACTGGGTCACTGACCCAGGACTATGACAATACTGTTGAACTGATGAAATCTACTTTTTAAAAAAAAAAATTAAGCAGCAATCTGTGCAACTGGGTAATCAGCTACGTTAAAATTTTTATGTTTTGTCTGACATGTCTTTTGAGTTTTTAATGTCCAGTTAATTGACTTTTGTGTAATTAAAAAACAGATTCCAAAAGTAAACAAAAATATTGAGTTTTTCTAAACAGAAAAAGTTACTCTGTTGTACTCATTCCATTTAGGTTATGTTCTAAAAATGTTGTAACATTATTATTAATATTATAAGTTGTACATCAGAATCAGAAAGGGTTTTATTGCCATGTCCATGTTTATTGCAATGTCCACTTCTTTAGTGAACCTGTACTTGGCCTCTCTGTAGCAGTCCCTGTCTCCACTTCTGAACACCTTTCTCTTTTCCAGCCAAGCTTTTTGAGTTTAAGAGTAAACCAGGGTTTGTCACTGTTATAACTCACCCTGGTGTGTAATAGCACAATGCTGTCCTCACAGAAGTGGATCACGGGCATCGGCATTTTGGGAATGTTGTAGGCGCCGATCAGTTTTCTATCGCCCATTTGCTGGGAGCCTGTTTGCGAGGTGCGCCTGCTGCTTGCAGCACAGGGAGGAGAGGGCGGGGGATTCACTGGCTGGCTGGAGCAGCATCTAATAGGGCTTTGGAGTTGACGTCACGCCGCAGTGCATTGTGGGATCGCGGCACCATGTCAGAAGGCCACAAATCAAAACAAACACACTGGCTGTATCCCAATTCAGGGTCTGCGGCGTTAAAGTACGCAGCCTCAACGATCCTCAAGGGCTCAAAGACCGCTAAGGCCGGAAGTGCGAGGCTCGTGAAATGGGACGGTCTAGCCTCCATCGCGCTGCCCAGGTTGCCTAGCAACCATAACACCAATCGCTGGAAACGTTTCATACAGCTTTGTTTGACAGAAATGAAGGAGAACATATTTTGTTCGTGTGTTTGTTTCTACACGAGCTTTGTGTGATTTAATAAGTATCTGAGCCTGAGACCACAGGACTGTAAAACATGAGTGTTGGCCTTCATATCTGTACTGAACAGTCATTTTAAGATTAGCTAGTAAATAACAATTAGCTAATGTTGTTCATGAGACTAAAGTCAGTGTAAATATGATATGGCCAATATTATAGTTATTATATTAGTCATCATAAGCCATTACAGCAGTGAGTTTGAACTCTCAAATCAAATTACTTCTATCGTCACATCACATGTGCAGGTACACTGGTACAGCACATGTGAGTGAAATTCATGTGAGTGAACTCTGTGTCTAATACTGAGCTTCAGTAAAGATTCAAGTTGCAGTTATTTATATTTCCTATCACCTTAAATCTTCACTCAAAGACAAGTATCTTCGACAGTGTATATGTAGATGTATCATATATAAGAGACAAATATTGTCCGTTTGATATGTTGGCATTACTAAATTTGGCTCAATGCTTACATATATGTGTAAAAAGAAAATGTACGAGCTGTGATAACTGTTTCTGATAGAATGAAGAGTAGACTGATATATTAAATATTCCTTTATTGGGTGAGAAAATCAGACCATGTCATAACTGCTTTAAGTCATACAGAATAGATATCAGAGCCTTAAACAGGCTGACTTCTGCTAAATGGGTCAAACTGGGCAGAAAGTATACAAACACATAACATCCTTACAGAATATGATGTAACACTATAGATCAACTTACCTCAGAATATATAAAGCATATAAACAATTACAACAATATGATGCAACAAACACAGCAGTGCTACTAATCCAAAATACTCAAAGCTTCATAGAACTGAAACAAACATTTATTTTTAGCTCCATTCTGCTGCTGTTACATACTTTAGGTTTCTTAATATTAAACTTGTTGCTGCCTTTCATAGTCCGAACTTGAAGGCCCTGAGTACTTTCTCCCACACTGAAAACACTGGCATGATAACATTATTTGAACATTACCTAATAAGACTGATTCAGGACAGACAATTAGTGATGTTAAACTTTCCTAGCAGTCCTTCACAAACAGGGAACAGTCTGTCTATTCTCTCCATCTGTCAGCTGCTGCTGGCTCTTCCTCCTCCTCTTCCTCACACACTGCTGAGTTTGTCCTGGTGGATCATCAGGGGTGCAAAGCCTCACAGATGATGTGCAGCAGTGGGTTCCTCAGTCTGTCCTCACTCTGGACACTTGCAGTCGTCACACATGGAAATCAAATGTGTGATAAGCTGCAGGATTCAAACACAAGTGTAACTTATAAACACATGTTCATACTTTTATTCCACAATCAGAGAGAAAGAAACAGAGAGAGAGAGTGCAGGACAGACAGACAGGTGACAGTCTCAGGTGTATACACTGCTACAAAACAGCACAAGAGAAGGAGGATTTAGTGTTTGTGTTATTACGAGTGCTAAACAAGAAGAGTTCCAGATGGTCCAGTGGACACATGTGTGACTCCTGTGATTAAAGCATCTTTCTTTCAGCTTAACGAGTGAACCGTCAGCTCGTTCAAACACACGTTAAAGTCCGTTTGGCTCGACACCACCGAACAGAGGCAGCAATATAACATAGCTAACATTAACAGTGCAGTGAATCCTGCTTGTGCCGTCATATTCAGGACTGCAAACCGAGCAGCATCACTGACTTTCAGCTTGTTGTGTTTGTGGATATATGTATGACTTCAATTATCCATAAAATCATCACATTCTCTGTAACATTAAGGTCGACTATTGTATTATTATATTTTAAAGGCTTTAAAACCAAGTAAACGCTGAAAGTACAAACATCGCTAATGTCATATAACTTTGCCGACATGTGGCCAACAGTAATGTTTTAATGTTCCTCATTATTAAACATTTGCACATAAATAAGTGACAGAATTTTCAGAACTTACGTTTAACAGTTTACTCTTCGGCCGCTCCGCTTCTGCCGTTTGCAGCAAAATTATCCAAAGTGACTGCCGCGCTATGAATTCTACATCACCACAGCCTTAAAATTCAGGGAAATGAAGGCCGCATTTCAGGGCCGCATTTCGAGCAGCCTTTGAATCGGGACAGCGTTCGGCGCGCCGCTGTGACGTAATCGGCCTTAAAATGCAGCCTTTAAGGCTGCAGACCCTGAATTGGGATACAGCCACTGTGTTGGAAGCAGGACTGCCAGAACCATGCTTAAAATCAGCGCAAAAGACAAAGGGCTGTATCGCGACCGATTGCGCCCAGACGCCAAGAGACGGTACTTGGAAAAAATAGCATGCATCAGTAATGTGGACCCGTATGAAATAAGTCAGTGGAGTGGAAACCCAGACAGCCTACCGCCGTTGTCCTATCCCGATATCGTCGCGTACCTTGTCTGTGGAGTCGGCGCATACAAGGCGAATCATTTTAGGAATAAATTCCTGAAGACGCACATCTAATTCACAAATGGTTGGGTACAAGATTTGGCTGTTTTTAAGCCTCCATGTTGTGAGTACGTTGACCATATGACCAAGATACAGCAAGACGTTGCCAGCTGTGCGTTGCCATGTAAATAGTTTGCATTTCATGTGTATGTACTTGCTAAGTACACGTGAAGAGATATTGAGTAAAAAACAAATAAACACACTTTTCTTTTCTGTTTCATATTTCATATGCTGGTTTCCCTGCAATAATGCCAAATAATAAGCTACTCCATCAACATGACGTTCTGCAGCATCACACATTAGGATGTTTTATCTAATTATCTATGACCTCAGCGCATGCAAAATAACACTAAAAAGCCTATTAATATACTTATTATTATTATCATTATTATTATTATTAAGAGAGATATGAATTTATTTAGAACTCACCGGAAAGAAAATGCTGCGAGCAAACCAACAAAAAATTGGGGATGGCAGAGAACTTTCTGGTCAGACGGGCAGAGATTTCTGTCAGTCTGACCGCTGCAATCCAAGCCTGACGTCTTCGTTTAGTAATATCGGATACATGAGATCCCTCCCGTTGCCTCCAGGAGGGGAGACGATGAAAAGTGAGACCATTTTACAGCTTCTTGCCTTCCCTATCGTGTGATCTAACGTTGCAACCGACAACACAGCACGTACGAACCATAGCTGACGCTTCTGTGTGCTTTCTTTGGCCTACTGTGATGTCACGGGAGGGGGCGTGGCCCCGCTCCCGTGACATCACGCTCCAAAGCCCTATAACCAACTCGCAAAAAAAAAAAAAAAAAAATTAAAACAAACCAACAAACACGAAAACACCAGCCATCATGATACAGACTTATAATTTGCACCGATGTTTTTTCGAAATTCTATACGCGAAAAGCGAGTGCGAGAGCCCTCGGTGCGCCTGCTTGCTGCTGAAGTTAAATTAAACTTTATTGTCATCTCCGCTACATACAGTCCAGTATATAGAGAGACGAGACGATGAGGCTCCAGTTACAGCAGTGCAAGTAAACAAAGAAATATAAGAAGAGTAAGAAAATAAATATACACTTTAGGACTCGGAGTAAAGGGATCAATGACAATTTAAAATTTACAGTTTGATGATTTAAAGTCTCACACACAACCCCTGGAAAGGGGAGGGGGGCTGGCTGCTTCCAAATAGAGCAAGTTTCATTCATAATGTTGTAAATACAAGCCCATTATGTATTCATGATTTGAATCGTGAGTTGTGCGAAATCCCAGAAATAAACCATAGACAAAGTGAATCTGTGAACTAAGGTGTAGGTCTATTAGGTTATGTTGTGGTGATCCTCGGGTTGGGGGATGGGTGTTCATACTGGAGTGCACAATTAAAACCAATGGAAGATGGACAAGAAAAGTTCAAAGCCATCAGGTGCTCAGTTTAGAAAAAAGGAGAAACAAGCAAAAGATACAGGTAAGCAGATGCGTCACTGGTTAATGGCAGGTCATCCTGAAACAATCAGAATCAGAAACTTTATTAATCCCTAAGGAAATTATGTGGGTTACAGTTGCTCCAAGAAGAAATGGTTAAAATAGTAACAGTAACAGACTAAACTCCAAACAATACAATATGTTACAGATTTTAATATTAATTAGTCAGTGTCAATTGTTGATTCGTCCTGTTCTCATTGTATGACGAATTATGATGGCTGTTTGTTACCTGTTTGCATACTATGCATACTCGCTCTCTCTTCATATGTGTGTGTGTGTGTTTGTGTGTTTCTCTGGTGAAATTCAGTGTGGTTCCGTTTGTTAGCTGTTTGAATAATATAAAAATGAAAATGAAAAGA
Organism: Pelmatolapia mariae; assembly: GCF_036321145.2. Taxonomy (NCBI): domain Eukaryota; kingdom Metazoa; phylum Chordata; class Actinopteri; order Cichliformes; family Cichlidae; genus Pelmatolapia; species Pelmatolapia mariae. The sequence continues at coordinate 18,006,461 of NC_086229.1, read as the reverse complement.
CAGAAGTCTATTGAAATTTAAGGTGTAAAAGTGAAATACTTGAAAAAAAATCTACTGAAGGACTAAATAAAGCATATATTATACATTGTTATTTCTTGCCTCTGGTTAGGTTCCAAACAGTATAACGATTTAAAAGGTTTAATTTTTTCAGTCTTTTCCAATGATTCATCTAACATTTTCCATTTTCCACAATAAAACTTTTTATTTTTCTCAGGAGGACTTTCCACTCTTCCTCCCCACTCCAGAGAATATCACTTTGTGAACCAGAAAATGACCTGGACTGAAGCTCAGAGTTACTGCAGAGAACACTTCACTGACTTGGTCACCATCTACAACAGCAACATCAACCAACTGCTTTTCTCGATGTCACCAAGGATCAATGATTTTGCTTGGATAGGGCTCTATAATGATCGTTACAGCTGGAAGTGGTCCATGGAGGGAAAACTTTTTTATGTTGGCAGTACACATGAATTTTTGATCTGGGCTAACGGCCAACCAGACTGTGTAAATGCAAAGGAATACTGTGTGGCTCTTCAGGGACAAACACAGATGAATGATAGACCCTGTGGAGATTCTTACCCTTTCCTGTGTTACAATGGTAGGAAAAATGATTTGTTGCCCTAGTTATCCTACAGATTTATGAGATTCATAACATGTGTTTAAAAAATTCCTCCTTTTCTGAATCTTTTATAGCCAAAAATACAAGTTACATCTTAGTGAAGGAGAGCCGCTCCTGGTCAGCGGCTCAGTCGTACTGCAGGACATACCACACAGACCTGACCAGTATAAGAAGCAAAGAGGAGAAATCCAACATCACGCTCACTTTGAATGGATCAGGGGTTCAGTATGTGTGGATTGGCCTCTACAGGGATCCCTGGGCCTTCTGGTCTGACAACACAACCTCCACATACACTAACTGGATGTCTGGTCAGCCTGACAACCTCAATTCAATTGAGTACTGTGGAGATTTATATTTAATGTCAGGGAAATTGAATGATGGCAACTGTGTTGTCAGAATCTATTTTTTCTGTTTCACAGGTGAGGTCCAGAATGCAAACACTGTAAGATCCTGTCACCATGTATAATACTAATGTTTGTGTTTTATATGTGGTTCATTTTTAGCAGTGACAAAGCAAACAGTGGTGAAAATGAAGCTTCAGTCAGAGGCAGACATGCACAGCACAGAGATCCAGCAGCAGGTTTCACAGCAGGTCAGCATTTCAGTCACCAACACAAACTTGACACAAGTTCAAACTATGCTTCATGTTTTTTATCATCTGCACATTTTGTCCAGCTGTCAGGCCTCATGCTGTCAGAAGGACTGACAGACTTCAGGATTCGATGGAGGAAAGTCCAGAGTTACTGTGACGACCAGTTGAAGAAGCAGGATGTGGACGGTGGCTGCAAAACTGAAGTCTGACTGGACTGAACCACTTCATGTGTGAAGTTAATAACATGCTGTGCTGAGCTGTCTCATCCTTTAAACCTTTAAATATTTCAGAGTGTAAAGTTCCACCAACAGCTCATTTGTTCAGCTGCAGTTGTAGTTTGGTAGAAATTCTTTAATCAGAGGTCCACTCACTAGTTTTCCTGATAGGCTCTAGTCTCTTGTTTTGTTTTGCAGCGTCGCTCTCAACACTGCAGTTTATGGGTCCATAGTTCTGTTCCAGTGTGACAGCAACCTCTGCTGACCTACACAAATGATGGAGAAGAAAGTGAGCAGACTCAGAGATCTGTTTGAGGAGGTCAGAGTGGACAAGAAAACATTGTACTGTTTATGTCCTGTTTCTACTTCTATTGTTTAATAACTGTAACAGCCATGAATTCAGTTCAATTCAATTCAATTCAATTGATTTCAGTTCGATTCAGTTCAATTTTATTTATATAGTGCCAAAACACAACAACAGTCGCCTCAAGGTGCTTTATATTGTAAGGTAGACCCTACAATAATAAATTCAAAGAAAAAAAACCCCAACAATCATATGACCCCCTATGAGCAAGCACTTTGGCGACAGTGGGAAGGAAAAACTCCCTTTTAAGAGGAAGAAACCTCCGGCAGAACCAGACTCAGGGAGGGGCGGGGCCATTTGCTCTGACCAGTTGGGGTGAGAGAAGGAAAACAGGATAAAGACATGCTGTGGAAGAGAGACAGAGATTAAACAACTGATTGAACAATTAACAGCTATCAGTGAGACCATAACAGTCCTAAACCTTACCTGATATAAATGTGGATGATCGTTTTCAATGGAGTGCAGTTGCAAAGCATGCTGGATGTCCTCGTATTTGATACTTTAACTTAACTGTCACTTTGGAGGCACAGACAATGTCACAGTCACTCTAGTAAGTACTGCAGGTGGTGGGTAAAGTTTGTGCTGGTGTTGCCATAGTTACTGTTGTGATCTTAGTTTTGACTTGTATTTTCTTCTGTGTTGCCATTTTTGTCTACTTTTTGTTTTTGTAGCTTTCAGCTTTCTTCTAGTTATAATTTAAAGGGGTTTTAATGTGTTCTGTGGTTTCCTTCATGTTATTGTGTGTTACAAATAATACACAGCTATTTGGTTTGAAAATGATCAATCCATGTAGGCAGGTATAGAAAAAGTAATACAAAATGAGAGAGATATATTAAAATAGTAAGTGAACAGAACAGTCGAACCATTATTTATTGCCTTTTATAGATTAATTTCTTATTTAATAATATAATTTGACTTCAAAAAATTTATATTTTGTCAATATTGACATCTTTGTTTGTTTCATTAGCTTAGCTAGAGTGAACCCATGAAAATGATTTGATTTTATTCATGTGAACTTAATTTGTGGTGTAGGTAATTTGATTGTACTTTTCTGTTAATAAATGAATGAGTCATTTGTGTGTTTTTACACTGAGTGATGAATCAGGTGAAATTGCTACAGATTCATGAAAGAAAAGTTAGTTTGATACTGACACTTTTTTTGTTTCTTTAGTTTTGTATCCGTCTGTGTAAGTTTGAGGTCCATGTCAAAGTCACAGGCATTCAAATGTAAAAGACCTTAAGTTTTATGTTAGTTATGAGAATATTCATCAGTGTTGCACTTATGCTTTATAGAACAGTTTTGTTTAATAGATCACTTTTCACCAATGGTAGTAAAAGTTCCAATCTCAGCATCCCTGCTCAGACATGAATTACGTATTTACAGCCAGGAGAAAAACCTGGGTGTAATTAGTTACTTTGATGTTACTCTGTAAAATGATCTGAAACACGCTGTCTCATAATAAAAACCTGAGGCTACAGCCCTACACTAACAGATCCCTCTCCTAATGAGGACAATGTGATCTTTCTCTTTGTGTTAGGTATGAATACAAAACAAAGAAAGTGTGGCTGGAGTGTATCCCAGCTACCATGGGAAAATATGCATGGTACACACTGGAAAGGGCGCCATCCTGTAATTGGTTTAACACAGGGATGTCGAACTCCAGGCCTCAGGGGCCAGTGTCCTGCAGGTTTTAGATAACACCGTGTGTCAACACACTTGAATCAAATGATTAGTTCATTATCAGGCTTCTGGAAAACTTCAAGACATGTTGAGGCGGTTATTTACCTGTAAATCAGCTGTGTAGTATCAAGGACACATCTAAAACCTGCAGGACACCGGCCCTGGAGGCCTAGTATTTGACACCGGGGGTTTAAAACATAAAGACGAACAACCATTCACACCTATGGGCAATTTAGAATGACCAATTAACCTAACCCCAGGTTTTAGGTTCAGATAAGAACCGGTTCTGTTCCCTGTGAAATAACATAACGAAACTGGAATTAATTTAAAACGTTTGCGGAAACCCACAAAATACGCCTTCATTTCTTTTGCTTTAATGTCCCATGCGGAGATCCATAGGACATGAGCGCCCCACGTGACCGCTTACAGCAATCCACAGCAGAGTAGCGACGGCGGGAGAAGAGTTGCGCGTGTGCAGACATGGCTGCCGTCCTATGAAGCAGACCGAGCTCACACACAAAGCATCGCTCCTGTTCCTGTCGATCAAACACCAATAACACAGCGTCGCTGTCGCTTCTATCGACCCGCCGCAGCTGAAGCAGCCATGTGTTCAGCTGAGGCTCTGAGAGAGTTCATACAGGAGAGGCTGACTGCTGTTTGTCAACAAATCTTCCGCGAGGTTGAGAAAACCATCGTCCAGTATGAGCAGGAGATCGAGCGTCAGCGCAGACTGCTGGATATCAGCCGGAGACCCGACACACACTCACACGGCTCAGGTACGGACATGTGTGCTGAGCTCAGGTTCCTCTCTGTTGATGAAGACATGAAAGCTCGTCAGCGTCTCCGGGATTTCTCTGATGTTAGCTGGGAGCAGAAAGCTGTTACCTTGGTGATTAATTTTATTTCAAACTCTAATTTGTATAAAATGTCAGACACTGGGCATCAGCTAAAAACTGCAGTCAGGTGTGTTTGGCTTTTTCACAGTCATACTGAAACAATCAGTGCAGTTTGATTTCTGCTTCATCTGTGAGATTATTGTTGAGCAGGATTAAAACCCTGAAAAGAAATAAAAACCTTTTAACAGGATGCTGATAAAGCAGCGAGTTTAAGGCCAGTCTTAAGCTGCCCCTGATATCCTCATATGTTGCTAAACATAAATAAAATATGTGACCTGTGGGAGGTACCTATTTCAATAGGATGGAGTTGTAAGTATATAGAGAGTTCCTATGGGCTCAAGTTGTCGTAATAAATATTTTGTACTTGTTATTCCACAAAACCAAGTTTCAGCATTATTTCAAAATCACTATGAAGGAGTCCTCACCGATTACCGGCTGATGGGCCACTGTAATGATATCCCTGTCTATGACATGGAAGATGCAAGAATGACTAATCATGACATTAAGAAAAACCAGTGGTAATGTCTTGTGTATTCAGCAGGGGGAGCAGTGCTGACATTCATTTACAGGCTTGCAACATTATATATTTATAATTGTTTGTCATGCAGCAATACAGCTGCTGAACATCTGGCCTTGTTCTGCTCCATCAGCAGATGTTTGACTTTTAGATCACATGATATTTGCATGCAACCTTCAAACACGTGTGGAGAATTCATTATTTCTTTGAGAGATTTTTTAGTAAATAACAAAAAAGAAATTACGAGAAAAGCAAAACTTTAATTCTATAAAAGAGTAAAAATTCCACACACATGTAACTCACCACTGTGTGAACATCACAGGGGAGAAATCATTTCTCTGAGTCAGAGATGAGTGTCAGTAACACAAAAGTAACACTCAGTGTCATGCAGTGACTTTTACACAACCAGATCAGATGAACCAACTCACACTAAAACATTTTGCTGCACTCTTTACACTTATTTCTTTTCTTTCTGCTCTTTTATATATTTTGTGAAACCACAAAAAATATTTTATATCAGCAGCAATTTTTCTCAAACTGCTGCATCACAGCTTTCATGCTCTGACCTGCATGTGAAATGAGATAAAAGCGCTTTATCAGTAACTTTTCCAACTTCTGGCAGGTTAATGTCTGGACTTTGGAATCAAACACAAACTTTGGAGTGAAACACACCCTTAGTTACAAGAAATAACACCACTGACTGTAACAAAGTGAATCCACCTTAACACCACCTGTGTGTGTGTAACTGCATTACACTCCCACTGCTGGGAACCTGAACAAGAACCAGAACAAAGTCTAAAACAGAAGCTGACAAACAGCTGCACCACCGAGTGACACTTTATTTTATAAACTTCACAACAGGTTTCATGTTGTGACCTGTGGAGGTGAAATGACACAAAACCTTGTTTTTTATAGCTTTTGAGCTACAGGCAGGATTGAAACACACCTTAGTTAAAAGTCAAACAGCAACATTTTTCTCCTCCCCTCACGTCACTCAAATGTGACAAACCAGGAAACAGGCTGTTCTTCGTCCTCAGTGAAGAGAGACACACAGACGATCAGACTGAGTTCAGACCAAACTAGCAGCTTCCTCTGAGTGAGTCCAGCTACAGGAGAGAAAAGTGGAAAACTCCAACACTGCTGCTTCAAGCTGCTGACGCTCCACACACTGAATGTGAGTTTGAGCAAAAACACGACTCAAAGGAAGTTTCAGTGAAGGTCGTAGAGGAGGGAGGGGAGCCAGGACTGACTGTACTTCCTGTCTGCTGTTTTCAGCTTCACTCACAGACTCAATGGCTTCCAGATCAGAGGAGGATCTCTGCTGTCCGATCTGTCAGGAGGTCTTCAGAGATCCTGTTCTTCTGTCATGTAGCCACAGCTTCTGTAAAGACTGTCTGAAGAGATGGTGGAGAAAGAGACCAACACACGAGTGTCCAGTTTGTAAGAGAAGATCTTCAAAGGAAGAACCACCTTTAAACCGGGCTTTAAAGAACCTGTGTGAGTCGTTCTTACAGGAGAGAGATCAGAGAGCTTCAGAGGATCTCTGCAGTCTGCACTCTGAGAAACTCAAACTCTTCTGTCTGGACCATCAGCAGCCAGTGTGTGTCGTCTGCAGAGACTCAGAAAAACACACCAAGCACAGATTCAGACCCATCGATGAAGCTGCACAACAACACAAGAAGGAACTTCAGGAAACTCTGGAGCCCTTAAAGAAGAAGTTAAAGGTTTGTGAAGAAGTTCAAGTGAAGTTTGATCAAACAGAAGAACACATTAAGATCCAGGCCCGACACACAGAGAGGCAGATTAAGGAGCAGTTTAAGAAGCTTCACCAGTTTCTAGCAGAGGAAGAGGAGGCCAGGCTGGCTGCACTGAGGGAGGAAGAGGAGCAGAAGAGTGGGATGATGAAGGAGAAGATGGAGGCTCTGAGCAGAGAGATAGCAGCTCTTTCAGACACAGTCAGAGCCACAGAGGAGGAGCTGAGAGCTGAAGACGTCTCATTCCTGCACAACTACAAGGCTGCAGTGGAAAGAGTCCAGCGCTGCCCCCTGCTGGATGATCCACAGCTGCCCTCAGGAGCTCTGATAGACCAGGCCAAACACCTGGGCAACCTGACCTTCAACATCTGGAACAACATGAAGGACATGGTCTCCTACACTCCTCTCATTCTGGACCCAAACACTGCTTATCCAAAACTCATCCTGTCTGAAGATCTGACCAGTGTGAGAGGAGGAGAGAGGCAGCAGCTTCCTGATAATCCAGAGAGGTTTGACTATAACTACTCTCTCCTGGGCTCTGAGGGCTTTAACTCAGGGACTCACAGCTGGGATGTCGAAGTTGGAGACAGTACAGTGTGGGGACTGGGTGTGTTAGCAGAGTCTGTGCAGAGGAAGGGAGACAAACTGTCTGGATTATGGAGATTATGGTTCTATCAAGATATATACTACGCACGCTCACCATCAGCTCCTGCCACTGTTCTCTCAGTACAGAAGAAGCTCCAGAGGATCAGAGTGAATCTGGACTGGAACAGAGGAAAGCTGTCGTTCTCTGATCCTGATACTAACACACACATACACACCTTCACACACACTTTCACTCACAGGATGTTTCCATTCATTCGCACTGTTGGTAAAGTGAAGGTGTTGCCGTTGAAGGTGTCAGTGTCAGTGCAGCAGATGAGTTGAGGATGATGATGTTTCTAATGTTGTTTCCTGTCAGTGAATTGAAGCTGTTAAACTGCAGCTGTCCTCCTGCTGCCTCGTTGTTCCAAAGCTCTTTGTTTCTCTTTCAGTTCTCACTGTTTCTGCTGTCCACCTTTTCACATGGAAAATCATTTCACTGTTTCTCACTGAATGACTCCCCAAACTAGATTTGAAATTCTATCAAGTTTCTAATCATTACAAGTGATTCATGTTTCTATTTGATGTGTGTAAATGGAGATGATTTAGTTTGCTGGGATATGGACTGACATGTGTTGAATGGGAGGAGCAGTTTGTTGTTGTCTTCTTGTCTGTTTATGACAACAATAAATATGTTGTTGAAACAATGATTCATGTTTAACTCCATATATGAAATGTTTCTGATCTTTGAATTCTGTTTGATTAAAGACTTTCTTCATGACACAAATGAGATTTCAGTGTATTAATAGAACTAAATAAGCTCAGAGTTGAAAGGCTGGAGTATTATGTACGTGCTTCACTGTCAGTATCTTCAGGGGGATTCAAAGGGAAACATCAAACTGCTGTAATGAGATAAACTAGTTGGGCTGAGCACACTTATCTGTATCTCTCCAAAAGTTGAATCTGTTCATCTGGACGTAGCGTTTTGTGGGAGAAACGTTTCGTCACTCATCCAAGTGACTTCTTCAGTCTCAGCTGACTGCAGGTTTCCCCAATCTTATAAACAGTACATTTGCATAATGACTGAAACCAGCCCACAGAAGGAACAATGGGCTGTGAGGTCAGTTCCTTAATCATAATTATGAAAATTCCCATGACCATTGATCAACAACCACTGATCAAAGAACACTGATCAATGGCCATGAGTACCATTCACAGAGAGTTGGGGAATGGCTGCAATCACAGCATTGTAAGATGGCGAAAGATTTACCCTTAGGCCCCCTCCTCGACTCAAAGTGATAAAAAATAGACAGCTCCCTCTTTTTATTCTGACATTTCACTAATTCAAAAGATATTTCAATATTTAATTATCTAAAACAAAAGTTTACTCTAAATTGATGTTTAACAGTAAAAAAAAAAAAAAGAATTTTATGTTTTCATCCTAAAGTGTATGTAAATATCTGGTTTCAACTGTGAATAAACTGCTGTGTATTGAAATTCCTCTTGTTTTTCATAGAAATATACTGAACAACACACAAAGCATAATATATAAAATAACATCTACCTGAGTTTTTTCTTTGAAAGAAGCTCCTCATGTCAATTTTTGTGTTCATCAGTACTTAACTTAAACCGATTTAGAGTGCTTTGTTTAGCCGTGGAGGGTAACAACTGAAAATATGAAATAAATACACATGTAAGCTAAGACTCTCTAAAAAAAAACAGCATTGTTGTTGTTCGGCTTTCCATTTCACCATTTGTTGATTCACTTGAAGAACAAGTAACGTAATATGGGTCAAGTGATCAGTGTCTTTCGTGATAAACCGTCATATTTACATCATTTGTACAGTACGAATGATTTGCTTTGGTACCTGGTCAAATTTAAGCTCTCCTCTGTCTGCAGCAAACTCGCAGGCAGCAGCTTCTCCCCCCTCTCTCACATGCGTTAGAGCTGTGCTCAGTCGCCTAGTACCTGAGCTCGGATCATACCAACATTAGGGGGAATTTATGACCGTGCGCTGTGTGCTTCGAATATTGTGTGTAGTTTTTGTTTTATACAGTTGTCAGTCAAGCATCTAACTATGAAACAAATTACACTCCAAAAGACCCTGGGCTTCTGAAAAAATGACCCAGGTTTAAGCCCGGTAAGACACCCCCCGCTCCGCCGATGGTTGACTCCATATCTCCTGAAAACTATGTCGATCTGAGAAAGCAAGACCGAGATAGCGAGACCAAGACAAGACCAAGACCACGTAAAAGTGGTCTCGAGACCGGGAGACCAAGACCGGTCTCGAGACATCCAACTCTAGTAATATTATCATTGCATCTGGGAGTATGTCATGGTGCTCATTACTTTCTGAGATGTTAGAAGACGGTGAGTGACTGAGAGAGGAGACTGAACAGAAAGAATAAGACACCAGTGAGTTACCAGTGATGGACATAAAGTGCTGACGGTGGCTATAGGAGAGTAGGAGGGGAAGAACAGACCGCTGATGGAGAGCAGCGACATTAAAGAGTATAAAACAACCCCATATGGACAAATGGAAAAGTCATAAACAATACACCTATAACTAGGGCTGGGTATCGTCACTGATTTCTAGAATCGATTCAATTCCGATTCACAAGGTCCCGAATCGATTCGATTCATGATTTGATTTAATTCGATTCGATTCGATTCAATTCTATTTAAATCTGGTAAATTTTGACAGTCAGAAATATTATAATTCAGATCAGTACATATACATATTTTTGTATCAATAAAAAAGAAGCTGACACACGCAAGACTTTATCAAAGGTGTAAGCGTCGCAGCAGATGCCTTTATGTCAAAGTACCTGAAGATAAAACAGAAAAACATGAAGGTGATTTTCCTGGTCTGGATTTTATAAAAAATATTCTGCAGTACATCAAAAACTAAAGAAAACCATTAATCAACATATGAACTTTACCTCTGAAGTTACAGCGGTTTTATTAGAGACACGGTTAAGCATTTTGCATTTTGCATAATTTTAAAAAGTTTAAATTGGTTCAGTATTGAACGGCAGAAATTAGGTTTTTTTTTCGGAAGAATGTAAAAGGGAAAAAAACAGCAGCCAACAGCGCTGTAAACAACAGCAGACTTGTGCGTAACAATGAAGCGAATAATGCAGAAAACAGATTTTTAGACGGGAAACTGTTCTTGAAGTGCAGAGAGAGAGGGAGAGAGAGATTTGGGGGGGGGGGGGGGGGGGGGGGAGCGCTGTGCATCATGGTGGAAGCAAAACAGCAATTTTTATGTGAAGCGTAGTTTGGATCTTCTTTTGCTGCTGGTTCGGTCAATATTGTTTGGAGAGAGATAAAACTAACAGCTTTAGAATCAACGCAGAAAGGGCGTGAACACAATGCGCGGACCCGCCGACAGATCAGGATCAGTGAGCTGTCAGCTTCCAGCCCCGATCGTGAGAAAGGCGACATCTCACTGATTCTGATCCGCAGGTTGCGCTGTGTGTTTACGTCTTTGTGCAGAATCCGTGTTCCTGCTCTCATTTACTGTCTTAGCGGTTTGGTGGATGTTGAAATTTTGTGAGATTTTACTAGAGATTCTGGCATTTCGGGCAAAATAAATTTATATTAAAAAATCGATTCAGGATTTTAATGAATCGATTTTACGTTATCCAAGCCAGAATTAATTTTAATCGATAAATCGATTATAAAAACCCACCCCTACCTATAACTGCTTTAGAGATGATATATCTGTATTATCCTTCAACAATGGCACACATATAGAGGTTGGAGAATATAGTGTAGATGTCCATGTGGAATATCAGTCAATTACTCATGAAGTCATTATAACCCAGGATATAGTGCAAGGATGTGCTACGGTGTCAGTACATTTCCCGCTTCGTAGTTTAAAGATGAAATATTCAAATTCAAAACAAATATATGGTTCACTTTTTTGGGCAGGAATTTCTTTCTCCTGCATGTGGAGAAATCTGCTGTTAAATCAAAATACATGAACATATCTGTACAGGACAAGCTACATTCAGACTCATATTAGAATAGAATAGAATAGAATAGAATTAACCTTTATATCCCATGGATGAAAAATTTGCGTGTTACACAGCTCTTATAGCAAGGGGAATATAGAATATAAAAGGAAGACACAAAGTGGTCCTATGGGGCTTTGGAGTTGACGTCACGTCGCAATGCATTGTGGGAGCACGGCACCATTTTAGCAGGCCACGAATCAAAACAAACACACTGTGGTGGAAGGAAAATTGCTACAAACCATACTTAAAAGCAGCTCAAAAGAAAAAGGACGTTATAGAGAGATTTTGCGTCCGGATGCAAAGAGACGGTACCTGCAAAAAATACCGTGCATTGGAAATGTGGACCCGTATGAAATACTGCAAAGGAGTAGAAGACCAACCGCTATTTATTCTCGTACCTTGTCTGTGTGGTCAGCGCATACAAAGTGCACCAATTTCGCAATTATAAATCTCTGGAGGCACACATCCAATTCACCAAGGATGGGTACAAGATTTGGCTATTTTTAAGCCTCCACATTGTGAATTCGCTGTCATTCAAACAAAGGTAAGTCAGCTTGAGTACTGCGAGTAAAATACGTTTGATTCCCCCGAACATTCAAATTAGTGCAAGCATAAAATTCATTCATGAGTGGGAAATTACAGTGAGAACATGTGGAGGCTCTGTTAGAGGGATAACATAGTGAGTTCAGTGCATTGATGTGACATTGTCCTGAAGGATTTAGTCATTCTCTGTGGTTAAAGAAATTGCACTAATTAATTCACATTTATTTTAAATAATGACCTGCAGAATCTCCTTATCATATTAGGTGATTCATAAAAGTCGGACTTTATGCCTTCTCCCCTTTGAAAGTGATTACATCCTTGCATTACATACTTTAGGTTCGTTTTTTGCTGGCAGATTTTAAAAACAACAACAAAAAAACCACGCAGATTTAGAACATACCATGCAGCATTCTATAGATGGATACATAAAAACACTTTATTTGTTACATTTATGATAAATGGATTTGAAAGTAGATAAAACACATTTATGTCGACCTTGGCTCATTAAAGTTCTTGTCTTTAAATTAACTTTGCTGTGTTTGTTTGAAGCCGCCCACTGCACCTGTATTGCCGGAGTCGTGGAGACCTGCACCCATGTCGCTGCTCCTCTGTTCAAAGTAGAAGCAACAGTGAGGACCCGTGGCACAAGGACTGTTATAGATGAACCTGCATACTGGGTTTTGCAGGGTAATATGACCAAGATACAGCCAGTGGTTGGCTTCTCCTTTTCAGCTGCCCAATAAAAGGCTCTCAATCAAAACATAAACAGACCATCCGTAGTGACAGGTACAAAAGCTGTGCTCAGAAAAGAAAAATTCCACCTGCTACCATCGAGGAGTTGTCTCAACTGATGGGAAAATATTTCTCCAAGCATAGTTCTGTTCTGAATAACCCACAATGTTAGTGCCCCATGTGTAGTGTTGAAACCCAGTCAGGATTTATTTCATCCATTTCATAGGCTGGTTTGCCTGCAATAATGAAAAATAATTAGCAACTCTATAAATAGAACGGATGTTTGTTCTAACTTGAAGCTAAAACTAATAGGCTATAAAGAGTAATATGAACTTATTTAGATCTTACTTGAATGAAAATGTCTGGAGGACACCAACAGATATCTGGGGATGGTAGAGAACTGGATATCAGCTCGTCTCACAGCTGCTATCAAGGCTAGATGCCTTCGTTTGGTAACATCCGATACATGAGCTCCCTCATGTTGCTTCCAGGTGGGGAAACGATGAAAAGAGAGCCAATTTTCCAGCATATTCCCTTCCCGATCGTGCAATCTAACAACTGACAACACAGCAAGTGTGAACCATTACTGATGCTTTCCCTCCTTTAACCATTTGTTTGGCCTGCTAAAATGGCGCCTCGGCGGTCATGCCTCCTCCCGCGACATCACGCTACAAAGCCCCATATACATAAGCAATTGAAGTTTGTATTGTCCCGAATTTGACAATGGGGCACAAGACAAACCACTGGAGGCCGAGTAGAGTGCAATCAGATGAAGAGTTTATTGACAACACACGCGTGGGAAGAAGCACACAGCATCACATCTGCGAGGTTCTTCTCCCAAAATACACAGAGAATGGTTTTTATAGCATCGGAGTATAACGTTGCGTTCCAAGAACATCCTTTGGATCCTAAGAACATAATTTGCATCGTGTACAGACAATAATAAATTTTTAGAATTAAGTGCAGACACAGAAGTTCCCCTTTCTAGCATATTCTTTCCCAATATGGTGATGATCTCGGACCCTGAAGATCCCCGTAAACTTGTCCTCCTGTTGACCCATCACCTATCATCTGTTGTTAAGCAGACTCCACTAGAACAGGCTACGCAAAATGCTGATTACATTCAGGCCTTCACTCAAGCCTGCTCCTAAATTATATGTACTATATGTGTTTTATAAGCGTGTATGCAATTTTAACCTTAATACTATGTGTGTATACAATCATTATAGCTACTCCTGTAATAAAAGAATGATGTGAGATAATCACGTTTTAATGAACATCTTAATGCAGTATAAATGCTGTGGATTAAATTGTTAATGTAAAGTTAATGGTTATATTATAGCAGTAAAATAATTTCTGCAATCCCACAGTATATACAGATAACAATATACAGAAATATGTATAGAAACATTGTACATAGATATGTATAAAATGTGCAGTGAACAAACAAGCTGTTGAGTAAGATGACCAAAAGATTGTTAAACTGTGTTATAGAGTCTGACAGCTGCTGGTAAGATTGGCCTGCGGTAGCGCTCCTTCCTACAATGTCGGTGTAAAAGTCTACTGCTAAACGAGCTGCGCAGTGGTCGTACAGTCTCATCCAGGGGTGGGAGGTGTGGTCATGTTAGCTTAGACAACACCTCCCCAACCTGCTTGATGGATTTCAGCGGACAGTCCAGGACAGAGCTGGCCTTCTTGTCAGTTTTTTAAGTTTCCCCCTGTCCCTCTCTGCCATTCCACCACTCCAGCATAAAAGAGAGCAAAACACCCCCTAACTTACACTTAGTCTCAGTAATAAATTAATGATGTAAATCTCTAATGAACAACACTGTAAAGTTTCAAAATAATGGGCTTGTTCGTATGCAGCATCTTTTCTACTCTCCACTAAACATGCCTCATTCCACACATCTATACAATCATTTCACAACTACAACATTTCTTCTTTCATAAATTGACACAGAAGTATACATCAGAGACAGAGCAGCCAGGGATCGAACCACCAACCTCCTGAGCTACAGCGACGCCCAATGTACTGAGCAGACAACTCAGGAATATTTCACAGGGTTGTTTGAATGATGATCATGATTTAGGTTTAGGACGATTTAAAATTTACATTTTAGTGAATACAAAAATTATTTTTGGCTGTGTTACCACCAGTTTCTTTTGCTAGTAGATGAAACTCCAAGAAAAGCAAGACTCCACTGACTGAAACTGGATGAGCAGACAAGATGGTGATGATCCAGAGAAGCTATTATCTATTAAAGTCATTTTCTACATTGGTTTGTTCAACATTAAACATTCTACTTTTATTCATTTTATTTTTAGTTTTAGCATTTTAGCTTTTAGCTTTGTTAAGTTTTCTTAACAAAAAGAAAACTTTTAAATTTCTCCTATCCTGTCTTTACTGTTGGGATTTAGGAGCAGTGTTCACAGGCAGAGGTTTTTGCTTGGGAAGTAAAGACTTCAGTATTATCAGGGCCATTACGGTAATCAGAGGGAGGGTGCCACATGCAAATCTAGGCAAAAATCACAGAAAACAACACAGCAAAAAAGAAAAACAAAACAAAACAACAAAAAACCTGACTAAAAATAGCCCAAATGTCCAATAAAATGCCAGCTTTCTGTAGGGCTGCATCTCACTCTGCTCTCAACCAACTTTCAGCTTTGTGGTTCTGCTGTGACACTGTGTGGGATTTCTGAAATCACCCTGATCTCACTGAAAAGGGCAGAGGCGCTGTTTTCAGGAACCATTGGATTTTTTTTAGGATGTTTAAAAACAGTTGGATGATTCCTGTCTAAAGCCAGGGACTGGTTAGGATTTTGAGGCTTAAGCATTCCCACCACTGAGATTCACTAACAAACTGTACAGTAGACAGATAGACAGATATAATTTTATTTCGAACATGCAAATATAATTGAAATAACAACAGAAAAAAACCAAAAAAAAACCCAAAACTTAAAAATCATCAAGTTTTAATGTATATATCTGTCTACATAATGCTTGAAAAGGAGTAGGATGAAGTTTACACTTTTCTTGTTCCAAATTCATATCCAGGATACAACATTATTTGATCATATATGTTTAACTATGTACAAGTCTAACACATTGAACATACACAAATAAAACCATTTTCGGCACGTAAACCAGAACAACAACAAACTACATTTTTACATAAACTAATCACCCTGTCTATAAACACCCGCTTAATCTCTGAGCTTATTTTATATCTATGTGACAAACACCTTAATGAACACTTAAGGTTGGGTTACTCAGGCCTTGATCTATAAAAAAATGAGGACACAATGAGACAACTCAGTCACTGAGAGGAAGATTTCCTATATTCATGCAATTTATTATTTTTGAACAATCGTGTGAATTTTTGTATTGATGTACTTGTCTTGATTTCATCTGTACAGGTGTTCCACACACTAACTCCTCTGACTGTAATGCTCTGATATTTTACATTTGTCCTTACTACTGGCTTGCTGAACATAAGGATTCCTCTCAGGTCATGAGTATTTGGTCTTATTTGGAACAAGTTCTATGTCATGTATGGCAGTATAATAGAACAATAAAGAGTATATGATGATGTTTGATTTATGAGATCCTTAACCTTATAGAGAATTGCCAGAGACTTCGATATTTTGCCTTTGATATGAGTAATATGGGGAATCCAGGATGGTTTGTGATGTATTATCACACCAAGGAATTTTATTTCAGATACTCTGTCTAATTCAGTGTCATTTATCGTCAGTTTACTGTTAGTAGAATATGTGCAATTCCCAAATATTATGACGTTTATTACAAACCGGATTCCAAAAAATTTGGGACACTAAACAAATTGTGAATAAAAACTGAATGCAATGATGTGGAGACGGCAAATGTCAATATTCCATTCAGAATAGAACGTATGTGACAGATCAAAAGTTTAATCCGAGAAAATGTATCATTTTAAAGGAAAAATACGTTGATTCAAAATGTCACGGTGTCAACAAATCCCAAAAAAGTTGGGACAAGTAGCAATAAGAGGCTGGAAAAAGTAAATTTGAGCATAACGAAGAGTTGGAATACCAATTAACACTAATTAGGTTAATTGGCAACATGATTGGGTATAAAAAGAGCTTCTCAGAGTGGCAGTGTCTCCCAGAAGCCAAGATGGGTAGAGGATCACCAATTCCCACAATGTTGCGCAGAAAGATAGTGGAGCAATATCAGAAAGGTGTTACCCAGCGAAAAATTGCAAAGACTTTGCAGTTATCATAATCAACTGTGCATAACATCATCTGAAGATTCAGAGAATCTGGAACAATCTCTGTGCGTAATGGTCAAGGGCCTAAACCCATACTGGATGCCCGTGATCTCCGGGCCCTTAAACGACACTGCACCACAAACAGGAATGCTACTGCAAAGGAAATCACAGAATGGGCTCAGGACTACTTCCAGAAACCATTGTCAGTGAACACAATCCACCGTGCCATCCGCCGTTGCCAGCTGAAACTTTACATTGCAAAGAAGAAGCCATTTCTAAGCAAGATCCACAAGCTCAGGCGTTTTCACTGGGCCAGTGGCCGATTCTCAATATGCGTACTTGTGCGTACTTGCGTTCTCGTGTACGCGTGATACGTCATCAGTCGGAGACCAAGTACTGTTCCAATTCGAAGTACGCATCAAGCCGAGAACGCGAAAAAGTCCCGGATGTGTTCTCGCTCCGCCCGTTTTATCGAGCATGCATCGGTGTGGACTTGGTACAGCTAAATATCCCAGAATGCATTTCGTCCAAAACTCAACAGCGGACTCCCGGCACATCGTTTTCAACCCCCCCCCCCGCTCGTGGTTTTCTCACTACTCAGGTTAAAGAAACCCCAGCAGCTGTATTGAGTGTCCACTAAAATACAAATACAAGCGTTCAAACATCTCACCTGCTTGTTTTTATTAAGGTTTGTACACGTATGTACATTTACACTATTTTTATTAATAGAGGTTTTACTACTGAGGTTAAAAATGATATATAAGTCACTTAGATCACTTCTAAATGTTAATGTTTGGTTTATTTCAGTGTTTTATTTGTTCCTGAGTAAACCGGTTTGGCTGTGATTAAAGTTAAGCTTCATAACATGTTACTAACAGTTAAATTAAGAGGGGACGGCAGTAGAAACTCCGGACCTGTGACATCATCACGTACGCTGGTGTTCCAATTGTACAAATCGCGAGTCCGTGCTCGCGTTCTCGGCGAGTCCGTACTCCCGTGCGTTCTCGGCCAGTACGTACTCGCCGAGAACGCGAGTACGTACTCGCGTACTTGAGAATTGATAAACGGCCAGTGTCTGGCTCCCGAATCCAAACTGGAAGCTGGTTCCACAGAAGAGGGGCCTGAAAACTGAAGGCTCTCCCTCCCATTCTACTTTTAAATACTCTAGAAACAACAAGTAGGCCTGCAGAGCGAGAGCGAAGTGCTCTAATAGGGTGATATGGTACTACAAGGTCATTAAGATAAGATGGGGCCTGATTATTTAAGACCTTGTATGTGAGGAGCAGGATTTTGAATTCAATTCTGGATTTAACAGGAAGCCAATGAAGGGAAGCCAAAACAGGAGAAATATGCTCTCTCTTTCTAGTTCCTGTCAGTACTCTTGCTGCAGCATTTTGGATTAGCTGAAGGCTTTTCAGTGAGTTTTTAGGACATCCTGATAATAGTGAATTACAGTAGTCCAGCCTGGAAGTAATAAATGCATGAACTAGTTTTTCAGGCTGCGTAGGAGAAGGATCCGGGTACTGAAATGGCCAGTCTGCAGTCCAGATCTTTCACCTATAGAGAACATTTGGCGCATCATAAAGAGGAAGAAAGAGTGCGACAAAGAAGGCCCAAGACGATTGAACAGTTAGAGGCCTGTATTAGACACGAATGGGAGAGCATTCCTATTGCTAAACTTGAGAAACTGGTCTCCTCGGTCCCCAGACGTCTGTTGAGTGTTGTAAGAAGAAGGGCAGATGCCACACAGTGGTGAAAATGGCCTTGTCCCAACTTTTGGGGGATTTGTTGACACCATACAAACATTTTGAATCACCATATTTTTCCCTTCAGATGATACATTTTCTCAGTTTCAACTTTTCTTCCGTGATTTATGTTCTATTCTGAATAAAATGTTGACATTTGCCATCTCCACATCATTGCATTCAGTTTTCATTCACAATTTGTTTAGTGTCCCAACTTTTTTGGAATCCGGTTTGTATGAAGATACAGTGCCCTGAATCATGGAGACAAACGACAAACACAGACTCCATAATCCTTCCGCACTTGTTTCTTCTAACAACTATGTCTGTTCTGAGAACCACGCCTGAGCTTATTTGCTTTTTCCCTATTTAACAGCTTGATTTTCCTAATGATTTGCATGTTGGTGATGTAGAATCACCTACACTTAACCTTGTTTATGTTTCTTTTCTTCTCAGCTGACTGCAGGTTTCCCCAATCTTATAAACAGTACATTTGCATAATGACTGAAACCAGCCCACTGAAGGAACAATGGGCTGTGAAGTCAGTTCTTTGATCATTAATATGCAAATTGTCATGACCATTGATCAACAACCACTGATTAATGGCCATGAGTACCATTCACAGAGAGTTAGGGAATGGCTGAAATCACAGCATTATAAGATGGTGAAAGATGAACCCTCGGGCCCCCTCCTTGATTCAGAGATGGTCTTTGACTCTGCAGCCTATTTACACCTACAGGCCAGTGAACACTCTGTCGATGCTGGTTCGAGCGCGGAGTCAAGGAGGCCATTTATGTGAAAAGGGAAAGACTACCTCTGAATCTCAGATTGAAACATTTTTATGTTCAGCAATTTTTTGTAAGATCACCAATTAGAGAAGGAAAGGTGATAATGAGTAAACTGGGTTTGCCTTTGATCAAAGCTCAGAGCATACAATAATAGTTGAGAATTTATGTTTCTAAAGAGAGGTCACTCCCTTCTGGTTTCCTAATTTGACAGTAAAATAAATGAGAAGATCAAACAAAGACCTTCTTAAAAGTCAGCTTCAGTCAACAGAGGAAAAGATAAAGTGTCAACAGAAGAGAAGATAAGCTGACAGGTAAGTTATCCATCATTAATTCTAAACTTATATTCTTGTATATGTTTATATTCTAAAAATTATTCTAAAACTCTTGTAAACTAAATGATTATTTAATCCATTTTTAAAGACACAAGTTTACATGCTTAAAAAGTATTGGATATAATTATTTTGGATATGCATATAAACTTAATACTAAGCAACTTATTAGACTGGAGATAAGAAACATGATAGAAATCTTTGATAATAATTATAGTACAATAAAAATATGTTAACTATATCTGTTATACAGAAGCAAAGAATGGAAGAAATCTGTTTACTGCTCATCCTACTGCTCTCAGGTCAGTGATATTAATATCTTAAACATTTCAAATATAGCCTATAAACACAATGAGACAGACTCATGTCATTTGGGTAATTGGATTACATGCACATTTACAAAAAAAAAAAACAAAACACATCAACCACATACACTGGGAGAAATTCTTTACTTCCTCATACCACAATATCTCTATTAGTTTTAAATTGTTACTTTTTTTAAATTATTAAATTTAGATTTATTGAATGACTCTTTGCAGCTATTTTTATGGTATCTATTGAACTAAATAGTTTTTAATGTTTTGGCTGCTGATACATTTTCTCCAGCTTTGTGAATAAATAAGATATTTTTTTCTTCACTTCTTTCCTCCTCATTCTTATTATCACTGTTATTAACAAGAAGCCAGTGTATTCCTGGTGCCGATCCTAAGGCCAGATAAAATGGGATTACTTGCTTCAGGAATGGCACCAACACCAGTGCTACTGATAAGACTGGTTCCATTACAAGCTGCTGGGCTTAGACAAAGGAGGACGATAGGGGAAGGTGTGTAAATAGAGAGATTTAAAGGCAGTACGATGTGTGGGAGTAAGGATGTTTAATATAAGGACTTGCAGGTTCTTGCACTAACATTATGCACAAAGTTTAACAAATAGTTTTTGTTTTGTTTTGTTTCTCTTTTGAAACATTACATAAACATTTTTTAAAAATTACTACAAAAAAATGAACTCACTCAAGCATTAAAAAGGCCAGGGTCAGCTGACTTTTTAATTTAGTTTTTTAATGCTTTAAATGTCTTATAAAAACTCAACTAGTGAGGTAATTTTCTGTCACATATGGAGGTCTGCACACTTTTTTGCAGTTGTTTACTTTTGAAATGTGAATGAGCGAAGACTCATTGAAAGCCCAAGAACACATAAAGTCTTGAGCATTACCAGTATTATTTGTATCACAGTAAGTATGCTAATTTTCTCTAGATTTCTAAGTTTGCCACACCATTTTATTGAGATGCCAGCAAACCAATTGTAAGTGGAACTGTTACAGGCCTTCTATGGGGTCTGTTTTTATGCAGAACAGTAGAGACAGAAGACATAAGTTGCGTTTGGTCGGCAGGCTCTTCTTCGTCTGTTTTATTAAATAGAATTTCACAGCGTTCTTTTCTTTTCATGTAGGCACACACATTCCTCCTGTAACAACTAACACATCACATTCAATCAGGTTCACCAGTTAACCCCACTGGTTACCTTGCTTTTCTTGCAAGCATAAATCTACAAAATAATTGTTTTATTTCAGTCTCCTTATTTTCTTTTTTTTTTTCTTTTTTGCATGTCCTGTTTGGTTCTTTAGCCATTAGAACTGATGTCTGAAGGCCCACAAAGATACCCAACAGATTTACTTTGGATCATACAAGTCGATCATCACAGCCTTGCCGTATTGGTCCATTATATCGACCTTTGTTATTATTTTTTATTTTATTTTATTTTCAGTTGTTAAAGACAGGACAGACATGACTGGGAGAAAGGAAAGGGAGAAAGAAAGAAAGAGATGGAGGGAAAGAAAAACAAAGGAGAAGAGGGACAGTGAGAAAGGGCAATTAAAAAGAAAAAAGAAATCTCCTGGATCACCTGTTGAGAGAAGAAAAAGATAAACAGGAGTAAACAAGCAAAAAACAGAGCAACATAAGAAACGCAACACCATCGCATTAATCTACTAATACTAAATATTGAACGTTATTGTGTAGCACGCAGGACCGACAGTGCACAATGTGCTTTGAGGTAGCAGCCAAGAAAGATGTAGTTTATGTCTATGAACATTGGGCACCCGTGTGCAGACCTGTGTGCACACCTGTGTGCATCAGCGCGCTTGTATTCAAAAGGTTTCGCCCCCTAACCATAACCCAGTCTCCTTATTTACAATAAATCCTTAATTAGGTTCTGCTGCTGTTCAGCATCAACAATATTCCTGTGCAGTAATGTTAACACTGCAATTAACCTGCTTCTTACCTTATAAATTCTTTATATCTTAACAGATTCAACAATATATTACATTGGCAAACAATAAACAAACATTCTGCAATTGTCCACAAAACAGCATAAATCAGACTATTTACTTTTAACAAAACAATAAGTAAGAAATGGGTTATGTTGAAACAATCTTTACTAACTGTAAACCTTCCAGTAACATGAGGATAAAAGAGGTGTGTCACGGAGTTACATTTGTCACAAAATAAAACATGTAATAAGATCTACCTCTTTACACAACAGGTGGAGTCGCGGCTTCCATCACAAATAGCGGGAGAGTTCGCTTTCTTTCAGTCTATGAAAACACACTTTCTCAAAACATTTGTGGTCTTTAAACTAAGATAGAAAAGGTTTCTTGCCTTTATATGTGCATCACATTTAGCCAACTCAAACTACCATCCTGTTTTATACAGAAAAGTAGTAACAGGAGACATGATTTGCGTTTGGTCTACAGGCTCTTCCTCGTCTGAGGTACAGAAGTGTTGCCTATCGGCCTATCACACTCACCCCTTGTGTTGATGCCATGCAATTACATTCTCATAACTTCAACTGAAAAGTGCAATAACAGAACGCCTTTTACATCGCTAAATATTTAAAACCGATTATAATTGAGACCATACACTTGTAGGTGTCACAGAAACGGTAGCTAACACTTAAAACTGTTAAGCTAACGCAGCTACTTCACTAAGTTAACTCACTAATTTCACTATTTCACTATTGACTATAATTTCACTATTCTATATACAATTGATACAGTGCTTATCCTGGACATTAACCAAGTACAATCTTGTCCAGTTAAAGGGGAAAGAGTTAATGAAGAATTCAGAACTAACTTCCTTAGACCTGACTAAGAAATTATGATTGAAGATGCAAAGTTGGGTTTTACTCTTCTGCTTGTTGGTAAATGAGGACACTTTTTGTTTAGTGCCAATGTCCCTCTGTTCCTATTATTCCTGTGCATCTCCGGTGAGTTGACTAACTGTGTTAGCACAGCAAGCTAGCTGTTAGCTAAATGTTCCTTTTAAGTGTTGTATTATCTTTTTTATTTCCTTACTTGTTAGTACTCTAAGGCAGTGGTTCTCAAACTTTTCAAAATGAGTACCAGAGTACTCAGTAGTTAAAATGTAAGTTTTGAAATTTAAAATGAGTGCCAGCTGTGGACCATTAATGGATGGTGACCGAGCTTGCGGCTATGCAGTAGGAGTAGGTGGCAGTGTTTCACCGCCAGTTGGAACGGCTGCTGGACCAGCTGAAGGTGTTGGAATGTCTGATCGCCATCACCGCCTCCGCTCTCAGCAGTGTCACTCCATGACATGAAAGGAGGGCGATGTGTGATGACCCCCACACTTTCCTCAAGATCTTCTGGGCCATGGCATAGGCCTGCCTTTGGCCAGAGGAGGGGTGGGCACTGAGGCTGCTTTTGCTGCCTCTGAGTGATAGTGGACAGCTTGGGCGTCACGCTGGAGGGACATGTTCTCCGGGAGTGCCCCCAGATTGAAGTGGGACAAGTTTTCTGTATCGCCTGCCCTCCAACCCCCTCCCTCTGGCCGAGAGGGATGTACAGCGCACCAGTAAGGTGCCAAGGGGGTATAAGCAAAGCCTTGGTGCATACGAGCTGCACGCAGACCTTGGTTCACCAAACCCTGGTTAGGTGTGTACATCGGTACATCCACAAATATCCCATAGTGCTGCTGCGAATTATTGCCCAGTCTCCGGACTCAGTCGAGCGGTGGGGGTGTGGTCTCTAGCTCAGCTGCAGGGGAGGGGTGGTGCAGTGAGCTCAAGGGGCGGTGCCAGGGGAACTGGAGGGACAGGTGGAGATGATTCATTTGACATGATTTCTCCCATGTTTTTGTGAGGTCGGAGACAGAAAGAGGAAAGTGAGCAGACAGCTGGAAAGCTGGCAGAAGTGTGTGCCAAACCAGGAAACTGTATATGAGTGCAAAGACAATAAAAACCATTAAGCAACCACAGAAACAGTGTGTTGGTTCACAGTCCTTTTACAGGAGGTAAAGTAGAGAATGCACGGTTGATCATTACTGAGGCAGTCTCTCCTGCATGAACTCCAGGTACAGGTTTTCCTGTGTGGGTGCCTGATGCCACAAAGTGGACTCAGAGCTGTAACACTATCCATGGCTGTGGTATGGCACAAATGTGGGTGTTTCCTCATCTCCCAGAGGAGTACAAATTGTAATGTAACAGACCTACAGGCACTCAAAAACGTTTGAAAATATAAAGATCCAGACTATCAGCAGTGATTTATCCACTTTAAGACCTCTGTGAAAATGATTTCCACATCATTTACAGTATATATCACAGAATTCAAGGCCTCTATAAGCACAGAGCATACAGAGAAAAGTACTGAACTGAATCAGCTTTATTTTCATTATTTATATTTTATTAATAATTATATTTTATTATCTGTATCTTTACCGCACACTTCTACACATGTGTAGATACTGTAGGTCAGTGAATGCTTGAATTGTACTGATAAGAATATAATAGACATTCAACGCTAAGAGTCAGCACACTGTGTTAGAGGCTGGGATTTGATGAATTCATCATACATCAAACTATTAATGACTTCAAATGTCATTAACAAACACTCCTATGGAGGGATAGGAGTGACAAAATGAATTAATTAAAAACAACATTAAGTAATTAATTAAATGCCCATTCATGTCATTTAAACATTGAAAAAAATATTTATTTATTTATTTTACATTTTATTTAATTAATGACACATTTAATTAATTAATTGTATATTTAATTAATTATTTATTGACACATTTACTCAATTATTATTTGTTATTTATTTATTTCAGGACTGCCAAAATGAATTAAATAAATCATCAATAAATAATTAATTAAATGTGTATTTATTTAATTCATTTTGGCAGTCCTAACCCTGCGGCTGTGTTCATGAATTAATTTTATCTGCCAGCATTACCCATCAAACTTGGGGGGCGGGATTAACGCTGATCAAGTCAAAACCATTGCTTTGGCCTGGTGGCCATTCTTTTTAGAAAGCGTTTCTCGACACCAAAAACCAGCATGTGGACTTGTTTGTGTCTCACCAAATGCACTTTTAGTATTTTTTTAGCCGAGTGTAGTGGAGTGTAGTGGTATTTGCAGAAGTGTTTCAATGACTTTAGAGATGCCTCCCTGCCCAGTCTCACGGCAAAGCGTGTGATAGACCCGCTTTCTTTGCAAGTGGTTGAGCTGCTATACCGCAGACAAAGCTCAGGTCCTGGTACACAATTGTAACTCGTAACCCCACTGACTGTCACACTGACTTCATTTACTAAAGTTATATATATCGGTCTTTATCTCCTGATGTTCCTTTGAGTCATACTTGTTTTAGCCGGCAAGTCTGAATTATAACTAACATTAAAAACATGTTTAAGGAAGAGAGAGAGCAAATAAATTTGATTAACGTCTGATCTTTGTGTTTTTTTTCAATAATCAGTGTGACCTGTGCATACACGCACGATCTTTATAAAAAGAGACAACATTGGTGTTTCCGTCATATAGTAACTGTTTGGTTTAACTGTACAAAGCTTGTTAGACACTATGAAACACATACAGACTTCTCGATGTTTGACCAATGTTTTCATTGTAAATATTAATCATGAGGGTAAACAGGCAGTCCAGCTGCTGCCTCAGAGAACTGTATACACGGAGTGAGGTCAGCATATCCAGGATATCTTACAACACTGTTATAAAAGAGATAAATGCTTCAGTTTGTGGCAGATCAAAGTGGAATGAATGTGACTGATTGAACAGGTGCTCGTGTGTTCTGTGTTATGAGCATTTCCAGCAGCATTAAGAGACTCAGAAGCAGATTGGAAACAAGTATAATAGCATTTATACATTTAAGAAATCACCAAATGAATACACGCATGTCCCTGCATGTTTAAAACACATTCCTCCATCATTCCCCTGCTTTAAACACTTAAAACATCCTGTAAATGAAAGACTGCATGAAAACGTGGTGCTTCCAGCTGATTTATAATCAAAATGGTCAAACCTGCTTCGACAGTTTGAGTTTGTATTCTCTCAGCTGCAGACTCGCTGCTGCTTAAAGGTTTGAGAGCAAAGATTAGATATAAAAACAAACGTCAACCATGAACTCAATCTACGTACACATTTGGTATGAGGTCAGCAATTACAGTGTCTATATCCTGTTCTAAGGTCATATATGTAAAATTATTGTCTGACCTGCATCGATCCAGCCGCTCAAAGTCTGTGCTTACCATGGTTACTGCATAGGCAGCTGTAATTTAAACAGCTGACACTCCGGTAACTTAGCAGCGATATGAGTGTTTATGTTTTTCAGAATGTTTTTCATGTTTTGCAAAAGAACTGTCTGACTTGGTTAACTGAAGTTAACTTGGATAAATTATAGTTTAGGAGTTTCATAGATAACACCCACGTGAGCTGTGTCCTCAAAAATCTGAACTTGCGTGGACGGTACACCACTACACTGAGATAAATAGGCGATTAATGAAATACACAATAAACTAGGATATAAATCTTGAGGTGGTATTAACATGTTTAGTTATAAAGGACACCTTCCTGCCTTTGGTCTCATTCATGAGCATTATTAGTTTTCTTCTATCCAGAAGTCTGCATGTGTTTCACAGTTTCTAACAAGCCTTTGGCAGTTAAACGTAATACGACCGAAACACCAACATAAAAACCAAAAAACAGCCACCCCACACAAACAGACGATTTAATATTTCTGGACAGGTTGGACTCTTCCAGTATCCACAAACAGCATGCTGGTTCAGATGCCGCTCCTCTTGGTGGAAATGCGATTCCTCTTTCCTCCTTGTATAAAAAGGATTTTCAATGTTTGTTTTAATTCAAAAACCAACACATATGAACTCCAGTTAATAAAGAAAAGCAAATGGTTCAGTCTAACGTGCTCAAGTGAGACAGTAAAACTATGCAGTTATGAAACTTTAAGCTAAGCCAAACAGATTTTCTCAATTGTAAATGAACAACATAAGCTAATTGTTATTTTCTAGCTAATCTTAGAATGACTGTTCAGTACAGAAATGAAGCCCAACAATCATGTTTTACAGTCCCGTGGTCTCAGCCTCAGATACTTATTAAATCACACAAAGCTCATGTAAAAACAAACAGATGAACAAAATAAGTTTCTCCTTCATTTCTGTCAAACAATGCCGTATGAAACATTTCCAGCAGTTAGTATCATGGTTGCTAGGCAACCTGAGCAGCGCGACAGAGGCTAGACCGTCCAATTTCACAGCCTCGCACTTCCAGCCTTCGCGGTCTTCAAAGCACCCACGTAGACCATGAAAGCCGCGCACTCCGAAGGATGCAGCCACTGAATTGGGAAACAGCCTTTGTTCCTGGGCTGATGAGAGAGGAGGCGAGAGATGCTGGGAAGAAAAGCAAATAGCCCAACCTGTGTTTGTTGTGAATGGTATACGTCACATAAACGTGAGTTAACGTCCCATGTTTAAGATGTTTTACCTTATTACTTGAGTGTATTGGTTCTTGCTAGCTTTGGCATATGTGCTAATTAGCGATAGCTATGGTGTCCAAGTTAGTTGATAGTTCAGCTTATTTGCTCCCTTTATCAATTAATGGGACTTTGTATGCTGTAATATTACTGTAGTATGTAGTGGCTAACTAGAGGGCCGATTGTTTACTAACTGCCTCAGTATAAATATTTCATCCCTTGTGTTGGAGTGCCCTCTTGTGGCACCTTTTGGGTAGTGGTTTAGTAAATGTGAACGCTGTTAGACGTGGTATCAGATTGATGTACTGCCCTAGCA
This sequence comes from Pelmatolapia mariae, assembly GCF_036321145.2. NCBI lineage: Eukaryota > Metazoa > Chordata > Actinopteri > Cichliformes > Cichlidae > Pelmatolapia > Pelmatolapia mariae. Next base: position 17,978,726 of record NC_086229.1, on the reverse strand, counting down.
GAGTTGCTGTGGAGGAATTTCTGGCCAGCTTTATGACCCTTTAATCTCTATTCATGTTCTAATGGATGTCCTGTTCTTGATCACAGAAACCACATTATATCACCCCTCCACATCCTCCTACACTATGCCGTATTCCCTTGTACCTTCAATCTGAGTGCAAATAAACTCCACCTGTTACAATCTACTGGAGTCAGCCTCTCCTTCTGACCGAGGATAACTATTGTAGCACAAGTCAACATTAAACTGACGCGCACCATTCTGTACACAGCCTGTCTTAGTTCTTTAAACTCTAAGTATGATAAAATAATGTGGTAACATCTGATGAGTTTACTGTCAGTATTTTTAATCATGAATTTAAAGGCTGTAGGTTGCAGCCATTGCTCTAACACTGTATAAGTTTAACTTGCTGGTTCTCTCAGTTTGAGATCCTTCAAGGTTTATTTGTGAGGATCAAAGAAGCTTACAAAAAACATAGCTAGCTTGTACAACTACGACGTAAAATGTTCATAAGCTAAGTTGATCTTAAACTAACGGGGCTAGGTGCGGTGATGCTACCGTTAGCCATGTTAGCACATTACCTAAATCCTGAGGCTGAATGTGTGTGCCTTTGCACAAGCACACTTGCTTCTTAGCAGGGCAAAGCTAAGAGCACAAACAGCAGCATAGAAAAATCCAGGCAGCCAGCCTGTGTCTGTCCAACCAATCAGAGAGCTCCTTACACCACACCGTGCAGCTAATTTGCATCGCAGCAGGATTCCAGAAATTAGATTGCTAATCCAATAGCTAATATAATAGCTAATCCTTGAGCTAACAGGAAAGGGAAATGTATTTTCAAATGAGGAGTGGAGTCGTCATTTTAAATGTCAGAAATAAATCTTTGAGTTTTGAAACCATTTACTAATGTTTTTTAAATTGTGTTTTAAAAACAATTTTGAAAATCTGTTTTTTAATTTGGAATTAGAAAATGGTTTTTGAAATGACGTTTTATTGAGAATTTAATTACTTTTTGGGAAATGCATTTTTGATTGTAATTAATTCATGGATTAATGAACCACCCTTTTCAGTTAATTCATAGCGTCTCAATCGGATTCAGGTCAGGACTTTGACAAGGCCACTCCAAACTCTTCGTTTTGTTTTTCCTAAGTCATTCAGAGGTGGGCTTGATGGTGTGTTTGGTTCATTGTCCTGCTGCAGAACCTACGTGCACTTAGTTTCTTAGGGTGGGTCCTTGGTACTTCTGAGGTTAGCATACCAGATGTGATGGGACGCACACCTCCAAAAAGTTCAAGTTTTGTCTTGTCAGTTCACAGAGTATTATTTTATTCTAATTTTTGCTTCATAACTTTTGCACTGTCCACTTCCTGCTGTGACAAAACAAATTTCCCACGTGTGGGACTAATAAAGGTTATCTTATCTTATCTTATCTTATTTCCCCAAAAGTCTTGGGGAACATCAAGATGGGGTTTTTTTTGGCAAAACTAAGATGAGCCTTTATGTTCCTTTTGCTCAGAATTGGTTTTCATCTTGAAAATGATGAACTCTGACTTTAACTGAGGCAAGTGAAGCCTGCAGTTTGTTGGATATTGTTCTGGGGCCTTACCTCCCAAATTTCATTGGATCACAGCATGATGTCTTGCTTTTCAAGATCTTTTGGTATATACCACTTTGTCACTTGTAATCAGATGTGACACACCACAGTTAATTTATGTTATAACACTAGATGGGGGATAACTGCTTTTTCACACAGGGACATGTAAGTTTGGATTTTCTTTTTTTTACCTTTGTCTAATATTAAAATTTGTTTGATGATCTTAAACATTGAAGTGTGACCAAGTTCGATTCAAATGGCTGAAATGAGCTGACTAAAATGAGCTGACTTTTTGTGTTTTTGAATGATGAATTATGAGTTAGTCTTTACTCACTCATGAGGTGCAACCAGCAAAGAGCTCAATGTTTCAGGTGTAAAGTATGCACTGTGATAAATGCTAGAGTTTTGTATTCAGACTCATAGTGACTTGAGACTTCTTCACTGGGTGATGAAAACCGATGACACTGTCATTGAAAATAATTTCCTTTAATTCTTTTACAACTTTTGTTAAGTATAAATATTTCTTTATACAGCATTAGTCATTAAGTCACTTAAACACCCCACTCACACAATGTACATTCCCAAATTTTGAACTGTAAATTTCCAGATTGTTTAATTTAATTTAATTTTCTTAATGCATATAATTCACTCATTTACTGCACATAATGTACTCTTTGTATATATTTAATATATATTTACATAAATTTGTGATTAAAATTAAGAGGTAACTCTGAAATATAAAATAATAAGGTATAAATGCATTAAAGATACAAAATAAATTCTAACAATGTGACAGAGAGTCTGTGACAGTTAATACAGTACTATTAATTTAGACAATATACCATATCTAATAACATGCAATCAGTTCCTCTGTTTCAATAATGACATTTCTGTATCAGGGAACGAAAAAATAGTTGGTAAAAATTAATTGCCTCCCAATAATCTGTTCAGTTCTCTGAATCATGAAGACAAATGACAAGCACAGACTTCATAATCCTTCCCCACTTGTTTCTATTGACACCCATGCTGTCTGTTTCAAGAACCACGTCTGAGCTTATTTGCATTTTTTCCCTATTTAACAGCTTGATTTTCCTGATGATTTGCATGCTGGTGAAGTAGAATCACCTACGCTTAACTTTGTTTATGTTTCTTTACGTCCCAAAGCACATCATGCTTGTTGCTTGTTGGTCAATATATCATAGAAATATGTTAAATTAAAGTTTAACACTTTGGTGCCAGTGATAATAATAACAACTGTACTGCATTAAAACATTCACAGCAGGTGGGAAATTCAATCTTTAGGTAATGATGTGATTAAACCTGCTTCCAGGTCCAAACTATTCTGAGTTTATTAGGGCTGTTGTGCGTTTTTAAGATGTTTTAATGCTTTCTATCTTGTTCTATTTAATCTGAACAAGCCCCTAAAAAATGCACATCATTATATACCAGCTAGCCCAACTTCAGTAACCCTACAAACGCCACTGCAGTTTAGTTTTCTGTCTTCATTTATGTTGGAAGTGATAGCAGATTTGTACGTTTAAATTTTTGCTGTGGTGGTTAAGCTGCCAAATTTTTGGATTCATGACCCTCCTTCATGGTTTGTGCATGTCAAAGCTCAGTTCGCTCTTCGTGGCATTTCAGCTGACAACACGAAATACCATCATGTGGTGGCCTCGCTGGATCCGCTGTCCACCTGCAGTGTGATGACCCTTCTCCGGGATTCCCCAACCTGAGGGACATACACAGCTCTCAAGGCGCTGCTGCTGAGGCGCTACTCCCTCTCCGACGCTGCGCGGGAGAAGAAACTCCTCACTCTCTCTGGCCTGGGTGATGGTACTGCTCTCAAGCTCACGGAGAGCACACTGTCCTTGCTTGGAACGGATGACAGCAGATTCCTCTTCACTCACCTCTTCCTCCGACAGTTGCCTGCTCCAGTGTGAGATTGCCTCGCCAACTCCCCAATGCTGGCCACGAAGGATTACCGCTTACACGCAGAAGAAGCGGATCACATTCTCCTGGCTACCAGGAGCTTCAGCAACTCACCAACAGCATCTCCCACGACCCCACCAATTCTCCTGGGGGCCTCCGACTCACCGATGGTGGCTGCGATCGCGGCACCACGGAAAAGGGCTGTGTTTATTCACCATCAGGTTTTGGCGTCACTGCACGGTGCTGTCTGTCGCCTTGAAGTTTTAAGGCCTAGGGAAATGATCCCACCAGCACTCTGTAGCAGCCATGACTGCTGTCGATAAGGAAAGGCTGCTCTTCATAGAGCACTCGAGTATGGGGAAACGTTTTCTGGTTGACTCCAGCTCCCAGAAGAACCTCGGGAACTCTTGTGTCATCTTTGCATACCTCCACAATGGTATACTATTTAATCTTAAAAAAAATTGGAGATTTCCCGTGTACCACTAGAGAGAGCCCAAGTACCAGCAGTAGTACGCGCACCACAGTTTGAGAACCACTGCTCTAAGGTAATCAGAGATGTTTTTCTGAAAGATAGGAAGTAAGTTTTATTGGCTGTAAAGGGATGATGTGAACGGTCTTTGGAACTATGCACTACATCTATTACTACAATTATGACCAAGGGGTTAAATGACACTGTATTCATTTGGAGTACAGTAACCTGTATCCTGTTCATGAACTTAAAGACTCGAGTCTGGATCAGTGTATCAGAGCACAGTGTCCTGTTTATTTTTTTTTGTTTTTTAATTTAACTTGTTGCTACAAACACTGGACTACAAGGAATTTCTCATTGTTATTGTTTTGAAAATGAATGTTAACCAAGCAGGTATTGAATAATAAGAAAACCAAAACATTGGTATAGTATATGTACATATTACAGTTTTAATAGTTTTCTGAGTCAAATCTGCTATTCAGATATTCAACACTACATATCATGTTTTTCTGTATTTGATATTAAGTTAAAAATGGTTGATGCAGGTCAAAGATCACCAGTGTGGTATTTTCTTGGCCTTGCCCATATGGAAAAGATATATATAAATCTTATAAGTTTGTATCTGTCTTGTGTGAAACTTGTATGAAAAGCATACAAGAGTGAAAACAGATATAAGATCCCTAGAAAAATTATATACAGTGGCTTGCAAAAGTATTCAGCCCCCTTGAACTTTTCCATATTTTGTCACATTACAGCCACAAACATGAAGCAATTTTATTGGAATTCCACGTGAAAGACCAATACAAAGTGGAGTACACGTGAGAAGTGGAACCAAAATCATAAATGATTCCAAACATTTTTTACAAATAACTGAAAAGTGGGGTGTGCGTAATTATTCAGCCCCTGAGTCAATACTTTGTAGAACCACATTTTGCTGCAATTACAGCTGCCAGTCTTTTAGGGTATGTCTCTACCAGCTTTGCACATCTAGAGACTGAAATCCTTGCCCATTCTTCTTTGCAAAACAGCTCCAGCTCAGTCAGATTAGATGGACAGCGTTTGTGAACAGCAGTTTTCAGATCTTGCCACAGATTCTCGATTGGATTGAGATCTGGAGTTTGACTGGGCCATTCTAACACATGGATATGTTTTGTTTTAAACCATTCCACTGTTGCCCTGGCTTTATGTTTAGGGTCGTTGTCCTGCTGGAAGGTGAACCTCCGCCCCAGTCTCAAGTCTTTTGCAGACTCCAAGAGGTTTTCTTCCAAGATTGCCCTGTATTTGGCTCCATCCATCTTCCCATCAACTCGGACCAGCTTCCATGTCCCTGCTGAAGAGAAGCACCCCCAGAGCATGATGCTGCCACCACCATATTTGACAGTGGGGATGGTGTGTTCAGAGTGATGTGCAGTGTTAGTTTTCCACCACACATAGCGTTTTGCATTTTGGCCAAAAAGTTCCATTTTGGTCTCATCTGACCAGAGCACCTTCTTCCACATGTTTGCTGTGTCCCCCACATGGCTTGTGGCAAACTGCAAACGGGCCTTCTTATGGTTTTCTGTTAACAATGGCTTTCTTCTTGCCACTCTTCCATAAAGGCCAACTTTGTGCAGTGCACGACTAATAGTTGTCCTATGGACAGATTCCCCCACCTGAGCTGTAGATCTCTGCAGCTCGTCCAGAGTCACCATGGGCCCCTTGGCTGCATTTCTGATCAGCGCTCTCCTTGTTCGGCCTGTGAGTTTAGGTGGACGGCCTTGTCTTGGTAGGTTTACAGTTGTGCCATACTCCTTCCATTTCTGAATGATCGCTTGAACAGTACTCCGTGGAATGTTCAAGGCTTGGGAAATCTTTTTGCAGCCTAAGCCTGCTTTAAATTTCTCAATAACTTTATCCCTGACCTGTCTGGTGTGTTCTTTGGACTTCATGGTGTTGTTGCTCCCAATATTCTCTTAGACAACCTCTGAGGCCGTCACAGAGCAGCTGTATTTGTACTGACATTAGATTACACACAGGTGCACTCTATTTAGTAATTAGCACTCATCAGGCAATGTCTATGGGCAACTGACTGCACTCAGACCAAAGGGGGCTGAATAATTACGCACACCCCACTTTGCAGTTATTTATTTGTAAAAAATGTTTGGAATCATGTATGATTTTCGTTCCACTTCTCACGTGTACACCACTTTGTATTGGTCTTTCACGTGGAATTCCAATAAAATTGCTTCATGTTTGTGGCTGTAATGTGACAAAATGTGGGAAAGTTCAAGGGGGCCGAATACTTTTGCAAGCCACTGTAAATGAAACTTGTATGTTTTGGATACTAAAACAATATATGAAAGTGGCCACTTTCATGAGTAAATCATATAAGCCTTATATGATTCACTATATGAAGTAGGCCACATGAAAGTCTTTTATAAGTTTTTTCTGGTGTAGGCCAAGAAAATACTGTTGAACTTATGACATGTACTTATGCTGATAAATTTAGCAGTACTCAGTGCGATTGAGGCAATCATTTGCGTTTAATATTTTTATGTTTTGTCTGACATGGTTTTTTTTGTCTTAATGTCTAGATCTTTGACTTTTGTGTAATTAAGAAAGATTACAAAAGTGAACAATAAATATTGAGTTTTGCTAAACAAAAAAAGAGATTCCAAAAATGTTGTATTACATATACTATTAGTTGTACTATATTAGTTGCACATGATTGCATACACATAGATTTTGCAGTTTGACAACAGAGAAGAGAAAAAGAAATAGAATTAAAAATATAGCTCATTCACCAGCAGGACTTTCTTTTATGCAGTGATGTGAAATAAAAACTTCCCTCAAATGTGTTGAACCAAGAAATGTGACAAACTAAATATTATAAAAACTAAAAGGACAGAAATCTATGTAAAAATGCAAGATAAGTAAGTAAAATATATAAAAAAATATACTTAAGTACTACAACAAATTATTTATGCTTTGTTACTTCCTGCCTCTGGTTAAACTCCATTTAGTATGACTATTTATATTGTCTTTTCAGTCTTTTTCAGTGATTCGTTGAACAGCCCAGTTTCGACAATAAAAACTTTTATATCCAGAGAATACCACTTTGTGAACCAGCTGATGACCTGGACTGAAGCTCAGAGTTACTGCAGAGAACACTTCACTGACTTGGTCACCATCTACAACAGCGACATCAACCAACTGCTTCTCTCAATAGGACCAAGTATTGACACTTGGGCTTGGATAGGTCTCTATGATGATCGTTACAGCTGGAAGTGGTCCATGGAGGGAAAACTTTTTTATGTTGGCAGTACACATGAATTTTTGATCTGGGCTAACGGCCAACCAGACTGTGTAAATGCAAAGGAATACTGTGTGGCTCTTCAGGGACAAACACAGATGGATGACAGACCCTGCGGAGATTCTTACCCTTTCCTGTGTTACAATGGTAGGAAAAAAGATTTGTTGCCCTAGTTATCCCTACAATTTAATGAGATTCATAACATGTGTTTCAAAATTCTTTGTTTCTTTTAATCTTTTACAGCCAAAAATACAAGTTACATCTTAGTGATGGAGAACCAAACCTGGTCAGCGGCTCAGTCGTACTGCAGGACATACCACACAGACCTGACCAGTATAAGAAGCAAAGAGGAGAAATCCAACATCACGCTCACTTTGAATGGATCAGGGGTTCAGTATGTGTGGATTGGCCTCTACAGGGATCCCTGGGCCTCCTGGTCTGACAACACCACCTCCACATTCACTAACTGGGAGTCTGGTCAGCCTAATAACCTCAATTCAGTTGAATACTGTGGAGCATTTAATTTAATGACAGGGGAATGGGCTGATGGCTTCAGCAACTACAAAAACTATTTTTTCTGTTTCACAGGTGAGCACCAAAATGCAAACACTGTAAGATCCTGTCATCATGTAAAACACTAATGTTTGTGTTTTTATATGTGGTTCATTTTAGCAGGGAGAAAGCAAACAGTGGTGAAAATGAAGCTTCAGTCAGAGGCAGACATGCACAGCACAGAGATCCAGCAGCAGGTTTCACAGCAAGTCAGCAGTTCAGTCACCAACACAAACTTGACACAAGTTCAAACTATGCTTCATGTTTTTCATCATCTGGACATTTTGTCCAGCTGTCAGGCCTCATGCTGTCAGAAGGACTGACAGACTTCAGGATTCGTTGGAGGAAAGTCCAGAGTTACCATGACGACCATTCAAAGAAGCAGGATGTGGACGGTGGCTGCAAAACTGAAGTCTGACTGGACTGAACCACTTCATGTGTGAAGTTAATAACATGCTGTGCTGAGCTGTCTCATCCTTTAAATCTTTCAATATTTCAGAGTGTAAAGTTCCACCAACAGCTCATTTGTTCAGCTGCAGTTGTAGTTTGGTAGAAATTCTTTAATCAGAGGTCCACTCACTAGTTTCCCTGATAGGCTCTAGTCTCTTGTTTTGTTTTGCAGTGTCCCTTTCAACACTTTAGACACTGTCCTTCTGTGGACGTCACTGCACAGGCTTTGTCTGTGTGCAGTTCATTAGGATTCATAGTTCTGTTTCATTGTGACAGCAACCTCTGCTGACCTACACAAATGATGGAGAAGAAAGTGAGGAGGGCCAGAGATCTGCTTGAGAAATTCAGGGTGGACAAGAAAACATTGTACTGTTTATGTCCTGTTTCTACTTCTACTGTTTGATAACTGTAACAGCCATGAATAACAATCCCAAACCTTACCTGATATAAATTAGGGTCATCATTTTCAATGGAGTGCAGTTGCAATGCATGCTGGATGTCCTCGTATCTGTCACTTTAACTTGACTGTTACTTTGGTGGAGCAGACAAAGTCACAGAGACCTAACTGTAGTAAGTAGAGCAGGTGATGGGTAAAGTTTGCGCTGGTGTTGCCATAGTTACTGTTGTGATCTTAGTTTTTGACTTGTATTTTCTCCTGTGTTGACATGTTTGTCTGTTTTTGTAGTTTTCAGCTTTCTTCATGTTATTATTTAACCCTCGTATGGTGTTCGGGTCTGTGAGACCAATGCCATTTAGAGGCCGCTGCCCCTTTAGGCAGTATATACCATCAAAACCTGCAAAATATGGTATAAAGATATTTGCACTTGATTATTACTGATTTTATTTTTTTATAACATTTTATTTAAAAAAAAAACGAGAAGCACATTAATTTATAAATGTGATCGAACAAAGGTAAAGGGGAAAAATTAACCATGTTTGCTGTTCATATGGCTCGTAATTGGGATGAAGTAAACATCTGTTGAGTAATTTAACATAAAATTGTTTGATAGTGTTAATTGGAAAGCCAAAACTCTAACGGGTCCACCAGACCCATGAACACTGACTGAGTAACAAAAATACGAACACCATACAAGGGTTAAAGGGTTTTTATGTGTTCTGAAGTTTAATTCACGTTTTTTGTGTTACAAATAATCAACAGCTATTTCAGTTAAAAGTGATGCATCCATGTAGGCAGGTACACAAAAAGTTATATAAAACAAGAGATACATATTAAAAAAATATGGAAGCATGCAGGTTTATCAGTTTTTATTGCCTTGTGCAGCTACTTTTCTCATTTAATAAAAATTCGACTATAGAACACTTACGTCTTGCCAATACTCACCATTTTGTTTGTTTCATTAGCTTAGCTGGAGTGAACTCATGAAAATAAAGACTATTTTTCTATTAGTAAATGAATGAGTACTTTGTGGGTTTTTACACTGAGTGATAAATCAGGTAACATTGTTACAGTTCCATGAAATTAAAGCTAGTTTGACAATGATGTTTTTTTAGTTTTTTTTTTTTTCTCTCTGTAAGTTTGAGGTTTATGATGGTTTTCAAATGTAAAAGGCCTGAATGTGATTTCTACAATCTAAAAAAAAGAGGAGCTGTAGTGGAAACAGGAAGTTTGAAAAAGAGAGCTGACTTAAAACTGCAAAGAAACTTATACATGTTTAGTTACCTGTTGTTGTTGGGAAGTATGTTATACGCATGTTGCGGTTATGCTTTATACTAGAATTGTGTTTAATATATAACTTTTTATAAATTACAGTAAAAAGTCCAATCCCAATGTTCCTGCTCAGATATGAAGGCCGAACGCTGTCTCAGAGTGAAACTGGAGGAGCCTGAGGTCTCACAAAAAATCTCTTGAATATTTTCTGTGCGTCTGTATGTCTGCAGACTTTGACTAAAGGCATCACCCACAGCACTGTGATGTTAACCACAGGTTAACCAGGGCAATCATGAAAGCACAAGAAATAAAAACTAAACTTAAATAAGCACGAAAAAAGAAACTAACTCTTAAATCTGAGGGTTGATTGGGCTTTGGCCAAATGCCACACCTGTAGGAAAATAAACTGTAACAGATTAAAAAGTCATTGATGCACATCACTGATAATCAATAAAATGAGATAAAGAGCTTGATTTTTTTTAAACCTTTGAATCTTTTCAGCTTATAGTTCACATGCTAAAAGATATATGAAAAACATGTTATTGATGCACTTTGGCATGTTGCAATGACATAATGTTATTACTCACAGACTGACACATTAAAGCTGTCCCCACTGTTGCATTTGAGGAAGACGATCTCTGGATGTTTCTGAACAGCCTACAACAGCTGGCTAAACAACAACATCTGGTTATAAATTATGTTAGCTTAAATTAATGTCATAGTAGACAAATAGGTGTATACCTCGTGTATGTCAGAAATGTGAGAATGGTTGATGGTGACCTTTGACCTTGTGTTCGGGACATTCCCTTTGACCTTTCTGGAAGCGTCCCAGAAGTGAGAAGCGTGACGAATTATGAAGAGCATGGAGGAGAAGGCAAAGAGAAATTCACACCTAGAAACATTATTGTGGGGTCAGAACAAGGCATACCAGCAGATTCTGAGGAGCCAGTGGAGATCAGTGATGCATCAGAATCTCCAGTTTTCTTTCAACAGGTGATCCAGCAGATTTTTTTTAGTTTCTTCTTTCCCTGTCCCTCTGCCCCTCTGTTTTTCTTTCTCTCCCTTTCCTTCTTTATTTCTCCCTTTCTTATCCCCCAGTCATGTCTGTACTGTCTGTAACAACTGAAAATAAAATAAAATAAATAAATAAATAATAATAACAAAGGTCAATCAAATGAACCAATACAGCAAGGCTGTGACGATCTACTTGGTAAAGTAAATCTATTGGGCATCTTTCTTGGCCTTCAGACAAAAATTCTGATTGCCAAAGAACCAAACGAGACAGGCAAAAAAAAAAAAAAACCTCCAGTCAAAGCACGTATGGCTGTATAGAGACAGAATGATCACAGTAGGTAGTTTGCCTTTTGCAGTCATGCAAAACAGCATATTTGTAATATGTAGCACACCTGCAGAATAAGAAAAGCCAGCCTGCTTGACTTTCATCTACTGGAAATATCCCCCTGACTGTAAACCCCGCCCGAGATCTTCAACTCCTCTCAGACCCATTATTTCAGCCAGGCAGGCTCTTGCTCCAGCCACCGAGAGACCGGGGGACGGTTTTGATCCGAGCAATTGAATGTATGGTCTTTTAACGAGTGAAGCGCGCAGTTTTCGAAAGCAACAAGACAGCTTTGCAGACTCTCCGCAAATACACGAGTCCTTACCAGCTGCCCTGCAACTCAGTGTTTTAGGTCCCCTCACCACATTCAGGTGTTTGTCTGCTTCACTCTTTCAGATATTTTTTGATGAACTCCCAAAGAGTCATTTTTACAGTACAGAAGACTCTGCCTGTGGATCTGAGGACAACAGCGGACACAAACAATTGTGAAGAAGCGACGGGCATTTGATAGCAGGTCTTAGATAATTGTGCGTTATTGTGTCTGATTATGAAAAGCACAACGTTTTGGAAGAGGCATACAGGAACTGTGGAAAAGCAAAGGTGTGTAAGTTCTCTAAAACTGCTTTTCAAATGTGACAAATGTAATATGATCATCAAAGAATATGAACATGTTAATGTTTTTCTTACACTGTATGCAATTTTTATAGAAGCCTTGTTTATTGTATGAATGTGTAATCATGTATCTTTGAGTAAGTGAAAGCAAAAAAAAGGAAAAGAAAAAGAAAAAATAGAGAGATTATGAACAAAATGCATTACATTTCTTTTTGGTATATTAAAAGTTTCTAACTTTCATTTTTCCCACTCTGATTTCCTGTAGGATCCACATGGAAATCAGTTTAGAGTGAAATTCAGTTCAGATGACTCATACAACACTGACTGTGTTCGACCTTGCACAGCGCTGGAGGCAATAAAACCTTTAGAAAGATATAAGAAGATGGTTAAAGCAAGATATTATCATATTTGGTCATTAATAAAGAGGAAGGAAGGAGAGGAGGCTTGAACCCAGGCTACATCCATTTTAATGACAAGTGAGAGCACAAACATCTGTTAACGAGAGAACTTGTTTTTCTATCGGAAAGATTGAATGTACTGCTGATGTGAACCATCAGCAGTACATTAAAGTGTCACTTCAGTAATGCTGTTGGCAGTGTTGGGAAGGTTACTTTTAAAACTACAGATTACAGAATACATGCCCCAAAATGTATTTTGTAACGTATTCCGTTACGTTACTCAATGAGACTAACGTATTCTGAATACTTCGGATTACTTAACCCTTTAAGACCTACCATAGAACCAAGTCCACCAGAACTTATATTATATTTTTACATGTTGTAGTGCCATTTTTGGGAGCATTTCAAGTTGCTATACATCAATACAAGCATTACAACCAAAATTATAATAATATGTATGTCACGGTTTGCCGGGGAAAGCCGTGTGGAGATAAATTAGGACCCAAAATAGTTATGTTGCAATAGACGTAGGCTGCCGGGCACTCAGTGTTTCTTCTTCATTCACCATGTTTGTAGATACAACTCTCTGCCTTTAATTATGAGTTACTGTATTATTGTCTTTACCTTACAATATAAGATGTAAATATGAAGCACCTTTAGCTGACTGCTGTGCTATAAGAATAAAATTGAACTGAAGGTAACACTGTAATGTGTGTGTCTGTGTGTGTCCTGGAACTACCTGCAGTACTGTAAGACAAAACTGAAAGCTACTGGACCAGTTCTAGGTTGGCAGGAGTGGAGGAGCAAAGCACAGTGAAAAGACCAGAACTGGAAACCTTTAAATGAAAAGCCGGCATCTTTAATAAAACATAAACAGAGAAACAAAACCAAATCAGTGACAGTTGAGTAGGTCATGCTTAATCTTCCATGGATCAAGATCATTTTAGTTAACCCAGCTTTGTTCTAAATGACACACCGAGGTTATTCTTTAAGCTTTAGTTCTTGATTTACTAATAAGATTGTGAAGCTGAAGGTTTTAGTTTCAATGTCCTGCAGGGCTAAGCCAACTTAGTGCTATGAGCTCATTTATGCCCACTACTGATCACGATGAGCAGTTTCTGTCTTTGCTTGCATGAATTCTAAATTGTTCTCAGACCCCGATTCTTTTGTCCCCATGATAGAACAGAAAAAACCCGACTCATAGTGGTCAAAACATTTTATATTCCTTTTTATTCAATCATCTTCTGGAAGAGAGAGACCCCTGCACAGCTCAAAAGCCAGTTGCAGGATCTCTGACATTTTTAGCTCAACATGTGTCTTATATGGTGTTATTTCTGTACTCCAGAAACACACAGTTTCATTACAAACAAACTCCTTCTACTCAGTTCCTCTTTTCTGTGTCTAATTTATTATATCTAATATATAATATCCCTGTGCACTAAAACTTCCTGTGCAGCTTGCAATAACTTCCCCTTTCTAAGGTCTGTTGCGAGGGCAACCTGTCTGAACTTGTTGCTCATGCTCTACAAAACAAACATCCAGTTTCCTGTCAGAATGTGACCTAGTCTCAAAGCTGGCCTTCTTTTATACATAAGACAATCTAATGAGCAGATACACATTAAGAAATATCTATTTATTTGGTAACAGACCCAATTTGGTGCATTAATGCTTAAACACAGAGTTCCTATAGAAAAATCTAATTTGGCTAAAAACAAAAAAATAATAATAATCATTAGCATATCACATGAGTCAATAGTTCAAATAATAACACTTTCAGTTCAGTTCCATGTCAGTGTGATCAGATCAAATCACCCCTCAAACCCTAACCCTAACCCTTTAACCCCTCCAATAGCCAAACCCATCTGTTCTCTGATTGGATAGTTAAATTTGTGATTGACAAGACATTGGCCAATCAGATGAAAGGAAGAAAAATAGGGTCAAAATTCATACTTGTAACTTGAAACTTGAGTGCAGAATTTGACATGTATCTTTTGGCTAAGTCCACACACAAAACCTTTTTACACATACAAATCTTGATTTAGAAGTACAGAATATATACGACCACAGTCAAGGAGTCTTTTTGGGCCAAAATGTTACAGCAGGGTGAAGCAGAAGGTTACACAAACTTGGATAATAAGTAGAAAACAACAGGCTGAGAATTGCTAGATAATATTATTTTGGAAAGGTTAGAGAGGAAGGTGTTTTTCTTTCTCAACCTCTTTCAAGGGGAAGGAGCAGATGCAGACGTGGGTGAAGTGCAGAAGAAGATCCAGTCAGGAGATGGCAGGACCAGTTGTTTGTTTCCCAGAAAAGAGTCATAATAGTACTTGTTTTGTGGTGGTATTATACTGTATTGCCCACTTACAGGGTCATCATGTTTGTGAAGGAGACCACTGACTCACATTGAGGTCCAGCATGCTGGGACTTCTAATTTCAACTGCTGAAATGAATTAAATCTTTTAAAAGGTAGTCATTGTCCTGTACATCCCAAAAGAAAGAAAAAAACAAAGAACACTAACAGAGGTCAGGTTGCCCAGGTGTTTGGCCTGGTCTATCAGAGCCCGTGAGGGCAGCTGTGGATCATCCAGCAGGGGGCAGCCTTATAGCTATCGGAATATGAATGTGAGTGAATGTAAGATAACCAGCATTTATATAGAAATAAAAGCCTAGAAAAAGTGCGTGTGTGAATGGGTGAATAAGGCAAGTTGTGTAATTACTTCATTCACCCACTCTATCTGAGTAATCAGAAAAGCGCTATATAAGAACCAGCCTGTTTATTATTTACACAAAGATCAAAGCTGAATCTCTCTCTATTCCACTTTTCTCAACACCTGCCATGATGTTGAGAGAAGAGTAAGGTTGCTAGCATAGCTGAGGTGACCTTTGCAGTCACCTTTTAAGCTACTGTCAATTGGTAGGCCCATGAACCCGCTATACAGGAAGTCTGGTTCAGCTCCTTGTAGAACAGACCTTCCCAAAGCCCGCCCCCATGGCAGGGGGGGCGCGGGATGAAAAGGTGGGGGTCAAAACGCTTGGACACTGTTAGTACGGGCGCATACAGAAACGCAAAGCAGGAGATGAAGCATAGCTGAATATGTTTCCAAACCAACTTGATTCTAAGCCAAAGACTAGAAAATATGGTGAAGCTAATCTTCCCTTTGGTTTCACCTGCACAAGTGCCAAGGTAGGTCTCCCCTACAGAATTGGTTTTCCCTGAGTCGGGAGCAGCGCTGGGCTGTTCAAATCACAGACAAACAGTCTCTCACATTTGTGATTTTTAGTTCACAAACACTTCTTGTAATAACTAACTACTCCTGACATTTTGGAGATATATATACTATACTATACTTTATACAGTAAAGTTACAGCGGGATACAAATAATATCAGGCTGATCCTGCCAATTTGTTCCCTGGGTTCAAATCCCAGACAAACAGTATCCCACAGTTGTTTATGTTTTTACACTCATTTTGCACAGAGAGGCATTTTTTGAAAAATGTATTGATAGCAATGTTGAATATTATTACACAGGAAAAAAACAACTACACGTAAAATAATCACACCGTGACGCCTCTGCCTTTGTAAATGGAGGGACAGTAACTTCGTGTGTAAATGTAAGCGTGTAAAACCTGAGGATAGTCAGATTAACAGTAACAGTATTTTGTCTCTATCTGCCATTCTGCAATTTATCTCATGTAAACAATAACGTGACGCACAGCATGACGTGAAAAAAGCACATACCTTTGGCGTTGCGTGACGAACTCTGTATTCCTCGTCCACATGTAAACGCGAAAAAGGAATTTTAAAAAAAATCTCAGTTTTCGGTGATTCGAAACGCTGTTTACGTGTGGACGAAACAGCTGCGTTTTCACAAATACCCGTGTAGGTGCGGACGTAGCGTAAAAGAGTTAGTAGTGTATTTTATTACTACCTGTAATTTATTGCAGATTACTTATATTTGCTTAATTGTTTACTAAATGTTTGAGGTGTGAAATAAACCACAATGGAGCAAAATATGGGTGTGTGTGGTTGGAGGATGTGTTTGTGCGTGTGTGTGTGTATGTGCGTGCACGCGGGGGGGCGCGAACATTTTTCTTGTAAAGCAAAGGGGGGCCCAGCAAAAAAAATTTTGGGAACCACTGATTTAAAGGATGAGACAACTTCATGTGTTATTAACTTCACACATGAAGTGGTTCAGTCCAGTCAGACTTCTGTTTTGCATCCACCGTCCACATCCTGCTTCTTCAACTGGTCGTCATGGTAACTCTCAGAGTTGGGAAGGTTACTTTTAAAATGTATTCCATTACAGAATACTGAATACATGCCCCAAAATGTATTCTGTAACGTATTCCGTTACGTTACTCAATGAGAGTAACGTATTCTGAATACTTTGGAATACTTAATATATTATCATGCTGTTTACAACTACGTGAATGTACTATTGCTGTGATTTATTACTGTTACTGAAGGTCCGCGCCTCCGAACTGTAGTAAAGGCTAATACGTCAGGTTCCGTGTCGGGCTGGTAGCCGAAAACTAGCTTTACTTTGTTGTCTGGGTCAACTTTGCTTGCCAGAGACAGAGAGAGGCGTTGAAAGGTTGCTCTAACTGAACTTATTTTTTCCGGAGGAAAACACGAACACTTTGTATAGTTGAGTCTTAATAGCTTACTTACAAATGGGTTCGTCAGGCACTCTTCTTGGCTGCTGTGGTTATTATTATATTTACATGCTTCCAGCTCCCGTTTTTGCTCCGTGACAGCTCGGACTTTTCCTTTCTGTCCCTCCCTCGCTCACAGACACATGTTTTGGTTCTGACTATTTTGTTCTATATAATTTGATTGACTTCTACAGTGGCCTGCTATTGTTAATGGTAATATGAGTGATATCAAAAATTTTCTTAAAGCAAACATCAGCAACTCAAAATTAGCAGCCAAAGGGTTCAGTCTGCAGCTCCACACTCTCATGTGAACCTACAGTCTCCCCCTCAGGTCTCTCTTACCCTCCTACTCCTGCCAAAAGCAAAACAAAGCAAAGCAAAACATCCACCCTTTCCTTACAGGTGTGGTGAATTGTTTGTCAACATTTACTCATCCTAACCTTGGTCCAGTCTTTGTCTCAGTGTCAAGTCAGTCAAGACTTTAGTCCCCATCCTCAGTCCAGTCACACATTCACTCACCCGCATTCACACAAGATATTGCTGATAGTGGAGACTCACGCGCAACCTATTCCAGTCTCCATCACCAGCAAAATCATGTCATCATTTTTATAACAAAACCCCCCCCAAATGTTTATGATTTTAGACTGGATTGACTCGCTGCAATCCTTTTAGACAGGAACTGACACTCTGGTCGGATCCCCATAGGTAGCCATCTCCTCAGCCCATTGTACCAATGGTTTCCAACCAGGAGTACTTTGACCTTACTTTGTCGGCAGGCAGAGGTTTGCAAGAGGAGGGTGAGGGCATGGATCAAGGCAGGATAACGGCAGGAGAGACCAGTTATGTCTGCAGGCTGACTCAGATTATGTTGCATTGAGTTGACTAGGGACAGAGACAACAAGGTTAGTACTAATCTTTTGAGGACAAGAAATATGAGAAACAGACACTAAATTTCAATTTCAAATTTGTTATTGTCCCACAAGGGGAAATTAGGATTTTTCAAACATTTAACAATAGAATGAGCCTTCCTAAGCACATTTCTGTTATAAGTGGCTGAATTTCCATCTTGCCAGTGCCCTGAAATTTTTCTAGCAGTTTTTACCAGAAGTCCCAACTGATTCTTATTCTTCACATATTGAACCAGGCAGCGATACGAAAAGACATAGTGGATTAAATAAACCTTCTATAAAACAAAGACAACATCTCAGATGAGACATTACTCTGCACAATCCCAATATCAGCAGTTTTAATAATAGTAAAGTAATAGTAAACAAGAGGACTTCCCAAATCAATAATCATGTCTTTAGTTTTAGTGGGATTCAGCCCAATCCCAAGTCATCCTAAGTCGACTCTAAGATTTAAGAGTTAGTTCCTTCTCTCGTGCTTATTTAAATTTAGTTTTTTGTCTTGTGCTTTAACGCTTTTCATGGTTAACATCACAGCGCTATAAACTGCAGGTCATGCCTTAAGTCAAAGTCTGCAGACATAAGGACTCACAGAAAGTTTTTCTCAAAGACTTGTTATTGATAGAAAGTTATATATTTTATATGTGCATAGATATACTAAACACAATTCTACTATATAACATACTTCCCAACACCAGTTTAACTAAACATATATAAATTTCTCTGGAGTTTACAGTCCGGTCTCTTTTCCCAACCTTCCTGTTTCCACTTGAGCTGCTCTTGTTTAGATTGTAGAAATCACATTCAGGCCTTTTACATTTGAATACCTCTTATTTTACCATGGACCTCAAACTAACAGAGAGAAAAAAAAACAAAGAAACAAAAAACTTCAGCATCAAAAATTGTTACGTTCATGGATCTGTAACAATGTTACCTGATTTATTACTCAGTGTAAAAACCCACAAAGTACTCATTCATTTACTAATAGAAAAATAGTCCTTATTTTCATGAGTTCACTCCAGCTAAGCGAATGAAACAAACAAAATTGTCAATATTGGCAAGATGTAAATGTTCTATAGTCAAATAATATTATTAAATAAGAAAAGGAGCTGAACAAGGCAAAAAAAAAAAAGACCCTGATAAACCTGCATGTTTCCATATTTTTTTTAAATATGTATCTCTTGCATTGTATTACTTTTTCTATACTTGCCTACATAGATGTATCATTTTCAACCAAATAGCTTTTCTATTACTTGTAGCACACATAAACATGACTTAAACCACAGAACACATTAAAACCCTTTAAAATATTACATTGAAGAAAGCTGAAAGCTACAAAAACAAAAAACAGACAAACATGTCAACACAGGAGAAAATGCAAGTCAAAAACTAAGATCACAACAGTAACTATGGCAACACCAGCACAAACTTTACCCACCACCTGCAGTACTTACTAGAGTGACTGTTACTTTGTCTGCTCCTCCAAAGTGACAGTAAAGTTAAAGTGTCAGATACGAGGACATCCAGCATGCATTGCAACTGCACTCCCTTGAAAACAATGATCCAGTTTTATATCAGGTAAGATTTGGGATTGTTATTTATGGCTGTTTCAGGTATCAAACAGTAGAAGTAGAAACAGGACATAAACAGTGCAATGTTTTCTTGTCCTCCCTGACCTCCTCAAGCAGATCTCTGGCTCGCCTCACTTTCTTTTTTACCATTTGTGTAAGTCAGCAGAGGTTGCTGTCACAATGAAGCAGAACTATGGACCCTAATAAACTGCACACAGACAAAGTCTGTGCAGTGACGTCCACAGAAGGACAGTGTCTAAAGTGTTGAAAGACACGATGCAAAACAAAACAAGAGACTAGAGCCTATCAGGAAAACTAGTGAGTGGACCTCTGATTAAATAATTTCTACCAAACTACAACTGCAGCTGAACAAATGAGCTGTTGGTGGAACTTTACACTCTGAGATATTGAAAGATTTAAAGGATGAGACAGCTCAGCACAGCATGTTATTAACTTCACACATGAAGTGGTTCAGTCCAGTCAGACTTCAGTTTTGCAGTCACCGTCCACATCCTGCTTCTTCGACTGGTCGTCATGGTAACTCTGGACTTTCCTCCAACGAATCCTGAAGTCTGTCAGTCCTTCTGACAGCATGAGGCCTGACAGCTGGACAAAATGTGCAGATGATGAAAAACATGAAGCATAGTTTGAACTTGTGTCAAGTTTGTGTTGGTGACTGAACTGCTGACCTGCTGTGAAACCTGCTGCTGGATCTCTGTGCTGTGCATGTCTGCCTCTGACTGAAGCTTCATTTTCACCACTGTTTGCTTTGTCACTGCTAAAAATGAACCACATATAAAAACACAAACATTAGTGTTTTACATGATGACAGGATCTTACAGTGTTTGCATTCTGGACCTCACCTGTGAAACAGAAAAAATTAAATCTGACCCCACAGTTGACATCTCCCCATTCCCCTGTCGTTAATCTAAATGCTCCACAGTACTCAATTGAATTGTAGTTATTAGGCTCAGAAGGGATCCAGTTAGTGAATGTGGAGGTTGTGTTGTCAGACCAGAAGGCCCAGGGATCCCTGTAGAGGCCAATCCACACATACTGAACCCCTGATCCATTCAAAGTGAGCGTGATGTTGGATTTCTCCTCTTTGCTTCTTATACTGGTCAGGTCTGTGTGGTATGTCCTGCAGTACGACTGAGCCGCTGCCCAGGTGTGTGTCTCCATCACTAAGATGTAACTTGTACTGCTGGCTGTAAAAGGTTCAAAAAATGAGTAATTTTGAAACATGCCTAGTCTCATAGAATTGTAGGAAAACTAGGGTAACAAATCTTTTTTCCTACCATTGTAACACAGGAAAGGGTAAGAATCTCCACAGGGTCTATCATTCATCTGTGTTTGTCCCTGAAGAGCCACACAGTATTCCTTTGCATTTACACAGTCTGGTTGGCCGTTAGCCCAGATCAAAAATTCATGTGTACTGCCAACATAAAATAGGTTTCCCTCCATGGACCACTTCCAGCTGTAACGATCATTATAGAGACCTATCCAAGCCCCAGTACTGATCCTTGGTGACATTGAGAAAAGCAGTTGGTTGATGTTGCTGTTGTAGATGGTGACCAAGTCAGTGAAGTGTTCTCTGCAGTAACTCTGAGCTTCAGTCCAGTTCATTAGCTGGTTCACAAAGTGGTATTCTCTGGAGTGGGGAGGAAGAGTGGAAAGTCCTCCTGAGAAAAATAAAAAAGTTTTTATTGTGAAATACTTAATCTCACATTTTTACAAATACTTAAGTCATTTTATTTATTTATTTTTATAATGTTTGGTTTACCACATTTCTTGTTTAAAACTGTTTTATTGAAGTTTTTTATTTTACATCACTGCACACCTTCAAAGTTCAAACTTGTTTGAGTCCAAATGGAGGAAATGATAACACATAAAACAAAGTCCAACTGGTGAATGAGCTATATTTTTAATTTTATTTATTTTTCTCTTCTCTGTAGTCAAACCGCAACAAGTATG
Organism: Pelmatolapia mariae; assembly: GCF_036321145.2. Taxonomy (NCBI): domain Eukaryota; kingdom Metazoa; phylum Chordata; class Actinopteri; order Cichliformes; family Cichlidae; genus Pelmatolapia; species Pelmatolapia mariae. Next base: position 17,957,322 of record NC_086229.1, on the reverse strand, counting down.
TGTAGTGCAGCCATGTACAACTAATATAGTACAACTAATAATACATGTATTACAACATTTTTGGAACATAATTTAAGAGGAGGGAGTACAAAATTGAATGTCTCTTGTTCACTTTTTTAATCCTTTTTAATTACACAAATGTCAAAGATCTGGACAACCTTGTTAATAGTCATTATTTTCCTGTGTATAAATTGTTGGTTGTTACAATAAAAAAATATATAATATAGGAGACACACACAGTGATGTTTGAGTGTAATGAAGTTTATTGGATTTACAGAAAGTGTGCAATAATTGTTTAAACATTTTATTGATTCCAAAACCTTTAGAACTAATTATTGGAGCTCAAATTGTCTTGGTAAGCTCAGCGATCCCTACCTACATACACAGGTGAATCCAATAATGAGAAAGAGTATTTAAGGGGGACAATTGTAAGTTTCCCTCCTCTTTTAATTTTCTCTGAAAGGTAGCAACATGAGGATCTCAAAACAACTCAAATGACCTGAAGACAAAGATTGTCCACCATCATGGTTTAGGGGAAGGATACAGAAAGCTGTCTCAGAGATTTAAGCTGTCTGTTTCCACAGTTAGGAACATATTGAGAAAATGGAAGACCACAGGCTCAGTTCAAGTTAAGGCTCGAAGTGGCAGACCAAGAAAAATCACGGATAGACAGAAGCGACGAATGGTGAGAACAGTCAGAGTCAACCCACAGACCAGCACCAAATACCTACAACATCATCTTGCAGCAGATGGAGTCACTGTGCATCGTTCAACCATTCGGTGCACTTTACACAAGGAGATGCTGTATGCGAGAGTGATGCAGAGGAAGCCTTTTCTCCACCCACAGCACAAATAGAGACGCTAAAGCACATTTGGACAAGCCAGCTTCATTCTGGAATAAGGTGCTGTGGACTGATGAAACTAAAGTTCAGTTATTTGGGCATAACAAGGGGTGTTATGCATGGAGGAAAAAGAACACAGCATTAAAAAAAAAACACCTGCTACCTACATTAAAATATGGTGGTGGTTCCATCATGCTGTGGGGCTGTGTGGCCAGTGCAGGGACTGGGAATCGTGTCAAAGTCGAGGGACACATGGATTCCACTCAGTATCAGCAGATTCTGGAGACCAATGTCCAGGAATCAGTGACAAAGCTGAAGATGCGCCGGGGCTGGATCTTTCAACAAGACAACGACCCGGAACACTGCTCAAAATCCACTAAGGCATTCATGCAGAGGAACAAGTACAACGTTCCTCTGAAATCAATATTTCAAAATGATTATCACGGCCATCTCAGTCCCCAGACCTGAATGTTATTGAAAATCTGTGGTGTGAGTTAAAGAGAGCTGCCCATGCTCGGAAGCCATCAAACCTGAATGAACTTTAGATGCTTTGTAAAGAGGAATGATTGAAAATACCTTCAACCACAATCCAGACTGTCATTGGAACCTACAGGAAGCATTTAGAGGCTGTAATTTCTGCAAAAGGCGGATCTACTAAATATTGATTTCATTTCTTTTTTTGTGGTGCCCAAATTAATGCACCTGCCTGATTTTGTTTAAACAATTATTGCACACTTTCTGTAAATCCAATAACCTTCTTTTCACTTCTCAATTATCACTGTGTGTGTCTCCTATACCAGCGTTCCCCAAAATATTTTGCGCCACGGACCGGTTTATGCCCGACAATATTTTCACGGACCGGCCTTTAAGATGTTGCAGATAAATACAACAAAATAAAACTAGTACTGGTACCGAAAAAAAGAAGATTTATTCATAACACACGTGAAAAGACCCAGGAAAACCGAGTTAACGATAAAAACGATAACAAAATAACGCTGAAAACCGATAAAAACCCTGAAAACCATACATTTCATACCTGAGCCTCAGCTCTCGCGGCCCGGTACCAAACGACTCACGGACCGGTACCGGTCCAAGGCCCTGGGGTTGGGGACCGCTGTCCTATATGGTATATTTAACTGACATTTTTTATTGTAACAACCAACAATTTATACAGGAAAAGAATGTCTATTAACAAGGTCGCCCAAACCTTTGCATCCCATTGTACATGTACTTTACCACTGTTTTGGTACCTGCATGGCTAACATTCATATTCAAAACAATAACTTGTAGACATTTCTTGTAGTCCAGTAATTGCAACAAAGAGTGAAAGTCTATCAGCATTTCTTTGCATACATCCAAAAAGTCATTTTGAATGATTATCACAGGCTGGTAACTGGGTCGTTGTCATGGATTATTATAACAAGGGTCGCTGAATCATCTCACATCTGGTTCATAAGACTTGTCACTTTTAATTTAAATTTTATTTACACAGCAACAAATCACTACAACAATGGCTTGAAGGTGCTTTATACTGTAATGTAGACCATAAAATACATACAGACAAAAACCCAACTATCATATGACCCCCTATGAGCAAGCACTTTGGCGACAGTGGAAAGGAAAAACTCCCTTTTAACAGGAAGAAACCTCCGGCACAACCAGGCTCATTGGTCAATGGTTGAATAACACGTAGTTTTGGTGTATTCTCTGCTTAAACCCCCTTCGAAGATTGGACCTCTGAGTACACCTACAATGAAAGTAGAGCAAAAATGAAATACAGTGGAACCCCGACTTACGAAATTAATTTGTTCCCGAGGGTCTTTCGTAGCTCTAAAACTTTTTTGAGTGAGGCGATGCTTATTGATAGGCTATAGGTTAATTGCTAACTAGAACAACAATACGTTGTTCAAGTGGAACAGCAAAGCGCAAGTACGGAAGCCAAGGGGTTGTCACATGATTCGGAAGGCATTGTGGGCATTGTAGGCTGAGCCAATCAGAGCCACCGGATTTTGTTTACCGGGCATTTTGCCGTAACACGGGCAGAAATGTTGCTGTTCAGTGCCTTTTCGTAAAATGGGGTATTCGTAAGTCGGGGTTCCACTGTACAGCAAAACTACTTACTCAGTTCAAACGTTATAGCGCTTCTCCATACAATGGGTTTTGTTAAATAATATCATGGGTTTGTATTAACTTTAGCTTTAACTGAGCAGACCAGCAACATATTCCTCCCAAAAAGTTCAGCCATTTCTGTACATGGCCATATCACTAAAGGTTAACTTGACTTTACTTTAACCATCTCATGTCACTTACCTACCAATAACTCTTGGCCCTTTTTTAATCAGTTCTGAATTCTTCAGTAAATCCTTCACCTTACATTTTAAAAGATTAGATTTCATTATAATGTCTGTACACCATAATAGGCATTGTATCAAAAAATGAAAAAAAACAACAAACAAAAACAAACAACGAATCAAATTCCTGAAAATATCACACTAAAAACTTAGCATATCTATCTGTCTATCACAGCTACTGCTGTGAACTCAGTCCACTATCTTAGTGAAGTGGCTGTGTTAGCTTGATAGCTGTTAGCTTATTAAGTACTGGTGCCACTGAGAATTGGTTTGCTGGCATGTCAATAAAAATGACTTGGAAAACATAGAAATCTAAAGAAAAGTAGCATACTTACTGTGATACAAATAATACTGGTAATGGTCAACACTAGCCGGTGTTCCTGGGCTTTCAATGAATCTCCACTCAATCTCATATTTCAAAGCAAGCAACTGCAAAAAAAAGTGGGCGAAACTCCATGCATGACACGAAATTATCTCACAAGTTTTCTTGGAAGAAATACATTCAAAGCATTAAAACGCTAAATACAACAGCTAGCTGACTCTTTTTACAGCTTGCAGATGATATAGGCTTTTTTTTAATCATAAATTCATTACAGTAAATGCCTAATTTTTGTCATATATTTTTATAAAAAAAAAGTCATGTGATGTTTCAAAACAGAAATAAAAATAATTTGTTAAACAGTGTGCATAATGTTAGTGCAAGAACCTGTGACTGATAATAGACAAGGTCTTTTATCAAAAAGACATAAAAAAAACCCCTCTTTTATGTTTGTGGTCAAATTGACCCCACAAATCAAAACATTCTAAAGATGGCTGCGATATAACTGAGATAAATATGTGAAATTAAACTAAGTTTTTAAGGTATTTTAAGCAGGTATTTTTTAAGTTGTCTTAAACCTTTGATCAGGACCATATGCACCTTCATTCTCTGCAACATATCAGCCAGTGCTTTCCCTTTACAGTCTTAGTCCCTACATTCAAAATCCCTACTCTTCACACCATACTGCCTTTACCTCCTTTGTCAAAGCCCAGCAGTTTGTAATGGCACTGAGCTTATCAACAGCACTGGTGCTGGGAAATGTTAACTCAGAGCGCTAAGAACCCAGTATGGAAATGTACTTCTTATCCACATATTTGACTGTGACTTTATGTCAGGTGCCATTCCTGGTACAAGTCTTCTTATTTTATCTGGGCTTAGGACTGGCACAATACAGGATACATTGGCTGTTGTTAATAAGTGTAATCCACAGTAACTATTTAGTTTAATAGCTATCATAGAAATAGCTGCAAAAGTAACACAATTCAATATGAATTCAGGTATTGTGGTATAAGGAGGTAAAGATTTTCTCTCTGTCATTGTTGTAAATGTGTTAATAAATACATTCATTTAAAAAAAATGTAATCTGATTACCCAAATGACATCAATCTGTCTCAGTAAGTTTATAAACTATATTTCAATGTTTAATATTTAATATTACTGACCTGAGAGCAGCAGGATGAGCACTAAACGGGTTTCTTCCATTCTTTGCTTCTGTAGAACAAATATAGTCGTCATGAGTATTTTCGTAATTTTTTATCACCCATTTTTATCATTTAGAATCAGAATCAGAAAAGGTTTTGTCAGATATTGAACAGATTTACAACATTAGGAAATTGCTGCAGTACTTAGTGGGAAACATACTATAAGACAGACACTTAGATTAAAAAATAAAAATATATAAAAATATGAAAAGTGCTAAGCAGATTGATATATACATTAATGCGGGTGATGATCGGTGCAAAAATGGAACAGATACGGCGAACACAATATAGGTCATGTGTTTCTGGTGGGACCAGTCATATGGTTATTGTTCATGAGTCCAACAGCAGAGGGGAAGAAACTGTTCCTATGGCGAGAGGTTCTGGTCTGAGTGGACCGGAGCCTCCTGCCTGAGGGGAGCAGGTCAAACAGACTGTGTCCAGGGTGGGAAGCGTCAGCTGTCATCCGAGCTGCACACCCCAGTGTCCTGGAGCTGTAGGTTTGTTATCTTCAGTCTGATAAGTTGCTTAATATAGAGTTTAGTGTGTATATCCAAAATAATTATACCTTTTGAATATCTAAAAGTCTATTGTGTCTTTAAATGGTTTCAATCATTAATCATAATTTTATATGTTTTGTCATTAATAAATTAATGATGCGTAACTTACCGGGCAGCTCATCTTATCATCTGCTGACTGGGACTGACTTTTAACAAGGTTTTTGTTTGAGTTCTTTGTATATTTTACTGTCAAATGAGGACATCAGGAGGGAGTGAACTAAAGTGAAGGTAATGTTATGGTAATGTTATGGTAATGTTTTAATAAATGTTAATTAATAATATTATTGCATTCATGTTGTTAAGCTAATGCTGTAAACACACTTTTCTAAACTATTACAGTATAAACCAGTGTATTGATTATCACCTTACCTTCCGTACTCAGGCTTATCTGTAATTTTTGAAAATGTAACAATTGTCAGTCTAGACAGTCTACAAAAGGTTTGGCAGTGGCACCAAATGAAAAGCCTCTTCAAGGTTACAGAAAGGTGAATACTCTTTAACAATATTCAAATCATTAGGGAAATCAAGCTGTTAAATCAGGAAAAACACACACACACAAATAAGCTCAGACATGTTTCTAAGAAACAGACAACATGGGTGTTAGTAACAAGCGGGGAAGATATATGAAGTCTGTGCTTGTCATTTGTCTTTATCATTCAGGGCAATTTATTACGAGGCAATTCATTTTTGTCAACTATACTTAAAAAAAATATTAATGGTGCTTGTAGGTAGAACTTAACAACAAAGCATTTTAACTTAAAAAAGTAATTTGTGCACATGTACATGTTTCAGTGAGCTGACTAATCATTTTAAAACTCAGTGCACCACAAAAAAAACACTACTTAACTTAATTTTTGAGTATATTGAACATAATCTTTTTGTCATAGCTTGTGTAACACATAAAAGTGAGCATGAACATCCTTTGTGTTTGAATTGCATGCCCTGCACCATCAGAACCAGAAAGACTTTATTTATCCCCAAGGGGCAATTAACATATAGCAGGGCATAAACAGGCAATAAGAGTGAGATAATAAATACACGGTGAATAAAGAACTGTAAGTGAGCAAAAGTTAGTTAAGTGTTGGCAGTATAAAGTGTAGTTTATGTTTCTGGTGTGGGAAATGTTCTTATCGGCTGGAGTTAAAATGGGGACAAAGGTGGCTCTCCTCCTCTCAGTCTGGAGGAGGTGTCGCCCAGAGGGGAGCCATTGAAATGCGGGGTGAAGAATGTGAGAGGGGTCGTTGATGATTTTGGCTGCCTGTCTAAGGGCCTGTTGGCTGAAAACCTGTGCCAGAGTTCTGACAGACAGGCCAATGATTTTAGAGCACACTGATGCAGTGTGCTGCAGTCTTTTCCTGTTCTGAAGGCTGAGGGAGTGGAACCAGCAGGTGATGAAGAAGGTCATTATGCTTTCCAGGAAGGCATAGTAAAAAGTCATCATGATGGCTGTGCTGACTCCAAAGGAGTTGAGTTTCCTAAGGAGGTATAACCGTTGGTGGCACCTCCAGAGAATCTCCTCTGTGTTGCAGAGAATTTCAGGAGGTTGTCAAAGATGGTTCCCAGGCATTTGTAGTCCTCAACTGCCTCTACTGGCTTCCCGTGGATGGTGGTGGTGACAGAAGCAGCCAGATCCCTCTGCCTACTGGAGAAGGTCACCACCATCTCTTTGGTTTTGCTCACGTTCAGTTCAAGTTTGGAGCTGTCACACCACTCTACATACTCCTGAAGAGTGGGCCTGTGGTGTTGTGAGGGGCCTGAAAGCAGTGACAGGAGAACTGTGTCGTCAGCATATTTAACCAGGTGACAGTTGAGCTGTGTGGATCTGCAGTCATCAGTGTAGAGGATGAAGAGCAGGGGGGAGAGCATACAGCCCTGAGGGGAGCCAGTGGAGGTGGAACAGAGACCGGGAAGAGAGTTCTTGACCTGAACTTCCTGTTGGTCAAAAAGTCCAATATCCACAGGATTAGCTGATCATCCAGGTGAAATCGGGAGGAAAGTTTAGTGGCCAGGAGGATCAGAGAGAGGAGCTCACCTGGCCCTGACAACATCAGCAGTCGAGTTCTGAGGCACTGTGCAGGTGCATGTAACTTTACATTTAAGATACGAAAAAACAAACATAGCAACACCTCCTCCTCTTCTATTCTTCCTATTTTGCCAAAACATTTCATAGCCCTCTAGTCCATCTTGCAATTCTTTGTCGTCATTCAACCATGTTTCTGAAATTGCTACCACTAAGACTCCGACTGTTAAAGTGGATTAATGAAAAACCTTTTATCTTGGGATCCAACTCTTCCCCATTATAATATTCACATGTCATATCAACATTCTGATAGAGGTGGATATCTGGATCGATACTATTGTCCAACTCATAAAATTTAAAATGATGAGATCCAAAATATTCCATGTTTTGCCTTCTTTTTTTGTCCACACATTCACATGCATAGTTATTTTTCTCACACTTATCAGATATTGTTCATATCACAGTCAGCAACGCAATTCTTTTCTACACTGAACTCTATTTCTTTTTAAACCTCTCAAGATCTGCAATGTCTCTGACAACAATTACTTTAGCTTGTTCTGGTGTCCCATTAAGTCTAATGAATACCTTACAGTTCCTGGTCCAGGTATCTTGGATGTGCCTTTCCTTCTGCAATAGTCTTGCCTGTCGAGCAATTTCAGCATTTCTCTTGGTGAAATGCTCATTCACATATACGTCGTTCCCTTTAACTTCTTTAACAGTTCAACTTTATATTTCCTGTTCACAACTTGTAGTATGATAGTTGGCATCTTGGTATGTTTTTGTGGAATAGTATGACATGCAGCTATGTTTTTGCTATCCAAAATAATGTCTTTGTCTTTGAAAAACTGAATAACTTGCTGCTCAAGTGTAGTTGGACTCACTCAGAGGAAGCTGCTAGTTTGGTCTGAGCTCAGTCTGATCGTCTGTGTGTCTCTCTTTAGTGAGAATAAAAACAACCTCTTTTGTGGTTTGTGTCAGGTGGAGCATCATGACACCTCTTTTGATAAATGCTGTTGCTCACCTCTGACTCAGGTGTGTTTCATTACATAGTTGAAATGCCATCATGCCAGAAGCTGAAAAGGAGTTAAAAAAAAAGGGGTTTTCTTCATTTTGACATGCAGACGTGACTGCCTGAAAACTTTTATGAATTTCAGAAAATAATGTGTAACTCACAGGTGTAGCTTCTTTTGAGTTTTTATTTTGAAAGTGCTCCAGGAGTTCTACTTTACTCAAATGTTATTTATTATCATTAACTAACTAACATTAACTCTGTAATTAGTTAATGTTAGCCGTTCTTCTTATTTTACGGCACTGTTGTTCAATCGGGGGACGCTCTGTGTTGAGGAGAAAAGCATGAATTTGTAAATAGATTATCCATTGTTTAAATGTCCCGGTAGTCGAAAAGGAGGCAGAGCTGTTGAGAAACGCTAGGAGCTACCTGGGTGCTAACCGTATCATTCAAATAGTTTGAATGTCGCAATGTTGGCAAAGAGAGGAAGTGACGTAAGATTTGCGCATGCGGGGTACCGATCGGGTTTCCAGTACGGATCGAGTAGCGACGCCGCCCCCGAGATTACCCGACACACGATTCAACGCTTCAACACACAGGACACATCACTAATCACTACCTGTAACATGTCTGTGGAGGTTCTCAGTCATCCAGGTCATTGTAGTCTAAGGAGCTTAGAAAGAAAAGCGTCTGGACTTCTTTAAGTTGCTTGAAGACAACACAAGAAGTGGAATCCTTCACTGCGCACATTAACGCCGTGGATAAAAACATCAAGTTCACCAGGGAAGACACAAAGGACAACTGCTTGCCTTTCCTGGACTGCGCGGTGCACATTGAAGAAAATGGCAACCTCAACATTGAAGTTTACTGGAAGCCCACACACACGGACCAGTACCTCCTCTTTGACTCCCACCACCCTCTGGAACACAAACTTGGAGTAATTAGGACCCTACACCACCGGGCAGAACATGTTCCCTCTAAGCCTGAAGGGAAAAAGAAGGAACACACACATGTAAAGGAAGCACTTAAAACGTGTGGTTATCCTAATTGGGCATTTATAAAGTCAGCAAAGATGCACAGAAAAGAAGATCAGACACCAGCGAGGGAGGATAAGAAGGACAGACGCAACAACATTGTCATCCCCTATGTAGCCGGTGTATCAGAGAAACTCAGGAGAGTGTTCTCCAAACACGACATCCCAGTGTACTTCAGACCCAGCAACACACTCAGACACAAACTGGTTCACCCGAAAGACAAAACTCCTAAACACAAACTGAACAATGTGGTGTATGCTGCACAGTGCAGCGAGGAATGCCCAGACCTCTACATCAGAGAGACCAAACAGCCACTTCACAAGCGCATGGCACAACATAGAAGAGCCACCTCCACGGGACAAGACTCAGCAGTTCATCTGCATCTAAAGGACAAAGGTCACTCTTTTGAGGATGCCAACGTTCACATTTTGGACAGAGAGGACAGATGGTTTGAAAGAGGAGTGAAAGAAGCCATTTACGTCCACTGTGAGCGACCATCTTTGAACAGAGGTGGTGGTTTACGACACCAACTGTCTGCCATCTATAATCCAGTTTTGAGATGCCTTCCCAGACGCCTTAACGCCCACTCACATCCTGGGCCATCTGACCTCAGGAATTCACACGATAGGGTGGGGCCAGGTTTCACAATGAGCTCACCCGAAACCCTGGCTGATTGGGACCCACGCCCACTTTCACACCTTGGCACATGTGATTAGGTAGAGGATCATCAGAAGGTCCTTTGTCCCTCTTTGGGGGGAAACTCCCACTGGGTTTAAATCTGGGACTTTCCACCATTTGACCCTTAGAACTGAAGAAGCTTCTCGGATGAGAGGTGAAATGTCTTCAAGCAACTTAAAGAAGTCCAGACGCTTTTCTTTCCAAGCTCCTTACACTACCTGTAACCACTCAACTCCCCGTCGCTGGCCTGCTTACTATTCTCGGCGCTATTCACCTGCCTGCCTCCCTGCCCAACACTTCACAGTGAGTGTACACAGACTGGTTTACCCTCACTCGGACCACTAATCCCCTCATAGCCTCGCCGTCAACCCAGATTTTGTTGCCACCACTTCTTGGACTGCTGCGTGGGGCACGCATTGACTCTACACTCAGGAGCGGATCTAGAAGGGTGGCATGGGGTGGCAAGTGCCACCCTAAAATAATCCCGCCACCCCAGCATATGACAGTGTTTTTTATTAAAATAAGATAGCATTAACAGTTTGAGCGCAGTTACGGTCAACAGTGAATATAAATGCTAAAACTGAATATATTGGATAGTGTTCCCCCCTCCACCATTAACAAATGATTCAGCCCATAGCAGGACCGGCTTTTTTCTTGTTTTCAGTAGCAAGCCATGCTTATGATTGTGCCAGAGCACATTTTGAACAACACCATGGGAATTTTGCTTTTTACACAGGTGGTTGGATGTTACTCTCTGGAAATGGAAGGAAGGTGAGTGTTATTAACCCTCAGTGGTCCACGGACACTCTGCACCTCCAAATCACATGACTATTTTAAGCTGACAAAGCAACAAGCTGCAGCCACGCTGAGTCTCTATTTCAGCCCACATTGAAAGTTCAGACTTCAAAATTTTTAAATTTTAATTACAGGCCAGTAATCCAGAGTTATGATAATATATATATAAGCCATGCTTTTGTGTGTGTTTTAAGAAAGGAAAAAAGCCACCTCTTTCCTATTGGTGGAAAAGTGTACCATCTCGACCAATTAAAAAAAAAGTCAACACGTGGGATTTGGTTGTTTAGGAAGAGGGGAGAGTTTTGGGAGTGACGATAATGGCAGCGAGACAGAGTGAGCGAGTGAGAGAGAGAGAGAGAGTTTTTAGATGTTGGAGATTTGTGACGTTTAGTGTGGAGTGTATACTTAGTGTGTTGTGTTGTCTTGTGTAGTTGTTCTGTTGTGTAGTCGTTTTGTTTTGTGCGTCAGTGAGGGCACTAATGAATGTCACAAAGGCACATTTGCAATGTAAACACTGTCACTAAGTAGAAAACCAGCGGAGTGATACACCACCTGTTGTCAGGCCTGCAGGTTTATCCCTGTGCTGTTCTCTGTCTTTTGGTGGACAAACTTTTTTTTTTTTACTGGCCCACATCATTTGTGGGGCATCTTATTGCGACATCTGATTGTTCTCTCATTTTAGTTTTAGTAATATTTTTAAATGGTTGTACGAAATGAAAAAAACAGCAGGTATATTGGCTGCATTTTTAGGTAAATGGTTGTATATGTTTACAAAATGTACATTTTATATTTGCATTTCAAGTTATAAAAATTTACTCAATATGCCTGTTTTTTTCTACAGTAAAAACATACTGCTAGGATTTTAAGTTCTTTGTGTGATTTCTGATTTCAGATCAGTAATACTAATGCAGTATGTCAGTGAAAAAACAACTTCAGTTGAGCTGAAAAGAATGATACCAAACAAGGCAAGGGGAAAAAAAATTAATTAAACAATATGAGGGTGAAATACAAACGTAAACTCAAAAGAAGTCAAAAATAGCCAGTTGTATTTCAGACCTCAGTGGGTTAATCCAACAAATCATGAAAAATTAGGTTTAAATTTTTGTTCATGACAGTGCAGATTTCTGACATTTTGTGTAATTTAAATTACACAAACGTATTGCATGTAAATGTTATATTGCATGTAACAATATGATTGTTTTCTAACAAAAAACAGTGTGAAACTTAAGTTAGACTTGTGTTTGTAAATGAACCACCCCATGTTGTGTACCTTTCTGGATTTTATACTTACTGGGCTACATATTTATTTATTATACAGGCTATCCAGTACATATAATCAAAACTCACATGTTTTATGTAACTAAAGTGTTTAATAATGTGGGCTACAGACAATAATTAAGTTATAGACTATATTTAGGACCGGGCGATATGACCCAAAATTCATATCTCAATATTTTTTAGCTGGATGGCCATATACGATATATATCTCCATATTTTTTTAAGCCATAAAGTAAGAACAAAAAGAGAGTTCTTTGTCCCAGATGTCACACGGGCACTTTTATTAACATACAGCGTAGATGCTCATGCAAGTGTATCTGCAGGTGAAGCGATAGGGGAGGAGGGGGAGTTGTGTTCAGTAAAGGAGAGAGACGAGGCAGAGTAATGTTGCGTAGAGACAAAAGTGGACGAAAGAGAGGCAAACTTGTGGCTCCACAACTATAATTATAACGTATACTATATCGATATAAAGGATACTGTCACATCTTATATCTCGTATAAAAATATATTGATATTTTTAAAAAACTCGATATATCGCCCAGCCCTAACTACATTTATATGAAAAATGTGTATACTTACTGCATTCGAATTATTTTAACCATATGTAACCACCTTCATGTGTGTTTGAAAAAAAAAGGCTTCAATTTTGCCACCCCATTTGATTTCTTTGCCACCTTCATGCCACCAGAAAATTTCTCTAGATCCGCCCCTGTCTACACTCCTTTCATTACAGTGACTCAGAGAAACCCTGTGAGCCTGTACCTTGTGTGCCTGCTCCGGAAAATCCCAAATAACGTACCCAGCCCGATAAAGAGACTATTTCCTTTGCACTTTGCTGCTGCACACGCAGTGTGATTCTTGTTTACTGGTTTAACAATTATTTTGGAGATGGTCCAGCCAAGACTTGTTTACTTTCTCAGCATTCCTGTCACGGTTGCCGGTGCAAGCCGTGTGGAATAATTCAGGACCAGAAGCAGCAGCTCAGGTGCGGGTGAGTATTTATTGACAAGGTGGAATACAACACAACAGAAATGGGGGCGAGAAAAATAACAGAGAATACACTAAACTGGGAAAACTAAAACTAACACAAAACCAGAACACGAACGAGGGTACCTTGCAGGGAGAAAGACCAGGAGCACAGAGGAAACATACACAGCGTGATGGAGGGGAAGAACACAGACGAACCAGCAATCACAAAGACAAAAGACACGACTAAAATAAACTCAGAGAACACAGGGAGATTGCACACAGGTGGGGGACACAGCTGGGAGAGATTAACCTGACGAGACAAGGGAGGCAAACTGAAAACACTCACATCAGACGCAGACCTTCACAATAAAACAGGAAACACATACACACAAAGACACAGACTAGGAAACGCGGACTTAACACAGGAGTAGACGGCAGAACAGAACAACACAAAACAGGAGGAAGAACAGAACCAAAATAACACTAATAGAAAACACAAAACGCTGGGTCAAAAGGACCCAGGATCATGACAGTACCCCCCCGTCAAAGGCTGGCCCCAGACAGCCCAACAAGGAAACAAAACAGCCAGAAAAAAACAACAAGCAACCCGACCAGGGCGGGCGGTGGGGGTCCAGGACGGAGGGCTCGAGGCAAAACCAAAACAGGAGCACAAGGAAGCAATAAACAAAACACGAGTCCCAAAACCAAAAGAAAAGAAACACACCAGAGCCCAAGAAAACAAAGTCCAAAACAGAACAGTTCAAGAGGCCGGCCAGGGGGCCGACAGCACCGGAGCCCAAACAGTTCGGGGGGCTGGCCGTGCGGAAGGCAGCGGCGGCCACGTGGAAGCAGTTCAGGGGGCCGGCCGTGCGGAAGGCAGCGGCGGCGACTCAGGCGAAGGGCGTCCGGGGGCCGGCCGTGCGGAAGGCAACGGCTTCGATGGCGCCTGGCCAGTGGCCTGGAAAGCGGCCGGTTAGCTGCAGCCCTAGATGAGGCAGGGCCAGGCGACGCAGAAGCAGTGGCTGCAGCTGGCGAGGGTGATGTGGCTGCAGCTGGCGAGGGTGATGAGGCTGCAGCTGGTGTGGAAGCCGGAGACGGAGGCGCTGCAGGCGACGGCGTGGAAGCTGGAGACGGAGGCGCTGCAGGCGGCGGAGGCGCTGCAGGTGGCGGCATGGAAGCCGGGGGCGGAGGCGCTGCAGGCGGCGGCGTGGAAGCCGGGGGCGGTGGCGCTGCAGGCGGCGGCGTGGAAGCCGGAGGCGGTGGTGCTGCCGGCTGGACAGATCCCTCGGGCCCTCCAGCGACGACAGGAGACAAAGGCCGGAGCAGTCCCTCGGACCCTCCAGCGGAGACACGAGACGAAGGCCGGAGCGGTCCCTCGGACCCTCCAGCGGAGACACGAGACGAAGGCCGGAGCGGTCCCACGGACCCTCCAGCAGAAGCCATGACTAAGCCAGCGGTCATGGAGGCCACTAGTTGACACAGTGGCGACTGACAATGCACTGAGCACTGGCTCTGCCCAGGCAACACTGACATGGTGTGGTTCTCAGGGGGCTGCTTAAACTTCAGGGGTCCAGAATCAGCTGGGGACTGAGACCTAGCCTCTGGGGAAGCCCTGGAGTGGCAAACTGTACCAACGGCGGCTAAACCCTGAAAAGTACACTGAGAAGACGTAAGACTTTCTCCCTGCGTGGAGTGAACGGGTGAACCTGGTGGCACTGGAGCTTGAACTACAAGTAACGGTGACACTGGAGGCACAGGGGCCTGAACTACAGGTGACACTGGAGGCACAGGGGCCTGAACTAAAGGTGACACTGGAGGCACAGGGGCCTGAACTACAGGTGACACTGGAGGAACAGGGGCCTGAACTACAGGTGACACTGGAGGCACAGGGGCCAGAACTACAGGTGACACTGGAGGCACAGGGGCCAGAACTACAGGCGACACTGGAGGCACAGGGGCCAGAACTACAGGCGACACTGGACGCACAGGGGCCAGAACTACAGGTGACACTGGAGGCACAGGGGCCTGGACTACAGGCGGCACAGGGGCCTGGACTACAGGCGGCACAGGGGCCTGGACTGCGGGTGAAACTGGGAGCACTGGAGACTGACCTACAGGTGACACTAGAGACTGACCTACCTACAGGTGACACTAGAGACTGACCTACAGGTGACACTGGAGGCACTGGAGACTGAGCAGAGTGTGGCTGCGGGGCAGCTAACTGAGCAGAGTGTGGCACTGGAGACTGAGCTGAGAGCGGCACTGGAGACTGAGCTGAGAGCGGCACTGGAGCCTGAGCTGAGAGCGGCACTGGAGACTGAGCTGAGAGCGGCACTGGAGACTGAGCTGAGAGCGGTACTGGAGACTAGAGATGGACCGATCCGATATTACGTATCGGTATCGGTCCGATACTGACCTAAATTACTGGATCGGATATCGGTGAGAAATTAAAAATGTAATCCGATCCATTAAATATATAAAAAAAACACCTCACAAAACTTGCGACATGGCGTAACTCGCCTCATAACCGTAGCAGTCGGAGCAGTGCACTCACGTGATAGAGCGGCTGTGTGTATTTGTAGCCTCGCTACCAAACCAGCATTTCATCTCCGAAGAAGTTATCCCAGAGAGAAGTAAAGCAAGTGTGTAAGTTCATCTCTGAATGTCTGTAAAGCGTTCCCATGTTAAGCTTAACAACCGATACATGGAGCGACTGCCTCTCTCTCTCTCTCCTGCCGCTACTTCATGAAACTGCTTAATGATCAGCTGATCGGCTTTTCTGTCGCGAGTCCGTCTCTCTTCTTTGTTTTTGGTCCACTTTGCACCAGAAAGAAGAAACCAGCGGCTGAACAACAGCAGCACGTTTAACCTTGATAAGCTGTTGTTAGAATTTATTTAATATTACTTTCTACACCAGGATCCTTTTCTATGTAGCTGACGGCTGGTAACTGGGCAGGGGCGGATCTAGCAAAGTGTAGCCAGGGGGGCCGATAGGGCATGAACAGGGAAAAGGGGGCACAAAGACATACTTTTCTTTCTTATTCTCATTTAAAATATCTAGCTTTTAATAAATAATTATCTGAATCTTACACCCAAAGTTTTAATCTGATGTAAAATGTATAGAAGTCCATTACTGTATATAGTAACTGTTAAGTCTAATATACCCTAGTAAGCTATAGTACTTTTTCCTTTGGGAAGATACCATCTGTGCAGTTTGCAATTCTGTTGAAGAAAGATGTTGAATCTATTTAATTATTCTTGAAAAATAATTTAATTCTGTGCATTTTTTTTCACACTGCATCAAATTAAAGTTGATTACGTCGATTAAGCATCATGAGGTGGAGGGTGGTTCCCTATTTTTTTTTGCTGGGAGTTTGCAACCCTATTAGTTAGGTTGCTTAATATTTCTGCTAAGTACTGTTTAAAATACCAGAATAGGAAGGATGGTGTAGGTTTAAGTTTATTAGATTGATCAGTGTTGCTGAACTATGAAATATTTTGGGTGCAGTGTATTTTTTACATACAGGTATAACAGAATAGCTTTAGTGTTGTTGTTTATTTAAACTTGAGGATGAACTTATACAAAATGCAGCAAGATATTAAAAAAACAGTTTTATTGATTAAAAAACACACTATATCGGATTCATATCGGTATCGGCAGATATCCAAATTTATGATATCGGTATCGGACATAAAAAAGTGGTATCGTGCCATCTCTACTGGAGACTGAGCTGAGAGTGAGTGAGCAGATGACCCTGGGAGCTGGGCTACTGGAGGCTGGGCAGCTAAGCGAGCTACTGGAGGCTGGGGAGGTGTGGTGGAAAGAGGCTGGGACGAGGAGGCGGGAAGTTTGTGTAGCTCCGAACTTGGAAGTTCCAAATACAAAGCAAAGGATTGCAGCGGAGTAAGCCCAGTGTCTTCCACCACATAATCCTTCTTTTTCGCCGCTGCTTGCCCCTCCAGCAGGGCCTGGATTCTGAAAGCAGCGGTGGAGTGACACCAGAAAACTGAGCTGAGAGTGGCTGCGGGGCAGCTAACTGAGCTGAGAGTGGCTGCTGGGCCGCTAACTGAGCAAAGAGTGGATGCTGAGCAGGCGATGAGCTGTTCACATAATCATCTGCTGCACAGAAGACAGCCCCAGAACGAACAGTCACACAGTCCAAGAACGGAAATGAGTCCTCACTCACCACAGCCGGCGAATTAAAAGTCCGAACGACCGGCTGTGGGGTGGCGCGCCGGCGGTGCGATCGGCGTTTCCTCCCCGCAGACGGCTCCGACGGGCCGGGCAAGAACACATCCGACAAGTCGGGCAGCGAGGCAGGGGTGGCGGAGAGAAGGTGTGGTGTGAGGTGGAGTAAGGCCTGCATGGTCGGGGAAAGAGACTCCAATAGCCATGGCAGGCCGGAAAAGAGCCGTTGTAGCTGGCTTTCCACTGCGCGGCGAAGCTCTTCCGGGGGATGTTTCAGCCACAGGCCGAGAAGATTCTCCACATTGTAGGTGATGTCGTCCCGGAGCTCCTCGGATGGATTTGTTGCTGCTGGGTCCATGGTGGCTGGTTCGTACTGTCATGTTTTGCCGGGGCAAGCCGTGTGGAGATGAATTAGGACCCAAAAAGCGGCAGCTCAGGTGCAGGTGAGTATTTATTAAACAGGAGTGTTAAACAGGAGTGGAGACAAACAAAAGCGACGAGGGTGAGCATGAACTACAAAAACCTAAACTGGGAAAACTAACAAAACAAACCAGAAATGAAGAAGCAGGGAGGTCCGGGGAAATACACATGGAGAGACACAGGGAGACCGAGGGGAAACAACACAGACGAACCAGCAATCACTAAGACAAAAGACACGACTAAAATACACTCAGAGAACACAGGGAGATTACACACAGGTGAGGGACACAGCTGGGAGAGATTAACCTGACGAGACAAGGGAGGCAAACTGAAAACACTCACATCAGACGCAGACCTTCACAATAAAACAGGTAACACATACACACAAAGACACAGACTAGGAAACGCGGACTTAACACAGGAGTAGACGGCAGAACAGAACAACACAAAACAGGAGGAAGAACAGAACCAAAATAACCCTAATAGAAAACACAAAACGCTGGGTCAAAAGGACCCAGGATCATGACAATGTATGCATTAAGTGCATAGTAATTACATAAATTGCAAAAAAGTGCAATAAACTACAAAAAAATTTTAAATCGTTTTTGTTTTTTTTAACATATATTTCTAGTTAGAGAAATTTAAGAGGCTTATCCCTCAAAACTGTAAATACAAAAAAGTTGCACAAACTAGTTTCCCACCACAGGAAATTTATTTTAAGTGTCTTCATAGTTTTATTTTTGAAATACACCAATTTTCATATACTGCAGGAAAAACGAAAATAAATATTATGATGCAAATTTGCAAAAAAGCAGCATATGCATCAAAATAAACTATTTCCAGCACTGCAATATGAGTCCTAAGCATCCCAGAAACGACACAGAAAGTCATAAAGTCAAAGATAACTTTTAAAAACACCAGTATAGGCTCATGAGGCCCTGGTGGTAAAAAACTACATTTCCGCAAAATGACATCACTTCCGGTTTCGGGCAGGTAATGGCGGACATGCGATAGTTCACGCTGATGGACGTAGGAAGTGTTATGAACAGCTGATCGGATCGGCAAAGCATGTTTCTGGAATATTTTGTTTTTGTTGCTGCAAGTGCTTTTTATGCAGTTTTTGCAAAGCTATATGTGGAAGGAAACTGTGACCTAGGACAAGCTGATGGCATAAGATGTAAGTACAACTCCTCCGGTTTCATATGCAAAAAAAATTATTGCGCTAGCTTACGTGGTTGCAGTGCTACCGGGATTTAAAAATAGTTACGCAAAATGGAGCGTGTCCGCTCCGACCGGCTTTAAAGGGTTAATATATTATCACGCTTTTTACAACTACATGAATGTGCTATTGCTGTGTGATTTATTACTATTACTGAAGGTCTGCGGCTCCAAACCGTATGTAACCTGGACGTGTGTCCCTCTATCTATGAAGAGATGATCTATACAGCTCGCCCAAGTGCAATGTCTACAATATCTGAATCTAGGTTTGGGAAGGAGATTGGCGGTAGCAACTCTGTAAGAGCAATAAGACTTCCAACCCACATAACACGCACGACCACAGGTTTGTGAAACAAAGTTTGCTTTATATATATATTTCATTTGGATCAGTTCCCTTTACTCATCCTCAATGTAGGGATACCTTCAAATGCAGTAAACATCTCAAATGCATCACAAAAATAATTGAAACAATCAAAACAGATGTAAGACAAGAAAGAAAACACAATATTTCAACACCCCCAAAGAAAAGGAAAAAGAAAAGAAAATGTGGTACCACTAGACTTTTACTGGTTGTCAACCGTCAGTTTTTATAATGTCAGTTTCATTTAGTTACCAGTTATTGGGTTTGAGAACAAAAAACAACCTGAGTTCCAGGCGAAGAAAAAAGTAGCAAAAGAAAATGATAAAGTGTCTCTCAGGTGGACTTCCTTTTGTTTTTTTCCCTACCGCCCTCCTGGTACGGCAGGCATCAACGAGTCGCGTCCTGAAACACAGAAGGCCTCCACAGCAGCAACAGTGTCCTAGATCTGCGATGGCAGCTCCTTATGCAGCACACATGGAATTGTTCCGCAACAAAAAAACCAGTCTGCACACAAATATGCAGAACGTTAGATGTCCAAATTCCTTAAAAGTCCTTATTCCTAATGTCCTTGGTTCTTTTTAAATATTAAAATAAATTGCATCTTGTGGCAAAAGTAAATACACTGGCATTACTGTGCATCACCCGCAGTTACAGCTACAGCACATTTACAGCACATGAACTGCGCATAACCACTTAGCTGGCCGCGGCTGAACTAGCAGGCCCAAGAAAGGAAAAAACACTAAACACTCATAATAAACAAAACCTGTCACAACATCGCAATATGTCTTAAACATCCTTAAACAACACTTACTACTATTCTGACTGGTTAGTTATTTTTTTTTAGTGCACTGAACTGCAATAGCGGTGCTAAGTGAGCTAGGCTAACTCACCAGAATAGTTCAAAAAGTTCGAAGAAACACTCCGACTCCTTCGAGGTAGGTACCCTGTACTTCTGATTGCTGTAAATCTTACCAGGGTTACACGTAGTAAAGGGACCTCTGGCTAATACGTCGGGTTCGTGTCGGGCTCGTAGCCGAAAACTAGCTTTACTTTGTTGTCTGGGTCAGCTTTGCTAGCGAGAGACAGAGAGAGGCGTTGAAAGGCTGCTCCAACGGAACTTATTGCTTCGGAGGAAAACAGGAACACAGTGTGCAGTCGAGTCTTAACCCTTTAAAACCGGTCGGAGCGGGCACGCTCCGTTTTGCGTAACTATTTTTAAATCTCTGTAGAACTGCGACCACGTAAGCTAGCACAAGAATTTGTTTTGCATATGAAACCGGAGGAGTTGTACTTACATGTTATGCCATTAGCTTGTCCTAGGTCACGGTTTCCTTCCACATATAGCTTTGTAAAAATTGCATTAAAAGCGCTTGCAGCAACAAAAACATAATATTCCAGAAACACACTTTGCCGATCAGCTGTTTGCAGCACTTCCTAGCTTGGAATAGACATCAGCACGAACTATCGTATGTCCGCGATTACCTGGCCGAAACTGTAAGTCACGTCATTTTCGCGGAAAATGTAGTTCTTTACCTTCAGGACCTTATAAGCCTACAGTGAAGTTTCTAAAGTCATGTTTGACTTTATGCTTTTCTGTATAGTTTCTGTGATACTTAGAACTCAAATTGCAGTGCTGGAAATACTTTATTTTGATACACATGCTGGGTTTTTTGGGTTGTTTTTTTTTGCAAATTTGCATTATAATATTTTTTTTTTCATTTTTCCTGCAGTATATATAAATTGGTGTATCTCAAAAATGAAACTATGAAGACACTCAAAATAAATTTCCTGTGGTGGGAAACTATTATGTGCAACTTTTTTGTATTTACAGTTTTGAGGGATAAACCTCTTAAATTTCTCAAATTAGAAATGCATACATATTACTAAAATTTGGGCTATAACTGTTGTATTGATGTATAGCATCTTGAAATGCTCCCAAAAATGGCACAACAGCATGTAAAAATATAAAGATAAGCTCTGGCAGACTTGGTTCTATGGTAGGTCTTAAACGGTTAATAGCTTACTTACAACTGGGCTCATCAGGCACTCTTTTTGGCTGCAGTGGTTATTATTATATTTACATGCTTCCAGCTCCCGTTTCTGCTCGATGACAGCTCGTACAACTCACCTTTTTCTCCCTCCCCACGCTCACAGACACATAACGGGTATGGCAGTCCATTCTCCCTGCAGCACGGACTACACTGCCCATGAGGCTACATTCATTAGGGCTATGTCTGTAGCATTCTGCCTATTAGCTTAGCACAACAACAATAACAAAAAGGCGCTCTCTCACCTGGAACAACAGAACATAGCTGTCAAACAAAACCCAAACAGTCCTGACCCGCCACAATATGAAACAGGAAAAGACCGCTGTGTAATCCATTTATTTCAACAAAGTAACTGTATTCTAAATACCACCTTTTTGAACGGTAACTGTAATGGAATACAGTTACTCATATTTTGTATTTTAAATACGTAACGGTGGTACATGTATTCCGTTACTCCCCAACACTGGCTGTTGGGAGAAAGAAGTTTTGACATGTTTCAGGCTTCAAACACAAAAAATCCAACATCAGTTTGTTTGTTTGTTTTTTTAGTTTAAAGAATAGCTATATAATCTGAGATTTTTGAAGGGTTTTTTATAATGGTTTAAGTACAGCTCAATAAACAAATAAAAACTCACTACAGAAAAATTAAGTTGGAAGATTAAAGATAATGATTACATTTACATGATGCGTAGTAAACTATCCCCTCTTCTTCTCTGTCTTGGTGTGTTGTGTGAACCTTAGAAGTCAAATTATACATTAGCCATACTTACAAATAAAAACAAAACAAAAAAGAGGAAAGGAAAGGAGAACATTTTGAATTTCATTTAAAACTGAGATTGAAGTTGTAAGCAGAAATTTTATGCTTACAACTTTATGCTTTTATGCTAAGTCAGGGACTCACAGCTGGGATGTTGATGTTGGAGACAGTACATGGTGGGGACTTGGTGTGTTAGCAGAGTGTGTTCAGAGGAAGGGAGACAAACTGTCTGGATTATGGAGAATATGGTTGTTTGATAATAAATACTACACACGCTCACCTTCAGCTCCTGTCACTGCTCTCTCAGTAGAGAAGAAGCTCCAGAGGATCAGAGTGAATCTGGACTGGAACAGAGGAAAGCTGTCGTTCTCTGATCCTGATACTAACACGCACATACACACCTTCACACACACTTTCACTCACAGGATGTTTCCATACATTAACACTGTTGGTAAAGTGAAGGTGTTGCCACTGAAGGTGTCAGTGTCAGTGGAGCAGATGAGTTGAGGATGATGATATTTCTAATGTTGTTTCCTGTCAGTGAATTGAAGCTGTTAAACTGCAGCTGTCCTCCTGCTGCCTCGTTGTTCCAAAGCTCTTTGTTTCTCTTTTAGTTCTCACTGTTTCTGCTGTCCACCTTTTCACATGGAAAATCATTTCACTGTTTCTCACTGAATGACTCCCCAAACTAGATTTGAAATTCTATCAAGTTTCTAATCATTACAAGTGATTCATGTTTCTATTTGATGTGTGTAAATGGAGATGATTTAGTTTGCTGGGATATGGACTGACATGTGTTGAATGGGAGGAGCAGTTTGTTGTTGCCTTCTTGTCTGTTTATGACAACAATAAATATGTTGTTGAAACAATGATTCATGTTTAACTCCATATATGAAATGTTTCTGATATTTCAATTCTGTTTGATTAAAGACTTTCTTCATGACACAAATGAGATTTCAGTGTATTAATAGAACTAAATAAGCTCAGAGTTGAAAGGCTGGAGTATTATGTACGTGCTTCACTGTCAGTATCTTCAGGGGGATTCAAAGGGAAACATCAAACTGCTGTAATGAGATAAACTAGTTGGGCTGAACACACTTATCTGTAGTTTGTCTCCATCCAGGATCATCAGAATATAATGAACATGTGTGAAGAGCCAAAAAATGCTGCTCCCCTCTCAGCATGATGAGCTCCAACCTTTGTTAACAGGACAACAGGAAACATGAGACAACTTTCAGAGACAGTAACCAACTGTGGCCACAAGATGGCAGCAGCTGATCTGAGATCCTTTATTGGACAGAACGACTCTGCTCTGTGACATCATCAGAGAGACGGCCTTCACTTTGATAGATCTGACGTCATGTCTGCACTGACATTCGTAAGGAGAGAGAGCAACACCACAGTGGATCAAAGCTGCAGATGATGATCACACACACACACCTCAAAGCTTTGAAGACCCACCTGAAGACTAAGGAGTGCTGACTGTTCTCCACATCACCAGACCTACTGAACGTTTAAACTCTGAGTTGAACTTATCCACATTTTTGTCACGGTCCGTGGTCCTGTGTCTGTGGAATGCGCGGATAGCCACACCCCCCGGGCTGGGCCATCCTGCTCTCCATCGCTGTGATTACAGGAGAAGCTACTTCACCCAGCGCTGACGGATGCTCCGTGCCAGTCCGTAATCACATCACAAGTGGTAACTAGGCTCCCATGAAAGCGCGTATCACTTCTGGTTGGAACTGTATCTAATCTGCCTACTTATGTCCAGGTTTCGATTCGGCGTTCAGCATCTGTCACCTGCCTGTCCTCCTGCTCGATTGGATCTCTCAGTACATCACCTGGCTCTTCCACTAGCTCAAGAGGACTTCCTGCTCACGGACTGCCACTCAACCCTCCCGAGCTCCCACGGTCCCGCTCTATCGTAAGCCCGCGACTCCCCGCTAAGTTCTGATGTGTTTTCCTGCTTCCCGGCTTCCTAGTAATCTTCTCCCCTTTTTCTTGCAGCCTCCCACGGTCCCGATTCCGGCTTCCCCGTGTTGTTTCCTCCCCGGGTTTTTCAGTTCCTCGTTTTGCTCTCTAGGTTTCCCGGGTCGCCTTTCGTTATTGTAATAAAGTGCCTTTTCTGTTAGCGCTGAGTCTGCGTTTGGATCCTTTTTGTGCACACGCGCCGTGGCGCATGACACATTTTTACCTCATGATTTCAACTTTTGACCACACCTTTGAATCTAAAAGAGAGGTACCATGATACGTCCTGCTGGATAGCAGTGAAGGTTAAGGGCCAGCCACAAAGGGCCATATCAGCATCCAGGGCAAAGGTGACACTGATATGGCCCATGGCAATGACAGAGACTGTGATGGAGGCGTGAGCGGTGGGACGTGCAGGACAGCAGGGAAAGGAACAATGAAGAAGGAGAGCAAGAAGCCAACAACACATGAACTGAGGCAACATTGTCACTATAGTAATCTTTAGACTTGTAGTCAAGACCGCCTAAACCAAGTCCAAGACAAGTCCAATGACTGAAAGATTTATTAGGCTGTCTTTTGAGGTTTGTTGGAAAAAGAATGACTTCATATAGGAAAAAAATATATATCACATATGCAGGACACCTCAAACTAGTTTTTAATTAAGCAGCAAGGCAGAACAACATCAGGGCTGTATCAAGACACATGGACTAAACCCCAATTCAACCAGACCCAGAACTGATCCGGAATTAAAACAGGACTACAACAGTTCAAAATCAGGAGTACTGAGGACTTAACCAAGACAGAACCAGAATCTTCCAAAGTGCACTATTTAGATTCAGAAAAGTTTATATAATTATTTAGCCTTGTTGTGCAGACAAGCCTGTATAACTTAATAAATATAGAATTTGAAAAGTAACAAATGGTATCTTAAAAGTTACACTAGGTACTAGATACATGTTCTGATGAGTTTTGGTAAACAACCATTTGACTAACATGTCTGTCTCACCTGCTCTTGTTCCATCTCTGTTCTGTCCTCATTCTCCATCTCCCTCTCTGTTCCTCTCTCTCCCTCTCTGTTCCTCTCTCTCCCGCTCTGTTCCTCTCTCTCCCTCTTTGTGCTGACAATCAAGCCAAACACCAACATCATCAAATATACAGTTGACACCAGATATTTACATACTCTTCAGATAAAAGCACAAATACTTTTTTAATTTTAACATCACATCAGACTAAATGTTTATTTTTTAGATTGATAAATATAAAAACATATTTGTTAACTTTAAGAGTAAAGAGAGAAACTATCTGTATTTCTTAATTGTAAATGGCACCAAATTGTATTCAAAATTGAGCCACACTTATGGAGCTCCACAATTCTTTTCCTGGTGTTTTGGTTGATATCTCTTGATTTTCCCATGTCAAAGAAACAGGCTCTGTGTTTTGCCTTATATGAATCCACAGCTGTGCCACCAATTTACTCACATGGACTCTACTAACCTATCAGAAGCTTCTTAAGCTCAGAATGGAATCGTCTGGAGTTTTCTTATTAATTAACAGTAAACTTAGTGTATATGTACTCCTAAATTTGATAGTGATAGACAGCTCTGTCTCTCTTTATTCTGACATTTAACTAATTCAAAAGATATTTCAACATTTATTTATCTAAAACAAAACAAGTTTACTCTAAATTGATGTTTAACAGTAAAAAAAAAAGTTTTTATGTTTTCTCCCTAAAGTTTTTTTTTTAAATTTATTAGCAAAATCAACATACAAACAAAATGCACCATATATTACACATTCAGAGAATAGACATTCCTTACGTATTAGCAACTTTCATACATAGGAAAAAGAAGATATAAAAATGGGGTCATAAAATTTAACAGATTATTAACTCACTAAATCAAAATCTTCCAAAAAGGAAACAAAAAAAGCAGCCTTTTTCTTTTTAACTAAAGTCAAAGATTTATCCAACAGGTTTAAGTTGTTTTTCCAGTAAGCTAGTGTTGGTTTGGTCTTAAAAAAAAATGACATTTATGTATAAATTGCTTGCACAAGCTTAATAACACGTTAACACCATAATTAGCTTTCTTTTCTTTCAGAAACACTCCAAACAATTTCATATTTAAGGTAAATGGGGTAATTTGAATCCCACTGGAATAAAGCCAGGTATGAAAATCCAACCAAAATATTTGTATAAAATTGCACAAAAAAATAGATGGTCCAAATCCTCCTCTTCTGTTTCACAAAATACACAATTACCAGTTTCTATTTTGAATCTGTCACCAAGGAGTCTATTTGTCGGGTAAATTTTATTCAAAATTTTAAATTGGACTTCTTTCCCTTTAAGAGGGATGGGGAAGGTGATATAATTAGTTCTTATTCTTTCAATTTCTTCCCTTCGGAAATATTTTAATATGTAATTACGTCTAAGTAAATTTGGAGAATAAAGACTCCTTAATGAAGATCTTAGAAACTTATTATTGCATTTAACGTCACAAAACTGAATACCATCTATATATAATTGCCTTAACTTGGGGGAGATGTCAGAATATATTATATCATTTACAACTATGTTTTTAAGTGACAATGGAATGGATTTTATAACCTGATTAAATTTACTTTTAGATTGGATATTAAATTTTTGGCAAAAATCTTGATGTCCTAGAACATGTCCCTCCTCATCTACAAAATGGGCAATTGCCCAAACACCTTTCGATAACCAGTCTTGAATAAAAATAGATTTTCTATTCATCAGTATAAATCCATTGTTCCAAATTGGACTATTATGTGGAGTGAAATTATGAAGGACGGCCCATAAACAGGTCCAAAGAAGGACCTGTTTATGGAATTCAGAGAGTTTAACAGGTAGCTTAGTAATTTCAAAGTCACACTTTAGGAGAAAATCGATACCCCCCAATGTGTTAAAGACCTTACTTGGTATAAAAAACCAAATGGAGTGTGGATTATTTAAGAAGGATTTTAACCATTTAAGTTTCAAAACACCACTCATTATATCAAAGTCAATTGCGTTTCCACCACCTTCAATGTATGGCTTAACCAAATCATCTTTAGATATATAATGGCACTTATTCCTCCAAATAAAATTAAAAATCAAGCTATTAATTGTTTTAATAACTTTATTTGATATTGATAAAGAGCAAGCTGGATATATAAATCTAGATAAACTATCAATTTTGGTTAATAATATTCTTCCACAAATTGAGATGTCTCTTTGTAACCACTTATTTAAGATTGTCTTACATTTGTCAACATTATCTGAAATATTTACTTTTTCTAAGACTTTGTGATCTTTTGAAATTGTGATGCCAAAATATTTTCCTTCCTTCTTCACCTTTATATCGTACAGTAATTGTGAATGACACTCCTTTAACGCCAATAGTTCATGTTTATTTAAATTTAACTTTAAGCCGGAAGCTTTTGAGAATGTAGTGATTATTTGTTTTACCAGGGGAATCTGATGTTAATTTTTTAAGAACAGAGTAGTGTCATCCGCAAGTTGACTAATTATTAAAAAATTATCCATAATCTCAATTCCGGCAATGCTGCTGTTCTTAATTAGAATTGCGAGCATCTCCACAACCATTATGAATAACAATGGAGAGCTTCCACACCCTTGCCTAATTCCTCTTTTGACGCTAAATCTTTTACCAGTGCCATAGCCTAACGACACAGAGCTATTTACAGTGGGGCAAAAAAGTATTTAGTCAGCCACCGATTGTGCAAGTGCCCCCACCTAAAATGATGACAGAGGCCAGTAATTTGCACCAGAGGTACACGTCAACTGTGAGAGACAGAATGTGAAAAAAAAATCCATGAATACACATGGTAGGATTTGTAAAGAATTTATTCGTGAATCAGGGTGGCAAATAAGTATTTGGTCAATAACAAAAATACAACTCAATACTTTGTAACATAACCTTTGTTGGCAATAACAGAGGTCAAACGTTTACTATAGGTCTTTACCAGGTTTGCACACACAGTAGCTGGTATTTTGGCCCATTCCTCCATGCAGATCTTCTCCAGAGCAGTGATGTTTTGGGGCTGTCGCCGAGCAACACGGACTTTCAACTCCCGCCACAGATTTTCTATGGGGTTGAGGTCTGGAGACTGGCTAGGCCACTCCAGGACTTTCAAATGCTTCTTACGGAGCCACTCCTTTGTTGCCCGGGCGGTGTGTTTTGGATCATTGTCATGTTGGAAGACCCAGCCGCGTTTCATCTTCAAAGTTCTCACTGATGGAAGGAGGTTTTGGCTTAAAATCTCACGATACATGGCCCCATTCATTCTGTCCTTAACACGGATCAGTCGTCCTGTCCCCTTGGCAGAAAAACAGCCCCATAGCATGATGTTTCCACCCCCATGCTTCACAGTAGGTATGGTGTTCTTGGGATGCAACTCAGTATTCTTCGTCCTCCAAACACGACGAGTTGAGTTTATACCAAAAAGTTCTACTTTGGTTTCATCTGACCACATGACATTCTCCCAATCCTCTGCTGTATCATCCATGTGCTCTCTGGCAAACTTCAGACGGGCCTGGACATGCACTGGCTTCAGCAGCGGAACACGTCTGGCACTGCGGGATCTGATTCCCTGCCGTTTTAGTGTGTTACTGATGGTGACCTTTGTTACTTTGGTCCCAGCTCTCTGCAGGTCATTCACCAGGTCCCCCCGTGTGGTTCTGGGATCTTTGCTCACCGTTCTCATGATCATTTTGACCCCACGGGATGAGATCTTGCGTGGAGCCCCAGTTCGTGGGAGATTATCAGTGGTCTTGTAAGTCTTCCATTTCCTGATGATTGCTCCCACAGTTGATTTTTTCACACCAAGCTGCTTGCCTATTGTAGATTCACTCTTCCCAGCCTGGTGCAGGTCTACAATACTTTTCCTGGTGTCCTTCGAGAGCTCTTTGGTCTTGGCCATGGCAGAGTTTGGAGTCTGACTGTTTGAGGCTGTGGACAGGTGTCTTTTATACAGATGATGAGTTCGAACAGGTGCCATTCATACAGGTAACGAGTGGGGGACAGAAAAGCGTCTTACAGAAGACGTTACAGGTCTGTAGGAGCCAGAGATTTTCCATGTTTGAGGTGACCAAATACTTATTTGCCACCCTGATTTACGAATAAATTCTTTACAAATCCTACCATGTGTATTCATGGATTTTTTTTTCACATTCTGTCTCTCACAGTTGACGTGTACCTCTGGTGCAAATTACTGGCCTCTGTCATCATTTTAGGTGGGGGCACTTGCACAATCGGTGGCTGACTAAATACTTTTTTGCCCCACTGTATAATTGCTTCTTTCCAGGTGGGTGGGATTTGTGCCTTTTCAAGTGCCCAATGACATGTTTTTGTCAATATACACTCAAAAAACAGATTCAGGTCCTTCTTTCAAAAATCACATACACATTTTGTTAGTTGTTCATAAATGTAATTAAAAAATACCAAATTAATTTCATTTTCTTTGTGTAAACTTTAAATTACTCTAAACCAGCAGAGGCTGATTCTGAACACAAAATGAATGAGTTTGTTGGAGCACTGGGGGTAGGGGTAGTACATTTTGCGCATTTGTATACTCAAAGAAAAAAAATTCAAGCCCCTCTTTAAGCTGAAACATTTTTTTTTTATCTCATTCAACGTAAATGTAGCACTCCAGCATTACGGCAATTATTATTCGTGTGGTGAACCTAAATTATTTTCTCTCAAAACGGTCTTTGTTACAAGAACACAAAGTTATTGAGTTACACAACGGTCCGCCCTCTTCGAAAATTTTGCGCTCTTTCAGGATCACCTAAAGGAATATTGCTGCTCTTGGCCTCTCTGTACTTTTTGGATAAAACTACACCTTCAGGTAAGGTAACATATTAATTTTTCATATAACCAATTGTGTATTTCTCTATGAGCAATACTCTATGAGTATTGCTATTTATCATAGAAGCTTTTAACAGTTTTTTTTGCTAAAAATCTCTTCTCTGCTGGAATATTATTTTTTTTGACAAAATAGACTGGTCTTTTCAAAAGTGCCTTGTTTTAGAGGAGAAATTATGTAGCCACCAACTTTTAAGTATTCGGATCTTGTCCTAGCTTAGTAGCAGCTAGCCAGCTGCCATGTGCTCAGTGAAAGATGATGTCCTAAGGCTAACTTCATTCTTATTGTTTTCTTTTTATAATCTAATAATGTGCCATTCTGTGTTTATTATTATATAATGCCATATTCTAGTATAAATTATTGTTTTGAGGTGTCTTTAACAGCAATGCATAGTTTACTGAGGGTGCTACCAAAAGTGAACCATGTGGCCGTAAGAGTAACTGCAGTCAGCACAATGCACACTCCTGTGACGTTCAAACCTATTTATTATTAGAAATGATTTCTTTCTTTATTATTTGCTACCGCCTAGATTATCAGAAAATGCTGTGTCAGGGGGAAGCGTTGGAAGGAGAGGCTGATAATAGTCGCTGGGTTAGTAGGGGAGGGCACTGGAGAACCAGTGAAGTTTGGCGGTGAGTTTTGCATAATATGCCCCCTTCCAAGTGACAGAGCCCAGAAACGACCTATTTCTTAACCAAGGTATTGTTTCTGTTTTTCAGACCTCCTCCACTGAGGATGAACGGTTGAGATCCACTGCAGCAACTGCCATGGGTATTTACACCATCACAAGAGAAGGCATTCAGGAGCCAAAGGATGTGGGAGTTGTCATTGAAGGTACTACAGTTATGAACAACCTCGGTAGTGTCATCATGGCATTCATCGTCTTCTTTGGACTGATTTATGCACTTGATTTAAGCTATCCAAATGACCACAAGTACACTTTGGAGTTTTGTAAGAAGATTTGAATGAATCTGGATGGCCAAAGGCTCATTGCAAAGATGCAGCAAATGAAAATGAAGATGTTTGCTTAGGCAAAAAAGACTCCAGCACAAAAGTTGATTTTGGCCTTTTTATCTCTTTTTTTCATGATGATGAACATCCTATTGTGAATGATGTAACCTTTAATCTATACTAATATAGATGGATAAAAGGACTGTGGGAATCTAGCTCAAAAAAAGTTAAATGGTTGTAACCAGCATTTTCTTTTTTAATTGCGTTTGGGATTTTCAAAGACACAAAACAAATGTTGACAACTTTGGTGTCTTCCAGTGTTTTAAAGTTGGTGTTCCCGTTTTTATAAGCTTGTAAAAGTTTGAATGTCATTGGTTTTAGAGAAGTAAAGCTGAGAATTTTTTCTTATTAAAATACTTCCCCTTTGGTAACACAAAAATGTTCTTAATGAAAACCTTTTATATATACATTATATTTGTATTCAAGTATTGTTGGGTTGTTTAAAATGTTCAGTGACTGGCATACTATGGTGGGAATTGTAATGTTTAGTAGGTTATCATTGCGAATTTGCTGAAAAGCTACCTGCAAGTGTCACTGTAAATATATACAATGATTCTTAAGTGAAATCTGATTTTACAAATTGCAGTTTGAAAAAACAAGGACATACATTTTCTTTTATACTGAGGGGACAGATTTGTTTTTGGTCTGGCCTAGTAATTGTGTGGATGCCTCATGGCATCCACACTATTGTTTTCCTGTTTCTCTTTATTCTTTATTGTGTGGATGCCCTAAAGGGCTTCCACACCATTGAGTTCCTGTTTCTCTTTATTGTGTGGATGCCTCAAGGCATCCACACTATAGTGTTCCTGTTTCTCTTTATTGTGTGGATGCCCTAAAGGGCTTCCACACCATTGAGTTCCTGTTTCTCTTTAATCTTTATTATTCCTCTAGTTGCTTCCGTACACTTTTTGGCACTTAACTACTTCCTCAGTTTTCAGCCGATTTTCTCAGTTCAAACTCTGAACTGTTCTGCTCTTTCTGCTAATGATGGCTATGACTTTTGGTGTTTATTACTATTATACTTTTTAAAATATTACACTTTTTTCCTTTAATTTGTCCCATTGAAATGAATGGAAAACTTCCACAACTCTGCTAAAACTTGCTTGGTTTTGAAACTTAACTGCTTCCTCATACTTTCACCTAGAAACTCCATTCAAACTTTAAAATGTTCTCAGATTATTGGGCTATTCCTGTGTGATTCAGCTTTTTCAGATCTTCTACCGTTTTAATTTTATACCTCTTTAAGTTTTCAGTTGCAAAATTGTGATTTTTCAGAAAATACATGCGTTGCTATGGTTGCTATGCAATTAACTCAGAGTGAGTGCTGGTCTGTTCTGAATTTTCTCTTCATGTCTGAACAACTTCTTGCTACTCGCTCAATTTCCACTCAACCCCCACAAATTATACATCAAAACGTAGGTATTTTTGCTGGCTTTCAGACAATGTTACTGTCTTTATTGTGAGATTTACCGTTTTTTCGCAATTCACCTCGAAGTGACACATGGTTAGGTTACTTCCCATTCAAAGTCAATAGGGAGGTTTTG
Source organism: Pelmatolapia mariae (assembly GCF_036321145.2). Taxonomy (NCBI): domain Eukaryota; kingdom Metazoa; phylum Chordata; class Actinopteri; order Cichliformes; family Cichlidae; genus Pelmatolapia; species Pelmatolapia mariae. Next base: position 17,924,869 of record NC_086229.1, on the reverse strand, counting down.
AAATTCAGAGCTGAAATTCTGTAACAGGAGGCATTTTCAAATCGCCATATCTAATTAACAAAGCAAAGTTAGGACATGAGGCTTGTGCCAATATATCTTCAGACACTGCTGACACTCACAGTGGAAGCAGTTTTTACATTCATCTTACCGTTGAGCCATAAATTACGTTTGTTTGAGGGGTGGAAATCTGTCCTCCTCTCTGTTCTCACACTCTGAAAATGAAGCCGTTTCTTCTCTCGTCATATCTCCGCGACGGAGGTACAAAGAGCTATGAAAATCGCAGTCAAAATACACCAAAGTCCGCTGATTCACCCAGTACAAGAATTATGCTGCTAGCCCTCCTAGTTTTTGAGTTACACGACGTTTTGTAACTCCAAAAAACGGCGCTTTTCACCGCTCACCGCGATCTATTTTCTGACTGGTCATGTCGATGTTTTTCAGCCGCCCGCCCCCTTGCCAGGTGGCGCAATCAGTAATGACACGGCTCAGCACCTCAAAGGTCGTTGGTTCAATCCCACCTTGCTTCAACATTTTTTTTTCATTACAAATTTAAACACTATCACAGACCTGTCATTTATATTGATCATTTATTATAATTCTGCAAAGTTTTATCATTTTAGCAGCTTTTCTAATATAGACCGAAATACATACAAGTACCCAGCCTAATGAAGCAGACAGAGGCAGTAGCTCTGATTGGTGAATTTGAGCAGAATCAGGTTATTCTTTCATTTCATTTCTTTATTTATTTCACACATGGTTCATCGTGTTTCTTTTTCTACATACAGAACCTTCTGCCTCTTTTCAGCAGAAATTCTGCCTCTTTTCAGCAGAAATTCTGCTCATTCACCTCTTTTCAGCGCAACGTTCTGCTTCTTTGCCACTTTTCAGCAGAAATTCTGCTCATTCACCTCTTTTCAGTGCAACGTTCTGCTTCTTTGCCTCTTTTCAGCAGAAATTCTGCTGATTCATCTCTTTTCTGCTCATTTCAGCCTTTTCACCTTTTTCAATGCTTTCATCTTTTTCAAATCATAGAGTTAAAATCAAAATATAGTATTTTTACCAAAGCATTGTATTTGTACGAAGTACAGCATTTCTGCCAAATCATCGAATTACTGCAATTTCATAGTATTTTGGGGAATCCCTTTTGTTATAGTATTACTTCTAAGTCATAGTATTTCTGCTTTGTCATAGTATTTGTACTGAAACATAGTATTTCTGCCAAATCATAGTATTACTGCTATTTTATAGTATTTGAGTGAAATTACAGTGTTTCTGCAAAAACATTGTATTTCTGCTACTGTATTTCCGCTGTATTACGTAGTGGCAAAGTAGGAGGCTAAGTGCATCAGTGTACATAGGTCATCTCTTGTGTTGGAGTGCCCTCTTGTGGCGCCTTTTGGGTAGTGCCTTACTAAATGTGAAAATGTGAACACTGCAAAGAAGTGGTATCAGACTGGTTTGTAGTGGAGGAATTTGTTGCCAGTTTCTTTCATCTTTAATCCGTATTCATGTTGTAATGTAGTAGTACCACAATATGGTAGAAACACTATGTTTTGGCACAAATACTTTGATTTGGTATACTTTAGCTTCTTCACCCCTTTTCAGCACAAATTCCAGCTTTTTTGGCTGTTTTCAGAAAAAATAAACTCTTTTCAGCAGAAACTCTGCTGATTCATCTCTTTTCTGCAAAATTTTCAGCCTTTTCACCTCTTATCAGCACAATTCTCAGCCGCCTCTGCTCATTCCACCATAATTGTCAGTCTTTCCATCTCTTTCCTTGTGTGAGTGACTTTGGCACAGTGAGATGAGTCTCTGCCTTGAGCCCAGGAGGGCCAGGTTCGAATCCTCCTCAGGGAGGCATTTTTTTTCACACCACCATAAACTTTTTGCAACTTTTCATCTTTTTCATCTTTTTAGCAGACAGCTTCAGCGTTAAGGCATCCACACAGCATTTTTGCAGGAAATGCAAATTTTCTAGTTCTTTATCTTTATTCTTCTAGTTGCTCCGTTTTTTGGCACTTAACTACTCCCTCAGTTTTCAGCCGATTTTCTCAGTTCAAACTTTAAAAAATTCTGCTCTTTCTGCTAACGACTGCTATGACTTTTGGTGCTCATAACTTCTATACTTTTTGAGATATTGAATATTTTTTGCAATATTTTTGCCCATTGAAATGAATGGAACACATTATCAATGTGGTCACTTGTTTCTGCTCGCCGGGCTGAGCTGTGTTTTAGCTCAGTGAGATGAGCAGCCGTTCTCAGACTGGGAGGCCTGGGTTCAAATCCCGCTTATGGCAACATTTCTTTCAGTTAACAATCAAACTTTTTTAACTCTTTTTAACTGAATTTCAGCTTTTTCACCCCTTTTCAGCAAAATTTTCAGTTTTTTCACCACTTTTCAGTACAAATCCCAGCTTTTTCAGCTATTTTCAGCAAAAACCTCTCTTCAGCAGAATTCTGAAAAGAGTTCTGCAGAACCCTTTTCAGCTGAAATTCTGCTGATTGAAGTCTATAGCAGAATTTTCAGAATTTTCACTTCTTTTCAGCTCAAATTCTGCTTATTCACCTCTTCTGCCAAATTTTCAGCCTTTTCACCTCTTATCAGCACAAATCTCAGCTGTTTTCAGAAAAAACTCTTTTGAGCAGAATATCTGCTGATTCATCTCTTTTCAGCGCAAGGTTCTGCTTCTTTACCTCTTTTTAGCAGAAATTCTGCTGATTCACTTCTTTTCTGCAAATTTTTCAGCCTTTTCTCCTCTTATCAGCACAATTCTCAGCAGCTTCTGCTCATTTCAGCAGAATTGTACGTCTCTCCACCTCGTCTTTGCAAGAATGAGTTCTGCTCAGTGAGATGAATAGCTACCTTCAGACCAGGAGTGTCAGGTTCGAATCCTGCTCAGGGCAATGTTTTTTTTTTACCACCATACAACTTTTTGCAACTTTTCATCTTTTTCAGCTTTTCAGCAGACAGCTTCAGCGTTAAGGCATCCACACAGCATTTTCGCAGGAAATGCAAATTTTCTAGTTCTTTATTGTGTGGATGCCTGAGGCATCCACACTATTGAGTTCCTGTTTCTCTTTATTGTGTGGATGCCCTAAAGGGCTTCCACACCATTGAGTTCCTGTTTCTCTTTATTCTTTATTATTCCTCTAGTTGCTTCCGTACACTTTTTGGCACTTAACTACTTCCTCAGTTTTCAGCCGATTTTCTCAGTTCAAACTCTATACTGTTCTGCTCTTTCTGCTAATGATGGCTATGACTTTTGGTGTTTATTACTATTATACTTTTTAAAATATTACACTTTTTTCCTTTAATTTGTCCCATTGAAATCAATGGAAAACTTCCACAATTCTGCTAAAACTTGCTTGGTTTTGAAACTTAACTGCTTCCTCATACTTTCACCTAGAAACTCCATTCAAACTTTAAAATGTTCTCAGATTATTGGGCTATTCCTGTGTGATTCAGCTTTTTCAGATCTTCTACGGTTTTCATTTTATACCTCTTTAAGTTTTCAGTTGCAAAATTGAGATTTTTCAGAAAATACATGCGTTGCTATGGTTGCTATGCAATTAACTCAGAGTGTGTGCTGGTCTGTTCTGAATTTTCTCTTCATGTCTGAACAACTTCTTGCTACTCGCTCAATTTCCACTCAACCTCCACAAATTATACATCAAAACGTAGGTATTTTTGCTGGCTTTCAGACAATGTTACTGTCTTTATTGTGAGATTTACCGTTTTTTCGCAATTTGCCTCGAAGTGACACATAGTCTGGTTACTTCCCATTCAAAGTATATGGGGAGGTTTTGAAATTCAGAGCTGAAATTCTGTAACGGGAGGCATTTTGAAATCGCCATATCTCCTTAACAAAGCAAAGTTAGGACATGAGGCTTGTGCCAATATATCTTCAGACACTCCTGACACTCACAGTGGAAGCAGTTTTTACATTCATCTTACCGTTGAGCCATAAATTAAGTCTGTTTGAGGGGTGGAAATCTGTCCTCCTCTCAGTTCTCACACTCTGAAAATGAAGCCGTTTCTTCTCTCGTCATATCTCCGCGACGGAGGTACAAAGAGCTATGACAATCGCAGTCAAAATACACCAAAGTCCGCTGATTCACACAGTCCAAGAATTATGCTTCTAGCCCTCCTAGTTTTTGAGTTACACGACGTTTTGTAACTCCAAAAACCGGCGTTTTTCGCCTCTCACCGCGATCTAATTCTGACTGCTCAAGTCTCTGTGTCTTAGACACCCGCCCCCTTTGCGACCAGACCTCATTTGGCTCAGAGGGTTGAGCCGCTGCTGTGGGACCCGGTGGCAGAGGTTCGAGTCCTGCCTGTGACAGTTGTTACACATCTTCCCTACTTGCATGCACTCTTCTTTCTTGACACTCTTCAGTGTACCCTTACACATGAAGCCATTTCCATCAAGCACGTCTACACCTCTTTTTTTTTAGCAGAAATCTGTCCTCCTCTCAGTTCTCACACTCTGAAAATGAAGCCGTTCCTTCTCTCGTCATATCTCCGCGAAGGAGGTACAAAGAGCTATGGAAATCGCAGTCAAAATACACCAAAGTCCGCTGATTCACCCAGTACAAGAATTATGCTGCTAGCCCTCCTAGTTTTTGAGTTACATGACGTTTTGTAACTCAAAAAAACGGCGCTTTTCGCCACTCACCGCGATCTATTTTCTGACTGCCCAAATGTCTGTCTTTCAGCCCCCCGCCCCCTTGCCAGGTGGCGCAATCAGTAATGACACGGCTCTGCACCTCAAAGGTCGTGGGTTCAATCCCACCTTGGTCAACATTTGTTTTTTCACTACAAATTTATACACTATCACAGACCTGTAATTTATATTGATCATTTATTACAATTCTGCAAAGTTTTATCATTTTAGCAGCTTTTCTAATATGGACCAAAATACATACAAGTACCCAGCCTAATGAAGCAGACAGAGGCAGTAGCTCTGATTGATGAATTTGAGCTGAATCAGGTTGTTCTTTCATTTCATTTCTTCATTTATTTCACACATGGTTCATCGTGTTTCTTTTTCTACATACAGAACCTTCTGCCTCTTTTCAGCAGAAATTCTGCTCATTCACCTCTTTTCAGCGCAACGTTCTGCTTCTTTGCCTCTTTTCTGCAGAAATTCTGCTGATTCATCTCTTTTCTGCTCATTTCAGCCTTTTCATGTTTTTCAATGCTTTCATCTTTTTCAAATCATAGAGTTAAAATTACTGCAATTTCATAGTATTTTGAGGAATCCCTTTTGTTATAGTATTACTTCTAAGTCATAGTATTTCTGCTTTGTCATAGTATTTGTACTGAAACATAGTATTTCTGCCAAATCATAGTATTACTGCTATTTCATAGTATTTTAGTGAAATTACAGTGTTTCTGCAAAAACATTGTATTTCTGCTACTGTATTTCCGCTGTATTACGTAGTGGCAAAGTAGGAGGCTGACTGTTACTAAGTGCGTCAGTGTACATACGTCATCTCTTGTGTTGGAGTGCCCTCTTGTGGCGCCTTTTGGGTAGTGCCTTAGTAAACGTTAACACTGCACAGTGGTATCAGACTGGTTTGTAGTGGAGGAATTTGTTGCCAGTTTCTTTCATCTTTAATCCGTATTCATGTTGTAATGTAGTAACTTTTGTTGCACATATACCACAATAAGGCAGAAATACTATGTTAAGGCACAAATACTTTGATTTGGTATACTTTAGCTTCTTCACCCTTTTTCAGCAAAGTTTTCATTTTTTTCACCCCTTTTCAGCACAAATTCCAGGTTTTTTGGCTGTTTTCAGAAAAAAAAACTCTTTTCAGCAGAAACTCTGCTGATTCACCTCTTTTTAGCGCAAGTTTCTGCTTCTCTGCCTCTCTTCTGCAGAAATTCTGCTGATTCACGTCTTTTCTGCAAAATTATCAGCCTTTTCACCTCTTATCAGAACAATTCTCAGCAGCTTCTGCTAATTCCACCATAATTGTCAGTCTCTCTATCTCTTTCCTTGTGAGAGTGAGTTTGGCACAGTGAGCTGAGTCTCTGCCTTGAGCCCAGGAGGGCCAGGTTCGAATCCTGCTGAGGGAGACATTTTTTTTCCCCCACAAATTATACATCAAAACGTAGGTATTTTTGCTGGCTTTCAGACAATGTTACTGTCTTTATTGTGAGATTTACCGTTTTTTCGCAATTTTTGGCTTTTCATCACTTTTCAGCAAAAATTTTCTGCTTCTTCACCTGTTTTCAGCAGAATTTTCAATTTCTTCTCCGCCATACAACTTTTTGCAAGTTTTCAACTTTTTCAGCTTTTTCAGCAGGCAACTTCAGCATAAAGGCATCCACACAGCATTTTCGCAGGAAATGCAAACTTTTTCTAGTTCTTTATTCCACTATTTACTAGTTGCTTCCGTACGTTTTTTGGCACTTAACTACTCCCACAGTTTTTATCCGATTTTCACCATTCAAATCTTAAAAAATTCTGCTCTTTCTGCTCTTTCCGGCTATGACTTTTGGTGCTCATAACTTCTATACTTTTTGAGATATTGAATTTTTTTTCCAATATTTTTTGCCCATTTCTGCCATATTATCGATGGCCTCACTGATTTTCCTTGCCGGTTTGACCTGTGTTTTAGCTCAGTGAGATGAGCATCCGTTCTCAGACTGGGAGGCCCGGGTTCAAATCCCGCTTATGGCAAAATTTGTTTCAGTTAACAGTTAAACTTTTTTAACTCAATTTCAGCTTTTTCACCCCTTTTCAGCAAAATTTTCAGTTTTTCACCCCTTTTCAGCACAAAGACCAGCTTTTTCAGCTGTTTTCAGCAAAAACCTCTTTTCAGCAGAATTCTGCTCATTCACCTCTTTTCAGCAGAAGTTCTGCTGATTGAACTCTTTTCAGCAGAATTTTCAGAATTTTCACTTCTTTTCAACCCAAATTCTGCTTATTCACCTCTTCTGAAAAATTTTCAGCCTTTTCACCTCTTATTAGCACAAATCTCAGCTGTTTTCAGAAAAAACTTTTGAGGAGAAATTCTGCTGATTCATCTCTTTTCAGTGGAACTTTCTGCTTCTTTACCTCTTTTCAGCAGAAATTCTGCTGATTCACCTCTTTTCTGCAAAGTTTTCATCCTTTTCACCTCTTATCAGCACAATTCTCAGCCGCTTCTGCTCATTTCAGCAAAATTGTCAGTCTCTCCACCTCTTCTTTGTGAGAATGAGTTTAGCTCAGTGAGATGAATAGCTGCCTTGAGACCAGGAGGGCCAGGTTCGAATCCTGCTCAGGGCGACGTGGTTTTTTTTCACCACCATACCACTTTTTGCAACTTTTCATCTTTTTCAGCTTTTCAGCAGACAGCTTCAGCGTTAAGGCATCCACACAGCATTTTCGCAGGAAATGCAAATTTTTCTAGTTATTCCTCTAGTTGCTTCCGTACACTTTTTGGCACTTAACTACTTCCTCAGTTTTCAGCCGATTTTCTCAGTTCAAACTCTCTACTGTTCTGCTCTTTCTGCTAATGATGGCTATGACTTTTGGTGTTTATTACTATTATACTTTTTAAAATATTACACTTTTTTCCTTTAATTTGTCCCATTGAAATCAATGGAAATCTTCAGAAATTCTGCTAAATCTTGCTTGTTTTTGAAACTTAACTACTTCCTCATACTTTCACCCAGAAACTCCATTCAAACTTTAAAATGTTCTCAGATTATTGGGCTACTCCTGTATGATTCTGCTTTTTCAGATCTTCTACCGTTTTAATTTTATACCTCTTTAAGTTTTCAGTTGCAAAATTGTGATTTTTCAGAAAATACATGCGTTGTTATGGTTGCTATGCAATTAACTCAGAGTGAGAGCTGGTCTTTTCTGAATTTTCTCTTCATGTCCAAACAACTTCTTGCTACTCGCTCAATTTCCACTCAACCCCCACAAATTATACATCAAAACGTAGGTATTTTTGCTGGCTTTCAGACAATATTACTATCTTTATTGTGACATTTACTGTTTTTTCGCAATTTGCCTCGAAGTGACACATGGTCTGCTTAGTCCCCATTCGAAGTCTATGTGGAGGTTTTGAAATTCAGAGCTGAAATTCTGTAACAGGAGGCATTTTCAAATCGCCATATCTAATTAACAAAGCAAAGTTAGGACATGAGGCTTGTGCCAATATATCTTCAGACACTGCTGACACTCACAGTGGAATCAGTTTTTACATTCATCTTACCGTTGAGCCATAAATTACGTTTGTTTGAGGGGTGGAAATCTGTCCTCCTCTCAGTTCTCACACTCTGAAAATGAAGCCGTTTCTTCTCTCGTCATATCTCCGCGACGGAGGTACAAAGAGCTATGAAAATCGCAGTCACAATACACCAAAGTCCGCTGATTCACCCAGTACAAGAATTATTCTGCTAGCCCTCCTAGTTTTTGAGTTACACGACGTTTTGTAACTCCAAAAACCGGCGTTTTTCGCCTCTCACCGCGATCTAATTCTGACTGCTCAAGTCTCTGTGTCTTAGACACCCGCCCCCTTTGTCACCAGACCTCATTTGGCTCAGAGGGTTGAGCCGCTGCTGTGGGACCCGGTGGCAGAGGTTTGAGTCCTGCCTGTCACAGTTGTTACACATCTTCCTTACTTGCATGCACTCTTCTTTCTTGACACTCTTCAGTGTATCCTTACACATGAAGCCATTTCCATCAAGCGCGTCTACACCTCTTTTTTTTAGCAGAAATCTGTCCTTCTCTCAGTTTTCAAACTCTGGAAATGAAGCCGTTTCTTCTCTCGTCATGTCTCCGCGACGGAGGTACAAAGAGCTATGGAAATCGCAGTCAAAATACACCAAAGTCCGCTGATTCACCCAGTACAAGAATTATTCTGCTAGCCCTCCTAGTTTTTGAGTTACACGACGTTTTGTAACTCCAAAAAACGGCGCTTTTCGCCGCTCACCGCGATCTATTTTCTGACTGCCCAAATGTCTGTCTTTCAGCTGCCCGCCCCCTTCCCAGGTGGCGCAATCAGTAATGACACGGCTCTGCAGCTCAAAGGTCGTGGGTTCAATCCCCCCTTGCTTCAACATTATTTTTTCATTACAAATTTGAACACTATCACAGACCTGTCATTTATATTGATCATTTATTACAATTCTTCAAAGTTTTATAATTTTAGCAGCTTTTCTAATATGGACCGAAATACATACAAGTACCCAGTCTAATGAAGCAGACAGAGGCAGTAGCTCTGATTGGTGAATTTGAGCAGAATCAGGTTGTTCTTTCATTTCATTTCTTTATTTATTTCACACATGGTTCATTGTGTTTCTTTTTCTACATACAGAACCTTCTGCCTCTTTTCAGCAGAAATTCTGCCTCTTTTCAGCAGAAATTCTGCTCATTCACCTCTTTCAGTGCAACGTTCTGCTTCTTTGCGTCTTTTCAGCAGAAATTCTGCTCATTCACCTCTTTCAGTGCAACGTTCTGCTTCTTTGCGTCTTTTCAGCAGAAATTCTGCTCATTCACCTCTTTCAGTGCAACGTTCTGCTTCTTTGCGTCTTTTCTGCAGAAATTCTGCTGATTCATCTCTTTTCTGCAAAATTTTCAGCCTTTTCACCTTTTTTAATGCTTTCATCTTTTTTAAATCATAGAGTTCAAATCAAAATATAGTATTTTTACCAAAGCATTGTATTTGTACGAAGTACAGTATTTCTGCCAAATCATAGAATTACTGCAATTTCATAGTATTTTGAGGAATCCCTTTTGTTATAGTATTACTTCTAAGTCATAGTATTTCTGCTTTGTCATAGTATTTGTACTGAAACATAGTATTTCTGCCAAATCATAGTATTACTGCTATTTCATATTATTTGAGTGAAATTACAGTGTTTCTGCAAAAACATTGTATTTCTGCTACTGTATTTCCGCTGTATTACGTAGTGGCAAAGTAGGAGGCTGACTGTTACTAAGTGCATCAGTGTACATAGGTCATCTCTTGTGTTGGAGTGCCCTCTTGTGGTGCCTTTTGGGTAGTGCCTTAGTAAACGTGAACACTGCACAGTGGTATCAGACTGGTTTGTAGTGGAGGAATTTGTTGCCAGTTTCTTTCATCTTTAATCCGTATTCATGTTGTAATGTAGTAACTTTTGTTGCACAACTACCACAATATGGCAGAAATACTATGTTTTGGCACAAATACTTTGATTTGGTATACTTTAGCTTCTTCACCCTTTTTCAGCAAAGTTTTCATTTTTTTCACCCCTTTTCAGCACAAATTCCAGGTTTTTTGGCTGTTTTCAGAAAAAAAACTCTTTTCAGCAGAAACTCTGCTGATTCACCTCTTTTTAGCACAACTTTCTGCTTCTTTGCCTCTTTTCTGCAGAAATTCTGCTGATTCACCTCTTTTCTGCAAAATTTACAGCCTTTTCACCTCTTATCAGCACAATTCTCAGCAGTTTCTGCTCATTTCAGCAGAACTGTCAGTCTGTCCACCTCTTGTTTATGTAAATGAGTTTGGGTCAGTGAGATGAGTAACTGCTCTGAGTCTGGCAGGGCCAGGTTCGAATCCTACTCAGGGTGAATTTTTTTTTTTCACCACCATACAACTTTTTGCAACTTTTCTGCTTTTTCAGCTTTTCAGCAGACAGCTTCAGCGTTAAGGCATCCACACAGCATTTTCGCAGGAAATGCAAATTTTCTAGTCTTTATTATTCCTCTAGTTGCTCCGTTGTTTGCCGATTAACTACTCCCTCAGTTTTCAGCCGATTTTCTCAGTTCAAACTTTAAAAAATTCTGCTCTTTCTGCTAATGTGTGCTATGACTTTTGGTGCTCATAACTTCTATACTTTTTGAGATATTGAATATTTTTTGCAATATTTTTGCCCATTGAAATGAATGGAACACATTATCAATGTGGTCACTTGTTTCTGCTCGCTGGGCTGAGCTGTGTTTTAGCTCAGTGAGATGAGCAGCCGTTCTCAGACTGGGAGGCCTGGGTTCAAATCCCACTTATGGTAACATTTCTTTCAGTTAACAATTAAACTCTTTTAACTCTTTTTAACTCAATTTCAGCTTTTTCACCCCTTTTCAGCAAAATTTTCAGTTTTTTCACCACTGTTCAGCACAAATCCCAGCTTTTTCAGCTATTTTCAGCAAAACCCTCTTTTCAGCAGAATTCTGAAAAGAGTTCTGCAGAACTCTTTTCAGCAGAAATTCTGCTGATTGAAGTCTTTAGCAGAATTTTCACCCCTTTTCAGCCTAAATTCTGCCTATTCACCTTCTGCTCATTGACCTCTTTTCAGCAGAAGTTCTGCTGATTGAACTCTTTTCAGCCGAATTTTCAGAATTTTCACTTCTTTTCAGCTCAAATTCTGCTTATTCACCTCTTCTGCAAAGTTTTCAGCCTTTTCACCTCTTAGCACAAATCTCAGCTGTTTTCAGAAAAAATCTCTTTTCAGCAGAATTCTGAAAAGAGTTCTGCAGAACTCTTTTCAGCAGAAATTCTGCTGATTGAAGTCTTTAGCAGAATTTTCACCTCTTTTCAGCCTAAATTCTGCCTATTCACCTCCTCTGCAAAATTTTCAGCCTTTTCACCTCTTATTAGCACAAATCTCAGCTGTTTTCAGAAAAAACTCTTTTGAGCAGAATATCTGCTGATTCATCTCTTTTCAGCGCAACGTTCTGCTTCTTTACCTCTTTTCAGCAGAAATTCTGCTGATTCACTTCTTTTCTGCAAAATTTTCAGCCTTTTCTCCTCTTATCAGCACAATTCTCAGCAGCTTCTGCTCATTTCAGCAGAATTGTCCATCTCGCCATCCTCTTCTTTTTGAGAATGAGTTTGGGTCAGTGACATGAGTAGCTGCCTTGAACCCAGGAGGGCCAGGTTCAAATCCTGCTCCGGGCAATGTTTTGTTTTTTTTTCACCACCATACAACTTTTTGCAACTTTTCATCTTTTTCAGCTTTTCAGCAGACAGCTTCAGCATTAAGGCATCCACACAGCATTTTCGCAGGAAATGCAAATTTTTCTAGTACAAAGGTGTGTCCTATTCAGGTTTCAAATGTAAGACAGCACTTTTTTGTTAGCATTTTGATTTTGATTTTTGGCGGTTCGAGCCCCGGCTTGGACAGTCTCGGTCGTTGTGTCCTTGGGCAAGACACTTCACCCGTTGCCTACTGGTGGTGGTCAGAGGGCCCGGTGGCGCCAGTGTCCGGCAGCCTCGCCTCTGTCAGTGCGCCCCAGGGTGGCTGTGGCTACAATGTAGCTTGCCATCACCAGTGTGTGAATGTGTGGGTGACTGGTTGTGTAAAGCGCTTTGGGGTCCTTAGGGACTAGTAAAGCGCTATACAAATACAGGCCATTTACCATTTGTTAAGGTTAATTTGACCATGTGTCATGTATGTTTATTCACAAAATATTCTGTTTCTGCTGTTAATTCAAGTGAATAAAATTGAGTTGAAAAAACAAATTATTTTTGTTATTATTTCAATAATTAAATTTGTTTTCTGGTAATTAAAATTATGAGTTGGTTGAACTTAAAATAATCATTTTAATGCAAAGACAATCTAGCTCAAATGAATGACATTGTATTGAGTTGAACCAACCAAAACCTTTCACATCTTATTAATGTAACTTTCTTCCTTTTAAACGTATTTAAAAATTGTGTTCGACTGACTCAATTTAATTAAATTGTCATGATGTATGTAGATTTGGTTGAACCAAAATATATGTATTACGTGGAAAACCTGCCATCAATCAAATTGAGTTTATCCAATGACAAATTTTTATGTGTAGGAATGAGATCCTCTTTAAATGCTTTGTAAAATTCGGAGGTGAACCCGTCACTTCCTGGCGATTTGTTAGCTTTCAAGTTTCTTATGGCATTTTCCAGTTCCTTTACTGTTATTTGGGTGGCACTCATGGTAGGTAAATTGAGTCCTTCAAGAAATGTGTCTATTTGATCATCTCCGACATCCATAGTTTTAGAAAAAAAGTTGTTTATAGAAAGTTACAAAAATTGATTGAATCTTGTCCTTCTTAATTTCAAGTGTATTTTTCTGAGGGTCTCTTATTTTGTATATTGTATTGTCTGCTTGGCGTTTCTTAAGTTTCCAGGCCAACAGTTTTGTGAATTTAGGGCCATTTTTGTAATATCTTTGTCTAGAGAATAGCATATTCTTTTCAATCTCCCGGGTGTACGTTAAATTAATTTAGTTTCTTAATTTTTTAATTCGTTCTAATAAATCCTGTAGTTTTTCCTGGTAAACTTTCTTTTTCCTTGAGGCAACTGCAATAATTTTTCCTCTTACCACAGCCTTTGCTGCGTCCCATAGTATTGGTGGGGACACCTCTCCATTATCATTTTCTTTCATATACAGTTGGATTCTATTACTCATTTCTTTCCTAAAATTGGCATCATTAAGTAAGCTGGGGTTAAATCTCCATAATGTTTCTCTTTTGTTTCCCTCCAGGTCAACTACAATATGTATTGGAGCATGGTCGCTAAGATCTATTGTTCCAATGTCTGAATCAGTAATTCTTGAGCTATCTCTGCTATATACAAGAAAATAATCTATTCTAGTATATAATAAATGGGATGAGGAATAGTAGGTATATCTTCTTGTATTAGGGAACATTTCCCCTCCATATGTCAATCAAACCCATGTCCTTCATCAGCTCTTTCACTTTTTTACTAATTGTTTTGTTGGAGATTGTTTGTTTTGATATATCAAGTTTTGGTTTTGGGGTTAAATGTGTGTTTAGATCACCTCCACAGACCAGGAATCCTTTAGACCAGGGGTGTCGGAATCCAGGCCTCGAGGGCCGGTGTCCCTGCAGGTTTTTGGATGTGTCCTTGAACCAACACAGCTGATTTAAATGTCTAAATTACCTCTTCAACATGTCTTGCAGTTCTCCAGAGGGCTGGTAATGAACTAATCATTTGATTCAGGTGTGTTGACACAAGGTGGGATCCAAAACCTGCAGGACACCGGCCCTCGAGGCCTGGAGTTTGACACCCCTGCTTTAGACTGAATGAGCACGGAAATAACTGTGACCCCAGAACTCCCTTCCTTTGAGCCTGAGATCTGTGGACTCACTGGTTTCATTTGAAAAACAGCTAAAAATCCATCTTTTTAAAATTGCTTTTGGTTGATTTCTCTGTTTATGTTTTAGCTTTTCTGTGAAGCACTTTGTGATTTTTGTCTTGAAAGGTTTCATACAAATAAAATTTTACTTACTTTATTAGTTGTACACTGTTGCACTACACACAGTTGTAGCAGTTTGACTATAGAGTAGAGAAAAGCAATAGAGTGAAAAAAATATAGCTCATTTGCCAGTAGGACTGTCTTTTATGTGTTATCATTCCCTCCATTTAGACTCAAAGAAGTTTGATGTTTGAAGTTGCACCGTGATGTGAAATGCAAACTTCCCCCAAATGGTTTGAACCAAGAAATGTGATAAACCAAATGTTATAAAAACTAAAAGGGCAGAAATCAATGTAAAAATGTAAGAAGTAAAAGTAAAATATGTGAAAAATCTACCTAACTAATATAACACATTATTTATACTTCTTTTCTTACTGTCTCTGGTAAACCTCCATTTAGTACTATTTCTGGTACTAAATGCTTTTAGTTTCTCAGTCTTTTTCAGTGGTTTGTCTAACAGCCCAGTTTCCACAATAAAAACTTTTTATTTTTCTCAGGAGGACTTTCCACTCTTCCTCCCCACTCCAGAGAATACCACTTTGTGAACCAGCTGAAGACCTGGACTGAAGCTCAGAGTTACTGCAGAGAACACTTCACTGACTTGGTCACCATCTACAACAACGACATCAACCAACTGCTTGTTTCAATAGGACCAAGTATTAATGCTTGGACTTGGATAGGGCTCTATAATGATCGTTACAGCTGGAAGTGGTCCATGGAGGGAAAACTTTTTTATGTTGGCAGTACACATGAATTTTTGATCTGGGCTAACGGCCAACCTGACTGTGTAACTGCAAAGGAATACTGTGTGGCTCTTCAGGGACAAACACAGATGAATGATAGACCCTGTGGAGATTCTTACCCTTTCCTGTGTTACAATGGTAGGAAAAAAGATTTGTTGCCATAGTTATCCTACGATTTTATGAGATTCATAATGTGTGTTTCAAAATTCTTTGTTTCTTTTAATCTTTCACAGCCAGAAATACAAGTTACATCTTAGTGAAGGAGAGCCGGTCCTGGGCAGCGGCTCAGTCGTACTGCAGGACATACCACACAGACCTGACCAGTATAAGAAGCAAAGAGGAGAAATCCAACATCACACTCACTTTGAATGGATCAGGGGTTCAGTATGTGTGGATTGGCCTCTACAGAGATCCCTGGTCCTCCTGGTCTGACAACACCACCTCCACATTCACTAACTGGGAGCCTTCTGAGCCTAATAACTATGCTTCAATTGAGTACTGTGTATCATTTCATTTACTCTCACGAAAATGGGCTGATGGCATGTGTAGCGACAGAGTCCGTTTTTTCTGTTTCACAGGTGAGGTCCAGAATGCAAACACTGTTTTATCCTGTCATCATGTAAAACACTAATGTTTGTGTTTTTATATGTGGTTCATTTTTAGCAGTGACAAAGCAAACAGTGGTGAAAATGAAGCTTCAGTCAGAGGCAGACATGCACAGCACAGAGATCCAGCAGCAGGTTTCACAGCAGGTCAGCAGTTCAGTCACCAACACAAACTTGACACAAGTTCAAACTATGCTTCATGTTTTTCATCATCTGCACATTTTGTCCAGCTGTCAGGCCTCATGCTGTCAGAAGGACTGACAGACTTCAGGATTCGTTGGAGGAAAGTCCAGAGTTACCGTGACGACCAGTTGAAGAAGCAGGATGTGGACGGTGGCTGCAAAACTGAAGTCTGACTGGACTGAACCACTTCATGTGTGAAGTTAATAACATGCTGTGCTGAGCTGTCTCATCCTTTAAATCTTTCAATATTTCAGAGTGTAAAGTTCCACCAACAGCTCATTTGTTCAGCTGCAGTTGTAGTTTGGTAGAAATTCTTTAATCAGAGGTCCACTCACTAGTATTCCTGATAGGCTCTAGTCTCTTGTTTTGTTTTGCAGCGTCGCTCTCAACACTTTAGACACTGTCCTTCTGTGGACGTCACTGCACAGGCTTTGTCTGTGTGCAGTTTATTAGGATCAATAGTTCTGTTTCATCTGACAGCAACCTCTGCTGACTTACACAGATGATAGAGACGAAAGTGAGGAGAGCCAGAGATCTGCTTGAGGAGGTCAGGGTGGACAGCAAAACATTGTTTTTCTCCTGTGTTGACATGTTTTTCTAGTTTTGTTTTTGTAGCTTTCAGCTTTCTTCATGTTATATTTTAAAGTTTTTTTTAATGTGTTCTGTGGTTTAATTCATGTTTTTGTGTGTTACAAGTAATAAAACAGCTATTTGGGTTGAAAGAGATGCATCCATGTAGGCAGGTATATAAAAAGGAAAACGTAACAAGAAATAGATATAAAAATTTATGGAAGCATGCAGGTTTATCTTTTATTTTTTGCCTTGTATATGTAGCTCCTTTCTTATTTAATAATATTTAATAATATTATTTGACTTTGGCAAATTTACATTTTGCCAATACTGACATTTTTGTTTGTTTCATTAGGTTAGCTGGAGTGAACTCTTGAAAATAAGGACTAGAGTCCTGATAATTTCATTTTTTTCTTTTGAACTTAAGGTGTGGTGGAAATGTTATCAAAATACAGTGAAAAATGAGAAAAAACAGACATTTTTCTCAGGTGTTCGCATCAAATTTATAAGACCATCGGCTCTATTTTAAATGTGCCCCAGTCTACCACCCTGGAAGGCTCTGCTAACAGATGTAATCAGTTTCTTTCTTTTTTGTAAACAAGGTTGACTCCATGGTGCCTGCTACATATGACCCATCCACGTTTAGTCCCTGTTCAGAAGCCTTATACCAGTTTGAACCCATCTCAATTACACTTCTTAACAAGATTGTTAGACAAATTAAACCTTCTGGTTCTCCTGTGGGTGTGATCCTTGCATGGCTCTTTAAAGAGGTTTTCCCTTCAATTGGAACCTCAGTCCTTGCGATCATAAATAGCAGTATTACTTCCATTGTGGTTCCTGATGGTTTTAAACATGCAATTGTAAACCCTTTATTAAAAAAAGAA
The DNA here is from genome assembly GCF_036321145.2 of Pelmatolapia mariae. NCBI lineage: Eukaryota > Metazoa > Chordata > Actinopteri > Cichliformes > Cichlidae > Pelmatolapia > Pelmatolapia mariae. Next base: position 17,907,702 of record NC_086229.1, on the reverse strand, counting down.
AACAGGCCTCGACCCTTTAGTTTGCTCAAATTTTAGACCCATTTCAAAACTTCCATTCCTTTCAAAGCCCATCCATCCATTTTCTTTGTCTTATCCGGGGCTGGGTCGCGGGGGCAGCAGCCCAAGCAGAGAAGCGCAGACCTCCTTCTCCCCAGCCACCTCCTCCAGCTTATCCAGGGGAACACCAAGGCGTTCCCAGGCCAGCCGAGAGATATAATCTCTCCAGCGTGTCCTGGGTCTGCCCCGGGGCCTCCTCCCGGTTTTGTCCCCTGGTAGGGTCCTTTCAAAATTATTGGAAAAAATAGTTTTACCCAAGTGCTTTTAGACCTTACTGCAGCGTTTAAAACTGTTGACCACAATATTCTTATCTCTTGTTTGGAACACCTGGTTGGCATCAAAGTTGAAAATTTTGAGTCAGCCTTATATTCCTTCGCGGACCGTTAGATCAGCTGACCAGCTCCTGTTGGTTGTCCCAAAATTTAGGCTAAAACGTAGAGGAGAACGAGCCTTTTCAATTATGGCCCCCAAACTTTGGAATATGCTGACTTTAAACATTAGATAGGCATCTTTGTTTCCTGTTTTTAAGTCGCTTTTAAAAACACACCTTTTTTCAATAGAATTCAGCCTGGTGTGAGTTGATATGTTTATTGTGTGTATTATGATGTTTTTATGTGATTGTCAGTGGTTTTATCTTGTGTTTTACCCTTTTGTTTCTGTACAGCACTTTTAAATGCTACATAAATGAATTGGATTTGGATTTTCTTGTAGGTCATTTGAGCTTATTTTTCTGTTAGTAAATGAATGAGTCCATTGTGGGTCTTTACACTGAGTGATAGATCAGGTGACATTGCTACAGATCCATGAAATTAAAGGTAGTTTGACACTGAAGTTTTTGTTTCTTTAGTTTTTTCTCTCTGTGTAAGTTTGAGGTCCATGTTAAAATCAGAGGTATTCAAATGTAAAAGGGTTGAACGCTCCTTATAGGTACATATAAGGAGCAAATAAGGCAATAAAAGAAGTAAATCAAGTACCCGACTGCTGTATCCTCCCGTCCTGGAGAAATAGCAGTTCAAAGAAATCACCCAAAGCCTCAGGAGATTCCTGAGCAGTGTTGGGGAGTAACGGAATACATGTACCGCCGTTACGTATTTAGAATACAAAATATGAGTAACTGTATTCCGTTACAGTTACTGTTTAAAAAGCTGGTATTCAGAATACAGTTACTTTGGTGAAATAAATGGATTACACGGCGGTACTTTCCTGTGTCATATTGTCGCGGGTCAGGACTGTTTGGGTTTGTTTGACAGCTACGTTCTGTTGTTCCAGGCGGCAGCGTTACGGTTGCCATGGTTACAGGGTGACGCTCTCTCTCTGCGTGTTTCCTGGATGAGAGAGCGCCTTTTTGTTGTTGTTGTTGTTGTTGTGCTAAGCTAAAAGGCAGAATGCTACAGGCATGGCCCTAAAGAATGTAGCCTCATGGGCAGTGTAGTCCGTGCTGCAGGGAGAATGGACTACCATACCCGTTATGTGTCTGTGAGCGAGGGAGGGAGAGAAAGGAAGTCCGAGCTGTCACGGAGCAAAAACGGGAGCTGGAAGCATGTAAATATAATAATAACCACCGCAGCCAAGAAGAGTGCCTGACGAGCCCATTTGTAAGTAAGCTATTAAGACTCGACTGTACACTGTGTTCGTGTTTTCCTCCGGAAAAAATAAGTTCCGTTGGAGCAGCCTTTCAACGCCTCTCTCTGTCTCTGGCAAGCAAAGTTGACCCAGACAACAAAGTAAAGGTAGTTTTCAGCTACCAGCCCGACACGGAACCCGACGTATTAGCCAGAAGTCCCTTATACGGTTCGGAGCCGCGGACCTTCAGTAACAGTAATAAATCACAGCAATAGTACATTCACGTAGTTGTAAACAGCATGATAATATATTAAGTATTCCAAAGTATTCAGAATACGTTACTCTCATTGAGTAACGTAACGGAATACGTTACAGAATACATTTTGGGGCATGTATTCAGTATTCTGTAATGGAATACATTTTAAAAGTAACCTTCCCAACACTGTTCCTGAGTTGACATTTTCCATGTAATAAACCATAAAGTCAGTTTGGACTGAGGACTTCCCGAACTGTTGGTGAACATAAAAGTACATTCATGCCTGACAAAATTACTTTTTATCTACCATCACTTATTTTCAATCACCATATTGTAATTGTGTTCAGTTTTTGAGTTCATTTCCAGTCAGCTTTTGTAGTGTAGAGGTGTAGTTCATACATTGGAATAAATGTCTTCTTTTTGACACTTTTTAGATAAGAAACTCAAACGATTTTGAGTTCATGCACATTGTGAAACAAGAATCTAAATCTCTGTATCACAATGATTTCTAAAGCGGCTTTCCTGTCGGCTCTCATTACGAATAACAGCCACAACCCACGTATTTTATTTAAAACTCTTAACTCATTGGTTAATCCCTGTCCTGAAACGCCTAGATTGGCTTCCTTGGCTCTTTGTGAACAATTTTTAAATCACTTTACAGGCAGAATTTTATCTCTAAGAGTCTGACACGCCCCTGTGATGAGTCAGGCCCCAGCTTTATGATGCTCCACTAATTTCAATCAGTTTGATCCAGTTCCACTCCCTACTCTTAAGGGAATAATCCACCACCTAAAAAACTCAAATGCTGTTCATGACACCCTTCCATCCCGCATTATTAAAGATGGATTTAACGTTATTGTTCCTTGTATTTTATCATTAATGAATCTGTCATTGTTATTGGGCTGTGTTCTGGCTGCCTTTAAACATGCTGTAGTGCAACCTATACTCAAAAAGAGCTGACTCGATCATAATGATCTCGCTAACTTTAGACTGTTCTCCAAACTGCTGTTTCTGTCTAAAATGCTAGAGAAAATTGTTCATTCCCAACTTCAAACTTATTTGGATGCAAATAGCATCAGGGAAAAAATTCAGTCTGGGTGTAAGCCACGCCATAGCACGGAAACTGCATTACTGAGAGTCTTTATTGAGTTTTTCTCAATTGCTGACTCGGTCTTAGCTTTGCTTGATTTGTCCTCTGCTTTTGATTTGGTGGACCATAATATCCTTTTAATGATGCTTGAGCATCTGTTTGGCATCATGGGCAAGAAAGGTCCTTTTCTGTCACCATGGGTACCTACTCCTCCTAAATTGCCCCTGTTACCTCTGGTGTCCCCAGGAGTCTTTGCTGGGTACTATTCCGTTCTCTTTATACTTGTTACCCTTGGTCCGAATCTTTGAAAAATACAATATTTCTTTTCATTTTTATGCGGATGACATTCAAATCTATTTTGAACTGGCTGAGGATGTCAAATCATCGTTGCAACACTTCTTCGATTGTAGGAATGAAGTTAAAACCTGGCTACCAAGCAATTCTCTCATTCTAAACGATAAGAAGACAGAAATTGTAATCTTTGTTACTGTGAGGAACTAAGGTGTTGTCTTGGACAGTTCCTTCAAGTTGGACAAACATGTGTCCTCTGTAGTTAAATCTAGTTTCTATCAATTACGTCTAATCTCTAAGGCCAAGCCCTACATACCACGTAAGGACCTTGAAAAACGTATTCATGCTTTTGTTACATCCAGATTAGATTACTGTAATTCCCTCTATACTGGTCTCCATTCTTGTCATGGCTGTGTGCAGGCAGGCAGAGAGGAAGGACCCAAAATGCAGGACTCACGGAGGCAAAAGTAAACTCAGAATAAACTGCTTTATTGCAGGCTGCTGAGCAAACAGAAGACTAACTAAACTGGAAAATATAAACTAACAGGCAGGCAAAAACAGGTAACAGAACGGGCAGAGAAGACTAAGCACAGACAAAGCCTAAACTAAACATGAGGTCAAGATAACAAAACCTAAACCAGAACTAATCGTCATCATCATCATCATCGGATAGAATCAGAACATAATTATAATCAGAACAGTATCACAAAGAAAACAGCATATAACTGATAATCCCGAGAAAAACCATGAACATAAGAATTAATCCCTCACCAAGAATAAGACATATTTATAATCATAATCAAAGCACCAGAGGATAAGAAATAATCCATAATGCAAAAATAAACCAAAACATAAGAAACTCAAAATGCTGGGTTGAACGGACCCAGGACCTTGACAATTCTGCCCTTGTTCACCGACTGCAGCTCATTCAAAATGTTGCGGCGCATCTCTTAACTGAAACTGGTAGGTTTGAGTCTATTAGTCCAGTTCTTTCTGACCTGCAGTGGCTCCCCATTATATATTGCATAGATTTTAAAATCTTATTGTTCACTTTTAAAATAATAAATAACACCGCACCTTACTGATCTCCTTAACTTTTATACCACTGGGAGATCAGCAGGCCAAATGCTCCCGGTGCGACCTAGTTCTCGGGTTAAGACCAGAGGTGATCGAGCATTTGCCTCTGTTGCACCCTATGTCTGGAATAATCTCCCTCAAGCTATTTGCACGTCTGATTCAATTTAATCTTTTAAATCTCGGTTATAAACGCATTTATTTAGGCTAGCCTCCCCGACCTCCTATAGCCCGCATTTTTAAGTGTTTGCAATTTATCTTTTTGCTCTGATTAATGTTGATAATGATTTAACCTTCAGCCTTTTGGCTTGTGACCACTGTGCCTGGTGTATTATTGGTTAGTTATGTCTCCCACCTGTCAGTATATTTGTATTTGGATCTGTTATTGCTCTTAATTGGTTCTGTGAAGCACTTTGGCATACCTCTGATTTTTAAATGTGCTATATAAATAAAATTGTATTGTAAAATATTCATAAGTTGGGGTGAGTTGTGCCACTGGCACAATTTAACCCAGGCCCCTTGGCACAAATCACCCCAACTTTACTATTTCCCCACCACATCTTCCAGCAGTTTTGAGGTAACGTCATGCTAGGTGTATAGACTCATAGTGTAGCTTACCAAAGTACTAAAACATCTGTGAAATGTTTTCAAACTTGTTTATAACTGTTCAGACAAAACAATAAAAAACCTTGATTATAGACATTTTACTTTGAAAGGCAAACAATAATTTTGAACTTAAATATACTTAGTTGTAATGCAATGAGGCGCTCTTCTTTACAGGATGAGTTAAGTGGTTAACTCGTCAAAAATAGGGGTGAGTTTTGATTATCGATTTATCGAATAAAATCGATTCTAGCTTGGATAACATGATATTGTTTGATACATTTATTTTGCCTAAACGCCAGAATCTCAGGTTAAACCTCCCAAAATTTCAAGAACCACCAAACAGCTAAAACATTAAATGAGAGCAGGTACACGGATTCTGCACAAAGACGTAAACACAAAGCGACGGATCAGAATCAGTGAGATGTCGCCTTTCTCACCCGACGCCACGGACACGGTCGGGGCTGAAAGCCGACAGCTCACTGATTCTGATGTTTCGGCGGGTCCGCGCTTTGTGTCTACGCCCTTTTTGCGCTGATTCTGAAGCTGCAGGTTTTATCTCTTTCCAAACAATATTGACTGAACCAGCAGCAAAAGATGATCCAAACTACGCTTCACATTTCGCTTGACATAAACATCGTCAAGAATTCCCTCTTACGTTTCCTGTTTCGCTTCCAGCACGATAAAATCACACTTTATGCACAGTGCACGCTCTCTCTCAGTGTACTTCAGGAACAGTTTCCAATCTAAAAATCTATTTTCTACATTACTCGCATGCTTATCGCGCACAAGTCTACCATTGTTTACAGCGCTGAAAGCCTCATTTCTGCTGTTCAATACTGAACAAATTTAAACTTTTTAAAATTATGCAAAATTGCAAAACGCTTAGCTGTGTCTCTAATAAAACTTTTCTCTGCTTCACTTCACGTAATGTTCATACGTTGATTAATGGTTTTCTTTCGGTTGTGATCTACTGCAGATTATTTTTAAGGTCATCTTGTTAGGGTTCCTGGGTCGCTGACCCAGTGGTTTCAGTTTTGTACCTTTTTATTTGCATTCTTATCTTAGTTCATTTTTGTGAAGGTTTTGGTTTCTGTTTTGCATTTCTATTTTTCCCTAGTTCTTCTTGGTGTGTGATTATGTGGTTCTCAAGTTTTGGTTTCCTGACTCCCTCTATTCTGTGTCCAGTCAGTGTCTGTGTCTGCCCTGTTCCCACGTCTCTGTTCCCTCTGTTGCAGTGCCTGCTTGTGAGTCTGTGTCTGTAAGTTCAGTCTGTGTTTCCTGTTTTACTTTGAAGGTCCATGTCTCATGTTAATGTATCTGGTTTTGTCTCGTTAGTCTGCATTTTGGGTCTTTTTCCTGCCTTCACACAGCTTTGAACTGGACATGTGTGTGCTTAATAAACTGGCAAATTACAGCAGGATATTCCTATCCTCGGTCAGAAGGCACAGGTGATTTATATGATGAAAGAGAGGCTCCACAGCAATGATAATTTGGGTTCCTTTAATCCAAAACATCTTCAGAAGTAATTTCGTCTGAGTATATGTATGTGTGGTTCTGTAAAATAACAGAAATTACAATTAGCAAACAATTAAAGTAAACCAAACTGGTCTAAATAATACAGAAAGGGTTGAACAGAAAATCTAATTCGAAAATGACTAAACACCACCCCCTGGTGGACACAAATGGGCTGCTGCACAGGGATAGACTCCATCTTTACTTTGGGCAGCTCAGTCCACAAGGGTGGCGCCATTTTGGTCAATTCAACTTGAGTAACTACTAGGGATGGGTATCGTTTAGGTTTTATCTGATACCAGTACCAAACCGGTACTTTTGAAATGGTGCCATTGCTTAAAGAATGGAGAACACACACTTTGTCCAAAAACCTCATGTTTAGCTGTTTTTTTGTAAAAAGATAATAATGTTAGCCTTCTGCAGCTATAGGGCATATATGGCATCACTCTTGGCTGGAAGCAGTGCTTAAACAATGGAAAAAAGAAAAACTTTGTCCAAAAACCTCTCATGTTTAGCGGTTGACATCTCAGAAAAAAAAAAGCACCAAAATAAAGCACCGAAGTGTGCACTGCTTTTCTGTCTGGTTACTACCGTTTATGTCAGAACCGGTGCTATCATGGCACCGGATACCGGTACCCATCCCTAGTAACTACAGTGTCTCGTGGCGACACAAACCACTGGCAAACTCTATACAAACATCACACAACATACATGGGTGAGTATAGGATGAGTTAAAACCATAGAACAAATACAAGGCACTTACTTATCGTTCACGCACACACACGACAGATGTTCAGTACAACAAACTAGCTCTACCAGCGCTATCACGGTGAACCAGCGTAAACACAAACCCAGGAGAGGAGGTGCGTGGAACAGTCTATATACACAAATCACAGGGGTTTTATACAGCCTTCACATGACAGAAGATCGTGACCAGAACATGGACCCCGCAGACATTTTCACCTCGGAGTACAATGCTGAGATGGAGCGGATGGTGAGCCTGCTCGACCGCATCGCCCAATCCCCAGATTTGAGGATCATGGCAATCGGGCTGAGTGCAGTAGATGCCATCATTCGACATAACCCTCAGCTTACCCAGTTTACCCCACTTCTGTTTCCCTGCTGGAGGGTCAGAGGGGCCTGCCCAGCCATACTTACATTGTTCATACTCAAATACTGTGAACTGGCTTTTGGGTATGCACAAAGAAATGAACACATACAGGCTGCAAGTACCTTTATATGATCTGCCAGGTCTATTTCCATATGTTTGCCAAAGATTACAGTAAAATAAGGCCATAATTAAGGCCGTATAAAGTGAAATGTATTTTCGCTTTAAACAGTTTTTATACTGATGAAAATAAAAGTAGCTTAGTTTATTCCTGGGATTCTGCTTTGCTCTGGTGTGTAGTCTGTTAGCTTTAGTCAGACCAGAGGGCATCCAGACAGGTTCGATGTCAAAATGCTCCGGAATTAAAAGAAACATGGATCATTTTTGCTTTCTTTGTATTTATAGATATGAAACTTTAAAGGTTTGAAGTTCAGGCACACTGGAAAAAAACAAAACACAAAATTCTCTGTACCACAATAATTTGCATAAAAAACATGTTTGTTTGTTTACATAGGGATGTCTTCTTTGCTAGGACAACAGAGATCATCTCTGCTTCCAGAACTTCCCTATGTAAAAGATCTGACACCACATAAGGGCTGGCTTACTCCATCACTGGCAGCTGACGCAGGAACTGGGTCATGGTGGATACGACCCAAAGGTCTGCCCCAAGGACCTCCCACCACACCCCTGGGGACCCTCGATTGGAAGTTGGAAGTCCCCAAAACCCATGGCTGGGAGGTAGCAGGGGGCAGGCTGGGTCCTGAAAACTGTCATGAACTGGGAGGGGCTTTTGGTGGCCCTGGTCCCTAATTAAATGTCAAAGAATTTATTGATAAACAAAATCAATAACATCTGAAGTATTCCTTGATGTTCATGTAGACTTTAGTTTCATTATCATACATGTTTTCATACATTTTTGTATACACAGCATACAAATGCAAAATAGGCCTGCTGAAATAAAGTGTTACCACAAAGGAAACTGAGGACTCATATTATCACGTGAGTTTATTCAATCATTCATTCTGATATGAACACTTACAGTATCAGCATTTTCATTTGTTTGGTTGTGACATTAAATCTCATATTGTAAAGATTCAACATTGTAATAAGTAATATGTTGTTCATTTAGATTATTTAGACTTATCCTTTTCATGCAAAGTGTAAATCGTTAGTTGTTCTAGTCTCTACTAAACAGTTTTTTTCATTGTCAGTGTCCGAGCTGTCTTATTACGAAATCAGACATTTTCCACTATCTGCAGTGTTAGGTTCATGAGTCTGTGCCATTAACAAACTCTCACTTTGGGGTGGGGCCAAAAGACCCAGTGCTCCCACAGTGTTGGTTGGTTTGCTAATGTCCTGTAGTTTTTGTTGTATCTGACAGATTGCCTTTACATTATTTTGACATCTCAGTAATCCTCTCTCAGTCTCATGAAAGAGAACATCAACATGCAGGATTACATTTGGAAATATTTGAGACCACTCTGAACCACTTGTTGAGTAGTTTGTCTTTCGGGTATGGTGCATCAGAACCAGGATGATGTCTTTATTACCTGCACACAGCAGAAAAAAAAAAAAAAAAACACTAAGTAAATGAAATCAAATACAAAGCCATTGCATTGTTACTGTTTTGAATGATAGAGGGCTGAAACCATAAGAAAAGATGTTTCCATGATTATCTGCAAAACTGAATTAAAATATCAATAAGCATATTGATAGTGAGTAAAGTTAAAGAGAAAATATGGAAAACTGAACACACTTCATAATACTGTGACCAAGCTTTATGGTACCTGGTGCTTTAGACATGGCTGCCTCCACATCTGACCTAACACGAATGTTGATTGGGCAGAAAACAATGACAGTGTTGCATTCCTGTAGGTCTGTGGTCTCCACCAGTAGCTGTTGAGACAAGTTTACTTGGTACAGCACATCTTTGTCCGCCCCGAAGGTCTCAGCTGTACAGTAAATGTGGACCTTAACTGCATCTGCACACATTTTGAAAAGAGGAAAAACTTTTTAAAAAAAAGGCCTAATGCTTTTCTGTTAAGTTGAATGGATGCTCTCTCTGACACATGACTAAATGGCAAATTTTGTCTTCTTGATAAGAAACAAGGTTGTATTTACCATGTAATGAAGCAATGCATACTGTGATACACAGTGTGGTGTGATTTGTAAAAAGAAAAAGAGCAGCATTGGTAAGAGGTTGAAACTTTTCTTTGTCCCTCCCATGGAAAAAACTCTGGAAGCACTGTTAATCGGTGTTTGTCATGTTACTTGAAAAAAATAATTAGTTTCCAAGACAGTAATCTCATTACCTTACTGATTACTTTTTTCAAAAATAATTAGTTACTAGTTAGTTACTTTTTAAAACATGATAAACAACATGAATACATAATAAAGAAATAGACCTTTTAACCCAATTCTATTTTTTCTGCATAATCCATCAGGTAAAATGAGAGTAAAATGAAAGTGTCTTTGTAAAAATTGTTTTATTAGTTAATGTAATAAAATTAATCTTTTAATGATATGCACATTAAATTAAGCACAAATTGAATTATATGCAACAGTCTTTGACTTGAAGAAATTTCTTTAACATTTAAACCAATTTTCTCCATATTCCAGCATATAAAATAAAATAATTTTTAGTGTTTACACTCACTTTTTCACATAGATGTAAGTAAAACACAGCAAAAAATAAATAAAATCAAAGATTCAGCGGCTCTAATTCCTGTCCCTCTTAAATCAATTTTCACTTGCTTAGCAGGAGTGGAGCAGTCGGAGATTTGCCCGTTACATTCATGTCAGTGGGGGTATCCTGGGGGTTTCTCTGTGAATTTCACATTCTTGTGGTGGCTTGCTAGGTGCCTGCTCAGATTTGAAGTTTAATTTTTTGCAGTAGAAAGAAGTTTTCTTCCCACGAAGAGTGTGTTCCAGGATTTTAACGCTACATGGTCATAGTCGCATTGTTGATCTACACATCTGTTGCTGCCACGGATGTCGCACGCGCTTATGTCATTTTCATGAGAAACTCTCACAAACAAAATCACGGTTTAGTAACGCAGTAATGCAGCGTGCTTATGGGTAAGTAACAGTAATCAAATTACTTTTTTGCAATAGTAATCCCTTACATTACTCGATACTTGAAAAAGTAATCAGAATACAGTAAGCATTACTTGTAACACATTACTGCCCATCTCTGCTGTTAATCTACCAGTTATTTAATTATTTAGTACTACTGTCAGTGTCATGTAGAGAATATTTATGAAAGTCATCTAAACACGGGTCCCTATTTTACTATTACCAACAACTTTGTCTAACAGTATCAGGTAATATATGGAATGCAATACGACAGTATGCGACCTGAAATGCCAAAATGAAAAGGTAAAAACTGTGCATACACACACCTGTATGGTAAATGGACTGATTCTTATATAGTGCTTTTCTACTCTCCCGGAGTCCTTAAAGCACTGTATACAACATGTCTCATTCACCCAATCACACAAGCACTAAACTCAAGTGCAAACTAAAAAACACTCACACGAATGCAACAGAGAGCATCTTGGGGTTAGTATCTTCCCCAAGGATATTTGGCATTTAGACTGGGGAAGCCAAGGATTGAACCACCAACCTTCCAATCAGTAGCTGATTTGCTCTACCACCCGAGCCATAGCCACCCGAAACAAACCTGTATGAGGGTGCTTCACACATTCTTCCAAGCATTTGAAGAATTCGTTGATTCTGTTGTTTGTATGGCGTCGGTGATAGGCCTCCCACAAAGTTATAGCAGCTAAAAAGATAGAAAGGGATTTTTAGTCTGCATTACAATGTGTGGTGTTCAGCTGAAATTGTTTGTCCAAGATAAACAATACCAGGAGGCATTACTGATGGAGCTTTGGAAAATGAAGGCTTTCTGTGTCAGAAACTCATCAACAAATTCTCACAGTGTTACAGTTACACGAACAAACCAGTCGATTAAAATATGACATGAAATGATGCCACGTGACCAAAAGGGCACGTGGCAGAGAAGAAAACTTTTCATAATTTTATTTAGAAATGGCAATACATTACTACTAATAAGTTGGTACATACCCTTCCTGTAGTTGTCTGGAAGCTTTTCAATGAGTGCGTACAGCCTCTAAAAGAAATTGTAGACAAATTGACTTTTCTTTGTTTATTTAAAATGTGATTTTTTCAGATAGGAACTTCTCAAAAAAGTTTGTGAACCTACTGTTGATTTGGTGCTTAACAGAATAACAGCTTTGTTTTTGTTGTTTTTAAGGAAGTAAATAATAATTTAGAGTTGAGACAAAAGAATAAATAACTTTGCCATGGTCTGTCTGTTATGAATAACACTAACCTAATCAGTTTACATGTAAATCCATCAGTTTGTTCGTTAACCTTCTGGAAACTCTAAAGCTAAAACCAAATGGTTACTGCCTGCAAAATGACACATGTGACTATGAACATGAGTTGAGGACAGTTTAGGTGAAGGCCCGTTTGGTGATCATTGTCTGTATGATTGATCAAATTCTGAGCAATAAAATGGACACACAATTCTTGTAAAATATCGAGGGATGAAGAGACATTTCTCCATGCCATGAGTCCACAGGGTCTTTGGCTACATGAGCTAAAAGAGTCTGTGATTTCTAAATAGTTACTTCAATACTTCCAATATAGCCCTTTATTTAAAGCTAAAAGTCTTCACTTCTATTAAATCACATGATTTAAAAAGTATTTGTACTACATCAGTACAGATTGGTATTTATTTATTAATAGATATTTTATTACAGATTTATATATGTATATATATATATATATATATATATATATATATATATACATACATACATACATACATACATATATATATCAAACTTATATAAGCTTAAAAAATAGCATGAATCTATATATTCATGCTACATTCCATTTTGAGAGTTTTGTGCTTATCGTGCCAACTGAGCATTAATAATAATAGAATTAATGTGCTGGCAGGGTTTCAGGTTTAATTCCACCTGAACACACCTGTGTGAAAGCCCAAAGCTGGACAATGTACACTTCTTTGTTTAATTTTGTAAATAGATCTGATTTGATGCTGATAGGCAAGTCAGCATCAATCTGATCTATTTCCAGTTGCCTATATATAGTTTATCTAAAGCTAGCTAAAACTACAAACCAGAAGGAAGTTGAACTTGAAGAATGAATTATGAAATTCCAAACTCCTAAACATCCCTGATGAGCTATGTATTTTCTAATAACTTTACAATTTTTGTAGTTCTAATAAAGTGTTACCCAAAAATCTTTATCCATAAACCTTGCATATTCATGGCCAAAGTACTGCACATTGCACTCCTTAAAATTCAAGACAAAGTGTTTTTTCTTAGCTCTGTCATGATGGCTCCTGTTATAAAGTGACTTCTGCGTGTGTATGTTCTATGTTAGTTCTAATATGAGTGACCAAGGAGGTTCGCTAACCTGTACTTGTGGTGTTGGAGCAGCTAAAGGCGAAGTGGGTGATGGATCTGGGGGAAAATATATTTAACAAGTCAAGGAGTGTTGTTAAAAAGTGCTATATTATTTTGACTTGTATTATATTTCACACAAAGTAAACAAAAGAGGAGTTAGCTGAGATTTTTATTGCCTTTTCCACTTATACTACTCCGATGCTATGATTGTGTGTGTAGTGTACAGAAACATAATGTGTAAAACGTTTGTAAGTGAGGGAGTTAAATGTGAAATAATATAACTGACTCTGCACAGCATGGTAGATGGTAAATGGCCTGTATTTGTATAGCGCTTTACACATTCAGTCATCCACCCATTCAGACACACATTCACACAGTGGTGATAGCAAGCTACTGTAACAGTCACAATGGTGTGGTGTCCCTTTAAGACACTCAGGTCGAAGGTTGATGGTGTCATCAGTTTGTGCCACTGCCCTCTCTCTCTGTGATTGTCTGGACATGTGCTTGCACGCTAGTGCATGAGGAGAGACCTTTCTTTTGTTTTTCTTTTTGTTTGCAACGTATGGGTTGTACGAACACTGCGCATTATGTTTGTTAAGCTGCAGCCGTTCAACCGGGCTTATATGGTTGGTGAAGATGAGGTTTATTAAAGGACACACTGTGGAATTCCTAATACAGTGAGTGTGCATTCTTTCAACTAGCCCTGCTAAGTGTTTTTGCCGCCTCCTCTCCACCACTAAACACAACCCAACGTTACACTACACTGTAGCCACAGCTGCCCTGGGGCGCACTGACAGAGGCGAGGCAGCAGGCATAACGTCAGCACTTTAATAATGACTCAGCACTATAATAAAAATGAGGTATTATTGAGGTATCATTATTATAAGAATTACATCAATGCCATGAACAAGAAGACTGTGGTGACTAAGTTGGATATCTGCATTAAACAATTTGTCACTTACTTTTAGATTTTTCCATGATCAAATCTGAAGACCTGAAAGAAAGAAAGATATAAAAATAAGAAGCAAAAGGTAACAGATGTCCAAGTCCACTATGTTAGGTCTATGCTAACATACTCTACAAGGAGGTACACTTTGGACAGATCATCAGTCTATTGCAGGGTAAAGTCAGCAATGCAGCAATTAATACACTCAGGTTTAATAGTGTAAGCAAAAAAAAAGAAAAAGGAAAAAATAAGCAAAGTGATATATGTCTCCAGCTAACAAACTGTTCTGTGTAATCCATGTTCTCAAACATCAGAAAATGCAAACTAGAAAACAAAACCAACCAGACAGATAAAAAATGAAATTAAAATACCAAAACATATAAAACAACATCAGTCTGGCTTCCTACCTTGTGCTGCTGCTGTGACTGCTGCAGAGAGGAGGATGCAGTGAAACTACTCAAAGAGAGCACTTGGTCTTTTATAGAGTAGCCTGCCCACTTCCACTTTCACTTTCTGTTTTATTTTTAGGATAAAGCATGTGGTTTGTAGGAAATCTACCTCCCGTGTCTTGGAAGTTGCCTCTAAATCAATGTTTTAGAAATTGGCAACTTTTTGCAGAAAAACAATAAGTGAGCAGTCTGCTGGTTTCAGAGATAAAACAATATGCAGGTCCTTCTCAAAAAAATAGCATACTGTGATAAAGTTCATTATTTCCTGTAATGTACTGATAAACATTAGACTTTCATATTTTAGATTCATTACACACAACTGAAGTAGTTCAAGCCTTTCATTGTTTTAATATTGATGATTTTGGCATACATAACTCATGAAAACCCCAAATTCCTGTCTCAAAAAATTAGCATATTTCATCCGACCAATAAAAGAAAAGTGTTTTTAATACAAAAAAAGTCAACCTTTAAATAATTATGGTCAGTTATGCACTCAATACTTGGTCGGGAATCCTTTTGCAGAAATGACTGCTTCAGTGCGGCGTGGCATGGAGGCAATCAGCCTGTGGCACTGCTGAGGTGTTATGGAGGCCCAGGATGCTTCGATAGCGGCCTTAAGCTCATCCAGAGTGTTGGGTCTTGAGTCTCTCAACTTTCTCTTCACAATATCCCACAGATTCTCTATGGGGTTCAGGTCAGGAGAGTTGGCAGGCCAATTGAGCACAGTAATACCATGGTCAGTAAACCATTTACCAGTGGTTTTGGCACTGTGAGCAGGTGCCAGGTCGTGCTGACAAATGAAATCTTCATCTCCATAAAGCTTTTCAGCAGATGGAAGCATGAAGTGCTCCAGTATCTCCTGATAGCTAGCTGCATTGACCCTGCCCTTGATAAAACACAGTGGACCAACACCAGCAGCTGACATGGCACCCCAGACCATCACTGACTGTGGGTACTTGACACTGGACTTCAGGCATTTTGGCATTTCCCTCTCCCCAGTCGTCCTCCAGACTCTGGCACCTTGATTTCCGAATGACATGCAAAAGTTGCTTTCATCCAAAAAAAGTACTTTGGACCAGTGAGCAACAGTCCAGTGCTGCTTCTCTGTAGCCCAGGTCAGGCGCTTCTGCCGCTGTTTCTGGTTCAAAAGTGGCTTGACCTGGGGAATGCGGCACCTGTAGCCCATTTCCTGCACACGCCTGTACACGGTGGCTCTGGATGTTTCTACTCCAGACTCAGTCCACTTCTTCCGCAGGTCCCCCAAGGTCTGGAATCGGTTCTTCTCCACAATCTTCCTCAGGGTCCGGTCACCTCTTCTCGTTGTGCAGCGTTTTCTGCCACACTTTTTCCTTCCCACAGACTTTCCACTGAGGTGCCTTGATACAGCACTCTGGGAACAGCCTATTCGTTCAGAAATTTCTCTCTGTGTCTTACCCTCTTGCTTGAGGGTGTCAATGATGGCCTTCTGGACAGCAGTCAGGTCGGCAGTCTTACCCATGATTGCAGTTTTGAGTAATGAACCAGGCTGGGAGTTTTTAAAAGCCTCAGGAATCTTTTGCAGGTGTTTAGAGGTAATTCGTTGATTCAGATGGTTAGGTTAATAACTCGTTTAGAGAACCTTTTCATGATATGCTAGTTTTTTGAGACAGGAATTTTGGGTTTTCATGAGTTATGTATGCCAAAATCATCAATATTAAAACAATGAAAGGCTTGAACTACTTCAGTTGTGTGTAATGAATCTAAAATATATAAAAGTCTAATGTTTATCAGTACATTACAGGAAATAATGAACTTTACCACAATATGCTAATTCTTTGAGAAGGACCTGTAAATATATGTGAACAGGCATTTTCATTTGCTGTGTTCATCAGTAATGATTAATTATAGCCTGCAAACACTTCTGAGTTTCACATTTTGAAAGATAAATACATTTGTCCATTTTATCTTTTCTAATAATTGCAAAGTCATGTAAGGGAAAAGTCAGAAGCAAAGCATCAGGTAAATTGCTTCCCAGAAATGGTTTTTTACAACAGTCATGGTTTGTCATAAGGAAAGTGAAAGTGAATGAGATTCATCTATATAAGACCGACTGTGTTTCCTTCAACAGCTTCACTTGATCTTTGCCTCTGCAGCTGCATCACAATACAGGTAAGATGTCTTTACCATGTTTGTTAGCAGGTTCAAAAAGAGCCTTAGTGATTCATACAGTTCAATTTTATTCTGTTTTATTATGTGTGGAAAGTCCAGTCTGTAACAGAGTTGTATTTTTACCTCCTTCCCTTCATTACTTTAATGTAGAAGACAATATTTGTGCAAAGTCTTTGGTTTTATGTTCAAGTTCGGAACTCATTTAGTTTAAGGTTATAATTATTCCATAATTTTTTCTTTTTGGAGGTGGGGGGTGATCAGTGAAATATTTTATGTGTTATTGATTAATATCAAATTTATTTTTACTTCTTCAGTTTTCACCATGGGAGGTAGCTCTTCTTCTCCTACACGTAAGTAACATATAGTGAAGACATTGTTCTCTGTTGCAGGACAAGGCAAGAGCTGCTTATTATATTCCCACAACAAACAATTCAGAAATATTAATTGAAACTGAAACTGTATTTTACTTCCTGTATGTTTCACTTTGTAGCACCTCCAGCTCCACCACGTCGTCCTAGTAAGTTATTTCATGAATTTAATAACACAATTTCTGCAAATTATTTGCAGATGTTTGTGCACATAACTGTCTAATATGTTTCATGTTGCTTGTGTTTTAATTTGATCTTGTAGCACCTCCACCTTCTCCTAGTAAGTTTCATTTTAGAACATTGGTTACTGTTATTCGCAGATTATTTTGAACAAAACTGTTTTCTCCTGTTTACAAATACAGTTGCATCTATTTCACTTTCTAAAATGCCTTTAATTTCATTTACAGCTTTGAAAACTCCGTGGAGACAAGTATCTTGGGGGTAAATCTACAGTTCCCAGTCTTGTGAACAAGACTGGAAACCAGCTTCTGACTGGATTTTATGCCTCACATGCTACTGCTACTGCTCAACGCTTCTATGCAGGCTTTATTAAATGGACAACTTCCAATACGCATGTTTTCCTCAGGATGAATTACTGTGGCTTCTGTAATTGTATATCTTTTTTAAAATAGCTCCATCATGAGGTCAGTATTTAGTTTGCATTGGAAATCTGATGATTCCTGACGATATGTCATTCAGAAAATGTCATCATGCTATTCTGATAATGTGCTTAAATAAATTACAGGAAATATAAAAAAAATTCAAATTAAGCAATCTTCATAGATAAACCAGCTGACATATAACAGTTTGTTATTGGTTAATTGGTTAAGTAACGCCCAAGTAAATACTGGACTAGATCATTAATGATGAAGACAGGAGGGAGGAGTCATCTACATTTCTACATTTACACTTTATATTTTATCTACATTTCAGAGACATAAATGAGGACCTTTCCACAAATGTGTTTCCATGTTATGATGTCCTCGTGTTTTTAATCTAACTGCTGCACTGACCTCTTTTTTTAATTAAATGCTCCTTTAAAAAGCAGCCCCACAGAGGTATTAGGACGATTTCATTTTAAAGTACATCTACAATATATTAAACTTGTTTTAACCCCATTTGCAGGAACCAGGAAGATCTGCAGTATGTGAAGAATTTTCAGCTTCAAAATGACCAAGTGAGACATGTCAGAGTTTTGTTCTATGGCCCAGTCGGTGCTGGGAAGTCCAGCTTCATCAATTCTGTCAGCAATGCCTTACGGAGAAGAATAACCTGTCCAGCTTTGACCAACGCAACAAACGAGGAGGAAGGAAGTTTCACCAAAAAAGTAATTTCCTTTTATTTACACTGACTTGATGTCTGGAAATGTAACAAGTGAAACTGTAACTTATGGTAAAATATTAGCCTACACACCATGTTCAATATTTAATAAGTAATTAAAACATTTGATTATGTTTAAAACAAATCGTATCTCCTCCCAAGTTGTTTGTAAACCTTTTATTGTCTTTCAGTATGAAACCCACAACATTAAGAAAGACACAGGGCAGTTTTACCCATTTGTCTTCAATGACCTGATGGGTTTGGAAGAAGGGAGTGGACGAGGAGTGAGAGTGGAAGACATCAAACTGGCCATGATGGGACATGTGAAGGAGGGTTATAAGGTACAATCATCAAACTATGAACTGTGTTTACTCTTTTAGTAAAACTCTCTAATTTTCTTCAAGTTATTTTGTGATCAAAAAAGTAAATCATATATTGATGAATTTATTCAAGTTTTTTAAAAAAAATACAGACATGCACAGTCTTTTTCATTCATGTTATTATTGAGATTCTTGTTATCGTATACAATGACTGCTTATGATTTTTGCAACATATTGCAGTTCAACCCTGCGTCTCCATTGTCCACGTCTGATTCTGGCTACAACCCTTCACCTTCTCCAGAGGACAGAGTTCATGTTCTGGTTTGTCTCTACTCTGGTAACACGACAGAAATTAACAGCTCAGTGTTACAGAAGATGAAAGCCATCAGAGAGGCAGCCAGCGACTTGGGTAAGAGGGGACTGAGTGTGTAACAGACTTACAGTGCATTTAAAGAACATCTTGGTTATTTATTCTAACACTTTACTTGTAAAAGAAAACAAATGCATGTGCATGAAAAACATGGCTGAAATTCTGCATTAGACTTGGTTGTCTTAAAACTTCTGATAACAAAAAATGTATAACTATACCTGGTTAAATATGGACACAGTCTCTGCTGAAAGACAATCAGAGTGGAACACTAGTATTGTTGTTGTTGTTGTGCAAATTGTATACATAGTAAAAATTCCTGTCAAGTTAATCATAAAACATCTCATATTGCAGGTATTCCCCAGTTAGCTGTTCTTACCAAATTTGATGAGGCCTGTCCTGAAACTGAAAAGGACCTGAAGAATACGTACAAAAGCAAGCTCGTGAAGAGAAAGGTGAATTTTGGCTGGAAAAATTTAACATTACATCGATACCTGTACTCAGATCTTACAGTAATTTATTTGTTTCTGTAAAAACTCAGATGGGAGATCTGAGCTCAAAACTGGGGATCCCGCTTAACTTCATCCTTCCTGTGAAGAACTACAGTGAAGAAACACAACTGAATGATGACATCGACACTTTGATCCTGAGCGCACTGAGAATGATGATTGACCTGGGAGAAGACTTCATTGACTCTAAATTATAAACTGACACATTCCTGACAGTTTCAGACATACACAGTGATGTAATACACTCGATGAATAATACATAATCCCAGTATAATAAGAGTCACTTTTTCCACACAGACTGATGTTAACTACCAGATAAAATAAAAATCAGGAAGTTGTTAATAAAAGCTGATATGACTGAGTGTGATTAAACTGAAAAGAAACACAAGTTTCATCTCTCTCTTTTCCTTTCTTAATATCGACTAACATCACAGAAATATATCGAAGAACATTTATAATCAAATAAAATAAAGCTGTCATTGTCTTTGCAGATAAATTTCACACATGCACTCCAGCAATGAGCTTGTGTAGCCATCACCCAACTCTGCATGTTAGAATGCAAATGTGCAGTTAAGATAAATAAATGTCTCATACATTTGCATTAAACCTTGTATGGTGTTTAGGTCTGTTGTATCCTTTTCAGTGTTTACCAAAATAAAAATGATACAATTAAAAAATATTCCTGAATAAGTTTTCTTTCATTTTCTGTGAAGAACATACAACGATCAGGCATAACATTATGACCACCTGCCAACAGCAACATCAGACGTGTGCACTGTGGTCACAGCAGCATCTAATCCATCTGTCAGGAGTTTTCCTGTTATGCAACTCAGGTCAGAATAAAACGCTCAGACAGGTTTACGTGTACACGGTCGAGACTCAGGGAGACTCGCCCCTGCAGCATAAAGAAGTAGTCTTTTATTGAAAGCACATACAGGAAGTGATACAGGAAGAGATAAAATAGCTGCTGCGTGCAGACGCCCTGTGGAGTACAGAGTGTAACTTCCCCATTTAGGAGTCTGCACAAAGTGTGACTTACTGAAAGAGCAAACATAAACATAAAGAGCAAAAGATAAAGTAATAAAATAAAAATAATTATAAAAATCCCCAAAATCCCCAAATCCTGAAATCTTTTGACACTCCCACCTGTTGTTTGATCTTTCCTTCTATATATGTACATAGCAACCACTAACAGTGCATCAGTCTATGGCCACTTGTAGACATTTTTAGCCAAGACATCATAAAATAGTGGGTTTTGTGAGTATGTTATATCCAAGTGTCTATCTCATTACCATCTTCATCAGTTTGTGATAGGGTGATGTAAGCATGAATTGAAGCAGTTACCATTTTTGATACCATGTTCTTCAGACAATGTATGACACATGAAGTGAAAAGACACAACAACAGCAGAAGAACACCAACAAAAACAAGTCCTTCAATCAGCAGGGACTTCCAAGAGCTGCTTAAAAGCCACGTAAGCCAGTCTTCTGTGTTTGTGGTATAGTCTCGTTGTTGTGCATCCCGAAGTTGTCTGAGTGTTTCCAGAGCATCAGTCATGTTCGGTGAGTGCACATTATCCGGAATGTATGTGCAACATGTGTTGTTAAAAAGGATACATAGTCCACCTTTCTCGGCGAGAATCATGTCCAATGCTACCCTGTGTTGCATTACTGCAATGCGCAGGGCGTCAATTTCCTGATCCTGTTCATCGTCGATTTTACATGAAGCATTCAGAAAAAGTCCAAAGCGGTAGTTCAGAGTCTCTATCCTTAAAGCGTGTTTTCCTACCCCCACCCATGGGAAGAGTGCGTGAATAACTTTCTGTCTGTCAGTCCAAAGTTTGAATTCCTCTGGGACATCGGAACCCCACACAGAATCATGCTGCTTGAGGTTCGGGGTGCTTCGTCTTTTCCTTGTTGTTGATGTTGAAGACGTGGCGTCCATGGTTATCTTGAAAGTGTGGTCAGATATGAAAATGGGAGCGCACTGACCTGTCCAATTCCCAGGAAGGATAAAATAGGCCTGTTGGCCACAGATCCAGGCCATCCCTTGCACCCAGAAGGTGCCATTTGAGATGTTGCTGCTCTTCACGGGCCCTCCAGGAGCGTGTGTCTGTACTGCTTTGCAGTTGGTGGTGTTTCCCATTGGCGTGGATCCGTTCTCTTGGCGGTAGCAAAGGCTGTGGCTCAAATTCCCATTGTTTTCAAGAAAGACTGGGAATGATTTAGCCTTACTTCTGTGCTTCACTTTTAGGTCAACCCAGAACCATTCGTCACATGTGCCATTTCGCAGTCCTATCTGGAGAGGTTCCTCATGGTTGACCACGATTCCCTGGAATTGATACCCAAGGCTGGCATAGCTCGCGGCACACTTTGCTTGAATTATGTCCATTCCCTTCGCATACAGGGTGGCGTATTGTGTCGTTGGGGGCATGTAGGAGCAAACATAGCAGTCTTTTCTGGGTGTGCTGTCATGTATATATCGATACCATGCGTTGTTCATCCATGGATGAATGTGGTCTTGTGTCATATCACGGAGATGTGAGTTGTCATGCGTCCATCTTGTCTGCAGGTGGTGTTGTTCATCTTTTTTCTTTCGGGTGAGTATTAATAAACTCACCAGGAGTGCAACAGTAGCCACTAAGAGTACGAGTGTCTTCATGATGACCAGACACACCTGTGACCGCTGATGAGTAGACTACTGGCAAGAAGAAGAAGGCGGGGTATACCCGATCAGCCCTCCCTCCACCAGTAGATCACCAGGAGTTAGGGGTGTCGGCGTCTAAACGTTCAGGTTGTCACTCACTTTTTTGCAGTGGCTTTGATGGATCCAAGATGGTCTTTCTGCTATTTTGCAGGCAGTAGGTGTGGTGAGTAGCACTTGATAAGGACCTTCCCACCTTGGTGAACTCCAATTTCTCCTTTGGAGCACTTTGATCAGGATCCAATCACCTGGTTTCAACCTGAAAGACACTGGAGAGATGTCACTTGGCAGTTGGTTGTTTAGAACAATCTCTTTATTTTCAAGTAACTTAGTCATCCACTCGGCTAGTGTAGTTTCTCTTATTGACTTATCTATAGGCTCACTTGTAATTGGCAGTGGAAATCGTCTGCCGTGAATGATCTCAAAAGGTGTGAGTTTCTGAAAACTTTATGTCAGTCTCATCCACATTTTTACCAGGCCTATACACTCAGGCCATGGTCTCCCTGTTTCTTCCATGCATTTTCTCAGTCTCTGTTTTATTGTGCCGTTAGTTCTTTCCACGAGTCCGGCACTTTGAGGGTGGTAAGCACAGTGGTGTTTGATGCTAAATCCTAGTGCTTCAGAGACCTTACTGATTACTTCATTAACAAAATGTGTTCCATTGTCTGATCTTATCAGAGTGGGGATGCCATATGTTGGAATGAAGTGATTGCATAAACATTTTGCAACTGAGATGGCGTCTGCTTTTTTTACTGGATAGATTTCTGGCCATTTTGAGAATACATCTATGATCACTAGAACGTATTTTGAGCCCTGGCATTCATTTAGCTCAATAAAATCCATGTGGATTGTATGAAAAGGATGGGGTGGTGTGGGAAAATTACCTCTTCTCGGTCTGAGGTTTCCCTGTGCATTATGTTTTTGGCAAATCATGCATGTTCTGACAAATACTTTTGCTGAAGTTTCGAAATCTTGGGTGTAGAAATGTTTAGAGAGTATATCTACCATTCCTCCCGTCGACACGTGAGTGGACCCGTGTGTCACTAACGCTGCTGTTTTGTGTAAGGATTTTGGTAGTACTGGTTTGCCATTACAAGTCATCAAATCATTCTCCAGGCGAGCTCCACATTTTAACCACCTCTTTTGTTCTCTAGTTGGTGCAGCTTTCTGTTCATTTTTAAGCACATCAAGTGGTATTTGCACTGAGGAGTCAGACAGTAATGTGTCTATAGGTTGTTGTGCTGCTGCTTTTGCTGCTTGATCTGCAAAGTTATTGCCTCTAGTGACCTCTGAGTTGTCTTTCTGGTGTGCAGCACATTTACATAATGCTAACTGTTTCGGCAATATTATCACTTCCAACAGTGCCTTTAAAAGATTCCCATGTTGCACTGGGTTGCCAGTAGAGGTAACCATCCCCCTATTCTGCCAGATTTTTGCAAAATGGCACAGCAGCAAAGACATACTGGCTGTCAGTGTATATGTTTATGTCTCGGTCTTCATGCAGTTGACAGGCACGTATGACGGCCGTGAGTTCTGCACTCTGTGCAGAGTATGAGGAAGTTAGTGCTTTCGCTTCTAAAACTGTGTCAACTGTGGTTACTGCATAACCCACACAGTTCCGCCCAAGGCTATTTTTGGACGCTGAACCGTCTACAAAGATGTTAGTGAAACCAGCCTGTGGGGTGCTGTGAAGGTCAGCGCGTGGTTTTGTTTCCTCATTTAGCGTCTCTATACAGCAGTGTGCGTCACCATCTTGCGAAGTTGGGAGAAGTGTGCTGGGGTTTAATCGTCCACACTTCTCAATCCTGATGTGTGACTGTGAAAGCAGAATGCCTACATAAGAGAGTTGTCTGGCATGTGTGAGGTAAGATAAGTTTGCTTGCAACAAGATGGAGGTTACAGCGTGCAGGACTTTGATAATTAATGTGTGTTCAAGAATGATATCAGCAGACTTCTTAACTGCCTCTGCTGCAGCTGCACAGGCCTGCACGCACGTGGGCAAACCTGATGCAACTGAGTCTAATTTACATGAATAAAACGCAAGTGGACGTTGCTTTTCCCCGAAGGCCTGCGTCAACACAGCCTTCATGTAGTCTGCACCTCCGTCTACATGCAAACAGAAAGGTTTGTCATAATCTGGCAATGCTAAAACTGTATGAGATTGGAGTGCAAGTTTTAAATTACTGAACGCTTTTTCTGCTTCTGGTGTCCATTCTATTTTATCTTTCAGTGCCAGATTTTTGCCATAAATCAGGTTCTGCAAAGGCTGAGCCAACAAAGCGTAGTCAGGTATCCAACTTCTACAATAATTGCAGACCCCTAAGAAGCTCATCATCTGTTGTTTCGTGAGTGGTTTTGGAGCGTTTTGTACTGCTAGTTTTCTGCTGTCTAACAGTGTCTTCCCTTCCCCAGTGAGTGTGTGCCCGAGGTATGTGACCTTTTGGCTCCACAGTTGTAGTTTGTGCTGTGAGACTTTATGGCCCTGCTCAGCTAGATGGTGTAACACTGTCATTGTGTTTACTTTACAGTCTGCTAGTGTGTTCCCTGTGATGAGTATATCATCTACATACAGGAGAAACTGTCCCGGGGCGGGGAGTGTGCACAGTGACATGGACCTCTTTAGAGCCTCTGCGTACAGAGTGGGGCTGTTCTGGAAGCCCTAAGGTAACCTCGTATATGTGTACTTTTGACCCTCAAAAGTGAACCCGAACAGATGCTGTGAGTCAGGGTGTAGTGGTACAGAAAAGAATGCATTAGACAGATTTATAACTGAAAACCACTGTTCCTTGGGGGTCACTTGATTCAGAATTGTATGTGGATTTGCTACCACAGGTGGGATTTGTGCTGTTACTTCATTTATTGCCCTGAGGTCATGTACTAGGCGGTATTTTCCCGTATTTGCTTTTTTTACTGGGAAAATGGGCGTGTTACAGGTTACTTCAGTTGTTTTTATTAGGATGCCTGCCTTTTCCATGTCTGCAATTACTGGTTTTATTCCTGCTTTGGCCTCTGTTGTGAGGGGATACTGTGGTTTTACTGGCCTGTAAGTTGTGGTGGTTTTTACTACGACAGGATCTGCTCCTTTAATTAGTCCTACGTCTGTTGGTCCTGTAGACCACAGCTTAGCAGGTAGTTCCTCTAGTTCTGGATGAGAACTAGAGGAAAAGAGTGTGTATCAGCCCTCACTAACTTCATGCATGTGTGCATCTGCGCAGTCAGTCATATGGGTTGCTGGCTGTGTCGTGCATACCCACCCTAATGTGTACCTCATACATCCTGTTCTACGGCCCTGAAGCCACCCTTCATGTGTTTCTTCAGTTTTCTCATATCTGTCCCTTTCCACCTGTGTGAGGATGTGGCCTAAGTCTTTCCAGTCCGTGTCGTCATTGCGTGCTACTGACACATGTGGTTTTGGCATCCTGTTTAGCTCTTGTACCTTTCCTGGCTGTATTACAGAGCACACTGCGTTACCGCTTTGGGTGACATAGAGGTGTTGCAGTGTGAGTTTCTGTGGTCCTAGTTTGTGCACTTGTTGGTCATATATGGGGTCATGACCTGGGCTTTGTTTGAACCTTAAGGTGTTGTGGTACTCAGCAAAGTCTAGCTTTCTTGAATGGGTTGGCAAGTAGCGATTTGCTATACGCTGCAAGGGTTCTAATGGAGGCAGGTCTAGTGTCCAATAATAGTAGGGTTCTCCCTGTCCCTTACACACATTGAACTGACGGGCCTCAGGACTTTGCTCTTCATGTAACATTAGTTTAGCGTACATGCCTTCTAGCCCTGGCACTACACCAATCCTTAGTTTCTCTAAAGCATCTCTCCCCAGAAGGTTGACTGGGCAGGATGGGTCATATATACATTGATATTTACAACTTCTGCCGCTTTCATGGTGTACTAGTAACAGTTCTTCTGTTAGTGATTTAACACTGGTGTGGCCTGACGCAGATTTAACTATCAGGGTGTCACTTGAGTATTTTAGTTTTTTGGGCTTTTGATTTAGCACGGTTTTACATGCTCCAGTGTCACATAACATGGTTAGAGGTTGGCCACTGACATGGATTGTTACTGTAGGTTTGTGTTCAGAACCTAGGAGCAACTGTTCTATGTTGAAAATTTCTGTTTCTTCTTTTACTTCCTGTTCTAGTCACTTACTCTGACCCTGTCCTGAGTCATCCTCCTTTTTGTACCTACAGTCCCTTGCAAAATGACCTTCTTTTCCACAAACATAACAGCGATTGTCTCTCTCACCCCTTTGTCTCCTGTCTCCCTTATAGCCCTTATAACCACCACTTTTCTTTCCCTGTCCTTTCTGCTGTCCTTGTCTCTGTCCTCTGTATCCACCAGCAAATGCTATGAACCCTGTTTCGGGATCCACAGTGAAAACACCTCCTTTCTCTTTCTTTTTTACCACTCGGGTTGCATGTTCTGCATACTGCAGGGCGTCTGCTAGGTTACCAGTGTTCATTGTTACCCAGTGTTTTTCAACGTGGGCTCTAACTGGGGGAAGGAGACCGTTTAAGAATGTGTTCTTTAGTTGCTGTTGGTATGGTCTCTCTGGGGCTTCTTCATAATCTAGGCCTGAATGCTGTCTAAAAACCGGGCGCAGCCGGTCCAGAAAATCAGAAGCTGTTTCGGCTTCTTTTTGCTTTACCTCCCCTATTTTGCCATAGTCAGCCCTCGGGGCCAACCGTACTCTAATTCTCTCATATAAATTTGTTAGGTCATTGATTAGGTCGGTGCTTCCTGGTGCTTGTGCTACACCCCCGGCGTTTGAGCCGGTATAATCACCTCTAACTGTTCCCATCCTTAAACCTAATAAATCTTGCATTACTTGAAGCATTTCATGACCGTTTAAATACCATTGCCTCCTGATCAGTTCTACAGCATCCCTCCATGGTGTAAAACCTTCATTCAGTGGAGGAACATCTTTCAGGACATTTTGTCTGTCCGTCTGTGACCACGGACGGAAAACATGTATGTGTGGGCGGTCATCTTGCTCCTCCTGTCCTTCTGGCCCTATTATTAGGCCAAATCTAGGGTTAGCCACGGCTACCAATGGGTAGATACCAGTGGCTGGTGGATCGACTGTGTCTCCTATTTCTCCTTGTGGGCTATCTTTGAGTGAAAGTTTGTTTAGCATTGTCTGTACTTTCACATAAGGATGTTGTGTATGTGACCTAGTTCTTCCTGATATGGGTGAGTGTTTAATGGGTGGTGCTGCAGCTGTGGCTGCAGATGTGGGAGATGCTGCGGCTGTGGCTGCAGATGTGGGAGATGCTGCGGCTGTGGCTGCAGATGTGGGAGGTGGTGGCGCATATGGTGGTGGATTAATACACATATTGCGAGCACTGCACTGTGTCTCGTCTTCCGGTTTTACTAAACTGGCGGTTAAGTTCTGTTTTTCTGACTTTTTATCTTTCTTCTCTTGTCTTTTCTTTTTGTTTTCCTCTCGCCTAGCTGCTTCTGCCTTCCAGGCCTTGAAATATTGCAATTCGTGCGAACGTTTCCCTTTCTTTCTTAGGTTTTTGGTTTCTGCTATTTCTTTCAAAAGAGCTTCCCTCAGTTGTGTTAATGCTGATGGGCTACATTTACCTTCCCAAGTGGGACATTTTGTTTTTTTAGGATTTCTCCATCTACTTGCACTAATTTGTCCGGCGCCTGGACATTTTTTCTCTAACCACTGCTCGTCAGCAGTGAGTTTTGAAGCTTCATTACCCATTTTAATCCCTTTATTTTAATACTTTACAACTAAACAACTGTGGCACCTTCTCTGGCACGAGAATCGAGAGAGGTAGTTGACACGGCCTTCTACTTTCAAGCTATTCTTGAAAGCGGTGTCATCTTTATGTGATGAAACACGACCTGTTTCTCTCTTTTCACCAGCACTTGGGTGGCCAACAGCAAACAAAATAGTGGAATAGTTCAGCCTCCTTATTGTGCTGTAAAATCAACTTATTCCACCAACAAAAATGAAACAACAACAATACCTTTTCAACGCGCACTACGTTTTACGGACGAGGTTTATCTAAAAATGCTTCCAGCCCTCTTTCAGGCGAGCCGTTACTTTTAGAAACC
Organism: Pelmatolapia mariae; assembly: GCF_036321145.2. Lineage (NCBI taxonomy): Eukaryota > Metazoa > Chordata > Actinopteri > Cichliformes > Cichlidae > Pelmatolapia > Pelmatolapia mariae. Next base: position 17,879,481 of record NC_086229.1, on the reverse strand, counting down.
CTTCTAAAAATGCTTCCAGCCCTTTTCCAGGCGAGCCGTTACTTTTAGAAATCCACCTAAAAATGCTTCCAGCCCTTTTCCAGGCGAGCCATTACTTTTAGGAATGCTACCAGCCCCTCTGGGCGAGGATAAACGTTTTACGCGAGGTGTCTGAGTGTTAATATTCACCTGGTTGCTGCCGGTCTCTCAGGTCTACCTCATCGACCCCCACCGCCGTGGACCACTTATAAGAACGCTGGCCAGAACCTGAATTCACGTCTCTGGACTTTATCCTGTACCTGGACAGGAGCTGTCGACAGACTTCAGCGCGGGCTTCTCACGACGTCAGGGCTCGATGAGGCTTTCCTGTGGGGTCACACAAAAGTGCTGTGTCCCATCCGGCTCGAAGGACCAAGAAATGTCAGGAGTTTTCCTGTTATGCAACTCAGGTCAGAATAAAACGCTCAGACAGGTTTACGTGTACACGGTCGAGACTCAGGGAGACTCGCCCCTGCAGCATAAAGAAGTAGTCTTTTATTGAAAGCACATACAGGAAGTGATACAGGAAGAGATAAAATAACTGCTGCGTGTGTAACTTCCCCATTTAGGAGTCTGCACAAAGTGTGACTTACTGAAAGAGCAAACATAAACATAAAGAGCAAAAGATAAAGTAATAAAATAAAATAATAATAAAAATCCCCAAAATCCCCAAATCCTGAAATCTTTTGACACCATCCAAGTTACATGGTTTATTAAAATAATCAAATTACAGCATTTACATTTATGTTAGACTACTTTTAATTAACTGCTTTAGCCCACTTACAATGAAAATTAAAAAAAATTCTTGTTCATGACCTGTGCAGTATGTTAACACTATTAGAAGCAATAGCATGCCTATTACTATTAGAAGTAAAAATAACTCCAACTCCAATAACTCCAATTTTGAAAACACAAAATTTGTTTTATAAAGCTCTGACTTGTATTATGAGTGTCAAGAGATTCTAAGACACTTCTTCAGCTGAGAATCAGAGAGGAGAAACACACAGTTTTACTTGCAGCAAGGGCAGCCACAGAGCACTCGCACAGAAGTGAGGGCTCCGAGACTCCGCTCTGCCACTGCCCTGGTCTGTATTTATATACATCACTGGGTGCGTTTTCCATCCAATGATGGGCTTCAGACTGTGACCCCATAAAGACTTCCCTAAACCTGCTGGTCTGGAAGTCCAGCAGTTCATCTAAACAAAAGGCACTTAGCCTAAAACAGACATAGATACGTTTATCCTACCATAAAACAATAACACAAGGTATGCCCTCTCCCATGCTTCCAGGATGTGGGTGTGAATGCCAGAACACTCTGGAATGCACACAAAGCCTTTGCAGACTACTAAAGATCACACATCCTTTCACTACACAATCAATTATACACCTCTAAGCATATATGGTTAAATATTTCTTAATACAAATGACAATAATAAAATCTAAACCCATCATCACCACCCAACAGCCTAAGTCATCAAAAGGTCAACATGCAGTACTCTACCATATGCAGACTTATATCATTAAAAGATTATACTGACAATTGTGAAGAGTAGAAATATTTTACTGCTATTATTTGCTGCTATTTCTATAATCATCATTACCATTTCATTATTAATAGTTATGTTGCATTCAGATGCATTCAGATGTTCAAATATATTGGTATTATGTTAGTCTTTATTACAGGTCCAGTAAGAACCACTTTAAACTGTTGAGTTGAATCTATAAGTTTAAATGTTTTTCAATGCTCCTATAATCTTAAATGTTTCTGTGTAGACTGCAGGGACAGGAAATATCCTCTGTGTAAAGACAGGAAGTTATATGTTTTTGAAGTTGCATGCTTCTGCAGAAGTGAAACCGAAAGCACAGTCTCAGTGCAAGTCATTCTGAGGAGCAGTTTGGATGATGCTATTATCATCTTTGATGCATTTATCTTTGATTAAGCTTTGATTAAGTTTTAAGTAGTTGTATTAGATTGAAACATTTATTTTATACATTTTACATATAAGTCAAGATCATTACACACAGGATGGCCTTAGCCTGGTTGCCTAAGTTGAGATCAACTAAGGTGCAGAGAGCAGATGCACACTCTGTGCACGCACAGACACACATACACCCACATACACACATATATTAGATAGACTCATTTATATAGGTAAGAGAGTTAATTATGCTTTGCTTGCGACTGCAAAGTTGTGCCTGCATGAGTGACGGTTTGTGCAGAACGTGGACCTGATGTTCCAGAAGATAAGCCTGGGCAGGATGGTGACAGGAAGCACCTGGGGTCGAGCTGAAGACAATGTTCTTTTTTAAAACTGTGTTCAAAGTTAACTGAACGTTTGTGGTTTTGGAGTGACGTATGCTTTGTTTGAGTCTGCCTGGCAACAGGCAGACTGCCAACCCTATAAAGTCTTTGTTCTGACTATTGTAAGATAGTTCAACATTGAACTGTTGGACTCCGCACGTGTGTACATTAAAATCTCCATCTAATTGCACCAAAATTCAGTATATAATGACCAATATTGGGCAGTTAATTATATAGTTACTTCTTCAAAAAAAGTAACTGAGTTTTGCAAACAACAAAGTTTCTTGCAGCTGTTTACCTAAAAATGCAGCCAAAGCGTTTTTTTAAATAAACATGTCAAACTATTTACAGAACAATCAGCTGTTCTGCATCAAATTTGATGCCACACAAATTATTTGTGTCACTCCAGAAAATAATTTCTGTCCACTATGAGATAAAGGAGAACAACAGCCTGATACCTGCAGGCAGGGGCGATTTTAGCCCATTTTTGGGGGTGCTTCAGCACCCCCAAAATGAATCAAAGCACCCCCAAAGACTTCTTACTTTTTTTGACAATATTTGCTGTTTGTGCGACACACTGCTAAAAATATAAAAAGCATACAGTGCTTGGTTGAGACATAACATTTTAACAACAAAAGTATAGATACCCCCCCTCCCTCCCAAAATGGTTTGTTCCAGCTCGCTGTTCCCCTACTCTGGCTCTAGCGCCGTTGCTGCCAGAGCGATGGTGGTTGAGACGCAGCGGAGCGGAGGTGTAAGTGCCTGGCTTAAAACAGGACATATTAGCTGCATTTAACCTTCAGTTACTCTTTATATAGTTAGGTAGGAGTCAGACCATGTTTCTTTTTAGCTGAAAAACATTACACCCAGGTAACCTGCAACACTGCAGTCCGTCCTATACTGTAGTAAAATCAGCGACATCTGACCGTCCTGTTGCTCCCATTGAAATATATACAGCCTATTTAAAATCTAAAACTTAAAATTGTCCCTAGCCTACTGTTGTTACCACTGTCCTGTTTTAAATGGATACTAACTAGCTAACTGACCGAATGCTCATTAACCTTATAACAACTGTTGTGTGTGTGTGTGTGTGTGTTTGTACAGAGAGACAGCCAGGTTCATAATAGATAAAAGGAAGTTTTTTCAAAAAAAGGAGCCACATTCAGGTAAAAGTGTAAAATCAAATGATCCGTCAATCAAGAATAATGTTGGATCAGTATTTCAATATTTAAATCTTTTATTAGATGTTCATGTGGTTTGGTTATTTTCCTTTTGGTTGAAAGTAAACTGAGAGAGGACTTTTTGTTAGTGATCTTAATAGTATTTTTTCATATTAATGTAATTTTTCATCTAATTGAATACAATCTATTTGTGTATGATTGTCAGTCCAAAGAGGGAGAGAGGAAAGAGGGGAATGTGAAGAGAAAGTACAAGGTCACGAAGAACCAGGTAAGAAAACAGACAGGGAACAGTGACAGGCAAAACAGAAACTGTTAAACTGACAAAGAGAAAAAACCTGATTTTACTCATACAATCAGGAAGTTGCGTTCTCCCTATATTAAAGCTGCTATACAGAATCTGCAAAACAAACTGGGTTGAAACACTTTTGACCCCCTTTAACAACATTCCAACATAACATTATCATTGATTGGGGAGATTAAAATTAATGATATATTTTTATGTGGTTCAGCCACAATTCTACTAAAACCTCAGCCAGTAATAGGTAGGCCAACCTTTGGATCGTCCAGTTGTCTGTATGACTGCTGCAGTACGTGCACCACATTTGTGCACTATCAGAAAGTGCCAAACAGAGCCCTGGTGGAGTGAGGAGCTGTAAAGAGAAGCAGAGTGATCTGTTTATATTCTAAAAATGTTTTTTAAGCTAGCTTGTTTCAAAGATTCTGTACTACAGCTTTAAATGTTTTCCAAAAGCACACATACACTTACCTTATCAGTGTTTCTCAAACTTTTTACAGTGTGTACCACCTGATAAAAATGTCAAGTCTCCCAAGTACCACTATGAAAGCATGAACCCGATTAAATATTACAACACAAAATTAGTATTATTAAATTAGTAAATTTAGTATGTGCAGTAAAGATTTTTATTTGTAATAATTTATTCTGTTTTGGGTTTGTGTTTTTTTATGTATCTGTATTATATTATACATACACATTAAAAGTGAATCTCTGTCCAAAAAATGCACTCAGTTTACTTTTTACTCACTATGAGCATCATTCATTATCCTCCCCCAGTAATTAAGGTTAGGATATATATTTTTTTATTCCAATCCATTCTTCTTTTGCAGCATTTAAATAACATTTATCTTTGATTTGATGGTTTTGTTACAGACTTTTCAAAAAAGTGTTTTGCTTTTCTTTCACAAATATGGGGATTAAATTGTGTTAAAATGTACAAAACAGTGATGTCATGTTTTGTGATGAGGACCCAGGCACAGAGAGACTTGTTGAATCTAAGAATCATATGATTTAAGAAAGAAATCTGCAGACTTGCACAGAGATGGTAAAATTATGATGACTGATAACGGAGACGAGGACAACAGACGACGAGGACAGGGAGGAATAGGGGTTTAAATGCACCAAGGAGACAGTCATAGAGAACTCGGGACAACTGGAGACATTTAAGGATGCAGGGACTGAGAGACACAGGGAAGAAGTCTCATCGTGACGAATAAAGTTTATCTTGCCTGGCTGGGCAGCTCTCTGGGTGCTCAGCACCCCCAAAGCTCTGATCCTAGAATCGCCCCTGCTGCAGGCCTGACAACAGGAGATGTATCACTCCTGTAACACCTGCAACATTCAGCAGTCGCCTCATTGTTCTGACACACACAACAAAACTATTGACTACACTACACACTAACTACACAAGATTTGTGCTAAATGTTTCAAATCTCTCACATCTCAAAACACCGCCGTCACTCCTAAAACTTCCCCCTTCCTAAACAACTAAATGCCACGTTGTCATATCATTTCTTGATTGGTTGACATGGTAAATATTTCCACCAATAGGAAAGGCTGGGAGGGAGGGGGGGGGGTTAGCTCAATTGGCTGGACTATGGGATAAGGTGGCATAGTTCTAATCCCATACAGGAGCAGCCAGTCACTTACTGACTAACACTGCAAAACAGAGTTGTTAGCATATTTATTTTAATTTCAATTAACAGGTACGATTTTCTTTTTCTTTTTTTTTGTGCGCAACGCAGATTTTCTGTGCGTAGAGACAGTGCCAGCAATGCGCAATTGCGCATGTGCGCAGCTTGGAAGGAACATTGCCACCTGCCTAATATCTTGTTGGTCCCCCTCTTGCTGTCAAAACATCCCTCACCCATTGACGCATGGATTTCACTGGACTCCTGAAGGTGTGCGTAGATTAGCAATATTTGCAAGCTGCGTTGTGGAGCCTTCATGGTTTAGACTTGTTTTACCAGAACATCCCACTCTGAGTAATCCAGACCTGACCTGAGTAATTTGTCATCAGTTGAAGCTCACTGTTGTGCTCCTAGAACATTTTTACTTTGAGGCAGGGGCATTATCCTGCTGAAAAAGGCTATAGTCATCAGTGAGTTCTGTTTCCATGAAGTGTGTACATGGTCTGCGATAATAATTATGTATGTGTCAAAGTAACCTACACATGTAGGTGACCCGTAACATGTACCACAGGACCTACGTTAAAGCAGCAGAAAATTGCCCATAGCTACAAACTGCCTCTGTCAGCTTTGCCTTCTTTCCATAGTGCATACTGGTCTCAGGTAAGTGACACACGTGCACCTGGTCTCCACCTGATGTAGAAGAAAACATGATTCATCAACACTCTCTTTTTTCATGTCTGGTCAAGGTCAGGTTTTACAACAGGGCACTAGCCCAAATCAGAGCTAACAGCAACAACAACAACAACAACAACAATAATAGTAATAATAATAATAATAATAATAATAATAATGTGGAATGAACATTCAATTATTATTTTTTTATTTATCAATTAAGAGATACCTTTTTTTACTCATACCTTTCTTGCACTTTACAAAAATCCACTTTAAGTTGCTGTGTTTAGGTGTGTGGTGCCGATGTGGGTTAATTACCATTTTCATTGTACTAATGTACAAGGTATGACTGTGCAATGACAATAAAGAAGTTAAAGTTATGTGAAGAAGTTCAAGTGAAGTTTGATCAAACAGCAGAACACATTAAGGTCCAGGCCCGACACACAGAGAGGCAGATTAAGGAGCAGTTTAAGAAGCTTCAGCAGTTTCTAGCAGAGGAAGAGGAGGCCAGGCTGGCTGCACTGAGGGAGGAAGAGGAGCAGAAGAGTGGGATGATGAAGGAGAAGATGGAGGCTCTGAGCAGAGAGATAGCAGCTCTTTCAGACACAGTCAGAGCCACAGAGGAGGAGCTGAGAGCTGAAGACGTCTCATTCCTGCACAACTACAAGGCTGCAGTGGAAAGAGTCCAGCGCTGCCCCCTGCTGGATGATCCACAGCTGCCCTCAGGAGCTCTGATAGACCAGGCCAAACACCTGGGCAACCTGACCTTCAACATCTGGAACAACATGAAGGACATGGTCTCCTACACTCCTCTCATTCTGGACCCAAACACTGCTCATCCAAACCTCATCCTGTCTGAAGATCTGACCAGTGTGAGAGGAGGAGGAGAGAGGCAGCAGCTTCCTGATAATCCAGAGAGGTTTGATCGTTCCTGCTCTGTCCTGGGCTCTGAGGGCTTTAACTCAGGGACTCACAGCTGGGATGTTGAAGTTGGAGACAGTACAGGGTGGGGACTGGGTGTGTTTGAAGAACCTCTACAGACAAAAGCAATTGTGCTTCTCTCCCATTAGAGAAGAAGCTCCAGAGGATCAGAGTGAATCTGGACTGGAACAGAGGAAAGCTGTCGTTCTCTGATCCTGATACTAACACACACATACACACCTTCACACACACGTTCACTCACAGGATGTTTCCATACATTAATACTTTGGATGGTAAACTGAAGGTGTTGCCGTTGAAGGTGTCAGTGTCAGTGGAGCAGATGAGTTGAGGATGATGATATTTCTAATGTTGTTTCCTGTCAGTGAATTGAAGCTGTTAAACTGCAGCTGTCCTCCTGCTGCCTCGTTGTTCCAAAGCTCTTTGTTTCTCTTTTAGTTCTCACTGTTTCTTTCTGTTTCTGCTGTCCACCTTTTCACATGGAAAATCATTTCACTGTTTCTCACTGAATGACTCCCCAAACTAGATTTGAAATTCTATCAAGTTTCTAATCATTACAAGTGATTCATGTTTCTATTTGATGTGTGAACTGTTGAGCTTTAGTAAGCCATTATTAAGATCTTATTTTATCATTTATAAAGCATTACTTCACCTTAGTGTTCATTTATAAATATTTATTGTTGATAAAGCCCTATATCATTGTATTCTTTCTAAATATATTATAAAGTCTTTAGATGCAAATTTATATATTTATTGATTAACATACGAGCTCCATGCTTGTGTCTTAATAAATGTTTTATAAATAATTATATCATTTTGTAATTAATTGTTATTTCTGACAGTTAGAATTTATTAGGTATTTTAAGTGACCTCATTGAAAGTGAAGCGTAATTTCGCCTTAAACTGTTTTTATATTAATGAAAATAAAAGTAGCTCATAACTGAAAAAAATCTCACCTATCTTCATAAGAGAAAATGACACAAAGCACAAACAGATGCAAAACATTAAAATATTTGTTGCCAGAGTAAATGTAGGCAGGAGAAGGGTATTATTGAAAAAATATGTTTTTCGTTCTATAGGGATGTCACTTTATCAACTCACAAGTTTTTGTGTTGAGCTAATATGAGTCAACACTTCTTTCTCCCGGCAGCTCTAATATCAGGTGGGTTTTTTTTTTTTTTTAGATTAAAAAAGTAGAACAACTGGTAAAACAATTTATTTAAATATTTTTTACGTCTGAATTTACTTAGATGAGATAACTTGAGTAGAACCCTACCCGCTCATTGTGGGTCTTCTTTGCAAGGACAACAGAGATCATCTCTGCTTCCAGAACCTCCCTATGTTAAGGATCTGACTCCACATAAGGGCTGGCTTACCCCATCACTGCTGGCTGACGCAGGAACTGGGTCATGGTGGATACGACACAAGGGTCTGCCCCAAGGACCACACCCCTGGGGTCCCCGAGAAGGGTCCCTAAAACCCATGGCTGGGAGGTGGCAGGGGCAGGCTGGTTCCTGAAAACTGTCATGAACAAGGAGGGGCTTTTGGTGGCTCTGGGCCCGAATTAATTGTCAAAGAATTTATTGACAAACAAAATCAATAACATCTGAAGTATTCCTTGATGTTCATGTAGACTTTTGTTTCATTATCAATCATTAAAAAGATCTTAAACATTTGTAAAATGTGTTAGAGCTGTGTACAACTATGCTACTTTCTACCGTAAACCATGCAATCTTTTTCTATACACAGCATAAAAGTGCAAAATAGGTCTGCTAAAATAAAGTGTTACCACAAAGCAAACTGAGGACTCATATTATCACGAGAGTTTATTCAATCATTCACTTTGATATGAACACTTACAGTATCAGCATTTTCATTCATTTGGTTGTGACATTAAATCTCATATTGTAAAGATTCAACATTGTAATTAGTAATATATTGTTCATTTAGACTATTCAGGTTTATCCTTTTTCATGCAAAGTGTAAATCGTTAGTTGTTCTAGTCCCTACTACACCGTTTTTTTCATTGTCAGTGTCCGAGCTGTGTTACTACAAAATCAGGCAATCAGACAACCCAGCACTCCAAAAGTGTTGGTTGGTTTGCTAATGTCCTGTAGTTTTTGTTGTATCTGACAGATTGCCTGTTTATTCTTTTGACATCTCAGTAATCCTCTCTCAGTCTCATGAAAGAGAACATCAACATGCAGGATGACATTTGGAAATATTTGAGACCACTCTGTACCACTTGTTGAGTAGTCTGTCTTTCGGGTATGGTGCATCACAACCAGGATGATGTCTTTATTACCTGCACACAGCAGAAAAAACACTAAATAAATAAAATCAAATACAAAGCCATTGCATTGTTACTGTTTTGAATGATAGAGGGCTGAAACCATAAGAAAAGATTTTTCCATGATTATCTGCAAAACTGAATTAAAATATTAATAAACATATTGATAGTGAGTAAAGTTAAAGAGAAATTATGGAAAACTGAACACAGTTCATATTACTGTGACCAAGCTTTATGGTACCTGGTGCTTTAGCCATGGCTGCCTCCACATCTGACCTAACACGAGAATTGATTGGGCAGAAAACAGTGACAGTGTTGCAATCCTTTAGGTCTGTGCTCTCCACCAGTAGCTGTTGAGACAAGTTTACAACTTGGTACAGCACATCTTTGTCCGCCCCGAAGGTCTCAGCTGTGCAGTAACTGTAGATCTGTACTGCATCTGCACACATTTTGAAAAGAGGAAAAACTTAACAGAAAAGCTTTAGGTCTTTTTTTAAAAAAAAGTTTGATTGGATGCTCACTCTGACACATGACTAAATGGCAAATTTTGTCTTCTTGATAAGAAACAAGGTTGTATTTACCATGTAATGACGTAATGCATAGTGTGGTACATAGTGTGGTGTGATTTGTAAAATGAAAAAGAGTGGCATTGGTAAGAGGTTGAAACTTTTCCTCCAATGGAAAAAACTCTGGAAACACTGTTAATCCACCAATTATTTTGTTTTACTGTCAGTGTCATGTAGAGGAGTCTTTTCCCAACCTTTCGGAAGAATGGAGAACACAAACTTCGTCCAAAAACCTCTCAGACTCCACAACAAAGACTCCAACTGATAAAACACACACATCCACACATGTGCAATAAGACTAATGTGCAATACTCTTTTCTGGCATCGTTGTATTTTTACCAAATTGTATAAAACATTTGTACTCTATTTTTATCCTATTGTATATTTTATTCTATTTTATTCATCTGTATATAGTATTTATTCTATTCTATTCTGTACAGTTGTGTACTGTATTTATTCTTATTATATTCTAATTTTTGCTTCATAACTTTTGCACTGTCCACTTCCTGCTGTAACAAAACAAATTTCCCACGTGTGGGACTAATAAAGGTTATCTTATCTTATGTTTAGCTGTTTTTTTGTAAAAAGATAACAATGTTAGCCTTTTCTGCAGCTATAGGGCATATATGGTATCACTCTTGGCTGGAAGCAGTGCTTAAACAATGGAAAAAAAAAACAAACTTTGTCCAAAAACCTCTCATGTTTAACTGTTTCCCACTTTTTCTTTGGTCATTTTAGCCTTTTTGGCCAGAGTGAAGGGAGTATCTGCCATCAAACAAGAAGACAGCCGCATGTAACTACGACGGTGTTTGCTAGTTCACCTTACATGCATTAATATAATAACGTGGTTAGCCTACTCAACGTAAATTACACACGAACAACATTAAGCTACTCACGCAGAGAGCGCTGCTCTAAAAGAACATACGTACCTGGGCCCGCCTACTATCCTTGGAAACATAAAATGATTGGCTAGAATCTGAAGTGTATCACATCTCGGGAAAAAAAGCACCGAAATGAAACACCGAAATGTGCGCTGCTTTTCGGTCTGGTTACTACCGTTTATGTCAGAACCGGTGCTATAATGGCACCGGGTACCGGTACCCATCCCTAGTCAGCACTATAATGAAAATGAGGTATTATGAGTATAAATGTTATAAGAATTTTATCAATGCCTTTAAGAACAACATGAATTCAATGCAGTGACTAAGTTGGATAGCAAGCTACACTGTAGCCACAGCTGCCCTGGGGCGCACTGACAGAGGCGAGGCAGCAGGCATAACGTCAGCACTTTAATAATGACTCAGCACTATAATAAAAATGAGGTATTATTGAGGTATCATTATTATAAGAATTACATCAATGCCATGAACAAGAAGACTGTGGTGACTAAGTTGGATATCTGCATTAAACAATTTGTCACTTACTTTTAGATTTACCCATGATCAAATCTGAAGACCTGAAAGAAAGAAAGATATAAAAATAACAAGCAAAAGGTAACAGATGTGCATGTCCACTATGTTAGGTCTATGCTAACATACTCTACAAGGAGGTACACTTTGGACAGATCAACAGTCTATTGCAGGGTAAAGTCAGCAATGCAGCAATTAATACACTCAGGTTTAATAGTGTAAGCAAAAAAAAAGAAAAAGGAAAAAAAAAGCAAAGTGATATATGTCTCCAGCTAACAAACTGTTCTGTGTAATCCATGTTCTCAAACATCAGATAATGCAAACTAGAAAACAAAACCAACCAGACAGATAAAAAATGAAATTAAAATACCAAAACATATAAAACAACATCAGTCTGGCTTCCTACCTTGTGCTGCTGCTGTGACTGCTGCAGAGAGGAGGATGCAGTGAAACTACTCAAAGAGAGCACTTGGTCTTTTATAGAGTAGCTTGCCCACTTCCACTTTCACTTTCTGTTTTATTTTTAGGATAAAGCATGTGGTTTGTAGGAAATCTACCTCCCGTGTCTTGGAAGTTGCCTCTAAATCAATATTTTAGAAATTGGCAACTTTTTGCAGAAAAACAATAAGTGAGCAGTCTGCTGGTTTCAGAGATAAAACAATATACAGGTCCTTCTCAAAAGATTAGCATATTGTGATAAAGTTCATTATTTCCTGTAATGTACTGATAAACATTAGACTTTCATATATTTTAGATTCATTACACACAACTGAAGTAGTTCAAGCCTTTCATTGTTTTAATATTGATGATTTTAACATACATAACTCATGAAAACCCCAAATTCCTATCTCAAAAAATTAGCATATTTCATCCGACCAATAAAAGAAAAGTGTTTTTAATACAAAAAAAGTCAACCTTCAAATAATTATGTTCAGTTATGCACTCAATACTTGGTCGGGAATCCTTTTGCAGAAATGACTGCTTCAATGCGGCGTGGCATGGAGGCAATCAGCCTGTGGCACTGCTGAGGTGTTATGGAGGCCCAGGATGCTTCGATAGCAGCCTTAAGCTCATCCAGAGTGTTGGGTCTTGAGTCTCTCAACTTTCTCTTCACAATATCCCACAGATTCTCTGTGGGGTTCAGGTCAGGAGAGTTGGCAGGCCAATTGAGCCCAGTAATACCATGGTCAGTAAACCATTTACCAGTGGTTTTGGCACTGTGAGCAGGTGCCAGGTCGTGCTGACAAATGAAATCTTCATCTCCATAAAGCTTTTCAGCAGATGGAAGCATGAAGTGCTCCAAAATCTCCTGATAGCTAGCTGCATTGACCCTGCCCTTGATAAAACACAGTGGACCAACACCGGCAGCTGACATGGCACCCCAGACCATCACTCACTGTGGGTACTTGACACTGGACTCCAGGCATTTTGGCATTTCCCTCTCCCCAGTCTTCCTCCAGACTCTGGCACCTTGATTTCCGAATGACATGCAAAAGTTGCTTTGATCCGAAAAAAGTACTTTGGACCACTGAGCAACAGTCCAGTGCTGCTTCTCTGTAGCCCAGGTCAGGCGCTTCTGCCGCTGTTTCTGGTTCAAAAGTGGCTTGACCTGGGGAATGCGGCACCTGTAGCCCATTTCCTGCACACGCCTGTACACGGTGGCTCTGGATGTTTCTACTCCAGACTCAGTCCACTGCTTCCGCAGGTCCCCCAAGGTCTGGAATCGGTTCTTCTCCACAATCTTCCTCAGGGTCCGGTCACCTCTTCTCGTTGTGCAGCGTTTTCTGCCACACTTTTTCCTTCCCACAGACTTCCCACTGAGGTGCCTTGATACAGCACTCTGGGAACAGCCTATTCGTTCAGAAATTTCTTTCTGTGTCTTACCCTCTTGCTTGAGGCTGTCAATGATGGCCTTCTGGACAGCAGTCAGGTCGGCAGTCTTACCCATGATTGCGGTTTTGAGTAATGAACCAGGCTGGGAGTTTTTAAAAGCCTCAGGAATCTTTTGCAGGTGTTTAGAGTTAATTCGTTGATTCAGATGATTAGGTTAATAACTCGTTTAGAGAACCTTTTCATGATATGCTAATTTTTTGAGATAGGAATTTTGGGTTTTCATGAGTTATGTATGCCAAAATCATCAATATTAAAACAATGAAAGGCTTGAACTACTTCAGTTGTGTGTAATGAATCTAAACTATGAAAGTCTAATGTTTATCAGTACATTGCAGGAAATAATGAACTTTATCACAATATGCAAATCTTTTGAGAAGGACCTGTAAATATATGTGAACAGGCATTTCCATTTGGTGTGTTCATCAGTAATGATTAATTATAGCCTGCAAACACTTCTGAGTTTCACATTTTGAAAGATAAATACATTTGTCCATTTTATCTTTTCTAATAATTGCAAAGTCATGTAAGGGAAAAGTCAGAAGCAAAGCATCAGGTAAATTGCTTCCCAGAAATGGTTTTTTACAACAGTCATGGTTTGTCATAAGGAAAGTGAAAGTGAATGAGATTCATCTATATAAGACCGAGTGTGTTTCCTTCAACAGCTTCACTTGATCTTTGCCTCTGCAGCTGCATCACAATACAGGTAAGATGTCTTTACCATGTTTGTTATCAGGTTCAAAATGAGCCTTAGTGATTCATACAGTTCAATTTTATTCTGTTTTATTATGTGTGGAAAGTCCAGTCTGTAACAGAGTTGTATTTTTACCTCCTTCCGTTCATTACTTTAAAGTAGAAGACAAAATTTGTGCAAAGTCTTTGGTTTTATGTTCAAGTTCGGAACTCATTTAGTTTAAGGTTATAATTATTCCATAATTTTTTTCTTTTTGGAGGTGGGGGGTGATCAGTGAAATATTTTATGTGTTATTGATTAATATCAAATTTATTTTTACTTCTTCAGTTTTCACCATGGGAGGTGGCTCTTCTTCTCCTAAATGTAAGTAACATATAGTAAAGACATTGTTCTCTGTTGCAGGATAAGGCAAGAGCTGCTTATTAGAAATCAATGCAACTTAAATCTTATTTGTTTGTTGCAGTTATATTCCCACTACAAACAATTCAGAAATATTAATTGAAACTGAAACTGTATTTTACTTCCTGTATGTTTCACTTTGTAGCACCTCCAGCTCCACCACGTCGTCCTAGTAAGTTATTTCATGAATTTAATAACACAATTTCTGCAAATTATTTGCACATGTTTGTGCACATAACTGTCTAATATGTTTCATGTTGTTTGTGTTTTAATTTGATCTTGTAGCACCTCCACCTTCTCCTAGTAAGTTTCATTTTAGAACATTGGTTACTGTTATTCGCAGATTATTTTGAAGAAAACTGTTTTCTCCTGTTTACAAATACAGTTGCATCTATTTCACTTTCTAAAATGCCTTTTAATTTCATTTACAGCTTTGAAAACTCCATGGAGACAAGTATCTTGGGGGTAAATCTACAGTTCCCAGTCTTGTGAACAAGACTGGAAACCAGCTTCTGACTGGATTTTATGCCTCACATGCTACTGCTACTGCTCAACGCTTCTATGCAGGCTTTATTAAATGGACAACTTCCAATACGCATGTTTTCCTCAGGATGAATTACTGTGGCTTCTGTAATTGTATATCTTTTTTAAAATAGCTCCATCATGAGGTCAGTATTTAGTTTGCATTGGAAATCTGATGATTCCTGACGATATGTCATTCAGAAAATGTCATCATGCTATTCTGAAAATGTGCTTAAATAAATTACAGGAAATATAAAAAAATTCAAATTAAGCAATCTTCATAGATAAACCAGCTGACATATAACAGTTTGTTATTGGTTAATTGGTTAAGTAACACCCAAGTAAATACTGGACTAGATCATTAATGATGAAGACAGGAGGGAGGAGTCATCTACATTTCTACATTTACATTTTATATTTTATCTACATTTCAGAGACATAAATGAGGACCTTTCCACAAATGTGTTTCCATGTTATGATGTCCTCGTGTTTTTAATCTAACTGCTGCACTGACCTCTTTTTTTAATTAAATGCTTTCCTTTAAAAAGCAACCCCACAGAGGTATTAGGATGATTTCATGTTAAAAGAACATCTACAATATATTAAACTTGTTTTAACCCCATTTTGCAGGAACCAGGCAGATCTGCAGTATGTGAAGAATTTTCAGCTTCAAAATGACCAAGTGAGACATGTCAGAGTTTTGCTCTATGGCCCAGTCGGTGCTGGGAAGTCCAGCTTCATCAATTCTGTCAGCAATGCCTTACGGAGAAGAATAACCTGTCCAGCTTTGACCAACGCAACAAACGAGGAGGAAGGAAGTTTCACCAAAAAAGTAATTTCCTTTTATTTACACTGACTTGATGTCTGGAAATGTAACAAGTGAAACTGTAACTTATGGTAAAATATTAGCCTACACACCATGTTCAAGATTTAATAAGTAATTAAAACATTTTGATTATGTTTAAAACAAATCGTATCTCCTCCCAAGTTGTTTGGAAACTTTTTTTTTTGGTCTTTCAGTATGAAACCCACAACATTAAGAAGGACACAGGGCAGTTTTACCCATTTGTCTTCAATGACCTGATGGGTTTGGAAGAAGGGAGTGGACGAGGAGTGAGAGTGGAAGACATCAAACTGGCCATGATGGGACATGTGAAGGAGGGTTATAAGGTACAATCATCAAACTGAACATTGTTTACTCTTTTAGTAAAACTCTCTAATTTTCTTCAAGTTATTTTGTGATCAAAAAAGTAAATCATATATTGATGAATTTATTCAAGTTTAAAAAAAAAAAAATACAGACATGCACAGTCTTTTTCATTCATGTTATTATTGAGATTCTTGTTATCGTATACAATGACTGCTTATGATCTTTGTAACATATTGCAGTTCAACCCTGCGTCTCCATTGTCCACGTCTGATTCTGGCTACAACCCTTCACCTTCTCCAGAGGACAGAGTTCATGTTCTGGTTTGTCTCTACTCTGGTAACACGACAGAAATTAACAGCTCAGTGTTACAGAAGATGAAAGCCATCAGAGAGACAGCCAGCGACTTGGGTAAGAGGGGACTGAGTGTGTAACAGACTTACAGTGCATTTAAAGAACATCTTGACTATTTATTCTAACACTTTACTTGTAAAAGAAAACAAATGCATGTGCATGAAAAACATTGCTGATGTTCTGCATTAGATTTGGTTGTCTTAAAACTTCTGATAACAAAGGTTTTATAACTATACCTGGTTAAATATGGACACAGTCTCTGCTGAAAGACAATCAGAGTGGAACACTAGGATTGTTGTTGTTGTTGTGCAAATTGTATACATAGTAAAAATTCCTGTCAAGTTAATCATAAAACATCTCATATTGCAGGTATTCCCCAGTTAGCTGTTCTTACCAAATTTGATGAGGCCTGTCCTGAAACTGAAAAGGACCTGAAGAATGTGTACAAAAGCAAGCTCGTGAAGAGAAAGGTGAATTTTGGCTGGAAAAATTTAACATTACAACGATACCAGATCCAGTTCTTCTTGGTCCTGAGGCCCTCTGTCCCCCTTTAACGGGTGGACCATATGTGGGATGACCTCTGTGTTTACGCAGTTCAGATGCAAGAAAAATTAGATTTACAACCATAACAGCAGTTACAGATGACACTTCCATCACTCCCCAATTCTCCCACAGCTTTATTTTGGTGCTCCAGTTTCCCACTCCCATTTTTGGTGCCACCTTATACCTTTCAAATGTACTTAGACTAGAACCTCTGTCTAAGGAGCTTTTAACCTTTATTTTATTACTGCCGCTACCAGTATCTTCCAGTCGGGTGATTCTCAGCTTCTCTCTTCGACCTCCGGGGTTAGACCACCCTTTAGTCGTTGCACAGATCAGGGGATTATTCTGCCCCGATTTCAAACAAAGATCTGTGTATTTTGGGGTCACAGCCGTGTCCCCCTTTTTACCAAGATCCTCTCGAACCTCGTTGATCTGGTGTTCCTAGATTTTGGCCAACCCCTTCATGGTTATTGCTGTCTTTATGGGATCCATCTTCTCGAGGAACCCAAACGCCATGACACTTGACCCCAGTTGCTGTCTTGGCAGTCCCTGTGTCTGTCTCTGCTGTGAAGGGTCCTCGTATCTCCGTACCTCGTCTGGTGTCTGTTCCTTTCTCTGTAAGAGACAGAAAACCAAAACACCTCTCTCCCTAGCCTTGATAATCTAATGTTGTTATCCATTGCTCTTCTAGTGATTCAAATTTGGTGTAGAATATTATGTTCAGGACTCTCTGACCCAGGGACTTATTCTAATCATAATCTATGTGTGTGTAAAAGAAATCAAAAATTAATGAACCATTTCTAAGTCTAACACACTATAAGCTTAAGTTTTACCATTCCTAAATTATTAAATCCACAAATAAAGTCATAAAAATTTTTATATAACCATTGTTTGATGTTCAAACTCAACTTCCATTGTTTGATATTCAAACTCAACTTCCACTCCCCCCTTTTTGACACACTCGGAGCTAGAAAATTAAAAGAGAAGGTTAGTGACATCATATCTCAGAACTCAAAATCAGCAACCAAAGGGTTAAGTCTGCAGTTCCACACTCTCATGTGAAGCTACAGTCTCCTCTTCAGTCTCTCTTATCCTCCTGCTCCTGTAAGAACAAAACAAAACAAAGTGAAGCATCCACCCTCCTCTTACCGGCTGGGTGAATTGTTTGTTGGCATTTACTAATCCCAAAGTTGGTGTAGTCATTGTCTCAGTATCAAGTCAGTCAAAACTTTTAGTCCGTCCATCACAGTCCAGTCACATGCATTCATTCACACCCATTCATACCAGATGTTGCTGATAATGGAGTCTCACGCGCGACCTATTCGAGCATCCATCCCCAGCAAGATGACGTCATCATTTCGAAAAGAAAACAATTCTTTGTTTTTGGAGTGGATTGACTCACTGCAATCCTTTTAGACTCAGGACTTTTCATGTGATCAGTGTCCCATATAAGTGAATTTCTCTCACGCCAATTACAATCATGGAGAAGCACACTTTGCAACTGTTTACAGTAATAATATTTTATAGCGCTTTACATTTCAATCTTTCAGGCCTGGTTTAAAGAGCTGATTGTTAAATCATGAACTCACAAAATATCACCACTGGTGGATCACACCTCTCAGATGTTTTTCCTCAGTGCACTGTAACAAAAACAAACACAAACGTAACCAACAAAATACTAATAAAAATAACACAAACTAGGGCCCGTTGCAGACATGTCCAAACATAAAATCATCCCCCTCTTAGTTAGAGAAAGAACACCACCCAAAGCTCACTGATAAAATCAAGCTAGCGCTTAAGCAAAACCAAAAAATCAACCAGAAATTCACAGGAAAGTTTTGCTTCCTGCCGGGACAATATTGTGTAGGAATGAGAACCTCAGGTGCCGTAGCACCTTTGTTCCTCCTTGAATTAAATCTCAATCACAGAAAATGCCGTACTCCGACCTAAAACTTACACTATTAATTCATCATTTTCACTCTGTGCCTCTGTTCCTCACCAGGCTGTGTGAAGCACAGCAAAAGAATTCAGTCAAGGCCTTGAGCCATAAACAGACATCACGCACAGACATTGTTTTCATAACCAAACTGTTTCAGACCTTATTCCTTAAATCTACATAAATGTACTCTGGGTGACATAAAACACATTTTAAGTAATCAATGGTAATCAATGGCCTCATAAAAATTATGTATTGGGATGTTTGTGTGCAGCATTTTGCATATCAGCATAAGCATTTGTTAGCAAAGCATTCTTCATTGCATCAGCGTGTGTGTGTGTGTGTGCGCATCACTCTTCGTTGCACAAGCGTGTGCATGTGTATGTGTATGTGTGTGGATCACTTCTCAGTGAATCAGCATTCCAATGTGCGTGTGTGTGTGTGTGTGTGTGTGTGTGTGTGTGTTCATCACTTTCCTGTTCTGGTGTCTTGGGTAAACCACAGCCTGAAGCGTGCCCTGGGGTCCTGCCCTCCTCCTTTTCAGTCTGTTTGCGACCATTGCTGCTGCTGCTGCTCGAAGTTCTGTCCATCCTGGTTCTGACCCCAATTGGGGCAGTGCTTTCTCCAATGTCCATGCTCACCGTAGGTGAAACCTGCATCTTCTTCTTCTGTGTTTTTTGTCCATTCTGAGGTGCCTTCTGACCTCACTTGCTCCTCCTGTCTCTGTCACGCCCATTTTGCTGCCCGATCATGCGTGTTGGTCCATCACTGTCCTGCACAGTGTTAATGCAGAGTTATCAAGGTCAGCATTCTTTTGTTCGGCCTTACTTTTCATTCGGGCTTGGCGGGCGTCTCGTCACAGCTCTGTCAGCTGAAGCTGTCTGAGAATTTTCCCCCGTGTAGTGAAACGGGCCTCAGGTTTTAGTGCTCTCCGTCTCTGCTGCATGAGATCGCATTCCTGCAGCACTGTTGACATTTTCAGGTTGTTGTTGTGGGTCCAGCTGTTGCAGCATTTAGTCAGGGTCACGTAGAGGGGAGAGCAGGAGTCCAGGTCAGCCTCGGCTTTCAGGGCCGGCAAAGCAGCCTGTAATTAAACATAAAGAAAAAACAAAAAACAAAAAACAAAAACAAAACAAAACAAAAACAAACAGAAGTGTACGAACAGGAAAATGATGTTGTGTTGGCTGTGTTACAACGAGGGGAGAAACACCAGGCCAGGCCCTGTGTCAGCCTTCTCTCCTCCCCTTTTGTTTTTTTTGTTTTTTTTTCTTTTCCCCATACTATAATCAACTGATAACCCACCAAGTTGACAGGACAACATGCACATGTTCAAATTTTTAAACTCACAAAAGAGAAATTTTCTTTAATCACTTGTGTTGTTCAATCATCAGAAAACATCTCACAATTTGACTGTTAACCACTAAATTTGTTATTTCCTCACTAGTTGGTCATACCAGTCTCCTTATTTTCTTTTTCTTTGAAATTAAATTGTTGTCCTGCAACCCAGAGGGTTTACTTGTTAGTAATGGATAAACTTCATCATTTAACAACAGAAGTATGTTAATTTTTTGCTGCTTTAACCTTGCTGGAAAATCTTCACATGTTCATGAGTGTAAGCTGTTTCTTCATTGCATGTGTGTGCATTTGTAGGCGGGTCATTTCATTTTATTTTTTTTATTTTTTTTTTTTTTTTACTTTTTCTCAAACTAGGCATTACCTTAAAAGGAGCCTTTCTCTCACATTTCTCTGCTTGTGTGTGTTTTTGTTTCACCTTTTGTTGTGATGCTCCGGACGCCTTCCCAACCTCCACAAGTCTGTTGGCCCCAATTTTGTGTTAAAACTTCTCTTAATTTCTCCTCTAATTCCCTCCTCCCTGCTGTCTGTTTCACAGCTGCTGATTCTTGCTGGGTGTGGTTCCCATTACTATAATTTTGCTTCGGCCGCTGTGCTTGTGGGGGCAGTTGGTCCAGGTCCGTAGCTTCCTGTATTAACACACTAAGAGATTTATTTAATATCATTTTCATCATTGTTAAACAGATAAACAGGCAACACGCCCACCTTGACAGCGCAAACTGCACGTCAGTCTCCCAACACATTCCTCTCTCTGCTTCTCAATAATTCTCCACTACACACCTCTTAATATCGCTCTCTCCTTTTTTTATTGTTTTTATTTTTATTACACCACAGAGTAATACACCCAATTATGCCCGTCTATCTCTATGTGGCTCCAAATTCCCTCTTTATTTAATTTCACGCTATCAGGGGACAGGCACACAACAATTTTAACCACTGAAACGTCACTATAACGAGGACTCTAACCTCTATTTTAAGAAATGAGGACTCTAACCTCGGTTTTCTTTTTTGACTACTATAGAACTCAACCTTAGATGTAAAAGCATTCTCTTGTTCTATTCCAGAATAAATGTGAACCCGTGATTACACGGCCGTTCCAGTGTTACTCTGTTATCGTTTGAGGGCCCTCAGCTCTCAGGTGATAAGCCTGGACCTCCAGACGCCGCTGGTCCGTACGCCGCGTCCAACGTACGGTGGGGGAGCCAACCCCAGGGCAAAATTAATTTCCACAGGTACACTAGGCGTCAACCTTTGATCTTAAAGCATTCTCTTCGCACTAATGTCCTCCTATTCACACATCAACCGCCACTGTCACTGTGTTCACGCTTCACACACACAGAGCGCGCCCCACACACAAAACTGCACCCAGAGCGCGCTTCACACACAGAACAGCACCCAGAGCGCGCCTCACACACAGAACAACACCCAGAGCGCGCCTCACCAGCAGTGAGACCCACAGAGAGCGCTTTTCATCAGCGGAAATTTACACAGAAACCTCTTAAGCTCAACTGTTAGAACTCTTCCGAAGCACAACCGCACCATACACCAGGTACCCCTTTCACTGCGCTTATGACCGCCACCACGGGGCAAAATCGCATCGTAAAAGTGATGCTCGTCCCCGAGGCTCAAAACCGACACCATAAACCAGGGTCTGCTTTACCTTTAATCGGGGTGAAGTAAATATTTTACTTATAATTTTATGGCCGCAACCCTCGAGGCTTAACCGACACCATAAACCACCGTCTAACCTCTATTCAATGTGCTGAAACCAGCAACCCCTCACTACTGCACTTACGACCGCATCACCAGAACACGGCCGTATCATAAACCAAAACCTACGGACGTGTTTCGCATTACGCGTTGCTAGCGCTTAACCGACACCGTAAGCCAGTATCTGCTTAACCTTAATTCTGTAGGGGAGGATGGGCCCATGTCTCCTCTTCGGGCTGTGCCCGGCCGGGCCCCATGGACTAAGGCCCGGCCACCAGACGCTCGCCCTCGGGCAC
The DNA here is from genome assembly GCF_036321145.2 of Pelmatolapia mariae. Taxonomy (NCBI): domain Eukaryota; kingdom Metazoa; phylum Chordata; class Actinopteri; order Cichliformes; family Cichlidae; genus Pelmatolapia; species Pelmatolapia mariae. The sequence continues at coordinate 17,857,334 of NC_086229.1, read as the reverse complement.
CCTCCCCGGGCCTGGCTCCAGGGCGGGGCCCCGGTAACCCTATCCCAGGCAGGGTAAACTGTTCCCTCGATATTCTCTTCATAAGGGTCTTCTGAATCGCTCTTTGTCTGGTCCCTCACCCAAGACCAATTTGCCATGGGAGACCCTACCAGGGGGAAAAAGCCCCCAGACAACATAGCCCCTGGGATCCCTGGGACACACAAACCTCTCCACCACGATAAGGTAGCGATTCACGGAGAGCGATTCTCTTCTCTTTAACTGTAATTAATGATATACATTTGAAAGGCCGTAATAATAAGTAGTAAGAACAATTATTCAGTCTAACCCTTTAATTCACGAATTATGACAACCTCAATCAGGTTTTTTTCTCAAGTATTTTTATTCACCTTTAGGCATGAAAAATATATTTTTGAACTTCATTGTTTTATCGGTGCAGAATCGGTGACTAATTTCTAGGCGTAGCCAAGTGGTGGAAGGCTTTACCTTGGGTGGTCTCAGGATCTCATCTCTGCTTTTTGCGGATGATGTAGGCTTCATCAGGTGATGGCCTCCAGCCGCCTTGGAATGTTTTGCAGCCGAGTGTGAAGCGGTGGGAATGTGAATCAGCACCTCCAAATCTAAGGCCATGGTCCTCAGCTGGAACAGGGTGGAGTCCCCACTCCGGGTCAGGGGCGAGTTCCTGCCCCAAGTGGAGGAGTTTAAGTATCTCGGGGTCTTGTTAACAAGTGATGAGAGAAGGGAACGGGAGATTGACAGACGGATTAATGCTGCGGCCGCAGTGACGCAGACGCTGTACCGGTCTGTTGTGGTGAAGAGAGAGCTGAATGTAAAAGCAATGCTCTCAATTTATCGGTCAATCTACGCCCCTACCCTCACCTATGGTCACGAGCTGTGGGTAGTGACCGAAAGAACGAGAGCGGGGATACAATCGGCAGAAATGGGCTCCCTCCAAAGGACGAATTATCAAAATGTCTCAGTCTGTCAATTCCAGGTGGGGAAACAGACCTGGATCAATTTTCCACAGGCAGCAGTCAGAGTAAAATTATAGGTTAACATTATTAGAAACACTTAGGCCGAGGTTTGGCTGAATTGTTTTTGTAGCTTCACTTCCATGTCTTCCTCATCCTGAAAAGCAAGCTCCAAGAACACTAACCTCTCCCTGAAGACAAGAAATGCAGTTCCAAAAGCAACAACATGGCAGGCCAAGAGACAACAGCATTGTCCTGAGCAGTGAGAGACCAAGCAGCACCAGCAGTATGGGCAAATGGCATCAACAAGGAGAAAAATGCCATCATCATGACTGGATGGATGGAGATGCGTTTAAGCTACAACTTCACTGTGTGTGAGTGGACCTTAGAGAAGACTGTTTAAGTTTGAGAGTTGGTGAAATGGAGTGGTTTTGAAATGGCTTGGAGTGAAATGGCAATGAAAGAGACAGTGGGATTGCACAGGACAAAGCTGAAGAGAAGAACTGCCACTGGACTGCTGCATGGGGGAGATAAGACCACAGTGGAAGGAGGAGGGGAGGAATGCTGTTGTTTAGTGTGGGAAATCAAATTGGGTTAATTAATCTGGGAGGAAAACTGACTGCTTTAAATGGGAAAACTGAGAAAGTGTCTTGGAGCACCACAAAATAGGACACAAAATCACACACACAAACAGAAAAATGCCTTAATCCTACTAACACATACACATACACATACGCAATAAAGCTCATGAGAATCAAATAGTATGTTAAGCATGTGATTCTGTTACCATCATCTTGTCAGGTTAACTTAGTGCTGACCTTCTCAAAGTGGGGCCCGCAAGGGGGCGCAGAACCATTGGGGGGGGGCGGTATGAAAAGGGGGGGGGGACAAAACGCTTGGACACTGCTAGCACGGGGCGCCTCCACAAATGCAAAGCAGGAGTTGAAGCATCGCTGAATATGTTTCCAAACCAACTTCATTCTAAGCCAAAGACTAGAAAATATGGTGAAGCATATCTTCCCTTTGGCTTCACCTCCACAAGTGCCAAGGTAGGTCTCCTCTGCAGAATTGGTTTTCCCTTCGTCGGGAGCAGCGCTGGGCTCTCCAAATCACGGACAAACAGTATCCCACATTCTGTTAGGATCCCTGGGTCATCGACCCAGTGGTTTGTGTTTTGGTTCTTTGAGTTTGTTATTTCATTATATTCTAGTTTTGCTTTTTGGGTTTTTGGATTATTCTTAGTTTAGGTTCTCTGGGTGGGTTCTGTTTGAGTTTTAGTGTTCTGGTTTTCTGTCTGTGATTCTGAGTTGCTGTCTCCCCTGTTTGCTGTATCCCCACGTCCAGTCAGTGTCTGTGTCTGCCCTGGTCCCACGTCTTTGTTCCCTTTGTTATAATGCCTGCCTGTGAGTCTGTGTTATGTTTCCTGTTTTACTTTGAAAGTCCATGTCTCATGTTAGTGTATCTGGTTTTGCTCTCCTTGTCTCGTTAGTCCTGATTTGCCCCAGCTGTGTTCCCCTCCTGTTGCCCATTCCCTGATTGCTCCCTCTGTGTACTTAAACCCTGTGTTTCTTTGAGTCAGTGTCACGTCGTCCCTCATGCTGTGTGTATCTCCCTGTGGCTCCCTGTGTGTGTTTCGTTAGATTCTTTTCAGTTTAGGTTTTGTAGATTTTCTTTGTTCAGCAATAAAGCTGTTTTCAGTTCACCGTTTTGTCTCCGGAGTCTGCACCTTGGGTCCTATTCCTGTCTGCACACAGCCGTAACATGACAGAACGACGTGACCATACTATGGACCCAGCAGACATTGAACTTCAGGAGCGACGCCGAGCAGCCTTTGCCCAGCTGGAGGAGGAACTCCGCTGGAAGCCATGGCGCACCCCTGACGTCGGGCGCATTTTCCATGGAACTCGGCTGGCTCTTGGTGGGCCCCGGAGCTGCCAGAAGTCTCCACCTGTTGCTCCGTTGGCACTCAAGATGCGGCCGCTTCAGTTGGGAGTCCTCCGTATGGCTTCAGGTGCTCACGCTCCAGCCTCAGCGTCACCGTTCTGTGCACCAGAGGCTCAGTTGCTTACGCCGCCAGCGACCTCTGCCCAAAGGAAACGGCGCTCACTTCACCGTCATATGGACACTTCTGAGCAACCTCCTATGGTGAGCCAAAAGGACTACACTTTCCACACTCCACCTGAGCCATTAAACAGTAAGGATTATGAGCTCACCTCAGAGACTTTCGGGACCTCGTTTCTCGATGAGGATTTGGATTGGGAGGCCAGTTTTGGTTTAAGTCCTCACAAGCTAGTTAATGACAACGTACATTCTTCTAAGACTGTTGGTTCTTGGACTGTACATCATGGTGGAAACAAGCTAAAACCCACTTTTGCCAAGTCTGTTTTTTCTAACCCTGGCCACATAAATTCTGAGACTGTGAAAATTGTTACGACTGTTAGACGTGGTGGTGGTAGGAAGCTAAGAAACTTTGTAGAGGAGTCTGTGTTTGCTGAACCTACTCCTTCGCCCCATTGTGTTCCTGCTCCCAGGGCAGCTCGGGCCCAGCATTCCCCTGCACCTGTTTCAGTGCTTCAGGTGAGGGAGGCTGAGGTCCAGCTGGTCCCTGCTCCAGTGTCCAGGCCGGCTGAGGCTCTGCCTGTCGCTGCACCCGTACCAGCTCCTCGGGTGGGGACAGCAGCTGCCCAGCCATTGACGGTGCCTGTCCCGGCTCCCAGCGTGAGGATGACCGGGAACCAGTTAGCTCCAGTACCCGTACCTTCTCCTCGGGTGGGAGTGGCTGGTGTCCGGCAGGTACCTGCACCTGTTTCTGACCTCGCGGGAGGCTCAGGTGAGCCCGTCCAGCGGTTGTTTTCAGGTTCTGGAGGCTCAAGGGAACTAGCTCAGTTTATTGCTAATCCACCACCTAACCCGCCATTACTACCATCGTTACAACAGTCAATAGAACTAAAACTTCTATCAATAGCTCGAACATTAGCTCACCTCTCAGCTCAGTCGCCTGCTCAGTTACCACCTGCCTCGCCTGGAGGGTCCGAGGGGCCCGTCCAGCCTTCTGTTCCCGCTGGGGGTTCTGGAGAACCGCACCAGCCTTTGTTCGTCTCCGCTGGAGGGTCCGAGGGGCCCGTCCAGCCTTCTGTTCCCGCTGGGGGTTCTGGAGAACCGCACCAGCCTTTGTTTGTCTCCGTTGGAGGGTCCGAGGGGCCCATCCAGCCTTCGTCGCCACCACCTGCGGCTCCCACGCCGTCGCCTGCAGTGCCACCACCTGCGGCTCCCACGCCGTCGCCTGCAGTGCCACCATCTGTTTCGTCGCCTGCAGCTTCGCCGTCGCCTGGCCCAGCTCTGGCTTCTGCTCCGCCTTCGCCTGGTCCAGCTTCTGCTCCGCCTTCGCCTGGTCCAGCTTCTGCTCCGCCTTCGCCTGGTCCAGCTTCTGCTCCGCCTTCGCCTGGTCCAACTTCTGCTCCGCCTTCGCCTGGTCCTGCCTCGTCAGACTCGTCCACACCTGGCCCTGCCTCGCCCACGCCTGGTCCTGCTTCTGCTCCGCCATCGTCGGGCCCTGCGGTTGCCACGCCGTCATGGAACCCGACCCGTCCTGTGACACCTCGCCTCTGCCAGCCGCTTTCCAGGCCTCTAATTGGGCGTCATGGCCGTCAAGGCCGGCCTCCTGAGAGAGATCGTCGCCGCTGCTGGCATCGCAGCCGACCTCCGGAAGTGTTTGCCCATTGCCGTGTGCATGGCCGGCCCCCTGACCTGTTTGCCTGTTGCCGTGTGCATGGCCGGCCTCCTGACCGGCTCCGTCGCCGCCGGTGCCTCCCGCCCGGCCGGCCTCCTGAACTTTTTTCTGGACTCTTGGGCAGTCGTCCTCCAGGCCGGCCCCCTGAACCGCCTGGATTTGGACTGTTGTGCCGTCAACCTCCGGGCCGGCCCCCTGAACCTTTTCGAGACTGTTGCCTGGGCCTCCGCGCCTTTTGGTGGGCCCTTTTGTTTTTCTTTTGGACTGTTCCTGGGCCTCAGTGCTGTTTTGTTCTGTTTTGGACTTTGTTCCCTGTGTTTTGGTTTCTGGCTCCTTGTGTTTTTGTTTCGGTCCCTCCCTCCTGTTTCCCCCACCGCCCGCCCTGGTTGGGTTGTTTTTCGTTTTTGGTGTTCTGGTTTGGGCTGTCTGGAAGCCAGCCCTTAAGGGGGGGGTACTGTTAGGATCCCTGGGTCATCGACCCAGTGGTTTGTGTTTTGGTTCTTTGAGTTTGTTATTTCATTATATTCTAGTTTTGCTTTTTGGGTTTTTGGATTATTCTTAGTTTAGGTTCTCTGGGTGGGTTCTGTTAGAGTTTTAGTGTTCTGGTTTTCTGTCTGTGATTCTGAGTTGCTGTCTCCCCTGTTTGCTGTATCCCCACGTCCAGTCAGTGTCTGTGTCTGCCCTGGTCCCACGTCTTTGTTCCCTTTGTTATAATGCCTGCCTGTGAGTCTGTGTTATGTTTCCTGTTTTACTTTGAAAGTCCATGTCTCATGTTAGTGTATCTGGTTTTGCTCTCCTTGTCTCGTTAGTCCTGATTTGCCCCAGCTGTGTTCCCCTCCTGTTGCCCATTCCCTGATTGCTCCCTCTGTGTACTTAAACCCTGTGTTTCTTTGAGTCAGTGTCACGTCGTCCCTCATGCTGTGTGTATCTCCCTGTGGCTCCCTGTGTGTGTTTCGTTAGATTCTTTTCAGTTTAGGTTTTGTAGATTTTCTTTGTTCAGCAATAAAGCTGTTTTGAGTTCACCGTCTTGTCTCCGGAGTCTGCACCTTGGGTCCTATTCCTGTCTGCACACAGCCGTAACATGACACATTCTTGATTTTTAGTTCACAAACCCTTGTTGTAATGACTAACTACTCCTGACATTTTGGAGATGTTAGCTCTTTATACAGTAAAGTTACAGTGGGATACAAATAGTATCAGGCTCATCCTGCCACGATTTGTTCCCCCTGTCTAAATCACGGACTAACAGTATCCCTATGTTTTTAAACCCATTTTGCACAGAGAGGCATTATTTGAAAAATGTATTGATAGCAATGTTGAATATTATTACACAGGAAAAAAAAAACTACATGTAAAATACCCAGATAGCAAGGAAACATTGAAACAATGTTGAGTCAATATCAGGCGACGTCATTGAAGCAACGTTGAAGTGTGACGTTGACCCAACGTCACTCTTGCACCCATTTTTAACGTTGAAACAACGTCAGGTTTTGATGTTGAATCAATGTTGAAACCTGACATTGATTCGACGTTCTATTTTCGAATACTGTTGACATTGAAACAATGTCAGATTCTGATATTGAAACACTGTTGAGCTATGGTGTTGATTTTCCACCTCTTTCGCACAGTTGTTCTTTATTAAAACAACAGTTAAATCATGACTGGTAATCTACTTTCTTTATAGTTATTTTAACCAATACTAAACTACTGCATGTTTCCATCAATACTTAAACCACCTAAACACATAATTGCACTTATTCCTCAAACTGGACACCCTTTATAAAAATCAAATGTCTCACAATGTAACATGTCAATATTAATATCCTAAAATAAGAAAGCATTGCATGTGATGTAACAGGGAAAAAAAAAACTAAACAAAAAAAGGTCAATAGACATGTTTCGTTTGCTAAATACTTTATTAAAACACAGTTTTCTATTTACATTTATATTTTAACATAACTTTGTAGTTTTTACTCTGGGATGGGGATGGATGATGTGCGTCCTGCGCCACCCAAACGGTCTGGGGCGTATCGGAGCCATTTCTGCACTGCCTGTGCAAAGACAAACTCTGACATAGAGTTTGCCCCTAACTGCTGCGTAAATGGTAAATGGACTGATTCTTATATAGCGCTTTTCTACTCTCCCGGAGTACTCAAAGCGCTCTATACAACATGCCTCATTCACCCAATCACACCCACTCGTACAAGCACTTCTAAACACAGTGCAAACTAACCTGCATTCACACACATTCGTACTCCGATGAACGCATCGGAGGGCAATTTGGGGTTAGTATCTTGCCCAAGGATACTTGACATGCAGATCGGGGAAGCCAAGAATCGAACCACCGACCTTCCGATCAGTAGCTGATCTGCTCTACCACCTGAGCCACAGCCACCCTCAGTCAGGTGGGCCTGCGTCAGGCCATCTAGGACAAAAATACACACACACACAAACAAAAAAAGTGAATTAGAGCACATGAATAAGCTCTTGTTATCTGTCTTCAGCAGGGAGAAAGTATGTAAACTCCTAGGCTGATAAACATGAAAGTCACCAGGCGTAAATCTGCAAACTGCCGCATTTGATTCCCAAAGAGCTATGAGCGGAAAAAGTGATAAGTCTTAGCATGGTGTGCCGTGCATCCTTTAAAACAAAATAAACATGGGGTCCTCGGGCTGTACAAACTACAACCCGAGGACTAAACAAGCTGAAGACCAAAGACTCCATCTCCAGATTAACCAGACATGAAAGTCTTGTTATTAAAAAAGACAAAGTAATATAGCAAAAACCGGACATAGGACATGTGAAACACACCCAGCAGATCAATTGATCCCTTTATTGTTCACTTTAGGCTCATAAAACTACAATAAACGGTAAAACTTACCAAATATGCATCTGCACAGCGCAGTATCTTTAAATGCCCTTTTTTGCTTCGTCTGGTCCTTTGTTTTTTTCCCTGCCCAGTTTAGTACCGAGGCCAGCTCGTTTGTGATGGCATAAGCCATTACACGGCGGACTTGCACCTCCAGTGTGGTCCCTCCAATCAAGGCAAAGCGTCTCACCTATAGACACATTTTAAGAGATGGAATTAGCGTGTCTCATGTCTTAAATGTGTATGCAAGTGCTTGTGTGTATGCCGTTGTTATGCATTTAAATCACATCTGACAGCTATTACACTTTATAGTTACAAAGTGTACATAAGCTTTATATACTTACCATTGCCTTATTTGCCTCTTGCGATTGAAGAGCTGCCTCTGCATTGTTTAGCCCCTCAATGTTGTGCAAGGGCAAATCCAAAGGGAGTACCCCAGCATCTACCGATTCATTGGAGCTGGTATTGCAGATGGCTCTGACCTCCTCACAGAGTTCGTTAAGAGATCTCGTCAGGTCTGACAGCATAGTTAATATCTTTTGTGAGGTCACATCTGTTTCAAAGAACAATTCCAGAAATATTAATGGCTTAAGCAGTGAGAGGCGAAAAACTAATATATCCATAAGTGATGGTGTAACATTCTGCATTCAAGTATTAGTTGTTTTAACTGCTAAAAGTGTTTGCTAGTTTTTGCCTGTCACATATATATGATATTTGTATATGTAGCTTGCCATCACCAGTGCGTGAATGTGTGTGTGAATGGGTGGATAACTGAATGTGTAAAGCGCTTTGGGGTCCTTAGGGACTAGTTAAAGCGCTGTACAAATATAGGCCATTTACCATTTATACCATGTAAAATCTGAAATTCTAAGATGTTCGAACTTGCCTTGTAGTAGTGGCCTCACAGAGTCTCTGGAATCTACAGAAAAACAAATCACAACAAGATGACATTCAGGAGTATAAACTGGTGTTTTGAAGATAAGTGCACAATGACATTGTGATTCAGCTTTAAAACAACTTTAAAAGCATACCATCTATAGGGAAGGCCTCAACATCAGACTCTGCATGCTGGGGAGATTGCAAAGCTGTGTCGTTTGGAGTGTTCTGCCAGAGCAACACGTTCTCACTCCCAACTCGTCGAATGTGTGACGCATGGTCAGGCTCCTTCTGCTTCACTTATCGACGCGCAGGGTACCCCCCTCGCGTCGAGAATTGACGTGCAGGGTCCTCCTATTGAATACTATAGCGCTTCCTAAACGTTGTTTATTGACGTCAAAGGAGTTTGCAAAGAAAAGCGTCTGGACTTCTTTAAGTTGCTTGAAGACGTTTCACCTCTCATCCGAGAAGCTTCTTCAGTTCTAAGGTCAAATGGCCGAGAGTCCCAGATTTAAACCCAGTGGGAGTATCCCCCCAAGGAGGGACAAAGGGGGGGATACAGGGGATACAGGGAGAGGTGTATGCTGGGTAATGGCACAGCTAGCGACTGGGTGACTTTATTCACCCGCTTCGGCTGTTATCAGTCCATACAATGGGCGTTATTAGCAGAAATCAGTCCCATAGATATGGGCCATCCACCTGCTAGATTGTTCAGAAGGTTGTTATCATCCATCCAGATGGAGGATCACTAACTGGAGCGTGGGAAGACTCCAGAATCCACTCTGGCTGGAATCCGGTGGATACAGCAGTGTTACAGGTAAGACCATTTAACCGGACAGCATTTATAGAATGACTATTAAAAGTCAGCGAGTGTCAATAATGTTAATGTGGTTATGTTAGTAATACACCGAGTGCTAATATAACAGCTTTAAGATGCATATTACGTGTTTTACCGTCTTTATGGTGCTAGCTTAAAGTTACGGTGTAAACGTTAGCTTATATTGTAGTAAAGCTGTTACTGTTGAAACGATGTTGGGACAGAAATATTAGCTTCTGTCATGACTGATGAAGTTACTAAAGTTTCCAGTAAAGTGATTAATCGCAGCCACAGATTAACAGTAAATATCCCGATTAGCTTCAATGCATCTGTAATAAATATGTGCACGTTTCAGTGCTTCGTTTAAACTGTATGATACTTATACTGACCCAGGGTCAGTGTAAAATACAATCCTAGCTGTGTGAACAAAGCCTGGCTCCTTTAATCCTGCATGACAAACCTCAGGATGCAGGTTATTATTACTCTTTCCTGCTGGCACACCTGTCACACTTGAGAGTCAGCTAGAAACTTACAGTGACGTGGACATCATGCAAAGACTGACAGACTCTGTAATACTGTAAATGATCAGTGACTCAGGTTAACACTAAACTTTAAACAGTCCCTCTGTGTCTCTGTGTGTGCTGAACATCTGGAATCAGATTGAGTCAGGCTGCATCAGCTGAATGTGTTATTTGTAAATATCAATATTTTTTATTCAGGTGTGGGGATAATATGTAAGACTGCAGTGAAGCGATGTACCAGATTAATCCCTGGCCAAAGGCATCGTACTTAAATCAGACTACTGATCCAGCCACATCAGCCTTTTGTGAGGTCTGTTTAAAGTAGACTTAAAATGAATTCCAGGTTCCTGAGAGGTGGACTGAGAGCACAGAAACACATGTTCATACATACAGCTGCAGCAAGCTTACATTAATTTTAAATCGATTTGTTACTCTGATGTCTGTCTCTCTATTAGTCCTTTGACAGACTGGTACCTGTCCAGGTGTGCTCTACCTATGACTACTGGGACAGGCTCTAATAGAAATTTTCTATTATTCTCATTTAAGGTATTTAAGTGCTTAGTTGTGACACTCTTATAGACTGTTCAGTGAAAGTTTCTAAAACTAGATGAACTTACTTCAGCGTCAGCAGTTTGAGAAAACAACTCCCTTTAGAGGCGCTGATAAGGCCAAGGGCACAAAACAGCTTAACCATTGATCCGTTAGGTTTCATAGCGAGGCGCGTGAAGTGTAGTATGATCTGTTGTAACTTCCTCCCTCTTCCTTGGAATGCATAAAGGAGTAGGAGCACGACTTCTGTGGCAGAGCTGGCATGACTGTGAACTGTGATGTTTGATGTGTGTTGGCTCTCCTGCGCGCAGTAATAAATAGCTTGATCACAGCTCTTTCTGTGTTGCAGACTTTATTTACAAAATTCCATGATACCCCCCCACCCCCCCACTGTGAACCTGAATTGAATATTCAGAAGAAAATGAATGGATAGACTGACATTTGTTTAAATACTTCTAGAAATCTGAGCTGTTGGTGTGGTAATAATATTAGAGCTAGCAATCTTTCTTACTGAATCTCTACTCTGAGTCATGTTACCTGAGATTAATTCTATGTTTACCTGACAGCCTGGACACATGTGCTGTGTGAAGAATGTAAATCAAATCAGATCTTAACTGCTTACATTTAAGGAGCCTGGTCATATTTAATTGTAATATGAACCAATGATTTTCTGATTGCTGATTCTAAGAGAGTCTTTGTGGAAATTTGGCTTTTTGTCATTTTACTTCTCTTTTCTGTTTTCCAGAACAGTTCTCCACAGTCACTGTCCACATGGGTCAGTGGGACCAAGAAGCACTCTGCTAATGTGTGGACTCTGACCAGCAACATCCAGCAAGACCCAGGCAGCGTTTTCTATCTCCCAGCTGGAGTTTTTTTGTTTGTCTGTGACTGGAGAGTCAGATTTTTGTTGAGGCTGGAGGAACAGCCTCACACTTGCAGAGGTAAGTCAGTTTGCAGAGATCCCTCCCACCCTGGCTTTTATGTGGCAGATTTCATATCTGAAACAGTAATATTTCAGTGACTGCTGCTTATACCACAGGTTAATACATGCTACTGATCCCTGATGGGAGAATCATCACCTCTGCCAACAAAGAAGCCTGGTGGATATTTGTTTACAGACTGATGATGGGACATCATGCTCTGCATCTTCAAAGTTTGTCTCTTGATTATTATTCATACACAGTAATGTGAAGTATGCTTATATCTAGTATAACTGGACCAACGTGATGCTCTTCATTTATGGAGGCTGTTGAGTCTGAATGTTGGATATTGTGTATCTCGTGTTCTCTGGGCTTTGTTGTCCTCAGTCTTTTTGCAGGATCAGAAAACAAAACCAGGAGACCTGTAAATGTTTCTTCTCCAATTGGATGATGATAAGACTGTGACACGGGATGCCACCTTTAGTCTTGTGATGAAGCAAAGTTCAGGAAGAAGTGTGATTAAATTGTACCCACATGTGTGCTGCTGAGAAGGATATACAGGGGCACCTGCAGCCAAATCCAAGCCTCCTCAGGTTAGTTGTAGTTGCAGAATGCTATAGGACCAAGACAGCTGAGGCATCAAATGTTTGATTAAAGCGATGAAAAAGAGAAGTTTCTTCCCTGTAATTATCACTTTTTAAAATCTGTAGCAACTTCAAGTCTGTCAGCGTGCTGAGGTCACAGAAACAAGAAAAGCAGCTTGACTTCAGAGTGTTGTTTACAGTTTTCTGTCATCATGATCTCCCCTAAAGTTTATCACTATTATACAAGCAGTAAGTCCACAGTACTGTAATGAAGATTCAGACTTTGGTCACAGTTGCATAATATTTTAATAATATACAATTATTTTTTGTAATTCATATTTTTTCTGTTAATTAAAAATTTACTTTGTGAAATTTGTATTTGAGAATGAAGAATGTGACAATATATTTTTGTTCAATATTTAATTTCTTTCAGTTGCAATTGTTAAATGAAATCTATCTATCTTATCTATCTTATCTATCTTATCTATCTTATCTATCTATCTATCCATCCTCACAGATGGTGACGGTGGTGTTTCCTCAGAAGAACTAGCAGAGTCACAAAGGACACGAGTCCATCTCACCACCTTGACTTGCTGACTGATGCTCGTCTGCACTGCACAGAGGAAATCAACTGACCGAGGTTTGTCCGGTGACGTGTTATGAAATGTGTATTTGTTTTATGCTTACAGATTTGTTTTTCTTGACAGAGGCTCTGCAGAGGTTAGACAAAGCAGAGAAAATATGTGCTTTACATTTTACTGTGATTTATTGAGATATTTGTTGCCTGATGTTCAGCAGGAATGGAGAAATGGAATCAAAGGGAGAAGTTTTTGATGTTTTTGTAATGATGTAGGTAAATCTCCAGTTTCTGGGTGAGGGAGAGAGGAGTCATCATCCAGGTAAAGTGACGTGGATCAGTGGATACACTTGTCTCCCCTTTAAAGGAGACACTCTTAGAGAGAGACGATCCGAGTCATCATAAAATGTTAGTGCTTTCAAATACACAAACATTTTTAAAGGACAAAAATGAACATCCCACTTTGACTGTAATACAATTAAATCGTTGCATGTGTGTTTTCAAACTCTCAGATGGGCAGGATATCAGTCTTGGACTGTCTAACCTGCCGGAGCAGCACTGAATGACCACCACACATGAGCATGTTCCTGCAACATTCAGCAGCTTTGCTTTTGGTAAGTAGAGTTACCTAACTACAGTAACTCTAAACACATGCCATCCATTTCTAACGGCCTGGTTACTTCCTGTCAGTTATTTTAGAAACCATGTGGTCACCTGACCTAACACTGTTTCTTCTTCTTCCCCTTAATGTTGAAGTGTCAAATGTCGAACAGCTGGAGAGGAAACTACACCAGTGTACTGGGATGTTTCAGCAACACGTGCCAGATGCTGTTCCTTCATGGTTTCATCACCAGAGACAGCCCCGCCCACCTCATGACCTCGCCATTGATCATGATGATTATAATAATGACAGCGAGCGGAACTAAGACTGTAAAAATCCACGACCAGAATGTTTAGATGCTTTCTAATTATTAATGAATACTTAGAGCCTCTTTCTGTCTTTTGTCTGTTTTGGGTTTTTTTTACCTCATTTGTTACTAACAAAGTTCACCAAACTCACACAGTTTACATTCTGTATGTTTCCATCTTTACCAGCCACACTCTTAACTGCAATTAAGCAAATAATCCGTAGAAATCGTCGTTTTTCTCTTTTGTAATTGATGATAATTCAGTGAATATACTGCGCTGCTTCCTTTTATTGCGTCACACATTGCTTTAAGTTTTTCAGTGTCCAGTTATTTTTTTACTGCTGTTTGAATTCTCTGCATGTTTGACCCTGTAGACTGTTTGATAGACTGCTTGTCTTCCTGTTTGTAACCGCCGCCTGTTTTTGACTAAAGATTTGGATTTCTGACTTTAACACAGCCTCTGCGTGTCCTCCCTTTGTGTCCTCTTCCTCTGTGAATGTGTTGCATGTGTCACAGATTCATTTTATTAACAGCTTTCACACAGTCAGTTGCATCAGCATTCATTCACAGCACATTGCAGAAGGATTCAGATTAATACAGGGATCTTATAGTCAGAATTATCCTGACAGACTGCCACTGTAAATTATCTTTCATCAGGTCAATTTTAAAGTTCAGTATTTCAAAGCAGGAGTTATGAAGAATCATACTGGCATTAGGACTGTAACAATATGTACTTACAAAGTCAAAGTTTTCTAATTATGTTAGAATATTGGAAGACAATCAACTTCTAGTGTTTTCTGCATATTAATTATACTGAAATAGAGATGGTGACCCTAACTGTACTGAAGCACTAAACAACTGACAATCTAACAAACATTATTGGCCTGAGCCGTCATGCACAGTGAGTCTGATCCTGTGCTGTGAGAGTCTGACAAGCATGTTTCTGGTCAGTTTGGAAGACATAATATCACAATGTTGATCTTTTTTTCAATATTCAATATTCCTTCTCTTTTACAACATAAACTGTGATCAAAGCTACTTATGTTCACAGCATGTAATGTCCAGTGACAGTCCAGGGCATTGTGGTCTGTTGAGCTAGGGTTAGGGTTAACAATTCAGACATATGTAATCAATCTCTTGCTGGATATAACAAACACCTAGGAATTCATATTATAATTTGATTTTCATGAAATATTCATATTCAGTATCAGTCATTTTATATTATAACCACGTATCCACCCAGGCTCATGGTGGGGCAGGGCTCTGTCCTGGGATGCTTGAGTACAAGGTAATGTACACCCTGACCAGGTATCCAGTCTGTCAGAATTGTTTTCAATATTTGGTTCTAAAATATGAGTGAAAACAAAAATCCAACTAGGATTCTTGCATATGATGGGTGAAGTCTGTCTTTGACTGTATTGTCCAGCTGATCCATCAAACCCCAGCAGGTGAACCTTATTCATGACATGGTAACAATGTAAAAAATTAAACAGCAACAGTCTAAATGTAAAGTGCATTCTAAACTCCTCTTCAATAAATTATATGGATGTGCAGTGAGTCATTCAGGACTGTAAAACGTGAACTACAGAACCCAGAGTCTTCACCATTAAATCTCTGGTTGCTTCGTTTTTCTATCCTATATCAGATACTTTAACTGTTTTAATAAAGTTGCATTCTCATGGTGAGGCAAAGTGTTTTATGTGTGTGTGCGTGCGTGTCATGAACGGCTGTAAAAGCCCTTTAATTACAGAACAAAGCGGGGTTTGAGTTCGAGTTACGACAGACTGTCGCTACTTCTAAACGGAACGCAGCCTTCCTACGGCGGACAGCTAATAACAGGAATCGGACGCGGTCCACCCAAGTCCACAGCAACCACCATAGCAACAGCCTAGCATGTCTTTAAAACACATTCTTTATCCATACCTATCAAAAACGTGAAATGATTTGTAAAGTGCGAAAGTGTTACAGCTGCAGAGAGCTATGGCGGTATCTTTGGAAGCTGTTTACATAGCTAATAATATACGATGTAACCATGGAGACAGTCAATCACGTGAGCTAGCGGTGCACGTTTACTACAGTGAATAAGGTGATTGTGTGCACAGCGTCCACATGCTGCACAGGGTAAAGACATTACTTCAATATTGTTTTATATTGATATATATTTGCCTTCTGCTGATCATCACCTCAGGTTCACCATTACAGTTTCAGCATACAAATGTCTAAATATGAACACATTAAAAAAAAATCATGTCTCAGAAATAAGCACAGCTGTTCATGTTTGTCATTATAGTTTTATTTGTAAGAAAAACTTCATATTGTGTATCAAGTCAAAGAACATTTGACAAGTCTGAGTCATTTCTTTGCCCTATGAGAGCTGGAATAAATATATATCCTGACAGTTACAGTTGAGCAAACTTCAGTGAAATGTTGAAACGGTAGAGACAGGTAGAAATGGGATCGGACTAATCTTTGCTTAATCAGATACCTCCTGTGTTAGGTCCATCATATTAAAAAACAAACAATAGCACGATCTGTGTGATTTTGCATCCATTTCCAAATCGTAGTCAAGCAGCCCAGTCTCATACATAGGTAACAGAAATGTCTCTAATGTAGACGTGTACAGTGTAGTGTAAGCATTAAAAGATCATAAAGGAAACACTAACATTTATGTGAAACTAATTGTAATAAAAATGAACAGGTGCTTTACAGATTTATAAGAAAGAATCTGAAAACAACACTTTTTTTGTTCTAAGTGGTCAAAGTAGAAAACAAAACTGATGTTCAAGAACAAACCGTAGCTGCACTAATATTACACATCTCCATTGTTGTGGTGAACAGACATGTTGCTTTTAAAACCACATGCAGTGTGTGACCATGACTGTCCACTGAGACCATGAACGCCACTTCGCTGAAGCATTCTTCTTCTTGCCATCAGAATGGAAGCAGACAGAGCACGAGCTGCTTTGATCTACTGAAAGGAAAAAGCAGAACATCTGAGCTGAAACCATTAAGATAGAAACAATTGTTCAATGCAGTCTCTCAGGTAGCTTAGCCTGCTGCAACTGTTGATACAAGCTCAGTACAGTTAACACAGTGTCGGGGAACTCCAGTGTGGGAACTAGTGGCTTTAGGAGGAAGAAATGTCAGGTTGGTGCAGGCTGGTTACATGCATTTGGTCCCATGCTGTCTTTAACCAAATGACTTGGTTCACTTTATGGCTGGGCTGTATGTGGGGTTATATCATGTTAATTGGGCAGGAGTACCTGTCCTCTGTTAGGCTTAGAAAGTTTCTCCATAAGCAGAGCTTCTAACTCTTATAGCTTTTAGCACATCTGTAGCTGTGCAGGCTGACAGGTTTTTAGTGGCTCTTTTTACCCCACACTGGTTGTGAATGTGTAAATAGCCCCACTAGTTCTTTTGGGTTGCAGTTAACTTGGGAGGAAAGGGTGGGTCTGCCAGGACTAGATGACTAAATGCATGCATATATCTCTATAAACCTGGTCTGAGTGCTGCCATTTTTTACATTCAGTTATTTCTCTTAGAAATGTTGGATCTAAAAAATGAATGTGTTACAGTTAAAGTGAAACACTGGTCAGTGTAAATGGCTCATTGGGACATAGAAACCTTTAAATTAAATACCATCACCTGACATCGAGTGTCAAACAATATCAAAGCTGTAAAAGCTGTTTACAGTCAGAATGTATAAAAACTATGATTGTAAATAAATTCAAACAAGTGAGCTTTTCTCTTTGTGCTGAATATCAACACTGTCATTTCTTAGACTGTAAGCTTCACATCAGCACAGCTGTAGAAGCCGTCACTCCAAATGTCTTTTGATAACAAGAAAAAAATACCTTTTCAGTCCACGGCCTGAAGTTCTTCTCCAAACATCTTCTGCCATCGGCTTTGTCTGCTGGTTTGAAGACAATAAACCACAAAAAGATGATTTAGTCACTTTGTCTGCATCATGCAGCTCGAATGTGTCGTGTAACGATGTTAAATAGCCGTCGTTATCCCTCTGCTGTGTCAGTAGGATTGTACTGTACAGCATCTCATTGATATGTGAGGAATGCTAATGTAACACGATAACAGACATCTGGTCTTACATCATTAAAATATAAAGGGCAGGAGATATTTAGATATTTTTATATTTATATTATATTTTATAGCTGACAGATATTACTAAATAGATAGAATTTACTAAATGGTTGAAAACATGAAAAATATGTCCATAATCACAAATGACCATGAGAGCCAGTAGAATTAATTCAACTAAACACTCAAAAGACGTCCTTAAATGCTCTTTAAGTGGCAGAACAAACAAACAAACAGTTAATCGCTTACTTGAGATGAAATCTGCTCAGCTACTTTGAAAAACAGCTTCTAACTGGTTCCTCCTTTAACAGGATGACTGCTCAGGGGTAAGGCCATCATGCAGTCCAGCAACCTTTATGGTTCTGCTTTGATTCACCAGGAACTATTAGGGAAACCTTTCAGTGCCTCCTGTGAAAGACACAGGCATAAACACAAACATTTATTAACATGTTCCACAGTCTTCCAGTTTGATTTTCTCATCCTGTGGACAACAACGTACAGAGATGCAGGTTTATGTTAACTTTTGTAAGGTTTCTTTACTGAACATATCCAGCTGCAGCTCCACTGTGATCCTGAACTGGATAAGCACTTAAGAAAATGTGTCAATAAATGCACAAACATCAGCTTACTATATTTATCCAAACAGACTGGAACAATAATGCTTCACTGAGTTAGAGACTTTAACAGACTCTTCTATGTAAGAATGTCTCGTGATGGACCTACAAACTTGACAACAAAGGTTTTTCAGACTACATGTAGCTGTCCTCTATGTCAACTCACACATTTACATTCATGTCACACTTATTTCTGCTTTCCCATTTTTACCATTAATGCTTATATTTTGATTGGATACCTTGAGTTTGTAAATGATGAGATTACATAATTGGAATACAATGTATCCAATTCAAGGTCACGGGAGGATGAAGCCTATCCCAGCTGATACAGGACAAAGACAGGACAGGCTGCCAGTTATCGCAGGGCTAACACAATATGTGTGACAGAAAATCCACTTAAATGTTTGATATTTCTAATAATAATCATAATTATGATTATTATTTAAAATATTATTTAAAGGTTTCTTTATAAATACATTTAGAATTTTTTATAACCCCTAGAATATAAACCTGTTTCAGATTCTGACCTCTGACCTCAGTGACCAGGCTGTGTCCTCACTGTAGCTCCCTCTTGGAAGTACGTCTGCTTCTTTTCTTCCCCCAGTGATGACCGCCTGCCCTTAATATCACGTACTGTACCTGAGGAACAAAAAAGGACAAACACTTGCCTTCATTTAAGAAGTACATTCATAACGAGATATGAAAAACATATCATTATGGAAACACACTAGTTCACCCTTTGGGAGGAATCAGTTCCTGTGAAACATTTCTGTAAATGAACATCATGGAGAATGAAATGAGTTCTTCAGGTGACTCAGCAGTCCCACACTGACAAATGAAACTTATGTGGAAGAAGAAACTGGATTTTTTTTTATTTCCAATCCAGTCCTGCTTTAAACTATTAAGGATTAAGCAACAGTGCTCATATTTGCTCTTCTGAAATCTGTGTTAAGCAACAACAAACATAAATTAGTAACAAAAATACAGCTGAGTAGAAGCTTTACACACCACGAGCAGCCATGACGCTAAATTTTAATCTTCAAATGTTTCTGAGCCGTCTTCAACCTGTTTTAAACAGAGAAAAGTCCCACAGTCAATGCAGCCTGAATGAAATCCTGATTCCAGATGTTCAGCACACACAGAGACACAGAGGTACTGTTTAAAGTTTAGTGTTAACCTGAGTCACTGATCATTTACAGTATTACAGAGTCTGGCAGTCTTTGCATGATGTCCACGTCACTGTAAGTTTCTAGCTGACTCTCAGGTGTGCCAGCAGGAAAGAGTAATAATAACCTGCATCCTGAGGTTTGTCATGCAGGATTAAAGGAGCCAGGCTTTGTATGGGCAGAAATCTGTGCCATCAGAAACTGAATTTGAATAAGTTAAATTTGAATTTGAATTGCTCAGATTGAATCTGAATTGTAACTTGAATGAAAGCTTTTGAAAACTGAATTTGAATTAGTCTAATTTGAAATTGAATTTATGGTTTGAAAATGAATTGATTTGCTTTGAAACTGCATTTTATCCTTTAAAAATTCAGCTCTCGAATAATTTCAGATTCACTTCTCACCATTCAGTTTCAGTTCTACAATTCAATTTCAGTTCCAAAATTCAGTTTTTTGGGACTTACTTCCGGTTCCGGTTCAAGCGCAGATTAATAGAACTACAGACTGATAGCGTTACTGACGGGAATCTACAGCGTCTGGAGCTGAATTAAGACTTCAGAAGTCATTCGTCATGTCGAATGACCAGCGGATAAACTCTCAGGTTGGTAATAAATGTATTACATGTATAAGAACAAGCGTCATGTTAACAAATGATCGCCGTACAGTAACCTTTATGCTTATTGTATCTGCTAGCTAAAAACGCTAATTTAGCGTAGTTTGCCCTGGATTCAGCTTTGACAAACAAATATGATCGACTGTTTCTAGTAGAATTCCAAAGTTGTCATCTTGTACCCTGTCAGAGCCCTGTATGCTTGCAGAGACCCCTACAGTAGGGAAACATGCAAAACGCTGTCCAAACCTTTGTATTTGAGCTTTATTTATGTCTTACACAGCATCCCAACTCTTTAGCTAACTTAATAACTTTAGCTAAAGTGAATAGTTAGTCTAATTCATTAGTGCAGCGTTACTTGATCACCTCTGTTTGAAGCAATATAATAATATATATAACCATCACTGAAACAGCAAACTTTATAAATAAACAAACAACACTTCTCATTCTCTAAACGTTTGGCCACAGCTGTAAATTACACTATCAGTGCTTGTTCACTCTTGACAATAATTATATTTCTAAATTCTCTTTGTGCATTTACAGGTAAACAATATCTAATATTTTATCTAAATGACTGCTTTGTCTTTGAAAAGGTGAAGAGCCTGAGGCCGGTGACAGTCCAGTTCTACTCTAAGTACATCCTTACGGTGGCTCACAGGACAAGGCCACATTCCTGTCCTGCCAGAAGAGAAGAGAAACTTCAGAGTCTTCATGCAGTTCAACCACACCTGTCATATGGAATATGACAGGGGTCTCAAACTCCAGTCCTCGAGAGCCGGTGTCATGCAACTTTTCCATGCCCTCGAGGACTGGAGTTTGAGACCCCTGCTGTATGGTGTTCATGCAGTTTTCTACCCCACAGTTACAGCATGTCTGACTGCCTGTTCAGCATATGCAAAAATATATGATGAGTTTAAGCATGTGATGACTAAGGCCTTCCATTATGGTGTTTGTCATCACATGTCACAGACATCTGGATGATCATTTGGAATAAACAAAAAAACAACAAACTTGTTACTTCATCTTTTATCTTTATTATTATTATTGTTCTTATTTTACATTTTTCATTGTTAGGCATTGGGTTTATTTGTAGTAGTCCTTTCCAGCTTCTCTCCCTCTTCCATATTACTGTGTCAGCTTGTCAGCATCTATTTGGGTTTGGGAGTGGAACAGGAAGTAAGGAACAGAAAGTGCCATTTAAACCAGGAGAGGTTCTTATATTTCAGAAGAAGGGATTAATTCAAAAGAAATGACCTCAATGCCATATTTTATTTAGGAACCCTAGAGAGCACTTTGCAAAATAACACATTCTTATAATTTCACCCTCAGATGAGCCAAGCTACGACTGTCAGGGAAGGTGATGTAGGTACAGAGCATGTGAGAGTGGTTAAGTTAATGTCTCTTGTCTAGATGAAGGCACAGGAGGGATCAATGGCACGGCGTAGAGATTCAGTATCTTCAGTCTTCAGTGGACACTCCATTTCTGGCACAAAAACACCTGTAAAAGATGGCCGATTTAGGAGGTGACCCGACAACTTCAGCCTGTCAAACATAGCAATGGAGCAGTATGTTTTTTAAAAAAACAACTAATAAGCATGCACTCAGTACGCTAAGAATTATTATGGTAGTTAAACACAGTGATAGTTGTATATCATATTATATCACTTCAAACAGAGGTGATCCAGTAACGCTGCACTAATGAATAAGACTAACTATTCACTTTAGCTAAAGTTATTAAGTTAGCTAAAGAGTTGGGATGCTGTGTAAGACATAAATAAAGCTCAAATACAAAGGTTTGGACACTGTTTTGCATGTTTCCTTACTGTAGGGGTCTCTGCAAGCATACAGGGCTCTGACAGGGTACAAGATGACAACTTTGGAATTCTACTGGAAACAGTCGATCATATTTGTTTGTCAAAGCTGAATCCAGGGCAAACTACGCTAAATTAGCGTTTTTAGCTAACAGCTACAATAAGCATAAAGGTTACTGTACGGCTATCAATTGTTAACATGACGCTTGTTCTTATACATGTAATACATTTATTACCAACCTGAGAGTTTATCCGCTGGTCATTCGACATGACGAATGACTTCTGAAGTCTTAATTCAGCTCAAGACGCTGTAGATTCCGTCAGTAACGCTATCAGTCTGTAGTTCTATTAATCTGCGCTTGAACCGGAACCGGATGTAAGTCCCAAAAAACTGAATTTTGGAACTGAAATTGAATTGTAGAACTGAAACTGAATGGTGAGAAGTGAATCTGAAATTATTCGAGAGCTGAATTTTTAAAGGATAAAATGCAGTTTCAAAGCAAATCAATTCATTTTCAAACCATAAATTCAATTTCAAATTAGACTAATTCAAATTCAGTTTTCAAAAGCTTTCATTCAAGTTACAATTCAGATTCAATCTGAGTAATTCAAATTCAAATTTAACTTATTCAAATTCAGTTTCTGATGGCACAGATTTCTGCCCATAGCTTTGTTCACACAGCTAGGATTGTATTTACACTGACCCTGGGTCAGTATAAGTATCATACAGTTTAAACGAAGCACTGAAACGTGCACATATTTATTACAGATGCATTGAAGCTAATCGGGATATTTACTGTTAATCTGTGGCTGCGATTAATCACTTTACTGGAAACTTTATTAACTAGTAACTTCATCAGTCATGACAGAAGCTAATATTTCTGTCCCAACATCGTTTCAACAGTAACAGCTTTACTACAATATAAGCTAACGTTTACACCGTAACTTTAAGCTAGCACCATAAAGACGGTAAAACACGTAATAATATCTACAAATGCATCTTAAAGCTGTTATATTAGCACTCGGTGTATTACTAACATAACCACATTAACATTATTGACACTCGCTGACTTTTAATAGTCATTCTATAAACGCTGTCCGTTTAAATGGTCTTACCTGTAACACTGCTGTATCCACCGGATTCCAGCCAGAGTGGATTCTGGAGTCTTCCCACGCTCCTGTTAGTGATCCTCCATCTGGATGGATGATAACAACCTTCTGAACAATCTAGCAGGTGGATGGCCCACATCTATGGGACTGATTTCTGCTAATAACGCCCATTATATGGACTGATAACAGCCGAAGCGGGTGAATAAAGTCACCGTGTCGCTAGCTGTGCCATTACCCAGCATACACCTCTCCCTCCATAAATGCAATAAACGATACAAAAGTAATAGCCTATAATTAATTTAGCTGCTGTATCTGCTGTTTCTCAGGTAGTTGTTTACATTATATAATATATTGTGTTCAGTACACGTCACTACAATGTGATTTCGGAAATGTATAAATATACGGACAACAGACTCTTCCACGGCAATCTCTTGTCGTCAATAAACAACGTTTAGGGAGCGCTATAGTATTCAATGAGAGGACCCTGCACGTCAATTCTCGACGCCAGGGGGGTACCCTGCGCGTCGATAAGTGAAGCAGAGGGAGCCTGACCATGCGTCACACATTTGACGAGTTGGGAGTGAGAACGTGTTGGCCAGAGTGGCGAAAGGTGCTGGAAGTTGGGAGGGGCATTATGATGCCTGCTGTCAGTGGGCTGGGGGGAAGACTGCGGAGTGGTGAGGGCTGTTTAGAAAAAGATAAATTTTTTAAAGTATTTAAGAATACAGACAACTTGTCCAAAAAGTTTCCATGTGTCACACACAGATATGTACACAGACACTAGACATTATTTTATTACCTGGTATTTTCACTCGAGGTGCCTGGGGAAACCGTTTTTTTGTGGGCTGCTCATCCTCTGAGTCACTATATGTGTACAGGGGATTTGGTCTAAAGAAATAAGTAGAAAAAGTTCATAAGTAATTACAAATGTTCTTTTGGCATATTTTTTCCTAAAGTTACAGTTTGATTTATAACATCGCACACAGGAAACGGACATGTGCAAGAAGGTGCAGTATACAAGGAATTTTTGAAGTGCACAAGTGTACATGGCTTTGCATTTTTAAAAAGTTTACAAACTTACACTTTTTGGACTATATTATGTGGTTATATTGCAGTATTCAAGCATCACAGATATGTACAAAAGACAAGATTATAAATTCTTAACAATCAAAGATATGTTTGAGAATAAAAAAAGTTTTACTTGTGCTTTCTTTTATGACTGGTCTGAGTTTCAGCTTCGGACTGAAGGTCAGACGTATCACAGTGTTCACTTAGTCCTATGTGTGAAGGGACAGTTACTGTGTGTGTATATGTAAGCATTTAAACACTGAATATACTAAAATTAACAGTATTTTGTCTAAGTCTGCCATTGTAGGAATTCATGGCACCGAGACAAAAACGTGGCGCACAGTGTGACGTCAAAATTGGCGCAGACCTTTGACGCTGCGTTTTCTCCATTTTTCTCGTCCACACATAAATGCAAAAACGGGAGTTTTCGAAAATATCCACCCTGGCAGGCGTTTTTAGAAATCTCCATTTTCAGTGACCAAAAACGCTGTTTACGTGTGGACGAAAGGTGCAAACGCAATTGGTAGGTGAGCGTGCAACGTAAAGTTAGGTGAGCACGCAACGTAAAGTTACGTGAGCGTGCAACGTAAAGTTTGAATTGAGTGTGAATTGAAGCGGGTGCTCTCCAATCATTAAAAGTAACAAAGTCCTTGAACACATTTATACAGTTACCATTACGTTTATCAATCATATATCACAGATTTAGAATTTTTTGTAGTACTAAGCAACTACAGAGCGAAAGTCTGGGTCAAGCGCCGAGGCGACGGCAAGAACAAAGGAAACCTCGAAGCGTTAAAGCTAGCTTTGTAAGGGAATATTACGAAGAAATTATGACACGAAAATGTTTTCTTTGTTGATATACTTTGTTCGCAGTGCAATTTATTTGTTGCCGGATTGTAAGAAGTAGACACAATTTCGGGCTCCCACATTTTGTGGGAGCAACGTAAATAACAGTAAAAAACTTGTTAATGTACAACATTAACGAGTTTTTTAATGTTATTCAAATGCAAACATGGAAATAACGAGTAGGAAAAAAAAATCATTCATTCTTACCTTATACTAATCGTGGTGCAGGCCAGTGCAGTGCATGACCTGATGCCTTCTCCGGTCAATTCCGCTGAGAGTAAATCAAATGTCCCGCTCTACTGTAGAAGACAATGAATACCTGGGGGGATGTACCAATGTGAGAGGGGTGCTGCGGAATAGTCCAAGTGATCGCTGCTTTAATTTCCCGGTCAACTATACATAAATTGCACGTAGACACGATTTTTTAAAGCTGGTGAACTAGACCAAGTCATTGATAACAAGTGAACAATAAATCTACTTTCTCTGGTACTTTATACCTGATCAGTTGCAATGCAATTTAATGCTCAACTACAAATCGATGGTTTTTGATGGTGACCAGAGCCGAATGATCGTCAACTATAAATAGACGTTTTCTCGACGTTGTTGTTGTCACCTGGTCGACTACAAATAGATCAAATATCAATGACAAAAATACAACGGTAAATCAACATTGTTACAACGTCCCTATAGTAAGACCGTCGGTTTACCACAGTATTTCAATGTTGTTACAACATTGGCATTTCAACCCCGACCATGTACGACGGTTCGGATGAAAAATCAACATAGATTCAATGTCGTCTTGCTATCTGGGTAATCACACCGTGACGCCTCTGCCTTTCTAAATGGAGGGACAGTAACTGCGTGTGTATATGTAAGCGTGTAAAACCTGTAGATGGTCAGATTAACAGTATTTTGTCTCTATCTGCCATTCTGCAATTCATCTCATGTTAACAATAACGTGACGTTGCGTGATGAACTCTGTATTCCTCGTCCACACGTAAATGCAAAAAAGGAGTTTTAAAAAAATCTTCCTTTTCGGTGATTCCAAACACCGTTTACGTGTGGACGAAACAGCTGCGTTTTCAAAAATACGCGTGTAGGTGCGGACGCAGCGTAAAAGAGTTAGTAGTTTATTTTCTTACTACCTGTAATTTATTGCAGATTACTTGTATTTGCTTATTTACTAAATGTTTGAGGTGTGAAATAAACCGCAATAGAACAAAATATGGCTGTGTTTGTGTGCAGGTGCGCGTGTGCGTGTATGGGGGTGGGGTTCTTGTAAAACAAAGGGGGCCCAGCAAAAACAGTTTGGGAACAACTGACTTAGTAGGTGGAGAAGTGAAACATAGACTAGTGAACTAGTATTGTTTTGGGGGAAGATGACTGAATTATAGCAGGGGTGAACAGAATGCTGCAGGGGGGTCAGATGAGTGGAAACTAATAGATTATGAAATTTCTTGTTTCTGATGTGTGGGGAAAGTTTTTCCATGGCACACACCTGGTTACATGGCAAGAAACTCATTAGGGTTGTGCGGTGTGTGTGGGGCTGATGGATGAATGTTTTGGGGATTTATCTGGCTGATACATTTTCTTTTGTTACCAAGGTGAACCTGCCTATTAGTTTTTGTTTGATTTACCCGCCTAAGATGAAGAGCATGCTTCATGACTTAACTATGCCTTTTTTTCTTTTTCTTTTTTACTTTCACAGTGCACAAAGAGTTTTGTTTGATAATGTCTGTCATTTAAGCAGGCCTGCACAATTGGAACTGAAAACGCTACATCTCATTTTGTCAGAAACAATTGCGAACTGAGCTTCTCCACATTAACATTGGCTCTGGAGAAAGCCACGTATTTGGGACACAATCAGATAAAAAGTCCCTAAAAGGATTCACCGAGATAATCCAGTCTAAATTCTTCTTTTTCTTTCTTGAAATGACGTCATATTGCTGGCAGTAGAAACTCAATGTGACATGAGAGATTCCACTATCAGCAATAAAAATGGGGAACTGACTGGACTGACAAAAGCTTGACTGACCTGACACCAGTATGCAAGATTGCACCTACCTCCAACCAGATGTGACAAAAGGGTAGATGTACGTATGTATATATGTTTTTTTTTTTTTTTACGGGAGCGGAAAGGTGACAGCAGCATCCTAGTCTGCATGAGCTTTGGGCCTTGCCGACTTAACCTTTTCATTGCCACTTTCTGTGTCTATGAATTTACCAGCGGTGTGTTATTTATGACCTTGTATTGTTTACAATGCAAAGGTCACTGTGAGTAAGTGTGCATACAGATGCACTGTGCTAACATCTACATCACTGTTTCTAGAGCAGAGGGCTGTTCATGTGATTTAATCACTTGGTTTACAGCAGGACACACCACTCGCTAATGTGTGTGTTTTATTTTGGGGTTTTTTAACACAGGGTTACAGGCCTGGAGCGAAGCTACTCCAGGGGAGATGCCCTGAAATTTTTAAGAGAGAAGGTGCAACTTTATTGCGCATCTCTAATTGTGTTAAGTTGCCACATGACAAGGGTCATGTGGCAAAAGAGAGTTTTTCGGGGCTGGCTTTCATTTTTTAAATTATAGGTGGATTAGTATGGAAGGAGAGACTGAGGTGCAGATGCAGACTGAGACCAGGAGAGAAGGCTTCAAGAGGACCAGTGAGAAACAGGGACCATTTCCAGCACGACAACCCAGAGAGGAGTTAAACCTAAACCTACACATGCGTTGGAATGGAAACTGAGGGATAAAGGGAGTGTGCAAAGCTCCAAGAGTGACAGCGCAGAGGGAGATCAGCAAAGGAATTATGACTCTGTAAACAGCACAGGGTTATAAGGTACAATCATCAAACTGAACTTTGTTTACTCTTTAAGTAAAACTCTCAAATTTTCTTCATGATATTTTGTAATCAAAAAAGTAAATAACATATTGATGAATTTATTCAAGTTTTTTAAAAAAATACAGATTTGCATCGTCTTTTTCATTCATGTTATTATTGAGATTCTTGTTATCGTTTACAATGACTGCTTATGATCTTTGTAACATATTGCAGTTCAACCCTGCGTCTCCATTGTCCACGTCTGATTCTGGCTACAACCCTTCACCTTCTCCAGAGGACAGAGTTCATGTTGTGGTTTGTCTCTACTCTGGTAACACAACAGAAATTAACAGCTCAGTGTTACAGAAGATGAAAGCCATCAGAGAGACAGCCAGCGACTTGTGTAAGAGGGGACTGAGCGTGTAACAGACTTACAGTGCATTTAAAGAACATCTTGACTATTTATTCTAACACTTTACTTGTAATAGAAAACAAATGCATGTGCATGAAAAACATTGCTGACGTTCTGCATTAGACTTGGTTGTCTTAAAATGTCTGGTAACAAAAAATTTATTACTATACCTGGTTAAATATGGATACAGTCTCTGCTGAAAGACAATCAGAGTGAAACACTATTGTTGTTGTTGTGCAAATTGTATGTATAGTAAATATTCCTCAGAATTTTGGGGGAAAATTAATCAGAAAACATCTCATGTTGCCAGGTATTCCCCAGTTAGCTGTTCTTACCAAATTTGATGAGGCCTGTCCTGAAACTGAAAAGGACCTGAAGAATACGTACAAAAGCAAGCTCATGAAGAGAAAGGTGAATTTTAGCTGGAAAAATTCAACATTACATTGATACCTGTACTCAGATCTTACAGTAATTTATTTGTTTCTGTAAAAACTCAGATGGGAGATCTGAGCTCAAAACTGGGGATCCCGCTTAACTTCATCCTTCCTGTGAAGAACTACAGTGAAGAAACACAACTGAATGACGACATCGACACTTTGATCCTGAGCGCACTGAGAATGATGATTGACCTGGGAGAAGACTTCATTGACTCTAAATTATAAACTGACACATTCCTGACAGTTTCAGACATACACAGTGATCTAATACACTCGATGAATAATACATAATCCCAGTACAATAAGA
This sequence comes from Pelmatolapia mariae, assembly GCF_036321145.2. Taxonomy (NCBI): domain Eukaryota; kingdom Metazoa; phylum Chordata; class Actinopteri; order Cichliformes; family Cichlidae; genus Pelmatolapia; species Pelmatolapia mariae. The sequence goes on along the minus strand of NC_086229.1, from coordinate 17,828,717 downwards.
GTCACTTTTTCCACACAGGTTGATGTTAATTACCAGATAAAATAAAAATAAGAGAAGATAAGATAAGATAAGATGACCTTTATTAGTCCCACAGGTGGGAAATTTGTTTTGTTACAGCAAAAGTGCAAAGTTATGTAGCAGAAATTAGAAAACACACAATAAAATAAAATAAAATACTATATACAATAGAATAAAATAGAATAGAATAATATATACAATAGAATAAAATAGAAATACAAATACTATATACAACTGAGTAGGAAAATACAAAAACACAACTTCGTCAGAAGAAGAATTGCACATATAGCAGTCTTATTGCACATGTGTGGATGTGTGTGTTTGATCAGCTGCAAAAGTCTTTGTTGTGGAGTCTGACAGCAGTGGGGAGGAAAGACCTGCGAAATCTCTCCGTCCCACACCGTGGGTGCCGCAGTCTCCCACTGAAGGAGCTGCTCAGTGCTGTCACAGTCTCCTGCATGAGGTGGGAGATGTTGTCCATCCGGGATGACAGCTTAGCCACCATTCTCCTGTCACTCACCACCTCCACTGGGTCCAGAGGAATCAGGAAGTTGTTACTGAAAGCTGATATGACTGAGTGTGATCAATTTGAAAAAAAAAAAACACGTTTCATCTCTCTCTTTTCCTTTCTTAATATTGACTAACTTCACAGAAATATATCGAAGAACATTTATAATCAAATAAAATAAAGCTGTCATTGTCTTTACAGATAAATTTCGCACATGTACTCCAGCCATGAGCTTGTGTAGCCATCACCCAACTCTGCATGTTAGAATGCAAATGTGCACTTAAGATAAATAAATGTCTCATACATTTGCATTAAACCTTGTATGGTATTTAAGTCTGTTGTATCCTTTTCAGTGTTTACCAAAATAAAAATTATACAATTAATAAATTGCATTGCATTAAAGTTTGTATTACAGTTATTGTTATAACCTCATATTAATCTTCTATTTACAGGTGTTAGTATAATCATATGATCTTTCATTGCAGGTGTAACCATGATCATCCTTATATATATTGCAGTGTGGTGCTTATTATGGAGTTGTGCACAAGTTAGTAAGGGTTAAAAGCTACAGTCAGCGGGATGTCTGGCTGATCTATTGAGTAAAGTGACTTAGAGCATAGAAGACCGCATACGATTACAAAACATTTATTCAATATTACATACCTGATTCAGATTATTACACACGAGCTGAGAGGTGAAATAGGGTGCATTTGAGGTTAGGATACAGACACACACACACACCCAGTTAGTGGGTTCATGTTTAGGTAAAAGTTCAAATATTCGAAAAATAGTTTGCAAAACCTTGTAACTGTACGATTATGTTTGCAGAAGGGACAGTTAGCTCCAGGAGATAAGTGAGAGTCAGTGCCTACCCTCGAGACGGAGAGAATGTTCCAAAAGTGTGTCAAAAGTTGTCAACATTTATTGTATTGTATCTGCTTGACGCATGATGGGGCGCCATAAACAATACCCTCATGCCATAAAAACAACTGCTTGTGTGTTATTGGGCAAGATCTTATGCTGTCTGCGTACAGTGTTCATCTCCCACGCGTGTGTTCATTAAAAATCATCGTTTGACTCAACCCAGCCGGACCAGTGTTGTTATTTTGGTTTTCCTCTTGTATCTATCTCTAATACTTTTGAACCCGCAACAATGGTTTATTAAAATAATCAAATTACAGCATTTACATTTATTTTAAACTTCTTTTAATTAACTGCTTTAGCCCACTGAAAATGAAAATTTAAAAAAAATCTTGTTCATGACCTGTGTAGTATGTTAACACTATTAGAAGTAAAAATAACTCCAACTCCAATACCTCCAGTTTTGAAAACACAAAATTTGTTTTATAAAGCTGTGACTTGTATTATGAGTCTGTGGTCTGGGAAAGAGTCCTGTAGCTCTCTGTCTGCAAAATACAGTATATAATAACAAATGTTGGGCAATTAATTATATAGTTAAAAAAGTAACTGAGTTTTGCAAACAACAAAGTTTTTTGCAGCTATTTTTTTAAATGCAGCCAAGGCGTTTTTTTTAAATAAACATTTCAAACTATTTACAGCACAATCAGCTGTTCTGCATCAAATTTGATGTCACACAAATTATTTGTGCCACTCCAAAAAATAATTTCTGTCCACTATGAGATAAAGGAGAACAACAGCCTGATACCTGCAGGCCTGACAACAGGAGATGTATCACTGCTGTAACACCTGTAACATTCAGCAGTCGCCTCATTGTTCTGAAACACACAACAAAACTATTGACTACACTACACACTAACTACACAAGATTTGTGCTAAACGTCTCAAATCTCTCAGATCTCAAAACACTCACTCCTAAAACTTCCCCCTTCCTAAACAACTAAATGCCTTGTTGCCATATCATTTCTTGATTGGTTGACATGGTACGTGACATGACATGGGGGGGGGGGGGGGGGGGGGGGGGGGCGGTTAGCTCAAAGCCGGAGAGTGCTTTTGAGCATTTTCCTTATAAAGTGCCCTTTTTACCGTTTCTTCCCGTACTAAATATAAACAACGATAGTATTCAGAGAAAAATACAAACATTGCATATTTATCTGTATTTTTTTAACCATAACTCTGGTTTTACGTGGCCTATCAACACACTTTAAAAACTGGTATAAAGTCAAAACTTTTCCGTCTGTCCTGCTCACATCTGCAATGGTTGTACACGTTGTCATTAACGTGGCTTCACTCCACATCAGCCACGCTGCTTTGCTAGCTAAAACACCGGTGTCGGCACATAAGGACGCTGTCATAGCCATAGGCTATAGTCATCAGTGAGTTGTTTCCATGAAGTGTGTACATGGTCTGCGATAATAATTATGTATGTGTCAAAGTAACCTACACATGTACCACAGGACCTACGTTAAAGCAGCAGAAAATTGCCCATAGCTACAAACTGCCTCTGTCAGCTTTGCCTTCTTTCCATAGTGCATACTGGTCTCAGGTAAGTGACACACGTGCACCTGGTCTCCACCTGATGTAGACGAAAACATGATTCATCAACACTCTCTTTTTTCATGTCTGGTCAAGGTCAGGTTTTACAACAGGGCAATAGCCCAAATCAGAGCTAACAGCTGACCTGATTGGATATCTTGAGGGGCAGTAACAACAACAATAATAATAATAATAATAATAGTAATAATAATAATAACAACAATGATAATAATAATAATAATAATGATAATAATAATAACAATGATAATAATAATAATAATAATAATAATAATAATAATAGTAATAATAATAATAATAATAATAATAATAATAATAATAGTAATAATAATAATAATAATAATAGTAATAATAATAATAATAGTAATAATAATAATAATAATAATAATAGTAATAATAATAATAATAGTAATGTGGAATGAACATTCAATTATTATTTTTTTATTTATCAATTAAGGGATACCTTTTTTTACTCATACGTTTCTTGCACTTTACAAAAATCCACTTTAAGTTGCTGTGTTGTGCTGTGTTTAGTTGTGTGTGGTGCCGATGTGGGTTAATTACCATTTTCATTGTACTAATGTACAAGGTATGACTGTGCAATGACAATAAAGAAGTTAAAGTTATGTGAAGAAGTTCAAGTGAAGTTTGATCAAACAGCAGAACACATTAAGGTCCAGGCCCGACACACAGAGAGGCAGATTAAGGAGCAGTTTAAGAAGCTTCAGCAGTTTCTAGCAGAGGAAGAGGAGGCCAGGCTGGCTGCACTGAGGGAGGAAGAGGAGCAGAAGAGTGGGATGATGAAGGAGAAGATGGAGGCTCTGAGCAGAGAGATAGCAGCTCTTTCAGACACAGTCAGAGCCACAGAGGAGGAGCTGAGAGCTGAAGACGTCTCATTCCTGCACAACTACAAGGCTGCAGTGGAAAGAGTCCAGCGCTGCCCCCTGCTGGATGATCCACAGCTGCCCTCAGGAGCTCTGATAGACCAGGCCAAACACCTGGGCAACCTGACCTTCAACATCTGGAAGAACATGAAGGACATGGTCTCCTACACTCCTCTCATTCTGGACCCAAACACTGCAAACCCAGACCTCATCCTGTCTGAACATCTGACCAGTGTGAGAGGAGGAGGAGAGAGGCAGCAGCTTCCTGATAATCCAGAGAGGTTTGATTGTTCCTGCTCTGTCCTGGGCTCTGAGGGCTTTAACTCAGGGACTCACAGCTGGGATGTTGATGTTGGAGACAGTACATGGTGGGAACTGGGTGTGTTGGCAGAGTCTGTGGAGAGGAAGGGAAACAGTCTGTCTGGATTGTGGGGAATAATGTTCTATCAAGATAAACAGTCAGCATGCTCACCATCGGCTAAAACTGATCTCTCAGTAAAGAAGAAGTTCCAGAGGATCAGAGTGAATCTGGACTGGAACAGAGGAAAGCTGTCGTTCTCTGATCCTGATACTAACACACACATACACACCTTCACACACACTTTCACTCACAGGATGTTTCCATACATTAACACTGTTGGTAAAGTGAAGGTGTTGCCGTTGAAGGTGTCAGTGTCAGTGGAGCAGATGAGTTGAGGATGATGATGTTTCTAATGTTGTTTCCTGTCAGTGAATTGAAGCTGTTAAACTGCAGCTGTCCTCCTGCTGCCTCGTTGTTCCAAAGCTCTTTGTTTCTCTTTTAGTTCTCACTGTTTCTTTCTGTTTCTGCTGTCCACCTTTTCACATGGAAAATCATTTCAGTGTTTCTCAATGAATGACTCCCCAAACTAGATTTGAAATTCTATCAAGTTTCTAATCATTACAAGTGATTCATGTTTCTATTTGATGTGTGAACTGTTGAGCTTTAGTAAGCCATTATTAAGATCTTATTTCATCATTTATGAAGCATTACTTCACCTTAGTGTTCATTTATAAATATTTATTCTTGATAAAACCCTATATCATTGTATTCTTTCTAAATAAATTATAAAGTCTTTAGATGCAAATTTATATATTTATTGATTAACATGTGAGCTCCATGTTTGTGTCTTAATAAATGATTTTTAAATAATTATATTATTTTGTAATTGATTGTTATTTCTGACAGTTAGAAGTTATTAGGTATTTTAAGTGACCTCATCGAAAGTGAAGCGTAATTTCGCCTTAAATTGTTTTAAGATAAGATAACCTTTATTAGTCCCACCCGTGGGAAATTTGTTTTGTCACAGCAGGAAGTGGACAGTGCAAAAGTTATGAAGCAAAAATTAGAATAAAATAAAATAAGAATAAATACAGTACACAACTGTACAGAATAGAATAAAATAAAATACTATATACAGTAGAATATTAATGAAAATAAAAGTAGCTCATAACTGAAAAAAATCTCACCTATCTTCACAAGAGAAAATGATACAAAGCACAAACAGATACAAAACATTAAAATATTTGTTGCCAGAGTAAATGTAGGCAGGAGAAGAGTCTGAGTTTGTAGGAGGGGTTTAAGAGAGAAAGATACACTGAGACGATGGAGCATACTGAACCTGCTCGGAAGGCATCCAGTCAGGTTCAAAATGCTTTCAGATATTTTTGTGTTTATATTTATAGATATGAAACTTTAAAGGTTTAGAGTTCAGGCAAACTGGAACCCCCCAATGTTAAGGATCTGACACCACATAAGGGCTGGCTTACCCCATCACTCCCGACTGATGCAGGAACTGGGTCATGGTAGATACGACACAAGGGTCCCTAAAACCCATGGCTGGGAGGTGGCAGGGCCAGGCTGGTTCCTGAAAACTGTCATGAACAAGGAGGGGCTTTTGGTGGCCCTGGGCCCGAATTAATTGTCAAAGACTTTATTGACAAACAAAATCAATAACATCTGAAGTATTCCTTGATGTTCATGTAGACTTTTGTTTCATTATCAATCATTAAAAAGATCTTAAACATTTGTAAAATGTGTTAGAGCTGTGTACAACTATGCTACTTTCTACCGTAAACCATGCAATCTTTTTCTATACACAGCATAAAAGTGCAAAATAGGTCTGCTAAAATAAAGTGTTACCACAAAGGAAACTGAGGACTCATATTATCACGAGACTTTATTCAATCATTCACTTTGATATGAACACTTATAGTATCAGCATTTTCATTCGTTTGGTTGTGACATTAAATCTCATATTGTAAAGATTCAACATTGTAATTAGTAATATGTTGTTCATTTAGACTATTCAGGTTTATCCTTTTTCATGCAAAGTGTAAATCGTTAGTTGTTCTAGTCCCTACTACACCGTTTTTTTCATTGTCAGTGTCCGAGCTGTGTTACTACAGAATCAGTAGTACTCACTACTATCTGCAGTGTTAGGTTTCTGCGCCTGTGCCACTAACAACGGGGCCAAAAGACCCAGTCCTCCCACAGTGTTGGTTGGTTTGCTAATGTCCTGTAGTTTTTGTTGTATCTGACAGATTGCCTGTTCATTCTTCTGACATCTCAGTAATCCTCTCTCAGTCTCATGAAAGAGAACATCAACATGCAGGATGACATTTGGAAATATTTGAGACCACTCTGTACCACTTGTTGAGTAGTCTGTCTTTCGGGTATGGTGCATCACAACCAGGATGATGTCTTTATTACCTGCACACAGCAGAAAAAACACTAAATAAATAAAATCAAATACAAAGCTATTGCATTGTTACTGTTTTGAATGATAGAGGGCTGAAACCATAAGAAAAGATGTTTCCATGATTATCTGCAAAAGTGAATTAAAATATTAATAAGCATATTGATAGTGAGTAAAGTTAAAGAGAAATTATGGAAAACTGAACACAGTTCATATTACTGTGACCAAGCTTTATGGTACCTGGTGCTTTAGCCATGGCTGCCTCCACATCTGACCTAACACGAATGTTGATTGGGCAGAAAACAATGACAGTGTTGCATTTCTGTAGGTCTGTGCTCTCCACCAGTAGCTGTTGAGACAAGTTTACAACTTGGTACAGCACATCTTTGTCTGCCCCGAAGGTCTCAGCTGTGCAGTAAGTGTAGATCTTTACTGCATCTGCACACATTTTGAAAAAATTAACAGAAAAGCTTTAAAACTTTTTTTTTAGTTTGATTGGATGCTCACTCTGCATGTGTCATGCTGACACATGACTAAATGGCAAATTTTGTCTTCTTGATAAGAAACAAGGTTGTATTTACCATGTAATGACGTAATGCATAGTGTGGTACACAGTGTGGTGTGATTTGTAAAAATAAAAAGAGTGGCATTGGTAAGAGGTTGAAACTTTTCCTCTAATGGAAAAAACTCTGGAAACACTGTTAATCCACCAATTATTTTGTTTTACTGTCAGTGTCATTTAGAGGAGTCTTTTCCCAACCTTTCGGAACCACGGCAAGTTTTTCTCATTAAAGAAATGACACGATACAGCAGCAAGCAAAAATGTTGTTGCTAGGGTCTTCTTTTGGGTTGAAATTTTCTCCAGGACCCAGGTCAGACTGGCTACTTTTACTTTTTAATAATGTATCCTTTGCTATTATGCACAACATTGTCTGTTGAGTCTGCTCTTCCACAGACCCCACTAGTTTAGAGACTTATTCCTCATGAAGAACAAAAACAAGACAGAACATCTTCAACCAGTCTTTTATTCGCTAGTGAGGAAAGGCTGATCGGAACCAGGCTGTGGAGCTTAACGTTCCTCACCTGACTCCAGAGACAAAGGAATGTCTTTGATCCTACAGCTTGAACCAAGACTTACAAATTTAAGAAACACAATGACAACATTCGCACTCACAGCATGACTGTTATGTAGTTTCTTTTCCCTCTTCTTCTGTTTTATTTGCAGTTGGTAACCCATTTAATTAGAGCAGGTAGTTGTACTACCCTCTAATGGAAGAGAATGGGATTATTCTGCCCGTTACGCTGGTTGCTTAGAGTACTAATCAGGTGGAACCAGGTAATCTTCCATGGCACTCCTGATAATTTCTCAAAGCACACCTATGTGCCGTGACACAGTGGTTAGGAAACACTGATGGACAGTTTCATCAAAACAAGTTCAGAGGCTAAATGTATAAACGCAACATTTACGAGGATATTTACATATCTTTATAAAAAAACAAACAAATGAAATAAAAGTGAAGGCTTTCTGTGTCAGAAACTCATTAACAAATTCTCACAGTGTGAAAGTTACACGAACAAACCAGCTGATTAGAATATGACATTATGACAATATGACAGAGAAGAAAGCTTTGCATAATTTTATTTAGAAATGGCAATACATTTCAAGAATTAGAAATACCATTACATACCCTTCCTGCAGTTGTCTGGAAGTTTGCACGGCCTCTGAAAGAAATTGTAGACAAATTGAAATTTGTTTGTTTACTTACATTTTTTCAGACAGGAAACTCTATTTTAAAAAAGTGTGTGATCCTATTGTTGATTTGCTGCTGTGACTTACTTAACAGAATGACAGTTTATTGTTGTGGTTTTTAATGAAGTAAATTTAACAGCTAAATGGTATTTTAGATTATCAAGTGGACTTCCATGAACATGGTCCCATATCAGTTTGGTTTGGAATTAATCATTTGAAATGGAGACTACTGATGAACATCTAACCAGAACTATACCTATACTCATACAGCTAAGGTCATATAGTTGGGTAATGTTTTTCTTGGCCCTGAAACCGTTTCTCAGACAATTGTTTAATAATTTTTAGCCTGTGACCATAGAGTATTACATATATGCCACTATGCCACTACCAGCTCCACCACCTGATCTCTGACAACAACGAGACGGCCTACCTGAAGGAGATTAGGAATCTGGAGAACTGGTGCCAGAGGAGCAACCTCCTTCTAAACGTCAGTAAGACAAAGGAGTTGATAGTGGACTTCAGCACTAAGCAGGAGCACTAGTCATCAACGATTGCCCAGTGGAGAGAGTGGACAGCTTCAAATACCTCGGAGTTCACATCACGCAGGACCTGTCATGGTCCTGTCACATCAACACCATGGTGAAAAAGACCCGACAGCGTCTCTACCTCCTCAGACGCTTGAGAGACTTCCGACTCCCCTCCAAGGTGCTCAGGAACTTTTACTCGTTCACCATAGAAAGCATCCTGACGGGAAACATCTTAACCTGGTTCGGGAACAGCACCATGCAGGACAGACGAGCTCTACAGAGGGTTGTGCGATCAGCTGAGCGCACCATCCGCTCTGAGCTCTCTGACCTGCACTCAATCTACAGCAGGCGGTGCTGGACCAAGGCCAGGAAGATCGTGAAGGACCTCAACCATCCCAACAATGGACTGTTCTCTCTGTTGAGGTCAGGGAAGCGATTCCGCTCCCTGAGGACCAACACAGAGAGACTGAGGAGGAGCTTCTTCCCGCAGGCGATACGGTCTCTCAATCACACCACCACATAGAAACGGACCCACACATATGATTCCTACACACACACTGGACAGTCTGGACATTGTTTACACTAATTCGATTAGATGCGTGGTCATCTAATCACTTCATCACTAAATCACTTTAAGCATATTTGCACTGCACAAGACACCTACAATGTGGTTTGCACAACACTGGACATTATATTTCTTCATTTCCATTTAATACTGTACAGCTGCTGTTATTGTATATATATTTATATTTCTTCATACATTCTTATATATTTCCATACTGTGTATTGTGTATTTTGTTGTACAGTTATTTTATTTTCAACTTTAATTTATATATATTTTATTCTAATTCTTTCCCAGTTAAATTTAACCTTCATTCTAATTTGTGTTGTACAGTTATTTAATTTTTAACTTTAATTTTTTAATTTTATTTTATTTTATTCCTTCCTAGTTAAATTTACCCTTTTTAATTTTCATATTTATTTCCTATCTTATTCATAGCCCTTTCTTTTTTCTTTAGGTCACGAGCAGTTGTGTAAGCATTTCACTGCATATTGTACTGTGTATGACTGTGTATGTGACAAATAAAATTTGAATTTGAATTTGAATATGACCAAAATTTCAAGGACGTAATATGATCCATCGTAATTCCCAGGTTACTGCCTGTGAGCTGAGAACAGCTTAGGTGAAGAGCCATTTGGTGATGATTGTCTGTATGTTTGATAAGATTCTGAACAATACATTGGACGAACATTTCTTGTGAAACATTGATGGATGAACAAACACTTTGCTTGAAATATGAATCCTCTGTAGCAGGTTACCAAGACTATGTGAAGTACACTCAGAAGATCTACTAGGTAATGTGAATGCAGCACTAACGACAATACCTACCGCCACCATTACTAAAACTAACAACCTGATCTATACCATGGCAGCAGTCATCATGAAGCGGTAGGAGAAGGAAACTAGAGGCTAAGATCAAAGAAGCACGGAGGGAGCTGCAGAAAGGTGCAAAAAACATGGTGCCTAAGAAGAATAGCAAGCAAGGTGTACTGTCAGTGGCAGGGAACCATATGAGAACAGCACCATCAAGGCTGGAGACCGAGCAGTACTGGAAGAGCATATGGGAGAAGAACCCATAACAGCAATGCTCAGTGGATAGTGGATCTCAGAGCAGATCTGCCAGTGGTATTTACCACCGGCAGATATATATAGATATATATATGGTACATGTCTTTCTCTTGTCTTTCTCTTGTGAAAAGCGTTGTACAGACTAATAATGATAATAAATATTTGAATTTCTGTTTATCTTTGTCAGTTTTCTTTTTGTGATTAAAGATAGCTGAGACCTTTTTTGACACCTTGCCTTTCATTTTCATGTGTAAATGCATTATTATAATCATAGATAGTCCTCATTTTAGATGAAGTCACATAAAATACTTAACAACTGTACCATGAATTGGAATACGTAGCAATAATTTATAAAACTTCTATAAATAAACTATATTTGTGCACATCTTAGTCATTTTGTGTTTATATGTGTTAATCATTTAACACATATAAACACACAATTGTGAATAATGCCATGAAGAGGCCAGCTCTGTTCTAGGATGCCCTCTGGACCCAGTGGAGGTGGTGAGTGACAGGAGAATGGCGGCTAAGCTGTCATCCCTGTTGGACAACATCTCCCACCCCATGCAGGAGACTGTGACAGCACTGAGCAGCTCCTTCAGTGGCTGCGGCACCCACGGTGTGGGACGGAGAGATTTCACAGGTCTTTCCTCCCCACTGCTGTCAGACTCCACAACAAAGACTCCAACTGATCAAACACACACATCCACACATGTGCAATGACACTAAGTGAAATACTCTCTCTTTCTGGCATCATTGTATATGCCATTGTATATACTCATATTGTATATAGCATTTGTATTCTATTTTATTCTATTTTACTCGATTATATATTTTATTTTATCCTATTCTATTATGTACAGTATCTTATTGATATCTTATTCCAGTGTTTTTTTCTAATTTTTCTATGCCACTTTGCAAATTTCATAAGCGTGGGAAAAAAAAAGGTTATCTTTTCTTAAGCATTAGAAGGTTCTAAATAACTGGTTTCTACTTTGTGATGAATCCATAACTCTGAAAGCAAAGTATGAAAACACTGTTGTTAAAATTTTATGGACTCAGTAATAGAGAGCAAAATATTTAAAACTGTGCAATTACAAAAATGACAAGCTATGTATTTTCTAATAACTTTATAATTTTTGTTAGCTCATCGTAATTGTAATAAAGTTTTACCCCAAAATCATTATCCACAAACCTTGTATTTTAATGGCCAAAGTACATTTCTCTCCTTAAAGTTCAAGAAAAAGTCTTTTTCTTAGCTCCATCATGATGGCTCCTGTTATAAAGTGAGTTATGCTTGTGTATGTTCTATGTTAGTTGTGACATGAGTGACCAAGGAGGTTCACTAACCTGTACTTGTGGTGTTGGAGCAGTTGAAGGTGAAGAGGGTGATGGATCTGGGGAAAAAATATTTAACAAGTTGAAGAGTGTTGTTTAAAATGCTTATAGTAGTAGTATATAGTATTTGACTTTTATATCATTATTCACACAAAGTAAACAAAAGAGGAGTTAGGTGGCATTTTCATGGGCTTTCCACTTAAACAACTCCCATGCTATGATTGTGTGTGTAGTTCAGGGGTGCCAAGTCCTTGAGAGCTACTATCCTGCTGATTTTAAATGAATCCTTGTCCTGACACACTGGACTCAAATGAATGGCTTGTTACCGGGCCTTTGCCAAACTTGATGCCATGCTGAAGATGTAATGAGACCATTTGATTCAGCTGTGTTGGAGTAGTGATGCATCCAAATCTGCAGGACAGTAGCTCTCAAGGACTGGACTTGGGCACCCCTGGTGTTGTGCAAAGAAGATTTTACTCTGCATAGCGGGCATCACATCAGCACTTTAATAATGTGTCAGCACTATAATGAAAATGTGGTATTATGAGTATAAATGTTATAAGAATTTTATCAATGCCTTTAACAACAACATGACTTCAATGCAGTGACTAAGTTGGATAGCAAGCTACACTGTAGCCACAGCTGCCCTGGGGCGCACTGACAGAGGCGAGGCAGCAGGCATAACGTCAGCACTTTAATAATGACTCAGCACTATAATAAAAATCAGGTATTATTGAGGTATCATTATTATAAGAATTACATCAATGCCATGAACAAGAAGACTGTGGTGACTAAGTTGGATATCTGCATTAAACAATTTGTCACTTACTTTTAAATTTCTCCATGATCAAATATTAAGACCTGAAAGAAAGATATAAAAATAAGAAGCAAAAGGTAACAGATGTCCATGTCCACTATGTTAGGTCTATGCTAAAATACTCTACAAGGAGGTACACTTTGGACAGATCATCATTCTATTACAGGGTAAAGTCAGCATTGCAGCAGCTAATTCGTTCAGGTTTAATAGTGTTTAAGAAATTAAAATGCCCAAAAAATATGAAACATCATCAGTCTGGCTTCCTACCTTGTGCTGCTGCAGTGACAAGAAAGTAGTGAAACTATTTAAAGAAATCACTTGGTCTTTTATAGAGTAGCCTCCCCACTTTCACTTTGTTTGTTTGGTTTTTCAGGATAAAGCATGTGGTTTAAAAGAAATCAACCTCCTGTGTTTTGGAAATTTCCCCCCAATTACTCTGAGCTTTATGTTTAAGCAATTGACAAATGTTTGCAGAAAAACAATCAGTGAGCAGTCTGCTGGTTTCAGAGATAAAACAATATAAATATATGTGAACAGGCATTTTCATTTGCTGTGTTCATCAGTAATGATTAATTATAGCCTGCAAAGATTTATAAAGAATCTGAGTTTCACATTTTGAAAGATAAATACATTTGTCCATTTGATCTTTTCTAATAATTGCAAAGTCATGTTAGGGAAAAGTCAGATGAGCTTTGGATCAAAAAGTGTCAGGAAAGCAAAGCATCAGGTAAATTGCTTCCCAGAAATGTTTTTTTACAACAGTCATGGTTTGTCATAAGGAAAGTGAAAGTGAATGAGATTCATCTATATATATTTCCTTCAAGAGCTTCACTTGATCTTTGCCTCTGCAGCTGCATCACAATACAGGTAAGATGTCTTTACCATGTTTGTTATCAGGTTGAAAAAGAGCCTTAGTGATTTATACAGTTCAATTTTATTATGTTTTATTATGTGTGGAAAGTTCAGTCTGTAACAGAGTTGTATTTTTACCTCCTTCCCTTCATTAATTTAATGTAGAAGACAATATTTGTGCAAAGTCTTTGGTTTTATGTTTAAGTTTGGAACTCATTCAGTTTAAGGTTATAATTATTCCATAAACTTTTTCTTTTTGGAGGCGGGGTGATCAGTGAAATGTTTTGTATGTTATTAATTAATATATATTAGTTATAAGTTATTAGTTCATCTTTACTTCTTCAGTTTTCGCCATGGGAGGTTGCTCTTCTTCTCCTAAATGTAAGTAACATATAGTGAAGACATTGTTCTCTGTTGCAGGATAAGGCAAGAGCTGCTTATTAGAAATCAATGCAACTTAAGTCTTATTTGTTTGTTGCAGTTATATTCCCACTACAAACAATTCAGAAATATTAATTTAAACTGAAACTGTATTTTACTTCCTGTATGTTTCACTTTGTAGCACCTCCAGCTCCACCACGTCCTCCGAGTAAGTTATTTCATGAATTTAATAACGCAATTTCTGCAAATTTGCACATGTTTGTGCACATAACTGTCTAATATGTTTCATGTTGTTTGTGTTTTTAATTTGATCTTGTAGCACCTCCACCTTCTCCTAGTAAGTTTCATTTTAGAACATTGGTTACTGTTATTCACAGATTATTTTGAACAAAACTGTTTTCTCCTGTTTACAAATACAGTTGCATCTATTTCACTTTCTAAAATGCCTTTTAATTTCATTTACAGCTTTGAAAACTCCATGGAGACAAGTATCTTGGGGGTAAATCTACAGTTTCCAGTCTTGTGAACAGGACTGACTTGGACCCATTCTCTTCTCTTTAACTGTAATTAATGATATACATTTGAAAGGCTGCACTAATAAGTAGTAAGAACAATTATTCAGTCTAACCCTTTAATTCATGAATTATGACAACCTCAATCAGGTTTTTTTCTCAAGTATTTTTATTCACCTTTAGGCATGAAAAAAATATTTTTGAACTTCATTGTTTTATCGGTGCAGAATCGGTGACTAACAGCTGCCCTTTGTCACCGATTCTGTTCATAGTTTTTATGGACAGAATTTCTAGGCGTAGCCAAGTGGTGGAAGGCTTTATTTTGGGTGGTCTCAGGATCTCATCTCTGCTTTTTGCGGATGATGTAGTTGTGTTGGCTTCATCGGGTGATGGCCTCCAGCCGCCTTGGAATGTTTTGCAGCCGAGTGTGAAGCGGTGGGAATGTGAATCAGCACCATCAAATCTAAGGCCATGGTCCTCAGCCGGAAAAGGGTGGAGTCCCCACTCCGGGTCAGGGGCGAGTTCTTGCACCAAGTGGAGGAATTTAAGTATCTCGGGGTCTTGTTAACAAGTGACAAGAGAAGGGAGCGGGAGATTGACAGACGGATTAACGCTGTGGCCGCAGTGACGCAGACACTGTACCGGTCTGTTGTGGTGAAGAGAGAGCTGAGTGTAAAAGCAATGCTCTCAATTCATCGGTCGATCTACGCCCCTACCCTCACCTATGGGCACGAGCTGTGGGTGTCACCGAAAGAACGAGATCGGGGATACAATCGGCAGAAATGGGCTTCCTCCAAAGGAAGAATTATGAAAATGTCTCAGTCTGTCAATTCCTGGTGGGGAAACAGACCTGGATCAATTTTCCACAGGCAGCAGTCAGAGTAAAATTATAGGTTAACATTATAGGTTTGGCTGAATTGTTTTTGTAGCTTCATTTCCATGTGTTCCTCATCCTGAAAAGCAAGCTCCAAGGACGCTAACCTCTCCCTGAAGACAAGAAATGCAGTTCCAAAAGCAACAACATGGCAGGCCAAGAGACAACAGCATTGTCCTGAGCAGTGAGAGACCAAGCAGCACCAGCAGTATGGGCAAACGGCATCAACAAGGAGAAAAACACCATCATCATGACTGGATGGATGGAGATGAGGTTAAGCTACAACTTCACTGTGTGTGAGTGGACCTTTGAAAAGACTGTTTAAGTTTAAGAGTTGGTGAAATGGAGTGGTTTGGAAATGGTTTGGAGTGAAATGGCAATGAAAGAGACAGTGGGATTGCACAGGACAAAGCAGGGAGGGCGCGGTGTGAAAAGGGGGGAAAAAAACAACAACGCTTGGACACTGCTTGCACGGGGCGCCCACACAAACACAAAGCAGGAGATGAAGCATCGCTGAATATGTTTCCAAACCAACTTCATTCTAAGCCAAAGACTAGAAAATATGGTGAAGCGTATCTGCCCTTTTGCTTCACCTGCACAAGTGCCAAGGTAGGTCTCCCCTGCAGGATTGGTTTTCCCTGAGTCGGGAGCACACAACAAAAGTTTGGGAACCACTGACTTAGTGGGTGGAGAAGTGATACATAGACTAGTGAACTAGTATTGTTTTGGGGGAAGATGACTGAATTATAGCAGGGGTGAACAGAATGCTGGAAGGGGGTCAGATGAGTGGAAACTAATAGATTATGAAATTTCTTGTTTCTGATGTGTGGGGAAAGTTTTTCCATGGCACACACCTGGTTACATGGCAAGAAACTCATTAGGGTTGTGCGGTGTGTGTGGGGCTGATGGATGAATGTTTTGGGGATTTATCTGGCTGATACATTTTCTTTTGTTACCAAGGTGAACCTGCCTATTAGTTTTTGTTTGATTTACCCTCCTAAGATGAAGAGCATGCTTCATGACTTAACTATGCCTTTTTTTCTTTTTTCTTTTACTTTCACAGTGCACAAAGAGTTTTGTTTGATAATGTCTGTCATTTAAGCAGCCCTGCACAATTGGAACTGAAAACGCTACATCTCATTTTGTCAGAAACAATCGCAAACTGAGCTTCTCCACATTAAAATGGGCTCTGGAGAAAGCCATGTATTTGGGACACAATCAGATAAAAAGTCCCTAAAAGGATTCACCGAGATAATCCAGTCTAAATTCTTCTTTTTCTTTTTTGAAATGACGTCATATTGCTGGCAGTAGAAACTCAATGTGACATGAGAGATTCCACTATCAGCAATAAAAATGGGGAACTGACTGGACTGACAAAAGCTTGACTGACCTGACACCAGTATGCAAGATTGCACCTACCTCCAACCAGATGTGACAAAAGGGTAGATGTACGTATGTATGTATGTTTTTTTTTCTTTACGGGAGCGGAAAGGTGACAGCAGCATCCTAGTCTGCATGAGCTTTGGGCCTTGCCGACTTAACCTTTTCATTGCCACTTTCTGTGTCTATGAATTTACCAGCGGTGTGTTATTTATGACCTTGTATTGTTTACATTGCAAAGGTCACTGTGAGTAAGTGTGCATACAGATGCACTGTGCTAACATCTACATCACTTTTTCTACAGCAGAGGGCTGTTCATGTGATTTAATCACATGATTTACAGCAGGACACACCACTCGCTGATGTGTGTGTTTTATTTTGTTTTTTTTAACACAGGGTTACAGGCCTGGAGTGGAGCTACTCCAGGGGAGAAGCCCTGGGATTTTTAAGAGAGAAGGTTCAACTTTATTGCGCATCTCTAATTGTGTTAAGTTGACACATGGCAAGGGTCATGTGGCAAAAGAGAGTTTTTCGGGGCTGGCTTTCATTTTTTAAATTACAGGTGGATTAGTATGGAAGGAGAGACTGCGGTGCAGATGCAGAGTGAGACCAGGAGAGAAGGCTTCAAGAGGACCAGTGAGAAACAGGGACCATTTCCAGCACGACAACCCAGAGAGGAGTTAAACCTAAACCTACACATGCGTTGGAATGGAAACTGAGGGATGAAGGGAGTGTGCAAAGCTCCAAGAGTGACAGTGCAGAGGGAGATCAGCAAAGGAATTATGACTCTGTAAACAGCACAGACAACAGGAACCATGACAGTGACCGGAAATGACTGACAGCAATTTCCCATGAATGACCACCTAATGCTGTTTCACTTTGCCATACACAATTAGACACTCTGGAGAGGGTCTTTCCTTTGTTGTCATTTGCATGTGAGAGCTTAGATCGTGAGGATGATTGGAGATGAACAAAGGGTGGTGAGAGAATAGTGAAGTGAGGATGCACAGTGCCAACCTTCTGTTATGTTGGTTTCCAGGAACACCAGTTACGTTCCTGGGTCAATTTGTCCTGGGACATGTTTACTCATCCAAAAGTGTCAGAAACACTGACATTGATTATTTTACAATTTCCTTTTATAATTTTGATTTTTTTTTTTTTTTTCCGTTTTCTGTAGTGATGCAGATGACATGTGACATCTCTTCTGTTCTGGGTCAATCTGAACCGTAACATGACAGGAGGGTAAAGTGTACAATAATGCTGATGTGATATACACAATGTCAGGAAAGAAATTCTGTTATTAATGTGATTCTTAAGGGTGATTGAAGAATCAAAGTGTGGAATATCATGGAAGAATTTCTGTCATTTATGTATCATTAACATTATTTTATTGTTGCCTTGTTGCCACTGGATTTTAGCATGCCTCACACTCTGCTACTGCTCACCGCTTGTCTGCAGGCTTTATTAAATGGACAACTTCCACAACACATGTTTTCCTCAGGATGAATTACTGTAGCTTCTGTAATTGTCTATCTTTTTTAACATAGCTCCATCATGAGGTCAGTATTTAGTTTGCACTGGAAATCTGATGATTCCTGACGATATGCCATTCAGAAAATGTCATCATGCTATTCTGATAACAGGCATTATAACAGGTCACAGGAAACATGCTAAAACTAGCATTTTCCTGATTGAACAGCTGTGTTTAAAAAGCAACCCCACAGAGGTATTAGGATGATTTCACACCGTTAGTCATGTTGAAACTACATCTACATTATATTAAACTTGTTTTAACCCCATTTGCAGGAACCAGGCAGATCTGCAGTATGTGAAGAATTTTCAGCTTCAAAATGACCAAGTGAGACATGGCAGAGCTTTGCTCTATGGCCCAGTCGGTGCTGGGAAGTCCAGCTTCATCAATTCTGTCAGCAATGTCTTACGGAGAAGAATAACCTGTCCAGCTTTGACCAACGCAACAAATGAGGAGAAAGGAAGTTTCACCAAAAAAGTAATTTCCTTTTATTTACACTTGACTTGATGTATGGAAATGTAACAAGTGAAACTGTAACTAATAGTAAAATATTAGCCTACACACCATTTTAAAGATATAATAAGTAATTAAAACATTTTGATTATGTTTAAAACAAATCGTATCTCCTCCCAAGTTGTTTGCAAACTTCTTTTTGGTCTTTCAGTATGAAAGCCACAACATTAAGAAGGATGCAGGGCAGTTTTACCCATTTGTCTTCAATGACCTGATGGGTTTGGAAGAAGGGAGTGGACGAGGAGTGAGAGTGGAAGATGTCAAACTGGCCATGATGGGACATGTGAAGGAGGGTTATAAGGTACAGTCATCAAACTATGAACATTGTTTACTCTTTAAGTAAAACTCTCAGATTTTCTTCAAGTTATTTTGTAATCAAAAAAGTAAATCACATATTGATGAATTTATTCAAGTTTTTTTTTTAAAATACAGACATGCACAGTCTTTTTCATTCATGCTGTTAATGAGATTCTTGTTAATGTATACAATGAGTGTGGGTTCACTGCTTATGATCTTTGTAACATATTGCAGTTCAACCCTGCGTCTCCATTGTCCACGTCTGATTCTGGCTACAACCCTTCACCTTCTCCAGAGGACAGAGTTCATGTTGTGGTTTGTCTCTACTCTGGTAACACGACAGAAATTAACAGCTCAGTGTTACAGAAGATGAAAGCCATCAGAGAGGCAGCCAGCGACTTGGGTAAGAGGGGACTGAGTGTGTAACAGACTTACAGTGCATTTAAAGAACATCTTGACTATTTATTCTAACACTTTACTTGTAAAAGTAAACAAATGCATGTGCATGAAAAACATTGCTGACGTTCTGCATTAGACTCGCTTGTCTTAAAACTTCTTATAACAAAAGTTTTATAACTATACCTGGTTAGATATGGACACAGTCTCTGCTGAAAGACAATCCTAGTGTTTCACTGAATCACTGGTATTTGTTCAAACTGTATGTATAGTCAACATTCCCATCAAGTTAACCCCAGACTAATCAGAAAACATCTCATATTGCAGGTATTCCCCAGTTAGCTGTTCTTACCAAATTTGATGAGGCCTGTCCTGAAACTGAAAAGGACCTGAAGAATGTGTACAAAAGCAAGCTTGGGAAGAGAAAGGTGAATTTTGGGTGAAAAAAATTAAACATTGCTGACCTGAACTCAGATCTTTCAGTAATTTATTGTTTCTGTAAAAATCAGATGGGAGATCTGAGCTCAAAACTGGGGATCCCGCTTAACTTCATCCTTCCTGTGAAGAACTACAGTGAAGAAACACAACTGAATGACGACGTCGACACTTTGATCCTGAGCGCACTGAGAATGATGATTGACCTGGGAGAAGACTTCATTGACTCTAAATTATAAACTGACACATTCCTGACAGTTTCAGACATACACACTGATGTAATACACTCGATGAATAATACATAATCACAGTATAATAAGAGTCACTTTTTCCACACAGACTGATGTTAACTACCAGATAAGATAAAACTCAGGAAGTTGTTACTGAAAGCTGATATGACTGAGTGTGATTAAACTGAAAAGAAACACAAGTTTCATCTCTCTCTTTTCCTTTCTTCATAACGACTAACATCACAGAAATATATCGAAGAACATTTATAATCAAATCAAATAAAGCTGTCATTGTCTTTGCAGATACATTTCACACATGCACTCCAGCAATGAGCTTGTGTAGCCATCACCCAGATCTGCATGTTGGAATGCAAATGTGCACTTAAGATAAATAAATGTCCCATACATTTGCATTAAACCTTGTATGGTATTTAAGTCTGTTGTATCCTTTTTAAAATAAGAATTATACAATTAATAAATATTTCTGAATGAGTTTTCTTTCATTTTCTGTGAAGAACATACAACGATCAAGCATAACATTATGACCACCTGTTTATATCTTGTTGGTGCCCCTCTTGCTGTGAAAACAATGGTTTCTTATATCTGGGGGTAGAGAGTTCCACAGCCTGGGAGCAGAGCAGCTGAGAGCTCTGGTTCACATGGTGGTGAGGCAGAAGGAAGGCACAGCAAGCTGGATAGATGAGGAGGATCGAAGTGAGCAGGCAGAAGAGATAGGGCTTAACAGATCAGAGAGGTAAGGAGGAGCGAGGTTATGAAGCGTCTTGAAGGTGAGCAGAATTAGTTTGTACACTATCCTGAGTTTCACAGGGAGCCGGTGAAGTTCATGAAGAACAGGTTTGATCTGCTAATCAGAGTTCAGCTCGGAGTAAAAGATCATTAGTGACTTTAAGTAAAGCAGTTTCTGTGCTGTGACATGAGCGAAAACCAGATTGAAGTCTCTCGTAAATATTGTAATTAACCTGGTGTGAATGAAGTTGAGCTGCATTAACTTAACACAACAAACACTTCGCAGACGACCACACACACATACACAAGTTTGCAATAACACTAAGTATAATTTTTCTAACTAAAGATAATATTTTATTATATTGTATATAGTATTTTATTCTTTTCATCTTATTCAATTCCATTATTTTTCTTAATTTTTGCTGCTTGGGACTTTGCACTGTTCACTTTCTGCCATGACCCAAGAAATTTCCCATATGTGGGACTGATAAGGCTCATCATATCTGATCTTATCTTTGTGTGGCACTTCCCCTGTCTGACTGCACCACCTCATAGTTAACGTTGCTCACCCGCCATGTGACCATGAAGGGCCCTTGCCACTTGGTAAGTATTTTTGATCTGAAAGAAGGGAGTAGTTCAAGCACTTGAACTACTCTCCAGTCCCTGAGCTGCTGCTGCACCCACAGGTATGTAATTGTAGCATCAGATGTACAGCAAGCACTTTTACTCGCTTGGATTCCATTATGATTTCCTTTACTAACTATCTACAACCAATCTGATTATATCCTGTTTTCTTCAATGTTGAAAATGAAAATCTACTAGCAGCCCCATCATTTCTTTGTGTTTTGTGCTGATATGACTGAGTGATTAAACTGAAAAGAAACACAAGTTTCATCTCTCTCTTTTCCTTTCTTAATAACGACTAACATCACAGAAATATATCGAAGAACATTTATAATCAAATAAAATAAAGCTGTCACTGTGTTTGCAGATAAATTTCACACATGCACTCCAGCCATGAGCTTGTGTAGTAGCAGCCCCATCATTTCTTTGTGTTTTGTGCTGTGTTTTACAGGCCCACAGAGGAGGACAGCTCTGAGGCGGACGAGGACCATCGACAGTGGAGCTGGCCATCCTGGGGTCCCTGAAGAGGCCATGTCAGTCTCCAATGGAGCATTTCCTCCTCAGCCTTGTTCCTGCTCTGAAGAGCATGCCGCCTCAGACAAGAGAATTAGTGAAATTTGAAATGTATAAATTAGTTTTTGAAAACAGCGCAGCTGTGTTAAATTTGGAAACATTAGACCCAAACATTGGAGGCAGCTGGCTCTCTAGGGTAGAAACAATGTTCTTATGTTTCTCCTCCTTCTCCCTGAGGCTCTTCCACTTTAAGCTGGGTCCTTTTTATTCTTGTCTCTCTGTAAATATATTTTATATATTTATGTTTAATGTTTTTCTGTATGAGAATTTTAATATTATTTGAAATAAATTTTTGTAATGACTAATGTCAGTTTTAAGAAAGGCTGGTGACTTCTGTCATAGAGTCTGACAGCTGCGGGGATTATATACAAATATTCAACTGGTTCTATACCAGAATCAAACCAGGTCTAAATAAAAAAAGGACTTTATAAGATAGACCTTCTGAGTATCACTACAAAGATTACCAACAGTGGTCCTCATACCACAGTTTGATATCAGCAAACACCGAGAGCATACATTGATATGACACCACAGCCATGTTATCATTGCAAACACTGATAACAGCATAAATCGAATTAAATCAGGACTTGATGAGACCTTTCGAGTATCACTAGAAATAGTGATATTGATGACCCTGCACAGGGGACCCCCGGCTGAAGCTGCGTTCCCCTCCCTCGACCTGTTCACCTATAAGCCCCAAAGCTCCGTCTACCCCCCAGGGGCTCAGGAGGAGGACGAGGAACTTATTGCTGGGGGCGCAGTGTAACAATGTTTAAATGTTATTTTACAGTGACAGATTGATTACCTCTGCACACTGTTGTTATTTCTTTAAGATACATGTTTGGTTCTGCTGCAGGAAAAAGTGAGTTGTTACTAATGTAACACATTATTTATACTTCTTTTCTTCCTGTCACTGCTAAACCTCCATTTAGTACTATTTCTGGTACTAAATGGTTTGAATTTTTGAGTCTTTTTCAGTGATCCGTCTAACAGCCCAGCCCAATAAAAACTTTTTATTTTTCTCAGGAGGACTTTCCACTCTTCCTCCCCACTCCAGAGAATACCACTTGGTGAACCAGTTGATGACCTGGACCGAAGCTCAGAGTTACTGCAGAGAACACTTCACTGACTTGGTCACCATCTACAACAGCGACATCAACCAACTGCTTTTCTCAATTTCACCAAGGATCAATGCTTGGGCTTGGATAGGTCTCAATAATGATCCTTACAGCTGGAAGTGGTCCATGGAGGAAAAACTTTTTTATGTTGGCAGTAAACATGAATTTTTGATCTGGGCTAACGGCCAACCAGACTGTGTAAATGCAAAGGAATACTGTGTGGCTCTTCAGGGACAAACACAGATGAATGATAGACCCTGTGGAGACTCTTACCCTTTCCTGTGTTACAATGGTAGGAAAATAGATTTGTTGCCCTAGTTATCCTACAATTTTATGAGATTCATAACGTGTTCCAAAATTCATCCTTTTTTTGAATCTTTTACAGCCAAAAATACAAGTTACATCTTAGTGAAGGAGAGCCGCTCCTGGTCAGCGGCTCAGTCGTACTGCAGGACATACCACACAGATCTGACCAGTATAAGAAGCAAAGAGGAGAAATCCAACATCACGCTCACTTTAAACGGATCAGGGGTTCAGTATGTGTGGATTGGTCTCTACAGGGATCCCTGGGCCTTCTGGTCTGACAACACAAACTCCACATTCACTAACTGGGAGTCTTCTGAGCCTAATAATGGAAATTCAGTTGAGTACTGTGGAGCATTAAAATTAATGGCAGGGAAATGGGCTAATGGCAACTGTGGTGTCAGAATCTATTTTTTCTGTTTCACAGGTGAGGTCCAGAATGCAAACACTGTAAGATCCTGTCATCGTGTAAAACACTAATGTTTGTGTTTTATATGTGGTTCATTTTTAGCAGTGACAAAGCAAACAATGGTGAAAATGAAGCTTCAGTCAGAGGCAGACATGCACAGCACAGAGATCCAGCAGCAGGTTTCACAGCAGGTCAGCAGTTCAGTCACCAACACAAACTTGACACAAGTTCAAACTATGCTTCATGTTTAGAAGAATTTTATTATCATCGAGCTACAAATGAATTTTATTTTATTTCATTCATTCATTTCATTTATTTGTTCATTTCAGGCACAACAAAATACATATGTTGAACATAAAGTGCACAAAACAAAAAAAAAAAAAACATCATCTGCACATTTTGTCCAGCTGTCAGGCCTCATGCTGTCAGAAGGACTGACAGACTTCAGGATTCGTTGGAGGAAAGTCCAGAGTTACCGTGACGACCAGTCAAAGAAGCAGGATGTGGACGGTGGTTGCAAAACTGAAGTCTGACTGGACTGAACCACTTCATGTGTGAAGTTAATAACATGCTGTGCTGAGCTGTCTCATCCTTTAAATCTTTCAATATTTCAGAGTGTAAAGTTCCACCAACAGCTCATTTGTTCAGCTGCAGTTGTAGTTTGGTAGAAATTCTTTAGTCAGAGGTCCACTCACTAGTTTTCCTGATAGGCTCTAGTCCAGGGGTGGGCAATCTCAGTCCTCGAGGGCCGGTGTCCGTGCAGGTTTTAGATCTCACCTTGGGTCAACACACCTGAATCACATGATTAGTTTGTTACCAGGCCTCTGGAGAACTTCCGGACATGTTGAGGAGCTAATTTAGCCATTTAAATCAGCTGTGTTGGTTCGAGGACACATCTAAAACCTGCAGGGACACCGGCCCTCGAGGACTGAGATTGCCCACCCCTGCTCTAGTCTCTTGTTTTGTTTTGCAGGGTTTTTTTCAGCACTTTAGACACTGTTCTTCTTTGGATGCCACTGCACAGGCTTTGTCTGTGTGCAGTTTATTAGGATCCATAGTTCTGTTTCATTGTGACAGCAACCTCTGTTGACTTACACAGATGGTAAAGAAGAAAGTGAGGAGAGCCAGAGATCTGCTTGAGGAGGTCAGGTTGGACAAGAAAAAATGTACTGTTTATGTCTTTTTTTCCCACTTGTACTGTTTAATAACTGTATCTGCCATGAATGAGATTGGACAACTGATTGAACAATTAACATTTAACAATGAGACTATAACGGTCCCAAACCTTAACAGATAAGGTTTTTTTCTCTGTGGAAGTTTGAGGTTCATGTTAAATCAGAGGTTTTCATATACAAAAGGCCTGAATGTGATCTCTACAATTTAAAAAAGAGAAACAATGGTAGAAACAGGAAGGATGAGAAAAGAGAGCAGACTGAAATCTCCAGAGAAATCTATACATGTTTAGTTATACTGGTTTTGGGAAGTATCTTATACACATGCTGCTGGGAAACCAGGCAAATAACAAGAACACAATCTGAAATGAAAGCTGCCAAACAGCTGCACCACTGAGTCTATTTTTTTTTACAACATTCACCAAAGGTTTCATTTTCTTTTATGTGGTGAACGTCTTTGCTCTCACACACACACATTTATAAAAGGAAGGTGAATAAAGCCCCTCCCCCACATCACTCAAATGCAACAAACCAGGAAACAAGATGTTCTTCTTCTTCAGTAAAGAGAGATGCACAGATGATCAGACTGAGTTCAGACCAAACTAGCAGCTTCCTCTGAGTGATTCCAGCTACAGGAGAGAAAAGTGGAAAACTCCAACACTGCTGCTTCAAGCTGCTGACGCTCCACACACTGAATATGAGTTTGAGCAAAAATACACTCAAAGGAAGTTTCAGAGAAGGTAGTAGAGGAGGGAGGGGAGCCAGGACTGACTGTACTTCCTGTCTGCTGTTTTCAGCTTCACTCACAGACTCAATGGCTTCCAGATCAGAGGAGGATCTCTGCTGTCCGGTCTGTCAGGAGGTCTTCAGAGATCCTGTTCTTCTGTCATGTAGCCACAGCTTCTGTAGAGACTGTCTGAAGAGATGGTGGAGAGAGAGACCAACACATGAGTGTCCACTTTGTAAGGAAATATCAGTGCAAGAACCACCTTTAAACCGAGCTTTAAAGAACCTGTGTGAGTCGTTCTTACAGGAGAGAGATCAGAGAGCTTCAGAGGCTCTCTGCAGTCTGCACTCTGAGAAACTCAAACTCTTCTGTCTGGACCATCAGCAGCCAGTGTGTGTCGTCTGCAGAGACTCAGAAAAACACACCAATCACAGATTCAGACCCATCGATGAAGCTGCACAACAACACAAGAAGGAACTTCAGGAAACTCTGGAGCCCTTAAAGAAGAAGTTAAAGGTTTGTGAAGAAGTTCAAGTGAAGTTTGATCAAACAGCAGAACACATTAAGGTCCAGGCCCGACACACAGAGAGGCAGATTAAGGAGCAGTTTAAGAAGCTTCAGCAGTTTCTAGCAGAGGAAGAGGAGGCCAGGCTGGCTGCACTGAGGGAGGAAGAGGAGCAGAAGAGTGGGATGATGAAGGAGAAGATGGAGGCTCTGAGCAGAGAGATAGCAGCTCTTTCAGACACAGTCAGAGCCACAGAGGAGGAGCTGAGAGCTGAAGACGTCTCATTCCTGCACAACTACAAGGCTGCAGTGGAAAGAGTCCAGCGCTGCCCCCTGCTGGATGATCCACAGCTGCCCTCAGGAGCTCTGATAGACCAGGCCAAACACCTGGGCAACCTGACCTTCAACATCTGGAACAACATGAAGGACATGGTCTCCTACACTCCTCTCATTCTGGACTCAAACACTGCTCATGCAAAACTCTTCCTGTCTGAAGATCTGACCAGTGTGAGACGAGGAGGAGAGAGGCAGCAGCTTCCTGAAAATCCAGAGAGGTTTGATCATTTCTGCTCAGTCCTGGGCTCTGAGGGCTTTAACTCAGGGACTCACAGCTGGGATGTTGATGTTGGAGACAGTACAATGTGGTTCCTGGGTATCTTAACAGAGTATATACTGAGGAAAAGAAACAGACTTTCTGGATTATGGGGAATAAGGTTCTATGAAGGTAAACACTACGCACTCTCACCATCAGCTCCTCTCACTGCTCTCTCAGTTGAGAAGAAGTTCCAGAGGATCAGAGTGAATCTGAACTGGAACAGAGGAAAGCTGTCGTTCTCTGATCCTGATACTTACACACACATACACACCTTCACACACACTTTCACACAGAGGATGTTTCCATTCATTGGAATTATGGGTAAATTGAAAGTGTGTCCGATGAAGGTGTCAGTGTCAGTGGAGCAGATGAGTTGAGGACGGTTTTTAATAATGTATCAAAAAGTCTCCTCGCATTTCACTTTTTATTGTTAGATTTGTAGTGGTAATTTCCTTATAAACCAATAGGTTTTCCACTTTGTTCTCAGTGTTCGCCAGGTGATGATGTCAATTGCTTTTAGGACAGTCCAGCGATAAAATGAGTGCAAGGATTATTAATCACATTTTCCATTAAAAGTAGCAATTGCCACCTCTCTAGCTCTAAGAGCCAATTCCCACATATAAGAAATAGGATAGCTATAAGTTTATTGTTCATTTTGGGAATTTTTTGGAAAGTGTCAGCCAAAGTACACATGTCAACTGAGGTTATGAGTTATACTTTGGCATAATGATTACATCCTTTATGGGATTTGCATCAGGATTATTGCACTATAGAAATACAATACAGTGTTTCGTGCATTTACTGACATTGTTAGTAATCCTGTGTAGAAGCATGCGACTTTTCACTGTAGCCTTTGTCACATGGCAGAATTCGGTACTGCAGTTTGGTTATTTGACCACTAGAAAGCCCTGATAACCACTAATCGCTCATTTTGGCTGATAATGAAAAATTAAACCTTTCAGTTGCTTGGGATATAGAAATATACAGGATATTTCTTCCTGTTTTAATTGGCACTGTGGAATTTCATTCAACAAGAGGATTTAGTTGTTTTTTTACAGTGTAATTGATTATTGGTGTATGATGTTGAAGATTGATAATTGTGGAATTTTGTCATGTCATAATAATTATTTTCCCTGTTTTTTTTTTCTGTTATTTAGAACTACACATACCCATCCATACCCTAACCGGGCATGCTGATTGCCATGCACATGCCTGTTGTTCACTCACAAAAATACCATTATAGTTAGTTTTGGGAGTGACACCACTTCCAGAACTAGATGTAGTTGTTTTTTGTAAATAACAGTCTTTGAAACATGAGCATTATAAAAAGCTTGGTGGTCAATGTATAATAGAAACATGTTAAATAAAAGTTTAACACTTTGGTGCCACTGCAAAAACATTTAATGACTGTATAGACTCAGAAAACTTGTTGCCTCAAAGGTTTTATAGAACATACCTGCATGTCCACGTGTTAACTTTCTGAAAATTAAAGATAGGGCAGCTTGAAGATATCAAACATTTACATGTACAGTAGTCTGTGTGAAGCTTTAAATTGGAACATTTCCATATTCAGCATTTTTTTTGCAAGATCTCCAATTAGAGAAGGAAAGGTGATAATCAGTAAACTGGTTTTGTATTTGATCAAAGCCCAGAACATACAATAATAGTTTAGATAAAAGTGTGGTTCTACAGAGAGGTCACTCCCTTCTGGTTTCCTCATTTGATAGTAAAATATATGAAAAGAACAAACAAAGACCTTCTTAAAAGTCAGCTTCAGTCAACAGAGGAGAAGATAAGCTGTCAGGTAAGTTATGCATCATTAATTCTAAATTTAAATTCTTGTATATGTTTATATTCTAAACATTATTCCAAAACATATTAATGATTATTTAAACCATTTTTTAAAGACACAGTAGATTTGAAAAATTCAAAAGTAATTGGATATATTTATTTTGTATATGCATATAAACTATATACTAAGCAACTTAGACTGGAGATAAGAAAACTTAAATAAACATCTTTGATAATAATTACAGTGCAATATTGATCATGATGACTATATTTGTTATACAGAAGCAAAAAATGGAAGAAACCTGTTTATTGCTCATCCTGCTGCTCTCAGGTAAGTGATATTAATATCGCAAACATTTGAACTGAAACTTATAAACACACAGAGACTGACTGATGTCATTTGGGTAATCAGATTACATGTACAGTTTTTTTTTAACACATCAACCAAAAGCACAGTTAGAAAATCTTTATCTCCTCCTACCACAACACCTGCATTAATTTTAAATTATCTTCCTTTTTATTTAAAAAAAAACAAAGATTTATAGAATGACTTATCGAAGCTTTTTACATGAAAGCTATTCATTCTATTTTTAATGTTTTGGCTGCTGATACAACATAATTCCCCAACTTTGGGAATAAATAAGATTTTTTATTTTCCGCCTTATTCTTATTATTAATATTACTAACAACAAGCCAGTGTTTTCCTAGTGTCAGTCCCAAGCCCAGATAAAATGGTGAGTTACATAAGGAATACCAACACCAGTGCTGTTGATGGTTCCATTACAAACTGCTGGTCTTAAACAAAGGAGGAGAACAGGGGAAGGTGTGTAAATAGAGAGAGGTAAAGGCAGTATGGTGTGTGAGAGTAAGGATTTTAAATATAGGGACTATGACTGTAAAGGGAAAGAACTGGCTGATATGTTGCAGAGAATGAAGGTATATACATTGGTACTGGTATTAAATAAATTAAGTTATGTAAACTTGTGAAAAAACAGTGCTGCTAAATTAAATTGTTTTAATTAATTTTTTCAAGATGGTGCTAGTGTTCAAGCCGTCTATCTCTGTCCCTTCAAGTGATATTGTTTGTTTTATTTGTCCTAAAGGTGCTAACTCTCTGTATGTCTATGACTGCCAAACACTTTTGGATTTAAGCTTCCCCTGTTTAACAAGTGAACCTGAATGCAATCATGGAAAGCAGAGATTTCTGCCTCCACTGTTTCTGCCCGGTTTTCCTGTCCCAGCCTGCTTCTGCTTTGCCTCGAAGCTACCCCAATCAACAAGGCTTTGCCGACGCTGGGAAAAACCAAGCGGTCGACTGGTGAGACTAAAAGCTGCCTTCTTATGTCCCGGGAATGACAAAACTGTGATGTGGCCAGATCTGGCTACATCAAATACTGGACCTCTCCGAACATGACCTACCCCTGTCTGGTTCCTGTCGCTGGGATTACTGAAAAACAAAACTATGCCTGTGGCTTCCTCGACATCATCGGAGAGGAGTAAACATCCAGAACTTGGAGAAGCCTTGCTGGGCCCCTATTTCCACTACTAAGCCCTCGGCTTTTTCCACTAAGGATTAGCCTTGCTAATGTTCATTCGTTAGCTAACAAAATCTTTATTTTAAAGGACTTTTTTTTATTTATTTGGACCTTACGCTCCTAACAGAAACTTGGCTTAGAGCTCAACTGTTTTATGAATTCTTACCTTCCAATTATTTAACTTTGCTGAGGACGGGAAAACGGGGGGTGGAGTTGCGGCTGTCCTCAGGAAGAAACTAACATATAAACAACTTTCAACAAACTTCTACTTAAGCTTCGAAATCCTACTTTTTGAATTGGGGAGCCCAAGCCCAATACTGATTGGAATGATAAAGAGACCCCTAAAATATAAAAAAGATTTTATTCGAGATTTTTATTCTTTCTCAACAGGAATCATCCCAGGTTATGATCAAATTTTAAACACCTCCACTCCCACAGAATCGCTATTCAAATGTCTTGACAAAGTCAAAACCTGGATGGCTTCAAATTTTCTTACCTTCAATGAGGATAAAACTGAAGTAATTATTTTTGGACCAAGCTGTAACTTCAATGGCCCAGATTTGGACTTATGTAACTTAATATCTGCTGTTAAAACACACGTAAAACAACTGTTTTTTGGGGGTTTTTTAGATAAACTTACATTCGAGAAACAAATTCACTCAGTTGTTCAGTGTCCTTTTTTAAGTTAAGGCTCCTATCCAAGGTGAGATCATTTTTATCTTTTAAAAACCTGGAACAAGCAATCCATGCGTTTGTCTTGACTCAACTGGATTACTGTCATTCGCTACACATTGGTGTCTCTCAGTCCAGTCTGACACAGGTCCAACTTGTATAAAACACTGCAGCCCGCCTTTTAACTCGTGTGAAGAGACACCAACATATTACTCCAGTGCTTGCCTCCCCTCATTTGCTTCCAGTGTGTTTTAGAATTAAATTTAAAATTTTACTTTTGACTTATAAAGGGCTAAATGATCAGGCTATTTGTCTGACCTTTTGCAGTATTTTATGCCCTCGAGAGCCTTACAATCAAGGGTTCACAGAGGAGACCAGGCCTTTGTGGTTCTCCACAATAAAAAGTCCCCATATGTCACTCTTTTAAATCCCGTCTTAAAACATATTTCTTTTCTTTTTGGATTTCTATACTGCATGAGAGTTACCAATTATTTATTTTTCTTACCCACTGTTGATGTTAATGTCACTTTTTAGTTATTACTTTGTACAGCACTTTGGTCAACTCTCTGTTGTTATTAAATGTGCTTTGTAAATAAAATGATGATGATGATGATGATGATGATAATTAATTAAAATGTTTTAACTTCATTCAAGTTAATTTACATTGTCTTTCATTTGAGTTATTTTAACGTATCATTTGTATTAACTTTCATTGTTTTGCGTATTAAGTACCTGGTACCTAAAAATATCATTTATTTATTTCAAATATACCGCAGTTGGTTTTTCGAAGGTTGAGATTTGTGGGGTCAATTTGACCACAAACATAAAAGACTTTTGTCTTTCTGAGAAAAGTCAATGGAGAAAAAGTAAAATGTCCTTGTCTTTTATCACATTCAAAAACAAATAAGCAAACACAAAAAAATTACAAAATTATGAATTTACTCAAGCATTAAAAAAGGTCTGCACCAATAGCAAGAGTCAACTGACATTTATTTAGCTTTTTAATTATTTAAATGCATTCTGTCTTATAAAAATCCATCTAATAAGGCAATTTCCTGTCACATGTGGAGGGTCGCCCATTTGCAGTTGTTTACTTTTTGAAAAGTGAGCGTGTGGGAGCGAAGTCTCGCTGAAAGCCCAGGAACACCGGCCATAAACTGTTGACCGTTACCAGTATTATTAGCATCACAGTAAATATACTAATATTCTTTAGATTTCTATAGTTTTCAAGTCATTTTATTGACATGCCTGGGTTAAGAGCCTCCTCGCTCTCCTGCGACCATCTCTGCACTGTGCGGGTGGCTGGTGGCTCCCTGCGCACTAAGGGCTCATACACACCTTGTCCCTGTGTATGAGCCCTTAGTGCGCAGGGAGCCACCAGCCACCCGCACAGTGCAGAGATGGTCGGAGGAGAGCGAGGAGGCTCTTAAGGACTGTTTTGAGTCGACTGAGTGGGAGGTGATCTGTGACGACCACGGAGAGGACATCGACAGCCTTACTACATGCATTACGGACTATATTAATTTCTGTGTGGATAACACCGTACCTACCAGGACTGTACGGTGTTTCTCCAACAACAAACCTTGGATTACCCCAGAAATTAAAGCCGTCCTCAAGCAGAAGAGGAGGGCCTTGAAATCCAAAGACAAAGAGGAGTTGAAAAGGGTGCAGAGAGAGTTGAGGGGACTGATAAGGAATGGGAAGGATAGCTACAGGCAGAAGATGGAGAACCAGCTTCAGCAAAACAACGTTGGTGAAGTCTGGAGAGGCCTCAGAACCATCTCGGGCCACAAACATCAGAACTCTCTGCCTGGGAGGGATGTGAGGTGGGCAAATGAACTGAATCATTTCTTCAACAGATTTGATTCAGCCATGAGGCAGTCTCCAACATCGGCTGCAGACTCAACCACCCCCACTGCTGCTGTTCCAACTCTGACACCTCAGACACTTCACACCTCCTCTATTCACCCTGCTCACTCCTCCCCACCCCCAACAACAACAGCATCCAATACACACTCAACACAAGGCTCCAGCCTGTCTCTCTCATCCACCCAGGTTCGGAGGGAACTGAGGAGGATTAAAGCCAAGAAGGCAGCGGGCCCAGATGGCATCAGCTCGAGGATCGTCAGGTCCCGCGCGGACCAACTGTGTGGTGTGATGGAGCACCTCTTCAACCTGAGCCTGAGGCTGGGGAGAGTGCCACAGCTCTGGAAAACCTCCTGTGTTGTTCCAGTGCCAAAGACTTCACGACCCAAGGACCTCAACAGCTACAGGCCGGTGGCTCTGACATTCCACCTGATGAAGACCCTGGAGCGGCTGGTCCTGGCTCAGCTTCGGCGCCTTGTGAGCTCATCACTGGACCCACTTCAGTTTGCCTACCAGCCTGGCATTGGAGCGGATGATGCTGTCATTCACCTCCTACATCGCTCCCTCGCTCACCTGGAGACCGCTGGGAGCACTGTGAGAATCATGTTCTTTGATTTCTCCAGTGCCTTCAACACTATTCTTCCCTCGGTTCTGAAGGACAAGCTGGAGAACTCTGGAGTGGACCATCACCTCACTACCTGGATTTTGGACTACCTCACCAACCGACCACAGTATGTGAGGACTCAGGGCTGTGTGTCGGACAGGGTCGTCTGCTGTACGGGGGCCCCACAGGGAACGGTTCTGGCTCCGTTCCTCTTCACCATCTACACTGCAGACGTCTCCCACAACTCCACCCAGTGCTTCCTGCAGAAGTTCTCTGATGACTCTGCAATAGTCGGCCTCATCACTGATGGGGATGACAAGGAGTACAGAGGACTGACTCAAGACTTTGTGGACTGGTGCCAGCTGAACTACCTCCAGATCAATGCCAGTAAAACCAAGGAGCTGGTGGTAGACTTCCGCAGGCACAAACATCCTCCACTGCAACCACTGAACATCCAAGGTATGGACATTGAGACTGTGGACAGCTACAGGTACCTTGGTGTTCATCTGAACAACAAACTGGACTGGACTCATAACTCAGACGCCCTCTACAGGAAAGGGCAGAGCAGGCTGTACCTGCTGCGGAGACTCAGGTCGTTTGGAGTGGAGGGCCCACTCCTGAAGACCTTCTATGACTCTGTGGTGGCCTCAGCCATCTTTTATGGTGTGGTCTGCTGGGGCGGCAACATCTCTGCTGGGGACAGGAAGAGACTGAACAGGCTGATCCGCAGGGCCAGCTCTGTTCTAGGATGCCCTCTGGACCCAGTGGAGGTGGTGAGTGACAGGAGAATGGTGGCTAAGCTGTCATCCCTGCAGGACAACATCTGGTCAGCGGCTCAGTCGTACTGCAGGACATACCACACAGACCTGACCAGTATAAGAAGCAAAGCGGAGAAATCCAACATCACGCTCACTTTGAATGGATCAGGGGTTCAGTATGTGTGGATTGGCCTCTAAAGGGATCCCTGGGCCTTCTGGTCTAACAACACAACCTCCACATTCACTAACTGGAGGTCTTCTGTGCCTGATAACTACTTTTCAAACCAATACTGTGGAGCATTTAATTTAATGTCAGGGGAAATGGGATGATGACTTTTGTACAACCAGTAACTATGTTTTCTGTTTCACAGGTGAGGTCCAGAATGCAAACACTATAAGATTCTGTCATCATGTAAAACACTAATGTTTGTGTTTTTATATGTGGTTCATTTTTAGCAGTGACAAAGCAAACAGTGGTGAAAATGAAGCTTCAGTCAGAGGCAGACATGCACAGCACAGAGATCCAGCAGCAGGTTTCACAGCAGGTCAGCAGTTCAGTCACCAACACAAACTTGACACAAGTTCAAACTATGCTTCATGTTTTTCATCATCTGCACATTTTGTCCAGCTGTCAGGCCTCATGCTGTCAGAAGGACTGACAGACTTCAGGATTCGTTGGAGGAAAGTCCAGAGTTACCGTGACGACCATTCAAAGAAGCAGGATGTGGACGGTGGCTGCAAAACTGAAGTCTGACTGGACTGAACCACTTCATGTGTGAAGTTAATAACATGCTGTGCTGAGCTGTCTCATCCTTTAAATCTTTCAATATTTCAGAGTGTAAAGTTCCACCAACAGCTCATTTGTTCATCTGCAGTTGTAGTTTGGTAGAAATTATTTAATCAGAGGTCCACTCACTAGTTTTCCTGATAGGCTCTAGTCTCTTGTTTTGTTTTGCAGTGTCTCTTTCAAGACTTTAGACACTGTCCTTCTGTGGACGTCACTGCACAGGCTTTGTCTGTGTGCAGTTTATTAGGATCCATAGTTCTGTTTCATTGTGTCAGCAACCTCTGCTGACCTACACAAATGATGGAGAAGAAAGTGAGGAGAGCCAGAGATTAGTTTGAGGAGGTCAGGGTGGACAACAAAACATTGTACTGTTTATATCCTGTTTCTACTTCTACTGTTTAATAACTGTAAGAGCCATAAATAACAATCCCAAACCTTACCTGATATAAGTGTGGGTCATCGTTTTCAGTGGAGTGCAGTTTCAATGAATGCTGGATGTCCTCGTGTCTGAAACTTTAACTTGATTGTCACTTTGGAGGAGCAGACAAATTTACAGACACCTAACATTAGGTGATGGGCAAAGTTTGTGCTGGTGTTGCCATAGTTACTTTTGTGATCTTAGTTTTTAATTTGTATTTTCTCCTGTGTTAACATGTTTGTCTATTTTTTTGTAGCTTTCCGCTTTCTTCATGTAATATTTTAAAGGGTTTTTATGTGTTCTCTTTTTTTATTTCATGGTTTTGTGTGTTTCAAGTAATACAACTAAAAGCTATTTGGTTGAAAATGATACATCCTTCTAGGCAGGTATACAAAAAGTAACTTAAAGCAAGAGATAAGTATTTAAGAAAAATATGGAAACATGCAGATTTATCAGGAGTTTTTTTGCCTTGTGTAGCTCCTTTTCTTATTCAATAATATTATTTGACGATAGAACATTTACATCTTGCCCACACTGACAAGTTTCTTTGTTTCATTAGCTTAGCTGGAATGAACTCATGAAAATAAGGACTATTTTTCTATTAGTAAATGAATGAGTACTTTGTGGGTTTTTAGAGGTAATAAATCAGGTAACATTACTACAGGTCCATGAACGTAACAATTTTTGACGCTAAAGTGTTTGTTTCCTTGTTTTTTTTCTCTCTGTAAGTTTGAGGTTGCTGTTAAAATCAGAGGTATACAAATGTAAAAAGCCTGAATGTGATTTCTACAATCTAAAAAAGAGCAGCTGTAGTGGAAACAGGAAGGTTGGGAAAAGAGACCTGACTGAAAACTCCAGAGAGACTTATCCATGTTTAGTTATACTGGTGTTGGGATGTATTTTATACATATGTTGCAGTTACGCTTTATAATAGAATTGTGTTTAATATACAATGTTTTATAGATGACAGTAAAAAGTCTAATCCTAAAGTCCCTGCTCAGACATGAAGGCTTTCCCAGAGTGAAACTAGATGAGCCTGTAGTCTTACAAAATTCTCTTGAATATTTTCTGTGTGTATGTCTGCAGACTTTGACTTCAGGCATTACTCACAGTTTATAGTGCTGTGACGTTAACCACAGGTTAACCAGGGCAATCATGAAACACAAGAAAAAAAAAAAACTAAACTTAAATAAGCACGAACGAAGAAACCAATTCTTAAATCGTTGACTTGGGATTGGGCCAAATGTCACACCTGTAGGAAAATAAACTGCAACAGATACAAAAATGCATTGCTGTACGTCACTGATAAAGATAAAGAGCTAAAACTGTTCTTTGTTTTTGTTTTTTGTTTTTTTTACCTTAAAAAATTTTCAGCTTATAGTTCACATGCTAAAAGAGACCCCTGGCTGAGGGTGTAGATGAGTGGCTGACTGGATGTGTGACAAAACTTGAGCCTGAACTGGGGACGAAGCTAATGATTGAGCTACCAACAAAGCTACTGACTGAGCTATGGACTGCAAGAAAGGTTATAGTGATGCTGGTTGTGATGGTGGCTGAGTGGCTGACAGAAGAGAAGACTGAGCTACAGTAGTGGGGCTGAAGACTGAGCTACGGGTAGTGGGACTGATTGTGGTGGAGGAGTAATAGGTGGTGGAGTGGTAGACTGAGCTAGCAGCAACTGAACAGGCGACACAGAAGACTGAACAGAGGGCGACTGAAGTTGAGGTGAAAACATTGGTGGAGTTTGTGACTGAGCTACAGGCCGGGCAGCTAACTGGGCTACAGGCCGGGCGGCTAACTGGGCTACAGGCTGGGCGGCTAACTGGGCTACAGGCCGGGCGGCTAACTGGGCTAGAGTTAGCGGGGACACTGGAAACTGAGCTAGTGGCTGCTGAGCAGCCTACACTAGAAACTGAGCTGGTGAGTGCTGGGCAGCTAACAGAACCGAGGACGGTGGGGCTGCTGACTGAACTGAGAAGTGAATGTCAAATGTATTTGAACATTTAAGGTGATAGGAAATATAAATAAATGCAACTTGAATCTTTACTGAAGCTCAGTATTTGACACAAGTTCAAGTTCACTGTTGTAATAACTGATAATCATTAATATAATACTATCTGTAATATTGTCCATATTATATTTACATTACCAAAGTGGTATGATTTAAGTCTCATGAACAAGATTAGCTAATTATTATTTACCAGCTAATCTTGAAATGATTGTTCAGTACGGAAATGAAGCCCAGCAATCATATTTTTACAGTCCCGTGGTCTCAGCCTCAGATACTCAACAAATCAAATAAAGCTCATATAAAAACAAACAGATGAACAAAAAAAAAATGTCTCTGAGAAATTAACAGTAATCAAAGAATAAAACTAAAGCACACAAAACACTGGGCTGCAGACCCAGTCCCGAGATACATTTAAAGTCTTGTTGCTACTCATGTTGTGACTGCATGAGCTGTGGGGGGTGACTGAAAAAAATCAGGCTGAAGGTACGAGCAGTTGTGTGAGATCACCAGTGGATTTATAAACATTGACCAGTTCTCAAGCATTAGATTAGGAATCGGCTACGTCTCTTTGGACTGCTACAGCCTGTGACCAAGGGAGCAGTGGCACTCCCTCCTCTCCATACAAATCGACATAGGAAGAGACAGAAATGGTGCAACAGGAGGCATAAGAGGGGCTGTAGGGGTGGGTCAACAGCTAAGCTAAATGCTAATCCCCGTAGAACACTTCTCCAATTGATCCTGCTCGCTAATGTCCATTCTTTAGAAAATAAACTGGACCGTCTAAAGTTCGACCTTACGTCAAAACAGGAGTTGTGAGACTGCTGTGCCATGGTTCTGACCATACCCGATAATGCTGTTTGTCTGCAGGTGGTAATAACATTTTGGTTAGGCGTCAAGCTCTTAGTGGTAAATCCTGTGCATGTATTTATAATAACAACAGATGGTGAAATAACACAGGTCTCAGTTCATTGCTATCCTAACATAGAGCTGCTCACTGATAAATGCAGATGTTTTTCCCTGCATATGGAATTTACCAGCAGAATCATCATGGTTGTGTACACGCTACCAATGCAAACATGAGGAAGGCCTTGAATGTTCTTTACCAGACCATCATCAAGTCATATATACAGATGCTGATAAACAAATGTTTGTATTTGGACCCTGTTACTGATCAGGACCTGCTGTGTGTTTCCTGTCCACAGGTCTACAAAGAGTCGCACTTCCTGCTGTGGTTCAGATGTTCAGCGTGTTGCTTTTTTTCTCAGATGTTGGCTCCATGGTCAATGCTACTGTGGGGCTGATGTTATGCAGCAATACAGCTGCTGAATATCTGGCCTAGTTGGCAAATTTTGCTCAATCAACCAATAAAAAAGTGCAGATTTGTTTTTTGGATCACATGACATTTGCACGTCCTGAAACTTGGAAAAAGCTCTGAAGTGTTTGTTTTTCTCAGAAAGATTTCTTATTAAATAACAGAAACAGGAAAATATGCACAAGGGTGAAAATTGTGTTTTAAAAAACAGGAAAAAAATCCACTAACATGCACTATGTGTACAGGACAGGAGAGAAACAGCTGCTAAATTCTGATGAATCAATATCAATAACACAACGCCAAACACAGTGCTATGCAGTGACTTTTGGACAACCAGAGCAGATGAACCAACTCAAACTACAACATGCATGTTTTGCACTGTTCACACACTCATTTCGGTTCTACCTGCTTTTAATATTTTTATAAAACCACAAATAAATATTACAAATTTACACCGTGGAGGAAAACAGAAACTAATAGAGAGATCATTGGAAAAGTGTAAAAGACCGTAAACAACTCCGTCACTGCTTTCATGCACTGACCTGTGAAAGTGACATGATATAAAAGCTGTTTATCATTAGCTTTTACAGCAGGCTGATGTGTGGACTTTGGACTGAAAGACACCCTGAGTTACAGGAACATCGGTTGTTATAACTGAGAACCAAACTAGCAGCTTCCTCTGAGTGAGTCCAGCTACAGGAGAGAAAAGTGGAAAACTCCAACACTGCTGCTTCAAGCTGCTGACGCTCCACACACTGAATGTGAGTTTGAGCAAAAACACGACTCAAAGGAAGTTTCAGTGAAGGTGGTAGAGGAGGGAGGGGAGCCAGGACTGACTGTACTTCCTGTCTGCTGTTTTCAGCTTCACTCACAGACTCAATGGCTTCCAGATCAGAGGAGGATCTCTGCTGTCCGGTCTGTCGGGAGGTCTTCACAGATCCTGTTCTTCTGTCATGTAGCCACAGCTTCTGTAAAGACTGTCTGAAGAGATGGTGGAGAGAGAGACCAACACACGAGTGTCCACTTTGTAAGAGAAGATCTTCAATGTCAAAACCACCTTTAAACCCAGCTTTAAAGAACCTGTGTGAGTCGTTCTTACAGGAGAGAGATCAGAGAGCTTCAGAGGCTCTCTGCAGTCTGCACTCTGAGAAACTCAAACTCTTCTGTCTGGACCATCAGCAGCCAGTGTGTGTCGTCTGCAGAGGCTCAGAAAAACACACCAATCACAGATTCAGACCCATCGATGAAGCTGCACGACAACACAGGAAGGAACTTCAGGAAACTCTGGAGCCCTTAAAGAAGAAGTTCAACGTATGTGAAGAAGTTCAAGTGAAGTTTGATCAAACAGCAGAACACATTAAGGTCCAGGCCCGACACACAGAGAGGCAGATTAAGGAGCAGTTTAAGAAGCTTCAGCAGTTTCTAGCAGAGGAAGAGGAGGTCAGGCTGGCTGCACTGAGGGAGGAAGAGGAGCAGAAGAGTGGGATGATGAAGGAGAAGATGGAGGCTCTGAGCAGAGAGATAGCAGCTCTTTCAGACACAGTCAGAGCCACAGAGGAGGAGCTGAGAGCTGAAGACGTCTCATTCCTGCACAACTACAAGGCTGCAGTGGAAAGAGTCCAGCGCTGCCCCCTGCTGGATGATCCACAGCTGCCCTCAGGAGCTCTGATAGACCAGGCCAAACACCTGGGCAACCTGACCTTCAACATCTGGAACAACATGAAGGACATGGTCTCCTACACTCCTCTCATTCTGGACCCAAACACTGTTCATCCAAACCTCATCCTGTCTGAGGATCTGACCAGTGTGAGACGAGGAGGACAGAGGAAACAGCTTCCTGATAATCCAGAGAGGACTGATCGTTTCTATTCTGTCCTGGGCTCTGAGGGCTTTAACTCAGGGACTCACAGCTGGGATGTTGAGGTTGGAGACAGTACAGGGTGGGGACTGGGTGTGTTAGCAGAGTCTGGACAGAGGAAGGGAGACATACGACCTGCTTTATGGAGAATAAGGTTCTTTGAAGGTAAATATTTAGCATGCTCACCATCGGCTAAAACTGTTCTCTCAGTAGAGAAGAAGTTCCAGAGGATCAGAGTGAATCTGGACTGGAACAGAGGAAAGCTGTTGTTTTCTGATCCTGATACTAACACACACATACACACCTTCGCACACACTTTCACTCACAAGATGTTTCCATACATTCACACTGGTGGTAAAGTGAAGGCGTTGCCGTTGAAGGTGTCAGTGTCAGTGGAGCAGATGAGTTGAGGATGATGATGTTTCTGATGTTGTTTCCTGTCAGTGAATTGAAGCTGTTAAACTGCAGCTGTCCTCCTGCTGCCTCGTTGTTCCAAAGCTCTTTGTTTCTCTTTTAGTTCTCACTGTTTCTTTCTGTTTCTGCTGTCCACCTTTTCACATGGAAAATCATTTCACTGTTTCTCACTGAATGACTCCCCAAACTAGATTTGAAATTCTATCAAGTTTCTAATCATTACAAGTGATTCATGTTCTTGGCTGATTCTAGACAGGTATATATGAGGGGCCAGACAGAAATGTAAAGGGTGCACATGGTGGCAGTGGAGGCGAGAAAGGCGCGGGGGTTGGGTCCGGTGCTCAGGATAACTGTTTTTGTAATGTTATTGGATTGCACTTTGTCAGGTCTAAGACCTGATCAACTTGGGTGTCGCAACTTGTCACAACGGGACTGAACGGACTTTTTCACAGAAGCACCAGGTCCCCTTTTGACTGTACAAATATAGATGTATTTTTTAGTTTTTAATTATTTCATGAGTCACTGTTACTCCCGTCAGCTAAAACTACTTTTTTTCACAGATGATTTTTTCCAAGTTCACCAACAGGATCGCTCAGCATCGTCATCGTGAGAACTAACTAAAATGGGCAATTACATCTAGAAACATCACCATGTCTTAAACATAAAAATATAATCCTACTTTAGCTTCTTTGACACATTTAGTGGAATTAAATAACTTAAACCATCATGTGACATGGTTTGCAATAACACTGTTATCAAAATAAACCCATCAAATAAAAGTGTAGAAACATAAATACCTGTTTATCATGGTTTTATGGCAACTTAAATTGACAGAGACACATTAAACACCTCATTGTCTGCCATAGCGTTCCTCACAGCTGCACTCCATCTTTACCTACAATACTTTGACATGGCTTCTTTATAAACTTGAGTCGAGCTTGAAGGCGGTGGCAAGATGTGGCTAAAGCTGTGGTGAAACCCTGCTTTACTTGCTTTGTGTCACTAAAAAAAAAAACAGTCGGTGCTCAACATTACTTTCCCTCCACCAAGTTTTAAGAGTCCAGCATCTAAAGATTCAAGATTCAACATTCTTTATTCGTCACATGCATAGTTATACAAATACAACACGCAGTGAAATGTAACCTGACACGCTCCTCGACTTGTGCAAAAGGGGGAGAGAAGAAGAACATTATATATTATATACATTAGGTGAATGTGCAGTGGTAGCATTGTATGCAGCAAGCAGGTGAATTCTGTACAATAGCAAAAAATAAGAAAATTAAAGGAAAATTACAAAAAATGTTCTAACAAAGACAATGAAGAACATTAAAATAATTCACTGTCAGTCACGATCGCTATGATATGACGACAGAGATTAAATAGTTCCTTTTGCTCTGACTGCCAACTGCGAAACCTGACACCTCATCATTTGCATACTAACAGTGATAGGCTGTTTAGCTGGGGGGAGGGTGGTTGCTGTGTGAGCCTGAAAAAAAACGGAGAGGGGAAGAAGCGAACAAGACGTGAAACCTATCATTTCGTTTGTGCCTTTTCTAGCAAATTTTTCAGCTACTGTAGTAAATCTTGTCCAAATTCAGTTTGTGGGCAATCTATTATTTTCTTTCCTAGCTTCTAAAAGTTTGATTTAAGGGGGCAGGACGTTTGTTTTTTGCCCCCTCTTGCCCCAGCATATAGCCAGCCCTGCTCATGTTTCTAGTTGATGTGTGTAAATCAGGGGTAGGCAACCTTTCTGATGACGAGTGCCATCTAAAATTTCTTCTGAAGTCAATGTGCCATATGATCGCATTAGCAATAAATTTCATAACGCTCTA
Source organism: Pelmatolapia mariae (assembly GCF_036321145.2). NCBI lineage: Eukaryota > Metazoa > Chordata > Actinopteri > Cichliformes > Cichlidae > Pelmatolapia > Pelmatolapia mariae. Next base: position 17,786,025 of record NC_086229.1, on the reverse strand, counting down.
TATTAACAGTTACACACAGAACAACTTTATGGAGTTATATTTGTTCGCAGATGTTGGCAGCTATCAGCAAATAATTATCAGCTATTTTGAAACAAAAAAAGACACTTTTTATCCATAATAGTAAATGAACTATACAACAGAAAATGTATTTGCTATTTATGGTCTCCTCACAACAATGATAAAAACAAATAAACTAAGCCAATATGGCATGTTTGTTAATACAGAGATACACATGTTAATGTTATCTCTGGTCTCCCACTCAGAGACGCAGGTGTCCAGCATTCAGACGGGTTACCAGCTGTCAGCTATGTAAAAAAGGATCCTGGTGTTATTTGTCTCTCAGAAACAGTTCATAACTTCCCTTCAACTCATTCATGTCACCTAAAAGGTAAACCTGTTTCTCCATCACCTGTTCAGCTCTGATGATTCAGTAAGGACATCTCCTGGTTTCATCTTCATGTTTCCCTCTCACCAGATATACAAACCATCATGACCAGCAGCTTTTACAGCTGTGGCTCCAGCAAACATCAGCTTATACTAGAAATTAATATTAAATAAATTCTAACAACAGCTGATCAAGCTTAAACGTGCTGCTGTTGTTTAACGCGACATCCGCTGGTTTCCTCTTTCTGGTGCAAAGTGGGCGCTAAACAAACAAGAAAGAAAAGTCGACCAGCTGATCATTGATCAGTTTCATGATTGAAGTAGAAACAGGAGAGGGAGGGGAGAGAATGAGAGAAGAAGAGGCAGTTGTGCAGCAAAGACACAGAATAACTCCAGCTTTGTGTCTGTTTTTTTCATTCTAGCTGAAGTGCGGGACAAACTGCGTTCCTTTTCAGCTCAATACGAAACGCGTAATATTTTCTCTGAATATGGTAAATGGCCTGTATTTGTATAGCGCTTTTACTAGCCCCGCCTAAGGACCCCAAAGCACTTTACATACCCAGTCATCCACCCATTCACACACTGGTGGAGGCAAGCTACAGTTGTAACCACAGCTGCCCTGGGACAGACTGACAGAAGCGAGGCTGCCATATCGCGCCATCGGCCCTTCTGGCCAACACCAGTAGGTGAAGTGTCTTGCCCAAGGACACAACGACCGAGACTGTCCGAGCCGGGGCTCGAACCGGTAACCTTCTGATTACAAGGCGGACGCCAACTCTTGAACCACAATCGCGAATACAAGACGATTCCGTTTTTTGGGGCACGGTTGGCAACTCTAATAATTAACCTTGTGAATAAAATAAAGTTCACTATCAGTAACATCATAGCACCCACCCAGCTGTATATAAACTCCGTAATGCCAGCTAGTATGAGTTATTGTAACTGACCGTAAAAAGTCAGTACAATGAAAATATGTGTTGAATGGGAGGAGCAGTTTGTTGTTGTCTTCTTGGTGGGGTGGCTGTAGCTCAGGTGGCAGAGGAGGTCAGCCACTAATCAGAAGGTCGGTGGCTTCCTCCTGGCTGCATGCCAAATCTTCTTGGGCAAGATACTAACCCCATGTTTGCCTACTGGTGGTGGTCAGAGGGCCCGGTGGCGCCAGTGTTCGGCAGCCTCGCCTCTGTCTGTTTTCCTTATCTGTTTATGACAACAATAAATATATTCTTGAAACAATGATTCATGTTTAACTCCATATATGAAATGTTTCTGATCTTTGAATTCTGTTTGATTAAAGACTTTCTTCATGACACAAATGAGATTTCAGTGTATTAATAGAACTAAATAAGCTCAGAGTTGAAAGGCTGGAGTATTATGTACGTGCTTCACTGTCAGTATCTTCAGGGGGATTCAAAGGAAACATCAAACTGCTGTAATGAGATAAACTAGTTGGGCTGAACACACTTATCTGTAGTTTGTCTCCATCCAGGATCATCAGAATATAATGAACATGTGTGAAGAGCCAAAAAATGCTGCTCCCCTCTCAGCATGATGAGCTCCAGCCTTTGTTAACAGCTGTTGACAACAGGAAACATGAGACAACTTTCAGAGACAGTAACCAACTGTGGCCACAAGATGGCAGCAGCTGATCTGAGATCCTTTATTGGACAGAACGACTCTGCTCTGTGACGTCATCAGAGAGACGGCCTTCACTTTGATAGATCTGACGTCATGTCTGCACTGCCTGCCTTGTTTGTCCTCAGCACCTATATGTGAATGTAAGGAGAGAGAGCAACACCACAGTGGATCAAAGCTGCAGATGATGATCACACACACACACCTCAAAGCTTTGAAGACCCACCTGAAGACTAAGAAGTGCTGACTCAATGATGTCAGTAAATTTCCCCCTTTGTAGTTTTAGAGATGAAATATTCAGATTCAAAACAAATATATGGTTCACATTTTTGTTACAGAGGCAGGAATTTCTTTGTCCTGTATGTGGAGAAATCTGCTGTTAAATCAGGACACTTGAACACATCTGTACAGGACAGGCTGCATTCAGACTCACATTACTGTGTATCATGTGTCACTGCATGGATATTTTAATTTATATGTTTGTGTTTCTAACACATTTCTGTTCATTCACACATGAATATATTTATTTTATGTACTTTTTGTCTTTTAATTTCTATTTAGTCTCGGTAATAAATTAATGATGTAAATCTCTAACAAACTACACTGTAAAGAATAAGATCCATAAAAATACATTAGAATAATAAATGGGTTGGTTTGTATGCAGCATCGTTTCCACTCTACCTGATCACTCAGCATGCCTCATTCCACACATCTATACAACCACTTTTCCCCACCATGTTTAACGTCTTTCTAACATTCACACTCTGAAGGATGCATCAGTGACAGAGCGGCCAGGGATCCAACCACCAACCTCCTGAGCTACATCCATCCATCCATCCATTTGCTTCCGCTTATCCTTTTCAGGGTCGTGGGGGATGCTGGAGCCTATCCCAGCTGTCATAGGGCAAGAGGCGGGGCACACCCTGGACAGGTCACCAGTCTGTCGCAGCTCCTGCGCTACAGCCATCTCCAATGTACTGAGCAGACAACTCAGGAACATTTTGCTGGCATATTTGAATGATGATCATGATTTAGGTTTAGGATGACTTAAATTTTACATTTTAGTGAATACTAATATTATTTTTTGGCTTTGTTACCACCAGTTTTTCATTTTGTATTTATTTATTTGTTATTGCTGGTAGATGAAACTCCAAGAAAAAAAACAGGACTCCATTCACTGAAATTGGATGAGTGTACAAGATGGTGATGATCCAGAGCAGCTGGTCTCAAGAGATAAACCCTGATCACATACTCTGTGAAAAAAGAGATTAACGTAATAAATTAATTTAGTTTTTCAGGGTATAGATCACTGTTTTCCAACCTTTTGGAGACATGGCAAGTTTTTCGCATTAGAAAAATCACACAACACACCACCAAACGAAAATGTCACAAAAACATATTGATAATTCTTTCCCGCACACCAGGCATAGTGAATTGGCTTGGTTTGTATACATTTTTTGCTTTCTTCCACTACTCATGCTGGGGCCTTCATCTGGGTCGAAATTTTCTCCAGGACCCAGGTGAGATTGACTACTTTTTTCTTTTTAAATATTTATCTATTTATCTATTGCTATTTCACACATATTATGACTAATATGTAATTTCTTCTTCGTCTTCTTCTGTTTTTCCGGCAGTTGGCAACCCATTGTACTAAGTACTAAGTACCACTAGAGGGTAGTTGTACTGCCCTCTAGTGGTACTTAGAGTACTAATCAGGTGAAACCAGATAATTTTGCAGGGCATACCTGATAATTTCTCATGGCACAGTGGTTTGGAAACACTGGTATGGATCATATTTTAATAATAAACTGCTTAAATGGCATTTGGTTAGGTTCTTGTTAAATGCATTGATGTATAGTTAGTGGTCTTTTGGGCTCACACATGTTACTCTACATGTATTATGTCTGATGTATTATGATTTGTCGCTATATAAATAAAATTGAATTGAATTGAATTATAGGAAAATTATTAATGATAGATCTGACCAAAGTCTACCTCTGTTCTTTCTTGGTGGTTTTCAGTGGTAGATATATTATACTCATGTATAAAAGTCATTTTCCATATTGGTTTCCTCAACATTAAACATCGTAGTTTTATTAATTTTATTTTTAGCGTTGAAAAAAACTGTCTTGTCTGTTGTGAATCATGAACTGTGTTCCCAGGCAGAGGTTTTTGCTTGGAAAGTGACTGTGCTCTCACTTTCAAAGACTTCAGTACTATTAGAGTCATTATAGTAATCCAAAGGAAGGCCGCCTCATACAAATTTTGGCAAAAAAACACAGAAAACCACAGCAAAAATCCCCATCCCAAATATCCAGTAAAATGACAGCTTTTTGTAGAGCTGCATCACACTCGCTGACTCTCCCTTCTCTCAAACAACATTCGTCTTTGTGGTTCTGCTGTGACACTGTGCTTTGGAGTTCAGAAATGACCCTAATCTTACTGAAAAGTGCAGAGTCGCTGATTTCAGAACCTTTGGAATTTTTACAGAGGAGTTACAGATGCTTAAAAACAGTTGTACAACACCTGTCTAAAGCCAGCAACAGGTTAGAATTTAGAATGGAGAACCAGCTTCAGCAAAACAACGTTGGCCTCAGCCACTTAACACCTCCTCTACTCACCCTGCTCACTCCTCCCCACCCCCAACAACAGCATCCAATACATAATCAACACAAGGCTCCAGCCTGTCTCTCTCAACCACCCAGGTTAGGAGGGAACTGAGGAGGATTAAAGCTAGAGAAAGCTGCAGGTCCAGATGGCATCAGCTCGAGGGTCGTCAGGTCCGGCGCAGATCAACTGTGTGGGGTGATGGAGCACCTCTTCAACCTGAGCCTGAGGCTGGGGAGAGTCCCACAGCTCTGGAAAACCTCCTGTGTTGTACCAGTGCCAAAGACCTCAAGCCCCAAGGACCTCAACAGCTATAGGCCGGTGGCTCTGACATCCCACCTGATGAAGACCCTGGAGCGGCTGGTCCTGGCTCAGCTTCGGCACCTGGTGAGCTCATCACTGGACCCACTTCAGTTTGCCTACCAGCCTGGCATTGGAGCGGATGATGCCGTCATTCACCTCCTACATCGTTCCCTCGCTCACCTGGAGACCGCTGGGAGCACTGTGAGAATCATGTTCTTTGATTTCTCCAGTGCCTTCAACACTATTCTTCCCTCGGTTCTGAAGGACAAGCTGGAGAACTCAGGAGTGGACCATCACCTCACTACCTGGATTTTGGACTACCTCACCGACCGACCACAGTATGTGAGGACTCAGGGCTGTGTGTCGGACAGGGTCGTCTGCAGTACGGGGGCCCCACAGGGAACGGTTCTGGCTCCGTTCCTCTTCACCATCTACACTGCAGACTTCTCCCACAACTCCACCCAGTGCTTCCTGCAGAAGTTCTTTGATGACTCTGCAATAGTCGGCCTCATCACTGATGGGGACGACAAGGAGTACAGAGGACTGACTCAAGACTTTGTGGACTGGTGCCAGCTGAACTACCTCCAGATCAATGCCAGTAGAACCAAGGAGCTGGTGGTAGACTTCCGCAGGCACAAACATCCTCCACTGCAACCACTGAACATCCAAGGTATGGACATTGAGGCTGTGGACAGCTACAGGTACCTTGGTGTTCATCTGAACAACAAACTGGACTGGACTCATAACTCAGACGCCCTCTACAGGAAAGGGCAGAGCAGGATGTACCTGCTGCGGAGACTCAGGTCGTTTGGAGTGGAGGGCCCACTCCTGAAGACCTTCTATGACTCTGTGGTGGCCTCAGCCATCTTTTACGGTGTGGTCTGCTGGGGCGGCAGCATCTCTGCTGGGGACAGGAAGAGACTGAACAGGCTGATCCGCAGAGCCAGCTCTGTTCTAGGATGCCCTCTGGACCCAGTGGAGGTGGTGAGTGACAGGAGAATGGTGGCTAAGCTGTCATCCCTGTTGGACAACATCTCCCACCCCATGCATGAGACTGTGACAGCACTGAGCAGCTCCTTCAGTGGCAGGCTGCAGCACCCACGGTGTGGGACGGAGAGATTTCGCAGGTCTTTCCTCCCCACTGCTGTCAGACTCCACAACAAAGACTTCAACTGATCAAACAAACACATCCACACATGTGCAGTAACACTAATGTGCAATAATCTTTTCTGACAAAGATGTATTTTTAATCAGTTTTATATAGAATTTGTATTCTATTTTTTCCTATTGTATATTTTATTCTATTTTATTCTACTGTATATAGTGTTTTATTTTATTCAATTCTGTACAGTTTTGTACAGTATTTTATTCTTATTGTATTCTATTTTTTGTCATATAACCTTTGCACTGTCCACTTCCTGCTGTGGCAAAACAAATTTCCCAAGTGTGGGACTAATAATGGTCTTAATCTTATCTTATCTTAGAAGCTTAAGCATTCCCATCCCTGAGATTCACTGTGTCCTGAAGCATGGAGACAAATGACAAGCACTCTACTGTCCTTCCCCACTTGATTCTACTAACAACTACGCCTGTTCCTAGAACCATGCCTGAGCTAATTTGCTTTGTTTTTTTAAACTTATTAACAGCTTGATTTTCCTAATGGTTTGCATGTTCATGAAGCAGAATCATTTTAGCGTAACCTTGCATGTGTTTCTTTAAGCATTGAAGCACGCCATTTACAGAATTCCTGGTTTTTAAAAAGCACAGGTATGGTCATATGGCCAAAAATACCATAATATTTAGTTGTGGGAGTGACAGCACTTCCAGCTGCATGTAGTTGTTTTTTGTAAATAAAAGTCTTTGAAACATGAGCATTACAAATGCCTTGAAACATGTTAAATAAAAGTTTAACACTTTGGTGCCACTGCAAAAACGTTTGATGAGTGTATAGGAAAAAGCTGTTGCCTCACAGGTTCTGTAGAACATATCTGCAAGTCCACTTGCTACCTTTTTGTAAATTACAAATAGGACCACTTGAAGACATTTACATATACAGTATTCAGTTTGAAGCATTAAATTGAAACATTTTCATATTCAGCAATTTTTTTTGCAAGATCTCCAATTAGAGAATGTAAGGTGATAATCAGTAAACTGGTTTTGCATTTGATCAAAGCTCAAAACATACAATAATAGTTTAGATAAAAGTCTGTTTCTACAGAGAGGTCACTCCCTTCTGGTTTCCTCATTTTACAGTAAAATATATGAAAAGAACAAACAAAGACCTTCTTAAAAGTCAGCTTCAGTCAACAGAGGAGAAGATAAGCTGTCAGGTAAGATATGCATCATTGATTCTAAACTTATATTGTTGTATATGTTTATATTCTAAACATTATTCTAAAACTTAAAAATGATGATTTAACCCATTATTTAAAGAGATAATAGATTTGAAATATTAAAAAGTAGGGTAAAAAAAGGATATAATTATTTTGGATACTAAGTAACTTATTAGACTGGAGATAAGAAACGTTACACGATAGAGATGGGTGATAGTACTTATTACTTAAATATTTAAAAAGTATTGAATATAATTATTTTGGATATGCATATAAACTATATACTTAGCAAATTATTAGACTGGAGATAAGAAACCTTAAATGATAAACACCTTCGATGATAATTAGAGTACAATAACAATCATAATAACTATATTTGTTATACAGAAGCAAAGAATGGAAGAAACCTGTTTACTGCTCATCCTGCTGCTCTCAGGTCAGTAATATTAATATCTTAACATAGCCTATAAACACACTGAGTGTCATGAAACGATGTTCTCACAGATACAGGACCGAGAAGCAGACCTAACACGAATGACAGTATATATACAGAGTTTATTTCTCTTTTACTAGAAAAACAAGACAACTTTGAAAATGAAAACAAAATTTAGGCTAGAGATAACTGGAGCTAATATGAAGGGGAGTGCCAAGAGAAGCCGAGATCGGGAGGTTGACATTGATGAAAATCAAATGCCTCCGGTTGAATGGGCCGATTCGGTTTATCCTTTTAGTGAGTATCTGCTTCTTCTTTAAACTGCAGCCAGATGCTGCTTCATTTACGGGTGTCAGTCATATTTATGTGTTTTTGCGATACTCTTTCTCACCGCTGTCTAACGTCTCATTGACTGAGGGGTAGTGATGTGCAGAGCGATCCTGAAATATTGATACTGCCATTACCAGCAGTATCAATTCCCATATGAAAATATCAATATCCAATTTGATTAAACAGGTAAATACTGTGGCAACACAACAAACCTTGTTAAAAAAAAGTGAGGAACCGGCTCTCACTCGATGGGAGTCGACTCTTCTGATTCACTATAAAGCATCGGCTTTTGCTCATGACTGTTCACCAGCTTAGAGACTGAAGGGTCTGGATCAGTGTATCAGAGCATAGTGTCCTGTTTAATATGTTTTTTATTGTATTTCCTTTTTTCATGTTCGTACAATATAATATTTATATTGTACGAACATGATAATTATGTATATTGCAATAACGTGATATTGTTCAAACATGATAGTATATTGTACAAACATTAAAAGTATATTGTTAGAACAATATACTTTTCACGTTATAACGTGATATCGCTCTATTTTTCTTTTGCCTGGGTGGCAGCTCTATGCTTCTGTATCCGAAGCTTTTCAATGTGGGCTCACAAAATTATCACAACTACAACAACCATGAAAAGAGTTGGATGGACATTGCTGCTCAATTACAGCAGCCTGGTCAATGTTTTTCATTAGTAATTTAGCAAAGTTGATGGTGGTGTGTGTCTGTAAGACAGAGAGAGGGAGAGCGAGAGACAGATTTTGTATGATAACCTTCATGTTGGACTTCCTTCTACCACCTGCCGCTGGATCAGAGACTTCCTCTCAGACCGTGTACAGAGAGTTAGAGTGGGGCCTCATCTTTCCTCAGCCCTCAGCCTTAACACCGGCTCCCCACAAGGCTGTGTACTGAGTCCCCTACTGTACACTCTGTACACACATGACTGTGTTAGTACCCACCCAGACAACACAGTCATCAAGTTTGCAGATGATACCACCGTGGTGGGGCTCATCTCTGGGGGAGATGAGACGGCGTACAGAGCTGAAGTTCAGAGGCTGTCAGATTGGTGTGTAGATAACAACCTGGACCTCAATACCAACAAGACAAAAGAACTGGTAGTTGACTTCAGAAGGAGGAAGTCTGAACTGCAGCCTGTCAGCATCAACGGGGAGGGCGTGGAAAGGGTCTCCAGTTTCAAGTTTCTGGGTGTGCACATAGACATAGACCTCCAATGGAGCTCTAACACCTCTGCGGTCTTAAAGAAGGCCCAACAGCGTCTCCACTTTCTGAGAATCCTCAGAAAAATTGACTTGAAGAAGGAGCTGCTGACCGTCTTCTACCGCTGCTCCATTGAAAGTGTGCTGACATATTGCATCGGTGTGTGGTTCTCCAGCTGCACCGCAGCACACAGAAAGGCACTCCAAAGGGTCATTAATATGGCCCAAAAAATCATTGGACATCCTCTTCCCTCCCTGAAGAACCTGTACAGCACTCGCTGTCTCAAGAGGGCACGCAGCATCCTACGGGACTGTACACACCCAGGACACCGGGTGTTTAAGCTGCTGCCGTCTGGCAGGAGGTTCAGGCTGCTGAGGTCCCGAACAAACAGACTCAAGGACAGCTTTTACAACAGGCCAATAGCCCTGATCAATGCTAACAGCTGACCTGATTGGCTACCTCCCTGGACTTTTTTAGGGGGGAGGTAACAATGTTTAAAACAATAACAATAATAATATTTATATTTATAACAAGGTGCAATAATAATTAATGTGCAATAATAACAGTGTGCAATACACATACACTTCTTCTTCTTTTTTTATTTACTAAGTCAATATACTGTGTTGTGCTGTTTGTGTTGCGTTGTGATGTGTCATATCGTATCGTGTTGTGTTACATGTAGTGCCAACGTAGGACAGTTTTCCAATTTCATTGTACTACTGTACTATGTATGACTGTGCAATGACAATAAAGAGTTATCTTATCTCATCTTATGTTATGGACGCACAGTTTGAGCACTCAGATCGCATCAGAGCATCAGGCCGTATAGTGTAAGACCCTGCATTGTGACCTATGAACTTCTAACCCCTGCGATTCAATTGTACAGTGTGAGCAGGAGCTGAATAATGCGACTGAAAAACATTGCACTGTTTGCCCAGCTTAATGCAGACTGTTTAAACTAAACAAGCTGCTGTTTCACATAATAAATCCTGTCACCCGCAGTATTGCCTTCTGTTTTGACAGTTAAAGCAGTAGAGACGAGCTGTTTGCATGTTCATGGAACTCTAGCGTCATTAACCAGGTTAGCTGTTAGCTTATAGCTCACGCTAGCTAACCAGCGTGCGGTTAAAAGCACACCCGAAGCTGCACAAAACACCCACAAACTTATCTCACTACAACGTAGCGCCGAAAATATGACTCTCAGCTCGACACAGCTGCTGTACCATAAGACTGGCATCCAGCTAACCACAGCTAAAAAGATATTTAGAGAAAACTTACCGTTTCCTCGGGTTACACGAGTTGAGTTGTTTCACGCTGAAAAGTTGGTTTGTTTTGGCTCTCCCTGAAGACATAGATGTTCTTTTGCACTGCTTTTAAGCGAAACATTCTTTGTATGTGAGGAATATGCTGTTCATCCTCTTCAGCTCTAGCGTAGACAATTGGCTCTGCCATGTTTTCATGTTTTTCTTCTTTCCGTGTGTCCGCTACTTTGAAATGCTTGGGCCGCTCTGCCCGCCACAGTTTCAAACTGGTCATGTGACTGCATCTGATTGGTAAAAAAGTTACCGGAAACTCCACTGGCGGCATGTTATCTAATGTGTTAAAGTAATTATTTTTAAAATAATAACGAGTCGAATTTTGCAAATGTAGTGGAGTAAAAGTACCGTTTCTTCTTCACAAATGTACTCAAGTAAAAGTAAAAAGTATTGTGCAAAAAAGGTACTTTAAAAGTACATTTTTTTCAAAAACTTACTCAAGTAAATGTAATGGAGTAAATGTAACTCGTTACTACCCACCTCTGAATATAAATGTTAACCAAGCAGGTATTGAAAAATAACAAAATCAAAACAGTGGTGAAGTATATGGAGTACATTACAAAGTTTATAAGAACTGTCCAAGGCTACTTACCAGAATCTGAAAAATTCTGTGGGTAAGATAGCAAACCAGTGGAGACAAGCAGAGGGTGTGAGGATCCTAAAGGATCCCAAAACATCGAACAGTTCTGAACCATCCTGCTGTTGAGTGTTAAAGGGAAGATCTTCTTTAGCATCGTTGCTAGGCCACTGACAGACTACCTTCTGAAGAACTCCTATATCAACAATTCAGTCCAGAAAGGAGGGATCTTGGAGGTATCAGGGTGTCTGGAGCATACAGACTCACACAGCATATTAGGGAAGCCAGGGAAAACAAAGGGGACCTGGCAGTACTTTGTCTCGACCTCAAAAATCCCTACTGATCTATACCCCACAAGCTGGTAGAACAAGCACTGAATCGGTATTATATAAGGTGGTTCACCAGGAGGGAAACCCTCCAAAAAACGGATGGAGCAGTGGAGCAGCCAAGGGAATAGAATGATAATAAAACTGTATCACTAAAATTTAATTTATTATACAGAAAAAAGTTTACCCCGAATGGGCAGAACTCCTAACTCTGCCCGCCGCTTTTCTGTGTCACACCAGCACTATGGTCTCGCTGTGGGAGGTAGGGCGCTGTCCCGCTGCCAACTAATCCCCCACCGTAGCGTCCTCTGGCATCCAGCTATTCCAACAGCAGCACAGCTCCCTCTGCCTCTCCACGCACTAGCCGTCGTATTCCCTCGCCACGTACTGCATGCCAACCTGCACCAACGCCGCCCTTCTGCGTCTCAGTGCACGCTCCTTAAATCACCACCGGCTGTCACCTCTCAGGTGTGTCAAATTAGTAAACAGGAAGGGCGGAGTCTCCCCGGGACAATTTAACAGATATAACCAAAACATGCAATGCAAAAAAATAAATAAAACACTCCACATAGACTAAATCTGTCCCAGGTTGCAGGTGGATCCTAAAGGGTCTTGAGGAGATGATTTCTTGGGCATGCATGAGCTTCAAACCCACTAAGTTGAGGTCCCTTGTGCTGAAGAAAGGGAAGGTTACTGATAAGTGTTGCTTCTCACAGGGCACCATCAAGGTACCATCACTTACTGATGCACCCGTGAAAAGCTTAGGTAAGGTTTTTAACTATAGCCTGAAAGATGCTTGCACAAGATAGGAGCAAGCTGTAGGGCACAAGGTCACATGAAGTGAGCTGTGGAAAGCTGAACCCTATCAGACACAATTCTTGATCCAGGTCATATACAACGTGCTACCAAGTCCATCTAACCTCTTCACATGGGGGAAGGTGGAGACACCAGGTTGCCTTCTTTGCCAGAAAGAAGGAACCTTGGAGCACATTCTAAGCTGCTGCCCAAAAGCCCTGTGCGAAGGGCAATGTTGGGTCGGTGTTTCCTAGTTTAGAGACTTATTTATCATGAAGAACACAAGACATAACAGAACAACCAACTCGCTAACGAGGGCAGTTTTGGGTCAGAACCAGCTCTCGGAGCTCACGGTCCTCACCTGAATCCAAACCCTTCAAAGAGCAGCTTCCCTCACAGCTATTTATTAACAAACTGTTACAATACACATCACAGCAAAAGCACCTCCCCTCGTAAGACCCCTCTTGGTTACAAAGACAAGGCACTATGTGTGTGTGTGTGTGTCCTGGGGGTGCGTTTGTGTGATCTCCTGCTCACCAAAAGGATCATAAAAGCAGGAAGCTTACAACACAAGAAACAGATCTGTCAGATAGAATGTATCTGCAATAAAACCTCCCCCAGCACAGAGTGGCTGGAGAGGTGGTCAGAGACAAAGGAATGTCTTGATCCTATAGATTGAACTCAGACCTTACAAATTTAAGAAACACAATGACAACATTCAACAATTAGACTTAACAGGCAATATCGCTGGCGACATGACCAGGTCCTGAAGGCCATAGCGTAATCTATCTGAAGCGGGATCAGTCATAGCAGGAGCGTCTGCCCAGTTAAGAACACAATCACTTTTTATTAAAGCTTGGGAGAAGCCAGCAGTAGCAGTTCCAAACTCATCGCCTGGCCTGTTGGCAACGGCGCACGATTGGTGTTCCAAAAATGCTGTAATACATGTATTATTAGATTTACTATATTAGTTGTACGTGGTTGCACTACACATCCTTGTTGTGGTTTGACTACAGAGAAGAAAAAAATAAATTTTAAAATATAACTCATTCACCAGCAGGACTTTCTTTTATGTGTTATCATTCCCTCCATTTAGACTCAAAGAACTTTCATGTTTAACGTCACATAGTGATGTGAAACTTCCCCCAAATGTGTTGAACCAAATACAAACTAAAAGGAGAGAAATCTATGTAAAAATGTAACATGTAGAATTAAAATACCAGAAAATTCTACTTAAGTATTATAAAAAAAATATTTAGACTTTGTTAATTCTATCCTCTGGATAGCCTCCATATAGTGTGACTATTTCAATAGTTTAAATTTTTTCAGTATTTTCAGTTATTCGTCTAACAATACAAACTCAACATTCATTTTTCTCAGGAGGACTTTCCATTCTTCCTCCCCACTCCAGAGAATACCACTTTGTGAACCAGAAAATGACCTGGACTGAAGCTCAGAGTTACTGCAGAGAACACTTCACTGACTTGGTCACCATCTACAACAGCAACATCAACCAACTGCTTTTCTCAATGACACCAAGGATCAATGCTGGGGCTTGGACAGGGCTCTATAGTGATCCTTACAGCTGGAAGTGGTCCATGGAGGGAAAACTTTTTTATGTTGGCAGTACACATGAATTTTTGATCTGGCCTAACGGCCAACCAGACTGTGCTAAAGCAAAGGAATACTGTGTGGCTCTTCAGGGACAAACACAGATGAATGATAGACCCTGTGGAGATTCTTACCCTTTCCTGTGTTACAATGGTAGGAAAAAAGATTTGTTGCGCTAGTTGTCCCTACTATTTTATGAGATTCATAATGTGTGCTTCAAAATTCATCCTTTCTTTAACCTTTCGCAGCCAGCAGTACAAGTTACATCTTAGTGAAGGAGAGTCGCTCCTGGTCAGCGGCTCAGTCGTACTGCAGGACATACCACACAGACCTGACCAGTATAAGAAGCAAAGAGGAGAAATCCAACATCACACTCACTTTGAATGGATCAGGGGTTCAGTATGTGTGGATTGGTCTCTACAGGGATCCCTGGACCTCCTGGTCTGACAACACAACCTCAACATTCAACAACTGGATCTCTGGTCAGCCTGATAACCCAAATTCAGTTGAATACTGTGGAGCAATGAATTTAATGTCAGGGAAATGGGATGATGGCAACTGTGGCAGCAAAATCTCTTTTTTCTGTTTCACAGGTGAGGTCCAGAATGCAAACACTGTAAGATCCTGTCATCATGTAAAATACTAATGTTTGTGTTTTTATATGTGGTTCATTTTTAGCAGTGACAAAGCAAACAGTGCTGAAAATGAAGCTTCAGTCAGAGGCAGACATGCACAGCACAGAGATCCAGCAGCAGGTTTCACAGCAGGTCAGCAGTTCAGTCACCAACACAAACTTGACACAAGTTCAAACTATGCTTCATGTTTTTCATCATCTGCACATTTTGTCCAGCTGTCAGGCCTCATGCTGTCAGAAGGACTGACAGACTTCAGGATTCGTTGGGGGAAAGTCCAGTGTTACCGTGACGACCAGTAGAAGAATCAGCATGTGGACGGTGACTGCAAAACTGAAGTCTGACTGGACTGAACCACTTCATGTGTGAAGTTAATAACATGCTGTGCTGAGCTGTCTCATCCTTTAAATCTTTCAATATTTCAGAGTGTAAAGTTCCACCAACAGCTCATTTGTTCAGCTGCAGTTGTAGTTTGGTAGAAATTCTTTAATCAGAGGTCCACTCACTAGTTTTCCTGATAGGCTTAGTCTCTTGTTTTGTTTTGCATGTTTTTCAACACTTTAGACACTGTCCTTCTGTGGACGTCACTGCACAGGCTTTGTCTGTGTGCAGTTTGTTAGGATCCATAGTTCTGCTTAATTGTGACAGCAACTTCTGCTGACTTACACAGATGGTGAAGAAGAAAGTGAGGAGAGCCAGAGATCTGCTTGAGGAGGTCAGGGTGGACAAGAAAACATTGCACTGTTTATGTCCTGTTTCTACTTCTACTGTTTGATACCTGAAACAGCCATAAATAACAATCCCAAACCTTACCTGATATAAAACTGGATCATTGTTTTCAAGGGAGTGCAGTTGCAATGCATGCTGGATGTCCTCGTATCTGACACTTTAACTTGACTGTTACTTTGGAGGAGCAGACAAAGTCACAGAGACCTAACTGTAGTAGGCAGGGCAAATGATGGGTAAAGTTTGTGCTGGTGTTGTGTTGCCATAGTTACTGTTGTGATCTTAGTTTTTGACTTGTGTTTTCTCCTGTGTTGACATGTTTGTCTAGTTTTTTTTTTTTTGTAGCTTTCAGCTTTCTTCAATGTAATATTTTAAAGGGTTTTAATGTGTTCTGTGGTTTAAGTCATGTTTATGTGTGCTACAAGTAATAGAAAAGCTATTTGGTTGAAAATGATACATCTATGTAGGCAAGTATAGAAAAAGTAATACAATGCAAGAGATACATATTTTAAAAAATATGGAAACATGCAGGTTTATCAGGGGTTTTTTTGCCTTGTTCAGCTCCTTTTCTTATTTAATAATATTATTTGACTATAGAACATTTACATCTTGCCAATATTGACAATTTTGTTTGTTTCATTCACTTAGCTGGAGTGAACTCATGAAAATAAGGACTATTTTTCTATTAGTAAATGAATGAGTACTTTGTGGGTTTTTACACTGAGTAATAAATCAGGTAACATTGTTACAGATCCATGAACGTAACAATTTTTGATGATGAAGTTTTTTGTTTCTTTGTGTTTTTTTTCTCTCTGTAAGTTTGAGGTTGCTGTTAAAATCAGAGGTATTCAAATGTAAAAGGCCTGAATGTGATTTCTACAATCTAAAAAAGAGCAGCTGTAGTGGAAACAGGAAGTTTGAGAGAAGAGACCTGACTGAAAACTCCAGAGAAATCTTCACATGTTTAGTTAAACTGGTGCTGCGAAGTATGATATATACATGTTGCAGTTATGCTTTATAAGAGAATTGTTTGTAATATATAACTTTTATCAATGATAGTAAAAGGTCTAATCCCAATGTCCCTGCCCAGACTTGGAGGCTGAATGTTGTCCCAGAGGACAACCTGAGCCTGAGGCCTCATAAAATTCTCCTGAATATTTTTCTGTGAGTCTGTATTTTTGCAGACTTGAATTTAACGCATTACTCACAGTTTATAGTGCTGTAATGTTAACGTAATGTCACGGCGAATGGGATGAGCCGTGTGGAGAAAATAAATGAAGATCCAAGAGCAGACACTCATGGAGGTGCGAAGGAGGTTTATTGAAAAGTAAAACACAAGGTGAAAATGGCAAACGGAACTAAAGATAATCTGAACTGGGACAAACTAAACTACTAAACAGCAAACATGAACACGAACATGACGGAGGATGAATGGAGGCATAGGAAGGTGGACGGCAGGGAAAACACACGGAGAATACACAGGAGGTTAAGAGACGGACCAGCGACTAGTATAACAGAAGACACGACTTAAATACACAGGTGGGGAACACATCTGGAAGTAATTTACATGATGAGACATAGGAAGCAAAATTGAATACACTCACATGAGACACGGAGCTTCACAATTCAATTCAATTCAATTCAATTTTATTTATATAGCGCCAAATCACAACAAAAGTCACCTCAAGGCGCTTTATATTGTACAGTAGATCGCACAATAATAAATACAGAGAAAAACCCAACAATCATATCATATGACCCCCTATGAGCAAGCACTTTGGCGACAGTGGGAAGGAAAAACTCCCTTTTAACAGGAAGAAACCTCCGGCAGAACCAGGCTCAGGGAGGGGCGGGGCCATCTGCTGCGACCGGTTGGAGTGAAGAAGGAAAACAGGATAAAGACATGCTGTGGAAGAGAGACAGAGATTAATAACAGACATGATTCGATGCGGAGAGGTCTATTAACACATAGTGAGTGAGAAGGTGACTGGAAAGGAAAAACTCAATGCATCATGGGAGTCCCCGGCAGCCTACGTCTATTGCAACATAACTAAGGGAGGATTCAGGGTCACCTGGTCCAGCCCTAACTATATGCTTTAGCAAAAAGGAAAGTTTTAAGCCTAACCTTGAAAGTAGAGATAGTGTCTGTCTCCCGAATCCAAACTGGAAGCTGGTTCCACAGAAGAGGGGCCTGAAAACTGAAGGCTCTGCCTCCCATTCTACTTTTAAATACTCTAGGAACAACAAGTAGGCCTGCAGAGCGAGAGCGAAGTGCTCTAATAGGGTGATATGGTACCACAAGGTCATTAAGATAAGATGGGGACTGATTATTTAAGACCTTGTATGTGAGGAGCAGGATTTTGAATTCAATTCTGGATTTAACAGGAAGCCAATGAAGGGAAGCCAAAACAGGAGAAATATGCTCTCTCTTTCTAGTCCCTGTCAGTACTCTTGCTGCAGCATTTTGGATTAACTGAAGACTTTTCAGTGAGTTTTTAGGACATCCTGATAATAATGAATTACAGTAGTCCAGCCTGGAAGTAATAAATGCATGAACTAGTTTTTCAGCGTCACTCTGAGACAGGATATTTCTAATTTTAGAGATGTTGCGCAAATGGAAGAAAGCAGTCTTACATATTTGTTTAATATGTGCATTGAAGGACATGTCCTGGTCAAAAATGACTCCAAGGTTCCTCACAGCATTACTGGAGGCCAAGGTAATGCCATCCAGAGTAAGAATCTGGTTAGATACCATATTTCTAAGAGTTTCAGGGCCAAGTACAATAACCTCAGTTTTATCTGAATTAAGAAGCAGACAGTTAGCGGCCATCCAGGTCTTTATGTCTTTAAGACATTCCTGCAGTTTAACTAATTGGTGTGTTACCTGGCTTCATGGATAGATAGAGCTGCGTGTCATCTGCATAGCAGTGAAAATTTATGCTATGTCTTCTAATGATGCTGCCTAGGGGAAGCATGTATAATGTAAATAGAATTGGTCCTAGCACTGAACCCTGTGGAACTCCATAATTGACCTTAGTGGGTGAAGAGGACTCTCCATTTACATGAACAAATTGGAGTCTATTAGATAGATATGGTACAAACCACTGCAGCGCAGTACCTGTAATACCTACAGCATGTTCTAATCGCTCTAATAGGATATTATGATCAACAGTATCAAACGCAGCACTAAGGTCTAGCAGGACAAGCACAGAGATGAGTCCACTGTCAGAGGCCATAAGAAGATCATTTGTAACCTTCACTAAAGCTGTTTCTGTGCTGTGATGAGCTCTGAAACCTGACTGAAACTCTTCAAATAAGCCGTTCCTCTGCAGATGATCTGTTAGCTGTTTGACAACTACTCTTTCAAGGATTTTTGAAATGAAAGGAAGGTTGGAGATTGGCCTATAATTAGCTAAGACAGCTGGGTCTAGAGATGCTTTTTGAGTAAAGGTTTAACTACAGCCAGCTTGAAGGCCTGTGGTACATAGCCGATTATTAGAGATAGGTTGATCATATTTAAGATTGAAGAATTAATTAATGGCAGGACTTCTTTGAGCAGTTTTGTAGGAATGGGGTCTAAAAGACACGTTGATGGTTTAGAGGAAGTAATTATTGAAGTTAACTCAGAAAGATCAATTGGAGAAAAAGAGTCTAACTTAACATTGATGGTATTAAGAGTAGGTGTAGACGATATTACATCTGTGGGATGATTATTGGTAATTTTTTCTCTAATGATAAAAATTTTATTTGTGAAGAAGTTCATGAAGTCATTACTAGTTAACGTTAAAGGGATTGTTGGCTCAGTAGAGCTCTGACTTTTTGTCAGCCTGGCTACAGTGCTGAAGAGAAACCTGGGGTTGTTCTTATTTTCTTCAATCAGTGACGAATAGTAAGATGTTCTGGCTTTGCGGAGGGCTTTCTTATAAAGCAGCAAACTATTTCTCCAGGCTAAATGATGATCCTCTAAATTTGTGACACGCCATTTCCTCTCCAGTTTACGAGTTATCTGCTTTAGGCTACGTGTTTGAGAATTATACCACGGAGTCAGGGACTTCGGATTTGAGACCTTAGTTTTCACAGGAGCTACAGTATCCAGAGTCGTACATAGTGAGGAGGTAAAATTATTAACAAGATAATCAACCTCTGTTGGAGTAGCATTCAGATAGCTGCTCTGCTCTATGTTGGTACAGGGCATTGAAGATGATAACAGTGGGCGGATTATATTCTTAAACTTAGTTAAAGCACTTTCAGAAAGACATCTACTGTGATAAAGTCTACTCTCCACTGCTGTGTAATCAATTATTGTAAATGTAAATGTTATCAGGAAATGATCAGACAGCAGAGGGTTTTCAGGAAACACTGTTAAATGTTCAGTTTCTATGCCATATGTTAAAACAAGATCTAGAGTGTGATTAAAGTGGTGGGTGGGTTCTTTTACATTTTGAGAGAAGCCAATTGAGTCTAATAACAGATTAAATGCGATGTTGAGGCTGTCATTTTTAGCATCTACATGGATGTTAAAATCACCCACAATAATTATTTTATCTGAGCTGAGCACTAAATCAGATAAAAAGTCTGAGAAATCAGAGAGAAACTCTGTGTAAGGCCCAGGTGGACGATAGATGATAACAAGTAAGACTGGTTTCTGAGTTTTACAGCTGGGGTGGACGAGGCTAAGCATCAGGCTTTCAAATGAATTAAAAGTCTGTCTTGGTCTTTCGTTAATTAATAGGCTGGTGTGAAAAATTGCTCCCACACCGCCCCCTCGGCCTGTGCTTCGAGGTTTCTGGTAGTTAGAATGACTCGGGGGTGTTGATTCATTTAAACTAACATAATCATCCTGCTGCAATCAGGTTTCTGTAAGGCAGAGTAAATCGATTTGTTGATCAATTATTAAGTCATGTACTAACAGAGACTTGGAGGAGAGAGACCTAATATTTAATAATCCACATTTCATTGTTTTACTCTTTGGTTCAGATGTGGATACTGTATTGTTCTTTCTTTTTGATTTTTTATGTTTAAGTTGTTTGTTGCTGGTTTTTGGTTTGTTTTTTGTCATTTTGGGAGCTGACACAGTCTCAATCGAGATGGGTTTTTGGGGGGGTAGCAGGAGGAGAGAAGCTGCAGAGAGGCGTGTAAGACTGCAACTCTGCTTCCTGGTCCCAACTCTGGATAGTCATATTTTGGGGGGTTTAATAAATTGGTCCATATTTCTAGAAATGAGAGCTGCTCCATCCAAAGTGGGATGGATGCCGTCTCTCCTAACAAGACCAGGTTTCCTCCAGAAGGTTTGCCAATTATCTATGAAGCCCACATCGTTTCTGGGACACCACTCAGACAGCCAGCAATTTAAGGAGAACATGCGGCTAAACATGTCACTCCTGGTCTGATTGGGGAGGGGACCAGAGAAAAACGGTAAACAAGAAACAACTACACAAAGATGCAGATTAGACACTGAACTAAACCTACAGGAAACACGAGGGCACCAGAACAAAACCTAAGAACTAAACCCTTAACCAGAATAAACTTAAACATAGAATTCTAATAATAATTGACAAAGCACAAGAATCAGAACATAAATTGTAATACAGAAGAATACCAAACATATTCCAAAATCAAACCAAAACATGAGAACTCAAAATGCTGGGTCAAAATGACCATGACACTTAAATAAACACAAAAGAAAAAACTAACTCTTAATCAGAGGGTCGACTTGAGATTGGGCCAAATGCCACACCTGTAGGAAAATAAACTGTAACAGATATAACAGATGTAAAAATGCATTGTTGTACGTCACTGATAAAGATAAAGAGCTTAAACTGTTCTTTTTTTTTTACTTTAAAGTTTTTTCAGCTTATAGTTCACATGCTAAATGATATATGAAAAAAATGTTATTGTTGCACTTTGGCATGTTGCAATGACATAATGTTTTTACTCACAGACTGACATATTAAAGCTGTCCCCATTTGAAATTTTTGACTTTGAGGAAGACGATCTCTGGATGTCTCTGGACAGCTGACAATAGCTGGCTAGTGTAGCCCAGGTTAAATGTTAGGTTTATGTGTCATAATAAAATCCCACTTTCCCTCTGACAAACAGTTTCATTATTTTTTCACATACTATGAGAGTTCATTCACTGGGTTTCAGAGTCCAGCAAAGTTACATCCACTTCAAAGACAGTTTTAAAAAGACGAGCCTTCCACGGATGTGGGAAAACTTCAGTGTGCATTTGGATCTGGTCCCCACAGTAATAGAAACACACCAGCTGGATCTCTGTGCTAGGACTATGCAGTTGAATTGGGAGGGGTAAGAAAACAGATCCCAGTTGACTGCAGTCTACTGACACCTAGTGGTGAAACATTTCACAACATATCAGTTTTATTGACTTGTACCGCTCTTCCAGCCTCGAGCACAGAAGACATTCAAATCAGAGTCTCCCTTAAATGAGATGTTTGGCAAGAAAAGAACAAATAAAAGTCCTGCAGTAAGAAAGACACACTCACATACTCAAACACAATAGCTCTGCACAGAGTGTTAAAAAAAATAACCCACTGTAAATTTAAGGCGGTGCATTTCTGTGTCTCTCAGGCTTTATTTTGCACAGGTGTAGTTTTTGGCCCAGTCCCAGTGTGCACCGTAAAGTTTAATAAATAAACCCTCACTGATTTAAATGACATCACCTAAATTTTAGTAGATTGCAGTAACAGACTTCTTACCTCTCCCAATACAAATGCATAATCCTGCATTGGTTGGATTATGACACCAGTGATTTACCAGTGATGGACACGCAATGCTGATGGTGGCTATAGGAGAGTAACAGAGAAAGAACAGGCCACTGATGGAGAGCAGCGATATCAAAGAGTATAAAACATATTCAATATGGACGTGAGAAGTCATAAACAATACACATATAACTGCTTTAGAGATGATATATCTGTATTATTCACTTAGCTGTAATGCATCACAGCCACAGTCCTTCAACAATGTCACAGGTACAGAGGTTGGAGAATATGTAGATGTTCATGTGGAGCATCAGTCAATTACTCATGAAATTATTATAGCGCTACAGGGGATTAATGAGAGACCAATAGTGGGATGTTAAGATATGGAAAACTTTGCCAAAATTTCATGTGTTTGTAGATTCAGAGGCTTATAGACTTTCAGCCACTAATTTTGCAGGTTAAACAAACACAGTTTCCTTCATTATGCAAAAATCCAGTGGTGGGAGTTATACATTATAGAATGGGATATATCTTCACATCTTCCACATTTCTAATACAAATAATAATTGTATTATCAAATGCTTTCAATCAGAGTGCTGAACAGCTATTTGAAGGTAAAGAGGATAAATAAATAAAAACAATACATTTTAAAAATAAAAAAAAAACAGATAAAAAAAAAAAACAACAACAAAAAGAACCAGTAAAAACTTAAGGCATGGAATAAAGACATGTCGGATAGGATGAACAAGTGGGTTTTTAATTTAGCTTTGAAAACCTCCACAGAGCATGCCTGCCTAATATTTTGAGGGAGGTTGTTCCACAAAGATGGGGCATTAAAAGAAAAGGGACGCTTCAATACTTTTGTTGTGGTTTTAAGAACTTTCAGAAGGCCAGTATCCTGACATCAGAGAGTGGAATGTGCTCTGTCTCCTCTGCTATCAGAACAGCAAGGCCCTAACTCTCTGCACACAATATTCTCTTCATGATTTAGCAGTATGAGATGTCAAGAAACAGTGTAACACATTCAGCGGTATCGGATAATGCAAATGAATTTAACAAATGTAATAGTTATCACCTTCTTCTAATTCAGGAGAATAATGCAAACTAAAACTACATAAGAATTTCACAATCTTTAATTAGGGGTATAACATGTCATAAGATAATGTAATAATCTCACAATAATGTGATATTGGTTCATTAAATCCTGAATCAACATTTAAATATAAATGTATTTTGCCAGAAACGCCAGAATCTCAGGTTAAACGTCATCTTTTGTATTTTTGAAGTTGATGAATTATGAGTTAGTCTTTACCCACTCATGATGTGCAACCAGCAAAGAGCTCAGTATTTCTGGTGTAAAGCATGCACTGTGATAAATGCCACAGTTTTGTATTCAAACTCTTAGTGAGTTGAGACTCCTTCAGTGGGTGATGAAAACTGATTTCAGGCTGCTCTATGTGTTTTATCTGTTGTTGTGAGCACCATCTTCTTCGCTGTGGCGTGCTGGGGTGCAAGCATCAATGCAAAGGAAGCAAACAGACTGAACAAGCTCCTCAGGAAGGCTGAGTCTGTTGTCGGCATGAAGCTGGTAATCATGGACAATGACTCCCACCCCCTCCATAACACACTGGACAATCTGAAGAGCAGTTTCAGCTGCAGATTCCTTCCACCTCACTGTCTGAGAGAATGTTACAGGAGGTCGTTCCTTCCAGCTGCTATTAGACTCTTGAATTTATTTTTTGGGGTCAGGTCCACACATGCGGAAGAGAATTAATCACCTCAATGCATCTCGTCACTTTTGTACACCACAACATATATTTGCACGCATACTTGTCCTTTTATATTAATATGTATATTTATACCTACATTACTGTGTAAACATTTTAGGCAGGTGTAAAAAAAATTGTTGTAAAGAAAGAATATAAAAAAAATGATTGTTTATTGGCACCAAATTTATTCAGCAGTAGGACAACGGCCCCAAACCCACAGCCAAAGTCATTAAGAACTATCTTCAGCGTGAAGAAGAACAAGAAGTACTGGAAGTAATGGTATGGCCCCACAACTGAGGCTCTAGAAACTATCAAACCAGTAAATGAATTAAATACATTTAGTCGCCGCTTTCAATTTTTCAGGTTTTACAGATGTTTTTTCCTGCCTAAAGCCAGCAACTGGTTAGGATTTAGAGACCTAAGCATTCCCACCCCTTAGGTTCACTAACAAACTGAATCATGGAGACACAGACTCCATAACCCTTCCCCACTTGTTTCTCCTAACAACTATGTCTGTTCCGAGAATGACGTCTGAGCTTATTTGCTTTTTTTCATATTTAACAGCTTGATTTTCCTAATGGTTTGCATGTTGGTGAAGCAGAATCATTTTAGCGTAACCTTGTGTGTGTTTCTTTAATCACTGAGGCACGTCATTTACAGAATTCCTGGTTTTAAAAAAGCATAGGTATGGTCATATGGCAAAAAATACCACAATATTTAGTTTTGGGAGTGACAGCACCTCCAGCTGCATGTAGTTGTTTTTTGTTACTAAAAGTCTTTGAAACATGAGCATTATAAATGCCTTGAAACGTTAAATAAAAGTTTAACACTTTGGTGCTACTGCAAAGACGTTTGATGACTGTATAGAAAAAACCTGTTGCCTCACAGGTTCTGTAGAACATATCTGAAAGTCCACTTGCTACTTTTTTGTAAATTACAAATAGGACCACTTGAAGACATTTACATATAGAGTATTCAGTTTGAAGCATTAAATTGAAACATTATCATGTTTAACAATTTTTCGTAAGATCTCCAATTAGAGAAGGTAAGGGGATAATCAGTAAACTGGTCAGACCTCAGAACATACAGTAATAGTTTAGATAAAAGTCTGTTTCTACAGAGAGGTCACTCCCTTCTGGTTTCCTCATTTGACAGTAAAAATATATGAAAAGAACAAACAAAGACCTTCTTAAAAGTCAGCTTCGGTCAACAGAGGAGAAGATAAGCTGTCAGGTAGGATATGCATCATTGATTCTAAAGTTATATTCTTAGATATGTTTATATTATATCCATTATTCTAAAACTTAGAAATGATGATTTAAACCATTTTAAGACGTAATAGTTTTGGAATATTTAAAAAGTATTGAATAGAATTATTTTGGATATGCATATAAACTATATACTTAGCAAATTATTAGACTGGAGATGAGAAACCTTAAATGATAAACACCTTCAATAATAATTACAGTACAATAATAATCATGATGATATATATATATATCTATTATACAGAAGCAAAGAATGGAAGAAACCTGTTTACTGCTCATCCTGCTGCTCTCAGGTCAGTAATATTAATATCTTAAACATTCTAAATGTAGCCTATATACACACAGAGACAGACTGATCTCATTTGGGTAATCAGATTTTTTTTTATGTATTTATTAACACATCAACCACAAGAACAGTCAGAAAATCTTTATCTCCTCCTACCACAACACCTGCATTAATGTTAAATTATCTTCCTTTGTTAATACTTGGAATTTGATTCATTGAATGGCTTTTTGTTGTTATGTATAATCACATCTATTAAACCAAATAGATGTTAAAGCTTAGGCTGTTGATTTGTGGAAATTCTACAGCTTTGGAAATAGTTTTTCTCTTCACTTCTTTTCCTCCTCATTCTTATTATTACTGTTATTAACAACAAGCCAACGTAAACCTATTGTTTGTCCCAAGCCCAGATAAAATGGTGAGAGTTGCATCATTATCGACACCTGACGTCAAATCACTGCCAAATCAAATATGGATTGAATTTCCATCCTGGATGTTAGGGCGCTGAGTTAACACTTGCCAACAACGGTGCCATTACAAAGTGCTGGACTTAGACAAAGGAGGAGGACAGGGGAAGATGTATAAATAGAGAGAGGTAAAGGCTGTATGGTGTGTGAGAGTAAGGATTTTAAATTTAGGGACTATGACTGTGAAGGGAAAGAACTGGCTGATATGTTGCAGATAATGAATGTACATACACTGGTATTGATAGTAAATAAATTAGGAATTGTAAACATAATTAAAAAAAACAGCGCTGCTAAATTGAATTAAGTTCATCTAACATTTTCTTTTATTTGACTTAGTTTAATGTATTATTTCTGATCAACTTAATGATATTTTTAAGTAGTAACCTGCTACTTAAAAATATCATTAAGTTTGACTTATTTATTTCTATTATATGGTGGGCGGTCATCTTTGAAAGGTATTGATTCCTTGGGTCAATTTGACCACAAACATAAAAGACTTATGTCTTTCTGAGAAAAGGAACTTGAGCAAAAGTAAAATGTCCTCGTCTTTTATCGGTTGCTCTCGGGTTCTTGCATTAACATTATGCACAAAGTTTAACAAATCGTTTTTGTTGTTGTTTTTACTTCTGTTTTGAAACATGACATAATGATTTTAAAAACAATTTATGAAAAAATAATGAATTTAGTGGAGCATTAAAATGAAGCATGTATCAACTGCAATCTTTAAAAAGACTCAACTAACATTTCTTTATTCAGCTTTTCAGTGCTTTAAATGCATTTCTCTAATAAAAACCCAACTAGTGAGGACATTTTCGGTCACAGTAAAGATTTAAAAAATGCAATTGTTAGATAAGGGTCACAAGATGGTTAAAGCAAAGAAAAGAGAAATGTACAAATGCACAAACCAGTTTTAAAAAGTAATATCCAATAAATAGGGGTTATATATATATATACACCTGGTTGAGAGTGATGTTGCACTTCAAAACTATAGTGGAAAAAGTTCCTCAAATGACTTACCAGTGAACAAAACAGGGGTTCTTATTAATGAGGAACATTCATCTTTACACAGTTCATGTGCCGATATAGATCCAGTTACAGGAAGTAAAACAGTTTACAGTGCTAAACATTAGAGTATACATGACATGTATACAAGACATGTTTTACCTGTACATACTGGTGACGGATCTCCTTCACTCTTTAACTTTTCCATTCAAATGGCACTTTGTACAATTGTTTCATGCACATTACTTTTCTCTTGAGCACTCTGTCCATTGTTGCAATTGACACAGATCCAACATTGCCAAATACACCGTTATCCTCTATGACAGCGCTTTGGATTTCTTTCAACTTTATTGCATTGTTTGCAATCACCATTACACAAATGGCTTCCTCTTACTGCGGGGTAAGAAGGGGCCGTCTTCCACCTCTGCGAGCCTGTCTTTCAATCCTTTGTGGTGCAGATTACAGTAAAACTACAGTAATGTACACTAAACATGAGATATTATGAAATGTTGGATTACTGTCCAATACTATACATACCTGTTCTGCCTATGAAATGTTTGAATGATTGAATTCACAGTGGTTCTTCCAACATTTGGTTGCACCCTCCGACAAGCCTCATCCACTGTGAAGCTGTGATTGACAACATGGTCAACAAGTGTTGCCCCAATTTCATTAGGAATCTGCCTATGTATTTGCCATCTTCTCCCTCTTCCCCTGTTTTGTTCTGCCAGCATCCTCACCCCTCTTCCCTGATGCTGACCTTCCATTTCTGTGTCACAGAACTGTAGAAATGGTACACACTATGTCCTACTCGGTTCATATATGCTTGCCAATTGAGAGTTCATGGGATTGATGCATGAGTGACTGTGAACAAGAGGCTTGTCATTTGTTACAACTAGAGAGTAGAAATATATGTAAAACAAAACAAAAATTATTTTCTGTTTTTTTCTAGTTTATTATTCTTTTTTTGCAATTTATGTAGTTACTATGCACTTAATGCATACATATTTTAAAAATGTGGGCTATAACGGTTGTATTGATGTGTAGAAACTTGAAATGCTCTGTTAAATATCCCAATTCTTTGATCTTTGGGCGGAAGGAAGAACAACACTCGGTGTATAAAAATGCTCAATCAACAATCTGTCTAAGGAGCTTGGAAAGAAAAGCGTCTGGACTTCTTTAGGTTGCTTGAAGACGTTTCACCTCTCATCCGAGAAGCTTCTTCAGTTCTAAGGGTCAAATGGTGGAGAGTCCCAGATTTAAACCCAGTGGGAGTATCCCCCCAAAGAGGGACAAAGGACCCCCTGATGATCCTCTACTTAATCACATGAGCCAAGGTGTGAAAATAGGTGTGGGTTACAATCAGCCAGGGTTTCAGGTGAGCTCATTAGGAAACCTAGCCCCACCCTATGATGTGATTTCCTGAGGTCTGGGAAGGGATCTCAAAACTGGATCATAGATGGCAGACGGTTGGTGTCGTAAATCACCACCTCTGTTCAAAGATGGTCTCTCACAGTGGACATAAATGGCTTCTTTTACTCCTCTTTCAAACCATCTGTCCGCTCTGTCTAAAATGTGAACGTTGGCGAAATCGGTATTGGTCCGATATATCGGATCGGTCCATCTCTGGTTACAACTAATACTTCACACACCTGCTCGTCAGTAGTAGTAGTCTAGTAGTAGTCCAGTTCACCAACTCAGAGACTCAATAGTCTGGATCAGGGTATCAGAGCACAGTGTCCTGTTTAATTTTTTGTTGTTTAATTTGACTTTTGTGACAATACTGGACTACAAGAAGTTTTTCATTGTTATTCTTTTAGATATGAATGTTAACCAAGCAGGTATTGAAAAATAAGAAAAGATTGGGCCCAGAAGCAGACTTCATGGAGGGGAAAACGGATACTCAAAAGCAGCTTTATTGCTGACTCAAAAGCAAAACAATACAAAAATAATACTGAGATAATATGAACTAAACTCATGGAGAGACACACAGGGAAGCACACAGCAAAAGGGACGACACAGCAGGGGATGACTGAGGACTAAAATACATGACTTAGTAATCAGGAAATGGAAGACAGAAGGGAAACACAGCTGGTACTAATTACACAGAGGAGATGGGGAACAGAGGCTGAACGTAGAGCAGAACTGTCAAAATAAAAGAGGAAGTACACGACAGACACAGAGACCCACACTAGACACTGAACAGAGGAAACACTGAGTACAGGGACAGGAGCAACATGAGACATTACTGACTGGGGAACAACACAAACACGGGGACAGAACTAAACCAACACTAAACATGGGGGCACCAGAACAAAATCTAGGAACTAGGAATTAACAAAGCAAAAAAGGACTAGAGCGCTAACACAGAAACCAAAACAAAAGTAATCAAAAACCATGAAGTCACAGAATAATAATAATAATAATAATAATGATGCAACAAATGCAAAAGATTGGATCACTGACCCAGAACTGTGACGATACTGTTGAACTGATGAAATCTACTTAAAATTTTAAATTAAGCAGCAATCTGTGCAACTGGGTAATCAGCTACGTTAAAATTTTTATATTTTGTCTGACATGTTTTTTGAGATTTTAATGTCCAGTTATTTGACTTTTGTGTAATTAAAAAGGATTACAAAAGTAAAGAAAAAACTATTGAGTTTTGCTAAACAGAAAAAGTTACTCTACTGTACTCATTCCATTTAGGTTATGTTATAAAAATGTTGTAACATTATTAATACTATTAATATTATTAATTGTACATGATTGCGCTACACATAGTTATTGCAGTTTGACTAAAAAGAAAAGAAAAATACACAGAATAAAAAAAATATAGCTCATTCACCAGCAGGACTTTCTTTTGTGTGTTATCGTTTTCTCCATTTAAACTCAAAGAACAGTAACTATTTAAAGGGTTTTAAATTTTTTCAGTCTTTTTCAATAATAAAACAATAAAATCTTTTTATTTTTCTCAGGAGGACTTTCCACTCTTCCTCCCCACTCCAGAGAATACCACTTTGTGAACCAGCTGAAGACCTGGACTGAAGCTCAGAGTTACTGCAGAGAACACTTCACTGACTTGGTCACCATCTACAACAGCAACATCAACCAACTGCTTTTCTCAATGTCACCAAGGATCAATGATTTTGCTTGGATAGGTCTCTATGATGATCGTTACAGCTGGAAGTGGTCCATGGAGGGAAAACTTTTTTATGTTGGCAGTACACATGAATTTTTGATCTGGGCTAACGGCCAACCAGACTGTGCTAAAGCAAAGGAATACTGTGTGGCTCTTCAGGGACAAACACAGATGGATGATAGACCCTGTGGAGATTCTTACCCTTTCCTGTGTTACAATGGTAGGAAAAAGATTTGTTGCCCTAGTTTTCCCTACAATTTTATGAGATTCATAAGGTGTGTTTCAAAATTAATCCTTTTCTGAATCTTTTACAGCCAAAAATACAAGTTACATCTTAGTGAAGGAGAGTCGCTCCTGGTCAGCGGCTCAGTCGTACTGCAGGACATACCACACAGACCTGACCAGTATAAGAAGCAAAGAGGAGAAATCCAACATCACGCTCACTTTGAATGGATCAGGGGTTCAGTATGTGTGGATTGGCCTCTACAGAGATCCCTGGGCCTTCTGGTCTGACAACACAACCTCCATATTCACTAACTGGATGTCTTATCAGCCTGATAATGCAAATTCAGTTGAATACTGTGGAACAATGAATTTAATGTCAGGGAAATTGAATGATGGCAACTGTGCCGTCAGAATCTATTTTTTCTGTTTCACAGGTGAGGTTCAGAATGCAAACACTGTAAGATCCTGTCATCATGTAAAACACTAATGTTTGTGTTTTTATATGTGGTTCATTTTTAGCAGTGACAAAGCAAACAGTGCTGAAAATGAAGCTTCAGTCAGAGGCAGACATGCACAGCACAGAGATCCAGCAGCAGGTTTCACAGCAGGTCAGCAGTTCAGTCACCAACACAAACTTGACACAAGTTCAAACTATGCTTCATGTTTTTCATCATCTGCACATTTTGTCCAGCTGTCAGGCCTCATGCTGTCAGAAGGACTGACAGACTTCAGGATTCGTTGGAGGAAAGTCCAGAGTTACCGTGACGACCATTCAAAGAAGCAGGATGTGGACGGTGACTGCAAAGCTGAAGTCTGACTGGACTGAACCACTTCATGTGTGAAGTTAATAACATGCTGTGCTGAGCTGTCTCATGTTTTTAAAACTTTCAATATTTCAGAGTGTAAAGTTCCACCAACAGCTCATTTGTTCAGCTGCAGTTGTAGTTTGGTAGAAATTCTTTAATCAGAGGTCCACTCACTAGTTTTCCTGATAGGCTCTAGTCTCTTGTTTTGTTTTGCAGCGTCTCTTTCAACACTTTAGACACTGTCCTTCTGTGGACGTCACTGCACAGACTTTTCTGTTTGCAGTTTATTAGGACCCATAGTTCTGTTTCATTGTGACAGCAACCTCTGCTGACTTACACAAATGATGTAGAAGAAAGTGAGGAGACTCAGAGATCTGCTTGAGGAGGTCAGGGAGGACAAGAAAACAGTGTACTGTTTATGTCCTGTTTCTACTTCTACTGTTTAATAACTGTAACAGCCATGAATTCAGTTCAATTCAATTCAATTCAATTTTACTTATATAGCACCAAAATAAGTCACCTCAAGGTGCTTTATATTGTAAGGTAGACCCTACAATAATAAAGTGAGAGAAAAAACCCAACAATCATATGACCCCCTATGAGGAAGCACTTTGGCGACAGTGGGAAGGAAAAACTCCCTTTTAACAGGAAGAAACCTCCGGCAGAACCAGGCTCAGGGAGGGTCGGGGCCATCTGCTGCGACCGGTTGGGGTGAGAGAAGGAAAACAGGATAAAGACATGCTGTGGAAGAGAGACAGAGATTAAACAACTGATTGAACAATCAGTATCAATGAGACCATAACAGTCCAAAATCTTACCTGATATAAATGTGGATCATCGTTTTCAATGAAGTGCAGTTGCAAAGCATGCTGGATGTCCTCATATCTGACGGTGCGTTCACACCGAACGCGATAGAGGCGGCCAGAGCGTCAGGTTTACATGTAAAGTCAATGGAAAGAGCGCGATGACACGCGATTGCGCGTCCGGCGAAAATTTGGAAGCAGATTTGCGTCGCGAAAACGCCAAAACCTGTGAAACGCGCGTCAGTGTACCACGTCTGGCACGTTTGACTAGCGAAAAAAAACACGCGCGTGAGTTTTTGTGTTGCATTTTGTGCATACGCGTGTTTCGCCTCTACCGCTCGAGTTGGAAAATCTGAACTCCGGCGTCAATTCGTGCCGCGACAACCAATCAGGAGGCTGGTGACGTGGCTCTGACCTAGGTACTGACGCGTACTGTCCCGCTATTTTCCCACTGATGTACAAATACCTTTCCGCTAACAAGATAATGTGTTTATTCAGAGGACATCTGCAGGAGAAAGTGGAAGAGCCTCAGGGACACCTATAATAAGGAGAAGAGGATGGAGAAGGAGAAGAGGAGTGGGTCTGCAGCAGGATCGGGGAAGAGATGGAAGTTCTTCGCGGTCATGGGGTTTCTGGACCCCTTCCTCACCCCGCGGGAGACTAGCGGCAATATGGTGCGGACCGTGGAGAACTTCCCCCCCGAGGACCAGGGACAGCCCGGAGAGGCAGCAGGGGAGTGTCAGTCAGAAGGACAAGGTTTACAGTGAATTAATGTAGGCAGTTAATTTATGCGTGTTGTCATATAGGAATATATTTTGTTTATTAATAAAACAGTGGTCTCGCTGTTCACCCGTCACATTTCGCTGATTTTTGTTATTGCACCGTACAGCTTTCAACAATGCGCATTGCATTCTGCAGCCTGATTGACAAATCTCCTCCGTGTCGTGTCTCCTGCGCTTGCCAAACTTATCATGTTTGGTTTTGATAACCATCACGTCCAATAGAAAAAACAGCACAAAAACACTCATAACTATGACCCTCATTCGGAGATACACACCTGCACCGCGAGGGAAAAAGGCGCACGAAAGTGGCGCGCAGACGGAGAAGAAGCATGGCATAATAAAACTTCCTCCCACATTCCTCCCACATTTCCGGTTCACGCGCGTCAAAATATGCAATTTTGACGGGCGATGGATTTTTCTTGGACATGCGTTGAGGTGCGAATGTGCACGCGTCAAATTAGGGCGTTTGGGGCGTTTTCGCTCGCGTCTATCGCGTTCGGTGTGAACACACCCTGACACTTTAACTTAACTGTCACTTTGGAGGCCGGACAAAGTCACAGTCACTCTAGTAAGTACTGCAGGTGGTGGGTAAAGTTTGTGCTGGTGTTGCCATAGTTACTGTTGTGATCTTAGTTTTGACTTGTATTTTCACCTGTGTTGACATGTTTGTCTACTTTTTGTTTTTGCAGCTTTTAGCTTTCTTCATGATATATTTGAAAGGGTTTTAATGTGTTATGTGGTTTCATTCATGTTTTTGTGTGTAACAAATAATACACAGCTATTTGGGCTGAAAATGATAAATCCATGTAGGCAGGTATAGAAAAAGTAATACAAAATGAGAGAGATATATTAAAATAGTAAGTGAACAGAACGGTCGAACCATTATTTATTGCCTTTTATAGATTAATTGCTTATTTAATAATATAATTTGACTTCAACAAATTTATATTTTGTCAATATTGACATCTTTGTTTGTTTCATTAGCTTAGCTATAGTGAACCCATAAAAATAATTTCATTTTATTTATTTAAACTTAATTTGTGGTGTAGGTAATTTAATTGTACTTTTCTGTTAATAAATGAATGAGTCATTTGTGTGTTTTGACACTGAGTGATAAATCAGGTGAAATTGCTACAGATCCATGAAAGTAAAGCTAGTTTGACACTGAAGTTTTTTTTGTATCTTTAGTTTTGTATCCGTCTGTGTAAGTTCGAGGTCCATGTCAAAATCACAGGCATTCAAATGTAAAGGGCCTTACGTTATATGTTAGTTATGAGCATATTCATCAGTGTTGCACTTATGCTTTATAGCAGAGTTTTGTTTAATAGATCACTTTTCACCAACGGTAGTAAAAGTTCCAATCTCAGCGTCCCTGCTCAGACATGAATTACGTATTTACAACCAGGAGAAAGACCTGGCTGTAATTAGCTAACTTATACTACTTGTTAAGTTACTTTGATGTTACTCTGAAATTATCTGAAACACACTGTCTCATAATAAAAACCTGAGGCTACAGCCCTACACACCAACAAATCCCTCTCCTAATGAGGACACATGTGATCTTTCTCTTTGTGTTAGGTATGAACACAAATCAAAGAAGGTGTGACTGGAGTGTATCCCAGCTACCATGGGGAAAGATGCATGGTACACGCTGGAAAGGGCGCCATCCTGTCATTGGTTTAACACAGGGGTGTCAAACTCCAGGCCTCGGGGGCCAGTATCCTGCAGGTTTTAGGTAACACCCTGGGTCAACACACCTGAATCAAATGATTAGTTCATTACCAGGCTTCTGGAAAACTTCAAGACATGTTGAGGCGGTTATTTACCTTTAAATCAGCTGTGTTGTATCAAGGACACATCTAAAACCTGCAGGACACCGGCCCTCGAGGCCTAGAGTTTGACACCGGTGGTTTAAAACATAAAGACGAACAACCATTCACACCTATGGGCAATTTAGAAAGACCAATTAACCTAACCCCAGGTTTTAGGTTCAGAAAAGAACCGGTTCTGTTCCCTGTGAAATAACATAACTAAACTGGAATTAATTTAAAACGTTTGCGGAATCCCACAAAACACACCTTCATTTCTTTTGCTTTATTGTCCCATTCGGCGATCCGTATGATATGAGCGCCCCACGTGACCGCTTACAGCAAACCTCAGCAGAGTAGCGACAGCGGGAGAAGAGTTGCGCGTGCTCAGACATGGCTGCCGTCTTATGAAGCAGACCGAGCTCACATAAAGTAAAGTATCGCTCCTGTTCCTGTCGATCAAACACCAACAACACAGCGTCGCTGTCGCGTCTATCGACCCGCCGCAGCTGAAGCAGCCATGTGTTCACTTGAGTCTCTGAGAGAGTTCATACAGGAGAGGCTGACTGCTGTTTGTCAACAAATCTTCTGCGAGGTTGAGAAAACCATCGTCCAGTATGAGGAGGAGATCCAGCGTCAGCGCAGACTGCTGGATATCAGCCGGAGACCCGACACAAACTACGGCTCAGGTACGGACATGTGTGCTGAGCTCAGGTTCCTCTCTGTTGATGAAGACATGAAAGCTCGTCAGCGGCTCCGGGATTTCTCTGATGTTAGCTGGGAGCAGAAAGCTGTTACCTTGGTGATTAATTTTATTTCAGTCTAATGTGTATAAAATGTCAGACACTGGGCATCAGCTAAAGACTGCAGTCAGGTGTGTTTGGCTTTTTCACAGTCATACTGAAACAATCAGTGAAGTTTGACTTCTGCTTCATCTGTGAGATTATTGTTGAGCAGGATTAAAACCCTGAAAAGAAATAAAAGCCTTGATGCTGATAAAGCAGTGAGTTAAGGCCAGCATGTAGTTCAGGTTTTTAAGTCTTGAGCTGCCCCTGATGTCCTCATATTTTGCTAAACATAAGTAAAATATGTGACCTGAGGGAGGTTCGTATTTCAATAGGATGGAGGTGCAGAGTATATGCAGCTGTAAGTATATAGTCAGTTCCCCCAACTGGGCAAAACACTATAAAAAGGAAAATCTTCATTGCTGTCTCAACCCAAGCTCACCACCACGGTGCATGCAAAAGCGGCAAGAAAAACATGAGTTTCCGTGCAGCGCCTTCGCTGCGCGTAAACCAATCTAAACTACAATCAGTACACACATTGGTGCCTACTGATATAATGAAGAAAAACAACAAACAAATAAACAAAACAACATGGACAGCCACAGCTGTCACAATAATCTTCAGCTCTTCGCTGTCGAGTTAAACCAGTCTAAAACAAATTAAAGACCTCGGCCTGCAGCCAATAATTCACCCAGCCAAAGCAAAGCAGCAGCTTGGCAATCTGTAAATGAAAACAGGACATCACTTACACTGAACAGTTTACCACAGCAGGAATATCCCTGTTCACAAGTTAGGGTCTCACCCTAATAAGTATCGGCAAGTTGTGGCGGAGTGCACTACACATTTCTCCGTAGGAATTAAACAGTGTTTCCTTCTAGAAGAGTAAAAATGGCTTTGAGCCTCTGCCAAACTACAGAAACTCAAGTGGGACATGTTCTGTTGCCTAAAAGGGGAAAACCACCGACCAGGGTCAGGTCCCAGTGTCAGGTCTCACCTGTCACATATAGTAAAAATGCAAAAAATCGAGAACAAAAAGAAGAATTTGAAGCAGCTATTCCAGAGAGTTTAGACTTTCAGTCTTTTTTTTATGCTTTTGTGGAATCCGATTAAGAATAATTAAAGAGACTAAAACACCAAATAATTTTTAATGATTTCATTATTACTATATTGTAATTTTTATTTTTGATGGCACAGCAGGGTAAAATGCCTGTGAAACAAAATTGATAAATTCAGTCTACAGTGTTGTTAAAAAGTCTTTACCCCCCTTCCTGATTTCAGAGACTGTGTCTTTTGGCGTTTACTGGGCGGCTGGCATCCTTGTTGATGCATTGCTGCATCTTCTATTTCAGTCCATTATTACACTCTTAAATCGTACTTCTCATTCCTTCGTCTTTCAGGATCTTGCCAAGCTTGAAATGACCCGTTAACGACCTATTAAATGAGTCATAGACGATTTTGATAGTCGACGTAATCGTGACTAGTCTACTAATGGTGGCAGCCTTATTAGTTAGAAAGCAAAAATGAGCGAATGTGGCATGTCATTTGTTTTTATTTCAAGGAGTTTTTCATCATCTTTTTCTTTATTTCTCTCTTCAGAATTCCAACAGCTTCATGTTTGTGGGAAAGAGGAGCATCTGACAGAACAGCAGGTCTTTAACCAGGAGATGATCTCCAGTGTGGACCAGGAGGATCCAGAGCCTCCACAGATGAAAGAGAGACAGGAGGAGGAACCCTGCAGCAGTCAGGATGGAGAGCAGCTGGGAGTGAAGCAGGAGGCTGACGGCGTCAGAACTGATGATGAGTGGCTGAAACTGCTGGCGACCATCTGGAAACCCGAGATAAAGCTGCACAGAATAGGTTTGTAAAACTGGGATGATTCACAGGAATAAATAAAGGTCAGAACTTTAATAAGCAGCAAGAATGCATTGCTTTTTTGTTCAACTTTGACACTGAACCTACATTGTCTATGTCCAAGAAGACGATGAAGTCTAAAAACCAATTACGCTGCTTCAGTAACAGAGTTGATTGAGATATTAATTGTTCTTAAAAATCCTTGAAAGCACAGAGATATGATATTTCTTTGGAACAGAGATGGGAACAGGTAATTGTTTTGTAAGCCTCAAATCTTTATCCTCAGCTCTGAAGTGAAGTCCCAAGTCTGAAACTAAGAATTTCAAGTCCTGTTTAGTCTTATTTGTTTTAATAATGTTGCAAATATATGACAGATTTAAATAAATGTGTTCTTTCAAAGATCTGTATTTGGGGGGTAAAATATAAACTTTTCAAGTAAATAGGTTCAGGTCTCAAGTCATTGGTTTAGAGGTCAAGTTACAAGTCTGAGAACATTTTTTTCAAGTTAACTCTAAAGTCATAAAATTAATGACTTTTTGTCACACATTTTGCCACACTTACATGTTTCAGATCGTCAAACAAATTTTAATATTAGATATTAAAATTAACAGAGGTTAAGTGAACTTAAAAAACTATAAGTGAACATTGTTTAAAGGAGAAAAGTTATCCAAGCCTTCCTGGTTCTGTGTGAAAAAGGAATAGCCCCCTTATTAAATGATAAGTTAATCACATCTTTTTGAAAGTTGAGTCCAGTTTTACTAAATAAGCTCATGAAAAATGAAGAGCAAACCTGCTGAATCAGGAAGTCACTTAAATAGAACCTTTCTAGAACCAAGAAACCAACACATGGTACCAAAATATGTCTGTGAAGGGTCTCAATCATCCAGGTCATCGTAGTCTTTGCTGCTTCGGGACTTGCAACGCTGGTTGTGGTAAACTGCATCATGAATTCTGCTGTCTACAAAAACGACCCAAAGGAGAATATTCAGCCATCCATTAGAGACGTTCAAGCTGAACAGCACTTCGATTCTGCTGCAGGACAATGATCCAAAACACACCAGCAAGTCTACCTTAAGAAAAACAAAATGACGACTTTGTACTGGCCTAGAAAAAGTTCTAACCTGAATCTGATTAAGATGCTGTGGCGTGACCATAAAAAGCCGGTTTGTCGTAAAGAAGGGTGTTGCCAAAACAGTTCCTTCACAGCTGTAACTGACTCATTGCCATTTAAATCCTTGACTGCAGTTGTTGCTGTTAAGGGTGGCCCAACAGGTTATTATGTTTAGGGGGCAATCACTTTTTCAAACAAGGCTGTGAAGGTTTTGATATTTCACCTTAAAAAGGCAGTTCATACTAAAAACCCAGCCAGTCTGGTTTAATTGCAAGAATTCTGCAAAGATCATTGGGTCAAATTCTCACTATGTAGAGATCTGCTAATCAGTCTGATCAGAATATATTTTCTCAGGTGTTTGTTGTTTAATAAAAAAAAAAAGTTTTTATTTTTCTCTTCAGACCTTCAACAACTAAATGTCTGTGAGGAAGAGGTGGAGAAGGAGGAGCCACTCACAAACCAGGAAAACTATAACGAGGAGAGGCGCTTCAGTGTAGACCAGGAGGACCCAGACCCTCCACAGATTAATGAGGAACAGGAGGATCTCTGCAGCAGTCAGAAGGGAGAGCAGCTGGGAGTGAAGCTGGAGGCTGATACCCTGACGGTGACTCCTGCTTATGAGGAAAGTGACCACAGTAAAGCAGAACCAAACAGTGAGCAAATCTGTCACAGCTCTGCTGAAGCAGAGAGCCGAGATCAGGAAGAAAGTCAGCATGTGGACTCAGGGTCACCTGAAAATGCAGAGGTGAAGACAATCAGACGTCGCAAAAAGAAAAGTGACAGTAATAAAGTCGAAGATCCTGCTCTGTCAGAGAGTCAGGGTCAGAGTGGGGCAATAAAAAAGACTGAACAATGTGACATCTGTGGGAAAAGTTTTCAGTTTAAATCACGCCTGATTGCACACGTGAGATGTCACACAGGTGAGAAACCGTATTCATGTAGCACCTGTGGAAAGGCATTTGTGTTTAAATCCCAACTGAATAGACATATGAGACGCCACACAGGTGAGAAACCATATTCTTGTAGCACCTGTGATAAAACATTTCTCCTTAGATCCGTGCTGAATGCTCATGTAAGAGTTCACACAGGTGAGAAGCCATTTTTGTGTAGCACCTGTGGGAAAGCGTTCACTTCCAACGCACAATTGACCACTCACACAAGAATTCACACAGGTGAGAAACCATATTCTTGTAACACCTGTGGTAAAACCTTTAACTGTACAACCTACCTGACAAAACATATCAGAGTTCACACAGGTGAGAAACCCTATCCTTGTAGCACTTGTGGGAAACAATTTAGTCAATGGATACACATGAATCGCCACATGAGGCGTCACACAGGTGAGAAGCCATATAGCTGCAGCACTTGTGGGAAAAGATTCCCTTACAAATCTGGATTGAAAGTTCACATGAATACACACAGGTGACACGGTTATGTGAAGGCTGCAGAATTTGTGGGAAAAGATTTTGTTAATGAGACGAGTGATAATTTATGTTGCTTAAAAATGTTATATTTAGAAAATGTGGGCCAGAGTCAAAGCAGTGTGTTGGTGGTAGAGCTCACACTGACCAGGAGTCAAATCATTCTGACACCTGAGTAAAAAGATGACCAGTATTCAAATTAGCATTTTCTATCCAACTCTCAGCATTCTTTATAAAGTTCATTACTTTATTCTTATAATTATATCAGACAAATCCTGATGTTACATTTAATGATGGTTTAAATTCAGTGTACTCCTTTTCTTCGAGATCATTGTTCTGATCTGTTCTGATCATTGTTCTTTGAGATCATAATACTGTTGTTTATTAATGCATGTTAAATTTGAAATAGAGATTTCATTCATTACATTTTTTGAAGTGTAATCAGTAACATATGAAAGCAGCATAAGTTGTCTTTTTTCAGTTTTTCTTTGTACATTTCTATAAGAAAACAAAAACATTATTACATTTAGAGAACGTGTACCAGAAAAGTCATTAAATTTGTGTTTGGTTGTTTATTTTTGTGTTGCAACAATGGTTTTTGACAATAAATTCTATACCATTGCAAAGCCTATTTACTTCTCTTTTAAATGGAAGCACATTTATAAGGAACATTTTATTCATTGGTTGAGCAGCAGAGTTGAGGATGTAGATTGCATCCATGACAAACAGCTTATTCTGCTATTGTGTCATAATTTTTAGCTTCCAGAGACCAGGTGCTGACATCAGGTGCCTGATCGGCTCCTGACTAGCAGAATCTGTGAGCATGGACCCTGATACAGCAGTCAGATGTAGCAACTTCAACCTGCTATTCCACAAAACCAAGTTTCAGCATTATTTGTAGTGAGACAAAGTACTTTTTGTGCTTAGTTGATTTATTTCAGCAAGAAACCTAAAGTAATCAACTTGTACAGATACAGCAAAATCACTGTGAAGGAGTCCTCACCGATTACCAGCTGATGGGCCACTGTAATGATGTAATATGACATGGAAGATGCAAAAGACCTTAATAATCAGATGAGCTGTAATGAAGAAATGCTTTTTCAACAGTGGGAAGGAAAAACTCCCTCTTAACAGGAAGAAACATCGAGCAGAACCTGGCTCAGGGAGAGGCGGCCATCCTCGATCGTATCAGGATAAACACGCCGTAGAAGAGAGCCAGAGATGACTAATGATAACTAATGATTAAATGCATAGAGATTCGTAAACACATACTGGGTGAATAGCGCTCAGTGCATCATGGGAATCCCCCACCAGCCTATGCCTATTAAGGCATAACTAAAGGAGGATTCAGGGTCAGGAGCAGTTATGTACAGCTACTTTTAATACTACTGATATTTATTTAGACTCTTTATCTCTGATTGATCTTTCTCAGTTAACTTCAATAATTACTTCCACCGAATCATCAAGGCTGCTTAAAGAAGTTGTAACATTAATGAATGATTCAGTTCTACATATGTTGAATCTTTCCCTGTTACTGGACTCACATGTCCTCTACCAGAATCTCTAAACAGGTCTGCAGAAGCAGAATCCCTACAGTTCACAGCACAGTGTGCGTGCTGTGCAGTGAGTTTGTATGTTTGAGTGTTTGGAACATCCTTTGTCCAGTCCCCAAACCTTTGATTCAGAAAACTGATCAGAGGTTTGCACAAACTTTAGTCAACCCCCCCATTGTGCTCCAGTCAAATTGGATTGATTTAAAGTTTTTATGTCTGAAATAACTCTCTGGATAACTGCTTTTTGTCATGTAATTGGATTGCACTGTCAGGCCTCAACCCTGACCTGAAAATTTCAGTGTTTCACCTGAAGGCTAAGTTTCTGCTCGTCTAGCTCTTAGGGTCACTGAAGCATGCAACTGATCACATAAAGCTGGAACTCTCTTAGGGGAAAAACTGAAAAACGAAACAACAAAGAAATAAAATTAATTTTTGCTCAGCAGATTATAACAGCTAAAAACAGGAAATTTGCATTAATTGGATGACCTATATCAAATATATTCGAACCCAACAATAACACCTCTCACTATTGCCAATATTAACAAAACTAAAAAGAGTAGGCCAAGTTATAAAAAAGGCAATGTGGCAAAATGTTGTAATAAAACTATTACAACACTAACATTTGAGTAGAAAACGTTTTTTAACTGTAAAAAAACATATTTAAAAAATTATTTTCATAACTTTTCTTAATGCATGCTCAATCACCCAGGTAAGTAAAAACCGAAAAGTCTTGATCAAACACCACTGATCGATAGATTTTGATTGATTGCTGTGACAATTTGAATATTAATGATCACAAGGCTGAGGTTACAATGGTAGGAAAAATGACTTGTTGCCATAGTTATCCCTACAATTTTATGAGCTTCATAACGTGTTTCAAAATTCATCCTTTCTTGAATATTTGACAGCACAAAATACAAGTTACATCTTAGTGATGGAGAGTCGCTCCTGGTCAGCGGCTCAGTCGTACTGCAGGACATACCACACAGACCTGACCAGTATACAGGGCTGGACTGGGACAAAAAATCGGCCCGGGCATTTTGACTAGAGACCGGCCCACCAGGATAGAGATTGAAAATGTGACATCATTCAGGGGTAAAACCGCAAAGGATTATGGGAACTTGAGGCAAGAGGTACTAGCGCACGCAGGCTTTCAAT
The DNA here is from genome assembly GCF_036321145.2 of Pelmatolapia mariae. Classification (NCBI taxonomy): domain Eukaryota; kingdom Metazoa; phylum Chordata; class Actinopteri; order Cichliformes; family Cichlidae; genus Pelmatolapia; species Pelmatolapia mariae. Next base: position 17,743,843 of record NC_086229.1, on the reverse strand, counting down.
TGAACTCAGTTACACAGCGATAAAAAGAAACCCAAAAAATGGCAAGAAGCTGTTGTATTATTAACTGCAATAGCCGGTCACATGACAGCCGCGGGAAGCTGACGGGCAAAGAGATCTTTTTTTTTTTTTTTTTTTATTGGATTACGTCGTTGAAGAGAAATTTTTTAAGCCATGTTTTCGAAGTAAGAGCAGACGGATGGTCTGGATATACCAAATATAACGTCTCAGAACACTCCAGCTCACATGTTAGTCTGCTCAAAGCATTCCCACAAAGGACAGTGTTTTGTAGTAGTTAATACTTCAGTTTTCTTAACATAATTGGTGATATAGGTTACAAGCAAGTCTGGCGCGGAACAGAAATTGTCGCGCTATGCTCCTTTATTTATTGTGCATAAATAGTGAATTGTCCTGACAGACTATTGCGTTTCGCTTCTGTTATTACCACGGTACATTGACAAAAACATATACTTTTATTCACAGGATAAAACAGTTGTTTTGTATCACTAATTGTCCAGTGCGATTACAACATACAATATTACTGTCACTGCTACATTTCTGTAATGCCTACCAGAAATTATTTCCACTACTAATTAATTACTGTTGAGCTCAAAGGTTATATTAATAAACGGTTAACGAATGTGTATTTATGACGACGATTTGTGAGACTGGTAAACTTACGATACGTACGATGGTCTTTCATTCTACACTGTGCATTTCAAGGTCGGTAAACTGTACCTGGGCTTGTTGCAGTGACCTGAAGTTACTAAAAACTTCATGAGTGTATGCACTCACTCCAAGAACAGTATAATTATAAATCTGAGCGTGGTGACAGTCTTTTGTCCACTCTGTGTGCTTGTAAGGGTCTGACCCTTTCACTCCTTTGATTTTTTCCTGGTATCTTTTCTTTGCCTCTTTGTCGAGTCTGTCTTTGTACAGACCGGCATTGTTCTCCTCCGTTTTGTACATTCCTTTTTTGTGCGGCAAAGAAAAACCAAGAAGGTATTGGAACCGGAGAATGAATGTTTTGCGGTGCTGCAAATGCTTGCATTTGATGCGGTACTTGGATTGTTTTGCCTCGAGTTCCCGGCATGCAATGCACGAAAGTCACGTGATCTGTCAATCACTATAGGAAAAACCTTAAATTAAGACCAAGAACACTACAGGTGAGACATGATCATTAATTAATATTAAAATTAATAAATGACAGATTTAGTGATATTTTCATAAACACCTCCTTTCCTTTTTTTGTTCTCCATTTTCTTTAGTTCATCTATAAGATTGCTAAACAAGGGGGAGGGTGCATCCGGCCTCCTCGGCTGTAATTGGTCCAGCCCAGAGTCGATCATGACCAATTGGCCAATCCAACACCTTTCATTATATATACCCTTCCTAAAAATAAATAAATAAATAAATAAATAAATAAAATCCATCGGCCCATAAAAACAAAAAATCGCCAGCGGCCCGGTATGCCCGATGGCCAATCCAGCTATGCCAGTATAAGAAGCAAAGAGGAGAAATCCAACATCACGCTCACGTTGAATGGATCAGGGGTTCAGTATGTGTGGATTGGCCTCTACAGGGATCCCTGGGCCTTCTGGTCTGACAAAACAACCTCCACATTCAATAACTGGATCTCTGGTTAGCCTGATACCCCAAATTTAGTGGAGTACTGTGGAACAATGAATTTAATGTTAGGGAAAAGGGATGATGGCAACTGTGGTGTCAGAGTCTATTTTTTCTGTTTCACAGGTGAGGTCCAGAATGCAAACACTGTAAGATCCTGTCATCATGTTAAATAATAATGTTTGTGTTTTTATATGTGATTCATTTTTAGCAGTGACAAAGCAAAAAGTGGTGAAAATGAAGCTTCAGTCAGAGGCAGACATGCAGAGCACAGAGATCCAGCAGCAGGTTTCACAGCAGGTCAGCAGTTCAGTCACCAACACAAACTTGACACAAGTTCAAACTATGCTTCATGTTTTTCATCATCTGCACATCTTGTCCAGCTGTCAGGCCTCATGCTGTCAGAAGGACTGACAGACTTCAGGATTCATTGGGGGAAAGTCCAGAGTTACCGTGACAACCAGTTGAAGAAGCAGGATGGGGACGGTGGCTGCAAAACTGAAGTCTGACTGGACTGAACCACTTCATGTGTGACGTTAATAACATGCTGTGCTGAGCTGTCTCATCCTTTAACTCTTTCAATATTTCAGAGTGTAAAGTTCCACCAACAGCTCATTTGTTCAGCTGCAGTTGTAGTTTGGTAGAAATTCTTTAATCAGAGGTCCACTCACTAGTTTTCCTGATAGGCTCTAGTCTATTGTTTTGTTTTCCAGCATCACTTTCAACACTTTAGACACTGTCCTTCTGTGGACGTCACTGCACAGACTTTGTCTGTGTGCAGTTTATGGGTCCATAGTTCTGTTTCAGTGTGACAGCAACCTCTGCTGACTTACACAAATGATGGAGAAGAAAGTGAGGAGACTCAGAGATCTACTTGAGGAGGTCAGGGAGGACAAGAAAACATTGTACTGTTTATGTCCTGTTTCTACTTCTACTGTTTAATAACTGTAACAGCCATGAATTCAGTTCAATTCAATTCAATTTTACTTATATAGCACCAAAATAAGTCACCTCGAGGTGCTTTATATTGTAAGGTAGACCCTACAATAATAAATTCAGAGAAAAAAAACAATCATATGACCCCCTATGAGCAAGCATTTTCATGACAGTGGGAAGGAAAAACTCCCTTTTAACAGGAAGAAACCTCCGGCAGAACCAGACTCAGGGAGGGGCGGCCATCTGCTGTGACCAGTTGGGGTGAGAGAAGGAAAACAGGACAAAGACATGCTGTGGAAGAGAGACAGAGATTAAACAACTGATTAAACAATTAACAGCTATCAATGAGACCATAACAGTCCCAAACCTTACCTGATATAAATGTGGATCATAGTTTTCAATGGAGTGCAGTTGCAAAGCATGCTGGATGTCCTCGTATCTGACACTTTAACTTAACTGTTACTTTGGAGGCACAGACAAAGTCACAGTCACTCTAGTAAGCACTGCAGGTGGTGGGTAAAGTTTGTGCTAGTGTTGCCATAGTTACTGTTGTGATCTTAGTTTTGACTTGTATTTTCACCTGTGTTGACATTTTTGTCTACTTTTTGTTTTTGTAGCTTTCAGCTTTCTTCATGATATATTTGAAAGGGTTTTAATGTGTTCTGTGGTTTCATGCATGTTTTTGTGTGTTACAAATAATACACAGCTATTTGGTTGAAAATGATAAATCCATGTAGGGAGGTATAGAAAAAATAAATACAAAATGAGAGAGACAAATTAAAATAGTAAGTGAACAGAACGGTCGAACCATTATTTATTGCCTTTTATAGATTAATTTCTTATTTAATAATATAATTTGAGTTCAACAAATTTATATTTTGTCAATATTGACATCTTTGTTTATTTCATTAGCTTAGCTAGAGTGAACCCATGAAAATGATTTGATTTTATTCATGTGAACTTAATTTGTGGTGTAGGTAATTTAATTGTACTTTTCTGTTAATAAATAAATAAGTCATGTGTATGTTTTGACACTGAGTGATGAATCCATTGAAATTACTACAGATTCATGAAAGTAAAGCTAGTTTGATACTGACACTTTTTTTGTTTCTTTAGTTTTGTATCCGTCTGTGTAAGTTTAAGGTCCATGTCAAAATCACAGGCATTCAAATGTAAAGGGCCTTAAGTTATATGTTAGTTATGAGCATAGCTGGACTGGCCATCGGGCATACCGGTGGGACGATGGATTGTTTTGTTTTTTGTTTTTTTTTTGTTTTTTTTTTAAGGAAGGGTATATGAAAGGTGGTGGATTGGCCAATTGGTCATGATCGACTCTGGGCTGGACCAATTACAGCCGAGGAGGCCGGATGCACCCTCCCCCTTGTTTAGCAATCTTATAAACGAACTAAAGGAAATGGAGAACAAAAAAAGGAAAGAAGGTGTTTATGAAAATATCACTAAATCTGTCATTTATTAATTTTAATATTAATTTCTACCATGTGTTGTAGATAGTTCAGGAGGTGAACTCGACCAAGCAGTCTTTTTGTTTCCGCTGTGTACTGTTTAAAATCCAGAATAGGGAGGATGGTGTAGGTTTACGTTTATTAGATTGATACATATATACCAACAAGGCAGTGTACATCAAAGCAGTTGTTTTCATGCAAAGGCTTTATGGTTTTTCCTATAGCGGTTGACTGATCACGTGACTTTCGTGCATTGCATGCCGGGAACTGGTGGCAAAACAGTCCAAGTACCGCATCAAATGCAAGCATTTGCAGCACTGCAAAACGTTCATTCTCCGGTTCCAATACCTTCTTGGTTTTTCTTTGCCGCACAAAAAAGGAATGTACAAAACGAAGGAGAACAATGCCGGTCCGTACAAAGACAGACTCGATGAAAAGGCAAAGAAAAGATACGAGGAAAAAATTAGAGGAGTGAAAGGGTCAGACCCTTACATGCACACAGAGTGGACAAAAGACGTTAGCGTGCTGCCTAACTTTCACCAGGCTCAGATTTATAATTATACGGTTCGTGGAGTGAGTGCATACACTCATGAAGTTTAGTAACTTCAGGTCACTGCAACAAGCCCAGGTACAGTTCTGGACAATTTGCCTCTATCTCTATCCTGGTGGGCCGGTCTCTAGTCAAAATGCCTGGACCGATTTTTTGTCCCAGTCCAGCCCTGGTTATGAGAATATTCATCAGTGTTGCACTTATGCTTTATAGTAGAGTTTTGTTTAATAGATCACTTTTCAAAAATGGTAGAAAAAGTTCCAATCTCAGCGTCTCTGCTCAGACATGAATTACGTATTTACAGCCTGGAGAAAACCTGGGTGTAATTAGCTACCTTATAATGCTTGTTAAGTTACTTTCATGTTACTCTGTAAAAATGATCTGAAACACGCTGTCTCATAATAAAAACCTGAGGCTACAGCCCTACACCAAGAAATCCCTTTCCTAATGAGGACACATGTGATCTTTCTCTTTGTGTTAGGTATGAACACAAGGCAAAGAATGTGTGGCTGGAGTGTATCCCAGCTACCATGGGAAAAGATGCATGGTACACTGGAAAGGGCGCCATCCTGTCATTGGTTTAACACAGTGGTGTCGCACTCCAGGCCTCGGGGGCCAGTGTCCTGCAGGTTTTAGATAACACCGTGTGTCAACACACCTGAATCAAATGATTAGTTCATTACCAGGCTTCTGGAAAACTTCAAGACATGCTGAGGCGATTATTTACCTGTAAATCAGCTGTGTTGTATCAAGGACACATCTAAAACCTGCAGGACACCGGCCCTCGAGGCCTAGAGTTCCACACCGGTGGTTTAAAACATAAAGACGAACAACCATTCACACCTATGGGCAATTAAGAATGACCAATTAACCTAACCCCAGGTTTTAGGTTCAGAAAAGAACCGGTTCTGTTCCCTGTGAAATAACATAACGAAACTGGAATTATTTTAAAATGTTTGCGGAATCCCACAAAACACACCTTCATTTCTTTTGCTTTATTGTCCCATGCGGCGATCCGTAGGATATGAGCGCCCCACGTGACCGCTTACAGCAAACCACAGCAGAGTAGCGACGGCGGGAGAAAAGTTGCGCGTGCGCAGACGTGGCTGCCGTCTTATGAAGCAGACCGAGCTCACATAAAGTGAAGTATCGCTCCTGTTCCTATCGACCAAACACCAATAACACAGCGTCGCTGTCGCTTCTATCGACCCGCCGCAGCTGAAGCAGCCATGTGTTCAGCTGAGTCTCTGAGAGTGTTCATACAGGAGAGGCTGACTGCTGTTTGTCAACAAATCTTCTGCGAGGTTGAGAAAACCATCGTCCAGTATGAGGAAGAGATCGAGCGTCAGCGCAGACTGCTGGATATCAGCCGGAGACCCGACACACACTCACACGGCTCAGGTACGGACATGTGTGCTGAGCTCAGGTTCCTCTCTGTTGATGAAGACATGAAAGCTCGTCAGCGTCTCCGGGATTTCTCTGATGTTAGCTGGGAGCAGAAAGCTGTTACCTTGGTGATTAATTTTATTTCAGACTCTAATTTGTAAAACTGTCAGACACTGGGCAACAGCTAAAGACTGCAGTCAGGTATGTTTGGCTTTTTCACAGTCATACTGAAACAATCAGTGCAGTTTGACTTCTGCTTCATCTGTGAGATGATTGTTGAGCAGGATTAAAACCCTGAAAAGAAATAAAAGCCTTGATGCTGATAAAGCAGTGAGTTAAGGCCAGCATGTAGTTCAGGTTTTTAAGTCTTGAACTGCCCCTGATCTCCTCATATTTTGTTAAACATAAATAAAATATGTGACCTGAGGGAGGTACCTATTTCAATAGGATGGAGGTGCAGCGTATATGCAGCTGTAAGTATATAGTCAGTTCCCCCAACTGGGCAAAACACTATAAAAAGGAAAATCTTCATTGTCGTCTCCACTCAAGCTCACCACCACGGTGCATGCAAAAGCACCAAGAAAAACATGAGTTTCCGTGCAGCGCCTTCGCTGTCTGCAACGATATATTGAAGAAAACAAAAAGTAAACCACTCTAAACTACAATCAGTACACACATTGGTGCCTACTGATATAATGAAGAAAAACAACAAACAAATAAACAAAACAACATGGACAGCCACAGCTGTCACAATAATCTTCAGCTCTTCGCTGTCGAGTTAAACCAGTCTAAAACAAATTAAAGACCTCGGCCTGCAGCCAATAATCCACCCAGCCAAAGCAAAGCAGCAGCTTGGCAATCTGTAAATGAAAACAGGACGTCACTTACACTGAACAGTTTACCACAGCAGGAATATCCCTGTTCACAAGTTAGGGTCACACCCTAATAAGTATCGGCAAGTGGTGGCAGAGTCCACTACACATTTCTCTGCAGGAATAAAACGGTGTTTCCTTCTAGAAGAGTAAAACTGGCTTTGAGCCTCTGCCAAACTACAGAAACTCAAGTGGGACATGTTCTGTTGCCTAAAAGGGGAAAACCTCCGACCAGTGTCAGGTCTCGCCTGTCACATATAGTAAAAATGTAAAAAATCGAGTACAAAAAGAAGAATTTGAAGCAGCTATTCCAGAGAGTTTAGACTTTCAGTCTTTTTTTATGCTTTTGTGGAATCCGATTAAGAATAATTAAAGAGACTAAAATACCAAATAATTTTAATGATTTCATTATTACTATATTGTAATTTTTATTTTTGATAGTTGACGTAATCGTGACTAGTCTACTAATGGTGGCAGCCTTATTAGTTAGAAAGCAAAAATGAGCGAATGTGGCATGTCATTTGTTTTTATTTCAAGGAGTTTTTCATCATCTTTTTCTCTATTTCTCTCTTCAGAATTCCAACAGCTTCATGTTTGTGGGAAAGAGGAGCCTCTGACAGAACAGCAGGTCTTTAACCAGGAGATGATCTCCAGTGTGGACCAGGAGGATCCAGAGCCTCCACAGATGAAAGAGAGACAGGAGGAGGAACCCTGCAGCAGTCAGGATGGAGAGCAGCTGGGAGTGAAGCAGGAGGCTGATGGCATCAGAACTGATGATGAGTGGCTGAAACTGCTGGCGACCATCTGGAAACCCGAGATAAAGCTGCACAGAATAGGTTTGTAAAACTGGGATGATTCACAGGAATAAATAAAGGTCTGAACTTTAATAAGCAGCAAGAATGAAAATTTGTCACTGAACCTACATTGTCTGTGTCCAAGAAGACGATGAAGTCTGAAAACCAATTACGCTGCTTCAGTAACAGAGTTGATTGAGATATTAATTGTTCTTAAAATTCCTTGAAAGCACAGAGATATGATATTTCTTTGGAACAGAGATGGGAACAGGTAATTATTTTGTAAGCCTCAAATCTTTATCCGCAGCTCTGAAGTGAAGTCCCAAGTCTGAAACTAAGAATTTCAAGTCCTGTTTAGTCTTGTTTTTTTAATAATGTTACAAGTATATGACAGATTTAAATAATAGACCATGTTTTCTTTCAAAGATTTGTAGTATTTTTGGGGTAAAATATAGTTTTCAAGTAAATAGGTTCAGGTCGCAAGTCATTGGTGTAGAGGTCAAGTTACAAGTCTGAGAACATTTTTTTTCAAGTTAACTCTAAAGTCATAAAATTAATGACTTTTTGTCACACATTTTGCCACACTTACATGTTTCAGCTCATCAAACAAATTTTAATATTAGATATTAAAATTAACAGAGGTTAAGTGAACTTAAAAAACTATAAGTGAACATTGATTAAAGGAGAAAAGTTATCCAAGGTTCTGTGTGAAAAAGGAATAGCCCCCTTATTAAATGATAAGTTAATCACATCTTTTTGAAAGTTGAGTCCAGTTTCACTAAATAAGCTCATGAAAAATGAAGAGCAAACCTGCTGAATCAGGAAGTCACTTAAATAGAACCAAGAAACCAACACATGGTACCACATGAATTCTGCTGTCTACAAAAACGACCCAAAGGAGAATATTCAGCCATCCATTAGAGACGTTCAAGCTGAACAGCACTTTGATTCTGCTGCAGGACAATGATCCAAAACACACCAGCAAGTCCACCTTAAGAAAAACAAAATGACGACTTTGTACTGGCCTAGAAAAAGTTCTGACCTGAATCCGATTAAGATGCTGTGGCATGACCATAAAAAGTCGGTTTGTCGTAAAGAAGGGTGTAGCCAAAACAGTTCCTTCACAGCTGTAACTGACTCATTGCCATTTAAATCCTTGACATGTTTACACATTTATAAATACAGAGAATACAAAAGGGATACATAGAATAAATGGGAATAAGAATACAAGGGAACGGCACATTTCAAGTATTGTGAGTCTATTACACTGCTGGATTGCACAATGAAAAGGCACTACAGCTACTTGTTCCCCCCTCCTCTGTCCCTGTTTCCCCTCCAGAGAGGAGTTAAACAGTTTGATGGCGTGTGGGACAAAAGAGTTTTTAAGTCTGCTGGTCCTTGACTTTGGGAGAAGCAACCTGTCACTGAACAGACTCCTCTGGTTGTTTATGGCCGTGTGCAGAGGATGCAGAGGCTGCCCAGCATGGTCCATAATATCCATATTGCACCTTAATTTGTTTTTAGAGGTTCGTGGAACTGCATCATGAATTCTGCTCTCTACAAAAATGACCCAAAGGAGAATATTCAGCCATCCATTAGAGACGTTCAAGCTGAACAGCACTTCGATTCTGTTGCAGTTGTTGCTGTTAAGGGTGGCTCAACCAGTTATTATGTTTAGGGGGCAATCACTTTTTTAAACAAGGCTGTGAAGGTTTTGATTTTTCACCTTAAAAAGGCAGTTCATACTAAAAACCCAGCCAGTCTGGTTTAATTGCAAGAATTCTGCAAAGATCAGTGGGTCAAATTCTCACTATGTAGAGACCGGCTAATCAGTCTGATCAGAATATATTTTCTCAGGTGTTTGTTGTTTTATATTAAAAAAATGTTTTCATTTTTGTCTTCAGACCTTCAACAACGAAATGTCTGTGAGGAAGAGGTGGAGAAGGAGGAACCACTCACAAACCAGGAAAACTATAACGAGGAGAGGCGCTTCAGTGTGGACCAGGAGGACCAGGAGGACCCAGACCCTCCACAGATTAATGAGGAACAGGAGGATCTTTGCAGCAGTCAGAAGGGAGAGCAGCTGGGAGTGAAGCTGGAGGCTGATACCCTGACGGTGACTCCTGCTTATGAGGAAAGTGACCACAGTGAAGCAGAACCAAACAGTGAGCAAATCTGTCACAGCTCTGCTGAAGCAGAGAGCCGAGATCAGGAAGAAAGTCAGCATGTGGACTCATGGTCACCTGAAAATTCAGAGGTGAAGACAATCAGACGTCGCAAAAAGAAAAGTGACAGTAATAAAGTCGAAGATCCTGCTCTGTCAGAGAGTCAGGGTCAAAGTGGGGCAATAAAAAAGACTGAACAATGTGACATCTGTGGGAAAAGTTTTCAGTTTAAATCACGCCTGATTGCACACGTGAGATGTCACACAGGTGAGAAACCGTATTCATGTAGCACCTGTGGAAAGGCATTTGTGTTTAAATCCAAACTGAATATACATATGAGACGTCACACAGGTGAGAAACCATATTCTTGTAGCACCTGTGGTAAAACCTTTAACTGTACAACCTACCTAAACAGACATGTAAGAGTTCACACAGGTGAGAAACCTTATCCTTGTAGCACCTGTGGTAAAACGTTTCTCCTTAGATTCCTGCTAAATGCTCATGTAAGAGTTCACACAGGTGAGAAGCCATTTTTGTGTAGCACCTGTGGGAAAGCGTTCACTTCCAATGCACAATTGACCACTCACACAAGAGTTCACACTGGTGAGAAACCATATTCTTGTAACACCTGTGGTAAAACCTTTAACTGTACAACCTACCTGACAAAACATGTCAGAGTTCACACAGGTGAGAAACCCTATCCTTGTAGCACCTGTGGGAAACAATTTAGTCAATGGATACACATGAATCGCCACATGAGGCGTCACACAGGTGAGAAGCCATATAGCTGCAGCACTTGTGGGAAAAGATTCCCTTACAAATCTGGATTGAAAGTTCACATGAATACACACAGGTGACACGGTTATGTGAAAGCTGCAGATCTGTGGGAAAAGATTTTGTTAATGAGACGCGTGATAATTTATGTTGCTTAAAAATGTTATATCTAGAAAATGTGGGCCAGAGTCAAAGCAGTGAGCTCACACTGACCAGGAGTCAAATCATTGCGACACCCGAGTAAAAAGATGACCAGTATTCAAATTAGCATTTTCTTTATATCAGCATTCTTTATAAAGTTCATTACTTTATTCTTATAATTATATCAGACAAATCCTGATGTTACATTTAATGATGGTTAAAATTCAGTGTGCTCCGTTTCTTCGAGATCATTGTTCTGATCTGTTCTGATCATTGTTCTGAGATCATAATACTTTTCTTTATTAATGCAAGTTAAATTTGAAATAGAAATTTCATTCATTACATTTTTTGAAGTGTAATCAGTAACATATGAAAGCAGCATAAGTTGTCTTTTTTCAGTTTTTCTTTGTACATTTCTATAAGAAAACAAAAACATTATTACATTTAGAGAACGTGTACCAGAAAAGTAATTAAATTTGTGTTTGGTTGTTTATTTTTGTGTTGCAACAATGGTTTTTGACAATAAATCCTTTACCATTGTATAGCCTATTTACTTCTCTTTAAATGGAAGCACATTTATAAGGAACATTTTATTCATTGGTTGAGCAGCAGAGTTGAGGATGTAGATTGCATCCATGACAAACAGCTTATTCTGCTATTGTGTCATAATCTTTAGCTTCCAGAGACCAGGTGCTGACATCAGGTGCCTGATTGGCTCCTGACTAGCAGAATCTTGGACCCTGGACCCTGATACAGCAGTCAGATGTAGCAACTTCAACCTGTTATTCCACAAAACCAAGTTTCAGCATTATTTGTAGTGAGACAAAGCACTTTTGTGCTTAGTTGATTTATTTCAACAAAAAACATAAAGTAATCAACTTGTACAGATACAGCAAAATCACTGTGAAGGAGTCCTCACCGATTACCGGCTAATAGGCCACCGTAATGATATCCCCGTCTATGACATGGAAGATGCAAGCATGACTAATGATGATGCTAAGAAAAAACTGTGGTAATGTCTTGTGTATTCAGTAGGGGGGGCAGTGTTTACATTCATTTACAGGCCTGCAACATTATATACTTATAATTGTTCCATTTGTTCAGGAATCTCATTCTGACAGAATCATAACGTTGAGACTATTGAAACACCTAACAGCAGTCACCTCGTAGCACTTTACATTGTAAGGCAAAGACCCTAAAATAAAGTGGAGAAACACCTTAATAATCAGATGAGCTGTTATAAAGAAATGCTTTTGCAACAGTGGGAAGGAAAAACTCAGGGAGAGGCGGGCATCCTCGATCGTATCAGGATAAACACGCCGTAGAAGAGAGCCAGAGATGACTAATGATAACTAATGATTAAATGCATAGAGATTCGTAAACACATAGTGGGTGAATAGCACTCAGTGCATCATGGGAATCCCCCACCAGCCTATGCCTATTAAGGTATAACTAAAGGAGGATTCAGGGTCAGGAGCAGTTATGTACAGCTACTTTTAATACTACTGATATTTATTTAGACTCTTTATCCGTGATTGATCTTTCTGAGTTAACTTCAATAACTACTTCCTCCGAATCAGAACATAAAGTTTGTCAGTGGGAGTATCCCCCCAAAGAGGGACAAAGGACCCCCTAGTGATCCTCTAATCACATGAGCCAAGGTGTGAAAGCGGGTGTGGGACCTAATCAGCCAGGGATACTCCCACTGGGTTTAAATCTGGGACTCTCGGCCATTTCACCTTAGAACTGAAGAAGCTTCTCAGATGAGAGGTGAAACGTCTTCAAGCAACTTAAAGAAGTCTAGACGCTTTTCTTTGCAAACTCCTTTGACAGCCATACGCATATGTACATCCACATAGTGGGAATTTGTATTTGTCTTTTATTTTATTTTTTTATTTGTGAGTGTAATTTTTACATATTACTGTCTATACTTCAGGGTATTTTAGTATACAAAATAAGTTTTGTTAGAATTTCTATTTCTGTGGAATTTTAGCACAGATGTGTTGTGTGCGTTTAATTCCTGCTGTCCACCTTGGGACTTTTTCTGATTATACCTGTTGCATCTCTGTGTCATTTGTTTCTGATTTACTTAATCCCTCCTTGTATTTAAAAGAACCACCCCTAGTATGACATTCTGACGCATCAGCTGTAGTCTGTTATGTTGAAGTTGCTGCTGTAAATGCGAATATATTTACTGTGGGTTTTGCTTGAAAAAGCTTTACGTTGTGAAAAGCTGAAATCTTGAAATTAGAATTGTTGTGCCTTATTTTGTGGATCTTTTTACATATATTCCTTTTGAAAATACTAAAATTTGTGTATTTATTTATTTTCGTTTGTCTGATAGCATTTATTTATAAAATAAATCAGACATTTCAAACAGTTATTCGCTACTTACTCAGTACTTGAGTAGCCTTTTCACCAAGTACTTTTTCACTCTTACTTGAGTAACTTTTTTGACGACTACTTTTCACTTTTACTTGAGTAATAATATTTTAAAGTAATGATACTCTTGTTTGAGTACAATTTTTGGATACTCGACCCACCTCTGCTTGTGGGTGATTGGTTACTGGGAGACCCGTCCCAACCCTCTTTTATGCAGAATGAAGTTTGCCAGACCACGCCGACGATTGGCTGCCCGGTGATCCCGTGATGCTCCAAGAGGCAATCAGTGGCTGATCATGCCCATCTGTGGCTACAAAAGGCTGGAGGTCCTTCACTCAGTGGCTGCTGCTTAGGACTGAACATGCAGTTTGCCCTTCATGCCTCCCTCTTCAGTCTTTGTTGAACCTTGGTGCATGCTTGAACTTAGCCTAATTAGAGTTTTGAGCTGCTAGCTTGATGTGAGTACAGTTTTGTAATGCTGGCTTGCCTTAGTTACCCTTAGCTTTTATTTTTGTGTGCCGCCAGCTTGGTTTAGTTAACCCTTAGCTTTTACTTCTGACTGTTTTCTTCTTTATGTAATAATTGTTTGCTCAGTGGTCTGTTGAACAGTGCTGTCGGTTTTCTGTTTACAGTTTGAAATTTAAACCTTTTACTTTACTCAGTTTTGTGTGGGAGGCTTGTGTATGTTAATCCTCCCGACGCCTTGCAGAGGGGGTCGTAACACCAATATTAACAAAACTAAAAAGAGTAGGCCAAGTTATGAAAAAGGCAATGTGGCAAAATGTTGTAATAATACTATTACAACAAATAACACCTGAGTAGAAAATGTTTTTTAACTGTAAAAAAAAACATATTTAACAAATTATTTTCATAACATTTCTTAATGCATGCTCAATCACCCAGGTACGTAAAACCCTGAAAGTCTTGATCAAAGACCACTGATCGATAGTTTTTGATTGATGACTGCGACAATTTCAATATTAATGATCACAAAGCTGAGGTTACAGCCTATTGTTAGTCTGTGGGCGGGTTTTAGTTATTGTGCAAATATACTGTTTATAAGATTGGGGAAACCTCCGGCAGTTGATACTGAAGAAGTCACTTGATGAGTGACGAAACGTTTCTCTGACTGAAAACGCTACATCCAGATGAACAGATTCGACCTTTTTGTAATTTTCTGAACTGAATGACTGAGTGTATATGGAGGTATTCTTCTTTTTTAATTACACATGATTCATGATGAAATGCTTTGCTTACTTTGCAACAAAAAACAACACCACCAAAGCTGCCCAAAAAGGCTAGTCATACAATGAATTATATAAATGTAGTTTGTTCATGCCCCATAATTGTAAATCAAACCACCAAAGCAGAAAAAAACAAAAATGTTTTCATGCTCCTTCAGCACATTGTTGCTAAATGTTCTCAAACAGCTGATTTCATGCACTGACCTGTGCAAGTGAAATGAGATAAACGCTGTTAATCAATAACTTTTGCAGCTTCTGGCAGTCTGAACTTTGGAGTGAAGCACACTCTGAGTTGTAAGGGCTGTAACAACAACACTGGAATCACACTCACTTTTTGTCCAAACTAGCAGCTTCCTCTGAGTGAGTCCAGCTACAGGAGAGAAAAGTGGAAAACTCGAACACTGCTGCTTCAAGCTGCTGATGCTCCACACACTGAATGTAAGTTTGAGAAAAAAAACACGACTCAAGGGAAGTTTCACTGAAGGTCGTAGAGGAGGGAGCCAGGACTGACTGTACTTCCTGTCTGCTGTTTTCAGTGAACTCAGCTCACTGAGTTCACTCACAGACTCAATGGCTTCCAGATCAGAGGAGGATCTCTGCTGTCCGGGCTGTCAGAAGGTCAGAGAGCAGAGCACAGTGCCAGTGTGTCTCATCTGCAGAGACTCAGAAAAACACACCAATCACAGATTCAGACCCATCGATGAAGCTGCACAACAACACAAGAAGGAACTTCAGGAAACTCTGGAGCCCTTAAAGAAGAAGTTAAAGGTTTGCAAACGAGTTCAAGTGAAGTTTGATCAAACAGCAGAACACATTAAGGTCCAGGCCCGACACACAGAGAGGCAGATTAAGGAGCAGTTTAAGAAGCTTCACCAGTTTCTAGCAGAGGAAGAGGAGGCCAGGCTGGCTGCACTGAGAGAGGAAGAGGAGCAGAAGAGTGGGATGATGAAGGAGAAGATGGAGGCTCTGAGCAGAGAGATAGCAGCTCTTTCAGACACAGTCAGAGCCACAGAGGAGGAGCTGAGAGCTGAAGACGTCTTATTCCTGCACAACTACAAGGCTGCAGTGGAAAGAGTCCAGCGCTGCCCCCTGCTGGATGATCCACAGCTGCCCTCAGGAGCTCTGATAGACCAGGCCAAACACCTGGGCAACCTGACCTTCAATATCTGGAAGAATATGAAGGATATGGTCTCCTACACTCCTCTCATTCTGGACCCAAACACTGCTCATCCAAAACTAATCCTGTCTGAGGATCTGACCAGTGTGAGACGAGGAGAGAGGAAGCAGCTTCCTGATAATCCAGAGAGGTTTGATTATTACAGCTCTGTCCTGGGCTCTGAGGGCTTTAACTCAGGGACTCACAGCTGGGATGTTGAAGTTGGAGACAGTACATGGTGGGGACTGGGTGTTCTAGCAGAGTCTGTGCAGAGGAAGGGAAGCATACTGTCTGGATTATGGATAATATGGTTTGAGGAAGATAAATACTCAGCATGGTCTCCGTTAGCAGGATCCACTGCTCTCGCAGCACAGATGATCCAGAGGATCAGAGTGAATCTGGACTGGAACAGAGGAAAGCTGTCGTTTTCTGATCCTGATACTAACACACACATACACACCTTCACACACACTTTCACTCACAGGATGTTTCCATTCATTAGCACTGATGATGAAGTGAAAGTGTTGCCTTTGAAGGTGTCAGTGTCAGTGGAGCAGATGAGTTGAGGATGATGATATTTCTGTTTTTCCTTTTTCTTCCTTTTAAAAATCCAGTTCTGTCTGGCAGCCTTTGCAATCAGAATTATGATGTGAATGCACGGTTGTACCAAACACATTTTGCTTTTCCAAATCAGCTCTGTATATTCTCTATGGGCTCCCCATGTTTAAGGTTTAACTGTTTATTTCATCTATGCTTGCTATTTTGGTTATTACAATATATGTTGTGTAGAGTATGATCCTGTCTACGGCAGGGCAAGAAGGAAAAAGGGAAGAGGCCCTAGATGGGCACCTATGACCAAAGGGTGAGAGGGCCAGAGTCAATGAGCAGCAGATCCCACTATAGGTGAGAGCCGAGACCAGGGTCCCAGGGCTCCATGTACCAAAGAACTGTTCAGTACACAAGACAGTCCCCTACTTACATGGAAAGCTCAAAGCCACCCCTGGCCACCAAGGGACCCAGTGAACTACCAGACCTCAATGTCCAACCACCGGCCCTGGAACCAACAAGTAAAAATGCCCAAGGTGAAGCGATCAAAAGTCTGGCTGTACTTCACAGCAAAAGATGCAAACTCAGCAGCCTGCAACAAGTGCTTTAAGGTGATACTGTGCAAAAGAGGTAACACCTCAAATCTGATGACGAACCTGGCGATGTATAGTGGGGTTTTTTTAAAGCCGAGAAATGCACCGTATTTGATAGCTTGCTGCGAGACCTCACACTGAGCACATCTACTGTGGGTGTGGTGCCTGTTATCGGACCCGGAGTTAGCAACATCCCCCAAAACCCGAAGAGTAGAGTCCTGGCCCCTAGCCCTGCCAGTGTAGCAGAAATGATGACGATGATGGCACCAGCAGCCGTTCTTCTCTGCGTGAGTAGCTTAATGTTGTTTGTGTGTAATTTATGTTTAGTAGGCTAACCACATTATTAAATTAATGCATGTAAGGTGAACTAGCAAACACCGCCGTAGTTATATGCGGCTGTCTTCTTGTTTGATGGTAGATACTCCCTTCACCCTGGCCAAAAAGGCTAAATTGACCAAAGAAAAAGTGGAAAACAGCAAAACGTGAGAGGTTTTTGGACAAAGTGTGTGTTCTCCATTCTTTATGCACCTGTTCGAGCACCGTTTAAGCACCGGCACCATCTCAAAAGTACCATTTTGGCACCGGTATCGGATAAAACCTAAATGATACCCATCCCTACCCAGAAGTGGAGAGGAAATAACTCCTCCCACCACATAGAGTGGACTATACTGTGTAGATGAGTCCCACGTCTTGGGGCTGTGACTGTGTCACAACACCAGAAAGGAACAAGACACACTAGTCTGGGTCTGGGACAAGCTGCACTCAGCACTGGTTATTCCCTCACATGGACACCCCATCCCATCCCACACAATGGGCCTGCAGGCACCCATGAGTCCCCAAGGTACAGGCCTGAAATCTTAGCATGGCCCAACCACCCTACGCAGCGAGGCAGCCAAAGGGGGTGCAGACTAACTGAACACAAAAAGATACCAAGCTAGAGAACAGGCGACCAGGGCGCCAGGGCACCAGGGCGCTAGGGCCCGATGCCCCACACCCAAACCTACCTAGAAGAGGTCAGCCACCCAACTAGAGACAAGGACCCACCACCACAAGCCCTCCAGGCCCCACACACCAAGGTCGCTAGGCAGCACGTACCCCAGTCCACCACCACCACGAACTGAGGCAGAAACCAAGACACTCCAAAACTACAACCACAGTTCTTTAGGGCCCAGGAAGCCGCCAGACCTCTAAGTTTCAGAGAATGCCTTCATTCACCATTAGGGAACCCAGGCAAATGAGACCACCCCTATTAAATGATGGGATGAATTAGTGGGGACCAGAGAGAAACTAATAAACCCGGTTCGTCTTTTGAGGGGGAGAACACTGACAGAGACAGACTGATGTGATCTAGAAGTAAATGTCACAGAAGGTTTTAGCTTCTGTGAAGCACTTTGTGATTTTTATCTTGAAAGGTGCTATATACAGTGGGGCAAAAAAGTATTTAGTCAGCCACCGATTGTGCAAGTGCCCCCACCTAAAATGATGACAGAGGCCAGTAATTTGCACCAGAGGTACACGTCAACTGTGAGAGACAGAATGTGAAAAAAAAATCCATGAATACACATGGTAGGATTTGTAAAGAATTTATTCGTAAATCAGGGTGGCAAATAAGTATTTGGTCACCTCAAACATGGACAATCCCTGGCTCCCACAGACCTGTAACGTCTTCTGTAAGACGCTTTTCTGTCCCCCACTCGTTACCTGTATGAATGGCACCTGTGCGAACTCATCATCTGTATAAAAGACACCTGTCCACAGCCTCAAACAGTCAGACTCCAAACTCCGCCATGGCCAAGACCAAAGAGCTCTCAAAGGACACCAGGAAAAGTATTGTAGACCTGCACCAGGCTGGGAAGAGTGAATCTACAATAGGCAAGCAGCTTGGTGTGAAAAAATCAACTGTGGGAGCAATCATCAGGAAATGGAAGACTTACAAGACCACTGATAATCTCCCACGATCTGGGGCTCCACGCAAGATCTCATCCCGTGGGGTCAAAATGATCATGAGAACGGTGAGCAAAGATCCCAGAACCACACGGGGGGACCTGGTGAATGACCTGCAGAGAGCTGGGACCAAAGTAACAAAGGTCACCATCAGTAACACACTAAAACGGCAGGGAATCAGATCCTGCAGTGCCAGACGTGTTCCGCTGCTGAAGCCAGTGCATGTCCAGGCCCGTCTGAAGTTTTCCAGAGAGCACATGGATGATACAGCAGAGGATTGGGAGAATGTCATGTGGTCAGATGAAACCAAAGTAGAACTTTTTGGTATAAACTCAACTCGTCGTGTTTGGAGGACGAAGAATACTGAGTTGCATCCCAAGAACACCATACCTACTGTGAAGCATGGGGGTGGAAACATCATGCTATGGGGCTGTTTTTCTGCCAAGGGGACAGGACGACTGATCCGTGTTAAGGACAGAATGAATGGGGCCATGTATCGTGAGATTTTGAGCCAAAACCTCCTTCCATCAGTGAGAACTTTGAAGATGAAACGCGGCTGGGTCTTCCAACATGACAATGATCCAAAACACACCGCCCGGGCAACAAAGGAGTGGCTCCGTAAGAAGCATTTGAAAGTCCTGGAGTGGCCTAGCCAGTCTCCAGACCTCAACCCCATAGAAAATCTGTGGCGGGAGTTGAAAGTCCGTGTTGCTCGGCGACAGCCCCAAAACATCACTGCTCTGGAGAAGATCTGCATGGAGGAATGGGCCAAAATACCAGCTACTGTGTGTGCAAACCTGGTAAAGACCTATAGTAAACGTTTGGCCTCTGTTATTGCCAACAAAGGTTATGTTACAAAGTATTGAGTTGTATTTTTGTTATTGACCAAATACTTATTTGCCACCCTGATTTACGAATAAATTCTTTACAAATCCTACCATGTGTATTCATGGATTTTTTTTTCACATTCTGTCTCTCACAGTTGACGTGTACCTCTGGTGCAAATTACTGGCCTCTGTCATCATTTTAGGTGGGGGCACTTGCACAATCGGTGGCTGACTAAATACTTTTTTGCCCCACTGTAAATAAAGTTTTACTTACTTACTTACTTACTTACTTACTTACAAACTGTTTTTTGATTTCCAAGTTTTCTTAGTGATGCATACAAAACTAAGGAGTATATGTGATGTATTTACTTGTGTCGTTTACTAATGTCACCTAAGATGGGCAGTTTGGGTGAGGTTGGGATACTGCAACTAAACCATGTGGACAAGTCTTCAGACATCCTCTGCCAAACCATCTAGAAAGGCGTGCAGGACCATATAGCTTGCATATAGTTCTCAGCAGAGTTGTCTTTGCAATGGGAGCATATGTTTGAGTGTGTAAGGGCCATTTGGGACAGCCTTTGGTTTAAAAGGAAAAAGCTGAACATTTATATAGTTAAAAAGTTGAACTGTGACTAGTTGTTTTTTGAATTATATGATTTATTTATTACATTTTATGTGGAGTGACTAAATAAAAGTATATTTATGGTGGACCCTAGAGACAAAGCAGCACGTACAAACTTCAAAACACGTACAAACCCTGAAGCACGTACATACTCCAAAACACGTAAATACTCAGAAGCACGTAAAAACTCCAAAACACATAAAAACTCAGGCTACATCCACACATACCCGGTATTTTTGAAAACGGAGATTTCTAAAAAATCCCTGTCAGGGTGGATATTTTCTAAAACTCCGCTTTTGCATTTATGTGTGGATGAGGAAAACAGAGAAAATGCAACATCAAAGATGTGCGCCTTTTTTGACATCACACTTTGCGCCACGTTTTGTTTCTGTGAAATAAATTTCTACAATACTGTTATTAAGTGTGCCTATGCCAAGAGGCACACTTATTACTATTCGTCAGATGGTAGGTGGGCGGGCGGGTCCCAGAGGAGAGTCATTGCGCGATGGAGAGACAACTAATATTAGAGAAATACATTTCAACCATATTGAGAACATTGATATTTTGGAATCTATATAATTCATTTACATGTCTTATTGAATGTGCATGTTTTGTCTTGTACCCAGGACCATGGACTGAATTTCATCACACAAGGGTTGCCTTTTGATTCAAGCAGCCAACTTTCCCCATCAAATTCAGGAGATCCACAGAGCCCCGACGTGTATCAATTTGCAGGATAAAGGTTGTTGATGATCTTTTGGCTGTATTTATGGACAGTAGCATCATCAATGTGCCTTTAAAGATCAACTTTGTAAATGGAAATGCTGTTTATGATGCTGGGGTGTCAAAGGAGGTTTACACTGCATTTTGGGAGCAATTATATGAACAGTGTGAAGGTGAAACTGAACGAGCTCCAAGGCTGAGGCCAGACATTTGTGAGGGTGAATGACAAGCAGTTGGACTGATATGGGTGAAAGGCTTACTAGACCATGGTGTCTTTCCAGTGAGGCTGTCAAAGGCTTTCATTTTACCTGCGTCCATGGAGTGGACTCAGTTGATGTCAACATCCTGATTACATCGTTTCTCAACTATCTCCCTGTTGTTGAGAGGTCGGATGTTGAGAAGGCTCTCCAGGGCACATTGGATGAAAATGATGAAGAGGACCTGCTTGACCGTTTTACAAGGATGGGTTCCCACTTCCTACCACCTAAGAACAACATGCAGCCTACCATTGAAACAATGTCTCATAAGGCCATTCTCCAAGAGCCAAAGTGGATTGCTTCTCCACACCCATGTCTGCAGCTGAAACTGTCAGACAAGGAAAGTGTGTTGTCTCTGTATGAGACAAAGAAGGCCACGGCAAAGACTAGTGCAGCTATTTGAAACAACAAAATTGATGCTTTCTCAGGGAGAACAGACAACCTTTAACCATCTTCAGCGTTATGTCAAAAACACTGATGAAACCAAAGCTGAAATAATCCTGCACTTCTGGGTCTTCTGTCATCTGTGTTGACAAACTTCAGGTTTTCTTTAATGCTGAAACTGGGCTCAACAGAAGGCCTGTTGCTCATACCTGCAGAGCTACCCTTAAAGTGCCGTGCACTTAAAATTCTTATCAACAATGTTCTTTCCAGCAATTACTTTGAATGGACATCATTTGAACTTGATGGGAGTAGTAATGCTTACAGCTGTAACTGTTCTATGTATTATTATAACTTCTGTCTTTTTTTGTTTGTCATTGAAACACTTCATCAATATAATTTTTCTGATGGTTTATTTGTATGTTACCTCTCATTTCATGAGGAATGTTTACTGTTTAAAATGCTTTGCAAATGACTGCATGTTTCACTTCTTTTGAAAACAGGTTTGATGTTATTGTTAAAGGGACAGTTCACATCAAAATGAGCTGTGCACCTTGTCATTGTTTTGCCTTAGCTCCTGCCATCAGCCTGAATAAAGGCTCACTTTTGTTTAAAGTTCAGTGTCCTCTCTATCATGGTCTGCTTTTAGGTACATTCTCTCAACACACCAGCGTACCCGCCGTGACACAAATTTTCCTTTGGCCTGCTGTTTATCCACGTAGTTGTTTTTGGTGTGAGTTGCCCAGTTTTGGGAGATACTAGCTGTAGAGATCTCTTCCTTCTCATAAATATAAGGAAACTGGATGGTGCTTGCCTTGTGCTATAACAGCTAAAGAACCCATGAAAAAGAGGTCAGCTGATGGGGACAGCAGTAATTTATATCCAGTCACACTATCATGCCCCTCAAGTCACATTTCCTTTTCCACAGTCCAAAAATACATAAAGACAATGCTGCTAAGCCTTAAGTTCCATTGGAATCAAGAGAAAGGTATGTTTCTACAGTCTATATCTCCAAAATTAGGCAACTCACACTAAAACAATCTGGATTAATGAGTGGTACAGCTGGCGAGAAGAAAAATGTGTTAAATTGATTTTAGGGTGAAAGGTCGATTAATGTTTGTAAAGAATATCACTTTATGGTTGAGAAAAAAAGTGATAAAAAGTTAATGATCAGACTCATTTTACAAATTTTAAAAGCTTATGTGGCCTATAAACATCATTTTGTCACAATAAGTCATATTCTGCTTCATTAGCTTCCGAGATTTTTACTAGTTGTTTTGTTAAAAAACACATTGCCTTCACAAGGATTTCACATTTATTAAATAATATACATAGTCAATAGATATATAGATAGATATAAACATAATATAAAAATAATAATATATATCTAACCTGTGAAACATTTCTGTAAATCAACATCGTGGAGAATTAAATGAGTTCTTCAGGTGACTCAGCAGTCCCACATTGACAAATGAAACTCCTGTGGAAGAAGAATCTGGATTTTTTTTATTTCCAATCCAGTTAAACTATTAAGGATTAAGCAACAGTGCTCATTTTTGCTCTTCTGAAATCTGTGTTAAACAACAATAAACATAAATTGGCAACAAAAATACAGCTGAGTAGAGGCTTTGCACACCCCCATCAGCCATAATGCTAAATTTTAATCTTCAAATGTTTCTGAGCTGTCTTCAACCTGCTTTTAACACAGAAAAGTCCCACAGTCAATGCAGCCTGACTCAATACTAGATGTTCAGCACACACAGAGACACAGAGGTACTGTTTAAAGTTTAGTGTTAACCTGAGTCACTGATCATTTACAGTATTACAGAGTCTGTCAGTCTTTGCATGATGTCCACGTCACTGTAAGTTTGTAGCTGACTCTCAGGTGTGACAGGAGTGCCAGCAGGAAAGAGTAATAATAACCTGCATCCTGGGGTTTGTCATGCAGGATTAAAGGAGCCAGGCTTTGTTCACACAGCTAGGATTGTATTTTACACGGACCCTGGGTCAGTATAAGTATCATACAGTTTAAACGGAGCACTGAAACTTGCACATATTTATTACAGATGCACTGAAGCTAATCGTGATATTTACCGTCAGTCTGTGGCTGCGATAAATCACTTTACTTGAAACTTTATTAACTAGTAACTTCATCAGTCATGACAGAAGCTAATATTTCTGTCCCAACATCGTTTAAACAGTAACAGCTTTACTACAATATAAGCTAACGTTTACACCGTAACTTTAAGCTAGCACTCTCCAAAAGTTGAATCTGTTCATCTGGACGTAGCGTTTTGTGGGAGAAACGTTTCGTCACTCATCCAAGTGATTTCTTCAGTCTCAGCTGACTGCAGGTTTCCCCAAACCTTATTAGCAGTACATTTGCATAATGACTGAAACCAGCCCACTGAAGGAACAATGGGCTAGGAGGTCAGTTCCTTAATCATAATTATGCAAATTCCCATGACCATTGATCAACAATCACTGACCAAAACCCACTGATCAAAGAACACTGATCAATGGCCATGAGTACCATTCACAGAGAGTTGGGGAATGGCTGCAATCACAGCGTTGTAAGATGGCGAAAGATGTACCCTTAGGCCCCCTCCTCGATTCAGAGATGGTCTTTCCCTCTTCACGTAAATGGCCTCCTTGACTCCGCGCTCAAACCAGCGTTCCTCCCTGTCCAGGATGTGTACATCCTCATCGTTGAAAGAGTGTCCACTGGCCTGTAGGTGTAAATAAACTGCAGAGTCCTGGCCTGATGAGGTTGCTCTTCTGTGTTGTGCCATCCGCTTCGCTAGAGGTTGTTTGGTTTCCCCGATGTATAAATCCTGGCAATCCTCCTGGCACTTAACAGCGTACACTATGTTACTCTGTTTGTGTCGGGGGACCCGATCCTTGGGGTGGACCAGTTTTTGGCGCAGCGTGTTTTGGGGTTTAAAAGCCACAGAGACACGGTGTTTAGAAAAAATGCGTCTCAACTGTTCCGATACTCCTGACACATATGGGATCACTACAGGTTTTCGCCTGGGCAGCGGTTGTCCTTCTCTCCTGGATCGACTGGAGCTTTCTTTAGGTGCCTTTCCCGCTTTGACAAAAGTCCAGCTGGGATAACCACATTTACTCAGGGCCTTCTTGATGTGATGTTCTTCTGCCTCCCTGGCCGCTGTGTCAGTGGGGATGGTGTTCGCTCTGTGTTGTAGCGTCCTGATGACACCCAGTTTGTGCTCCAGTGGATGATGAGAGTCAGTATCTAAGGTTTGACTCTCAAACCTCTGTTTGGGGAAACCTGCAGTCAGCTGAGACTGAAGAAGTCACTTGGATGAGTGACGAAACGTTTCTCCCACAAAACGCTACGTCCAGATGAACAGATTCAACTTTTGGAGATTTACTTTCCTGGATGATTGAGAATGCATCAAGACGTTTAAGCTAGCACCATAAAGACTGTAAAACACAGGGAGAAATGACATATACCTTGCCTTTGTTCTCATCCTGGTTGCAAATGGAATACAAGTGTCAACTAAGAAAGGCCAGTCCTGTTTCATTCTCCAACCATCCATGACCTGCCTGTAAGTACACCTCTCCACTTACAACAATATTACATGGGGCAAATACATCTGATGATCCTGTACAGGCAGCACAACCGATCATAACAACTAAGGCAACATGTGCATACTGCTGCTCACCTGAACACCACATTAGTAAGTGTCCCGAGTTCATTCAGAAGACAAAGGATAAGAAAATAAACTGGATAAAAGCAAACAAACGGTGTTGGCGTTGTGCTAGGACTCATCAGGCTGCAAAGTGTGACCTGAGGAAAGCATGTGCCACCTGCATGGGACGTCATCTACAGAGCCTATGTGATGTAAATAAGAGATCTAATCTGTGATCCGTTCAAAGCATGATCAACTGGCACTGGAACTCCTTGAACAGGCCACAAAAAGGGTTGAGATCAATGGTGTTAATTGCTACGCCACTCCTCTTCTTCGGATGGCAAACTTTCCTCCTTTGAATGTCCCTCCAACTGTAGTCATGTCTAGACTCTGCAACACTGAGGCTCGGTTAGCTAAAGATCCTGACAAAGCCATGTCTTACAAGGATGACATTTTGAAATTGGAGCAAGCAGGCTATGTAGTTAAACTTAGCCCAGAGGAGATGCACAATAGCAAAGAAGCCTGGTATATTCCTCATCATATGACAAGTCGCAACAATAAAGATTGCATAGTCTTTTGACTGCTCTTTCACATTTTGACATGCGTATAGGCAGGAAGTAGGAAATGCAGAGAACAGCGGGAAAGCATGGATGGCTACACCTGTGGAATCATTCATGTGGAATCCAAAGCAATCCTTCAAAGGAGTCCTTCAGAAAGCAATGGTCTTTCACTGTACTGTTCTCTCTATATGTTAAACTCCCTGAGTGTGAACATAGATAAACAGCCAGCCAAACTCCAGTTCAATGATGTCAGTGCAAGATGATTGCTATGTTTGGAGTCATTAAAGGAGCAAGTACGCTCACCTTCCTGGCTCTTGAAAAGGAGTTTGGCTGGCTGTTTATCTATGTTCACACTCAGGGAGTTTAACATATCGAGAGAACAGTACATTCGTCTTCAGCCTCCTGATAAATCACTCGTCCGATTCCTGTGGTGTGACATGAACAAAGCAGCTCCCCCTTCAGTGTCTGCAGGTACTCCCCTTTGGTACGACCTGCAGACCTTGTTGTGCAATCTGTGCACTGCAGAAACATGTGAAGGAATATCAATCTGACAAAGATGTGCAGTCTTCAGTAATGCAGTGTTTCTATGTTGATAACTGCTTGCAGAGTTTCCCATCAGCAGAGTCAGCTTGAACACTCCTAGACAAATTAAGAAATCATCTATCAGAAGGAGGCTTCGACCTTCGCCACTGGGCCAGCAATAATCCTGTTGTGATTAGCCATCTACCATCTGAGGTAAAAACGGCAAGTAATGAACTTTGCCTGACTGAAGACACGCCATCTGGCCCACATGAACGCACATTAGGATTATTGTGGAATTGTGAGACTGACTTGTTTGCCTATAAATACAGAACTCCAGCCTCACACCCCACCACAATGCGTCTTATCTATGCAGCACTTGCTCGTCTGTATGACCCATTAGGCTAGTTACTCCCATTCACAGCACGTGCCTAAACCTTGGTGCAAGAGCTATGGAGAGAGAGATTGGGATGACCCTTCCCTTCCACACAACCTCTTAGAGACATGGAAGTCCTGGGAAGAAGAACTTTGTTATCTTCCTCAAATTGCCATACCACGTTGCTATACTTCTAAGGAAATGGACGTTTCTACCACAGTTCGAGACATTCATATCTTCTGTGACGCTTTGGAGCAAGCATGTGGTGCTGTCGCATATTTGAGATCAGATGATCTTGAAGGTCATGTGGAACTGAGTTTCTTGTTAGCTCGCTCACGTGTTGCTCCTAAACGGAATTTAACAATACCCAGACTGGAGCTATGCGCAGCCCTACTAGGCGCATGCCTCTGTGACCTCATACAATCAGAACTCACCTTACCAGTCAGGACTACCACCCTTTGGACTGACTCGACAACTGTACTTCACTGGCTTCAGTCAGATTCCTGCCGTTTCAAGGTATTCGTAGGAGCCAGAGTCTCAGAAATTCAAAATCAAGTCAAGACTGGAGATACATCAATTCAGCCACAAATCCTGCTGATGATGTTACGAGAGGTAAATCCTTGAAACTGTTCCTTAGCCCAAACAGGTGGGCCGAGGGTCCCTCGTTTCTGCATGAACCTCCGAATAACTGGCCCACAGTTACAGATCTCCCTCCTGATGATGATCAGACTGAGTTAAAGAAATCCTACTTTTTTGGTATTGTCAGTATCCCCTCCCATACATACACACCCAGCTTCAGAACCTATCAAGAGCTATTGGATTTCACGGCTCGTTCACTCTCCAACCAACTGTCCAACTGGACAGTTTCAGTGAAGATTTAGCCCGTTTACAGTCAGACAAACCCCTCTCATCCGACAGCCATCTATTGTGTTTGTCACCTGTGTTGTGCAGGAATTCTGGACTTATCCATGTAGGAGGCCGACTACGGCAAAGCCCAGACTTGGAATTGAATGTCATTCACCCAATAGTACTTGATCCTGCTCATCCAGTCACCAAACTGAGAGGAAGGAAAGCAGTACACAGGCATCAGTATAGCTACGCTGCATGCCAGAAATGGAGAGCGCAGCCTATCATTCCAAACAATGTCAGACTTGCATGCTGCTTGTCTTAGGTTATTCAAACCACCTTTCTACTCCACAGGAATACATGGTCAAGACCGGCCGCAGATCGGAGAAAAGGTGGAGAATAATATTCAAATGTATCACGACTCGGTGTATACATCTTGACCTCCGAAACAGCATGGATACCGACTCCTTCCCTCATGGCCCTCCAACGATTCATTTCTCGACGAGGAACACCACTGGAAATCATATGTGATCAAGGAACTAACTTCAAAGGAGGAGATAAGGAACTACGGGCTGCTTTTGACAACCTTGCTCCGACTCTACAGCCGGTCCTGATGACTAAAAGAATCCGTTTCAAATTCAATCCCCCGCATGCACCCCATTTCGGTGGAGCCTGGGAGAGGGAAATACGTTCTGTGAAGAATGCTCTGTAGAGAACCATTGGTGCACAAATGGTCACTGAAGAGGTCTTAAGAACAGTCCTAATTGAGATTGAAGGCATTCTTAACTCAAAACCCCTAGGCTACCTCAGACATATATTCGATATTGATCCCATAACCCCAAACCTTCTCATTATGGGCCGATATGATTCTTCACTTCCCTTAGTATCCTATTCTGGTTCTGACCTCCTAGGTTGATGACGATGGCAACATGCACAAATATTGGCAGATCACTTCTGGCGGCACATCATAACAGACTATCTACCATCCCTCCAAAGAAGATACAATTTGGCAGAAGGAGAACCCAGATCTCACGCTGGACTCTGTTGTAATGATCATGGATTCATGCCTTCCACGTGCCCTCTGGCCCATAGGAAGAGTGACACGCCTTCTGAAAAGCCCAGAAGACCGCATCAGAACTGTGGAAGTCTTAGCACAGGATAAAACCTATATCTGCACTGTCTCCTGCCTGATTCCCCTGCCCCCGCTTATCATATCAACATATTTCTTACTAGAAATATGGGGGCGGCTGTTGTAAAGACCCACCTTTTAGCACATCCCAGCACACCCACTCACTTCACCAGATGCACCTTGTTTCTCTCACCTTTAATTGGCTTGTCCTTAATTGCACTCACCTGTCACACATTATATAAGGACTGCATTCACTTTTGGCTCACTCTTTCTTCAGTCCCACACAGGGCGGCAGCAGAGGTGAGGTTTTGTTTGGTTTTTTTTAATTTTATGTATTGTTTAACGTAAGGAGTAACTTAAATCTCTGTTTTCTTTCAGCATTGGCAGTCCATGTGTGTCTTTCCTTCTTTCCTTCTTTGCTTTATTGATTTGTGAGAATAACAGGGAGAACCCTGTGAATGAGTAGATGACTGCTTATTCTCATTCTGATCGGATGAGCCCATGATGCTGATTACTTAAACCCTGAGCCTTCCTTCCTTCATAACAACTAACATAACCACATTAACATTATTGACACTCGCTGACTTGAACAATCTAGCAGGTGGAGATGGCCCACATCTATGGGACTGATGTCTGCTAATAACCCCCATTGTATGGACTGATAACAGCCAAAGCGGGTGAATAAAGTCACCCAGTCGCTAGATGTGCCATTACCCAGCATACATCACTCCCTCCATAAATGCAATAAACGATACAAAAGTAATGGCCTATAATTAATTTATCTGCTGTATCTGCTGTTTATCAGGTAGTTGCTTACATTATATAATATATTGTGTTCAGTACATGTCACTACAGTGTGATTTCGGAAATGTATAAATATACGGAGAACAGGCTCTTCCGCGGCAATCTCTTATCGTCAATAAACAACGGTTAGGGAGCTCTATAGTATTCAATAAGAGGACCCTGCACATCAATTCTCGACGCGAGGGGGGTACCCTGTGCGTTGATAAGTGAAGCAGAGGGAGCCTGACCATGCGTCACACATTTGACGAGTTGAGAGTGAGAACGTGTTGCTTCCTCACTTGCTGCTAAAACCTATATTGTCTGTTCCTAGAACCATGCCTGAGCTTATTTGCTTCTTCTTTTTTTTGTTTCTGTTTTAACAGCTTGATTTTCCTAATGATTTGCATGTTGGTGAAATAGATTCACCTTTGTGTAACCTTGCTTCTGCTTCTTTAAGCATTGATGCACATCATTAACATAATTTTTGGTTTTAAAGAAGCATGGGTCACATGACCAAAAATACCACTATAGTGGTATTATTTAGTTTTTGGAGTGGCACCACTTCCAGAACTACATGTTGTTGTTTTTATCAATAAAAGTCTTTCAAACATGATCATCATAAAATGCTTTGTTGGTCAGTATATCACAGAAATATGTTAAATAAAAGTTTAACACTTTGGTGCCACTGCCAAACCTTTTGATGAGTGTATAGACTCACAGAACCTGTTGCCCTAAAGGTTTTAGAGAACAAATCTACACGTCCACTTTTTAAAAATTACAAATAGGCCCACTTGAAGATATCAAATATTTACATATACAATATTCAGCTTTAAATTTAAACATTTTCATGTTCAGCAAATCTTTGTAAGATCTCCAATTAGGGAAGGGAAGGTGTTAATCATTAAACTGGTCAGAGCTTACAACATAGAAGAATAATTTAGATAATAGTGCAGTTTCTAGAGCGAGGTCACTCCCTTCTGGTTTCCTCATTTCACAGTAAAATATATGAAAAGAACAAACAAAGACAAAGACAAACAAAGTCAGCTTCAGTCAACAGGTGCAAAGATAAGCTGTGAGGTAAGTTATCCATCATTCATTCTAAACTTATAGTCTTGTATATGTTTATATTCTAAACATTATTCTAAAACCTATAAATGATGATACAAACCATTTTTTAAAGACACAATAGATTTTAAATATTCAAAAAGTATTGGATAAAATTATTTTCGATATGCATATAAACTATGTACTAAGCAACTTATTAGACTGCAGATAAGAAACCTTAAATGAGAAAATCTTTGATAATAAATATGTCACAGTAATCATGGTGACTATATCTGTTATACAGAAGCAAAGAATGGAAGAAACCTGTTTACTGATCATCCTGCTCATTCTCCTCTCAGGTCAGTAATATTAATATCTTAAACATTTCAAATATATCCTATAAACACACTGAGACAGATTGATGTCACTTGGGTAATCAGATTACATGTACAGTTTTTTTTTTTTAAATGTATTTATCAACACACCAACCACAAGAAAAGTTAGAAAGTCTTTATGTCCTCGTACCACAAGACCTGCGTCTTCCTATTTTAATGTTTGGATTTTGATTCATTGAATGACGTTTTGTTGTTATTTCTATGGTATCTATTGATTCAAATAGTTTTTCATGTTTTGGCTGCTGATACGCGGCAATTCCCCAGCTGTGGCAATAAATAAGATATTTTTTTCCTTCTACTTATTTTACTCCTCATTCTTATTATTACTGTTATTAACAACAAGCCAGTGTATTCCTAGTGCTGGTCCTAAGCCCAAATAAAATGGGAAGACTTTCTTCACAGGTTCTTGCACTACATTATCCATTACAATGTTTAAGAAATAATTTTTGTTGTTCTTGTTTTGAAACATTACATAAACATTTTAAAAACTATTTATAATTTAAAAAAAGCATGTATCAACTGCAAGTTTTAAAATAGTCAACTGAATTTTTTTTATTTAGCTTTAAATACATTCAATGCTTTAAATGTATTCCTTCTAATAAAAACCCAACTAGTTAAGTAGTTTTCAGTCACATTACTAATTAAAAAAAAACACCAGGAGTAATTGTTAGATAAGTGACATGAGATGGTTAAAGCAAAGAAAAGAGGAATATGTTGCTGGTCTGCTAAGTTAAAACCAAAGATAATATAAATCCAGTATTATTATTATTAATTCTTATCATTATATAACAAAGGGGTGGGCTGCTTCTCTCCACCCCATGGAAAAGGGTAACACTACCTTGGTCTGGGTGCAGTTTCCCCCTCCAGGGGCAAGGGCACCTAGACCTGGGGTATAGAGTACGCTTGGGGAGTGTGATTGTGTGTACAGTGTCTCTCTATGTCTGTCTCCACGTTGGGTGAGTGTTGAGTAATTGCATATGAGAGCATGAGGATGGGAATGGATGTTTGTATCTGTGTGTGCCTGTATGTCTGTGTCCATATGTCAGGTTGGGTATCAGGCGCCACCTCTCTAGGGACATCTCAGGCCCTCCAAGGTATGGAGGCCTATCTCCTCCCACCACTTCCCCTGCCAGTGGCAGACGCCCTCAGACATTGGTGCGTTGGTGGTTCTTTGTGTCCGGGGATGGGCGTCCAGGTACACACCGGCTCACTCCTTGGTGGCTGCTTATCGGGGCCTGGAGCCTGGGGCTCACTCGGGCCACTTCGGGGGTGGGGTGCCCTCAGCCTCTCGGCCTGGGGCTCGGTCACTCTGGCACAGCTGGCTGCCGGCGGAGCTCCCAGGCACGTCACTGCAACCCCCCCTGGCTTCTGCTCTGCGGCTGCTAGGTGACCCCTCATTTGGGACTCTCCTCAGCTCTTTCTGGGATAGTGGCGCGGCTGCCCCTCTGTTGGTCTTCCTTGGTCTCTTGTGTTCTGAGGGCCTCTGGATGTCTGGAGTTTTGATCTCCTCCATACCTGCTTCATGCCCTGGAGGATGGGGCTGTGGCTCCCCACACCCTCTAGCACAGGGGTCGGCAACCCGCGGCTCCGGAGCCGCATGCAGCTCTTTAGTCCTTATTTTGCGGCTCCGGGTGGTTTGGGAAAATAGAAGAAGTATTTCGCTAAAGTGCATTTTATTTGTTTAGTTCTTTTTTTTTTTAACTTGTAGTTCTAAATTGGAAGATTATTGTGATTTTGAAATATAAAAATAAAATGATATCTTATTATTTTTTTCATCACTCAAAATAAGTGTCACACTCGCGGAAGCCAGTATACCCGCTGAAACGCCGTGCATTTATCGAGACTTTCAACCCCAGATAGGCCAATTATGGATCTTCGGATCCACATTATGTCGGCAGCTATTCTCCACCGTGAACTATGTTAAAAACAAACACCGCTCCCGCCTCACAGATGACAGCTTACAGTCCTGCAGAAAGATGAAAGCCCCGATTTGCAGACGCTGTGCGCCGAGGTTTGGGACCAGAAGTCTCATTGTAAACATATCACGGCAGACCCGACGATGTTTGCATTAACATGCTTTTCAGCATCTCTTTATTGACCACTTTTCACACACGGTTGCTGTACGCATAAAGCCGGCTGTAGCTTTCCAGCACACAGCCCGAGAACACAACAGCAGAGAGAGCACAGACTTTAAGGCGGCGAGGCGCAATTGCGTGTGCCGCTCAGGTGCGTCCGACTCCCATGCAGCGGCACTGCAGACCACGCCCCGCCACACACATTAACAAGGTAAAATAGATATTTAGGCAGAATTTTGCAAATATCTATTTATTTATTTTTTTAGCAGCATAGTGCTTTTTTTCCAATTACTTTTTAAAAGTCAGGTCAAGGCTCCAAAAGCCCACAGGTGATATGAGGGTGGCGGCTCACAACAGTTTTTGTTTGCTACATGGATCATTTTAGTTCAGCTGGGTGTCTTTCCTTTTGTTATATTTCTTTAAGAGGTCAAAATGTGTTAATTACATAAATAAAATGTAATTTTCTCTGTTGCACTTCATGGATTTTATAAGCAACACACCTTAGTTGCTCTGTGGATTCTTTTAAAAAGCAGTTAAAAACCTTTCTGTTCAAAAAGGCCTTTTGTTGATCTACGTAATTTATATTCTTGACCTTATTTACATTTGATCTTTTACATTGTGTATAATGTATTGTATCGATTGTATTGTTTACTTTAATATTTGTGTACAGCGCTTTGTGACTGCCTGTCTGTGAAAAGCGCTTAATAAATAAACTTTACTTACTTACTTTAGATGTTCGCACAAAGCAAAAAGGTAAAAAACAATATATACAGTGTTATCTTCATTTTAGATTTCAAAAAGTATTTGCGGCTCCCAGTGTTTTCTTTTGCGTGGAAACCAGGTCCAAGTGGCTCTTTGGGTGTTAAAGGTTGCAGACCCCTGTTCTAGCAGATCATTACATGTATGAACCTTTTAAAAACAAGCGCGTTCATGTTCACAGGTGTACACACGGGTGCTCACACACACAAACTACACCCTTTTTGGCTCCTACCTCAAAGCACACTGTGCGCTGTCGATCTTACGTGCTGAACAATAGTGTTTAATATTTAGTATTCACTGTTATTTTCCCATAGATCAGTGGTTCCCAAACTTTTTTTGTCCCCCTTTGTTTTACAAGAAAAATGTCCGCGCCCCCCCCGCGCGCGCACTAACAAGTCCTCCAACCACATACAACCCCTATTTTGCTCCATTGCGGTTTATTTCACACCTCAAACATTTAGTAAACAATTAAGCAAATACAAGTAATCTGCAATAAATTACAGGTAGTAATAAAATAAACTACTAACTCTTTTATGCTACGTCCACACCTACACGGGTATTTTTGAAAACACAGGTGTTTCGTTCACACGTAAACAGCGTTTCGAATCACCGAAAACGGAGATTGTTTTAAAACTCCTTTTTTGCGTTTCTGTGTGGATGAAGAATGCAGAGTTCGTCACGCAACGTCAAAGGTATGTGCCTGTTTTCACGTCATGCCACGTTATTGTTTACATGAGATGAATTGCAGAATGGCAGATAGAGACAAAATACTGTTACTGTCATGGCCCTGGGTCAGTGACCCATTGTTTTTGGTTGTGTACTTTTACTTTTGATAGTTTTTGTGTTATGACTGTTGTTTTGGGTTTCCTAGGGTTTAGTGGTGTTCCCTCTGTTTGGTGTCTTCCCTGCTTGTGCATCCCCTTAGTGTAGTTGGTCTCTGTGTTTGGTCCGCGTCTCTGAGTCTGTGTCATCACGTGTATATGTTGCCTGTTTTACTTTGAAGGTCTCTGTCTTATGTCAGAGTGTTCTGTTTACATTTCCCCTGCCCCGTCAGCTGTTATGTCTCCCAGGTGTGTTTCCCTCCTGTTTCCCATCCCCTGGTTACTGGTGTGTATTTATAGTGTGTGTTCACCCGTCCTCGTTGCTGGTTTGTCTGTGTTGTTCCCCTTGGTCTCCCTGCGTCTCTCCGTCTGTCTCTCTGTGTATTTCCCCGGACTTCCATGCATCTTCGTTCTGGTTCGTTTTGTTAGTTTGCCCAGTTTAGGTTTTCCAGTTTCATGCTCACCCGTCACTTCTGTTTGTATCTACCTTTGTTCAATAAATATTCACCTGCACCAGAGCTGCCGCATTTTGGGTCCTATCTTCAATACCACACGTCTGCCACACAGGGCGTGACAGTTACTGTTAATCTGACTATCTTCAGGTTTTACACGCTTACATTTTCACACACAGTTACTGTCCCTCTATTTAGAAAGGCAGAGGCGTCACGGTATAATTATTTTATGTGTAGTTGTTTTTTTCCTGTGTAATAATATTCAACATTGCTGTCAATACATTTTTCCAAAAATGCCTCACTGTGCAAAATGGGTTTAAAAACATAAACAACTGTGGGATACTGTTTGTCCGTGATTTGAACCGGGGGACAAATCGTGGCAGGATCAGCCTGAAATTATTTGTATCCCACTGTAACTCTACTGTATAAAGAGCTAACATCTCCAAAATGTCAGGAGTAGTTAGTCCATTACAACAAGTGTTTGTGAACTAAAAATCAAGAATGTGGGATACTGTTTGCCCTTGATTTTAAGAGCCCAGCGCGTGCTCCTGATGCAGGGAAAACTAATTATGCAGGGGAGACCTACCTTGGCACTTGTGCAGGTGAAATCAAAGGGAAGATATGCTTCACCATATTTTCTAGTCTTTGGCTTAGAATGAAGTTGGTTTGGAAACATATTCAGCTGTGCTTCATCCCCTGCTTTGCATTTGTGTGGGCGCCCCATGCTGGCCGTGTCCAAGCATTTTGAGTTTATTACCCCCTTTCATACCGCGCCCCCCCCCCCCCCCCCCCCCCCTGCAATGGCTCTGCACATGCACATGGGCCCCACACTTTGGGAAGGTCTGGCTTACGCTATGATTCAGCACAGCAAGGGAGGGGGCTAGTGAGTCCTGTGAGATTCGCTTATGCTACGATTCAGCACAGCAAGGCAGGGGGGAGTAACTCAAATGTGCTGTTAGCATGTTAGCTGAGTGATGCTACTGTGAACCGAGGAGCTATTGTCTTGATGTGAGCTTCTACTCAGGGTTTTTTCTTCCAGTTCAGAGCAGAAATGTTTTTGTTAATAAAATGGCTGTTGTTTTTTCCCCCCACAATTTTAATTATAAGCTAGATATATTTCTACTAATGGAATTAGTTTGCTAACAGCAACAGGGATGAGTCAGTGACTCAGCTGCGCTTGTGAATCATGATTCACGAGTCAGTAAAGTGATTCTCGAGTATTGAACAATTCGTTCATGAATCGAACATCACTATAGATGAGATTGATTCTACATTTTTACTGATGTGATGTTCTACAAAGTGTTTTTATTTGTTTTTTTAAAAACGCAAAAATTTGTTTGTTACTTAGTAAGTACATATTCAGTAAATGCACGACGTCTCTGAGGCGCGAATTCCAGCCAATGACTTTAGAAAACAAGGACGACGCGTAGAAAAAATATCCCGCTTGTGGAGGCTGCCATCTTGCATTTTTGGCACCAGAATCTGCGCAGTAGTGACGTGAGGTGGAGCAACTGCATCAAGCTCCCGCCCACACACCCAATGAACATGACCGCAAACACGACCCCTTCACTTTTTATGTAGCCCAGCTGCTCCATTTTATTACTGATGGGTTTACCGTGACTGACGACTCGTTAAATTAAGTATTAACAACCATGTCACTGTTATGAAAAAGACACACTGCTTATCATCTTATAGATCTACAACATCTAAAATCACTCTGTTGTTAATTCGTTTGCTAGATTAGCCACTAGCATACGCAATGTGTTGGGGGCTTGTTGCTAGCTAGTTAGCGATGCTACACACCTGTTACTCTAATAGTCTGTGTTACTGAATGATTCAGGACTCCTTAGGTTTTGTTATACATTTTTAGACAGCGATAAGATCAGCTGCAACCTCCACAGAGGCCCAGAGTTACTGTTAATATCAAAAATGTAATGCTGTCCTTTGAGATTTTAACATTTAAGGCTGTGAGTGTAATGGATCTAAAACGGTTTAAATCTTCAGAACCGTCAACAGTCAGGTAACATGGAGACTTTAGTGTAATTTGTTCTTTTCATTTAATAATAGTCCATATTATATCAACAGCTACATTCACCCTGGGGAGAAACTAGTGAGGCAGACCATTGGGACTAAGCTGGGTTTCTGGGTCCAGAAGTTTGGAGAAACTTCTTTCCTTTTTTTCATCACAGCTGTCCTCTGCCAGAAGTTCTGTTGACCCACTGAGAGAGGCATCATTTAAGAAACACCAGGAAGCTCATGGCATTGATCAAGCAGGACTCATCATCTTCACCAGCGGCTATATGATAACCCGACGGGCGGGGCTGAGATAGATTTTGGTTGCCCGGCCGAAGATATCGCTAGCTGCGGGACGTCGGGCTAGCGATTTTGCGAACCCTAGGTTCAGGAGGTTAACTCAACCAAGCAGTCTACTTCCATGTACTGTTTAGAATACCAGAATAGGGAGGATGGTGTAGGTTTAAGTTTATTGGATTGATACATATATACCAACAAGACAGTGTACATCACTGTGACAACAGCGTTTGTTTTCTTTCAAAGGCTTTATGGTTTTTCCTATAATACCTGGTGGGCTGGTCTCTAATCAAAATGCCCGGGCTAGTGGTGTGCGATACTGCATATTTTGGTATCGATCTGATACCAATTAAATACGGGCCAGTATCGCCAATACCAATACCGATACCGATACTTTTCAATAAATAAGGTGGATGCGTCATTGAATTGCTAAATCGCAATTAATTGTCATGACCTTAAGTGTTTTTTGTGATGTTTCCCTTTTTATTATTAAATAGTTAAAACCCAGGACACAATTAAGAGTAATAATTTATTTATAATTAAATTAAAAATGCTTTATTATTGTGGCAGGTGGTGGTCTGCGATGCCGCTGCAGGTGAGATGGACTGACCTTCACGGCATCTACAATCATGCCTGGCCGGCTCAAAACCTGTGTGCTGCTTGTGCTTTTGTTGTTTTTGGTGTTGATGTGTACAGCTGGCAGCGGGAGAGCTGCAGCCTTGAATGTACTGTCACAGCACCCGTGTGATTACTCTAAGGGTGGACAGCGTGCGGCTCGGGGTGAGCCAGAGGCTGGCGCCAGTGGGACCTGCCAAGATGGAGACGGCGGTCAAGGTGCGCGGGGGTCGTGCCACGCCTGAGGGCACTGTGCTGTCCGCTTCGGCCACCTCCAACTGAGGCTGGCACGCTGCACGGCCGTCTGCCCAGCTGCCTGTGAACCACGGCTCACCACCATGCCTGATGTTTCCACGCCGCTGCTTGCCACAGCAGCGGCTGCTCCGGGGCTTCCACTGGAGGCGCGGGCGACCGCCAGAGTGGACACTTCCCCGTCGCTGGGCCGGGGCATGGGGGTATGTGGCGGGGCGTGTTCTGCGATGCCGCTGCAGGTTTGGTGGAGGTGATGTGTACGGCTGGCAGCAGGAGAGCTACAGCAACTGTGTGATTAATATAAGAATAAATGATGCTGTGAAGCATGAAAATGCCATTGGGTCTGGCGATCTTTTTTCTTTTTTCTTTTTGAAAAATCCTAAGTGCACGCAAACCAGTAAACAAATTAAAACAAATACTGTTGATAAACTATAATTCAAAAATTACAATTAAAATCTCCAACAACAAAAACAACTGGTAAAAATATGATTAATATGTAATCAACTTAAAAAAACCCCAAAGTGTCTAAGTCACTTCACGTGACAGCACAACACCAAAACATAAGAGTGGGGGAGAGGGAGCAAAGTGTGCCTGCTTTTCGCTGACACAGGAGCGGCGAGTCCAGCGACCTGGTTGTTTCGTCTTTGCCGACAGCACAGTGTTGTAAATGAGCAGAACTTAAAGTAAAGAATCAATCTCACCAGGCTAGAATCGATCCGATACCGATGCCGACTTGGTATCGATACTATCGATATTTGGATTGATCCGCCCACCACTAGCCCGGTCCAGCCCTGGCTGGATCGGTATTGGAACAGGTCACCCAGATTAAATTACTTGGTGTTACCATAAACCACCACCTTTCATGGTCTCAGCACATCAACTCTGTTATTAAGAAAACGGGACAGGGCATAGCTATAGCTAGGAAATGCTCCTTTTATATTGCTTCTTCAGTTATGAAAGATGTCATTAATGCACTAGTATTATCTCATCTAGAGTACTGTTCTGTCATTTGGTCAGCAGCTAATAAGACAGATTTGAACAGACTTCAGTTAGTCCAGAATAAGGTGGCCAGATTAGTGTTAAGGTGTTCATACTATACAAATATGCATGATAAACTTTCTTGGCTTTCTGTACAAGCTAAATTATACTATGGCTTACTTATATTTTTAAAGAAAGCAATACTGTTAAACACACCATACTTTTTTCCGCTCAGTTGCAGTATCCAGATGAAATACATAATCATACTACACGATTTCTAACAAATCGCAATTTAGTAACTCCACGAGTTAAAAGCAACTTTTTGAAAAAGTCTATTATATTTAAAGTATCTTTTCAGTGGAATAAATTGCCTTATGCAATTAGAGAACTGTCTTCTATTCATAATTTTAAAAATCAACTAAAAGCCTATTTAGGCAGCTTTTAATTATTGTAAATATTGTAAGAGGGCAATGTCATTTGTAATGGAAATTTGTGTATTTTGTCTTAGTGTTATTGATATTTATATGCTCATATTTTCACAATTGTAAAACCTTACTGTGCATGTAAGAGCCATATTATATTTTGCTTCAACTTTATTGTGTAATATTTTATTTGATTGTATTTAATGGTTTGAGCCCCAGGAA
Source organism: Pelmatolapia mariae (assembly GCF_036321145.2). NCBI lineage: Eukaryota > Metazoa > Chordata > Actinopteri > Cichliformes > Cichlidae > Pelmatolapia > Pelmatolapia mariae. The sequence goes on along the minus strand of NC_086229.1, from coordinate 17,704,250 downwards.
GACTAGCAACCTGTCACGGCTCAGGGCAGCGGCCGTGTGAGGTGAGGAAGGAGGACTCAAATGCAGCACTTAAGACGTGAGGGTGATTTATTAAGAATACTGAACATAAAGTGGGGATGGCAAAACAGAACCAAGGATGAACTAAAGTGGGAGAAACTAAACCAAAGAGTAGCAAACCTGAAATACGAGAGGAGAACTGCAGGGAGAGCACATAGAGGAGACATAGAGGAGACATAGAGGAGACATAGAGGAGACATAGAGGAGACATAGAGGAGACGCAGAGTACGCAGGGTAACACGGAGGATGAACACAGACGACACGACGAGGAGTACAGGCAGACACGCAGTATAAATACACACACCAGGTAATAAGGAAATGGCAGACAGGAGGGGACACAGCTGGAACTGATGGACATAACGAGACACAAACCTACAAAGTAAAACAGGAAACTCACAGACTGTTTTACACAACCAACTGGGGGCACGAACAGAACACAAAGGAGAGACACAGGTAGGAATGAAAGAAACACACAACTCAAACCCTAAGAACAAATACAAAATCAGAATAAACTAGAAAAAGGGTAATAATAAACTGAAAGCGCTGGGTCACCGACCCAGGACCATGACACAACCACTGTTGTGGAAGCTAATGGGGTTCCTTATAAATAAACAAATAAACAGAGACCAGTAAATTCACCTGTAAATTCATCCTGTATCACAGCAGGTGATTCAGCATCCAGCTGTGATACAGGAAAGTTTACAGACTACTTAGAAGTGACAGCTGCATTAATTCTGGAATCAGAATTGCATAAGAAAAATGCAATTTGCAGTTTATTGTCTAACAGGTCAAATCTCCTACTCAGATATTCAGCAGTACATATCATGTCTTTGGCATTTGAAATTCTTATATTTTTTTTAATATTAACAGTGCAGTGTTGTTTTTGGTGAAGGCCGAGAAAATACGTTTTAACTTATGAAATGTACTTAGCATTACTTTTTGCAATCTTGGTAATCAGTTGTGTTAATATTTTTACATTTTATCTGACATGTTTGTTGAGTTTTAAATGTCCAGATCTTTGATTTTTTTTTTATAATTAAAAAAGCTTACAAAAGTGAACATTAAATATTGAGTTTTGCTAAAGAGAAAAGGGACTCGGTTGTACTCATTCCTTTTAAGTTTTGTTCCCCCAAACATTTGTAATACATGTATTATTAGTTTTACTATATTAGTTGTGAATGGTTGCACTACACATAGATTTTGCAGTTTGACTACAGAGAAAAAGAAATAAAATTAAAAAATATAGCTCATTCACCAGGAGTACTTTCTTTTTTGTGTTATCGTTCCCTCCATTTAAACTCCAAGAACTTTGATGTTTGAAGTTGCACAGTGATGTGAAACACAAACATCCACCAAATGTGATAAACAAAATGTTATAGAAAATAAAAGGACAAATCTATGTAAAAATGTAAGGAGTAAAAGGAAACTATTTGAAAAATCTACTTGAGTACTAAATAAAGCATTTAAAATGTGTTACTTCCTGCCTCTGGCAAACCTCCATTTAGTATAACTATTTAAATGGTTTTAATTTTTCAGTAATTTTCAGTGATTTGTCTAACAGCCCAGTTTCCACACTCAAAAACTTTTTATTTTTCTCAGGAGGACTTTCTACTCTTCCTCCCCACTCCACAGAATACCACTTTGTGAACCAGCTGAAGACCTGGACTGAAGCTCAGAGTTACTGCAGAGAACACTTCACTGACTTGGTCACCATCTACAACAGCAACATCAACCAAGTGCTTGTGACAATGGCGCAAAATATTGATGATTAGGCTTGGATAGGGCTCTATGATGATCCTTACAGCTGGAAGTGGTCCATGGAGGGACAACTTTTTTATGTTGGCAGTACACATGAATTTTTGATCTGGGCTAATGGCCAACCAGACTGTCTAAATGCAAAGGAATACTGTGTGGCTCTTCAGGGACAAACACAGATGAATGATAGACCCTGTGGAGATTCTTACCCTTTCCTGTGTTACAATGGTAGGAAAAAGATTCGTTGCCCTAGTTATCCAACAATTTTTGAGATTCATAGTCTGTGTGTTTCAAAATGAATCCTTTTCTGAATCTTTCACAGCCAGCAGTACAAGTTACATCTTAGTGATGGAGAGTCGCTCCTGGTCAGCGGCTCAGTCGTACTGCAGGACATACCACACAGACCTGACCAGTATAAGAAGCAAAGAGGAGAAATCCAACATCACGCTCACTTTGAATGGATCAGGGGTTCAGTATGTGTGGATTGGTCTCTACAGGGATCCCTGGGCCTTCTGGTCTGACAACACAACCTCCACATTCACTAACTGGATGTCTGGTCAGCCTGCGAATTCATATTCATCTGAGTACTGTGGAGATTTGAATTTAATGTTGGGGAAATGGAATGACTGCAACTGTGGTTTCAGACTCTATTTTTTCTGTTTCACAGGTGAGGTCCAGAATGCAAACACTGTAAGATCCTGTCATCATGTAAAACACTAATGTTTGTGTTTCTAATATGTGGTTCATTTTTAGCAGGGAGAAAGCAAACAGTGGTGAAAATGAAGCTTCAGTCAGAGGCAGACATGCACAGCACAGAGATCCAGCAGCAGGTTTCACAGCAGGTCAGCAGTTCAGTCACCAACACAAACTTGACACAAGTTCAAACTATGCTTCATGTTTTTCATCATCTGCACATTTTGTCCAGCTGTCAGGCCTCATGCTGTCAGAAGGACTGACAGACTTCAGGATTCGTTGGAGGAAAGTCCAGAGTTACCATGACGACCAGTTGAAGAAGCAGGATGTGGACGGTGGCTGCAAAACTGAAGTCTGACTGGACTGAACCACTTCATGTGTGAAGTTAATAACATGCTGTGCTGAGCTGTCTCATCCTTTAAACCTTTCAATATTTCAGAGTGTAAAGTTCCACCAACAGCTCATTTGTTCAGCTGCAGTTGTAGTTTGGTAGAAATTCTTTAATCAGAGGTCCACTCACTGGTTTTCCTGATCGGCTCTAGTCTCTTGTTTTGTTTTCCAGCATCACTTTCAACACTTTAGACACTGTCCGTCTGTGGACGTCACTGCACAGGCTTTGTCTGTTTGCAGTTTGTTAGGATTCATAGTTCTATTTCATTGTGACAGCAACATCTGCTGACTTGCATAAATGGTAAAGAAGAAAGTGAGGAGACTCAGAGCTCTGCTTGAGAAGGTCAGGGTGGACAACAAAATATTGTACTGTTTATGTCCTGTTTCTACTTTTACTGTTTGTTAACTGTAACAGCCATAAATGAGACCATAACAGTCCCAAACCTTACCTGATATACATTTGGATCATCGCTTTCAAGGAAACCCAGTTGCAATGCATGCTGGATGTCCTCGTATCTGTCACTTTAACTTCACTGTCACTTTGGATAAGCGGATAAAGTCACAAGGAGCTTACTGTAGGAAGTAGAGCAAGTGATGGGTAAAGTTTGCGCTGATGTTGCCATAGTATTTTCTCCTGTGTTGACATATTTGTCTACTTTTGTTATTGTTGCTTTCAGCTTTCTTGATGTTATATTTTAAAGGGTTTTTATGTGGTGTGTGGTTCATTCAGGTTATTGTGTTAGAAATAATAAACAGCTATTTGTTTGAAAACGATGCATCCATATAGGACGTACAAAAAGTAATTCAGAACGAGAGAGATATATTAAAGTAGTAAAATTGAGTAGTATAGATTAATTTCTTATTTAATAATATAATTGACTTTAACAAATTTACATTTTGCCAATATTGACATCTTTGTTTGTTTCATTAGCTTAGCTGGAGTGAACTCATGAAAATAATTTCATATTATTCTTTTGAACTTAATGTGTGGTGTGGGTAATTTGAGCTTATTTTTCAATAACAAATGAATGAGTCCTTTGTGGGGGTTTTCACTGAGTAATAAATCAGGTCACATTGATACAGATCCATGAAGCGCTGAAGTGTATCCTTGCTGCCATGGTGCAAGATGGTTGCCAGTCTATTACAGGTTTAATACATAGAGACAAACAACCATTCACACCTATGGGCAATTTAGAATGACCAATTAACCTAACACCAGGGTTCAGGTTTAGAAAGGAACCAGTTCTGTTCTCTATGAAGGAACATAACAACATCCCTGCCAAACACACTGGAGCCAGTGGCATTTTTTTTTATGTAAAAATGCCAAACTTTTTAAACCAGCTGTTAAAAAGTAAAGAGGAAGTTTAACCTCTGGTTGATGACAGATTCATGTTTATATGTCCGAGGGTTTTTTTTTTTTTTTATCCAAAGCCGATCTGTGTGTCACGATCTGCAGGGCACATGAAGAAAAACAAATGATGTACTTTTGTGAGATCCTGACAATGACTGCTTCCCTGCTATTAGCACACATCCATCAGTGAAGCTTGCCAGAATACAGCAGCTGGTTGTTGTTGCTATAAACTGACACAGAAGTGCTTGGAAATTAATTTTAAAACGCTTGCAGAATCTCACAAAAGCACGCCTTCATTTGTTTTGCTCTAATGTCCCTTGTGGGGCTCTGTAAGATATGAATCAAGGGTTGTAGCGCATTATGTTACCACGGAAAGCAAACCACAGCAGAGCAGGGAGGATGGGAGAAGAGTGGCGCGTGGGCAGACATGGTTGCCGTCTGATGAAGCGGGCTGAGCTCAGAGACACAAAGTAAAGTATCAATCCTGGTCCTGTCGATCAAACACCAATAATACAGCGTCGCTGTCGCTTCTATCAATCCACCACAGCTGAAGCAGCCATGTGTTCACTTGAGTCTCTGAGAGAGTTCATAGAGAAGAGGCTGACTGCTGTTTCTCAACAAATCTTCTGCGAGGTTCAGAAAACCATCGTCTACTATGAGGAGGAGATCCAGCATCAGCGCAGACTGCTGGATATTAGTGATGGCCAAATTAAGCTTTCTGAAGCATTGAAGCTTGTATTAAAAAATGGTTCATTACTCGAAGCTTTGCACACACTCTGGGGACATCTGGTGGCCAAAAATATGAAGAGCAGCTTGAATCTACAAAATGAAACGAACTGCATCCTTAAGACTGCCCATTCTACAGAGTGGAATTTTGTTTGATATTGGGCCACCGTTGTGAACGTTTTTTTGTGGTGAAAAAATTGTTGTTTATTTGTTTAATAAATAATTTTGATCAATAAACTTCCCTTGTTTAAACATGCACCATGGTGTGGTTGTTACGCCCCAGTCTAGGGGTACAGGAACGCAACATAAGTTTGAAAAGATTGCCCCGCCCTGGTCCCCAAAACCATACACAGAGGGAAAACCAATTTCTTAGTGAACGGTGGATTATTTTTCTACACTGCAAAATGAAGCTCCGGGGTGAACAAAGGCCAAAATAACAAACAAAACAAGCTAAGTCAGGAGGAGGTGCTATCTAAAACCCTATGTGAAATCAAAAACCAAACAAAAGACAAGCGCTACACCTAACTCCCTAACTGAGATAGACAGGAGAAAACAGTGCAAGGAAAAACAATAAGGCAGCTCGCCCCTTCTGTTCCAGTGCTATTTACAATGAAAACTAATGTAAACACTATATACAGAATTCAGAAAGTCGCAAAAGTCACAGGCACAAATGTCACAGGTTTTGGAGGCCAGGGTCAGGTCTGCTGCTGCTGTCAGTGGCTGCCCCGGGACAACTGCTGGTGAGGGATTTTGAAAGCGACCACGTGATCAGGGGACCAATCAGCAGCCGTCAGCTCATCCAATCAGGGACCTGCAAAGACTTAAAGACACAGACAAAGAAAACAGCCACCAAAACAGATCATGGCCAGGGCCATAACACCCCCCTTCCCAAGACCAAACATCTCCCCTATAGATGTTTGGCACTTAGGAGTTCAGAAATCCACGCGACAGCTCATCTGCCATTACATTCTCGGCCCCTTTTTTGTTATGGATCTCCAGATTGAAATCCTGCACTAAGAGGGACCATCTAATGAGCCTTTGGTTAGAATTTTGCATCCTAGTCAAAAACATGAGGGGGTTGTGATCGGTGTAAACAATGACGGGTGATGAACTAGAACCGACATAGACCTCGAAATGCTGTAGAGCAAGCAACAGAGAAAGAGCTTTTTCAATGGTACTGCATTTCTGTTGGTGGGAGGTGAATATTTTTTGAAAAGTAACCAGTTGGGTGATCAACACCCTGCCTATCCTCCTCCTCCAAAATTCTTACAGAAGCCACGATAATAGCCGGCCATTCCAAGCCATTCTTATATATATATTTTTGTACTGGGGGTAGAATTGACTGTGAACTGAAAAGGGATAATGCATATGTACTTGCAAATTAAAAACATGATGCATTTAAGGTAACCCTTTTATTAAAGAAGAAAATGTGTTTCTCTGTGTAATGGCCGAGTCTTTTTCTCTTCATGGAGATAATTTCTCCTGCCTTAAAGAAAACCCTCTCACATGGAACAGAAGAGACTGGACTGCACAGGAACTGTAGAGATGCAGGTATATGGTCTTGCTGCGGCCAACAAACTATCAGCTAAAAAGAATAGTTGAAAAAGAATTTTCACGTTTTCAGATAAAATAAACATGCACAATACAAAAACAAACAACAAGAACATAAAGCTGGCAAACCCAACCAAAGGTGACCAAAATCAACTCAAAATACTCCCACATGACAGAACCTCCCCTCTTCCTCACTGGTTCCATATCTCTCAATAGAATGATCAGTGGTTCGCTTTCTCTCACCATCAAAACACTCCACAAATCCCGCGAATGATTCACTTCCTTATAAACCACTGAATCAGTTACGTTCTAAATGAAGCTTTTGGCGTCACTGATCATGTGACTCTGGCCAAACGAATCAAGCCTCAACACAGTGCTTCTGAAGCAGTGTGTTGATTTTTTTGACACACTGGAGCGTCAGCTTCAAGCAGGCCATCACTACAGGATATCAGCCGGAGACCCGACATGCTCACACGGCACAGGTACGGACATGTGTGCAACTCTGTTGTTGGAGCTCAAGTTCCTCACTGTTGATGAAAACATGAAAGCTTGTCAGCGTCTCCGGGATTTCTCAGATGTTAATTGGGAGCAGAAAGCTGTTACCTTGGTGATAAATTTTATTTCAGAGTCTAATTTGTATAAAATGTCGGACACTGGGCATCTATGGAACGCCAAGACTGACAAAATGAACTAATTAAATACACCATTAAATAGTTAATTAATAATTAATTAAAATGGGAAATAATGAATTTAAATATATATTTATGATACATTTAATTAATTAACGATTGACATATTAAATTAATTAATAACACATTTAAAAAATTGACAGTTTTAAATAATTATTTAATGATGTATTTATTTAATTCATTTTGGCACAGAGCTTTGTTTGCTTTTTTTCCCCCTCACATGTCAGCTGTTTAACACCTGCTGCTAATTCAAGAAACACGCCCACGTTACCTGGCGATAGTCACAGTTTAACTGGGAACCAGGTGCTCGATATAACGCAATGTCGGTGCATTTTTCTGCACAAGATAAGTAAATATAGTTTTTTTCCCCAAGCGCAGAGCTGCTGGAGCTTGTTTCCCTACAGAACATTTTTAGCTCAATAGTATTTTGCCCATTGATCATAAGTCAATTAGCAGATGATACTACACTATTTTTACAGGTTCTCTCGCCCTAAATGAAATTTCACTATTTTCAAAAGCCTCTGGTTTGTACCTAGAAAATGTACAAACCAGAGGCAAACTAGAAAATGTGAATTATTAACTATTCATGATTGTAAACCCAGTATCTCTCTTAACATAGCTATTAAAACTGAAATTAAATATTTGGGTATTATAATCTCAAAGAATACTAATAATAGAGAAAATCTAAATTTGGAGCAAATTACCCAGAAATCTAAAAAGATCCTAATCAGCTGTACCTTTTATCTTTTTGATTTGTAAGATATGCACTGTATTTGTTAATTTGTATTTTGCATATGAAATTGGAGGAGTTGTACTTGCATCTTATGCCATCAGCTTGTCCTAAGTCACAGTTTCCTTCCACATATAGCTTTGCAAAATTGTATAAAAAAAGCACTTGCAGCAGCAACAATGTAATATTTCAGAAACACGCTTTGCCGATCCGATCAGCTGTTCATAACACTTCCTACGTTGGAATAGACATCAGCGCCAACTATCGCATGTCCGCCATTACCTGCCCAAAACCGGAAGTGACGGAACCGGATTTTCTGATGGACTTGGTTCTATGGCAGGTCTTAAAGGGTTAAGAACTATTGCTCAGGACCACTTTATAAAGTTACAAAAGAAAATTGAAATTATTCAGTAAATATTGGGATGCTCTTTAAAATGTAAACACAGTGATGTTTACATGTAATGATTTTCAAGTTTTAGAAGTCAGAGAAGTCATTTTATTCAGAATGGAACCTAGAAAACATTTTTTAATATTTACATTAAATACATTTCAAGCTTTTAAGGGAACAAAAGTCAATTTTAATTTTGATGGCAGCAACATGTCAAAAAAAAAAAGTGAGACCAGGACAACAAACAGCTGCAAAACAAGTGCTTAAAAGAAACGGCTAGAGGAAACATTTGGAAAAGGTGCTTGGAAAGAAAAGCGTCTGGACTTCTTTAGGTTGCTTGAAGACGTTTCACCTCTCATCCAAGAAGCTTCTTCAGTTCTAAGGTAAAATGGTGGAGAGTCCAAAATTAACACTAGAATTACTGAGCCTTTTTTCCCTGGTGCAAGTCCCTACTACTAGATTTACTGGCCTGCGCAAATTTGCGTAAATTCCCCCCCGACCTTAACACCTCTTGGTACCCCGCTGAGATTTTCACAGGTCGTCAGCTCCATTGTTCTCCTGCTTTTGTTGTGCAAACACACCCTCCCCCAACCCCTAACCATGAGAGATTCAAGTTTTTCCTTCCCTGCAAGGCTACTTTCCTTCCTTACCTGCCTGCATGCCTGTCCATAAACATATATACACAGAGTTGTACATATATTTATATATTTATATAGCCACACCTTATATAATATGCATAAAGTCTAGTTATACACACAGACACATCTATATCATACACACACACACACACACACACACACACACATATATATATATATATATATGTGTGTGTGTGTGTGTGTGTGTATATATATATACACACACACATATATATATATATATATATACACACACACACATATATATATATATATATATATATATACTATATATACTTTTTTGCAATGACAATGCAGATTTTCCACTTGTGGGACAAATAAGTGCAGATTTGCTGTGTGTGTGTGTGTTTGTGTGCGCAACATTGGCATTTGTTTACTCAGATCCAAGGCAGGCCAAACTTCTGTGTTACAACCTACATACAAAAGACAGACATTCACAATATATGGGTACACAAGTCTGTTTTATTTCAAAGTGTTTCAAACTTTACATCGTTTGCAGACCCAGTGTCCATCATCCCTGCATTTGGCACAGGTGAATTTCTTACATGTTGCACAGGTAAATCTGCTGCGATTCCTGTTGCAGCTCTCTTGCACCTGGCACTGCGTTGTCTTTACAGTCCCTGGCACAGCAGCTGCAGCAGCCTGCCTCTGTGCTAAGATTTCCTTGTGCTGCATGAATCGGCAACGAAGTTGCTGAGCTAGAAGACGCAGAAACAATCTTCTTTTGCCTGTCCACCCTGTACATGCCTTGTACAAAATGTAGGCATTCACTGCCGCCAGGTCCAGCATATTGTAGAAAACCGCTACTGGCCACCTGCGTGTTGCTGATCTTACAGAATACATCCATGTCATTTGGTCCAACACGTCTACACCACACTGTAAAAGCAGAGCGAGAGAGTCATGAGTATATGTTTTTTTCTATAGGCCTGTATAGCACACATCAGAAAACATTGTAGCACTGGTGTAAAATTGTACACACATTCACATACCTTCATGTGGTTGTAGTCTGTGATCGTGTTGGGTTTCCTCTTTCTGCCGTCACCGATCGTCACGTCTTGGTGCATGGAACTTAGAACACACACAGTCTTGGTTTTTTTAGGTGCATAAATTGTCAAGGAGACACTGCCACTTCTAAGCACTGAAGTGGAGAATACCTCTCGCTTTGCAGTATCTTTTGCAAGCTGAGGAAGTTCACGCCGGACTTTATTCACCGTGCCCAGTAATGTTGTTTTGCGCTGCAGCAGTCTGTGCGACAGTGACAGTGAAGTAAAGAAATTGTCCGTTGTGACATTTCTTCCATCATCCAAAAACGGCTCCATCAGTTTCATGACCACGTTCTCTGCCAGCCTCTCTCCCTTCTGACGACTGGGGTCCTTTCCCAAGTAAGGAGATGCACTGCAGACATATTTGGTGTCCAAATCCGTGGCCATCCAGAACTTGATCCCAAATTTGTCTGGCTTGGTTGCAATATACTGGGTGAATGGACAACAAACCTTGGTAGGGAACAGCTGTTCATCTATGGTCATGTGTTCCCCTGGAGTGAAACTCTTAGCACAGTTCTCGTTGAAGCATGTCCAGATGTCGGAGATCGCTGCAAATTTGTCTGTTTTCACCCGTTCTGCCCGCGTGTCCCTGTCATCAAATCGAAGGTGTTGCATAATTGAAATGAATCTATCTCGGGGCATTGTCTCTTTGATTAGTGGCACCAGAAAACTTTCTGACCAGCAATCCACAATGGCACCAACAGGACACGATTGCTCTTACAAACAGGATTGAAATGGGTGCCATAAGTTCATGAACTGCCAAATTCCAGTCCGGCTCTGTTCTGCGGGCTTGATGTACCGTGCACTCTCTGATGGTCTGCAGCATTCCCACGTCTAACAGGCAAAGGAAGCTTTGGAGCACACTTGTAACTTTACGCTGTCGGAAGATAAACAAATAGAAAATGGTAAATTTACATGAACCTCACTCTAAATGGGTTTATATAAATATCATATCTAATATGGCAGTGACAAACCTTAGCAGACTCTGTGGGTCCAGCTTGCGCAGTGAAGCACGAACGATTTGCTTCTGCACTGGGCATTCCAATGTCCTCCTCAACCCACACAGTGCCGTCTTTTGCCGTGTGGTTCTGGCTGGGCTTCCCAGTACCACGGGGCCTCTTCCGTGGAGGCATGTTGGGTTCTTGTTCCGTCTCATTTTTAGATTCTTCTGAGGAGGTACCAGTGGCCTGCTGGACAAATGAAACCTCTCCTCCATCAGAATCTGCTTCGTCCATTTCCCGAAGTAAGGCCAAAGCCTGTTGCGTGGAGAGGTTCTTCCTGCGTGGCAGTGATACGGAGGCCATCCTGATGTGCGTTCTCAGAAATGCGAACAAGAAATGATTCTCCGGCCTGGGTCGGTCTGCTTTTATGCACAGCACAGTGCTGTAGGCAAGCAATGCCACTCCCTCACATACACAGTGACGATGGAACAATGGAAGATCTGTGCTGAGAGTCAAGGAAGGTGTGAATGTGTGTCTTTTATATTTGCAGGTCAGTCAATGTGTGGGATATTTTGTATAGATACGGCAGGCATTTCTGAAAGTTGTAACACAGAGGTTTGGCCTGACTTGGACCATTCTTTCCTTCCCTGCAAGGCTACTTTCCTTCCTTACCTGCAGCGTACTATACCCCATGGTAGTTTCTATGTGCAATATTTCTCATATGCAATATTAGATCTTGTCAATCCTTGTCACTACATTGGATGCCTGGCCATAAACATATATACATAGAGTTGTACATATATTTATATAGCCACACGTTATATAATATGCATAAAGTCTAGTTATACACACAGACACATCTATATCATATATATATATATGTGTGTGTGTGTGTGTGTGTGTGTATATATATATACACACACACACACACACACGTAGATAGATAGATATGTGTGTGTGTATACATACACCAATATTTTTTAATACACGTGTCCATATTTATGTTTCCAGATTGTTTGTATAGTGCACTTTCTATACTGTGCTCTGTCCACTTTTTTGCAATGACAATGCAGATTTTCCACTTGTGGGACAAATAAATGCAGATTTGCTGTGTGTGTGTGTGTGTGTGTGTGTGTGTGTGTGTGTGTGTGTGTGTGTGTGTGTGTGTTTGTGCAACATTGGCATTTGTTTACTTAGATCCAAGGCAGGCCAAACCTCTGTCTTACAACCTACATACAAAAGACAGACATTCACAATATATGGGTACACAAGTCTGTTTTATTTCAAAGTGTTTCAAACTTTGAAACGAACCTTGGTAGGGAACAGCTGTTCCCTACCAAGCATTTCTTGCAGCTGGCAACAACGGTCGTGCATTCAGTATAGTTGTGACTTCCGCAAAAAATGTGGTCAAAATCTCATGAGTAAGTTGAAGCATTTCTACCAGGCATTCCTGAAAGTTGTAACACAGAGGTTTGGCCTGCCTTGGATCTGAGCAACTCTGAGTGAGCAAATGCAAATGTGCCAGGCCTCAAGGACAATGGGTGGTTTGCACAACAAAAGCTGTAGGAGAAACAAGCTGACGACCTGTGAAAATCTCAGCAGGGGTGCTTAACACCTCGGGACTTGCACCAGAAAATAAAAAAGCCAGTAATTCTAGGGGGTGTTGGGTTTAGGGAAGTTACGCAAATTTGCGCAGGATAGTAAATCTAGTGTTAAAAGAGCCAAGAGCCTTTGGCTCTTTTAAGGGGAGAGTACCCAGCCACTGTTACAGATATGTAGAAGACACTTGGGTCAAAATCAAAACAAAAGAAGTGGAATCCTTCACAGTACACATTAACGCCGTGGATAAGAACATCAAGTTCACCAGCGAAGACACAAAGGATAACTGCTTGCCTTTCCTGGACTGCGCTGTGCACATTAAAGAGAATGGCAACCTCAACATTGAGGTTTACCGGAAGCCCACACACACGGACCAGTACCTCCTCTTTGACTCCCATCACCCTCTGGAACACAAACTTGGAGTAATCAGGACCCTACACCACCGGGCAGAACATGTTCCCTCCAAGCCTGAGGGAAAAAAGAAGGAACACACACACATAAAGGAAGCAGTTAAAACATGTGGCTATCCTAATTGGGCGTTTATAAAGTCAGCAAAGATGCACAGAAAAGAAGATCAGACACCAGCGAGGGAGGATAAGAAAGACAGACGCAACAACGTTGTTATCCCCTATGTAGCCGGTGTATCAGAGAAACTCAGGAGAGTTTTCTCCAAACACAACATCCCAGTGTACTTCAGACCCAGCAACACACTCAGACAGAAACTGGTTCACCCGAAAGACAAAACTCCAAAACACAGACTTAACAATGTGGTGTATGCTGTACAGTGCAGCGAGGAATGCCCAGACCTCTACATTGGAGAGACCAAACAGCCACTTCACAAGCGTATGGCACAACATAGAAGAGCCACCTCCACAGGACAAGACTCAGCAGTCCATCTGCATCTAAAGGATAAAGGTCACTCTTTCGAGGATGCCAACGTTCACATTTTGGACAGAGGGGACAAATGGTTTGAAAGAGGAGTGAAAGAAGCTATTTATGTCCACTGTGAGCGACCATCTTTGAACAGAGGCGGTGGTTCACTACACCAACTGTCTGCATCTATAATCCGGTTTTGAGTTCCCTTCCCAGACGCCTTAACGCCCACTCACACCTTGGCTCATGTGATTAGGTAAAGGATCATCAGGGGGCCCTTTGTCCCTCTTTGGGGGGGAAACTCCCACTGGGACTCTCCACCATTTGACCCTAGAACTGAAGAAGCTTCTCGGATGAGAGGTGAAACGTCTTCAAGCTACTCAAAGAAGTCCAGACGCTTTTCTTTCCAAGCTCCTTAGACTACAATGACCTGGATGATTGAGAACCTTCACAGACAACATTGATGAATGATTCAGTTCCACATATGATGAAACCACCACCACCACCCCCATTGTGCTCCAGTCAAATTTGATTGATATAAAGGTTTTATCTCTGAAATAACTCTCTGGATAACTGTTTTTGTCACGTAACTGGATTGATCAGGCCTCAACCCTGACCTGAACAACTTGAGTGTATCACCTGAAGGCTAAGCTTCTGCTCGTCTAGCTCTTAGGGTCACTGAGGCACGCAACTTACCACATAAAGCTGGAACTCTCTTAGGGGAAAAACTGAAAAATGAAACAACAATGAAAATAAAATAAAATATTGCTCATCAGATTATAACAGCTAAAAACATGAAATTTGCATTATTTGGATGACCTATATAAAATATATTCGAACCCAACAATAACACCTCTCACTATTGCCAATATTAACAAAACTAAAAAGAGTAGGTCTAATTATGAAAAAGGTAATGTGGCAAAATGTTGTAATAAAACTATTACAACAACTAACACCTGAGTAGAAAAGTTTTTTTAACTGTAAAAAAACATATTTAACAAATTATTTTCATAACTTTTCTTAATGCATGCTCAATCACCCAGGTAAGTAAAAACCCAAAAGTCTTAATCAAACACCACTGATCAATAGTTTTTGATTGATAGCTGTAACAATTTGAATATTAATGATCACAAAGCTGAGGTTACAGTCTATTGTTAGTCTGTGGGCGGGTTTTAGTTATTGTGCAAATGTACTGTTTATAAGATTGGGGAAACCTCCGGTCAGTTGATACTGAAGAAGTCACTTGGATGAGTGACGAAACGTTTCTTTGACTGAAAATGCTACATCCAGATGAACAGATCCAACCTTTTTGTAATTTTCTGAACTGAATGACTGAGTGTATATGGAGGTATTCTTCTGTTTTAATTACACATGATTCACGATGAAATGCTTTGCTTACTTTGCAACAAAAACAGCAGTATAAAAGCTGCCCAAAGAGGCTATTCATACAATGAATTATATAAATGTAGTTTGTTCATGCCCAATGTTCCCTCTAAGCTGTGCACATGCGCAATTGTGCACTGCTGGCAAGGTCTCTGCACACAAAAAAAAAATCCAACCTGAATTGAAATTAAAATTAATACTTTAACAATTCTGTTTTGCAGTGTTAGTCAGTGAGTAACTGGCTGCTCCCATATGGGATTAGAACGATGCCGCCTTATCCCATAGTTCAGCCAATAATGCGATTCACATTCATATATATGCAGCTAATCAACGTCATTGGCAGGCTATGACAGCGTCCTTATGTGCCGACACCGGTGTTTGAGCTGACAAAGCAGCGTGGCTGATGTGGAGTGAAGCCACGTTGATGACAACGTGTACAATGCCAGTTTTCTTCCTGAAAACTGGCGTTGTTTATATTTACTGCAGGAAGAAACGGTAAAAACGGCGTTTTATGATAAAATAGGCTCGAACGCCCTCTCGACAGGTGAGCAAAAACAAACCCCACCCCCCTCTTCCTTTCCTATTCGTCCAAAAAAGTACCATGTCAACCAATCAAATAACGATATGGCAACGTGGCATCAAGTTGTTAAGAACCGGGGGGAAGTTTTAGGAGTGACGGCGGTGTTTAAAGATGTGAGAGATTTGAGACGTTTAGCACAAATCTTGTGTAGTTAGTGTGTAGTGTAGTCAATAGTTTTGTTGTGTGTGTCAGAACAATGAGGCGACTGCTGAATGTTACAGGTGTTACAGGAGTGATACATCTCCTGTTGTCAGGCCTGCAGGTATCAGACTGTTGTTCTCCTTTATCTCATAGTGGACAGAAATTATTTTTTGGAGTGGCACAAATAATTTGTGTGGCATCAGACTTTATGCAGAACAGCTGCTTGTTGTGTAAATAGCTTGAAATGTTTATTTAAAAATGCCTTGGCTGCATTTAAAAAAAAAGCTGCAAAAAACTTTGTTGTTTGCATAACTCAGTAACTTTTTTGAAGAAGTAACTATATAATTAATTGCCCAACATTGGTCATTATATACTGTATTTTGCAGACAGAGAGTTACAGGACTCTCTCCCAGACCACAGACTCATAATACAGAGCTCAGAGCTTTATGATAAAGAAATTTAAAAAAAAGAAAGTTGTGTTTTCGAAATTGGAGTTCAAGTTATTTTTACTTCCAATAGTGTTAACATACTACACAGGTCATGAACAAGATTTTTTTTAATTTTCATTGTAAATGGGCTAAAGCAGTTAATTAAAAGTAGTCTAACATAAATGTAAACGCTGTAATTTGATTATTGTAATAAACCATTTAACTTGGATGGATTCAATGCCGGCGTGACCACAGTGCACACGTCTGATGTCACTCACAGTGGTCCAAGGGACCGCTCAGGGAGTTTGTGTGTTCGCTCAGACACGTGAAAAATTAGAGGGAACATTGTTCATGCCTCTATATTGTAAATCAAACCACCAAAGCAGCAAAAAAGCAACATGATGTTTTCATGCTCCTGCAGCACATTGATGCTAAACGTTCTCAAACAGCTGATTTCATGCACTGACCTGTGCAAGTGAAATAAGATAAATGCTGTTAATCAATAACTTTCGGGCGATCGTGGCTCAAGAGTTGGGAGTTCGCCTTGTAATTGGAAGGTTGCCAGTTCGAGCCCCGGCTTGGATGGTTTCGGTCGTTGTGTCCTTGGGCAAGACACTTCACCCGTTGCCTACTGGTGGTGGTCAGAGGGCCCGGTGGCGCCAGTGTTTGGCAGCCTCGCCTCTGTCAGTGCGCCCCAGGGTGGCTGTGGCTACAATGCAGCTTGCCATCACCAGTGTGTGAATGGGTGAATGACTGAATGTGTAAAGTGCTTTGGGGTCCTTAGGGACTAGTAAAGCGCTATATAAATACAGGCCATTTACCATGTATTAACACATCAACTACAAGTACAGAGACAATCTTTACCTATTCATACCACAATACCAGCATTCATTTTAAAAGATGTTACTTAAAAAATTTTTTTAGATATTAAATAACTGTTTTAATTTACTTAAATTTACCATTTAACGTTTGCATCTTCTGGCAGTCTGAACATTGGAATGAAGCACACTCCGAGTTGTAAGGGCTGTAACAACAACACTGGAATCACACTCACTTTTAGTCCAAACTAGCAGCTTCCTCTGAGTGAGTCCAGCTACAGGAGAGAAAAGTGGAAAACTCCAACACTGCTGCTTCAAGCTGCTGACGCTCCACACACTGAATGTGAGTTTGATCAAAAACACGACTCAAAGGAAGTTTCAGTGAAGGTCGAAGAGGAGGGAGCCAGGACTGACTGTACTTCCTGTCTGCTGTTTTCAGCTTCACTCACAGACACAATGGCTTCTAGATCAGAGGAGGATCTCTGCTGTCCGGTCTGTCAGCAGGTCTTCAGAGTGCAGAGCACAGTGCCAGTGTGTCAAATCTGCAGAGACTCAGAAAAACACACCAATCACAGATTCAGACCAATCGATGAAGCTGCACAACAACACAAGAAGAAACTTCCGGAAACTCTGGAGCCCTTAAAGAAGAAGTTAAAGGTTTGTGAAGAAGTTCAAGTGAAGTTTGATCAAACAGCAGAACACATTAAGGTCCAGGCCCGACACACAGAGAGGCAGATTAAGGAGCAGTTTAAGAAGCTTCACCAGTTTCTAGCAGAGGAAGAGGAGGCCAGGCTGGCTGCACTGAGGGAGGAAGAGGAGCAGAAGAGTGGGATGAAGGAGAAGATGGAGGATCTGAGCAGAGAGATAGCAGCTCTTTCAGACACAGTCAGAGCCACAGAGGAGGAGCTGAGAGCTGAAGACGTCTCATTCCTGCACAACTACAAGGCTGCAGTGGAAAGAGTCCAGCACTGCCCCCTGCTGGATGATCCACAGCTGCCCTCAGGAGCTCTGATAGACCAGGCCAAACACCTGGGCAACCTGACCTTCAACATCTGGAACAACATGAAGGACATGGTCTCCTACACTCCTCTCATTCTGGACCCAAACACTGCTCATCCAAACCTCATCCTGTCTGAAGATCTGACCAGTGTGAGACGAGGAGGAGAGAGGCAGCAGCTTCCTGATAACCCTGATAATAATAAAGAGAACTAATTGGTTCTACTCTGTCCTGGGCTCTGAGGGCTTTAACTCAGGGACTCACAGCTGGGATGTTGAGGTTGGAGACAGTACAGGGTGGGGACTGGGTGTGTTAGCAGAGTCTGTGCAGAGGAAGGGAGACATACGAACTGAATTAAGGGCTATATTGTTTAGTAGAAGTAAATACTACAAACACTCACCATCAGCTCCTGTCACTGCTCTCTCAGTAGAGAAGAAGCTCCAGAGGATCAGAGTGAATCTGGACTGGAACAGAGGACAGCTGTCGTTCTCTGATCCTGATACTAACACACACATACACACCTTCACACACACTTTCACTCACAGGATGTTTCCATACATTAGCACTATTTCTGGTAAAGTGAAGGTGTGTCCATTGAAGGTGTCAGTGTCAGTGGAGCAGATGAGTTGAGGATGATGATATTTGTGATTGTGTGCATCTGCCGGCTGTTATAATTTTGCATGCTCAGCATTTTTCCAGCTGTCCATTTTGCTTGTCCAGTTTTTCCGTTTAAGTTATTACTATTGTGCTAAATCATAGCATTTCTGCTGATTTTTAGAATTTCTGCTAAATCATACTATTTCTGCTATTTTATATGATTTGTACTAAATATAGTATTTCTGCTAAAACATAGTATTTCTACCAAATATAGTATTACTGATTAATTATAGTTTTTCTACCAGATCATAGTACAGTATTTCTGCTTTTTATGGGATTTGTGCTTAATTATTGTATTTCTGCCATTTTATAGTATTTGTGCTAAAACATAGTATTTCTACTAAATGTAGTATTTCTGGGTAATCATAGTATTTTTATATATTTTTGCCTGGTCCCCAGGGAGCCAATCCTCTGTGAGGACTGTAATATTCAAATTTACATATCTGGGCCTGCACAGCTTCCCAACCAGCCAATCATATCTGAGGGCTGAGACATTAAAATCTGCATATTGGGGCCTTTATGGCTTCTAAGCCCACCAATCATCTATGTCATATATCTCTAATATTTCATATTTTTATTTTAAATGGTCAACATTTCAAGATTCATCCATCTCTTCTCAACAAAACAGTGTAAGAATGACAGTTTTAGCCCCTACGGTTAGGAAATTATGGCCATTTGTTTAAGGGGAATCCTCAATATGAGAAACAGACTGCAAAAATCCTGTCTCTCTCTGTGCTGTGTGTGTGTAAAAACAGGTGCACCTGTTTTGGCGGAAAAAGTACACAGCCTCTCTGATTGGTGGATTCAAATTGAGCAGCTCCCAGGCTGCTTGACTGACCTAGAAACTTACAAGAAAAGCTACTAACAGCCCCTGTTCACTTGCTTCTCTCTCCCTGTGTGTGTGTGTGTGTGTGTGTGTGTGTGTGTGTGTGTGTGTAAGACAGATTTTCAGGTAACTTACTGGGTTACTGCACAGGGGTGGATCTAGAGAAATTTTCTTTGGGTGGCATGAGGGTGGCAAAGAAATGAAATGGGGTGGCAAAATCAAAGCCCACATTACACACTTTAGTTACATAAAACATGTGAGTTTTTATTTTATGTACTGCATAGCCTGTATAATAAATAAATATGTAGCCCAATAAGTATAAAATCCAGAAAGCTACACAACATGGGGCGGTTCATTTAAAAACACAAGTCTAACTTAAGTTTCACACTGTTTTTTGTTAGAAAACAATCACAATGTTACATGCTTAAATTACACAAAATGTCAGAAATCTGCACTGTCATGACCAAAAATATAAACCTAATTTTTCATGAGTTGTTGGATTAACCCTCTGAGGTCTGAAATTAAACAGCCATTTTTGACTCCTTTTGAGTTTATGTTTGTATTTCACCCTCAAATTGTTTCATTTTATTTTTTTCCCCTTGCCTTGTTTGGTATCTTTTCAGCTCAACTGAATTTAGTTGTTTTTCACTGACGTACTGCATTAGTACTACTATTACTATTAATAGTACTATTACTGATTTGAAATCACACAAAGAACTTAAAATCCTAGTAGTATTTTTTACTGTAAAAAAACCACAGACATGTTGAGTACATTTTTATAACTTGAAATGCAAATATAAAATGTACATTTTGTAAACATATACAACTATTTATCTAAAAATGCAGCCAATACACCTGCTGTTTTTTCATTTTCTACAACCATTTAAAAATATTACTAAAACTAAAATGAGAGAACAATCAGATTTCGCAATAAGATGCCCCACAAATGATGTGTGCCAGTAAAAAAAAAAAAAAAAAAAAAAAAGTTTGTCCACCATAAGACAGAGGAGAACAGCACAGGGAGAAACCTGCAGGCCTGACAACAGGAGGTGTATCACTCCGCTGGTTTTCTACTTAGTGACAGTGTTTACATTGCAAATTTGCCTTAGTGACATTCATTAGTGCCCTCACTGACACACAAAACAACGACTACACAACAGAACAGCTACATTAGACAACACAACACACTAACTATACACGTCACAAATCTCCCACATCTAAAAACTCTCTCTCTCTCTCTCTCTCTCTCTCGCTCGCTTGCTCTGTCTCGCTGCTGTTACCGTCACTCTCAAAACTCTCCCCTCTTCCTAAACAACCAAATCCTACGTGTTGACTTTTTTTTTTAAATTGGTCGACATGGTGCATTTTTCCGCCGATAGGAAAGAGGTGGCTTTTTTTTCCCTTTCTTTACTGTTTTCACGCTGTTATTAGAAAACGTTTAAAACCCACACACAAAAAAACGTGACGACAGTATTTAGTAAAAAACATGGCTTATAAATGTTATCATAACTCTGGATTTACAGGCCTGTAATTAAAATTTAAAAACTTTGAAGTCCGAACTTTCAATGTGGGCTGAAATAGAGACTCAGCGTGGCTGCAGCTTGTTGCTATGTCAGCTTACATCAGTCATGTGATTTGGAGGTTCAGCGTGTCTGTGGACCACAGAGGGTTAATAACACTCACCTTCCTTCCATTTCCAGAGTGTAACATCCAAACAACTTTGTAAAATCCGAAATTCCCATGGTGTTGTTCAAAATGTGCTCTGGCACAATCACAAGCATGGCTTGCTACTGAAAACAAGAAAAAAGCCAGTCCTGCTATGGCTGAACCATTTGTTAATGGTGGAGGGGGTGAACACTGTGCAATATATTCAGTTTTAGCATTTATATTCACTGTTGACTGTAACTACGCTCAAACTGTTAATGCTATCTTATTTTATTAAACAACACTGTCATATGCAAAACTGGGGTGGCACTTGGGGTGGCAAGGGATCATTTTAGGGTGGCACTTGCCACCCCATGCCACCCTTCTAGATCCGCCCCTGGCTAAGACTGTAATGGGAAATTCACAGAGAAACTCGCGGAGTCTTCAACTGACCGCTGCGGCACACCTGCACCAGGGCAAACTTCCGCCTACCCCAGTCCTGCTTTACAGGTGAAAATATTGCAACTAGTCTTTGACTTTATTTATTTTCTGCTGTGTTTTACTTGCATCTATTTGAAAGAGTGCAGAAAATAGGTTTAAATGTTAAATAAATTTCTTCCACTCAGAGAATGTTGCATATAATTTAATTTTTGCCTGATGCATAAAGTTAAAAGATTAAAACTAATAAAACAAGTTTTAAAAAGAGACTTTTCCATTTGATTACATTTTGTATGATAGATTATGCAGAAAAAGTAGAATTGGGCTGAAAGATCTATCGCTTTATCGCCTATTCAGGTTGTAAATTGTGTTTTTAAAAAGTAACTACGTAACTACGTAATTAATTACTTTTGAGAATAAGTATAAGTAATCAGTAAAGTAATGGGATTACTTTTGGGGGGAAGTAATCAGTAAATAGTTACTGATTACTTTTTTCAAGTAACTTGACCAACACTGGTCATAATACATAAAACTATCAAAAGCAAAAGTACAACAACCAAAAACACTGGGTCTCTGACCCAGGACCATGACAATAATACTTAATATAAAGATAAACTATTACTTAATTCCCTGTCTGTTGCCAGTACTATTGCTGTTTTTTCCACATATTATAAACCCTACAGTTAGTTTACATGTGGATCATCTACTAAACACAGAGTAAACAGTAAAAACAAATTGAGCTGGTTTTTGCACATTTATTTAAAAAAAGGAACTTGCATCTATTTATGCACATCAGACATGTATAATTCTCTGTAATACTATTTATGGCATGAAACACAACAAATATTAGACTTTAACATTATTGTAGTTTTCAAACAAAACGACATATAATAGAACAACACTGACCTGTTTGTAAGTGTGTAAAAACACACACTTGCATACTTATTTACAGTTTATATGAAATGCACAAAAATTGCCAGCATGAATGTAACATCTAGCTTATGTATACAGTAACATACAGTGACTACAG
This sequence comes from Pelmatolapia mariae, assembly GCF_036321145.2. Lineage (NCBI taxonomy): Eukaryota > Metazoa > Chordata > Actinopteri > Cichliformes > Cichlidae > Pelmatolapia > Pelmatolapia mariae. The sequence goes on along the minus strand of NC_086229.1, from coordinate 17,681,863 downwards.
CAAGCATTCACCATCACAGAGTCTGCGTATAATAGGGATTTCAGTCTTAGTAACATCTGAACCAAGGTTTTTCCATGGCATTCACTCAGTATGTCTTTACAGAAATAGACTGCAACACGATATAATACACAATAATATTGCTGCTGTGCAACCAAACTCTCAGTCAGTGATACTCTAAGAAGCAAATGTGCGGCTCATCTGACTTAAACTTTGGAGAAAAACTTCCGGGTTCCAGGATCAGCACGGCTCTCTTTCAGTGTGTCCGACAGAGTGGTTTTGACGATTTTCCTGTCGGCTTTGGAGAGGTTTGTCTTGAGTTTGAGCAGAGCCGAAACATGTTTTTTACTGTAGGTGACAGAAAGAAGAAATAGCTAAAAAAAAAAAAAGTGATGATTTTCTCTATGTAAAGTCAGAGACTGTGAAAAAAAGGATTGTCATGTGAAAGCTGCCACATATGATATAGAAAAGAAAGAAATATAAAGAAATGAGTTTGAGCATTTTTTTTATATAAATCTGCAATGTTTTATTTCACTTTCAACATACGAATAACAGCAAACGTTATATCTTCACTGATCCCGTCAAGACTTGTTTTGACTGACATATGTCTTTTTTTGTAACCAGTTTTCTGCCCCTGACACACATCCATCCTTCCTGCAAACACTAACAGCTGTGATTAACACATTATCACACCTCTTTGAATTGCTGAGAAGAAGGGAGATGGAAAATGTCTCAGTCCACCTCTGTTGGAAATCTGACAATAGGTGGAGCTCTTACTGAAATGGATCTGTGCCTCAAATGCATGTGACTCTCCGAATATGAACATTTTTACCAAATAACTCTTCCTTAAAACTCTTAGTCAGCATAAACATACATGAGTGCTATCAAGAGCAGTGTTTATGTCTCCTGGTCCCCTTTCCTCTTTTTCTTTAAGGTTGGAAAAAAAGACCAAAACAAGACAGTTTGGTTTTCCGTTGGAAGAAATCTTTCATTTAACTCCAATTAACAGCATTATTGACTTCATCTACACACAGCTGCTGCTGCTTCTCTCATGCCAGTTTCTGTTTCAGTGCACTATCATTGAAACTGGTAATGTAAAATAGAAAGGCAGCACATCTACTTTTAGCTCATGTTAGTTCCCATGAATGTAGCTCATCCTGCTCACAAGAAACATCTGAAACTAAATGAGGTGTTTCGCTCAGTCTACTTCCTGTTTTCCCTCAGCTCTCTCCGAAAACTATGATTGTTTATCCTGACCTAATGTCTCACAAAGCTCTTATCATGATATAGTTCTTTATACACTTCTTCCGTTGTTTACTAAGGAGCTTGGAAAGAAAAGCGTCTGGACTTCTTGAGTTGCTTGAAGACGTTTCACCTCTCATCCGAGAAGCTTCTTCAGTTCTAAGGATCAGTGGTGGAGAGTCCCAGATTTAAACCTAGTGGGGGGAGTCCTCCCCCCCCCCCCCCCAAAGGGTGACGAAGGACCCCCTGATGATCCGCTACCTAATCACATGAGCCAAGGTGTGAAAGCGGGTGTGGGCCCTAATCAGCCTGAGTTTCGGGTGAGCTCATTGTGAGACCTTGCCCCACCCTATCATGTGATTTCCTGAGGTCAGATGGCCCAGGATGTGAGTGGGAGTTAAGGCGTCTGGGAAGGGATCTCAAAACTGGATTATAGATGGCAGACAGTTGGTGTCATAAACCACCGCCTCTGTTCAAAGATGGTCGCTCTTTGAACAGAGGCGGTCTACGATGACCTGGATGACTGAGAACCTTCACAGAGATACTTCCGTTGTTTATGATACACCAGGCTCCAAAAAATGAGAGCACATTACATTTTGTGTGAGTGATACTCTGTATGTTTTTGTATTAAAGTAAATAATGTCTGAGTCAATTCAAAAGTTACCTGAGGCCGGGATAAGCAGATCCCAGTGAAACGATTTGCGTCTGTATGGCGGGAATATCTTGGAGTTTTAGCACTTCTGCAATCTTGGTCAGGATTTCCTTTAACCAGTCTTGTTTGGATCCCTGTGAAGACAAATCAGTGACGTCAGTTTAGTCTGCAAGTTTCCTCAAACTGTAATTAACATAGCTGCTGTTTTTGGAAATAATAATGATAATAATAATGATGTATTTCCTTCAGGATCTATTGGACTGGAACTTCCAGCTAGCTGGCGTGAAATGTGAAAATGAAATTATCTGACATGCCTCAATGCTGTGCTTCAAATGAACTAAAGTGTCATATAATGAATGAATGAATGAATGAAATGCTTTATTGGCCATATGCAGGTTGCCCCACAGAGGAATAGACCCCCCCCCCCCCGACTTACACACACACACAACAAGACAACACATGGGAATACAAGTCGGAGATCGGCAGCGTTACAGAAAAACACTGAAGATGTACACAACAATGGGGAAAGTACAAGAGGAAAAAAAGAGACCTCTACTCATGCTGGGCACCTATGGGAGGACAGCATGAGAACAGGAAACAAAAAAAACTCCTCTGCACAGAAAGCACATAAATGTCCACAGTACAACATTGGCGCACGTGACAAGCCACAGGGTTGGGTAGGGGGTGAGGGGTAGTCCGAAGGAAAACACAGCAGTCGTCCTGCACAGCGCTACCATTCCAGCGCGGCGCGCAGACCCGCCGTCTTCCCCCACAGGAAAAAAAAAGCATTGAAGGCGTTTGGAAAGGGAGGGTGATGAGTGCGTGCTCATCAGTGTAAATGTATGTGTATGCGTGTCCAGAGTTCATATAGTGTAGTATTGTACGTGTCCTTTGATAACAGGAAACCATCTGCCAGCCAGGTTGCAGCCTCGCCAGAGGTGAGAAAAGATGTCTTGCAGCTTATAGACAATAACCTATAGGTACGCTATGCAACGTGACTACTGAATGCTTTTTTAATACTGTTGTTTAGACTATAATAAACAACAGTAATAACAACTGTAATAAAACTGTTAAGCGCACACCGTTATTTCGAGATTCGCGGCAGAGTGTCATGCAGGACGCATCTCCCTTCCAGAAGTAATAAAAGTGTTAAAATTGTCTACTGAGCAGTGTGTTGTCTTCCATCAGATGCTTATGAGGAATCAAAAAAATCGGTGAAGTATTGATATTTAACACTGGGAAATATGTGTGAATTTTAAATTCTTTCGGTTACACAGATGTTGTTGGAGATGTTAGTTGAATTTGTGACTAAGGTTGTTTCACCCTGTCAAAAAATGTTATGCTGATCAGTGTTTGTGCTTGATTGATTTTATTTGTGTCTCAGCTAAAGTGTGCAGTGAAGGTAAGTCTCACCATTCTGGCAAACAGCTCGTGCAGTTTCTCTGCATTTTCTTTCACAGTCATGTAAGCCTTCTGCTGACGATCCTTGTCCTTCAGTTTCACCTCTCCTTTCAGGAGCCTCCGGACATATTCTACTGTCATTTCCTGCTGAAGCTGACCAATCAGCTCCTGAATTAAAGTAACAAGATCATATTTTAGTCCATTGATTTAAAAGTTGGTAATAATGGCTTCGTAGCAAAGTTTCACGCTGTCAGTTCAAGTCAATTCAATTCAGTTCAATTTTATTTATATAGCGCCAAATCACAACAAAAGTCGCCTCAAGGTGCTTCATAAGTACAGAGAAAAACCCAACAATCATATGACCCCCTATGAGCAAGCACTTTGGCGACACTGGGAAGGAAAAACTCCCTTTCAACAGGAAGAAACCTCCGGCAGAACCAGGCTCAGGGAGGAGCGCGGCCATCTGCTGCGACTGGTTGGGGTGAGAGAAGGAAAACAGGATTCTACCTGTTTTAGGTTCTAGGATTCTGTTTCTACCTGATGACAGGATTGAGTCAAACCCCGAAGTTCTTGAAGCTCTTCTTCAGTGCTACACAGCAGCTTCTCAAATGTGTTCTTCTTCAGCCAGTCACTGGTTCCCACCTTCTTGTAGTGTGGCTGTGTGGGGAATAAATGTGACACATTTTGTTGATCTCTGAAGATGAAGACGATAGCTGAAATGAGGAAAAACTGCCTCTAAATCTGTTTTAAAGAACTTACCTTGAGGATCTTGTGCACAGGGGTTAATAAATAAGTGTGGGCAGACTGTTTCATCTCAGACAGGACCCTCAAACAGTTTTCCCGCACATTCTTTGAGAATAGATGGCTCTCCATGATAAGGAAGTCCCTTTAGACAGACCACACAAGACACATCAGCTTACAGTGAAGTATTCACCTGTTATGATGAAGGTAAAAATTATTATTTTATCTCCATCTAACTGGATCAGAAACATACCTGAACTGTTTGACACAGCTGAGGTTTGCCTTTATGAAAACTTTGCTGTGCGGTTTGTTCTGCCTTATGATGTCTTCATGAAACGCTTTATACCTGCAGAAGATTAAGAGCAGCTTTCATATCTTGTTGTTACCAGACATTAAACTAAAATGTATTTTCAAATGACAATATTTAAAAGACAGCCTTGTGAAGCCTTGTTACCTCTGCATGAAGTCTGTCAGGTTGGATGTTATTTTCTGGGCCTTGTGCTGGTCTCTTAGAGTTATATGTGTTGATGTCACGATGCCGTTGATCAACTGAAGACAAATGGATGGACAGTTTTAAGTTGCCAAAGTACTTTACACAGTAATGCACTTCCATCATTTTCAGATCCAGTTAAGCTAACAATGTTATGTCATTTCTTCACCAGAATTTTTTTTTATTGCACAGTTCTGACATAGCAATTTATCCAAAGCCTCTCATCATGGTCAACAATTAGAAGTCAACAAATGCATGACTCACTATAAGGATCCTTGAAGTTGGCCACCACAAGTGACACCTTTCACTTTATATTAATACATTTACATAAAAGCATCAATTTCAGCCTTTTTAATATCAAGTTGTTGCAGCAACTCTACCTGGATGACATCATAGGCCACAGGACTGGTGTAGCAACCATCATCTCTTGTCGGCTCCTTTCCTTGATCCCACTCTTTCTTTGCTTCATCCAATACTCGGCCAATAAAAATCATCAGGTCGCTCTAAACACACAACAATATACAGCTGTCACTTTTAAACTGCTTTCATGTGTAAAGATTTAATTAATGACAGTAATAATTACATCTACAATATTATGTTCAAAAAATAAACCAGCAACTCTTTGATGCTGGACTTGAATATCTCACTTTAAGCCCTGCAATGACCATACTGATTAACTGGATACACGCCTTAGATACACTGTGTTACCTGTTGTTTGCTGAGGTACTGCTCCTCCAGAGGTTTCAGTAACTTGTAAGGAAGCAGGTTTCCCAGCGCTTTAGCATTGATATTACTGGCCAGACAAGGTTTTTCAAGGATTCTGGTACACAGAGCAGATAACACATGAGTTTCTATAAACACCCCAAGTTGTGTTTAGTCTACAAAAACGTAATTTATTTTGCTAATTTTTCATGTATTTATTCTTCTAAAAACAATCAAGATCCTCACACTGACAGATATCATCATGTTTAGGCACAGAAAGATGCTACTTCAAACAATAATTGAACTGGGGGCTTACCCTGGATAAAACTCCTTCACCCATCGCAGGAGGAAACTGCAGTCCTTGTCATCCAGAACAAAGTCTGCAATCTTTTTGAGTCTTACGCTCAAAGTTTGATGGTACAGTCTTGCATAAAAGTTACAGATGTCCATCTCTGGTGGGTAGCAGTTCTTCACCACCTCCACCACCCACTCCATGTCCTCCTTCAGCTGCCTGCCCATGGACTGAATGTCTGTCTGGATCGAGGACTGGTTCACCTGGCCACCAGTGGGGCTCGATGGCCTCTCCAAACGACTATACACTAATTCATGAAGCACTTTGTCATGGTGCTCCTTCCACTTCTTGGGCCTCCAGGCTGGTGGCGTCCGGCATTTTTGTCTCCACAGCTGGTCCTGCTCTTCCTCAAGGTTGATGGCTTTCACTGCAGATATCAAAGCAGACACCGCTTCCTCACTGCTGAGAGAAAGACTCTGCTGCACGGTCTGCTCTATACGTTTTTCAATTGCTTCGTAGTCTGCAGCAAGCTTTTTTACTGCTTCCTCATGAGCTTTAAGTGCATCAGCCTCGGTTATCTCTCCAAACAGATGTTTCTCCCTGTCTATCAACAGTTGAGTGGCTTCGAACAGGTATTGTCCTTCAAGGCGTTCCTCAAAAGTAGGATTCACTGGTGGACAAAAACAAAGATAAATAATCTTCAAACAGTTCACATTCCTCCTAAAATCAAGTATTTAACATTTCTGGAAGAAATGGAGAACTTTATTTCTGTAATAGAGGTGGTTTTTACACATCAGCACTATTTTGTGGAACAACCATAACATCTATTTCCTTTCCTTTTTTAATATATCACACAAAACACAATTTCATTGAGATACAGAGGGTTAACAGGAAATCGCCAATAGCAGCTGGATGTATGTCACTCACCAACTGGCTGCTCTTCTTCACTAGGTGATTGGTGTCCAACAGTACTGGAAGGACCGTTGTCGTTGGGTTGACCTGTGGGGCTTCGCCAGGTCGTAAAACGTGACCAACAGGCCAAGATCGACATTATCTATCTATCTATCTATCTATCTATCTATCTATCTATCTATCTATCTATAAAAAGTCTTTCAGATTCTACTCACATAAGCTTCACAGTCACTGCTTTGAAAGTAACTGCAGCTGCTGTAAACTTTTATGCCGAATGAGACAAGCTCCTCCTGCTTGGGCGATGTAGGGAAATTTCAGAGAGACCCACAGAGCCACACATGCCATCCCTCCCCTTCCAAAGCACACAGTCACACACACACACGTGCACGCACACACACACAGAAAGCTGTGCTGTTTTTAGCGCTAGGACAGCAGTATTCTTGGCTTCTGGAACAACTGGATCAAACAGGGACTTCTTAGACTGTTAGGAAATATTGTGCAGTCTTTCATACTTTCTTTATAATGTCAATGATCCTGTACTTTTATTTTCATGGTCAGGTCAGTTGTGCAGCAACACTAAAAGCTCACTAGAATGTTATGTTTTTGGTCATTTAGTTTTTATTTTGTTACCAACCTAACTGATGGCCATAAAAAGTGTAAAACGGTGATCATGTGTTCATGTTTAGTATTTCAGAATTTGGAGCCATCAGAGCTTTAGCGGCATCCATCATTGTTAAACATGTGTGATGGGCATTAAGTGGACCGTGTCATGGTAGATTTCTTTTCTGATGTATTAATCACATACTGTAACCATATCACATTAGTAATAGTAATATCACTTCCTCACTTTAGTATAGTATGCATGCATGTAGAATGTTATCACAAGTAGGCCCCAAGTTTTATTGCACCTTCACGGTGGACCCATTATAGACTTGAATATCTGCAGACATCCTGGAGGTGACGGGTGGTCATAACTTTTCTTAGAGTGGGCGGGGGTCAAGGATCAGCTGGACTGAAGGTATACGAATACGTGATGTGCTGTGGAATGCTCTTTGTTTGAGAGTGTCTGTGTGGGTATAGAAGATGAGCAACACCACCCAAATTTCAGAAATGATCTTAGTGTTCGGGTGGGACGTTTCTTTCTACATTGCAATGTCTTTATTAAACCCACTTCAAATCAAGCTCACTGAGTGTGTTGCAGGTTATTGTGTTTTAATACAGAAAAAAATCAAGTATGACTATTACTTTATTGACATTCAACAGACACCTTTTGCCATCACATACTTTGGTTTCATATTGTGCTTTCTGGTACTTATGTTGCATCCTTTAAATGACTGACCTCCTTTCTGCTGCTGTGTGGATACACACTGCAGGTATATCTTTTACTAAGTCAAACTAACATTTATCCAGGCCTGGGTTACAGAGGGCTGCAGTCTACACAGAGACACCCTGACCTCTCTCTCCCTAGCTCTTCCAGTACAGGGCACCGAGCTGTTCCCGGGCAATCCAAGAGAACCTCTCCAGTGTGATGGGGGTTTTCATGCAAGATAATTTCTCAGACATATCAGATATAGATGACTCCTTACTAGTTCAATAAGTGAACCTCTATGACAGGGGATTTCTAAAAATCACCCCGCAGTTCTTCAGCTGAGACACCTGAGTTAGAAAACACAAACACTGCAGTTGTCTTTTACTGGCGAGGGCAGTCATAGAGCGCTCGTACTCACAGACTTGCGCTGTATCACTGTCTGCGTTCTTTATTTATACAAGCTTGTGTGTGTGTGTACAAAGATGACAAATTTATTCTAAGAACTCAGAGCTGAGGTTCCCCTTTTCTAAGTCTGTATGTTCCAGAAAAGAGGAAGCTGTTAGCTGGTAAATAAGTTTATCATCACAAAAGTTATTAGGTGAAAAGTCACGTAGACATGTGGTTTGCTTAGTGATCCATAAAAAGAGCACATTTCATGTAGCTGATCACATTATGTACAATTTTCTTTTAACACTCTAAAAAGGAGAATTGTAGATTTACACTAGTTGTGAAGGTCTTTTGGAACCATGTATGAACTATTAATGGTTAACTTCCCTCTGCGCTACCTTGATTTTAGCTTCTAGTCTCCTCCTCCATGGAGGGTGACGCTCCTTTTGGCTGTTCATCTTGTGGCCAAGCATCTATTAATTCACTTGTAACCTGCAGTTATCATTCTTATGATTTTTATAATTAACATATGTTGATACTTATTATAGACATTACCTGTAACTCTGTAACCCTGTCTGTACTATTGCTGTTTTTTCCACATATTATAAACCCTACAGTTAGTTTACATGTGGATCATCTACTAAACACAGAGTAAACAGTAAAAACAAATTGAGCTGGTTTTTGCACATTTATTAAAAAAACTGAACTTACATCTATTTATGCACATCAGACATGTATAATTCTCTGTAATACTATTTATGGCATGAAAATATTAGACTTTAACATTATTGTAGTTTTTAAACAAAACGACATATACTAGAATGACACTGACCTGTTTGTAAGTGTGTAAAAACACACACTTGCATACTTATTTACAGTTTATATGAAATGCACAAAAATTGCCAGCATGAATGTAACATCTAGCTTATGTATACAGTAACATACAGTGACTACAGCAAGCATTCACCATCACAGAGTCTGCGCATAATAGGGATTTCAGTCTTAGTAACATCTGAACCAAGGTTTTTCCATGGCATTCACTCAGTATGTCTTTACAGAAATAGACTGTAACACGATATAATACACAATAATATTGCTGCTGTGCAACCAAACTCTCAGTCAGTGATACTCTAAGAAGCAAATGTGTGGCTCATCTGACTTAAACTTTGGAGAAAAACTTCCGGGTGTCAGGATCAGCACGGCTCTCTTTCAGTGTGTCCGACAGAGTGGTTTTGACGATTTTCCTGTCGGCTTTGGAGAGGTTTGTCTTGAGTTTGAGCAGAGCCGAAACATGTTTTTCACTGTTGGCGACAGAAAGAAGAAAGGGTTTTAACAAAGTGACGTAAAGTCAGAGACTGTGAAAAAAGCATTGTCATGTGAAAGCTGCCACATTTGATATAGAAAAGAAAAAAATATAAAGAAATGAGCTTGAGCATTGTTTTTATATAAACAGAATCTGCAATGTTTTATTTCACTTTCAACATACGAATAATAGCAACAGTTAGAACTTCACTGATCCCGTCAAGACTTGTTTTTAATTGCAATATGACTATCCAGAGTTGGGACCAGGAAGCTGAATTGCAGTCTTACACGCCTCTCTGCAGCTTCTCTACTCCTGCTACCCCCCCCCCCCCAAAAAAAAAAAACCCATCTCCTTTGAGACTGTGTCAGCTCCCAAACAGACAAAAAACAAACTAAAAACCAGCAATAAACAACTTGAACATAAAAAATCAAAAAGAAAGAACAATACAGTATCCACATCTGAACCAAAGAGTAAAACAATGAAATGTGGATTATTAAATATTAGGTCTCTCTCTTCCAAGTCTCTGTTAGTACATGACTTAATAATTGTCAACAAATCGATTTACTCTGCCTTAAAGAAACCTGGTTGCAGCCGGATGATTATGTTAGTTTAAATGAATCAACACCGATTTAGTGCTCAGCTCAGAAAAAATAATTATTGTGGGTGATTTTAACATCCATGTAGATGCTAAAAATGACAGCATCAACATGGCATTTAATCTGTTATTAGACTCAATTGGCTTCTCTCAAAATGTAAAAGAACCCACCCACCACTTTAATCACACTCTAGATCTTGTTTTAACATATGGCATAGAAACTGAACATTTAACAGTGTTTCCTGAAAACCCTCTGCTGTCTGATCATTTCCTGATAACATTTACATTTACAATAATTGATTACACAGCAGTGGAGAGTAGACTTTATCAAAGATGTCTTTCTGAAAGTGCTGTAACTAAGTTTAAGAATATAATCCACCCACTGTTATCATCTTCAATGCCCTGTACCAACATAGAGCAGAACAGCTATCTGAACACTACTCCAACAGAGGTTGATTATCTTGTTAATAATTTTACCTCCTCACTACGTACGACTCTGGATACTGTAGGTCCTGTGAAAACTAAGGTCTCAAATCAGAAGTACCTGACTCCGTGGTATAATTCTCAAACACGTAGCTTAAAGCAGATAACTCGTAAGCTGGAGAGGAAATGGCGTGTCACAAATTTAGAGGATCATCATTTAGCCTGGAGAAATAGTTTGCTGCTTTATAAGAAAGCCCTCCGCAAAGCCAGAACATCTTACTATTCGTCACTGATTGAAGAAAATAAGAACAACCCCAGGTTTCTCTTCAGCACTGTAGCCAGGCTGACAAAAAGTCAGAGCTCTACTGAGCCAACCATCCCTTTAACGTTAACTAGTAATGACTTCATGAACTTCTTCAGAAATAAAATTTTTATCATTAGAGAAAAAATTACCAATAATCATCCAACAGATGTAATATTATCTACAGCTACTTTTAGTACCATCAATGTTAAGTTAGACTCTTTTTCTCCAATTGATCTTTCTTAGTTAACTTCAATAATTACTTCCTCCAAACCATCAACGTGTCTTTTAGACCCCATTCCTACAAAACTGCTCAAAGAAGTCCTGCCATTAATTAATTCTTCGATCTTAAATATGATCAACCTATCTCTAATAATCGGCTATGTACCACAGGCCTTCAAGGCGGCTGTAGTTAAACCTTTACTTAAAAAGCCATCTCTAGTCCCAACTGTCTTAGCTAATTATAGGCCAATCTCCAACCTTCCTTTCATATCAAAAATCCTTGAAAGAGTAGTTGTCAAACAGCTAACAGATCATCTGCAGAGGAATGGCTTATTTGAAGAGTTTCAGCCAGGTTTCAGAGCTCGTCACAGCACAGAAACAGCTTTAGTGAAGGTTACAAATGATCTTCTTATGGCCTCTGACAGTGGACTCATCTCTGTGCTTGTCCTGCTAGACCTTAGTGCTGCGTTCGATACTGTTGATCATAATATCCTATTAGAGCGATTGGAACATGCTGTAGGTATTACAGGTACTGTACTGCAGTGGATTGTATCATATCTATCTAATAGACTCCAATTTGTTCAAGTAAATGGAGAGTCCTCTTCACCCACTAAGGTCAATTATGGTGTTCCACAGGGTTCAGTGCTAGGACCAATTCTGTTTACATTATACATGCTTCCCTTAGGCAGCATCATTAGAAGACATAGCATAAATTTTCACTGCTATGCAGATGACACGCAGCTCTATCTATCCATGAAGCCAGGTAACACACACCAATGAGTTAAACTGCAGGAATGTCTTAAAGACATAAAGACCTAGATGGCCGCTAACTTTCTGCTTCTTAATTCAGATAAAACTAAGGTTATTGTACTCAGCCCTGAAAATCTTAGAAATATGGTATCTAACCAGATTCTTACTCTGGATGGCATTACCTTGGCCTCCAGTAATGCTGTGAGGAACCTTGGAGTCATTTTTGACCAGGACATGTCCTTCAACGCACATATTAAACAAATATGTAAGACTGCTTTCTTCCATTTGCGCAACATCTTTAAAATTAGAAATATCCTGTCTCAGAGTGATGCTGAAAAACTAGTTCATGCATTTATTACTTCCAGGCTGGACTACTGTAATTCATTATTATCAGGATGTCCTAAAAACTCGCTGAAAAGTCTTCAGCTAATCCAAAATGCTGCAGCAAGAGTCCTGACAGGGACTAGAAAGAGAGAGCATATTTCTCCTGTTTTGGCTTCCCTTCATTGGCTTCCTGTTAAATCCAGAATTGAATTCAAAATCCTGCTCCTCACATACAAGGTCTTAAATAATCAGGCCCCGGCTTATCTTAATGACCTTGTAGTACCATATCACCCTATAGAGCACTTCGCTCTCGCTCTGCAGGCCTACTTGCTGTTCCTAGAGTATTTAAAAGTAGAATGGGAGGGAGAGCCTTCAGTTTTCAGGCCCCTCTTCTGTGGAACCAGCTTCCAGTTTGGATTCAGGAGACAGACACTATCTCTACTTTTAAGATTAGGCTTAAAACTTTCCTTTTTGCTAAAGCATATAGTTAGGGCTGGACCAGGTGACCCTGAATCCTCCCTTAGTTATGCTGCAATAGACGTAGGCTGCCGGGGGTTCCCATGATGCATTGAGTTTTTCCTTTCCAGTCACCTTTCTCACTCACTATGTGTTAATAGACCTCTCTGCATCGAATCATATCTGTTATTAATTTCTGTCTCTCTTCCACAGCATGTCTTTATCCTGTTTTCCTTCTTTCACCCCAACTGGTCGCAGCAGATGCCCGCTCCTCCCTGAGCCTGGTTCTGCTGGAGGTTTCTTCCTGTTAAAAGGGAGTTTTTCCTTCCCACTGTCGCCAAAGTGCTTGCTCATAGGGGGTCATATGATTGTTGGGTTTTTCTCTGTATTTATTATTGTGCGATCTACTGTACAATATAAAGTGCCTTGAGGCGACTTTTGTTGTGATTTGGCGCTATATAAATAAAATTGAATTGAAATAAAATTGAATTGAATGTTATGTCTTTTTTTGTAACCAGTTTTCTGCCCCTGACACACATCCATCCTTCCTGCAAACACTAACAGCTGTCAGTAACACATCACCACACCTCTTTAAATTGCTGAAAAGAGGGGAGATGGAAAATGTCTCAGTCCACCTCTGTTGGAAATGTGACAATAGGTGGATCTACTTTTAGCTCATGTTAGTTCTCATGAGTGTAGCTCATCCTGCTCACAAGATATATCTTAAACCAATTACGATGTTTCGCTCAGTCTACTTCCTGTTTTCCCCCCGCTCTCTCTGAAAAGTGCGATTGTTTATCCTGACCTAATGTCTCACAAACCTCTTATCATGATATAGTTCTGTCCTTGATGTTTATGTTACATTTGATACAACAGCCCAAAAAATGAGAGCAGTTTTGTGTGAGTGATACTCTGTATGTTTTTGTATTAAAGTAAATAATGTCTGAGTCAATTCAAAAGTTACCTGAGGTCGGGATAAGCAGATCCCACTGAAACAATTTGCATCTGTATGGCGGGAATATCTTGGAGTTTTAGCACTTCTGCAATCTTGGTCAGGATTTCCTTTAACCAGTCTTGTTTGGATCCCAGTGAAGAGAAATCAGTGACGTCAGTTTAGTCTGCAAGTTTCCCCAAACTGTAATCAACATAGTTTGGGGAAACAAAATTTCCAGCTAGCTGGTGTGAAATGTGAAAATGAAATTATCTGACATGCGTCAATGCTGTGCTTTAAATTAACTGAAGTCAGGGGCGGATCGTGAGAAATTTTAGTCTAACTTAAGTTTCACACTGTTTTTTGTTAGAAAACAATCACATTGTTACAGCTTAAATTACACAAAATGTCACAAATCTGCACTGTAATGAACAAAAATTTATTTGTTAGAATCACCCTCTGAGGTCTGAAATACAACTGGCCATTTTTGATTCCTTTTGAGTTTACGTTTGTATTTCACCCTCAAATTGTTTCATTTATTTTCCCCCCTTGCCTTGTTTGGTATCATTCTTTTCAGCTCAACTGAATTTGTTTTTTCACTGACATACTGTATTAGTATTACTAATCTGAAATCACACAAAGAACTTAAAATCCTAGTAGTATATTTTACTGTAAAAAACACAGACATGTTGAGTACATTTTTATAACTTGAAATGCAAATATAAATTGTACATTTTGTAAACATATACAACTATTTATCTAAAAATGCAGCCAATACACCTGCTGTTTTTTTCATTTTGTACAACCATTTAAAAATATTACTAAAACTAAAGTGAGAGAACAATCAGGTGTCACAATAAGATGCACCACAAATGATGTGTGCCAGTGAAAAACAGTTTGTCCACCAAAAGACAGAACAGCACAGGGATAAACCTGCAGGCCTGACAACAGGAGGTGTATCACTCCGCTGGTTTTCTACTTAGTGACAGTGTTTACGTTGCAAATGTGCCTTAGTGGCATTGATTAGTGCCCTCACTGACACACAAAACAAAACGACTACACAACAGAACAACTACACAAGACAACACAACACACTAAGTATACACTCCACACTAAACGTCACAAATCTCCCACATCTAAAAACTCTCTCTCTCTCTCTCTCTCTCTCACTCGCTCGCTCTATCTCGCTGCCGTTACCGTCACTCTCCCTCTTCCTAAACTATGGAACGCCAGGATTGCCATAATGAATTACTTAAATATACTATTAAATAATTAATTAAATGTGTCAATAATTAATTAAAATTGGAATTAATTAATTAAATACATAGTTATGACACATGTAATTAATTAATTATTGACACATTTAATTAATTATTTATGTATTTCACATTTTAATTAATTATTGACACATTTAATTAATTATTTAATGATATATTTATTTATTTCATTTTGGCAGTCCTGGCACCTGGCTCTCACCATGAATTAATTTTATCTGTCAGCCTCATTAATCTTCCAATTTAGAACTACAAGTTAAAAAAGAACTAACATAAAATAAAATCCACTTCAGCTAATTACTTAAAAAAAACGAATTTATTTTCCCAAACCACGCGGAGCCGCACTAAAAGGACTAAAGAGCCGCATGCGGCTCCGGAGCCGCAGGTTGCTGACCCCTGCCCTTCCATTTGTGCAACATCTCTAAAGTTAGAAGAACTACTGCAATTCATTATTATCAGCATGTCCAAAAAACTCGCTGAAAAGTCTTCAGCTAATCCAAAAAAGCATATAGTTAGGGCTGGACCAGGTGACCCTGAATCCTCCCTTAGTTATGCTGCAATAGACGTAGGCTGCCGGGGATTCCCATGATGCATTGAGTTTTTCCTCTGTGTCTGTGACTTCCTGCCAGTCATAAAAGTAATCTCCTCACCCAAGCTACACCAAATTCCTCTACACAACATACAAAACACAGTTAACAGATTACAAGCAATTTGTTCGAATCACTTTTAGCCAATAAAATGTGTGCTTTAGTTTCTGTGTGAACGGGGTGGTGGAGTCCTCACGGCCAGCAAGCTCCACCAAACACACAAACAGGAGGGAGAGGAAGATCAGAGAAGCAGCTACAGAGCAGTAAATATGGGGGTATTTTAACTACGAAGGCCTACTAGAGTCTGCAAGAGTCATATCAAGTAGACTTTAAATGACTTAAAAAACACAGATGCATTAGAACTATGCATCCAGTAATGAAGCTGGAACAACACAGATGAACAAGTGATTAGGACGGGCGACATATCGAGTCTAAATGTATTGATATATTTTTATACGAGATATGAGATGTAACAATATCGTTTATATCGATATAGTCCATGTTACATTATAATTATACTTGTGGAGCCGCAAGTTTGCCTCTCTTTCGTCCACTTTTGTCTCTACGCAACGTTACTCCGCCTCGGCTGTCTCCTTCTCCTGAACACAACTCCCCCTCCCCCGTCGCTTCACCTGCAGGCAACAAGATGGACACGTCAGCTATCAAAGGGGAGCTGGTCGGTAAAAAGAAAACATTTGAAGATTACAATTTTAGTGCTGTCAGCGTAAAGTTAATGTCATAACTGCATTAAAGGGGCAAATCTCCGTTAACTAGTTACTGCGGATCACCCCGTGCGTGGGGCTGGGCAGGGTTAACAAGCTAACCGGGCTAACGCGTTGACGCACGGCCTAAAATCCTTTAATTTTCTCAAAAATCGACAGTGTGCCTTATGTATGAATCCTGGTTGTGCTTACTGACCTCGAACCAATTTTATGTGGTACACAGTTTAAAAAAATCTGTCAAAAATTTTTTTGGTATGACTTTGGTAAGCTATGAAGCTGCACTGCTTGATTGTTGGAGCATTACAGCTACCGAGGAGCCTCGCAGAGTGATACGTACTCAACGCAACGTAATATTACCGTATTATGTGTATAAGGACTAGGGATGGGTACCGGTGTCCGGTGCCTCGATGGCACCGGTTCTGACATAAACGGTAGTAACCAGACCAAAAAGCAGCGCACATTTCGGTGCTTTATTTCGGTGCTTTTTTTTTTTTTCCTGAGCCAATTCTAGCCAATCATTTTACGTTTCCGAGGATAGTAGGCGGGCCCAGGTACTTACGTTCTTTTAGAACAGAGCTACAGATTAAAAATGCCCAAGGCGAAGCGTCAAAAGTCTGGCTGTACTTCGCAGCAAAAGATGCAAACTCAGCAGCCTGCAACAAGTGCTTTAAGGTGATACTGTGATACTGTCAAAGGAGGTAACACCTCGAATCTGATGAAACACCTGGCGACGCATAGCGTTTTTTTTAAAGCCGAGAAATGCGCCGTGTTTGATTGCTGCGAGACTTCACACCGAGCACATCTACTGCAGGTGTGGTGCCTGTTATCGGACCCGGAGTTAGTAACATCCCCCAAAAACCCCTAGCCCTGCCAGTGTAGCAGATATGATGACAGATGATGATGGCAGCAGCAGCCATTCTTCTCTGCGTGAGTAGCTTAATGTTGTTCGTGTGTAATTTACGTTGAGTAGGCTAACCACGTTATTACATTAATGCATGTAAGGTGAACTAGCAAACACCGTCGTAGTTACATGCGGCTGTCTTCTTGTTTGACGGCAGATACTCCCTTCACCCTGGCCAAAAATGCTAAAATGACCAAAGAAAAAGTGGAAAACAGTTAAACATGAGAGGTTTTTGGACAAAGTTTGTGTTTTTTCCATTGTTTAAGCACTGCTTCCAGCCAAGAGTGATACCATATATGCCCTTTAGCTGCAGAAAAGGCTTACATTGTTATCTTTTTACAAAAAAAAAAACAACTAAACATGAGAGGTTTTTGGACCAATTTTGTGTTCTCCATTCTTTAAGCACCGGTTTGAGCACCGTTTAAGCACCGGCACCGTTTCAAAAGTACCGGTTTGGCACTGGTATCGGATAAAACCTAAACGATACCCATCCCTAATAAGGACCATAAATGGCACCTGTAAGAGACACGGTTACAAAGAGGATTTCAAACTCAAGGCTGTCAGTTGCACAGTAGAACTTGGAAACAGAGCAGCTGTGAAATCTGTCTTTGTTATTATGCTCAGCGTCTTTTAGTTTACATTTTGACTGCACAATTGCGAGCTTTTTGTTATGCACAAAAACAACATTGTTTTGGTTTATTTATGGAGCATCATTAATAAATGCACTGATAATTTAAACAGATGCTTCAGGAGTTTTATCCCACTCATACTCTCAATCCAGTGTTTGTCATTC
Source organism: Pelmatolapia mariae (assembly GCF_036321145.2). Lineage (NCBI taxonomy): Eukaryota > Metazoa > Chordata > Actinopteri > Cichliformes > Cichlidae > Pelmatolapia > Pelmatolapia mariae. The sequence continues at coordinate 17,664,156 of NC_086229.1, read as the reverse complement.
TAAGTTGTAAAACCAATCAGACAAAATTATCCTTGGCATACATATTACATCCCAGTACACTGTTGGTGCATTCCATTTAGAATACAATTTGTTAATAATAAATTAAATAAATGAAACATTTAATAAATTAAACATTTGATGTAATGTATGTTTTGTAAATTATTTGTTTTACATTGTTTTACGTGACATTCTTAAGCAATGTCAGGAAGCTGGTATTTTATTTTAAAACTAATTGCTATTTTTATTTATTTAGAGAATTAAAAGCCAACTCCAGACCACTGCTTGCTTGTCCTGATTTGTGAGGGACTGATGAAGAGTTGGTAAGGAGAGGAATCAGAACAGGAGCGCCTCCCCCCGCCCCCAAACACATAATCAGGTAATGTAACTTTGGTAATTTGAGATTCATTCAGGTTTCTTTTGAATTGTTGACACTGTCCTCTCCTCTCTTCTCATTATAGTTTTTGTATGCAGTGCCAGTTCTGCTCGTTTGTCTGTTCAAGCCAAGAAGTACTCTTAAGGCATCACCAGCTACGACGTAGAAGAGGATTTCATTTGCCCTGTGTTTACAGTGACTGCGTCTGTTCGTTTAGGACACGAGGGGCATTGAAGTCTCACCTCAGCAGATCACACAACAGGGCTAAGAAAAGGCAGGAGATCCCAACATTTTTTGTGATTTTTGTGAATTTAAGGAAAACTGCTCACAGCATACATTTATTTCACATATTTTAAGGCACTTAAAAAACATCAGACATTATCATGTCCTTTCCAAAAATGTGACTATGCTACCAACAATTTATCAACCTTTACGTCACACACAAGCAGAAAGCACAAAAACTCAAAAGACATAAAAAACTGTATTAGACTGATTTCTCATGCAAATGCATGTCCTAGTGAAAGTAGCTCCCCTGATGAATCCTTAAATACCTCTCAGGAGCCAGAGACATTACCAAGTGGTTCAGGTGTAGCATCAAGTGATAAACAGGACAATGAGTTTGTAGATTACCAATGTCTTGAACATAAAATAGCTAGACTTTTTCTATGCATGCAAACATTGTTACATGTTTCTAAAAGTTCTTTGCAGAGAATTATTGAGGAAATTAGTGACATTTTAAAATTTTCTCAGGTTCATTCATTTCAAAGAATCAAAGAGGTGCTTGCTGAACAGAACATAGAGGCAGATGATGATGTAATTAAACATATAAATGATGCACTTTTCAAAACCAACCCATTATCTCAACAGAACCAAAAGGTACATTATCTACTGATTACAAGAGAAATATTTATTTCAAGAATAATTTTCATGTAATTGAGCCTAAAGAGTACACCTACAAAGCGAGAACTAGAAATACTTTTGTTTATGTCTCAGTAAACCAGGTCTTGGAGAACTTATTGAAAGAGAGAAGTTTCTTTGAAAAGTTAGCATTTGATAAAGAAATTGGTGAAGGTTACAGATCATTTAGAGATGGGCAGTATTTCAAAAGCAACAAGCTTTTAGGATTGCAAGATACTAGCATTAGTTTAGCTTTGTATATTGACGACTTTGAAATATGCAACCCTTTAGGAACATCTCAAAAAATTCATAAAATAACTGCCTTTTTTTGGGTTGTACTCAACTTATCTGCAAGGTTTCGTTCCACATTGCCCTCAATACAGCTTGCTCTTCTAGGTAAAAGTGTAGACGTTAAACAGTTTAGGTATGATGCTTTTCTTTATTCACTCATTGAGGATTTAAAATATCTTGAAAGCACAGGGGTGTATGTTGAATCTTTAAATAGTTTTTTAAAGGGAACTGTATTTTGTGTCTGTGCAGATAACCTTGGGGCTCACAGCCTTGCAGGTGCAAGATTTCTGTGAGCGTTTGAGTCAGGATAATGCTCTGGCTAAGCAGCACCTCACTGTTTCACAAGGAAAAATGAAACACACTTATGATAAGGCTGCTGTCAAATGACAATTCCAGACATGAGATAAAGTACTTGTTCCCTTGCCTGTCCCCGGATCATCTCTTTCTGCTAAGTATGTGGGCCTTATGAGGTACGCGAAAGAGTAGGAGAAACTGATTCCATAATCAGCACGCCAAATCGAAGACGCAAAACCCGTGTTTGCTATATAAACATGTTAAAGTTATACCACTCCCGACCCCAACCAAAACCCACTGGGAGCTGTGCTCCTGTGGCCATCTTCAGTCACTCAGAGGTAGAAAGCACAGACGAGACTGATGATTTAAAACTGAACTACTCCAGTTGTTCTAAGCCCCGCTTGCCTAACTCTGAAGTGTTAAAATCATTCTGGAGTCAGCTTGATCACCTGTCTTCCGAGCAACAAGAAGACGTAGCTTGGTCCATGAGTACCCCTGTTTATTTGGCGATGTGCCAACACGGACTACAGTGCTAAAACATGACATTGATGTTCAAAATGCAAAGCCCATCAAAAAACACCATTATCGCGTAAATCCCACCAAACGTTTGTTGATGAAGCAAGAAACTGAGTACCTGCTACAACATGGTTTGGCAGAGCCCATTCAGAGCCCCTGGAGCTCACCATGCTTGCTAGAAGCGAAGCCAGATGGTTCATCTCGTTTTATCACTGACTTTTATCGCCGTTACTGTCCCTGACTCTTACCCACTCCCTAGAATTGAGGATTGTGTGGACAGTATTGGAATGGCCCAATACGTGACTAAATTAGACCTTCTCAAAGGCTATTGGAAAGTCCCCTTAACCAAGCGTGCGTCTACCATTTCAGCTTTTGTAACTCCTGACACCTTTTTGCAGAACACTGTCATGGCATTTGGGAAGTGTAATGCACCCGCGACATTCCAGAGATTAGTGAATAAGGTCCTCTATGGCCTTTCCAACTGTAGTGCTTACCTAGATGATCTGGTAATATACACTAAAACATGGTTGGACCATTTGTACACTTTGTGCCAAGTATTCTACCGTTTAGCTCAGGCTTCTTTAACCCTCAATCTAGCTAAATATGAATTTGCTAAGGCCACAGTGACTTATTTGAGCAGAGAGTTGGGACCCGGGCAGGTGCGACCTCTTAACGCCAAGGTTGCAGTGATTATGGAGTATCCCACACCTACCACCCGGCAGGAGTTGCGCAGATTCCTGGGAATGGTGGGTTATTACAGGAACTTCTGTAAAAACTTGTCCTCCATAGTCCAGCCGTTGACCAACCCGCTAAGCCCTAAGGTTGATTTCCTATGATCTGATGAGTGTCAGGATGCCTTTGAAAGTGCAAAAGCCCTCCTATGCCACACTCCCGTGTTAAATGCCCCCGACTTGACGCGTCCATTCAAATTAGAGGTTGATGCCAGTGCTGTTGGGGCTGGGGCAGTACTGTTGCAAGAAGACTTGCAGGGATTGGACCACCCCATTTGTTACTTCTCCCGCAAGTTTAACAAGCATCAGGTAAACTACTCCGTCATTGAAAAGGAGACATTGGCCCTGTTGCTAGCTCTTCAGCACTTCCATGTGTACTTGGGGGTCTGGCACATTACCCGTTGTATTGTACATTGATCATAATCCACTTGTATTTCTTGCCCGAATGTTTAACCACAATCGACCACTCATGCGATGGGCCTTGCTGCTGCAAGAGTACAATTTGGAAATTCGGCATATAAAAGGATCAGAAAATGTGCTAGCTGATGGCCTCTCCCGGTTGTGAGTATGACTTGTTATGTTGTCTGTCACGAATATTGAAATCTGTGTATACAAAACGTAGTCTTGTATTTTAAGGGGAGGGGCGTTACGGCCCTGGGCCTTGGAGGGAGTGAGACTGCCTTTTTGTGTTTATGCAAATCCAAGTGTGCCATGACTTGTGGGTGATTGGCTGCTGGGAGTCCTGTGCCAGCCTTCTTTTATGCAGATCACAGTGTGCCAAACCTCGTGGACGATTGGCTGCCTGGAGATCCCATGACCACTCCAAGACCAATTGACTGGCTGATTGTCTGCATCTGGGAGTATAAAAGGCTGAAGATCCTTCACACTATGGTGAACTGCTACTCTGAATTGAGCATGCGGTGTTTTCCTCGTCTGCTTTGCATGTGAACATTGTTTGTTAAACCTGTTCGCTATGTTAAACATAAATGATAAACAGTTGACCTTAGTTTTACTAGAGTCTTGTGTTTGATTTGAACTGTGTTTGTAACCTCTGATATTCAGCTGACCTTAGTTTTAAAAGAGTCTTGTGTTTGCTGGCTCACCTTAGTTAACCCTTAGCTTTTATTCTTGCCTGCTCTTTTCATTGTGTGTTAATTGTTTTCCCGGTGGTCTGTTGAATAGCCCCGTCGGTTTTCGGTTTAATGTTTGTAAAAAAAAAACCTTTATTAACTCAGATTTCATGAGAGGGCTTGTGTATGTTTCTCCCCTCCTGTCGCCTAGCAGAGGGGGTTGTAACAGTGAACTTTAAACTTTTGCGAGATCTCACTCTCAATAGATTTTAGGATTTGTTTCAAAACTCTTGTTTTAACACACAGAACACTAAATGATCACATCCTAGATTATTTATCTCAACTTCTTACAAAATATATGCTGCTCGTTGTCTCCGTTCATGGACTCATGATGTGTTAGTTGTTCCCTGTACACGACTAAAGACTAAGTGTGACAGAGCCTTTCAGTCTGTGGCACCAAGGCTGTGGAACAGTCTGCCTCCACAACTACATTTAGTCGACTCTGTGGATTCTTTCAAAAGCAGTTCAAATGTTTCTGTTTTACAGGCTTTCTAATGAGAAACATTTTATTGAATTATTATTTCTTTATTTTGAAAGTACCTGTTTATTTTACTGTCTTATTGAATCTTTATTTCCACTTAATGGTCATGTTTATTTGAGCCTTTTGTGTGAAGCGCTTTGTGACCGCTGTGAAAAGTGCTTAATAAATAAACTTTAATTACTTATCTCTGAAAATCAATCAATCAATAATCAAACAGTGAGTTTGTGCGTTTGAGTTTGTGCGTTTGAGTTTGTGTGTTTCAAAGATGGAGGCCACGCTGCTCTCAGAGGACTGTGTGTGGTTGTGGTAAACGTGTGAGCTGCTGCTGCTTCTTCCTCACATGTTTGATATGTTTCATATTTCCAGCTGATGCTGATCACACTAACCTTAACATCACAGAACATCCTTTGGTTCTTCTTCTGTTCCTCTGAAACTTCCTGTGTGTGCCTTTCAAATTAAAAGCCCTCCCTGACTGTAAAGACTGGACTGTGCTGCAGCTGGTGGAAACAGTGTGTAGGTGTGTTGTGTTTGATGGAGGACTGAAGTGTGTGTCCAGCTGAGCTCTCTGTGTGCTCATATATACAGATGCTGATAAACACATGTTTGTATTTGGACCCTGTTACTGATCAGGACCTGCTGTGTGTTTCCTGTCCACAGGTCTACAAAGAGTCGCACTTCCTGCTGTGGTTCAGATGTTCAGCGTGTTGCTTTGTTTCTCACATGTTGGCTCCACGGTCTCTGCTGCTGTGGGCTGATGTCATGCAGCAATACAGCTGCTGATCATCTGGCCTTGTTTTGCTCCATCAGCAGATATTTGACTTTTAGATCACATGATATTTGCATGCAACCTTCAAACACGTGTGGAGAATTCATTATTTCTTTGAAAGATTTTTTAGTAAATAACAGAAAAAAGAAAGTAAGAGAAAAGCAAAACTTAAATTCTATAAAAGAGTAAAAATTCCACACATGTAACTCACTACTGTGTGAACATCACAGGGGAGAAATCGTTCCTCTGAGTCAGAGATGAGTGTCAGTAACACAAAAGTAACACTCAGTGTCATGCAGTGACTTTTACACAACCAGATCAGATGAACAAACTCACACTAAAACATTTTGCTGCACTCTTTACACTTATTTCTTTTCTTTCTGCTCTTTTATATATTTTGTAAAACCATAAAAAATATTTTATATCAGCAGCAATTTTTCTTAAACTGCTGCATCACAGCTTTCATGCTCTGACCTGCATGTGAAATGAGATAACAGCTCTTTATCAGTAACTTTTACAACTTCTGGCAGGTTAATGTCTGAAACACACCCTTAGTTACAGGAAATAACACCACTGATTCTTCTGAGACTGACACTTATCGTTGGACCAAACTAGCAGCTTCCTCTGAGTGAGTCCAGCTACAGGAGAGAAAAGTGGAAAACTCCAACACTGCTGCTTCAAGCTGCTGACGCTCCACACACTGAATGTGAGTTTGAGCAAAAACACGACTCAAAGGAAGTTTCAGTGAAGGTTGTAGAGGAGGGAGGGGAGCCAGGACTGACTGTACTTCCTGTCTGCTGTTTTCAGCTTCACTCACAGACTCAATGGCTTCCAGATCAGAGGAGGATCTCTGCTGTCCGGTCTGTCAGGAGGTCTTCAGAGATCCTGTTATTCTGTCATGTAGCCACAGCTTCTGTAAAGACTGTCTGAAGAGATGGTGGAGAGAGAGACCAAGACACGAGTGTCCAGTTTGTAAGAGAAGATCTTCAAGGAATGATCCACCTTTTAATCTGGCTTTAAAGAACCTGTGTGAGTCGTTCTTACAGGAGAGAGATCAGAGAGCTTCAGAGGCTCTCTGCAGTCTGCACTCTGAGAAACTCAAACTTTTCTGTCTGGACCATCAGCAGCCAGTGTGTGTCGTCTGCAGAGACTCAGAAAAACACACCAATCACAGATTCAGACCCATCGATGAAGCTGCACAACAACACAAGAAGGAACTTCAGGAAACTCTGAAGGCCTTAAAGAAGAAGTTAAAGGTTTGTGAAGAAGTTCAAGTGAAGTTTGATCAAACAGCAGAACACATTAAGGTCCAGGCCCGACACACAGAGAGGCAGATTAAGGAGCAGTTTAAGAAGCTTCACCAGTTTCTAGCAGAGGAAGAGGAGGCCAGGCTGGCTGCACTGAGGGAGGAAGAGGAGCAGAAGAGTGGGATGATGAAGGAGAAGATGGAGGCTCTGAGCAGAGAGATAGCAGCTCTTTCAGACACAGTCAGAGCCACAGAGGAGGAGCTGAGAACTGAAGACGTCTCATTCCTGCACAACTACAAGGCTGCAGTGGAAAGAGTCCAGCGCTGCCCCCTGCTGGATGATCCACAGCTGCCCTCAGGAGCTCTGATAGACCAGGCCAAACACCTGGGCAACCTGACCTTCAACATCTGGAACAACATGAAGGACATGGTCTCCTACACTCCTCTCATCCTGGACCCAAACACTGCTCATCCAGACCTCATCCTGTCTGAGGATCTGACCAGTGTGAGACGAGGAGGAGAGAGGCAGCAGCTTCCTGATAATCCAGAGAGGATTGATTTTATCCCCTCTGTCCTGGGCTCTGAGGGCTTTAACTCAGGGACTCACAGCTGGGATGTTGATGTTGGAGACAGTACATTGTGGGGACTGGGTGTGTTAGCAGAGTCTGTGCAGAGGAAGGGAGACATAGAGCCTGGATTATGGGGAATAGCATTCTATGAAGGTAAATATTTAGCAGGTTCTCCATCAGCTGGATCCACTGTTCTCTCAGTCCAGAAGAAGCTCCAGAGGATCACAGGGAATCTGGACTGGAACAAAGGAAAGCTGTCATTCTCTGATCCTGATACTAACACACACATACACACCTTCACACACACTTTCACTCACAGGATGTTTCCATTTATTAGCACTGTTGGTAAAGTGAAGGTGTGTCCGTTGAAGGTGTCAGTGTCAGTGGTGCAGATGAGTTGAGGATGATGATGTTTCTAATGTTGTTTCCTGTCAGTGAATTGAAGCTGTTAAACTGCAGCTGTCCTCCTGCTGCCTCGTTGTTCCAAAGCTCTTTGTTTCTCTTTTAGTTCTCACTGTTTCTTTCTGTTTCTGCTGTCCACCTTTTCACATGGAAAATCATTTCACTGTTTCTCACTGAATGACTCCTCAAACTAGATTTGAAATTCTATCAAGTTTCTAATCATTACAAATGATTCATGTTTCCATTTGATGTGTGTAAATGGAGATGATTTAGTTTGCTGGGATATGGACTGACTTGTGTTGAATGGGAGGAGCAGTTTGTTGTTGTCTTCTTGTCTGTTTATTACAACAATAAATATATTGTTGAAACAATGATTCATGTTTAACTCCATATATGAAATGTTTCTGACATTTGAATTCTATTTGATTAAAGACTTTCTTCATGACACAAATGAGATTTCAGTGTATTAATAGAACTAAATAAGCTCAGAGTTGAAAGTCTAGTAGGGGAGACCGGGGATAGTTGTAACATTTTTGACATTTCTGTCTCTAAATTGGAGCTCTTTTAAGGTAGTGGATTCAAAATGTAATGCAAAGTATTTACATGTCTCTGCTGTTAAATAGTGCAGCTATTTTCTCTGCAGCACCATTACTCATTGCATGGTATGGTCTCAAACATAAAGAGTGAAATGTTACAATTAACCCCATAGTCTGGGTTAGTTGTAACATATCCTGGGGTGAAATGTAACACAATGAAATAAGGGTACTGACAAAACATTAACATGTAATCTTTTTTATTCAACACATGAATGCACTTAGAGCTGTGTGTGTGACAGAATGCAGAAATCTAGCTTTTGAACATATTCCAAACCCCCAAAGAAGACAAATGATGGAATTTTCTGCAACTGAATATTTCATTAATTTTGGTTGGTCTTCCTTGAGTTTGGCCTCATGGACTAAGTGGGCATTATAACCTACAACTCTTGCACCAACTTTTGAACATAACAATGAAGCTGAAAAAATTTGTTTTCAGCATCGCAATTCCATTACTTTTTATCATGGCTTACCTTGGTGTGGTTTGCAAAGTGCTTCAGAAAGATGAGGAAATCTGTTTCTTGCACCCATCCTGATTTATTTCCACTACCAATACTTCCTACTGGTCCATCTCTGACACAGTGGTCTGCATAATGTATGTGTGGGAACACAAACAGTGGTTGTGTTGCCAATGGCATTAACCGCATATACAAAGGTGACCAGTGAACCTCTCTCTGCTGATGTCATTGTCCCAACTTGTTTAATATAAGTTGGTAAGTTGTAACATCTGCATTATTGTTACAACTAACCCAGACTGTTGCTGTTACAACTGACCCAGACTCCTATAGCCATGAACTAGCTAACATTACAGGGAAGGGGTAAAACATTAGCACTAAAGACCTACACAGAATATATCCCCATAGACATACAAATAACATAATTTAAGTTTGATGAGTTTAACTGCAAAGCAGATAATGCTATTAGAAATTGAAATAAAGTAGAAAAACTTACTTTTTGGCATACAAATTACTTTTTTTCGTGTTAAATTGTCTGTGTTTGACAAAACGTGCTGATTTTTCACATGTGATAGAAGAACTGAATTGGGCATGCACAGGATGAATCACATCATTTGAAACGTAGCCCTGATTGGAGAAATTGGAAGTGTTACAACTGACCCACGTTACAACTATCCCCGGTCTCCCCTATTATGTACGTGCTTCACTGTCAGTATCTTCAGGGGGATTCAAAGGGAAACATCAAACTGCTGTAATGAGATCAACTAGTTGGGCTGAACACACTTATCTGTAGTTTGTCTCCATCCAGGATCATCAGAATATAATGAACATGTGTGAAGAGCCAAAAAATGCTGCTCCCCTCTCAGCATGATGAGCTCCAGCCTTTGTTAACAGGACAACAGGAAACATGAGACAACTTTCAGAGACAGTAACCAACTGTGGCCACAAGATGGCAGCAGCTGATCTGAGATCCTTTATTGGACAGAACGACTCTGCTCTGTGACGTCATCAGAGAGACGGCCTTCACTTTGATGGATCTGACGTCATGTCTGCACTGTGATGATGAAAGCTGATAAACACATTGTTATTGATCCATGAAATCACCTCTGTCCTCTCAAGTGTAGCTGTTTACAGAGCTAAAGAAGTCCTTCATCATCAAAACAGACAAACATGTATTTTCTGTATTAAGTGACGTCATCCTCACTCTAACCTCTTACATACATTCTGTTCAGTTTTCCTGCTGTAAGAAATAAACTGTGTCCAAATAGAAATGCAGGGAAACATCCATTAATAACAGGTGAGCCGTTTGTTTCTGACTTTTTATGAAGTTTAGTTCTTTTATGTTCTTTGTGTAACGTTTAGATGTAGACACTGCCAGGCCACTTTATTAGGTACACCTTGCTAACTGCAGGTTATAACCCCTGCTGGAAACATCCCACAGATTTTGATCCTTATTGACATCACAGCACCACACAGCTGCTCCAGATGCTGTTGGATGCTGGTCAGGGCTCTAAATGTGAAACTTTTCTGAAAGTAATAAACCTGAGAGGAAATAAACTTTGGACTTTAGTAAGCTGAGCTCTGAAGCTGTGATGGAGCTCAGTCGGTGTGAAGGCGGCTGCTGTGTAACAGATGTTTGTCTGAGGTGCTGCGACTGATCGTGGTCATGTTTATTTAAAAAAGTCTGTGATGAAGCAGGCTGTGCAGTCCGAGCTCTTCATCAGTTAACAGTCCTCCAGAGCTGCTGCAGGGAGCTGACTGTCCTCCAGGTGGCACTAAGTGAAAACAGTCCAAAGAAATAAACTTTTTGAAAGCTAAATAAAATGTAAATAAACTTTATATATATATTTAAAAACAGCTACTCTGTGACTTTACACACTCACACTGTACACTGAGAGAGCTGACGCCTGATTGGAGCAGCACAGAGTTAGCTTTCTTTTCTGGTTGTGGATTGGTTCGTCAGGATTTCCCCCTTTACAGGTTTAAAAACAATCTCTGTTTTTAAATATTTTGACCTGCTTCTTGTGTCTAAAGGTGAAGCAGCACCAAAATCCTCTGATCCTCATGTTGTAGCTCTTTGTGTCCAGCAGGGGGCAGAACACCTCCAAACTGTGCCAGCAGCTCTCACTGTGAGCTCAGACATTTGTGGACACTCAGTCTGTTTGAACATAGTAAATAACCAGAGCTTCTCAGACATTTAGACGACTGTTTATGGGGACACCACCTGCCCGATGGTGTACAATGTAAAAAAGAAAAAATTGAGAAAAAGTAAAAATTTCAAGGCAACGTGATGAAAGAGATTGTGAAGTTTTCTCAACTTTTGTCTACTGTTATTGACTTAACTAAAATTTACAAGTTCTGACAAGAGTTCTGCCAACTTGGATCTTCTTGTTCAACTAAGTAGGATAATTATTGAAGTCTAAAGAAGTAATTCAGGTTTCAATGCCATGTATTTCTGCCTTCCCTAAATGCAGATACTCTTGTTGAATAATCGTACAATTCTTACTCCAGTGAGTTGAAAATTTTCCTATATAAATTAAGGAAAATGTTTGTTGTTATCATATTTGAAAAATGATCAGTAAATAGATATTGAATAAAACAAAGCACAACTGAATTTTATCTAAAATCTTATTACTGTCTTGTAAAGCTGAACTTAACCACTTGCACATGAAATAGATAGTGTCACAAATTATTGGCTACATACTGAGACACTGACATTTAACACGGGCATAGTTAAAAGTTTTTAGAAATATTACTATCAATGAACTGTGAACTAAAACACCAGGTCTGTGCTTTATGTGAAATGGACAACACTTTAACAAATCTTTTAAAATACTACATGACAAAATCTCAACATATATTGTCAGGAACCTAGATTCCTCCGACTAAAATTGACATTTCTAATAATGATTTATCCGCTTGGCCTTCGTCCTTCCAGGTCAAAAGTGATAGGTTGGTTTTCAGAGACCCTATGCGCTGTGAATCTTGATAGCCACAAATCAAAAAATTATGGCCTGAACTCCTTCAAAGGTATAACTCATCTGTTTCAAATAGTCAATGTTAAGAGCATACAGAAGGCCAAAAAGGTATGGCAGGGCAGGAGAGGGGTCTGGACAACAGCGTGGTCTCACACAGACGTACAGGAATCATCATCTCTTAAGATAGTGAGGTCGGCAACAGATGCACTATTCAACACTGGTTCCAAAATGTCAGTGTGCTGAAGAAAAGTAAAAGATGAACTAGAAAGCGAAAATTTCCGAAGAAATTTTAAGTGTGCCTATGCTACTGCCGGATCAGTTGTCCAAAGTCATCAGGATGTATTTGGAGCAAAAAACTGCTGAGTTTTAAGTAGAGAGTCATCAGCTGTTAGGGCCTGTTGCTATAGTAACTCCTGTGAGTGGCAGGAGGGAATGGGACACACACACACACTCTGCAGTTGGGGTCAGACAGAGAGATGGGCAAACAGGAATTAAGCTCTGAAACAAATGCTTGCCAAGAGAAAACTGTAGGTCCGATCGCAATAATTCTTTCACCGTGAGTGGCAGGAACTTCCAGACTACAACATATTAAATTTTCATGCCTGTAGATTGTATTATACTGACGTGGTGACAGTGTAAAAACACCCTTCGATGTTAAGTCTGAGATGAAAATTGGGAGCAGTTTTAGAATGGTCGTCTATGGGGGACAGAGAGGGAGGAGGCTGCGCTTTGATGGCATTTGTGAGTAAACCATAAATCTGATCTTGATAAGAAAAACATTGGATGAAAGAAGACAACGATAGCTACGTTTCGCTGTATAAATTATTGATGTAGGGTAAACGGTTTGGATGGGACAGGAAGAGAAAGACAAATTTTTTAAATTATTCCCCACACTCTGTTTTTTTGGCAGTTGACAGTGCGGCGAACATTCCATGAAAATCTCAATTTTCCTAAAACTTAAACTGCTCTTGTGAAACAACCGTAAGATATATGGTAACGAGGATTTGGCCAATAAAAGTCCAAATTCTTGTGACCTGTTTAAAGTTTAAATGACATTTCTATGACAAAGTATGGCCGAGCGGTAGGCCTTCAAAGTGGCCTGGGTTGGCACCTTTTTTTGGGCCCTTCCCAATCGAAATGCATGGGGAAAAATGGGGTCTTTTTGGGGGAATTTTGGGAAAACCGTGCGACGAATCCCTACCAAAAGTCATAGCACCCTATTCCCGATCGAGCCACACGAAACGGTGTAACATACGTGGGGGTCGTCTCAAAGCTGCGGGCCGTTAAAAGTTCATAATTTCAGGCGGAAGAAAAATAATAATAAGAATAATAAATCTGTCGAATAGTAATAAGTGTGCCATTACATAGGCACACTTAATTATTGAAAGTGAAGAAAAACTAAAGACAAAATACATTTCTACAGATTTTAACTTAAACCTCCAAACCATGCTGGCCATTTGACTCATGGAGGTTTTAAATAGAAAACACTTAGTTTCCTTTAATTGATGAAACAGTAGCTTTCACCCACCAACCTTGTGATGAGTTTTGTACAAAAATATTTTCTGCCCTGGAACATCCACTAACAGCAGAAAAAAGGGAACGAGAGTTATGACATATGCAATGCTCACCATAAACTTTTCTGGACTGCACTGAGGTGGTGTACATTTCCACTTTGGATGACGTCATCCCTTAAAATATCTTATAGGAATTAGTTTTAGTTGCATTACTTTTTTTGGCCTCACCAAGCACTTCAGGAAAACCTCTGTTGCATCTTCTCCAAGGAAAACGGGCAGGCCTCTGAGTGCTGCTGTCTTTCAGTGGGACACAATGTCCGATGTCTAAAGAATATTCAATGGAAAACAAGCATTTTAATTAGTATAGTAATGTTGTAAATGGTAAATGGTAAATGGCCTGCATTTGTATAGCGCTTTTCTAGTCCATAGGACCCCAAAGCGCTTTACACTACATTCAGTCATTCACCCATTCACACACACATTCACACACTGGCGATAGCAAGCTACATTGTAGCCACAGCTGCCCTGGGGCGCACTGACAGAGGCGAGGCTGCCGGACACAGGCGCCACCGGGCCCTCTGACCACCACCAGTAGGCAAACATGGGGTTAGTATCTTGCCCAAGGATATTTGGCATGCAGCCAAGATGCAGCCTGGGGTCGAACCACCGACCTTCTGATTAGTGGCTGACCTGCTCTGCCACCTGAGCTACAGCCACCCCATGTTGTGTATTTATACACAATGCAAAATTAGAACTCTTTTATAGTAATGAAAAAAAAAGCACTGGTCAGACCCAGCAACATATAAAACTAAAAAAAGCATCGATAAAAATACAATAACTGTGAAAACATTTATACTATCTGCAATGTGTAATCTACAACACACAATCCTTAAATATTGTCTCCTTTTTGTCATTATGTAAAAAATGGGTAATAAGCGAATAAGTTTTACCACGGCAGACATGCAGTAAAAAAGCCAGTGTGAGATGTCATCATTTGGAGATAAAGGTCTGTCTGAATTTCAGTGTTTAACACTAAACAGTATCGAACATTACTTTTTGCAGAGTTCGAACAAGCTGGACCAATACTCTGAGCTAAAACCTTAGCATGGAAGTAGGTGAAGGGCTGGAAATGTCGGTAGGTGCGTGAAATAAATCCTAACACCCTTAGTTAACTTACTGGCTAGGGGCAAATGGTCGGCAGCTCCCACATCTGTCCAGAACACGTCCAAATACTACACTCCAACTGCAGACCACGCTAAAATCCGTAATGGTCGAAAACTGCAGTTCACATCCAACTTTGGTCAATCTTTCTTAGGAAGTTTTCAGCACAGAACACGTTGACCAACCACCACCACACAGCTCAGGTCTGCTCAGGATCAGAGCTTCAAGGTCTGTTTGTCCTAGTTAGTGGTGTGTGGATCAATATTGAAATATGGATTCTTCTGATAGCAGTAATTTATGCTCTAGAATCGATTCTCAAATATCGATATTTTAGTACTTTGGGGTAAATTTGTATAGTCGTGGCCAAAAGTTTTGAGAATGACACAAATATTCGTTTTCACAAAGTTTGCTACGTCAGTGTTTTTAGATCTTTGTGTCAGTTGTTTCTGTGATGTATTGAAGTACAATTAGAAGCACTTCATAAGTTTCAAATGCTTTTATTGAGAATTACATCACATTTATGCAAAGAGTCAATATTTGCAGTGTTGGCCCTTCTATTTCAAGACCTCTGCAGTTGGCCTTGGCATGTTGTCAATCAACTTCTGGGCCAAATCCTAACTGATAGTAACCCATTCTATCATAATCACTTCTTTGAGTTTGTCAGAATTAGTGGGTTTTTGTTTGTCCACCTGCCTCTTGAGAATTGACCACAAGTTCTCAATTGGACTGAGGTCTGGGGAGTTCCCTGGCCATGGACCCAAAATGATTTATTCTCCGAGCTACTTAGGTGTCACTTTGGCCTTATGGCATGGTGCTCCATCATGCTGGAAAATGCATTGTTCTTCATCAGACTGTTCTTGGATGGTTGGATGAAGTTGCTTTCAGAGAATGTTTTGGTGCCCTTCTTTATTCATGGCTGTTTTGGGACAAAATTGTGAGCCCACTCACAATTGGATGAGAAGCAGTCCCGAACATGACTGGTCTCAGGATGCTTTACTGTTGGCATGACACAGGACTGATGGTAGCACTCACCTTTTCTTCTCTGGACAGTCTTTTTTCCAGATGCCCCAAACAATCAGAAAGGGGCTTCATCAGAGAAAATGACTTTACCCCAGCCCTCAGCAGTCCACTCGTTGCACTTTTTGCAGAATATCAGTTCGTCCCTCATGGTTCTTTTGGAGAGAAGTGTCTTCTTTGCTGCCCTTCTTGACACCAGGCCATCTGCCAAAAGTCTTCGCCTCACTGTGTGTGGAGATGCAATCACACCTGCCTGCTACCATTCCTTAGCAAGCTCTGCACTTGTGGCACTCTGATCCTGCAGCTGAATCATCTTTAGGAGACCATCCTGATGCTTGCTTGACTTTCTTGGGCGCCCTGAAGCCGTCTTCACAATAATTGAACATCTTTCCTTGAAGTTCTTGATGATCTGATAAATGGTTGATTTAGGTGCAGTCTTAGTAGCAACAACTTCCCTGCCTGTGAAGCCATTTTTATGCAACACAATGATGGCTACATGTGTTTCCTTGCAGGTAACCATGTTTAATAGGAACGATTTCAAGCATCACCCTCCTTTTATTCTAACTCAGTCAGCATAACATAATGATCTCCAGCCTTGTGCTCATCAACATTCTCACCTGAGTTGATGAGAACATTATTGAAATGATCTCAGCAGGTCATTTTATGGCATGAAATGCTGAATGATGGAATGCCGTGGAAACTGAATTTTTGAGATTAAGTTAATTTTCATGGCAAAGAAGGATTTTGCAGTTCATCTGATCATTCTCCAAAACATTTTAGAGTATATGAAAATTGCTATTATTAAAACTGAAGCAGCAAACTTTGTGAAAACCAGTATTTGTGTCATTCTCAAAACTTTTGGCCACGACTGTAGTTTATCATTAACAGGAACATAGAGGAAAGAAACTATATCATTCAGATCATCTAAATTGGAAGGAACTACTTCCTCTTATGCCTTGCTTAGTCATAAGGCTCTATAAATGTGTCCCAGCCCCTGGCATGCGCACTCACAACAATGGCTGAGCGTAAAAGTAGTCATGTGTGGTCGTATTTTACCTCCACAAACAGCCAAGACGCAGTTTGCGATACATGTGGCAAGACAGTGTGGTGTTGTGGCAACACCAGTAACCTTGTCAAACACCTCAGAGTAAATCACATGACAGAATATGACGTACGTATGTTGAGGCGAACTGAAGGAGAGGGACAGGAGAGGGTGCTGCTTGGGCAAGACAGACGTCTCTCACGGAGTCCTTTAGTGCTGCAGGCAGGCAAGGTGTTCAAATAGCACACAAATTCAGTTTTTTATTTCTATATGATAATTCTGCATTATTAAGTGATAAGAACAAGTAGTCTGATGTCCTGTAATCATTATGAAACTATATTATTATATTATTATTACAATTACATAATACAATTATGTATTCTATTATGAAATACAATGAAACATTAAGTTTCTGTACAAAGTATCGGTATCAGTATCAGTATCATTGATAACACCCTGAATTTTACTTGTTATCGGATCGGAAATGAAATCAGTGGTATCACACATCACTAGTCCTACACTGTAAAAAAGAAATCCTAAAAAAAACTGTAATATTCCGGCAGCTGTGGCATCAAAATAATGCCAGAAAACAACAGAAAATAACTTTCTCATAAAAATACAGTTATTTTTAGTAATGACAATACAGTTTGTTGCCCTAATTTTACATGGGATTTTGCCATTTCCAAGTGCTTTTAAACATTAAATTAGGAACATTTTAACGTCATTAAACAATGAAATTACCTATAAACAAGGTCAATGAATGCAGCAATATGATTAATAATACTCGAATGTACAGAAATATACAGTTAACAGTTGGTTTAAATAAAAATGGATTGCATTCATATAGCGCTTTTCAGGACCCTCAAAGCGCTTTACAAATTCCACTGTTCATTCACTCTCACAAACTGGTGGAGGCAGCTACAGTTGTAGCCACAGCTGCCCTGGGGCAGACTGACAGAAGCGAAGTTGCCATATCGTGCCATCCACCCCTCTGGCCATCACCAGTAGGCGGTAGGTGAAGTGTCTTGCCCAATGTCACAACGACCGAGACTGTCCAAGCCGGGGCTCGAACCGGCAACCTTCTGATTACAAGACGAACTGCCAACTCTTGAGCCACGATCGCCCTAAATAACATTATTTGATGTAAAAAAAAGTTTATAAGAATCACTTTATATATTTTTCCATAGCATTACATTTGTATTGAACAGTTCAGTCTTTCAAATAATGGACAAACATTTGTGAAATTATGATACATTTGTGAATGTATTTTAACAATCTAAATATGCATATATACAGACGGATACATTTAAAAAACAAGAAAAGTATGTTTTATTACATTTAAAGTGATTTTATGTTATTTTACACTTGAAATGTAAACTCACAGTCTATTTATGTAAATCTAATGATATTCTAGAAAAACAGTACAAAACTGTAAAATACACAGTAGAATATTTTTATATACCAATTTCTTTACAGTGCAGTTTAAACTTGTCAGTAGCCGATGGGGTTTCCCACTGGTTCCAAACTTGAGTCAAAAAATCTGCTCAATAGTTGATGAGCTTTGTTATGTTCTACAGAAAATCTTAATTAGGACATCCGCGAAAGAAATTAGTTGGGCAGAAAAGCTTTTTAGATTTTACATGGAAAGTTTTATTTCTAAGTCAGTTTGTTTGAAAACTTTAATGAAATCAACAATTATTTGTTATCGTTGTTACAGTGTACTGTGTCAGAGAGGGGGTGTATGGTGCTGGGTGTAGTCTCTCTGCTGGTTCATAGTTTTTACTGAGGAGCTGTGTTCATGTCAGGAAGGTTTAGTCTGATCACTGTGGTGCAGTTTGGTTTACTCTGTTTCTGAGATGTGGATTGTGTGTAGGATCATTCTCTGCAGGTCACCTGATACCTGGCAGTAAAGTGTTTATAAATCAGCTCCATCAGATTTAATCCAACAGAATAAAATGTAAAACACTCCAGGGCTTTTAATCTGAAACTTTATCTAGAGCTGTCTGGAGTTTATTTTTACATTAAAACATTCTGGGATTACCAGACTGTCCACATCATGTGTCCTACCAAAACTTTCATCTATGATAACTTTCATCCACAAACATCCCCTGACATTAAACCCAAATATGTCAGAGTCTGCAGTGTGATCATTTAATGTGGTCTGGAAAAGCTGCAGTGGCTCGAGCCAAAGGTTTAATATTAAAAGAAAAGGGAAGCACAGTACCAGTACCAGAGCTGCAACATGTCACATTAAAAGCCCCAGAAAAGGGAACATGTGACAGTGACACCAGCAATGTTTAATATTGAAGGTTAACTTGATTTAATATGGTAATAAACATAATGCAATATCCAAAAAGAAAAAATATTTAAAGCCACAGAAGAAGAAAATATGATGTTATAGCTCTAAGTCAAGTTTCAGATTAAAAGCTCATCATTTAAAGTAAAGTCAAATATGCTGGAAAAGGGATAATTAGAAAAACAACAGAAAAACATATTAGAAAGAAGAAATAAATGTTAGCAGCTTCCTAAAAAGTTTCGAAGTAAAAGGCCAGGAAAGGGGAAATACATTTTATTGGCTCTAAGAAAATTTCAGATTAAAAGCCACAGAAAAGGCCTTTTACACCTGCTGTGATATTTGTGATAACAGCATTAGCTTGTGAGTGTCTGTGGGTGCACTGACACTGGGTGATCTGTGCTGTGCTCGAGCTCTTTTCACCTTCAGTTTGTTTGACTTGTGTGTTCACTGCGTGCTGGGCCCAGCTACATTTCAGTGATCACAATCCACGCACAGGTGTAGATCTACAACACTTCAAAACTCTTGAGTCACCTGGTATTTCTCTCTAATCAGTGTGTTTATTCAAATCAAAGACATGTGAGCAGCTCAGTTACACCAAAGGAACATCATCTCTTAGTAAACCTTATTAAACGCAAGAATGTCAGGGATACAGAAACAGCAGAGTCTCTGTTTTAGGTCACAGAGATGCTTCAAGGAGTTTATAAATGTTGCATTTATCTCAGATTTGAGAGCGAATGATTAGTATCAGTACTCAGTGTGTGTGTGTGTGTGTGTGTGTGTGTGTGTGTGTGTGTGTGTGTGCGAGAGAGAGAGAGATATATTCAGGTATCTTACTGGGTTACTGCACATGCAGTTTAGTGTATTACTGCCTCCTACTGGAACAATGATGTCATTGTTAGTGTATCACTAAACTATTACTTAAACTTGGTCTATGTTACTGTTGTTGTGAGACCTGGTGTAGAAAGAGTTCACTCTGGTTGCCTTTAAATCACAGCTGAGAGGTTAAAAGGTCTTAATATTTCACCTTCTGTGAGTAAAAAACTGCTAAAACAGAGCATTTAACTATTTTGTAACAATAATTTATTCTTAATCAAAGATAAATCAAAAAATTAGTCTGATCAATATTTTAATGAGAAATGTAGTGGTGTGTGTGCTGCAGGATGGGATGTTTGACCTATAAAAGGTTTGATTTAAAATTTAAAATCGTCTCTCTGGCTCTTGACGAAGGCGATCACACTCCCTCTCCCTTCCCTTATCTTTCCTGCTTGGCTTTCTCATGTCTCTGTCTAGTCTTGTCTGCTTCTCTCTCTCTACCCTGGAAGAGTCTTACAGTCTGTTCTCTAAAACCTACAAGAGGAATTATGGATTTGATCAACTGGTCCCTGAATGCAATTGAGACCCTCTTCTCGATGAGAGGCCTGGGCTCAGGAGAGCCCATTGAAGACATCCATCTATTTGGAACCATGATAACAGGGTTCTTGCTGTTTGGCACTGGCTTGGCCCTGGCGTATCTAAAAATAAAGAAAGCGGAAACAGCTGTTCAAATCCCCACAAAACTGCCCGCTATGTTGATTGGAATGATGGAGTGAGCCGTGGCTTCTCAGAATGACATCTTGGAGAAGCTTGCAGCTGCTGTGAGTGCTGAGACTCTGACAACATTTGAGAACATCTTGGAGAGGCCACAGCTGTTGAACACTCATGCTCTGTGAGCAAACTGGATAACATCTCGGTGTAGCTGGATAACATCGCGGAGAGGCTCATGGCTCTCCAACGGGAATGGTGAGGAACCAGTGATGGACATTAGATCGACTCCAAGGCAGAGTCGGATGGCGGGTCTTGGCCCAGCACTGGATGAATACCTGCAGGGCAGGATGGCTGTGTCTGCATCAGCTTGCTTCTCACCCCCTTACCTACCCCTGTTGCTTGTCATGTGTTTCATGATGTTCTGATGTGGACATTTATGTGCTCTTTGTGCAGAGGAGTTTTTTTTGTTTTGTTTTCTGTTCTCATCCTGTCCTTTCATAGGAGCTGTGAGTACAAGAAAAGAATTAATAGAATATAATGTGTTAAATTTGTTTAGATCAGAGGAATAAGGGAGGATTTGTGCTTCAGTTTGGCTTAGCTGTAGGCCTGAGAGTGTGTGTAATTGTTTAGAGGGAAAGGAATTTATGGACACTTGGGGTCTGCTGTCATAAAAGGAGACAGGAAGCTACAGTTGGGGGTTGCTGATGCTGATGCTTGTACCTTTAATAAAAACTCATAATTGTTATAACTTAGAAGTAGGTTTGCAGGAGACTCTCCACCTTATGTGTAAATGTAAGACAACAAGAGGCCAATGGCCCCATGGATGCAGAGTGGGGGTTTCAGTGTTTGTAATATGTCAACTCTGTTTTGTATGTTGTTTAAAGGAATTTGGTTTAGCTTGGTAGAGAAGATTACTTTTATGACCGGCAGGAAGTCACGTACACAGAGACACACACACACAGTGCTTTGACTATTATGACACACCCACATCTACAAGCACACTCACTTACGTGCACTCACACATACACACAGGCACTCATGTGCTCGTGCATACACACACAGACACAGAGTTTGCCGCACACCATTGGGGTTTTATGATGGGGTCGCTTCTACAAAACTGCGTTTCACAGACAAAGCAGGGAAGATTTTTGCAGAGGGACACCGGCCTTGCATGTCTCCCCTTCTAGAAGATGCTTGCTTAAATGAAGATGAATGAAGATGAATAAAGGTTTTGTGAAAATGACTACTGAGTCCGGTGCCGTCTCTGGATGCCAGAGGAATAAAAGAACCAGGGTGAAACTGATTCCGCAACAGAGCCCAGCATGAGTAGAGGTCTCTTTTTTTCCCCTCCTCGACTTGCCCTTTGTATTGTACATTTCAGTGTTTTTCCATAATACTACCGGTCTGCGACCTGTCTCACCAGTAAGTAAGTAAGTAAAATTTTATTTGTATAGCACCTTTCAAGACAAAAATCACAAAGTGCTTCACACAAAAGCTAAAACAGAAATCAACTGTGGAATTACAGGGATTATTTTACATAACCATCATCTTATCATTGCATTAATTATCATTTCATCAAAGTGTTTATTGAAGCTGCTGGCATTATGTTATAATTTATATTATAGGGGTTATCATAATCAAATATTAACATGTTTATTACAGGTGCAGTTATAACTACTTTAAAATGATTGAGTTAAATATATGTATCATAACTCATAGGCTGAGTATATTGTTACGGTAAAATAGTAGCTGAGTAAAGGCCTGAATGTATTCAGCTTCTTGTGGTATTTGAGTTTGCTTAGTTACAGGTGACGGAAGGAGAGGTCCAGTCCGTGGTGACCTCAAAGGCCTGAGATCATCACCATATTCGGAAGAGTATGCCACAAGGAGGAACTTCTGTGTTTGCATTTAATTCTTAAAATACATGAATGTTTTGTACATGCAAATTATGTGCTTGTAAACGCAAGAAGGGGCGTTACAATACCCTGATGTTATAAAAGCAATCTAGAGTGTATTTTGGGCAGAGATGTACAACTGTTTTGCAGTTTGCACCTCTCCACGCTGCGTGCATTAAAATCAATTGTTTGAACGACCTCTTCTGGACTATCATTGTTTTACTCTCATCCTCAATTTCGAACCCGTAACATTTGGTGCATTGGCCGAGGTTGAGTAGAGAGAGTTGGAGGTTGAGACCGAGAGGGTCCGAGGCGCTCGAACGAGCAGACACGAGTCAGTGGTCGAAGTGAGTGGACATAAGCCGGCTTATTCAAAGGTAAGGCACTACCTGTTGAATTATTTCCAAACAGTGCTGAATTGGTTCTGACAAAATTGAAAGTCTACTCACTGAAAATTACTGGTAAAGGTATGTTTTGATTTTGGTGAAAATCTCATGAGAATTGAAGTTGAAGTAATGATAATGTAAGGTTAAGTGACAGTACTGATTAAAGGAAAAGCAGTTGGACTGCTAAGGAAAGAGAATTTAAAGTAGTTGGACTACTGACTTTAGGTTTACAGGTAATTTCGAAACTGTATATGATTATACAGTCATAATTGACTATAAAGCTGGGGTTGGACATCAATACAGTTGGTTTTGTGGTTTCATAGGATGTCTTTAAAACATAATTAAATTTATGTAGAACGGAACTGTGGGATGTTCTAAGAAGTGCATTTCTCGGAGGTGACGCTCCAAACTTCCTGGGGACGCTCGGGATTTTCCTGTGGGAGGGGATAGTCCGATTGGCGATCGTGGAGAACTTGGGAACCTCCAAAATAGCTAGTGGTTGGACCACTTTACCGTTTGGAACGGTTTGTGCACTTTTTTGGGTAGCAAAGGTTGGACCTTGGGCGTTGGACGCTTTTAAATTGATTTAGGAACTTTAGGAATTAGACCAGATACAGTTTGGAACTGATACTGTGTGGATTGATGATAAAAAACTTGGAGTTTGTCCCTTGGAGGGTTAATTTAAATTTGTCGAAATTGTGTAGGTTTTAAAATGTCAGGCCTAATACTGCAGTTGTAATTATAAAGACGTCTGGGTAAAATTGTGTGTCAGAGGAGTCTGTGAGTTAGGCTGGTACTATTTTTAGACTGTGTGTGTGTGTGTGAAAATGCAAATAAGGCAGCTGAGAGGTGCATAGAGTATGAGGAAGTTAATAGAGACTGCTACACATTGCTGATGCATGTATTTAAGACGCTGGATTTGTTTATGACAATATTGTAAGTAAAGTTTTATTTCTTGCCATGACTGTATAACTTTTGCGGGGTTTTGAGATAGGATATATAAACTGTTGATACTTAAGACCGTTATCTAGGTTCTGAGAACTGAAATTGAATTTGAGATAATTTAATTAATAAAGATGTCTGTAAGCGATGTGTGTTTTGGGGTGTCGAAGTAAGATGTTTTAGGATTTTTAGATGGGTTTTGTTTCAGTTTGAGATAATATATACAGTTACATTTTCTGTGTGTGTGTTGTTGAGTGACAACATGCGCAGTTTAAATTGGGCGCTGTTCCTTCCTCTTTTTAGTTTCAAAACACAAAGGCTGTGAGATTAAAACTACTGTGTGAGTAACGGTTTGACTTTTGACTAGGGAAATAATATGCTTACTTTGGGGTCTATGAAGATATTTGACTTTGAGTGATGTTATGAGAGGTTGAGTTTATTTTTCTGTTTAAAAACACATAAGTATATGCACTTAGTACACCCACTCAAGAAATTATTGTGTGACTGATGCTACAAAACTGACCTAAAGAATGGTGATGGGTGTGGAGAAGTGTTAGTTGTCCTGATGTGTGAAAGAGCGCTATTTAAATGTGTGTGAGTGAAATGAAGGCATATTGTTTTTAGATAAAGATTTAGTAGAATTACTGATTATTTGTAGACTGTGAAATTAAAAAGAAGTCTGTGCAGAAGCTGTAGAAACAGGAAACCGTGTGTGTGTCTGGGACAGGAAATGCATGCCCATAAAAGGGAAGCTCACGGTGACAAGTGTGCACCCAGAGTAGAGAGAGAGATTTAACTCTGGGCAGATGAAGCAAAAAGGGAGGCTTTAAGGTAAAAAATGAATATGATGCTAATTATATGCTTTAGTGTGCCAATACAGGTGGACTCTCTCAACATTGGAACCTTGAGTTCAGCAGCAGAAAAGTAGATTAAAAGAATTGGGAGAAAATAAGCCAGTCTTTGGCTCG
This sequence comes from Pelmatolapia mariae, assembly GCF_036321145.2. Classification (NCBI taxonomy): domain Eukaryota; kingdom Metazoa; phylum Chordata; class Actinopteri; order Cichliformes; family Cichlidae; genus Pelmatolapia; species Pelmatolapia mariae. Next base: position 17,639,689 of record NC_086229.1, on the reverse strand, counting down.
AAATTGTGCAGCTTGAGCTCTCACTTTGTCCTTGACCCAGAGAAGAAACGCAAAGGACAGTCAATTTCCTGATGAAGACCGATAGAACATCATGGACGTGAAGAAGTAACGGAAGCTAAAAGACAGTGCAGGCGAAAGCAGTAACATTGACGACGACTGATGAGTCCAGCAGCATGGAAGAAAGCACGTGATGCAACATGCATGCTGGTGAAGAACAGCGTGATATGTCTGCTTGAAGGCACTGACTGTCATATTTGCCAAGCTTGGAGCAATCTTGGAAGAAAAGACTGAAAAGATGGATGGAGAAGAAAACACAGCAAATGAAAATAAGACTGAAGGAAGAGGAAATACTGAAAGATCAAAACAGAGGAGAAACAGACTGTGTTTGCTGGGGCTCTGAAGCCCGAACAGGACACTGTGAATGAAAAGGACCAGTGAGAGATGAAGCTGGACGAGTTTGACTGCGAGAAGATAGGAGATGATTGGATTGAAATTGAACCCTGAACTCGTGATAGTTTAGGGATGTCCACCACATCACAACAAAGAGGTAAACAATACAAAAGGTAAAGATAATCAAAATAACTGACAATTATATTAATGAATAGAAAACACACATATACAAATTGTTACATGTGAGATTATTTTTGAAACGATTCAGAAGTGAGATTGAATGTTGAGCTCAGCGAAAAGATGCATAAATTAAATATGAATACATGAAAATGCAATGAATACATAAGGATGCAATGAAGAAAACAGCTTACACTCATGCAATGAAGAAACTGCTTACACTTAATTAAGATGATCACCTGGCATGCAATGAAGAAAACAGCTTACACTGCATTTACATGACCACATAACGCAAGGAAGAACACGCTTACATACATGACATAATTGGTATTTTTGACTAGAAAAAGAGAAATGGGTCGTTTAGGCGTCCGTGATAATAATGAAAATGTCTTAGTTTGTTATTTTCAGGAGTAAAGCAGACCCGGACCAATTCTCCAGATGCAGGAGTCTGAAGAAATTACAGGTTAACATGAATGGATATGTTAAGGCAAGTTTCTGGTTGAATTGTTTACAGTGTCCAGGAACCTGACAGCAAGCCCTAACTGGTGGTGGAAGACCAGCAGGGCTGTGATTTAAGGTGGGGAAGTAAAATTTGGGTTAGTGATTGGGGGACAGAGAAAACTGACTCTTTAACTGGAGAATGGGAAAGTGTCTGTGAGACTGTGAAGCCATATATGCAAAATAGCACACACAAACATACGCAATGAAGATCGGCTTGCTACTTGTATGAGTGATAGAATGGTGTGAATGTTGAATAAAGTAGTTTAAAAGGGTGACTTAGGAGTGCTCTTGCACTGATTGATCACAACAAGTGATTAGTATAGGAAGAAAATGAAAATAATTGAATAATGTGATAAAGTTTAAACATGTATTTCTTTTGCCAAGTTAAATTGTTGAGATATGGCTGAGTATGCAAAAAGTTTGAGAGCTCGTGTGAATGTGGACAGAGGAGCTTGCTGTGTGTGTGTGATTGAGGCCTTAAAGGAGGGGTAGATTGTTCAGAGGTGCAAATTTGATTAGGAGGTTTATAAATTAGTGTTGACACATTGTTGTAAGGTGTTAGGCTGAATCTGAGTATGGTAAAGTGCTTAACCGGGGTTATTGTTGTGTACAAAACGGTGTAGCTTTTTACGTTTTGGGTGTGTTGTATGGGTGAAATTTAATATTGTTGAAGATTTTTGAGGTTGTTGTTTTATTTTTAAAGAGGGAGTTTTAATAAACATGGACATGTTTAAGGGGTTTTGTAACAGTGCACTTATAAAGAAAAAACCTGTCAGGTGATTTTGTTTGGTACTTTGATGAGCTAATACTCAGCTCTCTTTTTTCTCATTTTGTTCTAAGCAGGCCTGCAAAAGAATGAATAACAGCGCTGACAATAGTCTCAGGAGAACAAAAAGTAAGGTGACCTTTTCCGAATTACAATGGGTCAGATTGTGGGTCCCTGTCTAAAAGGATTGCAGCGAGCCAATCCAGTCCAAAAGTATAAAGAACTATTTTCCTAAGAAACAAGTAAAAAGAAAAGAAATAATTATATAAAGAAACTGAGTTTGCTGAAGGTGGTAAATCTGATTATTTGTGCGGAAGTCAACCAACACCCGATGTTAATGCGTGTGAGTGAATGTGTGGGAATGGACAGGTGAATGGACGGACCAGGCAGACCATAGGTTGGACCACCTGGACACTGACAAAAGACTGGACTAAGGTTGGACACATGACTGATAATTGTTCTGTTTTAACTTTTATTTTATAACACAGGCTGGATCAGAAGTGGAGAAAGTGAGTATAAAAGGTGATGTTCTGGTTAACAAACAGCTTTTTGTTTGTAGGACGTTTCAAGGATGCAGGCTGTGGATGGAGCCAAGAAGGGATTTTGACATGATGATTAATTTGATTTAATTCCTTAAACACAGGTTTGAAGCTCCAGAGCATTTATACATAATGAGATAGGACTAAACTTTTCTTTTAATTGCCTAACCTGAGTGAAGGATTTTGAGTTTGTAACACATGAGATGTGTCACAAAAAGGGGGGTGTTAATATATGCGATTAGCTACATGAAATGTGCTGTTTTAGGGTTACTAAGCAAATGTCTACGTGACCTTTACCTAACAACCTTTGTGATGATAAACTTGTTTACCGACTTGCTCTCTTGTAGAACATACAGACTTAGGAAAGGGGAACCTCAGCTCTGAGTTTTGAGAATAACTCTGTTAAGTTGACAGGAAACACGTCGGAACAGCCATATAGGGCAAATGTGTTAGAGCTTGTAATTAAATGTGGGACTTAAAAAGAGGAAGCAAATTTGGTACAGGACGTACTTGAGATGATCAGACGAGAGAAGGAGAAGGTCAGGAATAGTTTAAACTAAGATTGAGAAATTAAATGGGGTAAAAGGGGGTGTAGCTTCAGGGCAGTTCACAGCCTGGCGTAAACGCAAGGTGCTGTCACACAGCTTAAGTTATTTGGGTGATTTATTTTATGACAAAATAATAAGGAAATATTGAAAATATACAACACGTTGAGGAGATCTCTTTTGGTATATGCCTCTCTGGAGCTTCTCTCCTGATGCTACTCCACCAAAAGAAGTTTATTTACAGAGACCATGTCAGCTCCCAAACAGACAACAACAAACCAAGACTAGCAATAAACAATCTAAATATAAATAATAACAAATAAAGAACAATACAGAATCCAAATCTGAACCAAACAATAAAATAGTGAAATGTGGATTATTAAATATTAAGTCTCTCTGTTAAAAGAAGTGTCTGTTAGCTCACGCCAAGCGGTCGCAGCAGATGGCTGCCCGTACCTGAGCATGGTTCTGTCGGAGGTTTATTCCTGTTAAAAGGGAGTTTTTCCTTCCCACTGTTGCCAAGGTGCTTGCTCAGTAGGGGGTCACAAGATTGTTGGGTTTTTCTCTGTATATATGAAATATTTGTAATGTGTATCGGCTCATTATCTTGTTTTATGTACTTTAATAATGAAGGCTTGTAGAGGTCAGTTTTTACTCACAAACAAGTGCTCAGCCAGACTGAAAAACAGGAAGTTTTAGTGCACAAGGCATATTAATAAATATAGACACAAAAAGAGGAACTCCCCATATAAACAACGTTGAAAATGTGTGAAGTATAAAGTACCGAAATAACACTATATAAGTCACAGTTGATGATTCTAATGTTAGAGAGCTCTTGCAACTGGCGTCTGAGCTGTGCAGAGGTCTCTCTTAAGACAGGTACTTATGTAGGTTAGCATGAGGTTGAGTCCAACAGAAGCAAGGCACCCTAAATGCGCACAGCATGCAGCAGGGGCTGCCAAAATAATATAGGAAACAGTACATGTAGGGAGAGAACACTCACTAAAAGTTCTAACTAACATAGTGTGGTGGCTTATGTGAACTTGCAGGCGTTCACTATGACATCATTAGCACAACAGAGACTGAGTAAAGTTTTAGATGCTCGAAATCTGACACTTACACATGAAGGAATCAATATGGCAGATTTAATGGGATTAGGAGGACCTAATTATTGTACTAAGAAAGCAGAACTTGAAGGGAAAGTCAGGGAAGATTTAAAAGCGGAATCTGTTGGGATTTAGAGATTTTTATGGCTATCATATAATCTGCCTTATGATGACTGCATTAATAATATGTTGTACAGTATTATTTTATGTTTGTCATAACAGTGACATCTCTATTTGCAGGTTGAGTTAATTTTATACACAGTGCATAACTGTGCTTGTTTAGAGTTGATGTTCCGTCCAAAAGGGTTTTAAGCTTCACTGGTGAGAGTGTCCAGGTGATACATGTTGAGGGAAGATGAGAACATAGCAGGTTAATTGCACGCACGCTTACAAACACACATGATTTATATATAGGCCAGGCCAGAGGCCTGGACTTGATGCAGCTTTCAACTTTACAGCTCCTAACTTGCAGGAATGGCGGGGAGTGTAATGAATGAATGCAAAACATGCTTACAGACACAAACATGACAGGGGTTTATTTTACAGGGTAAAGGTGGACCACAGGTTGCTTTGTTTCTGCTTAGCAACTACTGAGGTAAAAGGTGTTAAAGATAAATATGCAATAAGTGAACAGGAAACAGGTGAGGGTGAGCCGGGTGAAACAAAATGTTGTAGATAATGGAAACTTGTCTAACGGGCATTAACAGTAACCTTTGCATGTTATGTATATGCTTGAGGCCAAAAGAGGCGTAAATCCAGATAGAAAACTTTGAAGTGTGCTTTTTAGCGGAGATTTAGGCTGACAGGGGGATGGTGTGTATTTTACTCTGTGTTTAATAAAACTAAAAGCGTTGCTCTCACACATAAAGAGTATTGAGATTGAAGAAAGTTAATATAATGGATAGAGCCCAGAACATGATAATACATAAGTAAAATCAAATGCAATGTTTGATTTCACTTTTATTGGGAAACAATCAGGCTAGAAATGTGAGTAACCTATGTTTAAATTGTGAAAACACCTGGGTTCATTTCCATAGAAAAACTGTAGAAAAAACAAGAACTCATGTCAGGAGGACCAAGTTAGAAAATGCACCTGAAGATGGTCTCATGAAGAGATCTGCTGTTGGTGTGTGCTGAGACTGGACGAGTATTTTAAACAAGTGAAGGAGAAATGGTTGAGTGTGTGTTTAAGTGTAGATATGCGCTTGATATTGATATATATATGTAGAGATAGGGAGTTTTGATAATTATTTTAAATGGCACGTCAATAGTTTCAAAATATTGAAAAATAAATAATTTTTGAAAATAATTAGCCAAGAAATGTGTATTGAACTCTCCACATACATTAAAACTGTGCAACTCTGAGTGGGCCATGCAATCAAGCAACTGTTACATATCTGTATTAAACTAGCCAACATAGACTCACCACAAAATGATGTAGGATGTTGCCCTGCAGCGGGGGCAGAAAATCATTTGCAAATCAGGGATGTTATGTTGATTATAATATGCTTACCTATGTAGACACACACACAGAAGGGGAAATTTCAAAACAAAACAAAAAACAACTTCCCTTATCCTGTCAAGCACAGGAGCAAAATAAAAATCTCTTTGGGCTCTGTTAAAATTTCTTTAGTAAAAGTGTAAAAGGCCAAACCTAAGAGGTTGGGCAACCCGGAAAGTCCCTCCAGTATCAGGAGTTAATAGTCAGGAAACATTTTTCACTTTAACGCCTTATATCTGAAAAATGATTGACTGATAGATGTAGATTGACATACAAGTGCACATACATACACATGTGAATTTAGACATTAAAAGTGTAGAGGCATGTACACACAGATTGGCAAACCGGTACAGAGTCTAACTGAAGAGCTTAACAAAGCAGACGTGGCAGTAGGGTTTGTGATTTTGCCTGATATGATATTGTGAACCAACTTTGAATAATGACAGGAACCTTAGATGAACACAGTAGGTTAGTAAGGTGTAGCAGAGAGAGGGTCAGAGCGAAGGTAGTGGACCTGGGAATGGTGTAGTGACGTCTTTGGAAGACGTCAAAAGAGGGAATTGTGGAATTACAGGGATTATTTTACATAACCATCATCTTATCATTGCATTAATTATCATTTCATCAAAGTGTTTATTGAAGCTGCTGGCATTATGTTATAATTTATATTATAGGGGTTATCATAATCAAATATTAACATGTTTATTACAGGTGCAGTTATAACTACTTTAAAATGATTGAGTTAAATATATGTATCATAACTCATAGGCTGAGTATATTGTTACGGTAAAATAGTAGCTGAGTAAAGGCCTGAATGTATTCAGCTTCTTGTGGTATTTGAGTTTGCTTAGTTACAGGTGATGGAAGGAGAGGTCCAGTCTGTGGTGACCTCAAAGGCCTGAGATCATCACCATATTCGGAAGAGTATGCCACAAGGAGGAACTTCTGTGTTTGCATTTAATTCTTAAAATACATGAATGTTCTGTACATGGAAATTATGTGCTTGTAAACGCAAGAAGGGGCGTTACAATACCCTGATGTTATAAAAGCAATCTAGAGTGTATTTTGGGCAGAGATGTACAACTGTTTTGCAGTTTGCACCTCTCCACGCTGCGTGCATTAAAATCAATTGTTTGAACGACCTCTTCTGGACTATCATTGTTTTACTCTCATCCTCAATTTCGAACCCGTAACACAACCAAAAAGTAATTTTAAAAAGATGCGTTTTCAGCTGTAAGGAACCCATGAGTCTACAGATCTCAGGCTCAAAGGAAAGGAGTTCCATGGGGGCCACAGTTACAAATGCTCTATCACCTTTTGTTTTCAGCCTCGTATGTTGGACGAGCAGCAAGCCCTGATCACATGACCTCAGGGACCTGCTGGGGATGTACTGATGTAAATGATAGAGGTTGGTGCTTGTCAATGCAGAGCCCTGAATGTCAAAGTCAAAATCTTGAAGTGGATTATGAATTTTATGGGGAGCCAATGCAAATGGATGATCAGGGGTGTAACGTGGGAGTATTTAGAAGATTTGGTCAGAAGCTTTGCAGCAGCATTCTGAAGAACTTGCAAATGATCCACAGAGGCTTTAAATGGTAAATGGCCTGTATTTGTATAGCGCCTTACTAGTCCCTAAGGACCCCAAAGCGCTTTACACATCCACCCATTCACCCATTCACACACTGGTGATGGCAAGCTACATTGTAGCCACAGCCACCCTAGGGCGCACTGACAGAGGCGAGGCTAATCTAAGCACCTATGCAAAATCAGTAGTTTGGAAACATCTTGGGGCTTAAAGGAGATATACAACTGAATATCATCTGCATAGCAGTGATAAGAAATAGCTTTAAAAGTGCTCAATAAGTGCTGAAGAGTGAGTATATACAGCAAAAACTATAAAGGCCACAAAACAGAGCCCTGTGGCACACCATATTCAAGAGAAGCAGAAGAGGAACTGTATTTAGAATTAAAAGATCGTTCACACAGATAAGCCTATCTAGCAAAATGTGTTGGTCAGCAGTATCAAAGGCAGAGGTCAGGTCCAACATCAGCAGGACAGAGCATTCTCCTGCTTTATATTTATTCAAGATGTCACTGGAGACTCTAATAAGTGCAGTTTCAGTAGAGTGAGGTCTATGAAAACCAGACTGAAATTTATCCAGAATGCTGTATTCATCTAGAACAGCTATAATCTGCTTAGCAACAACCTCTTCTAAAAATCTTAGCAATGAAGGTAATTTTGAAATTGGTCTGTAGCTGCTAAGAAGTGAAGCATCAAGCTTAGGTTTTTTTTTTAACAGAGAGTGAATGACAGCATTCTTACAATAACCAGGGATCTGACCAGAAACCAGTGAAGTATTGATAATTGTAAGCACACAGGGACTGATAAACTGAAAGACATTTTTAAACAAAGATCCAGGCAAAATATCAAGAGAACAGGAGGACACTTTCATTGAATTAACTAATTTGACCAGCACAGGTAAGGACCCAGGTAAAAATCTTTCTAAAATATCAGGCCTAGGTGGGGTTGGAGCAGACAAGAGAGACACAGAAGGAGAGATATTGTTCCTGACATTACTAACTCTTTCATGAAAGAAAGAAAGAAAATTTTCACAATCTTCATCTGAGGTAATTGAAACAGCAGGTGGAGCAGGAGCAACAATATCACTAATGGTGTCAAAAAGTACCTTGGGGTTACCTCTGCTCTTTGAAACAAGGTCTGAGAAATAGGCAACCCTCGCATCACAAACTGAAGTGTTAAATGCAACTAAAAGGTCCTTTAAGTTGAGGAGATGAACCTGTAAACGGGTTTTCTTCCATAGTCGCTCAACCTTGCGACAGGAACGCTTTAAACAGCGAATGCTGTCATTTATCCAGGGGGACGACTAAGAAACAAGAGCTAATCTAACACTTGCTTGATTACCATTAATCAGAATTAATGTCTCGTTTGTTTAAGGCTTGATTTTGTTGCAGCAATAATAAAATAAAGACCTGATAAAAACCTGTGGAATTCCACTGTAATATGTCCTTTTACTCTTGTAAGTGAGACATGCAGGCTAAATATAAAGAGCTGTGATTTTTTTTCAGTTTCTTAATCTCTAATTGACATATTTTAAGAACATTCATGATTTTTAACAGGTTAAGGTAGAAGATTGAAGACGATTCTCATAAACTTGAAGGGTTAAGGTGTCTGCTGTCAGTTAATGCACTACTTCCTCCTTCAGAATAACGACCTAAGTGGATTACCTACGGATGGTTTCCTGCCCTCATTGTCTTCAGCTAATGTCTTACCCACACCACATATGCAGTCCATACATGAGGAAGCACCCCAGATTGCACAGGTAAGATTTATCATTCAGGCAACCATGAACGCCTATCTTTACATACTGTAGCAATGCCAATTATGGCACACATTTTTCAGAGGATGTGGCAGTTTGTGGGTCCATTTGAATTAAAAGGATATTTTCAGTTGAGAGACAATTCTGGTGTTTGAAATTAAGATGAGATCAAACAGAAAATGTATTCTTGAAATCAAACTATTTACATAACACAGTAGTGACACATTATTTTTGTGTAACTATTATGTACTCTTTCACAGAAGTGAGTCTCATACTCAGCATGTAAAGAGCATTGTATTATTTTCTGTGACACAGGAGGAGCTCCATCAGGCCAAAACATTTCAAAAAGTAACAATGGTCATGTTATATATTCATTGTCAGTGCAACCATGGTTTGGGAATGGAGAGACAACTAATATTACACACATACATTTCAACCATATTGAGAACATATAATTCATTAACATGTCTTATTGAATGTGCATGTTTTGTCTTGTACCCAGGACCATGGACTGAATTTCATCACACAAGGTTTGCCTTTTGATTCAAGCAGCCAACTTTTCCCATCAAATTCAGAAAATCAACAGAGCCCCGATGTGTATGAGGTGCCGTAAGGGACATTATTACTGAAACGCTCTCACACACACTACTGAAACGCTCTCACACACACTACTGAAATTTTACCTCTCACACACACTACTGAAATTTTACCTCTCACACACACTACTGAAACGCTCTCACACACACTACTGAAATGCTCTCACACACACTACTGAAACACTCTCACACACACTACTGAAAACCAGGAAGATTTCAATTGAACAGGAAGGTATTTTAGCTGCACAGGAAGGTGAGGAAAAACAAATAACACATTAATGCACAGCTAACACCGCGGTGACGTCTACAACAGTCTGTTAGAGGTATAATTGAAAAATCTTCTGCCTTCATCAGTGACTATCCAAACATTGTTGTAGGATAGCAGCCATCCGTAGGTCTGTGGATGACCTGAAACATGACAATATCATGTACCAGCAGATCCCTGTCTCTTAGTGAACGCATAGGCCTCAGGCATCCTGCATTGGCCAAGTAGTCACGCAGAGGTTCTTTTGACTTTTCAAGGTCCTCAAGGGTTGTACTTTGAGATATCTAGCATCACAAAGAGCAGAAGAAGGGCTTGTTATGGAAGTTACTTAGTAGTCTTATAACCTATTAGAAGGAACCCACTAGTGGTCTACACAATCACAATATGCCCAAGCGTACATTGGAAGTCAAATGACTACACATATTTTTTTAAATAAGTTCACAATGTGCTTAAAAAAATAAGAAAATATACTCTTTCGTCTACCCTTATCTGCTGAGTCTTAGTTTAATACCGCAGCAACATATAAAAAGTTGGCATTCAGCAATGGCCAGACTGATCCAGATAAACATTCCCTGCAAAAGAAAAGTGTAACACAAACAATTTCAAATTCACTATAAGATTTATAAAATAAACATATAGAGACCTTTTTGACTTTTTCGAAGAGTTCCAGGTCAGCTATGTCTTCCAGGGCTGGATTTGCTGAATTTCCAACCAGAAGAGAAAATACTGTTGGTGACAGAAAGTTAGGTGGTGGACCACCATGTACCAAGCTCACTGCAATGGCTCGGCCAGAGATGTAGTGCCAGTCCCCTCTGAGAGCTGCAAAGCAACAGAATAAAAGGAAAAGCAAAATTGTCAGTAATGTTGCCTGTAAAAATCAGTTAAACTGTTCCCACTATTAATCTTAGAAGAATAGGTAATTACCAGTACTGTCAAGAGCCAAGTTCTTGCAGTTTTCTTTCCCCTCAAACATGGCTGACCTGGCAATGGTGTCCATCAATAGTCTCAAGAATTCGCTCCTTGGCCCACCTAAATCAACCCCTTCCTCATTTTTCCCCATATCATCTGAGAATTTCACACAGATCATCAAGTTGGGATCATAAGATAGCCTTTGAAAACCACGCAAGGCTCCCTCCCACACAGCAGAGCGATTTATATTAAATTTGCACTGTTGTTTTGTGCTAATTTTGCTTGATAGTTCCAGCAGTATCTCTTGAACAGGGACTTTTTCTGCACTAAAAAAAGAAAATAAAACAGAAAATAAAATATATCAGCCATGTAGTCATGTTACAGAATTCGAGAATATGCGTCACACACATAGAGATCTAAAGCTTAAAATTTTTATATTGATTTGACAATTCTAGAAATCTAATCAGTTCTCAAACTCAAATTCTGTATGTTTGTTACTCACATCTGATTCTCCAAGCTCGCAATTATAGCTTGATTTAAATCCTCATCATCTGAAGAATCGCCAGAAAGCGATGCCACGAGAGTTAAATATGAAGAATAATCTTCATCATTAACACTAATGGCAGGGATGTCTTTACTTCTTGCATTGAAATCTCTGCTGTGACTGCTTGTGCTAGGTTTGTCATCACTTCTTGCCATGTAGCCTTCATCACAAATGCTGTTCCCATCACTTCCTTGTTTTGCTCGTCGCCTTTTACCAACACTCCTTCCAATACAGTTGGTCCCAGTATCATCTTCTTCATCACTGCTAGTGCCAGGGTTATCACCTTTAACATGACTTCTTAACCTTGTAGTGACTTGGCTGCTCATGTCTTGTTGGATTTTTGAACTATCAACTTCAAAACAATCATTGTCACTGTCCTTATCAGTTGCACAACTGCTTAATGCTGATTTGGAGCTGATGTAAGAAGGATCTTTGTCTTCATCTGATTCACTCTTCAACAGAGAAAGACCAAAAACATATATCAAAAGCAAGTAATTATAGCTTATCTTAAAAGGATTAACATAAGAAATATGCATATTGATTGCTCCCAAACACTTGTTTTAAATAAATATATTCTATTTTGCTAGAAGCCCAATTGTTGACATGTTTTTTCCCAAATCATGATTACTTTTCATTCTTTTAGGAACTTACTAAAAGTGTCCTTGATGGCCTTACATAGAGGACTTTGGTTTTAAAAACCTTTAGGATCAGCATCCCATTCAGCTCCTGACCATCTTGGAGCTTTGGAGACACCAGCTTATTGCCACAAGCCATTAGAAACTCGAGGCTATAAAAAATAAATAGGGACAACAGCAATTGCTAATTAGTTAAATATTTTATTATATACTGTTCTGTTTCTGTGTATGCTTTTATGACTTTTAAATTCTACTGGTATAGTCCATATGTTTTTATAATGATGAATAATATTTTAAACTTCTTTACTTTGGTATATTATCTTTAAGTACAAGTCATTACATGAATACACACAGTAACAATAAACAATAGTATTTCACCTGACATCCTCTGGAATGCGTTCACCAAAGCTTTCCTTGATGTGTTTCACAACAGTTTGGTTGTCCCAGGTCTTCTGGAATTCAAAAGCACTGAGGATGTGCCCATGTTTGTGTAACCATAATTTTGAACCTTGTTTGCACACTACTGCCCATGATGGAGTTGGAAGTAGTATAACATCTTTGTTGAAATGGTCATGCTGCTGGGCCATAGCTCTGAAATATAAATATAACTATTAGATACCATAAACAACAGCAAGTGATAACTAATAATACTGAGATAAAGACAGCAGAACACTATCCAAACCCCTACACGGAATGCTTTCATAGACAAAATTGTTGTAGTTAGGCAAACATAAGGGTTAATTTTATATACTGTATTGTATTGTATTCTATATAATTATAGTATCTGCCTTGGTAGGGTGATAATGAGTGGCAGTCTGTTATTACATTTAATTAATTAATTTATATTAATTATATAAATTAATACTGGAAACTTTGCCATTATAGGAATATGTTACACTAAGGTATTGCAGTACATAGGAGCCAGACTTACAAACGCTTTGCGACAGCGCGTAAGAAAAGAGAGAGAAATAAAATACTGTTGGTATTTTAAAAGACAACGCAGTGACAATATTGCGTGCAAGACACGGTAACTTTTGCGGGAATTTTTTGCAACTGACCCTGTGACAAATGCATTTCTGGAAGTTCGTTTCTTAATGTACAAAATATGGAATGGGTAGATGGGGTAAAGCAAGTCTGCAAACCTATTTACTAAGGCTTGATACAAAATGAACTCAGTGGTTTAGAAAATAGCGCACCCGTAAAACTAACTACACCTATGAGCTGTGCTATTTTTTCCCATTTAGTAAATCTGGCCCTCAGTATATTCTTAAATATCAGACTATATTACATGTGGCCCTATTTCAGGCAAGTGAATACAAACGCATTAAACTTTGTAACTACCTTTTTCTTCTGGTGCCTGATGTCCAGCTGCCGAAGCATTGCCGAGTTTGATAACGTGGTGCAGGTGCACATTCTCTCCTGACTGTAGATGTCGCTGGCATGGGCAAGCTGCTACGTTGACGTGAGGGAAAGAGGGATGTTAAGTGACTATCCAGTCCGTCCACACTGGTACTTGCAACAGGTTGCTGCCCCACGACTGTCGCATTTGACAAAGTTCTGATGGTCTCTGCTGAGGCTAATATACTGTTGAGTAATGCGGCTGCTTCACTTAGGCTACTAGCAGGTTGCTGAGTAGACATCTGTGTAGTGGTTTGAAGTGTACCACTTTTTCCTTCACTTTCCTGGTCTGGACACAACTTCCTGTTCATCTGAAACTCCTTCCTTTTCAACTGAAACGCCTTCCTGTTTAACTGAAATGCATTCCTGTTCAACTGAAACACCTTCCTGTTCAACTGAAATGCCTTGGTTTTTCAGTAGTGTGTGTGAGAGCGTTTCAGTAGTGTGTGTGAGAGCATTTCAGTAGTGTGTGTGAGAGCTAAAATTTCAGTAGTGTGTGTGAGAGCGTTTCAGTAGTGTGTGTGAGAGCATTTCAGTAATAATGTCCCTTACGGCACCTCATAGATGTGTATCAATTTGCAGGATAAAGGTTGTTGATGATCTTTTGGTTGTATTTATGGACAAAAGCATCATCAATGTGAGTTTAAAGATGAACTTTGTAAATGAAAATGCTGCTGATGATGCTGGGGTGTCAAAGGAGGTTTACACTGCATTTTGGGAGCAATTTTTGGAACGGTGTGAAGGTGAAACTGAACGAGATCCAAGGCTGAGGCTGAATGACAAGCAGTTGGACTGATATGGGTGAAAGGCTCACTAGACCATGGTGTCTTTCAGTGAGGCTGTCAAAGGCTTTTATTTTACCTGCGTCCATGGAGTGGACTCGGTTGATGTCAACATCCTGATTACATCTTTTCTCAACTATCTCCCTGTTGTTGAGAAGGCTCTCCGGGGCACATTGGATGAAAATGAAGACGACCTGCTTGACCTTTTTACAAGGATGGGTTTCCACTTCCTACCACCTAAGAACAACATGCAGCCTGCCATTGAAACAATGGCTCATAAGGCCATCCTCCAAGAGCCAAAGTGGATTGCTTCTCCACACCCATGTCTGCAGCTGAAACTGTCAGAAAAGGAAAGTGTGTTGTCTCTGTATGAGACAAAGAAGGCCACAGGCAAAAAACATCACATCACAGCTGATTTGAATGGACAAATTACCTTCTCAACGGCCGTTTATCAATGCCCAAGTACGCGAGTACGTACTCGCGTTCTCGGTGAGTACGTACTCGCCGAGAACGCACGGGAGTACGTACCCGCCGAGAACGCTAGCACGGACTTGCGATATGTACAATTGGAACACCTGCGTACGTGATGATGTCACAGGTCCGGAGTTTTTACTGCCATCCCCTCCTAATTTAACTGTGAGTAACATGTTATGAAGCTTAACTTTAATCACAGCCAAACCGGTTTACTCAGGAACAAATAAAACACTGAAATAAACCAAACATTAACATCTAGAAGTGATCTAAGGGACTTATATATCATTTTTAACCTCAGTAGTGAAACCTCTATTAATAAAAATAGTGTACATGTACATACGTGTACATACCTTAATAAAAACAAGCAGGTGAGATGTTAGAACGCTTTTATTTCTATTCTAGTGGACACTCAATACTATAGACAGCTGCTGGGGTTTCTTCAACCTGAGTAGTGAGAAGTCCGCGAGCGGGGGGGGGGGGGGGTGCCAGGAGTCCGCTGTTGAGTTTTGGACGAAATGCATTCTGGGATATATAGCTGTCCCAAGTCCACACCGATGCATGCTCGATAAAACGGGCGGATCGAGAACACTTCTCATATATGAGGGAGACCAACTGGACAAAGGCTGTTCCTTCGCTTGACCCCAGTTGCTCTCGTCCGCTCCCTCGTAAAACTGCTATTTTATTTAGATTACATGAATATACATAGGTTCATTAACATATGACATATACATACACACAAAGAGTACCTTGCCTGTGCGTTGTGTAAGCGTGTGTGTGTGTGTGTGTGTGTGTGTGTGTCAATGGTCAATGGTAACTTTTTTGTCCCTAACGGGAAATTGATTTGCAGTATGTCCGTACAAACAGACAACCAACACATCACATACACTCACCAAAATAATATAATATAAGCCTGATAAAAAAACCTAGATTTTTCATCAAAAAAGTGCAATGTGCAATGGCAACAACACTTATGGGTTAGTGTTATTAACTATGATAATAGCACTAGGAACAAAAGACAGTCTATGTCTCTTTGTCTTCACTGCAGGCACTTTATAACGACTACCTGATGGAAGCAGTTGAAAATCATTAAAGACAGGATGATCTGAACACAACAGGACAGAGGTTGCCTTCCTCAGCACCTGCCTGTTATAAAAGTCCACAAGCTGGACCTGAGGCCTCCCTGAAATCTTGCCAGCCACTTTAACCAGGTTGTTAAGTCTGGTCTTATTATTCAGGGACATATTACCGTACCAAGCAATGATACAGAAAGTTAAAACAGATTCAATAAAACTTTTATAAAAAAGAGTCATCATTTCAGATGAAACATTAAAACCTCTCAACCTCCTTAAAAAGTACAGTCTTTGTTTAACCTTTTTCACTGTAGCAGCAAGATGTGACTCAAAGGACAGAGCCTTATCAAGAACAACCCCCAAATACTTATAACTGTCCACCAGTTCAATGGCTGCACCATTTACCACTGTTACCGCAGGATGGGGGGATGTCTTCCTGAAGTCAATAGCCATGTCCTTGATTTTTAAGGTGTTAATCATTAAGAATGACTGATCACACCATGAAACAAACTCATCCACAACAGGCCCATGGGAATCCTCTTCACCATGAAGGAGGCTTACAATGACTGTGTCATCTGCATATTTAATGAAATGCCTGTTGGCCTGTGTACTGCGACAGTCATTAGTGTACAAAATATACATGTAACACACGAAACTTTACCACTACTGAATGTAGAGAAAGTTAGGATCTTAATCTATGGTCTCTAGGAATCGACTAAGGAGCGAATGACACACAGCTAAAAGAACAGTCAACATTTATTCAAAACAAAACCAAAAACAGTCATTCAACAGTTCACAACAGTTCTAATAGTCCATATTTGTCAGTCCGTGTATTCAGTTTAGAGTTCAGAGTTCTTTTCAGTCTTTTCAGTTCAGGTGTGTGAGTGTGTGTGTAGTGTTAATGTTAGTAGTACTACCCGGGTAGTGTATTGTTCTGAGATCTCATAAGCTTATCTGTCAAGAAGTAACGCAGTTGTCACTTCTAAGTAGGCTGGAATTCTTTCCTGCATCGCAGCTGGGCATCCGGAATCCTGGCTCACAACTTTAGACTCCAACAAAAAAACCAACCTGCACAGGGCAGTGAACATATTTTACATGAATATCATATAACAACGTAATCAACACTAGTGACCAAATGCTTTTCACTCTTTGTATATAACAACTTAATGCAATCAATAATAAAATTAATCGAAGAACCTTAAAACAATTTCCACATCATACAAATTTAACTCAAATCTCATATTTTGTGAACAGCAGTCACATAAATCCAATGAATTGAGAGATTGTACTTTACTGATGCACGAGGAAAGTGCAAAACGTGGTCACAGTGCTATTTAGCCAAAGACTGCTCATATTTATCATCTCATTACAATAAATAAAACTTACCTACTAGCTTTCAAAGAAATATTTCCGATTGGTTTAAAACATTCACAAATGAACAAATAAAAAGATAAGACAGCACTTAAAAGAAACACATGAAATTTATATTACACTTAGCTAATGATTAGCTAACGATTAGCTTGCTATGCTAGCGCAGTTAGTCAACTCACCGGAAATGAACAAAAACCACAAAAACAGAGGTACATCGGCATAAAAAAAAAGTGTCCGCGTTTCCCAACAAGCGGAAGAGTAAAATCCAATTTGTCTCTTCACAAATATCCTTTTTCTTGAACAAGGATTAAAGAAAAACTCGGTGAGTAGCTCCGACCAGCATACGCAGCCTTAGCGTTGTTCTCCTTCTTTACCTCAACTCAAGTTCACAAGCACTAAACAATCTCATAGTGCCACCTACTGACATTCTTTGGGAACAGCAGTTCATTTTCATGAGGCAAATTTTAGGTGGGTTACATACAGTAGAGGAGAGAGACAACAACCTTGTGGTGAGCCAGTAGAAGAGTTCAGCTGTTTGGAAAAACAGCCGTTTACTCTCACACACTGAGATCTGTCAGTTAAAAAGTCTAAAATCCAACCAACGAGATTAAGATCAAGTTTAAAATGGTTAAGAAGCTTATCCACTAAAAGATGTGGCTGGATAGTATTAAAAGCTGAAGAAAAATCAATAAATAAGAGCCGAGCATGAGCTTTGGCGCCATCAAGATGAAGATAAAGGTAGTTCAACAGAATGACCACTGCATCATCCACACCTCTACAAAGCCTGTATGCAAATTGTAGTGGATCTATAAGCTTCTCTACTTGCTGCAGGATCTCCTTCCTGACAAGTTTTTCAAAGGACTTCATCACTAAGGATGTTAGAGCGACAGGCCTAAAATCATTTAATGATGTAGGTTTTGTGATCTTAGCAACTGGAGAAATAATTGATTTTTTCCATACCTCTGGAACCTTCTGTTGCTGAAGAGATAAAAGAAAGATATAATAAAAAGTACTGCATAATTGCTCAGCGCATGTTCTAAGCACCTGGCCACATATATTATCAGGACCTGGACTTTTATTAGTCTTACTCATTTTAAAAAGATTTCCCACCCTTCTTTCATCAAAGAACAAATAAAATCTATTCAGCTCATTGGCTAACTGAGAGTCTGAACTAAAACCAGGGAGACTTATCTTATTACAGTCACTGAAACAGTGACCAGTCATGTGTTTCATGCCTGCCCAGGCCACCCTTAAGTTATTGCTACCCATCTCCGCCTCTACCTTATCCTTGTATTTTATTTTGGCTTGTTTAATTTCTGATCTGATCTCCTTCCTAATTTCTCTAACTTTTAAGATATTCCCTTCAATAAAAGCTTTTTTCCTTTCATGAATCAGCCTCATAAGAGCTTTTGAAGACCATGGTTTGTTATTAGGGAAAAAATGCACAACCTTTGAAGGTATAATCATGTCTCTGCAAAAGGAGATATAGCTGCAGACAACGTCAGTGAGTTCATTAATGTCTCTACATGATTCTATAAACACCGACCAGTCTGTACAGTCAAAGCAGCCCTGCAGGGCTAAAGAGGCATCGTCACTCCAAACCTTTATGCGGTGTTTCCTCACTTTCTCTCTTCTCAGTACAGTCTTGTAAACTGGCAGGAGATGCACCGTGTTGTGATCCGAGGATCCGAGGGCAGGGCCAGCCACAGATGTATACGCACCTTTTATGGAACCGTAACACAGATCCAAAGTCTTATTGAAGCGTTTGGGACAGTTCACATACTGATAAAAACTGCTCAGTGTTTTCTTCAAGTCGCAGCGATTAAAGTCCCCAAGAACACTATTAGGGGCTTCAGGGGAGAGAGATTGTAGTGAGTGGATGACGTTAGAGATGGTGTCAGTCACATTCTTAGGATTCGCTTTAGGGTGGATGTAAACGACGGTAACGTTGATCTGTGGGAATTCCCTCGGCAGATAAAACGGCCTCAAAGACACAGAGAGGAGCTCAATGTCAGGCAGACACCCTTGTCTACGAATGGTCACATTTTTACACCATTTCTGATTTATATACAAACACACCCCTCCTCCTTGAGATTTCTGGGTAGCTCCGGGGTCTCGATCCAAACGTATGGGAAACCCGAAGCCATTTAGTTCCAGAGAACAATCAGGGTCAGAATCCTTGAGCCAAGTCTCTGTGAATGCCATTAGACATGTATCCCTGTAGTCACGTAAATGTGCAACATTCAAATGCAGTTCATCCAATTTACTCCTCAGAGACTGCACATTAGCCAGGATTATTGATGGTAAAGGAATACGATTGTATCGTATTTGCTTCTGCAATCGCTGACGTAGGCCTCCCTTCTTACCCCGCTTCCTTGCTTTGACTCTGTTAAAAACAAAAGTGCCCCTGTGGTTACTGGATAATCCAGAGCTGGAAAACACTGGAGGGTGAAAAGAGTCCAGAGACGGGCCTTTCCCCCGAAGATCCAGAAGAAACTCCCGTGAGTATGTAATTGTTTGAGAGTAGCACTGACTCCAAACAACCGTCAGGATTGCCAATAAAACCATGCGAAATAAAAAACCCATCTTCATTAAAAGAAGTTCCACAAAGCACAAGCCGATGCTATAGGATTCCTCAGGCAAAAAAAATAAATAAAATGAAATAAAGGAATAAAAGAATGAAATAAAATAAGTTAAAACACTGACACTGACAGACAGAGACAACCTGCTGGTCGCCGCAAGAGCAGCGCCCTCTCTTCTCTTGAGACTGGGGCTGCTCTGCTTGATTCTGATTTGATCTGCGCTCGAGCTCTTTTGACCTTCAGTTTGTTTGACTGGTGTGTTCACTGCGTGCTGGGCCCAGCTAGGCTTCAGTGATCACAATCCACACACAGGTGTAGATCTACAACACTTCCTCACATACAGCTCTTTCCAGAAAAATCACTGTAAGTCAGACATTACTGTGCAAAAGTCTTGAGTCACCTGCTATTTCTCTCTAATCGGTGTGTTTATTATAGTTTTTCTCGATAGCTTAACCAATGTTGTGAACCCAAATTTCAAAACCATAATGCTAATTTCCAAAAAGAACACCCATTTCCATGAACTATAAACCCTATGCTCCTGCTTTACCACATGAGTCAGATGTGGTGAATTGTTACTGCCAAATTCTATACACAAATATCTACATTTGTCAGTGCTGACACCATGTGGTCACTTAGAAAGCACTAGCAGTCAATAATGTTAACTCACATCAGCATAGCTTTAACTAAATTAGCACTTCCCACACAACGACTTCAGTCGTGCAACTGGTTGAAGTTCAGGGCTGCTAATAGGCTAGCCATACCCTACATAGGCTATTTTGAATTAGATGTGCACCTGTGTGGTAAAGAGATTACCTGGCGAGGTGTGCTGGTGATCAGAGGTGGGTAGTAACGAGCTACATTTACTCCGTTACATTTACCTGAGTAGTTTTTGAAAAAAATGTACTTTTTAAGTACCTTTTTTGCACGATACTTTTTACTTTTACTTGAGTACATTTCTGAAGAAGAAACGGTACTTTTACTCCGCTACATTTGCAAAATTCGACTTGTTACTTAAAAAAAAAAAATTAGTTTAACACATTAGATAGCATGCCGTCAGTGGAGTTTCCAGTAACTTTTTTTTACCAATGAGATGTGGACATACAGTCACATGACCAGTTTGAACCCGTGGCGGGCAGAGCGGCCCAAGCGTTTCAAAGTAGCAGACACACGGAAAGAAGAAATATGATGGCAGAGTCTACGCTAGAGCTGAAGAGGCTGAACACCTTTGGCCTCACATACAAAGAATGTTTCGCTTAAAAGCAGCACAAAAGAACAGCTATGTCTGCAGTGTCGGTGTCTTCGGTCAGAGCCAAAACAAACCAACTTTTCAGCGTGAAACAACTCAGCTCGCAACCTAAGGAAACGGTAAGTTTTCTCTAAATATCTTTTTAGCTGTGGTTAGCTGGATGTCAGTCTTATGTTACAGCAGCTGTGTCGAGCTCGAGCTGCGAGTCATATTTCCGACGCTACGTTGTAGTGAGATATGTTTGTGAGTGTTTTGTGCAGCATTAGCTGTCTTTTTAACTGCTCGCTGGTTAGCTAGCGTTAGCTATAAGCTAACAGCTAGCCTGGTTAATGACGCTAGAGTTCCACGCACATGCAAACAGCTTGTCTCTACTGCTTTAACTGTTAAAACAGAAGGCAATACTGTGACTGACAGGGTTTATCATGTGAAACAGCAGCGTGTTTAGTTTAAACAGTCTGCATTAAGCTGGGCAAACAATATGATATCACGTTATTACAATATACATAATTATCACGTTCATACAAAATAAATATTATATTGTTCAAACGTGAAAGGTATATTGTTAGAACAATAAACTTTTTATGTTATATCATGATATAGCTCTATTTTTCTTTTGCCTGGGTGGCAGCTCTACGCTTACGTACTCGGATGAGCTTGCCTCATGCTACAAGTTGTGCCTCCATCTCTTGTGTCCAGATAACATGCTGCACTGCTGTGCTGCTCCACCTTTTCTTTCATTTCTGTGTTTGTGCGTGCGCAGTTTGAGAGGCGACAGGATTTCAAACTGGTTTGATTATCATGCGACCATACGATTGATGATTGGGAGCTGGTCGTGAGGTGTTAACTGCTTTTTGTTACCCCACGTACAATTAGAGTTGCCAACTGTCCCTTAAAAAACGGAATCGTCCCGTATTTAGAGACAAAAGTACACGTCCCGTATTGAGCTAATAAGGGACGCACTTTGTCCCGTAATACAGTGAGAATCAAAAGTAGTTTATAACTTTTAATGGAATTAACGCTTTGTTTGAAAACATAATTCCCAGCCCCTCTCCTGCTTTGTGACCAATGAGCTGACAGCACACTTATGACAATTCGAGTATGACAATTCAGATTACCGCTTATCTCATTGGTCGAGGAAAGGTCGCTTGCGGAGAAAATACCGGAAGACAACAGATGACCACAACAAGAATCATGGCCAACAGGGAAACAAACGCCGACACTGCGGTGCAAGTCTCGGACAACAGTACACCTAAAGCTGGGCATACACTGTGTGATTTTTTTCAATCATTTTATTCAGCTCCTGCTCAAACTGCACGATTGACTCGCAGAGGTTATAAGTTCATAGGTCACGATGCAGGGTCTCACACTATACCGCCCAATGCTCTGATGCGACCTGAGTGCTCACACTGTGCCTCCATAAAATGAAGGTTATAACAGAAAATCTGTCGCTCACTCTCCCTCTGTGTCTTTCACTCACACAGACACGCACACCACCACCATCAACTTTGCTAAATTGCTAATGAAAAACATTGATCAGGCAGCTGTGACGTTTACGTGTTTGCGCGTGAGCAGTGTGAGTGGCTGCGGTGACACCCCCCCCAGAACGCTCAAGTTGGGAAAATGTCAAGGGAGGTAGAGTTTGCTGAGTCCCCGGCAGTACCATGAAAATTATGGCAGCTATATGTTCACAACATCTGGCAGGAGAGGCTTTGTTTGAGCCGGCTTGTTGGTATCCCCTGCACTCCTTTGTGTTAACAGAGGCACAGTTTATATCCCAATTGTTAACGTGGGTGTGCAGGAGGTAGTACAGTCTCCTCCTACTATGATCGGTACCCTGAGCTATGCTCATCTGGTTAGCTCACCTCAGGAGCCTGTGGCTGGTAGCATCCATGACTGATCACAGAGATCACAGACTATATTGCAGATCGGATTCATTTCCCCAGGCAAGAGGAGGATATGGCAGCTACAGTAGAAGATACTGTAGCTGCCATATCCTCCTCTTGCCTGGGGAAATGAACTACTACAGACTGTAGCTAGTTCAGTGCAAGATAAGATTGCTGCTATTGACTTATCTGCTCTTGCTGCGCAGGAGCAAGGTCACGTGAGGTCGCTACTGCACAACTATAGTAGTGTCTTTTCAGATCACAACGGGGATATAGGCTGTACTAACTTGATTTCTCATGGTATCCCTCTAGTGGGCGAGACCCCGGTGCGGCAGAGGTATAGGCGTATCCCCCCCTCAGAATATGAGGCCGTAAAAGCCCACATTCGACAGCTTCTTGAGGCCCAGGTAATCAGGGAAACTAGTAGCCCCTTTGCTTCACCCATTGTGTTAGTAAAGAAAAAAGATGGCAGCCTTCCCCTGTGGGTGGACTACTGGGCTTTAAACAGTAAGACCCACAAGGATGCCTTTCCCTTGCCACGCTCTAACGAGTCACGTGATGCTTTATCTGGTGCCCGCTGGTTTTCCACTCTGGACCTTGCAGCAGGTTATAATCAAGTCCCTGTTACAGAAAAAGACAAAATGAAGACTGCATTCTGTACTCCATTTGGGTTGTTTGAGTGGAATAGGATGCCCTTTGGGTTGTGCAATGCCCCAAGTACATTTCGGAGACGAATGGAGAGGATCTTTGGAGACCAACACTGTCAGTCATTGTTGCTCTATTTAGAAGATGTCATTGTGTTCTCTTCTGCAGTAGATGAACATGTGAGTCGCATGGATGTTGTTCTGGGACGGTTGCAGCGAGAGGGTCTCAAGGCTATATTGGAAAAGTGTTCCTTTTTCCAATCTGAGGTGAGCTATTTGGGTCATGTTGTCTCAAGGGATGCTGTTTCTATCGACCCTAATAAAACTGAAACAGTTTCTAAGTGACCCCTAACCATGTCTCTGAGTTGCATTCCTTCTTAGGCTTTGCAAGCTACTATCGTCGTTTTGTTGAGGGATTCGCAAAATTGGCCGCCCCCCTACATCGCCTAGTTGCTGAGCTGACTGGTACCAAGTCCAGGAAACCCGCCGTACAGGTTTTATCTGCAGCATGGACAGATGAATGTGAACAGAGCTTTGAAGGGCTTAAACAGAGGTTAATGTCTGCTCCGGTTTTGGCTTATGCCAATTTTCCTCTGCTGTTTATCTTAGAGGTGGATGCTACCTATCAGGGCCTATGTGCAGTACTCTCCATAGAACACTCAGGGAAGATCCAACCTATAGCATATGCTAGCCTCGGCCATTGTCCTACAGAGCGTAATATGAATAATTATAGCTCTATGAAATTGGAGTTTCTGGCCTTGAAGCGGGCCATGACTGAAAAGTTCAGAAATTATCTGTTGGGGCAAAAATGCACAGTATATACAGATAATAATCCCCTTAGTCATTTGTCCAAAGCCAAGCTGGGCGCTACAGAACAGCCCGGCTGCACAGCTTGCCGCCTTTGATTTCACTATCAAGTATAGACCTGGTCGAAGTAATAAGAATGCAGATGCAACATCCCGCTACACTTACTTCAGTTGATAAACTAGGCATAGTCTCTGGTACCCCTCTCCCTGCCCCTTTGCAACAGGTTTTTGGTATGAAACCACTAACTGAGGCTGTTCAAGCCACTATCTCAGTCTTTCCAGGACATGCACCATCTGACCTTTGTGTTTTGCAGGAGGCTGACCCTATTATTCAATAATTTCGGAAGTTTTGGATACGGAGAAGGGGGCCTGATGCAACTGAACGTGGCCAAATCTCGAGGGAAGCCCTCGGGTAGGTCAGGCATTGGCGTAGGTTAGTTAGGAGCATGGACACCAGGGAGTTAAGAGAACCTTAGACCTAGTTTCTCAGCTGTGTTACATTGACAGGGTTGTGCCACACTGCTGTGGCACAATCCTACCTACCTTATTCACAGAATTAGGTAGGGAGTTGAACCTCCCTACCTTTTTTTTTTTTTTTTTTTTTTGATTCCAAGATGGCGGCGCGTGAACAACGCGAGGCTCAGTGTCTCTCCAGAATCTGCTATTTAGCGGTTTTTTATCTACTTTTAACCGGATTATTCGTCCAGAATTGCTGTGCGTTGCTGACCTACAGCAGACAAGAGCTTCTGGACATCTGGACTCATAACTCCAACAGTTTTATCGCCGATCTCCGACTCATCCCAGAGATCTCCAGAACACCGGAGGCTGCCCACTCTCCCCGGCCGGGCGGAAGTGCACGCAGACGGCGCCGAGATCGTAAACAAAGGCGAGGTAGGCGCGGAGGGCTACGGGCTAAGCTAAAGCTAACACCACACCGGCTGCCTTTACCCAGTATTTTCCTCGCCAATGTCCGTTCTCTGGCAAACAAAATGGATGAGATACGGCTCTCCATCACTAACAACAGACGGATTATGGACTCAAATGTCATGTTTTTCACCGAAACATGGTTGAACAACAGCTGCCCGGACAATGCTATCGAGTTAGCAGGACGCCACACACACCGAGCCGACAGGCTAGCAGATGACTCCGGCAAGACCAGAGGTGGAGGTTTGTGCATTTATATTAACAATGCTTGGTGCATGAACTCCACTACTACTGAGAGTCACTGCTCACCTAATGCGGAGTTTTTAATGGTCAAATGCAGACCTTATTATCTCCCCAGAGAACTCACTTCGATCATACTCACTGCCGTGTATATACCCCCTGACGCTAATGCTAGGTTGGCCATGAAAGAACTTTCTGCAGCCATTAACAAACACCAGAATAAACACCCCGAGGCTGCTTTTATTGTTGCTGGCGACTTCAACCACACCAACTTAAAGACAGTCCTCCCCAGATTCCACCAACATGTCTCCTGCCACACCAGAGGAGACAAGACTTTAGACCATGTGTATTCCAACCTGGCTGGAGCCTACAAAGCCACACCCCTCCCCCACATTGGACAATCGGACCATCTCTCCCTGTTCCTCACACCTAGGTATTCACCACTCATCCAACGTGTGAAACCTGCTGTGAGGACAATTAAAGTGTGGCCAGAGGGGACAGACGCAGTGCTTCAGGACAGATTTAAAAACACAGACTGGAATATGTTCACCCACACAGACCTGGACCAGTACGCCTCATCTGTACTGGATTACATCTCCAAAACCACAGACAGTGTCACCACCCAGAAACGGATCACCATGTACCCCAACCAGAAGCCTTGGATGAACCGGGATGTTCGTCTCCTCCTGAAGGCCCGCAACACCGCCTTTAGGTCAGGAGATGCACACGCCTACAGTACAGCCAGGGCTAATCTAAAGAAGGGCATCAAAAAAGCCAAACACCACTACAAAAAGAAGGTAGAAGAACACTTCTCCAACTCCAACCCCGACGCATGTGGCAAGGACTCCAGACCATCACAGACTACAGGACCACCAAACCCTCCCCTGCATCCTCTGATGTCTCCTTCCTCAACGAGCTCAACAACTTTTACGCTCGTTTTGAGCGAGGGAACCCCACAACCACAACCATAACAGACATGACGCCAGACCACCAACCTCTGACTCTCTCCCCCACCGATGTAGGAGCGGTGCTGAGCAGGATCAACGTCCACAAGGCTGCAGGTCCTGATGGCATCCCCGGGCGTGTTCTCAGAGCGTGTTCTGGGGAGCTTGCAGGAGTGCTCACAGACATATTCAACCTGTCCTTGGCCCACGCTGTGGTACCGGCCTGCTTCAAATCCACCTCCATCGTCCCGATACCCAAAAACTCCAATCCATCGTGCCTCAATGACTACCGCCCAGTAGCACTCACCCCCATCATCACTAAGTGCTTAGAGCAGCTGGTCCTAGCACACTTCAAATCCTGTCTTCCCCCCACCCTGGACCCCCACCAATTCGCATACCGCCAGAACAGGAGCACAGAGGATGCAGTCTCCATCGCACTGCACTCTGTCCTCTCACACCTGGACAACAACAACACCTACGCCAGAATGCTGTTTATAGACTTCAGTTCAGCATTCAATACAATCCACCCCTCACAACTCATCAGGAAACTGACAGACCTGGGCATCAGTTCCCTCATCTGCAAATGGTTACTGGACTTCCTGACCAACCGCCCCCAACATGTCCGGCTGGATAACCACTGCTCATCTACCATCACAATGAACACCGGTGTACCACAAGGCTGTGTGATGAGCCCTTTCCTCTACTCCCTCTTCACCCACGACTGCAGACCTGCTGATGGTTCCAACACCATCATTAAGTTTGCAGATGACACCACGGTGATTGGCCTCATCAGTGACAACGATGAGGCCGCCTACAGGGAGGAGGTGGATCGTCTGGCTGAGTGGTGCGACACAAACAACCTGCTGCTTAACACCGAGAAGACCAAGGAGCTCATCGTGGACTACAGGAGGAATGCTGACCCACATCCACCCATCCACATTAAGGGGACGGCTGTGGAGCGTGTGAGCAGCTTCAAGTTCCTGGGAGTCCACATCTCTGAGGATCTCACCTGGACGACCAACTGCTCCAAGCTGGTCAAGAAGGCTCACCAGCGCCTCTTCTTCTTGAGGACTCTGAGGAAGAACCACCTTTCCTCAGACATCCTGGTGAACTTCTATCGCTGCACCATCGAGAGCATCCTGACCAACTGTATAACAGTCTGGTACGGGAACTGCTCTGCCTCGGACCGGAAGGCGTTGCAGAGGGTTGTGAAAACTGCCCAGCGCATCGCCGGAGCACCACTTCCTGCCATAAAAGACATCTACAGGAAGCGGTGTCTGAAAAGGGCTGGGAGAATCATCAGAGACCCCAGTCACCCATCACATGGACTCTTCACCCTCCTGCCCTCTGGGAGGCGCTACAGGAGCCTCCGGACTAAGACCACCAGGTACCGGAACAGCTTCTTCCCCACAGCTGTCAGACTCCTGAACTCTGCCTCCTGACATCTGACCCACGTTAAACTCATGGACTGAACATACACACACCCACAATGGACAACCGTACCCTCAAACACACAATAATAACATGGACTGAACCACCACTCACAACCACTAGCACTTTATACAGCCTCTGTAGAAATTATCCACACCCTCACTTATCTTAACTGCACTACTGTATAGCTCTGTGTAAATAATCATTCTGTACATACAACAATTTTTAACCTTACAACTGTTTACAACTTGCATAGTTCCCATTTCTGTATAGCTGTATAACTCAGATTTCTGTAAAGTTATTTATTTCATATTCTGTATAGTTTTTTATTTCATATTTATATCCTGTTCATATCCTGTACATAGCTTGTACTCTCTACAGCCTGTACATACCTATAGTTATAGAATATTCACAACATACTTCATACCGTGTACATTATAACATACCATATTTCTGTATATCTATATTATTGCTAATATATATTGTAATATATCTATATCACTAAAGCACTTCTGGATGGATACAAACTGCATTTCGTTGCCCTGTACCTGTGCAATGACAATAAAGTTGAATTCTATTCTATTCTATTCTATTCTATTCTAAGAAAAGAGACTGGGCTTGTTATTTGCCACAAGTGACCTTTGCATATAACACCACAGTACATCAGTCTACAGGCAAGTCGCCATTTGCTCTGATGTTTGGTCAAGATTCCCAGTTACCTGTTGACTTTTTGTTAGGTAGGATTCGGGAGCCTGTGGCTGGTAGCATCCATGACTGATCACAGAGATCACAGACTATATTGCAGATCGTATTCATTTCCCCAGGCAATTTGCCACTCTGTATAACTGTTAAAGGGTGGTAAGTAGGATCCTTATGGGTTATCTACCATTCGGCATATAGTCGGGTGGAGTTTGACTCCTGCTTCCCTCTGTTTTGTTACAGGATTGTGCCACACTGCTGCTATCTTGTTGTGTCTTGTTGTAGCCTTGTCGCAGTTTACAAACGTTTATGGACTGGCCTTGACTGACTCCTGGTTTTATGGTCTTTTACTTTGAATTTTTTAATATATTTTAATCATGCTTTTACAAAGAACTGTATCTTAGGGCAGGGCTCTAGAGTGCGACCAATATGGTCGCAAATGCGACCAAATTTTTCCGTGGTGCGACTAAAAAAAAACAGTTGGTCGCACTGGTGCGACCAACTGTTACCAACATTTGGTCGCACCTGTTTGGGTAACAAAAAAAATCTCTGCAACTCTCCATGTTGTCAACAGCAGACACACATTATGCCCCTATCGTGGACTAAACCAATCAGAGATAGTCAGGGGCGGGACCTCTCTGATTGGCCGTGGTCCAGTGGAAAGTGCAAGTAGAAGAGGGAGGTGAGTAGCTTTAATAAGGCGATATCAATTCATTAACGGATTCCACACAAAGACGTAAACACAGAGCGACCCGACGCATCAGAATCAGCTTTGTCTTTCTCGGCTTTCTCACCGGACGGCCCGCAGACGGACACGCTGTCGGAGCTTAGCGATTCTGATGCGTCGGGTCCGCGCTGTGTTTACGTTTTTTTGCGCTGATTCTGAGCTGCAGGTTTTGTCTCTCCAACCAAAATTCGCCGAGCCAAAAAGAAGCAGCAAACTGCGCTTCACATTTGATCAATGTCGTCATGAATTCCCTCTGACTTTTGCTGTTTTGCTTCCCCACGATAAAAATTACACTTCCTACACAGCTCCCTGAGTGTACTTCAAGAACAGTTTCCCGTCTCAAATCTCTGTTTTCTGGATTATTCATTCGCTTATTACCCACCAGTCTACCGTTGTTTACAGCGCTGTCTTTTTCTTTTTTCATGTAAATGACGTCCGACAAGAAAGCCTAATTTCTGCTGTTCAATACTGAAGAAATTTAAACTTCTTAAAATTATGCAAAATTGCAGAATATTGCAGAATATTTTTAAGGTTATCTGCTATAAAACGCCAGACCAGGAAAATCTCCTTCATGTTTTTCTGTGTTTTATTCTCAGTTACTTTTACACAAAGGCATCTGCTGTGATGTTCACAATTCTGATGAAGTCTCACAAGTGTCAGTACTGATAAATGATCAGAATTATAATATTTCTGATTGTCTGAGGCTAAATTGAATCGAATCAGGACTTTGAGAACCGGAATTGAATGGATTATAGAAATCAGTGATGATACCCAGCCCTAGTGAGCAGCCTAGGCCTGACAGAAGTGGATGTAGCTGTGGGTAATAAGAAAAGATGAAAAGAACTATTGATAACTTTTTTGTTAAGTTAAGGCCTGATCCGTCTGAAATTCATAGCCAGTGCTCTGACACAGTGCCATCAATCTTTGAATGCTGAAAAAGCAGCAGTGTATCCAGAAAACACACTTCATGCTGCAATAAATGCACTGCCCAAGTGTCCTCTCTCCCCACTGCCTTTCAGCAGCATGCAACAGCAAACAGGTCGTCAGAGGAGGCCAAGATGATGATTAAGTTTAACATTTTCTACAATATTGACAAAGCACTTTAAGCACAACATTGTTAGTTAATAATTTAGAAATGAATATTGTCTGTATGGACCTCCCCCCAAAGAAGGTGCACATGTAAAACTGCGGTGTTAAGCGAAGCGGTTGAAAAATTTGAGTGCGCCTAACTTTTGTGCCGGTACGCCTAACTTTTGTGCCGGTACGCCTAAATTTTTTAAGTTAGGCGTACCGGTGCGCCCATGTCAAAAAGTTAGTCTAGAGCCCTGTCTTAGGGTGTATTTGTCTCATTTATATCTCTCTTACTGATTTGTTCAATGTTTTATATGTTTTTGTTGCTTTAATGGAGGTACGGCCGCTTGTTGTGGGGCTAGGCACGTGAGGTTGAATCCCCCCCCCCCCCGAATGCATGAGAGCGTACACACCGGGAATAGGTTTATTGATTAGATTATTGTTACACACTCTTTTTCTGTATGTCAAAAGCTTCTTTAAATCACATTCAAGCAGTCCAAATTGTCTCAGCAAGGCTTTTAACCCACAGTCATAAATTCTCCCATATCGCTCCCATTATATGCTTTTATAATCCTTTTATATTGTTATATTGTTTTGTTTGATATACTTTTAAATTCCCATGTGAAGCTCTTTGTAATAGCTTCCCGTCTTAAAAAGTGCTATATAAATAAATTTTCCTTACATACTTAAAAAAAAGCCAGCGACAGGTTAGTTTTAAGTGTTGCCATCACTGAGGTTTGCTGAGGATTTTTATAGACAATGGAGAAAAGTGTGGACACAGATCCTTATTCACTTGGCTGGTGTTTAAAGTTTTTCAGAATAAGCACTTCTAATGGTGCTTTGTTCATTTGAGACGCATTTAGACAATACATGTACCATATCTAGCACCATGCAATCAGTCCCTCTACTTTAAAAAAGACATTTCTGTACCAGGGTAAAAAGGAATTGCCTTCTAATAAACTGTACAGTGCCCTGAATGATAAAGACAAATGAAAAGAACAGACTCCATAATCCTTCCGCAGTTCTTGCTACAAACACCTATGTTGTCTCTTCCTGCAGCCACATCTGAGTTTATTTGCTTATTGTTTTTTGTTCCTGTTTTAACAGCTTGATTTTCCTAATGATTTGCATGTTGGTGAAATAGATTCACATTTGTAACCTTGCTTCTGCTTCTTTAAGCATCGAGGCACGTCATTCACAAAATATTTGGTTTTAAAGAAGCATTGGTCACATGACCAAAAATACCACTATAGTGGTATTACTTAGTTTTGGGAATGGCATCACTTCCAGAACTACATGATGCTGTTTTTTGTCAATAAAAGTCTTTGAAACATGAGCATTATAAAATGCTTTTTTGGTTAGTATATCACTGAAACATGTTAAATAAAAGTGCAACACTTTGGTGCCACTGCCAAACCTTTTGATGAGTGTTTTGGGGGCGATCGTGGCTCAAGAGTTGGGAGTTCGCCTTGTAATCGGAAGGTTGCTGGTTCGAGCCCCGGCTTGGACAGTCTCGGTCGTTGTATCCTTGGGCAAGACACTTCACCCGTTGCCTACTGGTGGTGGTCAGAGGGCCCGGTGGCGCCAGTGTCCGGCAGCCTCGCCTCTGTCAGTGCGCCCCAGGGTGGCTGTGGCTACAACGTAGCTTGCCATCACCAGTGTGTGAATGTGTGCGTGAATGGGTGGATGACTGGTTGTGTAAAGCGCTTTGGGGTCCTTAGGGACTAGTAAAGCGCTATACAAATACAGGCCATTTACCATATAGACTCACAAAACCTGTTGGCCCACAGGTTTTAGAGAACAAATCTACACGTCCACCTTTTTTTCAAATTACAGATAGGCCCACTTGAAGATATCAAATATTTACATATACAATATTCAGTTTGAAGCTTTAAATAAAAACATCTTCATGTTCAGCAAATCTTTGTAAGATCTCCAATTAGAGAAGGTAAGGGGATAATGAATAAACTGGTCAGAGCTCAGAACACACATGAGTAGTTTAGATAAGTGTGTTTCTACAGAAAGTTCACTCCGTTCTGGTTTCCTCATTTGACAGTAAAATATATGAAAAGAACAAACAAAGACCTGCTTAAAAGTCAACTTCAGTCAACAGATGCAAAGATAAGCTGTCAGGTAAGTTATCCATCATTAATTCTAAACTTATATTCTTGTATATGTTTATATTCTAAACATTATTCTAAAACCTATAAATGATTATTTAATCTGTTTTTTAAGAGACACACATAGATTTTTAATATTCAAAAAGTGTTGGATATAATTATTTTGGATATGCATATAAACGTAATACTAAGCAACTTATTAGACTGCAGATGAGAAACCTTAAATGATAAAAAGAATCTTTGATAATAAATATTGCACAGTAATCATGATGACTATATCTGTTATACAGAAGCAAAGAATGGAAGAAACCTGTTTACTACTCATCCTGCTGCTCTCCGGTCAGTAATATTAATATCTTAAATATTTAAACTATAACTTATTAACACACAGAGACAGATGTCATTTGGGTAATCAGATTACATGTACAGTTTTTTTAATGTATTTATCAACACACCAACCACAAGAACAGTTGAATTGAATGACTTTTTGTTGTCATTTCTATGGTATCTATTGGTATTTATATAGTTTTTCATGTTTTGGCTACTGATACACGACAATTCCCCAGCTTTGGCAATAAATAAGATATTTTTTCCCTTCTACTTATTTTCCTTCTCATTCTTATTATTACTGTTATTAACAACAAGCCAGCGTATTCCTAGTGCCGGTCCTAAGCCCAAATAAAATGGGAAGACTTTCTACAGTTGCTCACAGGTTCTTGCACTACATTATCCACTACAAAGTTTAACAAATAATTTTTGTTGTTCTTGTTTTTGTTTCTGTTTTGAAACATTACATAAACATTTTAAAAACAATTTATGACAAAAAGAAATATTGGATCATTAAAAAAGGGTGTGTCAACTGCAAGCTTTAAAATAGTCAACTGAATTTTTTATTTTAGCTTTAAATGTATTTCTTCTAATTAAAAAAAAAAACTACTAGTGAGGTCATTTTCAGTCGCATTACTAATTAAAAAAAAGACCAGGAGTAATTGTTAGATAAGTGACACAAGATGGTTAAAGCAAAGAAAAGAGGAATATGTTGCTGGTCTGCTCAGTTAAAACCAAAGATAATATAAATTTATTATTATTATTATTATTAATTCTTAATTCTTGTTTTTGATATGTATATATATATATATATATATATATATAGTTAACAACAATTGTACAGAGAAGAGCCAGAACTAACATGTTTTCATAGGTCAGTTAATTTTGAACTGAGTAAGTTAATCAGATATGTTTTTCTGAAAGCTAGGAAGTACGTTTTATTTCCTGTAAAGTGATGGAATATAAACATGAACGGTCTTTGAATGAAAAGTACTGTGACCACGTTTTGAATTTCCTTCGTGCATCATTGGTGTGTATTCTCACAATTCAGTAAGAGCTGGAATGTGAGAAAACTGTCCTAAACAGTAAGTCAATCTGAAAGTGAGAGAATCAACTTTTGAAGTTGGAGGTTGTGTTCTGGTCAAAAATGTTGAAATATGAGTCAAACATAAATTGGCTTACAGATGGAGTCAGTCTATAAAGTTGTGAAAAAGATCGATTACTCTCCTATATATGTTGTTGCTCCACTCATGTGAGATGGGCCTGAGAGGACACTGTATAGAGATTTACTGTTAGCATGTGGATTTCTGTCATGCTCTGTGCCAGTCCAACCAAGTCATGGAAATCCAGAGGAAGACGCACCCAAAAGCAAAACCTCCAAAGAGAATACTGTGGAGGGGCGTGGTCTGCGGTGCCGCTGCAGGGGAGGCGGACACACCTGAGCGGCATCCGCAATCATGCCTAAAATGCCTAAAATGGGAACAGGTCCTCTAGGTAGGTTATTGTTGGTATGTGTGTGACTGTGAGCTGTAGAGCTGCAGTCAATTTGGTGTATCTGGCTTTGACTATAAACAGTGAAATCACCAGAGTACTGGAGTCTGCAAAAGTTTGGCTGAAGTCTTAAACTTTTACATGAACCTCAAACTGATAGTTTGAATTTTAGCATTAGCGCACTTTATTTTCCTCTCACTCTTTCTCATGGCATCTCTTTAAACAGGCCTTGTTCACTATATCCACTATCCCTCCTCTGTACATATCTAAACCATCACAGCCCTGCCTCTCTATTTGTCACTTAGGTTGCATGGCCTCAGAAATGATTCCTGTCTTGAACACAGACCACCCATATGTAGTTTGTTCTAAAAACAACTACAAAAATAATAAGTATGGACATTTTAGAGTTTTAACAGTTTATTGTCTAATAAGTCAAAACTCCTACTCAGATATTCAGCATTACATGTCATGTCTTTGGCATTTGAAATTCTTTTTAAAATGGTTGATTCTAATACTTTTTAATATTAACAGTGCAGTGTTGTTATTGGTGTAAGCCAAGAAAATACTGTTGAACTTATGAAATGTACTTAGCATTACTTTTTGCAATCTTGGTAATCAGTTGTGTTAATATTTTACATTTAATTTTACATTTTGTCTGACATGTTTGTTGAGTTAAAAATGTCCAGATATTTGTTTTTTATAATTAAAAAGATTACAAAAGTGAACAATAAATATTGAGTTTTGCTAAAGAGAAAAAGTGACTCGGTTGAACTCATTCTCTTTAAGTTTTGTTCCAAAACATTTGTATATTTACTATATCAGTTGTGCATGGTTGCACTACACATAGATTTTGCAGTTTGACTACAGAGAAAAAGAAATAGAATTAAAAAAATATAGCTCATTCACCAACAGGACTTTCTTTAATGTGTTATCATTCCCTCCTTTTAAACTCTGAGAACTTTAATGTTTGAAGTTGGACAGTGATGTGAAATACAAACTTACACCACATGTGATAAACAAAATGTTAAAAAAAAAATTAAAAGGACAAATCTATGTAAAAATGTAAGGAGTTAAAGTAAAATATTTGAAAAATGTACTTAACCTCCTACGACCTGGCGTCCACATATGTGGACATCACATTTTGGGCTATTAGACCAAAATATTAAATTTTGCTCTGCAAGGGCCTGATATCCATTTACGAGGACATTATACTGCTACTGATCTATCGAATTTTTAAACGAATATCCTCATATGTGGCTCTCATTTCTCTTAGAAACAAAAATCAGGTGAAAAAAAAATCTGGTAATTCTTTTTTTTAACCAGCTGATGACCTGGACTGAAGCTCAGAGTTACTGCAGAGAACACTTCACTGACTTGGTCACCATCTACAACAGCAACATCAACCAACTTCTATTCTCAATGTCACCAAGGATTATGGATGGGGCTTGGATAGGGCTCTATGATGATCGTTACAGCTGAAAGTGGTCCATGGAGGGAAAACTTTTTTATGTTGGCAGTACACATGAATTTTTGATCTGGGCTAACGGCCAACCAGACTGTCTAAATGCAAAGGAATACTGTGTGGCTCTTCAGGGACAAACACAGATGAATGATAGACCCTGTGGAGAATCTTACCCTTTCCTGTGTTACAATGGTAGGAAAAAGATTTGTTGCCATAGTTATCCTACGATTTTATGAGATTCATAATGTGTGTTTCAAAATTCATCCTTTCTTGAATCTTTTACAGCCAGAAATACAAGTTACATCTTAGTGAAGGAGAGCCGCTCCTGGTCAGCGGCTCAGTCGTACTGCAGGACATACCACACAGACCTGACCAGTATAAGAAGCAAAGAGGAGAAATCCAACATCACGCTCACTTTGAATGGATCAGGGGTTCAGTATGTGTGGATTGGTCTCTACAGGGATCCCTGGGCCTTCTGGTCTGACAACACAACCTCCACATTCACTAACTGGAGGTCTTATCAGCCTGATAACTACCTTTCAAATGAGTACTGTGGAAATTTGTATTTAATGTCAGGGGAAATGAGTGATGGCAACTGTGGCAACAAAATCTATTTTTTCTGTTTCACAGGTGAGGTCCAGAATGCAAACACTGTAAGATCCTGTCATCATGTAAAACACTAATGTTTGTGTTTTTATATGTGCTTCATTTTTAGCAGTGACAAAGCAAACAGTGGTGAAAATGAAGCTTCAGTCAGAGGCAGACATGCACAGCACAGAGATCCAGCAGCAGGTTTCACAGCAGGTCAGCAGTTCAGTCACCAACACAAACTTCACACAAGTTCAAACTATGCTTCATGTTTTTCATCATCTGCACATTTTGTCCAGCTGTCAGGCCTCATGCTGTCAGAAGGACTGACAGACTTCAGGATTCGATGGAGGAAAGTCCAGAGTTACCGTGATGACCAGTCGAAGAAGCAGGATGTGGATGGTGACTGCAAAACTGAAGTCTGACTGGACTGAACCACTTCATGTGTGAAGTTAATAACATGCTGTCCTGAGCTGTCTCATCCTTTAACCCTTTAAGACCTAGCATAGAATCAAGTCCGCCAGAGCTTATATTATATTTTTACATTCTGTAGTGCCATTATTGGGAGCATTTCAAGTTGATATACATCAATACAACCATTATAGCCCACATTTTAATAATATGTATGCATTAAGTGCATAGTAATTACACAAATTGCAAAAAAAGTGCAATAAACTACAAAAAAATTGAAAATCATTTTTGTTTTTTTAACATAGATTTCTAGTTAGAGAAATTTAAGAGGCTTATCCCTCAAAACTGTATATACAAAAAAGTTGCACAAAGTAGTTTCCCACCACAGGAAATTTATTTTAAGTGTCTTCATAGTTTTATTTTTGAAATACACCAATTTTCATATACTGCAGGAAAAACGAAAATATATATTACAATGCAAATTTGAAAAAATAACATCATATGCATCAAAATAAACTATTTCCAGCAGTGCAATATGAGTCCTGGGGCCTGTTCTTCGTACCTCGCTTACTACATCCAAGATCAAATGACACATCCAAGATCAAATCATCGCGCTAACCGTGAGCTCGCTAATCCGGTTCTCCGAACGCACCTGTTGTTGACGATTAGTACAGCTGGATGAAGTAATCTGAGATCACTGGGTGGCTTAAAAGGGGCTACGCATCGATAGTAGAAACATTGATCGGCAACCCTGTGATTGGTCGGCGAAGATGTCGAAGGAGCGCACTCAGTGTATTACGGCAGCTAGGGATGGGTATTGATAAGATTTTAACGATTCCGATTCCATTTTCGATTCTGTTTAACGATTCGATTCTTTATCGATTCTCTTATCGATTCTTATTTTTAAAAAGGAGAACACTAAGGTTGATTAGCTTAGAACTTTGTTTTATATCTTCTCTTTGAACAAGATAGAAATTTAGGAGTAAAGTGGCCTTACAAACCCAACAGTGAGATCTTAAGAGATCCACAGCCTACGGCTCTTCAATGGGGTGTCACAGGGTCCCCAGGAAAAAAAATTGTAAATGTGAAATAATAAAATAAATATTCTTCTGTAGCAATAACAAAGTATAACATAAATTATTCTGTAGCAATTACACAAGAATATCCAGTAATGTCCCTGCCTACAATTAAACACATTCACTTACCATCTGCTGTGGCAAATGGCTGCAAGGTTTTTACCACAAACTTAGTCACTGCTCGGTGACATTCGGGCCTGAAAAGAGACGCTACCGGTGGACTGCAGCGACAACTGCCAGCGAGCGCCAGCCAGACTCTGTCTGTCTCTCTCATCACGGTCACCTAAATGCACAATGGCAGGTTTTGTAATAAGGCAGATCGCGCTAACATAATATGCACTGTTAGTTCATTATTTACCTGCCGCATTAATGGGAGAGGACGCGCAAACATTACCGCTGCTGCTGGGTTGAGATTCACGAGTCCAGAGCGGAATTAAAAACACGACATTCATTTAAGTTCATCGCGTGTTTCGTGAGCAAATGCGTTTGCATATTCGTAGTGTTTCCTCCCTTAAATAAAATATCTACTTTGCAAATATTCCAAGTTGCCCTGTTGTCATCCGTTCTTGTAAAGTATAACCAAACTTTTAAGTGTTTGAGCCGCTTAGGTGCTGTTTCCTGTCAGGTACGCTCCGACGCTCCGCAACGTGGTGACGTCATTCGGGGCGACTGGAATCGATAAGGGAATTGTTTGCAAAAACGGCAAACGATTCCAAGGAATTGAAACAGTGGGAACCGGTTCTCAACAAGAACCGGTTTTCGATACCCATCCCTAACGGCAGCAGAGCAAGAACTCTTGATTTTGGGATATCAGGAGTTTCAGAGTTTAATTAAAACGCAGGAGAACACTGCAAAGGCTGCAAAAGCAAGGAGAGAGGGCTGGCAGAAAGTTGCTGACAAATTACACTCGTAAGTGATCCATGATATTACATTATATCATGTGATATTATATTATATCACATTATATTATATTACACCATATCCTCTTCCACATTAGAGCCACAACAGGACCCACTAGAACATGGGAACAAGTAAAAGTGAAATATAGGAATATTCTACAGAATGGTAATATTTATCACTTATATTGCTTTTAGTCTATGACAAGAGACCCTGGAATAATCTGTTTGTTTGTTCATAACAGCAACCAAGAAAAGGGCAGAGCACATAAAGACAGGTGGTGGTCCTGCACCCCCTCGTCACACCCCTTTACGTACTGTGCCATTTATTGACATTGTGGGTTTTTTTGTGTGTAGTTTGACATAACACTCCATCACTTTTACCTGTTCCCATGCAAGGGGTGACTGAAGCATGCACAGTAAGTCGGGAGATATATATATATCGAGAGAGAGAGAGAGAGAGAGAGAGAGAGAGAAAAGTAAATAATACCCTCACGGGAGAATCGATATCTCTCTATGAGCACACTGTCGCGCTGAGCTAAAGGATCCCATCTATCCCGCAATCTACGCTGAATTCTGTAAACCCTCCTTATCAATCTTGCACCTTCCGCAATGGGTTGCTCGCGTACAAACGGACAGGACATGGCTGCAACAGACTTCCCAACTCCACCTTCGCTTTTGTAGCGTGGTCTCTGATCTTGATTGCACGTAGTAATTTACTATTACTACTCTAAAATATGAATTACATCTGGAATGATCAAATACATGTAATAGAATGATTAATAATACATTTCCCTTTTTTTCTGAAATGACCTGTATGTATCTGTATGAAATCAATAAAGCATCAAATACTGCATTATCTTTAGTTACATTGATAATATTTATTTATGGTAAAACAGTGGAGAAATATCGCTGTTCCTTTCGTATAAATGCAGCGGACATACCTGAGTGGCCGCGATCTAATCCTGTTTACATAAAGTAAACCTGCTCCCGAGCAGGTTTACGCTTACAGCTCTGTTGCTATGACAGCAAGTCCCAGATGAGCTTCGGAGAACCGAACGATCCAAGATCACGCGAAATCGTCAACATTCAAATCCGGCTAACTTACTTAGCGAGGTACGAAGAACAGGCCCCTGAGCATCCCAGAAACGACACAGAAAGTCATAAAGCCAAAGATAACTTTTAAAAACAGCAGTATAGGTTCATGAGGCCTCGATGGTAAAAAACTACATTTCCGCAAAACGACGTCACTTCCGGTTTCGGGCAAGTCACGGCTGATGGACGTAGGAAGTGTTTCTGGAATATTATGTTTTTGTTGCTGCAAGCGTTTTTTATGCAGTTTTGGCAAAGCTATATGTGGAAGGAAACCGTGATCTAGGACAAGCTGATGGCATAAGATGTAAGTACAACTCCTCCGTTTTCATATGCAAAAAAAATTATTGCGCTAGCTTATGTGGTTGCAGTGCTACCGGGGTTTAAAAATAGTTACGCAAAATGGAGCGTGTCCGCTGCGACCGGCTTTAAAGGGTTAAATCTTTCAATATTTCAGAGTGTAAAGTTTCACCAACAGCTCATTTGTTCAGCTGCAGTTTTGTAGTTTGGTAGAAATTCTTTAATCAGAGGTCCACTCACTACTTTTCCTGATAGGCTCTAGTCTCTTGTTTTGTTTTGCAGCGTCTCTTTCAACACTTTAGACACTGTCCTTCTGTGGACGTCACTGCACAGACTTTCACTGTGTGCAGTTTATTAGGATCCATAGTTCTGTTTCATTGTGACAGCAACCTCTGCTGATCTATAGAAATGATGGAGTGATTTGTGTGGAGAGTCCCATAACAGTCCCAAACCTTACCTGATATGAATTTGAATCATCACTTTCAAAGGAGTGCAGTTGCAATGCATGTTGGATGTCCTCTTATCTGACACTTTAATTTTACTGTCACTTTGGAGGGCCAGACAAAGTCACAGAGACCTAACTGTAGTAAGTAGAGCAAGTTGTTGGTAAAGGTTATGTTGATGTTGCCATAGTTACTGTTGTGATCTTAGTTTTTGACTTGTATTTTCAGCTTTCTTCATGTTATATTTCAAAGGGTTTTTGTGTGTTCTGTGGTTTCATTCATGTTTTGCGTGTTACAAGTAATAAAAAAGCTATTTGGTTGAAAATGATGCGTCCGTTTAGGCAGGTATACAAAAAGTAATAAAAAGCAAGAGATGCATATTTAAAAAATATGGAAGCATGCAGATTTATCAGGGTTGTTTTTATTGCCTCGTGCAGCTCCTTTTCTTATTCAATAATATTATTTGACGATAGAACATTTACATCTTGTCCACACTGACAATTCTGTTTGTTTCATTAGCTTAGCTCAAATGAACTCATGAAAATCAGGATTATTTTTCTATTAGTAAATTAATGAGCACTTTGTGGGTTTTTACACGGAGTAATAATTCAGGCAAACATTGTTACAGATCGATGGACATAAAAACTTTTGACGCTGAAGTTTTTTGTTTCCTTGTTTTTTTTCTCTCTGTGTACGTTTGAGGTCCATAGTAAAATGAGAGGTAGTCAAATGTAAAAGGCCTGAATGTGATTTCTACAATCTAAAAGAAATCACATTCAGGCCTCCAGAGAAACTTATACTTCCCAACACCAGTTTAGCTTAACATATATGTTATACACATTTTGCAGTTATGCTTTATACTAGAATTGTGTTTAAGATATAACTTTTTATCAGTGACAGTAAAAGGTCCAATCCTTATATCCCTGCTCAGACATGAAGGCTGAAGTCTGTCCCAGAGTGAAACTGGAGAAGCCTGAGGTCTCACAAAATTCTCTTGAATAATTTCTGTGAACTGCATGTCTGCAGACTTTGACTTAAGGCATCACTCACAGTTTATAGTGCTGTGATGTTAACCATAGGTTAACCAGGGCAACCATGAAAGCACTAGAAAAAAAAACCTAAACTTAAATAAGCACAAAAGAAAAAAACTAACTCTTAAATTTTAGGGTCAACTTGGGATTGGGCCAAATGCCACACCTGTAGGAAAAAAAAACTGTAACAGATTAAAAATGCATTGTTGTCTGTCACTCGTAAAGATACGGGCTTAAATTGTTTTTTTTTTTTACCTTAAATCTTTTTCAGCTTATAATTCACATGCTAAAAGATATATGAAAAACATGTTATTGTTGCACTTTGCAATAACATGTCTTTACTCACTCACTGACACATTAAAGCTGTCCCCATTTCAAACAGTTGACTTTGAGGAAGATGATCTCTGGACAGCTGACAATAGCTGGCTAGTGTAGCCCAGATGAATGTTAGGCTTAATAAAATCCCATTTTCCCTCAAAACAGTTTCATTACTTTTTCACATTAAATTAGTTCATTCACTAAGTGTCAGAGTGCAGTAAAGTTACATCCACTTCAAAGACAGTTTAAAAAAACATGAGCCTTCCACAAATGTGGGAAAACTTCAGTGTGCATCTGAATCTGGTCCCCACAGTAATAGAAACACACCAGCTGGATCTCCATGCTAGGACTATGCAATTGAATTGGGAGGGGTAAGAAAACAGACCCCAGTTGACTGCAGTCTACTGACACCTAGTGGTGAAACATTTCACATCATGTAAGTTTTATTGGC
This sequence comes from Pelmatolapia mariae, assembly GCF_036321145.2. Taxonomy (NCBI): domain Eukaryota; kingdom Metazoa; phylum Chordata; class Actinopteri; order Cichliformes; family Cichlidae; genus Pelmatolapia; species Pelmatolapia mariae. Next base: position 17,597,579 of record NC_086229.1, on the reverse strand, counting down.
TGTTACCTCTCTTCCAGCCGAGCACAGAAAATGTTCAAATCAGACTCTCACTTAAATGAGCTGGCAAGAAAACAATCCTGCAGCTTATCACACATTTGATTTCCATGTGTGACGACTGCAAGTGTCCAGAGTGAGGACAGACTGAGGGACCCACTGCTGCACATCATCTGTGAGGCTTTGCACCCCTGATGATCCACCAGGACAAATTCAGCAGTGTGTGAGGAAGAGGAGGAGGAAGAGCCAGCAGCAGCTGACAGATGGAGAGAATAGACAGACTGTTCCCTGTTTGTGAAGGACTGCTAGAAAAGTTTAACATAACTAACTGTCTGTCCTGAATCAGTCTTATTAGGTAATGTTCAAATAATTTTATCATTCCAGTGTTTTCAGTGTGGGAGAAAGTACTCAGGGCCTTCAAGTTACACACTATGAAAGGCAGCAACAAGTTTAATATTCAGAAACCTAAAGTATGTATCAGCAGCAGAATGGAGCTAAAAATAAATGTTTGTTTCAGTTCTATGAAGCTTTGAGTATTTTGGATTAGTAGCACTGCTGTGTTTGTTGCATCATATTGCTGTAATTGTTTATATGCTTTATATATTCTGAGGTAAGTTGATCTATAGTGTTACATCATATTCTATAAGGATGTTATGTGTTTGTATACTTTCTGCCCAGTTTGACCCATTTAGCAGATGTCAGCCTGTTTAAGGCTCTGATATCTATTCTGTATCAGGGATCGCAAAATTTCAAAATCCCTGGTAGCCCTTCGGGCAGGGACTCTTCAGTTTTTGGTAGCCCAAAATAAATTTAAGTAGCCAGAATAAAAAACGGAGCAATTTTTTCTATGTTTTGTTTCCTGTTTTGTTTCCGTTACAATACAAAACATTAATCAAAAAATTTTTGAAACACAGATTACAATATTGTATAAAAATTACAATCATCAACTCAAATACTTGGTTGTAATACTAGGCCATTTGCTTTTTGAAGTTTGCAAAGACTGCTAAATTTTGCCAGTGGTAGTTCACTCTTTGCAACATAGTACGCTGTTCTAAACAGCTTTTTCAGAAATCCATTCCTTGCACATCTCATGGCTTCTAATGGGGGCCTTTCTTAAAATTACTGGTCCCAGTAACAAAGGCACTTGTCGACTCAGAAATCGAGGGAAACCAACAACACACCCGGCAGAACATTGTTATTTACACGGGTGCACATAAGTGGTCCGCATGTGCGCATTCGCTGTCAAAATAAAAGACGCGCACCAGATAAGAAGTTGCAATGCGGGTTTGCGTCCATATAAAAGGCACTGTTTTTGTCCGCTAGAGTGGGATTTTCACGGCACATTCTGCACCAAATCTCTGTGCATTCATCATTTGTTTATAGCCAGCTCACCTCCTGCAACCACTTTTCTGAGAATACGCGCTTCTTTTGTGGTTCGGACTCCATCTGACATTTCTTTGGAGGTGGAGGAACACCAAAGTAATTGCTTAAAGGAGCTTCTTCGACATCTTTAAGAGTTCTAAACAAATGTCTGTCCTCCTCCAGAAAATCTTATGGACGCAAACGCGCGTTGCAACTTCTTATCTTGTCCGCGTATGTTATTTTGACAGCGAATGCGCACCTGCGGACCACTTATGTGCAGCCCTGGTTATTTAGCTTGTCATATTCCAGCCACAGAAATTCTTTTGTCCATGAAACCATAAAGCTGCACTTTCTTCTTCCCTCATAGTCTGATTTGTCATAACTTTTCCGTTTTGTGGTAAACTTTTCTTTGGCTGTCACTTCTTCACCCTGACCGGTCTTATTTGGCTCAGCAGAACTAAAATATATATCCTGCTGCCTTTACACACGCACTCACATAACGCTCAGCGATTCTCTGCGTGATCGACCTCTCACATGTTTAAGCTTCCTGCGGGAGATTTCACTTGTCATGCAAGCATAGTAAACTAACGATTGATAAGACGATGTCAGAGGAATTGGTGCGCAAATTATCGTCACTCACCAATCAGTACTGTCGCTCTCTATACACAGTTCGCGTGATTGCAAAGTGAAAGCAAAAAACAAGCGCAAATTCAAATGCGATTTCAATATGTCACATATAGGGCTGCTCGATTATGGCAAAAATGATAATCACGATTATCTTCACTGAAATTGAGATCTCGATTATTTGATGATATTTATTTAACAATAACAATGTATTGAATAATGGCTTAAAGATTGTCAAAAATAGTATAAAATAGTGTGCAAATACTGATAACGGTGCAAATGTTTGTAATATAAAAAATAAAATGTAAACATCTATGTTTAGTGAACTTTGCCATGTTGCTCTGTGGTGCAGCTACGACACCAAAGTTTACACACTATGTCTACTTGATCCACGTCTGACTCCGCGAACCGATAATGTTTCCACACCACTGAAGGGTTTTTTACCTCTCTTTTCAACCAACGGCAGTCACTCTCCTCTCCAAATAACTTCTTCTTAGCTTTCCGAGCTTCCCTCTGTTAGCTCCTCTTAATTGTTGTGCCGCGTGTTCAAAACGCAGAGAGGTGCGCTCGATTTCCCACACTGAGCAGCACGAGAGTAAAGCACGAGGGAGGTGCTAATAATCGGCTCAGTGATTTTTAATGATTGTTGAAAGCCCAGATCGTAATTTAGATTAAAATTCGATTAATTGAGTAGCCCTAGTCACATATTGGCAGTGGCTCACCGATGCCAATGACATATTTACCCAGCTACATTTCCGAAAGAATGCAAAAGCATTGACATATATTTTTCCTTCCTATGATAGCTCGACGGGCAGGGCAGGGATAGATTCTGGTAGCCCGACTGGAAAAATCGCTAGCCCCGGGACGTCGGGCTAGCGATTTTGCGAGCCCTGAGCCAGTGTATCAGAGAAACTCAGGAGAGTTTTCTCCAACACAGAAGAGCCACCTCCACGGGACAAGACTCAGCAGTTCATCTGCATCTAAAGGACAAAGGTCACTCTTTCGAGGATGCCAACATTCACATTTTGGACAGAGAGGACAGATGGTTAGAAAGAGGAGTGAAAGAAGCCATTTACGTCCACTGTGAGTGACCCTCTTTGAACAGATGTGGTGGTTTACGACACCAACTGTCTGCATCTATAATCCAGTCCAGACACTTTCCTTTCCAAGCTCCTTAGACTACAATAACCTGGATGACTGAGAACCAACATTAATGAATGATTCAGTTCCACATATGAATCTTTCCCTGTTACTGGACTCACGTCCTCAGCCGGAATCTCTGAACAGGTCTGCAGAACCAGCATCCCTACAGTTCACAGCAGTGTTTGTGCTGTGAAGTGAGTTCGTATGTTTGAATGTTTGGAACATCCTTTGTCCAGTCCCCAAACCTTTGACTCAGAAAACTGATCAGAGGTTTGCACAAACTTTATTCACCCCCCCCCCCAATTGTGCTCCAGTCAAATTTGATTGATTTAAAGGTTTTATCTCTGAAATAACTCTCTGGATAACTGTTTTTGTCACGTAATTGGATTGATCAGGCCTCAACCCTGACCTGAACAACTTGAGTGTATCACCTGAAGGCTTCTGCTCGTCTAGCTCTTAGGGTCACTGAGGCACGCAACTTACCACATAAAGCTGGAACTCTCTTAGGGGAAAAAACTGAAAAATGAAACAACAATGAAAATAAAATAAAATATTGCTCGTTAGATTATAACAGCTAAAAACATGAAATTTGCATTATTTGGATGACCTATATCAAATATATTCGAACCCAACAATAACCCAACAATAACCTCTCACTATTTCCAATATTAACAAAACTAAAAAGAGTAGGCCAAATTATGATAAAGGCAATGTGGCAAAATGCTGTAATAAAACTATTACAACAACTAACATCTGAGTAGAAAATGTTTTTTCAACTGTAAAAATAACATATTTAACAAATTATTTTCATAACTTTTCTTAATGCATGCTCAATCACCCAGGTAAGTAAAAACCCAGAAGTCTTGATCAAAGACCACTGATCAATAGTTTTTGATTGATAGCTGTAACAATTTGAATATTAATGATCACAAAGCTGAGGTTACAGCCTATTGTTAGTCTGTGGGCGGATTTTGGTTATTGTGCAAATGTACTGTTTATAAGATTGGGGAAACCTCCGGTCAGTTGATACTGAAGAAGTCACTTGGATGAGTGACGAAACGTTTCTCTGACTGAAAACGCTACGTCCAGATGAACAGATCCAACCTTTTTGTCATTTTCTGAACTGAATGACTGAGTGTATATGGAGGTATTCTTCTGTTTTAATTACACATGATTCATGATGAAATGCTTTGCTTACTTTGCAACAAAAACAACACCATCAAAGCTGCCCAAAGAGGCTATTCATACAATGAATTATATAAATGTAGTTTGTTCGTGCCTCTATATTGTAAATCAAACCACCAAAGCAGCAAAAAAGCAACATCACATTTTCATGCTCCTTCAGCACATTGATGCTAAACACTCTCAAACAGCTGATTTCATGCACTGACCTGTGCAAGTGAAATAAGATAAATGCTGTTAATCAATAACTTTCGGGCGATCGTGGCTCAAGAGTTGGGAGTTCTCCTTGTAATTGGAAGGTTGCCAGTTCGAGCCCCGGCTTGGACGGTTTCGGTCGTTGTGTCCTTGGGCAAGACACTTCACCCGTTGCCTACTGGTGGTGGTCAGAGGGCCCGGTGGCGCAAGTGTTTGGCAGCCTCGCCTCTGTCAGTGCGCCCCAGGGCGGCTGTGGCTACAATGTAGCTTGCCATCACCAGTGTGTGAATGACTAAATGTGTAAAGTGCTTTGGGGTCCTTAGGGACTAGTAAAGCGCTATATAAATACAGGCCATTTACCATGTATTAACACATCAACTACAAGAACAGAGACTCTTTACCTATTCATACCACAATACCATCATTCAAGATGTTACTTAAAAAAATAAATTTAGATATTAAATAACTGTTTTAATTTACTTAAATTTAGCATTTAACGTTTGAATCTTCTGGCAGTCTGAACTTTGGAATGAAGCACACTCCGAGTTGTAAGGGCTGTAACAACAACACTGGAATCACACTCACTTTTAGTCCAAACTAGCAGCTTCCTCTGAGTGAGTCCAGCTACAGGAGAGAAAAGAGGAAAACTCCAACACTGCTGCTTCAAGCTGCTGACGCTCCACACACTGAATGTGAGTTTGAGTAAAAACACGACTCAAAGGAAGTTTCAATGAAGGTAGTAGAGGAGGGAGGGGAGCCAGGACTGACTGTACTTCCTGTCTGCTGTTTTCAGCTTCACTCACAGACTCAATGGCTTCCAGATCAGAGGAGGATCTCTGCTGTCCGGTCTGTCAGCAGGTCTTCAGAGCGCAGAGCACAGTGCCAGTGTGTCAAATCTGCAGAGACTCAGAAAAACACACCAATCACAGATTCAGACCCATCGATGAAGCTGCACATCAACACAAGAAGGAACTTCAGGAAACTCTGGAGCCCTTAAAGAAGAAGTTAAAGGTTTGTGAAGAAGTTCAAGTGAAGTTTGATCAAACAGCAGAACACATTAAGGTCGAGGCCCGACACACAGAGAGGCAGATTAAGGAGCAGTTTAAGAAGCTTCACCAGTTTCTAGCAGAGGAAGAGGAGGCCAGGCTGGCTGCACTGAGGGAGGAAGAGGAGCAGAAGAGTGGGATGATGAAGGAGAAGATGGAGGCTCTCAGCCAGGGCTCTAGACTAACTTTTTGACATGGGCGCACCGGTACGCCTAACTTAAAAAAGTTAGGCGTACCGGCACAAAAGTTAGGCGCACTCAAATTTTTCAACCGCTTCGCTTAACACCGCAGTTTTACATGTGCACCTTCTTTGGGGGGAGGTCCATACAGACAATATTCATTTCTAAATTATTAACTAACAATGTTGTGCTTAAAGTGCTTTGTCAATATTGTAGAAAATGTTAAACTTAATCATCATCTTGGCCTCCTCTGACGACCTGTTTGCTGTTGCATGCTGCTGAAAGGCAGTGGGGAGAGAGGACACTTGGGCAGTGCATTTATTGCAGCATGAAGTGTGTTTTCTGGATACACTGCTGCTTTTTCAGCATTCAAAGATTGATGGCACTGTGTCAGAGCACTGGCTATGAATTTCAGACGGATCAGGCCTTAACTTAACAAAAAAGTTATCAATAGTTCTTTTCATCTTTTCTTATTACCCACAGCTACATCCACTTCTGTCAGGCCTAGGCTGCTCACTAGGGCTGGGTATCATCACTGATTTCTATAATCCATTCAATTCCGGTTCTCAAAGTCCTGATTCGATTCAATTTAGCCTCAGACAGTCAGAAATATTATAATTCTGATCATTTATCAGTACTGACACTTGTGAGACTTCATCAGAATTGTGAACATCACAGCAGATGCCTTTGTGTAAAAGTAACTGAGAATAAAACACAGAAAAACATGAAGGAGATTTTCCTGGTCTGGCGTTTTATAGCAGATAACCTTAAAAATATTCTGCAATATTCTGCAATTTTGCATAATTTTAAGAAGTTTAAATTTCTTCAGTATTGAACAGCAGAAATTAGGCTTTCTTGTCGGACGTCATTTACATGAAAAAAGAAAAAGACAGCGCTGTAAACAACGGTAGACTGGTGGGTAATAAGCGAATGAATAATCCAGAAAACAGAGATTTGAGACGGGAAACTGTTCTTGAAGTACACACAGGGAGCTGTGTAGGAAGTGTAATTTTTATCGTGGGGAAGCAAAACAGCAAAAGTCAGATGGAATTCATGACGACATTGATCAAATGTGAAGCGCAGTTTGCTGCTTCTTTTTGGCTCAGCGAATTTTGGTTGGAGAGACAAAACCTGCAGCTCAGAATCAGCGCAAAAAAACGTAAACACAGCGCGGACCCGACGCATCAGAATCGCTAAGCTCCGACAGCGTGTCCGTCTGCGGGTCGTCCGGTGAGAAAGCCGAGAAAGACAAAGCTGATTCTGATGCGTCGGGTCACTCTGTGTTAATTCCGTTAATGAATTGACATCGCCTTATTAAAGCTACTCACCTCCCTCTTCTACTTGCACTTTCCACTGGACCACGGCCAATCAGAGAGGTCCCGCCCCTGACTATCTCTGATTGGTTTAGTCCACGATAGGGGCATAATGTGTGTCTGCTGTTGACAACATGGAGAGTTGCAGAGATTTTTTTTTGTTACCCAAACAGGTGCGACCAAATGTTGGTAACAGTTGGTCGCACTGGTGCGACCAAATGTTTTTTTTTAGTCGCAACACGGAAAAATTTGGTCGCATTTGCGACCATATTGGTCGCACTCTAGAGCCCTGCTCTGAGCAGAGAGATAGCAGCTCTTTCAGACACAGTCAGAGCCACAGAGGAGGAGCTGAGAGCTGAAGACGTCTCATTCCTGCACAACTACAAGGCTGCAGTGGAAAGAGTCCAGCGCTGCCCCCTGCTGGATGATCCACAGCTGCCCTCAGGAGCTCTGATAGACCAGGCCAAACACCTGGGGAACCTGAACTTCAACATCTGGAACAACATGAAGGACATGGTCTCCTACACTCCTCTCATTCTGGACCCAAACACTGCTCATCCAAACCTCATCCTGTCTGAAGATCTGACCAGTGTGAGAGGAGGAGGAGAGAGGCAGCAGCTTCCTGATAATCCAGAGAGGTTTGATTTTTACAGAGCTGTCCTGGGCCCTGAGGGCTTTAACTCAGGGACTCACAGCTGGGATGTTGATGTTGGAGACAGTACAGTGCGGGCACTGGGTGTGTTAGCAGAGTCTGTGAAGAGGAAGGGAGACAAACTGTCTGTGTGGGGAATATTTTTCTATCAAGATAAATACTCAACACTCTCACCATCAGCTCTCACTGTTCTCTCAGTAGAGAAGAAGCTCCAGAGGATCAGAGTGAATCTGGACTGGAACAGAGGAAAGCTGTCGTTCTTTGATCCTGATACTAACACACACATACACACCTTCACACACACTTTAACTCACAGGATGTTTCCATTCATTCGCACTGTTGGTAAAGTGAAGGTGTGTCCGTTGAAGGTGTCAGTGAAGCAGATGAGTTGAGGAGGATGATGTTTCTAATGTTGTTTCCTGTCAGTGAATTGAAGCTGTTAAACTGCAGCTGTCCTCCTGCTGCCTCGTTGTTCCAAAGCTCTTTGTTTCTCTTTTAGTTCTCACTGTTTCTTTCTGTTTCTGCTGTCCACCTTTTCACATGGAAAATCATTTCACTGTTTCTCACTGAATGACTCCCCAAACTAGATTTGAAATTCTATCAAGTTTCTAATCATTACAAGTGATTCATGTTTCTATTTGATGTGTGTAAATGGAGATGATTTAGTTTGCTGGGATATGGACTGACATGTGTTGAATGGGAGGAGCAGTTTGTTTGTTTGTTTGTTTGTTTATGACTACAATAAATATATTGTTGAAACAATGATTCATGTTTAACTCCATATATGAAATGTTTCTGATATTTGAATTCTGTTTGATTAAAGACTTTCTTCATGACACAAATGAGATTTCAGTGTATTAATAGAACTAAATAAGCTCAGAGTTGAAAGGCTGGAGTATTATGTACATGCTTCACTGTCAGTATCCTCAGGGGGATTCAAAGGGAAACACCAAACTGCTGTAATGAGATAAACTAGTTGGGCTGAACACACTTATCTGTAGTTTGTCTCCATCCAGGATCATCAGAATATAATGAACATGTGTGAAGAGCCAAAAAATGCTGCTCCCCTCTCAGCATGATGAGCTCCAGCCTTTGTTAACAGGACAACAGGAAACATGAGACAACTTTCAGAGACAGTAACCAACTGTGGCCACAAGATGGCAGCAGCTGATCTGAGATCCTTTATTGGACAGAACGACTCTGCTCTGTGACGTCATCAGTCCGCCTTGCAATCGGAAGGTTGCCGGTTCGAGCCCCGGCTCGGACAGTCTCGGTCGTTGTGTCCTTGGGAAAGACACTTCACCTGCCGCCTACTGGTGTTGGCCAGAAGGGCCGATGGCGCGATATGGCAGCCTCGCTTTTGTCAGTCTGCCCCAGGGCAGCTGTGGCTACAACTGTAGCTTGCCTCCACCAGTTTGTGAAAGGGTGGATGACTGAGTATGTAAAGCGCTTTGGGGTCCTTAGGTGGGGCTAGTAAAAGCGCTATACAAATACAGGCCATTTACCATTAACCATACACTCTGTTCAGTTTTCCTGCTGTAAGAAATAAACTGTGTGAAAATATAAGTGCAGGGAAACATCCATTAATCAGCCGTTTGATTCTGACTCACATTAAATGGGGCTGTCACACTGGACGGAGGCCAGCAACTTGAACAGAACCCAAGCGCAGACACACAGAGTGGAGGCAAGAGGGCGTTTTAACACAAGTTATTGGTGAATATATAATATGGGTGAAAACACAAGGATGTGGCAAAGTGCAGTGTGGAAACTTAGCCGTGGAATTATTAGCGTGGCATGAACGTGAGGACAACAGGATCTAGGCAGGTAAGTATTGGTCACACTGGGGAGAGAGGAGAGCGGAGTTAGAGCTGGAGTTAGAGTTAGAGTGGATTACCAAAGAGGGTATGTATGAGAGTCTTTTCAGCTTACTTGCAGGAGGTGGAGGTGTGGTATCGAGGGGGAGGTGAAACGGCTGACCTGGGGTTCAGTGGATCCAAAGTGGTGGGTGAGCAGGAGGGCAGGCAGGTGAGGTTTGGATATATTTCCCAGTGAGGTGGAAAGGAGCTGAGATCCAAGTGGTGAGCAGCAGTCGACACTGGAGAATAGGTCCTGAAGCACAAGAAACAGTGTGAGTCAAACAACTTGAGATTAGCAGCATGAATGTGCAAGCCGGTTACCAACATCAGGTAGCTGACGAACTGGCAGGGAGGAGATGACAGCGCAGAGCTTAAATCCCTCTTTGGCCTGATTGCCCCAATTAGCTCCAGATGCGTGAAGCTGAGGAAGTCCTGCCCACGGGTGGACCCAAGGGTGCTCTGGCACTGATGGAAAATCCCAGCTGCTCACCCAGACCATGACAGGGGCTTCAGGAGTAAATACCTCAGAAGTGTCTCTGAGTTCAGTAGAACCAGACCCAGTCAACCATCATGGCATCCACAGCACTACACAATGCAACAGAAATGCCTTCATGATCTGCTGACCCACCTCTGAACCACAACGCTCTCCCTGCATCTAAAAGCTGTTAGTCAGGATGAGATGCTGCTGTGATCGCTCACAATTTACCTGTGAGATCTTTGTAAATATTGTCTTTGTTTCTGAAGGAAACACCTTTAGTCTGTTTTTATTTGGAGTGCAGATCTGGGCGTCCATCACTTTAACCTGCACACATTTAGTTATTGAGTGTAGTTGATGTTTGGGAGCATTTTATAAGTGACAGCTCATGAACGGTGAAGGAACAGAGGATGCCTGACCATCCTACCTGTGTCAGTAAAAAAAACTTTAATGCCACCTTTTGTAACAACTATAATTAATAGGAAATTTCCCCCATTAGGCTTTGGCACAAGGTTTCGCCTCATGTTTTTAATGTGTTTTGCAAATCAGAACATTTAACTTATTCCAAGTGTTTGGCCACAATTCCAATTTGTTACGTGTCTGCAGGCTGCATGTTTTCTTTCCCTCACCTTTTGTTTGCCTTTCCCTTAGGTCACAGACTGCAGGCTGGTGTCAATCTGGGGATGTCCAACTAATTAGAGGAGGGAGACCCTGATTGGACAAACCAGGAGTGCATACCTTGATAAGGAGACTCACCTGTGGCTGGGCGTGGCTCTCTTCCCTCTTTTGAATTGTTTGGCTCATGTGTAAAGCTCCTCTGCTGTGTTTCTTTTGTTTGATGGTTGTGGTGGGAGTAAAAGTGGACTAGGTAAGTTTGGGGACCCAAACTTGTAATTTTGAGCTTGTTTTGAGTTGTGGTTTAGGGACTTTCTGTTTTTTTTTTTTTTTAGGATAGTAGCTCAGCTATGTTTTGGTTTTATCTTTTTGGTGTGTTTTTTTGGCACAACCTAACTGTCTCTTTCTCCCCCACATTTATTGTTTGACTTTGGGTTATTTATTTTGTGAGAGCGCTGCCATTAAATCTTTTTCTCAACACCTTTACCGAGGTTCCGGAGTTGTTGTGTTATTCCCTCTTGCCCTCGGGAGACGTAACACAAGTGGGGGCTTGTCCGGGATCTATTTTCCGGAGCTATAGACAACTCTGGTGCTTGGTACAATGTTACTGCCTTGTATTTAAGTATGGATTTCGACTTAGAGGATTTCATTCGTGCTCCGAGTCTTGAGAAGTTTGAGTTATGTCGTAAAGATGACTTGTTGAGATTGCGGCACACTTTGATATTCCAGTAAAGAAAAATAATAAAAATAATAATAAAAATAATAATAAAAATAATAATAAAAATAATAAATAAATAAATAAATAAATAATAATGCTGCATTGGATTTATATAGCGCTTTTCAAGGCACCCAAAGCGCTTTACAATGACATTATTCATTCACGCTCACATTCACACACTGGTGGAGGCAAGCTACAGTTGTAGCCACAGCTGCCCTGGGGCAGACTGACAGAAGCGAGGCTGCTATATCGGTAGGGTAAAGTGTCTTGCCCAATGACACAACAACCAGGACAGAGGCCGGGAATCGAACCGGCGACGTTCCGGTTACAGGTGCCCTTCCCAACCCCCTGAGCCACGGTCGCCCAATATAGTACGAAAAAAGAAATTAAGGGCATTGTCTTACAACGTTTAGTTGAGTTGAAAATCTTGACTGGTTCTGATGTATGTGAGGGTAACATTCCTTCTGTTGAGCAAGGTGTCCAACCTCTGAAGGAGGATGTTGGTGCTATAGCTACTCCCCCCAAGGTCCAGGTGGAGCCTAAGGTGCCTCCCACTCTACCTCGTTTCGACCCTCTGTCCCCAGACTTCAGTGGGTCAAACGGACATGCTACACTTAAGGTGCGTCTAGCTCACCTTTGGCTGGAGGCAGAGGAAAGGGAGCAAACACGCAAAGCAGAGTTTGACCTCAAACTTTGGATACGTCAGCTGGAAATTGAAGCTGAGAAGGAGGTAAAGTTAAAACAGCTAGAAGTGGAAGCTATGAGACTTACACAAAGCCAGTCTTCTCCCAGCTCACCGGCTACTTCAGATCCTTTACATTCATCTGGCAGCACCTGTAGGTTTGATGTGTGCAAAAATATTGCTTTGGTGCCAACATTTAGAGAGACAGAAGTTGATTCCTACTTTAATGCTTTTGAAAGGATTGCAACAGCATTAGAATGGCCAAAAGAAATGTGGGCTGTGCTACTGCAATGCAAACTACTGGGCAAAGCACAGGAGGTTGTGTCATCTCTCTCTATCGAAAACAGCATGAAATACGATGTACTGAAAGAGTCCATCCTTCGTGCTTATGAGCTTGTACCTGAGGCCTACCGACAAAAGTTCAGGAATTACAAGAAGTCTAACGGTCAAACATATGTAGAGTTTGCACGTGAGAAGGCAGTTCTTTTTTGACAAATGGTGCACAGCAAGTGAAGTGAAGTGAAGGGAGACTTTGAAGAGCTTCGTCAGTTAGTCCTGTTGGAAGATTTTAAGAATCTATTACCAGAGAAGCTTGTAATGTTTTTAAATGAGCAAAAGGTTGCCTCACTGTCAAAAGTAGCCATTTTGGTTGATGAGTTCACTTTGACCCACAAAAATGTGTTTGCATCATCCCCTCGTTCAGATAAAGTGTTGATCACACGCTCCCCCAAGTCTGATCATGGTCAGCCTGAAGCCAGAGGTAAGCGACCATTTCTCTCTCGTGAGGTACGTGAATGCTTCTATTGCCACAAAAAGGGTCATGTCATTGCTGATTGCCTTGCACTAAAAAATAAGACTACACCACCACAACCCAAGAGCGTGGGTTTGATTAAAAACATGTCGCCTCCCAGGAACCAAACATCTCAGAGTGAAATAGATCCTTGTTTCAAACCTTTTATCACACAGGGTTGTTTCTTTAACAGGTGATACTGTTGATGACCAGTCTGTAACAGTGCTGAGAGACACGGGTGGTTCGCAGTCTATCATTCGAGAGGGTATTTTGCCTTTGTCTGTTGAGTCATCCTGTCAGTCAAGTGTTGTGGTCCAGGGTATCGGAATGACTTTTGTGTCTGCACCTTTGCACAATGTTCATATCACTTCCTCTGTTTTCAGTGGAGTTGGTAAGGTCGCTGTCCTCCCCTCGCTGCCCATAAAAGGGGTTGATTTCATCCTCGGGAATGATTTAGCAGGTGGAAAAGTTATGCCTGTCCCTGAGATGCTGGATAAGCCTGAAACAGGCTTAGAAGTTAAACAGCAAGAATATGCTAACATTTTGCCTGCTTGTGTGGTAACTAGATCTCAATCCAAGAAGACTGACTTTGATTTGTCTGACTCTTTCCTCGTTATGGAAGAAGGACCTGATAGTGTTAGACCAGAAGCTATGCTTAATGATGAGTCCAGAAAGATGTTTTCTCTTCCTAATGCAGACATAAAACTGCCCTCTTCTATAGAGGAATTTATTGTTCCACAGCATGAAGATGACTCTCTTCTGAAATGCCGTTTTTCTGTACTTACCCAGGAGGAAGCTAAGGTAAAGAAGGTGACATACATTGTTGATGAAGGCCTCCTTCTACGTCGCTGGGCTGGTGAAAACTTAGATGACTGGCATACAGTTTATCAAGTTGTTGTGCCAAAGGTTTTTCCCTTGCAAGTCCTAGCATTAGCACATGATCATCCACTTTCCGGACACCTTGGCATAAATAAAACGTATCATAAGGTCCTCAAACATTTTTTTTTTTGGCCAGGAGTCAAGTTTGATGTTGTACGTTACTGCCGTACCTGCCATGTTTGCCAAATTGTGGGCAAGCCAAATCAAGTTATCCTACCTGCACCCCTGTCACCAATTCCAGTGATGGGTGAACCATTTAGCAGGGTTGTTGTTGACTGTGTAGGACCTTTACCAAAATCAAAGTCAGGGCACCAATACATTCTAACAATTATGTGTGCTTGTACTAGGTTTCCTGAAGCAGTGCCCCTGCGAAGAATCACCACTCCTGTCATCAGTAAAGCTCTGGTCGGGTTCTTCTCTGTGTTTGGTCTTCCAAAGGTAGTCCAGACTGATCAGGGAACCAACTTTAAGTCTAGGACCTTTGCTCAGGCCTTGAAGGCATTAGGAGTGGAACACATTACATCAAGCCCCTACCATCCTGAAAGTCAGGGAGCACTTGAAAGATTTCACGAGACATTAAAGTCCATGTTCCGCAAATACTGCCTGGAGACTGGAAAGAAGTGGGATGAGGGTATCCCATTCTTATTGTTCGCTGCTCGTGAAGCAGTGCAAGAGTCCCTAGGCTTTAGTCCTGCAGAGCTTGTATTTGGACATGAAGTTAGAGGACCATTGCATATCCTTAAGGAACAGCTAGTTGTTCCAACTAAAACACCGAAGAGCATCCCTGAGTATGTGGCTAAAATTAGAGAGCGCCTTAAATCGGCTTGCGCTATTGCCAGGGACACCTTAACTGCTAGGCAGGTAAGGATGAAAAAGCACTATGATCGGAGAGCTGTTGCTCGCCAGTTTAAACCTGGTGATCAGGTTCTAGTTTTGCTCCCCATTCTGGGCTCTTCTCTGAGAACAACGTTTTCTGGACCATATGTGGTGGAAAAGAAACTTATTGAGACCAACTATGTTGTTCAAACACCAGATCATCGTCGCGAGACCAGAGTATGCCACATTAACATGATGAAACATTATCTTTCTAGAGAGAAGGAAGATGATCCCCTCACACCGCACAAGGTTACGTCTAGCTCTCCTGTAGCATGTGTAACTTCAGGGATGGCCAATGAAAGCAGTGAGGAGGATGTGGTCCTGGGCAAAGCTGTGTCACAGGGTACAAGACTAAGTAATAGTGAGATTCTGTCTGACTTGCCCCACTATTTGTCTCACCTGTCACTTGATCAGGCTGAAGACATTCAGAACCTGATTTTGTCTTTCCGGTGTATGTTTGGGGATATTCCTACCCAGACAGGTTTGATATCCCATGACATTGTGCTTACCAATCCTGCACCCATTAAACAACGTGCATATAGAGTCAATCCCATCAAAAGAGAGGTTATGCAAAAGGAAGTAGAATATCTAATTAGGAATGGACTTGCCATACCCAGTTGTAGCCCCTGGAGTTCCCCATGTTTGTTGGACATTAAAGCTGATGGGAGTCCACGGTTCTGTACGGACTTCCGCAAAGTGAATGCTGTGACAGTTCCTGACGCATACCCCTTGCCCCTCATCGATGATTGCACTGACGACATCGGACCTGCCACATTTATTACTAAACTGGACATGTTGAAAGGTTACTGGCAGATTCCTTTAACCAAAAGGGCATCAGAGATATCTGCTTTTGTAACTCCGGACAGTTTCCTCCAGTTCACAGTCATGCCATTTGGGTTATGTAATACGCCAGCTACATTTCAGAGGCTAGTGAACAAAGTACTGGGTGATGTTCCAAACTGCCGGGTGTATCTAGACGACATTGTTGTGTATTCCAGTGAATGGGCAGAGCATCTTGCTACCTTGTCAGCTGTATTTGAACGCCTCTCAGCTGCCTCGCTGACTTTGAATCTTGCCAAGTGTGAGTTTGGTAAAAGCACCATTCTCTACCTAGGCCAACAAGTTGGCGGAGGAAAGGTACGCCCAGTGGATGCAAAGATCCGTGCCATTTCGACCTTTCCCGTTCCATCTACAAGAAGGGAGCTACGTCGGTTTCTTGGAATGGCCGGATATTATCGCCGGTTCTGTAAGAACTTCTCAACAGTAGCTGCCCCGTTGACTGCCTTGACCAGTCCCTCAGTTCCATTTTTCTGGTCTGATGACTGCCAACATGCCTTTGAGAATCTTAAAGGATTGCTTACATGTTCACCTGTTCTCTCCGCTCCAGACTTCAGCCGATGCTAGCGCCTTTGGGGTAGGTGCTGTCCTTCTACAGGAAGATCAGGATATACTCGATCACCCTGTGCGCTACTTCTCAAAGAAGTTCACTCTTCCTCAGAGAAGGTATTCAACCATCGAACAAGGGACTCTTGCCGTTCTGTTGGCTCTACAACATTTTGAGGTTTATCTTGGATTAAGTGTAGAACCCATAAAAGTCTTTACAGACCACAATCCGCTTGTTTTTCTTTCAAGGATGTACAATAACAACCATCGACTTATGAGGTGGTCTTTAATCATCCAAGAGTATAACCTTCAAATCTGCCATAAAAAAGGGACAGAAAATGTCCTGGCTGATGCACTATCCCATGCCCTGTAGTCTGTTTAGGGTTTTTGTTTGTGTTTGAAGGATCCAAACTTTTTGTTTGGACTCATAAGGGTGGGGGTGTTACGTGTCTGCAGGCTGCATGTTTTCTTTCCCTCTCCTTTTGTTTGCCTTTCCCTTAGGTCACAGACTGCAGGCTGGTGTCAATCTGGGGATGTCCAACTAATTAGAGGAGGGAGACCCTGATTGGACAAACCAGGAGTGCACACCTTGATAAGGAGACTCACCTGTGGCTGGGCATGGCTCTCTTCCCTCTTTTGAATTGTTTGGCTCATGTGTAAAGCTCCTCTGCTGTGTTTCTTTTGTTTGATGGTTGTGGTGGGAGTAAAAGTGGACTAGGTAAGTTTGGGGACCCCATACACTTACTCATGTAGAGACTCTTTGTTAGAAACACTAGGTAAGTAGGTTGGTGCCACCCATGTAATTTTGAGCTTGTTTTGAGTTGTGGTTTAGGGACTTTCTGTTTTTTGTTTTTTTTTAGGATAGTAGCTCAGCTATGTTTTGGTTTTATCTTTTTGGTGTTTTTTGGGGGGCACAACCTAACTGTCCCTTTCTCCCCCACATTTGTTGTTTGACTTTGGGTTATTTATTTTGTGAGAGCGCTGCCATTAAATCTTTTTCTCAACACCTTTACCGAGGTTCTGGAGTTGTGTTATTCCCTCCTGCCCTCGGGAGACGTAACACAATTCAAGTCTCGATCCTCATATGGTTGTAAAGAGTATCTATCATCTGCCATTTGTTCTGCTTGGAAGACTCAACTCCTCCATCTGAGGCATTCGAAGCATGTGGTGCATTGTCTTCTTTTGTCTACTGGCATACAGTACCATCAACATTGCACATTACTCATGTTTTTAATGTTTGATTTGAAATGCAAGCTTTTGGCTTTAATTTAAGTAATGCAATGACTGCTAACTTTAGAAATCATGAAATACTCACAGATCTACCTGATCGATCAATTTAAATAAGCAATTATAAATATAATCTGCATTATATGGGCCTTTTTTTTTTTTTTTTTTTTTTTTTTTTTTTTTTTTTTAGTTTCACATGCACACAGCACACCTGCTCTCATTGCTTTATTTATTTTTATTTTATTTTTATTTATCTTGTTTCACACTTGGTTCAACAGTTTCTACAGTTAGTTCTTTATGTTGAGCATCAACTGTCAGTAAGTTACTTGTGCATATAAAGGTTGTACTTCTGAAATTATAAAAATAGTATAAGAGAGGGATATTATACCCCTTATGTCAAAATTATTCATGAGCTTTTTGAGTGATAGGTTCTAATGAATTATTCATGAGCTCCGGAAGTAATAACGGAAGTAATTAAAAATATGATATTCATAAAAATATGATATTCATAAAAATATGATATTCATAAAAAATATGATTTTCATAAAAAATATGCTATTTCATAGCTCCTTGCTTTTTCTTCCCCCAATAAGAACTAATTGATTATTTAGAAAGATTTTTTTATATCAAATAGCATTCTTTTATTTTTAAGCTATTAAAAAAGTTTTTTACTTTTTTTATTCTTAAAAAACGCCCTCTGGTGGTGGGTCAGCGCATGAGCGCCCCAGGGCGCGCGCCAGGGCGGGAGCACGCCCGCGGGAGCGCGCCTCTCTCTCTCTCTGCATCGGGCCTGTGTGTTTCTGGGACCGTGCTTTTGTGTGTGTGAAAACATGTTAAACCAGTATAAATGTGCTTAGTTAAACTTGTGCTTTTGTAACGTTCAGTATGGCCAGAAATACAGGGTGCATGCCTTTGGGGAACACTTTATTTCATTTTATATGCATTTGTTTAATCCGAACAAGGAGATTTAGAATCAAACTCAGAATCGCAAAAAACTCTGGTATTCCCCGTTGCTCCCACTCCAAACGCACCGCTGCTCCCAACATAAAAAACTTTCTTAAAAAACTCTTTTTCTCCAAAAAACGCAGCGCAAAAAAACCCCGTACAATTACTTGCTAAAACTCTCTCCCCGCTCCCAATCCCCGATCCTTAGGAAATAAGCAGGGAGAAACTCCTCAAAAAATCCTCCGTATTTCTATCCAAAAAACCCCAGAATAACTTGTAGGGACCCCCTCATATACCCTAACCCTTATATTCGATAACAGGGGAAATCCTGAAAAAACCCTTAGTCTTTTTCTTCAAAAAAAACCCCTGCCCTCTCACTAAAAATCTGCGCAGAGTCTAAGTCCTCCTGTCGCTCTTACTCTCACGGAACTTCAGCCAGAGCTCAGTTTTTTCCCTACTTGTTCGTTCCCTGGCTCAGATAGCAATGCTCCTTTCTCCTAGTTTGAAATTTGCGCCGGAGACCAACTCCGCCTCCCCAGGTAAACCTTACTGCCCCGCTGCCAATCACATAACTAAGGGGGCGGCTCTCATTCGCACCTTGGCTAGCCAATAGCGCTCGGCTTGGATTTTGCTACCCCCGCGGATGTTAAAAACTTGCAAAGATCTCTCACAAGCCAACTGACTTCGGTCGCGTGGACAACTACCCCGTCTCCAGACCACTTCAGCAATTGGCGACACTCGGGCCGAATACACAATAAGACCCCCGTCTCCAGACCACTTCAACAATTGCCGACACTCGGACCGAATACACAATATTACCCCCGTCTCCGGACCCTTCAACAATTGCCGACACTCTGCAGACCCTTCATCAATTGGCGCCGCTTTTACCTGTGTGCATATCAATCGGTAAGTGGTACTCTTGCTTTCTAAAGACATTTTACACTTTCCTTTTTATAACCATTTTTCTCTCAATAAGCTTTTCAAAGCCATCCAGAAATAGGTACTCTAACACCTGTAATGCACATTAAAAAATATATATAAGCTCCAGTTTAACACTCATAGCTAAAAAGTGTTTGAGTACACTAACTGCGAGCTAAAAAAGTGTTTCACTACACTAACTGCGATCATGTCCTCCTCAGGTACCTCTTTTTTTCTTACTCCTGTTCATATAATGCTTATTTTTTTTTACTGTATTTCCTGTTTTTAAAATACTCCTTGTTATTTCTTCTCAGATTCTGAAATTAGCCTGCTTGATTCTTCTCTCTTGGAATATCTAGATCAAATCGGTAGGTCTGCTTCATTCTTCCTCTCCATCTTAACAGTTAATTGTACAAGAAAACAAAACATTAACCCTCTTTTAAACTTATCAAACTTTTTCAGACATATCGGATTTGGACAACTATGTTTTTTCGAGTTCACCTAATTCTTCGCCCAGTTCTTCACCACCTCCGGTTTTAGATAGGGCCACAGGCAAGAACATCCGTCTCTCGACCCGCGAGAGGCAGGCCTTACTTTCTGCAACCGGGCGCCCTGCTTCACCGAGCCTCGCCTGCGCTCCAGCTCGTCCGGGGAAAAACCTCCATTTGCTCTCCGCCAACCCTGCCCGGGCCCCCGTTGGAGGTTCACATCCCCCGCGCTCCGGGGGGAAAAACTTCCATCTTACCGCCCGCCAGAGGCAAGAACTTTTTGCGGCACAAGCTCCTAGTACCCCCGCTGGAGCTTCAGCTCCCTGGCGCCCCTCGGGGAAAAACCTCAATCTCGCTGCCTGGGAGAGGCAGCGACTATACGCGTCACAAGCACCCAGTGACCCTGCCGGAGCTTCAGCCCCTGCAAGGAGACCAAGACATCCACGGCCCCAGTCTCTGAGATCCAATCCAGGTCAGTCACTCTCGCTTTTTTTTCTTTTTTCATTTTATAAAAAACAAACAAACAAAAAAAATAAATAAATCGTCTTTTCTATTAAACATCACTAACGGATATATATCTTACCCTTAAATTCTTAGGGCATCTCAGAAACCGTGCTAGGAGGACCGTTAGGAGGAGCCGCAGGCCTGCCAGCACAAGAAGGACAACGCAGATACGTGTACGGCGACACAGACTTGCTTCCATTGCTCTCCGAGCTGTATCTCTGTTCGCTGAATTAGTTCAGCTCATCTTATAAATAAGGTTTTATTTATTTTAATTGTTTTTTATTTTTATTTATTTTATTTTTTAATTTTATTTTTATTTTTTAAATATATTCTTTGTTAAACAATAAAAATGGACAACCAGGAACAAGGTATTCCAGACCCATTTGTTGCTTTAGAAATAGAGTTAGCCCGGTTAAATGAAAACGCCCATTGTTCACAGAATACACCTCCGCAGAATCATGAACAACCTGAGGTGATCGATAATAATAATAATAACGATCCTCTAGAACTGATTGATTTAGCTCTTGCACAACTAGCCCATAGTGTAAGTGCCCCTCAGAATAACACTGAGAATTTAGGAGTTGACCATGTCGAGGCTCATTCTCAGCAAAACATTGCCTCCTCTGACCCTTTCGCAGCTCTTAATAGTGCTTTAGAAGCCTTAGCACAAATACACCATGAGGTTCAAATACCTCCAGAATTATTGAGTCAAATAAACAGGCTAAATGAAAATAATTTTAACGATAGCCAGCATTCGCTCAGCTCAACCCCAGGCGGTGAGTCTGTTAACCATAGTCCACCCCCACCGTTGTTAAACGGTTTCAATGAGTCTAATCAACAACAATCCTCTGAGACTGTCTCTGTTAACCTCGTAAACAATGCGCCCGATCATCCCTTTCAACAAGGGGGTAATCCAGAGCAGGGGTGTTCCAGCAATTCAGCACAGCTGCATATAATTGTGAGAAATAAATTTAATAACGTTGAAATTAGAGAAATTTTGAATTTCCCTCCTCCAAATGATTTACCTGATTATGCACACTATTATCAAAGCGTAATGGCCAGTGCCCGCCAAATAGCAGACAGGATTTTCTCGCATTCACGTCCAGGGGATCTTATACAATTAGAGTTGATAGGCCAAGAGCTACAAAATAATGTTTCAGTTATTTTAAGGGATAGTCGTGATTTGAGCGAATTTGAAAATTTATTCCTCAGAGCGGTGCAATCAAATTGGTCAGTAATGTGTGACGCTTCGCTGGAGCTCGTTGCTCAGATTGTCACACCCCCATCCGGTAGTGGAAAAAGGATGCTTAAGCACATACTTGACAATGAAATTGTCAGAAAGAAAAGGCGCTTTTTATATATTGTTCATAACCCCGCAAATAAGTTATGTTTTGCTATAAGCCTTGCCCACCTTCTGCACCCTGATTTTAACGATCAACAAGCAGAGGTTTTCGGTAGAGAAATTCAGCAAAAAGCTGGTCTAAATGATCAAACGCCTGTAGGCTTTAATCAGATTATTACATTTGAAAGGTTACTCCGATGTAAAATTATAGTATTTTACCGCAACGAGAACGATCGCAGCCTTTGTAAATTTCAAACTAGTACACCAAATACAGAAAAAACCCTTTGTTTATTTTTATTTGAGAATCATTACTATGCTATCAAAAATCTAAAAGGGTTCATGGGTACAGCCTATCTCTGTAATCATTGTTATATCGGATACAATCATGTGTTATCACACTTCTGTCATGCTCGCTGTTCAGTCTGTATGAAGCCAGACTGTAGCCAATATTCCATCTCTCCTGTTGTATGTAGCGACTGTAATCGCACCTGTTGCTCTGCCTATTGTTTCGAGAGCCATAAAAAACTCGTGCAGAAGCGTGAAAGACGTGCAAGCAACTGCCAGCTCTATAAAAAATGTGCCAAGTGTTCGAGACTTTATTATTTAGCAGCAATAGAAAAACCCCACAAATGTGAAAACAGGAGATGCCCAATCTGTCGCCAGGAAATCTCCACTGATCAGCAAACGCATCAGTGTTACATGCAGGTTTTAGAACGCGAGACAAAACACAACAACAAGTTGATTTTTTATGATTTTGAGACGTTCATAAACGAACGCGGTGAGCACACTCCTTTTCTGGTGTGTACGAAAACATCAGATGGCAAATCCTGGAACTGTGTTGGGGAGGACTGTGCGGAAAAGTTTCTTGCTCATTTCAGACGCCCACTCTTTAAGGGGTGTATTTTTATCGCTCATAATGCAAAAGCTTTTGATGGGTACCTCATTTTAAGCAAAATGTCTATGTTAGGGCTGAAACCTAACTTAATTATGCAAGGTTCCAAGGTCATCAGCTTTACGGACCCTGACTTTAATCAACGATACATGGACTCGTGTAGCTTTCTCCCCATGCCGTTATCAGGTATTCCAAAAGCAATGGGGTTTCAAGACAGCGTTAAAGGTTTTTTTCCACACTCTTTCAGTTCCAGAGAAACTCTAAAATATATAGGACCCTATCCTCCACCCTCTGCTTACAGCCTAGAGAGAATGACAACAAAAGGAAGGCATGATTTTTACACATGGTATGATTCAGTCAGCTCTGGTACGTTTAATTTTATGAAAGAGGCACTGTCGTATTGTGAGAACGATGTTGAAATTCTAGCTCGGGGGTGTACGCTGTTTAGAAACGGTTTTATTGAAGAAACGGGAGTAGATCCTTTCAGCCGCAACACGCTTGCAAGTGCCTGTCTGAAAACTTTTTTAACAAACTTTATGCCAGCCAATTCTTTAGCAATACCATGTCCTCTAAATTACCGTAATCAGGTCAAGGCATTTTCCTCTGCTTCAATTCAATGGCTAGAATATCTCTCGTACACACAAGGTGTTTTTATCAGACATGCGCTAAATCAAGGAGAAAAAAAGCTCGGTGCTTATTATATTGACGGTTATTCCGAAATTAACGGTAAACCATATGTATATGAATTCTTGGGTTGTTACTTTCATGGATGTGTTAAGTGTTTTTCAAATCAGGCCGACATTAATCCCTTGTTAGACCTCACTTTTGCAGAGCTAAACAGCAACACTGAAGAAAGACTGGTTAAATTGAGAACTGAACATAACGTGTGTCTTGTTACAATTTGGGAGCATGAGTGGACCGAATTGAAACGTACTGATGTGAGTGTAATCAATTTTCTCAAACATTACGAGGCACCAGAGCCTTTGAACCCCCGCCATGCCCTCTTTGGAGGGCGTACAAGCCCTGCACAGCTGCGCTGCAGTGCAGGACCGGGGGAGAGAATCAGTTATGTGGATGTTACCTCACTGTATCCGTTTGTAAATAGCACCTGCAGTTACCCCTTAGGACATCCTCAAATAATCTTTAGAAATTTTCAGCACCCTAAAAACTACTTTGGCTTTATCAAAGCGGTTGTATACCCACCCAGAGCATTGTATTTCCCCGTATTACCCTATAAAACAAACTCAGGCAAGCTTCTCTTTACCCTCTGTCGCACTTGTGCTGAAATGAACAACCAGGAGGGGGCTTGTAACCATAGCAACGAGGAGAGAGCACTCAGAGGGGTTTGGACCACTGTAGAATTTAACCTTGCGTTAGAAAAGGGCTATCGAATGAGTAGAATCACCGAGGTGTGGCACTTTGAGAAACAGAGTAACACAATATTCACAGACTATGTACATCATTTCCTGCGCAAAAAACAAGAAGCTTCAGGCTACCCATCAGATGTTGTAACTGAGGAGGATAAACAGCTTTACATTAGAGACTACCAGGCTAAGCAAGGCATCACTTTAGACCCTGAAAACATAAAACTAAACCCCGCTAAAAGACAAATGGCCAAACTGTGTTTAAACTCTTTTTGGGGGAAATTTGGCCAGAGAAATAATCTCACACAGAGCAAGCTCGTGAGTGACCCTGAGGAGTTCTTTAATCTCATGTTCTCCCAAAAATACAAAGTCACATATTTCTCTTTTGTCAGCGATGATGTAGCACTTATTCAATGGTGTTATGGCGATCTCTGCACCCCATTGCCAAACTCCACAGATAACATCTTCATTGCAGCCTTCACTACATCATATGGGCGTATGAAACTCTACAGTTATTTGGATCAGTTGCAGGAGAGAGCTATTTACTACGATACTGACAGTGTTGTTTATCTCACCAAGCAAAATCAATCTGAGCTAGAATTAGGTAGATATTTGGGCGACCTCACTAATGAGCTAGAGCAGGATGATTTCATTACAGAGTTTGTTGCAGCTGGGCCTAAAAGCTATGGCTACATGACCAAAAGGGGCAAAGTTGTCTTGAAAGCAAAAGGGATCACACAAACACAAGATGTCTGCGAAAGGGTCAATTTTGAATCTGTAAAAAACCTGGTTGACAATTACATTGATAGCAGTGAAGGAGGGTCTATACTTGAGGCACCCCAGCACACTATCCTTCGTAATAAAGCGGGGTTTGCACTGAAAAATTCATCATTCCCCAAAAAATTCCGGGTTGTTTATGACAAGCGGAGATTGCTGCCAGGAGGTCACACTTTACCCTTTGGTTATTGATTATTCTTTCTTTTTTTTTTCTTTTTGATTTTGTTTTTGGTTGTTTTTAAAAATGTTTCAACCTGCTTTAATCGAGTTTGATCCCAGACTTCATGTTCCATTTTCCTGTATGGTTGTGGGGCCAAGTGGCTCGGGAAAAACATTCTTTGTGAAATCTGTAATGGAAAACTGTGTACATGTTTTGAACAAGCTTATTGATAACATTGTGTGGGTTTATACATCCTTTCAGCCTCTGTATTCTGAGCTTCAACAGAAAAATAAAAGCATTAAATTCATTGAAGGTCTCCCTGAATCTTTTGAAGATGAGAGCTTGTTTCCCTCACACCAAAGTCATCTCGTTATACTGGATGATGTTATTTTTCAAGCAGCTAATCATCCAGAAGTGGTCCGGATCTTTACTCAATACAGGCACCATAAACAGATGAGCGTAATGTTTTTGACACAAAATGTGTTTTTACAAGGCAAACACAGCAGGACGATCAGTCTGAACAGTACTTATATGGTGTTATTTAAAAACCCCCGTGATAAACTACAGGTTAATACACTAGCTAGACAGATATGTCCAGGACGTGTACATTTCTTTTTGGAAAGTTTTGAAGAAGCCACAAGAGAACCACACGGATATTTATTGATAGATTTAACCCCCACCTGTCCAGAGCAGCTAAGACTGAGATCAGGAATACTACCCTCAGAACAACTCTGTGTTTTCTTACCCAGGAAAAAATAACAGAAACAATGTCTGTAAGATTGAGAAGAAACTTTGCTTTGCTGAAAACACTAACCACAAGCTCCCCTAAGATTCGTAAGGTTATTTTACAAGAATGCTCACCTGATTTTATCCAGGCTATTTGCGAGCTTTGTATGAATCTCTTAAAAGGAAATATTCCAATCACACAATGCCAGCATAACAAATTGAAACGTTACAAAGAGAAGATCAGAGAGATGGCGTGCAGACGGGCTGGTGTCAGGAAGAAGAAAAAGTTACTCACTCAAAAAGGCGGTTTCCTGCTACCACTCCTCACAACAGTTTTACCCATGGTTGCTGATTTAGCTATAGGCGCGATCCGTAAATAACAATGCAGAAAATGTATCTTATCTCGCCTGATCAGATTAAACGTTTACATGAAACACATGCAAACGCATCACGACCGACCATCAGAGAAAAGGCGGAAGATGAGCTGGACAGTGAAATGAGACGTGTATTGGAGACTCAGGGTCTAACCCCCGACGAGAAAATTAAAAAGTATAACATGCTTTTACAAAAGTACCTAGTACTTGAAAGACAAAAATCAGATGAAAGCAAACAGATAACACTAAGACTCCCTGCTGAGCGTGAAGTAGGGGAGACTGTGAGATCACATGAACACCATCAGGAAGAAAACGAGCAGGGGGAGCAGACGGGTAGTGTGAATAAAGTTTTACACGATGTTTTAAACCATGTAAACCCTCGCTCAAAGAGAAACACTGAATATCTAATGCATAGAATATTAGCATCAAAAGGAGAGGGAGGATGGACTGAGGACGGGGAATTGATGCATAGACAGAAGCCAATACCAGGAAGTCATATGCTTGATTTGATGAAATTTTTATCGAGCTCTCGGGCAAGTGTAAAACCAACAGGCTGGAGTTCGCTTGCACAAACTTTGGCTGATCTAAAAATACCCCTATCCACTATTACAAACTTATCGGCTAGAAGGGAAATAGCAGAATTAAAAGAATCGAGAGAAACAGGAGAATACCACAGATCCTCTGATGAAGATGTTATTGTGAAGAAAAAGAAGAAAAGGAAGAGAATTGCCTTATCACCCACATGGTTAAGTTTCTGATGTAATCCAAACCGTAAATAAAAGATTGTGTTTTTAAAAGTTAATTTTCTCTCATGTTGTTATTTAACAATAAGCACATTACACCACTTTTTCACAGAAACATTCTCAGTTTTATTGAAATTATTTCGAGCACAAATTACAATCGTTAAAAGCTTTCAAAGAACATGAAGTTTGATTAAAATTGCCAGCTTTACATATTAATACACATCTGATAAATCGTTTTACAAAACATGACACCATGCTATCATTTTTGTTTTGATTAGAGCTATATAAAGAAACTACATCATCATAACTCTTTCCACGCGATTTCTGAGCCAAGAAAAATATACAGTGCTGTCCGCAAACTGTAGAAAGTGTGGCTTGTAGCTGTCGTTGATGGAAAGATACTCGTTTAGCATGCTTTTTCAGAAACGTTACAATGCTTTTAGGATAAAAAGCATAATCTGGGGGGAAACCGAATGAGTCAAAAAAGTTAGCCCCTCCGTTTTCCTCTAATGATATTGCAAGCCAATGAGTTCCAGGTTTATCCCGTGGATCTGTATTTATGATCAGATATGCAGGTTTTTTAAATGAACGTTTGAGTAATGATAATAACTCATCTTCTGCATATACTCCAAAGAAACGGTCCCCAACTAGCAATCTCATTATACTCTCCAATTGGTGGTTGTTCATAATTCAATACAAAATGTGTGGAGCCTCTCAGTAATAATCGACCAAGACTTGTCTTTTGGAGTTGATCTCGAGAATGGAATCATAACATGCATAAACGATCAGTGTAGTTGTGTGAGGGAGCGGTACTCTGAAGCGCATTTCTAATCTCAGATTTCCATTTATCACAGGTGATAAGGCTTGGCTGTCATCTGAAGGATTGAGATTGAAAACAAACAGTGTATACCCCTCTTGAAACTCCTGTCTGTCAATGCATAAGGAGAGATCCTTAAGGTTTCTTCCGGTAGCGGTGTACAGGCTGTAAAACTCTCTTACAGAGTGATTGTCAGCAAAATTGGGTTGAAACGCTTTGGCTGGTATTTGTTTACTCTCATGACATAAAGCCAGGAACTCTAAATCATTATGGCGGAAGTTGAAAGGACATAAATCATAACGTCCTGTAAATGCCTCATGGTTGATCATACCTATGACTAAATAACGGGGGAGTGAACCCAGAAACAGATTCTCATGATGTGATATACGCGAATTCTCGGGTATTGAGAATGTTTTTACATTAATCCGTGATATCGGGTACAACGCATTAGCATGCATCAGAGCGGAGGCGTGGCCTACACGCACAGCGGGGGACACGGTAACTTTACGTACAAACAATGAAGCCCCCAGAATATTCAGATGGTAATTCGCATTTTGAGGCGCCATAAGGCTGAAAGCATCGTTGGCCCTTGTGAGCTTAACCCTCAAATCCACATTATTGAGCAATAATCGTTCGCAGAAAAAAATATCAGAATGTAACGGTCCCATGACATGGAACTCTCGTGAGCGTTCACTATAAACAGCTCTCCGAACTAATCCTCTATTTGGCCCGTTGGTTACAATATGGGAGTCATGGGAGCCTGCAGTATCTTTGTAAAACAACCCGGCACTAAATTGAGTTTTCAGAGCTTCCTCTGAGTAATTTAAATATGTTTCTATTATAGCCCTGTAGGGGTGGGTGGAGCTGGCTTGTGAAATCAGTCTGTCGCCCAATGTGACGTCGCATTGTGAAAAAATGGTATTTAAAGGGTAATTTATAATTGCAACATTAGCATCAGCATCAATATCAGAACCATCAGCGTTAGTTATTTTCAACCTTAAACTCAACAGTGTGTCATTTAAATCCAGGTAATGCAACCCGTTTCCCGGCACGTAAAATTCCAAAGGCCCCCGATCAGTGAGCGCTGTTACTGGTAATATTTCCGAATAACATTTTTCCTCGATTGAAAATTGCGTTAATGGCGCTGTGAACAGATCCAGTTCACTCAAGGTACATTCGCTTGATCGCTCGTGAAGTAAAGACATTGTTGTTTGTTTCTTAGTTTTTTTAGAAAATATCCTGCTTCGACCTGCGTGTTGCCCGTGTGGTGGTTTTAGCACTCTGTCTCTTTTTGACAGTTTTCCTCCGCTTTTTAAACTCGGTCAGTCTCCGACCCGGAGGACGTTTTAGTGCTCTGCGAGCTATTATGCTTAATCCTGCACCCTCTTGCGGTTCTTGTGTGTTTGAGCGAGTCAAGTTAGACAGAGAGGAGGTCACAACATCTGTGGCAATCCCCTTCACAGCTGTTTTCAAATGAGGTTTAACCAAGCTGACACTGCGCTTCAAGAATGGAGTGACAAATCTAAACAGTTTTGAGAAAATAGATGCTATTCCTCGCCCGTAAATTACAGGCGCACCTGAAAAGCCGGGCAAGCCATTACCAGCTTGGGTTTCGTAATACTTTATAAATCTATTATTATCCATATTTTGTTATTATGGCAGATCCTTGGCAGGCCGGAAATGTAGCTTTACTATTGTTTTACCGTAGGTAAAGTTTACAGGCTCGTTCTGGTCAGTTTTGATTTCAATATGGATATTTTCTATGTGTTTCCGGGCAACAGGAATATAGTCTGGTTTGTTAAAGCACAGGTTCACGATATCTCCGTAATTACCCTCTATTCTCACAGTACGCAGTAGGGGCGAATAGCTATCACCTACCAACTGTAAGGCTGCTATGTCAGAATAGCAAAACAGATGATAACATCCAGCTTTTATATCTGCAGGGTAGGGGGCAAATTTGCGTTCAAAGCGCTGCCAGACACCTGCTGGTACACCAAGCATATATGCGAGAGGAGGGAAAAACCTGAGCTGATATATGCCTCCAGCTGTGAATTCAAACTTTTTAACAATGGGGTGATATTTCAGATAAATATCCGAGTCTAAACGTCTGAGGCAGGCTTCCAGCTCAGCTCTTAACGTATTAGCATCCTCGTAAAACCCAGCGCGTATTTTTGTCTTAACCACATCATCAGGCCGCTGCTCGACATCGCCTTTCCTCCTCCATTCAAAATAAGCCTTGTCATTAGGGAGATTAAGCCATGTATAGGGATATGAAATTTCAGTGAGAGCCACCTCCCAGGCCCCATCGAGATTGAGATGGTGAGCCAAATCCACACGAAAGGAGCTACTTGTGTTATTTTTAAAAACATTCAGACTTGCGTTTGATGGTAGTGTGACGTAAAAACCCTGCGCCCTGAGAGTCATGCTGAACCGTTACAAAGGCTAGCCGGGGTGAGAGTGATGTACGGAGGTCGTTATGTCAGGTTTTTAAGCTCACTGGCTTTAATCCAGCTATTAAACTTTTCAGGCCAATTCCTCCATTTCACCAGGAAATAAAGCTGCCCCCTCTGTTTACGTTTTGAGAGAATTTTGTCTATGTGATAAAGCTTATCCTTGCAAAGAGCGATTTTCTGCAGCTCATGCTCGTAAAAACTACCGATAATTTCTTCCCCATCGTAATCTTTGATTTTATAAACAGGAGGCTCTCTAGCGAGGCATTGATCGATAGTAAATACCTCGCTTGTGAATGTTTGCTCATAACGCTTATCAAAGACACCTCTAACTTTAGAGAGCCTGACAAGATCTCCCTTTCTAAATTTCAAGGGCTTTTTTCTACAAGGAATAGTAGAAGTGCCATATAGGTTTTGAAATACTAACGCTACATTGTCTGAATTTACTTGATTAGGGGACATTTTTATGGAACGGTGGTAGCTAGTGTTATAGCTCTGTAATAAATCCTGTAACACATCGATATATCTACGTGTATTTGCAGCGGTGAAATATCTATACATTTTACTTTTAAGAGTTCTATTAAACCTTTCACATACTGAGGCTTTTAGATCGCTGCCTGTAGCAAAATGATTTATACCATGCTTTTTCATTAAAGATTGAAAACTGGAATTAAAAAATTCCTTACCACTATCTGTTTGTAGTTTTAGAGGAATTTCGCTATCTTTTAAGACAGCCTCAAAAGCCTTAGTGACCTGAGCTCCTGTTTTGTTTTTCAGCGCTCTTGCATAGGCTTTTTTAGAGAAAACATCTATAACTGTAAGTAAATATTGATATCCATCGTTATGCTCAGCTAGGGCTCTCATATCGCACAAGTCTGCCTGAAATTGGTTTAGGTGTGTAGGGACAAACACCCGGTTTCTCGGAAAGCGCAGGCGCGCAGCTCGGTGTAAGGTATAAGCGTCCTGTTCCCTGAGGAAATTCTGAACAGTATGAGCCTTAATCTTTGTACCAGTTTCATCATGTACGCTCTTAATCAATTTTTGCACCCCGCAGAAACTACCGGGATGAGATGGGTCGTAATATGCCCGTTTCAATAGAATCTGCTCTGCCATGTGTGTTCTTTCAAGTTATGTTTAACTATGGTTTTATTTGATGATAAAGCGGTTACTTATCTCGTGTAAAGATTTTCCACAAACAATTTATTTGATGTAAGGAAAACATTACATTTGAACGAGTAAAAACAAAATAATGAGTTTGATTGTTGCAATGCTTTTCCAAGAAAGTTTTATTTGATGTAACGGGTTTCCAAATTTATTTTATTTCATGTAATGAAACCAAATAGATTTGAACGGGGTAAAACAAATAATTCCATTGAATCTTGCAATGGTTTTCCAAAAGTTTTTTATTTGATGTAAAGATTTTCCACAAACAATTTATTTGATGTAAGGAAAAACATTAGATTTGAAGGAGTAAAAACAAATAACGAGGTTGATTCTTGCAATGCTTTTCCAAAAGTTTTTATTTGATGTAAGGAAAAACATTAGATTTGAACGAGTAAAAACAAAATAACCAAACAGTAAGAAAAACAAGAAAGCTAAAAACAAGAGAAATAATAGGGATGAGGAAGAAAAAACAAAAACAACAAAACAATCTACTAGGAGAGCCACAGCGAGTAATTGTCATCTAACACTTTATGAATTACGGTCCGGGTAACCTCTGTGACGCTGGCATCGATTTCTTGCAGAGTGCCCTCTATATCGCGGGCGTCTCTCAGTTCAAAGAGATACGCCTGGGCCACACCTCTGACTTGAGCCGCTGGTGGTGAAAACCCCTCTAACCGCAAAATTTGTAATAACGTGTTGGTGAAATGCCCATTCCATAATCCTTTGCACAGTTCATCATAGTACTTGAAAAAGTAATATTTTTCCAGTGGGAAAAGACAAGAGTGGCGTCTCTGGGAGGGGTGGGAGACCTCGCATCCTTGACACACGTCTTGTCGGTGCTTCTGGAGCAGCGAGATGATAAGGTACTTGACAGTTAATTTTATAAGTTCAAAAACAGCGGTGGGGAGTATTGCCTGGGCCTCGTGGTTGTCCCCGGAGGAAGGCTGCCCATTGGTATCCCCGGCGCGGGGATCATTGTCTTCAGGCTCCTGGAAAAGAGCCCGGCATACAGGGTCGCCCAACGCCCACAGCGAAGCACCGGAGATCGAGCTGGTTACAGGGGTCTGCTCGGGTGATTGCCAGCCGAGAGCGGGGTGGGAAGGTGAATTCCACCCCTGCGGTGATGGAGGCCGGAGCGGTGAATCTGCAAGCATACCGGCCGGAGATGACGAGCCCCGTTGGGGACTCGGTGGTGGAGTAGCAAGCTCCATCGAGGGGCTCGGGGCTGGAGTAGAAGCAGCAGAAGGCTGAAAGGATGCTGGAGATAGAGCGGAGGGAGTCCCAGAGCTGTGATGAGTCATGGTTGTTTTTAGGAGATGTGAAGGAGAGAGTCGCGGTGGTTTTTAAAAGGACTGGGTAGGAGGAGGCGGGGTAGAGGGGGACAGGATGAGGGGCGGGGTTATGTAGACTGCTGCGGGTTGTTTCCAACCAGAACCATGTCAATTGTGCTTTTACTCAGCTTAAAAAACTCTAAAATCCTGCCATTCTTTTCACCCACCAACTTGAGCCAGTCCTGAGTGGGAATCCGAAGCAATGTGTTGAAAACACCGGAGTGGGTGTTTGTAAGGTCCAGCACGAAGTCGTCCTTGCCACCGTCGTCTGATGTTTGACGACTTGCCCTGCAGATCCATCTGCAAAATGGAGTGGTCTTGGTCTCCCATTGTGTGTATGTCACGGTTTTACTAACCGTGTTTAAAGGCCGGCGCTGACTGAATGGCGGAAACGCATGAGCCTCTTTGAAAACACGATGCGTCTGCGTCTGCTGGTCCCTTGTACGCGGTGCTTGCGAACTGGTTTCACGCAGACTCTTGTGGATTTCAGGGGTAGCGATGAGGGTGAGAACAGCCCAGTCAGAGCAAGTCAAGGTGATCCGCGGTGTGAGTGGGCCAAAGCTTTCACCCGCTTTAAGTTGATAGAAAAAGATTTCACTCTCTGGGAGGCTGAAAGCATAGCCCCAAAACCCACCAGTGTTGAGAGGGAATCTTTCCTCCAGCGGGATAGAAGCTGCAGGCTGGACTTTGCAGAGATGCAATCTTCGGAGTTGCGCGGGGGTGGCAGAGGCTCTGTAGCTGGTTACCGGGGTCTGAGAGACCACAGTGAGGTTGGTAGGTCTGGTGGCCATGTTGTTTTAAGAAAAAGAGAAGGCTTGCTTGTTTTTCTGAGAGAAAAAACAGTTAAATTTACGTTGAAACGTTAGATTATTTATCCTGAATGGGGGCCAGCAAGTTAACCTATCGCTGAACAGGTAAATCCAAACCGAGCGCTATTGGCTAGCCAAGGTGCGAATGAGAGCCGCCCCCTTAGTTATGTGATTGGCAGCGGGGCAGTAAGGTTTACCTGGGGAGGCGGAGTTGGTCTCCGGCGCAAATTTCAAACTAGGAGAAAGGAGCATTGCTATCTGAGCCAGGGAACGAACAAGTAGGGAAAAAACTGAGCTCTGGCTGAAGTTCCGTGAGAGTAAGAGCGACAGGAGGACTTAGACTCTGCGCAGATTTTTAGTGAGAGGGCAGGGGTTTTTTTTGAAGAAAAAGACTAAGGGTTTTTTCAGGATTTCCCCTGTTATCGAATATAAGGGTTAGGGTATATGAGGGGGTCCCTACAAGTTATTCTGGGGTTTTTTGGATAGAAATACGGAGGATTTTTTGAGGAGTTTCTCCCTGCTTATTTCCTAAGGATCGGGGATTGGGAGCGGGGAGAGAGTTTTAGCAAGTAATTGTACGGGGTTTTTTTGCGCTGCGTTTTTTGGAGAAAAAGAGTTTTTTAAGAAAGTTTTTTATGTTGGGAGCAGCGGTGCGTTTGGAGTGGGAGCAACGGGGAATACCAGAGTTTTTTGCGATTCTGAGTTTGATTCTAAATCTCCTTGTTCGGATTAAACAAATGCATATAAAATGAAATAAAGTGTTCCCCAAAGGCATGCACCCTGTATTTCTGGCCATACTGAACGTTACAAAAGCACAAGTTTAACTAAGCACATTTATACTGGTTTAACATGTTTTCACACACACAAAAGCACGGTCCCAGAAACACACAGGCCCGATGTAGAGAGAGAGAGAGGCGCGCTCCCGCGGGCGTGCTCCCGCCCTGGCGCGCGCCCTGGGGCGCTCATGCGCTGACCCACCACCAGAGGGCGTTTTTTAAGAATAAAAAAAGTAAAAAACTTTTTTAATAGCTTAAAAATAAAAGAATGCTATTTGATATAAAAAAATCTTTCTAAATAATCAATTAGTTCTTATTGGGGGAAGAAAAAGCAAGGAGCTATGAAATAGCATATTTTTTATGAAAATCATATTTTTTATGAATATCATATTTTTATGAATATCATATTTTTATGAATATCATATTTTTAATTACTTCCGTTATTACTTCCGGAGCTCATGAATAATTCATTAGAACCTATCACTCAAAAAGCTCATGAATAATTTTGACATAAGGGGTATAATATCCCTCTCTAGTATAATAATAGCTTTTCCTGTTCAGGTTTGTTTACTTGCAAAATCTAACTTTTCAGCAGACAGTGATTTAGCAGAAAGGTGTAGTGTAGTTGTCCAGGTCTGCAGTAAGAAATAATAAAATGCAAAATCTGGCATGAGATCAGGGTGATGTAGTGGTTTGTCACCTCGCAGCGAGAAGGTTCTTCTTGTTAGCTGAGGCTTTTCTTTGCATGTGTCTCCACAGTCCAAAGACATGTGGTTCATTATTAACTGGCCCTAGTTGAGGGCGTTAGAGTGAATGATTCTCTGACAATATTAGCCCTGTGATGGAGTGGCAACCTGTTTAAGGAATTTGTACCCTGCCTGACAGCTGGGAAAGGTTTCATTCTTTAACAATGATTGGATCAGTGGTTAATAAAAGATGGATAGGTGGTCTGAGATCCCCTCGTTAACGGTTAAATTCATAGCTATAAAATTCTTATTATAGAAGAGCAATTGTATTATTATTGTAAGATAATCCCCTAAGCAATATAATCTGGATAGCACAGCATCAGTCAAGAGAAAGGTTGCGCCCCCACCCACCAGCCTGTCACAGCCATGGGGTTAGCAGCACTGCCCTCCCTTTATAAGCTATTCCTTTTTCTTTTTAAATTCAATTTTATTTATATAGCGCCAAATCACAACAGCAGTCGCCTTAAGGCGCTTTATATTGTACAGTAGATGCATGTACGTGTTACATTACTAGTGACAATCATCAATCAGTCAATGCTTGTGGGCTGTCTTTCAGCATATGGAATTGTCACGCTTCATGTAACTCAAGAAAAGATGAATAGAAAAATGTACTGAGACATTCGTAATAAAAAAAAAACTGTCAGGATTTCAGGATCAAACATATACATGTATATAATTCCCTTCTCACCCTGGGGCGATCTTTATCCGTCAGGCCTCTCTACCAGGGGCCTGTGCAGTATCTTTGCTGTTCCTTGGACTGCGCTCTTCTACAGGAGAACAGTAACCACTTGCTCCAGCTGTGGAGAGTGTATCTGCAAGAACTACTGCACTGCAAGTGCCCTCACTTTGCTATATTTTACTAGCACATCAAGTGGAAGTGTCTTTTTTAGTCACTGCGTAAAAGAACTAATAATGAAAAACAAGGAAAACTACATAAATATGAATAAGAATCAGTGTTACTGTTACTGGCATTGACTGATCTGAAATGATGATTTATTTATATATATATATATATATAATTTTTTCGTTTGTTTCACTGCTCTAAGAAGTCATAGCACTCCAATGCAAAACAAAATCCTTTTGATGAAAGTCCTTTGTATTTTTCTAAGTGGTTTATGAGAATGGATTATGCGACCACCCAGTGAAATTATTTCAGCTCACCTTATTTCTGGGTTGTCACCCACTTCAGATCAACTCTATAAAAACATAAATTACCAACGGTGGGACAACTTTTTTCTTTTCTTTTTTTTTTCTACTTGAATGAGGAAAGGAAAAGGGAGAAAGAAAGAGGGAAAGAAAAAAAGGAAGGAAAGGGGATGGGGATAAAGGGCAAAAAACAAAAACCAACAAAATAAGCAGACAAAAAAAATACATATATCAATCACCTGGAGCCGCTCACATGTCTTTGATTGGTCTATTTGATTGACTTTTATTATAATTATGTATTTATTTGATTTGATTTTCGGTTGTTGCAGTCGGGACAGACATGACTGGGGGATAGGACAGGGAGAAAGAATGAAAGAAAGAGAGGGAGAGAAAGAAAGATAGAGGGGAGAAGAGATGTGAAGAAAAAAAGAAAAACAAACAAAACACCTGGATCACCTGTATGGAGAAAAAAAACAGAAGAGAAAACAAAAAAAACCGGCAACATAATAAATACAGCACCATCACAATAAACTAGCTAGCAGAGAATAACAGTAGATACTAAATATTAAATGTTATTGTGCAGCATGCAAGATCGACAGCGTGCTTTGAGGTAGGAGCCAAAAAGGGTGTCGTTTGTGTGTGTGAGCACCCGTGTGTACACCTGTGAGCATGAGCTGCTAGAGGGTGTGGGGAGCCCCAGCCCTGTCCACCAGGGCATGAAGCAGGTATGGAGGAGATCAAAACTCCAGACATCCAGAGTCCCTCAGAACACAAGAGACCAAGGAAGACCAACAGAGGGGCAGCCGCACAACTATCCCAGAAAGAGCTGAGGAGAGTCCCAGATGAGGGGTCACTCAGCAGCCGCGGAGCAGAAGCCAGGCGGGGTTGCAGTGACCTGCCCGTGAGCTCCGCCGGCAGCCAGCTGTGCCAGAGTGACTGAGCCCTAGGCCAAGAGGCCGAGGGCACCCCACCCCCGAAGTGGCCAGGCCCCGACAAGCAGCCACCAAGGAGTGAGCCGGTGTGTACCTGGACGCCCATCCCCGGACACAAAGAACCACCAACGCACCGATGTCTGAGGGCGTCTGCCACTGGCAGGGGAAGTGGTGGGGGAGATAGGCCTCCATACCTTGGAGGGCCCCAGCTGGAGATGGGGAGGGAAGGAAGGGAGGGGCAAGTGACCCCTCCCTGGGGCCAGCTCCCCCGCTGACCCCAGTAGGCACCTCCATACTCCGCCACTTGCCAGGGAAAGGGGGCCCAGGCCCATTTGGACCGGGGCCCATCATAGCAGCGCCGCCTGGCCCCACAGAGCCCGGGACAGCCCACCCGACCCCACCACAGAGAAAACTGCACCCACCCCGTCATCCACTCATCTTCCAGACTACACAAGACAATTGACGCCCAGGCTGAGATCTTCCTCCACCTCTCCTGTATCTCCCCCTCCTGCAGAGTGATTTTCTGAAGAGAGGAGAGCTCCTGCAAGATGTAAAACGCCAAAACTTCAGAACTGGTGGACAGAACCAAAGAGCGTGGATATAATTGTCCGGTGAGTTGGTTTGGCAGTGTGAGCAGTTGTTGGTAGACGTATAGCCCATCTTGAACATCCGATGACCTGTATAGTGCACTCTATGTAGTATTTTGTATTGAATTAATTGAAGACTCGGATTTCTAATTAGATCAAAGGTTTTTAAGCAAATCTGAGACCAGAAGTTTTGGTCTAAGTTAACTGATAAATCCGCTTCCCATTTTGCAATAGGAAGTGATATTGATTCATCTGTTATAGAAAGCATTCTGTAAATTTTGGAAAGTAATTTGGGGGTTTTAAGAGTAAGAAATTGGACCACACTTGGTGATGTTTGTAGTTCAACTTGACCCGGTTTGAATTTCTTTTTTACTATGGATTTAATTTGTTGATATTCTAAAAAGCTTTTCTTGTTGATCCCATATTGTGTAACTAGTCTGTCAAATGGAATAAATTCTGTCCCTTCTAATATATGTTCTAAGTATTTGATTCCTTTACCACTCCAATCTGGAAAGTTTATCATATTATTGTTTTGTAATATGTCAGGGTTGTTCCAGATAGGTGTATGTTTGCATGGGATTAATGAAGACTCCGTCAATTTTAGAAACTCCCACCATGCTGTCAGAGAAGAGCTGATGTTGACGCTTTTGAAGCATTCATGTCGTTGGATGTTTGAGCTGATAAATGGTAGATCTGAAATCTCTAGATTACTGCAAAGTGCTTGTTCTACATCTAGCCAAGGTTCATCTAAGAGTGTATGTTTTAGCCATCCTGAGATAAATTGAAGCCTGTTGGCTAAGAAGTAGTGCTGAAAGTTAGGTAGTTCTAATCCTCTTTATCCTTGGTCTTTTGTAGTGTTTTTAAGCTTATACGTGGAGGTTTATTTTTCCAAAGGAACTTGGACATGTATGAATCTAGAGATCTGAACCAATCTTGTGGCGGTTTAGTTGGGATCATTGAGAATAAATAGTTTATTTTTGGTAAGACCATCATTTTTATAGCGGCAACCCTTCCCATGAGTGATATGGGTAGACATTTCCATCTAGCCAGATCACCTTCTACTTTCTTTAAAAGTGGGATATGGTTTAATTTAGTTAGATCTGCAAGCTTGGGAGAAACATTAATACCTAAATATTTTATATTTCCCGGTTGCAGTGGTGTAGAAGAAGAATTATGGAAGGAGCAATTAATCGGAAGGACTGTAGATTTTGACCAGTTAATTGAGTAATTTGATATTCTTGCAAAAGAGTTTATCAATTCAATCACCCCAGAGATATTGGTTTGTGAGTTTTAGAGAAAAAGTAGCACATCATCTGCATAAAGGCTGATTTTATGTTCCACGTTCTTGCATTTTATGCCCTTAATTACTGAATTCTGTCTAATTGCTGCTGCTAGTGGTTCAATAAAAATTGCAAACAGTGAAAGGGAGAGTGGGCATCCCTGCCTGGTGCCCCTCAGGAGACAGAAGCTGGAGGATTTTTGGTCATTTGTTTTGACACAAGCTGTTGGGGAATTGTATAATATTTTTAACCAGTTAATGAAAAAGGTTCCAAAACCAAATTTGTGTAAAGTTGCAAATAGAAATTTCCAGTTAACTCTGTCAAATGCTTTTTCTGCATCTAAAGAAAATATTGTAGTTTCAAGGTTTTTACTGTATGAGTAGTCTATCAAATTAAGTAATCAAATTAAGTATTTGTTGATGAGTGCCTACCTTTTATGAAACCAGTTTGGTCAGGATGAATTAAGAGGGGGTTTATTTTCTCTAGTCTCTTTGAGAGAGCTTTGCAGATTATTTTAAGGTCTACATTTATAAGGGATATTGGACGATAGCTTGAGGGATATATAGGGTCTTTGCCTGGTTTTAGCAGGAGATTAATGTTTGCAGAATTCATATTTGATGGAAGTCTGCCCTTTTCTTTGATTTCCAACAATGTTCTGTAAAAAACTGGTGCTAGAATCATCCAGAATTCTTTGTTGAATTCTGCAGGAAAGCCGTCTGGACCCGGAGCCTTATTATTGGGCATGCTTATCAGGACTTCCTGGAGTTCACCTAATGTCAGTGGCGAATCCAGTGCCATTGCTTGAGTGTCTAATAATTTTGGAAGAGTTATGTTGTCTAAAAGCTGATCAATTTCCTTTTTACATGGGTTTATTTGTGGTGAATACAATCTTTTATAGAAATCCCTGAAAATGTTGTTTATTTGTTTCGGGTCATATACTGTGTTCCCAGATGACTCTTGAACACACATATAGTTGTTTTTTCTTTATTTATTTTTAGCTGGTTTGCTAGAAATTGACCAGATTTATTACCATGTTCATAATTTTGTAAGCGTAGTCTTTGTACTAAGAATTTTGTTTTTTTTAATCAATTATCTCATCAATTGTAGTTTTGTTTTACATATTTTGTTCAATGTTTCCTGATCTTGGTGGGACGCGTAGGCTTCTTCTAGGGATTTGATGGGTTTTTTCTAATTCCTGACTATTTTTGTTTTCTTCTTTCTTTTGATGTGATGAGAAAGAGATTATTTTACCTCTCATCACAGCTTTCAACAGAAGCTGATGTTCCGGGAGTGTCATTATAGTCTAAATATGAAGTCCACTCTTTTTAAAAATATTTAATAAAGTCTTCATCTTTAAGTAGCGATGTGTTAAATCTCCAGTTTTTACTTGGCGTAGTATTATTCTTGTGCATTAGTGTTAAAGATACAGGAGCATGATCGCTGACAGCTATAGGGTGATTCTCAGAGTCTGAAATGTCCCTCAGCAGTGAGCTAATGACCAAAAAATAATCCAGACGAGAGTAGGAGTGATGAACATGTGAGAAAAAAGAATATTCTTTACTGGTGGGGTGAAGGGAGAAATATTCATTAGTCAGCTTGCTGATGATACCACTCTCTTTTAAAAAAAAATGCTTCACAGGTGCAGATAGCTACTAACACAATTAATGCATTTTCTTTAGCTTCAGGACTCCAATTAAACATTGGCAAATGTGAACTGCTTGCCCTTAGAAATTGTATCAGTCTATCTATTGCTGGCATCCCAGTGAAAGAGTCTGTCACTTACCTTGGTATTATCATTAATAAAAATCAATCCACCACACTGTAAAATGTAATATTGTGTTTAATTAAAAATATTAAATAGGCTGAACTCATTTTTTATCAATTTGTTATTAGAACTCGATTTAAATAAGTTACCAGTACTTTTTATGCAAAAACGCTGATAAACTCCATTTATTTGAGTTGTCTTAACTTAGAAAACCTAAGTAAGCTGGAAGTTTTGCTTCTCAGTGCGGAAGGATGAAAGATGTGTTTTGAAAATGCCACGTGACTACCGTCCTCCTCCCTCCCGGATCAGTCTGCATGTTCATGGCGCCAGCATTTGTTATGGAATATATTGAGCAAACCTGGAGATATTATTGTTGTCATTGCTGTGGATCTTTACTGACTTGGTGAGTAAATGTTTACTCTTATTCAAACTGATTTTGTGGCTTCTCTTAGTTTAGCACCAGGTTTATAATCTTGCTAGCTAGTTAGTGTTAGCCTAGCGTTGCTGCTGCCGCTGGGCTCATCTTACTTAAAAATTAACACCACAGCCTTAAAAACCTTACATAAAACTATGTCGGTGAAATTTTCTGTTGATTGTTTGAAATAAATAAGTGAGAAAAGAGCCCAGACAAAATTCTTCGGGAGGCCGTTAGGGGTGGGGGGTGGATAACAGAGCTCTCCGAAAACGTGGAAGCACTTTTGCAAATATGTGATATTTTGATAAATTAAGTAGATATTTGAGCATTACATAGCTACATTCTCGCCTGAAAATATCTTGAAAGGTTATTTTGTGACCCAGAAAGGGTAGTCTGGGGAAAAGGAGGATCGCATTTGTCGGCTATGTTTGTCAGAGGAGCGCGGCTAAAAAACGTATTACTTTTTCTGGGTCTCAAAACAAACTTTTAAGATATTTTCAGGCGAGAATGTAGCTGTGTAAATTTCAAATATCTGCTCGATTTATCAAGACATCACATATTTGCAAAAATGCTCCGACGTTTTCAGAGACGTCCATTTTTTTCATGCTTTGTGGCAGCTTTTGAACATCTGTGGCATCTATTAATGCCAAATCTAGCCTTTATTTAACAACATAAGCAAACTCTATGTTACGATGATTGCACAGTCATTAAGGATCAAATCAATGTTCTGTTTTTTCTCCCTCTGCTTGCTTCTTACTGTCTTTGAGGCCCATCGGGACCAGCACTCCTGTTGTTGGACAGAAAGACATCAACTCACTGGTAAGTGTTTTGGTTTTCCAATATATTAGCAACTGTCAGTGACATTTATATTAATCAGGCTGAACTTTAATCATACTGTAGATCAACCTGTTTTACTTATTGTTTTATTTGTGCTTTGGTTTGGGGAAGTTGTTTCTTTACTGATCTTTTCCTGTCTTCTGTTATTAGACTTGAGATATGACTGCACTATGCTGTTGCTGATGACTCCAGTTAATTCTACAAGACATGCTGTGTAAGTAAACAAAAAACAACAGTTTGGTCTGCATTTCTTGAAAGATCACATCCCCCAAACTTAGTTTAGAGGGTCTACACTGTATATAGTGAAGTCTGCAAGTTTTCTAACAGCAAAATTTGTTTTGTGCCCAAAATCATTTTGCACATCATTAGAATGAAAGTTATTGGCCATGTTTGCATAGCCCTTTTTAAAATTATGCTTTGATGACATTATTGTATGTTGGGTGGTGGTCAGGGCTATCCAGACTGACAATTGGGACATTGAATGTCACCTCTCCGGTGGGGAGGGAGCCTGAGATTGTCTAAATTGGAGTATGTTCTATACCAGAAGCAGAAAAAAATGTTTTAAGAAAGCAATTAAGTTAAAATATGATTGTTTGCTTGCAGGACACCAGGAGAGATGGTGTGGTCAGTGAAGATGGTCGCCTGCAAGTTCAAGCTCATTGCATCTCCAACCATCAAC
This sequence comes from Pelmatolapia mariae, assembly GCF_036321145.2. Classification (NCBI taxonomy): domain Eukaryota; kingdom Metazoa; phylum Chordata; class Actinopteri; order Cichliformes; family Cichlidae; genus Pelmatolapia; species Pelmatolapia mariae. Next base: position 17,555,421 of record NC_086229.1, on the reverse strand, counting down.
CACTGCCACTGTACTTAAGGGAAGTTAAAGACTTTCTTCTGCACCTACATTTGGATCACCTCGATCCATGACAGTCATTCAGGCAGTAATGCCTGGACTAGAAACAAGCCATCCTTAAAATATTACAACATTCCAGCTCCTGTGTTGGAATGGAAAACAAATGTGTTGTTTAAATTAGAGACTGCACTTGTGACAGAACAACAAATATTTTATTTTGATTATATAAGTAATGTAAGTACATAACAAACTTGTGGTAGGCCTAAACTTATTTTCAGAATAATTACATCTGAGACTTTGTTTCATTGTAAGATTATAACAGTGATGGCAATATAATTGTTTGTTGTTCAGCAGAACAGTGTCCAGTATGTTGGCTGTTATACTTTGTTGTGTTTGAAAATAAAAGTTGGGCTGATTTTAACATCATTACAAAAAGTGTTGTTAATTATTTTTAATCATATTCAGGTTACCACAAATTGTTTTTTCATTTAGTTGAACTTGAAATGTTTGTCAGTAGGTAAACAATTAGTATTGTACAGTCAGAAATATCAAGTTATTCTTAATACTGCAGACTTGCAATGTATAAGTTGTCCTAACAGTCATCTTAAGTAAGCTTTACTTAGTTTTTTTGAGGCAACGAGTTTCCATAATTTTTTTGAGTTCTGGGAACTAAAAAAAGGCTGTACAGTGTACTCAAAATGAGTAAGTTGCCCTAAATTGGTCATCTTATGTAAACTTGATCCAATTTTTTTGAGTTCTGGGAACAAATGAGCTTGTACAGAATACTCAAAATAAATAAGTTATCCTAACTTAGTCATTTTTAGCTAAGCTTTACTCAATTTTTTTGAGGCAACGAGTTTCCATAATTTTTTTGAGTTCTGGGAACTAATTAGATTTTACAGTGCAGGTGCTCCCTTAATTTCACTCCAATTTTGGATAAAACACAACATAAGCTAAATGCTTGGCTGCAGCGGGACTTATCCATTAAAGGGAGAGTGTTACTCACGAAAGCAGAGGGCTTATCTTGTCTAACTTATGCTGCTCTGTCTCTTGATGTAAATAAAGAAACCCTGGCGAATATTGACAGACTTCTTTATAACTTTATATGGAAGAATAGAATTCATTATATTAGGGGTTCAGTTTTATCTAACTCATGCCAACATGGCGGTGTAAACTTTCTTAACTTCTCCACAATAAACAATTTGTTTAAAATAAACTGGATTAAACAAGTTTTCAGGAACTCAACTTCAATTTGGAACTTTATTCCCAATTATATCTTCTCTGAAATTGGTAGTCTTAACTTTCTTTTGCTCTGTAATTACCATATCGATAAAATCCCCTTAAAACTATCCAACTTTCATAAACAAATACTTCTTTCCTGGTCAGTGATTTAGAAACACAACTTTTCTCCTCATAGAAACTATATTTGGAACAATAGAGACATTTTATACAAACATAAATCTTTGTTTTTAAGTTACTGGTTTGATAATGGGATTCATCGTGTTGCACAACTTATAAATCCTGTTGGAGGTTTACTCTCTTACTCATAATTTTTGAATGCATATGGTCTTCCTGTTCCACCAAAGGAGTATGCCATAGTGTTTGATGCTATCCCTGCTGGGGTCTTAATGTTGCTTAGAAATCATGTTGTTAATGATTTAATCCCTCTACCACTGGATCCTGCTGTTACTTATATTGGTCAGGTCTGATTCCCCTCTGTAACAAGGAAAAACAACCGTGAAATTCAAACTCTGCTTCAAAAAGACATAACTTGTGCCCCAACGGCTGTCGCCTACTGGAATAACTTATACCAGGACTGGATTGGGAGAAGATTTGGACTAGAGGTCTGCATTCCCGCGGCTGTCCCGCGGGACCCGACCAGATTTCTTGCGGCGCGGGAATAAATTTCCAAATAAAATGCGGTAGCGGTCGGTAACTCTGGTGTAATTTGAACGGGAGCGGGCGGTCTGAAAATATAGCGTGCCCGACATTTTTTCGGAACAGCATATCTGTGATTTCCTCATTCTAATTGAGCACTGTACATCAGCCACAAAATACCCTCTGCTCTCTGAAATTGCAACCGTCTGTGTAACACGGCTGAAAGAATTACTGTCAGCAGACAGCACTTCATCCCATTCTGTTCACATGCTTTATAAAATAGCAACCTTTCTGACACCAAATCTGCGAGGTCTGAGAATGTTAGATGAAAGAGGGCGACAGAATGTGATACAGGGAGTCAAGGAGATGATCGAAGATTTAAAGTTTGATCATGCACATGATGAGGATGTTGAACCAACACCTGCCAAAAGGCCTACTGTTCTTCATAAATTTTCAGATTGGGAGGAAGAGGAAGAATCATGTGGATCAAAATCACTAGATGTTCAGATTCAGGAGTACAGGACCATGAAACTTGAATTATCAAGTCAACAAAACATTTTGCAGTGGTGGAATTCCAACAGTTCCCAGTTCCCTGCCCTTAGCAACCTTGCAAGATTCGTCCTCTGCATCCCGGCAACGAGTGCACCTTCCGAGAGAGCATTCAGCCTTTGTGGTCGGATTTTGGAGGAGAGACGTTCAGTACTGAAACCCTCATCAGTCAGTGACATTCTTTTCCTGCATGGAAATTTAAAATAATTTGGATTTTTTTAAGTAAGTTTCGTTCATTTGATTAATAGTTTATAATTTTGAGATGTCGTTTATTGTTGTATTTATATATGCATATTTTCTTTTGTAGGAGAGACCTTGAATTCGACATTGGGACATTTTTTCGTTAAACTGATAGTTTAAACAATCATTTAATTTCGCAGTGGCCAACTATTTTGTTCTTTTGTTTACAATTTTAAGTGACTTTTTTTTTTTTCGCGACACTTTCCCTACTGTGTTGACAGAAAAATGTTACGTTTGTATTTTACATAAAAATAACAAATAGGCCACAATGCTGTATTCGTTTTTATTTATTTTATTTTTGTAACACGTTTTCCATGTTAAAAGATAAATGTTGCATCTTGACAGATAAATGCATCTTGTTTAAGAAAAATAAATACAATCATTGCACAACCTGCAGTTTTATCTGTTATCTCTATTTTTTGGTGGTACCCCATTTAAATGTGAGATTTTGGAAACCAGATCTAAATTTAGCGGGAACGGTCGGGTCGGGTAGAAAATTATTCTAAGCGGGCAGCGGGTGAACAAAGACTGAATATACAGCGGGAGCGGTCGGGTGCGGTACAAAACCTTGCGGGAGCGGGCGGGAGCGGGACTAAAAAAACATTCCCGCGCAGACCTCTAATTTGGACCTTACCGTCAAAATTTCTATTCAATAACAAAGTAAAGGAAATATCTTTTAAAGTTATTCATCGTTTTTACCCAACCAGATCTTTTCTTGTACGTTATAAAAAGGACATTGATGTTAACTGTTCATTTTGTAATTGTGTGAAGGAAGATATTTTTCATTTATTTTGGTCCTGCTTATACACGAATCTTTTCTAGCAAGAATTTTGTGTTTTTGTAGTTTCTTTTATCTTTTCTGAGTTCTCTCTTTGCTACGACAAAATATTGTTTGGTTTCTTTAAGTACCCCATGCACAGGGCAAACAAATTTTATTTGATTAATTTACTGATATTACTGGCTAAATTTCATATACATAAATCAAGATTTTCTAACGCAAAACCATCCTTTCAGTGCTTTTTAAATGAAACCAAACAATATGTTAAAACCATACAACGTTCTCAAAATGTAAAAGCAGTCAAAACCATAAACTTATGTTCCCTCTTTAATATTATATGATTCTTTATTAGACTCAAGGGCGTAGATTTGGCATGGACGAAAGGGACATGTCCCCACTAATATCCAGCGATTATTGAATTGTCCCCACCAATAATTTGATCTCTTCGAGTAAAGAAAAACAAACCCGACAGAAAGAAATAACGATCTGTCAACGTCTCATTCACCCAGCGGTGCAGAAAGAGTTAAATTACATTCTCTACTGGAGTCCTACCTCATGTGACAAATATGGCCAATGCGATTGGCTGTGCCTTTCAGTGAGCTCTGTTTAGTTTTAGCAGCGGCAAGCCTGCGCTGCGAGGAGGAGTTCACTCATTAAAATGTGTCCGTCATAATAACGTTACAGGCTATGCTAGGCTTTGGCCCACATCAGTCTAAAATTGTATGTAACCACAACAGGCAGCACTACTAGTTATCTCAGTCTCAGAGTAGCATTTCTAATTTTGATTGAAACTGTCAGAGAAAACGGCAGCCTCGAGCAAGCCAGGATATTAGTTTACAGAATCTGTTAAAATTATATGTCTAACGTTAAAATTTTATCCTTATGGCACTGACATATTCATAGGGTTACTTTTTGAGACAATATATCATGAGGTAGCCATTATTTTGCAAATATTCCACCTTGTAGTGCAGTTTGCACAAATTGTTTTAAAAATGCACTCACCCTGCAAACATTACTGATGAGTGACTCATCAGTAATGTTTGTGTAGTGTGCCTAAAATGTTGCATAATTTTGCTGAGAGATCTTTTACTTTGTGGTAATCTTACATGAGTAGTTTTATGGACAAAACCCACCAGGTCATTCAGTGTTCCCTTAGTGCCAAAGTATAACAGATGTTGGTGTACTATAACTGAAGTAATGTTGTTAAGTCCTTAAAAGTCATATTCTTTTATTGTCATGACTATTTGAAGCTATTTTTATTTTTGTATGATACCTGATTATTATGGAATATGGCTGAAGTAAACTGAAGTCTAAAATACATTTGTTTAATAGTAATTTAACATTATATAATTCACATATAAAACTATGAATTGTAATTTTAAATGGTTTAAAAGCATGTAGAATAGCATAAGTAGGCAAGTATATTTCTCCTTTTTTTTTATCAAGAAGCAAAGACAAAAAGGAAAAACAAAGAAATAGGGCAGGGTTCGGTGGTTGAATCATCCGTCCCCACCAATGCCAAAACCAAATCTACGCCCTTGATTACACTGTATCTATTTTGTTTTTTGTTTTTTTGTTTTTTTATGCAAAACCCCCTGACACTGTGTTTTGTTAATTTGTATCATTTTATCTTATATCTTAATATATCTTATATTATCATTTTATGCTTTGTCAATAAAGCGTATTTAAGAAAAAAAAACTTCAGATTGGGACAGCCGTCATCGTGTCGCTGTGACATAATCGGCCTCAAAATGCGTACTCTGAAGCGTGCGGACGGTGGATCGGGATTATACTATGAAAAAATAAGTTTTTAATTGCTAAGCAGATAAGCTACTCAAAAACACCACTGTGTTTGAGCAGGAACAGGAACAGGAAGTGATACTCCACCACAGAGAGTAGTGATGTGCGACTCATGAACGAATCGTTCAATACTCGAGAATCACTGTACTGACTCGTATATCATGATTCACAAGCCCAACTGACTCACTGACTCATCCCTGTTGCTGTTAGCAAACTAATTTCATTAGTAGAAATATATCTAGTTTATAATTAAAATAATGGGGGGGAAAAAACAACAGCCAGTTTCTTAACAAAAACATCTCTGCTCTGAACTGGAAGAAAAAACCCTGAGTAGAAATCTCACATCAAGACAATAGCTCCTCGGTTCACAGCAGCATTACTCTGCTAACATGCTAACAGCACATTTGAGTTACTCAAATGCTGAAACGTAGCGTAAGCAAATCACTCACTCGCTCATCCGCTCCCTCCTGTCTCAGAGCTTCTTCTTCTTCTTCTTCTTGGTTGGCAACCAATGTTAAGGTGCATTACCACCCCCTGGCACACAGTTTAGTGGACATTTAGATGACAAAATATATATTTGGCACATTTGAGGAAAATACTAATAAAATAAAAATAAATGTTCCCTTTAGAAATCTTTTTTTTTGCTCTAGTTGTTTTTCTTTTTCAATCGCTCATCTTAGCAGTAGGATTTACATGAAAAGAGAAACAAATTAAGTTTGAGTGAAAATGTAAATTTTTTGCACTCTCTGGTCAACTGACTCAGTGACTGAAAATACCTGATTCACTTTGGTGAGTGACTCATTCAAACTCGATTCAGTAAAAAGAATCGAATTTACCATCACTGCATAGACCTTCCAGCGCCAGGCAGAGAAGAACTCTTCAATTGGGTTCAAGAATGGAGATTATGGGGAGAGGTTGAGTACAGTGAAGAGTGGGTGATCTGTAAACCAGTTGCGGGCCAAAGCAGCCCTATGGAAACTAACATTGTCCCATATGATGACGTATCTGGGCTGCTCTGGTCTCTGAACATTAGTGAGCATGTCATGTAAGGTGTCCAGGAATGTAATAGTGTGTGCAGTGATATATGGGCCCAGGGTTGCATGATGGTGAACAACACCACTTTGAATTATAGCTGCGCACATAGTTATGTTACCACCACGTTGTCCTGGGACATTGATTATGGCACGGTGTCCAATAATGTTCCTGCCACGTCTCCTTGTCTTAGTGAGGTGAAAACCAGCCTCATCCACAAACAACTGCTCATGACCCATCTGCCTCTAGCTCCATCACTCTCTAGACAAGACAAAACAAATTCAGCATAGTAGCCACATGCACAGCACTACAGTGTGCACTTCCAGATTTAGTACCAATGATACTATAACTTAACTGCACATAGTCATATCGCAGCTGTTTTACACGTTCACTGTTTCTTTCAAAAGGTACTCTGTAGATTTGTTTCATTCGGATTCTGTTGCGGGCAAGTACACGACCTTGTACAGAAATGCTCACATTTTATACGTTTTGGAAGGTGGTGTCATCCTCAGTTATGTGCTGCTGAATTTTGCGTAGCCTTATGGGATTATTTGCAATCACCATATTGACTATATGTGTTTCTTGTTCTGCAGTGAACATTCTTCCTCTGCCCCCTGCATCAGGTCGTCTAGCAATTCTGTAAAGTAACAATTTCAGTATTTTTATATCTATGGTTAGGGATGGGTATTGATAAGATTTTAACAATTCCGATTCCATTTTCGATTCTGTTTAACGATTCGATTCTTTATCGATTCTCTTATCGATTCTTTTGAAAAAGGAGAACACTCAGGTCGATTAGCTTAGAACTTTGTTTTTATCTTCTCTTTGAACAAGATAGAAATTTAGGAGTAACATGGCCTTACAAACCCAACAGTGCGATCTCAAGAGAACCAGCCTTCAATGGGGTGTCACAGGGTCCCCAGGAAAAAAAAATGTAAATGTAAAATAATAAAATAAATATTCTTCTGTAGCAATAACAAAGTATAACATAAATTATTCTGTAGCAATTACACAAGAATATCCAGTAATGTCCCTGCCTACAATTAAACACCTTCACTTACCGAAAATCGGGGGCATCTGCTGTGGCAAATGGGTGCAAGGCTTTGACCACAAACTTAGTCACTGCTCGGTGACATTCGTCTATCCTGGCCTGAAAGGAGACGCTACCGGTAGACTGCAGCGACAACTGCCAGCAGCTGAGCCAGCCAGACTCTGTCTCTCTCATCACGGTCACCTAAATGCACAGTAATGGCAGGTTTTGTAATAAAGCAGATCGCGCTAACATAATATGCACTGTTAGTTGATTATTTACCTGCCGCATTAACGGGAGAGGACGCGCAAACATTACCGCTGCTGCTGAGTTCAGATTCACGAGTCCGGAGCGGAATTAAAAACACGACATTCATTTAAGGTTATCACGTGTTTTGTGAGCAAATGCTTTTGCATATTCGTAGTGTTTCCTCCCTTAAGTGAAATATCTACTTTGCAAGTATTGCAAGTTGCCCTGTTGTCATCCGTTCTGGTAAAGTATAAACAAACTTTTGAGCGTTTGAGCCGCCAAGTTTCCTGCCAGGTAAATGACGCTCCGCAACGTGGTGACGTCATTTGGGGCGACTGGAATCGATAAGGGGATCGTTTGCAAAAATGGCAAACGATTCCAAGGAATTGAAACAGTGGGAACCGGTTCTCAACAAGAACCGGTTTTCGATACCCATCCCTATCTATGGTATTGTTGTGTTTCTCATTACAATATGGCAGTGCTACAAATATTAGTGCAAAGTGACTGTACTAACCGATTCTCATTTTGAAATGTCCTTATGATGCTTGCTACATTGTAGCGGCTCAAGTTAGGCTGAACCCGTTGGCCAGCTTCCCTCAGGGTCATTCCATGGTTGATTAAATGGTCCACTATTGTAGCTCTGATGTCATCAGTAATTCTATTTCTTACTCTTCATACCCTTCCTCTCCCCCCTCCTTGTCCTCCTCTTGCTCCTCCTTGTCCTCTTCCTCTAACTTCACCTCCTTGTCCTTGTCATCCTCTTTGTCCTACTTCTTCACCTCCACGTCCTCTTCCTCTGCCTCCTCTAATTCTCACTCTTCTCACTCTACCTGCTCCCTCCATTGTACTCCACACGGACAGCTTACCTGTAGCTTATTTTTAGTGCTTAGGCTGATTGCAAAGTTAACTAATTATATAAAACAGTTTTCACGTATGACAGTGTGCATGCCATTTGTCAAAATAGTGTAAATAACAGCCATACATGTGTATAGTTTTGCTTGGAGTGTGTTGACCCTTTAGAAATTGAGTGTGAAGCAGTGAGTTGTGTTTACAGTTCCACAAAAAGAGTGTTGTGCGGTGGATTGTACCTACAGTTTTGCAAAGTGTGTGTTACAAAATGGCAAACTGAGTGCAAGGCAGTGTTTGTGCTTTTAGTTTTGCAAATTCGGTGAGTGGTTTTGGTATAAGTGTTAATAGGGTTAGGAATTGTGCTATGAGAATCACAGGGTTTGAGCATTCAGTAAAAACTGTAATAGAAACAAGTTCACCTCTAACATTGCCTCCCTAACCTGTAGGGTTCCACAGGGTTTAGTTTGGGGTCTGTTGTTATTTTCTTTTTACATGCTTCCTTTAGATGGCATTATTCAGTCTTTTAATAATATTTCCTATCATTTCTATGCCAATGACATTCAGCTGTATATGTCTTTTAAGCCTCATCAGCTCAATAGGCTATCCACCCTAGTCCACTGCTTAAATCAGGGGACTGATTGACTCTCTAACAAACACTTTGTCTTTAACACCAACAAGACTGAGACCGTGATCATAGCTCCTCCTGAACTACAAATATAAAATTGGTTCTTGCTTCTTTTTGTTCAACTTTAAGTCCAACATTTAAAATCTTGGTGGAATATTTGATTCTTCTCTGGGCTTCAACTCACATATAAAATCTGTCTCGTTCCTGTTTCTTTCATTTAAGGAACATTTCTAACTGTGACATATGGTCTCCTCGGCTGAACTGGAAAAAACTGTTCATACATTTGTGTCATCGTGTTTAGATTATTGTAATGTCCTGTTTACCAGCCTAGACACATCATGTCCAGGCTTTCTAATGAGAAACATTTTATTGAATTACTATTTATTTATTTTAAAACTAACTGTTTATTTTACTGTCTACTGTCTTTATTTGCCCTTATTGTTCATGTTTATTTGAGCCTTTTGTGTGATGCGCTTTGTGACCGCTGTGAAAAGAGCTTAATAAATAAACTTCAGTTACTTATCTCTGAAAATCAGTCATTCAATAATCAATCAGTGAGTTTGTGCGTTTGAGTTTGTGTGTTTCAAAGATGGAGGCCACGCTGCTCTCAGAGGACTGTGTGTGGTTGTGGTAAACGTGTGAGCTGCTGCTGCTTCTTCCTCACATGTTTGATATGTTTCATATTTCCAGCTGATGCTGGAAATATTTCAGAGACCGTAACCAACTGTGGACACAGATCATCCTTTGGTTCTTCTTCTGTTCCTCTTAAACTTCCTGCATGGCGCCTTTCAAATTAAAAGCCCTATATGACTGTAAAGACTGGACTGTGCTGCAGCTGGTGGAAAAAGTGTGTAGGTGTGTTGTGTTTGATGGAGGACTGAAGTGATCAGATCAGATGAAGCAACTCACATTAAACATGCATTTTGCTGCACTCTTTCCACTTATTTATTTTCTTTCTGCTCTTTTATATACTTTGTACAAGAAAAAATTTTTTTTTATATCAGCAGCAATTTTTCTCAAACTGCTGCATCACAGCTTTCATGCTCTGACCTGCATGTGAAATGAGATAAAAGCTCTTTATTAGTAACTTTTACCACTTCTGGCAGGTTAATGTCTGAACTTTGGAGTGAAACACACCCTTAGTTACAAGAAATAACACCACTGTCTGTAACAAAGTGAATCCACCTTAACACCACCTGTGTGTGTGTGACTGCATTACACTCCCACTGCTGGGAACCTGAACAAGAACCAGAACAAAGTCTAAAACAGAAGCTGACGAACAGCTGCACCACCGAGTGACACTTTATTTTATAAAAATAAAAAAAGGTTTCATGTTGTGACTTGTGGAGGTGAAATGACACAAAACCTATTTCATTTCATTGAGCTACAAGCAGGATTGAAACACACGTTAGTTAAAAGTGAAACAGCAACATTTTCTCCTCCCCTCACATCACGCAAATGTCAAAAAACAGGAAACAGGAAGTTCTTCATCTTCAGTAAAGAGAGACGCACAGACGATCAGACTGAGTTCAGACCAAACTAGCAGCTTCCTCTGAGTGAGTCCTGCTGCAGGATAGAAAAGTGGAAAACTCCAACACTGCTGCTTCAAGCTGCTGACGCTCCACACACTGAATGTGAGTTTGAGCAAAAACACGACTCAAAGGAAGTTTCAGTGAAGGTAGTAGAGGAGGGAGGGGAGCCAGGACTGACTGTACTTCCTGTCTGCTGTTTTCAGCTTCACTCACAGACTCAATGGCTTCCAGATCAGAGGAGGATCTCTGCTGTCCGGTCTGTCAGGAGGTCTTCAGAGATCCTGTTCTTCTGTCATGTAGCCACAGCTTCTGTAAAGACTGTCTGAAGAGATGGTGGAGAGAGAGAATAACACATGAGTGTCCAGTTTGTAAGGAAATATCAGTTTATGATCCACCTTTAAACCGAGCTTTAAAGAACCTGTGTGAGTCGTTCTTACAGGAGAGAGATCAGAGAGCTTCAGAGGCTCTCTGCACTCTGCACTCTGAGAAAATCAAACTCTTCTGTCTGGACCATCAGCAGCCAGTGTGTCACATCTGCAGAGACTCAGAAAAACACACCAATCACAGATTCAGACCCATCGATGAAGCTGCACGACAACACAAGAAGGAACTTCAGGAAACTCTGGAGACCTTAAAGAAGAAGTTAAAGGTTTGTGAAGAAGTTCAAGTGAAGTTTGATCAAACAGCAGAACACATTAAGGTCCAGGCCCGACACACAGAGAGGCAGATTAAGGAGCAGTTTAAGAAGCTTCACCAGTTTCTAGCAGAGGAAGAGGAGGCCAGGCTGGCTGCACTGAGGGAGGAAGAGGAGCAGAAGAGTGGGGTGATGAAGGAGAAGATGGAGGCTCTGAGCAGAGAGATAGCAGCTCTTTCAGACACAGTCAGAGCCACAGAGGAGGAGCTGAGAGCTGAAGACGTCTCATTCCTGCACAACTACAAGGCTGCAGTGGAAAGAGTCCAGCGCTGCCCCCTGCTGGATGATCCACAGCTGCCCTCAGGAGCTCTGATAGACCAGGCCAAACACCTGGGCAACCTGACCTTCAACATCTGGAAGAACATGAAGGACATGGTCTCCTACACTCCTCTCATTCTGGACCCAAACACTGCTCATCCAGACCTCATCCTGTCTGAAGATCTGACCAGTGTGAGACGAGGAGGAGAGAGGCAGCAGCTTCCTGATAATCCAGAGAGGTTTGATTATTTCTGCTCTGTCCTGGGCTCTGAGGGCTTTAACTCAGGGACTCACAGCTGGGATGTTGATGTAGGAGACAGTACACGGTGGGGACTGGGTGTGTTAGCAGAGTCTGTGAAGAGGAAGGGAAGCATACTGTCTGGGTTATGGAGAATATGGTTGTATGAAGGTGAATACTCAGCACGCTCACCATCAGCTCCACCCACTGCTCTCTCATTCATGAAGAAGTTCCAGAGGATCAGAGTGAATCTGGACTGGTACAGAGGAAAGCTGTCGTTCTCTGATCCTGATACTAACACACACATACACACCTTCACACACACTTTCACTCACAGGATGTTTCCGTACATATGGACTGTTGATAAAGTGAAGGTGTTGCCGTTGAAGGTGTCAGTGAAGCAGATGAGTTGAGGATGATGATGTTTCTAATGTTGTTTCCTGTCAGTGAATTGAAGCTGTTAAACTGCAGCTGTCCTCCTGCTGCCTCGTTGTTCCAAAGCTCTTTGTTTCTCTTTTAGTTCTCACTGTTTCTTTCTGTTTCTGCTGTCCACCTTTTCACATGGAAAATCATTTCACTGTTTCTCACTGAATGACTCCCCAAACTAGATTTGAAATTCTATCAAGTTTCTAATCATTACAAGTGATTCATGTTTCTATTTGATGTGTGTAAATGGAGATGATTTAGTTTGCTGGGATATGGACTGACATGTGTTGAATGGGAGGAGCAGTTTGTTGTTGTCTTCTTGTCTGTTTATGACAACAATAAATATGTTGTTGAAACAATGATTCATGTTTAACTCCATATATGAAATGTTTCTGATATTTGAATTCTGTTTGATTAAAGACTTTCTTCATGACACAAATGAGATTTCAGTGTATTAATAGAACTAAATCTGTAGTTTGTCTCCATCCAGGATCATCAGAATATAATGAACATGTGTGAAGAGCCAAAAAATGCTGCTCCCCTCTCAGCATGATGAGCTCCAGCCTTTGTTACAGTTTTTTCTGATTGCTTAAGCACATTTTTTGTAACTATTGGCTATTTTTGCAAAACTCTACACACAAATAAGAAAACCTGTCACCCAATTATCAAAACATTGTAGTTCTCTTGCAAAAGCGAACACAGCTAGATTAACTCTTCACACCTTCGTAAAAATGGTGTTTTCGTATCAAACAGTACACACAAGCCATCATCTACTAAGCACACAATGCGCCAACTACACACTGATGGTATGAATACAAAACACATCTGACTTTTGCTTTCTCTGTGCACAAGGTAGGCCATGTCAGTTTGAGCTCATACTTTTGTCATAGATCCATAAGCATAGAGGGATCCAAACTTCTGGTACTGGTGTTTATTCACACACATCAATACAAACACAAGTGTTTATTAGTATAGGACTATTTGCAATCACCATATTGACTATATGGGTTTCTTGGTCTGCAGTGAACATGCTTCCTCTGCCCCAGCATCTGGTTGTCTAGCAATTCTGTAAAGTAACAATTTCAGTATTTTTACATCTATGGTATTGTTGTGTTTCTCATTAGCATATGGCAGTGCTACAAGTCTTAGTGCAAAGTGACTGTACTAACCGATTCTGATTTCGAAGTGTCCTTATGATGCTTGCTACAGTGCAGCAGCTCGAGTTAGGCTGAACCCGTTGGCCAGCTTCCCTCAGGGTCACTCCATGGTTGATTACATGGTCCACTATTGTAGCTCTGATGTCATCAGCAATTCTATTTCTTACTCTTCTTACCCTTCCTCTCCCCCCCCTCCTCATCCTCCTCTTGCTCCTCCTTGTCCTTGTCGTCCTCTTTGTCCTACTTCTTCACCTCCACGTCCTGTTCCTCGGCCTCCTCTACTTCTCACTCTTCCTGCTCCCTCCACTGTACTCCACACACAGAGCTTACCTGTATTATAGTGCTTAGGCTGATTGCAAAGTGAACTAATTATCTAAAAAAGTTTTCACATGTGAAAGTGTGCCAGATAGTTGGCAAAATAGCATAAATAATGGCCATAAATGTGTATAGTTTTGCTAGGAGTGTGTTGGAAATTTGGTAATTGAGTGTAAGCAGTGAATTGTGCCTACAGTTTTGCAAAGTGTGTGTTACAAAATGGCAAACTGAGTGCAAAGCAGTGTTTGTGCTTTTAGTTTTGCAAACTCAGTGAGTGGTTCTGCTATAAGTATTAATAGTTTTAGAAATTGTGCTATAAGAATCACAGTTAGGGTTTAAGCATTCAGAAAAAACTGTAACAGGACAACAGGAAACATGAGACAACTTTCAGAGACAGTAACCAACTGTAGCCACAAGATGGCAGCAGCTGATCTGAGATCAGCCTGACCATCCTACCTGTGTCAGTAAGAAAACTTTCATCACAACTTCACAACTTAACACAACTGAAACCTGAATTCTATATTGCATAGTTTACTAACAGTGTGTGCTAACACTGAAGTTAGCAGTTTGTTTCCTAAGAGCTGCTGGGACAAACCACGGTGAGCGGCTACAGAGTTTTAGTTAAGGTGGTTCTGATATGTGACCTGTTGAATTATTTACAGGGATTTATTTTTCATTTAAAGCATCATTTGTGAAGTTTTTATGAAGTTTAGTTCTTTTATGTTCTTTGTGTAACGTTTAGATTTTCTTCTCTTGTGTTTTAACTCATCTCTTAACAGAGATGTAAACCACTGTTTTCTGATGGTGCTGCACTGTGACATAAACACTGCCACTTTATTAGGTACACCTTGCTAACTGCAGGTTATAACCCCCGCTGGAAACATCCACACAGATTTTGATCCTTATTGCCATGACAGCACCACACAGCTGCTCCAGATGCTGCAGGATGCTGGTCAGGGCTCTAAAAGTGAAACTTTACTGAAAGTAATAAAGCTGAGAGGAAATAAACTTTGGACTTTAGTAAGCTGAGCTCTGAAGCTGTGATGAAGCTCAGTCGGTGTGAAGGCTGCTGCTGTGTAACAAATGTTTGTCTGAGGTGCAGCGACTGATCCTGGTCATGTTTATTTAAAGAAGTCGGTGATGAAGCAAGCTGTGCAGTCCGAGCTCTTCATCAGTTAACAGTCCTCCAGAGCTGCTGCAGGCAGCTGACTGTCCTCCAGGTGCCACTAAGTGAAAACAGTCCAAAGAAATAAACTTGAGTGTTGCCTGTTACCTATTCTGTGAATAACACAGCATGGGGTTGTATTTTTTTCCTTTTCAGACACTCCTGTCACTCCATTTACCAGGTCATCATAGAAATCCCACACACATGGAGCTCTCCTGCAGTATGCAGTGTAATGCCCCAAACCACCACTGCTCATCTTTCCATGGAAAGATTGATTGATTGATTGATTGATTGATTGATTTTATTGATTAGCATTCAAATATCTCAGTGAATACAGAATACAAAATAAAGATTACCACAAAGCAAAAAATCATGAGACAAAGCTAATCAAAAGGTATTGGCTGAAGCATTTGCTTATCATGCCAACCCTTTTAACAAAAAATCTTTTGCATGCAGCTCCTGTACACAGGGCTCGAAGCAAAGAATAAAACAAAGCAAATCAAAAACAAACAAACAAACAAACAAACAAACAAAAAACTTTCCACCTTAGATAACTACATCAAAGCAAAACAATTAAGAGTTTCAGAATTATTATTTTTGCTCTTTTCATTCTTGATTAACATATTTTTCTAATACTCTATTTTTAAACATGTTTTTAAACAAAGAAAATGAACTACACCTTTTTAAATCACTGTCATAACTATTCCACAGGTTAACTCCTCTAACAGAAACACATCTTTGCTTTATGTTTGTCCTTATCTTGTTTTTTTTAAAGACATCTGTTCCCCTTAAGTCATATTGACTCTCTCTGACTTTAAACAGCTTCTGAATACTGCGGCAAAGCAAGTTATTTTGTGCTTTATACATTATCTGTGCCATTTTATATTTGACTAAATCATAAAATTTTAGGGTATTCAGATTAATAAACAAAATGTTAGTTGGTTCTATATAGTTTGATTGATGTATAACTCTTATAGCTCTTTTTTGTAACTTGAAAATAGGAAGAGTATTTGTTTTATATGCATTACCCCATATCTCCAGACAATAAGTCATATATGGAAGCAACAGAGAACAATAAAGTGTGTATAATGTTTTTTTGTTCAGGATATGCTTTGTTTTGTAAAGAATAGCAATGGTTTTTGACATTTTTGTTTTCACATGGTTTATATGAGACTTCCAGCTCAGCTTATCATCAATTATCACTCCAAGAAATTTATTTTCATACACTCTTTCAATTTCAATTCCATTAACCCTGATTTTAGATACATTTTTCATTTGTCTAGTACCAAAAATAATCAATTTTGTTTTCTTTATATTTAATGATAACTTATTTACATCAAACCAGTTTTTTATTATATTTAACTCCTTTTCCGCTGTAGTCAGAAGCTGTTCTAGGTCTTTACCTGAGCAATACAGAGTGGTATCATCAGCAAACAATACACATTTTAACAGTTTGGAAACACTACATATGTCATTTATATATAATATGAATAATTTAGGGCCCAGCACAGAGCCCTGAGGAACACCACAAGTTACCTTCAACTGATTAGATTTTACATTATTGATTTCAACATATTGATATCTGTCATCCAGGTAACTTTTCATCCACTTATATGCTATCCCTCTTATGCCATATCTCTCTAGTTTATTCATTAATATAGAATGGTCAATTGTATCAAACGCCTTTTGTAAGTCTATAAAAACACCAACAGTATATTCCTTATTATCTATTGCATTAGATATCCCTTCTACAAGTTCCATCACTGCCATCGAAGTGGACCTTTTCGCTCTAAAGCCATATTGGTTATCACTTAGGAGATTATGCTTCTCCATGTATTTATCAAGTCTATTAACAAATAACTTTTCTAAAATTTTTGAGAACTGTGGGAGTAGTGATATTGGCCTGTAATTGGTAAACTGACATCTCTCTCCGTTTTTATGGATTGGAATAACTTTTGCTAATTTCATTTGTGAGGGAAACACACCAGTTCGAAAGGACAGATTACAAATGTATGCGAAAGGTTGCACTATATATTCTATAATACTTTTAATTAACATCATGTCAATACCAAAACAGTCAGTGGACTTTTTATTTTTAAATGTCTTCACAATGTTAATTATTTCTCTATGAGTTACAGCACCAATAAACATGGAGGACACATTCTGAGTAATATGTTTATTTAGGTCATTATTATTTCTTGACTCTGGAATTTCTTTTGCTAAATTAAAGCCAACATTTACAAAGAAATCATTAAATTCATTTACAATGTCTTTAGTTTTATCAAGCACAATATCTTTATCTTTTTTAAAATAGTCTGGATAATTCTTATTTTTTGAGCCCTTTTTGATTATGCTATTTAATATCCTCCATGTTTCTTGTGTGTTACTTCTATTTTGCTCCAATAATGTGTGTTAATATTCTTTCTTACTTGTTCTTATAATATTTACTAATCTATTTTTATATAACTTGTACTTTATTTCAGCATCTTTTGTCCTCAGTTTTATGAATCTCTTATATAGATTATTTTTCATTTTACATGCATCTTCTATCCCCTTTGTGATCCATGGCTTATTTGATCTGTGATGCTTTCTAGTGATTTCCATTAAAGGACAATGTTTTTCATATAGTAAAATTACAGTTGATAGGAATGCATCATATGCACTACTTGAATCTTCATTTGCAAAAACCTCATTCCAATTGTGTTCCTTTAAGTCCACCTGGAGGGCAGCAATGGCTCTTGTTGTTCTATGTCGTATCATGTCAAATGTTTGATTCTTTTGTTTAGTTTTAATCCCAAAATAATTTTGAAAAATTGCAAAAACAGGAAGATGATCGCTTATATCAGTTATAAGAAGTCCACCTACTATTTCATGGTCAATTTTATTTGTGAATATATTATCTATCAATGTAGCTGTATCAATTGTTATTCTACTTGGTTTTATAATTACAGGGAAAGGGCAGTTACTATACATTGTATTGATGAAATCTGTTGTTTTCTGATGTCCGTTTGGGTTTAGCAAATCTATGTTAAAATCACCACAAATTATTTGCACTTTTTTATCATTTAGGTTGCTAAACATAGCAGCAAGTTTTTCATTGAATTTCTCAAGGCATGATCCTGGTGTCCTATAGATGCAACTTATAATTATATTGCTAGCTTTTTCAACATGGATTTCAATAGTAACACATTCCATTACGTCATCTATGGTGCTTGACATACATTCAATCAGACTACATTTCAAAACTTTATCTACATATAAAGCAACACCGCCTCCTTTTTTTTTCACCCTGTTCATTGTAAATAATTCGTATCCTTCCAGTCCTATTTCACTAACTTTCTCATTATCGAGCCATGTTTCTGATATTGCAATTATATTAAACTTTTTTAACTTACTTAAACATTCTGTAATTTTAGAAAAATTTTTATACAGGCTTCTACTATTGAAATGTATGACCGACAATGCATTTTCCATTTTAATATTCGTATTGAATTGGTCATCTGTATAGTACTCACAAGTACTATTGTTGTTATTGTAGAAGTGATTATCTGGGTCAATGTTAGTTTCAGGGTCATGCATGTTGTGCTCTGCATAGTTAAACGTTTTGAAGTTCATCTTCTCAGCGTGTGTGGCAAAATAACCTCCTTGACAGTCCTTCTCATAATCAAAGTCTTCCTCTTCAATATCTCTGAATGGAAACCTATAATCTGTGTCCAAACTTGTCATTTATGTGTTTTTGTTGTTGTTTTTTCCATTGTTTTTTTGAGCCATAAGGCCAGAAACACTTTCCATAGCCATTGTTCATTATCCAATCGTCACTTTTCCAATAGATTCCATAGCGGATTCCTGATTATTTATATTGCTCTAAGTCTTTGAGTTCTCTTATCATCACAACTTTCGCTTCTTCTGGATTGCCATGTAGTCTTATCATTACTTTGCAGTTCCTCGTCCATGTCGCTTGTATCTTATTTTGTTTTCTCAGGCTGCGTGCCTGTCTTGCAATTTCAGCAGTCTTTTTCGTTAAATGTTCATTTAAATACACACCGGTCCCTTTTAGCTTCTTGCCCTGTTTCAGTAACTCAATCTTTGTTTTGCGACTCACAAACCGAAGAATAATTGCTGGCTTTGTTTTACTGTCTTTTCTGGGGAGCGTGTGGCATGCTGCGATATGATGGCTTTGAATACTTACATTCTTCGTTTGAAGGAATTTTATCACTTGCTGTTCAAGCGTTTGCAGCTCCTCTACTGGGGCATCTTCACCGTCTGTACCTCCGCCAGCTGTTACTCTGGCGTAGGTTCGGTGTTGCGTCTCCAGTCCACTTATGACTAAGTCATCCATTCTTGTGTACTGTTCAAGGTCCTCGAGTCGTCGTTCCAAGTCGTCTATTTTCTTGTCCTTCTCCTTTATCAAGTTTTTTAGTTGTTTTATTTCATCCATTAGGTCAAGTAGCATACCTTGTTGTTTAACCACTTTGCTCAGTTCATCAGACATGAAATTAAGTGATTTCCTAATCTCCTCCAACTCCTCTTCAACTGCTGGGTTTGCTTTTTTAGGCGGCATTTCGAAAATGGTGAGATTGGTATTACCTTGTGATGGCCCGTTGAAGTCACTGTTGATTTACTTGTTGGTGCCTTGCTAGAGGAGCCTGGGCCCAGCGGTTGCTGGAGGATCCCGGGCCTGGTGGAGCAGGAGGATCCTGGGCCTAGCAGCTGCTGGAGGATCCTGGGCCTAGTGGCTGCTGGTGGATCCTGGGCCTGGTGGCTGCTGGTGGATCCTGGGCCTGGTGGAGCAGGAGGGCCCTGGGCCTAGCAGCTGCTGGAGGATCCTGGGCCTGGTGGCTGCCGGAGGATCCTGGGCCTGGTGGCTGCTGGTGGATCCTGGGCCTGGTGGAGCAGGAGGATCCTGGGCCTAGCAGCTGCTGGAGGATCCTGGGCCTAGTGGCTGCTGGAGGATCCTGGGCCTAGTGGCTGCTGGTGGATCCTGGGCCTGGTGGAGCAGGAGGGCCCTGGGCCTAGCAGCTGCTGGAGGATCCTGGGCCTGGTGGCTGCTGGAGGATCCTGGGCCTGGTGGCTGCTGGTGGATCCTGGGCCTGGTAGAGCAGGAGGGCCCTGGGCCTAGCAGCTGCTGGAGGATCCTGGGCCTCCAGGAAGTAGAGCACATTGAAGAGGGGAAAAAGCAAGCCACGCTCTGAACCCTCACAAGCAGCCTGTGGGGCTAGCTCGGGTACACGCTTTAAGCTGGCAGGAGATATTTTTCTCTCACCTTGCTCAATCTAATCTAGGTAGATAGAAATATATGCATAAAAACACAAAAACAAAGAACATCAACAATGAGCACCTTTCGTTTTGCTGAAAGTGATACAGCTTTCTGTTCCCATCAACTGAAACCGCCAACATTTCAGGTGTGCATGCTGGGCAGCTGAAGCAATTCATGCTTTCAAAGTGAACGACTTTCCTTGGAGAACCAGGTTGGAGGGACATTCACTCAATGGAAATTCTGTTTGGTTTGCAAGGTCAGTATCAATTCACACAATATCTCCGATGTTGTAGCTGTGAGTAACTGTCCCTGCACAGAGCTCATTTCCTGTGGTGCTGTCTCCTGTTTTGAATTCTGATGGACACAGATTGGAGAGTGGCCTGAGGCAGGTCGACTCAGCTAGGCCAAGTCCATACCAGACTCTTTGAGGACAGAGATGGCAGGAGGAACAAATGGCACTTCCCTTGTCATCCCTTTGCTGAGGTAGCAGTGCTGTGAAGAGCAGTGTTTGGTAAAATAAACACTTGAGATGTTCCTCACTGTCTTAGCAATTACAGCGGAGATATTGCACTGAGCATCGATTTGGATCGCACCAGACCTCAACGAGACAGCTTCAAACATTACACTAAGCAGCTCTGCTCTCCTCCTGTAGGTTTGTTGGGTCACACCATCTGTGGCAATGGCTTTCACCAGCTGCAGGACTGGGTTTTCACTGTCTTTCAGAACAGCATTTTGAAATGTGGAGCTGTCACAGAAGGCACAAAATAAGCACTGGAAAAAATGCATCAAATGCACAGGTATTGAGCACAGAGATTGTTGATTCCCCTAATCTAATAGACTGATGGAGGTTTCCATTTTTTAATAATCCCACCTTCATTCTTTTTGCCCCAAAAGTTTCATATGCATGGAGCCATTGGGTACATGGAGAGAGGTAGGAAGTCCTCTTCCTTTTTTTTGGGTGGAACAGCTCGGCCCCTCCAGTTCTCAACTGCATCTTCATCAGCCTGGAGAATGTTTGTGGCAGCATCAGATCCCACAAATGGGTGAGCATCCATTTTTATTTTGTCTTCTGCACTGTGAGCCGTCATGGATCCAGAATTGGCATCTGTGATTTTTAGTGATCCCACTGTTGCCTCATCTTTGATCTTTTCTTTTGCAGAACAAATCCGCATATTTCCCTCGATGAAGGAAAGATGACGAGCAATGAAGCGATCGACTCGAACAGGCAAGTTTTCATGTTTGAAAAGGCCATGTTTTATGTTTTTGAACTCAGCTTCAACAGTGGCTGAACTTGCTGTGATGCTGGTGCTTTGGAAGAGAGGGACCATTATTCCTGTCCAGAGTGGCGAGTAACTTCCCAGTCTTATTATATGAGGAATAATCTCTGGGAGAAAGTGAATATTATCTCTATCCCCGTGTGCTGCAGCAAGTGACCTGCTCTCCTCACATATTTCTGTTACCCACTGTTGTAGGTCAGTCTGGATCTCATCCACTGAATCCACTCTCTCACTTTCCTCAGTCTGTTCATCTGGAATGATGATGGAGTCTTGAGCAATTCAGGCTTTCAGGTATTTCTTGCACCTTTCTGAAGGAAGAGGGGCTCCAGAACTGTCATCACCTTCTGCCTCACTGAGGGCCACAACAGTGATATCACATAGGAGCTGTTTTGCATGGTCCAAGCATTGTGACTGAAGAAGTTTTGCTAATGACCTGACAAAGAAATCTTTAACACGGTGTGTTTTCTTCTTCAGGCAGTCCCACTGGCATGTCATCCTGATGCAATGCGCAACATCAACCCTGATAAAACAAGGGGGGAGTTTGGCAGACTGGGTTCCAAGAAGGACATGAAATCATTCATTAAGGTAGGACTTCAGATCAGGATGAGGAGTGAAAGCCTTGACCAGAGCTCCCAGAATTGCCAGAGAAAAGTCACTCACAGCTTCCTTTGGCACAGGTGCACCTGCACGAATCCATTCTGTCAATCAGTTTGCGATGGCATTAACATTATGTTTCTCTGATAGCATTTGCACCACTGGGACACCGGGGCATTTGTTTTCTGTCAGAATACCTTGATAAAGGAAGATATGGCCAGATTTGCCATTTGTTGTCAGCAGTTTTTTCATAACTGAACCGGTTGCATCAAAACACACAGTTGGGGGAGATTTTTTTGACAATGTCTTGTAAACATGCATCTGTGTTTGACTCCAGTAGTGACAGAAAAACCTGTCCAGTCCAATATCTGAGATGCTACCACTGTGAGGAACACTATATTTTAATAATTGCAGAGTCACAATGGGGTCCTTATCTCCTAATTCCAAGTCTTTTCTCTCTTGTTTGGCTTTTCGCAGAGTGGCCAAATTTGGAAGGTGGCTTGGCTCAGGATCTCCAACATCCATCAGATCTGCTGCCTTCGCTGACGTCCATACAACTGGTTCCATTCTGCCCTCACACAGCTCTTTAGCGATCTGTTCACGCAGGTTTCCAGACATGAACCGCTTGGAGTGGCCAGTGTGCAGGGAGAAATCTGTATTTTTCATGAAACAGTGGAGCACCATTGGACTATTAATTGCTGACTGTCTGTCACATGACATTTCTAACTGGCCATGTACTTCTTATAGTCGCCTCTAATGTCCAGATAATTATTGGTGACAGTTGGATGGACCTTTGCTCTTCAGAACACAAGTGTACATGTATTGTTGATCTTCTTCCATATAAGATCGTTGATGATATGAGTCAAAGTGCCAGGCTTCAAAATTGTGTATTCCCATTTTTGAGAAGGAGAAAACTTGTCATTGTATTCAACCTTTTCAGGAATAATTTAACCAAGTCCTCAAAAGGTACTTCAAGTTCAAAAGCTTGACAGGAGAAAATCTTGTCCATGAGAAATGCAACGTGAATCTAACTCTCCTTCACTATTACTTTCCAAATTACTTTCCTGATCACAGATTTCCAAAGCTGACCAGATGTTGTGTCTATTTAGCTTCACGAAAGTGCACAGGGCCTTTGCTGACATCTTGTTTTCTAGCTGCTGACTCAGCTCTTTCCAGACTGATGCAGCTGGAGTGGCTATTTTGCCATTTTGGACTATGACCTCTTTTGAGGTGCAAAGAATTGCAAAAATGGAAACCTTGTCTACAGATGACTTTCGAGTAAAAAAGTTTTCTTGGATTTGCAAATTTGTAATTGCTGTATTTTTAAAAATGTTTAACATTGAAAAAAATCCTTTTGATCCAGACAGTTAGCTATATCATGTATTAACTCAGTAACTAAAACCTCAGTATTTTATATGTACACTTACCTTGTTCAGAAATCAGATTTAACACGAGTAGTAATATACCAACACTTTCCACTGACCAACCGATCTTCCAAACAGTTTTCCACCTTTCTTCTTTACATCCTACCCTTTTTTATCTCTACATCTCAGAGGTCAACTGAAACAAGACCCACCTATATAAAAACATCCTAATCAGACACCCTGTATTTTTTCCTCACTACTTTACATCGGCCCTTGAGAGCATAACACTTCGTTCATCAGCACGAGCATTTTACTTTTAATTTAACTAGTTTAGGAGCATTTTACTTTTCTTTAGCGCTTTGAAACACACCGAGGCTAATAGTTTCAAACAGAGTGTCACAAATAACATGTATTCCTTTAGAAATAAACTGTGATACTTCTAAAAAACACATATTCACACATAGCCACACTAGCACTGTATCAACCCCCAATGTTCCTTTAATGCAACTAGCCCTCTAATTATCTACTAGTCACAAACACCCTGTAACAGTAAGACTTGTTGATTACACATAGATGATTTAACTGCATTAGGAACATTTCACATTCTTTAGCGCTCTGAAACACACAGAGGCTAATAGTTTCAAACAGAGTGTCACAAATAATAGGTATTCCTTTAGAAATAAACTGTGATACTTCTAAAAAAAAAAACCCCACATATTCTTTCCTCATCACTAGCCATTTCACCATTTTATTTAAATATCTGAATTTTCGAATGATGATCCAAGCGGAACACAGAGGCTGCTAGTTTTAACGCACCAGAATGCAAATAAAAGCCTGACTATCCTGAGAGCCTTGCTGCAGCGACACCTTTCTTTCACACGGATGCCTGGATGTGCGTTGGAGCTGCCTTTGCTACCCGCACACAGCGTTTCTGACCTACGGGCGCTGCTTATACAACAGAGAAAAGCAACAATACAGCGTGTTTCTCTGCTCCAAGACATCGGGGGGCCTTTCACACGGTAAGCATGTCTGTTATACCCAGTGCATAAATGTCTGTATGTCAGTGCTGATTATTCAAACCCTGTTTAAAATGTGACACATATGTTGTCCGAAAACAAATCCTCTAAATTTGCAAAGTTACTGATTTAAAAATATATTTTCAAATTTTTAGTTGCATGACAAACATATGATTAGGGATGGGTACCGGTGTCCGGTGCCATGATGGCACCGGTTCTGATATAAACGGTAGTAACCAGACGGAAAAGCAGCGCACATTTGGGTGCTTTATTTCGGTGCTTTTTTTTTCCCCTGAGCAAATTCTAGCCAATCATTTTACGTTTCCGAGGATAGTAGGCGGGCCCAGGTGCGTACGTTCTTTTAGAGCAGAGCTACAGATTAAAAATGCCCAAGGACAAGCGGTCAAAAGTCTGGCTGTACTTCGCAGCAAAAGATGCAAACGCAGCAGCCTGCAACAAGTGCTTTAAGCTGATACTGTGATACTGTCAAAGGAGGTAACACCTCGAATCCGATGAAACACCTGGTGACGCATAGCGTTTTTTTTTTAAAGCCGAGAAATGCGCCGTGCACATCTACTGCGGGTGTGGTGCCTGTTATCGGACCCGGACTTACCAACATCCCCCAAAAACCCAAAGAGTAGAGTCCTGGCCCCTAGCCCTGCCACTGTAGAAGAAATGATAACAATGATGATGGCAGCAGCAGCCGTTCTTCTCTGCGTGAGTAGCTTAACGAATTTCCCAGAGGAACCCACCCGAGGGATTAATAAAGTTTTATCTTATCTTATCTATCTTATCTTAACGTTGTTCGTGTGTAATTCACGTTGAGTAGGCTAACCACGTTATTAATGCATGTAAGATGAACTAGCAAACACCGTCGTAGTTACATGCGGCTGTCTTCTTGTTTGATGGCAGATACTCCCTTCACCCTGGCCAAAAAGGCTAAAACAACCAAAGAAAAAGTGGAAAACAGCTAAACATGAGAGGTTTTTGGACAAAGTTTGTGTTTTTTCCATTGTTTAAGCACTGCTTCCAGCCAAGAGTGATACCATATATGCAGAAAAGGCTAACATTGTTATCTTTTTACAAAAAACAGCTGAGCATGAGAGGTTTTTGGACCAATTTTGTGTTCTCCATTCTTTAAGCACTGGTTTGAGCACCGTTTAAGCTCCGGCACCGTTTCAAAAGTACCAGTTTGGCACCGGTATTGGATAAAACCTAAACGATACCCATCCCTATGGATCACCATGGCACATAACATTGGCCATATGATTTATTTATGCAGATGAAAAAAGTGAGTGTGACGTCACTGTGTGTGTGTGTGCTCCAGAGGAGTGTAGGAATGTGTGTAAAAGTAATTGTCTCCAACTGGGAGAGTGGTGATTCTGCAGGTCACCAGCTACTCTAGTGGACACAAAAAGAAACAAATTTACATTGTGGATGAAAAATAATAATAGGAAAAAGGTTTTGTGTTTCTCAGTCAAGAACAACTACAATCTCACTTTCTGTTTTTAAGAAAGGAGAATTCAAAAACCTGAGAGAGGAGATGTGTTGTTTAATCAGTGATGCGAATGATGAAAATCTCTCAGTGTGTCACTTGCAGGTGAAAAGCAGACCTGGATCAATTTTCCACATGCAGCGGTGGAAAGAAAATTATAGGTTAACATCATTGGAAACGTTCAGGCCAAGTTTCTGGCTAAATTATTTACAGCGTCATGTGTCCCTCATCCTAACAAATGAGCTCTCACTCCTCTCTGAAGACAAGGAATGCAGTTAAAAAGAGCAAGAACATGGCAGATAAAGAGACAGCAGCAAAGTCCGATTAGAACCAAAGCGTCATATTGCTGACAGTGTGAAACCTAATGCGATGATAGATTCCACTATCAGCAATGGAAAAAATTGAGGACCTGACTGGACTGATAGGAGTTGACTGAGTTGACTGACTTAATATAAACATGTGAGGTTGCACCTCCACCCAGACATGACAAAAGGGTGGATGCATCTATGTGTGTTTCTCTGTTTTTACAGGAGTAGAAAGATGACAGCAACATCCTAGGTTGCGTGCCGACCTCACCATTTAAATGCCACTTTCTGTGTCTGTGAATTTACCAGCAGTGTGTTATTCATCACCTTGAATTGCTCACAATGAGAGGTCACTGTGAAAAAGTGTGTATATGTATGTGCAGCACTAACATTTACATTACTTTTCCTACAGCAGAGGGTTAATCATGTGATTTAATCATGTGACTTATAGCAGGACACACAACTTGTTAATGTTTTTTTACAGGATTACTGGTTTTTGTGTGAAGGAAACTGTGTTTACAGGTTATGTGTTGGTGATGCTATTACACTATGTTGGAAAAATGTGAATATTACTGTGAGAATGTGTATACAGCGTGAGACAGATACTGTGTTGAAACCGGTGTCACTCCTTTTCACAGCTACGGATGGTTAACTTTATGATCTCTTTACAGCACCTCTGGAATCTCTTGGTCCAGACCTGACGTCCAGGATGCTTCATATGTTTTGCTAATGTTTGTTTTTTCTCTAAGAGTGCTTGTGAAGGATTCAGTACAGACAGACAAGTGATGTTGAAGCAGATGTGCAGTGGTTAGAGGACATTTTTTAATGTTGGGCTCATTATCTGACTACTGTTGAGCTCATAGTGATGAGATGAGTAAGTGAAATTACTTAAGGAAGGTCACTGATTACAATGTGGAATAAACACATGGGATGATCCATGATTTAGAGCAAATTATGGTAATAGTAGTGGTTTAATGGTTTGAGGAAACACTGCATTGACACTTGTCTTTCTGATGCTGAATACTTTTTTACTCTTATGATCTACAAGTGTTTGCAATTGTGAAGTTTGATTTAACTTGCAGATCTTGTTTTCTAGGCAATGATGGTGTGGATGCCGGCTCCAGGCGGAGTTGGAGTTAAACAGACTTAACGTGCAAAACACACTAACATCTTTTCACATAGGTTTACAGGGCTGAAACGAAATTACTCCGGAGGAGAAGCCCCGATGTTGCCTGGGAAATGATTGAATTAATCTTTTTCTGAGTTGACTCATGGGAGTGTCCATGTGTCAAGAGGAGGGGTCCAGATTTAACATGAAACAATGTTTTCTATGTCTTCTTTTTTTTTTTTTTGTACTGTGATATGTGGGATTAACAGGTTATTTACAGGTATTAAACCTACACAGGTGGTGCATCCACGTTCAGATGAGGTTTTTTTGGCCTAGAAGTGAAGTTCACTGAACTGAAAGGAAAATTTGGTTTGATGATGGTTGACATGTTTTCCAAATAGAAGTTTTTCCTCTAGTAAGGAGATACAGGTGCAGCAGAGCATTGCTGGAAGAAATTATCCCAAGGGTGGAATCTCCTGAGAAATCTTCAGAGACCCAGCGAGAAGTAGGGACCATAGCTGACAGCCCAGGCAGGGGTCGAGGTCAAAGGTCATGCTGTTTGGGGACCTACTGGTCATCATGAGAAGATTCTGGAACCACAGCAATGACCATAAAGCTGCATTGGAAGTAGAGCTGTGCCACGGGGCTTTCCAGAGGTAATCACGAGGAGATTGTGGACAACAGATGGACATCTGAAGGATGAGGGGAACGTTCCAAGCTCCAATCGACAGTGCAGAGAGGAAGTTCAAGGATGGCATCATGATTCTGTGAACAGCACAGAAACCAGAAGCTATGGTGGTGACAGGGAATGACTGACAGCAATTTCCTATGAACATAACCTAATGCTGTGTCACTGTGCTATGCATACTTTGACACTCTGAAGAGGGTCTTTCCTTTGTGTCATTGTTGTTGTCATTTGCATCATGAACACCTCTACAAGACTGCTGAAGTGACTCAACAGGTGGGGTTATAACAGCAGTAAAATGATTGAATCCAATACTCTTTCCAAAAAAGGTTTTCTGCAGATATGAAAGGACAATAGAGGAGTCATAAGTATCCCCCCACAGGAAGAAGGCATGAAATGAGGTGATGAAGGTTGATAGAGGCCATAAAACAGGAGTGCTGACAAAGGCCTGCAGCTTTGAAGAAAACTGAAAGCCACACTGACAAACAGCAAAACTAACTGGTATGTTTCTTATACCCATGTCTGCATACATTTGGACTCTGGTCATATGGACAGTCATAGAAACAATTGGAAGAGACATTTATGAAGCTCTGCAGAACTCAAACCACTCTGCATGTGTGATTTACACACCTGGAGGAGATGCACCACAAAGCTGGAATGATTTTACAAATGTTAATTCCTATGTTTGACTATTAACATTCATTTGCTTAGTTGGATGCAGTTTACCTGTGTGGGAGATCAATGAGGAATAGGATAACTGCTAACACATTTATCAACTGTGTAATTTGGGGTGATTTGATAGATGTTGGGTATAAAATGCCTGCACTGAAACTGTCAAACACAAGGTGTTTATAACTGGGAAATTTCTAGCATAAATGCCAAACAGGGTGGAAAATGTTAGGTTTATATTGTTGGATTGTCATTTATGGTTAGAAACATATAATCATATATGCTTAGAGGTATATAATCAATTGTATATTGATAGAGGTTTGATCCTTAGTGGGCTGCAAAGACTCTGTGTGCCTTCCAGAGGGTTCTGGCATGCACACTCATCTTAGGGTTATGAGAGAGGTCGTACCTTCTCTCTCGGATTTATGGTATAGGAGGACACCTACTCTGTATCTCTTTAAGTATAAGAGCCCTTTGTTTAGGTGGACCGCTGGACTCCTGGCACCAGCTTTGGGGAGTCGTTCACAGGGCCACATCTTGACATACACACCCATGTATACACACACACACACACACACACACACATACCTACACTTACACACAGACTGGTACTCTTTGTTCACATGTATGCCTGTGTAAGGCGTCATATGTTAATGAACCTATGCATATTCATGTAACCACAATAAAGAGCAGCGCTACGGGGGAGCTAACTGAGAGTGACTGGGGTGCGAGCAGCAGAGAACGATGCTCGTCACAGTTCTCTCCTTCATGCACGAGCAACACAAAGAGCTCTGGTGACTTGCGTCTTGTTTTTGCCATTGTAGTAGAATTATCTTGGCATTCCAGCAATAGGTCTGTGCTAGATGAACGTATCAGCAACCTTCAAACACGTGTGGAGAATTCATTATTTCTTTGAGAGATTTTTTAGTAAATAACAGAAAAAGAAAGTAAGAGAAAAGCAAAACTTTAATTCTATAAAAGAGTAAAAATTCCACACACATGTAACTCACCACTGTGTGAACATCACAGGGGAGAAATCGTTTCTCTGAGTCAGAGATGAGTGTCAGTAACACAAAAGTAATACTCAGTGTCATGCAGTGACTTTTACACAACCAGATCAGATGAACGAACTCACACTAAAACATTTTGCTGCACTCTTTACACTTATTTCTTTTCTTTCTGCTCTTTTATATATTTTGTAAAACCACAAAAAAAATTTTTATATCAGCAGCAATTTTTCTCAAACTGCTGCATCACAGCTTTCATGCTCTGACCTGCATGTGAAATGAGATAAAAGCTCTTTATCAGTAACTTTTCCAAATTCTATCAGGTTAATGTCTGAACTTTGGAATCAAACACACTCTTAGTTACAAGAAATAACACCACTGTCTGTAACAAAGTGAATCCACCTTAACACCACCTGTGTGTGTGTGACTGCATTACACTCCCACTGCTGGGAACCTGAACAAGAACCAGAACAAAGTCTAAAACAGAAGCTGACAAACAGCTGTACCACAAAGTGACACTTTATTGATAAACTTCACAACAGGTTTCATGTTGTGATCTGTGGAGGTGAAATGACGCAAAACCTGCTTCAGGCAGGATTGAAACACACCTTAGTTAAACAGCAACATTTTTCTCCCCCCTCACGTCACTCAAATGTGACAAACCTGGAAACAGCAAGTTCTTCGTCCTCAGTAAAGAGAGACGCACAGACGATCAGACTGAGTTCAGACCAAACTAGCAGCTTCCTCTGAGTGAGTCCAGCTACAGGAGAGAAAAGTGGAAACTCCAACACTGCTGCTTCAAGCTGCTGACGCTCCACACACTGAATGTGAGTTTGAGCAAAAACACGACTCAAAGGAAGTTTCAGTGAAGGTAGTAGAGGAGGGAGGGGAGCCAGGACTGACTGTACTTCCTGTCTGCTGTTTTCAGCTTCTCTCACAGACTCAATGGCTTCCAGATCAGAGGAGGATCTCTGCTGTCCGGTCTGTCAGGAGGTCTTCAGAGATCCTGTTCTTCTGTCATGTAGCCACAGCTTCTGTAAAGACTGTCTGAAGAGATGGTGGAGAGAGAGACCAACACACGAGTGTCCAGTTTGTAAGAGAAGATCAAGGTCAAAACCACCTTTAAACCGAGCTTTAAAGAACCTGTGTGAGTCGTTCTTACAGGAGAGAGATCAGAGAGCTTCAGAGGCTCTCTGCAGTCTACACTCTGAGAAACTCAAACTCTTCTGTCTGGACCATCGGCAGCCAGTGTGTCACATCTGCAGAGACTCAGAAAAACACACCAATCACAGATTCAGACCCATCGATGAAGCTGCACAACAACACAAGAAGAAACTTCAGGAAACTCTGGAGCCCTTAAAGAAGAAGTTGAAGGTTTGTGAACGAGTTCAAGTGAAGTTTCATCAAACAGCAGAACACATTAAGGTCCAGGCCCGACACACAGAGAGGCAGATTAAGGAGCAGTTTAAGAAGCTTCAGCAGTTTCTAGCAGAGGAAGAGGAGGCCAGACTGGCTGCACTGAGGGAGGAAGAGGAGCAGAAGAGTGGGATGATGAAGGAGAAGATGGAGGCTCTGAGCAGAGAGATAGCAGCTCTTTCAGACACAGTCAGAGCCACAGAGGAGGAGCTGAGAGCTGAAGACGTCTCATTCCTGCACAACTACAAGGCTGCAGTGGAAAGAGTCCAGCGCTGCCCCCTGCTGGATGATCCACAGCTGCCCTCAGGAGCTCTGATAGACCAGGCCAAACACCTGGGCAACCTGACCTTCAACATCTGGAAGAACATGAAGGACATGGTCTCCTACACTCCTCTCATTCTGGACCCAAACACTGCTCATCCAAAACTCATCCTGTCTGAAGATCTGACCAGTGTGAGAGGAGGAGAGGCAGCAGATTCCTGATAATCCAGAGAGGTTTGATTTGTTCTGCTCTGTCCTGGGCTCTGAGGGCTTTAACTCAGGGACTCACAGCTGGGATGTTGATGTAGGAGACAGTACAGTTTGGGTACTGGGTTTGTTAGCAGAGTCTGTGCAGAGGAAGGGAGTTATAGACTCTGGATTATGGACAATAATGTTCTATCAAGATAAATACTCAGCACTCTCACCCTCACCTCCATCAACTGCTCTCTCAGTAGAGAAGCTCCAGAGGATCAGAGTGAATCTGGACTGGAACAGAGGAAAGCTGTCGTTCTCTGATCCTGATACTAACACACACATACACACCTTCACACACACTTTCACACAAAGGATGTTTCCATACATTTTAAGTGCTGGTAAAGTGAAGGTGTTGCCATTGAAGGTGTCAGTGTCAGTGGAGCAGATGAGTTGAGGATGATGATGTTTCTAATGTTGTTTCCTGTCAGTGAATTGAAGCTGTTAAACTGCAGCTGTCCTCCTGCTGCCTCGTTGTTCCAAAGCTCTTTGTTTCTCTTTTAGTTCTCACTGTTTCTTTCTGTTTCTGCTGTCCACCTTTTCACATGGAAAATCATTTCACTGTTTCTCACTGAATGACTCCCCAAACTAGATTTGAAATTCTATCAAGTTTCTAATCATTACAAGTGATTCATGTTTCTATTTGATGTGTGTAAATGGAGATGATTTAGTTTGCTGGGATATGGACTGACATGTGTTGAATGGGAGGAGCAGTTTGTTGTTGTCTTCTTGTCTGTTTATGACAACAATAAATATGTTGTTGAAACAATGATTCATGTTTAACTCCATATATGAAATGTTTCTGATCTTTGAATTCTGTTTGATTAAAGACTTTCTTCATGACACAAATGAGATTTCAGTGTATTAATAGAACTAAATAAGCTCAGAGTTGAAAGGCTGGAGTATTATGTACATGCTTCACTGTCAGTATCTTCAGGGGGATTCAAAGGGAAACATCAAACTGCTGTAATGAGATAAACTAGTTGGGCTGAACACACTTATCTGTAGTTTGTCTCCATCCAGGATCATCAGAATATAATGAACATGTGTGAAGAGCCAAAAAATGCTGCTCCCCTCTCAGCATGATGAGCTCCAGCCTTTGTTAACAGGACAACAGGAAACATGAGACAACTTTCAGAGACAGTAACCAACTGTGGCCACAAGATGGCAGCAGCTGATCTGAGATCCTTTATTGGACAGAACGACTCTGTGACGTCATCAGAGAGACGGCCTTCACTTTGATAGATCTGACGTCATGTCTGCACTGCGATGATGAAAGCTGATAAACACATTGTTATTGATCCATGAAATCACCTCTGTCCTCTCCAGGGGCGATTCTAGGATCAGAGCTTTGGGGGTGGTGAGGATCAAGAGAGTTGCCCAGCCAGGCAAAATAAACTTTACTCGTCACGATGAGACTTCTTCCCTGTCTGTTATTCCCTGCATCCTTAAATGTCTCCAGTTGTCGTAAGTTCTCTCTGACTGTCTCCTTGGTGCATTTAAACCCCTGTTCCTCCCTGTCCTCGTCATCTGTTGTCTTCATCTCCATTAATCGTCATCATGTTATCATCTCTGTGCAAGTCTGCAAATTTCTTTATTAAATCATAAGATTCTTAAATTCATCAAGTCTCTCTCTGCCTGGGTCCTCGTCACAAAACATGACATCACTGGTTTGTACATTTTAACACAATTTAATCCCACATGTGTGAAGGAAACGCAAAACACTGTTTTTAAAGTCTGTAACCAAACCATCAAATCTGATAAAGGTTATTTAAATGCTGCTAAAGAAGAATGGATTGGAATTAAAAAATTACTTAATTACTGAGGGAGAATAATGAATGATGCTCATAGTGAGTAAAAAGTAAACTGAGTGCATTTTTTGGACAGAGATTCACTTTTAATGTGTATGTATAATATAATACAGATACATAAAAATACACTCCAAAAATAGAAGAGCCCTTGATATGTACAAAATATTGATAGAAAAATTATAAAACTGGAGGCAACTTTGCCTATGGTAAAATGTATACAATGTATGTAAAGATCTTTACTGCAGATGCTACTATGGCTCTGCAGATTTTTTTCTTTTATTTTAACCTATGTCGCCTCACCTTGAGGTTGGCAAATCTGTCTATCACATTTTAGTGGTCAACTCTCTCAAGCAGTTTAACAGTTTCTATTTTGCCTGCCACTGTTCCCTGTCTGTTTTCTTACCTGGTTCTTCCTGACCTTCTACTTTCTCCTCATGTTCCCCTCTTTACTCTCTCCCTCTTTGGACTGACAATCATACACAAATAGATTGTATTCAATTAGATGAAAAAATTACATTAATATGAAATAAAAATACTATTGAGATCACTAATAAAAAGTCCTCTCTCAGTGTACTTTCAAACAAAAGGCAAATAATCAAACCACATTTACATCTAATAAAAGATACCTGGTCACTTGATACCTGGCAGTGAAGTGTTTATAAATCAGCTCCGTCAAATTTAATCCAATAGAATAAAATGTAAAACACTAAAGGGCTTTTAATCTGAAACTTTCTCTAGAGCTGTCTGGAGTTTTCACATTAAAATATTCTGGGATTACCAGACTGTCCACATCATGTGTCCTACCAAAACTTTCATCTATTATAACTTTCATCTACAAACATCTCCTCACATTAAACCCAAATATGTCAGAGTCTGCAGTGTGATCATTTAGTGTCGTCTGGAAAAGCTGCAGTGGCTCGAGCCAAAGGTTTATCTTTTGTTTGGTTTTTTTGTTTGGTTTTTTTATACGTGTTTTCTTTCCTTAAACTTTGCTGTGACACATAGTACATCAAAGACAAAAGATGTAGATATACCCCACTTTAAACTTTTTACATTTTGGGAATAAAACAAACAGAAAACCAAAAAAAAAACAAAAAAACACATGCGGAGAGAAGCAACAATGTCCTACATAGAACTCAACAGGAAATAAAACACAGCTCTAAACAGATGAAATTTCAACAAGTGTTGTTGAAGAGGCTTAATAAAATTGGCCCACTCGCACCATAACTTGGCAGAAACATTCTTCTTAAGAGTGTTACGGGTTCGAAATTGAGGATGAGAGTAAAACAATGATAGTCCAGAAGAGGTCGTTCAAACAATTGATTTTAATGAATGCACGCCGCGTGGAGAGGTGCAAACTGCAAAACAGTTGTACATCTCTACCCAAAATACACTCTAGATTGCTTTTATACCATCAGGGTATTGTAACGCCCCTTCTTGCGTTTACAAGCATATAATTTGCATGTACAGAACATTCATGTATTTTAAGAAGTAAATGCAGACACAGAAGTTCCTCCTTGTGGCATACTCTTAAGAATATGGTGATGATCTAAGGCCTTTGAGGTCACCATGGGCTGGACATCCTTCCGTCACCTGTAACTAAGCAAACTCAAATACCACAAGAAGCTGAATACATTCAGGCCTTTGCTCAGCTACTATTTTACTATACCCATATACTCAGCATATGAGTTATGATACATATATATTTAACTCAATCATTTTAAAGTAGTTATAACTGCACCTGTAATAAACATGTTAATATTTGATTATGATAACCCCTATAATATAAATTATAACATAATGCCAGCAGCTTCAATAAACACTTTGATGAAATGATAATTAATGCAATGATAAGATGATGGTTATGTAAAATAATCCATGTAATTCCACAATTCCCTCTTTTGACGTCTTCCAAAGACGTCACTACACCATTCCCAGGTCCACTACCTTCGCTTTGACCCTCTCTCTGCTACCCCTTACTAACCTACTGTGTTCATCTAAGGTTCCTGTCTTTATTCAAAGTTGGTTCACAACATCATATCAGACAAAATGATAAATCCTACTGCCACTTCTGCTTTGTTAAGCTCTTCAGTTAGACTCTGTGCCTGTGTGCCAATGTGTGTGTACATGCGTCTCGACGTTTGATGTCTAAATGTACATTTGGATGTATGTGGACTTGTATGTCTATCGGCATTTATGAGTCAGTAGTTTTTAAGAAAGAAGGCATTAGTGTGTAAAATGTTTCCTGACTATTAACTCCTGATACTGGAGGGACTTTCCTGTTTGCCCAACCTCTTGGGTTTGGCCTTTTACACTTTTACTAAAGAAATTTTTAATAGAGCCCAAAGAGATTTTTATTTTGCTCCTGTGCTTGACAGGATAAGCCAAGTTGTTTTTTGTTTTGTTTTGAAATTTCCCCTTCTGTGTGTGTGTGTGTGCATAAGTAAGGATATGATAATCAACATAAGATCCCTGGTTTGCAAATGATTTTCTGCCCCCGCTGCAGGGCAACATCATGTGGTGGTGAGTCCATGTTGGCTAGTTTAATGCAGATATGTAACAGTTTCTTGATTCCATGGCCCACTCATAGTTGCGCAGTGTCAATATATGTGGGGAGTTCAATACACATTTCTTGGCTAATTATTTTCCCAATAAAAGTGAAATCAAACATTGGATTTGATTTCACTTATATATTATCATGTCCTGGGCTCTATCCATTATATTAACTTTATTCAATCTCAATACTCTTTATGTGTGTGAGCAACGCTTTTAGTTTTATTTAACACAGAGTAAAATACACACCATCCCCATGTCAGCCTAAATCTCTGCTAAAAAGCACACTTCAAAATTTTCTATCTGGATTTACGCCTCTTTTGGCTTCAAGCATATACCTAACATGCAAAAGTTACTGTTAATGCCAGTTAAACAAGTTTCCATTATCTACAGCATTTTGTTTCACCCGGCTCACCCTCACACGTTTCCTGTTCACTTATTGCATATTTATCTTTAAGACCTTTTACCTCAGTAGTTGCTAAGCAGAAACAAAGCAACCTGTGATCCACCTTTACCCTGTAAAATAAACCCCTGTCATGTTTGTGTCTGTAAGCATGTTTTGCTTTCATTCATTACACTCCACGCCATTCCTGCAAGTTAGGAGCTGTAAAGTTGAAAGCTGCCTCAAGTCCAGGCCTTTGGCCTGGCCTATATTTAAATCATGTGTGTTTGTAAGCGTGCATGCAATTAACCTGCTATGTTCTCATCTTCCCTCAACATGTATCACCTGGACACTCTCACCAGTGAAGCTTAAAACCTGTTTGGACGGAACATCAACTCTAAACAAGCACAGTTATGCATTGTGTATAAAATTAACTCAACCTGTAAATGGAGACATCACTGTTATGTCAAACATAAAATAATACTGTACAACACGTTATTAATACAGTCATCCTAAGGCAGATTATATGATAGCATTAAAAGAATCTCCAAATCCCCAATCCCAACCGGTCCTGCTTTTAAATCTTCCCTGACTTTCCCTTCAAATTCTGCTTTCTTAGTACAATAATTAGGTCCTCCTGTTCCCATTGAATCTGCCATATTGATTCCTTCATGTGTAAGTGTCAGATTTCGAGCATCTAAAACTTTACTCAGTCGCTGTTGTGCTAATGACGTCATAGTGAACGCCTGCAAGTTCACCTAAGCCACCACACTATGTGTTGTCAGAACTTTTAATGAGTGTTCTCTCCCTACATGTGCTGTTTCCTATATTATTTTGGCCACCCCTGCTGCATGCTGTGCGCATTTAGGGTGCCTTGCTTCTGTTGGGCTCAACCTTATGTTAACCTACATAAGTACCTGTCTTAAGAGCGACCTCTGCACAGCTCAGACGCCAGTTGCAAGAGCTCTCTAACATTAGAATCATCATCTGTGACTTATATAGTGTTATTTCGGTACTTTATACTTCACACATTTTCAACGTTGTTTATATGGGGAGTTCCTCTTTTTATGTCTATATTTATTAATATGCCTTGTGCACTAAAGCTTCCTGTTTTTCAGTCTGGCTGAGCACTTGTTTGTGATTATAAACTGGCCTCTACAAGCCTTCATAGCAGATACACATTACAAATGCTTCATATATACAGAGAAAAACCCAATGATCTACATTTCACTATTTTGTTCTTTGGTTCAGATTTGGATTCTGTATTGTTCTTTATTTGTTATCATTTATATTCAGATTGTGTTTTTTTTGTTTTTTTTTTGTTTGCTAGTCTTGGTTTGTTATTGTCTGTTTGGGAGCTGACATTGTCTCTATAACTAAACTTCTTTTGGGGGAGTAGCCTCAGGAGAGAAGCTCCAGAGAGGCATCTTCCATGTTAAACACTAAAATATAACAAAAGAGATCTTCTTTTAATATTTCCTTATTATTTTGTCATAAGATAAATCAACCAAATAACTTAAGCTGTGTGACAGCACCTTGCGTTTACGCCAGGCTGTGAGCTGCCCTGAAGCTACACCCCCTTTTACCCCATTTAATTTCTCAATCTTAGTTTAAACTATTCCTGACCTTCTCCTTCTCTCGTCTGATCATCTCAAGTACGTCCTGTACCAAATTTACTTCCTCTTTTCAAGTCCCATATTTAATTACAAGCTCTAAACTCAGAGCTGAAGTTCCCCTTTTCTAATTCTGTATGTTCTACAAGAGAGCAAATCGGTAAACAAGTTTATCATCACAAAGGTTGTTAGGTACAGGTCACATAGACCTTTGCTTATTACCCCTAAAACAGCACATTTCATGTAGCTAATCGCATATATTAACACCCCCCTTTTTGTGACACATCTCATGTGTTACAACTCAAAATCCTTCACTCAGGTTTGGGAATTAAAGCAAAAGTTTACTCCTATCGCATTATGTATAACTGCTCCAGAACTTCAAACCTGTGTGTTAACCAGAACATCACCTGTTATACTCACCCTTCTCCACTTATGATCCCACCTGTGTTATAAAACAAAAGTTAAAACAGAACAATTATCAGTCATGTGTTCAACCTGAGTCCAGTCTTTTCTCAGGGTCCAGTCGGTCCAACCTATGGTCTGCCTGGTCCGTCCATTCACCTGTCCATTCCCACACATTCACTCACACGCATCAACATCCGGTAGTGGTAAACGTCCACACAAATAATCACATTTTTCACTCTCTGCAAACTCAGTTTATTTATATAATCATTTATTTTCTTTTTAGTTGCTTCTAGGAAAATAGTTCTTTATACTTTTGGACTGGATTGGCTCGCTGCAATCCTTTTAGACAGGGACCCACAATCTGACCCATTGTAATTCAAAAAAGGTCACCTTACTTTTTATTCTCCTGAGACTATTGTCGGCGCCGTTATTCATTGTTTTCTTTTGCAGGCCTGCTTAGAACAAAAATGAGAAAAAAGAGAGCTGAGTATTAGCTCATCAAAGTACCAAACAAAATCACCTGACAGGTTTTTTCTTTATAAGTGCACTGTTACAAAACCCCTTAAGCATGTCCATGTTTATTAAAACTCCCTCTTTAAAAATAAAACAACAACCTCAAATATCTTCAACAATCTCTATAAATTTCACCCATAGAACACACCCAAAACGTAAAGAGCTACACCGTTTCGTACACAATATCCCCCTTTAAGCATTTTACCAAACTCACATTCATCTTTAACACATAAGCACGTTCTCACAATATGTCAACACTAATTTACAACCTCTTAACCAATTTTGCACCTCTGAACAATCTACCCCTCCTTTAAGGCCTCAATCACACACACACAGCCAGCTCCTCTGTCGACATTCACACGAGCTCTCAAACTTTTTGCATACTCAGCCATAACTCAACAATTTAACTTGTCAAGAGAAATACTTTTTAAACCTCCTGCCATTATTCAACTATTTCCATTTACTTTCTATACTAATCTCTTGTTTTAATCACTCAGTGCAAAAGCACTGCTAAGTCACTCTTTTTAACCTGCTTTAATCACTTTTTTTTTTTTTTTTTTTTTTTTTTTTGCATACCTTATTTAATTACATATGTTTTTATTCTTAGCCAGGTTTTAATCGCATTAATCTTCATGAGCTTATCTTTATAAGGTTAGTGCATTTTCTGTTTGTATGTGTAATTTCATCAATGTGTCTTTGTGATCCCTGTGATCTTGTAAATGTTTTTTCGCAATGTTTCCGACTCCTCCTGACAGGATGTGTTTTCTGTCTTTGGCTCACCACTGGTCATTCTTAACGACCTTTCCCCCTATGCCTTTGCGCAGCGGCTTTACCTTTTAGTCCCATCTCCTCCAGTGACACCAGGCTCACTTAGGGACCTAGCGAGCAATCGTGACTGTGCCTGCCTTAGGTTGTCCCAGGGTTTCGAGGTGGGATCTTACCCGTCATGGGCTATCCAGCCTTCCATGCTCACCTGATACGGGGGCCGCTGGGCAAGGGTGTTACCAGATCTAGGGGACACACTGGTTCTGTAAATTAAAGGAGTGTAAACTGCGTTCTGTATTTCATGTGTGTATTAACTTTCCAACAACAATTTCACCTGTAACAGTTTGTGTACATGCGTTTTCAATTCATTAATGTAATTATCAGTTCATGTATTTATTTCTCTCGGTATGTCCTTTTTCTAAAACCTGTAATTAATGTCTTTTTATTACTTTTACTTAAACATGCACTCGCTTCATCTTCTCAGAATTTAACTCGTCTGTCTATGTAGTTTTACTAAGTCTTCATCTAAAATAATACACCCTCTTCTCACACACTTTTAAGTATACTAATTTTGCATTTATCAGTTTTTTCTTCATTCACACAATCCTTTCATAATCGTCTCACACACACTGCCTTTTCTCTCAGACTTCCACTTTTTCACTCATTCTCCTATAAATCTCCCTAGTGTTATTAGTATTTATTTACTATTTGATACAGAACTTCCCCCAATGCAGATCAGTCAAAATACGCTTCCCTAAGAGTATTCTACATGCATGCTATAATAAATCAGCAAATTCAGCAAATTTAATCACAACACTTCAACCCTCTAACCATCCTCACCGCACACACATAACTGGAAAACTAAAACCCCACAGTCTTTATTGCTAAAACTCTCTCCTCTCTACTCTGGGTGCACCCTTGTCACCGTGAGCTTCCCTTTTATGGGCATGCATTTCCTGTCCCAGACACACACACGGTTTCCTGTTTCTACAGCTTCTGCAGAGACTTCCTTTTAATTTCAGTCTACAAATAATCAGTAATTCTACTAAATATGCCTTCATTTCACTCACACACATTTTAATAGCGCTCTTTCACACACCAGGACAACTAACACTTCTCCACACACATCACCATTCTTTAGGTCAGTTTTGTAGCATCAGTCACACAATCATTTCTTGAGTGGGTATACTAAGTGCATATACTTATGTGTTTTTAAACAGAAAAATAAACTCAACCTCTCATAACATCACTCAAGGTCAAATATCTTCATAGTCCCAAAAGCAAGCATATTCTTTCCCTAGTCAAAAGTCAAACCGTTACTCACAGTAATTTTAATCTCACAGCCTTTGTGTTTTGAGTCATGGTCAGTGGCCCCTATTTCACAGCAAACACGCACCTCTGTTTCAACCAGCCCTGTCTGACCGTCCGTTATTGGAGTCAACACAAGACTAAACGTAAAGCCAGTCATATCTCTGCTATCTTCTTCCAAAACTCCATGGTCTGTTTCCTCCCTGGAGTGTACAGGTTACATTACAAAACTACATTTGAAAGCCAATCGCACACATGCAAAATGAGACAGACATGTATCCTAAAGTAGTCATCGTATTTAACAACCGTAATGCCAACAAAGTAGAAATAAAAGCAATTCTTCCCTTAAAACACCAATATACGTCGTCCTTCACCCAGGCTCTGCAGTCAGTCATTAGCCACTCATTAGTAAACAGGAAATGTCACTCTAAATAAGTCACAGGCATCTCATTTACATAGACACAGACACACTCTCAAAATAACCAGCCTGCTGCAGTGCCTGTGGCAGACAGAGCCTATATACAAACATAGAAATTATAACACAGAGACGTCTAATAAATTAAATAATATTTACAAGGCCTTAGATTGCATAACCTACAGAATTTAGACAAAATTTTAACTTAACCCTCCAAGGGACAAACTCCCTGAGTTTTTGATAATCAATAACAGTCTCAGTTCCAAACTGTATCTGCTCTAATCCCTAAATATCCTAAGTAAATTTAAAAGCGTCCAACGCCCAGCTCCAAGCTTTATCGCCCAAACAAAGTGCAAACACCGTTCCAAACGGTCAACTGATCCAATCAGTAGCTATTTTGGACCGTCCCCAGTTGTCCACGGTTGCCAACCGAACTATCCCGTCCAACGGAAGATCTTGATCGTCATCAAAAAATTTGGAGCGTCACCTCCGAACTATGCACTTTCCTAGAACCTCCCACAGTTCCGTTCTATAGAAATTTACTTGTATTTTAAAGACATCCTATGAAACCACCAAACCAACTTTATTGATGTCCAAGCCCAGCTTTATATTCAATTATGACTGTATTACCATACACAGTTTCCAAATTACCTATAATCCTAAATTCAGTAGTCCAACTACTTTAAATTCTCTTTCCTTAGCAGTCCAACTGCATTTAAATCCTCGTAGCAGTCCAACTGCTTGTCCTTTACTCAGTACTGTCACTTAACCTTACATTATCATTACTTCAACTTCAATTCTCATGAGATTTTCACCAAAATCAAAAAACAGACCTTTACCAGTAATTTTCAGTGAGTAGACTTTCAATTTTGTCAGAACCAATTCAGCACTGTTTGGAAATAATTCAACAGGTAGTGCCTTACCTTTGAATAAGCCGGCTTATGTCCACTCACTTCGACCACTGACTCGTGTCTGCCTGTTTGAGCACCTTGGACCCTCTCAGTCTCAACCTCCAACTTTCTCCCTCAACCCCGGGCCAATGCACCAAATGTTACGGGTTCGAAATTGAGGATGAGAGTAAAACAATGATAGTCCAGAAGAGGTCGTTCAAACAATTGATTTTAATGAATGCACGCCGCGTGGAGAGGTGCAAACTGCAAAACAGTTGTACATCTCTACCCAAAATACACTCTAGATTGCTTTTATAACATCAGGGTATTGTAACGCCCCTTCTTGCGTTTACAAGCATATAATTTGCATGTACAGAACATTCATGTATTTTAAGAAGTAAATGCAGACACAGAAGTTCCTCCTTGTGGCATACTCTTAAGAATATGGTGATGATCTAAGGCCTTTGAGGTCACCATGGGCTGGACATCCTTCCGTCACCTGTAACTAAGCAAACTCAAATACCACAAGAAGCTGAATACATTCAGGCCTTTGCTCAGCTACTATTTTACTATACCCATATACTCAGCATATGAGTTATGATACATATATATTTAACTCAATCATTTTAAAGTAGTTATAACTGCACCTGTAATAAACATGTTAATATTTGATTATGATAACCCCTATAATATAAATTATAACATAATGCCAGCAGCTTCAATAAACACTTTGATGAAATGATAATTAATGCAATGATAAGATGATGGTTATGTAAAATAATCCATGTAATTCCACAAGAGATATTTAGAATGTAATTGATTCCATTACATAAATCTCAGTCACAATGTCCCTCAAATCTGATATAGTGGGGGCGCGGGAAGGAGCCAGCATCTTGTAACTGCTTTTTTGGTGCTGCCACAAGGATCGTAAAAAAGATATTTGTTTATCATGCCCTGCAGATGATCAGGATCGGTTAGGAATATAGTAGAGAATGGTAAATGGATATTTTTTTGCCTTAAATATGGTGATACGGCTTTGTGCACCTCGTGCCAAAAAGGCTTAATCTTTGAACAATCCCAGAATGTGTGCCAGTACCCCACCTCCTGCACCCCACACCTTCTCCAACAACCGAGGGTACCCGTGTGCCAATGTGTCATCTGGTTCGGTGGTATAAAAAAACGCATCAGACATTTCCAACTGAAATCCTGCCACACATTAGAGTTCGTACATTTCCATATCGATTTACATGCATACATTCTTTAATATAAATAGTGGAACGGGGTCTCCTGGGCAATATTCCCTTGTATAACTTACCAATCATACCCTTAAGTAAGGTGTTTTCGTAAACTTTCCGAAAAATTATTAAAACGGCATCATCTACATATGTTTTGGTGTGTATGTTTAGCTGGAGGTAGTTCCTCAGCTGGTTGTATCTCAAATAGTCTAAATTATTAAGCTGAAAATCCATCTTCCATTGTTCATAATCCTTCACCATTTTGCTATGCATGTGCAGCTAGAAAGTTGTCAACCCCTTTGAAACCCAGTTTTTAAAAATCCCATCTAAGAGGTAGGTCTAAACCCAGGGTCAAATGCGCACAATTGAAAAATCTGAATTATATTATCTAATTTA
Organism: Pelmatolapia mariae; assembly: GCF_036321145.2. Classification (NCBI taxonomy): domain Eukaryota; kingdom Metazoa; phylum Chordata; class Actinopteri; order Cichliformes; family Cichlidae; genus Pelmatolapia; species Pelmatolapia mariae. The sequence goes on along the minus strand of NC_086229.1, from coordinate 17,511,617 downwards.
TATAGTCCTTTTACTTTATCCCAGGTTTTTAACTGAATTTAACTGAGTTAAATTATTGAATCGCTGGATATTGAATTGTAATTTTAAATGGTTTTAAAGCATGTAGAATAGCATATGTAGGCAAGTATATTTGTCCCCTTTTATCAAGAAGCCAAGACAAAAAGGAAAAAGAAAAGAAACAGGTCAGGGTTCGGTGGTTGAATCATCCGTCCCCACCAATGCCAAAACCACATCTACGCCCTTGCTTCCTCCCTCCAGGTAACAAGGGCAAGGGTTTCGTCAGGAACCATGGGTACAAGGAAACGCTGAAAGCCTCTAACATGGCCATTTTCAGTTCCAAAATCGCCCCTCACAACCCTAGGCCAGCCCTTTGAACACTAGCCTGTGTAGCCTGATAAGTTTGTTGTATGTCACTAAATGACTACACTTTACATTCCAGATTAGACAATTACTCATTTGTTCATGGTTTAAGAAACTTATGTGAACAACAATATAATGGTGGACTCTGCAGATGTTTATCTCATGCAAGTCAGTTTTTCCTTGGTTTTGCAATTGAGCAGACTCAAACTGATGTTTCTGAAATATTCATATTATCAAATGTTTCAGAAGCATGCACTCATTTTCAGAGATATTGGTTCTGTGGAATTTGTTGCAATTGTAAACGAAGACAAATACAAGAGTTTGATGTCTTAGTTGTTATAAACTGATCTTTACTGTCACTTATCAAAGGTTTTGTACTATTTTAATATTTCACATTTTATGCTAACAGAGCACAATGAAGTTTAAAAATTTTGCAAATGTAAAGAATAACTTTTCTAAAATAGCAAGTGTCCCGTTGATACATTACATTAATGCAGACTTTATGTTGTTACTTCACAAGAATCACTACTGCTCCTAGAGTATTGGTCAGAATTTAATCTTCACCCAAACTGGGCTCAAGACCAAGTTCAAATTTATTGTTTCACAGGGAGTAGCCTTTGAGTTTTGATGGATTGTGAGCCTGATGAGCTACGTCGCTGATTTTTCTGTTTCTCAGATGACTAAGATGGCAGAATAAATGGTGAATGTTGGGTGCTCATGAGTAATTGTCTTGTCAAACAAACTTTCTGGATGAAATGATCAGATAGACTTTAATGGAATCTGTGGGGGGGGGGGGGTTTCTGTAAACAACAGAAAATTAATTTAAAGGAATGTAGATATTTAAACCTGAGATCTAAGATAAACCTAACAGGTAGTTTTGGTGAAATGGATGTTAGAAAGCTAAAAACAAAAAAAAATTAAGATGTTTAATACACATTTTTCTTTACATCCAGTCAATCAACTCTGATAATTAAAATGAAACTGATTTACAAGTTCACTCAGCTACCTTAACGAGCTCAGTTAATTAAAAAACTTAAATCAACTTAGCTAACAGATTATGTTAGTTAAGCTGAAATAGATCCCTAAGTTGAAAGAACTACTAAAGTATTTGAATTAACTAAAAAAACTGTCAACTGAACTAGGACAAGAGTTTAAACAATAGATTATTTTAATTTAGCTGAAAGGGTTTTCCCAAGTAAAAATGAGAATTAAAGGACTTGAACTCGGTGAGAACTGTGAGGAGGCGCTATCTAACCTCTGAAGTGGCTGCAAATTTTACCAGGGTTTTAGACGAATACCCCCCTGTGATTTTACCTGTACCCTGTGATTTTACTTTTAATCATTTTAACCTCAAACTGAAGAAAAGCCTTGACTCCGTTGCTCCACTCACCACCAAAAAGATTAACGTAAAACATGTATCACCCTGGAGAAACGAAGAAGTCAAAAAACTCAAAAGAAATTGCAGGGCAGCAGAAAGGAGATGGAGGAAAAATAAAAAATGTAAATACTGTGCGAGCAACTTAAAATTTACAATAATACACTAAGGAATTCAAGAAATTCATACTTCGCCAAAATAATCAGTAATAACAAAAATAATCCCAAGGTCCTCTTCTCCACCACAGATCACTTATTTAACCCTGATTTTAACAGCTCCCAAAGAACCCCCACAGACTCACTCTGTGAGCAGTTTGCAGACCACTTCAGGGGAAAAATCAACACCATCAGATGTGATATTTTATCTTCTCGTGTTATGATTTTAAACACATCTGAGGGCTCGATTGTACCTGAGGAGACACTGGACAGCTTTGTCCTGGTTAATGCTGAGAACCTTAAGAAAGTTTTCTCCACAGTGAGACCCACCACATGTCTTTTAGATCCAATCCCCTCTCCACTTTTTAAAACACTTTATGGATTTTTTGAAGCTGAGCTTTTATACATGATGAATTGCTCTCTTCAGTTGGGTGTCTTCCCTGCTGCCTTTAAAACGGCGGTGGTGAGGCCCCTTCTGAAAAAGAGCAATTTGGATTGCAATGATTTTAATAACTACAGACCTGTATCCAACTTACCATTTTTAAGTAAAATTTTAGAAAAACTTGTTTTTACTCAGATTAATGACTTTTTGAATGATAAACAGATCCTAGAAATATTTCAGTCTGGATTTAGGGTGAACCACAGCACAGAGACCGCTCTCCTAAAGGTTTTAAATGATATTAGATGTAACTGGGACTCCCAAAAGCTCTCAGTCCTGGTGCTACTGGATCTAAGCACAGCTTTTCATACAGTAGACCACGCTATACTTTTAAACAGACTGAAACACATGGTGGGCCTCTCTGGTGCTGTACACAACTGGTTCACTTCCTATCTCTCAGACAGAACTTTTATGGTGAGTATGGATACATGCTCCTCTAAGATCCATAAAATGCCATGTGGTGTGCCTCAAGGGTCGGTTTTAGGCCCTGTACTTTTTAATTTGTATATGCTCCCTCTTGGCGGTGTCATCAGGAGGCATGGAGTGAACTTCCACAGTTACGCTGATGATACTCAGCTGTATATCTCCGTGTCTCCTGATGACACCAGACCAATGGATGCCCTTTTTAACTGTATTCTAGATATAAAATCTTGGATGGCAGAAAACCTTTTACAGCTTAACCAGGACAAAACTGAAGTTTTAATCATCGGTCCTGAGGCTCAAAGAGAGAAACTCTTGTCTAAATTACAGGCATTTTCACTATGCCCTTGTCACGGTTCTGGGTCGGTTCGACCCAGCCTTTTGGAGTTGTTATGTTTTGATTTTGAATGATGGATTATTTCTGTGTACTGGTGATGGTGGTGATGATTATGATGATGATAGATTATTATTAGAGTTCCTTATGTTTTGGTTTATTTTGCATCTTGGAGTGTTTTGGGGTTGTCTGGTGTCTTGATTATTTGTGATATGTTATATTACTGCAATTCTGGTTTAGGGGTTTTGTTCGCAGGTTTTATGTTCTCATGTTTTGTGTGGGTTTAGTTCCATGCGTCTCTCAGTGTCGAGTCTGCGTCTTTGTGTAGTGTTCTTCACTTCTGCAAAACTCTGCAGCTCGTGTGCTGACGAAGACCAGAGGGCGGGCCCACATTACACCGGTTTCAGGATCGATTTTAAAGTTCTTTTATTGGTTTTTAAATGTCTTAATGGTCTTGGGCCTTCTTATCTTTCAGATCTGCTTTTATCATATGAACCCTCGCGGACCCTGAGGTCCTCTGGTACTGGCCTTTTGATTGTCCCTAAAGTCACTACACATACTCACGGAGAGGCAGCTTTTCAGTGGTATGGTCCTCGACTGTGGAACAGCCTGCTGGAGGAGCTCAGGGCCGCAGAGAACGTTCATGTTTTTAAGAACAGGCTCAAGACCCACCTTTTTAATTTAGCTTTTAACTAACGTTTATTTATTTTATGCTTATTTATTTTATCCTGTTATTCTATTATATTATTAAATTAGTTTTACCTAATATGTATTGATTGTATTCTTATTCATTTTTTATTTTCTTACTCTGTTTATACTTATATTTATATTGTATCCCACTCTTATCTATTTATCTTTTTATCCTGTTTATATTCTTATTAGGTCATATCTCCAGTGTTTCCTCGGAGGGGGCTCTCTGCACCGGGGCTGTGATAGACCGTGGCTGCTGGGGCCCTGTGGGTCCTCTGAGCCTGGCTGGGGGGCTTCTCTGCCTCCCTCCTGCTGTGTGCCCAGCCTGGAGGCTGCGGTCTGTGACCGGCTCCCGGTGTAGACGGCTCCCTGTGATAGTGTTTCCTCACTTGGCTAATGCGTACCCAGCCCAATTTTACTCTTTAAGTGTGTGTGTGTGTGTGTGTGTGTGTGATGGGGGGGGGGTATCGTTGACGGTTTATGTTAATGAGAGTGTGGGGAGTGAGTGGGAGGGTGGGGTGGGCTGCTTTTAACCATGTAAAGCACTTTGTGCTACAGTTTTTTTTGTATGAAAAGTGCTTTATAAATAAAGATTGATTGATTGATTGAACTGACTAACAAATCTCAGCCAAATAAACTAAGACAAAAGTTTAGACAACATGTGATTTTTCATTAAGATAACAATTGGTTGTGTTATAAGAACAAACTCTATTTCTTGACTTAACTTAAAATTTTAAGGCAGCTCTGTACCTGATATTTTTAAGTTGAAACAACAATTATATTTTACAGTGTGGAGACTTAAGGTATGGAGACTGAAGATACGTGAGTTCGGTGAGTTCGTTGGCCATATCTGTATGTGGCCTTGAACATTTCTACTTTCATTTGTGCAACTTCCTCTTTATGGTTTCAATCATACTCCTCATGTCACACACACACTAAGTTTAAATGAAGCTAAACACTATGAGAGTACAGACAGTAATAGAAGAATACAAGTTTCCTTTAACAGAAGCTTAAAGTAGTTTTTAGAATAGTGAATTAGAAGTGCTCTTGTACAGATTGATCAAAACAAGTGATTACTGTAGAAAGAAATAAAATAATTCAATAAGGTGGTAATGTTTAAATATGCATTTCCCTTGTCACGGTAACTTCTTGAGATATGACTCAGTATGCAAATTAGTTCAATGACTGGGGACAGGAAAAGAAAAAAGAGGAACTTGTGTTTCCTGTCTAATTGTATGCAAGAAGCTTGCACTGAAAGAGACCCTGTGACTGTGTGAGCAGAGAGGCTTGGTAACATACAGGATGATTAAGTAAAGTGGTCAGGTCTGCTATTACGTGCAGTAGTCCAGATTTGGAAAAGAAATTTAGAATTTATTGATGATAGATTGTTATAATGTGTTTCGAAAGGGCCTAATGAGAATATCAATGGTGTGCAAACTGTGTGGCTTTTAACAAGATTTTCTGTGTATTTAGCAGGTGAAATTATGCCAGTTGACTTCAGAGTGTCAGGACCCTGAAGAACCTGAGGCAAAACTTTTCTGTGATTAAGATTTTTGGGGTTGTTGTTTGAGTGATGGGCTGATTCTGTCAGTTAGGTTTGGCTGTTTTCTTATTTTAATAGAGGGAGTTTTATTAATCAAGGACATGGTTAGAACTGGGCCCTTTAAAATCGTGACAGTGCACTTAGAGAAAACCTATCAGGTGATTTTGTTTTGTGCTTTTGTGAGCTAATAATCAGCTCTCAAGAGTGAATTAACAGCACTGTAAAAAAACAAATATATGGTGACCTTTTCCAGATTACAATGGGCTGAGGAAAAGGCTACCTGTGGGGACCTGATCAGGTTGTAAGTCCCTGTCTAAAAGGATTGCAGTCAATCCAGTCCAAGAGCATAAAGAACTATTTTACTAAAAAAACAAAACAAAATAAAACAAATGAATGAGCTCATGTTGCTGAGGGTGGAGAATCTGATTATTTGTGCGGGAGTCTCCACTATCAGCATTATCTGGTGTGAATGCGTGTGAGTGAATGTGTGTGGATGGACTGACTGGACAATGAGATAAAGACTGGACCAAGAGTAGGATGAATAAATGTTGACAAACTATTCACCACGCTGGCAAGAGAAAGGGGATGCTTTGCTTTGCTTTGTTTTGCTTTTGCCATGAGCAGGAGGAGCGGAAGACTTAATTCTGGGGATGCTGATTTTGGGTGGCTGATGTTTGCTTTGAGAAAATTCTGTTTTATTGACTGGGCGTAGATTATGGTAGTACATTATATAGTGGGGAAAATACCAAATGCTAAAAGGGAAAATGTCGGATGTTACTCGTGTTACTATTAACAAAAGCAGGCCACTGTAGAAGTAAATTAAATTTGATAGAAGAAAATAATTACAACCAAAGTAATATTCATGAGTCAAATAGGGGATCGCTAGACTTTTCATATAAAATGCAATTATAGAATAACAAAGGTTTTTATGAAAGCATATATATTTTGGGTGAGTGTGATAAAGTAAAATAAAATGTACCATGACATGAAGAGGAGCAAGAAACCAAAGGGAGAAAAATCCTGACGGTGGATTACCCTAGGTTGAAGCCTGAGGACCTGATTGAGCGTGCCACCGGCTTCAGTGACAGTAACCTCTGGCTGGACTGGGTGGCTTGAAATGCTAAAGAACAAGATGTATCTGACTGTGTTGCCGGTGCTTCAGCTAGACCACGTTTGTTCACGGAACCCGAACCACTGTGTCCAGAGGACAAGTGGGGCTATGACTGTATGTTGCGGTTGCCTAGGGAAGCGGTGAGTACTGGCAACTGCACTCTTTTATCAAGCTTATTTCCTCAAATCCACAAGCAGACACAAGTAGGACTATTCATGCCCAAACAAAACAACTACACATGCTTTAAATTCAAAACGGATATGGTAAAGTACAAGATGGAGAGACTGACCCAAGTTGGTGCTCTGTCACACTCACAGGCAGAACCATAAAAAATGTAAGCAACACAAACACTTTAATTGGAACATGGGCAAGAGGTGGGCTCTATTATTATTGTGGATGTAACATCCTTTTGGTTCGTGCCCATATGGGAAGTGAAGGGACGTGTGCAATGGTGCGAATAGGAGCTCCACTTATGCTAATTGGGAACAAAGTAAAAGCCATACCACAACGCAACACATGCACACTGGCGGCCAGACGTAAGAGACACATTTTGGCAAAAAGAGGGACACAGGGGATACATGCTTATGACCCTAGAATGAACTCATCTCACTGGATTGACTCAATAGGAGTGCCCAGGGGAGTTCCAAATGAGTATAAACTAGTGGACCAAATAGCTTGAGGATTTGAAAGTATGTTCATATGGATAACTCAAAATAAGAATGTTGATTGCATAAATTTTGTTCATTATAATGTGCTGAGACTCTCTAACCTAACCAGAGACGCCATGGAGGGGTTCGCAGAACAGCTTGGTCCGACCTAGCTGATGGGAGTGCAAAATCGAATGGCCCTTGACATGTTGTTGGCGGAGAAAGGGGGCATGTGTGCCATGTTTGGAGACCTGTTTTGTACCTTTATCCCAAACAAGACTGCTGGAGATTGCTCAGTAACCCAAGCTCTGGAGGGGCTGAAAACTCTGTCTAAAACCATGCATGAACACTAGGGAATTGACAATCTGCTGGACAGGTGGATGACAGGTGTTTGGGAAATGGAAGGGGTTTTTCATGTCTGTAATGTTTTCTACTGACGCTTTTTTCGGGATGCTGGTCACCTGTGGTTGTTGTCTCATTCCTTGCGCCAGAGGACTGCTGGAAAGGGTAATAACGAGGGCAGTGGACCCCGGAACGGTAGTTCCGGTGACCATGATGCCATTGATGGACTTAGAGGCAGCTGAATGGGCCGAAGAGTGACACAACACGAGTTGTGGTGACCTTTCTTCCAAAAGGTCAAGAGAGGGGAAATGTGGGAATAAAGAACTTATTTTACTGCTAAAATATAGCCTTAATCATCAGTGTTGGGGAGTAACGGAATACATGTACCGCCGTTACGTATTCAGAATACAAAATATGAGTAACTGTATTCCGTTACAGTTACCGTTTAAAAAGGTGGTATTCAGAATACAGTTACTTTGGTGAAATAAATGGAATACACGGCGGTACTTCCCTATTTCATATTGTCGCGGGTCAGGACTGTTTGGGTTTGTTTGACAGCTACGTTCTGTTGTTCCAGGCGGCAGCGTTACGGTTGCCATGGTTACAGGGTGACGCGCTCTCTCTCTGCGTGTTTCCTGGGTGAGAGAGCACTTTTTTGTTGTTGTTGTTGTGCTAAGCTAATAGACAGAATGCTACAGGCATAGCTCTAAAGCATGTAGCCTGATGGGCAGTGTAGTCCGTGCTGCAGGGAGAATGGACTGCCATACACGTTATGTGTCTGTGAGCGAGGGAGGGAGAGAAAGGAAAAGTCCGAGCTGTCACGGAGCAAAAACGGGAGCTGGAAGCATGTAAATACAATAATAACCACTGCAGCCAAGAAGAGTGCCTGAGGAGCCCATTTGTAAGTAAGCTATTAAGACTCAACTGTACACTGTGTTCGTGTTTTCCTCCGGAAACAATAAGTTTCGTTGGAGCAGCCTTTCAACGCCTCTCTCTGTCTCCCACAAGCAAAGTTGACCCAGACAACAAAGTAAAGCTAGTTTTCGGCTACCAGCCCGACACTAACCCGAGGTATTAGCCAGAGGTCCCTTTACTACGTTTCGGACCTTCAGTAACAGTAATAAACCACAGCAATAGTACATTCACGTAGTTGTAAACGGCATGATAATATATTAAGTAATCCAAAGTATTCAGAATACGTTACCCTCATTGAGTAACGTAACGGAATATGTTACAGAATACATTTTGGGGCATGTATTCAGTATTTTGTAGTGGAATACATTTTAAAAGTAACCTTCCCAACACTGTTAATCATTAACATTGTGTTAAAATGTTTATTAAAGCTACTGGCATTGGATTACAATTTTTATTACAGGTGCAACCATAATCATTGTGTACACACATTGCATGTCGTGCTCATTAAAAGAGTTAAGCACTCAGCCCTAAGAACGTCAAAAGCGTCGTTCAGCGTGACTGTCTAAACTGATATACTGCAGGGATGGCGTGGAGTGTAGTGAATGAATGCATAAAATGCTTATATACACAAACATCACATAGATTTATTTTCCAGGGTAAAGGTGAAAGACATCTTGCAGGGCTCTAGACTAACTTTTTGCCATAGGCGCACCGGTACGCCTAACTTTAAAAATTTAGGCGTACCGGCACAAAAGTAAGGCGCACTCAAATTTTTCAACCACATTGCTTAACACCGCAGTTTTACATGTGCACTTTCTTTGGGGGGAAGTCCATACAGACAATATTCCTTTCTAAATTATTAACTAACAAACTTGTGCTTAAATTGCTTTGTCAATATTGTAGAAAATGTTAAACTTAATCATCATCTTGGCTCCTCTGACGACCTATTTGCTGCTGCTGAAAGGCAGTGGGGAGAGGGGGACACTTGGGCAGTGCATTTATTGCAGCATATAATGTGTTTTCTGGATACACTGCTGCTTTTTCAGCATTCAAAGATTGATGGCACTGTGTCAGAGCTGGCTATCAATTTCAGACGGATCATTCCTTAACTTAACACAAAAGTTAGCAATAGTTCTTTTCCTATTACAGCTACATCCACTTCTGTAAGGCCTAGGCTGCTCCCTAGGGCTGGGTATCATCACTGATTTCTATAATCCATTCGATTCCAGTTCTCAAAGTCCTGATTCGATTCAATTTAGCCTCAGACAGTCAGAAATATTATAATTCTGATCATTTATCAGTACTGATACACATGAGACTTCATCAGGATTGTGAACATCACAGTAGATGCCTTTGTGTCAAAGTAACTGACAATAAAACACAGAAAAACATGAAGGAGATTTTCCTGGTCTGGCGTTTTATATATTACAATATTCTGCAATTTTGCATAATTTCAAGAAGTTTAAATTTCTTCAGTATTGAACAGCAGAAATTAGGCTTTCTTGTCCGAGGTCATTTAAGTGAAAAAAAGAAAAAGAAAAGAAAAAGACAGCGGCCGACAGCGCTGTAAACAACGGTAGACTGGTGGGTAATAAGAGAATAAATAATGCAGAAACCAGAGATTTGAGACGGGAAACTGTTCTTGAAGTACAGAGAGAGAGAGAGAGAGAGAGAGAGCGGGAGCTGTGCATGAAGTGGGATTTTTATCGTGGTGGAAGCAAAACAGCAAAAGTCAGAGGGAATTCATGACGAGATTAAATGTGAAGCACAGTTTGCTGCTTCTTTTGCTGCTGGCTCGGCAAATTTTGGTTGGAGAGACAAAACCTGCAGCTCAGAAACAGCGCAAAAAAGACGGAAACACAGCGCGGACCCGACGCATCAGAATCGCTAAGCTCCGACAGCGTGTCCGTGTTCAGGCCGTGGGGTGAGAAAGCCGAGAAAGACAAAGCTGATTCTGATGCGTCGGGTCGCTCTGTGTTTACGTCTTCGTGTGGAATCCGTTAATGAATTGATATCGCTTTATTCAAGCTACTCACATCTCTCTTCCACCTGCACTTTCAACTGGACCACGGCCAATCAGAGAGGTCCCACCCCTGACTCTCTGATTGGTTTAGTCCACGATAGGGGCATAATGTGTGTCTGTTATTGACCGCACGGAGAGTTGCAGAGATTTCTTTTTTTTTTTTTTTTTTTTTTTTTTGTTACCCGTAAATATTTGGTCGCACCGGTGCAACCAAATATTTTTTTTTTAGTCGCACCACTGAAAAATTTGGTCGCATTTGTGACCAAATTGGTCGCACTCTAGAGCCCTGTCTTGCTTAGCAACTTGTGATGCACAAGGTGTTAAAGTATGCCATGAATAAGTCAACAGGAAACGTGTCCCCCACACGTTTCCTGTTGACTTGAGACGGTTGAAACAAAAATGTTGCAGATAACGGAAAACTTGTCTAACTGTCATTAACTGTAACTTTTGCATGTTGTGTATCTTCTTGCAGCAAAAAGAGGCGTAAATCCTGATAGACAAAAATTTTGGAGTGTGCTTTCTAGCGGGGATTTATCCTGATATGGTGATAGTAAAGATTAAGTGAAGTTAATATAAAGGATAGAGCCCAGAACATGATATTTTCAACCAACTTTCAATAAGTAAGAGAACAATAGATGAACACAGTACATTAGTGAGGTGTAGCAGAGAGGCGTTTTGTTTTCCATCCTTTACAGGAGAAGATTTCAGGACCACAGCGACCACAGGGGTGGCGAGAATCCTGGAAGCCCCAGACCGAATGGAACCAACCAGAGAAAGGGGGACCCAAAAAGAAGAACAGAGCACAGAGAACCAGAGTCCCTGAAAATGTGTTGTTTAGGAGACTAAAAGCTTGTTAGATACAGGTTAAATCTGACCATAGAAATAATAAAGAGCAATGATAGGGACTTTAGTAATAGCTCGCAGGACTTCTATGTTATGTAAATTGCCCAAAAATAGTGTTAAGGCCAGATAGGCGCTAGCCCTGAAGGGGGTGGGAAACAGGGTAAAATTTTAAAGAGGAAACAGGCTAACTTTATAGAGGCTGTTTCCAGAGAGTGACAAAAGTAATGTAGGACCTTTTACCAGGAAAAAGCTAATTGTATCTGTTTAGATTTTACAGTGTGCACTGAGAGAAGTCAGGAATAGTTTGAAACTGGGTGAAAAAGGGGTTGTAGGAAGTAGAAAAGGAAAAATCAGGAATTATGTCGTGTTTCTTTCAGACAGAGCCTTTCATACTGTGGCACCAAGGCTGTGGAACAGTCTGCCTCCACAACTACATTTAGTCGACTCTGTGGATTCTTTAAAAAGCTGTTCAAATGTTTCTGTTTTACAGGCTTTCTAATGAGAAACATTTTATTGAATTATTTCTTTATTTTGAAAGTACCTGTTTATTTTACTGTCTTATTGAATTTTTATGTTTCACTTAATGTTCATGTTTATTTGAGCCTTTTGTGTGAAGCGCTTTGTGACCGCTGTGAAAAGTGCTTAATAAATAAACTTTAATTAGTTGTCTCTGAATATCAATCAATCAATAATCAAACAGTGAGTTTGCGCGTTTGAGTTTGTGTGTTTCAAAGATGGAGGCCACGCTGCTCTCAGAGGACTGTGTGTGGTTGTGGTAAACGTGTGAGCTGCTGCTGCTTCTTCCTCACATGTTTGATATGTTTCATATTTCCAGCTGATGCTGATCCAATAACCTTAACATTACAGAACATCCTTTGGTTCTTCTTCTGTTCCTCTGAAACTTCCTGTGTGGTGCCTTTCAAATTAAAAGCCCTCCCTGACTGTAAAGACTGGACTGTGCTGCAGCTGGTGGAAACAGTGTGTAGGTGTGTTGTGTTTGATGGAGGACTGAAGTGTGTGTCCAGCTGAGCTCTCTGTGTGCTCATATATACAGATGCTGATAAACACATGTTTGTATTTGGACCCTGTTACTGATCAGGACCTGCTGTGTGTTTCCTGTCCACAGGTCTACAAAGAGTCGCACTTCCTGCTGTGGTTCAGATGTTCAGCGTGTTGCTTTGTTTCTCACATGTTGGCTCCACGGTCTCTGCTGCTGTGGGCTGATGTCATGCAGCAATACAGCTGCTGAACATCTGGCCTTGTTTTGCTCCATAAGCAGATATTTGACATTTAAAAATATTTTGTATTGCCAGCAATTTTTCTCAAACCGCTGCTTCACAGCTTTCATACTCTGACCTTCCTGTGAAATGAGATAAAAGCTCTTTATTAGTAACTTTTACAACTTCTGGCTGGTTAATGTCTGAACGTTGGAATGAAACACACCCTTAGTTACAGGAAATAACACAACTGATTCTTCTGAGACTCACACTTATCGTTGGACAAAACTAGCAGCTTCCTCTGAGTGAGTCCAGCTACGGGAGAGAAAAGTGGAAACTCCAACACTGCTGTTTCAAGCTGCTGACGCTCCACACACTGAATGTGAGTTTGAGCAAAAACACGAATCAAAGGAAGTTTCAGTGAAGGTAGTAGAGGAGGGAGGGGAGCCAGGACTGACTGTACTTCTTGTCTGCTGTTTTCAGCTTCACTCACAGACTCAATGGCTTCCAGATCAGAGGAGGATCTCTGCTGTCCGGTCTGTCAGGAGGTCTTCAGAGATCCTGTTCTTCTGTCATGTAGCCACAGCTTCTGTAAAGACTGTCTGAAGAGATGGTGGAGAGAGAGGCCAACACACGAGTGTCCAGTTTGTAAGGAAATATCAGTGAATGATCCACCTTTAAACCGAGCATTAATGAACCTGTGTGAGTCGTTCTTACTGGAGAGAGCTTCAGAGACTCTCTGCAGTCTGCACTCTGAGAAACTCAAACTCTTCTGTCTGGACCATCAGCAGCCAGTGTGTCTCGTCTGCAGAGACTCAGAAAAACACACCAATCACAGATTCAGACCCATCAATGAAGCTGCACAACAACACAAGAAGGAACTTCAGGAAACTCTGGAGCCCTTAAAGAAGAAGTTAAAGGTTTGTGAAGAAGTTCAAGTGAAGTTTGATCAAACAGCAGAACACATTAAGGTCCAGGCCCGACACACAGAGAGGCAGATTAAGGAGCAGTTTAAGAAGATTCACCAGTTTCTAGCAGAGGAAGAGGAGGCCAGGCTGACTGCACTGAGGGAGGAAGAGGAGCAGAAGAGTGGGATGATGAAGGAGAAGATGGAGGCTCTGAGCAGAGAGATAGCAGCTCTTTCAGACACAGTCAGAGCCACAGAGGAGGAGCTGAGAGCTGAAGACGTCTCATTCCTGCACAACTACAAGGCTGCAGTGGAAAGAGTCCAGCGCTGCCCCCTGCTGGATGATCCACAGCTGCCCTCAGGAGCTCTGATAGACCAGGCCAAACACCTGGGCAACCTGACCTTCAACATCTGGAACAACATGAAGGACATGGTCTCCTACACTCCTGTTATTCTGGACCCAAACACTGCTCATCCAAACCTCATCCTGTCTGAAGATCTGACCAGTGTGAGAGGAGGAGAGAGGCGGCAGCTTCCTGATACTCCAGAGAGGTTTGACTATTATAAATCTGTCCTGGGCTCTGAGGGCTTTAACTCAGGGACTCACAGCTGGGATGTTGATTTTGGAGACAGTACATGGTGGAGACTGGGTGTGTTTGCAGAGTCTGTGAAGAGGAAGGGAAGCATAAAGTCTGGATTGTGGGGAATACGGTTCTATGAAGGTAAATACTCAGCAGGTTCTCCATCAGCTTCTCTCACTGCTCTCTCAGTTCAGAAGAAGCTCCAGAGGATCAGACTGAATCTGGACTGGAACAGAGGAAAGCTGTCGTTCTCTGATCCTGATACTAACACACACATACACACCTTCACACACACTTTCACTCACAGGATGTTTCCATACATTTACACTGTTGATGAAGTGAAGGTGTGTCCGTTGAAGGTGTCAGTGTCAGTGGTGCAGATGAGTTGAGGATGATGATGTTTCTAATGTTGTTTCCTGTCAGTGAATTGAAGCTGTTAAACTGCAGCTGTCCTCCTGCTGCCTCGTTGTTCCAGAGCTCTTTGTTTCTCTTTTAGTTCTCACTGTTTCTTTCTGTTTCTGCTGTCCACCTTTTCACATGGAAAATCATTTCACTGTTTCTCACTGAATGACTCCCCAAACTAGATTTGAAATTCTATCAAGTTTCTAATCATTACAAGTGATTCATGTTTCTATTTGATGTGTGTAAATGGAGATGATTTAGTTTGCTGGGATATGGACTGACATGTGTTGAATGGGAGGAGCAGTTTGTTGTTGTCTTCTTGTCTGTTTATGACAACAATAAATATGTTGTTGAAACAATGATTCATGTTTAACTCCATATATGAAATGTTTCTGATCTTTGAATTCTGTTTGATTAAAGACTTTCTTCATGACACAAATGAGATTTCAGTGTATTAATGGAACTAAATAAGCTCAGAGTTGAAAGGCTGGAGTATTATGTACGTGCTTCACTGTCAGTATCTTCAGGGGGATTCAAAGGGAAACATCAAACTGCTGTAATGAGATAAACTAGTTGGGCTGAACACACTTATCTGTAATTTGGCCACAAGATGGCAGCAGCTGATCTGAGATCCTTTATTGGACAGAACGACTCTGCTCTGTAACGTCATCAGAGAGACGGCCTTCACTTTGATAGATCTGACGTCATGTCTGCACTGCGATGATGAAAGCTGATAAACACATTGTTATTGATCCATGAAATCACCTCTGTCCTCTCAAGTGTAGCTGTTTACAGAGCTAAAGAAGTCCTTCATCATCAAAACAGAAAAACATGGATTTTCTGTATTAAGTGACGTCATCCTCACTCTAACCTCTTACATACATTCTGTTCAGTTTTCCTGCTGTAAGAAATAAACTGTGTGCAAATATAAATGCAGGGAAACATCCATTAATCACAGGTGAGCCGTTTGTTTCTGACTCACATTAAATTAGGCTTCAGGTGTAAATACCTCAGAAGTGTTTCTGAGTTCAGTAGAACCAGACCCAGTCAACCATCATGGCATCCACAGCACTACACAATGCAACAGAAAGGCTTTTATCATCTGCTGAAGCACCTCTGAACCGCGACGCTCTCCCTGCATCTAAAAGCTGTTAGTCAGGATGAGATGCTGCTGTGATCGCTCACAGTTTACCTGTGAGATCTTTGTAAATATTGTCTTTGTTTCTGAAGGAAACACCTTTAGTCTGTTTTTATTTGGAGTGCAGATCTGGGCGTCCATCACTTTAACCTGCACACGTTTAGTTATTGAGTGTAGTTGATGTTTGGCAGCATTTTATAAGTGACAGTTCATGAACGGTGCAGGAACAGAGGACGCCTGACCATCCTACCTGTGTCAGTAAGAAAACTTTCATCACAACTTCACAACTTAACACAACTGAAACCTGAAGTCTGTGTTGCATAGTTTACTAACAGTATGTGCTAACACTGAAGTTAGCAGTTTGTTTCCTAAGAGCTGCTGGGACAAACCACAGTGAGCGGCTACAGAGTTTTTCGTTAAGGTGGTTCTAATATGTGCCGTTTTGAATTATTTACAGGGATGTATTTTTCATTTAAAGCATCATTTGTGAAGTTTTTATGAAGTTTAGTTCTTTTATGTTCTTTGTGTAACTTTTAGATTTTCTTCTCTTGTGTTTTAACTCTTCAGGTTTCCTGTAACAGAGATGTAAACCACCGTTTTCTGATGGTGCTGCACTGTGACATAAACACTGCCACTTTATTAGGTACACCTTGCTAACTGCAGGTTATAACCCCTGCTGGAAACATCCCACAGATTTTGATCCTTCTTGACATGAGCACCACAGCACCACACAGCTGCTCCAGATGCTGCAGGATGCTGGTCAGGCCTCTAAAAGTGAAACTTTACTGAAAGTAATATACCTGAGAGGAAATTAACTTTGGACTTTAGTAAGCTGAGCTCTGAAGCTGTGATGGAGCTCAGTCGGTGTGAAGGCGGCTGCTGTGCAACAAATGTTTGTCTGAGGTGCTGCGACTGATCCTGGTCATGTTTATTCAAAGAAGTCGGTAATGAAGCAGGCTGTTCAGTCCGAGCTCTTCATCAGTTAACAGTCCTCCAGAGCTGCTGCAGGGAGCTGACTGTCCTCCAGGTGGCACTAAGTGAAAACAGTCCAAAGAAATAAACTTGAGTGTTGCCTGTTGCCTATTCTGTGTATAACACAGCATGGGGTTGTATTTTTTTCCTTTTCAGACACTCCTGTCACTCCATTTACCAGGTCATCATAGAACTCCCACACACATGGAGCTCTCCTGCAGTATGCAGTGTAATGCCCCAAACCATCACTGCTCATCTTTCCATGGAAAGCAATTCATGCTTTCAAAGTGAACAACTTTCCTTGGAGAACCAGGTTGGAGGGACATTCACTCAATGGAAATTCTGTTTGGTTTGCAAGGTCAGTATCAATCCACACAATATCTCCGATGTTGTAGCTGTGAGTCACTGTCCCTGCACAGAGCTCATTTCCTGTGGTGCTGTCTCCTGTTTTGAATTCTGATGGACACAGAGATGGATTGGAGAGTGGCCTGAGGCAGGTAGGCCAAGTCCTGCTTCAACAGCAGTGCCAAGATGAGCTATACCAGACTCTTTGAGGACAGAGATGGCAGGAGGAACAAATGGCACTTCCCTTGTCATCCCTTTGCTGAGGTAGCAGTGCTGTGAAGAGCAGTGTTTGGTAAAATAAACACTTGAGATGTTCCTCACTGTCTTAGCAATTACAGCGGAGATATTGCACTGAGCATCGATTTGGATCGTACCAGACCTCAACGAGACAGCTTCAAACATTACACTAAGCAGCTCTGCTCTCCTCCTGTAGGTTTGTTGGGTCACACCATCTGTGGCAATGGCTTTCACCAGCTGCAGGACTGGGTTTTCACTGTCCTTCAGAACAGCATTTTGAAATGTGGAGCTGTCACAGAAGGCACAACATAAGCACTGGAAAAAATGCATCAAATGCACAGGCACTTTTTTCGCCCGTGTCTGGGGACCCAGAACAGGGATCCTTTGTTTACAGTAGGGATCAGCTGTTAGCGCTGCGTCCCGCAGCGGTATTGCCGGCGGACAGACCCGACATTCCCAGTGAGCTGAGGAGGAAAAGACGGGGGTGTTGGGAAGGAGCGCCGTCGCCCGAGAAGGAGACGTTATCGACCTTCTCTTCCTTCTGTAATTATTGGAAATGTAAGATATTTGCCCAATAAGATCAATGAGCTCACGTCGCTAACCTGGTCACAGAGGGAGTACCAGCAATGTAGCATCATGATGCTAACGGAGTCGTGGCTAACACCGCTAACTCCGGACACGAGCGTGACACTACCGGGATTCCAGCTGCTGTGAGCGGACAGGACGAGAGAGAGCGGTAAGAGGAAAGGAGGGGGACTGAAAGTGTTTGTGAATGACAGATGGTGTAACCCTGGGCACAGTACTGTGAAAGAACAACTCTGCAGCAGAGACATTGAGCTGATAGCCGTTAGCATGCGTCCGTACTACCCCCTCGGCCTACGCGGATGCAGCCTGTGACTCTCTCCACTCAGTGGTCAGCAGACTGCAAACACAATCTCCGAGAGCCCTTCTCATAATATCAGGGGACTTCAATCATGCCTCACTGGACTCCACACTGCCCACCTTCACCCAGTATGTGACATGCCCAACCAGAGACAATAAAACACTGGACTTACTGTATGGCAATGCAGAAGAGGCATACAGTTCATCACCTCTCCCTCCCCTGGGCAGATCTGATCGTAACCTGGTGCACCTTGTCCCTGTGTATGAGCCCTTAGTGCGCAGGGAGCCACCAGCCACCCGCACAGTGCAGAGATGGTCGGAGGAGAGCGATGAGGCTCTTAAGGATTGTTTTGAGTCCACTGTGTGGGAGGTGATCTGTGACGACCACGGAGAGGACATTGACAGCCTTACTACATGCATTACTGACTATATTAATTTCTGTGTGGATAACACCGTACCTACCAGGACTGTACGGTGTTTCTCCAACAACAAACCTTGGATTACCCCAGAAATTAAAGCTGTCCTCAAGCAGAAGAGGAGGGCCTTCAAATCCAAAGACAAAGAGGAGTTGAAAAGGGTGCAGAGAGAGTTGAGGGGACTGATAAGGAATGGGAAGGATAGCTAGAGGCAAAAGATGGAGAACCAGCTTCAGCAAAATAACGTTGGTGAAGTCTGGAGAGGCCTCAGAACGATCTCAGGCCACAAACATCAGAACTCTCTGCCTGGGAGGGATGTGAGGTGGGCAAATGAACTGAATCATTTCTTCAACAGATTTGATTCAGCTATGAGGCAGTCTCCAACATCGGCTGCAAACTCACCCACCCCCACTGCTGCTGTTCCACCTCTGACACCTCAGACACTTCACACCTCCTCTAGTCACCCTGCTCACTCCTCCCCACCCCCAACAACAGCATCCAATACACACTCAACACAAGGCTCCAGCCGGTCTCACTCAACCACCCAGGTTCGGAGGGAACTGAGGAGGATTAATGGCAAGAAGACAGCGGGTCCAGATGGCATCAGCTCGAGGGTCGTCAGGTCCTGCGTGGACCAAATGTGTGGTGTGATGGAGCACCTCTTCAACCTGAGCCTGAGGCTGGGAAGAGTTCCACAGCTCTGGAAAACCTCCTGTGTTGTACCAGTGCCAAAGACTTCACGCCCGAAGGACCTCAACAGCTACAGGCCGGTGGCTCTGACATCCCACCTGATGAAGACCCTGGAGTGGCTGGTCCTGGCTCAGCTTCGGCGCCTTGTGAGCTCATCACTGGACCCACTTCAGTTTGCCTACCAGCCTGGCATTGGAGCGGATAATGCCGTCATTCACCTTGTGCACCGTTCCCTGGCTCACCTGGAGACCGCTAGGAGCACTGTGAGAATCATGTTCTTTGATTTCTCCAGTGCCTTCAACACTATTCTTCCCTCGGTTCTGAAGGACAAGCTGGAGAACTCTGGAGTGGACCATCACCTCACTACCTGGATTTTGGACTACCTCACCGACCGTCCGACCACAGTATGTAAGGACTCAGGGCTGTGTGTCGGACAGGGTCGTCTGCAGTACAGGGGCCCCACAGGGAACGGTTCTGGCTCCGTTCCTCTTCACCATCTACACTGCAGACTTCTCCCACTACTCCACCCAGTGCTTCCTGCAGAAGTTCTCTGATGACTCTGCAATAGTCGGCCTCATCACTGATGGGGACGACAAGGAGTACAGAGAACTGACCCAAGACTTTGTGGACTGGTGCCAGCTGAACTACCTCCAGATCAATGCCAGTAAAACCAAGGAGCTGGTGGTAGACTTCCGCAGGCACAAGCATCCTCCACTGCAACCACTGAACATCCAAGGTATGGACATTGAGGCTGTGGACAGCTACAGGTACCTTGGTGTTCATCTGAACAACAAACTGGACTGGACTCATAACTCAGACGCCCTCTACAGGAAAGGGCAGAGCAGACTGTACCTGCTGCAGAGACTCAGGTCGTTTGGAGTGGAGGGCCCACTCCTGAAGACCTTCTATGACTCTGTGGTGGCCTCAGCCATCTTTTATGGTGTGGTCTGCTGGGGAGGCAGCATCTCTGCTGGGGACAGGAAGAGACTGAACAGGCTGATCCGCAGAGCCATCTCTGTTCTAGGATGCCCTCTGGACCCAGTGGAGGTGGTGAGTGACAGGAAAATGGTGGCTAAGCTGTTATCCCTGTTGGACAACATCTCCCACCCCATGCATGAGACTGTGACAGCACTGAGCAGCTCCTTCAGTGGGAGACTGCGGCACCCACGGTGTGGGACGGAGAGATTTCGCAGGTCTTTCCTCCCCACTGCTTTCAGACTCCACAACAAAGACTTTAACTGATCAAACACACACATCCACAAATGTGCAATAACACTAATGTGCAATAATCTTTTCTGGCATCGTTGTATTTTTACTCAGTTGTATATAGCATTTGTATTCTATTTTTATCTTATTGTATATTTTATTCTACTGTATATAGTATTTTATTTTATTTTATTCTGTACAGTTGTGTACTGTATTTATTCTTATTTTATTTTTATTCTAATTTTTGCTCCATAACTTTTGCACTGTCCACTTGCTGCTGTGACAAAACAAATTTCCCACGTGTGGGACTAATAAAGGTTATCTTATCTTATCTTATCTTATCTTAGGTATTGAGCACAGACACTGTTGATTCCCCTAATCTAATAGGCTGATGGAGGTTTCCATTTTTTAATAATCCCACCTTCATTCTTTTTGCCCCAAAAGTTTCATCTGCATGGAGCCATTGGGTACATGGAGAGAGGTAGGAAGTCCTCTTCCTTTTTTTGTGTGGAACAGCTCTGCCCCTACAGTTCTCAGCTGCATCCCCATCAGCCGGAAGAATGTTTGTGGCAGCATCAGATCCCACAAACGGGTGAGCATCTATTTTTATTTTGTCTTCTGCACTGTGAGCCGTCATGGATCCAGAATTGGCATCTATGATTTTTAGTGATCCCACTGTTGCCTCATCTTTGATCTTTTCTTTTGCAGAACAAATCCGCATATTTCCCTCGATGAAGGAAAGATGACGAGCAATGAAGCGATCGACTCGAACAGGCAAGTTTTCATGTTTGAAAAGGCCATGTTTTATGTTTTTGAACTCAGCTTCAACAGTGGCTGAACTTGCTGTGATGCTGGTGCTTTGGAAGAGAGGGTCCATTATTCCTGTCCAGAGTGGCGAGTAACTTCCCAGTCTTATTATATGAGGAATAATCTCAGGGAGAAAGTGAATATTATCTCTATCCCCGTGTGCTGCAGCAAGTGACCTGCTCTCCTCACATATTTCTGTTACCCACTGTCGTAGGTCAGTCTGGATCTCATCCACTGAATCCACTCTCTCACTTTCCTCCGTCTGTTCATCTGGAATGATGATGGAGTCTTGAGCAATTTGGGCTTTCAGGTATTTCTTGCACCTTTCTGAAGGAAGAGGGGCTCCAGAACTGTCATCACCTTCTGCCTCACTGAGGGCCACAACAGTGATAGCACATAGGAGCTGTTTTGCATGGTCCAAGCACTGTGACTGAAGACGTTTTGCTAATGACCTGACAAAGAAATCTTTAACACGGTGTGTTTTCTTCTTCAGGCAGTCCCTATGGCATATCATCTTGATGCAATGCGCAACATCAACCCTGATAAAACAAGGGGGGAGTTTGGCAGACTGGGTTCCAAGAAGGACATGAAATCATTCATTAAGGTAGGACTTCAGATCAGGATGAGGAGTGAAAGCCTAGACCAGAGCTCCCAGAATTGCCAGAGAAAAGTCACTCACAGCTTCCTTTGGCACAGGTGCACCTGCACGAATCCATTCTGTCAATCAGTTTGCGATGGCATTAACATTATGTTTCTCTGATAGCATTTGCACCACTGGGACACCGGGGCATTTGTTTTCTGTCAGAATACCTTGATAAAGGAAGATATGGCCAGATTTGCCATTTGTTGTCAGCAGTTTTTTCATAACTGAACCGGTTGCATCAAAACACACAGTTGGGGGAGATTTTTTTTGACAATGTCTTGTAAACATGCATCTGTGTTTGACTCCAGTAGTGACAGAAAAACCTGTCTAGTCCAATATCTGAGATGATACCACTGTGAGGAACACTATATTTTAATAATTGCAGAGTCACAATGGGGTCCTTATCTCCTAATTCCAAGTCTTTTTTCTCTTGTTTGGCTTTTCGCAGAGTGGCCAAATTTGGAAGGTGGCTTGGCTCAGGATCTCCAACATCCATCAGATCTGCTGCCTTCGCTGACGTCCATACAACTGGTTCCATTCTGCCCTCACACAGCTCTTTAGCCATCTGTTCACACAGGTTTCCAGACATGAACCGCTTGGAGTGGCCAGTGTGCAGGGAGAAATCTGTATTTCTCATGAAACAGTGGAGCACCATTGGACTATTAATTGCTGACTGTCTGTCACATGACATTTCTAACTGGCCATGTACTTCTTATAGTCGCCTCTAATGTCCAGATAATTATTGGTGACAGTTGGATGGACCTTTGCTCTTCAGAACACAAGTTTACATGTATTGTTGATCTTCTTCCATATAAGATCGTTGATGATATGAGTCCAAGTGCCAGGTTTCAAAATTGTGTATTCCCATTTTTGAGAAGGAGAAAACTTGTCATTGTATTCAACCTTTTCAGGAATAATTTAACCAAGTCCTCAAAAGGTACTTCAAGTTCAAAAGCTTGACAGGAGAAAATCTTGTCCATGAGAAATGCAACGTGAATCTAACTCTCCTTCACTATTACTTTCCAAATTACTTTCCTGATCACAGATTTCCAAAGCTGACCAGATGTTGTGTCTATTTAGCTTCACAAAAGTGCACAGGGCCTTTGCTGACATCTTGTTTTCTAGCTGCTGACTCAGCTCTTTCCAGACTGATGCAGCTGGAGTGGCTATTTTGCCATTTTGGACTATGACCTCTTTTGAGGTGCAAAGAATTGCAAAAATGGAAACCTTGTCTACAGATGACTTTCGAGTAAAAAAGTTTTCTTGGATTTGCAAATTTGTAATTGCTGTATTTTTAAAAATGTTTAACATTGAAAAAAATCCTTGTGATCCAGACAGTTAGCTATATTATGTATTAACTCAGTAACTAAAACCTCAGTATTTTATATGTACACTTACCTTGTTCAGAAATCAGATTTAACACGAGTAGTAATATACCAACACTTTCCACTGACCAACCGATCTTCCAAACAGTTTTCCACCTTTCTTCTTTACATCCTACCCTTTTTTATCTCTACATCTCAGAGGTCAACTGAAACAAGACCCACCTATATAAAAACATCCTAATCAGACACCCTGTATTTTTTCCTCACTACTTTACATCGGCCCTTGAGAGCATAACATTTCGTTCATCAGCACGAGCATTTTACTTTTAATTTAACTAGTTTAGGAGCACTTTACTTTTCTTTAGCGCTTTGAAACACACCGAGGCTAATAGTTTCAAACAGAGTGTCACAAATAACATGGATTCCTTTAGAAATAAACTGTGATACTTCTAAAAAACACATATTCACACATAGCCACACTAGCACTGTATCAACCCCCAATGTTCCTTTAATGCAACTAGCCCTCTAATTATCTACTAGTCACAAACACCCTGTAACAGTAAGACTTGTTGATTACACATACTGCACAGACGCGCTCTCCAGACAGTTCGCCCAGGACAACCTCACGACTGACCCTGGACCTATCCTGCCTTCTCATCGCTTCGCTGCCCCCCTTCGGTGGCCCCTGGAGGACTCTATCCGGGATGCCCTGACCGCCGAACCACCTGCGCCTGACACCCCTGCTGGGAGACTCTATGTACCATCCCGATGCCGTCAGGAGGCCTTGCTCTGGGCTCACTCCTCCCCGCTCTCTGGTCACCCGGGGCCTGACAGGACCCTCCAGCTCCTCCGTCGTGCCTTCTGGTGGCCCTCCATGACTCGGGACGTCCGTGAGTTCGTCTCCGACTGTGACACCTGTGCCCGGGCCAAGTCCTCCACTCAGCCTCCCGCTGGCGACCTTTGCCCTCTCCCTGTGCCGGGACGTCCCTGGTCCCATATCGGCCTTGACTTTGTTACCGGCCTCCCGTCCGTGAACGGTCTGGACACCATCCTCACCTTTGTGGACCGGTTTTCAAAGGCGGTGCACCTGGTCGCCCTGGCCGGCCTCCCTTCTGCCAAACGGACAGCTGAGCTCCTCTTGGACCATGTCGTCCGGCTTCACGGGTTCCCCAAGGACATAGTCTCCGACAGGGGGCCCCAGTTCACCGCCAGGTTCTGGAAAGCCTTTTGCCACCTGGTTGGAGCATCTCCCAGCCTCTCGTCCGGCTATCACCCTCAGACCAATGGGCAGGTGGAACGGACCAATCAACAACTGGGACGCTTCTTAAGGTGCTTCGTCTCCGCCCAACCGTCGCTTTGGCCTCGTTACCTGTTGTGGGCTGAGCTGTCTCATAACCTTCACGTCTCTTCTGCCACCGGTCTCTCGCCCTTTGAAGTCTGTCATGGTTTTCATCCTCCTATCTTCAGCCACCAGGAGGCGGAGGTCGACGTGCCTGCTGCTGAACAGATGGTCCGCCGCTGTCGTCAGGCCTGGATCAAGGCGCGGGCTGCCATTTCCCGGGCCAACGCTCTGTACGCCAAGCAGCATCATCACCGCCACCGCCCGGCTGATCCTCTTCAGCCGGGGGATCGCGTCTGGCTCTCCACAAGGCACCTGCGGCTCCGCACCGAATCCAAGAAGCTCGCTCCCAGGTTCGTTGGCCCGTACGAGGTCGCTGCCCGGCTCAACCCAGTGACTTACCGTCTCCAGCTTTCGCCCGCCATGAAGGTCCATCCAGTTTTCCACGTCTCGCAGCTTAAGCGGCGCGTTGCTTCCTCGCTGGCGCCCCGCCCCCGCCCAGGTTTGTCGATGGGGGTCCTGTCTACACTGTCCGGCGGATCTTGGACTCCCGTCCCCGGGGTCGGGGGGTCCAGTATTTGGTGGGCTGGGCTGGCTACGGTCCGGAGGAGCGCTCCTGGGTGCCGTCCCGCTTCGTCTTGGATCCCCCCCTCATCTCGGATTTCCGTCGCCGCCGTCCTGGACCGTCGGGTGCCGGTCTTCGGGGGGGGGGGTCCTGTCAGCCCTGTCAGCAGGTGATCAGCTGATCACGGGGCCGGGTTTAAAAGAGGGATGCCTCCCACCTGTTCGCCGCTCAGAAATCGTTCTCTTCATGTCAGGAGCTCCGAAACCTTGGCTACGTCAGTCTCCGCCTGATTCAGCAACCGTGAGTGTTTTTCCTCTCGATTCATCCGAGCCCCGCTCGCTCTCCGTCTGTAACGCCAGTTCTGAAGCCACGCTTCGTGCACGGATCGTTACTAGAATAACTGCGTGTCTGTTCCAACCCACCGCTAGCCTTCGCCGCGTTTGGGTCTAGCCAGCACGCCACATGGGCACGCCGAATTACTGTGTGTGATTCGCCCCGCCGTGACATGTATACAGCGTGAGACAGATACTGTGTTGAAACCGGTGTCACTCCTTTTCACAGCTACGGATGGTTAACTTTATGATCTCTTTACAGCACCTCTGGAATCTCTTGGTCCAGACCTGACATCCAGGATGCTTCATATGTTTTGCTAATGTTTGTTTTTTCTCTAAGAGTGCTTGTGAAGGATTCAGTACAGACAGTGATGTTGAAGCAGATGTGCAGTGGTTAGAGGACATTTTTCTAATGTTGGGCTCATTATCTGACTACTGTTGAGCTCATAGTGATGAGATGAGTAAGTGAAATTACTTAAGGAAGGTCACTGATTACAATGTGGAATAAACACATGGGATGATCCATGATTTAGAGCAAATTATGGTAATAGTAGTGGTTTAATGGTTTGAGGAAACACTGCATTGACACTTGTCTTTCTGATGCTGAATACTTTATTACTCTTATGATCTACAAGTGTTTGCAATTGTGAAGTTTGATTTAACTTGCAGATCTTGTTTTCTAGGCAATGATGGTGTGGATGCCGGCTCCAGGCGGAGTAGGAGTTAAACAGACTTAACGTGCAAAACACACTAACATCTTTTCACATAGGTTTACAGGGCTGAAACGAAATTACTCCGGAGGAGAAGCCCCGATGTTGCCTGGGAAATGATTGAATTAATCTCTTTCTGAGTTGACTCATGGGAGTGTCCATGTGTCAAGAGGAGGGGTCCAGATTTAACATCAAACAATGTTTTCTATGTCTTCTTTTTTTTTTTTTGTACTGTGATATGTGGGATTAACAGGTTATTTACAGGTATTAAACCTACACAGGTGGTGCATCCACGTTCAGATGAGGTTTTGATGGCCTAGAAGTGAAGTTCACTGAACTGAAAGGAAAATTTGGTTTGATGATGGTTGACATGTTTTCCAAATAGAAGTTTTTCCTCTAGTAAGGAGATACAGGTGCAGCAGAGCATTGCTGGAAGAAATTATCCCAAGGGTGGAATCTCCTGAGAAATCTTCAGAGACCCAGCGAGAAGTAGGGACCATAGCTGACAGCCCAGGCAGGGGTCGAGGTCAAAGGTCATGCTGTTTGGGGACCTACTGGTCATCATGAGAAGATTCTGGAACCACAGCAATGACCATAAAGCTGCATTGGAAGAAGAGCTGTGCCACGGGGCTTTCCAGAGGTAATCACGAGGAGATTGTGGACAACAGATGGACATCTGAAGGATGAGAGGAGCGTTCCAAGCGCCAATCAACAGTGCAGAGAGGAAGTTCAAGGATGGCATCATGATTCTGTGAACAGCACAGAAACCAGAAGCTATGGTGGTGACAGGGAATGACTGACAGCAATTTCCTATGAACATCACCTAATGCTGTGTCACTGTGCTATGCATACTTTAACACTCTGAAGAGGGTCTTTCCTTTGTGTCATTGTTGTTGTCATTCGCATCATGAACACCTCTACAAGACTGCTGAAGTGACTCAACAGGTGGGGTTATAACAGCAGTAAAATAATTGAATCCAATACCCTTTCCAAAAAAGGTTTTCTGCAGAGATGAAAGGACAATAGAGGAGTCATAAGTATCCCCCACAGGAAGAAGGCATGAAATGAGGTGATGAAGGTTGATAGAGGCCATAAAACAGGAGTGCTGACAAAGGCCTGCAGCTTTGAAGATAACTGAAAGCCACATTGACAAACAGCAAAACTAACTGGTATGTTTCTTATACCCATGTCTGCATACATTTGGACTCTGGTCATATGGACAGTCATAGAAACAATTGGAAGAGACATTTATGAAGCTCTGCAGAACTCAAACCACTCTGCATGTATGATTTACACACCTGGAGGAGATGCACCACAAAGCTGGAATGATTTTGCAAATGTTAATTCCTATGGTTGACTATTAACATTCATTTGCTTACTTGGATGCAGTTTACTTGTGTGGGAGATCAATGAGGAATAGGATAACTGCTAACACATTTATCAACTGTGTAATTTGGGGCGATTTGATAGATGTTGGGTATAAAATGCCTGCACTGAAACTGTCAAACACAAGGTGTTTATAACTGGGAAATTTCTAGCATAAATGCCAAACAGGGTGGAAAATGTTAGGTTTATATTGTTGGATTGTCATTTATGGTTAGAAACATATAATCATATATGCTTAGAGGTATATAATCAATTGTATATTGATAGAGGTTTGATCCTTAGTGGGCTGCAAAGACTCTGTGTGCCTTCCAGAGGGTTCTGGCATGCACACTCATCTTAGGGTCATGAGAGAGGTCGTACCTTCTCTCTCGGATTTATGGTATAGGAGGACACCTACTCTGTATCTCTTTAAGTATAAGAGCCCTTTGTTTAGGTGGACCGCTGGACTCCTGGCACCAGCTTTGGGGAGTCGTTCACAGGGCCACATCTTGACATACACACCCATGTATACACACACACACACACACACACATACCTACACGTACACACAGACTGGTACTCTTTGTTCAAATGTATGCCTGTGTAAAGCGTCATATGTTAATGAACCTATGCATATTCATGTAACCACAATAAAGAGCAGCGCTATGGGGGGGGCCAACTGAGAGTGACTGGGGTGCGAGCAGCAGAGAACGATGCTCGTCACAGTTCTCTCCTTCATGCACGAGCAACACAAAGAGCTCTGGTGACTTGCGTCTTGTTTTTGCCATTGTAGTAGAATTATCTTGGCATTCCAGCAATAGGTCTGTGCTAGATGAACGTATCAGCAACCTTCAAACACGTGTGGAGAATTCATTATTTCTTTGAAAGATTTTTTACTAAATAACAGAAAAAAGAAAGTAAGAGAAAAACAATACTTAAATTCTATAAAACAGTAAAAATTCCACACACATGTAACTCACCACTGTGTGAACATCACAGGGGAGAAATCGTTTCTCTGAGTCAGAGATGAGTGTCAGTAACACAAAAGTAACACTCAGTGTCATGCAGTGACTTTTACACAACCAGATCAGATGAACAAACTCACACTACAACATGCATTTTGCTGCACTCTTTACACTTATTTCTGTTCTTTCTGCTCTTTTATATATCTTGTAAAACCACAAAAAAAAATATTTTATTTCAGCAGCAATTTTTCTCAAACTGCTGCATCACAGCTTTCATGCTCTGACCTGCATGTGAAATGAGATAAAAGCTCTTTATCAGAAACTTTTCCAACTTCTATCAGGTTAATGTCTGAACTTTGGACTGAAACACACCCTTAGTTACAAGAAATAACACCACTGTCTGTAACAAAGGGAATCCACCTTAACACCACCTGTGTGTGTGTGACTGCATTACACTCCCACTGCTGGGAACCTGAACAAGAACCAGAACAAAGTCTAAAACAGAAGCTGACAAACAGCTGCACCACCGAGTGACACTTTATTGATAAACTTCACAACAGGTTTGATGTTGTGATCTTTGGAGGTGAAACGACGCAAAACCTGCTTTACAGTTTTGAGCTTCAGGCAGGATTGAAACACACCTTAGTTAAACAGCAACATTTTTCTCCCCCCTCACGTCACTCAAATGTGACAAACCTGGAAACAGCAAGTTCTTCGTCCTCAGTAAAGAGAGACGCACAGATGATCAGACTGAGTTCAGAGCAAACTAGCAGCTTCCTCTGAGTGAGTCCAGCTACAGGAGAGAAAAGTGGAAACTCCAACACTGCTGCTTCAAGCTGCTGACGCTCCACACACTGAATGTGAGTTTGAGCAAAAACACGACTCAAAGGAAGTTTCAGTGAAGGTAGTAGAGGAGGGAGGGGAGCCAGGACTGACTGTACTTCCTGTCTGCTGTTTTCAGCTTCACTCACAGACTCAATGGCTTCCAGATCAGAGGAGGATCTCTGCTGTCCGGTCTGTCAGGAGGTCTTCACAGATCCTGTTCTTCTGTCATGTAGCCACAGCTTCTGTAAAGACTGTCTGAAGAGATGGTGGAGACAGAGACCAACACACGAGTGTCCAGTTTGTAAGAGAAGATCAAGGTCAAAACCACCTTTAAACCTGGCTTTAAAGAACCTGTGTGAGTCGTTCTTACAGGAGAGATATCAGAGAGCTTCAGAGACTCTCTGCAGTCTGCACTCTGAGAAACTCAAACTCTTCTGTCTGGACCATCAGCAGCCAGTGTGTCACATCTGCAGAGACTCACAAAAACACACCAATCACAGATTCAGACCCATCGATGAAGCTGCACAACAACACAAGGAGGTACTTCAGGAAACTCTGGAGCCCTTAAAGCAGAAGTTAAAGGTTTGTGAACGAGTTCAAGTGAAGTATGATCAAACAGCAGAACACATTAAGGTCCAGGCCCGACACACAGAGAGGCAGATTAAGGAGCAGTTTAAGAAGCTTCACCAGTTTCTAGCAGAGGAAGAGGAGGCCAGGCTGGCTGCACTGAGGGAGGAAGAGGAGCAGAAGAGTGGGATGATGAAGGAGAAGATGGAGGCTCTGAGCAGAGAGATAGCAGCTCTTTCAGACACAGTCAGAGCCACAGAGGAGGAGCTGAGAGCTGAAGACGTCTCATTCCTGCACAACTACAAGGCTGCAGTGGAAAGAGTCCAGCGCTGCCCCCTGCTGGATGATCCACAGCTGCCCTCAGGAGCTCTGATAGACCAGGCCAAACACCTGGGCAACCTGACCTTCAACATCTGGAACAACATGAAGGACATGGTCTCCTACACTCCTCTCATTCTGGACCCAAACACTACTCATCCAAACCTCATCCTGTCTGAAGATCTGACCAGTGTGAGAGGAGGAGATGAACAGCAGCTTCCTGATAATCCAGAGAGGTTTGATTTGTTCTGCTCTGTCCTGGGCTCTGAGGGCTTTAACTCAGGGACTCACAGCTGGGATGTTGATGTAGGAGACAGTACAGTTTGGGTACTGGGTGTGTTAGCAGAGTCTGTGCAGAGGAAGGGAGTCATAGACTCTGGATTATGGACAATAATGTTCTATCAAGATAAATACTCAGCACTCTCACCCTCAGCTCCATCAACTGCTCTCTCAGTAGAGAAGCTCCAGAGGATCAGAGTGAATCTGGACTGGAACAGAGGAAAGCTGTCGTTCTCTGATCCTGATACTAACACACACATACACACCTTCACACACACTTTCACACAAAGGATGTTTCCATACATTTTAAGTGCTGGTAAAGTGAAGGTGTGTCCGTTGAAGGTGTCAGTGTCAGTGGAGCAGATGAGTTGAGGATGATGATGTTTCTAATGTTGTTTCCTGTCAGTGAAGCTGTTAAACTGCAGCTGTCCTCCTGCTGCCTCGTTGTTCCAAAGCTCTTTGTTTCTCTTTTAGTTCTCACTGTTTCTTTCTGTTTCTGCTGTCCACCTTTTCACATGGAAAATCATTTCACTGTTTCTCACTGAATGACTCCCCAAACTAGATTTGAAATTCTATCCAGTTTCTAATCATTACAAGTTATTCATGTTTCTATTTGATGTGTGTAAATGGAGATGATTTCGTTTGCTGGGATATGGACTGACATGTGTTGAATGGGAGGAGCAGTTTGTTGTTGTCTTCTTGTCTGTTTATGACAACAATAAATATGTTGTTGAAACAATGATTCATGTTTAACTCCATATATGAAATGTTTCTGATCTTTGAATTCTGTTTGATTAAAGACTTTCTTCATGACACAAATGAGATTTCAGTGTATTAATAGAACTAAATAAGCTCAGAGTTGAAAGGCTGGAGTATTATGTACGTGCTTCACTGTCAGTATCTTCAGGGGGATTCAAAGGGAAACATCAAACTGCTGTAATGAGATAAACTAGTTGGGCTGAACATACTTATCTGTAATTTGGCCACAAGATGGCAGCAGCTGATCTGAGATCCTTTATTGGACAGAACGACTCTGCTCTGTGACGTCATCAGAGAGACGGCCTTCACTTTGATAGATCTGACGTCATGGCTGCACTGCGATGATGAAAGCTGATAAACACATTGTTATTGATCCATGAAATCACCTCTGTCCTCTCAAGTGTAGCTGTTTACAGAGCTAAAGAAGTCCTTCATCATCAAAACAGACAAACATGGATTTTCTGTATTAAGTGACGTCATCCTCACTCTAACCTCTTACATACATTCTGTTCAGTTTTCCTGCTGTAAGAAATAAACTGTGTGCAAATATAAATGCAGGGAAACATCCATTAATCACAGGTGAGCCGTTTGTTT
This sequence comes from Pelmatolapia mariae, assembly GCF_036321145.2. Lineage (NCBI taxonomy): Eukaryota > Metazoa > Chordata > Actinopteri > Cichliformes > Cichlidae > Pelmatolapia > Pelmatolapia mariae. The sequence continues at coordinate 17,480,034 of NC_086229.1, read as the reverse complement.
CTGACTCACATTAAATGAGGCTTCAGGTGTAAATACCTCAGAAGTGTTTGTGAGTTCAGTAGAACCAGACCCAGTCAACCATCATGGCATCCACAGCACTACACAATGCAACAGAAAGGCTTTTATCATCTGCTGAAGCACCTCTGAACCGCGACGCTCTCCCTGCATCTAAAAGCTGTTAGTCAGGATGAGATGCTGCTGTGATCGCTCACAGTTTACCTGTGAGATCTTTGTAAATATTGTCTTTGTTTCTGAAGGAAACACCTTTAGTCTGTTTTTATTTGGAGTGCAGATCTGGGCGTCCATCACTTTAACCTGCACACGTTTAGTTATTGAGTGTAGTTGATGTTTGGGAGCATTTTATAAGTGACAGTTCATGAACCTTGCAGGAACAGAGGATGCCTGACCATCCTACCTGTGTCAGTAAGAAAACTTTCATCACAACTTCACAACTTAACACAACTGAAACCTGAATTCTGTGTTGCATAGTTTACTAACAGTGTGTGCTAACACTGAAGTTAGCAGTTTGTTTCCTAAGAGCTGCTGGGACAAACCACAGTGAGCGGCTACAGAGTTTTTCGTTAAGGTGGTTCTAATATGTGCCGTTTTGAATTATTTACAGGGATGTATTTTTCATTTAAAGCATCATTTGTGAAGTTTTTATGAAGTTTAGTTCTTTTATGTTCTTTGTGTAACTTTTAGATTTTCTTCTCTTGTGTTTTAACTCTTCAGGTTTCCTGTAACAGAGATGTAAACCACCGTTTTCTGATGGTGCTGCACTGTGACATAAACACTGCCACTTTATTAGGTACACCTTGCTAACTGCAGGTTATAACCCCTGCTGGAAACATCCCACAGATTTTGATCCTTCTTGACATGAGCACCACAGCACCACACAGCTGCTCCAGATGCTGCAGGATGCTGGTCAGGCCTCTAAAAGTGAAACTTTACTGAAAGTAATATACCTGAGAGGAAATTAACTTTGGACTTTAGTAAGCTGAGCTCTGAAGCTGTGATGGAGCTCAGTCGGTGTGAAGGCGGCTGCTGTGCAACAAATGTTTGTCTGAGGTGCTGCGACTGATCCTGGTCATGTTTATTCAAAGAAGTCGGTAATGAAGCAGGCTGTTCAGTCCGAGCTCTTCATCAGTTAACAGTCCTCCAGAGCTGCTGCAGGGAGCTGACAGTCCTCCAGGTAGCACTAACTGAAAACAGTCCAAAGAAATAAACTTGAGTGTTGCCTGTTGCCTATTCTGTGTATAACACAGCATGGGGTTGTATTTTTGTCCTTTTCAGACACTCCTGTCACTCCATTTACCAGGTCATCATATAACTCCCACACACATGGAGCTCTCCTGCAGTATGCAGTGTAATGCCCCAAACCATCACTGCTCATCTTTCCATGGAAAGCAATTCATGCTTTCAAAGTGAACAACTTTCCTTGGAGAACCAGGTTGGAGGGACATTCACTCAATGGAAATTCTGTTTGGTTTGCAAGGTCCGTATCAATCCACACAATATCTCCGATGTTGTAGCTGTGAGTCACTGTCCCTGCACAGAGCTCATTTCCTGTGGTGCTGTCTCCTGTTTTGAATTCTGATGGACACAGAGATGGATTGGAGAGTGGCCTGAGGCAGGTAGGCCAAGTCCTGCTTCAACAGCAGTGCCAAGATGAGCTATACCAGACTCTTTGAGGACAGAGATGGCAGGAGGAACAAATGGCACTTCCCTTGTCATCCCTTTGCTGAGGTAGCAGTGCTGTGAAGAGCAGTGTTTTGTAAAATAAACACTTGAGATGTTCCTCATTGTCTTAGCAATTACATCGGAGATATTGCACTGAGCATCGATTTGGATCGTACCAGACCTCAACGAGACAGCTTCAAACATTACACTAAGCAGCTCTGCTCTCCTCCTGTAGGTTTGTTGGGTCACACCATCTGTGGCAATGGCTTTCACCAGCTGCAGGACTGGGTTTTCACTGTCCTTCAGAACAGCATTTTGAAATGTGGAGCTGTCACAGAAGGCACAACATAAGCACTGGAAAAAATGCATCAAATGCACAGGCACTTTTTTCGCCCGTGTCTGGGGACCCAGAACAGGGATCCTTTGTTTACAGTAGGGATCAGCTGTTAGCGCTGCGTCCCGCAGCAGTATTGCCGGCGGACAGACCCGACATTCCCAGTGAGCTGAGGAGGAAAAGACGGGGGTGTTGGGAAGGAGCGCCGTCGCCCGAGAAGGAGACGTTATCGACCTTCTCTTCCTTCTGTAATTATTGGAAATGTAAGATATTTGCCCAATAAGATCGATGAGCTCACATCGCTAACCTGGTCACAGAGGAAGTACCAGCAATGTAGCATCATGATGCTAACGGAGTCGTGGCTAACACCGCTAACTCCGGACACGAGCGTGACACTACCGGGATTCCAGCTGCTGTGAGCGGACAGGACGAGAGAGAGCGGTAAGAGGAAAGGAGGGGGACTGAAAGTGTTTGTGAATGACAGATGGTGTAACCCTGGGCACAGTACTGTGAAAGAACAACTCTGCAGCAGAGACATTGAGCTGATAGCCGTTAGCATGCGTCCGTACTACCCCCTCGGCCTACGCGGATGCAGCCTGTGACTCTCTCCACTCAGTGGTCAGCAGACTGCAAACACAATCTCCGAGAGCCCTTCTCATAATATCAGACTTCAATCATGCCTCACTGGACTCCACACTGCCCACCTTCACCCAGTATGTGACATGCCCAACCAGAGACAATAAAACACTGGACTTACTGTATGGCAATGCAGAAGAGGCATACAGTTCATCACCTCTCCCTCCCCTGGGCAGATCTGATCGTAACCTGGTGCACCTTGTCCCTGTGTATGAGCCCTTAGTGCGCAGGGAGCCACCAGCCACCCGCACAGTGCAGAGATGGTCGGAGGAGAGCGATGAGGCTCTTAAGGATTGTTTTGAGTCCACTGTGTGGGAGGTGATCTGTGACGACCACGGAGAGGACATTGACAGCCTTACTACATGCATTACTGACTATATTAATTTCTGTGTGGATAACACCGTACCTACCAGGACTGTACGGTGTTTCTCCAACAACAAACCTTGGATTACCCCAGAAATTAAAGCTGTCCTCAAGCAGAAGAGGAGGGCCTTCAAATCCAAAGACAAAGAGGAGTTGAAAAGGGTGCAGAGAGAGTTGAGGGGACTGATAAGGAATGGGAAGGATAGCTAGAGGCAAAAGATGGAGAACCAGCTTCAGCAAAATAACGTTGGTGAAGTCTGGAGAGGCCTCAGAACGATCTCAGGCCACAAACATCAGAACTCTCTGCCTGGGAGGGATGTGAGGTGGGCAAATGAACTGAATCATTTCTTCAACAGATTTGATTCAGCTATGAGGCAGTCTCCAACATCGGCTGCAAACTCACCCACCCCCACTGCTGCTGTTCCACCTCTGACACCTCAGACACTTCACACCTCCTCTAGTCACCCTGCTCACTCCTCCCCACCCCCAACAACAGCATCCAATACACACTCAACACAAGGCTCCAGCCTGTCTCACTCAACCACCCAGGTTCGGAGGGAACTGAGGAGGATTAATGGCAAGAAGACAGCGGGTCCAGATGGCATCAGCTCGAGGGTCGTCAGGTCCTGCGCGGACCAAATGTGTGGTGTGATGGAGCACCTCTTCAACCTGAGCCTGAGGCTGGGAAGAGTTCCACAGCTCTGGAAAACCTCCTGTGTTGTACCAGTGCCAAAGACTTCACGCCCGAAGGACCTCAACAGCTACAGGCCGGTGGCTCTGACATCCCACCTGATGAAGACCCTGGAGTGGCTGGTCCTGGCTCAGCTTCGGCGCCTTGTGAGCTCATCACTGGACCCACTTCAGTTTGCCTACCAGCCTGGCATTGGAGCGGATAATGCCGTCATTCACCTTGTGCACCGTTCCCTGGCTCACCTGGAGACCGCTAGGAGCACTGTGAGAATCATGTTCTTTGATTTCTCCAGTGCCTTCAACACTATTCTTCCCTCGGTTCTGAAGGACAAGCTGGAGAACTCTGGAGTGGACCATCACCTCACTACCTGGATTTTGGACTACCTCACCGACCGTCCGACCACAGTATGTAAGGACTCAGGGCTGTGTGTCGGACAGGGTCGTCTGCAGTACAGGGGCCCCACAGGGAACGGTTCTGGCTCCGTTCCTCTTCACCATCTACACTGCAGACTTCTCCCACTACTCCACCCAGTGCTTCCTGCAGAAGTTGTCTGATGACTCTGCAATAGTCGGCCTCATCACTGATGGGGACGACAAGGAGTACAGAGAACTGACCCAAGACTTTGTGGACTGGTGCCAGCTGAACTACCTCCAGATCAATGCCAGTAAAACCAAGGAGCTGGTGGTAGACTTCCGCAGGCACAAGCATCCTCCACTGCAACCAGTGAACATCCAAGGTATGGACATTGAGGCTGTGGACAGCTACAGGTACCTTGGTGTTCATCTGAACAACAAACTGGACTGGACTCATAACTCAGACGCCCTCTACAGGAAAGGGCAGAGCAGACTGTACCTGCTGCAGAGACTCAGGTCGTTTGGAGTGGAGGGCCCACTCCTGAAGACCTTCTATGACTCTGTGGTGGCCTCAGCCATCTTTTATGGTGTGATCTGCTGGGGAGGCAGCATCTCTGCTGGGGACAGGAAGAGACTGAACAGGCTGATCCGCAGAGCCAGCTCTGTTCTAGGATGCTCTCTGGACCCAGTGGAGGTGGTGAGTGACAGGAAAATGGTGGCTAAGCTGTCATCCCTGTTGGACAACATCTCCCACCCCATGCATGAGACTGTGACAGCACTGAGCAGCTCCTTCAGTGGGAGACTGCGGCACCCACGGTGTGGGACGGAGAGATTTCGCAGGTCTTTCCTCCCCACTGCTGTCAGACTCCACAACAAAGACTTTAACTGATCAAACACACACATCCACAAATGTGCAATAACACTAATGTGCAATAATCTTTTCTGGCATCGTTGTATTTTTACTCAGTTGTATATAGCATTTGTATTCTATTTTTATCTTATTGTATATTTTATTCTACTGTATATAGTATTTTATTTTATTTTATTCTGTACAGTTGTGTACTGTATTTATTCTTATTTTATTTTTATTCTAATTTTTGCTCCATAACTTTTGCACTGTCCACTTCCTGCTGTGACAAAACAAATTTCCCACGTGTGGGACTAATAAAGGTTATCTTATCTTATCTTATCTTATCTTATCTTATCTTAGGTATTGAGCACAGACACTGTTGATTCCCCTAATCTAATAGGCTGATGGAGGTTTCCATTTTTTAATAATCCCACCTTCATTCTTTTTGCCCCAAAAGTTTCATCTGCATGGAGCCATTGGGTACATGGAGAGAGGTAGGAAGTCCTCTTCCTTTTTTTGTGTGGAACAGCTCTGCCCCTACAGTTCTCAGCTGCATCCCCATCAGCCGGAAGAATGTTTGTGGCAGCATCAGATCCCACAAACGGGTGAGCATCCATTTTTATTTTGTCTTCTGCACTGTGAGCCGTCATGGATCCAGAATTGGCATCTATGATTTTTAGTGATCCCACTGTTGCCTCATCTTTGATCTTTTCTTTTGCAGAACAAATCCGCATATTTCCCTCGATGAAGGAAAGATGACGAGCAATGAAGCGATCGACTCGAACAGGCAAGTTTTCATGTTTGAAAAGGCCATGTTTTATGTTTTTGAACTCAGCTTCAACAGTGGCTGAACTTGCTGTGATGCTGGTGCTTTGGAAGAGAGGGACCATTATTCCTGTCCAGAGTGGCGAGTAACTTCCCAGTCTTATTATATGAGGAATAATCTCAGGGAGAAAGTGAATATTATCTCTATCCCCGTGTGCTGCAGCAAGTGACCTGCTCTCCTCACATATTTCTGTTACCCACTGTCGTAGGTCAGTCTGGATCTCATCCACTGAATCCACTCTCTCACTTTCCTCCGTCTGTTCATCTGGAATGATGATGGAGTCTTGAGCAATTTGGGCTTTCAGGTATTTCTTGCACCTTTCTGAAGGAAGAGGGGCTCCAGAACTGTCATCACCTTCTGCCTCACTGAGGGCCACAACAGTGATAGCACGTAGGAGCTGTTTTGCATGGTCCAAGCACTGTGACAGAAGACGTTTTGCTAATGACCTGACAAAGAAATCTTTAACACGGTGTGTTTTCTTCTTCAGGCAGTCCCTATGGCATATCATCTTGATGCAATGCGCAACATCAACCCTGATAAAACAAGGGGGGAGTTTGGCAGACTGGGTTCCAAGAAGGACATGAAATCATTCATTAAGGTAGGACTTCAGATCAGGATGAGGAGTGAAAGCCTAGACCAGAGCTCCCAGAATTGCCAAAGAAAAGTCACTCACAGCTTCCTTTGGCACAGGTGCACCTGCATGAATCCATTCTGTCAATCAGTTTGCGATGGCATTAACATTATGTTTCTCTGATAGCATTTGCACCACTGGGACACTGGGGCATTTGTTTTCTGTCAGAATACCTTGATAAAGGAAGATATGGCCAGCTTTGCCATTTGTTGTCAGCAGTTTTTTCATAACTGAACCGGTTGCATCAAAACACACAGTTGGGGGAGATTTTTTTTGACAATGTCTTGTAAACATGCATCTGTGTTTGACTCCAGTAGTGACAGAAAAACCTGTCCAGTCCAATATCTGAGATGCTACCACTGTGAGGAACACTATATTTTAATAATTGCAGAGTCACAATGGGGTCCTTATCTCCTAATTCCAAGTCTTTTTTCTCTTGTTTGGCTTTTCGCAGAGTGGCCAAATTTGGAAGGTGGCTTGGCTCAGGATCTCCAACATCCATCAGATCTGCTGCCTTCGCTGACGTCCATACAACTGGTTCCATTCTGCCCTCACACAGCTCTTTAGCCATCTGTTCACACAGGTTTCCAGACATGAACCGCTTGGAGTGGCCAGTGTGCAGGGAGAAATCTGTATTTCTCATGAAACAGTGGAGCACCATTGGACTATTAATTGCTGACTGTCTGTCACATGACATTTCTAACTGGCCATGTACTTCTTCTGTAACGTTTAGATTTTCTTTTCTTGTGTTTTAACTCTTCAGGTTTCCTGTAACAGAGATGTAAACCACCGTTTTCTGATGGTGCTTCACTGCACCGTTTTAATAATAATTAAGAATAATCGTACAATTCTTGAGTTGAAAATTTTCCTATATAAATTAAGGAAAATGTTTGTTGTTATCATATTTGAAAAATGCTCAGTAAATATATATTGAGTAAAACAATGCACAACTGAATTTTATCTGAAATCTTATTACTGTCTTGTAAAGCTGAACTTAAACACTTGCACATGAAATAGATAGTGTGACGAGTTATTGGCTGCATACACAGACACTGCCATTTTACACGGGCGTAGTTAAAGGTTTTTAGAGATATTACTGTCAATGAACTGGGAACTAAAACACCAGGTCTGTGCTTTATGTGAAATGGTCAACACTTTAACAAATCTTTTAAAATACTACATGACAAAATCTCATCATATATAGTCAAGAACCTAGATTCCTCTGACTAAAATTGACATTTCTAATAATGATTTATCCGCTTGACCTTCGTCCTTCCAGGTCAAAAGTGATAGGTTTGTTTTCAGAGACTCTATGCGCTGTGAATCTTGAGAGCCACAAATCAAAAAATTATGGCCTGACCTCCTTCAAAGGTAGAACTCATCTGCTTCAAATAATCAATGTTAAGAGCATACAGAAGGCCAAAGAGGTATGGCAGAGCAGGAGAGGGGTCTGGACAACAGCATGGTCTCACACAGATGTACAGGAATCATCATCTCTTAGGATGGTGAGGTTGGCAACAGATGCACTATTCAACACTGGTTCCAAAATGTCAGTGTCCTGAAGAAAAGTAAAAGATGAATTATTGAAAGTGAAGAAAAACTAAAGACAAAATACATTTCTACAGATTTTAACTTAAACCTCCAAACCATGCTGGCCATTTGACTCATGGAGGTTTTAAATAGAAAACGCTTATTTTCCTTTAATTGATAAAACAGTAGCTTTCACCCACCAACCTTTTGATGAGTTTTGTACAAAAATATTTTTTTTCCCTGGAACATCCACTAACAGCAGAAAATAGGAGCTAGAGTTATGACATATGCAATGCTCACCATGACATTTTCTGGACTGCACTGAGGTGGTGTACATTTCCACTTTGGATGAACACATCCTTTAAAATATCTTATAGGAATTAGTTTTAGTTGCATTACATTTTTTGGACTCACCAAGCACTTCAGGAAAACCTCTGTTGCATTTTCTCCAAGGAAAACGAGCAGGCCTCTCAGTGCTGCTGTCTTTCAGTGGGACACGATGTCCGATGTCTAAAGAGTATTCAGTGGAAAACAAGCATTTCAATTAGTATAGTAATGTGGTGTATTTATACACAATGCAAAATTAGAACTCTTTTATAGTTATGAAAAAAAAGCACTGGTCAGACCCAGCAACATGTAAAACTAAAAAAAAGCTTCATAAAAATACAACAACTATGAAAAAAATAATACTATCTGCAATGTGTAATCTATAACACACAATCCTTAAATATTGTCTCCTTTTTGTCATTATGTAAAAAGCTCTGAAAATGTAGCAACACAGAGCATGAAGTACAACTTTAATTTGTGACATTTAACTTACAATAAACAGTGCAGCTCCAGATAAACGGTGACTCTTGAAAAGATGAAAAAACAATGTCAGACAATATGCAAGTTACTTATATCACTGTCATATAATTGGTGCACATGTCTGTCCTACAACAACCCATGAAAGTTTTTTTTTGTTGGTGAGTGTTACCATCACGTCTCCACTCAGTGATAACATTAAAACTGCTTACAAAACCGGTAATAAGCAAATAAGTTTTACCACGGCAGACATGCAGTAAAAAAGCCAGTGTGAGATGTCGTCAGAGATAAAGGTCTGTCTGAATTTCAGTGTTTGACATTAAACAGTATCAAACATTACTGTTTGCAGAGTTCGAACAAGCTGGACTGATACTCTGAGCTGAAACCTTAGCATAGAAGTAGGTGAAGGGCTGAATATGTCTTTAGACGCGTGAAGTAAATCCTAACACCCTAAGTTAACTTACTGGCTATAGTTCAAATGGTTGGCAGCTCCCGCATGTGTCCAGAAAATGTCCAAATACTACAGTCCAACTGCAGACCACGCGAAAATCCGTAATGGTCGAAAACTGCAGTTCACATCCAACTTCACATGTTGACCAACTGGTCAATCTTTCTTAGGAAGTTTTCAACACAGAACATGCTGACCGACCACCATCACACAGCTCAAGTCTGCTCAGGATCAGAACTCCAAGATCCGTTTGTCCTAGTTTGTGGTGTGCGGATCAATATTGAAATATGGATTCTTCCGATACCAGTAATTTATATTCTAGAATCAATTCTCAAATATCGATATTTTAGTGCTTTGGGGTAAATTTGTACAGTCGTGGCCAAAAGTTTTGAGAATGACACAAATATTCGTTTTCACAAAGTTTGCTACGTCGGTGTTTTTAGATCTTTGTGTCAGTTGTTTCTGTGATGTATTGAAGTATAATTAGAAGCACCTTATACGTTTCAAATGCTTTTACTGAGAATTACATCACATTTATGCAAAGAGTCAATATTTGCAGTGTTGGCCCTTCTATTTCAAGACGTCTGCAGTTGGTCTTGGCATGTTGTCAATCAACTTCTGGGCCAAATCCTAACCGATAGTAACCCATTCTCTCATAATCACTCCTTGGAGTCAGGATTAATGTGTTTTTGTTTGTCCACCTGCCTCTTGAGAATTGACCACAAGTTCTCAATTGGACTGAGGTCTCGGGAGTATCCTGGCCATGGACCCAAAATGATTTATTCCCCGAGCTACTTAGGTATCACTTTGGCCATATGGCATGGTGCTCCATCATGCTGGAAAATGCATTGTTCTTCATCAGACTGTTCTTGGATGGTTGGAAGAAGTTGCTTTCAGACGATGTTTTGGTACCATTCTTTATTCATGGCTGTTTTGGGACAAAATTGTGAGTGAGCCCACTCACAATTGGATGAGAAGCAGCCCCACACATGAAAGGTCTCAGGATGCTTTACTGTTGGCATGACACAGGACAGATGGTAACGCTCACCTTTTCTTCTCTGGACAGTCTTTTTTCCAGATGCCCCAAACAATCAGAAAGGGGCTTTATCAGAGAAAATGACTTTACCCCAGCCCTCAGCAGTCCACTCGTTGCACTTTTTGCAGAATATCAGTTCGTCCCTGATGGTTCTTTTGGAGAGAAGTGGCTTCTTTGCTGCCCTTCTTGACACCAGGCCATCTGCCAAAAGTCTTCGCCTCACTGTGTGTGGAGATGCGCTCACACCTGCCTGCTACCATTCCTGAGCAAGCTCTGCACTGGTGGCGCTCTGATCCTGAAGCTGAATCATCTTTAGGAGACCATCCTGGCGCTTGGTGGACTTTCTTGGGCGCCCTGAAGCCGTCTTCACAATAATTGAACCTCTTTCCTTGAAGTTCTTGATGATCTGATAAATGGTTGATTTAGGTGCAGTCTTAGTAGCAACAACGTCCCTGCCTGTGAAGCCATTTTTATGCAACACAATGATGGCTACATGTGTTTCCTTGCTTTGGTAACCATGTTTAATAGGAACGATTTCAAGCATCACCCTCCTTTTATTCTAACTCAGTCAGCATAACATAATGATCTCCAGCCTTGTGCTCATCAACATTCTCACCTGAGTTGATGAGAACATTATCGAAATGATCTCAGCAGGTCATTTTATGGCATGAAATGCTGAATGATGAATGCAGTGGAATTTGAATTTTTTGAGATTAAGTTAATTTTCATGGCAAAGAAGGATTTTGCAATTCATCTGATCATTCTCCAAAACATTTTAGAGTATATGGAAATTGCTTTTATTAAAACTGAAGCAGCAAACTTTGTGAAAACCAGTATTTGTGTCATTCTCAAAACCTTTGGCCACGACTGTAGTTTATCATTAACAGGAACACAGTGGAAAGAAACTCTATCATTCACATCATCTAAATTGGAAGGAACTACTTTCTGTTACGCCTTTCATAGTCATATGTAAAATATGGCTGTATAAATGTGTCCCAGCCCCTGGCATGCGCACAACAATGGTTGAATGTAAAAGGAGTCATGCGTGGACGTATTTTACCTCCACAAACAGCCAAGATGCAGTTTGCGATACATGTGGCAAGACAGTGAGGTGTTGTGGCAACACCACTAACCTCGTCAAACACCTCAGAGTAAATCATATCACAGAATGTGACGCGCGTATGTTGAGGCGAACTGAAGAGGAGGAGAGGGACAGGAGAGGGTGCTGCAAGGGTGAGACAGACGTCTCTCACTGAGTCCTTTAGTGCTGCAGGCAGGCAAGGTGTTCGAATAGCGCACAACTTCAGTTTTTTATTTCTATATAATAATTCTGCATTATTAAGTGATAAGAACAAGTAGTCTGATGTCCTGTATTCATTATGAAGCTATATTATTATATTATTATTACAATTACATAATACAATTATGTATTCTATTATGAAATACAATGAAACATTAAGTTTCTGTACAAAGTATCGGCATCGGTATCAGTATCATTGATACCACCCTGAATTTTACTTGTTATCGGATCGGAAAGGAAATCAGTGGTATCACACATCACTAGTCCTACACTGTTTAAAAAAAAAAAAAATCCTAAAAAAAACCTGTAATATTCCGGCAGCTGGAGCGCCAAAATAATGCCATAAAATGACAGAAAATAACTTTCTCATAAAAATACAGTTAATTTTAGTAATGGCAATACAGTTTGTTGCCCTAATTTTACATGGGATTTTGCCATTTCCAAGTGCTTTTAAACATTAAATTAGGAACATTTTAACGTGATTAAACAATGAAATTACCTATAAACAAGGTCAATGAATGCAGCAATATGATTAATAATACTTGAATGTACAGAAATATACAGTTAACAGTTGGTTTAAATAAAAATGGATTGCATTTATATAGCGCTTTTCAAGACCCTGAAAGCGCTTTACAAATTCCACTGTTCATTCACTCTCACACTGGTGGAGGCAGCTACAGTTGTAGCCACAGCTGCCCTGGGGCAGACTGACAGAAGCGAAGTTGCCATATCGCACCATCCGCCCCTCTGGCCATCGCCAGTAGGCGGTAGGTGAAGTGTCTTGCCCAAGGTCACAACGACCGAGATTGTCCGAGCTGGGGCTCGAACTGGCAACCTTCTGATTACAAGACGAACTGCCAACTCTTGAGCCACGATCGCCCTAAATAACATTATTTGATGTAAAAAAAAAGTTTATAAGAATCACTTTATATATTTTTCCATAGCATTACATTTGAATTGAACAGTTCAGTCTTTCAAATAATGGACAAACATTTGTGAAATTATGATACATTTGTGAATGTATTTTAACAATCTAAATATGCATATGTATAGACAAATATATTTAAAAAACAAGAAAAGTATGTTTTATTACATTTAAAGTGATTTTATGTTATTTAACACTTGAAATGTAAACCCCCAGTCTATTTATGTAAATCTAATGATATTCTAGAAAAACAGTACAAACTGTAAAATACACAGTAGAATACTTTTATATTACAATTTTTTTACAGTGTAGTTTAAACTTGTTCAGGCATGCACATGTCAGTAGCCTATGGGGTTTCCAACTGGTTCCCAACTTGAGTCAAAAAATCTGCTCAATAGTTGATGAGCTTTGTTATGTTCTATAGAAAATCTTAGTTAGGATATCAGTAAAAGAAATTTGTTGGGCAGAAAACCTTTTTAGATTTTAAGTGGAAAGTTTTATTTCTGAGTCAGTTTGTTTGAAACTTTAATAAATTCAACAATTACTTGCTATCGTTGTTACAGTGTACTGTGTCAGAGAGGGAGTGTACGGTGCTGGGTGTAGTCTCTCTGCTGGTTCATAGTTTTTACTGAGGAGCTGTGTTCATGTCATGAAGGTTTAGTCTGATCACTGTGGTGCAGTTTGGTTTACTCTGTTTCTGAGATGTGGATTGTTTGTAGGATCAGTCTCTGCAGGTCACCTGATACCTGGCAGGGAAGTGTTTATAAATCAGCTCCATCAGATTTAATCCAACAGAATAACATGTAAAACACTCCAGGGCTTTTAATCTGAAACTTTCTCTAGAGCTGTCTGGGGTTTTACATTAAAATAATCAGGGATTACCAGACTGTCCACATGATGTGTCCTACAGAAACTTTTATCTATCATAACTTTCATCTGTCTGTGAAGGTTCTCAGTCATCCAGGTCATCATAGTCAAAGGAGTTTGCAAAGAAAAGCATCTGGACTTGTTTAAGTTGCTTGAAGACGTTTCACCTCTCATCCGAGAAGCTTCTTCAGTTCTAGAGTCAAATGGCCGAGAGTCCCAAAGGAGTTTGCTTTGCAAACTCACACTGGTGGAGGCAGCTACAGTTGTAGCCACAGCTGCCCTGGGGCAGACTGACAGAAGCGAAGTTGCCATATCGCGCCATCCGACTTTGGGAGGAACACCCTTCAACTGGTACGGGAGTATGAAAGGGAATCAAGGAAACTGGCGGATTATAGGAGCCACCTTCATTTCAACCTAAGATGCAGACAAAGCAGAGTTGTTCCTAAGAGCCTGCACCTTAGATCCACAGTCAGGGGACACAGAGCAGACTTGATTCTACAGAGAGCACAAAACCACGCGAAAGGATAAGACAGGTCCATTTCACTATAGATGCCCTCCAGATCAAGATCAGCCAGACTCTGCAGGAACTGGAAACCCTTCTACCCTCTCCAATCCTAGAAGAGGTTCACAAGTTTGTGGACAAGGCTCAGCGGGCCCAACACTCTAATGGAAAAGAAAGACAACGCAAGAAATTTCACAACTTGCTTTCAAAAACCCACACTCCTCAGTCTGAACCCACAATACTCAGAGAAGAAAACACACCTGAAGTCGGGAGAAATGGATAAAGAACTTTTCAGACGGGAATCTCACTGAACCTGAAAAGAGTGTTTTAGCCAAAGGACTCAATTTCGCCATTTCTCCGCAACAGTTGCCCATAGTGGACCTCGTCACAGCCACAAAAACCGCCATACGGATTAATAAATTATCACAGACAGAAGCAGAGCAAATCAGGATGAAAGTCTCAGCCACCCTCTCCAGTGCGAAAGTCCCTCCGTCTAACCTTACATTACAAGAAAAGAAGGCCGTCGCTTCCCTGAGCAAAGACCACAACATCACTATATTACCAGCGGATAAGGGAAGGTGCACCGTGGTCCTAAACACAACAGATTACCACACAAAGATCACTACTCTCCTCAGGGACAACAATACCTACGAAGCTTTAAAGCGAGACCCCACGAGCAGCTACAAAAAGAAAGTTATAGCTTGCCTTCAAGACCTCGGAAAGGACAAAATCATTGACCGCATTACAAATCACCGCCTTTATCCAGGGGATGCCATACCCTGCATTTATGGACTTCCTAAAATCCACAAGGAAGAGGTCCCACTCAGACCCATAGTCAGTAGCATAAACTCAGCCACTTATAACATTGCTAAACACCTTGCAACCGTCCTAGCACCTCTTGTGGGGAACACCCCACATCACATCAAGAACTCCACCGACTTCACAGACAAGGTCCAGAAACTTACCCTGGATCCAGATGAAACCATGGTGTCCTTTGATGTAGTCTCTCTCTTCACTTGCATACCCACCACGGAGGCAGTGGAGACTGTCAGAAAACGACTACAAGAAGACAGCGCCTTGGAAGACAGGACCAACTTCACACCCGATCAGATCTGCACACTGTTAGACCTCTGCCTTCCCACAACATACTTCAAATACAACGAAGGCTTCTACAGACAAAAACATGGCTGTGCCATGGGCTCCCCCGTATCACCTATTGTAGCCAACCTTTACATGGAGGAAGTAGAAAGGAAGGCTCTTGGCTCTTTCAAAGGAAGAGTACCCAGCCACTGGTACAGATATGTAGATGACACATGGGTCAAAATCGAGACACGAGAAGTGGAATCCTTCACTGCGCACATAAACGCTGTGGATAAGAACATCAAGTTCACCAGGGAAGACACAAAGGACAACTGTTTGCCTTTCCTGGACTGCTCCGTGCACATTGAAGAGAATGGCAACCTCAACATCGAAGTTTACCGGAAGCCCACACACACGGACCAGTACCTCCTCTTTGACTCCCATCACCCTCTGGAACGCAAACTGGGAGTAATCAGGACCCTACACCACCGGGCAGAACATGTTCCCTCTAAGCCTGAGGGAAAAAAGAAGGAACACACACACGTAAAGGAAGCACTCAAAACATGCGGTTATCCTAATTGGCCGTTCTTAAAGTCAACAAAGAGGCACAGAAAAGAAGATCAGACACCAGCGAGGGAGGATAAGAAAGACAGACGCAACAACGTTGTCATCCCTTATGTAGCCGGTGTATCAGAGAAACTCAGGAGAGTTTTCTCCAAGCACGACATCCCAGTGCACTTCAGACCCAGCAACACACTCAGACAGAAACTGGTTCACCCGAAAGACAAAACTCCAAAACACAGACTTAACAATGTGGTGTATGCTGTACAGTGCAGCGAGGAATGCCCAGACCTCTACATTGGAGAGACCAAACAGCCACTTCACAAGTGCATGGGACAACATAGAAGAGCCACCTCCACGGGACAAGACTAAGCAGTCCATCTGCATCTTAAGGATAAAGGTCACTCTTTTGAGGATGCCAATGTTCACATTTTGGACAGAGAGAACAGATGGTTTGAAAGAGGAGTGAAAGAGGCCATCTATGTCCACTGTGAGCGACCATCTTTGAACAGAGGCGGTGGTTTACGACACCAACTGTCTGCCATCTATAATCCAGTTTTGAGGTCCCTTCCCAGACGCCTTAATGCCCACTCACATCCTGGGCCATCTGACCTCAGGAATTCACATGACAAGGTGGGGCCAGGTTTCACAATGAGCACACCTGAAACCCTGGCTGATTAGGTCCAAACATCCCCTGAGATTAAACCCAAATATGTCAGAGTCTGCAGTGTGATCATTTAGTGTGCTCTGGAAAAGCTGCAGTGGCTCGAGCCAAAGGTTTAATATTAAAAGAAAAGGGAAGCACAGAGTACCAGAGCTGCAACATGTCACATAAAAAGCCCCAGAAAAGGAAACATGTTACAGTGACACCAGAAATGTTTATTAAAGGGAAACCTGATTTCATATGTTAATAAACATAATGCAATATCCAAAAAGAAAAGTATTTAAAACCACAGAAGAAGAAAAACAGTCAAGTTTCAAATTAAAAGCTCGTCATTTAAAGTAAAGTCAAATGTGCTGGAAAGGGGTTAATTAGAAAAACAACAGAAAAACATCTTAGAAAGACGAAATAAATATTAGCAGCTCCCTAAAAAGTTTTGAGGAAAAAGGCCAGGAAAGGGGAAATACAGTTTAATGACTCTAAGAAAAGTTTCAGATTAAAAGCCACCTGCTGTGATATTTGTCATAACAGCATCAGTTTGTGAGTGTCTGTGGGTGCATACTCTTGGATATGTGCGCTCACACTGGGTGATCTGTGCTGTGTTCGACCTCTTTTCACCTTCAGTTTGTTTGACTGGTGTGTTCACTGCATGCTGGGCCCAGCTACACTTCAATAATCACAATCCACACACAGGTTTAGATCTACAACACTTCCTCACACACAGCTCTTTCCCGAAAAATCACTGTAAGTCAGAGTCTAAGGAGCTTGGAAAGAAAAGCGTCTGGACTTCTTTGAGTTGCTTGAAGACTCAAAGAAGACCAAAGATGGCCCAGAATGTGAGTGGGCCATCTGACCTCAGGAAATCACATGATAGGGTGGGGCCAGGTTTAACAACGAGCTCAGACGCTTTTCTTTCCAAGCTCCTTAGACTACAATGACCTGGATGACTGAGAACCTTCACAGACACTGTAAGCCAGACATTACCGTGCAAAGGTCTTGAGTCACCTGGTATTTCTCTCTAATCAGTGTGTTTATTCAAATCAAAGATATGTGAGCAGCTCAGTTATACCAAAGGAACATCATCTCTTAGTAAACCTTATTAAACACAAGAATGTCAGGTATACAGAAACAGCAGAGTCTCTGTTTTAGGTCACAGAGATGCTTCAAGGAGTTTACAAATGTTGCATTTATCTCAGATTTGAGAGCGAATGATTAGTATCAGTACTCTGTGTGTGTGTGTGTGTGTGTGTGTGTGTGTGTGTGTGTGTGTGTGTGTGTGTGTGTGTGCGTGTGTGTGTGTGTGTGTGAGAGAGAGAGAGAGAGAGAGAGATATTCAGGTAACTTACTGGGCTACTGCACATGCAGTTTAGTGTATTACTGCCTCCTACTGGAACAATGATGTCATTGTTAGTGTATCACTAAACTATTACTTAAACTTGGTCTATGTTACTGTTGTTGTGAGACCTGGTGTAGAAAGAGTTCACTCTGGTTGCCTTTAAATCACAGCTGAGAGGTTAAAAGGTCTTAATATTTACAATAAACAATAAAGACTACAATAAAGACTTTTGCAGCTGATCAAACACACAAACCCACACATGTGCAATAAGACTGCTATATGTGCAATTCTTCTTCTGACAAAGTGTTGTTTTTGTATTTTCCTACTCAGTTGTATATAGTATTTGTATTTCTATTTTATTCTATTGTATATATTATTCTATTCTATTTTATTTTATTCTATTGTACATAGTATTTTATTTTATTTTATTGCATTCCAGTGTTTTCTAATTTCTGCTACATAACTTTGCACTTTTGCTGTAACAAAACAAATTTCCCACCTGTGGGACTAATAAAGGCCATCTTATCTTATCTTATCTTATTTCACCTTCTGTGAGTAAAAAACCGCTAATACAGAGCGTTTAACTATTTTGTAACAATAAGTTGTTCTTAATCAAAGATAAATCAAAAAATTAGTCTGATCAATATTTTAATGAGAAATGTAGTGGTGTGTGTGCTGCAGGATGGGATGTTTGATCTATAAAAGGTTTGATTTAAAATTTAAAATCGTCTCTCTGGCTCTTGACGAAGGTGATCACACTCCCTTTCTCTTCCCTTATCTTTCCTGCTTGGCTTTCTCATGTATCTGTCTAGTCTTGTCTGCTTCTCTCCCTCTACCCTGGGAGAGTCTCACAGTCTGTTCTCTAAAACCTACAAGAGGAATTATGGATTTGATCAACTGGTCCCTGAAAGCAATTGAGACCCTCTTCTCGACGAGAAGCCTGGGTTCGGGAGAGCCCATTGAAGACTTTTATCTATTTGGAACCATGATAACAGGGTTCTTGCTGACTGGCGCTGGCTTGGCCCTGGTGTATCGAAGAATAAAGAAAGCGGAAACAGCTGTTCAAATCCCCACAAGGCTGCCCGCTATGTTGATTGGAATGATTGAGCGAGCTGTGGTTTCTCAGAATGAGCTCATCAGATGCAGCACTGATGACATCTTGGAGAAGCTTGCGGCTGCTGTGGGTGCTGAGACTCTGACAACATCTGAGAACATCTTGGAGATGCTCATGGCTGTCGTGAACACTCATGCTCTGTGAGCAAACTGGATAACATCTTGGTGTAGCTGGATAACATCGAGGAGAGGCTCATGGCTCTCCAACGGGAATGGTGTAAAATTGACATGCAGTGGTTTGCACCAAAGCAAGAACACCACCATTATTTCATGCGGCTACCATATCGGTACCAGCTACGGTCTCAAGGCTAGAGCTGAACATAACAAAGAATTTCTCCCCTGATAACAAACTGTGTTTAGACTCTTCGTTCCAAACATCCCTCGTACGCTTATCTCCAAGGCAGAGTCGGACGGCGGGTCTTGGCCCAGCACTGGATGAATACCTGCAGGGCAGGATGGCTGTGTCTGCATCGGCTTGCTTCTCACCCCCTTACCCACCCCTGTTGCTTGTCTCGTGCTTCATGATGTTGTGATGTGGACATTTATGTGCTCTTTGTGCAGAGGAGTTTTTTTTTTGTTTTCTGTTCTCATGCTGTCCTCCCATAGGAGCTGTGAGTACAAGAAAAGAATTAATAGAATATAATGTCTTAAATTTGTTTAGATCAGAGGAATAAGGGAGGATTTGTGCTTCAGTTTGGCTTAGCTGTAGGCCTGAGACTGTGTGTAAGTGTTTAGAGGGAAAGGAATTTATGGACACTTGGGGTCTGCTGTCATAAAAGGAGACAGGAAGCTACAGTTGGGGGTTGCTGATGCTGATGCTTGTACCTTTATTAAAAACTCATAATTGTTATAACTTAGAAGTAGGTTTGCAGGAGACTCTCCACCTTATCTGTAAATGTAAGACAACAAGAGGCCAATGGCCCAGTGGATGCAGAGTGGGGGTCTCAGTGTTTGTAATATGTCAACTCTGTTTTGTATGTTGCTTAAAGGAATTTGGTGTAGCTTGGTAGAGGAGATTACTTTTATGACCTGCAGGAAGTCACGTACACAGACACACACACACACACACAGTGCTTTGACTATTATGACACACCCACATCTACATGCACACTCACTTACGTGCACTCACACATACACACAGCTACGTGCACACACAGGCACTCATGTGCTCGTGCATATACACACTGTCTTTGGACAGTGGGAGGAAGCCGGAGTACCCGGAGGGAACCCACGCAAACTCTACACAGAAAGACCCCGGCTTATGGTGGAATTGAACTCTTATGGTGGAATTGAACTCAGGACCTTCTTGCTGTGTGGCAACAGTGCTACCCACCATGCCACTGTGCTGCCCATCTGTCTAAATTAATTACTTTAAATTAGTAACTTCGTTACATTACTAGTTACTTCTATCAAAAGTAACTCAGTTTCTTCAAGTTACTCGTTACTTTCAGAGTAACTAGTTACTAGGGAAAGTAACTTTGGTTTTACTCAGAATCTTGTTAATGTGTTGCTTCCGTAACTGGATGCCCAGCAAGTTTTCCAGTATTCTAGCTTGCTTACTTGCCACAAGTGCACTGTGCCAAAGGAAAAAACTGACACATTTCCACGAGAGAAATTCCACCCCTGGACTGCCGTTGACCGCCGCATGATTCTAGCCTGTTTTTTACATCCAACACAAAAACTGCAGTCATGGTGCTTTCGATTGTACTCAGAACCCGGAAATTCTGCCTTCTGAATACGAAGTTGTGGTAACACCAGACTGCAGATGAACTGCATACAGGGGTGGACTGGGACAAACAAAATTGTCCCGGGATTTTGACTAGAGACTGGCCCACCATTATAGGAAAAATCATAAAGCCTTTGAATGAAAATAAACACTGTTGTGACAGTGATGTACACAAGACATTTTAAATGATAATAAGAAAGAAAAGTATTTCCTTGTGCCCCCCTTTCCCCGTTAATGCCCTACATGGACCCCTGGCAACACTTTGCTAGACCCGCCCCTGCACAGTTACCAGCTGTCAGCTACATAGAAAAGGATCCTGGTGTTATTTGTCTCTCAGAAGCAGCTCATAACTTCCCTTCAACTCATTTATGTCACCTAAAAGGTAAACCTGTTTCTACATCACCTGTTCAGTTCTGATTATTCAGTAAGGACATCTCCTGGTTTCATCTTCATGTTTCCCTCTGATATACAAACTGATATCATGACCAGCAGCTTTCACAGGTGTGGCTCCAGCAAACATCAGCTGATACTAGAAATTAATATTAAATAAATTCTAACAACAGCTGATCAAGCTTAAACGTGCGACATCCGCTGGTTTCCTCTTTCTGGCGCAAAGTGGGCGATAAACAAACAAGAGAGAAAAGCCGATCAGCTGATCATTGATCAGTTTCACTATCGAAGTAGAAACAGGAGAGAATGAGAGAAGAGGCAGCTGTGCAGCGTAAACACAGAATAACTCCAGCTTTGTGTCTTTTTCATTGTAGCTGAAGCTGTGTTCCTTTTCACCTCAATACGAAATGCGCAATATTTTCTCTGAAAACCAGACGATTCTGTGTTTTTTACAGGACGGTTGGAAACTCTAATAAATAACCTTATGAACAAAATAAAGTTCAACATCAGTAACATAGCACCCACCCAGCTGTATAGAAACTCCGTCATGCTAGCTAGCACGCAGTACGAAAAAGTCAGCATAACGAAAATAAACTGCATCTAAACTTGGTTTATATCTGACACAGATAGACTGCAGGTCAAACTTCTTACCTGAAGTTCAGTTCACTTGACACTCGGACCGACTGCCGCCTCAGGTCTCTGCTCTTGTGTCCCTTTTCCTTCCTCCACCTCCTGGCTTTCACCACTTGCTAATATTATTGAATCTGTCGAAGCTCCGCGATAGCCACCAAACGAAGTAACGAATAAAGAGCCTATCTAAATCCCAGTAACGAGTAGCGCATTCCTGGTTTTGGCATAATAACTAGTTACCATGCTCGTTACCACAATAATAACGTAGTTACTGTAACGCGTTACTTAATAACGCATTAGTCCCAACACTGGTGTTAGGTAATACAGGAATTCCATACAGAGATATCATCACTATCCTTTACTGTCATTTGCAATTTTTTGTTGTCCCTACTACATTGTACATTGGCAAAAATAAGAAATTGATTACATTTCACAGTTTAATTATTCTGTACTTGTCACACTTGTAACACTTGTCATCCTTACAGAAGTGGCGAGTGTTACCAACATGGCATTTGAATGAGCTTGCTCTTCATCAACAGGACAGGAGGGAACAGAGAATGTAATATTCAACCGATAAAATCTGCTTCAGATAAATTCACTAACAAAACAGAATGTTTACGTTCAAAAGGTCACCAAGTACGTATTTATTTTTTCCTGTTTTTTTAATCAACAGTTAAAAGCCAAAAAATAATTTGGGACACGGGGAAACTCAATAAACTGGTCAGGAGGGCCAGCTCTGTCCTGGACTGCCCTCTGAAGTCCATCGAGCAGGTTGGGGAGGAGAGGATGTCTAAGCTAACATCCTTGATGGACAACTCCTCCCACCCCGTGCATGAGACTACGAGCAATGAGCAGTTCGTTCAGCTGTAGACTTTTACACCATCCAGAGTGTAGGAAGGAGCGCTACTGTAGGTCATTCTTACCAGCAGCTGTCACAGTCTTTTATATACGTTCTGTAAATTGTTACCTGTATATTCGAAATTGCTCATGTTTATAGTACTACCTTGTGTCTTCCTTTTATATTTTATTTCCCCTTGCTGTAAGAGCTCTGTAACACCAAAATTTCTCATGTGTGGGATAATAAAGGTTTATTCTTTTCTATTCTATTCTATTCTATTCTATTCTATTCTATTCTATGTTCTTCTTGATCCATGTATCAAGCCAAAGAGAAAGTTAAAGTAATTCAAAGTAATAGATATAAACATAGAACTTAATAACATTGGACAGAACATCACAGTTTGTGCTAAAAACACTCAGAATATCAATGAAAGGCAGAGACTCCCTTCATACTTTAGTTGACTGACCCTCCTAGAACACAAAACGAAATAATATATAAGATATTCTCATAAATGTCAGTGTACTAGAAAGCTTACAGTTAAAAGTCTGTTTAACATCCAGAAGTTTGCTTTCTCACATATAGCACAGGTCAATTAGGTAAAATGTTGTCTGCTGCACTGCATGTGTTTTACACCAATTCCATGATGGTCTCTCTTAGATGCATGTACAAGTTCACAGGCTGATGTGGGTCTGTTGGTGGAGTCAAATGGGACTCAGCCATAAGGATATTACACATTCATATACATCTGGATCACATGGTTTCATCAGTTGAAAACAAACTCATTTTTACACAGTTCAACGTGTTCTTGTTCAGCAGGGCAAAGGAAGTCTGTTGTCCCGTAGAGCTCAGGTAATGTAAACATTACATTAGGCCGACCACTGTGGAGTGTCATCCAGCTCATCCTGTTAAAAAGAATACATACATTTAAGAAATGTGTGTGTGAGAGAGATAATTTTCAAATATAACTGAAACAACAAGAGAAAAGAAAAATGTCAAGAATTTGTGAATATCACTATGTCTACACAATGTTTAAGCTAGAAAAGGAGTAGAATGACGTTTGCAATGTTTCCTGTTACCACCCCCTTATTTTAAATGTCATTAATTACATGTCAGTATTCAGAATTCCACATTATATGATCCATACAGATGTAACTATATACAAGTCTACACTCACATACAACACATAAACATACTCACATAAAACAGTTTCAGCTAATAAACAAAAACAACAACAAACTACATTTTTACATAAAGTAAGCACCCTGTGGTTTACACCCGATTAATCTCTGAGCTTATTTTATATCTATGTGACAAATACCTGAATGAACACTTTAAGTTGGGTTACTTTTCCCTCGGTCTATAAAAATGAGATCAAGGCTTAAATAGATCACAATAAGACAACTCAGTCACTGAGAGGATGATTTCCTATATTCATGCAATTTATTATTTTTAAACAGTCGTTTTTTGTATTGTTGTACTTTTCCTAATGTCATCTGAACAAGTGTTCCACACACTAACTCCTGTTACTGTAACGCTGTGATATTTGTGTGGATGCCTGAGGCATCCACACTATTGAGTTCCTGTTTCTCTTTATTCTTTATTGTGTGGATGCCCTAAAGGGCTTCCACACTATTGTTTTCCTGTTTCTCTTTATTCTTTATTATTCCTCTAGTTGCTTCCGTACGTTTTTTGCCGATTAACTACTCCCTCAGTTCTCAGCCGATTTTCTCAGTTCAAACTCTAAACTGTTCTGCTCTTTCTGCTAATGCCAGCTATGACTTTTGGTGTTTATTACTGTTATACTTTTTAAAATATTACACTTTTTTCCTTTAATTTGTCCCATTGAAATGAATGGAAAACTTCCACAATTCTGCTAAAACTTACTTGGTTTTGAAACTTAACTGCTTCCTCATACTTTCACCTAGAAACTCCATTCAAACTTTAAAATGTTCTCAGATTATTGGGCTATTCCTGTGTGATTCAGCTTTTTCAGATCTTTTACCGTTTTAATTTTATACCTCTTTAAGTTTTCAGTTGCAGTTTTGTGATTTTTCAGAAAATACATGCGTTGCTATGGTTGCTATGCAATTAACTCAGAGTGTGCGCTGGTCTGTTCTGAATTTTCTCTTCATGTCCGAACAACTTCATGCTACTCGCTCAATTTCCACTCAACCCCCACAAATTATACATCAAAACGTAGGTATTTTTGCTGGCTTTCAGACAATGTCACTATCTTTATTGTGAGATTTACCATTGTTTCGCAATTTGCCTCGAAGTGACACAAAGTCTGACAAGTCCCCATTCAAAGTATATGTGGAGGTTTTGAAATTCAGAGCTGAAATTCTGTAACAGGAGGCATTTTCAAATCGCCATATCTCTTTAACAAAGCAAAGTTAGGACATGAGGCTTGTGCCAATATATCTTCAGACACTGCTGACACTCACAGTGGAAGCAGTTTTTACATTCATCTTACCGTTGAGCCATAAATTACGTTTGTTTGAGGGGTGGAAATCTGTCCTCCTCTCAGTTCTCACACTCTGAAAATGAAGCCGTTTCTTCTCTCGTCATATCTCCGCGACAGAGGTACAAAGAGCTATGGAAATCGCAGTCAAAATACACCAAAGTCCGCTGATTCACCCAGTACAAGAATTATTCTGCTAGCCCTCCTAGTTTTTGAGTTACACGACGTTTTGTAACTCCAAAAACCGGCGTTTTTCGCCGCTCACCGCGATCTAATTCTGACTGCTCAAGTCTCTGTGTCTTAGACACCCGCCCCCTTTGTGACCAGACCTCATTTGGCTCAGAGGGTTGAGCCGCTGCTGTGGGATCCGGTGGCAGAGGTTCGAGTCCTACCTGTGACAGTTGTTACACATCTTCCCTGCTTGCATGCACTCTCCTTTCTTCAGTGTACCCTTACACATGAAGCCATCTGCATCAAGCGCGTCTACACCTCTTTTTTAGCAGAAATCTGTCCTTCTCTCAGTCTTCAAACTCTGGAAATGAAGCCGTTCCTTCTCTCATCATATCTCGGCGACGGAGGTACAAAGAGCTATGAATTATGCTGCTAGCCCTCCTAGTTTTGGAGTTACACGACGTTTTGTAACTCCAAAAAACGGCGCTTTTCGCCGCTCACCGCGATCTATTTTTTTAATGGTCATGTCGATGTTTTTCAGCCGCCCGCCCCCTTGCCAGGTGGCGCAATCAGTAATGACACGGCTCTGCACCTCAAAGGTTGTGGGTTCAATCCCACCTTGCTTCAACATTTATTTTCATTACAAATTTAAACACTATCACAGACCTGTCATTTATATTGATCTTTTATTACAATTCTGCAAAGTTTTATCATTTTAGCAGCTTTTCTAATATAGACCGAAATACATACAAGTACCCAGCCTAATGAAGCAGACAGAGGCAGTAGCTCTGATTGGTGAATTTGAGCAGAATCAGGTTGTTCTTTCATTTCATTTCTTTATTTATTTCACACATGGTTCATCGTGTTTCTTTTTCTACATACAGAACCTTCTGCCTCTTTTCAGCAGAAATTCTGCCTCTTTTCAGCAGAAATTCTGCTCATTCACCTCTTTTCAGCGCAACGTTCTGCTTCTTTGCCACTTTTCAGCAGAAATTCTGCTCATTCACCTCTTTTCAGTGCAACGTTCTGCTTCTTTGCCTCTTTTCAGCAGAAATTCTGCTGATTCATCTCTTTTCTGCTCATTTCAGCCTTTTCACCTTTTTCAATGCTTTCATCTTTTTCAAATCATAGAGTTCAAATCAAAATATAGTATTTTTACCAAAGCACTGTATTTGTACGAAGTACAGCATTTCTGCCAAATCATCGAATTACTGCAATTTCATAGTATTTTGGGGAATCCCTTTTGTTATAGTATTACTTCTAAGTCATAGTATTTCTGCTTTGTCATAGTATTTGTACTGAAACATAGTATTTCTGCCAAATCATACGATTACTGCTATTTTATAGTATTTGAGTGAAATTACAGTGTTTCTGCAAAAACATTGTATTTCTGCTACTGTATTTCCGCTGTATTACGTAGTGGCAAAGTAGGAGGCTAAGTGCATCAGTGTACATAGGTCATCTCTTGTGTTGGAGTGCCCTCTTGTGGCGCCTTTTGGGTAGTGCCTTAGTAAACGTGAACGCTGCAAAGAAGTGGTATCAGACTGGTTTGTAGTGGAGGAATTTGTTGCCAGTTTCTTTCATCTTTAATCCTTATTCATGTTGTAATGTAGTAGTACCACAATGTGGCAGAAACACTATGTTTTGGCACAAATACTTTGATTTAGTATACTTTAGCTTCTTCATCTTCTTCACCCCTTTTCAGCAAAATTTTAGCTTTTTTGGCTGTATTCAGAAAAAAGACAACTCTTTTGAGCAGAAACTCTGCTGATTCATCTCTTTTCAGCGCAAGTTTCTGCTTCTTTGCCTCTTTTCTGAGGAAATTCTGCTGATTCACCTCTTTTCAGCCTTTTCACCTCTTATCAGCACAATTCTCAGCAGTTTCTGCTCATTTCACCATAATTGTCAGTCTCTCCATCTCTTACCTTGTGAGAGTGAATTTGGCACAGTGAGATGAGTAGCCGCCTTGTGCCCAGGAGGACCAGGTTCGAATCCTGCTCAGGGTGACATTTTTTGTTCACCACCATACAACTTTTTGCAACTTTTCATCTTTTTCAGCTTTTCAGCATACAGCTTCAGCGTTAAGGCATCCACACAGCATTTTCGCAGGAAATGCAAATTGTGTGGATGCCTTCAAAGGCATCCACACTATTGAGTTCCTGTTTCTCTTTATTCTTTATTATTCTGGTTGCTTCCGTACGTTTTTCGGCACTTAACTACTCCCTCAGTTTTCAGCCGATTTTCTCAGTTCAAACTCTAAACTGTTCTGCTCTTTCTGCTAATTCCAGCTATGACTTTTGGTGTTTATTACTATTATACTTTTTAAAATATTACACTTTTTTCCTTTAATATGTCCCATTGAAATGAATGGAAAACTTCCACAATTCTGCTGAAACTTGCTTGGTTTTGAAACTTAACTGCTTCCTCATACTTTCACCTAGAAACTCCATTCAAACTTCAAAATGTTCTCAGATTATTGGGCTATTCCTGTGTGATTCAGCTTTTTCAGATCTTCTATCATTTTAATTTTATACCTCTTTAAGTTTTCAGTTGCAAAATTGTGATTTTTCAGAAAATACATGCGTTGTTATGGTTGCTATGCAATTAACTCAGAGTGAGTGCTGGTCTGTTCTGAATTTTCGCTTCATGTCCGAACAACTTCTTGCTACTCGCTCAATTTCCACTCAACCCCCACAAATTATACATCAAAACGTAGGTATTTTTGCTGGCTTTCAGAAAATGTCACTATCATTGTTGTGGGACTTATAGATGTTTTGCAAATCTCCTCAGAGTAACATAAAGTCTCAAAACTTTCTATAGAGAGTCAATGGACAGTTTGTTCAAAATCAGCACTGGATTTCTCTAATGAGAGGCATTTTCAAATCGTCATATCTTTTTAACGAAACAAAGTTGAGGCATGACGCTTGTGCCAATATATCTTCAGACATCCCTGATGGTCACAATTCAAGAATTTTTTTCTCACCTATTACCGTTTGGCCATGAATTACATTTGTTTGAGGGTAGGAAATTCGTGCCTTGCTCAGATCTCTTCAGATTTCAAACTCTGGAAATGAGGCACTTTTTTCTCTCGTCATATCTTTTTGATGGATTTCCACAGAGACCTGAAAATTCCCATGACTGTTCACCAAAGGCTGCTGTTTCTTACGGTGAAAGAATGATTTTGATGCTCCATATAGATTTAGAGTTACAAAACGTTGTTTGAGGGCAAGTCAAGGCAGTTTTGCTTCGCCTCTACTCAGTTACAGTGTATTACAAGTCATATATCTTCAATAATTTATATCTTTTCTCTGAATTATGAAGACCTGCAGATTCCCCCATCTCTTCTGAACAAAACAGTATCAGAATGAGCGTTCTAGCCCCTACGGTTAGGAAATTATGGCCATTTGTTCGAGGGGAATCCTGAATGTGAGAAATACACTGCAGAAAACTTATACCTCTCTGTGTGTCTGTGTGTGTAAGGGCTGATTACAGCAGGTGCAGCTAATTTAGCTGACCTAGATATACCAAGCCCAGACTCTTAACAGCCACTGCTCCCTTTAGGCTCTGTGTATGTGTATGTTTGTGTGTCTGTATCAATATTTCTCCCATGTTAAAGTATTACTCCTCCATAATAGTATTTGTGCTAAATCAAAGTATTTCTACCACATCTTAGTACTTCTGCTCAATCACAGTATTTCTGCTAAATCATAGTATTTTTAAAAAATCATGGTATTTGTGCCAAATCATGGTTTTGGGGCCAAACCAGTAATATTTATTTCATGTTATGAGATTACTACTAAGTGGAGGAATTTCTGTTATGTTATAGTATATGTGCTGAATATACTATATCTGCCAAATCATAGTATTTATCCCAAATCATAGTATTTATGCAAAATTACAGTATTTCTGCTAAAAATCAGAAATAGTACCTTTCAGCAGAAATGTTTGTCAAAAGATATTATTCATATTAAAACATAGTAGTTTTGCTAAATCATACTATTTGTGCCAAATCATAGTATTTGTACTAAGTCATAGTATTTCTGCCATATCGTCATATTTGTGCCAAATCATGGTATTTTTTTTGCCAAATCATGGTGTTTGTGCCAAATCATGTTATTTGTGCCCAATTAAAATTTCTGTTGCGTTATAGTATTACTACTAAGGCATAGTATTTCTACCTAATCATTGTATTCCTTGAAAATCATAGTATTACTGCAATTTCATAGTATTTGAGCGAAATCGTATTATTCGTGCAAAAACATATTGTCTGTTAAATCACAGTATATGAGTTATGTTATAGTATTACTACTAAGGCATAGTATTTCTACCAAATCATAGAAATCCTTCAAAATCATAGTATTACTGCAATTTCATAGTATTTGAGCAAAATCGTAGTATTTGTGAAAAAAACATACAATGTCTGGAAAATCACAGTATATCTGTTATGTTATAGTATTACTACAAAGGCATAGTATTTCTGCCAATAAGAGTATTTGTACTAAATCATAGTACTTGTGCCAAATCATAGTATTCCTTCAAAATCATAGTATTACTGCAATTTCATAGTATTTGAGCGAAATCGTAGCATATGTGCAGAAACATACTATGTCTGCAACATCACAGTATATCTGTTATGTTATAGTATTACTACTAAGTGACAGTATTTCTAACAAATCATAGTATTCAAATCAAAGTATAGTATTTGTACCAAAGCATTGTATTTGTACGAAGTACAGTATTTCTGCCAAATCATAGAATTACTGCAATTTCATAGTATTTTGAGGAATCCCTTTTGTTACAGTATTACTTCTAAGTCATAGTGTTTGTACTGAAACATAGTATTTCTGCCAAATCATAGTATTACTGCTATTTCATAGTATTTGAGTGAAATTACAGTGTTTCTGCAAAAACATTGTATTTCTGCTAAATCATATTATTTCTCTCATCAGTGCTCAATTATAGTATTTGTGCCAAAGTTTAGTATTTCTGCCAAATGATATTACCTCTGCTAAATCATAGAGTCTGCCAAATCATAGTATTTGTGCCAAATTATGGGATTTTGCCAAAACATGGTACTTGTGCCAATTTATAGTATTTGTGCCCAATTAATATTTCTGTTATGTTATAGTATTACTACTAAGTCGTAGAATTTCTCTTATGTTCTGCCAAATCATAGTATTACAACTATTTCAAAGTATTTGAGTGAAATTACAGTGTTTCTGCAAAAACATTGTATTTCTGCTAAATCATAGTATTTCTGTTATCTTAAAGTACTTGCACTCAATTATAGTATTTGTGCCAAAGTTTAGTATTTCTGCCAGATCATATTATCTCTGCTAAATCATAGTGTCTGGCAAATCATAATATGTGTGCCTAAGCGCAGCATTTGTACCAAAACATAGTATTGCTGCTATATCATAGTATTTGAGCCAAATCATAGTATATGTCCTAAAACATAGTATTGCTGCCAAATCATAGTATTTGTCCTAAATCATAGTATTTCAACAAAATCACAGTATTTCTGCTATGTTATAGTATTTGTGCTTGTAGAAAAACCTGTGTTATTGTGAGCTACATTACCCAGCAGCCTCTGAGCAGTGAGGGAATTCATGGGACTTCTGAGCTAGATGGTCTTCCTACGTTCCTGGGCTAACAATTGAGGAGAGAGCTGCTGGGAAGGGGAGAAAATAGCCCATCCTGTATTTGTTGGGGATGGTGTGTGTCACATAAGCGTGAGTTAATGTTCCATGCTTAAGATGTTTACCCTGCTACTTGTGTGTATTGGTTTTAGTTATCTTTAGCGTATGTGCTAGTTAGCGATAGCTATGGCAGCCCAGTTATTTTATTGTTTTGGGCTTGTTCCTGCTTTGTTTGTTCCCCCTGCAAATTTATGTGAATTTGTACACTGTAATATCGCTGTATTACGTAGTGGCTAAGTAGGAGGCTGACTGTTACTAAGTGCATCAGTGTACATAGGTCATCTCTTGTGTTGGAGTGCCCTCTTGTGGTGCCTTTTGGGTAGTGCCTTAGTAAACGTGAACACTGCAAAGTAGTGGTATCAGACTGGTTTGTAGTGGAGGAATTTGTTGCCAGTTTCTTTCATCTTTAATCCGTATTCATGTTGTAATGTAGTAGTACCACAATATGGCAGAAACACTATGTTTTGGCACAAATACTTTGATTTGGTATACTTTAGCTTCTTCACCCCTTTTCAGCAAAATTTTCATTTTTTTTTCACCCCTTTTCAGCACAAATTCCAGCTTTTTTGGCTGTTTTCAGAAAAAAACCCCTCTTTTCAGCAGAAACTCTGCTGATTCATCTCTTTTCAGCGCAAGTTTCTGCTTCTTTGCCTCTTTTATGCAGAAATTCTGCTGATTCACCTCTTTTCTGCACAATTTTCAGCCTTTTCACCTCTTATCAGCACAATTCTCAGCAGCTTCTGCTCATTCCACCATAATTGTCAGTCTCTCCATCTGTTTCCTTGTGAGAGTGGGTTTGGCACAGTGAGATGAGTCTCTGCCTTGAGCCCAGGAGGGCCAGGTTCGAATCCTGCTTGAGGGAGATATTTTTTTTCCACCACCATACAACTTTTTGCAACTTTTCATCGTTTTCAGCTTTTCAGCAGACAGCTTCAGCGTTAAGGCATCCACACAGCATTTTCGCAGGAAATGCAAATTTTTCTAGTTTTTCTAGTTCCACCATAATCTAGTTGCTACCCCGTTTTTTGGCACTTAACTACTCCCTCAGTTTTCAGCCGATTTTCTCAGTTAAAACTCTAAACTGTTCTGCTCTTTCTGCTAATTCCAGCTATGACTTTTGGTGTTTATTACTGTTATACTTTTTAAAATATTACACTTTTTTCCTTTAATTTGTCCCATTGAAATGAATGGAAAACTTCCACAATTCTGCAAAAACTTGCTTGGTTTTGAAACTTAACTGCTTCCTCATACTTTCACCTAGAAACTCCATTCAAACTTTAAAATGTTCTCAGATTATTGGGCTATTCCTGTGTGATTCAGCTTTTTCAGATCTTCTACCGTTTTAATTTTATACCTCTTTAAGTTTTCAGTTGCAAAATTGTGATTTTTCAGAAAATGCATGCGTTGCTATGGTTGCTATGCAATTAACTCAGAGTGTGTGCTGGTCTGTTCTGAATTTTCTCTTCATGTCCGAACAACTTCTTGCTACTCGCTCAATTTCCACTCAACCCCCACAAATTATACATCTAAATGTAGGTATTTTTGCTGGCTTTCATACAATGTCACTATCTTTATTGTGAGATTCACCGTTTTTTCGCAATTCACCTCGAAGTGACACATGGGCTGGTTACGTCCCATTCAAACTCTATGGGGAGGTTTTGAAATTCAGAGCTGAAATTCTGTAACAGGAGGCATTTTCAAATCGTCACATCTAATGAACAAAACAAAGTTAGGACATGAGGCTTGTGCCAATATATCTTCAGACACTCCTGACACTCACAGTGGAAGCAGTTTCTACATTCGTCTTACCGTTGAGCTATAAATTACGTTTGTTTGAGGGGTGGAAATCTGTCCTCCTCTCAGTTCTCACACTCTGAAAATGAAGCCGTTTCTTCTCTCGTCATATCTCCGCGACGGAGGTACAAAGAGCTATGAAAATCGCAGTCAAAATACACCAAAGTCCGCTGATTCACCCAGTACAAGAATTATTCTGCTAGCCCTCCTAGTTTTTGAGTTACACGACGTTTTGTAACTCCAAAAAACGGCGCTTTTCGCCGCTCACCGCGATCTATTTTCTGACTGCCCAAATGTCTGTCTTTCAGCTGCCCGCCCCCTTGCCAGGTGGCGCAATCAGTAATGACACGGCTCTGCACCTCAAAGGTCGTGGGTTCAATCCCCCCTTGCTTCAACATTATTTTTTCATTACAAATTTGAACACTATCACAGACCTGTAATTTATATTGATCATTTATTACAATTCTGCAAAGTTTTATCATTTTAGCAGCTTTTCTAATATGGACCGAAATACATACAAGTACCCAGTCTAATGAAGCAGACAGAGGCAGTAGCTCTGATTGGTGAATTTGAGCAGAATCAGGTTGTTCTTTCATTTCATTTCTTTATTTATTTCACACATGGTTCATTGTGTTTCTTTTTCTACATACAGAACCTTCTGCCTCTTTTCAGCAGAAATTCTGCCTCTTTTCAGCAGAAATTCTGCTCATTCACCTCTTTCAGTGCAACGTTCTGCTTCTTTGCGTCTTTTCTGCAGAAATTCTGCTGATTCATCTCTTTTCTGCAAAATTTTCAGCCTTTTCACCTTTTTCAATGCTTTCATCTTTTTTAAATCATAGAGTTCAAATCAAAATATAGTATTTTTACCAAAGCATTGTATTTGTACGAAGTACAGTATTTCTGCCAAATCATAGAATTACTGCAATTTCATAGTATTTTGAGGAATCCCTTTTGTTATAGTATTACTTCTAAGTCATAGTATTTCTGCTTTGTCATAGTATTTGTACTGAAACATAGTATTTCTGCCAAATCATAGTATTACTGCTATTTCATATTATTTGAGTGAAATTACAGTGTTTCTGCAAAAACATTGTATTTCTGCTACTGTATTTCCGCTGTATTACGTAGTGGCAAAGTAGGAGGTTGACTGTTACTAAGTGCATCAGTGTACATAGGTCATCTCTTGTGTTGGAGTGCCCTTTTGGGTAGTGCCTTAGTAAACGTGAACACTGCACAGTGGTATCAGACTGGTTTGTAGTGGAGGAATTTGTTGCCAGTTTCTTTCATCTTTAATCCGTATTCATGTTGTAATGTAGTAACTTTTCTTGCACAACTACCACAATATGGCAGAAATACTATGTTTTGGCACAAATACTTTGATTTGGTATAATTTAGCTTCTTCACCCTTTTTCAGCAAATTTTTCATTTTTTTCACCCCTTTTCAGCACAAATTCCAGGTTTTTTGGCTGTTTTCAGAAAAAAAACTCTTTTCAGCAGAAACTCTGCTGATTCACCTCTTTTTAGCACAACTTTCTGCTTCTTTGCCTCTTTTCTGCAGAAATTCTGCTGATTCACCTCTTTTCTGCAAAATTTACAGCCTTTTCACCTCTTATCAGCACAATTCTCAGCAGCTTCTGCTCATTTCAGCAGAACTGTCAGTCTGTCCACCTCTTCTTTGTGTAAATGAGTTTGGGTCAGTGAGATGAGTAGCTGCTCTGAGTCTGGCAGGGCCAGGTTCGAATCCTACTCAGGGTGAAATTTTTTTTTTTCACCACCATACAACTTTTTGCAACTTTTCTGCTTTTTCAGCTTTTCAGCAGACAGCTTCAGCGTTAAGGCATCCACACAGCATTTTCGCAGGAAATGCAAATTTTCTAGTTTACATTAGTCCTTACCGTGGCTCATCTACTCCCCTCAAAAACATTGACTTTGTTAAATTTAGAGTTTTAGTTTTAGGAGGGTGTCCATTTGTTACAATTTCTGTAGCCAAGCCGAGACCAACATAAAGAAAAAAGTCATTAAGACCACTTGAAATTTGTTTCATGTCACTGATCTTTGTGTTTTTGATTTGAAAGTTATTTGGATATTCAAATCCCTTTATTTACAATATTATTTATTTATTTTTTCATTTTGTTTTTATTTTCATCTAAAAGTTTACTGTAGTAATTTCTTTTACTGCTTCTCATAATTATTATCACTTTATTCTTATACTTCTTATAAGTTGTTCAGCTTCTGTTGTTCTTGTCTTTAAAAATTTCTTATACAGGAAATTATTTCTCTTACATGCGTTCAGTATCCACTTTGCCAGCCATGTTTTTTGAGTTTCCAGTTTTCTTTATTCACCAGGGTTTATTATAAAGACTCAATATTATAGATATGTTTTCATATGCCACGTCAACATCTTGAACATAGATGTTACTGTAGACTTGACTGTTGAGTTCTTCCTTAAGGCAGCCAATTGCTTAATCCTAAGTTATAAAATTTACACAATTCTCATTTCATTACCTCCCTCCTCCTCATCACCTCTTCTCCCTCTCATGTCTCTTTCTTCCCGCAAGTCTCTACATTCCCTCAATATTTAGACATATTAACACAGTGTCTACCGCCAAGCACTGTTTAAATGTCTTTACAGTTTAGTCTAAGATCAAAATAAAAATAAATGAATCTCTCACATGAGTGTGTCCTCCATCGCTGTGGTTGTTTCTAAGTTGCTGTGTGGATATTAAAATTTTGCGAGATCTTGCTCTCAATAGACTTTAGGATTTGTTTCAAAATCCTTGTTGTAACACACAGATAACTTATCTCTTAAAAATAATAAATCAATAATTGTCATTATTGACAAATAATGACAATTATTGAGGGTTCCAAACTAAACATCGCTTTGGAACCCTTGTCGCACCCCCTCCGCGTGCACGCGCTCTCTGGTCACCGCCTGCCTGATATCACTCATGTCTCGGAATTCCTTTCTCTGTCTCTCCCGGGCAATCACACGGAGAGGATTTGTTTTTTTGCATTCACGGCTCCGCTCACCCCGCTGGTTCTCGGTTACCCCTGGCTTGTGCTTCATAACCCGCACATTGACTGGGAGAAAGGTGACATTCTAGGTTGGAGTGTAAATTGTCACATGACTTGCCTTCGGGCAGCCACGTCACCCGTTCCGCTTCCGCCCTCTGACTCGCCGTCCAACCCCCCGGATCTCTCGGTGGTCCCGCGGGTCTATCATGACTTGCGAGGCGTTTTCTGCAAGGATCGGGCGCAGTCCCTTCCCCCCCACCGCCCGTATGACTGCGCTATCGATCTCCTTCCGGGTTTCCGGCTCCGTTGCCGTCTAGCCGCCTATACAGCCTCTCCCAGCCGGAGCGGGTCGCTATGGAACGTTATGTCTCTGAGTCGCTTGCTGCGGGCTTGATCCTTCCCTCCTCCTCGCCGGTTGCGGCTGGGTTCTTCTTCGTGGGCAAGAAGGATGGTTCGTTGCGCCCGTGTATCGATTATCGGGGCCTTAATCTGATCACTGTAAGGAACAAGTTTCCTTTGCCGCTGCTTTCCTCTGCTTTTGAGCTGCTCCAGGGCATGACTGTTTTTACGAAGTTGGACCTGCGCAATGCCTACCACCTGGTTCGCGTCAGAGAGGGGGATGAGTGGAAGACGGCTTTCAATACTCACCAGGGGCACTTTGAGTACCTCGTTATGCCCTTCGGCCTCACCAACGCTCCTGCGGTTTTTCAAACCATGGTAAACGAGGTGCTTCGTGACTTTGTTAATCGCTGTGTCTTTGTTTACTTGGACGATATTCTTGTTTTTTCTAAGACACTCGCGGAGCATCAGGTGCATGTGAGACAGGTCCTGCAGTGCCTTTTGGAGAACCGGCTTTTTGTGAAGGGGGAGAAGTGTGAGTTCCACGCGTCTGCGGTAGCTTTCCTGGGCTATATCATCGAGGGGGGGAAATCTCCGGACCGACCCTGGAAAGGTGCGTGCGGTGGTGGACTGGCCTGTTCCCCCCAATCGCCGCCAACTGCAGCGTTTTCTGGGATTCGCCAATTTCTACAGGAGATTCGTTCATGATTTCAGTAAGCTTGCTCTCCCTCTCACTAGACTCACCTCTCCAAAAGTTCCTTTTCAGTGGGATCCTGCCGCTCAGCGAGCCTTCGCCCAGCTGAAGGAGAGGTTTTCCTCTGCGCCCATCCTCCGGCAACCAGACCTCACACGGCAGTTCGTGCTGGAAGTCAACGCTTCTGACTCCGGGGTGGGGGCGGTTCTCTCGCAACAGGAGGATGGTAAGCTTCACCCGTGTGCTTTCTTCTCTCGCCGTCTCTCACCCGCAGAAAGCAATTACAACGTCGGGGATCGGGAACTCTTGGCCATAAAACTCGCCCTGGAGGAATGGAGACATTGGCTGGAGGGAGCTTCTCACCTGTTCATTGTTTGGACAGATCACAAGAACCTGGAGTACATTCGTTCGGGCAGACGTCTCAATTCTCGGCAAGCCAGATGGGCGTTGTTCTTTGCTCGCTTTGATTTCACTATCACCTACAGGCCAGGATCTCGCAACGTGAAGCCAGACGCCCTGTCCCGGCAATTTTCCACCACGGAGCAGGAGTCGGACCCCGAACCCATTCTGCCGGCTGCCTGTGTTGTTGGAGCTGTTTCCTGGGAGATTGAATCCCTCATTCAGGAGCCACAAGAGACTGAACCGGATCCTGGGACCAGTCCGACTGGCTGCCTCTTCGTCCCTTCCGCAGTCCGCTCCCAGGTACTCCAGTGGGCTCACACTGCCCGTTTCTCATGTCACCCCGGGGTCCTCCGCACCCTGGCCTTCCTTCGACGCTACTTCTGGTGGCCCGCCATGGCAAGGGACGCCAGGGAGTTTGTGTCCGCCTGTCCGACCTGCGCCCAGAACAAGCTGTCAAACCAACCTCCGTCGGGCCGTCTTCTACCTCTCCCTACGCCAGCCCGACCATGGTCACACATCACTCTGGACTTCGTCACTGGACTGCCTCCCTCTGCAGGTAACACAGCTATACTAACCATCATTGACCATTTTTCTAAGGCCGCACACTTTATCGCCCTTCCTAAACTCCCCACTGCTCTGGAGACGGCTCGGCTCCTCACCTCACATGTATTCAGGCTCCACGGGATCCCAGAGGACGTCGTCTCGGACAGAGGACCACAATTCACTTCCCGAGTTTGGAAGGAGTTCTGCACCACACTGGGAGCCAAGGTGAGCCTCTCTTCCGGTTTCCACCCGCAGAGCAACAGACAATCCGAACGGGCTAACCAGGAGTTGGAGGCTGCCCTCCGCTGTATTGCCTCCCACAATCAATCAACCTGGAGCGAACAGCTGCCATGGATCGAATACGCCCACAACAGCCACACCTCTGCCACCACGGGCAGGTCACCCTTTGAGGCATCCCTGGGCTACCAACCACCCCTACTCCCAGCTGTCGAAGGTGAGCACTCTGTCCCCTCGGTGCAGGCTCACCTCCGCAGGTGACTGGCGTGCTACTCGGGCCGCTCTGCTCCGCACTAAGGAGCGCAACAAAGCCCTCGCTGACCGTCACCGGACACCAACCCCTGAATACTCCGTCGGTCAACAGGTATGGCTGTCTACCCGTTTTGTGCCGTTACGGGCCGAGTCTAAGAAGCTGTCGCCTCCGTTCATTGGCCCCTTTCCCATAGACTCCATTGTCAACCCTGTGTCCGTTCGCCTCCAACTGCCACGCAACATGCGAATTCACAATGTTTTCCATGTGTCCCAGGTCAAGCCGGTGCTCTCCAGCCCGCTGTGTCCTCCCACCAGGGCCCCGCCGCCCCCCCGGCTTGTGGATGGTCAGCTGGCCTACGACATCACCCGCATCATGGACTCCCGACGCCGGGGCAGGGGTTTTCAGTACCTGGTGGACTGGAAGGTCTATGGGCTAGAGGAACGTTCCTGGGTGCCTTGGGCGGCTGTTCTAGATAAGAATATGCTTCGGGACTTCCACCGCCGGCATCCAGGTAAGCCTGGTGGGTCGCCGGGAGGCTCCCGTTGATGGGGGGGTACTGTCATGGTCCCCGTGCCTGCCCAGCCGGCCTCACAAGGCTTCACTTGCGTTTTTGCTTTCTCTCTCTCTCTCTCTCTCTCTCTCTCTCTCTCTCTCTCTCTCTCTCTCTCTCTCTCTCTCTCTCTCTCTCTCTCCCCTACCTCTCTGCCTGGGCGGAGCTCACAGCTGGCTCTCGCCCTTGGCTCACACACCTGTTGGCGATCAGCTGATTACCCCGACTATTTGAGGCTGGGCCACAGATCCTCTCATCGCTGGATGATTGTGCTACTGACGTTAGTCTTTCTTCCCAGCTCCCGTGGTCTCGTACCTTTGTGCCCATTCGTGACTTGTGAGTGATTTTTTCCCTTCTTGTTCCAGTTTACCTTCCCGGACCTGTGACCTCCCAGCTGTACGAACGTGTGTGAGTTGGATGTGAGGACGTGAGCGAGCGTGAAAGAGAGAGCCTTCCCCTAATCCCTTGGAACCCTGGATTTTTCCCCGTCACTGTATATATTATCGCACTGGTGTGTAAATAAACGGTGCTCTGAGACGCCAACCTGTTCTGCGCTTGAGTCCCTGCTTTCAGATTGTGACAATAATCAAACTGTGAGTTTGTGAGTTTGTGCGTTTTACCTTGTGTGTTTCAAAGATGGAGGCCAAGCTGCTCTCAGAGGACGGTGTGTGGTTGTGGTAAACGTGTGAGCTGCTGCTGCTTCTTCCTCACATGTTTGATATGTTTCATATTTCCAGCTGATGCTGATCACACTAACCTTAACATCACAGAACATCCTTTGGTTCTTCTTCTGTTCCTCTGAAACTTCCTGTGTGGTGCCTTTCAAATTAAAAGCCCTCCTTGACTGTAAAGACTGGACTGTGCTGCAGCTGGTGGAAAGAGTGTGTAGGTGTGTTGTGTTTGATGGAGGACTGAAGTGTGTGTCCAGCTGAGCTCTCTGTGTGCTCATATATACAGATGCTGATAAACACATGTTTGTATTTGGACCCTGTTACTGATCAGGACCTGCTGTGTGTTTCCTGTCCACAGGTCTACAAAGAGTCGCACTTCCTGCTGTGGTTCAGATGTTCAGCGTGTTGCTTTGTTTCTCACATGTTGGCTCCACGGTCTCTGCTGCTGTGGGCTGATGTCATGCAGCAATACAGCTGCTGAACATCTGGCCTTGTTTTGCTCCATCAGCAGATATTTGACTTTTAGATCACATGATATTTGCATGCAACCTTCAAACACATGTGGAGAATTCATCATTTCTGTGAGAGATTTTTTAGTAAATAACAGAAAAAGAAAGTAAGAGAAAAGCAAAACTTAAATTCTATAAAAGAGTAAAACTTCCACACACATGTAACTCACCACTGTGTGAACATCACAGGGGAGAAATCGTTTCTCTGAGTCAGAGATGACCAGATCAGATGAACATCATCACACTAAAACATGCATTTTGCTGCACTCTTTACACTTATTTCTTTTCTTTCTGCTCTTTTATATATTTTGTATAACCACAAAAAATATTTTATGTCAGCAGCAATTTTTCTCAAACTGCTGCATCACAGCTTTCATGCTCTGACCTGCATGTGAAATGAGATAAAAGCTCTTTATCAGTAAATTTTACAACTTCTGGCAGGTTAATGTCTGAACTTTGGAGTGAAACACACCCTTAGTCACAAGAAATAACACCACTGTCTGTTACAAAGTGTGTGTGTGTGTGACTGCATTACACTCCCACTGCTGGGAACCTGAACAAGAACCAGAACAAAGTCTAAAATAGAAGCTGACAAACAGCTGCACCACCGAGTGGCACTTTATTTTATAAACGGAACAAAACCTCTTTTAAAGCTTTTGAGCTACAGGCAGGATTGAAACACATCTTAGTTAAAAGTGAAACAGCCACATTTTACTCCTCCCCTCGCGTCACTCAAATGCAACAAACCAGGAAACAGGAAGTTCTTCGTCCTCAGTGAAGAGAGACGCACAGACGATCAGACTGAGTTCAGAGCAAACTAGCAGCTTCCTCTGAGTGAGTCCAGCTACAGGAGAGAAAAGTGGAAAACTCCAACACTGCTGCTTCAAGCTGCTGACGCTCCACACACTGAATGTGAGTTTGAGCAAAAACACGACTCAAAGGAAGTTTCAGTGAAGTTAGCAGAGGAGCGGGGGGAGCCAGGACTGACTGTACTTCTTGTCTGCTGTTTTCAGCTTCACTCACAGACTCAATGGCTTCCAGATCAGTGGAGGATCTCTGCTGTCCGGTCTGTCGGGAGGTCTTCAGAGATCCTGTTATTCTGTCATGTAGCCACAGCTTCTGTACAGACTGTCTCAAGAGATGGTGGAGAGAGAGACCAACACACGAGTGTCCAGTTTGTAAGAGAAGATCTTCAAAGGAGAATCCACCTGTGAACCTGGCTTTAAAGAACCTGTCTGAGTCGTTCTTACAAGAGAGATATCAGAGGGCTTCAGACGCTCTCTGCAGTCTGAAATATGAGAAACTCAAACTCTTCTGTCTGGACCATCAGCAGCCAGTGTGTGTCGTCTGCTGTGCCTCAGAAAAACACACCAATCACAGATTCAGACCCATCGATGAAGCTGCACAACAACACAAGGAGGTACTTCAGGAAACGCTGGAGCCCTTAAAGCAGAAGTTAAAGGTTTGTGAACGAGTTCAAGCGAAGTTTGATCAAACAGCAGAACACATTAAGGTCCAGGCCCGACACACAGAGAGGCAGATTAAGGAGCAGTTTAAGAAGCTTCACCAGTTTCTAGCAGAGGAAGAGGAAGCCAGGCTGGCTGCACTGAGGGAGGAAGAGGAGCAGAAGAGTGGGATGATGAAGGAGAAGATGGAGGCTCTGAGCAGAGAGATAGCAGCTCTTTCAGACACAGTCAGAGCCACAGAGAAGGAGCTGAGAGCTGAAGACGTCTCATTCCTGCACAACTACAAGGCTG
The DNA here is from genome assembly GCF_036321145.2 of Pelmatolapia mariae. Lineage (NCBI taxonomy): Eukaryota > Metazoa > Chordata > Actinopteri > Cichliformes > Cichlidae > Pelmatolapia > Pelmatolapia mariae. The sequence continues at coordinate 17,438,828 of NC_086229.1, read as the reverse complement.
CAGTGGAAAGAGTCCAGCGCTGCCCCCTGCTGGATGATCCACAGCTGCCCTCAGGAGCTCTGATAGACCAGGCCAAACACCTGGGCAACCTGACCTTCCACATCTGGAACAACATGAAGGACATGGTCTCCTACACTCCTGTCATTCTGGACCCAAACACTGCAAACCCAGACCTCATCCTGTCTGAAGATCTGACCAGTGTGAGATATGGAGGAGGAGAGAGGCAGCAGCTTCCTGATAATCCAGAGAGGCTTGATATTTACACAGCTGTCCTGGGCTCTGAGGGCTTCAACTCAGGGACTCATAGCTGGGATGTTGATGTTGGAGATAGTACATTGTGGGTACTGGGTGTGTTAGCAGAGTCTGGGCAGAGGAAGGGAAACATACTGTCTGAAATATGGAGAATAGGGTTGTTTGATAATAAATACTACAAACTCACACAATCACCTCCTCACACTGATCTCTCAGTAGAGAAGAAGCTCCAGAGGATCAGAGTGAATCTGGACTGGAACAGAGGAAAGCTGTCATTCTCTGATCCTGATACTAACACACACATACACACCTTCACACACACTTTCACTCACAGGATGTTTCCATACATTCGCACTAATGATAAAGTGATGGTGTTGCCGTTGAAGGTGTCAGTGTCAGTGGAGCAGATGAGTTGAGGATGATGATGTTTCTAATGTTGTTTCCTGTCAGTGAATTGAAGCTGTTAAACTGCAGCTGTCCTCCTGCTGCCTCGTTGTTCCAAAGCTCTTTGTTTCTCTTTTAGTTCTCACTGTTTCTTTCTCTTTCTGCTGTCCACCTTTTCCCATGGAAAATCATTTCACTGTTTCTCACTGAATGACTCCCCAAACTAGATTTGAAATTCTATCAAGTTTCTAATCATTACAAGTGATTCATGTTTCTATTTGATGTGTGTAAATGGAGATGATTTAGTTTGCTGGGATATGGACTGACATGTGTTGAATGGGAGGAGCAGTTTGTTGTTGTCTTCTTGTCTGTTTATGACAACAATAAATATATTGTTGAAACAATGATTCATGTTTAACTCCATATGTTGGAGCTATTTGTTCTTATTTTTTATTATTTTTGAAATTAGTTAAAGTTTGTTGTTAGTTTACTTAAATTTTGGGGTTAATTTACAAGTTTATTTGTCGGTTAATATTTTTGTTTCAATGTTTTGTTTGTTTGATATTACTTTGTTAAATTAGTCAGTAAGAGCTGTAGGGCCATTTTGTTTCTATAAATAAAGAGACTGGCATAGGACCAGCATGCATTGGGGTGGGCCTATGTTTTTTTACCAGAGCAGGGGAAGCAGCAGGAAGGATCTTGTTATTGCTTGCCAAACTGGATAAATAAACCATAAAAACTCAACTTTCAAGTTTGGACAGTGGACTTCTTTTGCCTGCGTATGAAACATTATCTCAGTGCAGCAGTGGCTTGTGGACTTTAAATTGTGGGACGTTTGGTTTGTCAAAAGTAAAGGAATTGCCACTACACCATATATGAAATGTTTCTGATCTTTGAATTGTGTTTGATTAAAGACTTTCTTCATGACACAAATGAGATTTCAGTGTATTAATAGAACTAAATAAGCTCAGAGTTGAAAGGCTGGAGTATTATGTACGTGCTTCACTGTCAGTATCTTCAGGGGGATTCAAAGGGAAACATCAAACTGCTGTAATGAGATAAACTAGTTGGGCTGAACACACTTATCTGTAGTTTGTCTCCATCCAGGATCATCAGAATATAATGAACATGTGTGAAGAGCAGTGTCGGGTAACTTACTTTAAATTAGTAACTTAGTTACATTACTAGTTCTATCAAAAGTAACTCAGTTCAGTTCAATTCAATTTTATTTATATAGTGCAAGGTGCTTTATGTTGTACAGAAGATACAGAGAACAACCCAACAATCATATGACCCCCTATGAGCAAGCACTTTGGCGACAGTGGGAAGGAAAAACACTCTTTTAACAGGAAGAAACCTCCAGCAGAACCAGGCTCAGGGAGGGGCGGGGCCATCTGCTGCGACCGGTTGGGGTGAAAGAAGGAAAACAGGATAAAGACATGCTGTGGAAGAGAGACAGAGGTTAATAACAGATATGATTCGATGCAGAGAGGTCTATTAACACATAGTGAGTGAGAAAGGTGACTGGAAAGGAAAAACTCAATGCATCATGGGAATCCCCGGCAGCCTACGTCTATTGCAGCATAACTAAGGGAGGATTCAGGGTCACCTGGTCCAGCCCTAACTATATGCTTTAGCAAAAAGGAAAGTTTTAAGCCTAATCTTGAAAGTAGAGATAGTGTCTGTCTCCTGAATCCAAATTGGAAGCTGGTTCCACAGAAGAGGGGCCTGAAAACTGAAGGCTCTCCCTCCCATTCTACTTTTAAATACTCTAGGAACAGCAAGTAGGCCTGCAGAGCGAGAGCGAAGTGCTCTAATAGGGTGATATGGTACTACAAGGTCATTAAGATAAGATGGGGCCTGATTATTTAAGACCTTGTATGTGAGGAGCAGGATTTTCAATTCAATTCTGGATTTAACAGGAAGCCAATGAAGGGAAGCCAAAACAGGAGAAATATGCTCTCTCTTTCTGTCAGGACTCTTGCTGCAGCATTTTGGATTAGCTGAAGACTTTTCAGTAAGTTTTTTGGATATCCTGATAATAATGAATTACAGTAGTCCAGCCTGGAAGTAATAAATGCATGAACAAGTTTTTCAGCGTCACTCTGAGACAGGATATTTCTAACTTCTTGATTTTGTTTATATGTTGATATTCTAAAAATCTTTACTTGTTGATCCCATACTGTGTAACTGGTCTGTCAAATGGAATAAATTCTGTTCCTTCTAGTATATGTTCTAAGTATTTGATTCCTTTACCACTCCAGTCTGAAAAGTTTATCATATTATTGTTTTGTAATATGTCAGGGTTGTTCCAGATAGGTGTACGTTTGCATGGGATTATTGAAGACTCCGTCAATTTTAGAAACTCCCACCATGCTGTCAGAGAAGAGCTTTTGAAGCATTCATGCCGTTGGATGTTTGAGCTGATAAATGGTAGGTCTGAAATCTCTAGATTATTGCAAAGTGCTTGTTCTACATCTAGTCAAGGTTCGTCTAAGAAGGTATGTTTTAGCCATCCTGAGATAAATTGAAGCCTGTTGGCTAAGAAGTAGTGCTGAAAGTTAGGTAGTTCTAATGAACAAATTAAATCCATAGTAAAAAAGAAATTTAAACCCGGTCAAGCTGAACTACAAACACCATCAAGTGTAGTATAATTTCTTACTCTTAAAACCCCCAAATTACTTTCCAAAATATACAGAATGCTTTCTAAAACAGATGAATTGTTATCACTTCCTATTGCAAAATGGGAAGCGGATTTATCAGTTAACTTAGACCAAAAACTTCTGGTCTCAGATAAAAACCTTTCATTGTGTGGATGCTTTTTGCATCCACACTATTGTGTTCCTGTTTCTCTTTATTGTGTGGATGCTGGAGGCATCCACACTATTGTTTTCCTGTTTCTCTTTATTCTTTATTGTGTGGATGCCCTAAAGGGCTTCCACACAATTGAGTTCCTGTTTCTCTTTCTTCTTTATTATTGTGTGGATGCCCTAAAGGGCTTCCACACAATTGAGTTCCTGTTTCTCTTTATTGTGTGGATGCCCTAAAAGGGCTTCCACACTATTGTTTTCCTGTTTCTCTTTCTTCTTTATTATTATTCCCCTAGTTGCTTCCGTACACTTTTTGGCACTTAACTACTCCCACAGTTTTTATCCGATTTTCGCTATTCAAACTTTAAAAAATTCTGCTATTTCTGCTAATGCCGGCTATGACTTTTGGTGCTCATAACTTCTATACTTTTTGAGATATTGAATTTTTTTTGCAATATTTTTTGCCCATTTCTGCCATATCATCAGTGGCCTCACTGATTTTCCTTGCCAGGTTGACCTGTGTTTTAGCTCAGTGAGATGAGCATCCGTTCTCAGACTGGGAGGCCCGGGTTCAAATCCCGCTTATGGCAACATTTCTTTCAGTTAACACCCCTTTTCAGCAAAATTTTCAGTTTTTTCACCCCTTTTCAGCACAAATACCAGCTTTTTCAGCTGTTTTCAGCAAAAACCTCTTTTCAGCAGAATTCTGCTCATTCACCTCTTTTCAGCAGAAGTTCTGCTGATTGAACTCTTTTCAGCAGAATTTTCAGAATTTTCACTTCTTTTCAGCCCAAATTCTGCTTATTCACCTCTTCTGCAAAATTTTCAGCCTTTTCACCTCTTATTAGCACAAATCTCAGCTGTTTTCAGAAAAAACTTTTGAGGAGAAATTCTGCTGATTCATCTCTTTTCAGTGCAACTTTCTGCTTCTTTACCTCTTTTCAGCAGAAATTCTGCTGATTCACCTCTTTTCTGCAAAGTTTTCAGCCTTTTCACCTCTTATCAGCACAATTCTCAGCAGCTTCTGCTAATTTCAGCAAAATTTTCCGTCTCTCCACCTTTTCTTTGCAAGAATGATTATGGCTCAGTGAGCTGAGTGGCCGACTTGAGACCAGGAGGGCCAGGTTCGAATCCTGCTCAGGGCAAGGTTTTTTTTCCACCACTTTTCAGCAAAAATTTCTCTATCTTTACCCCTTTCAGTAGAATTTTTGGCTTTTCATCACTTTTCAGCAAATATTTTCTGCTTCTTCACCTGTTTTCAGCAGAATTTTCAGTTTCTTCTCCGCCATACAACTTTTTGCAACTTTTCAGCTTTTTCAGCTTTTCAGCAGACAGCTTCAGCGTTAAGGCATCCACACAGCATTTTCGCAGGAAATGCAAATTTTCTAGTTGTGTGGATGCCCTAAAAGGGCTTCCACACTATTGTTTTCCTGTTTCTCTTTCTTCTTTATTATTATTCCCCTAGTTGCTTCCGTACACTTTTTGGCACTTAACTACTTCCTCAGTTTTCAGCCGATTTTCACCGTTCAAACTCTAAACTGTTCTGCTCTTTCTGCTCTTTCCGGCAATGACTTTTGGTGTTTATTACTATTATACTTTTTAAAATATTACACTTTTTTCCTTTAATTTGTCCCATTGAAATGAATGGAAATCTTCAGAAATTCTGCTAAAACCTGCTTGTTTTTGAAACTTAACTACTTCCTCATACTTTCACCTAGAAACTCCATTCAAACTTTAAAATGTTCTCAGATTATTGGGCTATTCCTGTATGATTCAGCTTTTTCAGATCTTCTACCGTTTAAATTTTATACCTCTTTAAGTTTTCAGTTGCAAAATTGTGATTTTTCAGAAAATACATGCGTTGTTATGGTTGCTATGCAATTAACTCAGAGTGGACAGTGGAAATTTCTGAATTTTCTCTTCATGTCTGAACAACTTCCTGCAACTCGCTCAATTTCCACTCCACCCCCACAAATTATACATCAAAACGTAGGTATTTTTGCTGGCTTTCAGAAATTGTCACTATTATTGTTGTGAGAGTTACAGAAGTTTGGCAAATCTCCTCAGAGCAACACAAAGTCTGTAAAGTCTCCTTAGAGAGTCAATGGAGAGTTTGTTCAAAATCAGCGCTGGATTTCTGTAATGAGAGGCATTTTCAAATCGTCATATCTCCTTAATGAAACAAAGTTGAGACATGACGCTTGTGCCAATATATCTTCAGACACCCCTGATGCTCACAATTCAAGAATTTTTTTCTCACCTATTACCGTTTGGCCATGAATTACATTTGTTTGAGGGTAGGAAATTTGTGCCTTGCTCAGATCTCTTCAGATTTCAAACTCTGGAAATTAGCAACTTTTTTCTCTCGTCATATCGTTTTGGTGGATTTCAACAGAGACCTGAAAATTCCCATGACTGTTCACCAAAGCCTGCTGTTTCTTACGGTGAAAGAATCATTTTGATGCTCCATATAGATTTAGAGTTACAAAACGTTGTTTGAGGGCAGGTCAAGGCATTTTTGCTTTGCCTCTACTCAGTTACAGTGTATTACAAGTCATATATCTTCAATAATTTATATTTTATCTCTGAATTATGAAGACCTGCAGATTCCCCCATCTCTTCTGAACAAAACGGTGTCAGAATGAGCGTTCTAGCCCCTACGGTTAGGAAATTATGGCCATTTGTTCGAGGGGAGTCCTGAATGTGAGAAATACACTGAAGAAGACTCATACTTCTCTCTGTGTCTGTGTGTGTAAGTGCTGATTACAGCAGGTGCAGCTAATTTAGCTGACCTAGATATACCAAGCCCAGAGTCTTAACAGCCACTGTTCCCTTTAGGCTCTGTGTATGTGCGCGTGTATCAGTATTTCTCCTATGTTAAAGTATTACTCCTCCATAATAGTATTTCTGCTAAATCAAAGTACTTCTACTACATCTTAGTATTTGTGCTCAATCATAGTAATTCTAGGTAATCATAGTATTTTTGCCAAATCATGGTATTTGTGCCAAATCATGTTTTTTGTGTCAAATCATGACATTTCTGATATGTTATAGTATTACTAGTAGGTGGTGGTATTTCTGTTATGTTATAGTATATGTGCTGAATATAGTACATCTGCCAAATCATAGTATTTATCCGAAATCATAGTATTTATGCAAAATTGCAGTATTTCTGCTAAAAAGCAGAAATAGTACCTTTTAGCAGAAATTTCTGTCAAAAGATATTAGTTATGTTAAAACACAGTATTTCTGCTAAATCATAGTATTTGTGCCAAATCATAGTATTTGTACTAAGTCATCGTATTTGTGCCAAATCATGGTATTTTTTTGCAAAATCATGGTATTTGTGCCAAATCATGTTATTTGTGCCCAATTAAAATTTCTGTTATGTTATAGTATTACTACTAAGTCGTAGAATTTCTGTTATGTTATAGTGTATCTGCTGATCATAGTATATGTGCCAAATCACAGTATTTGTGCCCAAACATAGTATTTCTGCCAAATTGTAGTATTCCTTTAATATTATAGTATTATTGCAATTTTGTAGTATTTGAGCAAAACCGTAGTATATGTGCAAAAACATACTTTGTCTGCTAAATCACATTATATCTGTCATGTTATTGTATTACTACTAAGGCATGGTATTTCTACCAAATCATAGTATTCCTTCAAAATCATAGTATTACTGCAATTTCGTAGTATTTGAGCAAAATCGAACCAAAACAGTATTTGTATGAAGTCATACTATTTCTTCTAAATCATAGTATTTCAATCAAATCTCAGTGGTTGTGCTGAAACACAGTATTATTGCCAAATCATAGTATTTGTACTGAAACATAGTATTTCTGCCAATAAGAGTATTTCTACTAAATCATAGTACTTGTGCCAAATCATAGTATTTCTGCCACATTGTGCTAGTTGTGCAAAAACATAGACTGTCTGCAAAATCATAGTATATCTATTATGTTATAGTATTACTACTAAGTCGTACACTCTCTATTTATAGTATATCTGCTGAATACAGTATATGTGCCAAATCATAGTATTTATAGCAAATCATAGTATTTGTGCTAAAACATAGTATTTCTGCCACGTTACAGTATTTGTGTAAAACCAGAATGTCTGCAAAATCGTCATATATCTGTTATGTTATAGTATTACTACTAAGGCATAGTATTCCTACCAAATCATAGTATTCCTTCAAAATCATAGTATTACTGCAATTTCGTAGTATTTGAGCAAAACCGTAGTATATGTGCAAAAACATACTATGTCTGCAAAATCACATTATATCTGCTATGTTATAGTATTACTACTAAGGCATAGTATTTCTACCAAATCATAGTATTCCTTCAAAATCATACTATTACTGCAATTTCATAGTATTTGAGCGAAATCGTACTATTTGTACTAAATCATTGTACTTGTGCCAAATCATAGTATTTTTTGCAAATCATATTATTTGAACCAAAACATTGTATTTGTACGAAGTCATAGTATTTCTTCTAAATCATAGTATTTCACCCAAATCTCAGTAGTTGTGCTAAAACCCAGTATTATTGCCAAATCGTAGTATTTGTACTGAAACATAGTATTTGTGCCAATAAGAGTATTTGTACTAAATCATAGTACTTGTGCCAAATCATAGTATTTCTGCCATATTGTGCTAGTTGAAAACAAAACAAAAACATAGACTGTCTGCAACATCACAGTATATCTGTTATGTTATAGTATTACTACTAAGTCACAGTATTTCTGCCAATTCGTAGTATTTGTACTAAATCATACTACTTGTGCCAAATCATAGAGTTCAAATCAAAATATAGTTTTTGTACCAAAGCATTGTATTTGTACAAAGTACAGTATTTCTGCCAAATCATAGAATTACTGCAATTTCATGGTATTTGGAGGAATCCCTTTTGTTATAGTATTACTTCTAAGTCATAGTATTTCTGCTTTATCATAGTATTTGTACAGAAACAAAGTATTTCTGCCAAATCATACTATTACTGCTATTTCATAGTATTTGAGTGAAATTACAGTGTTTCTGCAAAAACATTATATTTCTGCTAAATCATAGTATTTCTTTCATCTTAAAGTACTCAATTATAGTATTTGTGCCAAAGTTTAGTATTTCTGCCAAATTATATTATCTCTGCTAAATCATAGTGTCTGCCAAATCATAGTATTTGTGCCAAATTATGGGATTTTGCCATTTTGGCTAAGTAGGAGGCTGACTGTTACTAAGTGCATCAGTGTACATAGGTCATCTCTTGTGTTGGAGTGCCCTCTTGTGGCGCCTTTTGGGTAGTGCCTTAGTAAACGTGAACACTGCAAAGAACTGGTATCAGACTGGTTTGTAGTGGAGGAATTTGTTGCCAGTTCCTTTCATCTTTAATCCGTATTCATGTTGTAATGTAGTAGTACCACAATATGGCAGAAACACTATGTTTTGGCACAAATACTTTGATTTGGTATACTTTAGCTTCTTCACCCCTTTTCAGCAAAATTTTCATTTTTTTCACCCCTTTTCAGCACAAATTCCAGCTTTTTTGGCTGTTTTCAGAAAAAAAACTCTTTTCAGCAGAAACTCTGCTGATTCATCTCTTTTCAGCACAAGTTTCTGCTTCTTTGCCTCTTTTCTGCAGAAATTCTGCTGATTCACCTCTTTTCTGCAAATTTTTCAGCCTTTTCACCTCTTATCAGCACAATTCTCAGCAGCTTCTGCTCATTTCAGCAGAAATGTCCGTCTCTCCACCTCTTCTTTGTAAGAAAGACTTTGGCTCAGGGAAATGAATAGCCTCCTTGAGACCAGGATGGCCAGGTTCGAATCCTGCTCAGGGTGGCATTTTTTTTTTCACTACCATACAACTTTTTGCAACTTTTCATCGTTTTCAGCTTTTCAGCAGACAGCTTCAGCGTTAAGGCATCCACACAGCATTTTCGCAGGAAATGCAAATTTTTCTAGTTGTGTGGATGCCTGAGGCATCCACACTATTGAGATCCTGTTTCTCTTTAAACTTTATTCTTCAAGTTGCTCCCCCGTTTTTTGCCGCTTAACTACTCCCTCAGTTTTCAGCCGATTTTCTCCGTTCAAACTCTAAACTGTTCTGCTATTTCTGCTAATTCCGGCTATATCTTTTGGTGTTTATTACTATTATACTTTTTAAAATATTACACTTTTTGTTTCCCATTGAAATGAATGGAAAACTTCCACAATTCTGCTAAAACTTGCTTGGTTTTGAAACCTAACTGCTTCCTCATACTTTCACCTAGAAACTCCATTCAAACTTTAAAATGTTCTCAGATTATTGGGCTATTCCTGTGTGATTCAGCTTTTTCAGATCTTCTATCGTTTTAATTTTATACCTCTTTAAGTTTTCAGTTGCAGCTTTGTGATTTTTCAGAAAATACATGCGTTGTTATGGTTGCTATGCAATTAACTCACAGTGAGCACTGGTCCTTTCTGAAACTTCTCTTCATGTCCGAACAACTTCTTGCTACTCGCTCAATTTCCACTCAACCCCCACAAATTATACATCAAAACGTAGGTATTTTTGCTGGCTTTCAGACAATGTTACTGTCTTTATTGTGAGATTTACCGTTTTTTCGCAATTTGCCTCGAAGTGACACATGGTATTATTACTCCCCATTCAAAGTGTATAGGGAGGTTTTGAAATTCAGAGCTGAAATTCTGTAACAGGAGGCATTTTAAAATCGCCATATCTCTTGAACAAAGCAAAGTTAGGACATGAGGCTTGTGCCAATATATCTTCAGACACTGCTGACACTCACAGTGGAATCAGTTTTTACATTCATCTTACCGTTGAGCCATAAATTACGTTTGTTTGAGGGGTGGAAATCTGTCCTCCTCTCAGTTCTCAAACTCTGAAAATGAAGCCGTTTCTTCTCTCGTCATATCTCCGCGACGGAGGTACAAAGAGCTATGAAAATTGCAGTCACAATACACCAAAGTCCGCTGATTCACCCAGTCCAAGAATTATGCTTCTAGCCCTCCTAGTTTTTGAGTTACACGACGTTTTGTAACTCCAAAAACCGGCGTTTTTCGCCTCTCACCGCGATCTAATTCTGACTGCTCAAGTCTCTGTGTCTTAGACACCCGCCCCCTTTGTGACCAGACCTCATTTGGCTCAGAGGGTTGAGCCGCTGCTGTGGGACCCGGTGGCAGAGGTTCGAGTCCTGCCTGTGACAGTTGTTACACATCTTCCCTACTTGCATGCACTCTTCTTTCTTGACACTCTTCAGTGTACCCTTACACATGAAGCCATTTCCATCAAGCGCGTCTGCACCTCTTTTTTTAGCAGAAATCTGTCCTTCTCTCAGTTTTCAAACTCTGGAAATGAAGCCGTTTCTTCTCTCGTCATATCTCCGCGAAGGAGGTACAAAGAGCTATGGAAATCGCAGTCAAAATACACCAAAGTCCGCTGATTCACCTAGTACAAGAAGTATGCTGCTAGCCCTCCTAGTTTTTGAGTTACACCACGTTTTGTAACTCCAAAAAACGGCGCTTTTCGCCGCTCACCGCGATCTATTTTCTGACTGCCCAAATGTCTGTCTTTCAGCCGCCCGCCCCCTTGCCAGGTGGCGCAATCAGTAATGACACGGCTCTGCACCTCAAAGGTCCTGGGTTCAATCCCACCTTGGTCAACATTTGTTTTCGTTACAATTTTAAACACTATCACAGACCTGTCATTTATATTGATCATTTATTACAATTCTGCAAAGTTTTATCATTTTAGCAGCTTTTCTAATATAGGCCGAAATACATACAAGTACCCAGCCTAATGAAGCAGACAGAGGCAGTAGCTCTGATTGGTGAATTTGAGCAGAATCAGGTTGTTCTTTCATTTCATTTCTTTATTTATTTCACACATGGTTCATCATGTTTCTTTTTCTACATACAGAACCTTCTGCCTCTTTTCAGCAGAAATTCTGCCTCTTTTCAGCAGAAACTCTGCTCATTCACCTCTTTTCAGCGTAACGTTCTGCTTCTTTGCCTCTTTTCTGCAGAAATTCTGCTCATTCATCTCTTTTCTGCTCATTTCAGCCTTTTCACCTTTTTCAATGCTTTCATCTTTTTCAAATCATATAGTTAAAATCAAAATATAGTATTTTTACCAAAGCATTGTATTTGTACGGAGTATAGTATTTCTGCCAAATCATAGAATTACTGCAATTTCATAGTATTTTGAGGAATCCCTTTTGTTATAGTATTACTTCTAAGTCATAGTATTTCTGCTTTGTCATAGTATTTGTACTGAAACATAGTATTTCTGCCAAATCATAGTATTACTGCTATTTCATAGTATTTGAGTGAAATTACAGTGTTTCTGCAAAAACATTGTATTTCTGCTACTGTATTTCCGCTGTATTACGTAGTGGCAAAGTAGGAGGCTGACTGTTACTAAGTGCATCAGTGTACATAGGTCATCTCTTGTGTTGGAGTGCCCTCTTGTGGCACCTTTTGGGTAGTGCCTTAGTAAACATGGACACTGCAAAGTAGTAGTATCAGACTGGTTTGTAGTGGAGGAATTTGTTGCCAGTTTCTTTCATCTTTAATCCGTATTCATGTTTTAATGTAATAACTTTTGTGGCACAATTAACACAATATGGCAGAAATACTATGTTTTGGCACAAATACTTTGATTTGGTAAACTTTAGCTTCCTCACCACTTTTTAGCAAAATTTTCATTTTTTTCACCCCTTTTCAGCACAAATTCCAGGTTTTTTGGGCTGTTTTCAGAAAAAAAATTATTTTCAGCAGAAACTCTGCTCATTCACCTCTTTTCTGCAAAATTGTCAGCCTTTTTTCACCTTTCATCAGCACAATTCTCAGCAGCTTCTGCTAATTTCAGCAGCATTATCAGTCTCTCCACCTCTTCTTTGTGTGAATGCGTTTGGCTCAGTTAGATAAGTAGCTGCCTTTGGACTAGGAGGGCCAGGTTCAAATCCTGCTTCGGGTGACTTTTTTTTTCCACCACCATGCAACTTTTTGCAACTTTTCAGCTTTTCAGCAGACAGCTTCAGCGTTAAGGCATCCACACAGCATTTTCGCAGGAAATGCAAATTTTCTAGTTCTTTATTATTATTCTTCTAGTTGCTTCCGTACACTTTTTGGACTTCAACTACTCCCTCAGTTTTCAGCCGATTTTCTCCGTTCAAACTCTATACTGTTCTGCTCTTTCTGCTCTTTCCGGCAATGACTTTTGGTGTTTATTACTATTATACTTTTTAAAATATTACACTTTTTTCCTTTAATTTGTCCCATTGAAATGAATGGAAAACTTCAGAAATTCTGCTAAAACTTACTTGTTTTTGAAACTTAACTGCTTCCTCATACTTTCACCTAGAAACTCCATTCAAACTTTAAAATGTTCTCAGATTATTGGGCTATTCCTGTCTGATTCAGCTTTTTCAGATCTTCTACTGTTTTAATCTTATCTCTCTTTAAGTTTTCAGTTGCAAAATTGTGATTTTTCAGAAAATACATGCGTTGTTATGGTTGCTATGCAATTAACTCAGAGTGGACACTCATCCATTCTGAATTTTCTCTTCATGTTCCAACAACTTCTTGCTACTCGCCCAATTTCCACTCAAGCTCCACAAATTATACATCAAAACGTAGGTATTTTTGCTGGCTTTCAAAAAATGTCACTATCATTGTTGTGGGAGTTATAGATATTTTGCAAATCTCCTCAGAGTAACACAAAGTCTGAAAATTGTCCATAGAAAGTCAATGGAGAGTTTGTTCAAAATCACCGCTGTATTTCTCTAACGAGAGGCATTTTTAAATCGTCATATCTCCTTAACGAAACAAAGTTGAGACATGAGGCTTGTGCAAATATATCTTCAGACACTCCTGATGCTCACAATTCAAAAAGTTTTTTATCACCTATTACCGTTTGGCCATGAATTACACTTGTTTGAGAGTAGGAAATTCGTGCCTTGATAAGATCTCTTCAGATTTCAAACTCTGGAAATGAGGCACTTTTTTCTCTCATCATATCTTTTTGATGGATTTCCACAGAGACCTGAAAATTCCCATGACTGTTCACCAAAGCCTGCTGTTTCTTACGGTGAAAGAATGATTTTGATGCTCCATATAGATTTAGAGTTACAAAACGTTGTTTGAGGGCAAGTCAAGGCAGTTTTGCTTCGCCTCTACTCAGTTACAGTGTATTACAAGTCATATATCTTCAATAATTTATATTTTATCTCTGAATTAAGAAGACCTGCAGATTCCCCCATCTCTTCTGAACAAAACGGTGTCGGAACGAGCATTCTAGCCCCTACGGTTAGGAAATTATGGCCATTTGTTCGAGGGGAATCCTGAATGTCAGAAATACACTGAAGAAAACTCACACCTCTCTCTGTGTCTGTGTGTGTAAGGGCTGATTACAGCAGGTGCAGCTAATTTAACTGACCTAGATATACCAAGCCCAGACTCTTAAGAGCTCCTGTTCACTTTGCGCTCTGTGTATGTGTGTCTGTATCAATATTTCTCTCATGTTAAAGTATTACTCCTCCATAATAGTATTTCTGCTAAATCAAAGTACTTCTACTACATCTTAGTACTTCTGCTCAATCATAGTATTTCTGCTAAATCATAGTAATTTTGCCAAGTCATGGTATTTGTGCCAAATCATGGTTTTGGGGCCAAATCAGAATATTTCTGATATATTATAGTATTACTACTAGGTGGAAGTATTTCTGTTATGTTATAGTATATATGCTGAATATAGTATATCTGTCAAATCATAGTATTTATCCCAAATCATAGTATTTATGCCAAATTACAGCATTTCTGCCAAAAGGCAGAAATAGTACCTTTTAGCAGAAATTTCTGTCAAAAAATAGTATTTATGTTAAAACATAGTATTTCTGCTAAATCATAGTATTTGTACTGAAACATAGTATTTCTGCCCAATCATAGTATTTGTACCCAATCATAGTATTTCTGCCATATCATAGTATTTGTGCCAAATTATGGGATTTTGCCAAAACATGGTACTTGTGCCAAATTATAGTATTTGTGCCCAATTAATATTTCTGTTATGTTATAGTATTACTACTATGTCGTAGAATTTCTGTTATGTTATAGTATATCTGCTGAATAAGGTATATGTGCCAAAACATAGCATTTATACCAAATCATAGTATTTGTGCTAAAACATAGTATTTCTGCCATATTGTGGTATTTGTGCAAAAACATAGACTGTCTGCAACATAACAGTATATCTGTTATGTTATAGTATTACTACTAAGTCACAGTATTTCTGCCAATTCGTAGTATTTGTACTAAATCATACTACTCGTGCCAAATCATAGTATTTGTTGCAAATCATAGTATTCAAACCAAAATATAGTATTTGTTCCAAAGCATTGTATTTGTATGAAGTACCGTATTTCTGTCAAATCATAGAATTACTGCAATTTCATTGTATTTTGAGGAATCCCTTTTGTGATAGTATTACTTCTAAGTCATAGTATTTCTGCTTTGTCATAGTATTTGTACTAAAACGTAGAATTTCTGCCAAATCATAGTATTACTGCTATCTCATAGTATTTGAGTGAAATTACAGTGTTTCTGCAAAAACATTGTATTTCTGCTAAATCATAGTATTTCTGTTATCTTAGAGTACTTGTACTCAATTATAGTATTTGTGCCAAAGTTTAGTATTTCTGCCAAATCATATTTATGTGAATTTGTACACTGTAATATCGCTGTATTACGTAGTGGCTAAGTAGGAGGCTGACTGTTACTAAGTGCATCAGTGTACATAGGTCATCTCTTGTGTTGGAGTGCCCTCTTGTGGCGCCTTTTGGGTAGTGCCTTAGTAAACGTGAACGCTGCAAACAAGTGGTATCAGACTGGTTTGTAGTGGAGGAATTTGTTGCCAGTTTCTTTCATCTTTAATCCGTATTCATGTTGTAATGTAGTAGTACCACAATATGGAAGTTTTGGCACAAATACTTTGATTTGGTATACTTTAGCTTCTTCACCCCTTTTCAGCAAAGTTTACATTTTTTTCAACCCTTTTCAGCACAAATTCCAACTTTTTGGGCTGTTTTCATTAAAAAAAATATTTTCAGCAGAAACTCTGCTGATTCATCTCTTTTCAGTGCAAGTATCTGCTTCTTTGCCTCTTTTCTGCAGAAATTCTGCTGATTCACCTCTTTTCTGCAAAATTTTCAGCCTTTTTACCTCTTATCAGCACAATTGTTAACACTCCATGGCAGAAACAAGTACACAGCCTGATGAAGCAGACAGAGGCAGTACCTCTGATTGGTGAGATTGAGCAGAACCAGGTTTTTCTTTCATTTCATTTCTTTATTTATTTCACACATGGTTGAACAGTGTTTCTTTTTCTACATACAGAACCTTCTGCCTCTTTTCAGCAGAAATTCTGCTCATTCACCTCTTTTCAGCGCAACATTCTGCTTCTTTCCCTCTTTTCTGCAGAAATTCTGCTGAGTCACCTCTTTTCTGCAAAATTTTCAGCCTGTTCACCTCTTATCAGCACAATTCCCAGCAGCTTCTGCTAATTTCAGCAGAATTGTCAGTCTGTCCACCTCTTCTCTGTGAGAATGACTTTGGCTCAGTGAGATGAGTTGCTGCCTTCAGCCCAAGAGGGCTAGGTTCAAATCCTGCTCATGGCAACATTTTTTTTTTTCACCACCATACAACTTTTTGCAACTTTTCATCTTTTTCAGCTTTTCAGCAGACAGCTTCAGCGATAAGGCATCCACACAGCATTTTCGCAGGAAATGCAATTTTTTCTAGTTATTCTTCTAGTTGCTTCCGTACACTTTTTGGACTTCAACTACTCCCTCAGTTTTCAGCCGATTTTCTCCGTTCAAACTCTATACTGTTCTGCTCTTTCTGCTCTTTCCGGCAATGACTTTTGGTGTTTATTACTATTATACTTTTTAAAATATTACACTTTTTTCCTTTAATTTGTCCCATTGAAATGAATGGAAAACTTCCACAACTCTGCTAAAACTTGCTTGTTTTTGAAACTTAACTGCTTCCTCATACTTTCACCTAGAAACTCCATTCAAACTTTAAAATGTTCTCAGATTATTGGGCTATTCCTGTCTGATTCAGCTTTTTCAGATCTTCTACTGTTTTAATCTTATCTCTCTTTAAGTTTTCAGTTGCAAAATTGTGATTTTTCAGAAAATACATGCGTTGTTATGGTTGCTATGCAATTAACTCAGAGTGGACACTCATCCATTCTGAATTTTCTCTTCATGTTCCAACAACTTCTTGCTACTCGCCCAATTTCCACTCAAGCTCCACAAATTATACATCAAAACGTAGGTATTTTTGCTGGCTTTCAAAAAATGTCACTATCATTGTTGTGGGAGTTATAGATATTTTGCAAATCTCCTCAGAGTAACACAAAGTCTGAAAATTGTCCATAGAAAGTCAATGGAGAGTTTGTTCAAAATCACCGCTGTATTTCTCTAATGAGAGGCATTTTTAAATCGTCATATCTCCTTAACGAAACAAAGTTGAGACATGAGGCTTGTGCAAATATATCTTCAGACACTCCTGATGCTCACAATTCAAAAAGTTTTTTATCACCTATTACCGTTTGGCCATGAATTACACTTGTTTGAGAGTAGGAAATTCGTGCCTTGATAAGATCTCTTCAGATTTCAAACTCTGGAAATGAGGCACTTTTTTCTCTCATCATATCTTTTTGATGGATTTCCACAGAGACCTGAAAATTCCCATGACTGTTCACCAAAGCCTGCTGTTTCTTACGGTGAAAGAATGATTTTGATGCTCCATATAGATTTAGAGTTACAAAACGTTGTTTGAGGGCAAGTCAAGGCAGTTTTGCTTCGCCTCTACTCAGTTACAGTGTATTACAAGTCATATATCTTCAATAATTTATATTTTATCTCTGAATTAAGAAGACCTGCAGATTCCCCCATCTCTTCTGAACAAAACGGTGTCAGAACGAGCGTTCTAGCCCCTACGGTTAGGAAATTATGGCCATTTGTTCGAGGGGAATCCTGAATGTCAGAAATTCACTGAAGAAAACTCACACCTCTCTCTGTGTCTGTGTGTGTAAGGGCTGATTACAGCAGGTGCAGCTAATTTAACTGACCTAGATATACCAAGCCCAGACTCTTAAGAGCTCCTGTTCACTTTGCGCTCTGTGTATGTGTGTCTGTATCAATATTTCTCTCATGTTAAAGTATTACTCCTCCACAATAGTATTTCTGCTAAATCAAAATACTTCTACTACATCTTAGTACTTCTGCTCAATCATAGTATTTCTGCTAAATCATAGTATTTTTGCCAAGTCATGGTATTTGTGCCAAATCATGGTTTTGGGGCCAAATCAGAATATTTCTGATATATTATAGTATTACTACTAGGTGGAAGTATTTCTGTTATGTTATAGTATATATGCTGAATATAGTATATCTGTCAAATCATAGTATTTATCCCAAATCATAGTATTTATGCCAAATTACAGCATTTCTGCCAAAAGGCAGAAATAGTACCTTTTAGCAGAAATTTCTGTCAAAAAATAGTATTTATGTTAAAACATAGTATTTCTGCTAAATCATACTATTTGTACTGAAACATAGTATTTCTGCCCAATCATAGTATTTGTACCCAATCATAGTATTTCTGCCATATCATAGTATTTGTGCCAAATTATGGGATTTTGCCAAAACATGGTACTTGTGCCAAATTATAGTATTTGTGCCCAATTAATATTTCTGTTATGTTATAGTATTACTACTATGTCGTAGAATTTCTGTTATGTTATAGTATATCTGCTGAATAAGGTATATGTGCCAAAACATAGTATTTATACCAAATCATAGTATTTGTGCTAAAACATAGTATTTCTGCCATATTGTGGTATTTGTGCAAAAACATAGACTGTCTGCAACATAACAGTATATCTGTTATGTTATAGTATTACTACTAAGTCACAGTATTTCTGCCAATTCGTAGTATTTGTACTAAATCATGCTACTCGTGCCAAATCATAGTATTTGTTGCAAATCATAGTATTCAAACCAAAATATAGTATTTGTACCAAAGCATTGTATTTGTATGAAGTACCGTATTTCTGCCAAATCATAGAATTACTGCAATTTCATTGTATTTTGAGGAATCCCTTTTGTGATAGTATTACTTCTAAGTCATAGTATTTCTGCTTTGTCATAGTATTTGTACTAAAACGTAGAATTTCTGCCAAATCATAGTATTACTGCTATCTCATAGTATTTGAGTGAAATTACAGTGTTTCTGCAAAAACATTGTATTTCTGCTAAATCATAGTATTTCTGTTATCTTAGAGTACTTGTACTCAATTATAGTATTTGTGCCAAAGTTTAGTATTTCTGCCAAATCATATTTATGTGAATTTGTACACTGTAATATCGCTGTATTACGTAGTGGCTAAGTAGGAGGCTGACTGTTACTAAGTGCATCAGTGTACATAGGTCATCTCTTGTGTTGGAGTGCCCTCTTGTGGCGCCTTTTGGGTAGTGCCTTAGTAAACGTGAACGCTGCAAACAAGTGGTATCAGACTGGTTTGTAGTGGAGGAATTTGTTGCCAGTTTCTTTCATCTTTAATCCGTATTCATGTTGTAATGTAGTAGTACCACAATATGGAAGTTTTGGCACAAATACTTTGATTTGGTATACTTTAGCTTCTTCACCCCTTTTCAGCAAAATTTTCATTTTTTTCAACCCTTTTCAGCACAAATTCCAGCTTTTTGGGCTGTTTTCATAAAAAAAAATATTTTCAGCAGAAACTCTGCTGATTCATCTCTTTTCAGTGCAAGTATCTGCTTCTTTGCCTCTTTTCTGCAGAAATTCTGCTGATTCACCTCTTTTCTGCAAAATTTTCAGCCTTTTCACCTCTTATCAGCACAATTGTTAACACTCCATGGCAGAAACAAGTACACAGCCTGATGAAGCAGACAGAGGCAGTACCTCTGATTGGTGAGATTGAGCAGAACCAGGTTTTTCTTTCATTTCATTTCTTTATTTATTTCACACATGGTTGAACAGTGTTTCTTTTTCTACATACAGAACCTTCTGCCTCTTTTCAGCAGAAATTCTGCTCATTCACCTCTTTTCAGCGCAACATTCTGCTTCTTTCCCTCTTTTCTGCAGAAATTCTGCTGAGTCACCTCTTTTCTGCAAAATTTTCAGCCTGTTCACCTCTTATCAGCACAATTCCCAGCAGCTTCTGCTAATTTCAGCAGAATTGTCAGTCTGTCCACCTCTTCTCTGTGAGAATGACTTTGGCTCAGTGAGATGAGTTGCTGCCTTCAGCCCAAGAGGGCTAGGTTCAAATCCTGCTCATGGCAACATTTTTTTTTTTCACCACCATACAACTTTTTACAACTTTTCATCTTTTTCAGCTTTTCAGCAGACAGCTTCAGCGATAAGGCATCCACACAGCATTTTCGCAGGAAATGCAAATTGTGTGGATGCTGGAAGCATCCACACTATTGAGTTCCTGTTTCTCTTTATTCTTTATTCCACTATTTACTAGTTGCTTCCGTACACTTTTTGGCACTTAACTACTCCCACAGTTTTTATCCGATTTTCACCATTCAAATCTTAAAAAATTCTGCTCTTTCTGCTCTTTCCGGCTATGACTTTTGGTGCTCATAACTTCTATACTTTTTGAGATATTGAATTTTTTTTGCAATATTTTTTGCCCATTTCTGCCATATTATAGATGGCCTCACTGATTTTCCTTGCCAGGTTGACCTGTGTTTTAGCTCAGTGAGATGAGCACCCGTTCTCAGACTGGGAGGCCCGGGTTCAAATCCCGCTTATGGCAAAATTTCTTTCAGTTAACAGTTAAACTTTTTTAACTCAATTTCAGCTTTTTCACCCCTTTTCAGCAAAATTTTCAGTTTTTTCACCACTTTTCAGCACAAATCCCAGCTTTTTCAGCTATTTTCAGCAAAAACATCTTTTCAGCAGAATTCTGAAAAGAGTTCTGCAGAACTCTTTTCAGCAGAAATTCTGCTGATTGAACTCTTTTCAGCAGAATTTGCACCTCTTTTCAGCCCAAATTCTGCTTATTCACCTCTTCTGCAAAATTTTCAGCCTTTTCACCTCTTATCAGCACAAATATCAGCTTTTTTCAGGAAAAACCTGTTTTGAGCAGAAATTCTGTTGATTCGTCTCTTTTCAGCGCAAGTTTTTGCTTCTTTACCTCTTTTTAGCAGAAATTCTGCTGATTCACCTCTTTTCTGCAAAATTTTCAGCCTTTTCACCTCTTATCAGTACAATTCTCAGCAGCCTCTGCTCATTTCAGCAAAATTGTCAGTCTCTCCATCTACTCTTTGTCAGAATGAGTTTGGCTCAGTGAGCTGAGTGGTCGCCTTGAGACCAGGAGGGCCAGGTTGAATCCTGCTAAGGGCAAGGTTTTTTTTCCACCACTTTTCTGCAAAAATTTCTCTGTCTTTATCCCTCTCAGTAGAATTTTTGGCTTTTCACCACTTTTCAGCAAAAATTTTCTGCTTCTTCACCTGTTTTCAGCAGAATTTTCAGTTTCTTCTCCGCCATACAACTTTTTGCAAGTTTTCAACTTTTTCAGCTTTTTCAGCAGGCAACTTCAGCATAAAGGCATCCACACAGCATTTTCGCAGGAAATGCAAACTTTTTCTAGTTGTGTGGATGCCTCAAGGCATCCACACTATTGTTTTCCTGTTTCTCTTTCTTCTTTATTATTATTCCCCTAGTTGCTTCCGTACACTTTTTGGCACTTAACTACTCCCACAGTTTTTATCCGATTTTCGCCATTCCAACTTTAAAAAATTCTGCTCTTTCTGCTCTTTCCGGCTATGACTTTTGGTGCTCATACCTTCTATACTTTTTGAGATATTGAATTTTTTATGCAATATTTTTTGCCCATTTCTGCCATATCATCAGTGGCCTCACTGATTTTCCTTGCCAGGTTGACCTGTGTTTTAGCTCAGTGAGATGAGCATCCGTTCTCAGACTGGGAGGCCCGGGTTCAAATCCCGCTTATGGCAACATTTCTTTCAGTTAACAGTTAAACTTTTTTAACTCAATTTCAGCTTTTTCACCCCTTTTCAGCAAAATTTTCAGTTTTTTCACCACTTTTCAGCACAAATATCAGCTTTTTCAGCTGTTCTCAGCAAAAACCTCTTTTCAGCAGAATTCTGCTCATTCACCTCTTTTCAGCAGAAGTTCTGCTGATTGAACTCTATTCAGCAGAATTTTCACTTCTTTTCAGCCCAAATTCTGCTTATTCACCTCTTCTGCAAAATTTTCAGCCTTTTCACCTCTTATTAGCACAAATCTCAGCTGTTTTTAGAAAAAACTTTTGAGGAGAAATTCTGCTGATTCATCTCTTTTCAGTGGAACTTTCTGCTTCTTTACCTCTTTTCAGCAGAAATTCTGCTGATTCACCTCTTTTCTGCAAAGTTTTCATCCTTTTCACGTCTTATCAGCACAATTCTCAGCCGCTTCTGCTCATTTTAGCAAAATTGTCAGTCTCTCCACCTCTTCATTGTGGGAATGAGTTTAGCTCAGTGAGATGAGTCTCTTCCTTGAGACCAGGAGGGCCAGGTTCAAATCCTGCTCAGGGCGACGTGGTTTTTTTTCACCACCATACCACTTTTTGCAACTTTTCATCTTTTTCAGCTTTTCAGCAGACAGCTTCAGCGTTAAGGCATCCACACAGCATTTTCACAGGAAATGCAAATTTTCTAGTTATTATTATTCTTCAAGTTGCTTCCGTACGTTTTTCGTCCGTTAACTACTTCCACAATTTTTGTGCTATTTTTACCATTCAAATTTTAAACTATTCTGCTATTTCTGCTAATTCCTGCTATGACTTTTGGTATTTTTTGCTATTATACTTTTTAAAATATTACGTTTTTTTCCTTTAATTTGTCCCATTGAAATGAATGGGAAACTTCCAAAATTCTGCTAAAACTTGCTTGTTTTTGAAACTTAACTACTTCCTCATACTTTCACCTAGAACAACCATTCAAACTTTAAAATGTTCACAATTTATTGGGCTATTCATACATGATTCAGCTTTTTCATATCTTTTATAGTTTTAATCTTATCCCTCTTTAAGTTCTGAGTTGCAAAATTATGATTTTTCAGAAAATACATGCGTTGTTATGGTTGCTATGCGCTTGGGTTTCAGTGAGCCACTGTAAGTTTTGCAGTCTTCTCTTCATGTCCGAACAACTCCTTGCTACTCGCTCAATTTTCACTCAACCCCCACAAATTATACATCAAAACGTAGGTATTTTTGCTGGCTTTCAGGAAATGGTAATGTCATTGTTGTGGGATTTATAGAATTTTGGCAAATCTCCTCAGAGCAACACAAAGTCTCAAAAATCCCCATAGAAAGTCAATGGAGAGTTCGTTTAAAATCACCGCTTGATTTCTGTCATGAGAGGCATTTTCGAATCGTCATATCTCCCGAACGAAGCGAAGTTAAGACATGAGGCTTGTGCCAATATATCTTCAGACACTCCTGACGCTCACAATTCAAGACTTTTTTTCTCACCTATTACCATTTGGCCATGAATTGGGTTTGTTTGAGGGTAGGAAATTCGTCCCTCTCTCAGATTTCTTCAGGTTTTAATCTCTGGAAATGAGGCACTTTTTTCTCTCGTCATATCTTTTTGATAGATTTCCACAGAGACCTGAAAATTTCCATGACTGTTCACCAAAGCCTGCTGTCTCTTACGGTGAAAGAATGATATCGATACTCCAAACAGATTTAGAGTTAGAAAGCGTTGTTTGAGGGTGAGTCAAGGCAGTTTTCGCTTTGCCTCTGATCAGTTATGGTGCATTAGAAGTCAAATATATTCAATAACTCATATTTTAATGATAAATTGTCAACACTTTAAGATTCCCCCATCTCTTCTGAACAAAACGGTGTAAGAATGACTGTTCTAGACCCTACGGTTAGGAAATTATAGCCATTTGTTTGAGGGGAGTCCTCACTATGGAAAATAGACTGCACAAATCCTGTCTCTCTCTGTGCTCTCTGTGTAAGCTGGTGCACCTGTTTTGGCGGGAAAAAGTGTACAGCCTCTCTGATTGGTGGATTCAAATTTAGCAGCTCCCAGGCTGCTTGACTGACCTAGAAACTTGATTTTCTCTCCCTGTGTGTGTGTGTGTGTGTGTGTGTGTGACAGAGAGGGAGAGAAAGAGAGGGCGAGAGAGAGTTTTTATGGGAGCATCTTATTGTATGATTTAAATTCAATATATTTAGACTGGTTGACTGAATTTGATCCTGTGTGTGTCTCTCTGTACATGTGTGTTTCCATATGTGTCCATCTTTGTGATTGTGTGAGTGTTATACTTTTGTTGCTGATTCTTTTTTCATTTAACAATTGCATTTGAGGGACCCTTAGAGTGTTCAGGATTTTTTCAGCTGTTCATTTTGCTTTCCCAATTTTTCTATTTAACTTATTACTATTGTGCTAAGTCATAGCATTTCTGCTGCTTTTCAGTATTTCTGCTAAATACAGCATTTCTGCTAAATCATACTATTTCTGCTATTTTATAAGATTTGTGCTAAATACAGCATTTGTGCTAAATCATACTATGTCTGCTATTTTATAGGATTTGTACTTAATATAGTATTTCTGCTTAATTATAGTATTTCTGTCATTTTATAGTATTTGTGCTAAAACATAGTATTTCTACTAAATGCAGTATTTCTGGGTAATCATTGTATTTCTATATATTTCTGCCAGGTCCCCAGGGAGTCAGTCCTCTGTAAGGACTGTAAAATTCAAACTTACCTATCAGGACCTGGACGGCTTCCCAGCCAGCCAATCATATCTGAGCCCTGGCACATTCAAATTTGCATATTGGGTCATTCATGGCTTCTAAGCCAACCAATCATCTATGTCATATATCTTTAATATTTCATATTTGTATTTTAAATGGTCAACATTTCAAGATTCCCCCATGTCTTCTGAACAAAACAGTCTAAGAATGACTGTTTTAGCCCCTACGGTTAGGAATTTATGGCTGTTTGTTTGAGGGGAGTCCTGACTATGAGAAATAGACTGCAAAAATCCTTTCTCTCTCTGTGCTGCATGTGTAAAAGCCTGCACTTGGTGCACCAGTTTTGGCGGGAAAAGCACACAGCCTCTCTGATTGGTGGATTCAAATTGAGAAGCTCACAGCTGTTTTACTGACCTAGAAACATGCTGTTCACTTGCTGCTGCTGTGTGTGTGTGTGTGTGAGTGTGTGTGTGTGTGTGAGAGAGAGAGAGAGAGAGAGAGAGAGACAGGGAGGGAGGGAGAGAGAGAGAGAAAGAAAGACACACACAAAGCATCTCATTGGTGGATAGAAATTTAATATATTCACACTGGTTGACTGGCATAGACCCTGTGTGTTTGGCTCTCTCTATGCTGCGTATGTGTAAGCAGTTGCACCTGTTTTGGTGGGAAAAAGTACACAGCCTCTCTGATTGGTGGATTCAAATTTAGTAGCTCCCAGGCTGCTTGAATGACCTACAAACGTGCTGTTCTCTCCCTGTGTGTGTGTGTGTGTGTGTGTGTGTGTGTGTGTGTGTGTGTGTGTGTGTGTGTGTGTGTGTGTGTGTGACACAGAGAGAGAGAGAGAGAGAGAGAGAGACTTTTTATGGGAGCATCTTATTGTATGATTCAAATTCAATATATTTAGACTGGTTGATTGAATTTGATCCTGTGTGTCTCTCTGTGCTTGTGTGTTTCCATATGTGTTCATATTTGTGATTGTGTGACTGTTATACTTTTTCTTTTGCTGATTTTTTTTCATTTAACAATTACATTTGAGGGACCCTTAGCATGTTAAGGATTTTTTCAGCTGTCCATTTTGCTTTTCCAATTTTTGTATTTAACTTATTACTATTGTGCTAAGTCATAGAATTTCTGCTGATTTACAGTATTTGTGCTAAATACAGCATTTGTGCTAAATCATACTATTTCTGCTATTTTATAGGATTTGTACTTAATATAATATTTCTGCTTAATTATAGTATTTCTGCCATTTTATAGTATTTGTGCTAAAACATAGTATTTCTACTAAATGCAGTATTTCTGGGTAATCATTGTATTTCTATAGATTTCTGCCAGGTCCCCAGGGAGTCAGTCCTCTGTAAGGACTGTAAAATTCAAACTTACCTATCAGGACCTGGACGGCTTCCCAGCCAGCCAATCATATCTGAGCCCTGGCACATTCAAATTTGCATATTGGGGCCTTCATGGCTTCTAAGACAACCAATCATATCTGAGCCCTGGCACATTCAAATTTGCATATTGGGTCATTCATGGCTTCTAAGCCAACCAATCATCTATGTCATATATCTTTAATATTTCATATTTGTATTTTAAATGGTCAACATTTCAAGATTCCCCCATGTCTTCTGAACAAAACAGTCTAAGAATGACTGTTTTAGCCCCTACGGTTAGGAATTTATGGCTGTTTGTTTGAGGGGAGTCCTGACTATGAGAAATAGACTGCAAAAATCCTTTCTCTCTCTGTGCTGCATGTGTAAAAGCCTGCACTTGGTGCACCAGTTTTGGCGGGAAAAGCACACAGCCTCTCTGATTGGTGGATTCAAATTGAGAAGCTCACAGCTGTTTTACTGACCTAGAAACATGCTGTTCACTTGCTGCTGCTGTGTGTGTGTGTGTGAGTGTGTGTGTGTGTGTGTGTGTGAGAGAGAGAGAGAGAGAGAGAGAGAGACAGGGAGGGAGGGAGAGAGAGAGAGAAAGAAAGACACACACAAAGCATCTCATTGGTGGATAGAAATTTAATATATTCACACTGGTTGACTGGCATAGACCCTGTGTGTTTGGCTCTCTCTATGCTGCGTATGTGTAAGCAGTTGCACCTGTTTTGGTGGGAAAAAGTACACAGCCTCTCTGATTGGTGGATTCAAATTTAGTAGCTCCCAGGCTGCTTGAATGACCTACAAACGTGCTGTTCTCTCCCTGTGTGTGTGTGTGTGTGTGTGTGTGTGTGTGACACAGAGAGAGAGAGAGAGAGAGAGAGAGAGAGAGACTTTTTATGGGAGCATCTTATTGTATGATTCAAATTCAATATATTTAGACTGGTTGATTGAATTTGATCCTGTGTGTCTCTCTGTGCTTGTGTGTTTCCATATGTGTTCATATTTGTGATTGTGTGACTGTTATACTTTTTTTTTTGCTGATTTTTTTTCATTTAACAATTACATTTGAGGGACCCTTAGCATGTTCAGGATTTTTTCAGCTGTCCATTTTGCTTTTCCAATTTTTGTATTTAACTTATTACTATTGTACTAAGTCATAGCATTTCTGCTGATTTACAGTATTTGTGCTAAATACAGCATTTCTGCTAAATCATACTTTTTCTGCTATTTTATAGGATTTGTACTTAATATAATATTTTTGCTTAATTATAATATTTCTGCCATTTTATAGTATTTGTGCTAAAACATAGTATTTCTACTAAATGCAGTATTTCTGGGTAATCATTGTATTTCTATAGATTTCTGC
The DNA here is from genome assembly GCF_036321145.2 of Pelmatolapia mariae. Classification (NCBI taxonomy): domain Eukaryota; kingdom Metazoa; phylum Chordata; class Actinopteri; order Cichliformes; family Cichlidae; genus Pelmatolapia; species Pelmatolapia mariae. The sequence goes on along the minus strand of NC_086229.1, from coordinate 17,411,819 downwards.
CAGGTCCCCAGGGAGTCAGTCCTCTGTAAGGACTGTAATTTTCAAACTTACCTATCAGGACCTGGACGGCTTCCCAGCCAGCCAATCATATCTGAGCCCTGGCACATTCAAATATTGGGGCATTCATGGCTTCTAAGACAACCAATCATATCTAAGCCCTGGCACATTCAAATTTGCATATTGGAGCATCTATGTCATATATCTTTAATATTTCATATTTGTATTTTAAATGGTCAACATTTCAAGATTCCCCCATGTCTTCTCAGCAAAACGGTCTAAGAATGACTGTTTTAGCCCCTACGGTTAGGAATTTATGGCTGTTTGTTTGAGGGGAGTTCTCACTATGAGAAATAGACTGCAAAAATCCTGTCTCTTTCTGTGCTGCATGTGTAAAAGCCTGCACTTGGTGCACCAGTTTTGGCGGGAAAAAGCACACAGCCTCTCTGATTGGTGGATTCAAATTGAGAAGCTCACAGCTGTTTTACTGACCTAGAATCATGCTGTTCACTTGCTGCTGCTGTGTGTGTGTGTGTGTGTGTGTGTGTGTGTGTGTGTGTGTGTGTGTGTGTGTGTGTGGCAGAGAGAGAGAAAAAGAGAGGGCGAGTGAGAGTTTTTATGGGAGCATCTTATTGTATGATTTAAATTCAATAAATGTAGACTGGTTGACTGAATTTGATCCTGTGTGTGTCTCTCTGTACATGTTTGTTTTCATACGTGTACATATTTGTGATTGTGTGACTGTTATACTTTTTAATTTAACAATTACATTTGAGTTACCCTTAGCATGTTCAGGATTTTTTCAGCTGTCCATTTTGCTTTTCCAATTTTTCTATTTAACTTATTACTATTGTGCTAAGTCATAGCATTTCAGCTGCTTCTTAGTATTTGTGCTAAATACAGCATTTCTGCTAAATCATAGTATTTCTGCTATTTTATAAGATTTGTTGTAAATACAGAATTTCTGCTAAATCATACTATTTCTGCTATTTTATAGGATTTGTACTTAATATAATATTTCTGCTTAATTATAGTATTTCTGCCATTTTATAGTATTTGTGCTAAAACATAGTATTTCTACTAAATGCAGTGTTTCTGGGTAATCATTGTATTTCTATAGATTTCTGCCAGGTCCCCAGGGAGTCAGTCCTCTGTAAGGACTGTAATATTCAAACTTACCTATCAGGACCTGGACGGCTTCCCAGCCAGCCAATCATATCTGAGCCCTGGCACATTCAAATTTGCATATTGGGGCATTCATGGCTTCTAAGCCAACCAATCATCTATGTCATATATCTTTAATATTTCATATTTGTATTTTAAATGGTCAACATTTCAAGATTCCCCCATGTCTTCTGAGCAAAACGGTCTAAGAATGACTGTTTTAGCCCCTACGGTTAGGAATTCATGGCTGTTTGTTTGAGGGGAGTCCTGACTATGAGAAATAGACTGCAAAAATCCTTTCTCTCTCTGTGCTGCATGTGTAAAAGCCTGCACTTGGTGCACCAGTTTTGGCGGGAAAAAGCACACAGCCTCTCTGATTGGTGGATTCAAATTGAGAAGCTCACAGCTGTTTTACTGACCTAGAAACACACTGTTCACTTGCTGCTGCTGTGTGTGTGTGTGTGTGTGCGTGTGTGCGTGTGTGTGTGTGTGTGTGTGTGTGTGTGTGTGTGAGAGAGAGAGAGAGAGAGACAGGGAGGGAGGGAGAGAGAGAGAGACAGAGAGAGAGAGAGAGAAAGAAAGACACACACAAAGACCTTTTTTAGGGCAGAATCTCATTGGTGGATAGAAATTTAATATATTCAGACTGGTTGACTGACATAGACCCTGTGTGTTTGGCTCTCTCTATGCTGCGTATGTGTAAGCAGTTGCACCTGTTTTGGCGGGAAAAAGTAAACAGCCTCTCTGATTGGTGGATTCAAATTTAGCAGCTCCCAGGCTGCTTGAATGACCTACAAACTTGCTGTTCTCTCCCTGTGTGTGTGTGTGTGTGTGTGTGTGTGTGTGTGTGTGTGTGTGTGTGTGTGTGTGTGTGTGTGTGTGACAAAGAGAGAGAGATAGAGAGGGCGAGAGAGAATTTCTATTGAAGCATCTTATTGTATGATTTTAATTTAATATATTTAGACTGGTTGACTGAATTTGATCCTGTGTGTCTCTCTGTGCATGTGTGTTTCCATATGTGTACATATTTGTGATTGTGTGACTGTTATACTTTTTTTGCTGATTATTTTTCGTTTCACAATTACATTTGAGGGACCCTTAGCATGTTCAGCATTTGTTCAGCTGTCCATTTTCCTTTTCCAATTTTTCTATTTAACTTATTACTATTGTACTAAGTCATAGGATTTCTGCTGCTTTTCAGTATTTGTGCAAAATACAGCATTTCTGCTAAATCTTACTATTTCCGCTATTTTATAGGATTTCTACTTAATATAATATTTCTGCTTAATTATAGTATTTCTCTCATTTTTCATATTTCTGCTAAGTTCTGCTATGCTATTTTTTTTCTGCCAAGTATTATGTTTCCTCTAAGATATTAGAGTTCTGCTAAGTTACTACATTTTAGCAAAGTTCCTTTGCTTCTGCAAAGTTTTTACAATTTCTGCAACTTTTCAGCTAGTTTCAGCAGACAGCTTCAGCGTTCCAGCATCCACACTGCATTTTCGCAGGAAATGCAAATTTTTCTAGTTCTTTATTCTTTATTCTTCAAGTTGCTTCCGTACGTTTTTTGGACTTTAACTACTTCCACAATTTTTGTGCTATTTTCACCGTTCAAATTTTAAAATATTCTGCTATTTCTGGAGATGGGTGCTATGACTTTTGGTATTTTTTGCTATTATACTTTTTAAAATATTAAGCTTTTTATGCAATTTTTTGTCCCATTGAAATGAATGGAAAACTTCCAAAATTCTGCTAAAACTTGCTTGTTTTTGAAACTTAACTACTTCCTCATACTTTCACCTAGAAACTCCATTCAAACTTTAAAATGTTCACAAATTATTGGGCTATTCATGTATGATTCAGCTTTTTCATATCTGTTACCGTTTTCATCTTATCCCTCTTTTAGTTTTGAGTTGCAAAATTATGATTTTTCAGAAAATACATGCGTTGTTATGGTTGCTATGCACTTGGCTTTCAGTGAGCCACTGTAAGTTTTGCAGTCTTCTCTTCATGTCCGAACAACTTCTTGCTACTTGCTCAATTTTCACTCAACCCACACAAATTATACATCAAAACGTAGGTATTTTTGCTGGCTTTCAGAAAATGTCACTGTCATTGTTGTGGGATTTATAGGATTTTGCCAAATCCCCTCAGACCAACACAAGGTCGGAAAAGTCTCCATACAAAGTCAATGGAGAGTTTGTTCAAAATCACCGCTGGATTTCTGTCATGAGAGGCATATTCGAATCGTCATATCTCCTTAACGAAGTGAAGTTAAAACATGAGGCTTGTCCCAGTATATCTTCAGACACTCCTGACGCTTACAATTCAAGAATTTGTTTCTCACCTATTACCGTTCTGAAATGAGTTAGACTTGTTTGAGGGTAGGAAATTCGTCCTTCGCTTAGATTTCTTCAGATTTCAAACTCTGGAAATGAACCACTTTTTTCTCTCATCATAACTTTTTGTTGGATTTCCACAGAGACCTGAAAATTTCCATGACTGTTCACCAAAGCCTGCTGTCTCTTACGGTGAAAGAATGATATCGATACTCCAAAGAGATTTAGAGTTACAAAGCTTTGTTCGAGGGCACGTCAGGGCAGTTTTCTCTTCGCCTCTACTCAGTTATGTGCATTACAAGTCAAATATCTTTAATAATTCATATTTTAATGATAAATTGTCAACACTGAAAGATTCCCCCATCTCTTCTGAACAAAACGGTGTAAGAATGACTGTTCTAGCCCCTATGGTTAGGAAATTATGGCCATTTGTTTGAGGGGAGTCCTCACTATGAGAAATAGACTGCAGAAATCCTGTCTCTGTGCTGCGTGTGTGTAAAAACAGGTGCACCAGTTTTGGCGGGAAAAAGCACAGAGCCTCTCTGATTGGTGGATTCAAATTTAGCAGCTCCCAGGCTGCTTGTCTGACCTAGAAACTTGATTTTCTCTCCCTGTGTGTGTGTGTGTGTTTGTGTGTGTGTGTGTGTGTGTGTGTGTGTGTGTGTGTGTGTGTGTGTGTGTGTGTGTGTGTGACACACAGAGAGAGAGAGAGAGAGAGAGAGCCTTTTTATGGGAGCATCTTATTGTATGATTTAAATTCAATATATTTAGACTGGTTGACTGAATTTGATCCTGTGTGTGTCTCTCTGTGCTTGTGTGTTTCTATATTTGTCCATCTTTGTGATTGTATGACTGTTATACTTTTTTTACAGATTTTTTTTCATTTAACAATTACATTTGAGGGACCCTTAGCATGTTTAGCATTTGTTCAGCTGTCCATTTTGCTTTTCCAATTTTTCTATTTAACTTATTACTTTTGTGCTAAGTCATAGCATTGCTGCTGCTTTTCAGCATTTGTGCTAAATACAGCATTTCTGCTAAATCATACTTTTTCTGCTTTTTTATGAGATTTGTGCTAAATACTGCATTTCTGCTAAATCATACTATTTCTGCTTTTTTACGAGATTTGTGCTAAATACAGCATTTCTGCTAAATCATACTTTTTCTGCTATTTTATGAGATTTGTGTTAAATACAGCATTTCTGCTAAATCATACTTTTTCTGCCATTTTATAGGATTTGTACTTAATATAATATTTCTGCTTAATTATAGTATTTCCGCCATTTTATAGTATTTGCTCTAAAAAATAGTATTTCTACTACATGCAGTATTTCTGGGTAATCATTGTATTTCTATATATTTCTGCCAGGTCCCCAGGGAGTCAGTCCTCTGTAAGGACTGTAATATTCAAATGTACATATCAGGACTTGGACGGCTTCCCAGCCAGCCAATCATATCTGAGGGCTTGCACATTCAAATTTGCATATTGGGGCATTCATGGCTTCCCAGCCAGCCAATTATCTATGTCATATATATCTATTATTTCATATTTTTATTTTAAATGGTAAACATTTCAAGATTCCCCCATCTCTTCTGAACAGAACAGTGTAAGAATGACCGTTCTAGCTCCTACGGTTAGGAAATTATAGCCATTTGTTTGAGGGGAGTCCTGACTATGGAAAATAGACAGCACAAATCCTGTCTCTCTCTGTGCTGCCTGTGTGTAAGAAAAGGTGCACCTGTTTTGGCGGGAAAAAGTACACAGCCTCTCTGATTGGTGGATTCAAATTTAGCAGCTCCCAGGCTGCTTGACTGACCTAGAAACTTGATTTTCTCTCCCTGTGTGTGTGTGTGTGTGTGTGTGTGTGTGTGTGTGTGTGTGTGTGTGACACACACAGAGAGAGAGAGAGAGAGAGACTTTTTATGGCAGCATCTTATTGTATGATTTAAATTCAATATATTTAGACTGGTTGACTGAATTTGATCCTGTGTGTGTCTCTCTGTGCATGTGTGTTTCCATATGTGTACATATTTGTGATTGTGTGACTGTTTTACTTTTTTTGCTGATTATTTTTCGTTTCACAATTACATTTAAGGGACCCTTAGCATGTTCAGGATTTTTTCAGCTGTCCATTTTGCTTTTCCAATTTTTCTATTTAAGTTATTACTATTGTGCTAAGTCATAGCATTGCTGCTGCTTTTCAGCATTTGTGCTAAATACAGCATTTCTGCTAAATCATACTTTTTCTGCTTTTTTTATGAGATTTGTGCTAAATACTGCATTTCTGCTAAATCATACTATTTCTGCTTTTTTATGAGATTTGTGCTAAATACAGCATTTCTGCTAAATCATACCTTTTCTGCTTTTTTATGAGATTTGTGCTAAATACAGCTTTTCTGCTAAATCATACTATTTCTGCTATTTTATGAGATTTGTGCTAAATACAGCATTTCTCCTAAATCATACTATTTCTGCTATTTTATAAGATTTGTGCTAAATACTGCATTTCTGCTAAATCATATTATTTCTGCTTTTTTACGAGATTTGTGCTAAATACAGCATTTCTGCTAAATCATACTTTTTCTGCTATTTTGTGAGATTTGTGCTAAATACAGCATTTCTGCTAAATCATACTATTTTTAGTTTTTTATGAGATTTGTGCTAAATACAGCATTTCTGCTAAATCATACTTTTTCTGCTATTTTATGAGATTTGTGCTAAATACAGCATTTCTGCTAAATCATACTATTTCTGCTATTTTATAAGATTTGTGCTAAATAGAGCATTTCTGCTAAATCATAGTATTTCTACTATATTATATTTTTGTTTCTAAATATAGCATTTCTGCTATAGAGTAGTATTTCTGTTATGTTATAATATTTGTGCTAAACTGGAGTATTTTTGCTAAAACATAGTATTTATTTAAAATTACAATATTCATAGTATATTACAGTGTCTCTGGTAAATCACAGCATTTCTGCTATGTTGTACTGTTTTTCTAAATCATAGTATTTCTGTAATGTTTAACAATGTTTGGCTAAATATATTCTGTCTGTTATCTTATACTATTTCTCCTAAATTCTTGTATTTTTGAGAAGTTATCATGTTTCTGGTAAGTTACAATGTTTCTGCTAAGTTCTGCTATGCTATTGTACTTCTGCCAAGTACTACTTTTCCTCTAAGATATTGCAGTTCTGCTAAGTTACTGCATTTTAGCAAAGTTCCTTTGCTTCTGCAAAGTTTTTACAATTTCTGCAACTTTCCAGCTTTTTCAGCTATTTTTAGCAGACAGCTTCAGCGTTCCAGCATCCACACTGCATTTTCGCAGGAAATGCAAATTTTTCTAGTTTAATTAGAAATCCCATTCTTCAATTAATTCAATACAAAATACTACATAGAGTGCACTACACAGGTCATCGGATGTTCAAGATGGGCTTTACGTCTACCAACTGCTCACACTGCCAAACCAATTCACCGGACAATTATATCCACGCTCTTTGGTTCTGTCCACCAGTTCAGAAGTTTTGGCGCGAGATATGTGAGGACTTATCAAAGTGTCTGAAATGTAACATTCCAACTTCCCCTTTAGTGTGTTTGTTGGGCAGCTTAGAAAATGTCACTACAGAAAAGAATATAGCACATATGGTTTTCACTGCCCTATGCATAGCCAAGAAAACAGTCCTCATGAACTGGAAAAATAAAAATAATCTTAATTCTAACCAATATAGAAATTATCTATTAGATTACATTAGTCTTGATACAGCCTCCACCACCACATCAGATCAATTGCTCTGGGCTCCTTTGATCAGCTCCATCACCTAGTGGGGGTGGGGGGTCATAGTTTGGTCCCGCCTTCACTGTTGTGATTGGTGTGGGGGTAGGGACAGGCTTGGGGCGTCGGGGGATTCCCCAGAAGCGTCTTCTTTGGAGGGCTCAACCCGGGGTTGCGGTCATGGCCTGTTAAGGGCTCTGTTGGCTCTTAGGTGATGGTTTCCTCATGGCTGCATGCAGCGGGGCTAGGGGAGGGTCTGTGCTGACGGACGTGGGTTACTGACCTGGGAGCCTGGCTCTCCCTGGGTTGCTCCGGGGCAGGCGGGGGGTTCTGGGGGTGCTCCGTCTCCGGGCTGGGGCCCTGGCCGGGCCTTGGGGACTGGGGTCCTGGTTGGTGTGTCACCGGGGTTGTGGACGAGTGGGTGTATGGGGGCCCAGCCCAGGCTCAGGGTGCCGCCAGTGCATCGAGCCACCTGGGGGGCTCTTCAACTGGTGGGGGAGGCTGTTACATCTTGCAGGAGGTCTCCTCTCTGCAGGTGGGGAGAAATAAAAGAGAGGTCAAGGAAGATCTCACCCTGGTGTCTATTGTCTTGTGTAGTCTAGAAGATAAGTGGATGACGGGGTGCGTGCAGTTTTGTCTGTGGTGGAGTCGGGTGGGCTGCCCCGGGCTCTGTGGGGCCGAGCGGCACTGCTGAACTGGGCCACGGTCCGGATGGGCCTGGGCCCCCTTTCCCTGGTGGGTTGCAGGGTGTGGGGGTGCCTACTGGGGTCAGCGGGGGAGCTGGCCCCAGGGAGGAGGCCTATCTCCCTCCACCCGTCCCCTTGCCAGTGGCAGACGCCCTCAGACATCAGTGCATTGGTGGTTCTTTGTGTCCGGGGATGGGCGTCCAGGTACCCACCGGCTCACTCCTGGTGGCTGCTTGTCGGTGCCTGGAGCCTGGGGCTCACTCGGGCTCTTTTGGGGGTGGGGTGCCCTCGGCCTCTCAGCCTGGGGCTCGGTCACTCTGGCACAGCTGGCTGCCGGCGGAGCTCACGTCACATCATGTTCCGAGATAGTGGCACGGTTGCCCCTCCGTTGGTCTTCCTTGGTCTTCTTTGCTCTTGGGGCCTCTGGATGTCTGGGGCCTTGATCTCCTCCATACCTGCTTCATGCCCAGGAGGACGGGGCTATGGCTCCCCACACTCTCTAGCAGATCATTACATGAAGGAACCTTTTAAATACAAGCATGCTCACGCTCACAGGTATACACAATTCTATTAATTAATAGAATAAAATAATTATTAAGGTATACATGCTCTCACAAACAAACTACACCCTTTTTGGCTGCTACCTCAAAGCAAACTGTGCACTGTCGATCTTACGTGCTGCACAATAATATTTAATATTTCCTGTTATATTCACATGGATCATCGCGATGATGTTTATTATATTACTCTCTTTTTCTTTGCTTGTTTTCTCTTTTTTCTTTTTCAACAGGTGATCAAGGTGATTGATATATGTATTTTTTGTCTGTTTGTTTTGTTGGTTTTTGGTTTTTGCCCTTTGTCACCGTCCCTCTTCCCCGCTCAAAATGGGACAGGCAAAAAAAAAAAAAAAAAAAACTTCAGAGATGTTGCACAAATTGAAGAAAGCAGTCTTATATGTTTGTTTAATATGTGTGTTGAAGGACATGTCCTGGTCAAAAATGTCTCCAAGGTTCCTCACAGCATTACTGTAGGCCAAGGTAATGCCATCCAGAGTAAGAATCTGCTTAGATACCATATTTCTAAGATTTTCAGGGCCGAGTAAAATAACCTCAGTTTGATCTGAATTAAGAAGCAGAAAGTTAGCGGTCATCCAGGTCTTTATGTCTTTAAGACATTCCTGCAGTTTAGCTAATTGGTATTTGTTATCTGGCTCCATGGATTGATAGAGCTGGGTGTCATCTGCATAGCAGTGAAAATATATACTATTTGTTTGATTGCTGCCTTCACCTCTCCGTGGCAAACTGCCCGACCCTAATCGGAAGAGTGAAACGCCTTCCCAGCAGCTGTTGTGAGGGCTCCTCCTCGGTGGAGCCTGCTGTCTTGTCTTGTCTTGTCGTGAAACTGTTTTTATTAAGTAGGCTTACTTTTTTCTGGTTCGCCTGGTTTTATTTTTTTCTGGATTGTTGCTTGTACCCACGCCTCTGTGATCGGGCTGGAGCGATCTTCTGCCCGAGTGTCGTGCTAGGAACCTTAAACTGCCTCAGTTGCTGATCTCAGCCTGTGGGGAGCCAGACTGGCTTGTGATCGAGGCCTGGACAATTACCACAAGCACGAGTTGTAGTTGGCTCGGGGGGCGTATGCCTTCCAGTGGTGCGCGTGTGTGCGTCTTCTTTTATTAAAGTTGGTTTTAGTTTTTATGATCTGTAGCAGGCCTGATGCTCAGTGTCCTTTTATTTTTTTAACGTAACAGTGTGTGCTAACACTGAAGTTAGCAGTTTGTTTCCTAAGAGCTGCTGGGACAAACCACAGTGAGCGGCTACAGAGTTTTAGTTAAGGTGGTTCTAATATGTGACCTGTTGAATTATTTACAGGGATTTATTTTTCATTTAAAGCATCATTTGTGAAGTTTTTATGAAGTTTAGTCCTTTTATGTTCTTTGTGTAACGTTTAGATATAGACACTGCCAGGCCACTTTATTAGGTACACCTTGCTGACTGCAGGTTACAACCCCTGCTGGAAACATCCCCACAGATTTTGATCCTTATTGCCATGACAGCACCACACAGCTGCTCCAGATGCTGCAGGATGCTGGTCAGGGCTCTGAAAGTGAAACTTTACTGAAAGTAATAAACCTGAGACGAAATAAACTTTGGACCTTAGTAAGCTGAGCTCTGAAGCTGTGATGGAGCTCAGTCGGTGTGAAGGCGGCTGTGTGACAAATGTTTGTCTGAGGTGCTGCGACTGATCCTGGTCATGTTTATTTAAAGAAGTCAGTGATGAAGCAGGCTGTGCAGTCCGAGCTCTTCATCAGTTAACAGTCCTCCAGAGCTGCTGCAGGGAGCTGACTGTCCACCAGGTGGCACTAAGTGAAAGAAAGTCTAAAGAAATTAACTTGGACTGTTTTTTGAAGTCTAAATAAAATGAAATAAACTTTATAGATACATTTAAAACCAGCTTCTCTGTGACTTTACACACTCACACAGTGACAGAGCTGACGCCTGATTGGAGCATCACAGAGTTAATCTTCTTTTCTGGTTATGGATTGGTTTGTCAGGATTTCCCCCTTTACAGGTTTAAAAACAATCTCTGTGTTTTGACCTCCTTCTTGTGTCTAAAGGTGAAGCAGCACCAACCTCCTCTGATCCTCATGTTGTAGCTCTGTGTGTCCAGCAGGGGGCAGAACACCTCCAAACTGTGCCAGCAGCTCTCACTGTGAGCTCAGACATTTGTGGACACTCAGTTTGTTTGAACATAGTAAATAATCAGAGCTTCTCAGATATTTAGACGACTGTTTATGGGGACACCACCTGCCCGAGGGTGTACTGTGTCAGAGAGGTGGTGTATAGTGCTGGGTGTAGTCTCTCTGCTGGTTCATAGTTTTTACTGAGGAGCTGTGTTCATGTCAGGAAGGTTTAGTCTGATGACTGTGGTGCAGTTTGGTTTACTCTGTTTCTGAGATGTGGATTGTTTGTAGGATCAGTCTCTGCAGGTCACCTGATACCTGGCAGTGAAGTGTTTATAAATCAGCTCCGTCAGATTTAATCCAACAGAATAACATGTAAAACACTTGAACGCTTTTAATCTGAAACGTTCTCTAGAGCTGTCTGGAGTTTTAGATTAATATATTCCGGGATTACCAGACTGTCCACATCATGTGTCCTACCAAAACTTTCCTCTATCATAGCTTTCATCCACAAACATCCCCTGACATTAAACCCAAATATGTCAGAGTCTGCAGTGTGATCATTTAATGTGGTCTGGAAAAGCTGCAGTGGCTCGAGCCAAAGGTTTAATATTAAAAGAAAAGGGAAGCACAGAGTACCAGAGCTGCAACATGTCACATTAAAAGCTCCAGAAAAGGGAACATGTGACAGTGACACTAGAAATGTTTAATATTAAAGGGAAACTTGATTTAATGTTAATGTTTAATGTTAATAAACATGATGTAATATACAAAAATAAAAAAAACAACAATTTAAAACCACAGAAGAAGAAAAGATGATGTTAGGTCTAAGTCAAGTTTCAAATTAAAAGCTCGACATTTAAAGCAAAGTAAAATGTGCTGGAAAAGAAAATCAACAGTTTTAAAACAATTAAAATCCCCAGAAATACATATTGGAAAGAAGAAATAAATAGTAGGTTCCTAAGACATTTCTAAGATGCCAGGAAAGGGGAAATACTGTTTAATGCCTCTAAGAAAAGTTTCAGATTAAAAGCCACAAAAAAGGTGTTTTACACCTGCTGTGATAGTCATCTAAACGAGGTTGGACAGATGATCAGGATAAAAAACGGTCAAGTGTGTTAATTTTCATGACATATCTTATAGACAACACCACACTGATCACCTAAAGCCATAGGAGGTCCCAATAAAGATTAAATGTTTCTGTCATGTTTAAAAACCTTTGTCTTTCTATGATGACCTGTTAGCCCTCAATTCAGTGTCACATGAGCTCAACCCTCCATCATCCCTGCTCAGCATGAAGCTTTCACTAAGCTCAAATCCAAACCTTAAAGATCACTCTTCACTTCTCCTCCATCTTTGTCGGGTGATCTGTGCTCGAGCTCTTTTGACCTTCAGTTTGTTTGACTGGTGTGTTCACTGAGTGCTGGGCCCAGCTACGCTTCAGTGATCACAATCCACACACAGGTGTAGATCTACAACACTTCCTCACACACAGCTCTTTCCAAAAAAAATCACTGCAAGTCAGACTTTACTGTGCAAAAGTCTTGAGTCACCTGCTATTTCTCTACATTTTGCCTCCAAGGATTTAATTTTCTTCTGATTTTTAAAGTGGTTTAAGCAGTAGTTCTGAAGCTTTCTGGGAGTCAATGACTTCTTTGGAGACTGGCTGCTTTTTCACTCATTTTCAGTCCAGTCCTTGTACTTAAACATTTTCACAGGAATGTTTAACTCTGACTTACATATCATTCAAGTGTAACAAAGTCTCCTAACACAGTGGATAAACCAGCGTTGTGCCTACAGGCAACTTAGCAAAGAACCAGTTTTAAACTGTATCTTTGGGTCAGTTGTTACCAGCAGCCTGTCACAAAAACAGCCCTCAGCACAATTTCTTTAGCGGAATCTATGAAAACTGACCCAGCGGAGATAAAAGAAGAAATGTGAGGCCCAAAAATCTCCAGCAGATAAACAGTATCTGTAAGTCATGATCCAGGAGGGCAGTAAAGGAGCTGTAAGGAAGGGAAAGAAGTGGAGTGTAAATGATTGGAACAGGTGTGTTGAAGTGATGGCTGATGAAAACAGAAAAGTACCATCATGTTTTAATCCATCTTGCAATACCATCTGGAAAGCATCTGATTGGCAGCAGCTTTATTTTCAGACAATGATGCCAAACACAAAGCCAGTGCAGTGAACACTATCAGAAGCCGGACGTCAGCGTAGCTTGACAGAATGTAACAAAAGGCAGAAACATCAAAAAAAGAGCTTTAAATGTTCTTCAAGAACCTGGAGAACAATTCCTGAAGATACTTAAAGACATTACAGGAAGCTCCTCAGAGAGTTCCGGCTGAAAAGCTGCTGTGACTCAGACCAAATGTTTATTAATAAAAAGAAAAGGGAAGCCCTCAGTACTGTGGCTACGACACGTCAAATTAAACCCCCCAAAAAGGGAACATGTTGTAATAACACCTTTTCTAATTAAAAGGAAATGTGATTTAATGTGTTAATAAACATGTTGCAATAGCTAAGGAGATTAAATGAATCTGACTACAAGCTATAGAAGACGGACAGATATGTTTAGAATAGGTTTCAAATTAAACACTATTATAACTTAGAATTGAAAGTTTTAAAAGAAATGCTGTGAACTGCTCAGAAGGCTGGTCAGAATGGTAAAAACTCTGTTGCTGCCCCATATTCCATATTTCGTGCTTTTTTGATGGTGTTTCAATAAATCGCTGCACCCATTTTAAATTTTCAAGGGATGGCTCAAGACTTCTGTGCAGTGATAGGATGGTGTGAAACGGCTTCTGCAATTAAGACACAAAATTACAAAACAAGCGGTCATTTCAACACTGATGTGCTGTTGTGTTGGATCATCACGGGCGTGTGAGGGGGGGCAGTCGTGTTCAGGCAGGCGGTGTCTTCACCCTGAATGTAATCCAAGTCCTTCTAGAAACAACACCTAAGGGCAAATATTTTGAAACAGATCCTGAATTCATTTCAGTGCTCACAGAGGCCTTAAAACTGCAGCTTTGCTTCAGATTGAGAGTTGAACCTCCATCATCTCTGTATCTCTCAATCCTCACACACATTTAAACTCAGGGGTTTTTCCCCGTGTTTTTTTTTTTTTTTTACCACAAAGCACTCACTGCTTGTACAAACTCTGCATCAATGCTTCTCGCTCTGAGTCCCTGCATGAACGCGTCTTTACTTCCTGTTAGAAAGTCCCAGTTTAGTAAAAAAGCAACAAGCGACTACAAAGAGACTTAAAAAAACACCATATTTGAAGCATCTTCCTTAGTGTGATGCCCCTCCTCCTCCTCTAAATGAGGTGAGGGCATCTGTTCAACTCTGCAGAGGTGGAAGGGTGGAGGAGGTGTGCATGTGTGTTTGTGTGTCACAGGAAGAACGAGCTAGTGGTAGGAAGTGGGTGTGGCCTTTAAAGAAGACACTGAGTACAGTTTAAATTTTCTGTTTCCCATTAAACTCGACAAGTGTCGTCTATAAAAAGGATCGGTGATAAAAGTCAATTTACATGCTCTAAACGTGTGAGCGTGCCATCACACACATGTGCACACACAAGCACACAGACACACACTTCACTTCACTGTGCTTCTCCATATAAGGACACACACACACTTGATAGTACTTAAAGTGCAGTAAAGTGTGTGTGAGACTGAGGAGAACACCACTTCCTCTTCTCTCACTCGCTTCGACTTCTTTCAACTTGAGTCAGAAAGCAAGAGTTCAGTTACTGAGGAAGTGTGTGTGCGTGTGTGTGTGTGTGCGTGCGCTGCACGCTCTGCTTTAACCTCCATAAATGGTGCCTTAGCTGCAGACTGGAGGCCTCCGGCGTCTCTTTGATTTGACTGATTGATCAGGGCTGATCAATCCGAGCGAAGACTCGTCTCTACTGAAATCTTTCTCGCTTCAGCGTGCTTCTCTCTTGAGTCAGAGCGTGGCACACAGCCTAAAGAATGAGTTTCAATTTGATTTAATCAGCTCATGATTCTCTAGAGGAGCATCACGCCAGATTCCTGCTCTCAATATAACCGATGGAAAGTCCTCCTTCCACAAGAATCTCAAGAATCCAGTTTTCTGTTCACTCAGTGTGGTTGACTCTTGGTTGTCAACGCAAATCAGTGACACAAAACGGCGCCGTGCCACCAGCACATGGTGACCTGTGGACCCACAGCTGTATCAGCCTCTCAGAAATAACAGCCTCTGATCCTTATCTTTGGAGGCCTGCAGTGCAGAATATGTTTTGCACTTTGTCTTGCATATTTAAAACTACTGACTTGTCAAGTTTAGTCTCCAAATAGCATGCGGTTAGCTTTAGCTGAAGACTTGGCGGTCACTACCATAAAACAACACTTGTTAAGGAGTTAAATCAGATATGATGTGTTTCTTAGTTTGTGTTCTTACCTGTGATGTGAAATGTTGCGTGAACACAGAGACAGTTTGGCGTTTACTTCAGACTGAACTGATTAGTTTGCAGTATTGTGGTGACGTTCGCAGACTGTGGTGTTCATGGTCAAGGTTACTTGTAGGTTACATTAAGTGGCAGACATCAGTCTAAATTTAAGATGACGATGCTGATTAGAGTGGCTCACTGAATTCTGTTTGTATTCGTATACCACCTTCATACAGTCCTGGAAATTGGCTGTTGAAGCTCATATAACATCTATTTTTAACTTATTGAATTCAGCTGGTTAAAAACTGTCCACAAAGGGCAGGAAACCTCAGCAGCAGCAGCAGCAGCAGCAAGTCAGCTGACCACAGCCTGCACACAAAGAGGAATCTACGGGAGCTCACAGTGCAAATTACTCTGTGAAGTGATCATTTTCACCACGCTGCAGGCAATCTAAGGGTTGCTACACCCGCCATTTCTCACTTTAAGCTCTGCTAACAACCACAGCATAGTGCACAGCTTTCTGTCACTCGGTAGTGTCCAAACTTGGTTTTTTTTACAGGTTTTTAAATGAACTTTCTGACAGCACGGATCCTCCAGCCTTCCCTCCTCTGTGATCTGTGAGCATTTCATCTTCATGTCAGCGTGACTCAATCACTTTGAGTTGCATCAAGGTGTGATGGATATGATATTGCATCGGCAGCATCATGACATGAAGTTTAGTAGCACATGAGTGGGAACAAGAATGAGAGAAGAGTCTTGTCAAACTGCAGTGTAAGGTAAAATCGAACAAAATGTCAATGAGGTTTGGTTCCTGTTTCCTGCCGCAGAAAGGCAGAAAGAGAGCATTTCCTCAGGGTATGCATATTCTACATGCCGGCCTGTATCAACCTGTCCTGCCCAATTCACCTCACATTTCTTTTCCCTTTCGACCTGACTGATGCTTCAGCATGTTTTTCATTCTTCACAAACCTTTTTGCCTGGAGTCAGAGGTCCAAGGAAGAGACCCTGTACCCGTTAGACTTGTTTCCCAGGCCTTACTTTGCATGCTGCTGAGGAGCCAGTCCTCCAAGAGATGCAAACCCTGAAGTTACTCCTCCAGTTCATGTTACCGATTTCATAAAAACCACTTTGTTCATGTTGGTTTGTAGTAAAAGTACACACTGTGACTGGGTGGGAGTACTGGATAGTGATAGCATGACCGCCGTGTTTAAACATGCCACTGACACACACAGGCCTGAACTAGCTCAGGTATGTGTGTGTGGTCTGTGTGTGTGTTAACCTGAGGTATGCAGCATGTGGGAGCAGATAGAGACGCCATGGCTTTCACTGAATCTGCCTTCTAGGTACTCACCTCTGCTGAACTGCAGCTCCCACAATGCACTGCAACTGTGGGTGAGCCTGCTGATGTCTAAAGTTAAATAGGTTTACTTTAATACAACGGTCGCATGTTTTAATGTCTCTGAATGTGAGTTACATCTCAGCCATGGGAGTCGTCGTGGATGTGAAGTGAAACGCGTCAGGAGGAAGTGGTTTGTGTGGGACGACAAGTTTCTCAGCAGCTTCTTGCTCGCTGACGGTTTTAACTGAGCTGCTCACACCTCACAAACCTTCCGCTGCACTCACTCACTAAGAGGTTAAGGATAACTAGGTTAGTTACTAACAGTGCAATCTGACCATTAACCCCAGTCAAGCCAGTCCTGAGGTTTGCCGAAAATCCTGCAGTGCCTCAGATATCCACCCGCAGACTCCCATGTTAAGATGTCCAATTTTACAGCTGAAACAAACATGTTTATGTCGTGTATTTTGAGATTTGTTCACTCTTATAAGTATTTAATATTATGTCTGATCACAGCCTCAACAAGAACTAAAAGTTCAAAAATTACAGCAAGTAGCACAACAGTCACTGTCAAATGTTGTAATTCTCATTTCAAGTTCACAAAATTCACTGTGTTCAATCCTACTGATCAAAACTGCTGCTATATTGTAGGTAGTTGGGGATTTTTTGAGCCAGAAGTGAACATATTTTGAAAAGAGCTGAGTGACGCACTCAGCTATTAGCTAATGCTAACAAGCTTGGTTAAAAAGCTACATCCACAGACTGTATGGGAGCACACACACAATCATGTCACGCAATGACAGCTGTTAATTAGTGCTCAGTAGCGTTTATGTCACCAAAACTGGAGCTTCATGGACTCTCAGTACAATTATTGACACAGCAGCCATATTATTGTTTTGATAATTGCATAAAAAATGTTAAAACGGCTCCAACAGCATATACACAGTCCAGAGGTCCAGTTCAGGGAGCCCAGTTAGCTGAGATGGAGTTACAATCTAGCATCTATACCCACCTGTCCGTCAAAGAGGCAACACCCTAATGTAACTTTAAGTCTTAATACAATTTCAATATGTTGAATATTAACGTAATATGTGCTTTTACAAAAAAGACTATAATACAAAGTTGAATGAAAAGCAGAGGACTGATAATAGAGCCCTGTGGAACTCCACAACCTGTCAGAAAACTACATTAAATCAGGCTGTAAATGGGTTTATATCTGCTGTAAATTTGGACAGTATAACGTGAGTCTATGCTGACTGACTCACTGCTTCAAGTGGATATTAGAGGAACTGCACGTGCCTTTTTCAGCACTGGAGGTTAATGCTTGGTTAACAGTTCAATTTAATAATGCAGGTCTCCCCACAGAGAGGCCGACTGACCGAATACAGCTCAGCGTGTTACAGGACTGATGTTTTAAAGGTTTAAATTAGTGGATGTTTGTGTGCTGATCAAATCACTTCCTTGTTTTTTCTTTTACTTCCCAGGTGAGTGAGAGAGAGTGACAGAGAGACAGAGAGGGGAGGGGTCGGGCGACTCTCTCACTCAACAGTGACAGTGAGAGAGGAAGCTGCCAGCAGGCTGGGAGTGGTGTATAAAAGACAACTCTTCTTCCTTCTTTCTGCATTCGACTGCTCTCTCCCCTCTTCCTCACACCCAAGACTCTACCTGCACAGGTAAGCTAGCGAGCTGTCCCACCTCTTTCTCTCTCACTCTCTCTCTTTTTCAAACATAGCAAAACGTAATATTGATTTGGTGCTTGTGAATCCAGGTTATTGATCAGTTTGTGTTTTTGATCAGGATGTCGTGGCAAGGTTATATTGATAACTTGAAGACACCCGACCAGAGCGGGACGTGCCCGGTGGCAGAGGCAGCCATCTGTGGAATCACATCTGGGCAGGAGAGCGTTTGGGCCAGCTCACCCGGCATCCAAGTCACGGTACACACACAAACACACAGTGTTCCTCTTCCTGCCTCTACAAACTGCTAAATATATGTAAAAAAAAATGTCCACTTCCTCCTTTAAAGCTTCTGCCAAGAGTTTTTAAACCACCTCACACTCAAAAACTTGCTCAGACTGGTGACATCAACCTGCACAAACTGCCACTCCTTTGGCTCATTTTCTGTTGCTATGAGAAAATTTCTTGGAAATAGCTTCTTATTTTGCATGTCCGTGTCTTCTTCTTGAGCTTTGGGTGTGTTCAGTTTGTTGCCTGGCTAGCTCACTTCCCGCTCTTAGTGCTGTGTTCAGGTGCTGCAGGAAAACACGTGTGCCATACAGGTTTTAAAAAAAAAAAGTCAGAAATTTAAAGCTTGGCTTCAAAGGGGAAACTCACTGAGCAACAAGGTGACGATTCTCAGCTCATTGGCTGCTTCCCTTAGCTTTTAATTTTTAAAAGTACAGTAGAGAAATTGGTTTTTTTATGATTTTTTTTTTTTATTATTGATATGAGTTCAGGTGTAGAAAACAACTTTTCAGGAGTTCAGGAGATGTGTTTAAACTTCCTCGTTTTAACTTTTGCCAGAAAGCACAAACATGCTACAGTACATGTAGTTTTCTGGAAATGGTGTTAATTATAACTGGAAAGAAAACACGTGTCATTCAAGGTTTTTAGGTTTTATTTCATTTCCATTAAATAATCGTTCAGTGTGACAAAAAAAAAAGTTTTACGTGAGGTGCTCGTTTTTCTGCACATTTTGGATGGAAATGGAAAAAGATGAATGCTAATGTCTCAGGGCTGCGTAACGGTTGTGAGTTTCCGGTAGTTTCCGGGTGTTTGTGCTGTGCGCTTGCTTTAACTACCTTATAAGGAGACAATGTCGAAAAACGGCGAATACAGGAAGACGAGACGATCACTTCTTGTTTCTGAGACACACACACACACACACACACACATGCAAACACACACTGAGGTAAGGAGTGGAGTGTTGCACAATGTCTCAAACACACACACATGGACACACACACCTGCAGGATTTGTCTTTTTTACAGTTTGTAAACTTGAAATTTTAAAATTAAAGAAGTTCGTTCCTGCTTTTAAAAACACTCTGTGTGCATTTGCGTGGGTTTGTTACACTCACTAGTGGTCTCCTCTCTGATTGGGTGATGTTTTTCGGGAAGTGGTTTTGCCTGTGCAGGCAGCAGCGTGTGCATTTTGGTGTGTGTGTGTTCATGTCTTGACTTGTCGTCCTCACATTCTTTCCTCCTCGATCCTCCTGCAGCTCCCTTCACTTCTCAGAAAATTTGCCACAAAAACAGAGCAATGGTTAAATCTCACGTGTGAGCTCAGAAACCTGCAGAGCAAAAGCTGACAGAAAGCAGGAAGTGTGAATTCAGTTACACGTGAGGCTGAACCCCGAGCACGTCTGACTTTAAATCTATCAAAAACAGTTGGTGGTGATCAGCTTTGAATCAGACGCTGTTCTGTGTGGATGTGTGCAGGTTTGTTAGTTAAAGAAGGCCTCAGAAAGAGGAAGTCATGCTGAATCTAAGCATGTCAGGTTCATATGTGTAAATGGAGATCTGACGCAGACTGCATTTAAAGCTACAATGCATGTACTTCCTGGTGAGGTTGAAGGCACTTGAGGCCTCCTTCCTGTCTGAGCCTCACTCACAAAACATGTTTTCTGAGAAATGAAGTGCAGTGAAAACACTTCAAAAGGTTAAATCTGTCCACGTACATGACAGATGTGAAACTAGCTGTCATCACAGTTCATGTGATTCAGCTCTGCTGCTTCAGAGCAAAGTGCAGTGACAGTTTCTTTAACAGCAGTGATCACTTTTTATTTCTGCAAGTCAACACTTCAACTTCTTCAACCGCATCTCGAGTTTCAACAAATACATTTGATTAATAATTTCATTTCAATAATAAAACCACACTGACCCCCCCCCCCCCCCCCCCCAGAAATCCAATGCAGTCCCATAACAGTATATATTATTATACACTATGATAATAATCTTTTATTTTTAATGTAAAAAAACGTATAGTAAAGCTTTTGTTTTTATTAGAATTATTGGTTATACTGTATTTTTTTATTTTTCTGTTTTAAAATAATCTAATTAGCAGTATTAATGATGCAGTTAATAGATAACTGACTTATAAAACAAGGAATTAATTAATAGATAAATCAATACCTGAAGCTATAAATATGATGCAGTCCTAAAACCAGATAAGATCAGTTTCAATTTTCAACTTAAAAGAAAATAATGTGAATACAGGTTATATCACAGATGCATAATCATGAAAAAATGACTTTATTTGTGATAAATGCATTAAATTAAAACATTTCTGTGACCTCAGAGCTGGTAAAAACACTCTGATTAGTGGATGGCGTCTGAACTAGGCCAGTGCGTCAGCTGTGTCAGTGTGACACACTAACAAAGCTCAGACAAACCAGTAAAACCAGTATCAACGGGCGGCGCAACAAAGTTATTATTTGTTCCGATTCCAGCTGGAAACACACAAACCAATGAGCCTGAATGTCGTTTTCCTCTCTCTCACTTCCTACTCTGCATGCTCACAATGATCACACCACATTAAATCATGTTTCAATTACTTTAGCTTCCTATTCCGACGCTTGTTTATGATCCTCCGCACACTGCAGCTGCTTTTTTATTGTGAGATTTAAATAAACTCAGGCTGTAAAAGGAGAAGAGCCCATGCTGGTCATGGTGGGTACTTCAAGGTGGCTGGGAATTTGGAGGACTCAGCTGAATAGATCCACTAATCTCTATCTCTCGCTCTGTTTCCCTTTTTTAGGTCGATGAGATCAAAAAGCTGGGTGGTAAGGACCGGTCGAGCTTCGCTCAGAATGGCATTCACATCGGTGGAGCAAAGTGCCGGCTGATCCGAGACCAGATGGACCTTGACGGAGTCTTTGCGATGGACCTGAAGACCTCAGCAGACACCGAAGGAAACACGTTCAGCATATGTGTCGGAAAGGCAAAAACAGGTAAGATGTTCCCGTTGACTCAGCACATTTTCATCCTTTGAATTCACTCCAAATCTCTGAGGCTGACACGCTCCTGCTTCCTGTCTGTCTCTACAGCGGTAGTCATAGCCAAGGGCACGAAAGACGCCTCTGGTGGTCAGGTATCCAGCAAGGTGTTCAAAATCGTTGAGCACCTGAGGAAGTCTGGTTATTAGGACAAGACAGCCACCTTTATCTCACAAGATGGATGCCACCTCCCGCCTCCCTTCCCCCACCCTCCTCCCTGTGTTTCTATATCTGAGCTTCTTTAGTTTTTTGTTTTGTTTTTTTTTTAAGTCATTTTCAATCTTCAGGTGTGTTTCCTGCTGTAGAGATGAATCAGAGTGTTTTTTCTGGTCTAAGTTACCGTGTGGTAGCTTTTAACCTGAGAGTACACCTCATGTTTAACGCAGGAACATAGTGTTACCATTATTTTTCTACAGTGGCGATTGACCAGTGTCCAATCAGAGCTCTGTGAAAACTCATTGCACACCTGAATGAAATAAAAACAAACATGGTTATACTTACATTCTGAGGACGTCTTTATATGTGTGTGTGTGTGTGTGTGTGTGTGTGTGTGTGTGTGTGTGTGTGTGTGTGTGTGTGTGTGTCTGTGTGTGTGTGTGTGTGTGTGTGTGCTACAGCTTCAAATGTTTTTTACAAACACCTCTTCTTCAGGGGCTGATTTATTGTGCGACACACAGCTAAAAAAAATAAGACAGTCTAGTGCACTCATATACACGCATCACACCTAATATTTGATTAAATATGCCACAACAAGTTGTAGTATTAGTATTAAGCACAACTCCTTGTTAGAGCTTATATAGCATTTAAACAATACACACACTTTTGTCTTTCTGCATAAGTGGGGACCCATATTGACTTACTGCCTTATCAAGTCCCCTGATCTAAACCTGAACCTCAAAGCCACGTTTGTGTTCAAAGAGTGCTCTGAAGGAGAAAGGCCAACTTTTCCATAAAATACAAAACTTCCTCTTCATACATAAATGTCATCACATGCTGAATGTCTTCATTATTCTGGTTTAAAACCTGCACAGGTTCATGCACAGGTATGCGTGCACACATCCAAATTGCTTTTTGTGCACATTAACATACTGGCTTGTCAAGTCCAAAACTAACTACTCCAAAACCAGATATGAGCCCTCACACCTCCCGCCTCCCTTCCCCTCTCACTGTACTATGAAGCAGAAAAGGCTTTTGTGGCTTTATAAAAAAGGATGAAAAAATGCCCTCCACCTCAAAACCAGGCCAGACTGAATTTGTTTGTTTTCCCTGTGCTTGTTTGGGTTCTCTAGTGGAACTACAGCTTCACCCCACAGTCCAAAAACACGTGTGTTGGGTTAACTGTGGGTGTGAACGTGACAATGACTGAAAAAAATTCTTATTATGTAGAAACATTCTCATTATTTTGGAGTCAAACTAAAAATGTCTCTCACAATGGAAACTGTACAAGCCCAGACACGTGTCATCCTACACATGTGTTGGCACATGTTAACCTAGAGGCTTATCATGGCTCTTTTAGTCTTTCAAAGGCATGAGGACTCTCTGAAATATCCCTATAATGTAAATAATGTGCTCTTATTTTGATTTAAAAGTCACATGGTAAAAATATACCAAGCATAGCCGCCCACAAATGACTTCTTCTCCTTGAACTCACCCTTTAAATTAGGTCCCATATGCATAGAGATCCTTATAATTCTCACAGAAACCTCGTTAGCCTAAAACATATCAGCATACATATTAAAAGTAATTTAGAGGAAAACTCAGCAGAAGGGGAATAAAAGAGGTGTGGCTGACTTTAGAGCTTTGTATGATGCACTCTTTCAAAGAAAATTTTATTTTAAGGCAGCTGAGAATATCATCTAATTGAAGAAACAGGGAAATATACCTTAGCTTATAAAATGTTTGAAAACACAGACCAAACACAGGCCTATGTGTGCGGCAGGCACACTAGTAATGAATGTGCTTTATAGGGACAGATCGGCTGACCTCTGACCTGTAGACAAGAGCTGAAATGCTAAAAACTGCAGTTCCTGTAATGTCTACTCGGGCCTCCAACAGTAATTAAGTCCCCATGATCTCCCAAGTTAAAATGTCCAAACGTAGAACTGAAGTAAACATGTTTGCACAAGATG
This sequence comes from Pelmatolapia mariae, assembly GCF_036321145.2. Lineage (NCBI taxonomy): Eukaryota > Metazoa > Chordata > Actinopteri > Cichliformes > Cichlidae > Pelmatolapia > Pelmatolapia mariae. The sequence continues at coordinate 17,388,309 of NC_086229.1, read as the reverse complement.
CCCAAAAAGGCTGAGCTCTACTTTTAATAAGTGAAATTCAGATATCTGTGCCTGCGTGGTGCACTCATTCAGTCCATGGACGCGACTTTATAACCCTACAAGATGGCATAAGGTCATAACTTAGCACTCCAAATTCTCATCCGAACATGACCACGCCTGACTCTAAAAAGATCAACATGGCACCAGCCAAAAACTCTTACAAACACTCTGCTGTTCACCTTTTAGTTGGAGACCTTTGTAAACACGGGTCCCCACAGGTGTATAAAAACAAACATCTGTGTATGTGGTTAAAAGGCAACATAAATGATTACTGCTAAGAGTAGTACAACTAAAAGTAGTATTATTGAAATATAAAATTGTGAACTTCTAGTGCAACATGTGATTTTGTTACTATAGTACTGCAGCCCACTCGTACTGCTGTGGAACTACAGTTACATGTCACGGTGAAGTAGAAGTGACAAACTTCCACTTTACTGACACAGACAGTAAGATCAAATGCAGCGCTGCAGGAGAACTTACACTATGTGTCATATACAGAGTGTGCCCCTCCCCCACCACTCCAGTAAAGTGCAGCTATATTTAGTAAAGGCACCGGGGACGCTGGACAGGCCGCCGTGTAGCCACTCGGTGTGTGTGAAGTACAGTTAAAGGTGAGCGTAAAGGGTAAGGTGTGTGTGTGTGTGCTGGGGTTACTGCCCTTTGCAGTGAATGCTGAGCTGGTCTCACATTTCCCCTTTAGATGAACTTTAACCTTCTCTGTGGGTTTTAGGGACCATCACTCTTGTTCACCCCACAGCATAATAGTCATTCAGCACACTGAGAGTAAAACTGGGCCCCACCAAAAAGACTTTTTTTCCTTCATTCTTGTGACGTTTTGAACTAATTTGTGCCTTTTTTCACCGCATTATGGTAGAAATTTAAATTTTTGTTTCCTTTGTGGCTTTTGTTTAGGAGGAAAGTCCTCTGTGAATGTTCATGTCACACCAGTTCGCACAAATGATGAACTAAATCGTTTTATTTAATCAGTCTGCTGGATTTTAACAGTTGGGCTGTATTTTGAAACCTTTCTGAACTCGTACCTGCGTTCAGTGATCAGCTGCTGCAGCTGCCTGTGTCGCCATGCACCTGTAAGTCAAAGAGGCCACGCCCGTAAAAATGCAAACTTTAGTGCAATTTAAATATGCAGATACGGTCGTTAAACCTCACCAGTCTAAGCTTGTGTACCTGAAATGACTGCAGGTTTCTACTGCTGTCAACCAAAGAGACAAGATTTCTAATCACACATGGGACTGAAACAGTAAACCAGTGTTTATACTGGTTTAGTGTTTCAGGTTGAATGTGAAGATGTTTACGGAGGTGGAAACACCCTTAACATCTTTCAACCACAATAAAATCAGGTATGCACAAAAGAGACGTGAAAACAGCAGAAATCAAATCTGAAAAAAGGGAATTTCAGAGGTTTCCGTTTTTTTCATTATGTGTATTTTTGAATGAAAGTCAGAATAAGAAACACCTTTTTGCCCTTTGAAGATGAGGGACCACATAAAATAGAGTTTAACTGGGTAACTTTTACTTAAAAATAATCGGTCTAAACCGTTGGAGTGCCCACTAAGACAAAACACACTGACAGCTTCCTCAGAGTAAAGGCCGTCCTCTCTGTCATCAGGGATTTAGTTTCTTTAGGTTTTCGTCTGAATAAATATTAAACCTTAAACTGCTTATTAGACAAATTAACATGTCATGTGATGTTTTCCCTCAGATGAGCCCGAGCTCTGGGGTTCGTCTGGCTCTGAGCGTCACAGTGATTTTAAGGTTTTAGATTAGATCATGCACACAGAGCCACATTTGTTTAATGATTCCTGTATTTGAAAGCATTAAATTCAACAGTGATGATAGCACTCGAGTGTTCGAGTCGCAGCACTTCCTGGATTCAAATCGTCTCTGCAGATATAAAATCAAAGAGCAGTTCCTTTTAAAGCGGCACGGCAGGTCCTGATTACTATTTATTATTACTATTAATGAGGTGGTTTTATACATTTCTTACATTATTTTCAGACTTTTCCATTTCATTTTCATTATTATTACGTATGTATTTTGTTATTTACCTGAGCTCTCCTGCCTTTGCTTTGTGGTGTTGCAGGCTGTGTTTAATGTTTTGGCTGCAGTAACACGGGCACTTAATGACTATTGGGTTAAATAAAGATTATATCACACTGCTGGTCCAGTGCATCCATGTCCCCTGAAGTCTTTAAGCTCTTATTTCAGAGCAACTGAAGGACAGAAACATTCATTGTACCGGAGTTTAAAGACTTCCTGGATTGTGTTACACTGCTGGTGATTTTCCTTTTGGCTCTTTGGGAAGCACTAGAAATGTGTGTGTTCAGGAAGAGACCGGAAGTATTTACATATCTGAGCGTTACACTAGGACTGGAGTCCTCATAGAAACGTACACAGCTCCAGATTAAGGCTGTTATAATTATGTTTGGAGACGGCAAACAGCAGTGAGGATCTGATGATTAACTACAGCTGGGAGGTTTTTCTGTTTGCCTCCGTCCTGTCACATGCACACACTCCCTCCTTCCTCCTCCTCCTTCTGCTACAGCTGCAGGGAGAGGCTATAAAAGCCCTGCTGGGGGACAGACAGACACTTTCCACGTCAGTCGGACAGTCAGACAGACGGACAGACGACCCCCTCTTCTTGCTCACTGCGTCTGAACAGGTAAGCTGGGACGGCAGACAGCTGAGGGCTCTGCTTGGAGATTTTTGAATAACTTCCTGTTTGTTTCCGGCTCAGACTGCTTCTGGTTTGGTGGCATGTGTTTTAGACTTTTACTCTGAAAGTTCAGTTTGCAGAAGTTCTCCTGAGGTGCTAACATAAATGAGTTCCTGTTCTGGAGGCTCATTTTGTTCCTGTTTATGGCAGGAAGGGGAACAAAGTTTGAAAGGTTTGACTTTGGGTGGGCTGAAGGTCACAGAGCTGACAGACAGACGTGAGAGGCTCAAAGTCCACGGACGGCCGGACACCCTCCATGTGCTCATGGGGAGCTTTAAATGTGAATCTTTAGCATATAAAAGTCCCCCTGAGCTCAGATCTGCACACATTTAAGCAGGTTATATAAACTCCAAGCAACACTTCCTGAATCTGACTTTTCACCTTAAAGGAAAGGGTTTCATTACATTTTGAAAAGACTTGTTCTGCTGACTTTCTACTTGTTGAGTGACTTTGATTCATCTGTAGTGTAACACTCTTCTTTCTGTGTGATAACTTTTACACTTGGAGACATTTTATTGTGTTATTGGTTCATTTCTTGTTTGTTTAGCAGGCTGAAACAGTGTCCCTAAACCTGCCCCGCTGCTAAGGATCATTCAGCCAATAAAAGTTGTTTTCATTCGTCCCACGTGTTCTAGCAGCAGACTTCACTCAAAGCTAATGATCACAGGTGGTTTAAACGTGGCCTGCTGGGTGTCTAAATGGCCACACTGCACCTTAAAATGAGGCGTATCGTCCCCTCAGGGGTCTGTGAGACAGGGGTGTGGTTTAAGGGGGGGCTGGGGGGGGGGGGGGGGGGCACTAATCCTTCAAAATGATGATTCTGTATCCAAGCAGCCACGTGTGGACTAGTCTGTCCCCCTGAATGCATCATTGTAAATATAACTATAATGTGAGCGCTCATGGACTTAAAGCTATTGTGCTAATTATCGATATAAAGCATGTTAAAGTGAAGCCCCCTCCCCATCGTCCTTCAGTGGTCTGATGTTTGTCAGATGAAAACATATTCCATACTGGTGAACCAGTTTGTATGTTCAAACTTGTGCTTCTCCACGGCTGACAAACAGTGAGCAGGAGCAGCTCACAGACCAGTGGTGCCACATGCTTGATCTCAAGTGTGAGCTGTTCTGTTACGAACTGGACTTGAATGTATTCACAGATGAGACCAGAAAGCATTTTGGCCACTTGCTGGGCCTGCATGTAGTAAAAACCAATGAAGCTGCCTTTATCATCATTTTATTTCTAACCATAAACCGATAAACACACTTATGCATCAGTGAATTAAACTCCACTTACAAACTGTTAAATGGGTTTGTCCAAGCCTACTAACTCTTCTGAGTGAACCTGTCAGCGGTTAAACTGGGGTTTGTGAGGAGGGAGTCCATAAAGGAATAACAAATCCTTACAAAGATGGACTTTAATAATATGATTGGCTTTGCCTTGAGAGGTCTTTCAGAAGAAAAGTCAATTATAGCCTCTTGTATGCTGTTAAGGCCAAAAGCTGCAGAGGTGAGTGTCTTGGGTTTGACGGCTGAAAGTCCTGATGAACAAAGCTACCTAAAAACAGTTTTTAGTGGTCAGCGTTATTGTGACTGCCTTTCAAAGAAACATGAGAAGACCGTGTGAAATGAGTAGTTGGTGTGCATTTGAGTGTCCTCAGTCAGCTTTACTTTGCTCCGTTTTCAGCTCACCCAGCTTGAACAGGCCTTGTTCCATCTACCTGAGATGTTTAACGGTAGACTCATGATAACAAAATGGGGTTTTAACAGATTTCCCCTAAAAGTTTCACTGACTTTTATGAGTCATCTGTTGGGACTTGAAATAGAATACAGACAACATCTAGGTGCTCAGATGTACCCAAGCTGTGTACAGGAAAAACACTTTAATACTTCGAAGGATCAGCAACTTCAGAATTTGGTTGAAGCTGGAGCTGCTGTGCCTCGTATTTAACGGACTTTGTCAGACTGCCGCTGTTATAGTCAGTTTATTCATTCTGAAAGAGGCTGGCTGACCCACACTCATCTGCAGCCAAGTTAAACTCTAAGCAGATGTACAGTGTTTGTAAAGGCCATCAGTGGTTTGGAGTGTACTGTAAGAGCTCAGCTGTTCAAATGGCATCTGCCCAAACAGTCTTACATAACACACAGCAGACGTGACGGACGCTCTGAACCTGCTCACACAGTTGGACCAGAACACTTTTACTACAGGAGCTTTTCTCGGTGTGCACAGAATCAGAAGGGCTTGCTGTATGAGACCTAGCAACCAGATAAAGCCCAGTCCTTCAGCTGTGAGGTGAAGTGGGTCATGCACAGTGGAGGCTAATATCAGCTCAGTCACAAATGCCTCTTCAAATGTCACAAGCATTAATAAGAGTCTGTGTAACTCAAGAACAGCAGGGAGGAAGTCACGACCTCTGCAGAAAGGTCAGGGAAAAGGTCAAAGGCTCCCACACGGCTGGTGTTGGTATAAATATCCCAGCCAGACTATGATACCCCCCCTCGTGCCTGCAGAATGGTCTGTCCTGCTCTTCTGTTGAGCCCTGTAGCCGTCAGTCAGGAATGCAGGGCTGTGATTGGTTGTGTGGGTGGAGTCTGATAAGAAAGGTCATCATGGCATTAAACAGGATTTCTGCAGCAGGTCTCTCACTCAATCTGACCTCCTCTTCACAGGGATTTTTTTTTTTTTTATTTATTTATTTTTACTCAAATGTCAAAATTCAGATTAAAGATTTTCTTTGTATTTGAACTAATCACCTGGTTCTCTTCCCCCTTCAGTCAGGATGTCTATCACCAAGATCCACGCTCGTGAGATTCTGGACTCCAGGGGAAACCCCACAGTGGAGGTGGACCTGTGGACAGCCAAAGGTGAGCAGCTGTCACTTTGACCATGACGCACTTCCTGTTTGCGGCGAGTTCAGTAACCTGACGGTCAAACGTCATCTCAGGTCTGTTCAGGGCTGCTGTTCCCAGCGGCGCTTCAACTGGAGTCCATGAGGCTCTGGAGCTTCGTGACGGAGACAAGAGCCGCTACCTGGGCAAAGGTGGGAGGAGTCAAGTGTGTGGGGCTGGGGATGGCATTAATGCTACTTTTAGCGTGGCTGCTAACACCTGTGTTTCCCTGCAGGTACCGTTAAGGCTGTGGATCATGTCAACAAGGAGATTGCCCCCAAGCTGATTGAGAAGGTATCTGTTAACAGTTGGATTACCGATGTTAGCTTGATGCTAATACAGTTGAACTACCGCAGGGATTCCCTGCAGGCTAATGGTACTTCATCCCATCTTTACAGAAATTCAGCGTTGTCGAGCAGGAGAAGATCGACAAGTTCATGCTGGAGTTGGATGGCACTGAAAACAAATGTAAGGACTTAGAAATTCGCCTCATAAAAGTAGTTGAATTTAAGATTTGTTTCTTTTATGTAAAAACGTGGAAGGGTGGCGATGTAAAATGTCAAATTCTTTTAAAACCAATCCAAGCAATATTAAGTTGTAAGAACTGGGTAAACAAAATATTTAACAGGAAATGAACTACTGAAGTGAATTATAGAAGAAGAATGAAAACAAAGCTGGAAGCACTGCATTCTTTGGCATTTATACAGTATACTGGTGCACCAGTCTATGTCCTAAAATATATATACATGTTTGTTACATGGACTTCTAGTGGCAGGTTAAAATCAATTCTACACTAGAAAGAAGAATATTTTAACCTGCAATTATATTTGAGAAACCCTCAAATCGTGTAAAGGAAAGTCAATTGACATCCTTTGAATCATGATTTAACACTCTTCATGCTTCATTCATATCCTGAATGTAGAATACTGAATGTATTCAAATGTTATATTTATACTAAACTTTTGGGGAAAAAAACTCAGATGAGTTCAAACAACTTGGAGGATTACTCGACCCTCTTTACCTGGTAGTTTGGCCCTACTGTGCAACTGTGTGCAGATTGTTTTGAAGCAAGGATGCACGTCTGATTCTTTGTTTGCAGCCAAGTTTGGTGCCAATGCCATCCTGGGTGTGTCGCTGGCTGTCTGTAAAGCTGGAGCAGCAGAGAAAGGAGTTCCCCTCTACCGCCACATTGCTGACCTTGCTGGACACAAAGATGTCATCCTTCCTGTGCCTGTGAGTGGGAGGGGCTTGTGCTTAAGTGGAAAACTGGCTTTAAAGACCCAAACTTCTTGACTCAACTTGATATTACTTTAAATTAAAAAGAAATAAAATTATAGTTGTCTATTAACATGCATGCCTATGGGAAATGTCTTGTTAGCCTCTGGACAATTTTTATTGTGCGCCACATTTTTATTTTCATTGGTTTTGTTTAAGCTCCAGATGTCTTTTGCAACTTATGTTTGGGTAGTTTGCATATGGATAGTATTTTTAATTAAAATCTTTTTTTTTTTCGGCAGGCCTTCAATGTGATTAATGGTGGTAGCCATGCTGGAAACAAACTGGCCATGCAGGAGTTCATGATCCTGCCAGTTGGAGCCTCCAACTTCCACGAGGCCATGAGGATTGGAGCTGAGGTTAACTTAAACCCTGCCCCCTTGCAATGTTTCCTCTATGAATGGTAAAACTGATGTCTAACTGTTTAAATACCTTGTGTTTTCAGGTCTACCACAACCTGAAGAATGTAATCAAAGCTAAATATGGAAAAGATGCCACCAACGTGGGAGATGAGGGAGGCTTCGCTCCAAACATCCTGGAGAATAATGAGGGTGAGAGCTGCACGTGTCCACACAGTAACGAGGCATTGCATTATGTAGTTATCTTTGGACTGTTGTGACTCCTAATGCAATAGAATTTAATGCAGGCTTGTGTGTATTGCTGCTTCAGGTAGTCAGACAGTTAAATCAACCAATGGTTGAGCTGATTACTACAAAACTAATAATACAAATTTGACACAACTCAAGATTTAAGTTATTATGACTTGTAACAATGCGGTTTTTGTGTTCACAGCTCTGGAGCTGTTGAAGACTGCCATCGAGAAGGCCGGTTACCCCGACAAAATCATCATTGGTATGGACGTGGCCGCCTCAGAGTTCTTCCGCAATGGAAAGTACGACCTGGACTTCAAGTCCCCCGATGACCCCTCTAGACACATTTCTGGTGAAAAGCTGGGTGACCTCTACCGCAGCTTTATCAAGAACTACCCTGGTAAGATTGACTAGATCTGCTGCTATGACCACTGAATGACTTCAGAACATAAACGGTGATGCTCTGTTCGCATCCTGAATGTAGACAAAATGTATTCAAATGTGTTGACCCATGACCTTTGAGAAACTCCAGTGAATTTGGACAGAGGGCCCGGTGGCGCCAGTGTCCGGCAGCCTCGCCTCTGTCAGTGCGCCCCAGGGTGGCTGTGGCTACAATGTAGCTTGCCATCACCAGTGTGTGAATGGGTGGATGACTGGACATGTAAAGCGCTTTGGGGTCCTTAGGGACTAGTAAAGCGCTATATAAATGCAGGCCATTTACCAACTAAACCGATGTTGCACTGATGTGTCAAATTGATCTTGAGATTTGACTTCAATTGATGGTCTTAAAATGTCTTTCAAAAAGCTAGAAAACAAAACGAATTCTATTGCTACACTTTGAGTCTGTGGTTTAACCGAATGTCTTTGGAAGGGAATATATTGGTCTCTTAAAGCATTTAAATTTCAAACAAGGCTGCCAAGTATGAAACTCAAAATTCCTTTTTGAATACTTGGATCAGAGGTATTCAAAATGTTTAGTTGGTTTAGTTCACTTGAGCTCTTGAGAAAGTGAAATAAGCCTTTTGAGTTCAGGAAGTGGTCAGGCTGCCTTTTTGTTCATTGCAGGAAAAATGCTCTTAAAAATCTCTCTAGAGGGGTTCTAAATTGCTTTTTTCCCATTTAAAAAAATGTATGATCAACTGATAAAATTATTTTGGAGAACCACAAATTTGTTCAGTGTGCACATTTCCAATTGAATTCATGTAACTGTTAAGCACAGTAGCATCATTGAGCCTGTTGGGTGTCTGTGGCATTTCTACTGTGGAAACTTTCTCCTCACTGTCTCTCTCTTTCTCCAGTCCAGTCCATTGAGGACCCATTTGACCAGGATGACTGGGAGCACTGGGCTAAATTCACTTCTTCTGTAGACATCCAGGTGAGGTGCACAGACAGGTGTGCAGACATGTGACACAACTTGACTGTCATTAGATTTCTTCTTTTTTTTTTTTTTCTTTGCCACAATGATTGGCATCACTAGATGTTTGTTAGCCTACACAAACTGGTTCTTCCTGGAAGAACTCAAGGAAAACCTTCAGTAACGGGAATATAGCATCATTATAGTAACACACTGGTTTTTCTGCTCTAATCAGATCGTAGGTGACGACTTGACTGTCACCAACCCAAAGAGGATCCAGCAGGCAGTGGACAAGAAGGCCTGCAACTGTCTGCTGCTTAAAGTCAACCAGATTGGCTCTGTCACAGAGTCCATCCAGGCGTAAGACACCAATCTGAGTTGTTTTAGGCCACATTAACATTTTCTGCTCAAAGTTAATTAAATGTATCTGCCTGTTAGATGTAAGCTGGCTCAGAGCAGCGGCTGGGGTGTGATGGTTAGCCATCGCTCTGGAGAGACTGAAGACACCTTCATTGCTGACCTGGTGGTTGGACTTTGCACTGGACAGGTATTTAAACTTAATCAGACCGTCTCAGTGAGATTGATATGTTCACAAAGAATAATTGAATGTCTGCAAGTTTTTGTTGTTCTTTAAAAACAAAAAAAAAGCTGAGATTATAAACTATTCCCCTTAAAGTCATTTGAAAAAGCCAGACTGCTCACACATGGCTGGTCAATAACTAAGCTACAACTGAAAAGGAAAGTTTCAAGGCCAAAAGTCTTCTCTTAAACAGATTCTACACAAATGGATAATCTGTTCAGAGATCTTTAAATATCTACTGCTTCATGTATTTGTTGAGCTTAAATGAAAGATTTAAGATCATTTTGAAGCAAAATTGTAAGGAAATCACTCGAATCTTAACTGTGCAAAATGCCTTGATAATCAAGGACTGATATGAACACTGTAGATTGATGATTATCTACAGAGGTCTGACTGAAAATGAAAATTAAAGTGCATCAGTATAAGACCCAAAGTTTTGAGTTCTGTTGGAAAATCAGTGGTCAGTTGCAGGCAGAAGAATAACTGACTTGTGCCTTTTTAAAGAAGTGGTTACATAAAAGCACTATTAAACTGTCTGGTCCTATTTCTGATTTAAGCTGCTGGGTAGGAAAATGGGTCACTACAGGGAACAAACCACAACTTCAGTGCTAACCTCATTCTACCGTTTCTTTCAGATTAAGACCGGTGCCCCCTGCAGGTCAGAGCGTCTGGCCAAATACAACCAGCTGATGAGGTAAGCACTTTATGATTTGTGTCATTCTCAGGCTCGTAGACTTTTAAGAAAAACAAAGCACAGCTAATCATGACCTCTGACTTGCAGGATTGAGGAGGAGCTTGGAGACAAGGCCAAGTTCGCTGGCAAAGACTTCCGCCACCCAAAGATCAACTAAAGCACCGTGCTGCCTTCCTGTCGCTGTGGCAACCGACTGACACCTGATGACCCCAGAAGGCTCTTACCCCTTCCACTGGGGGTGAGGGGTTAGAGGTCATAGTGGGCTTGACTGCCTTTCTAGATGTGATTCCATTAATGATGTTTTCTATACAAAAGACAAACATTAAAGAGTGAAAAGGAAAAACATTCTGAGTTTAATTTATTAAAGCTGCTGAAGGCCTTTTTACATTCGAACTCCTTACAGAGCTGAGCTCTTCAGTGAAGCATGCCTGTACAGATCATCACCAGCAATGTTGAACATAAAACACATTCAGGACAGGCTTCTGCTTGAAGTGAACAACTCATCGTTATCGGAAAGACTGATATTCTGAAGTTTTGCTTTAGCTTTCTAACGGCACCTCAAAATCCTCAGGTGTGTTTCTCCTATAAATCAGATGGTTAAGCTAAACATCATGGGGCAGTCTATTTAGAAATTAATTTTTGGTTGGACCAAGGTTCTGGGTTCATATCTCCTGGTTGGCTGGATTCTTTAGTTTTCTCCCTCAGTCTATTGCCATGTCTAATATTTGGTTCATGTATATCAGCATTTTTAGCTACCCAACAATTAAACTGCATCAGTAAAAAGTTAGCCTGGCAAATAGAGCAGTCAGTAATGAATTTTTATGAAAGCAAATTCCAGCCGTGAGGCGATCTAATAGTGAGCAGCATGGACCGGGCAAACTCTGGGCTTGGCCAGGTGATTGATCAGCATCTGTTTAATGAGATTGGACACAAATGGGTCCTAAAGGCTGAAGAACTGCACTCGTTTAGGAATCAAGATCTGTGCATGTATTTCCTGTCCGGGTGGTTGGTGGGTTGTTTGTTTTCAGTCTGTAGGATCATCTTGACAACTTGAAAATGGGGCTAACATCCACCAAGGTCTTCAAAGACTACTTAATGATGTCAAACTGACAAATGCCTCATAACTTGACAACACATTTGTAATAATCAAAGTTATCAACATAAAGTACTTTATAAATATTTAAAATGTCATTTGACATCTGACCTGTCCTGCAAGCTCTGATCAACCCAAGAGGATAAGGTGGTAATGCTATGGAGCTACTTAAAACTGTTTCTCCCTGATGACATGGGGACTGATGTATGGGCATTCAAATATGTCACACATGAACTGACCTCTTAGGTTTCACATCTTCCTTTCAAATTGAGCCTAAAATACGAGAGAATAAGCTTCCTAGTTAGAAATATAGTGTAGTATATTATATCATGCCATTATCCATGTCCAGTTTAGAAATAATATTCCTACGTAATGTTTGTGTAATGAAGTAAAGTTCCGTCATGTTACACTTGTGACTTACTGTGCTACAAACTAAAAGTAATTTAAAAAGAAAGCATTTCTCAGTCCTTATCTATAAGATTAAGACAAACATTTTAAAACCCCTGTTTGTCAAAATAGTTAAATATAATAAGCTGAATATGCTTCAGTGAATATCTTAGCTTGTATAATCTCTCCAGCTCTACAGATAAGCTTTGAGTGTTAGATAAGGAGCTTGTTTTCATGCCTTTGGGCTGCATATTCAGAGTCGTTATACCATGAAAGTACATAAGGATTGTGAGCAATGCATCTAAAGGGGAAGTGGATGCGCAGAGCAAAGATGCAAATGAGGAGACGTGTGCGACGAGTGTGACAGGAGGAACGACTGTTTTTACTACATCACTCCCACGCTTCACATTGAACAATAACTGGCTGATTCAAAGCAGTTTGTATATGCGAGTGTGTGGATTCCTGTTTAGTTATGAGCAGCTGAAGTGTGTTTTTGTGTCTGACTTCCTAGTTGAACATTTAAAATTAAAATCCGCTTTTTCTTTGAGCTCTTTCAGTGCACTTGGCTCAGCTCTGCCCACAGCTTCAAACAGCCTCAGCTTTAATCATGAAAGTTAAAAAGAAATGCCAGTTCAGTGTCACTTATTCTCTAAGGATAGTCTCCAGTGGTGGAAAGGAACCTGTTTCTTTTTGCTGACATTTCTCTCTTTAGAGATGAGTTTTTCTTTCCGGCAGCATTTGGTGCAATCCAGGGTCTGTGACCTTCATTAGAATACCTCTCTACATCTGCATTTCCTCTTCCTCCCCTTCCAAGCATAATTGTAGAGCCTATTTTGGCCCACAATCAGGTCTCTTAGGTCTGCTGGTAGCTTGCGTTTTTTCTGAAAGGCTTTTAAACACAGGTTTTTTGCAGTAAATATATTTAATATCAAAATAAGCTTTAAATAAAATCCTGTGGTGAGAAAGAGAGGAGGTGAAACATTTATGTGTTCAGCCTTGTGAACGAAGGGCAGATTTCTCACACTCAACTGGAGTCCACTATTCATGTCCACACACACATGCTCGTGTGACGTCAATGCTGATTGGTGGAGGAGTTTAGGCTGAAGTCAGCCTGTTGCCTGGATATGAGCAGCAGCCGTGCCGAAGCTCACTCTGAAAACGATCAAAACTCATTTCGAAATAATTACTTGTTACTTTACAATCGCTGTGTAAGAACAACAAAACTGCAGCTGTGTGTGTTACAATGCAGCGTTGCATCCCTACAGCACCCGCGTGCTGAAATGCACAGAAAGTGACACAAAGTTAAATATTGTGTTATTGTATTAAGTACAAGCTGCTCTCTGACCTGTGATTGGCCTCCTTTGGAAGTAAAGGCGCTGTTGCTTCCTGCTTGTCATGCTGACACACACAAACACACATAATAACCCATCTTCCTCTCTAATGAGGTGATTGATGATCTGTTATTCCGCCCTTGTGTGCGTGTGTGTTTTATGCGTGGCTGATGACGTGTGAGGTTGAATGGGGGGCGGGATTTTGTCTGATGAGGACAAAGACAGCAGGGGGTCATTAAACACACGCAGACACACACACCCACACATACACACCTATCCTTCGGAGCATGTGAACCTCTGTGGCCCCGCCCCCTTCCACAGGAAATAGTTGCAAACCACGACTCAGTCTCCACGGTGATGTTTTACGAGCTGACGGGATGACTCGGGTCAGGGGTCACAAGGAGACGGAGGGAAAGGCGAAGCTATCCTGTCTTTTGGGTGGGGTTATAATGCCGACTCCCGGATATTCTAGGAATCAACTCAACACCTGGAATTTCATCTGGGACTCCAGGATTATCTTCAAATTCCCCTGGAAGCTTTTAAGTATCTCACTTAAAAGACCAAAGCCATTCCAGGAATCCCGGAAGCCCCTAAAAGACTGATTGAGTCATTCATTCTATCTGGAAGAATCCTGGAAGTGAAGTCAAATTTTCCCTTAAGGACCCTGAGTACCATGGTCAAGATCTGTTTGATTCTCTCCATGCTCTATTCTCTATTATCAACTGCTGGAGAATCTCAATGTACCTTAAAATGTTCCACAAGTTGCTGACTTCTGGAATATATTTTAGTCTGCATGAAAATATTTACTGACTTTTAGTTCTCAAGAAAGTCTAGAACTCCTCATGGCTTCCTGGAACGTCTTTAAGGACAATCACATCCTTTCTCTCAAGAACATCTACAACTCCTTCAGTAACTTACTAAACTTTTCCTGGAAACCTTGAACCAATAAAACATTTAACTCAATGAATGTTGTAAAGTGTATGTGGAACTAGATTACAAAGAATACCTAAACCTCCTGCAGGGATACAGGATCATTTCTCTTCTGCAAGCTCTTCAGAATCTGCTAGAAGTTCTTCAGAGTAAAGAAGGAAATTTCTCAGTACAACTCTTTGGGCTTAAATTGTTAGAGATAAATGTGTTTGGAAAAATAAATTTCTGGTATCTCATTGTCCAGACTGACCTTTAATTATAAAATTATAATTATAAAAACTATTTGTTAATTCACAAAAAAAATATGTTTGACTCCCCTGAACTAGAAAGTTTTTTGTTTTGTTTTTTACCTTCAGAATCTTCAAGAGCCCTGAAACATTTCAAAGACTATACTTCTTTCCTATACTTTTAGTACTTAAGTGACTAAATCAGACAACCTATTTCCAACTTACCCTACTGCAATTGCTTCTTTAACAACATCTGTTTCAGAACCTCTGAAAGTGCTCCTGGAACTTCCTCAATGACAACAATAGACACTTGAAACTGCAGTAGAAGGAGGCCCATTCTGTCTCCTGTCATGACTTTTAGAACATGTTCAAATACCACTTTCACCTATTTGTGACTCCTGGAAACTTTTCAAGAACCCTGAAACATTTCATGGACTGTATGAGCCTATCCCTTTCCATTTAGTGTTTTCTTAAATACTCATGGAAGAATTCGCCTTCTTCAAAAACATCTAGATGTTTGAGAGTAGTTTTGAGGGTTTGTCTCACCTGGAAAGCTTTCACAGCCAAGACATTTTTACCTCTATTACAGGTCACTAGATGACATCTGGAGGCCCACAACCCTTTCAGTCATTGAATGTTGTAAAGACACCTCAAACTGACCCAGGAAAGACCCTGGAGCTACAATGAGGACAATCTGAGACCCTCATGAAACTTGTGAACACTCCTATGGTCTTTGAAACACCACGAGGACTTCGGGATGCTATTAAAACACCAAAGGAAACTATTTCAAGCCAAGGAAGCCTTTTCAAGGATTTCTTGAACTTCCTCCAGAACTTCATGATTAAACTTTCATTTATTGATTGAATATTTTTATCTGTTTTGTTTTTTTCAGGGTTTTTTTTTGTACATCCATTCAGTCCACATTCATCTGTGTGTGCGTCTTTGTGAGTGTGTGAACCCGTTGTCTGGGGTGACAGCACTAAGAATGTGTGACATCATAGCGCCGAGTCGTATAAAAGTGTCAGCCCGCCGCCGGCACACAGATACTGACTGGTCCTGAGATGAGACAGGACAGACACCAGCGATAGTTAAAAAAAACCAAAAAAACCAAAAACTTTTACGACTTCTTCTGAGACTGATAATCAATTACTGTGATTGGAGAAAAACACTTGGATTGATCAGACGACCAGCAGAATCTTTTATTTGACTTTGATTTTTGTTGGAATATCTTTGAGAAACTGTCTGTCAGTAAGTTCTGCCTCTTTATTATCCTGTCCATCAAATTTACTAATACATAAATATCAGAAAATGAAATTTAAACTTTAAAAAAATTCATCAAATTAAAGAAAATCTAAATTGAAATTTACTAAATATTCCAGTTTAATAACACCCATAACCCAATGAAGATTTATTCATATCTAATAATAAAATAACAAAAATCCAAATTTATTTTAGTCTAAATTTTCTAACTAGTCAGTTTTTATCTCCTGATTTCACCACAATATTCACGTTTATTAAGTCACAACAATTCTCTGACCAATAGGAGGCGCTGTAGGCTTTAATAACCTTCAGTCAGAGCTACACTTAACTCCTCTATTTCATGGTCTTCTTAAAGTTTATAGGTTAAAAACAGTCATGGTGGTGTGTTGTTTTAACTAAATCTTTTTTGTACAAACAAAGATGGCTGCTGCTTCATCTCCTTTCATTTCCCTCATCTTCCTCCTCTTCCTCGCTGTTGCTGCGGAGTTGAAACCGTCACCTCAACGAGACAACAAACAGGTCAGTGGAGAACTTCCTTTTCATCATTACCTTCATTCTCTTTTTACACCCTTTATTTTAATCATTATCTTTGTCCTCATTATATTCATTCATCGTCTTCATCTATAGTTTCTGCTCGTTTTATTAATTATTTCAGCCTTAATAAAGAGATACAATGAAACAGATCTTACTGATGAGCTGTGAAATTCAAAGTGTTCAGTTTTTTTAATTGGCTGTTGCATGGTCAGAGATGATCTTAGATTAGGAGCTCAGTGACCTGGTTTCATCAGCATAAGTGAGTCTGTGCAAGATTTTTCAGTGCTCCACAGATCAGTGAAGGTTAATGTGACACTTAAAAAAATGTAATCTGTTTGATGTTTTAAAGACTTGTTTTAAAAAAGGAAAGACTCAAATATGGGGCAAAGGTTAATGGACCCATCGTTACAAGAGTACTAGCAAATATATAATATGGCTTACTCAAAGTTCTGTTATGTGGGACCAGTGTGTAATCTGAGTAATCTGATTACTTGACTACTCTGTGTACTTGAGGTGCAGTTATCAACATTCACTTAGTAGAAAAGGCATTGAATTACACAGATGAATACTGACTGTATTTCAGGTCTTACACTCTCTGTTTGGCTCTCATCTTTCAACTCTCATCTTGGCCACTCCCACTTTTGATGACATCACAGAGGGATCAGCCGGACAGCTCACCAAGGCCTCCACAACTCCCGCTGCAGTACTGCCTGTGAGCCGCGCCCTTGCAAAGCGAGTGAACAGCAGGACTGAGGCAGTCCCTCAGTTCTTTCTCAACTTCCTGCGGCGACAGACCAAGATGAGGAGGTGGAGCCGCAAGTCGATGATGGGAGGGAGAGGATGCTTTGGGATGAAGATGGACCGTATTGGGTCCATGAGTGGTCTGGGCTGTTAGACATATGTGTCACCACGGTAACCACACTACGACCTAAGCTTCGCCTGACGTTGCATGGCCTCTGACCTCCAGAAGGATGAATTTTTCCACTGGGCAAAGACTTCATGTTGGAACTTTACTAATAAAGGACTAAAGGAAACGTACAGAGAGTCGTACTAATGACCTCTGACCTCTGACGCCTGGCTCCAGTGCAGCCAGCAGGACTCTGTGTGTGTGAGAGACGAACATGTTTTAAACATGTAGATATTTGTGTGTGTAAGAACATTAGGCATTTAGCTCACAGCAGAAAATGATCTGCTTCACACGCCTTTTCACTACAGGAAGTACTCTGTGTTGTTCCAGTGAGGGATGGAGTACTGATAATGTGTGCAGGACATGGCAGGTTAAAGACAGATGAATGTCCAATCTGATAGTGTTGCACATTTTTGCACTTTTAATGTGTCTCTGTCGGGTGATGTACTGGAAAGCTGATGACTGTGGGCATGTGTGAAAGCAGCTTAATAGACGACCATGTGTTAAACATGCAGGTATGTGTGTGTTTGTGTGGACGGACTTCAGGCAACAATAAACTGCAGAGAAAACCTCACTGGGCTTAAGTTGCTTTGATTCAACAGGTAAATAACATCACACAGATATTTATTACAACATTAATATTAATGAATGAAAGGATTGGACGCTCTACCTTTCTGAGAACCAAAAGAAAAACTACTTTTTAAGAACACGCTAACTCAAGAGTGACATCGCTCTCAGGTTTCAACATCTGAGTTTCAAGATATCTCTTCAAGCATGTTATGAAGATGCATTACTGTTATGAGATGACCAAAATAATAGTCAATGCTAGGTTTTTAAAATAAAAGCCTAATTTCAACTTCTTTCACCTTACTGTAATTACTTACTGCACTGAGATGATGTCAGATCGTTATGAAAGTAAACAGTAATGTGTAAGGTGACTGTTTAGCAAGTCTGAAGCCTGAGCTTTTGGCTCACTGGGATCATTTTTACAGGTTTATCCCATTGTATGAAATTTAGCAAAGTAAGTTATTTATATATGCAGTTTAAGAGAAAAGACAGAATCAAAGCAAATGAGCAGGAATACAGGATTAGACTTCTGGCCACAAGGGTTACTTCTTATTTTCTGTGATCTGGTTTTGAAATCTCATAGCAGACTATAAGATGCTTTGTGATGTTTAAGGTAATGAAAGTTATTATTTTACCCTGTGTTCATTTCTATGTTTCTTTGGGAAATGGTTTATCATCTTGTCTCCATGTGAGACTCCTTTAGTTTGTGTTATTAGTGCGCCCTCATGTGGCAGATGGAAGTGAATGCAGTTACCTGAGTTTGTGCACCACATGCTTCACTAAAACCAAGCTGAGACGAGGAAGAAGTGTCTGAGTACGGTATTCCTCAAATAACATTAATTTATCATAAACCTGTTTGTGATAAATAAACAGGTCAGCTGTTCATTTTACTGATCTTTACATAAATATTACTCTTTAGGGTTACAAATTATTTCTACATTAAAAAAAAATCGTATAATTTAAAAGATTTGACCGTAATGTTTTTTTATACATAATATAGAAGTCCAGGCATACAGGAGTCCTCGTCAACACAGTCAAATGTAGCCGGTTAGTGCTGCACTTTCAGGTCAGAAATATGTTGTTATTTTTTACATGACTATCAATTATATGATAAATCTGATAATTATTAAACTAAAGATTATGAAACATATAAAGAAAGCAACAGTTCACTGGAGTTGTGTAAATGTTGTTGGTGTGCAACAGAAGTCTCTTATTTTGAAACAAAGCAGACAGTGAAGACATCACTTGACTTCCTTTTACATAAAGCTTTCTAACGAACAGAAAGTCCACTGCCACTTTTCATTTATTAGTTTTTCTCTTTTATCTCATAATTTGAAGCTTGTAGTTGAAGTCAGTGATGTGACCAGCTCTATTAAAAGATGATCATGAAGTTCTTTTGGACAGATATTAATGTCTTGTGCAAATAAAAATTTTCTTAATTAATTCTAATCCTCCTTCGGACAGGATTTTCCAAACCAAGTGCTATTTACATCAGTGGATGGTTCATGGTGTCGGTGGTGCATGGGATACATCTAATAAAATGTGTGACGCGTTGATAATTTTACTGGTTAAAATACAAAAAGTATTATTGCATTCTTCTTCTTCTTATTATTATTATTATTATTATTATTATTATTATTATTATTATCATTACTATTATTATTATTAAGGCGGTCTAAGTTGAAACTTGAGAAGAAGAAATACATTTTAAGACATGTTACCTAAAATTTGTATTTAATCACCCCTCATTTCAAAGCGATTTTCTTCTTCTTCTTTTGGTTCCTCCTTTGAGAGTTGCCACAGTGCATCTTATCTGCTCGGCAGTTCCATTTTCAACATCCTATGCACATGTCCACACCATCTCAGCCTCGCTTCTCTAACTTTGTCTCCAAACTGCTCTTCCTAATTTCTTATCCTCTCCATCCCGATCGGTCCCAATGAAGCTCTTAACACATTCAACTCGGCCTTCTGTCTTTTGATCAGTGCCACCGTCTTCAAACCAAACATCACAGCAGGTCTCACTAACATCTTATAAACTCTTGCTGCTTCTGTAACAAATCACCCTTGACACTTGTTTCCATCCTCCCCACCCTGCCTACACTTTCTTCTTCATCTCTCTTGTACACTGTCAGTTGCTTTGGATGGTTGACCCCAGGTATTGAACCTCATCTACGTCAATCTTTTTACTCCTTGCATGTTCACTTATCCACTGGCCTCATTTTCACACATGTAATTGTCTTATTTCCTCTTCTCTCCTCCTCCCCCTCCTCCTGCTCCCTTCTCTCACTACAGATCAAATATCATCTTGAAACATTCATATGACTTCCTGATGCTGAACCAGTATATTGTTTAATAATATTACATTTATTTTGAATATTTCTACGTTTTTTCTTTAAGAATATATCATTATTTTTTGCATTTCTGGTGAAATTTCTGATATGCACAGACTTTTCCCGCCTCTGGGGGGCAGCATGCAGACATTTGACTGTTCCCTGTCACGTGACAAGGTCAGTAGTTCCGGGGTCAGGGCTCGCTCAGCTAACATCAAGCAAACCGTTGACGGTAACACGGAAACAGAACGGGCCGACGGTCCTCTCCTCCGGGACGTTCTCCTCCGCTACCAGCGCACCTCCTGCCTCTGGATCCCGGCTGTTCCCGCCTCTTCCTCCGTCCTCCTGGTCCGGACCGGTCAATAAGCCTGAAGCATGTCGGCAGTGCAGCGGATGAAAGTGGCAAACGAGCGACACAGCAAGACGATCACACAGCGGGGACACGTCCAGAAAACGTCGGTAGGGAAACCAGGGCTAACGGCTGACCCGTTAACTTAAAGCTGGTGGGCTGTGGCCGGCGTGTGGTCTGTAGATGTGATGTTCGTGTAGAAGTGAGTCTTTAAATACGGTTATTTGGTTTATTTAGAGTCGAATCCAAGAAGCAGCTAGCTCGCTAAGTTAGCCGTGGAGCTCTGTTACCATCACGGTCGCCATCATGCCGCATGTAATTGTTGTTAAAACCAGTGAAAATGGTGGGATAGTAGCAGAGGTCTCGCTGCTGGCGCACTGTGAGTGGCTGTTCAGTGTGTCAGCTTAAAGAGAGCCAGAGTGCCTCCGGAAAGCTGGAGCTTTAACGCGCCTGTACGCGGCCGCTCAGTTGTAATTGATAGAAATACGATATTATTTTAATATATTAAAGATTTATTTTCTGGTTTCCAATCGGCATGCACACAGCGAGTTGTCGGCTTTTTAGGGGCTTTAATCGTCTACCCCCTCTGTGTGATGAGGTGTAAACAGATGGAGTGGGCGGAGGCGTGCGGCTCAGTGCGCACATTTAAAACATAGCTTGTGTCAAAGGAGGTGATGTTAGGGAATCACACGCAGGTCGAATTTAAGAAAGGGCTTCGGACCGTTTAAATGAAGGCCAGCTGCTCGATTTTGTCCGTGCAGACAGAGAGCGGCGTTAAATGAGCTGTTTTCTGAATGGACTCTGGTGCAGAGTGGCTGATTTGGCAGGATGCTGTCAGGTGTAACAACAGACAGAGCTGTGTGTGTGTGTTCACTGTGAGCAGTTATGAGTGTGACACACACACAGAGTCAGCCTAACATTTATTACCGTGAGGCGATTCTCATTACCGTGAAGACCGCGAGGAACTCAAAGCCACAGATGGGATTTAGTAAGCATCTGTAAACACTCAGCTTTGTACTTTTTAAGCTTAAATTTAGATACATTGCCATCAGCAGGCATGCTGGCTCAGGATATTTACACTCTGTGGTGGGCGACTGTGACAAAACCACAGTTCGCCTTGATTTAGTTGATGCTGTCACACCTTACACAACAGAACTACTTGTTGTGCTTTCTGTTTGATGAACAAAGAAGTATTTTATGTTTGAATACCTACAAAACCCCTCTTAAAATATGGTTTAAATTTACGTTTATTACAGTTCTAGTGATTTTTCCACTGCTTTGGCACAATGAATATTTCAGCCGAAAAATCTGATACCCACCTGTGGACCAGATTATCTTTTTAATTACATATTTTAATTAGTCAGTGAAGTATTTTTGAGTTTCTTGAACATTTCTTTATAATTTGTTAAAATTTTCTGGACTTACAAATAATTACCCACTGACCTTATGTGCTGCTTCATTTTTAATTTAGAATATTTTGTTACATGTTTCTATGACGGAGGGAAGAGCCATGCTAAGCATTTAATACGTTTCGGCAGGTGAATCAAACTCATGCAAAGAGTTAGTGCTGTGATTAGCATGTTTGCCTCACGCGTGAAGGATCTCTGCTTTGGGAGGAGAGACAAACCCAGGCTGGGGTACTTTTCTATTCTTTTATGCAAATTATGTTCATCATCATATCGTCTGCACTTCTTTGTGTGATCACTTTACACCTGTGCTGAACAGCAACAGGAGCTTTATTAGGTTTATCAATGATTCAGGACATTTAATTAGTAATTGCAAAGTTAAACTATGTATTTCGATTTACTAATAAACAAAGGATAGAACAAACAACACAACAGCTAAAACGTCTAAATTTAGTTATTTTAGATGAATGTTATGAAATGGATAAGGATGAGTTCAAACTGAAGTAAAGAAGATATAAAAACAGGGTGAATAGCTCATTGTAGACATTTAAAACTGACCTGGCTGCAAAATAAATAGACTGAGGAACAGCTTTCTCCCCTGAGCGTATGCCTCCATCACCTCCACCCAATATATTATAATAACGTGCACTGATAATATCTTTCAGGACTCTCATTCCCCGCCATAATAATCATTGCTTAGATTTAACAATCTGCTTATTATGTATCTATTTATTATTGATATTATTGTCTATTCGGCTACTCTGAGGTACCCTTGAGCAAGGTACCGTCTCTACACACTGCTCCCCGGGCACTGTATTGGTGGCTGCCCACTACTTCGCTGAGTGAATGAGTTAAATACAGAGGACTAATTTCCTACAGGATTATAATTAATAATAATAATTAATTAATAGTTCACTAATAAAGTACATCAGTGACTGCTATCACAACATTTTTAACATCGTCATACCAAAGCTCAGAGATTCACATATCATACCGTGCGACATGTCGCAACATCTCGGCGTGAATCGACCAATGCTGAGGCTATACTGGCGCTGCTGGTCACTCACATCGAGCTAACTTTAGCTTATGTTACAGCAGCCATCATATCAAAATATTTGTAAACAGTGTGCGTTACTAGGCGACTACATGTGCCATAAATGTCTACAGTTCGGTTTCTCGGGTTGTCTTTGGTTTGTTGGAGACTTTCGGTTTTCTCTTAGCGTTGACCTGCCAACACTCCCATCTCACTTGTCACAAAATGTCATTTTTTTCAGCTGGTTTGTCTTTGCAGTAGACAAACCAGTTAGAAGCGTCTCACCTCATGTTTCACTACTTTACTCACCCTGCTGCATAACGAGGCTTCATGAAGCAAAAGCTTGAATCTCAGGATTAAGCAAGTGAAATGTGCGAAACAAAGTCACATATAGTGTAAACAGTGTAAAGGTATCATAAGAGAAGTGTTGTGAAAACACTAAAGACGCCTGTTTTCACCACAAGGTGTAATCATTATCATCAGAATAAAAAGAGCCAAGTTCTACGTAGAAGTAAAACGGGTTTTAACAGTGCGTGGTTTCTCTGTCTGTGTGTGTGTTTTCCAGCGGCCAGTAAACGATGAGAAGTCTCCGGTGGGCCCGTGGCTGCTCGCTCTGTTCGTCTTCGTGGTTTGTGGATCAGGTGAGTTTCTCCCCTGCAGGTGATACAGATGTTGATGCAGGCTCATATTTAGGACGTGCTCGGCTTCCCGCTCAGCTGATCTTATCTCTGTGGCGTTTCTGTAGAACTCTATCAGCTCTCGAAACTCTGAGTCACATTTTTTCCCAGAAGTTTTATCTTCAGCCTGCAGGATACGGAGTCAGAAGGTCTTCCTGTGACAGATTGCACTTTTATCACTGCCAGTCTGGACTTGCCATCTCTAACTAGTGTTTGGTAACACATATTAGAGATGGCACGATACCACTTTTTTATGTCCGATACCGATATCATAAATTTGGATATCTGCCGATACCGATATTAATCCGATATAGTGTGTTTTTTAATCAATAAAACTGTTTTTTTAATATCTTGCTGCATTTTGTATAAGTTCATACTCAAGTTTAAATAAACAACAACACTAAAGCTATTCTGTTATACCTGTATGTAAAAAATACACTGCACCCAAAATATTTCATAGTTCAGCAATACTGATCAATCTAATAAACTTAAACCTACTCCATCCTTCCTATTCTGGTATTTTAAAGAGTACTTAGCAGAAATATTAAGCAACCTAACTAATAGGGTTGCAAACTCCCAGCAAAAAAAAAAAAAGGGAACCACCCCCCACCCCCCACCTCATGATGCTTAATCGATGTAATCAACTTTAATTTGATGCAGTGTGGAAAAAAATGCACAGAAATAAATTATTTTTCAAGAATAATTAAATAGATTCAACATCTTTCTTCTACAGAATTGCAGACTGCACAGATGGTATCTTCCCAAAGGAAAAAGTACTATAGCTTACTAGGGTATATTAGACTTAACAGTTACTATATACAGTAATGGACTTCTATACATTTTACATCAGATTAAAACTTTGGGTGTAAGATTCAGATAATTATTTATTAAAAGCTAGAGATTTTAAATGAGAATAAGAAAGAAAAGTATGTCTTTGTGCCCCCCTTTTCCCTGTTAATGCCCTATCGGCCCCCCTGGCTAAACTTTGCTAGATCCGCCCCTGCACAGTTACCAGCCATCAGCTACTTAGAAAAGGATCCTGGTCTAGAAAGTAATATTAAATACATTCTAACAACAGCTTATCAAGATTAAACGTGCTGCTGTTGTTCAGCCGCTGGTTTCCTCTTTCTGGTGCAAAGTGGGCCAAAAACAAAGAAGAGAGACGGACTCGCGACAGAAAAGCCGATCAGCTGATCATTAAGCAGTTTCATGAAGTAGCGGCAGGAGAGGGAGAGAGCAGAGGCAGTCGCTCCATATATCGGTTGTTAAGCTTAACGTAGGTACGCTTTACAAACATTCAGAGATGAACTTACACACTTGCTTTACTTCTCTCTGGGATAACTTCCTCGGAGATGAAATGCTGGTTTGCTAGCGAGGCTACAAATACACACAGCCGCTCTATCACGTGAGCACACTGCTCCGACGTGCTACGGTTATGAGGCGAGTTACGCCGTGTCGCAAGTTTTGTGAGGTGCTTTTTTGATATTTAATGGATCGGATTACATTTTTTATTTCTCACCGATATCCGATCCAGCAATTTACGTCAGTATCGGACCGATACCGATACGTAATATCGGATCGGTCCATCTCTAACACATATCAAAAAACAGTCACATTAAATAGATGGGAGTTAGCTCTCCTGCTATTCCCAGCCTGGTTTTTAATTGTACGTCACAATAGAATCTCTGTTTGTGTCGTGGCTTTGAGGCATAGAGCCGGTTTGGTTTTCCCGTGATGTTCCTGCTCATTAAGCAGATTAATGTTGCTTCTACCAGCAGCAGAAGACTTGACTGTTTCATACTAAAGGAAGTATTAGAGTTACTGGAATAAAGAGGCTTTTCTTAGGGACAGGAAGTTGATGCTAGCGGTGCTGGACATTGTGAAAGTTTCACATTTGGGACTAAAAATAAATGTGCAGATTGCTAAATCTATTTAGGAGCATGTGTGTGAATAAAAAGTATTACAAGGTTTAACACACTGCTGTTGTGGCAAACAGACATCTTCATTAACATGACAATAAACCCAGCTGGAGAGAGAAAAACATGTTTGCTTTACTTTTTGGATTAACAGCGATCATTACTATTACTGCGATCACAATCAAAGCCTCTGAAGATAAAAAGCTATTAAGAGTCCTCTATTAAAGCACCCGATCATCAAATTTAAAGGGGTGTCTCTAGTATTGATACGTCAGTAGGTAGGCAGGCACATCCATCCTTATCCATAGGTAAGTATCCATATACTTACCTATGGATAAGATAATCAGGACAGTTGGTAAAGTAGATTAAGCCATATATCAGTAGGTAGGTATATGGATCATTGCACAGGTAGTTAAGTAGGTAGATAAATGGGTGGGTGACCTGAGTCTGCGTGTGCTCAGGAACATCCACACCTGAAGAAACTCTGCTGTCTCCTCTGAGCTCGGGCTCATTTAAGGTGGAAACCTGTGCTTATTTCACCGACAGGTTCCTAAACCACACTGTGTCCCTGCGTCTTTGCTTCATAGTTAGTCCTCACAGACTCGAGGAGCTTATGAAACACAAACTGTGCTTTTATTTACATTTACAGAAACGTTGCTACAAACACGTCAGTCATGACTGTGTGCGCTCGGAGTCTTTGGACGGTTAGTGTTCTTGTTTAAGACTCCACTGCGAGCTGTTGAGAAACACGTGTGAAACCACACGAGCAGCTGCAGAGTGATAACGCAGAGAGACTTCTGCATTTGCAGCCAAGAACAGAGCACATCACCTCGCCATCATTTCGAGCGCGTTCACACGTCAAACTGCAAACATGATTCATGCGGTCTTATCTCTGCTGCACACGTTTGTTTGGTACCTCCGTTTCATAACATTTATCTTCTTTAAAATAGAGTAGTTAGTGTTACGTGGCAAACACAGGCGGCTGACAGGCCTCCAGCCCTCGGAGTAAAACGCAGGAAGCGATCGTGGCTTGTTGCTGTGCGTCGTTTGTGGTTGTTTTTTGAACGTTTGTGTCACAATTTCCAAGTTTGATTCACTGAGCAATAATATAATTTAAGAGTGTTTAAGAAAACAGGTGTCAGCGTGTCTCTGATGTGTCTACGGATGAGCTGTTTTTGTGCCGCGTGACCTGCTGCTAATGCCTCCTTTGTGTTTGTTGCAGCCATCTTCCAGATCATCCAGAGCATCAGGCAGGGCATGTGATGATCTTTGACCCCAGAGATGCTGAGCCCGATGGAGGGAGGGAGGGGCACATCGCCTTCAAAACACACCCCCAACACACACACTTGTACCTGTGGAGTCTGGACTCTTCCCTCTCTCTCTGCAGCACATCGTCTGTTTGTTTACTCCCGTCTCTGTCGATGAAGCTGATCGATCACATATTGATAATTGGTTCCTGTCAGATGAAGTCTTAAATCCTCTTCCTGTCGGTCGTCCAGCTGCTCTCTGTCGTCTCTGCTGCTTTTCTCAGTCCCCGGTTTAAAGGGACAAAGCGCTGTTCTTCCTGCTGTCGGCTCATTAATCATAAATCCTGTGAACGCGCCTCGTTTCTCAGACCGCCACTCAGTCTTTAGGACCCTCGTGATTTTCAGTCTGAGCTCATTTACTCAGAAAGACTCAGCCATCATACTGTGAATCGTTTTAATAACAGGACAAAGGTTAAGTTCAGACAGATGTTTACATGCAGCACGCCTCAGATTTTAAACTTTTTGTACATTGAAGCCTGAGAAGAGCAGCCCAGCCTGGAAGACTTTTAATGTGAAAAAAAAAAATGTCTTCCAAATTAAAAGTCTAACACACCTGTTCTAGTTTCAGTTCATATTGAGTGTATTTGTTGTGAGTTTTGTATTTTTGTCAATAATAGTTCACAGTGATTTATGTGATTTTGAGTGCTGTTGCTAACCGCTGTTTTGTTTAATGACTGCTTATTACTTAGTGCTTCAAATGTGAAACAAACAAAAAGAACAAATATTTATTTCTGAATAGACGTTTAATTCATTCCGCTGACTATTCAGTCACATATCATAAGTGTTAATATTAGAAACAGTTTAAAGACAAACATTTACTTTAAAGAAACAATTTTAGCTTTTCCTCTGGAGCTCTTTAGTTTCAACCACAGCTGTTACTCTGATCTCTCCTCTGGTAACTTTCACTTACATTTAGTGCATTTTCTTCACAATAAACCCTGCATGAGCTGTGATTGGTTATATTTGTGATGAATTAATGAAACAGTTAAGTTACAGATAAAATGTTTATTTTGAACTCAGGGTTGAAATCTGCAGATTGTGTCTATCAGCAGCACGTCTCTCATCCAAAACAACACTTTTTTTCGGTTTGAAACAGGAAATACATGAATCACATGAAGAAGTCAAAACTTCATCTTCTAACTGTGAGCGCTAGTTACAAATGTCTCACGGGGCCTCGTAAATTCTTCTTTTAGCTCTCAGATTTTCAGAGGTCCAAAGTCGTTCAAAGTAAATGAACCTGGGCGTCATCTGACGTGCAGATGAAGTGATGAACAGACTGTCAGCAGGGTGAAAAGATGTTGAATTAAAGCACACAGGAAGTGATTGTGAATGCAGGTTCATGCTGGATCATCATGTGAAGTTTACAGGATTCAGACTGGAAATGTGATTTCTCTTTAAGGCTCTAAAAACAGCGCTTTGCTCCTTTAAATCCCTTCCCCTCCACACACTTTCAGTTCTTCTGCTGTAAATGAAGTAAAACAAGCTGATGAAACGAGCTCCGTCATTACAAACTTCCTGCTGACGTTTCCACGTGAAGCAGTCGGAGACGTTCCTTCGGCTGGACGACACGCTCCACTTTGATACTAAATAAAGCTTCAATATTTTTCTCTACACGCCTCCTGGCTCCTCTTTGTCTTTGCTTTCTCTGTAAGAAAAAGAACCTCATAATCCCATGTTTAGGACCAACAAGGCAGTGCAGGCATAAATTCATCTCTGAAAGTGAAGAGACTCTCATGACACCTGAGAGTTGAATTGTTCTTTCCGATGAAGGATCTCAGACCAGCTGCTGCCGTCTTGTGGCTGAAGTTGATCATGACAGCTGTTCTGAAGAAGAGGGGTTAGCACTATCCACTGACCTGTATAGTGCACTCTGTAGTGTTTTGCGTTGTATTGGTTGTAGACTGGGATTTCTAATTAATTTAAAGCTTTTTACGCATATCTGAGACCAGAACCTTTGGTCTAAACTAACAGATAAATCTGCTTCCCATTTTGCAACAGGAAGAGATATTAATTCATCTATTTTGGAGACTGTCCTGTATATTTTAGACAGTATTTGGGGGGTTTTAAGATTAAGGAATTGTGATGGTGTTTGTTATTTAACTTCATTAGCCTTAAATTCCTTTTTTGTTTTTTGTTTTTTTACTATAGATTTAATTTGTTGATATTCTAAAAATCTATTCTTGTTAATCCCACACTGTATAGCTACTCTATCAGATGGAATAAAGTCTGTTCCTTAGAATA
Organism: Pelmatolapia mariae; assembly: GCF_036321145.2. Taxonomy (NCBI): domain Eukaryota; kingdom Metazoa; phylum Chordata; class Actinopteri; order Cichliformes; family Cichlidae; genus Pelmatolapia; species Pelmatolapia mariae. The sequence continues at coordinate 17,359,663 of NC_086229.1, read as the reverse complement.
TATGTTCCAAGTATCTTGATGCATTCTCAATCATCCAGGAAAGTAAATGTCAGGATATTTATTCTAAAACACTTCTTCAGTTGAGAATCAGAGAGGAGAAACAGAGTTTTACTTGTATACAAGGGCAGCACAGAGCAGGGCTCTGTGACACGCGCTCTGAGACTGCCCTGGTCTTTATTTATACATCAGTGGGTGTTTGTTCCTTGCATTGGAATGTGGATGTTTAGGTGTGTGTGTGTCCCCGAGTGTGACCCCATAAACGACTTCCCTAAACCTGCTGGTCTGGAAAATCCAACAGTTCATCTATATGTAAAAAAGGCACTTAGGCTAAAACTGACATAGCTACGTTTATCCTACCGTAAAACAATAAAACAAGGTACGACCTCTCCAATGCTCCAAGAATGTGGGGGGTGAATACCAGAACACTCTGGAATCACACAAAGCCTACTAAAGATCACACATCCTATCACTACACAATCGATTATACACCTCTAAACATATATGGAAACTTATATCATTAAAAGATTATACTAACTACTTAGTACAATTTTCCATTGACAGTAAATCTCCAAAAGTTGATTCTATTCATCTGGACGCTACGTCCAGATGAATAGAATCAACTTTTGGAGATATGTTCCAAGTATTTAATTCATTAACAACTCCAATCTGGGAAGTTAATTATATTATTGTTTTGTAATTTATCAGGGTTCTTCCAGATAGGTGAACGTTTGCATGGGATTAATGAAGACTCATCATTTTTAGAAACTCCCACCATGCTGTCAGGAAGGAGCTGATATTGATGCCATTTGATGTTTGAGCTGATAAATGATAGTTCCAAAATCTCTCTGTTATTGTTAGAGCCTGTTCTACGTCTAGCCAGGGCTCATCTGAAAGAGTATGTTTTAACCATCCTAAGCCTGTTGGCTAAGAAGTTAGGCAGATCTAGTCCTTCTTTTTCCTCGGTCCTTTGTAGCTTTTTTAAGATAACACGCAGGGGTTTATATTTCCAGACTGCAGTGGTGTAGAAGAGGAATTATGAAACGAGCAATCAATCAGAAGAAGTATAGACATATATATGGTTATGTCTATACATAAGTATAGACATTACCAGTTTACTGAATGATCTGAAAATCTTGAAAGAAAAGTTTATTAATATAATTACCTCAGAGAGAGTGGTTTGTGAGTTTTGGAGAAAAAGTAAACATCATCCTCATAAAGAGTGTTTTATGTTCCACATTCTTGCATCTTATGCCCTCAATCACTATAGTCTGTCTAATTCCTGCTGGAGTTCACCTGTTGTCAGCGGTGAATCCAGCGTTGTTGATTGACTGTCTTATTAACAATTTCATTTGTTTCACATATTTTGTTCAGTATTTCCTGTTCCTGGTGGGACACGTAGGCTTCTTCGAAGGAGTTGATGTTTTTTTCTAATCCTTGAATATTTTGTTTTGTTTTTTCTTTTTAAAATGAAATGAAATTATTTTAACTCATCACAGCTTTCCCTGCTTCCCAGAGAACAGATGTTGATGTTCCAGGCAGATTTTTATAGTGTAGATCAGGGGTGTCAAACTCATTTTGGTTCATGGGGCCACATACAGCCTTATTAGATGTCAAGTGGGCCAAAGCAGTACAATCATAACATAATTACCTATTAATATTAATAATTTTAATAAGTCCATGTTTTTTTCACTTTTTTTCATGCAAAGAAATACAATTCCATTAGAAAATCTTCATATTTAATCAGATATCCCTTTTCAAAACATATAACAACTTTCGCTTTCTTAATTCAAGTGTTGCACAAATACAAACAACTGACAACACAGTATTGCACTTTAACATTTATGGCATTGCACGAACAATAGGATGCCACCAAACCAAACTAATTTGTAGTAAAGCTGTTGACTTACATTAAATTTAATATTTTTGAACTTTTTCTACAGCAAGAATTCATTTTCACAGAATTGTTTTCTTTAAGTGTAATTGGCGTCTGAAGCAACATTTCAGATTCTAATCTGCAGTGATGTTAATATAACCAGGGAGTGATGCAGGGTCACGATAGAGCTGTCCGTCCACGTAGAGCCCTTATTAATGAAGACTTAGGAACAGGACATTGTGTTGCTCCAGGATCTCTTTAGGGAAATGGTGGTTTATGCTGAAGACCAAGTTGATGCAACTCTTCACTGGTTTTTCTATTTGAAATGTCCGAATTTGGCCACAACAGGATGCTGTCACCCGGCACCCTCTTAGGTCTGAGATGGTGGATGATGAACTCGATCGCAGCTTTTCATTAGTTGCTTCTGCATCCTCTTCAGCAGAACCTGAGATACCAGAAAACAGAGTTTTCTCTCATACTACAGGCCTGCATTTATTTTCTGTATTAAGATGGGTCACATTCTCAGTTACAGACTTAACTCAGTCCCATAGCAAGGACTTTTTAGTAGCGACCATTTCCACCTTATTCTGGCTGAGTTCCAGAGATTCTCGCAGGGATTTAAATTCCTGGTGTAAAATCTTCAGCAGGGACAACATCGCATCGAAGCTGGACAATCGCCTATCAACTGACTCCAGGATGTCAGTAAAGTCGTTGTATTCTTGGAGAGCATCTAATTTCTCCTCCCTGTGCTCCAGGCTGATGGAGATGATTATACAAATTTGGCTTATTATTTGTCAATTGATTGTATACTATAACTGAAGCTTTGCGAGCTAACATTTAGGGGTTTTTTTTCCTTGTCAACTCTCCAGCATCTAATGTGACCTACGGCATTTTCCGTCACTTCCCTCTCCTTACCTGGGTGAGGTAAGGAGAGGGAAGTGACTCATTACTTCCACAATAGAAGGATCTCAATTTCATTGTAATCAGACAAAGTCAATCAAATGCAAACAACCACAACTGAAATATCAGAAACATTTCATATATGGAGTTGAACATGAATCATTGTTTCAACAATATATTTATTGTTGTCACAAAGAATCAAGAGGGCAACAACAAACTGCTGCTCCCATTAAACACATGTCCGTCCATATCCCAGCAAACTAAATCGTCTCCATGTATTTCTTTAACTTCAGGAGCATTTTGAAAATGAATCTGACTGGATGCTGTCTTGTCTGACTAAAGCTAACAAACCAGAGGAAGGTGGAATCAACCATTACAAACTCCTGCATTATCAGCCATGATGGACAAGTTGTTTGTGGTGTTTACACTTATTTGTGAAATATTGTTTAGTTATAACATTATTTATATTTTATTTTTAAGCTGGGCTAACCTGGGGCTCTGTGCATCTTTCGCTCTTCTCCTACAAACTCAGACTCTTCTCCTGCAAACCTCAGGTGGGCTTTGTTTCAATCTGGTAAAAGAATATTTGAATGTTTTGAATCTCTGTGTTTTGTGACATTTTTCTGTAGTGAAGATATGTGAAACTTTTTGAGTCAACTATAAAAAAAAGTTTGAGGCAAAATCGCACTTGACTTTAGATGAGGTCACAAAAAATACTTAATAACTTGTAAGTGTCGCAAACAATGAATTACAAAATTATATTTTAAAATAAGCATTTATAAAACATTTATTAACACACAAACATGGCGATAGATGTGCATCTAAATACTTTATCACTTATTTAAAAATGATACAATGAACATGTTATATGGGGCTTTATTAATCAAGAATAAACATTTAGAAATGAACAGTAAGGAGAAGTAATGCTTTATAAATGTTGAAATAAGAACTTAATAATAGTTTACTGAAGCTTAATAGTTCACACATCAAATAGAAACATGAATCACTTGTAATGATTAGAAACTTGATAGAATTTCAAATCTAGTTTGGGGAGTCATTCAGTGAGAAACAGTGAAATGATTTTCCATGTGAAAAGGTGGACAGCAGAAACAGAAAGAAACAGTGAGAACTAAAAGAGAAACAAAGAGCTTTGGAACAACGAGGCAGCAGGAGGACAGCTGCAGTTTAACAGCTTCAATTCACTGACAGGAGGCTAAGGAGCACGGAAAGAAAAAAAAGCATCTGGACTTCTTTGAGTTGCTTGAAGACGTTTCACCTCTCATCCAAGAAGCTTCTTCAGTTCTAAGGCCAAATGGTGGAGAGTCCCAGATTAAAACCCAGTGGGAGTTTCCCCCCCCAAAGGGGGACAAAGGACCCCTGATGATCCTCTACCTAATCACATGAGCCAAGGTGTGAAAGTGGGTGTGGGTCCTAATCAGCCAGAGTTTCGGGGCGAGCTAATTGTGAAACCTGGCCCCACCCTATCATGTGATTTCCTGAGGTCAGATGGCCCAGGATGTGAGTGGGCATTAAGGCGTCTGGGAAGGGATCTCAAAACTGGATTATAGATGGCAGACAGTTGGTGTCGTAAACCACCGCCTCTGTTCAAAGATGGTCGCTCACAGTGGATGTAAATGGCTTCTTTCACTCCTCTTTCAAACCATCTGTCCTCTCTGTCCAAAATGTGAACGTTGGCATCCTCGAAAGAGTGACCTTTATCCTTTAGATGCAGATGGACTGCTGAGTCTTGTCCTGTGGAGGTGGCTCTTCTATGTTGTGCCATGCACTTGTGAAGTGGCTGTTTGGTCTCTCCGATGTAGAGGTCTGGGCATTCCTCGCTGCACTGTACAGCATATACCACATTGTTCAGTTTGTGTTTAGGAGTTTTGTCTTTCGGGTGAACCAGTTTCTGTCTGAGTGTGTTGCTGGGTCTGAAGTACACTGGGATGTCGTGCTTGGAGAAAACTCTCCTGAGTTTCTCTGATACACCGGCTACATAGGGGATGACAATGTTATTGTGTCTGTCGCTCTTATCCTCCCTCGCTGGTGTCTGATCTTCTTTTCTGTGCATCTTTGCTGACTTTATAAACGCCCAATTAGGATAACCACATGTTTTAAGTGCTTCCATTACATGTGTGTGTTCCTTCTTTTTCCCTTCAGGCTTAGAGGGAACATGTTCTGCTCGGTGGTGTAGGGTCCTGATTACTCCAAGTTTATGTTCCAGAGGGTGATGGGAGTCAAAGAGGAGGTACTGGTCTGTGTGTGTGGGCTTCCAGTAAACTTCAGTGTTGAGGTTGCCATTCTCTTCAATGTGCCTGGCGCAGTCCAGGAAAGGCAAACAGTTATCCTTTGTGTCTTCCCTGGTGAACTTGATGTTTTTATCCACAGCGTTAATGTGGGCAGTGAAGGATTCCACTTCTTGTCTTTTGATTTTGACCCAGGTGTCATCTACATATCTGTACCAGTGGCTGGGTACTCTCCCTTTAAAAGAGCCAAGAGCCTTTCTTTCCACTTCCTCCATGTAAAGGTTGGCTACAATAGGTGACGCGGGGGAGCCCATGGCACAGCCATGTTTCTGTCTGTAGAAACGCTTGTTGTATTTGAAATATGTAGTGGTGAGGCAGAGGTCTAACAGTGACAGGGAACAACATTAGAAATATAATCATCCTCAACTCATCTGCCCCACTCACACTGAACCTTCAATGGCAACACTTTAGCTTTATCGTAAGTGTTAATGTATGGAAACATCCTGTGAGTGAAAGTGTGTGTGAAGGTGTGTATGTGTGTGTTAGTATCAGGATCAGAGAACGTCAGCTGTCCTCTGTTCCAGTCCAGATTCACTCTGATCCTCTGGAGCTTCTTCTGTACTGAGAGATCAGTGAGAGCTGATGGTGAAAGTGTGTAGTATTTACTTGAACTGCACCCTATTCTCCATAATCCAGATTGTATGACTCCCTTCCTCTGCCCAGACTCTGCAAATACACCTAGTGCCCACTGTATACTGTCTCCAACTTCGACATCCCAGCTGTGAGTCCCTGAGTTAAAGCCCTCAGAGCCCAGGACTGAGCAGGAATGATCAAACCTCTCTGGATTATCAGGAAGCTGCTGCCTCTCTCCTCCTCGTCTCACACTGGTCAGATCTTCAGACAGGATGAGGTTTGGATGAGCAGTGTTTGGGTCCAGAATGAGAGGAGTGTAGGAGACCACGTCCTTCATGTTGTTCCAGATGTTGAAGGTCAGGTTGCCCAGGTGTTTGGCCTGGTCTATCAGAGCTCCTGAGGGCAGCTGTGGATCATCCAGCAGGGGGCAGCGCTGGACTCTTTCCACTGCAGCCTTGTAGTTGTGCAGGAATGAGACGTCTTCAGCTCTCAGCTCCTCCTCTGTGGCTCTGACTGTGTCTGAAAGAGCTGCTATCTCTCTGCTTAGAGCCTCCATCTTCTCCTTCATCATCCCACTCTTCTGCTCCTCTTCCTCCCTCAGTGCAGCCAGCCTGGCCTCCTCTTCCTCTGCTAGAAACTGGTGAAGCTTCTTAAACTGCTCCTTAATCTGCCTCTCTGTGTGTCGGGCCTGGACCTTAATGTGTTCTGCTGTTTGATCAAACTTCACTTGAAATTCTTCACAAACCTTTAACTTCTTCTTTAAGGGCTCCAGAGTTTCCTGAAGTTCCTTCTTGTGTTGTTGTGCAGCTTCATCGATGGGTCTGAATCTGTGATTGGTGTGTTTTTCTGAGTCTCTGCAGACGACACACACTGGCTGCTGATGGTCCAGACAGAAGAGTTTGAGTTTCTCAGAGTGCAGACTGCAGAGAGTCTCTGAAGCTCTCTCCAGTAAGAACGACTCACACAAGTTCTTTAAAGCTCGGTTTAAAGGTGGATGCTTCTTTGAAGATATTTCCTTACAAACTGGACACTCACGTTCCCCTTTCTCTCTCCACGATCTCTTCAGACAGTCTTTACAGAAGCTGTGGCTACATGACAGAAGAACAGGATCTCTGAAGACCTCCTGACAGACCGGACAGCAGAGATCCTCCTCTGATCTGGAAGCCATTGAGTCTGTGAGTGAAGCTGAAAACAGCAGACAGGAAGTACAGTCAGTCCTGGCTCCCCTCCCTCCTCTACTACCTTCACTGAAACTTCCTTTGAGTCGTGTTTTTGCTCAAACTCACATTCAGTGTGTGGAGCGTCAGCAGCTTGAAGCAGCAGTGTTGGAGTTTTCCACTTTTCTCTCCTGTAGCAGGACTCACTCAGAGGAAGCTGCTAGTTTGGTCTGAACTCAGTCTGATCGTCTGTGCGTCTCTCTTTACTGAGGACGAAGACCGGACAGTTTCCTGGTTTGTTGCGTTTTAATCACGTGGGGGGGCGGAGCTTCATTCAACGTCCTCTTATAAATGTGTGAGTGTGACAGCAGAGCGCAGACTTTCACCGCAGGTCAAAAGTGAAACATTTTGTGAAGCTCAGAAAATAAAGTGTGACTCAGTGTTGCAGCTGTTTGGCAGTTTTTCTTTCAAACTTTCTTATTATTATTAGAAGAGCTCGCCCCGCCCGCAGACTGTGGACCAATAGGAGAGCTGGCCCACTGTAGACTACCAATCGTCTGTCGACGGAAGTTGCGTCACCAGAAAACAACGGCACCATCGCTAAGGAAAGTCGCTTTTCTTGTATCTTTACAGTAAGTTATCGACTTTAAGGTATTTGCATCTGGATTTAGCTGAAATGACACGAGGATGAAAAGCTCATTTTTTACTTCATGGCCAATATCTAATATATTACTCCCATTTCTACTCTTTTCAGTGGCGACATCAGCAATTCGCGTTGTTAATCCAGATGCCCGTGCACACCGTCACTCGGCCCTACTTAAGACAACCAAAGAGGCTCGTTAGTACCGGGTGAGAAGTTTGGTCTTCCCCAAACCTCCATTGGAGCTGCTCAGCCAAATCACTGCATTGACTCACGCAGAGAAGCTTCTCCGAGCAGAGGGTATCCACGCACCTTCACGTCAGCAGTGTCTGGGAGAGCTGGTGGTGCCATTAGGACAATATGAAAAGGCACCGCTGCGATGGCTCGTTACAAACGATGTGGGATATATGAAGTAGTAAGTGTATCATATATTTAATATCATACTAGGCAGGATTACTAAATCATTAATACACATTTACCTGCGAATAACTATTGTCAGCATATGTTGTAAACTTTCTTTAAGTGTGTAACATTCACGATAATATTGCTGACGGTATGCATGATTCCAGCATAATTGACAGGCGCAGAACAGAGCTGACAAATCCACAAAGAAAGGGAGAGATGGGGAACCACCTTTTTCTACAAAGTAATCGTAATTACAAAACTACTTGTTCATCCCATTTATAGATGTACTAAAGTCCCAACACTCCTCGTCTGCAAGTTAACTTCTGGAGTGAAGTCTGACAAGTCTTTTTGTGGCACTCTGTTGGAGTGTGAAAGTGCTCCTTGAAGTATCCTCAAGCTGATAAGTGTGAATGTGAGCTAGGGCTGCACGATTTTGCATAAAATGAGAATCACGCTTTTTTTGCTTCGAATTGAGATCACGATTCTCTCACGATTTTCTTTTCCAATATAAATATTTATTGCACTTATTAACTGCACATCAACTTCGTAACAGTTGAAACTGAACATAAAAACAATAAATGCCTCACATTTTGATTTTTCCGCAAAATGTTGTACTGCTTGAAATTCCGTCTCCACAGTTGCTCGACACTACATGTATAGAGCAGGTAGTGCAACAATAGAAAAATAGTTGCGGGACGGCATTGTGTAGCGTTTGTCTAGGGCAGGGGTCAGCAACCTTTAACACCCAAAGAGCCATTTGGATGCGATTTCCACGCAAAAGAAATCTCTGGGAGCCACAAATACTTTTTGACATCTTAAATGAACATAACACTGTATATATTGGGTTTTTTTACCTTTATGCTTTGTGTGAACAACTAAGGTGTGTTGCTTAAATGCATGAAGTGCAACAGAGAAAATTACATTTTATTTATGTAATTAACACATTTTGAACTTTGCAAAATTCCGCCTAAGTATGTATTTTACCTGGTTAATGTGTGAGGCGTGGACTGCAGCACCGCTGCAGGGTAGGCGGACGCACCTTAGCGGTATCCGCAATACACGCCTCGCCACCTATACTGTTGTGTTGGTGTGTGTCGGGTTGCGAGCTTTAACACTGGCTGTATGCGTAAAGCAACCGTGTGTGAAAAGTGGTCAATAAAAAGATGCTGAAAAGCGTGTTCATGGAAACATAGTCGGGTCTGCCATGATATCTTTACAATGGGACTTCCGCTCCTGAACCTCTGCGCACAGCGTCTGCTGTACGATCGGGGCTGTATGAAGTCACTTTCATCTTTACGCACGACTGTAAGCTGTCGTCTGTGAGGCGTGAACGTGTTTGTTTTTGGAGAACAGCTGCTAACATAATGTGGATCCGAAGATCCATAATTGGCCTACCTGGGGTTGAAAGTCTTGCACGGCGTTTCGGCGGGTATATCGGCTAAGTGTGACGCTTATTTTGATCGATCAAAAACTAATACAATATAATTTTATATTTATATTTCAATATCACAATAATCTTCCAATTTAGAACTACGAGTTAAAAAAAGAACTAACATAAATAAAATAGACTTTAGCTAATTACTTACAAAAAATTATTTATTTCACCAAATCACGCAGAGCCGTAGAAGGACTACAAATCCGCATGCGGCTCCGGAGCCGCAGGTTGCCAACCCCTGGTCTAGGGTGTTGATCATTTTCCTAAATCCCTTGTTTTGCACAGTGTTGATTGGAGCCATATCTTTGGTCAGGTGATAAGTAATAACCTCCGTAATTTCTTTGTGCCTGCAGGAGTTCGACGTGTATAGGGAAGCGCTGTATAAGGTTCCCGTTATTGATGTTTGGGTGGTTGACGGATTTTCTCCTGTCACTTTCTCGTCATCCCTGACGTGTTCTCCGTTGTTTTTTCCTGCCAATTTGAGCATCACACGGCACAGCTTCTGTATCACGTGGTATAAGGCTCCGCCCTTGTCATTTGTTGAGCAGGAAGAGTGAGCGCTTGTTTTCAGGCAGATTACGTCCCGGATCAAAATGCGGTACAATCATCGTGGTCTTTCTTTCTTTCTTTTTAAATTGTTGTCATTTGGAAATGAGATTGCACATAAGTATGAATCGAGATCGCGATTTTCTAACGATTAATCGTGCAGCCCTAGTGTGAGCTATGTTCCCTGCCATCTTGACTAGCAAGTGAGTAAAAAGCTTTAAGGTTTTTTTTATTTTTCAATCCCTCACTCAATTTAACATCAAGATCTTAATGGTGACAGTCTTTGCAGGCGTGGTGTGGTTGCACGCCTTCTGAGAGACAGAACCGGCAGATAAAGAGAATCACAGGAATCACACTTTGTGCTAACCTGTGAGGAGTCCTTTGACAAGCTGGAACCAATGTGATGTGGAGTCATTGAGAGGTTTCACTTGGCCAATCAGCCTGTTCCCAATATTTTGGATGTTTGTTGTAATGCAAAGGGACCATCAGTAGTAGAGGCCTTGTTTCAGCCTTGGGTGGACTGTGGGATGGTTGTGTGTCTGGACATCTTTCACTGGATCCCCTGGTTTGACGCAGCCATCTGTACAGAGTCTCATGCAAAGTACTCTGCATTTAAGTCTGCACTAGCTGGGGCGCTGCTGCCTTAAAACGGTGAAGACCTCGAGCTGCTTATAAGGGTCGCCAGAGCAAAGGACCCAGTAACAATGCAGTCTGTGTCTGAAGTTGTCTGCCTCTACATTTCCAGGGAACAGTTAAAACAGCATGTGCGGAGGGTCACACTGACACCTGAGGAAACATTTCGGATCATCCATTTGGTTATTGAGGAGCTGAAAGTTCCAGCTGGGCTGGATGAGGGTGGAGTGAGTCTCTTTAAAACACCTGGTAGGAAAGTCCTCAATCCAGAAGGTTATTAAAACATGAATTTAAATTGTGACAAAATGAAGATCACACAAAGTTTCTCTGTCTGTTTATTTCCAGGGTTCCCTGTTGAGATGTGGGCAGCACAGCAGTGACACCTGGAGTGCATTCAGGACCCAGCAGACATGAGCATGTACAGGGTGGCTACCACAAGAAAAAACAACGTGGATGTTCCCGATTAAAAATGTCTGCATGGAAGCAACAGCCTGGAAGGTTTTCATGAATTACTTCCTAACATGATTCCAGGTATACGGCTGTAATTTGTATACTTGTGACAAATTACACTTGTAGTCATATCATCGTCATTTCCTTTATTATTGTTGTATTCAGGTCCTCACTGATAAGTGGCATTGCAAGGTGGAACTCTGACAGGAGCTCAGATGCTGTATTTGGTGGTAAATGATTTACTCTGCAGCACTGATCAATCGCCTCAACACTCGCTGTCAGCAGCTGTTTGGACAAACCTGTAGAAGTAAACATCTGTGGCCCAGCTGATCTCATATCCACTGAATTATTCAGACTGCAGTGCTTGTTCAGCCAGAGCGAAGGAGACTCTCACCAATGATAACCTCCACAGTTCACCCTCCAGCCTGTGTGAGTAGCTAGGTTTACTTTTCACATTAGGGACAAAGTTTCTTTAAACATTAAAGCAAGGATTAAAAGATGCATTGCTTGTCTGAAAACAAAGTTTGACCTTAGAACAACAAAGTTTATATATTTACCGACCAAGTTTGTATGGGATTCATTTTACAGGAAGATGCCTGCAGTACAAAAGCCATCCTGGATTTGAAAAGCTGGACATGTTCTGCTCTGTGTTAGTGGAGATTAGCCTGATAGAGGACAAATTATCACTTACCGCTGAGCAGAGGAACAAGGTCCTTCAGTGTGGGGGGGCATGACAAGCAGCCACAATAGTTTAACCAGCTGTACAAGACCCACAGGGACAACACCCTCTACAGCCACACTGACAGGGATGACCTCGTTGATGCTGCTCTTATACAGAGAGTAAAGATGGCCAAGGGCTAGGGACCCGCACAACGTCACATCAGCACTCGGAGCAACAGTTAAACTAAACACTCTTAAACTTTTGTGGTTGCACTCACCTCAAGGTACTCACAACAGTCCAGAGAAACTCTCTATTTTAAAGGCCTTTGAGCGAATCCAGCATCGTGTTCTGGTGGAAGATGCGGTTCTTTGTAAAGCAGGCATCTCCCTCAAATGAACATCAAGACTGTGCGAGACTTCGTCCATCAGCAAGAAACTATCCTCAATCTGCATGCAACAAAACATTTGTGTTTTCCTGCTTGGAATTGCATACATAGAATTCAGTGCATGAATACGTTCCTGAATCCTTTATCATCTACAGCTAAAAATGGTTGGAAATCAAGTGCAATCATTTGGGACGGGTCTTTATCAATTGAGTTCTGTCTTGCTGGGGTCACAGACCTCTGCAAAAACTGTGTGATAGAGCTCTGGATTGGTTTAGATGGTTGTGGTGGTATACTGCATGATGCTGTAGATCAGGGGTAGCCAACCAGTCAGAGACCAATGAGACTCTACACTCTGCCTTTGTATTGTCAATAAAATTGAAGTGGTTTCAGATTTTGCTTCTTTTCTTTGTGTCACTTATTATCTTTACTATACCTTTCCAATGTGTTGATGTTGTCTCTTGTTGTTGCCCCTGGCTCACTCGCTCTCTCTGTCACTCTCCTGGTCTGTGTCTGTACTGCATTGAATGTAATTACCGCCCCTCGTGTTTTTTCTGATTAATGACTTCATTTAATTTTAGTTTTGATTTTTGTATTTTGTCCAGTACTTCCTGTTCCTGGTGGGACACCTAGGCTTCTTCGAAGGATTTGATGGGTTTTTTCCAATTCTAGAATATTTTTGTTTTCTTTTTACTTTAAAAAAACGAAATAATTTTACCTCATCACAGCTTTCCCTGCTTCCCAGAGGACAGATGTTGATGTTCCAGGCAGGTTATTACAGTGTAAATCAGGGGTGTCAAACTCATTTTGGTGCACGGGGCAACATACAGCCTAATTAGATGTAAAATGGGCCAAAGCAGTGCAATTATGGCATAATTACCCATAAATAATGATAATACATTTATGTTTTTTCACTTTTTTCATACAAAGTACAAGTGTATTAGAAAATCTTCATATTTAATCAAATATCCTTTTAGTGAAGCTGTGAATATTGAATATTTTTTAACTTTTTCTACAGCAAGAATTCATTTTCACAGAACTGTTTTCTTCAAGTGTAGTTGCCGTCTGAAGCAACATCTCAGATTCTTATCTGCAGTGACGTTAATATAACCATGAAGCATTGTTTTCAAATATATTTATTGTTGTTGTCAAGAGATGTATTCTAAAGCACTTCTTCAGCTGAGAATCAGAGAGGAGAAACACAGTTTTACTTGCAGCAAGGGGAGCTCTCAGAGCGCTCGCATGGAAGCGAGATCTCCAAGAGTCCGCTCTCTCATTGTCCTGCTCTTTGTTATATACACCAGTGGGTGCGTTTGTTCATTACATTGGAATGTGATGTTTAGGTGTGAGGTCAAAGTGTGACCCCGTGAAGACTGCCCTAAATCTGCTGGTCTGGAAAATCCAACAGTTCATTTAAATAAAAAGGCACTTAGACTAAACCTGACATAGCTACGTTTATCCTACCATAAAATTGGAAAGGAAGGTATGACCTCTCCATTTCCACAGGATGTGGGTATGAATGCCAGTGCTCTCTTGAGTGCACACAAACTTGTTACAGACCTCCTAGGATGAGACATTCTTTCAACATGCCATTAACTATTAGTAGTAAACTTATATTATTAAAAGATTATACTGACTATTAAGTACAATTTTATATTGACATTTGTCACAAAGAATCAAGAGGGCAACAACAAACTGCTGCTCTCATTAAACACATGTCCGTCCATATCCCAGCAAACTAAATCGTCTCCATGTATTTCTTTTACTTCAGGAGCATGAACCTGACTGGATGCTGTCTTGTCTGACTAAAGCTAACAAACTACAAACCAGAGGAAGGTGGAATCAACCATTACAAACTCCTGCATTATCAGCCATGATGGACAAGTTGTTTGTGGTGTTTACACTTATTTGTGAAATATTGTTTTGTTATAACTAGAGATGGACCGATCCGATATTAGGTATCGGTATCGGTCCGATACTGACGTAAATTGCTGGATCGGATATCGGTGAGAAATAAAAAATGTAATCCGATCCATTAAATATCAAAAAAGCACCTCACAAAACTTGCGACATGGCGTAACTCGGCTCATAACGTAGCACGTCGGATAGAGCGGCTGTGTGTATTTGTAGCCTCGCTAGCAAACCAGCATTTCATCTCCGAGGAAGTTATCCCAGAGAGAAGTAAAGCAAGTGTGTAAGTTCATCTCTGAATGTTTGTAAAGCCTACCTCCGTTAAGCTTAACAACTGATATATGGAGCGACTGCCTCTTCTCTCTCCCTCCCTCTCCTGCTGCTACTTCATGAAACAGCTTAATGATCAGCTGATCGGCTTTTCTGTTGCGAGTCCGTCTCTCTTCTTTGTTTTTGGCCCACTTTGCACCAGAAAGAGGAAACCAGCGGCTGAACAACAGCAGCACGTTTAACCTTGATAAGCTGTTGTTAGAATTTATTTAATATTACTTTCTACACCAGGATCCTTTTCTACGTAGCTGACGGCTGGTAACTGTGCAGGGGCGGATCTAGCAAAGTTTAGCCAGGGGGGCCGATAGGGCATTAACAGGGAAAGGGGGGGCACAAAGACATACTTTTCTTTCTTATTCTCATTTAAAATGTCTAGTTTTTAATTAATAATTATCTGAATCTTACACCCAAAGTTTTAATCTGATGTAAAATGTACAGAAGTCCATTACTGTATATAGTAACTGTTAAATGTCTAATATACCCCAGTAAGCTATAGTACTTTTTCCTTTGGGAAGATACCATCTGTGCAGTCTGCAATTCTGTAGAAGAAAGATGTTGAATCTATTTAATTATTCTTGAAAAATAATTTATTTCTGTGCATTTTTTTTTCACACTGCATCAAATTAAAGTTGATTACGTTGATTAAGCATCATGAGGTGGAGGGTGGGGGGGGGGTTCCCTTTTTTTTTTTTGCTGGGAGTTTGCAACCCTATTAGTTAGGTTGCTTAATATTTCTGCTAAGTACTCTTTAAAATACCAGAATAGGAAGGATGGAGTAGGTTTAAGTTTATTAGATTGATCAGTATTGCTGAACTATGAAATATTTTGGGTGCAGTGTATTTTTTACATACAGGTATAACAGAATAGCTTTAGTGTTGTTGTTTATTTAAACTTGAGTATGAACTTATACAAAATGCAGCAAGATATTAAAAACAGTTTTATTGATTAAAAAACACACTATATCGGATTAATATCGGTATCGGCAGATATCCAAATGTATGATATCGGTATCGGTATCGGACATAAAAAAGTGGTATCGTGCCATCTCTAGTTATAACATTATTTATATTTTATTTTTAAGCTGGGCTATCCTGGGGCTCAGTGCATCTTTCGCTCTTAAACTCCTCCTACAAACTCAGACTCTTCTCCTGCAAACCTCAGGTGCGCTGGTAAAAAAAAAATATTTGAATGTTTTGCATCTCTTTGTGTTTTGTGACATTTTCCTGTTGTGTAGATATGTGGGCCTTTTTTGAGTCAACTATAAAAACAGTTTAAGGCAAAATTGCACTTCACTTTAGATGAGGTCACAAAAAATACTTAATAACTTGTAAGTGTCGCAAACAATGAATTACAAAATTATATTGTAAAAAAAAGGTCCGTATATATATATATATATAAATGTAGACAGACAGACAGATGTGCATCTTAATACTTTATCACTCACTTAAAAATTATACAATGAACATGTTATATGTCAAGAATAAACATTTAGAAATGAACAGTAAGGAGAAGTAATGCTTTGTAAATGTTGAAATAAGAACTTAATAATAGCGTAATAAAGCTTAATAGTTCACACATCAAATAGAAACATGAATCACTTGTAATAATTAGAAACTTGATAGAATTTCAAATCTAGTTTGGGGAGTCATTCAGTGAGAAACAGTGAAATGATTTTCCATGTGAAAAGGTGGACAGCAGAAACAGAAAGAAACAGTGAGAACTAAAAGAGAAACAAAGAGCTTTGGAACAACGAGGCAGCAGGAGGACAGCTGCAGTTTAACAGCTTCAATTCACTGACAGGAAACAACATTAGAAACATCATCATCCTCAACTTATCTGCTCCACTGACACTGACACCTTCAACGGACACACCTTCACTTTACCACCAGTGCTGATATATGGAAACATCCTGTGAGTGAAAGTGTGTGTGAAGGTGTGTATGTGTGTGTTAGTATCAGGATCAGAGAACGACAGCTTTCCTCTGGTCCAGTCCAGATTCACTCTGATCCTCTGGAGCTTCTTCTGGATTGAGAGAGCAGTGAATCCAGTTAATGGTGAAAATGCTGAGTATTTACCTCTATAAAACCCGATTCTCCATAATCCAGATTGTATGTCTCCCTTCCTCTGCACAGACTGTGCCAACACACCCACTAACCACACTATACTGTCTCCAACTTCAACATCCCAGCTGTGAGTCCCTGAGTTGAAGCCCTCAGAGCCCAGGACTGAGCAGAAATGATCAAACCTCTCTGGATTATCAGGAAGCTGCTGCCTCTCTCCTCCTCCTCTCACACTGGTCAGATCTTCAGACAGGATGAGGTTTGGATCAGCAGTGTTTGGGTCCAGGATGAGAGGAGTGTAGGAGACCATGTCCTTCATGTTGTTCCAGATGTTGAAGGTCAGGTTGCCCAGGTGTTTGGCCTGGTCTATCAGAGCTCCTGAGGGCAGCTGTGGATCATCCAGCAGGGGGCAGCGCTGGACTCTTTCCACTGCAGCCTTGTAGTTGTGCAGGAATGAGACGTCTTCAGCTCTCAGCTCCTCCTCTGTGGCTCTGACTGTGTCTGAAAGAGCTGCTATCTCTCTGCTCAGAGCCTCCATCTTCTCCTTCATCATCCCACTCTTCTGCTCCTCTTCCTCCCTCAGTGCAGCCAGCCTGGCCTCCTCTTCCTCTGCTAGAAACTGGTGAAGCTTCTTAAACTGCTCCTTAATCTGCCTCTCTGTGTGTCGGGCCTGGACCTTAATGTGTTCTGCTGTTTGACCAAACTTCACTTGAACTTCTTTAAAATCCTTTAACTTCTTCTTTAAGGGCTCCAGAGTTTCCTGAAGTTTCCTCTTGTGCTGTTCTGCAGCTTCATCGATGGGTCTGAATCTGTGATTGGTGTGATTTTCTGAGTCTCTGCAGACGACACACACTGGCTGCTGATGGTCCAGACAGAAGAGTTTGAGTTTCTCAGAGTGCAGACTGCAGAGAGTCTCTGAAGCTCTCTCCTGTAAGAACGACTCACACAAGTTCTTTAAAGCTCGGTTTAAAGGTGGATCATAAACTGATATTTTCTTACAAACTGGACACTCACGTTCCCTTTTTATTCTCCACCATCTCTTCAGACAGTCTTTACAGAAGCTGTGGCTACATGACAGAAGAACAGGATCTCTGAAGACCTCCCGACAGACCGGACAGCAGAGATCCTCCTCTGATCTGGAAGCCATTGAGTCTGTGAGTGAAGCTGAAAACAGGAGACAAGAAGTACAGTCAGTCCTGGCTCCCCTCCCTCCTCTACGACCTTCACTGAAACTTCCTTTGAGTCGTGTTTTTGCTCAAACTCACATTCAGTGTGTGGAGCGTCAGCAGCTTGAAGCAGCAGTGTTGGAGTTTCCACTTTTCTCTCCTGTAGCTGGACTCACTCAGAGGAAGCTGCTAGTTTGGTCTGAACTCCGTCTGATAAGGTTTGTTGCGTTTTAAACACGTGGGGGGGCGGAGCTTCATTCAACGTCCTCTTATAAATGTGTGAGTGTGACAGCAGAGCGCAGACTGTCACCGCAGGTCAAAAGTGAAACATTTTATGAAGCTCAGAAAATAAAGTGTGACTCAGTGTTGCAGCTGTTTGGCAGTTTTTCTTTCAAACTTTCTTCTGATTATTAGAAGAGCTCGCCCCGCCCGCAGACTGTGGACCAATAGGAGAGCTGGCCGGCTGTAAACTACCAATCGTCTGTCGACGGAAGTTGCGTCACCAGAAAACAACAACGGCACCTCCGCTATGTTGGGAACAAGGGCATCGATTTGGCATGGACGGAGCCAATAATTTGATCGCTTCTTGTAAAAAAAAAAATACAAAGAAAGATCTGTGAGCGTCTCAGTCACCCAGCGGTGCACAAAGAGTTAAATTACGTTCTCTACTAGAGTCCGACCTCATGTGACAAATATGGCCAATGTGATTGGCTGAGCCTTTCAGGTGGCTCTGTTTGGTTTCAGCAGCGGCAAACCTGCGCTGCGAGGAGGACGGTAGCAAAGAGGAAGAACGTGCATATAAGAAAGTATTTTTCAAAGAAACCTGTAAGTCACTTAAAGCCAAGCTCACTCATAAAATATGTCCGCCATAATAACGTTACAGGCTATGCTAGGCTTTGGCCCACATCAGTCTAAAATTGTATGTAACCATGAATAAAGTGTTTTGGACACTAACTGCACAACAAGCAGCACTATTAGTTCTCCCAGTCTCAGAGCAACATTTCTACTTTTGATTGAAAATGTCAGAAAAAATGGCAGCCTCGAGCAAGCCAGGATATTAGTTTACAGAGGCTGTTAAAATTATACGTCTAACGTTAAAATGTTGGTGACACAATAATTTCATCCTAGTGTCACTGACATATTCATAGGGTTAATTTCTGAGACAAAATATCATGAGGTAGTCATGACTTTGCAAATATTCCACCTTGTAGTGCAGTTTGCACTACAATTGTTAGGCTGCTGATGTAAATTGATTGATTAGTGTAGATTTGACAAAGAATCTGAATTGTCTCACTTTCTATATGGCACGAATCAATGTGCTATTTTATCAATATGTCCTAGTGCAGTCAGAGGGGAAAAGCCAGGGCCAAAGGTGAGGCACATCAAGCACAGAATAATAATTTTCTGGTCATCTTAGATGAGTTTTATGGACAAAAACCACCAGTTCATTTAGTGTTCCCTTAGTGCTAATGTATAAGAGAAGTTGGTGTGCTTTAACTGAAGTAATCGTGTTAAGATAAGATTACCTTTCGTTTTGTCACAGCAGAAAGTGGACAGTGCAAAGTTATATAGCAAAAATTAGAATACAATAAGAATAATATACTGTACACAACTGTACAGAATAGAATAAAATATACATTAAGATAAAAATAGAATACAAATGTTATATACAGCTGAGTAAAAATACAACTTACAACGTCTTATTGCACATGTGTGTGTGTTTGATCAGCTGCAAAAGTCTTTGTTGTGGATTCTGACAGCAGTGGGGAGGAAAGACCTGCGAAATCTCTCCATCCCACATTTAGGTCCTAAAAGTTATATTCTTTTATTGTCTTGACTGTATTTGAAGCTATTTTTATTTTTGTATGA
This sequence comes from Pelmatolapia mariae, assembly GCF_036321145.2. NCBI lineage: Eukaryota > Metazoa > Chordata > Actinopteri > Cichliformes > Cichlidae > Pelmatolapia > Pelmatolapia mariae. The sequence continues at coordinate 17,340,366 of NC_086229.1, read as the reverse complement.
TACCTGATTTATGTGGAATAAAATCAAAGTAAACTAAAGTCTAAAACACTTAGTCAGTCATGTGTTTAATAGTAATTTAACATTATATAATTCACATATAAAACTATGAATTGTAATTTTAAATGGTTTAATAGCATGTAGAATAGCATATGTAGGCAAGTATATTTCTCCTTTTTTTATCAAGAAGCAAAGATGAAAAGGAAAAAAAGAAGAAACGGGGCGGGGTTTGGTGGTTGAAACACCCGTCCCCACCAATGCCAAAACCAAATCTACGCCCTTGGTTTGGAAAGTCGCTTCTCTTTTATCTTTAGAGTAAGTTATCTTTAACTTTAAGGTATTTGGATCTGGATTTAGCTGAAATGACACGAGGATGAAAAGCTCATTTAACCCTTTTACTTCATTGCCAATATCTAATGTATTACTCCCATTTCTACTCTTTTCAGTGGCGACATCAGCAATTCGCGTTGTTAATCCAGATGCCCGTGCACACCGTCACTCGGCCCTACTTAAGACAACCAAAGAGGCTCGTTAGTACCGGGTGAGAAGTTTGGTCTTCTTCAAACCTCCACTGGAGCTGCTCAGCCAAATCACTGCATTGACTCACGCAGAGAAGCTTCTCCGAGCAGAGGGTATCCACGCGCCTTCACGTCAGCAGTGTCTGGGAGAGCTGGTGGTGCCATTAGCACAATATGAAAATGCACCGCTGCGATGGCTCGTTACAAACGATGTGGGACATATGTGAGTGTATCATATATTTAATATCATACTAGGCAGGATTACTAAACCATTAATACACATTTACCTGCGAATGGCTATTGTCAGCATGTGTTGCTCGTTGTAAACTTTCTTTAAGTGTGTAACATTCACGATGATATTGCTGACGGTATGCATGATTCCAGCATACTTGACAGGCGCAGAACAGAGCTGACAAACCCACAAAGAAAGGGAAAGATGAGGAACCACCTTTTTCTACAAAGTAATCGTAATTACAAAACTACTTGTTCATCCCATTTATAGATGTACTGAAGTCCCAACACTCCTCGTCTGCAAGTTAACTTCTGGAGTGAAGTCTGACAAGCGGGGAACTGGGCAGACCTCCGCTTTCCTGTCCAAGGAGTTTGACACCACTGTACAGTCACATCAAAATAATTCTGCTGTGCAGCCCAAACATTTCCAGTCCACAGAGGCTGTTGTATGGTCCAAAAACATGACAGTTTTACTGAGTGAGTCACCTGCATCCCAGGGTCATGATCACACCATACAATTACCTTTTGAGTCATTCACCTGTAAGTGCTATTTATTTGTAATCCAAACAATTTCAGTTAGAGCATTTGTCTGTGTGTGTGTGTTGTTGCTATATGCTCTATGTTATCTGTGTGTGTTTCAGGTGGAGACAGAGGGATGGGTGTGTCTCTGGGAAAATCCTGATATATCTCATCTGCTGGACACTGACAGAGGGCTGTTCACCCCTGTTCAGACATACAAGGACACTACTGATGTGTTAAAGAGGCGACGGGTGATGAAATCAGATCGCATTTGTTTTTACCCACCAGAACGTCCTGAGGTGCTGTGGTCAGTCTACAGCTCTTTTTTTCACAGCCGCATATTTTTTGGCACTCTGTTGGAGTGTAAAAGTGCTCCTAGAAGTATCCTCAAGCTGATGAGTGTGAGTAGGTTCACCTATATAAGTCTGGCTATCGCCACCGTGTAATTTCACATTAATATTTTACTGAAATGTAAACAGTAAAACCGCCATCCTGGATTCATTTTTACATTTTCCCTCTTCTTCCTTATAAACTTAAGGTACGTCACATCTGTGATGTGTCCAACTGGTACACGATGCTTACTGAGGTCCTGTGCTGCGGACCATGGACAAAGGCAGAAGTGGCAGAGGAGGAAAAGTGGGTCGGTGGCTCGCCTGGAGTTCAGCAATTTAATCACAGCTCAGTGAGGGACATCAAGCCATGTTCCCTGCCATCTTGACTAGCAAGTGAGTAAAATGACCATTATGTTTATGTGTATTTTAAAAGCTTTAAGTTTGTTTTATTTTACAATCGCTCACTCAATTTAACATCAAGATCTTAATGGTGACAGTCCTTGCAGGCGTGGTGTGGTTGCACGCCTTCTGAGAGACAGAACCGGCAGATAAAGAGAATCACAGGAATCACACTTTGTGCTAACCTGTGAGGAGTCCTTTGACAAGCTGGAACCAATGTGATGTGGAGTCATTGAGAGGTTTCACTTGGCCAATCAGCCTGTTCCAAACATTTTGGATGTTTGTTGTCATGCAAAGGGACCATCAGTAGTAGAGGCCTTGTTTCAGCCTTGGGTGGACTGTGGGGTGGTTGTGTGTCTGGACATCTTTCACTGGATCCCCTGGTTTGACGCAGCCATCTGTACAGAGTCTCATGCAAAGTACTCTGCATTTAAGTCTGCACTAGCTGGGGCGCTGCTGCCTTAAAACGGTGAAGACCTCGAGCTGCTTATAAGGGTCGCCAGAGCAAAGGACCCAGTAACAATGCAGTCTGGATCCGAAGTTGTCTTCCTGTACATTTCCAGGGAGCAGTTAAAACAGCATGTGTGGAGGGTCACACTGACACCTCGGGAAACATTTTGGATCATCCATTTGGTTATTGAGGAGCTGAAAGTTCCAGCTGGGCTGGATGAGGGTGGAGTGAGTCTCTTCAAAACACCTGGTAGGAAAGTCCTCAATCCAGAAGGTTATTAAAACATGAATTTAAATTGTGACAAACTGAAGATCACACAAAGTATCTCTGTCTGTTTATTTCCAGGGCTCCCTGTTGAGATGTGGGCAGCACAGCAGTGACACCTGGAGTGCATTCAGGACCCAGCAGACACAAACATGTACAGGGTGGCTACCACAAGAAAAAACAACGTGAATGTTTCTGATTACAAATGTCTGCGTGGAAGCAACAGCCTGGAAGGTTTTCATGAATTACTTCCTAACATGATTCCAGGTATACGGCTGTAATCTGTATACTTGTGATAAATTACACTTGTAGTCATATCATCGTCATTTCCTTTATTATTGTTGTATTCAGGTCCTCACTGATAAGTGGCATTGCAAGGTGGAAGGAGGAGCTCAGATGCTGTATTTGGTGGTAAATGATTTACTCTGCAGCGCTGATCAGTCGCCTCAACACTCGCTGTCAGCAGCTGTTTGGAGAACCTGTAGAAGTAAACATCTGTGGCCCAGCTGATCTCACATTCACTGAATTATTCAGACTGGAGTACGTGTTTAGCCAGAGCAGAGGAGACTGTAATTTTCTCTCTGTAGGACATCGTCAGTGATGGACCTGGTCCTGGGGAGGAGGTGGTTCAGCCTGAGCAACCCGAGCCAGATGATCCCGGTGAAACATTGCTGAGTGACGACGAGGCATGTGACACTGTGCTGGATGCTGTCCTTCCCCACATTACACTCACCAGTGATAACCTCCACAGTTCACCCTCCAGCCTGTGTGAGTAGCTAGGTTTACTTTTCATATGAGGGACAAAGTTTGTACATTAAAGCAAGGATTAAGAGATGCACTGCTTGTCTGAAAACAAATACAATTGTTTATATATTTACCGACCAAGTTTGTATGGGATTCATTTTACAGGAAGATGCCTGTAGTACAAAAGCCATCCTGGATTTGAAAAGCTGGACATGTTCTGCTCTGTGTTTGTGGAGATTAGCCTGATAGAGGACAAATTATCACTTACCACTGAGCAGAGGAACAAGGTCCTTCAGTGTGGAGGGGCATGACAAGCAGCCACAATAGTTTAACCAGCTGTACAAGACCCACAGGGACAACACCCTCTACTGCTACACTGACAGGGATGACCTCGTTGATGCTGCTCTTATACAAGCAATAAAGATGACCAAGTGCTAGGGACTCGCACAATGTGACATCAGCACTCAGAGCAACAGTTAAACTAAACACTCGTGGTTGTGCTCACCTCAGGGTACTCACAACAGTCCAGAGAAAGTTTCTATTTTAAAGGCCTGTGAGCGAATCCAGCATCGTGTTCTGGTGGAAGATGCGGTTTTTTTTAAAATGAACATCAAGACTGTGCAGGACTTCAACCATCAGCAAGAAACTATCCTCAATCTGCATGCAACAAAACATACATAGGATTCAGTGCATGAATACGTTCCTGAATCCTTTATCATCCACAGCTAAAAATGGTTGGAAATCAAGTGCAATTATCTTGGACAGGCCTTTATCAATTGAGTCCTGTCTTGCTGGGGTCACAGACTTCTGCAAAAACTTTCTCATAGAGCTCTGGATTAGTTTAGGTGGTTGTGGTGGTATACTGCATGATGCTGTAGATACTGCAGCAGCTACAGTTGCAATAGACACACTGGCGCCACTGTGTTTTATCCTCCTAGTGCACTGATGGGTGGACTGTTCTCAGGTCTCTGTGCAGGTTGTTTGAGTTCTATGTGATGTCCTTTTCTTGCACACTCTACACTCTGCCTTTGTATTGTCAATAAAATTGAAGTGGGCTCAGATTTTGCTTCTTTTCTTGGTGTCACTTATTTTCTTTACTATACCTTTCTAATGTGTCGATGTTGTCTCTTGTTGTTGCCCCTGGATCTCTCTCTATCTTGATCTCCACCTATGAATGTAACTACCACCCCTCGTGATGTTTTTTTTTCCAATTCAGGAATATTTTTGTTCTTTTTTTCATTAAAAAAAAGAAGAAAGAAATAATGTTACCTCATCACAGCTTTCCCTGCTTCCCAGAGGACAGATGCTGATGTTCCAGTCAGGTTATTATAGTGTATATCAGGGTGTTAAAGTCGTTTTGGTTCACGGGGCAACATACAGTCGTATTAGCTGTAAAGTGGGCCAAAGCAGTACAATCATGGCATAATTACCCATAAATAATAATAATATTACGTCCATGTTTTTTCACTTTGTTTTCATACAAAGTACAAGTGTATTAGAAAATCTTCATATTTAATCAAATATCCTTTTAGTGAAGCTGTGAATATTGAATATTTTTTTTAACTTTTTCTACAGCAAGAATTCATTTTTACAGAACTGTTTTCTTTAAGTGTAATTTGCGTCTGAAGCAACATCTCAGATTCTAATCTGCAGTGATGTTAATATAACCAGGGAGTGATGCAGGGTCACGATAGAGCTGTCCGTCCACGTAGAGCCCTTATTAATGAAGACTTAGGAACAGGACATTGCGTTGCTCCAGGATCTCTTTAGGGAAATGGTGGTTTATGCTGAAGTTCAATCCTTTCACCTCCTTGATGAAACTTTTCGCTGGTCTTTTCACAACAAGATGCTGTCTCCCGGCAACCTCTTAGGTCTGAGAGGATGGACGTGATCGTAGCTTTTGATTAGTTGCTTCTGCATCCTCTTCAGCATAACCTGAGATACCAGAAAACACATAGTTTTCTCTCATACTACAGGCCTGCATTTATTTTTTTTGTATTAAGATGGGTCACATTCTCAGTTAGAGACTTAACTACGTCGCAAGGATCTATCAACTGACTCCAGGAGTTCGATAAAGTCGTTGTATTCTTGGAGAGCGTCTAATTTCTCCTCCCTGTCCTCCAGGCTGATGGAGATGATTATACAAATTTGGTTTATTATTTGTCAATTGATTGTATACTATAACTGAAGCTTTGCAAGCTAACATTTAGGGTTTTTTTTTTTCCTTGTCAACTCTCCAGCATCTAATGTGACCTACGGCATTTTCCGTCACTTCCCTCTCCTTACCTCACCCAGTTCTCTCAGAATTGGTAACTCTCGTAATCCTTTGGTCCCAATTCATATTGTTGTAATGTTAACACTTTTAATATAGAGGACAAAAAAGAAAACGCCTGAAGGTTCAAAGAAAGCACTTGATTTTTTGGGGTTTTTTAAACAGGTTTTGCCTAAACATGATTTCATTTTCATTTTGCAGTTTGTTGATCATTACTTCCACAATAGAAGGATCTCAAATTCATTATATCAAACAAAGTCAATCAAATGCCATGATGGATAATTTGTTTATGGTGTTTACACTTATTTGTGAAATATTGTTTTGTTATAACATTATTTATATTTTATTTTTAAGCTGGGCTATCCTGGGGCTCAGTGCATCTTTCGCTCTTAAACTCCTCCTACAAACTCAGACTCTTCTCCTGCAAACCTCAGGTGGGCTGGTAAAAAAAATATTTGAATGTTTTGCATCTCTTTGTGTTTTGTGACATTTTTCTGTTGTGTAGATATGTGCGACTTTTTTGAGTCAACTATAAAAACAGTTAAAGGCAAAATTACACTTCACTTTAGATGAGGTCACAAAAACTACTTAATAACTTGTAAGTGTCGAAAATAATGAATTACAAAATTATATTTTAAAATAACCATTTATAAAACATTTAACACACAAACATGGAGCTCATCTGTTAATCGAGCTCCGTATATGTATACATATAAATAAATGTAGACAGACAGATAGATGTGCATCTAAATACTTTATCACTTACTTAAAAATGATACAATGAACATGTTATATGGGGCTTTATTAATCAAGAATAAACATTTGGAAATGAACAGTAAGGAGAATTAATGCTTTATAAATGATGAAATAAGAACTTAATAATAGCGTAATAAAGCTTAATAGTTCACACATCAAATAGAAACATGAATCACTTGTAATGATTAGAAACTTGATAGAATTTCAAATCTAGTTTGGGGAGTCATTCAGTGAGAAACAGTGAAATGATTTTCCATGTGAAAAGGTGGACAGCAGAAACAGAAAGAAACAGTGAGAACTAAAAGAGAAACAAAGAGCTTTGGAACAACGAGGCAGCAGGAGGACAGCTGCAGTTTAACAGCTTCAATTCACTGACAGGAAACAACATTAGAAACATCATCATCCTCAACTCATCTGCTCCACTGACACTGACACCTTCAACGGACACACCTTCACTTTACCAGCAGTGTAAATACATGGAAACATCCTGTGAGTGAAAGTGTGTGTGAAGGTGTGTATGTGTGTGTTAGTATCAGGATCAGAGAACGACAGCTTTCCTCTGTTCCAGTCCAGATTCACTCTGATCCTCTGGAACTTCTGCTGGACTGAGAGAGAAGTTTTAGCGGATGGTGAGAATGTAAAATATTTACCTGTACTGAACACTAATCCCCAAAATTCAGACAGTATGCTTCCTTTCCTCTGCACAGACTCTGCGAACACCCCCAATGCCCACCTTGTACTGTCTCCTACATCAACATCCCAGCTGTGAGTCCCTGAGTTAAAGCCCTCAGAGCCCAGGACAGAGCAGAACACATCAAACCTCTCTGGATTATTAGGAAGCTGCTGCCTCTCTCTTCCTCTCACACTGGTCAGATCTTCAGACAGGATGAGGATTGGATGAGCAGTGTTTGGGTCCAGAATGAGAGGAGTGTAGGAGACCATGTCCTTCATGTTGTTCCAGATGTTGAAGGTCAGGTTGCCCAGGTGTTTGGCGTGGTCTATCAGAGCTCCTGAGGGCAGCTGTGGATCATCCAGCAGGGGGCAGCGCTGGACTCTTTCCACTGCAGCCTTGTAGTTGTGCAGGAATGAGACGTCTTCAGCTCTCAGCTCCTCCTCTGTGGCTCTGACTGTGTCTGAAAGAGCTGCTATCTCTCTGCTCAGAGCCTCCATCTTCTCCTTCATCATCCCACTCTTCTGCTCCTCTTCCTCCCTCAGTGCAGTCAGCCTGGCCTCCTCTTCCTCTGCTAGAAACTGGTGAAGCTTCTTAAACTGCTCCTTAATCTGCCTCTCTGTGTGTCGGGCCTGGACCTTAATGTGTTCTGCTGTTTGATCAAACTTCACTTGAACTTCTTCACAAACCTTTAACTTCTTCTTTAAGGGCTCCAGAGTTTCCTGAAGTTCCTTCTTGTGTTGTTGTGCAGCTTCATCGATGGGTCTGAATCTGTGATTGGTGTGTTTTTCTGAGTCTCTGCAGACGACACACACTGGCTGCTGATGGTCCAGACAGAAGAGTTTGAGTTTCTCAGAGTGCAGACTGCAGAGAGCCTCTGAAGCTCTCTGATCTCTCTCCAGTAAGAACGACTCACACAGGTTCATTAATGCTCGGTTTAAAGGTGGATGCTTCTTTGAAGATATTTCCTTACAAACTGGACACTCACGTTCCCCTTTCTCTCTCCACCATCTCTTCAGACAGTCTTTACAGAAGCTGTGGCTACATGACAGAAGAACAGGATCTCTGAAGACCTCCTGACAGACCGGACAGCAGAGATCCTCCTCTGATCTGGAAGCCATTGAGTCTGTGAGTGAAGCTGAAAACAGCAGACAGGAAGTACAGTCAGTCCTGGCTCCCCTCCCTCCTCTACGACCTTCACTGAAACTTCCTTTGAGTCGTGTTTTTGCTCAAACTCACATTCAGTGTGTGGAGCGTCAGCAGCTTGAAGCAGCAGTGTTGGAGTTTTCCACTTTTCTCTCCTGTAGCTGGACTCACTCAGAGGAAGCTGCTAGTTTGGTCTGAACTCCGTCTGATCGTCTGTGCGTCTCTCTGTACTGAGGACGAAGAACAGCTTGTTTCCTGGTTTGTTGCGTTTTAAACACGTGGGGGGGGGGGGGGGGGGGCGGAGCTTCATTCAACGTCCTCTTATAAATGTGTGAGTGTCACAGCAGGTCAAAAGTGAAACATTTTGTGAAGTTCAGAAAATAAAGTGTGACTCAGTGTTGCAGCTGTTTGGCAGTTTTTCTTTCAAACTTTCTTCTTATTATTAGAAGAGCTCGCCCCGCCCGCAGACTGTGGACCAATAGGAGAGCTGGCCGGCTGTAGACTACCAATCGTCTGTCGACGGAAGTTGCGTCACCAGAAAACAACGGCACCTCCGCTATGTTTGGAAAGTCGCATTTCTTTTATCTTTACAGTAAGTTATCGACTTTAAGATATAAGCTGGATGAAATAGACATGAAAGGAAATATGATATGGTGTGGGCATTTTAATGCACACCATTCGTTATGGGTGAGTGAGAAAACAGACTACAATGGTAAAGTGTTAGAGGAATTTCTGCTGATATGTTTATTATATGTTTATGTTTAAAATCTTATATGTTTGAACGATGGGAAGAAGACAAGAATTTATATTGGCTCTGGTAAGGAATCCATATTAGATTTAACTTTTGCTTCTAGTTCTTTAGCTGCATTAATTGAGTGGCAAGTAAAGAATAAGTCATTTGGTAGTGATCATTATCTGGTAGTGAGTAAAATAAGGATTGGTCAAATACACTTACCTGAAGCATTTGGAGGGAAGTGGGTGTTTGGGAAGGCGAATTGGGGGAAGTTTAGTAGGTTGTGTGAGAGGAAGGTTTTAGAGGTTCGTAATCATTTGAGTGTTGAAAGAATGAATCAAGAAATTAGTCAAAGTATTTTAAGCGCTGCTGAGGACGCTATTCCAAAGACATCAGGAAAAGCTAGGGGGAGATCAGTTCCACGGTGGAATGATGAATGTAAGTTAGTAGTTAGAGAAAAAAATAGAGCATTTAAGTTGGTCAAGCGGTATCATAATTTTTAACATTTAATTGACTACAAAAAAGCACAGCCAAAAGTCAGAAGTACAGTAAGAAGAACAAAGAGAACGTATTGGAGAGATTTCTGTAATACAATTGGTAGTAATACTCAAATTGAGGAGATTTGGGGGATGATCAGGAACATGGGGGAAGACAGAAGAGAATGGAGTTATCCAATACTTGATCAGAATAATCAAGTAGCTGCAACTGATAGGGAAAAAGATGATTTATTGGCAAGTACTTTTGTTGATATACATAGTGGGAGAAATTTATCAGATGAGAGTAAACGAGGAAGAGAGAGGACTAAAGGAAGAGATCTTGAAGCTTCAGGGAGGAAGGAGAGTACTGCAGATGTAATGAGTTGACCCTTTTCTATTAGAGAACTGAAAATAGCTCTGGGTAGAACCAGAGCTATTTTCTCTGGTTCTGGGTAGAACCCATAGCTGGACTGGCTATTTTTTGTTTTTATGGGCCGATGGATTTTTTATTTTTATTTTTTTTAATGGAAGGGTATATATAATGAAAGGTGTTGGATTGACCAATTGGTCATGATCGACTCTGGGCTGGACCAATTACAGCCGAGGAGGCCGGATGCACCCTCCCCCTTGTTTAGCAATCTTATAGACGAACTAAAGAAAATGGAGAACAAAAAAAGGAAAGGAGGTGTTTATGAAAATATCACTAAATCTGTCATTTATTAATTTTAATATTAATTAATGATCATGTCTCACCTCTAGTGTTCTTGGTCTTAATTTAAGGTTTCTACCATGTGTTGTAGATAGTTCAGGAAGTTAACTCGACCAAGCAGTCTTTTTGTTTCTGCTATGTACTGTTTAAAATCCAGAATAGGGAGGATGGTGTAGGTTTAAGTTTATTAGATTGATACATATATACCAACAAGGCAGTGTACATCAAAGCAGTTGTTTTCATGCAAAGGCTTTATGGTTTTTCCTATAGCGATTGACAGATCACGTGACTTTCGCGCATTGCATGCCGGAAACTCGAGGCAAAACAATCCGCATCAAATGCAAGCATTTGCAGCACCGCAAAACGTTCATTCTCCGGTTCCAATACCTTCTTGTTTTTTCTTTGCCGCACAAAAAAGGAATGTACAAAACAAAAGGAGAACAATGCCGGTCCGTACAAAGACAGACTCGACGAAAGGACAAAGAAAAGATACGATACGTGAAAGGGTTAGACCCTTACGAGCACACAGAGTGGACAAAAGACGTTAGCGTGCTGCCCAACTTTCACCACGCTCAGATTTATAATTATACGGTTCTTGGAGTGAGTGCATACACTCATGAAGCTTAGTAACTTCAGGTCACTGCAACAAGCCCAGGTACAGTTTACCGACGGATGGGTACAGGACCTTGAAATGCACTGTGTAGAACGAAAGACCATCGTACGTATCGTAAGTTTACCAGTCTCACAAATCGTCGTCATAAATACACATTCGTTAACCGTTTATTAATATAACCTTTGAGCTCAACGGTAATTAATTAGTAATGGAAATAATTTCTGGTACCATTACAGAAATGTAGCAGTGACAATAATATTGTATGTTGTAATCGCACTGGGCAATTAGTGATACAAAACAAATGTTTTATCCTGTGAATAAAAGTATATGTTTTTGTCAATGTACCGTGGTAATAACAGAAGCGAAAAGCAATATTGTGTCAGGACAATTCACTATTTATGCACAATAAATAAAGGAGCATAGCGCGACAATTTCTGTTCAGCGCCAGACTTGCTTGTAACCTATATCACCGATTATGTTAAGAACACTATCGTATTAACTACTACAAAACACTGACCTTTGTGGGAATGCTTGGAGCAGACTACCATGTGAGCTGGAGTGTTCTGAGATGTTATATTTGGTATATCCAGACCGTGGCTGTCAACGTGGCTTCCCGTGGCTGTCATGGACCGGCTATTGCAGTTAATAATACAACAGTTTCTTGCCATTTTTTGGGTTTCTTTTTATCGCTGTGTAACTGAGTTCAGTTGAAAGCCTGCGTGCACTAGTACCTCTTGCCACAAGTTCCCAGAATCCTTTGCGGTTTTACCCCTGAATGACGTCACATTTTCAAACTCTATCCTGGTGGGCCGGTCTCTAGTTAAAATGCCCGGGCCGATTTTTTGTCCCAGTCCAGCCCTGGTAGAACCAGAGCTATTTTCTCCACAGAAGGATGAGGAATGTTATGTTACGTTAAAACATTTAATTGATGAAGCGTTAAATGAATTGCTAATGTTATTTAACAAGGAATGGAAAGTAGGGCGTCTCCCACATCGATGGAAAGAAGCACTAATTATACCAATAAAGAAACCAGGGAAAGACCATAGTGATCCTGGAAATTATAGGCCCATTGCTCTGACTTCCAATATATGTAAACTAGGGCTGTTCGATATAACGATATATATCTGATGACGATATAAAAACGTCTATCGTTTCATTTTACGCTATCGTTTGTTTTGTGGTGTCACAAAATAAACTGTTTACGGCAATATTTTTTATCGTTTTGATGGTCACTGTAGTGGCTATAATAATTTCTTAAAGTTCTCTCTTTCTCTTATATTGAATATAACCACACTACGGACGGACAAGTGTTTTTATGCGTTTCGGTTAGCAACGACGACGGTAACACCATCGCTTGTTTATGTTCCACATAGACCGAAAGAGCAGATTATTTACGGATGGGAAATGGTAAATGGCCTGTATTTACTAGTCCCCAAGGACCCCAAAGCGCTTTACACATCCAGTCAACCACCCATTCACACACTGGTGATGGCAAGCTACATTGTAGCCACAGCCACCCTGGGGCGCACTGACAGAGGCGAGGCTGCCGGACACTGGCGCCACCGGGCCCTCTGACCACCATCAGTAGGCAACGGGTGAAGTGTCTTGCCCAAGGACACAACGACCGAGACTGTCCGAGCCGGGGCTCGAACCGGAACCTTCCAATTACAAGGCGACCTCCACGATCGAGCCACGATCGAAGTAAAAAAGAGCCGCCAGGTGCTAAAAAATAAACCTTAGACTCAAATGTTAGAACAGGCTTTTCCCCGCAGCACGCCGTGTAATAAATACTCACAAAGAAAACGGGGGCCGTTACAACTTATGTCTAAAAATGTATAGTTTCATGCATCTGTTAAAACCAGTGATGGGAATAACGGCGTTACTTTTTTCAGTAACTAGTAATCTAATTAATTACTATTCCTATCGTTACAACGGCGTTACAGTTACTAACAAGGAAACGCGGTCCGTTACTATTTTTCAACAAACAGACGGCTGAAGCTGTGTTCAGGTTACCGCATCTTATATCAGCTGCAGGAAGTAGCTGTAAGTAATCTGGATGCTACAGCTTTAAGCAGCTGCGCGCTCCCGCGGACGGTAATCACGAGCACAACACCTCGAACTCAGGGGGCAAAACAATCGCATGAGTGCTGCTGTTTGACTGAGGAAGAATAAAGTAGTCCTGGTAAGCCAATCACATGACCAGTTAAAGACAAAGCAACAAGGTGACATATACCAGTTTATAAATTGTGTTGATAGGCCACGTAAAACCAGAGTCATGATAAACAAGATATACACAACGTTTTTTCCTCAATAGTTTCGCCACGTTAGCGCTAGCTGCTTATTAGCAAAAAAACAAAACAAAACGGGGAAAGTTTTAGGAGTGACGGAGAGAGAGAGAGAGAGAGAGAGCAATTTTTGAGAGGTAAGATTTGTGTCGTTTAGCGTGTTTGGAGTGTGTAGTTAATGTGTTGTCTTGTGTAGTTAGTGTGTAGTGTTGTGGATAGTTTTGTGTTGTGTGTCATAGCAATGAGGCGACTGCTGTCTCCAGGTAGAAACAGCAGTGATACACCTGCTGCTGTCAGATCTGCAGGTATCAGGCTGTGATGTTCTCCTTTATAGTGGCACAAATAATTTGTGTGCCATCTTATTGAAGAACAGCTGATTGTTCTGTAGTTTAAAATTGTTTTGGTTTTTTTTGGTTTTAAAAAGGGGTAAAAGGTAAATTGATGCAAATAACTTTGTTGTTTGCAAAACTTGTGCATAGGATTTTAAAATTGACAATTAATATTTGCATTTAAAGTTATGAAATATGATTCATTAAATGTGTTTATGGTTGTTACAGTAAAAATATAACTTTTTCTACTCTGATTTTATGTTTTTTGTTTGATTTTAGATCAATTCTGGTTATACAGTATGACAAAATGAGAACATAACTGTAAATTCAGGCGTGTGAGGTTGCGCTAAAAAGAATGATACCAAACAAGCAAAGCAAATAATTTTTAAAGTTAAACTGTGGAGGGAAAATCAAAAGTAGTAAAAAAATGGCCAATTATACTCTGAACCCCAGAGGGTTAAATGTTCTTTGTTTTTTTTTAAAGTAACGCAATAGTTACTTTTCCAAGTAATTAATTACTTTTACAATATTGTAACTCAGTTACTAACTCAGTTACTTTTTTGAAGAAGTGACTAGTAACTATAATTGAATTACTTTTTCAAAGTAACTTGCCCAACACTGGTTAAAACACTCGACTCCAGCTACATGACGCGCAGCTGGAAACACTTCCCGCAAGTTGAGCTGCCCGAGATTCACAGAATTTACAGAAAATGTTACATTTTTGTGATTTATATCGTTATCGGAAGATAGAATTCTTATATCGGGATATGAGATTTTGGTCATATCGCACAGCCCTAATGTAAACTGATGAAAAGGATGGTGAATGAGAGTTTGGTACAATTTTTAGAGTCAAGAAATATATAAGCACCTTATCAGAGTGGTTTTCGTAGAGGAAGAGGGACGATGGATCCTTTCTTATGTTTGGAAGATCAGGAAAGCACAGGTTAATAAAGAGGTGGTAGTTGCTGTATCCCTTGATGTAGAAAAGGCATATGAGATGCTTTGGAGAGAGGGTCTAATGATTAAGTTACATGAAGCAAGGGTAGGAGGAAGGATATTGGATTTTTTTATGTGACAGGAAAATAGGGTCACATGTTTCAGAGCCACATAAAACAGAAAATGGAAACCCTCAGGGAAGTGTAGTAAGGCCATTATTGTTTTCAGTTATGATCAATGATATTTTTAAAGATATGTCTGATAGTAATGGTAAATCAGTTTGCTTATGATGTCGCATTATAGGTAATGGGGAAGAATGTTGACCATCTTGTTAAGAAACTTCAAGAAGGGATAGATAAAGTAGAAAAGTTGGGTGTAAAATGGGGTTTTAAATTTTCTGTTGAGAAAACTAAATTAATATTTTTCACAAATAAGAAAATATGGGAAAATAAACTGCTATACTTGTATGGGAAAGAGCTAGAAAGGGTTGATTGTTTTCTTTCTTTGGGTGTAGTTTTTGATAAGAGATTAACTTGGAAAAATCACATAGAGCGCGTTATAAGAAAAAGTAAAAAGGTTCTTAATATTATGAGGTGTTTAGCAGGGCTGACATGGGGTGCCAATTTTGATGCACTTAAAGTCATGTTAATTCGATCAAGGTTAGATTATGGGTGTGTGGTATATGGGTCAGTGGCTAAAACATGCTTAAAGAAGCTGGATGTTATCCAAGCTCAAGCAATGAGACTTTGCTTAGGGGCAGTTAAAATGCCAATATGTACTCTACAAGTGGAATCAGGAGAAATGGCACTATATATTAGAAGGCAACAGTTGATGTTAACTATTGGATAAATTTGAAAGGTCATGATGAAAACCACCCTGTTAAGAAAGTGTTAAAGAATAGTTGTGAAAGAAGAAAGGATTTTAAAAATAGTTTTGGGTGGGTTGAGGAGGATAGAGCGCGAGCATTTAAAGACTTCAGTCAGACAGTGTTGTGGCCTTTACGACCCACATGGACATGGAAATACATTAAAGTAGTATAGTTTGGACAGAAAGTAAGAATTTCTGGCAAATGGCATGGGATAATGAAACAAAAGGGAGACATATAGGGTACAAAACACAATAGAAGTTAAGAGGAGTATTGGATTAAGTAGGTAGGAGGAGGGTATTGTAAATTGAATATGAACTGGTCATTGCTTTTTACAAATGATACTCTTTTTAGGATGGGGAAACATCCGACTGGGTTATGTGATTGGTGTAATGCTGTGTAAACGGTTGCTTATTAGTTGCAGTGTTGAGGATTGAAATGAGCGGTGGAGTGGAATTTACGTTTGAAAAAATGAAAAAATGGTTAATCAGGTAAGTCATGGTGAAGAGAAAGGGGTGTTTTTTTGAAAAATGCTGGTCTCATCAAGAGGATCTGAGGATTTGGCAGTGAAGTAAGAATAAAAACCAGGAGATGGCAGTAGTGCAACATCTTTGGATGCAAGCTGCCGTTAAACATGAAAGAAGAAGAAGACTCTAAGGCTACGTTCACACTGCAGGTCTTAATGCTCAATTCCGTCTTTTTTGATCAAATACGATTGTTTTTGTCTGCTTGTTCACACTACTACTAGAATGTATGAAATGAAATGACATGAGGATGAAAAGCTCATTTAACCCTTTTACTTCATGGCCAATATCTAATGTATTACTCCCATTTCTACTCTTTTCAGTGGCGACACCAGAAATACGAGTTGTTAATCCAGATGCCCGTGCACATCGTCACTCTGCCCTACTTAAGACAACCAAAGAGGCACGTTAGTACCGGGTGAGAAGTGTGGTCTTCCCCAAACCTCCACTGGAGCTGCTCAGCCAAATCACTGCATTGACTCACGCAGAGAAGCTTCTCCGAGCAGAGGGTATCCACGCGCCTTCACGTCAGCAGTGTCTGGGAGAGCTGGTGGTGCCATTAGGACAATATGAAAATGCACCGCTTCTATGGCTCGTTACAAACGATGTGGGATATATGAAGTAGTAAGTGTATCATATATTTAATATCATACTAGGCAGGATTACTAAACCATTAATACACATTTACCTGCGAATGGCTATTGTCAGCATATGTTGCTCGTTGTAAACTTTCTTTAAGTGTGTAACATTCACGATGATATTGCTGACGGTATGCATGATTCCAGCATACTTGACAGGCACAGTATAGAGCTGACAAACCCACAAAGAAAGGGAGAGATGGGGAACCAGTGGGTGAAGGATTACCTCACAGAATATGTGGAAAGTTTCCCTCAAATCTCCGTAGTCCTCAAGGCCGACATTGACAGGTGCATCTATGGTCAGAATGGGTTTGAAGGTCACACCTTTCAAGAGATGTGGGAATTATATTTTGAGTACAGCAGCCAAAAAACAGACCTGAGAAGTACAGTGATAAGCATTCAGAGGGCACACAGTTCTGTGAAGAGGTGGTTGAACACACCAGTGACCCACGTCACAAGGTTCAGAAAATATATATACGACAAGGAACAAGTAAGTGCTATGGAGCAGGACAGACAGCAGAACAGGGCAGTAAATGATTTGGTTAAAGATAGTGCTGTGTGAATAATCTTGTCAAAGTGTGCATGTGTTATTTTCTGGTGTGTTTTGGCAAATAAAATTTGTATGTTATAAATTAAGGTACTCACAAGAAACTGTATTGTTTAGCAACGGCTGACAAGTACCCCCAGGTGTGATCCTTCATTGTGACCAGGTGATGATGCTGAACTGTTAGCTGCATCCCAGTCTGTTTAAATATGTGAGAGTCAGAGTTAAGGCCACAATCAGGCTCCACCATCAGCCAGCAGGCCACAGCCAGGGTCCATCATCAACCACCAGGCTGCAACCAGGCTCCATCAAGAGCAAGGGAAGCTACAGGAAAAGGCAGGCCCAGAGTTAACAAGCCTCAGGATTGATTGGGGCTGCAGTAACAAAGGGGCACAAGTATTGAGAAGATGCCGCCTAAAAGAAGCAATGTCAATGAGAAGGAAGAAATCTTTGAACTTTATGTCAGAAGAAATAACAATCATTGCAAAACAACAAAAACTGACAATAAACTTAATTGCCGATATTAAAGAATTAAGAAGGCAAAGTGAGGAAAAGGACAAGAAAATTGCTATGTCGGAAGGATGAGTGGCAGAGTTGGAACAATATTCAAGAATAACCGATGTGATAGTAACCGGCCTGGAAACCAACCACCAGACATATGCATGGGCAGTAGCAGAAGAGAGAGGGCAGCCGCCTGAGCAAGAGTTGCGCTGCCTGGAAGAACAGGTAATGGCCTTTTTCGATAGTAAAGGCTTTGAAATGGATAGTAAGGACATTGAGGGATGCCATGCTCTTCCAAGGAAAAACAAGAATTAAAAACCTGCCATTATTATAAGATTTGTTAATAGGAAGCAGAAGAAAGAGCTACTGAAGCAAGGAAGAAAGTTGAAAGGAACGAATGTGTATGTTAATGAACACCTAATCAAGAAAAACGCAGATATTACAAGACAATCAAGATTATTAAGAAAACAGAAGAAAATACAGTCAAGCTGGACAACAGTTTGTAAGCTGTTCATTAAGTTAAATGGAACACCGGAGCAGGCAAAGGTCTTAGTCATTAAAGAGCTGACAGAATTAGAAAAATACGGCTGATAAAATGTAAGGCAAAGCATTGGGATGGTCAATGGCACCTTAAATGCACTGTCAAGTTGGTGGTTCTTGACTAAGACAAAGTATTGTTAAAGGTGATGGTGTGTGAATAAGATGTATAATGAAGTCAGATGTCTGACGAATTTCAAGTAACAAATCAAATGGATGTTGAAAGTGGGACACTGGGGTATGATGGCAATATAGATCCTGACTGTAATGGGGTTTTTTTAACCAAAATATTAAAGGACTGTAATTATTATGCAATGGAACAATTTAATAGGAACATAGAGCGGGGTAAGAATATAACGGTTCATTTTAATAGTAGAAGTCTATATGCAAACTTTCATTTTATTAAAGAATATATGGCACAATCGAATCAACCATTTGAAGTAATATCAATATCAGAGACTTGGATAAACACTGAAAAAGAAGATTTTGAGATAGAGGGATATGAATTCCTCCACTTAGACTGGACTAATTAAAAAAGAGGTGATAAAAATTTAAGGTTTGAAAAAATGAGAAGAATGACGAGGGTGGTAGATGGAGTGATGGAATGTATAACAGTGGAAATAAATATGAAAAAACAGAAAAATATAATTGTCAGTTGCATATATAGAACACCAGGGTCAAAGATTGAGACTTTTAAGGACATTGTGGAGGACGTATTTACAAATTTGAATCAGAAAAGAATGTTTATTTGTGGAGGCTTTAATATTGATTTATTGAACCCATGTATTGGATGGGATTATTTCCCCTTATAACAAGACCGACGAGAATAACCACTCATGGGCCAACTCTATTAGATAATATTATTTCCATTTTTGTAATGGAAGAAAATATAAAAGGGGGGATATTGATTAATGATATTAGTGGCCACTTATAAGTGGTAACTTACGACTGTTGTTATAAAGTTCATAGAATTGAACGTAAGAGGATATATAAAAGAATTAGAACAGAAAATTAGAACAGTGTCTCAAAAGTGAGTTAATAAAACAAGATTGGAGTATTGTATGTAAACAATAGGATGACGTAGATGAGAAAGCCTGTAAAAAAAGACAAAACAAAAAACACCTTATATAGAGAATTCATAAAAAAGAGAACTATAGAATCTAAAAAGAAATGTAAAAAGTATAAAAAATAAATTAACTAACATAATGAGAACTTGTAAAAGAGAATATTTCATCAAAAAGTTGGAAGATAAGAAAGATAACATGAAAGGGATATGGAAGGTTTTAAATAGTTTAATAAAAAATGGACCAAGGAACAATGACTACCCTGGGTATTTTATGGAAGGGACAAACACTATTAATAAAATTAATGAAGTAGTAGATGGATTTAATTAATCATTTGTAAATATAGGGCCAAAACTGGCAGTGGAAATAAAGGTTGATGTGATCGAAAGGGAGACAGGTGGAAACATTGAAAGGAATGCAAGTTCCATGTTTTTAAGAGCAGTGGAAGAGAAGGAGATATATGATATTGTCAGTGGACTTAAGAACAAAACAAGTACTGACTGTCATGATATTGATATGGTAACGGTAAAGAGAATAATTGGTGTTATTGTAAAATTGCTACAATATATTTTTAATTTGTCTGTCCAGGAAGGGGTTTTTCCACAAAAAATGAAAGTTGCGAAAGTTATTCCCATTTACAAATCAGGTGAAAAGCATTATTTTACAAACTATAGACCAGTATCGGTACTCTCCCAGCTTTCTAAGATACTGGAAAAACAATTTATGAAAAAGATTTGATAACTTTGTGGATAAACATGATTTGTTGACAAATAGCCAATATGGGTTTAGAAATAATAGATCAACAGTTTTGCCATTAATGGATTTAATGGAAGAAATAACAAAATGTATGGATAACAAGAAGTATGCACTTGGAGTCTTTCTAGATCTAAACAAAAACATTTGATACTGTTGATCACGAAATTCTACAAATCAAACTGGAAAAATATGTTTGTGGTATTGGATTGGATAAAAAGCTATGTGATGAATCGACAGCGGTATGTACAAATAAATGAGTTTAAATCTAAATTGATGGATACTGAATGTGGAGTACCTCTAGGATCAGTATTGGGTCCAAAAATGTTTATTATGTATATAAATGATATTTGTAAAGTATCGAAGATACTAAAGTTTGTAATTTTTGCAGATGATACCAATATACTTTGTTCAGGTGCGAAATTGCAACAGGTTTTGGAGGTGATTGCACAGGAGTTAAAGATATTAAAGACGTGGTTTGATAAAAACAAATTGTCATTAAATTTAAATAAAACAAAATTTATGTTATTTGGAAATTATAAGTAAAAACATTGAAATGGAAATTTGTATTGATAATGTATATCTAGAAAGGGTTAATACCATAACATTTCTTGGTGTGATCATTGATCATAAGGCCTGTTGGAAATGACACATCACTTATGTGAGGGGAAAGTTAGCACGGGGCATTGCTGTCTTGGGGAAAGCAAAACAATTTCTGGATAGGAAAACATCGTATATGTCATATTGTGTCATATTGTGCTTTACTATTTCCATACATGAGTTATTGTGTAGAGGTTTGGGGAAATACATATGAAAGTAATATTCAGACTATAATCATAATGCAGAAAAGGGCTATTAGATTAATAAATCAGGAGGGGTATAGGGCTCACACAAATTCAATTAAATTTCATTTATATAGCGCCAAATCACAACTACAGCCTCAAGGCGCCTTATATATTACAGTAGATCGTACAGTAATAGATACAGAGAAAAACCCAACAATATGACCCCCTATGAGCAAGCACTTTGGCGACAGTGGGAAGGAAAAACTCCCTTTTAACAGGAAGAAACCTCCGGCAGAACCGGGCTCAGGGAGGGGCGGGGCCATCTGCTGCGACCGGTTGGGGTGAAAGAAGGAAAACAGGATGAAAGACATGCTGTGGAAGAGAGACAGATATTAATAACAGATATGATTCGATGCAGAGAGGTCTATTAACACATAGTGAGTGAGAAAGGTGAATGGAAAGGAAAAACTCAATGCATCATGGGAATCACCGGCAGCCTACGTCTATTGCAGCATAAGTAAGGGAGGATTCAGGGTAACCTGGTCCAGCCCTAGCCTGCAGTGCGAGAGCGAATAGGGTGATATGGGTAATAAGGTAATAATGAGGTCTTTACACTGGCTGCCTGTCCGTCAGAGGATAGACTTTAAAGTTCTGATGCTGGTCTATAAAGCTCTGAATGGTTTAGGACCAAAATACATCAGCGACCTCCTGACCCAGTATGAACCTTCCAGATCCCTCAGGTCATCTGGATCCGGTCTGTTATCAGTCCCCAGAGTCAGAAGCAGACACGGAGAAGCTGCATTCAGCTTTTATGCTCCTTATATCTGGAACAAACTCCCAGAAAGCCTCAGATCAGCTGAAGCACTCAGTTTATTTAAATCCAGGTTGAAGACTCACCTATTCTCAGCTGCATTTGAATAAAGCACCAAATCTGCACTTTTAAGCTTAAATTTCAAAACTTACATTTTAACTACTGATTTTATCTACTGTTTTGATATTTGATTTTATATACTGTTTTGTTTGTTTGTTTGTTTGTTTGCTTGTTGTAATCAAATTTAAATCATGCTTTTTATTTGTTTTTGTTTTTAATGTCTCTGTAAAGCACTTTGAATCACCTTGTTGTTGAATTGTGCTATATAAATAAACTTGCTTTGCCTTGCCTATGGTACTACAAGGTCATTAGGATAAGATGGGGCCTGATTATTTAAGACCTTGTATGTGAGGAGCAGGATTTTGAATTCAATTCTGGATTTAACAGGGAGGGAAGCCAAAACAGGAGAAATCTGCTCTCTCTTTCCAGTCCCTGTCAGTACTCTTGCTGCAGCATTTTGGATTAGCTGAAGTCTTTTGAGCGAGTTTTTAGGACATCCTGATAATAATAAATTACAGTAGTCCAGCCTGGAAGTAATAAATGCATGAACTAGTTTTTCAGCGTCACTCTGAGACAGGATATTTCTAATTTTAGAGATGTTGCGCAAATGGAAGAAAGCAGTCTTACATATTTGTTTAATATGTGCGCTGAAGGACATGTCCTGGTCAAAAATGACTCCAAGGTTCCTTACAGTATTACTGGAGGCCAAGGTAATGCCATCCAGAGTAAGAATCTGGTTAGATACCATATTTCTAAGATTTTCAGGGCCGGGTACAATAACCTCAGTTTTATCTGAATTAAGAAGCAGAAAGTTAGCGGCCATCCAGGTCTTTATGTCTGTAAGACATTCCTGCAGTTTAACTAATTGTTGTGTGTTATCTGGCTTCATGGATAGATAGAGCTGCGTGTCATCTGCATAGCAGTGAAAATTTATGCTATGTCTTCTAATGATGCTGCCTAAGAGGAAGCATGTATAATGTAAACAGAATTGGTCCTAGCACCGAACCCTGTGGAACACCATAATTGACCATAGTGGGTGAAGAGGACTCTCCATTTACATGTACAAATTGGAGTCTATTAGATAGATATGATACAAACCACTTCAGTGCAGTACCTGTAACACCTACAGGGGCTATGGAGCGTGTGAGCAGCTTCAAGTTCCTGGGAGTCCACATCTCCGAGGGTCTCATCTGGACGACCAACTGATCCAAGCTGGTCAAGAAGGCTCACCAGCGCCTCATCTTCTTGAGGACTCTGAGGAAGAACCACCTGTCCTCAGACATCCTGGTGAACTTCTATCGCTGCACCATCGAGAGCATCCTGACCAACTGTATAACAGTCTGGTACGGGAACTGCTCTGCCTCGGACCGGAAGGGGTGTGAAAACTGCCCAAAGCATCGCCGGAGCACCTCTTCCTGCCATAAAGGACATCTACAGGAAGTGGTGTCTGAAAAGGGCTGAGAGAATCATCAAAGACCCCAGTCACCCATCACATGGACTCTTCACCCTCCTGCCCTCTGGGAGGTGCTACAGGAGCTTCTGGACTAAGACCACCAGGTACCGGAACAGCATTTTCCCAACAGCTGTCAGACTCCTGAACTCTGCCTCCTGACATCTGACCCACGTTAACACATGGAGTAGACATACACACACCCACAACCACCTACACACACAATGGACAACTGTACCCTCATACACATAATAATAACATGGACTGAAGCACCACTCACAACCACTAGCACTTTATACAGCCTCTGTAGAAATTATCCACATATCTCACTTATCTTAACTGCACTACTGTATAATTCTGTGTAAATAATCATTCTGTACTATACAATAATTTTTAATTCTACAACTGTTTATAACCCGCATAGTTCACATTTCTGTATAGCTGTATATCTCACATTTCTGTATAGTTTTTTTTATTTCATATTCTGTATAGTTTTTCATATTTATATCCAGTTCATATACAGTTCATAGCCTGTACATTGCTTGTACTCTGTACATACATAATTACATATCTATATTATTGCTAATATATATTGTAATATATCCATATCATGGCTAAAGCACTTCTGGATGGATGCAAACTGCATTTCGTTGCCCTGTACCTGTAACATGTGCAGTGACAATAAAGTTGAATTCTATTCTATTCTATGTTCTAATCGCTCTAATAGGATATTATGGTCAACAGTATCGAACACTGCACTGAGGTCTAGCAGGACAAGCACAGAAATGAGTCCACTGTCAGACGCCATAAGAAATGCACAAATGCACTCTTTATTAAGACGCAAGCTATAAAATTCCATGGGGTGGTGAAGTTTAAAACAGTGCAAATAATATATAAGGTAAGCAAAGGGATGCTCCCAATCGAAATACGTAAATGGTTCTTAGAGAGATAAGGGAGGTATAATTTTAGAGGGAAGTGAAATTTAAAAATACAAAGAGTAAGAACAACTTTGAAAAGGATGTCTATTTCAGCAGCGGGAGTTAAATTCTGGAATAAGTCAAAAGAAGAAATAAAGGTCAGTAGTGATATAAACCAGTTTAAAATAAAACTCAAAAAAGAAATTTTAAGTATAAGAATGAAAAGAAATGTAATTAACCCAAGACAGCAGTCGAAGTGATGTTTATTTTCTTTTGCAAGTCAGTAAATCTAAATATAATCTTAATTGAATATGAGAAAATAGTTTTTGTGACGTTATGTTCTAAGTTGAAACCATTGTATAAGTTTTTGTTGTTCAAATTTAGATGATGAGAAAATGATTGAGATGCAAGACTAAATAAGTCTGGCTACTCCTTTTCAAACAACTACATTGAATAATATTATGAAATGTTGGTGAATGTATATGTTTGAAATAAAAATGAACTGAACTGAACCTATGGAGCGACGGCTGACAAGCGAGGAACTGGGAAGATCTCAGCTTTCCTGTCCAAGGAGTTTGAGACCACTGTACAGTCACATCAAAATAATTCTGCTGTGCAGCCCAAACATCGTGAGTCCACAGAGGCTGCTGTACGGTCCAAAAACATGACACAGTTGGACTGAGTGAGTCACCTGCATCCCAGGGTCATGATCATACCATACAATTACCTTTGAGTCACTCACCTGTAAGTGCTATTTATTTGAAATCCAAACAATTTCAGTTAGAGCATTGGTGTGTGTGTGTTGTATTCTATGTTATCTGTGTGTGTTTCACAGAGGGATGGGTGTGTCTCCGGGAAAATCCTAATATATCCCATCTGCTGACTCATTCTATTGCTAATTGTATGAACCATCCACTTCATAGTGAGTTTCAGAATCATCGCACTGTACACAGAGCTGACGTCTTTATAGAAGAAACCAGATGAGACAGTGACAGATTATATTATCCGAGCTGAAAAAGCAGTGACCTCCCAAAGAAATGTGCTATTCACACAATCCAAAGCAGTGAAAATTTAACATTCACACAGTTCAAAGCAACCTACAAAGTTACGAGGAAACAGAGAAATTCGACAACAAAATAAAAGCGGACAATGTGATGAAGGTTGATTTAACATCAGTCACCTGTCAAGAATGCGGAAACTGAGGACATTTTGTAAAAAATTGTCGCCAAAAGGGAACACCTAATTGGTGTAGCTACCATAGAAGCTCGACACACAGTGATGAGACATGTAGAAGAAAAACAAAGTACAGAGATGATGCGAAACTAACTGACAAGACGACAGAAGAGCAGACTTTTGTATTTAAAGTTAGTCAGAGACTTCTGCCTACTGACATAATAAGAGAAGGACTAATGGTGGACTGTGGTGCTACTTCACACATCATTACGGAGAAGAACAAGTTCATAAAGTTTGATGAGACTTTTGATCCTGAGAAACACTACATGGAGCTCGCTGATGGATCCAGGACAAACAACGTCACACTCAAGAGGGGAGATGCCAACGTCTCTCTACGGGACATACAAGGACACTGTACCACCATCACACTGAGAGATGCTCTGTTCATCCCATCCTACCCTCAGAGCATATTTTCAGTAAAGGCAGCTACAACCTATGGAGCAAAGGTGGTCTTCAAGAAGGGACAGAATGAACTAGTGAACAAAGATGGGACAGTCTTCTCCATCGAAGAATACAACAGACTCTACTATTTGAAAACGGTAAACAATGAAACATCGTTCAATGACATGATGTCCTGTGACACTGTTAATCTGACTTGTAATGTGAAAACATGGCATGAAATTTTAGGACATTGTAATGTTAGCGATGTGTTAAAGCTACCTGATGTTGTAGATGGCATGAAAATCACAGGCAGTGGCATGTTAGATTGTAATGTGTGCACAGAAGGGAAATTCACTAACAACAGAAACAGACAAAGCGACCCAAAAGCGAGTGAGCCATTACAGTTGGTGCACACTGATCTAGCCGGCCCAATTGAACCAAGTGGCCAAAGTGGTCATAAATACGCTATATTATTTACGGATGATTTTTTAGGGGCAGTACCAGTTTACTTTCTAAAACAGAAAAGTGACACCACAGAGGCCACAGCAAAGTTTCTTGCTGACTGTGCACCATACGGCAGTGTTAAGTGCATTAGATCAGACAATGGCACCGAGTTCACAAGCAGTTCCTTCCAGTCTCTTTTAAGGGAAAAGGGCATAAAGCATGAGTCATCTGCGCCATATTCCCCCCATCAGAATGGCACAGCTGAGAGGCAATGGAGAACTCTCTTTGAAATGGGGAGGTGTCTTTTACTAGAAAAAGGGCTGCCAAAAGAATTATGGCCTTATGCCATTCAAAATGCAGCACACACCCACAAGAGATGCTACAGTAACAGGACTAAAAGTACACCATATCAGATGTTAACATGGAAAAGACCAGATCTCTCAAAACTGTGGATATTTGGGTCAGACTGTTATGCATACATACATGATCACAAGAAACTTGATCCCGGATGTGAAAAAGGAATATTTGTGGGTTATAGTAAAAATAGTCCAGCATACCTCGTTTATAACCCCCACACAGGAAAAGTGTCAAAACACAGACTCGTGAGATTTATCAAGAAGAACACTGTTGAACAACAAACACAGACTAATGAATATGACACAGAAATACAGACTTATGAGCATGTAGTGCCTTCAAAAGAAAGTACAGAACAACAAAATGAAAATGCAGCAGAGAACAGACCTCCTTGAGAAGAGGAAAGCAACACAAATGAACCACACCCTGACATAGAAAGAAATGAGGGTGATGAGCAAAACCAAACTGAACGCTATCCTAAAAGAGAAAGGCAGCCTCCTAAATATTTAAAGGATTACACATCCAACTGCAAAGAGTTAGCTAATGTAACTTCTGTAAGTGTTGATTATTGTTACAGAGCAACCTGTGGAATCCCCCAAACCTATAAAGAGGCACTGATGTCACCAGAGGCACCAAGGTGGAAACAGGCAATGGAAGAAGAAATCAACTCTCTGAAAGAGAATGACACATTCGAACTGACTACTTTACCTACTGGTAGAAATACCACTGGAGGAAAATGGGTCTACGCCCTCAAAGAAACAAGGACAAATATTCAAAGCCAGGTTTGTAGCAACAGGTTACAACCAGACACAAGGAATAGACTACCAAGAGACATTTGCATAAAACAGCAAACATGACATCTGTGCGAACCCTAATGCAAATAGCAGTCCAGAATGATCTTATTATCCACCAAATGGATGTTAAAACTGCATATTTGCATGCTCCCATTGACGAAGAAATATACATGGACCAACCAGAAGGTTTTGAGCAAACAGAGTTGTCGTGTTTTAATAAAACATCAGTAGTAGTGAGCAAGCTTCTTTATTTTAACGTGGCTCACATCCATGCATGTAAACATAACCTGCCTGCTGCTTCTACGACACAGTATATATCACAATTTGGTTTAGACAGCCCCCTAGTGGTGAAGCTGAACTAACCCACATAACTCCTATCAACACAAGAGTCAGGAGAAAATTTGGTGTACAAATTAAAGAAATCCCTTTACGGGTTAAAACAATCAGGGAGAAACTGGTACAAACTCTTGAATGAATACCTTGAACAAAATGACTTTGAAAGAAACCTTTCTGATCACTGTGTATACAGGAAGGACATTGAACATGAAACTACTGGTTATCATCTGGGTAGATGACTTGATCATTGCGGCTAGCAATACTAACTTGTTAAACACATTCAAAGAAACAATGAGGTCAAAGTTTAACATGAAAGACCTGGGAAAAATATCCAGTTTTCTTGGGATACAGTTTATACAAAAAGAGAGTGAAATCAGGATGAATCAGAAGAGGTACATTCAAAGAATGTTGGAACGCTTTGGGATGTCAGAATGCAAACCCAGATCCACACCGTGTGAACTAAAAACGGACACTACTACATGTGGAGGAAGTGATGCAAATGAGACAGTTAACTCAAGAGAGTACAGAGAAATAGTGGGCAGTCTGATATATGCCATGACGTGTACGAGACCAGATATAAGCTGTGTTGTTAGGAGACTATCTCAAACACTAGCTCAACCCACGAGAGAGGACTTAGTAATGGCAAAACATGTCCTCACATACCTAAAAGGCACAAATGACTTTGAACTGGTCTTTAAGAAAAGCAGTGAGGATCTAGATCTAATTGCTTACAGTGACTCTGACTGGGCATCCTCTGTAAAAGACAGATGCAGTACAACAGGCTACTGTTTTTCACTTACTAAAGAGGGACCAGTAATATCTTGAAAAACAAAGAAACAGCCTACAGTGGCACTCTCAAGATGTGAAGCTGAATACATTGGCGTTGTAACCACTACTCAGGAAAGCATGTACTTAATCCAACTGTTAAACGGCATGGACAGAAAAAGGTACACATGTACTAAACTGCTTGGGGACAACCAAGGGGCCATTGCTTTAAGTAAAAATCCAGTGAACAGAGAGGTCAAAGCATACTGATGTGAAATATCACTTCGTGAAGTGGTAAATGAAGGGAAAATCCGCATTGAACACTGTCCATCAGAAGAAATGGCTGCAGACATACTAACAAAACCAGTTACAAGAGTGATACTCAGAAAGTTTCAAAAAATGTTCTTTAGAATTGCATAAGATGCTATGGTTTACCAGCAATTTCTTTTATTGCTGACAATAAAAGAAATGGGACTAGTAAGCAACAAATCAAGTGTGTGCATTATTGAGAGAACATGGCCAAAGAAGAAAACTCAACACTCTGGTTAAGCTTTTGTGGTTCCGCTCACCTCGGGGTACTCACAACAGTCCAGAGAAACTCTATTTTAAAGGCCTGTGAGAGAATCCAGCACTGGGTTATGGTGGAATATGCATTTCTCTGTAAAATGAACATCAAGACTATGCGGAACTTCAACCATCAGCAAGAAGCTATTCTTAATCTGCATGCAACAAAACATGCATCAACTTTAACCAAGATCACCTCCATCTCATCTGCACACCTACCTCCAGCACCACACCAGCCAGCAGTTCTCAGTCCTTCAGACTACCCCCTGTTGAATTATGTGCCCACACCCAGCACTGCAGGGACCAAGGGTTTGAGGGGAAGGAAAGACTTGCTGATGCCAGTCTCCTAGCCTCAGCCACCTCTTCCACCTGTGCCACTACCGCCCCCACCACCACCACTTGGTAAAAGCCCCACAACCTCTACAATCACCCAACCTTTGTCTTCACTGGCTGCTTGTACATCAACCTCTGAGACTGTTGGACCCTCCATACTGCCAAAAAAAACCCTGCAGTCAGACCAACCCTGGTGATTGTGGCCCTCCTACATCACTCTCTTCCACAGTGGCCATAACACCCACAATTAGCAATCTAGACACTGCAGGAAGGGCTTCAGTCTGGACAAGGGCCACCCAGTAAAAGCGTAAGCTGAGGGCTCACCCCTCAGATGTAGGAGCCAAAGTGTCATGGGTGCAAAACCTCCCCATCTGCAGAATGTGCCACCAGCCAACCCAAGGACATAAAAAGGATTTTCCATTCCAGTGCAGGACCCAGTATGGTAATCCATACCACATGTATAATCATTCTTATTGTGTGATGTTGGTTTTAGAGGCATCTTGTCTTTTACAATCCAATGATCAAAACATTCTAATTTTTCACTTTTTTTTATACAGTTGACTTTTAAAATACCTCACATTACATTCATAATCAAGTTCACTGATTGCAGTGCTGTTTTTTGTGCTTTGCTGTTTCATCCACTTTAATAACGTGTCCTGTGATACAGCAACAGTGAGTTGTGGAACCACTTAATGAATGCCTAAGTTGGGGTTTAATCTGCATTAGACTTACAGACATTCTTTCAATCACCATCCCAATAGTCCTAAGGGCACTGTCAAAACATACAAGTATAAATAGATAAAATGCTGTTTTGGAGAAGATTCTCTCAGAGGGTATCGATGTTGCCACAATGCACAGTGTCCGTGTCGTCACTTTGGTAAGACCTGGATAATTTGAAGCCTTGGTATCCCACCAGCTCAGTGGGTCTGCACTTCTCTGGCAAAGGGGCTCATCAACGTAGGATCTTGCTTCCAGTATTGCATTTGCTGAGGGATTCCTTCTGTCTGTACTTGCTTGTTCTTCAAAGAACCTCCAAACAGCAGATGCTTGTTGCTCCTTCTGTTTACCCTCTTGGTCCCCTGGCAGTGGAGTTGGTTTGCTGGATCTTGTTGCTGCAGTTATTCTCTGAAGAGCTTCATCCACCGCTCTGTTGTCATTAAAGACCAGCTTCTTGAATCTTGGATCAAGAATGTTGGTTTCAGAGAGAACAGCGTTATATTCCATTCTGTGGAACTTTCTGTCCATGATGCACAGAGAGCATCCACCAACTCTTTCACTTTTCCTGTAGTTACTCTGGTTTGACGCTCAGCTTCACTGTCTGCAGACCCTTGCACAGGATTAACAATTTGGAGGCCGTGACATGGCTGAAAAAGAGTAAATAACAAGTCTCAAAGTTATTTATGTTTGTTTTTTCAAAATTCAGCAGTATATTATAACCACCAGCAAAACCACGTTGTTTTCCACATCCCACTCTTTTGCCACTTTGAGCTCTTCTGCTAAGTTCTCAGAAGTGTGTCTGTTGCTGATCTCAAAACAATCTAGAAGACAGAACACCGTTTTATAATTTTCAATCAAGTGACACATAACTGACAAGAAGGATGTGGTGGTTTGGGATGTCCAGCTGTCAGTTGTTAGACAGACTGCTGTGGCTCTTTTAACCCTCTCGCAGTGATGCACGTTCTCTGTCATATCACACATAACTGACTGTGTTTTATCTTCCCAGTGCACTGATGGGTGGACTGTTCTCAGGTGTCAATGCAGGTTGTTTGTGGAGTTACTCTATGTCAGCTCCTTTTCTTGCAGACTCTACACTCTGCCATTTGTATTGTCAATAAAATTGAAATGGTGCCAGATTTTGCATCTTTTCTTGGTGTCACTTATTTTCTTTACTATACCTTTCTAATGTGTCGATGTTGTCTCTTGTTGTTGCCCCTGTCTCTCTTTCTCTCCTGGTCTGTTCCTCAGCTACTGCTGCTGTGTAACTACTGCCCCTCCCCCCTCAGAGAGTAAGAGAAAGAACAAAAAAACATGGCTCCAATTAAGGAACCGGCTCCTGTCATTCACGTCAAAGATCCGGCTCTAAGAGCAATTTCGGTCGTGATTGACCCATCACTGCAGTTCATCGAATGATCTGAAACCCCCCCCCCCCCCAATGAATTAGAGTTTATTAATGTAATTGAATGAATTCCTGCTGGAGTTCACCTGATATCAGCGGTGAATCCAGTGTTATTGCTCGATGTCTGTTTACTTTGTATTGAATCTGAAGTTGTAAAAATCCCTAACAGTGCTGTTCATTCTTTCAGGGTCACACACACACTGTGTTCCCAGATAAATCTTTAAAAGAACTTTTAGTCAGGGGTGCACATATATGGAACGCCAGGACTGCCATAATGAAATAATTAAATACACCATTAAATAATTAATTAAATGTGGCAATAATTAATTAAAATTGGAATTAATTAATTAAATAAATAGTTATGACACATGTAATTAATTAATTATTGACACATTTAATTAATTATTTATGTATTTCACATTTTAATTAATTATTGACACATTTAATTAATTAATTATTGACACATTTAATTAATTATTTATGTATTTCACATTTTAATTAATTATTGACACATTTAATTAATTATTTAATGATATATTTATTTATTTCATTTTGGCAGTCCTGGCGCCTGGCTCTCACCATGAATTAATTTTATCTGTCAGACTCACCCATCAAACTCAGGGGGCGGGGTTAACGCTGATCGAGTCAAAACCATTGCTTTGGCCTGGTGGCCATTGTTTTTAGCACACAACAACCGGCATGTGGAAGCTAACAGAACTGAACTTTGAAAAACCCTGTTTGTGTGTCACCAAATACCGTTTTAATATTTTTTTAGCCAAGAATGTAGTGGTTTAACCTTCATATGTCTGGTCGGTTTGTCAAGATACAGCCTCTTTGCAAAAGTGCTTCGATGATTTCGGAGATGTCTGCCCAGTCTCACGGCAAAGCGTGGGATAGACCCGCTCGCCTCGCAAGCAATCGAGCTGTTATTACCGCCGACAAAGCGCAGACCCCGGTACACAGCTGTAATAACCCCCGCTGACACTGACTTCTTTTACTGAGGTTATATTTATCGGGGTTTTATTTCCTGATGTTCTTATGTGTCCTACGTGTTTCAGTCGCCAATTCTGAATTATAACTAACATTAAAAACATGTTTAAGGAGGAGAGAGCGCAAATAAATTCGATTAACAGCTGATCTTTGGGTTTTTGTTCAGTAATCAGTGTGACCTGTGTATAAACGCATAAAAGAGATAACGTTGGTGTTTCCGTCATGTAGTAGCTGCTGGCTTTAACTGTACAAAGGTTGTTCGACACTATGAAACACATACAGACTTCATGATGTTCCGCTAATATTTTTATTGTGAATATTAATCATGAAGGTAAATGGCCCCGTACACCACGGAGCAAGATCAGCATATCCATGATATCTTCAGCTCTCTGAGTTAACCCAGAGTTTCCCAGCTGACTATCTAACTGTCATCTACGAATATGTCACGGGTCATATCAATATGATTTTACAGAAAAGCATCCTTAATACTGCCAACTATTCCAGAGATGTGAAAATCTACAGCATAAAGAACAACAACACTGTAACAGAAATGAACCGTCAGTTTGTCGCAGATCAAAGTGGAATGAAAGTGATTGGTTGAACAGGTGTTCGTGATCTGTGTTATCTGCATTTTCATCAGTGTAAGAGACTCAGCAGCAGATTAGAATAACAGTTATACATTTAATAAATTACCAAATGAATCCACGATCGAACCTGTTCCGACAGTTTGAGTTTGTATTCCCTCAGCTGCAGACTCGCTGCTGTTTAAATGTTTAAGGGGAAGATTAGATATAAAGCAAACGTCAAACATAGACTCAGTCTGCGTTCACATTTGATATGAGGCCAGCACGTATAGTGGCTGTGTCCTGTTTTAAGATCATACATGTAAAATTGTTGTCTGACCTCCGTCGATCCAGCCGCTCGGAGTCCGTGGTTACCATGGTTACTGCATAAGCAGCTATAATGTAAACATTACGCAGCATGGGTGTTTATGTTTTTCATTACAAAAGAACTGTCTGAATGGTTAACTGACGTTAACTTGGATAAATTATAGTTAAGGAGTATCACAGATAACGCCCACGTGAGCTTTGTGACTGAAATCAGTAGGCTATTACTGAAATACACGTGCTATATCATAAACTATGATATAAATAGGGAGGTCCTACTAACATGTTTTTAAAGGACACCTTCCTGCCTTTAGTCTCATTCATGAGCAGTATTAGTTTTCTTCTAACATCCAGAAGTCTGCACGATGTGTTTCATAGTTTGTAACAAGCCTTTGACAGTTAAACATAACATGACCGAAAAAGCAAAAAAAAAAAAAAAAAAAAAGAGAGAGAGAGAGAGAGAAATCACACAAATTATATGTTAATCTCATTTATTTTTAGTTAAGTAAACTCTAAAAATTCTAACAGATAGCTGGTGCTTAAAATACAGTTAAATAACTATTAAAAAACAGATGATATAATATTTCTGTCCAGGTTGCAGTCTTCATGATGAACACGATGTTGCAAACTCTGCTCCTCTCGGTGGAAATGCGCCTTCTCTTTCCTCTTTGTATAAAAACATTTTAAAAGTCAGTTTAATCTCAAAATTCACTGTTAAATCCAAAACACACCAGATAAAGAAAAGCGAATAGTTCAGTCTAACACATGTGCCAGTGAACCATTAAACGTCTGTAAAACTATGCAGTTATGAAACGTAACTTTAGCCTCAGCCAAACGTGACCCGACAGACAGAACCTGAGTGAATTAAGTCCAGCGTTTAACCACTGAGAGCTAAAACTCAGGTGAGGTTTCAAAGCTGTGTGCGGTGATTGGACATCAGCCGCTGATGAAGCTGGTTCGCCTATAGTGCTGTGTAAGGAAACAAGCTCCAGCAGCTCTGCGCTCGGGAAAAATACTATATTTACTTATGTTGTGCAGAAAAATGCGCTGACATTGCGTTATATCAAGCACCGGCTGCCCAGTTAAACTGTGACTATCACCAGGTAACGTGGGCGTGTTTCTTGAATCAGCAGCAGGTGTAAACAGCTGACAGGTGAGGAGGAGGACGCATGCAGGTAAACTGAGGGCCTGCTGAGCTGATCGCTGGTGTCCTGAGAAACATGTCAGCTCATTCTTTATGTTACAGAAGCACAGACACACAAGACCAGACGGAAAGTGGAATATGTAAACAAACCGGTTGACGTAATCCCCTCGGTGCACTCTGCATGCTGACTGTTAGCAGAGCTAGTGAAATCTCTGAAAACATCTGAGCACTTTTGCAAACATGTTCTATGCTGACAACCTGACCAGACGTGAAGGTTACGGCGCAACATTCGCGGCTAAAACACTGTTAAAAGTGTAGCTGGTGACAGAAAAACGGGGTAAAAAAAAAAGGGTGTAAAACTACACCACCACCATTGCTGCCTGTGATTTGAAATGCATTCTGGGATACCCGGCTGCCTCAAGTCTACAGAAGCAATCGATTATCTAGGATCGACCTGTTTTGACTTACATTGCACGGCAACCAATCAAATGTTAGAGAAGCTGCATGGGCAGCGTTAACCCCGCCCCGTGAGTTTGATGGGTGAGGCTGACAGATAAAATTAATTCATGATGAGAGCCAGGCGCCAGGACTGCCAAAATGAAATAAATAAATATATCATTAAATAATTAATTAAATGTGTCAATAATTAATTAAAATGTGAAATACATAAATAATTAATTAAATGTGTCAATAATTAATTAATTAAATGTGTCAATAATTAATTAAAATGTGAAATACATAAATAATTAATTAAATGTGTCAATAATTAATTAATTACATGTGTCATAACTATTTATTTAATTAATTAATTCCAATTTTAATTAATTATTGCCACATTTAATTAATTATTTAATGGTGTATTTAATTATTTCATTATGGCAGTCCTGGCGTTCCATACACATAAGTGGTACGCAGGTGCGCATGCACTGTCAAAACAAAAAACGCACACCAGATTACCGGCAATTACTTTGGGGTATTTTCTGAGAATAGGCGCTTCTTTTGCGGTTCGGACTCCTTCTGACATTTCTTTGGAGGTGGAGGAACACCAAAGTAATTGCTTAAAGGAGCTTGGTTCTTCGACATCTTTAAGAGTTCTAAAGAAATGTCTGTCCTCCTCCAGAAAATCTTATGTACACAACGCGCGTTGCACATTTTTTAGTTTGACAGCGCATGCGCACCTGCGGACCACTTATGTGAAACCCTGCTTATAGTTGTTTTTTAGTATTTATTTTTAACTGGTTAGCTAGAAATTGACCAGATTTGTTACCATGTTCGAAATTTTGCAAGCAAAGTCTTTGTGCAAAGAATTGTGTTTTTTCTCAAATTAGTGATTTCATTTAATTTTAGTTTTGTTTTATATATTTTGTTTAGTATTTCCTGTTCCTGGTGGGACACATAGGCTTCTTTAAAGGATTTTATGGTTTTTTTTCCAATGCTTGAATATTTTTGTTTTCTTTTTTCTTTGTAAAATAAAATGAAATTATTTTACCTCATCACAGCTTTCCCTGCTTCCCAGAGGACAGATGCTGACGTTCCAGGCAGGTTATTATAGTGTATATCAGCGGTCCCCCACCCCTGGGCCTCGGACCAGTACCGGTCCATGAGTCGTCTCGGGCCGCGAGAGTTGAGGCTCAGGTGTGAAATGAATGGTTTTCAGGATTTTTATCGGTTTTTAGCATTATTTTGTTATCGTTTTTATCGTTAACTCGGTTTTCCTTGGTGATTTCACGTGTGTTATGAATAAATCTTCTTTTTTCGGTACCGGTACTAGTTTTATTTTGTTGTATTTATCCACGACACCTTAGAGGCCTTTCCGTGAAAATATTGTCTGGCATGAACCGGTCCGTGGCACGAAAAAGGTTGGGGACCGCTGGTGTAAATCAGGGGTGTCTGTGGTGGGCGTGGCCTGCGGTGCCGTGCAGAGGAGGCGGACGCACCTGCACGGCATCCGCAATCACGACCCGCCGAATTAAATATTATACGGGGTCTTGTGGTTGGCGTTGTTGTTGTGGTCATTATGTTGAGCTGGCAGCGGGAGAGCTGCAGCTCTGTGTGCCTTGTAAACAGCAACCGTGTGTCAATAAAAGGATTGCAAAGCATGTTGATGTCACCAGGTCTGCCGTGGTCGTTTACAGTGGTGCCGAAACCCAGGACGGGAGGCACGGCAGATCCAGGAGTGGGCCAGCAGAGGGAGGAGCTGGCGAGAATGGTGGCCGAGCTGGCAGCCATGCAGCAGGAGCAGGCAGCAGTGGAAGCGCAGTGCGGGGAGCTGCTCCAGCCGGGAGGGGCGGAGAAGCCGCGGGATAAGTCGGAGGTGCCCGTGCTAGGGGAGTCCGCACCACCATAGCCCGAGGTTAGCGGGCTTGGCAGAGCGGCCTCACCTCCACCAGAGGCCGGTGCCCGCCTGCGAGCGGCTGGGCAGAAAAACATAGTATTGCACCGTAAAATGTATCGCATTGCATGAACACTAGGATGCCACCAAACCAAACTAATTTGTAGTGAAGTGGTTGACTTACCTTAAGTTGAATATTTTTTAATTGTTTCTACAACAAGAAGTGTATGTGTAGTTGACGTCTGAAGCAACATCTCAGATTCTTATCAGAATTAGAATACTTTATTAATCCCAAAGGAAATAATGGGTTACAGCAGGCAGCATGCTAATGGCATTTGAACAGCCATTTCCGCTTTCTTTATTTTTCAATAAGCCAGGGCCAATCAGCAAGAACCCTGTTATCATGGTTCCGAAAAGATGTCTATAATGTCTTGTCGCGAGCTCTCCCAAACCCAGGCTTCTCGTCAGGGTGTCAGTTGCATTCAGGGACCAGTTGATCAAATCCATAATTCCTCTTTTAGGTTTTACATAACAGACTGTGAGACTATTCCAGGGTAAAGGGAGAGAATTAGAGAAGACTAGACAGAGACATAAGAAAGTCAAGCAGGAAAGATAAGGGAAGGGAGAGTGAGAAAGTGTGACCGCCTTCGTCAATAGAGCTGTCTGTCCACGTAGAGCCCTTATTAATGAAGGTGCGTCAGACTGGGAACAGGGCATTGCTTTGCTCCAGTATCTCTTTAGGGAAATGGTGGTTTAAGCTAAAGTCCAATCCTTTCACCTCCTTGACACAACTCTTCACTGGTTCTTCTATTTGAAATGTCCGAATTTGGCCACAACAGGATGCGGTCTCCCGGCACCCAGCCTCTTAGGTCTGAGACGATGGATTCGATCGCAGATTTTAATTAGTTGCTTCTGCGTTCTCTCCAGCAGACTCTGAGATACCAGAAAAGTTATCTCTCATGCTGCGGGCCTACAGATCAATAGCAGTCCATTTTATTTTTTAATTTTCTATATTAAGATGGGTCACATTCTCAGTTAGAAGGGAGTCTGCTGGGTGACTTCTTTTTAATGACGAAGTTGCATTTTTGGCCCAGGAATCTGCATCCTGGACTTTTTTCATAATTATATCCTCAAAGCGCCGGTCGTTGTATTCTTGGAGAGCATCAGATTTCTCCTCCCTGTCTCCAGGCTTGATGAGTGACAAACTACAGATAAGTGTGTAAGCACCAGTGATCTACAAATTGCTTCTTACAGTTTGAAGTTTTCCTGTTAAGCTCATAAGAGCTTGTACTGTCAGTCCACCAAGTGTCCGAGTGCTCTCATAAAGGGAACCCCGGCTATTAAGACATGTTTGCGCTAAAATATGTACTGTGCTTTCAGTAACACATATGTGGTATTAAAATACGCCAAATGTTTTCATTTTAAGCACATTTTATATAAAACCAATTTACCAGTAGGCCACCATTGTTATTTACTTCTCAATGCACTCTGGGTAGTGACGTCATACAGTTGCACCGCATCCAGTTCACAGTTAGCAGTGCACTGGAAATGACTTCTGTTCAACCTTTCCAGTTTGAACTAGAGCAAACCAACAGAGATAATGAAAACAGTCAACCAGCACTTAGTTTAGATGAAGATGAAAACAATCCGTCACATGAGTATATAGTTACTTCTTCAAAAAAGTAACTGAGTTATGCAAACAACAAAGTTTTTTGCAGCTGTTTACCTAAAAATGCAGCGAAGGCGGTTTTTTAAATAAACATTTCAAACTATTTACAGATCAATCAGCTGTTCTGCATCAAATTTTTATTTGCCACTCCAAAAAATTATTTCTGTCCACTATGAGATAAAGGGGAACAACAGGCTGATACCTGTATCACTCCTTTAGCACCTGTGACATTCAACAGTCGCCTCATTGTTCTAACACACACAACAGAACTATTGACTACACTACACACTAACTACACAAGATTTGCTCTAAACGTCTCAAATCTCTTACATCTCAAAAC
The DNA here is from genome assembly GCF_036321145.2 of Pelmatolapia mariae. Taxonomy (NCBI): domain Eukaryota; kingdom Metazoa; phylum Chordata; class Actinopteri; order Cichliformes; family Cichlidae; genus Pelmatolapia; species Pelmatolapia mariae. The sequence goes on along the minus strand of NC_086229.1, from coordinate 17,301,855 downwards.
ACCACCGTTACTCCTAAAACTTCCTTCCTCCCTAAACAACTAAATGGCATGTTGTCAAATCATTTTTTGATTGGTCAACATGGTACATTTTTCTACCAATAGGAAAGGGTGGGGGTTTTGGTTTTCTTTTTGCTCACAGGCGGAGAGTGCTTTCCAGCGTTTTCTACGGTGGCTGGGTGGCGCAACAAATCAAAAAACCACAGCAAATTAAAAAACCGCAACAAATTAAAAATCCGCAACAAATTAAAAAACTGCAAAAAAATTAAAAATCCTTGACGGAAAGGGATTGTCTGAAATACTGGAAGTGACACAACGATTAGCCTAATAGGGCTTTGGTCCTATTAGCAGCTGTGAGATGAGCTGATATCCAAATTTAATTTTATTTGACCATTTTACCACTTTCGAATTCCATGCTATTGTTTTTTGCAGCCCTCCAGTTTTATCTGTCACAATTTACAGACCACCTAAAGACAGTGCTGCTTTTATCAAGGAATTTTCAGAATTTTTAACAAACATATACTCAAAATATAATATGATAATTTTAACCGATGATTTTAACCTGCACATAGATAATCCTTCTGACCCTGCATCAAAAGAATTCTTAAACATTCTTCACTGTATGGATTTTACCCAGCACGTCACGCAGCCGACTCACAAAGAGGACACACTCTGGACCTGGTCACCCATGGGCTGTCCACCAGTGTGTCCTCTGTTGTTGACTTGGCCGTCTCTGACCACTACTGTGTGTTTTTAACATCACCGGTTTTATTAAGCACCATCAGATGTGATATTTTAATCTTCTTGTGATATGATTTTAAACACATCTGAGGGCTCGATTGTACCTGAGGAGACACTGGACAGCTTTGTCCTGGTTAATGCTGAGAACCTTAAGAAAGTTTTCTCCACAGTGAGACTCACCACATGTCTTTTAGATCCAATCCCCTCTTCACTTTTTAAAACACTTTATGGATTTTTTGAAGCGGAGCTTTTATACATGATGAATTGCTCTCTTCAGTTGGATGTCTTCCTTGCTGCCTTTGGTGAGGCCCCTTCTGAAGAAGAGCAATTTGGATTGTAATGATTTTAATAACTACAGACCTGTATCCAACTTATCTGTTTTTACTCAGATTAATGACTTTTTGAATGATAAACAGATCCTAGAGATATTTCAGTCTGGATTTAGGGTGAACCACAGCACAGAGACTGCTCTCCTAAAGGTTTTAAATGATCTTAGATGTAACTGGGACGCCCAAAAGCTCTCAGTCCTGGTGCTACTGGATCTAAGCGCAGCCTTTGATACAGTAGACCACGCTATTCTTTTAAACAGACTGAAACACATGGTGGGCCTCTCTGGTGCTGTACACAACTGGTTCACTTCCTATCTCTCAGACAGAACTTATGTGAATATGGATACATGCTCCTCTAAGATCCATAAAATTACATGTGGTGTGCCTCAAGGGTCGGTTTTAGGCCCTGTACTTTTTAATTTGTATATGCTCCCTCTTGGCGGCGTCATCAAGAGGGATGGAGTGAACTTCCACAGTTACGCTGATGACACTGAGCTGTACATCTCCATGTCTCCTGATGACACCAGACCAATGGATGCCCTTTTTAACTGTATTCTAGATATAAGATCTTGGATGGCAGAAAACTTTTTACAGCTTAACCAGGACAAAACTGAAGTTTTAATCATCGGTCCTGAGGCTCGGAGAGAGAAACTCTTGTCTAAATTATAGGCATTTTCACTATGCCCTTCACTACAACTGAAAAACCTGGGTGTTATTTTTGACTCTGAGCTTGTGAATCACATGTAACCAAAATTGGATTTTATCATCTAAAAAATATAGCCAGAGTCCGCCCTATTCTCTCTCTGGCCAACACGGAGATGCTGATGCATGCTTTTATTACCAGTCGCATTGATTACTGTAATGCCCTGCTCTCTGGTCTCCCCAAAAAGAATATTTCACCTTTACAACTTTTACAAAACTCTGCAGCTCGTGTGCTGACGAAGACCAGAGGGCGGGCCCACATTACACCGGTTATAGAATCGCTGCATTGGCTCCCTGTGTGTTTCAGGATTGATTTTAAAGTTCTTTTATTGGTCTTTAAATGTCTTAATGGTCTTGGGCCTTCTTATCTCTCAGATCTGCTTTTACCATATGAACCCTCGCGGACCCTGAGGGCCTGAGTCATATGGGCCTGCATGAATAAACTTTCTGAATCCTTTATCATCTGCAACTGAAAATAGTTGTGTATGATTAATATACCTTTCTAATGTGACGTTGTTGTCCCTGGCTCTCTCTCTCTCCCTCCCGCTCTGTTCATGTGCTACTGCAAGTGTAACTACCGCCCCTTCCCCCTTTGCCCAGCGCAAAGCACAAGGCTCGCGTGCGGAGCAGTGTTGCCAACTCCTCAGTAAGGAAAATCGCTATTGGTTGTCCTAAAAGTCGCTAGAAGTCGCTAAATGACGTCATCACCTAATTTGCATAATTGGTCATACTAATATAATTGTAACCTACGTTGTTGGAGACAGAAATAACATCGTGGAAGAGACAAAGTGAGTAAAAAACATCCTAAATGCATTTAGAGTTTATTTAGAACTACAAATTAAATTTCTTTTAGCAATTATTGTTTTTTTTAATGTCACAATTCCAACCCTGCTCCTTTATCCGGGCTTGGACCGGCAAAAGTGACCCGAAATAGGCACTCTGGTGGAGTTACTTTGTGTGTGTGTTTATAAGTAGTTTTAAACCTTGTGATCCACAAAACAGCATAAGAGTAAAAGAGTAAAAGAAGAACTGACTACGTTACAGCACCAGCTGCTTGTTGAGAGTAAAAGCGATACGCGCTTTCACGTCTTTTTTTAGCGACTTTTCTTAGAAAAAAAGTCGCTAGGGGGTCTGAAAACTCGCTAAATATAGCGACAAAGTCGCTAAGTTGGCAACATTGGTGCGGAGTGATGTGGAAAAAAGTGCGGGAGAGAGAGGGTGAGAGAAAGAAAAAAAAAACACGGCTCCCAATAAGGAGCCAGCTCTCGTCGTTCACGTCAAAGATCCGGCTTTAAGAGCCTTTTTGTTCGTGACCGACACATCACTAGCGCACGCGCGCAGCTTAGAGGGAGCATTGCTCCTAACTATTAGGAACTCTCATATTAACTTTTATCGAGTGGAAAAAAGTCCACCGTTCGTTAGCGTTCGTCCTCCAGCTTTACTGTTTATCTTATGCTAACATAGCTTGTCGCGCTAGCGGTCACATAGCACATCATTATATACCAGCTAGCCCAACTTCAGTAACCCTACAAACGTCGCTGCTGTTTACTTTCCTTTTGTCATTTATGTTGGAAGTGATAGCAGAGCTGTACGTTTTAATTTGTTTAGTAAATCTCTCAGTCAGAACATGGTATATTATATTTAGATGGAAGCTAGCGAGCTAACTCGCTGCTAACTTCTAACTCACTTAAATTTCATAAATTCAGTTTTCATGGATGCCTGGATGTTAAACTTAATTGTTACACCTGGCAGAGCAGCCACACTGATCATATTATTACAGATGAACAAATTTAGACAGTTTTCCAACTCTCAGTAATGCTGCAGTGATCATTTGACTTTTGCAGTGGAGTTTGGGCCCAGACATGGCTAATAACGTCAGACTCAAAGGCCGGATAGTGCTGGTCTACCACGTCGTAACCAGGTAACTAATAGGCAAGTTAAATAGTATCGTTGCTACACTTTATAGAACAAAACAGATCAGCTGAACATAATCACCTATACTGCCGACAACTAAAACACGTCATGTCCCAGAATGCATCGTGTGCTAAAAAAACATGGCTGCTCCCACAGCTCCAAAATAGTTTTAAACAACAACGATTTCATGAATAACAAAACAATTATAGTTATTCTCAAGTATGTTTTTATGTAGTGGAGAATAACATAGTTAGAGTAACTTGTCATAATAGTCGGGGTTCCCTTTAAACACTGTTAAGCTTTCTTGGGTTTTCAAATTGGTCCCAATTCATATTGTTGTAATGTTAACACTTTTAATATAGAGGACACAAAAGAAAACACCTGAAAGTTCAAAGAAAGCACTTGATTTTTTAAAATTGTTTTTTAACAGGTTTTGCCTAAACATGATTTCCTTTACATTTTGCAGTTTACTGACTCATTACTTCCACAATAGAAGGATCTCTATTTCATTGTAATCAGACAAAGTAAATCAAATGCAAACAACCACAATTCAAATATCAGAAACATTTCATGTATGGAGTTAAACATGAATCATTGTTTCAACAATTTATTTATTGTTGTCATAAACAGACAAGAAGAAAACAAGAAACTGCTCCTCCCATTCAACACATGTCAGTCCATATCCCAGCAAACTAAATCAGAAAGAAAGAAACAGTGAGAACTAAAAGAGAAACAAAGAGCTTTGGAACAACGAGGCAGCAGGAGGACAGCTGCAGTTTAACAGCTTCAATTTACTGACAGGAAACAACATTAGAAATATCATCATCCTCAACTCATCTGCTCCACTGACACTGACACCTTCAGTGGACACACCTTCACTTTACCAACAGTGCTAATACATGGGAACATCCTGTGAGTGAAAGTGTGTGTGAAGGTGTGTATGTGTGTTTTAGTATCAGGATCAGAGAACGACAGCTTTCCTCTGTTCCAGTCCAGATTCACTCTGATCCTCTGGGCCTTCTTCTGTACTGAGAGAGCAGATTCTGCTGATGGTGAACGCGCTGAATATTTACCTAAAAAGAAACCTATTCTCCATAATCCAGACAGCATGATTCCCTTCCTCTGCACAGACTCTGCTAACACACCCAGTCCCCACCATTTACTGTCTCCAACATCAACATCCCAGCTGTGAGTCCCTGAGTTAAAGCCCTCAGAGCCCAGGACAGAGCTGAATAATTCAAACCTCTCTGGGTTATCAGGAAGCTGCTGCCTCTCTCCTCCTTCAGTCACACTGGTCAGATCTTCAGACAGGATGAGGTTTGGATGAGCAGTGTTTGGGTCCAGAATGAGAGGAGTGTAGGAGACCATGTCCTTCATGTTGTTCCAGATGTTGAAGGTCAGGTTGCCCAGGTGTTTGGCCTGGTCTATCAGAGCTCCTGAGGGCAGCTGTGGATCATCCAGCAGGGGGCAGCGCTGGACTCTTTCCACTGCAGCCTTGTAGTTGTGCAGGAATGAGACGTCTTCAGCTCTCAGCTCCTCCTCTGTGGCTCTGACTGTGTCTGAAAGAGCTGCTATCTCTCTGCTCAGAGCCTCCATCTTCTCCTTCATCATCCCACTCTTCTGCTCCTCTTCCTCCCTCAGTGCAGCCAGCCTGGCCTCCTCTTCCTCTGCTAGAAACTGGTGAAGCTTCTTAAACTGCTCCTTAATCTGCCTCTTTGTGTGTCGGACCTGGACCTTAATGTGTTCTGCTGTTTGATCAAACTTCACTTGAACTCGTTTGCAAACCTTTAACTTCTTCTTTAAGGGCTCCAGAGTTTCCTGAAGTTCCTTCTTGTGTTGTTGTGCAGCTTCATCGATGGGTCTGAATCTGTGGTTGGTGTGTTTTTCTGAGTCTCTGCAGACGACACACACTGGCTGCTGATGGTCCAGACAGAAGAGTTTGAGTTTCTCAGAGTGCAGACTGCAGAGAGCCTCTGAAGCTCTCTGATCTCTCTCCTGTAAGAACGACTCACACAAGTTCTTTAAAGCCAGATTTAAAGGTGGTTCTTCCTTTGAAGATATTTCCTTACAAACTGGACACTCACGTGCCCGCTTTTTTCTCCACCGTCTCTTCAGACAGTCTTTACAGAAGCTGTGGCTACATGACAGAAGAACAGGATCTCTGAAGACCTCCTGACAGACCGGACAGCAGAGATCCTCCTCTGATCTGGAAGCCATTGAGTCTGTGAGTGAAGCTGAAAACAGCAGACAGGCAGTGCAGTCAGTCCTGGCTCCCCTCCCTCCTCTACTACCTTCACTGAAACTTCCTTTGAGTCGTGTTTTTGCTCAAACTCACATTCAGTGTGTGGAGCGTCAGCAGCTTGAAGCAGCAGTGTTGGAGTTTTCCACTTTTCTCTCCTGTAGCTGGACTCACTCAGAGGAAGCTGCTAGTTTGGTCTGAACTCAGTCTGATCGTCTGTGCGTCTCTCTTCACTGAGGAAGAAAAACAGCCTGTTTCCTGGTTTGTTGCATTTGAGTAATGTGGGGGGGCGGAGCTTCATTCAACTTCCTCTTATAAATGTGTGAGTGTGACATCAGAGCGCAGAGTTATATTGCAGGTCAGAAACGAAAACCTTTTCTCAAACTCAGAAAACAAAGTATGACTCAGTGGTGCAGCTGTTTGGCAGTTTTTTTTTTCAGACTTTGTTCTGGTTATTGTTCAGGTTCCACAGCATTGGGAGTGTAATGCAGGCTCAGAAACAGGGTGGATGTACTTTGTGACAGACTTTTAAAAGTGAAATGGATTGTAAATGTGTGTTTTTGGCTCCTCTCACTCGTTTAATCTTCACATGTCTGGCTGGTTTGTCAAGAGAGGGCCTCTTTGCATAAGTGCTTCGATGATTTCGGAGATGTCTGCCCATATGTCCTACATGTTTCAGTCGCCAATTCTGAATTATAACTAACATTAAAAACATGTTTATTGAGGAGAGAGAGCAAATAAATCAGATTAACATCCAATCTTTGGGTTTTTGTTCAATAATCAGCGTATCCTTTGTATAAACGCATGAACTTTATTAAAGAGATAATCAGGGGCGATTTTAGCCCATTTCGCTTAAAGTGGAAGGCCTTCTATGAAAAATTAACCTGTAATAAGACATACCATATCAAGATAGAATTGTTACTATAAAACTAAAGATGAATCAAACTGTTCACAATTTTAATCTAGTTCTCAATGGGCTAATAAAATGAATCAAAGCACCCCCAAAGATTTCTTACTTTTTTTTTGACAATATTTGCGTACTCAGTAGTTTTCTGATGAGGCAGCAGGCTCTCCAGGGCAGAAACAATGTTCTTATTTTTCTCCTCCTTCTCCCTGAGGTTCTTCCACTTTAAGCTGGGTCCTTTTTGTTCCTGTCTCTCTGTATATAGTTGTAATATATATATTTATGTTTAATGTTTTTCTGTTTGAGAATTTTAATGTTATTTGAAATAAATTTTCTCAGTCTCAGTTCTACTACACAGCAAATATTGGCACACAGCTTGACAGATGTGCAATTTATTTCATATTATACTAATGAAAACATATACTACTATATAGGAACATAGTGAAGGCCAATTATTTAAGAGAATAAACAGAGGTTAGTTCATTTTGGAGTAGAGCTCCATTTATTAAGAAAATTTTAAAAAGGCAGGAATGCTCTTTAGAGGTTTGTGGGTGGCTCAGAGCCATTGTGGGGAAGTCACTGGGACTTCAAATGAGCTATTCTTTTGGCTGCCAAGACACTCCTCCCTCGGCCGAGAAGTGGGCCCTCACCAGGACAGCCTCTCTGGAGGGCTTGTTGGCTGCTACACGACCCAGGCCTTTTTTGAAAAATTAACCTGTAATAAAATATACCATATCAAGATAGAATCGTTACTATAAAACTAAAGATGAATCAAACTGTTCACAATTTTAATCTAGTTCTCAATTTTAAGAAAGGCTGCTGACCCGTGCTATAGAGTCTGACAGCTGCAGGGATTATATACAAATATTCAACTGGTTCTATACCAGAATTAAACCAAGTCTAAATTTAAAAAAAGGACTTTATAAGACAGAACTTTTGACTATCACTACAAAGATTACCAACAGTGGTCCTCATACCACAGTTTGATATCAGCAAACACCGAGAGCATACATTGATATGACACCACAGCCGTGCTATCATTGCTAACACTGATAACAACATAAATCGAATTAAATCAGGACTTGATGAGACCTTTCAAGTATCACTAGAAATATTATAAACAGTCGTCTCCGTACCACAGTTTGCTTCCAGTAAACACCGACGGCATTCACTGTTAGCATAGCACATCCATGTTAGCAGTGTATAAACGATAGTTTAGCATATATTGGCACAGGCATCAATAAAGGACTACCGTATTAAACACTTTTACTAACCGCAGGCAGATGGACAGGCGCTCTGCAGGTGGGATTGAGCGCCTGTAGTTGGTGTCTAGGCGGGCAATGCTTGGACCAACCGTCTCTTCAAGCGCTAGCTGGACAGCTGCCATCTTGCAAAGATACCGTCTGGCACAACTTCCTCCCACATCCCTCCCACATTTCCGGTTCACGCGCGTCAAAATTGCATATTTTGACAAGCAATGAATTCGCATTGGACACGCCTCGAGGTGCGAATTTGCACGCGTCAAGTCAGGGGCCTCTGGCGCATTTTAATCGCGTCTATCACGTTCGGTGTGAACACACCGTAAGAGGTCAGGATGGATACCAAAACATTGTATTGTTCCTGTTTCTGCTTAGACTGTCTCAATATCCTCGTATTGGACACTTTATTTCGATTGCATTTTGTCATCAAAGTTGCCATGTTGAATTTTTCAGAAAGAATCCATTGCTTTCCTCCTGGATTATTTTCTTTAACATGAAACACTGAGACAAACACATCTTCAGGTGCCCCTCTCCTCGCCAACCTCTTTCCTCTCAAAAATAGGAACAGAGTCAGCATTAGCTCAGAGTAGGTTAGTTAGACAAGTATAACTGATGTTATTTCATTATTGTTCTGTCACTGTTATTATCGTTTGTTTCTGCTTTAGCTCTGGTGCTGCTAAATTTCTTTAATAAAAATCCTTCAACTAAAGTCTACATTTTGGACATTCTCTTTTTAACCCTTTTTGAAAATATAAAAGTAAAAATATAAATATTATTTCTTATTAGTGTAAATAGCTTTAGCAGTTTACTCCAGCACGGCAGTGTGGTGATTAACACTGTTGCCACAAAGCAAGAAGACCTTGAGTTTGACTGCACTGGCCTTTCTCGGGACTGATGTAGGAGCTGTTGTAAAAGAAAGCAGTTGCGTACATACTTTTTACTTGTGCATTATGTTATATTATTTTTTCATAGCTCAAAATAAGCATCACACTCGCGGAAGCCGGTATACCCGCCGAAACGCCGTGCATTTATCGAGACTTTCAACTCCAGGTAGGCCAGTAGACTGTGTGCACGTTAGCATATGCTACTTCCGGTGCGGAAACTCCTGTGGGGAGCTTTGTTTCCGGTGTCCTATTGGCGCCTTGTTTACGGTCCAAAACAAGTTAAGCAAATGAATGAATCAAGCGGAGATTTACATTTCTCTAGATGTCTTGGGCATTTACCCAATATATCTGTAAATGATGTTCATGGACTTGTCGATATTTTTTCCCCCGCGCCTCAGAGCAAAAGAGAAAAGAGATTCAAATGTTATATTTCTCAGCATCTGTAAACAGCGGTCCCCCGTTTATCGCGGGTGTTATGTTCTAAAAATAACCAGCGATAGATGAAAGTAGCCAATTTTATTTTTTGACGGTGCAAAACATTTCATCGACATCGTCGACATACAGTACTGCACTTCAGAGTCACACTGCTAGCGATCGATGCAGCGATTCTGTACTGTACAGGAGAGATGGCACAGAGGAGATCGTTTGCAGTGATCAGGACGCAGGACACAATGTGATTTAAAAAAATTGCAAACTTGCTCTAAAAAAATCTGCGAAACAGCGAGGTGAAAGGTGAACTGCGTTATAGGGAGGGACCTCTGTAATTTTGAAGGTATGTCACAACACACTCTTCGTAAATACTAATGTATAGAAACCCTTACCAGCAATCGTTCATTTTTTGTGTGGCTTTTTTTTCACGGTTTGTTAACATGCTGTCTAGGTGTGTACTTGACTAGCTTATATCGACACAACGGGGGAAACATCTGGTTTGACTTTTGTTCACCTGTAGTTTGAATGCTGAACATTTGCCTGTTTAAATCATAAGACCAGTCACTATACAGATGTGCTTCTGAATGTGGACGATGTGTCTTCTGATTTTGTAATGCAGTTCTGCTTGTGTTGAGTGATGTAAACAACTGATCGATCTAAACTCTTTAAACGTCAAAATTGATCATTAGATTTTTTGACACAACAGTGGTGAGTGTTCCCACCTTCTGCTCTTTGTAACTTAACGCGATCTTTCTGTTTTCGAGTTTTGGACATGATTTTGGAGTATATCTTCGCAGTAGCGATTGACCGCAAAGTAAAGCTACAGGAAATGTACAACCCTACATCTGGTCTCAAACCATGAAGTTAGCATTTTCTTGTGCACAGGGTCTATTATGGATCTTCGGATCCACATTATGTCAGCAGCTATTCTCCACCGTGAATTATGTTAAAAACAAACACCGCTCGCGCCTCACAGATGGCAGCTTACAGTCCTGCGTAAAGATGAAAGTACAGCCCCGATTTTCAGACGCTGTGCGTAGAGGTTCTGGAGCAGAAGTCCCATTGTAAACATACGACAGCAGACCCGACGATGTTTGCATGATGTTTTTTTTTTTTGCAATATCTTTTGAAAGCCAGGTCAAGTCTCCAAAAGTCCAAAGGCGAAATAAGGGTGGCGGCTCACAACAGTTTTTGTTTGCTTGTCATGGTCCCTGTGCCTTCTCAGCTGACTCTGTATGGCTAGAAGTGTTTCCTGTTGTGCTGTGTCTCTCTCTCTCCTCTTGCGCACATAACTGCCTGACCTCATCGGCCACTGGACTGTCTCCGTTCGAAGCCTCTCTGGGCTACCAACCACCACTGTTCCCAGTCGTGGAGGGTGAGCATACCATCCCTTCAGTGCAACACCATTTCTGCAGGTACCACTGGGCCTGGCGTGCCACCGAAGCTGCTCTGCTACAGACAGCGGAGTGCAACAAGACGCTGACCACCGCCAGGTCCCTGCTCCTGACTATACGCTTGGGCAAAAGGTATGGCTCTCCTCATGCTTCATTCCCATTCATGCTGAGACAAAGAAACTTTCCCCAGCATTCATCAGCCCGTTTGAGATTGCGGCCCTGGTCCACCCTGTGTCTGTTCATCTGAAGCTGCCTCGCAACATTTGTATACATAATGTATTTCATGTCTCCCAGGTCAAACACGTGCTCTCCAGCCCGTTGTGCCCTACTTTCAGGCCCGCCCGGCTCGTGGATGGGCAGGAAGTGTTTAACATCACCTGCATTATGGACTCTCGGCGGTGGGGGAGAGGTGTTCGGTGAGCTTTAAAGCCGGAGTGAGAGAGCTAACCTGAGCGTCAGAGGAGGATAATTGTACATAGCCCTGTGAGTTTCCCTTACACCTCACCCCCTTCCTGTGACCTTCACCTGTATATATCTGCACTTGGTGTCATTTTGTGAATAAATTAAGAATAAGAATAACTTTATTTATCCCGAGGCAAATTCTTTTGTCGTGTACATGTTCAAAGCAGCAGGAGAGAGAGCAACAGATAAATAGGATATACAATATATGCAATACGAATAGTAGTCAAAATTTGGCAGGGGAATGAATAATTGTGGGCTTGACTGTATATACAATACGAATAGTAGTATACAGTAATATTTCTCCTGTTTTGGCTTCCCTTCATTGGCTTCCTGTTAAATCCAGAATTGAATTCAAAATCCTGCTCCTCACATACAAGGTCTTAAATAATCAGGCCCCATCTTATCTTAATGACCTTGTAGTACCATATCACCCTATTAGAGCACTTCACTCTCGCACTGCAGGCTTACTTGCTGTTCCTAGAGTATTAAAAAGTAGAATGGGAGGGAGAGCCTTCAGTTTTCAGGCCCCTCTTCTGTGGAACCAGCTTCCAGTTTGGATTTGAGAGACAGACACTATCTCTACTTTCAAGATTAGGCTTAAAACTTTCCTTTTTGCTAAAGCATATAGTTAGGGCTGGACCAGGTGACCCTGAATCCTCCCTTAGTTATGCTGCAATAGACGTAGGCTGCTGGGGATTCCCATGATGCATTGAGTTTTTCCTTTCCAGTCACCTTTCTCACTCACTATGTGTTAATAGACCTCTCTGCATCGAATCATATCTGTTATTAATCTCTGTCTCTCTTCCACAGCATGTCTTTATCCTGTTTTCCTTCTTTCACCCCAACCGGTCGCAGCAGATGGCCGCCCCTCCCTGAGCCTGGTTCTGTCGGAGGTTTCTTCCTGTTAAAAGGGAGTTTTTCCTTCCCACTGTTGCCAAAGTGCTTGCTCATAGGGGGTCATATGAATGTTGGGTTTTTCTCTGTATTTATTATTGTGCGATCTACTGTACAATATAAAGCGCCTTGAGGCGACTGTTTGTTGTGATTTGGCGCTATATAAATAAAATTTAATTGAATTGAAAATTGAATTAATATACAGCAGTAGGATAGTGCAAGACATAGTATCAATAACTCTAACGAAGTAATATAAATGACTGTATCCTGGAGAATAAATAACTTAACTATCAGTGCAGGCGATTCTAGAAAGTGAAAATTGTGAACTTTTGAGATGGTCTGCTTCTGAGTCTCTCCTGAGCCTGACATTCCTACATGGATCATTTTAGTTCAGCTGGGTGTTTTTCCTTTTTTTATATTTCTTTAAGAGTTCAAAATGTGTTAATTACATAAATAAAATGTAATTTTCACTGTAGCACTTCGTGGATTTCATAAGCAACACACCTTATTTGTTCACACAAAGCATAAAAGCAAAAAGCAATATATACGGTGTTATTATCAATTAGATGTTAAAAAGTATTTGGTAAATGGCCTGTATTTATATAGCGCTTTTACTAGTCCCTAAGGACCCCAAAGCGCTTTACATATCCAGTCATTCACCCATTCACGCACACATTCACACACTGGTGATGGCAAGCTACGTTGCAGCCACAGCCACCCTGGGGCGCACTGACAGAGGCGAGGCTGCCGGACACTGGCGCCACCGGGCCCTCTGACCACCACCAGTAGGCAACAGGTGAAGTCTTGCCCAAGGACACAACGACCGAGACTGTCCGAGCCGGGGCTCAAACCGGCAACCTTCCAATTACAAGGCAAACTCCCAACTCTTGAGCCACGATCGCCCCAGTTTTTTCTTTTGCGTGGAAACCGAGTCCAAATGGCGCTTTGGGTGTAAAAGGTTGCTGACCCCTGCACTAGACATAGATAGCTTATTTCACTCTTCTTTCAAACAATCATTTTCATCATGAGATAAGATGGGAATTTTATGTTTAATTTGCCAGAGTAATTGTTTGGATATTTAGTTTGTTTCATTTCATATTTCTTCTTGAATGTGAGTCACCATTTATTTTTGTTGTCATGTAATGTTACATAACAACTTACACCACTAGATGGTGCTGTTGTAAAAACATAGAGGGAAAAACACAAATATAGTTAAAATGGCAAACTGATAAACATGCATATAAGACTGCTACATTTAACTCTACCAACATATGTGCTGCATTCATTACAAAGAGACTTGTTCCTTACTGAGGACTTGTTCCATTATCAGCCACCATTAGACAACTAATGACCCTGCATGTTTTTTTTTCTGTTTACTGTGGGGGTTGTTTTCTGAGTAATCATGACTGCAATGTTCATCCACTGCCAATGGTTCTGCCTTGCCCTGGAGGGCCTGTTTTGACCTTCAAAATGCAGATGTGTATGTTCAAGAGTTATTTGCTGGTAATCAATACAACACGGAGGCCTGGCACGAAGCACAGCACAATAAGACCTATTTTACTGACTACTTAGGAACAGAGAGACAGGGACTCAAGCTGTTCAGTCTCATTCACACTCCATGCAGAGGAAAAATACATACAGTCCTCAACCTGCAAAGTGATCTCATGCTGCAGAATAATCTTAGGCCTGTTTTAGATGTGGATAAGTCATCAAGCTAACTTTCCTCAGTGTCCTGCTGCAAAGTTACTTGTAAACTGACGAACAGTATTTGTTTTGCTTCATCTACAAAGAGCACTTCAGCGATGCACCACTAAAATCCTCTACCTTCAACATACAAAAAGAAAATATTTCCTGTGTAAGGCTGCTTACACGTCACAGCGAGCAGAACAACTCAGCTGTGTTCCTTGTTGTGAAAAAAACTGTTGTACTCGCGTGTCCTGCTGCGTCTATAATGTCTACTAACCCATCACCTGCTTCTTGCATTCCTGTTGCACCAGATATTGACTGTGTGCAAGTGAAAATTGTGAATTGTGAAAAGTGGAAATTGACCCCACAGTCAAACCTGTCCACCAGAAGCCATAATGTGTCCCATTTGCTGTGAAGCTTTCACTTTCAGCGCAACTGGATCGTCTACTTAAAGCTGGTGTTAATAAATGAATTGATGCATCACCATGGCATAGCAGAGACCTGACCTCACTGCACATGGCATTCTTCCTTATAAACAGCAAATTGATTCTTTTGGAGAGCCCCTCCCCCTATGATGATGCTACTTTGAGACCTCCCCTGGGCTTGGTGTCATGGTACTCCAAGTTCTTGCCAAACTTTGCGATTGTTGTTGCTCCTATGCATGCCGGTGCCAGTGACAAGAAAACTTTCACATCAACTTCAAATACACCAGTGAGCTTTGAAGCAGTTAAAAAACCTCTGGTGAATAGTCCTGCACTAGCATTGTTTGACATTCCTTGCATGTTGTGATCTCTACGATGCAAGTGAGCTTGTTACTGTATTTGCTCAATCCAACCTGATGGCACATCAAAGCCTGTGACATTGCTTCCTGTTAAAAAGGAGATCGCTTGGTTATGTGCGGGCTGCAGAGATATGCAAAATGCATATGTGGGGCCTGCGTTCCACTCTGTGGACAGACCACCAAGCTTTGTCAACGCTGCTGTGCATCAAAGGAATTAATAGGGTTGGCATATATATCGCCCGCTGGACTGCCCACCTGCTGTGTTTTGATTATGATGTTATTTGCAACTCAAATTTTTAGAACTATACAGATGATTCCTTGAAGTTAACCAGTTGGATAAATTATAGTTAAGGAGTATCACAGATAACACGTGAGCTGTGTGACTGTTCACCACTGCACTGAAATCAGTAGGCTATTACTGAAATACACGTGCTATATCATAAACTATTATATAAATAGGGGGGTCCTATTAACATGTTTAGTTTTAAAGGACACTTTCCCGCCTTTAGTCTCATTCATGAGCAGTACAGAGGCGGATCTAGAAGGGTGGCATGGGGTGGCAAGCGTTACCCTAAAATAATCCCTTGCCACCCCAGTTTTGCATATAACACTGTTGTTTATTAAAATAAGATAGCATTAACAGTTTTAGCACAGTTACAGTCAACAGTGAATATAAATGCTAAAACTGAATATATTGCATAGTGTTCCCCCTCTCCACCATTAACAAGTGGTTCAGCCCATAGCAGGACCATGGGAATTTCAGATTTTACACAGGTGGTTGGATGTTACACTCTGTAAATGGAAGGAAGGTGAGTGTTATTAACCCTCTGTGGTCCACGGACACGCTGCACCTCCAAATCACATGACTGATGTAAGCTGACATAGCAACAAGCTGCAGCGACGCTGAGTCTCTATTTCAGCCCACATTGAAAGTTCGGACTAATATATATAAGCCATGCTTTTTTCTAAATACTGTCATCACGTTTTTGTGTGTGTGTGTTTTAAGCGTTTTCTAAGGACAGCTCGGAAACAGTAAAGAAAGGGAAAAAAGCCACCTCTTTCCTGTCGGTGGAAAAATGCACCACCTCGACCAATTTAAAAAAAGTCAACTTGTGGGATTTGGTTGTTTAGGAAGTGGCAGCGAGACAGAGCGAGAGAGAGAGAGAGAGAGAGAGTTTTTAGAAGTGGGAGATTTGTGACGTTTAGTGTGGAGTGTATACTTAGTGTGTTGTGTTGTCTTGTGTAGTTGTTCTGTTGTGTAGTCCTTTTGTTTTGTGTGTCAGTGAGGGCACTAATGAATGTCACAAAGGCACATTTGCAATTTAAACACTGTCACTAAGTAGAAAACCAGCGGAGTGATACACCTCCTGTTGTCAGGCCTGCAGGTTTATCCCTGTGCTGTTCTCCTCTGTCTTTTGGTGGACAAACTTTTTTTACTGGCACACATCATTTGTGGGGCATCTTATTGCGACACCTGATTGTTCTCTCATTTTAGTTTTAGTAACATTTTTAAATGGTTGTACAAAATGGAAAAAAAACAGCAGGTGTATTGGCTGCATTTTTAGATAAATAGTTGTATATGTTTACAAAATGTACATTTTATATTTGCATTTCAAGTTATAAAAATTTACTCAACATGTCTGTGGTTTTATACAGTAAAACATACTACTAGGATTTTAAGTTCTTTGTGTGATTTCAGACCAGTAATACTAATGCTGTATGTCAGTGAAAAAACAACTAAATTCAGTTGAGCTGAAAAGATGACAGCAAGAAACAAGACGAGGGGGAAAAAAATAAAATGAAACAATTTGAGGGGGAAATACAAATATAAACTCAAAAGGAGTCAAAAATGGTCGGTTGTATTTCAGACCTCAGAGGGTTGACCCACAAATCATGAAAAATTAGGTTAAAATTTTTGTTCATGACAGTGCAGATTTCTGACATTTTGTGTAATTTAAGCATGTAACAATGTGATTTTTTTCCTTACAAAAAAGAGTGTGAAACTTAAGTTAGACCTGTGTTTGTAAATGAACCGCGCCATGTTGTGTAGCTTTCTGTATTTTATATTTATTGGGCTACATATTTATTTTTTATACAGGCTATACAGTACATAGAATCAAAACGCACATGTTTTATTTAACTAAAGTGTGTACTACAGACAATAATTAAGTTATTGACTACATTTTCATGGAAAAAATGTGTATACTTACTGCATTTGAATCATTTTAAACATACGTAACCACCTGCATATGTGTTTGGGCAAAAAAGGCTTTGATTTTGCCACCCCATTTGATTTCTTTGCCACCCCTAAGAAATTTTCTCTAGATCTGCCCCTGGAGCAGTATTAGTTTTCTTCTAACATCCAGAAGTCTGCAAGATGTGTTTCATAGTTTCTAACAAGCCTTTGACAGTTAAACATAACATGACCGAAACAAAAAAACGAAACATGACACAAATTATTTTCAGTTAAGAAAACTCTATAAATTCTAACAGACAGTTGGTGCTTAGAATACAGTTGAATAACTATTAAAAAACCAGATGACATAATACTTCTGTCCAGGTTGCAGTCTTCATGATGAACATGCTGTTGCAAACTCTGCTTTGGTGGTTGCACTCAACTCAGGGAACTCACAACAGTCCAGAGAAACTCTCTATTTTAAAGGCCTATGAGCGATTCCAGCACCGGGTTCTGGTGGAAGATGTGGTTCTCTGTAAAGCAGGCATCTTCCTCAAATGAACACCAAGACTATGTGAGACTTCATCCGTCAGCAAGAAACTATCCTTAATGTGCATGCAACAAAACATGCACCGACTTTTACTAAGATCATCTACATTTCATCTGCACACCTACCTCCAGCACCACTTGGAAAAAGCCCCACAACCTCTACCATCATCAGACCTTTGTCTTCACTGGCTGCTTCTACATCAACCTCTGAGACTGTTGGGCCCTTCATACTGCCAAAAAAAACCCTGCAGTCAGACCAACCCTGGTGATTGTGGCCCTCCTACAGTAGCTATAACACCCACAATTAGCACTCTAGACACTGCAGGCAGGGCTTCAGTCTGGACAAGGGCAACCCATTATAAGCGTAAGCTGAGGGCTCACCCCTCAGATATAGGAGCCAAAGTGTCATGGGTGCAAAACCTCTGTTTTTGATGATTTGCTGTTTCATCCACTTTAGTAAAGTGTCCTGTGTTACAGCAACAGTGAGTTGTGGTATCACTTAATGAATGTTAGGTTTTAATCTGCGTTTGACTTACTGACCTTTCAATCAGCATCCCAATAGTCCTAAGGGCACTGACAAAACATACAAGTATAAATAGATAAAATGCTGTTTTGGAGAAGATTCTCTCAGAGGGTATTGATGTTGCCACAATGCACAGTGTCATCACTTTGGCAAAACTTGGATAAATTGAAGCCTTGGTATCCCACCAGCTCAGTGGGTCTGCACTTCTCTGGCAAAGGGACTCATCAACGTAGGATCTCACTTCCAGTATTGCATTTGCTGAGGGATTCCTTCTGGTAGTGTCTGTACTTGCTTGTTCTTCAAAGAACCTTCAAAGAGCAGATGCTTGTTGCTCCTTCGGTTTACCCTCTTCTCCCTCTTGGTCCCCTGGCAGTGGAGTTGGTTTGCTGGATCTTGCTGCTGCAGTTATTCTCTGAAGAGCTTCATCCACCGCTCTGTTGTCATTAAAGACCAGCTTCTTAAATCTTCGATCAAGAATGGTGGTTTCAGAGAGAACAGCGTTATATTCCATTCTGTGGAACTTTCTGTGCATACATAGGATTCAATGCATGAGTAAACTTTCTGAATCCTTTATCACCCACAAGTAAAAATGGTTGGAAATCAAGTGCAATCCAGATTGCCAGGTCTTTATCTTGCTGGGGTCACAGACTTCTGCATAATTGTGTGTCTGGGTTGTTGTAGGTGGTTATGGTGATATACTGCATGATGCTGTAGAAACTCAATTTCAATTTTCAAATCAATTTTATTTATATAGCGCCAAATCACAACAACAACAGTCACCTCAAGGTGCTTTATATTGTACAGTAGATTGTACAGTAATAGATACAGAGAAAAACCCAACAATCACATGACCCCCTATGAGCAAGTACCTTGGCAACAGTGGGAAGGAAAAACTCCCTTTTAACAGGAAGAAACCTCCGTGGGTCAGTGGTGGGCCTCTTCAGATGCATTTTGTTTTTTTCTAAGACAATGAGCCAAAAGAGCAGTTTGTAAGAACTGACCTGTTCCATTCTAGAGAAACAAGTTTCTCAGGTATGAGGTAAAAAAAAAAAGCATCTGTGAATCTTGACTATGTTTAGCTCCACACAAAAGAGACAACCGTTTTCTCCACAGTGAAGATGGTATCATTCCCAGCTCATCAATGAGCTACTCCACATGTGTATGAGGACTCCATTCACAAGGTTTAAAATCCTGGCTGTACAAGCTAGAGCTAAATCCCACACTGAGCAGAAAAATGGGGGAAATTTGACTCAAACGTATTGCAAAAATGTTTGATATGCTCCACAAGCATAAACTAAGACTTACAAATGTGTAAAATGATTTGTGTAACTTACAACTGCGTGCTTCAATCCACACATAATCATGAAGCAATCTGATCACACGTTTGAATTTACTTTTTATCTTTGACATTTACATAACCCATTATTTTAAAATTTCACAATTACCTCATGACTCATATAACACATTTGTTTTATGATTTACTTTCACACACATGTATTGTAGAATAGCTTTGGATTAAGATTGTTACACTCTGATACTAACAGATACAAAACTATGACTGCCTCTCAGGAATGTGGGTGGTGGTTGTGATAGTAAACCAATGTAGTGTGGTTTGTACTGTGGTTGCCATGGTGATGTGAGAGGCGTCATCCTGATATGAAAGGTGCAAGACATGAAACGTGAGCTGGACACTGGATTCAAAGCAAATAAGGGGAACTGCGGTTTTCCCCCAATTTTGTGACCAATAAAAAAAACATAATAAATAATAGTAATGATAATAAAAATTCTGCTTTACCACGCAATTATTTTATTATTTACCACACACATTTAAAGAAAAATATGCTGAAATTACATGTTTTCACAATTTTTTGTTAAACTGTTAGAATTTCAATTTAGTTTTACATGGCGTCATTGACCTCCACCTCCCCAAACTGCTCAGAGTGACACACATGCCCAAGCTGTAAACACTCTGTCATAAAATGAACACAGGTCCTTTATACAAAGAAAGGGTTTTAGAAGAGAAAAAGAGCAAATTCATGAAGCTGAACTTAATAAATTTGCATAAAATATCAGTATTCAGGTTTGAGCACAGCATTTGTAAAATAGTTTTTACGTGTGGTCGTTTCTCTCTAATTAAAATTGTAAATGCGCTTTTCTAATCCCTAAGGACCCCAAAACGCTTTACACAACCCATTCACACACTGGTGATGGCAAGCTACATTGTAGCCACAGCCACCCTGGGGCCCACTGACAGAGGCTGCCGGACACTGGCACCACCGGGCCCTCTGACCACCACCAGTAGGCAATGGGTGAAATGTCTTGCCCAAGGACACAACGACCGAGACTGTCCAAGCCTAGGCTCGAACCGGCAGCCTTACGATTACAAGGCGAACTCCCAACTCTTGAGCCTCTTGAGCCACAATTGCCCACAGTAGTAATAGTAGTAAGAGGGAGACAAGAAGGGGAAGCTCTGACACGTTTCAAATTCTTAAGCTTTGTTGAGATTTGCAACGTTGGGCGAGATTGTTTAATCAGAAAGTGGAAAAGAGGGAAATTCAAGCTTTTCCTCCCTTTTTGTTTCATTTTTCTGAAGTTAAGCACTTCATTTGAACATCCACAATTTGTAATTTCTTCACTTCTATGTTGGGTGATGAAAAATAGTTTTTGAACTATTTGTCAAAATACTTATCTGATGTTGTTGTTAAGTGTGTGTGTATGTAATCTAACAGTTGACATTATGATCAATAAATTTCCAAGTACACTTCTTTAAATTTTAGTGGATTAGCCCAGGTTTAAAGATTCAAATAGTTAATATCACATTTGACCTCTGAAGGTCAACAGACTGATTTGAAGGTCATAGTCACTATAATATTATAATGGACTACTTAATATAACAATAATTTTCAGACTGACAAGAATACACTGGTAAGGAATACTTAACTAAGATGATTCATTTTATTGTAATGACTTTTTTCACTTCAGATTTACATATTTAGAAAAGTGTTTGTCCCCTTCCGGATTTTCTTTTGTTTCTCATACGTCAATGTTGCAGACTATCAAACTAATTTTGAATTTGAATTTATTTATTTAAAAGGGACAGTGCAGTTTTACATAGTCCAAGTACAAAACATGAAACTGATGTAACACACATAAGTTTATAGCTATTGCTAGTTTTCAACAATTGTCCCTTGTAGGGCTTACAATCAAAATAGATACATTTTACAATAAAACATAGATTTTCATTTCATCACACAAAGATGAGACAAGTAAACACACGTCACTGTTTCTAAATGAGGGTGGTTTTTATTAAGTAGAACCCTCATATTTAGTCTTTTTGTATACCTACCTACTTTCTCTGATGTCTCATCTATCCAAAGAGCTGCTTAATATTAAAGCACAGCAAACACCCAAAGACCACATAAAAACCCCGTAAAATATAACATGTATGCATCTGAAAGATACTATAAAAAAAGTAGACAAACATAGTCACATGAATGGGAGAAAAAGTACAAACCTAAGAGCACAACAGTAACTATGCAAAAAGAACTTCACACATCAACTGCTCTGTTTAGTAGAGTTAGCTTTCTCTGCTTCTGCACAAGACAGTTAAGGTAAAGTGTCAGATACAAGTAGATCCAGCATGCATTGCAACTGGACTCACTTGAAAGCTATGATCCAAATTTTAATTAGGTACTGTTCAGGACTCTTATGGTGCCGTTTATTGCTGCCATTGTTATGGGAATCAAACAGTCTATCTAAGCAGTAAACAAACATAAATAGGGCAATGTTTTGTGTTTTTCATCCTCCACAGGTTATATTTTGGTTCTTCAAGTCAGCAGAGGTTGCTGTCAGGATGAAATAGAAGTATAGATCTTAATACAATGCTTCCACAAAAACCTGTGCAGTGACTCCCACAGAAGGACAGTGTCGAAAATGATGAATGTAAGCCTGTCACGAAAACTTCAGATGATTACAGAATTAATGAGTCTAAAATTATTTCTACCAAACTACAACTGCAGCTGAACAAATGAGCTGTTGGTGGAACTTTACACTCTGAAATATTGAAAGATTTAAAGGATGAGACAGCTCAGCACAGCATGTTATTAACTTCACACATGAAGTGGTTCAGTCCAGTCAGACTTCAGTTTTGCAGTCACCGTCCACATCCTGCTTCTTCGACTGGTCGTCATGGTAACTCTGGACTTTCCTCCAACGAATCCTGAAGTCTGTCAGTCCTTCTGACAGCATGAGGCCTGACAGCTGGACAAAATGTGCAGATGATGAAAAACATGAAGCATAGTTTGAACTTGTGTCAAGTTTGTGTTGGTGCACTGGAAAAAATGGCCCTCCAAAAACAAGAAAAAAAAACTTAATACAAGATATTTTTGCTTGAAATAAGTGAAAAAATCTGCCAATGGAACAAGTGAAAATTCTCTTGACAAGATTTCTTGAAATAAGACAGTTCATCAAGCCTTACGAGATCTTGAAATTAGCTGGAAAAACTCATTCTTAGCTATATTTTACTAGTGTTGTGAAGTTTTTGTGTCTCATAATAAGTTTGTGGTGCTCAAAAGTAGTATTTTCCCCTCAAAAATAGCATTTTTTCTATAAACCTCCCAACATCATCTTCATTGTTTTCAGTGTATATAACTCATTTTCAGTTCAAAAAATGTGACACCAATCTAGATTTAAGTCCAACACCTTACTTGAAATAAGATTAGAAATTGGCATTTCGAGACAAAATGTATTAAAGTTAGCATTCTTTTACTAGTATTAGGCAATTTTTTTTGTAATAATTCTCTATTTCTAGTGCATTTACCCCATATTCAAGACTTTTACCTACTGCTTATAAGACAAAAAAAATGAGAACTATACACTTCAAAAGCAACAACTTTATTGATAAAACCCCATAAACAGAGGGGACTACATAAAAGAAAGACATTTAGCCGTGACTTTTTTCCCTGCCCAATCTAACACTAAATACACCTGTAACATATATGCATTGCACAGGCAAAGTACAGACAAACACTGCTAGGCTAAAACTCCTCAACCTGTAACATTTATTATTACAAAGTGCTTTTAACGTGAACATTTGACCACATTCTTCAAACAATACCATAACATTATCATTAAGGATGCACAGTACTTGATTTTTCAGCTATATCTAATATTTTACAGTTGTACTAGCCAATACCCAATAAAGCAATTCTCACTTTTATACCAAACTAGTCAGTTTCAGCTTAGTCAATTTACTCTTTCACAGTAGAGCCTATTTTCTGAATAGTCTTGTGTCTAAACTCAACATTAAAAAAAAAAAAAAAAAAAATCTTAAAATTAACTAAAAGCGAGGCAGTCTCTGCACTGCACAAACCAAACACAAAATGTCGGCATATTAGCCAATATTATTGTGCACCCTTAATTATAACACTGGGCTAACCTGGCCAAATTACAAACAAAAATCAATTACAACCAACATGGACTGTAGTAGCCGTGGAAGGACAGAGGAAGTGCTTTCCTATAGTCCATCTGACCATATTGTCTTTACTGGCCAATAAAAGTAGTCCACTCAGCCATGCTCTTCTTGTAAGATGATGTGAGATCTCTCTCATGGATTTTGTCCAAGAGAACCTCCGTCTGTATGACGGAAAGCAGAGTGGCTACACACTTTGGGTATGTAAGGTGAAGGGTGTAATAGTAGGCCATAAGGTATAAAGCACCCTCGGTAACCAAGTCTTTTGGAAACGTGGTTATTGGCACATCTCCTACCGCTAGGATGCAGTTGGACAGACTCACAATCAGGACTGGGCAGGAGAGAGGACGTTTCATCAGATAGGTATTAGGGTCTTCTTGGTCCTTTAACACATAACACAGACATACTTTTGTAAGGATGATGCACTTTTGTTTCAAACACATAACTAAAGCTAAATTACAACAAAAGTTGAAGTTCTGAGAAAACACATCTGAAATTGCTACTTTTAATTATTCTCGATGGAATTACTGTTCACATATGTCTAGCCTTCCTGAAAAACAGAAAACCAAGGCTACATTTAATTAGATATCATTGAGGTGATAAAAATGTGCTACCATGTAATGCATCCATGTTTGTATTTACTGGTCACAGAGATCTAACGTAAGAAACCTCATTCCAAAAATGTGTTTTAGGTGCCTTTGAAGGCTTAGAACATATAGTATGTGAATATAAAATACTTTGGCACTCATCAGAAGAAGCAGTTTTTTTTAATACTGTTGTCCCAAAAAGAACAAAAACAAAAAACAACTGTTACATTTTACACAACTCACCTCAAGGACATGCACCAGAGCCTCACTCGCATCTCGTGCCCTCTTTGGAGGAGCAGAGGTGGATGGGAACAGTGATGGCAGTACACGCAGGATCTCAAGAGCCTGTTCAGCTATACAGAAAAAAGAATCGTCTTCTCATTACCACACTTAAACAAAATCCTCAAAATCAAAAAAACCAAAAGAACAACAACAACAACAACTATTTGGCCAGTGATAAACATCATGGATTGAAAAGGTGAACAACAAGACACTAGCACATGAAAGCTGTAATCCATAGTTTAAGCTTGTCACAGTAACCTAAAAAATGCTAAATGGTGTAGATAATTGTTGTATACTGTGTTTACAGTAGGCTAATATGACTTATGCTTGAATGCTAACTACGCCTACATTGACCTACATTGCATTAATGTTAGTCTGTAAAACTCAATGCTGAGCAGGGGAGGGAGGGGGAACAAAAAGGAATTTATCTTACATTGTATGTTGTGTAGGCTCACTGATTAGTGAGCCTACACAACAACCTTCACCTAAACAGGCCTGTTGGTTTTTATTTTTAGCCTTTTGTAGCGTTGAGTCCGTTTTCCCTGCGCGTAACTAGTAAAGGTGCGGCTTTCAGCTCCTTCAAGAAGGAGAGGGGGAGTGGGGGATTAGGCCTTCAAAATTTCAAATTCTCCTCCTACTGTCCTCAGCGGCATCACTTTACGGACCACTACTTTAACATGCTTAAAGATCCAAACTATACTTTGATGACCAATAACACCAAAACATCATTGCTTACCTTTATCCATTCCCATTGGGGGCTTCAGCGTCTTTTTCCATACACCAAAAAACAGCACCTTCTGGCAGAAATCATGCCATCTTCCCTTCAGTTCATTGATGAAGTTGGCATTTTCTTTATCCAAAATGCGATGAAGCTCCTCCATCACCTATAAAATATTCAGCATACCAATACAAACATGTCAATGCATCACTGAGGAGCAAGAAGTTGGTATGATAAACATTGTTTGGTTTGAATCACGTGGATTCAACAATGACTTACATGTCCAATGTCCTTGAAACAAGGGTATGCTTCTAGAACCTTTTTGTGTCTGTCCTCCTCGCGAATAGTATTTGAATCAATGAATGCTCTTCTGGCTGAAAATTCCAAATCCAGGAGCTGAGAGACATCCTGGTGGTTTGGGTTTTTTCTTTTAAACAAAGTTTGTAGGGTCTTGTAGTGTTTGGCCAAGGTTGCTGGACAGTGGGTGTCTGGACTGTTGATATCTGCAGGCTTGTTTGCTGCAAGACACAAAATTACATAAATAATGTCTTTCACTTTAAAAAAAAAATCTTATGTCATTAAAATGACAAATGTCAGAAATATGCCATAAAAAATATAGACTATACTTTAATGGAGTTAAATCTTAAAAAACAAAACAAAACAATAACAAAAAACTACAGCTCTGAACTTAACTATTAAATACTTATTCATTTTTCAAAATATTTAACATGTAAATTGCCAATTTACATATGGTCATGCAATCATATGTAGGCACACAAGTGCACCCCTACAAAGATGTGCCCATACGCACACACACACACACACACAAGGCAGTTGGATGGACTCACTATTAGGACTTGGCAGGGTAGAGGGTTCTTCTTCAAGTAGGTTTTGTGCTTTCCTTTTTCCTTAAAGACATAGCAAAGTGTCAGGGTAATACATTTTAAAAATTAGTTTGGAACCTAAATTAAAAAACAGTTAAAAAGAGAAAAAAAAAGCCTCTAGTCAGGCACATTGTTTTTTAAAAACATTACTTTACATGATATACTGAGTGGTTATAGACAGTGATGTTGCACAGACTTATACTATAAACACACCACAGTACCCAGCTCTTTAAATTTATAATATACTGGCTTTTATTAATACCAATACTTTATTAACATTAATTTCCACAGAAATGTTAACAAACTGATGATAAAACAGGAAAAATGTGATGTAGTTATCATTTTCTGATGCCCATTTTAAAGCCTTTTACTTCTGTCATGTCAGGACTGCCATCTTGACTCAACATGCAGGTATATTTGTTTTATTTATTTTTTGATGACCACACAGTGACCAGTTTGTAAATGTAAAGTTGAAACTCACCTTCTAACTCACTCGTTTTACTGGCTGACTCTGGGCTGCTCCTCCCATCTGTGGACAGATCCAGAATGATTGTTGAGTCACTTGAATCCATTTCTTCTACGTCACTTGGCTGATCAAGACGTCGCCTCTTGGCAGAGCTGCAAAGATTAGTCAGTTACTCAATTAGTTATCAACTATAAGCTCAATCAATTCATATCTTTATTGTATAGCCATTTTCATATATACAAAGTGTAACACAAAGTGCTTCTTCCTTTCATGCTAAAACAGTTAAGGAAACAAAAGGCAGGTCACCAAATACATTTTGGATCACTTCTTTCTTTCTTTCCTTAATAAAATGCCCAAACATGATTTTAGCTTTTTTGTTTTTGTTTGTCCTCTTATCGTTGAAATTAAACTTGTCAGGTTGTGGACAAAAGAAGACTTTTGAGGAAAAACTTTCAGACATCGTACTGACTAATCAACTTATCAATTAATGAGGAAAATGAATAACAGAATTATCATTGCTAAAATTTAAATTAATTAGTTGCAGCCTTACCTCTTTGAATGTCTCCCATCTGGAGTGGCTTTTTGGGGGGATCTCACATTTTGCAGTCTTTTGTTTAGCTGTGTGTACACGGTAACCTGTACAGGACATTTAATACATTTTTCCAACCACTACTAAAATGTCCAACATGAAACACTTTGGTATTGAAGTGGATGCATTTCACTTACCCATGTATTGTTCATGCCTTGGTCCTGTAGCATAGGGTAGTACTGCACTATTCTCTTTGCCACTGCTGTAATTTCTTGTTTTGATGGGTATCTATGCGACTCTCAATCCCCTTGTGCCCTCAGGATTGCAATCATACTAGTCATGGTGTTTCGGATGAGCCGACATCTGAGCTCCTTTGACATTTTGCAGCTGCGCTCTTCACCTTTCTTTGACAACTCAAAGTATTGTTGGCGGACTTGCTCAAGCTCAGTGTCAGTGTGCAATACATATTCTGGATAGAATAACTTCACAACCTTTTCAGGTAATTTAATAATAATGTAATTTACACACTTCCGTGTTCATACACCTAAGTAAAACATAAGTCCATTTAATCTGTTTAAAAATAAAATTTGCATACATTACCCTTTAAAACCGACACTGTGACCTCATCCAGTGCTTCCATGCTGTTAGCCTACTTAGCACACTAGTTAGCTTTTTTGTCGTTAGCTTGCTTCGTCCAGTCACTGTTCGGCTGCAACGTTACACAATATAAACACACCAAAACATTTAGAACTTTCGAAAGGAGTGTAATATGTACAAAAGAATGAGCACTGTATAATACATTTTAACTTACTTCCAATGAAACACGGACGCAAAGAACTCTCGGACAGTAGTGGCAGGCACGTGTCTGCATGAACTTAAGATGTCCACCAGATCATTCACGACAGCCAGAAACGAAGTTCGTCTTCAATTTGCCTGACATTTCTTTGGCCCAAAAATCCTAAAAGGATGATTTATTGGTTTTTAAACCAAACAACTGTCTCTGTGCATTGCAAAATAACGTTAATTATTATAGGTTAATAAAAAAATAATTTAGTTTATCCCCCACATTTACGACAATTTAGCAGGCGCGTGTAACCATGGTAACGAGTTATTTTACGGCACAACTGCAGCCCGCGCTACCGAATGAAACATACTAGCTTCCAACATGATTTGGCGTTGCTTTATATGCTACGTGTTTGTAGCATTGAGTCTGAGACAACTTTTGAGTCACATTAACACCATGCACAGCCGCAGCCCTGACTTTCGCGTGGTGTGTGGAATTGATGGCTGTCCGAGTGAGTACAGAGTGTATAACTCCTTCTACTATCACGTAAAGCGGACACACGCACATCACCTTCTCGGAGTGCAAGCGGATGAGGAGGAAGGATCAACCCGCCACGGTTTACCTGGAGCAGGTGAAAGGACGGACCCAATCAACCAAACTAACGCCAGTTCTTCAGTAACTGACGAGGGCTCAAGCATCCCCGCACCAACGGTAAGTTATTTTAACAAAAGCCGGAGAAACAAGCTGCAGAAGCTGTAACATAATGTTAGCATTTACTTTGGCTGATCCAAGTACGTCCATTAAATGTTTGTTGTTTTTTTTGACAGACTCATGTTGTACTTTTATTTTAACAGTGATGAGTGTCGAACTAGTTGCTTCGCTAAATTAAGTAACTCACCTGAAACGTAAATGAGAGCCGTGGCAGAAACGCAAAGCTGCAGTCTTGTCAGACAGTGTTTTTTTCAGTCATCCGTTCGCTCCGGTGAATACATCCAAACTTTGCAGAAAGTCCTATTAGTTTTAAAAAAAGTTGATATATTGTTGAAATACGTGTTGAAATCAGCTGGTAAATGCCAGCCAGCTAACTGAATAGGTCGCTATTATGTTTACATGTAATGTGTTCAAGGTCAACTTAGAGAATGAATATTAGGCAAAGCAAACCAAAATGACATGATTTGTTCAGAGTTACTGTCAAAAAAAATTTAAACACACAAAAAATGCTCATCTTCACATTAATAAGAGCACTAAAGTCAATATTACTTTTATTGTCAGTATTGGTTATTTTTTTAAAGGTGAAACTACTACATATAACATATTTCAAATTGTCAGTAACTTGTCCGACAGTAAATAACTGACATAACTAATTACTTTCATACAAACCAATCAGTAAGTTATTTTGTATATTTTTTAAATGAGTAATCAGTTTTAAATAACTATTTACATTTCCGAAGTAACAGTAAGACTACTGACAACATTAACTGTTACTTTTTTTTCTAAAACTATCTTTTGTTTTTCTTTTCTTTACCTTTTCTTCTTAGTAACTCCGGAGGTTATGTTTTCGGTGGCATTTGTCTGACTGTTTAAATTTTCAGGAAATGTCACAAATGGGCCAATAAACAAGTAATTCAATTTTGGGGGTGATCAGGCATGATCAAGGAATTTAAACTATACTGCACTTAACTCTCCATGTGCTTTCCTCTTCTTATTAATCTATTATCAAGTACTGCTTTGTTTGTCATTTTAGTTGTCATTTTAAAAGCTCAAAGACATCAGTCAGTAAAAATACATCTACCTTGTACCTTATGGGCATGAATCTAGCTAACTAATGAATGCAATATTATTTGGTGATTGCCACCAATCAATGCAATTATTTATTTCTGATTTAATAGATATGTTTTTGTTGTTCTGTTTCAGAGTGGATTTCAAGAAGATGGAGAGGGTCACCTGAGTCTTGACATTTATAAACATGCAACTGCATTTCTTCTTCAAGCCAAGGAAACCCATCGACTGATACAGGTAATTTATGCCATTAATTTTCCATTGAATTGTATTTCATTGTTAGAGAACCTAAAAGCAATATGCTTAACTTGTGCTTAACAGCGCTCAAGCTATAACTTGGGCACTGTTCAGACCTGGAATCCTGAATGATCTGATCATAAATGGACAGCTTTAGGTATGTGAGTAAAACACCTGACATTAGAATGTGTCTCCATGTACTTCATGGGTGACCACTCAGCTCTCACTCCCCCACTATATATGGAAATAGACATGAATGTTGCATCCAAAATCTGCCTATCACTATATTTCCTTAGCATGAGCTAAGAATAGAGACAACATAATACACACAACACAAATTTTCAATTTGCATTTCCACCTATGATCCGATTCCTCAAAATGCATTATAATTAAGTGAAAACAAGGTCTTAACGTTGCATAAGGCAATATTATTCTTTACAACAAAAAAATTGGGTGGTGGGAGTAACTTATTTTGCTCATTGCATCTCACTAACTTTATGTAACTGAAGGGTTCCATTTTCAAAAAGTGTGTCTCTTTGAGTTTGCATGTTGACTATGTTTTCATATGAATTTTGTAATTAAGGATTTTCCTTTGTTTTTTCCTCTTCCACAGAGAGCTGTTAACCACATCGTGAGTGGAGTCCAGCAATATCAGGCCGTATTATTGGAGCACCTAAAACAAGAAATGAGTGACATGATTGAGAGACATTCTGGGGACCTGGATCAACTAAAGAGTGATGCAATAGGGGTATTTGACCAGTTTGTTGACCCTTTCACTCAAATTGCTTCCACCCATTTGCAGGACAAGGCCATCAAAGAACTGTTAAAACCAGTTGAACCAGAGATTATTGTCACAAAACAAACAGTCTGTTATTCGAAGCGTGGAGACTCCAGAGTTCTTGCCATTAAGGACCATTGTTTTCATTACATACCGTTGGTGAAAAGTTTGGAGCAGCTGCTATCACATCCAAGAATACTTGCAATGATTGATGAGAGGCCAAAGCCATGCAAGGATGGCTTTCTTCATGATTTCATTGATGGAGACATTTTTAAGTGGCACCCACTGTTTATTAAAGTCCCAACAGCATTACAGTTGATTTTATATACAGATGAAATTGAACTATGCAATCCTCTTGGATCTCAGGCAAACAAGAACAAGCTGTTATTGATTTATTACACCTTAGGTAACATCAGCCCTAAGTACAGATCAAGACTTCCTGCTATTCGTCTGCTTGCCATGGTAAAATCAAAAGATCTTTCCCATTGTGGTATAGATGGGATATTTGAGAGGATTAACTGTGACTTAATTGAGCTGTGTGATGGTGTCCAAGTTGTCACTGCAAGTGGTGAGAGGACAATTCATGGTGCACTCATATCTGTGTGTGGAGACACTCTAGCTCAGCATGACGTGGCTGGATTTAAGGAAGGAGTGGGTTTTGCCTACAGTAAATGCAGGCACTGCGAATGCCACTTTGAAGACATGCAGGAAAAATTTAATGAAGATTTGTTTGTTAAAAGGACCATGGCCAGTCATAACAGGCAATGTAATGACATTGAGAAGGCTAAAAATACAATCTAAAAATAACGTATGGTATAAACAGGAGAAGCAAGTTAACAGAATCTCCTCACGTTGATATAATCAATCAAACCCCACAAGACATCATGCATGTTATTCTTGAAGGCGTTGCCCCATATGAAATCAAATGTGTTTTAAAGAATCTTGTGCTTTCAGGGCAAATGAACTTAGATTCATTCAATAGTGCAATTCTGTGTTTCCCTTATTCTCCTGTTGATGTGAGGGATAAGCCTTGCCCCATATCTGTCAGTACGCTGTCATCAAATGACAATAAATTGAAACAGTCAGCTGGGCAGATGCTGGTTTTCTTAAAGATCCTTCCATTTCTTATGGACAAAATTGGAGAAAATCATTACACACAAATGCTACGTAACATGTTAGAGATCATAAAAATTCTGTTTTCACCTATTATTGCTGTCTCAACTCTCTCCAGACTGAAGCTTTTAATAGAGCTGCATTTAAAACATTTCAAACAACTATTTCCAGATGAAAATATTATACCTAAACAGCATTATTTACTCCATCTTCCTTCTCAGATTAAGGCTCTTGGTCCTACAGTGAGGCATATGTGTATGCGCTTTGAGTCAAAACATTGTTTCTTCAAGCAGTGGGCTCTGAAAAGTAGTTTTAAGAATATTTGTAAATCTCTTGTGAAGCACAACCAGCTTTATGAATGTAGTCAGAACGTGCATGAGAAACATCCCATTTTTTCAAGTGAAGTCGACATGGGTCCAGCCTCTGAGGTGAAAAATGTTCATTATGTAAAAGGCAAGATTAAAGACTTCATTGAGCAAGTTGAACATGTGGTTTCTGTACAGTGGATTATGCTACATGGAAATAAGCATTCATGTGAAAAATCTTTGGTTATTTCCGATGTCATAAATGATGCTCCAGAGTTTGCACTTGTTAAAAACATCTATATTGTAAATGCATCTGTGTATTGTTTTGAATGCCAGCCTCTCTCTACAGTTGGGTGGAATGATCAATATTTAGCTTATGAGGTAGAAGTTCCCTGTCTAGCTCAGGCAAATATTTTTGTGGATGCTGGAAATCTTGTTGACTATACAGCATACCACTATGTAAACTTTAATAACAGCAAGTACATTCCAGTGAAGTATGATCTCACTGACATAATCAAACATCATTCTTGAGTCTTTTGTGAATATGTGGGCTGAAATAATGTTTTTAAACATTGGCAAAAGATTTATTGTTCTATTGACTTTTTATTTTACTTTTGGCGCAATCTGTTCAGTGCAACACAACTGAGAGGGAAACAATTTCAGTGTTTTGCCTCTTTCAATGTCACATTGATATGGTTTGACTGGTATGTAAGAAAAATAAATGCACTGTGCTTAAGATACTAAGACTCACAATAATGCAATGTTGGGCATGTTGTTAATCTGCAGTTCTCAATAAAGTAGATTGGATGTCCTGATTCAAGTTAGGTCTATTTCTTGAAACAAGATGATACATCTTTTACAAATAACACAGCAGCTTAAAACATTTATGAAATGCCAAAAAAGCTTGTTTCGTGTGATATATGACTCAAAACAATATGTTTTTAAGAGTTTTTCACTTAACAAGATATCCAAGATGCACTGTCTAAAAACAAGTTCCCATATCTCACTGAAACGTTACTCTTTAGCTGATTATGGCTTATTTTAAGTGTGATTAGATATTTTGACTTGAAATAAGACAAATATACTTGGTAAGATTTTGAGTTTTTGCAGTGTGACTGAACTGCTGACCTGCTGTGAAACCTGCTGCTGGATCTCTGTGCTGTGCATGTCTGCCTCTGACTGAAGCTTCATTCACCACTGTTTGCTTTGTCACTGCTAAAAATGAACCACATATAAAACACAAACATTTATGTTTTACATGATGACAGGACCTTACAGTGTTTGCATTCTGGACCTCACCTGTGAAACAGAAAAAACGGACTCTGCTGCTACACATGCCATCAGACCATTTTCCAGAGAGTAAATGAAATGATACACAGTATTCAGATGAATGGAGGTTATTAGGCTCAGAAGGCATCCAGTTAGTGAATGTGGAGGTTGTGTTGTCAGACCAGAAGGCCCAGGGATCCCTGTAGAGACCAATCCACACATACTGAACCCCTGATCCATTCAAAGTTAACGTGATGTTGGATTTCTCCTCTTTGCTTCTTATACTGGTCAGGTCTGTGTGGTATGTCCTGCAGTACGACTGAGCCGCTGACCAGGTTTGGTTCTCCATCACTAAGATGTAACTTGTATTTTTGGCTGCGAAAAAGGATGAATTGAAACACACATTCTGAATCTCATAAAATCGTAGGGATATCAAGCGCAACAAATCTTTTTTCCTACCATTGTAACACAGGAAAGGGTAAGAATCTCCACAGGGTCTGTCATTCATCTCTGTTTGTCCCTGAAGAGCCACACAGTATTCATTTGCATTTACACAGTCTGGTTGGCCGTTAGCCCAGGTCAGAAATTCATGTTTACTGCCAACATAAAAAAGTTTTCCCTCCATGGACCACTTCCAGCTGTAAAGATCATTATATAGACCTGTCCAAGCATAGTCATTAACGTTTGGTACCATTGAGAAAAGAAGTTGGTTGATGTTGCTGTTGCAGATGGTGACCAAGTCAGTGAAGTGTTCTCTGCAGTAACTCTGAGCTTCAGTCCAGGTCATCAGCTGGTTCACAAAGTGGTATTCTCTGGAGTGGGGAGGAAGAGTGGAAAGTCCTCCTGAGAAAAAGTATCACTAATTATTGTTGAAACTGGGCTCTTGGGCTGAAAAAGACAAACTTACAGAAATAACAATTAAAAATATTTACTATATGATGCAAGTATGAAGTGGGACATATGGTATTAATACATCAGATAAAGACATGTATTTATACACATGTTGTTTAATTTTATTCTTTCTTACACAGATTTCTGTACTTTTTATTTCACCTCACTGTGCGCATCAAACTTATTTAGGCTAAACAGAAACAACAAAAACACCAAAAAAACAGTCCTACTGGTTAATCCATTAGCGGGACTTATACAATAAAAAGAGCAAAAAGAGGCAAAAACATATAATTATGTTTAAATATATGTAACATATGTTGAGGGTAAGATCATTTTGAGGAAATCTGAAAGTGGCCTCAATAAACTCTTCCCACACCGGAGATATTACTCGGGATCAGCTGCCTCCAAAGACCTAAAGGCCAACTAAGCTTGATATTATCACTCTGCTTTCAGCTTAATGGCTCCCTTGCTGCTTTGAGTGCATCCTGATCAGTTGACCAGCTCAGCCTCCCTCTTCACCCGGATTCACACTACATCACTCGGGTTTAGATCAGGTCAGCCATTCCTTCCAATCATGCCCCGGATTACCCACACAACCATTGAAGTCTCCCACTAAAAGAGTGGGAGTACCTACTCTTGAGGGTTTTTCACCCACAGTCCCCAGGTAAAAAAAAGTCAAACTTGCCACACAGGGAGGATTCTCTGGCTGGCTTTAGTGGCATCCAATAACCAGCTCACAAAATAAAACAAAGTAAAAACAAACCAACAAATTAGGGCTGTCAACATTAACGCAGTCACCACGATTAACGTGAACAAAATTTTTTAACGTAATTAATCTATTTGGAGCTCAGATTGAATAAAAATCCCTGAAATGTTGCTGCCAACACATTTCGGGTAGCTTGTTCAAAGTTTGTCCATTCTGTGCTGCAGATTGGTTCATTTGAATCGCGTTAACCGTGATGACGACGCTAACGCGTTAATGTTGTCAGCCCTACAACAAACACAAAAACTCCAGACATGATACAGACTTATAATTTGCACACATGTGTTTTCTACATTCTATCACACACATATACGTCAAAAGTGAGCGTGAGCGCCCTCACTGCACCTGCTGCTGCTGCTCACAGACAACCTGTCAAAATGAAATGTGCTCCAAATAGAGCAAGCCCATTAGGTATTAATTATTTGTCATGGGTTGTGTAAAATCCCAGGGACAAAAAGCCTTCACAAATTTTAGGTCTATTATTCTATTAGTGTCATGGTGGTGTGTTTGTTTATAAGATCCAGAAGCAGACGCAGAGAGAGGGGTTACAGGTGTTAACAAAAGGCAAGCCTTTATTTGGCTGTAAGAGATAGAAAAAGATGAAACTAAGAAAACAAAGAAGAATGAAAACACTGAGTAAACTAAAAGACGACAACACTCAGTTAAAACACCATGAATAAACTATAAACTGAGTAAACTATGAAACACAATGGCTGTAACAATGGTGATGATACCAGACGACCTGACACCTACTGAATGGAAACACACAGACTAAATACACATAAGTAATGATTAGGGAAAGTGGAATCACATGGGGAAACAGCTGACAACAATGAACATAATGACAGGACAGGGGAAGTGAAACTAAATATGACAAACAAAAAACACTGGACTCTTTTTAAAAAATAAAACAGGAAACATGAAGATGTGGATATGACACAAACTTGACAATGAGAATCACACAGACCCAAAACATGACAGATAAGACACACGTAACATATGGCATAGAAACTGAACATAACTACAAAACGTCCTTTAATAAGTCCAAAATTAAATGTAAAAAAATGAATATACATTTGAAATTAATGAAGGTGTTGTAGCATGAGGAAATGAGATTCCATCTTTGTCCTTGTGGCTGATGTGTTAATAAATACATTGTTTAAAAACATTACATTTAATCTGATTACCAAAATGGCAGCAGTGTGTCTCGATGTGTTTATAGATATTAATATCACTGACCTGAGAGCAGCAGGATGAGCAATAAACAGGTTTCTTCCATTCTTTGCTTCTGTATAACAGATGTAGTCATCATGATTACTATTGTACCATAATTGTTATCAAAGATGTTTATCATTTAAGGTTTCTTATCTCCAGTCCAATAAGTTGCTTAGTTTATATGCATATCCAAAACAATTATACCAAAAAGGTTTTGAGCATTTAAAATCTATAATTCTCTTAAAATAATAGTTTAAATAAGAATAATAGAAAAAAATAATAATGGGTGACTTACCTGACAATGTATCTTGTGATCTCTTCAGGGAAGCTGAATTTAACCAGGTCTTTATTTGATCCTTTGATATATTTTACTGTCAAATCAGGACACCTGGAGGGAGTGAACTTTCTGTACAAATTGGACACGTGTGGAGTTACAGTAAAAACGTGTTTTAATGAATGTTAATTATAATGTTATTACACTCATTTAGTCAAGGAAACGCTGTTAACATACTTTTACCAACTAAATCTCTTGTTTATGTTTTGAGGTTGTGGAACAGTTTTTTTATTCTTTGCCTTACTTTTTTAAGTGTTGTAATCTTCAAAACATTTTCTAAACAGAAAAATGTTTACATTTGATGCTAAACATTGAATTGTGTAAATTTGAAAGTTTTATATCCCAAGGAAGGCCTATCTGTAATGTTTAAAGACTTCTATTTCCAAAAAAACCAAACAAATGTAGCTTTTGTATTGATGCCACTCCCCAAACTTTAAAAAAAAAATAAATATATAGTGGTATTTGAAGACAGTGTGAAGTGTGTGAGTGTAGACAGCTGATGCCAACAGGCTGAACAAACTGATTAAAAAGGCTGGTTCTGTCCTGGGTGTCAGACTTGAGAACCTAAAGGAGGTGTCTGAAAGGACAATGCTAAAAAAGCTTGTTTCTATCATGGACAACCCCTCCCACCCCATGCACGCCCCCATGATGGACCATCAGAGCAAAGGCAACAAAAGACTCATTGTACCGAAATGCAGAACTGACCGCCACAGTAAATCCTTTGTGCCGGTGACTATAAGATTGTTTAACTGTATAACTCTTCCTCACTCTGTAGGTGATTTTCCTGAGACCATTACCAATGTTATTCTGTTCCCTTTCAGACCGTGCAATATTACTCAAGAGCACCTTATTGAATATTTGTTTCATCCCCCCATCATACGCTGCTACTCCCTTTATTCTATTGCACAATACTTTGTCACTTTCTAGAATAGCCTGCACTGATAGTTAAGTTATTTATTCACCAGGATATTGTAATTTATGTTACTTCGTTAGAGTTATCCGATACTATGTCTTGCACTATCCTACTGTGTATTACTGTACACTATTCTTATTGTATATATTGTATATCTTATATCTTATTCATATGTTCCTCTGTCTCTCCTGCTACTTTGAGCATGTACATGACAAAAGAATTCCCCTCGGGATAAATAAAGTTATTCTTATTATTCTTATTATTTGGCCATGTGACCATACCTAAAACTTTTCAAAACCACAAATTCTGTAAATGGCGTGTCTCAATTCTTAAAGAAGGAACCAAGGTTAAACAAAGGTGGTTCTACTTTGCCAACATGTAAAACATTAGGGAAATCAAGCTTTTAAGGCAGGTAAAAATTTAAAAGGAAATAAGGTCAGACGTGTTTCTAGGAACAGACATCATGGGTGGTGTTAGCAACAAGTGAGAAGGATTATG
Source organism: Pelmatolapia mariae (assembly GCF_036321145.2). Taxonomy (NCBI): domain Eukaryota; kingdom Metazoa; phylum Chordata; class Actinopteri; order Cichliformes; family Cichlidae; genus Pelmatolapia; species Pelmatolapia mariae. The sequence goes on along the minus strand of NC_086229.1, from coordinate 17,264,177 downwards.
GAGCCTGTGCTTGTCAGTTGTCTTCCGTTCACAGTTTATTAATACACAATTCATTATTTCCAACTACATTTTTGCCCTGTTTGACATTTATGCTAGAAATTTCAAAGTTATGATCACATTATGTCTGAATCACCCTACATTACTGTAAAAGCACACAGTTTGACAAATGTATTAGCAGTTATCCTATTCCTCATTGATCTCATTCAATGGTAAAATGGATCCAACAAGCAAACAAATAAATTGTAAATAGTTAAAATAAGTAATTAACATTTTCAAAATCACCCCAGCTTGGTGGTGCTCCACCTCTAGGCATGTAAGTCACATGTCTCTCTGCAGAGTGGTTTAAGTTCTGCAGGGCGTCATAAATGTCTCTAGTTGTTTCCATCACTGTCCATAGGACCAGAGTCCAAATGTATGTAAAATAGACATTCAAACATACCAGTTGGTTTTCTTGTTTGTCAACATGGCTTCCAGCTATCTTCAAAGGTGTAGGCATTATCAGCACTCTTGTTTTATGGCCTCTATCAACCCTCATCACCTCACTTCAGGCCTTCGTCCTGCGAGGGGGATTTTATGACTCCTCTATTGTCCATTCATCTCTGAAACCCCTTTGTGGAAACGGTGTTAGATCCAGTTGTCTGTTGTTTTGATCCCACCTGTTGAGTTACCTCAGCAGTCTTATAGACATGGTCATGAAACAAATAAAATGACACAATGACACAAAGACCCTGTTCAGAGTGTCAACGTATGCATAGCACAGTGACACAGCATTAGGTGATGTTCATGGGAGATTGCTGTCGTCAACATAATAGCTTCTGGTTTCTGTGCTTTTCGCAGAATCATGATGGCATCCTTGAATACCCTCTGCACTGTTGATTGGAGCTTGGCACGCTCCCCTCATCCTTCAGATGCCCGTCTGTTGTCCACAATCTCCTCTTGTTGGCCTCTGCAAAGCCTCGTGGCACAGCCCTCATTTCAACGTAGCTTTATGTTCATTGCTGTGGCTCTGGAAACTTCTCATAATTACCAGGAGGCCCCAACCAGCACGACCTTTGACCTCAACCACTGCCTGAGCCTTGAATGGTTCTTGTTTCTCACTGGGCCTTTGAAGATTTCTCAGGAGATTCCAACCTTTGGGATGATTTCTCCCAGTAATACTCTGACTGCTGCACCTGTATCTCCATACTAGAAGGAAAAACTTCCATTTGGAAAATATGTCAACCATCATCAAACCACATTTTTTAGTTCAGTGAACTTCACTTATAGGCCATCAAAGCCATATCTGAACATGGATGCACCACTTGTATAGGTTGATTACTTGTAAATAACCTGTTAATACCACAAATCAATGCAAAAATCATATAAAACATAGTTTCATGTTAATTCTGGACCCCTCCTTTTGACGCATGGACACTCACATGAGTCAACTCATCAGAACTAGATGCCTTTCTTAAAGAAAAAGGTTAGTTAGAACATGTCCCAGGCAACATCAGGACATCGCCTCCTCCGGAGAAGCACCACTCTGTACCTGCATATACCATAGCGTAATAACAGATGACAGTGTGGGTCGCATACTAGGATTGCTTAACACCTGCATACACACCATAATGGCAAACAGGATCTATAAGTAAAATCAAACTTCACACTTGCAAACAATTGTAGATCATAAGAGTAATAAAGTATTCAGCATCAAAGACAAGTATAATGTGCAGGTTTTCTCAAACCATTAGACCACGATTATTGCCAGAATTTGCCCTAGACATGGATCATCCCATGTGTTCAGTCAACATTACTGCAATCGGTGACGTTCCTTAAGCAAAGTCACTCCACTCATTCATCACTATCAGCTCAACAGTGGCCAGCTAATGAGCCCCATATGAAACTATTCCATAAACACTGCATCTCTCATTTGTTTTCTCTTGTCACTTGTCTGTCTCTGCTGAATCCTCTACATGGACTCTTAGAAAAAACAAACATTAGCCACACACATGGACCATCCTGGTGGTCAGGCGTAGGTCGACAGGTTCCAGAGGTGCTACAAAAAGACCATAAAGTTAGCCATCCATAGCTGTGAAAAACAGTGACACTGGTTTCAACACAGTATGTGTCTCACACTGTATTCAAATTTCTGTATTCAAGTCCTGTCAGTTCCCCATTTTTAATTCCACTCATTATTTATTGCTGATAGTGGAAACTCTTTCATCGCATTAAGCTTCTCACCATATGACATCATTAAAAAAAAAAAAAAAGAATTTAGATGGATTACTTCGTTGAATCATTTTGGACAGGAACTTATTTTCTAATTGTCCCAGATAAGTGACTTTCTCCTGAGCCCATTTTAATGTGGAGAAACTCACTTGCAACAGTTTTCCCGACGACGTGTCGTATAGCGCTTTCATTCTAATCGTGCAGATCTGCTCAAACAACAGGGATTATCAAACAAAACTTTCAGTGCACTGTGAAAGTGTCAAAATAAAAAGAATAAAAGAAAAGAAAAGAAAGCCCTTGTTAAATCATGACATGTGTTCTTCATCTCAGGGGGGTAAATCATACCAAACCTAATTGTCAGGTTTAACTTTGCTCCAAAAGAAAAACCCATCAGCTAGATCAATTCCAAACATCCATCCATCAGCCACACACACACATATCCCTCACTGTTTGAAGATCAGACACCAGCGAGGGAGGATAAGAAAGACAGACGCAACAACATTGTCATCCCCTATGTAGCCAATGCATCAGAAAAACTCAGGAGAGTTTTCTCCAAGCACGACATCCCAGTGTACTTCAGACCCAACAACACACTCAGACAGAAACTGGTTCACCATCTTTGAACAGGGGCTATTCTGCCTGTTGTTGCTTTGCTAGGTTTCTTTGGCCGGTGCATTTCTCAGGTTTCCCAATAGTGGGCAGTATTACCCCTTCAGTTTGTGGCTTCTTCTTTGGTTGTTTGGTGTGCGCTACACTGCCCCCTTTGGTGATGTGTTGTAAGCAGCAGGCAAAGTTCACGCAGGCAGTGTGAGAAAATGCATGGAGCAGAAAACAACCTGCACAACTTTAAGCCCAGTTTACATCATTGGGGAGTTTGTTGAGCCATAATCTGTAAGTAAGCACTGTCTAGCTTCATTTTCTGTAAGATTTGTTACTTTCATGTTACTTAAAAGGTTATTTGAACGTATAAGGAAAGATGTGTAAAGCATAAGAAAAGCTATGTTGCTAACTTGTTTTTGGTTACAAAATATGTCAATACTGATGCTTACATATTATTTTACTGTATGTTCACAGTCTTACAAATTAAAAGAGGAAAAACGGTCTTCAGTTAAAGACACAAAGACAAAACGATGTGTCCTGTCATTCCTGGAACCATCTCCTCTTATATTAAGCTCGCTGCATAGGGTGAATAGCCATACATTCACCTGAGGGCAGCAGAGGGGCGGTGGTTTACGACACCAATTGTCTGCCATCTATAATCCAGTTTTGAGATCCCTTTCCAGACTATCTAACGCCCACTCACATCCTGGGCCATCTGACCTCAGAAAATCACATGATAGGGTGGGACCAGGTTTCACAATGAGCTCACCCGAAACCCTGGCTGATTGATTGGGACACACACCCACTTTCACACCTTGGCTCATGTGATTAGAGGATCATCAGGGGGTCCTTTGTCCCTCTTTGGGGGGAAACTCCCACTGGGTTTAAATCTGGGACTCTCTGCCATTTGACCCTTAGAACTGAAGAAGCTTCTCGGATGAGAGGTGAAACGTCTTCAAGCAATTTAAAGAAGTCCAGATGCTTTTCTTTCCAAGCTCCTTAGACTACAATGACCTGGGTGACTGAGAACCTTCACAAACATTCCATATTAGATAATTAGTCATTTGTTCATGGTTTGAGAAAATTATGTGAACAACAATATAATGGTGGACTCTGCAGATGCTTATTTCATGCAAGTCTGTAGTTTTCCCTTTGTTTTGCAATTAAGCAGACTCAAACTGATGTTTCTGAAATATTCATATTATGAAATGTTTCAGAAGCATGCAGCACTCACTACTACCTTAAGGAACTCAGTTAATTACTAAACTTAAATCAACTTAGCTAACAGATTATGTTAGTTAAGTTAAAATAGATTCTTAAAATAGATTCCTACATTTCCAAATACTTTAGTAGTTAAAAGAACTACTAAAGTATTTGAATTAACTAAAAAACCTAAGTCAACTGAACTAGGACAAGAGTTTAAACAATAGATTATTTTAATTTAGCTGAAAGGGTTTTTCCAAGTAAAAATGACTATTAAAGCAGTTGAACTGACTAACAAATCTCAGTCAACTAAACTAAGACATGTTTAGACAACATGTGATTTTTCATCAACATAACATTTGGTTCTGTTACAAGAATGTTACGCCCCTAGTCTAGTCGTGTAGAGACGCACATAAGGTTGGAGGAGAGAGAGACAAGTACCCGCCCTGGTTCCCAAGCCAAACATACGAAACCAGTTATGAGGTGACTTTATTGAAGGTCAGGAAGCATAGCCCTAGGGTGACCCCAGGCCAAAATAATAATGAAAACCAACTAAGTCCCACTAGAGGAAACTAACTAAACCCTAAGAAAGAAACAAAACAAACAAATGACAATACTATCCTTCGCTCCCTAGCCACGAAAACAGGAGCAAACTGTTCAAAAGAAAAGGCGGCTCACCCCTTCTGCTTCAGCCTATGCATGCATAAGCACTGAGTTGATACCCCAGTGGCGGCTCTCACAGAGCATGCTCACACAAACACACAGAAAAGTATAAGTTGGAAACCAGGGCCAGGTCCGCTTCTGCTGTCAACTGCTTGCTCGCTTCTCTCTCTCTCTCTCTCTCTCTCTCCCTCTCTCTCTCTCTCCGGCAGCAGCTGTCAGAGCAGCTTTTTGAACGCAGTCACGTGTTCCACGGTCCAATCAAAAGCTCACTACTGTTCATTAGGGGAGGGACCTGCAAATAGTCTTAAGCACAGTGAAGAGACACAGGAACAAAGCAGCCCACACAGAGTCCTTATGGCCACAGCGGTAAAAAGAACAAACTCTATTTCTTGACTTAACTTAAAATTTTAAGGCAGCTCTTTACATCATATTTTTAAGTAGAAACAACAAGTTATATTTTATAGTGTGGGGTCAAGATGTGTCAATAGTCCATAAATGACTTCCCTAAACCTGAAGTCCAGCAGTTCATCTAAACAAAAGGCACTTATACTAAAACAGATATACTTGTGTTTGCTATACCATAAAACAATAAAAGAAGGTACGACCTCTCTCATGACCCCAGGATGTGGGTGTGTATGCCAAAACACTCTGGAAGGCACACAGAGTCCTTACAGACTGCTAAGGATCAAACCTCTATCACTATGCAATAGATTATAAAACTCTAAGCATATATGAGTAAATATTTCTAAGCAAAAATGACAATCCAATATATATATGAACCTGACAAACTATTTACACTAATAAGGATTAATATTCATATTTTTACCTTTACAGTTTCAAAAAAGGTTAAAAAGAGAATTTCCAAAATGTAGACTTTAGCTGAAGGATTTTTATTAAAGAAAATTAGCAGGACCAAAGCTGAAGCAGAAACAATGATAATAACAGTCACAGAATAATAATCAAATAACGTTATACTTTATACATCATACATAACTGTTATACTTGTCTAATTAACCTACTCTGAGCTAATGCTTTTCATATCTTTGGGAAGAAAGAGGTTGGTGAGGAGACGGGCAAATCCAGCCCTGGCAACATGGCAACTATGATGTGCAGTGACAATACGAGGACATGGAGTCTGCATTAAAAGTCAAAACCCTTTAAAATGGACCATCCCAATTTAAATCAGGTATGGTTTGGGATGCGTATGGTCCCATTAATGGTTCGTATGGGTCTGAAACAGTCTAAGCAGAAACAGGACATTAACAGTACAAAGCAGTTTTTTGATTTACATTTTTCATTTACTTCTTTACCATGTGTTTAAGCCAGCAGAGGTTGATGTCAGAATGAAACAGAATTATGGATCCCATTAAACTGATTGAAAAATGGATTCACGTGCATACAGACAGTGTCTAAGGTGTTGGAAGACATAAATATAAGAGACTAAAGCCTATGAAGAACATTTCAAGGAGACCTACAAAACTGTGCATGGACCTCTGATTAAAGAATTTCTACCAAACTACAACTGCAGCTGAACAAATGAGCTGTTGGTGGAACTTTACACTCTGAAATATTGAAAGATTTAAAGGATGAGACAGCTCAGCACAGCATGTTATTAACTTCACACATGAAATGGTTCAGTCCAGTCAGACTTCAGTTTTGCAGTCACCGTCCACATCCTGCTTCTTTGACTGGTCGTCACGGTAACTCTGGACTTTCCTCCAACGAATCCTGAAGTCTGTCAGTCCTTCTGACAGCATGAGGCCTGACAGCTGGACAAAATGTGCAGATGATGAAAAACATGAAGCGTAGTTTGAACTTGTGTCAAGTTTGTGTTGGTGACTGAACTGCTGACCTGCTGTGAAACCTGCTGCTGGATCTCTGTGCTGTGCATGTCTGCCTCTGACTGAAGCTTCATTTTCACCACTGTTTGCTTTGTCACTGCTAAAAATGAACCACATATAAAACACAAACATTAGTGTTTTACATGATGACAGGATCTTACAGTGTTTGCATTCTGGACCTCACCTGTGAAACAGAAAAAACGGATTCTGTATTTACAGCCACCATCCCACCATTTTCCTGACATTAAATGCATTGATGCACAATACTCAATGGAATTTTCGTTATTAGGTTCAGAAGGATCCCAGTTAGTGAATGTGGAGGTTGTGTTGTCAGACCAGGGGGCCCAGGGATCCCTGTAGAGGCCAATCCACACATACTGAACCCCTGATCCATTCAAAGTGAGCATGATGTTGGATTTCTCCTCTTTGCTTCTTATACTGGTCAGGTCTGTGTGGTATGTCCTGCAGTACGACTGAGCCGCTGACCAGGAGCGGCTCTCCATCACTAAGATGTAACTTGTATTTTTGGCTGCGAAAAAGGATGAATTGAAACACACATTCTGAATCTCATAAAACTGTAGGGATGTCAAGAGCAACAAATCTTTTTCCTACCATTGTAACACAGGAAAGGGTAAGAATCTCCACAGGGTCTATCATTCATCTGTGTTTGTCCCTGAAGAGCCACACAGTATTCCTTTGCATTTACACAGTCTGGTTGGCCGTTAGCCCAGATCAAAAATTCATGTGTACTGCCAACATAAAACAGTTTTCCCTCCATGGACCACTTCCAGCTGTAACGATCACTATAGAGCCCTGTCCAAGCCCAATCATTGATCCTTGGTGACATTGAGAAAAGCAGCTGGTTGATGTTGCTGTTGTAGATGGTGACCAAGTCAGTGAAGTGTTCTCTGCAGTAACTCTGAGCTTCAGTCCAGTTCATCAGCTGGTTCACAAAGTGGTATTCTCTGGAGTGGGGAGGAAGAGTGGAAAGTCCTCCTGGGAAAAATAAAACATTTTTTTTTATTGTGTAAACTGGGCTCTTGGGCGAATAAGTGAAAAAGACAAATTTACAGAAATAACACTTACAACTATTTACTATATGATGCAAGTGTGAGGTGGGACATATGGTATTAATACATAATCAAAACACTTATTTATCAGAGTTATTTACTTTTATTCCTTATATTCTTACACAGATTTCTGTACTTGTTATTTAAGCTCACAGTGCACCTTTGAACATCAAACTTATTTTAAGACAGTCCTACTGGTTACTCCATTAGCGGGACTTATAAAATACAAAGAGTAAAAAGACACAAAAACATGTAATTTGAATAAATATGTGTAACATATTTTTAAGGCAGGATCGTTTTGAGGAAGTCTGAAAGCCTTTTTCTATGGTCTCAAACTCTTCCTACACCAGATATTTTGCTCGGGATCAGCTGCCTCTGAAGACCCACAGGCTAACTAAGTTTGATATTATTGTTTTCAACCTAATAGTGTCCTCGCTGTTTTTAATGCATCCTGAGCAGTTGACCAGCTCAGCCTCCCTCTTCACCAGGGTATTTGGAACATATCTGATGATATGATTACAGGATTGATTAACCTGCGACCCAGGATGTCTTAGTGGTAGTTGCGCTTATGGAGACCATTATGTTCAAACATCTTGTTCATTATTGACAAATTGTGGTTTGGAGAGAAGTCCGACAACACTTCACAACTCTGGTTCAGATCAGGTAAGCTGTTTCTCCTAATCATGCCCCCAATCATGCCCACACAACTATTGAAGTCTCCGTCTAGGACATAGTCCCCGGGTGAAGAACCCTCAAGCACCCCACCCAGGGACATCTAGAAAAACTGGTACTCTGAACTTTTTTCAGCGCATAAGCACAGATGACAGTTAGGACTCATTCCCCAACCTAAAACTAAGGCCTCAAATCCGAAGTACCTGACCTGGTATAATTCTCAAACACGTAGCCTAAAGCAGATAACTCGTAAGCTGGAGAGGAAATGGCGTGTCACAAATTTAGAGGATCATCAATTAGCCTGGAGAAATAGTTTGTTGCTTTATAAGAAAGCCCTCCACAAAGCCAGAACGTCTTATTATTCGTCACTGATTGAAGACAATAAGAACAAAAGGACTAAGTAATCAGGCCCCATCTTATCTTAATGACCTTCACCCTATTAGAGCACTTTGCTCTCGCTCTGCAGGCCTACTTGCTGTCCCTACAGTGTTTAAAAGTAGAATGGGAAGGAGAGCCTTCAGTTTTCAGGCCCCTCTTCTGTGGAACCAGCTTCCAGTTTGGATTCGAGAGACAGACACTATCTCTACTTTCTAGATTAGGCTTCAAACTTTCCTTTTTGCTAAAGCATATAGTTAGAGCTGGACCAGGTGACCCTGAATCCTCCCTTAGTTATGCTGCAATAGGTGTAGACTGCTGGGGGATTCCCGTGATGCATTGAGTGTTTCTTCTTCAGTCACCTTTCTGACTTACTATGTGTTAATAGACCTCTCTGCATTGAATCATACTTGTTAATAATCTCTGGCTCTCTTCCACATCATGTCTTTTATGGTGTCTTCCCTTCTCTCTCCTCACCCGGTCGTGGCAGATGGCCGCCCCTCCATAGGGGATCATGTGATTGTTGGGTTCTTCTCTGTATGCAGTATTGTAGCAAGATGGCGGCGCGTGTAGACGCAGCGACCTCACGCTCTCCTGAAAATGCGGTGTTTTGTTCGTCAAGTAAGTGTCTTTCTGCAAGTGTTTTTCGTCAGTCCACGTCGGAATATGTGTACAGTCGTCAGGCTCTCTTACACATTCGGAGAAGCAAGATTTGCCAAGTTTTGAACACGAACGTTGAGATGCTAAGGGAGATAGGACTTCTGCGACAGCATGCTAGCTGGCCTAGCAACTCACCGGACTCGCCTGCTACCCCTCCCCGGGCAAGGAGGCGTCGAAGGCGGTGCGCTAGGACAAGGAAGCGGGGCAAGCGCGGAGGTGTCCGAGTCAGGCTCGAGGCTAAGCCAACTCGCCCAGCCATACCATCGATCCTCTTGGCCAACGTACGATCTCTGGACAATAAAATGGATAACATTCGACTTCTGAGATCAGCGAATCGCAGAGTAAGTGACTGTTGTGTGCTTGTTTTCACTGAGACATGGCTTAATGACAACATTCCGGACTCGGCCATACAACTGGAGCAGCTAGCATGCTACAGAGCCGACAGGGCTCTCGTAGACGGAGGCAAGACCCGAGGTGGCGGGGTCTGTGTTTACATCCGGAACGAGTGGTGTCGTGATGCCACTGTAGTACACAAACACTGCTCATCATTGGCGGAGTTCATGATCGTGAAGTGTCGCCCTTTCTACTTGCCCAGGGAAATAAGTTCGATCCTGTTGGTCGCTACTTATATACCTCCATCTAGCAACAACAGCGATAGAAATGCAGCGCTGAACGAACTGTATCAGGCCATCAGTGAGCAACAAACAACACACCCAGACGGTTTCATCATCCTCGCAGGAGACTTTAATCATGCTGATATTAAAACTGTTCTCCCAAAGTTTCATCAGCATGTACATTTTCCAACAAGGGGAGACAACACATTGGACCTGGTCTACACACAGGAAAAAGGAGCATACAAAGCCATCCCCCTCCCCCACATCGGCACCTCTGATCACCTCACTGTTATGCTAATGCCAGCATACAGACAGAGAGTGAAGGTCATCAAACCTGTTACGAAAGAGGTAAGAGTGTGGCCACAGGAGGCTACCTCTGCTCTTCAAGACTGCTTTGGGTCAACTGATTGGAACATATTCAAGGAAGCAGCCACCTACAATAACATCATAGACATTGAGGAGTACACAGACACGGTGAGCTCATACATCACCAAATGCATTGATGATGTTACACAAATGAAAAGTATCACAACCCGAGCCAACCGGAAGCCGTGGCTAACAGGAGATGTCCACAAGCTGCTGAAGGCCAGAGACAAGGCCTTCAGAGCTGGGGATGAAATAGGCCTGAAAACAGCGAGAGCCAACCTGTCCCGTGGCATCAGGAAAGCGAAACAGGACTACACACACAAGATAACCTCCCACTTCAATGATAGCAAGGACGCACGAAGCCTATGGCAAGGCATCCAGGCTATTACAGACTACAAGCCTGCAGCGCGTAGCTGTGAGAGCGACACCACTCTGCTCAACAACCTGAACAGCTTCTTTGCACGATTTGAAGCACACAACAACACACGCCCACAGAAAACACCACCACCTCCACACGACCAGCCTCTGTGCCTGTCTGCTGCCAGCGTGAAGAGGTCACTCATCACCATCAACGCCCGGAAAGCAGCTGGTCCAGATAACATCCCTGGTAGTGTGCTGAAAGACTGCGCAGAGGAGCTGAAGGATGTCTTCACAGACATCTTTAACATCTCCCTGAGGCAAGCCACGGTCCCATCATGCTTCAAGACTGCCACCATCATACCTGTGCCAAAGAAACCATCCCCAGCCTGTTTCAACGACTACCGCCCCGTGGCACTGACACCCATTATTATGAAGTGCTTTGAACGACTAGTCATGTCACACATCAAATCCACCCTGCCTCCCACCCTGGACCCATACCAGTTCGCATACAGAGCGAAACGATCCACAGAAGATGCAATCTGCTCTGCCCTCCACCCAGCCCTAACTCACCTGGACAAGAAAGACTCATATGTGAGAATGCTGTTCATAGACTTCAGCTCAGCGTTCAACACCATAATACCACAACAACTCATCTGTAAACTGGACAGACTGGGCCTCAGCACCTCCCTCTGCAACTGGCTGCTGGATTTCCTCAGCCAGAGGCCTCAAGCGGTGCGTGTGGGAAACAAGGCCTCAAACAGCATCACCCTGAGCACGGGGGCTCCACAAGGCTGTGTGCTCAGTCCTCTGCTCTTCACCCTGCTGACACATGACTGCACACCAACCTACAGCTCCAACCACCTTGTGAAGTTTGCGGACGACACAACGCTGGTGGGGCTCATCACCAAGGGCGATGAGACCCACTACAGGAAAGAGGTAGAGCTCCTGACCACGTGGTGCAGAGACAACAACCTCCTGCTAAATGTTAGCAAGACCAAGGAGGTTATTGTCAACTTCCAGAGAGACCTCACCTGTCACCCCCCATTGACCATCGACGGCGCTGCGGTGGAGAGGGTGAGCAGCACCAAGTTCCTGGGGGTGCACATCAGTGAGGACCTCTCCTGGACCACCAACACAGCATCACTGGCCAAGAAAGCACAACAGCGCCTCTACTTCCTGCGCAAACTCAAGCGGGCAAGTGCTCCACCACCCATCCTGACCACATTCTACAGAGGAACCATTGAAAGCATCCTTTCCAGCTGCATCACTGTGTGGGGCGGTAGCTGCACTGACTATAACAGGAAAGCTCTACAGCGCATTGTGAGAACAGCTGAGAGGATAGTTGGTGTACCACTCCCCTCCCTGCAAGACATCTACACCACCCGCCTTACCCGTAAAGCCATCACAATTGTCAACGATGCAACCCACCCCGCTCACTGTCTGTTCAGCCTCCTGCCCTCTGGAAAAAGATACAGAAGTCTCCGCTCCCGCACTACCAGGCTCACCAACAGCTTCATCCACCAGGCTGTGAGACTGCTGAACTCTCTCCCCTCCCGGCTCCCAGCCAGCAGAAACACCAGACTGGCAGGAGTATAGGAAGACAGACTGGACCCTACCCCCCCCCCACACACACACACACACGACTACCTCTGCATACAATTGCACACACCTGCTGCCTTATATTTTTTGTATTTTTAGTATTTTCTTTAGCACTATTTATATTATTTATATTACTATTACTGCTGCTACAGTCTTATGCTGCATTAAAACAAAAACACTTACCAACCACAACCTGGGACTACGTCAAGTGAACTAGTACACTACTTTCCAGGGCGCACTGTGGAACACTTTATTATATGTTATATGTTATGTGTAGGTCCTGTCTTGTTATATCCTGTATGTTACCTAAATGTTGTGCATCTGCACTTTATTGTTGTCTATGTCTACGCATGGGACAGTGTGAAACGTAATTTCAATTCCTTTGTATGGCAAGTACATCTGAAGAAATTGACAAATAAAACTGACTTTGACTTTGACTTTGACTTTGTAGGGTCTACGTTAGAATATAAAGTGCCATATATAAACAAAACTGAATTGAACTGAACTGAATTATTCTCCTTGTGTTTAAATGTTTACAAAAAAGACAGAGATGGGCCACAAAGACGCTGGTATTGTAATGGGGAAAATTCTAGTCTATCCTCACACTTAGATTTAGATGAAAGATGTGTGTCAATATGACCTGATGAAAACTGCTTAGCTTTGCTTAATGATGTTGAACTATGTTATCTGCTATGTCCTAATGACTATTAAGACATAGCAGAAGAAAACTCCCAAGAAGACCAGTGCCAAGAGCTTCCTGCAAAATAGACAGTGGGAAAGTCTTTCCTGTCCAGCAGGGCCTGGGTGGGACAAAAAACTGTTGTAAGTGAAAAGTTACAGAGAGTATGTGTGATGTTATAAAAGGGATGCTGCGAAGTCCCAAGGTCAGCTATCCAGCTTGCGGTAATTAAAATATCTTGACCACAGCTGACTTTCTTGCAAATCTCATTCTTAGTAAAATATTTCATTTGGCAAAGACTTGACGTCAGGTATTGTTCCTGATGGAACTCTCCTTTGTTTGTGCTTACTATCAGCACTAGGAAAACACTGGCTTGTGGTTAATAACAGCAATAAAAAAAAGGAGGAGAAAAAGAAGCAGGAAAAAAAACAAAAAAGAAATTGAATTAATCCCTGTTATTTGGAAAACATTAACTCAGCAGCTAAAACATGTAAAACTCAGTTTAATAGATATTATACAAATAACTACAAAAAGTCATTCAATTGTAAATATTAAAAATTAAACTGAATATTAAAAGAGAATTTAAATGTAAAATTAATACAGGTGTTGTAGTATGAAGAGATAAGATTTCATCTTTGTGGCTGATGTTAATAAATGCATTGTTTAAAAACATTACATATAATCTGATTACCCAAATGACATCAATCTGTCTCAGTATGTTTATAAACTATATTTCAAATGTTTAAGATATTAATATCACTGACCTGAGAGCAGCATGATGAGGAATAAACAGGTTTCTTCCATTCTTTGCTTCTGTATAACAGATATAGTCATCATGATTATTATTGTACCATAACTACTATCAATGATTTTAATCATTTACGGTTTATAGGCATATAGTTCATGTGCATATCCATAAAAATTATATCAAACATTTTTTGAGATTTTAAAATCTATCATGCCTTTAAAATAATGGTTTAAACCAGATTAATAAAAAATAATGATGGGTAACTTACCTGACAAGGTATATTGTCATGTCTTCAGTGAAGCTGACTTTAACGAGATCTTTATTTGATCCTTTGATATATTTTACTGTCAAATCAGGACACCTGAAGGGAGTGAACTTTCTGTTGAAATTGGGCACGTGTGGCGTTACAGTACAAACGTGTTTTAATGAATGTTAATTATAATATTATTACATTTATTCAGTCAAGCAAACACTGTTAACATACTTTTTTGTTTTTGTATGTTTTTGTATGATCAAATTCAAAACTGTTGTAATTTTACAGAAAAATTTATAAACATGAAAATGTTTAAATTTGATCCTAAGCATTGAATAGGGTAATTGATAAAGTTTGATATCTTGAAGAAGGGTAATTTTAAAGACATGTATTTACAATAACACAACAACATGTATTTCTTGGTGCCACTCCCAAAATCAAATAAATAGTTGTATTTTTTTTAAAACCACAAATTCTGTAAATGATGTGTCTCGATGCTTAAAGAAACACAAGCAAGGTTACACAAAGGTGATTCTACTTTGCCAACATGCAAATCATTAGGGAAATAAAGCTGCTGAAACAGGTGAAAACAAGAAAGCAAATAAGGTCAGGTGTGTTTCTAGGAACAGACATCATGGGTGTGAGTAGCAAGAAGTCAGAAGGATTATGGAGTCTGTGCTTGTCACTTGTCTTCATGATTCAGTTTACTGTACAGTTTATTAGGAGGTGATTCATTTTTACGAGCTACTTTTAGTTCCCTGGGAAGGAAATATAAAAGAAATATACATTTAAAGCAGAGGGACTGATTATCTATGGTATATGTATTGTCTAAATTAGAAGAATAGTACTGCATCACAATTCATGGGAAACTGGATACAGTTACATTATCAGAGATGACAAAGGATACACCATAGTCCGTCTATGCCGCCTATCATCACAGCTGAGGGCATAAAAGCACTTGACACCAGCCTTTTATGCTAAAAACAATCAGAGTGCTCAAACAGAGCTTTTCCATTTCTGCTCATGAAAAAGCATTTCTATACTTAATCAAAGATATCTATCTATCTATCTATCTATCTATCGATCTATCTATCTACAGTATATATATATATATATATATATATATATATATATATATATATATATATATATATATATATATAATGTACTGATGTAATGTACTGATAAACATTAGACTTTCATATATTTTAGATTCATTACACACAACTGAAGTAGTTCAAGCCTTTCATTGTTTTAATATTGATGATTTTGGCATACATAACTCATGAAAACCCAAAATTCTTATCTCAAAAAATTAGCATATTTCATCCGACCAGTAAAAGAAAAGTGTTTTTAATACAAAAAAAGTCAACCTTCAAATAATTATGTTCAGTTATGCACTCAATACTTGGTCGGGAATCCTTTTGCAGAAATGACTGCTTCAATGCGGCGTGGCATGGAGGCAATCAGCCTGTGGCACTGCTGAGGTGTTATGGAGGCCCAGGATGCTTCGATAGCGGCCTTAAGCTCATCCAGAGTGTTGGGTCTTGCGTCTCTCAACTTTCTCTTCACAATATCCCACAGATTCTCTATGGGGTTCAGGTCAGGAGAGTTGGCAGGCCAATTGAGCACAGTAATACCATGGTCAGTAAATCATTTACCAGTGGTTTTGGCACTCAGCAGGTGCCAGGTCGTGCTGAAAAATGAAATCTTCATCTCCATAAAGGTTTCCAGCAGATGGAAGCATGAAGTGCTCCAAAATCTCCTGATAGCTAGCTGCATTGACCCTGCCCTTGATAAAACACAGTGGACCAACACCAGCAGCTGACATGGCACCCCAGACCATCACTGACTGTGGGTACTTGACACTGGACTTCAGGCATTTTGGCATTTCCCTCTCCCCAGTCTTCCTCCAGACTCTGGCACCTTGATTTCCGAATGACATGCAAAAGTTGCTTTCATCCGAAAAAAGTACTTTGGACGACTGAGCAACAGCCCAGTGCTGCTTCTCTGTAGCCCAGGTCAGGCGCTTCTGGTTCAAAAGTGGCTTGACCTGGGGAATGCGGCACATGTAGCCCATTTCCTGCACACGCCTGTACACGGTGGCTCTGGATGTTTCTACTCCAGAATCAGTCCACTTCTTCTGCAGGTCCCCCAAGGTCTGGAATCGGTTCTTCTCCACAATCTTCCTCAGAGTCCGGTCACCTCTTCTCGTTGTGCAGCGTTTTCTGCCACACTTTTTCCTTCCCACAGACTTCCCACTGAGGTGCCTTGATACAGCACTCTGGGAACAGCCTATTCGTTCAGGAATTTCTTTCTGTGTCTTACCCTCTTGCTTGAGGGTGTCAATGATGGCCTTCTGGACTGCAGTCAGGTTGGCAGTCTTACCCATGATTGCGGTTTTGAGTAATGAATCAGGCTGGGAGTTTTTAAAAGCCTCAGGAATCTTTTGCAGGTGTTTAGAGTTAATTCGTTGATTCCGATGGTTAGGTTAACAGCTCGTTTAGAGAACCTTTTTATGATATCCTAATTTTTTGAGATTAGAATTTTGGTTTTTCATGAGTTATGTATGCCAAAATCATCAATATTAAAACAATGAAAGGCTTGAACTACTTCAGTTGTGTGTAATGAATCTAAAATATATGAAAGTCTAATGCTTATCAGTACATTACAGGATATAATGAACTTTGTTGCAATATGCTATTTTTTTGAGAAGGACCTGTATTTCTAAGCATAAATGACAACCCAACAATATAAACCTGACACTATTTATAAAAAAAAGATTTGAAAGCTTTGTGGATAAACATGAATTGTTGACAAGTAGCCAGTAAGGGTTTAGAAATAATAGATCAACAGTTTTGGTATTGATGGATTTAATGGAAGAAATAACAGAATGTATGGATAACAAGAAGTATGCACTGGGAGTCTTTCTAGATCTAAAAAAAAAGCATTTGATTCTGTTGACCACGAAATTCAAATATTCAAACTAGACAAAGGGTGTGGTATTGGAGTAGGTAAAAAGCTATGTGATGAATCGACAGCAGTATGTACAAAAAACATGAGCTTAAATCTAAATTGATGGATACTGAATGTGGAGTACCTCAAGGATCAGTATTGGGTCCAAAAATGTTTATTATGTATATAAATTATGTTTGTAAAGTATCAAAGATACTAAAGTTGGTCATTTTTGCAGATAATACCAATATACTTTGTTCAGGTGTGAAATTGCAACAGGTTTTGGAGGTGATCGCACAGGAGTTAAAGATATTAAAGTGGTTTGATAGAAACAAATTGTCATTAAACTTAAATAAAATGAAATTTATGTTATTTGGAAATTATAAGAAAAATATTAACATTGAAATTTGTGTTGATAATGTATAATCTAGAAAGGGTTAATACCATAAAATTTCTTGGTGTGATCATTGATCATAAGGCCTGTAGGAAATGACACATCACTTATGTGAGGGGAAAGTTAGCTCGGGGCATTGCTGTCTTGGGGAAAGCAAAACAATTTCTGGATAGGAAAACATTATATATGTTATATTGTGCTTTATTATTACCATACATGAGTTATTGTGTAGAGACTATAATCATAATGTAGAAAAGGGCTATTAGATTAATAAATCAGGCGGGGTATAGGGCTAACACAAACACACTCTTTATTAAGACACAAGCTATAAAATTCCAGGATGTGGTGAAGTTTAAAACAGTCCAAATAATATATAAGGTAAGGACAGGGATGCTCCCAATCGAAATACGTAAATGGTTCTTAGAGAGATAAGGGAGGTATAATTTTAGAGGGAAGTGGAATTTAAAAATACAAAGAGTAAACACAACTTTGAAAAGGATGTCTATTTCAGCAGCGGTAGTTAAATTCTGGAATAAGTCAAAAGAAGAATTAAAGGCCAGTAGTGATATAAACCAGTTTAAAATAACTGACATTTCCTGGCTTACAGAGGACACTATAAACTGCTAGCAAGATGGACTTTTGGCCATTTACAACAAAAATGTGCTTAGGAAGGATCATTCTATTGCTAATTGTATGAACCATCCACTTCATAGTGAGTCTGAGTTGTTGCCTTCCGGCCACCGTTTTATTGTACCTGTGAAGAAGACCAAAGACTCCAGGTTTCTTTTATCCCTACTGCATCCCGTCTCCTTAATGGCAAATAACCATCCTGTGACTTTCTATTACTATTATTGTCATTATTATTTTATATTATTGTTTTGTCAAGTTTTACCATCATCAGACCTGTGTCTTCACTGGCTGCTTCTTTGCACCGCATCCTGTTCAGAGTTAGCAGCGCACTGGAAATGGCTTCTGTTCAACCTTTCCAGTTTGGACCAGAGCAAACCAAGAGAGATAATAAAAATAGTCCACCATGACTTAGTTTAGATGAAGAGGAAAACAATCGGTCACACGTGGCCAAGAGAATGAGGGAAACTACTGGTGTCTATGTGGCTACTGCTTGCCAATGGCAACGGTGACTGAGAAGGTTTGTTGTAAAGTACCAAAACTTTTTGAAGCTGTATGTCTTAATCCAGATGTTCTTTGGGCAGCGCTTGTTATTCTGCATGACCGGTATCTGCTCTTTAAGCAATAACGCGATGAATTGTGCTTCCGGGCCCAAAGTATTCTGCATTTTATAAGACTGTTGTGTTTTTAGCATGTTTTAATGCTTTGTATCTTGTTCGATTTAATCTCAACAAGCCCCTAAAAACAGTCAGTGATCACTGTCGGATTCTCATGGTTTTTATTACCGCTAATCATTTTAAGCTCTGTTTTTAAACCCTTATGATGTAACTACAGCCCAGCCCATGCAGCAGTATATTAATGACTAACCTCATACTGTGGACGGATTATCTCAGTGGTTCTCCTAATGTTTGGTCCGTTTATCCTGCCATGAGATTGCATTTGCTCCTAACCATTGGGAACCCTCACATTAACATTTATTGAGTGGAAAAATGTCATCCGTTCATTGGTGTTCATCCTCCAGCTTTACTGTTTATGTTATGCCAATATAGGGTTGCCAACTCCCTGAAAAATAAATAAGGGACACCTCGTGGCCAGGGCCGGGTGACCCAGTTGTCTTCACCCTTCCCAGTGTGGTGAATTTTGTAGCAGTTTTTTTTGTGTGTGAAATTTTTTTTTTTAACCATTTGACTTGAATTTGATTTAAGTAGATGCATATTCTTTGTGATATGAACACATGGAAAACAAATGATCATTTAGCCATTTATGTTTAGCTCAAAATGACAACATTAACACAATAAAACAGGTCTCTGTCTTAAACAGAAGCCTGCCATGCTTAACTTTTGAGAATATAAGTAAATCTTTCTTCAAGAGAAAAAATTGTATAAATCAATAGAAAACAATAGAAACAAAAACATTCTTGTAACAGTACATATTTAGTGCATTTAGTACAATTGCCTTCAGTTGAGGTATTATTTCAGCTTTTTTAATGCTAATCAGCTGCTCCCGTTTGTAAACCCGCTTGTTCCCATGATTACGCATCATAACTCATCATTATTCATCAATGTATTACTTTTATGTATTAGTCATCTATTTGTTGTAATCATCTATCCTTGCAGTTGTTTATTACACAAAATGAATTATATTATCACACTTCTGGCCACATAGCGCTGATATTCACTGCACATGCCCATATTAACCTTAACCAGAGGGTTTAAAAAACACAAACCAGTGTTTACATACCATATCTGCTTCTGCCGTGGCCTGGTGGACAAAAAATTGTTTAAGGGTTCCCCGAGCTTTCACGCCCCTCATGTTCTTCATGTGCCCACCATTAGAAGCATGCCTATGGAAAAAGTGCGCCGGCACACAGTGCAGTGCGCTTTATAGGTGTTATCGTGCACTTTTCCAGCCAGGTGTTTTCCTTTTCCCATTCCTCCCTTTCTTTCTTTCTCTGAGGGGAACAAACATTGCTGGTCTAATGCTGGGCTTACACTGTGCGATCTTTTTGGTGATCTGCCCGATTTTGGCCTTCATCGTGCATCGTGTAGTATACGTGGGGTAACAAGAAGCGATTAACACCTCACGACCAGCTCCCGATCATCAATTGCTTGTGAGGGTGTCATCGCAGCCGCTCACACTGCTCACGCGCAAACACGTCAATGTCGGTGAAAAAGACGGAGTAGCACGCCTGTGCAGCGTGTGATCTGGACACAAGCATAGAGGCACAACTTGTTACTTGCTAGTAGGGGCTTTCTACCTTCTAGGTTGTTCAGAAGGTAGTTATCATCCATTCAGAGGATGAGTAACAGGAGGATGGGAAGATTCCAGAATTCAGTCTCACTGGATTCTGGAGGATACAGCAGTGTTTACAGGTAACAACATTTAAATGGACAGCATTTATAGAGTGACTATAATAAGTCAGCAAGCGACAGCAATGTTAATGTGGTTTTGTTGGTAATACAGTGAGTGCTGATATAACAGCTTTGAGATATATTTGTGGATATTAATCAGCAAAGCCCCAAAGGGCTTCCTGAGCTTCCTGCTAAAAAATAACATGTCCAAAATGAATGGAGTATTTCTGTGCAATTACAAGCTTGGTGTAAACAGTATTGGTATCAAAATAAAGCTAACACTTGCAAGATTTCATCAAAGGTGTGAAAATTGCATCAGATGTTATAGTGTCAAAACTACTGAGGCTAGAACATACAATACAATACAATACAATACAATTTTATTTATATAGAACATTTAAAAACCACAGGTATGCCAAAGTGCTTCACAGAATGAGTTAAGAGCAATAATAAATACAAATATAAAGCATAAAATAGAAAATACACATAAAATATACTAACAGGCAGGTGACATAACTAACCAATAATACACCAGGCATAGTAGGCACAACCCGAATGGCTGAAGGTTAAAACATTATAAACATTAACAAGTAATAAAAATAAGTTCCAATACACTAAGGATGTGGGCTCTAAGAGGTGGGGAAAGCAAGGCTAAACAAATAAGTTTTTAATTGAGATTTAAAAGATTGAATTGAATCGAAGCCTTGTGTGTTTTTAAAGTGCTATATAAATAAACGATGATGATGATGATGATGATGATGATGAATAGCTAGGGGGAGGTTATTCCAGAGGTAGGGTGCAACAGCGGCGAATGCGCCGGCCACCTCTGGTCTTGAGCCGAGATCTTGGTCGCACCAGGAGTATTTGGCCTGCTGATCTAAGCGCTCTCCCAGGGAATTAAAAGCTGAGGAGATCCCTAAGATAGCTGGGCGCGGTGTTATTTATGATTGTAAAAGTGAGCAATAAGATTTTAAAATCACTACAAAATTTAATAGGGAGCCAGTGCAGGCCGGAAAGAACTGGAGTAATAGACTCAAACCTGCCAGTTCCAGTTAAGAGACGCGCAGCCGCATTTTGAACAAGCTGCAGTTTATGAATAAGGGCAGAATGGAGACCAGTATAAAGGGAATTACAATAATCTAACCTTGATGTAACAAAGGCATGGATAAGTTTCTCCAGGTCCTTACGTGGTATGTAGGGCTTGGCCTTAGAGATTAGACGTAGTTGATTAAAACTCGATTTAACTACGGAGGACACATGTTTGTCCAACTTGAAGGAACTGTCCAAGACAACACCCAGGTCCCTCACAGTGTCAGAAAGGGAGTCAGCAAAGGGCCCAAAAATACCAGTTAATTCAGCCCGAGAGAAGGGAGTATCAAAGATTACAATTTCAGTCTTCTTATCATTTAGAATAAGAGAATTGCTCAGTAACCAGTTTTTAACTTCATTCATACAATCAGAGAAGTGTTGCAATGACGATGTGACATCCTCAGCTAGTTCAAAATACCGTATTTTCACTACCATAAGACGCACTGTACTAAAAGGCGCAGTCTCAGTTATGTGTGCCATTACTGTATTTAACACACACATAAGGCGCACTGGATTATAGGGCGCATACAAGTACCGTATGCGTATTTAAAAATAAAGCGGGAGCAAACCTGAGTTTGGTACTCACATTTCTATTACCGGTAAGCGTCATCATCAACAACACACAAGCATACAAGTGTGCGTATTTAAAAATAAAGCAGGAGCAAAACTGAGTTTGGTACTCACATTTTTATCATCAATCAAATCCATCGAAGTCCTCATCCTCTGTGTCTGAATTGAACAGCTGCGCTAAATCTCCATCAAACATTCCAGGTTCACTTTCTTCACTGTCAGAGTCACTTTCCGTGCCATGCGGCTCCCCGGAAATGATACCGGCTTTTGCGAAAGCTCGAACAACAGTGCCAGCAGACATGTTAGCCCAAGCATCTACAATCCATTGGGAAATTGTGGCGTAACTTGCCCTGCGCTGCCTTCCACTCTTGGTGAAACTGCGGTCTCCATCCGTCATCCATCGCTCCCACGCCGCTCGCAGCCTTACTTTGAACGGGCGGTTAACACCGATGTCCAGCGGTTGGAGTTCCTTTGTCAGGCCTCCCGGAATGACAGCAAGCTCACAGTTCATTTGTTTCACTAATTTTTTCACATCGGCTGTGAGATGGGCACGCATAGAGTCACAGATTAAGAGCGATGGTCATGTGTGGAAAAAACCACCTGGTCTCCTTACATACACCTCCCTTAGCCACTCTTTCATCATTCCCTCATCCATCCAGCCCTTTTCATTTGCCTTAATGATGATTCCTGCTGGAAACTTCTCTTTAGGCAAAGTCTTTCGCTTAAAAATCACCATAGGCGGCAGTTTCTGTCCATTAGCATGGCAGCCAAGCACAACAGTAAAAGAAGACTTTTCATACCCCGTTGTGCGTATCGCTACCGTGCTGGTCCCCTTCTTCTCCACAGTGTGACTCACCGGGATGTCAAAAGTGAGTGGGACCTTGTTTATGTTTGTGATGTGGCTGGGCTGGATGTTTTTGTCGCCGATGTGTTTGCTGCAGTAGGAGCGGAAGATGGCCAGCTTTTCCTTATAATCCGCTGGAAGTTGCTGTGCTAGCGTAGTCCTGGTCCGGATGGAAAAATGGCACCGTTTCATAAAACGAAAGCACCAAGACGGGCCTCCTTGGAAATGTTCAATGGTCATCTCTTCAGCTAGTGAAACTGCTTTTAGCCGAATGGTGACCGTCGAAACGCTTCTCCCGCTTGTTCTTTGCTCGATGATCCACCGCTCGAGCCTTTCCTCCAACTCGGGCCACCTCGCCTTATGTCCGCGGAAACTCAGCTGCATTTTCTTGACCTGCCGGAGCTTGTTTTCTAACTTCCTCCATTTGCGAACCATCGATTTGTTAATCTTAAATTCTCTCGCCGCTGCTCGATTTCCATGTTCCTCCGCGTAGCTGATGGCCTTCAGTTTAAACTGTGCTTTGTAAGCGTGTCTCTTTGCCATTTTCAGGGTTGTTAAAACAACGATGTCCTGCATAACGCACAGACCTGTTCTTTTATACAGGTATGTGCGATAAAGTCACCGCCCACACTTCACCCTTTAGCGTTCTCATGGTGTTCTCTACTACGTCCTCATTACAACACACAGGGCGCACTGCACTATAGGGCGCGCCGTACTTTTTGAAGAAAATCTAAGACTTTTAAGTGCGCCTTATGGTCGTGAAAATACGGTAGATTTGAATGTCATCCGCATAAAAGTGAAAAGAGAAATTGTATTTATCAAAGATTCGGCCCAAGGGTAACAAATATAAAGAGAACAACACAGGACCCAGCACAGACCCCTGGGGGACACCAGAGGTAACAGGGGCAATGGAGGAGGCATAGGTACCCATGGTGACAGAAAAGGACCTTTCTGAGAGATAGGATTTAAACCAGGTAAGGGCACTGCCTGTGATGCCCACCAGATGCTCAAGCCTCATTAAAAGGACATTATGGTCCACCAAATCAAAAGCAGAGGACAAATCAAGCAAAATTAACACCACAGGGCGCCCTGAATCAGCAATTGAGAGAAGATCATTAAAGACTCTCAGTAATGCAGTTTCTGTGCTATGGCGTGGCTTAAACCCTGACTGAAATTTTTCCCTGATATTATTTGCATCCAAATAAGCTTGAAGTTGGGAATGAACAATCTTCTCTAGGATTTTAGACAGAAATGGGAGTTTGGAAATAGGTCTAAAGTTAGCGAGGTCATTCCGATCAAGGGAACATAGAAAAAGTAAGTAGATTTTTTCCTCACCTAATTTTTAAAAATTTTTTTTAGCAATGAATCCTATTAAATTATGCTTTAGTTCAAAGTAAAACAGTGAAAATTGCAGTACTTTTACTTAAATAAATATTCAGGCATTGTCCAGTCCTTTCCAATTTTGGCACACTTTGGACACCATATATGAGTTGATTTCCCTTTTTAATCATTTTAGCCAATAGAATCACAGTAACAATGCCACATTCATGTCACTTCAACCAATCAGAAGTTGCAAGGCCAGACCCCATGTGGCCCCAAATTCATGTGTCTGTAACTGGGTCTAAAATGGCGGTTGTTGACAGAAGTTGAGCTGATGAGACTAGCTAACCCTCCATTATCAGTAGCTATGCAGGCTATCGGCTACTGGTGAAAATGTGGAGGAATCTGGTACGGTAAGCCAATTTCTGTCTTAGTGCATTTACGCCGCTATGTGTTTTTGTGGTCTTCTTTTGTGGCTAGTTCAGTGAATCTTGATCGGAGTGTGGTGAAATTTGGTGTTTTGGAATTGGTGTGGCCTTGAGCTATCATACCATTGTTTACCCAGTTACATGACCTCTGGCAAATTCTAGGCTCAGTTGGTTGTGTTTATTGGACTTTTGAGCACTTATGGTACGGCTGTTTTAATCATCGCTTCTTTTTGCTGTGTTTGGTGGTTGTAGAAATGGTTTGTATGAGCATCTACCTGAGATTCCAATGTTTCTGTGGATACTACACATGTTGATATTTGCATAAAAGGCTTGACGTCATGGAGAGTTATGGTTATGGTGCTAGCTTAAAGTTACTCTGTAAAGGGTAGCTTATATTGTTATATTCTTATAACAACAAAGAATACAGCATTGCGGCATATTGAAAACAGAAGAGTCTGGACCAGAAACAAAATTCTACATCATCCCTTAACAACCTGTTTGTTTGCCAGTGGTTCTAGTGTCAGTCATTATGCAAATTTGCTGTTTAAAAAGCCTGGATATATCAGCTAATGTTAGGCCTAAGTTCCCTTTAACAAAAAAAAAAAGAAAAGAAAAGAAAAAAGAACGAAAAACTGAAAAAGTAAATAGAGGTGAACGCTTCTCAACCAATATTGACAGCCTAGGTCAGGGCTGGGTAATCTCAGTCCACGAGGGCCGGTGTCCCTGCAGGTTTTAGATCTCACCTTGGGTCAACACACCTGAATCACATGATTAGTTCGTTACCAGGCCTCTGGAGAACTTCAGGACATATTGAGGAGCTAATTTATCCATTTAAATCAGCTGTGTTGGTTCGAGGACACATCTAAAACCTGCAGGGACACTGGCCCTCGTGGACTGAGATTGCCCACCCCTGGCCAAGGTAAACGGTGACTTGTTTAGCAGAGGCAGCAGCCTGAACAAAGAAACAGCAGTTCTACTTTAAGCCCCACTCTCATGACTGAGCACTCCACCCTATGTCAGGGAGAAGCCAGCTACCCGTCAGACAAAGCTCGTTTTTGCTGCTTGAAAGGTTGTTAGGTTGTTACACTCTGATACTAACAGACACGAGACTACGACTGCCTCTCAGGAATGTGGGTGGTGGTTGTGATACCAAACCAATGTAGTAGGGTTTGCACTATGGTTGCCATAGTGATGTGAGAGGCGTCATTCCCATATGAAAGGTGCAAGACATGAAACGTGAGCTGGACACTGGATTCAAACCAAATAAGGGGAACTGCGGTTTTCCCTCAACTTTGTGACCAGTCAGATAAAAATTCTGCTTTTACCATATGCAATAAAAGTGTTTACAGCTTGGGTGCGGCTGCTTTTGTCACTCTGAGCTAGTGATGTGCGAATCATAAAAGACTCGTTCAATACTCGAGAATCACTTTACTGACTCGTGAATCATGATTTACGAGCCCAACTGACTCACTGACTCATCCCTGTTGCTGTTAGCAAACTAATTTCATTAGTAGAAATATATCTAGCTTATAATTAAAATTGTGGAGAAAAACACAACACCCAGTATCTTAACAAAAACATTTCTGCTCTGAACTAAAAGAAAAAACCCCGAGTAGAAGCTCACATCAAGACAATAGCTCCTCAGTTTACAGTAGTGTCGCTCTGCTAAAATGCTAACAGCAGATTTGAGCTACTCACCACCTCCCTTCCTGTGCTGAATCGTAGCACAAACGAATCACTCACGACTCACTCAGGACCAGTGGCGGAGCAGGGGGGTGGCTTACTGGGTTTAAGCCCGGGTTGTTTTTTCAGAAGCCCGGGGTCTTTTGGAGTGTAATTTTTTCATAGTTAGATGCCTGGCTGATAACTGTATAAAACAAAAAATACACACAATATTCGAAGCACATACTGCACACTGTGGGAATTTACGACTGTGCGTAAATCCCCCCTAATATTGGTATGATCCGAGCTCAGGCACTAAGCGACTGAGCGAGGGGAGCTGCTGCCTGCGAGGTAGCAAAGCAAATCATTTGTACTGTACAAATAATGTAAATATGACGGTGTATCACAAAAGACACTGATCACTTGACCCATATTACATTACCTGCTCTTCAAGTGAATCAACAAATGATGAAATGAAAAGCCGAACAACAACAATGCTGTTTCTTTAGAGAGTCTTAGCTTACATGTGTGTTTATTTCATATTCTCAGTTGTTGCCATCCACGGCTAAATGAATCGGTTTCAGTGACGTACTGATATACAAGAATGGACATAAGGAGCTTCTTTAAAAGACAAAACTCTGATAGATGTTGTTTTATATATTATGCTTTGTATGTTGTTCAGTATGTTTCTATGCAAATTAAGAGGAATTTCAATTCACAGCAGTATATTCACAGTTGAAACCAGATATTTACATACACTTTATGGAAAACACAAGAATTGTTTTTTTACTGTACAACATCAATTTAGATTAAACTTGTTTTGTTTTGGATAAATAAATGTTGAAATATCTTTTGAATTAGTTAAATGTCAGAATAAAAAGAGGGAGCTGTCTATTTTTTATCACTTTCATTAAATGTAGGAGTACATATACACTAAGTTTATTGTTAATTAATAATAAAACTCCAGACGATTCTATTCTGAGCTGAAGAAGCTTCTGATAGGCTAGTAGAGTCCATGTGAGTAAATTGGTGGCACACCTGTGGATGCATATAAGGCAAAACACAGAGCCTGTGTTTTGCCTTATATGCCTGTCAACCAAAACACAAGGCAAAGAATTGTGGAGCTCCATAAGTGTGGCTCAATTTTGAATACAATTTGGTGCAATTTATAATTAAGAAATACAGATAGTTTCTCTCTTTACTTTTAAATTTAACAAATATGTTTTTATATTTATCAATCTAAAAAAATAAACATTTAGTCTGATTTGATGTTACAATTAATGTAAATATCTGGTTTAAACTGTATATTTGATGATGTTGGTGTTTGGCTTTATTGTCAGCACAAAGAGGGAGCGAGAGCAGAATGAGGACAGAACAGAGATGGAACAAGAGCAGGTGAGACAGAAATGTTAGTCAAATGGTTGTTTACCAAGAGTATCACCGTATCATAGGTACTCATGTATCTCGTACCTAGTGTTTCGTTTTAGGTTTGTTATTTTTCAAATTCTATGTTTATTAAGTTATACAGGCTTGTTTGCACAACAAGGCTAAATAATTACATAAACTTTTATGAATCTAAATAGTGTTAGCTAAGCCCCGGGTGTATCAAATGTCTGCCTCCGCCTCTGGTCAGGATTCACTCACCCCCTCCCTCCTGGCTCACAGCTTCTTCTTCTTCTTGGTTGGCAAACAATGTTGAGGCTTATTACCGCCCCCTGGCTCACAGCTCAGTGGACATTTAGATGAGAAAATTTATATTTGACACATTTAAGGAAAATACTAATAAAATAAAATAAAATAAAAATAAATAAATGTTCCTTTTTGAATTTTTTGTGCTCTTTTTTTGTTCTATAAAATAGTTGTTTTCTTTTACAATCACTAATCTTAGCAGTAGGATATACATGAAAAAAGAAACAAATTACGTTTGAGTGAAAATGTAACTTTTTTGCACTCTCTGGTCAACTGACTCAGTGAATCAAATGACTCAAAAAACCCGATTCACTTTGGTGAGTCACTGATTAAAACTTGATTCAGTTTACCATCACTACTCTGAGCAGTTTGGAGAAGTGAAGGTCAATGGCGCCATGTAAAACTAAATTTAAATTCTAACAGTTTAACAATAAATTGTGAAAATGTATAATTTCATCACATTTTTCTTCTCTCTCATAAAATGAGCCGGACACATGTGTGTAGATCATTTATACACAGAAAGTGTTTTAGAAGAAAAAATGATCAAAATCATGAAGCTGAACTTCATAAATTTTGCCTAAAATATCAGTATTCAGGTTTGAGCATAGCATTTACAAAATACTTTTACGTGTGGTCGTTTCTCTCTGTAATTAATAGGGGAGAAGAAGGAGAAGCTCTGACACGTTTCAGATTTGTAAGCTTTGTTGAGATTTGCAATGTTGGGTGAGATTGTTTAATCAGAAAGTGGAAAAGAGGGAAATTCAAGCTTTTCCTCCCTTTTTGTTTCATTTTTCTGAAGTGAAGCACTTCATTTGAACATCCACAATTTGAAATTTGTTCACTTCTATGTTGGGTGATGAAAAATAGTTTTTGAACTATTTGTCAAATTACTTGTCAAATGTTGTTGTTAAGTGCACGTGTATGTAATCTAACAGTTGACATTATGATCAATAAATTTCCAAGTACACTTCTTTAAATTTTAGTGGATTAGCCCAGGTTTAAAGATTCAAATATTTAATATCACATTTGACCTCTGACCTTTCCTTTAAGGTCAACAAACTGATTTGAAGGTCATAGTCACTATAATATTATAATGGACTACTTAATATAACAATAATGTTCAGACTGACAAGAATACACTGGTAAGGAATACTTAACTAAGATGATTCATTTTATTGTAATGACTTTTTTCACTTCATATTTACATATTTACAAAAGTGTTTTTCCCCTTCCGGATTTTCTTTTGTTTCTCATACTTTAATGTTGCAGACTATCAAACTAATTTTGAATTTTAATTTATTTATTTAAAAGGGACAGTGTGGTTTTACATAGTCCAAGTACAAAACATGAAACTGATGTAACGCACATAAGTTTATAGCTATTGCTAGTTTTCAACAATTGTCCCCTGTACACTCAAAAAAATGAACTCAGCCTATCTCTGCTTTTACTAAAGTAGATTTTGTTGTTTGTTCTTAATAAACTCGATTTTGCAAAAATTCTTAAAGTGTTTGTGCAAATTTAATGAAATGTTGTTACTTTTTGTTGTAACACAAAGTCATTGAACTGTGTCAACGTAACATTGTTGAGTAAATTCACAGGTTTGTCCCTCTGCACATACTGCTGCGTGCAGAGCCCGCCTAAATAAGGGCCAATGCGCACGCGCACCACCCTCTTTCTCAAGCTTGCTTTTTCTTCGCCATGTGGACTGGTTCAGCCGCATTTTTGTCCAAAAATCAGGTAAGAAGTCATTTTTCTTGTAAAGCCCGTCTACATATATATGTTCACACGTCAGTTAATGTCGCAAGTGCTACTAAGAAAAGAGTACAGGCAGGGTTTTGCCCGGTAAAGGTTTGCTAACGTGGACTTGCTGCACGTGAGTTTCCAAATGATTTTGGAGGGGACTCCATTGCAATAGCAAAGCTCTGTTTTCAGACCAAATGTAGTGTAGCGCTAGCGTCGGTACAGGCAGCGCATTCGGTCCGGCACGCACTTTCGCGCCGAGTTTATACTCGGACGCCTGACTGCGTTGCACTTTAGCCAACAACAGTGGAGAAGCGCTCCTCGCTAGCAGACAGGTTAGGGTGTATTTTCTGTCTAATATTTCAGCTTACGTTTTGATGTAGCTTGCAGAAAGCATTTAGTAAGCTGGTGTAAGATGAACTGCATTAATGTTGTACAATGTCCATGGGATTTCTCACTCGACTTTTAATGTCAGATTACACACACATTTACACAATATGCAGTGGTGATGATGTAGATCAATAAATTCATTGTTGTAGCATACAATATTAAAAATAAAACTGATTAATATGAAACATTAACAATGTGCAAATTATTTAGTTTTTTCAGGGACAGTGTAATGAAAATGTCTTTTGTGCTTCTCCCCCAGATACGTTGATGTGGCAGTGCAAATTGTGCAAAAAAGTGGTGTCATCACGAGCTCTGTTATTAAAACACTACAGGTTAGTTCATAGTAGACAGCAGTATCCATGTGCCTATTCTGATTGTGTCTGTGTTTTCAAAACATGGAATGCTCTACATAGCCACTTAAGCAGATCACATACCCAAAGAACTCTAGACAAGTCTGTGAGTTTGGCAACATTTAACTGCCATTTGTGTTCCTGCTGCAACATAGCTTCAGAGCAGGAGTATTTTTCTCACATTAACAACCATCTAAAATGTAACGAGACTGTGCATTGCATGTTTGAGGGTTGTTCTTTCAAAACAAATATCTATGGTACATTCAAGTCTCATCGAAATAGGAAACACAATCCTTATACCTTAAAAGACTTTAAAATCGGTATTGCTAACACTATTGTAGGCCAAACATCAGCTGATGACAGTACAGACACTATTGTAGAAGAGGACATAAGTGCAAATATTGATCACGATATTGATCACAACCCTGATTATGACACAGATATACTGTCATCGCCAGAATCCAGGTCATCAAGCTCCTCGAGCTCAGCAAACTCCACGCTGCGATCAGAAGCCTGGCCACTGGACTTTCGCATACCTGAGTTTAGCTTCGATGTAGAGCTGCAATTGACAAAAGGCAACCAGGAATTCCAAGCCAATGGAACACTTTTAACCCTAAAACCAAAGCTCAAGTCTGACATTTTAGAGAGCTTGTCTTCAGAAATTATGAAGTACAAAGCTTACCCTTCAGACAGCAATCTTAGTGATGTTTGCCAAGCTTTGGTTGTAAAGCATCCATGCTTGAAAGAGAAGGGTTCAGAAACTGGATTTTCTGCATGGAAGATCAGTTTGAAGTATAAAATGTCAAACTATCGTGGAAAACTGAAGAACTTAGGGTGTAGTGAGTTGGTCATCAATTCTCTCAAAAGAAGAGGGAACAGTAATGTGCATCCCAACCAAGTCAAGAAACCCAGGAGAGCGGAGGTGAATTTCTGCCCTGATTATCCAGCTAGAGAAACCCGAGAGAGTCAGGAAGAAGAAAGGTTGGTGCTGCTTTCAGAGTTCAAGAAGAAGAACAACGATGAAACCATCAAAGCAAAAATGGCCCAAACCTTTCCTCACCGGAGGCAAGAAATTCTTCAGGACATGCCCTTCGTAGCTGACTTTAAAAGCCGATGGCCAGCTCTTTTTTCTCCACGTGAGGTAACTGAATCAGTTGATCTGCAAATGCACTCCACATGCAATATTTTAAACCCATCATGCTAAACATTTGTTTATTTTACAGATAAATGCTGAATTCCAGCGCATCACTACGGTCCCGCTAACATCCACATTTATGGCACAGCTGGACAACAACACAACCAAACTGACCAAAGTCTTCAGAAACAAGGGAGGAACATCTGGACGCAAGATCACAGAAATCATGGCTGCAATTGATGAGGTTTGGAATTAATTTTTTTGAATGCTTCATTCCCTCTTTTAATACATATGATTTTGTTGTCTCCTTCTATTGTAAGGTAAAGTTTAATGTTGGTATTATGGGATTGTTTATTCTTTGTCCTTTTCATGATAGTGTTGTCACAGTAATAAAGTTTTAAGTTGATTTGGATACTTGCCAGAATTAAAAGCTGTTTTTACAGGACCGTAGCGTTTCCAAAACGGGATTTGCCGCGGCTCCCTGGGGAGAATTTTGGCATTTACAGTAGAAAAGCTGAAGCTACAATAAACTGCCATCAGGCACCTTTCAAACCAAGACGGGATAAAGGGAGGTCTCTGAGCGCCCCCCCCCCCCGCATGTGACGTACAGGGTCACGCATTCAGCGTCAATTGCAGCGACCATGGTAAACAGACAGTAGTTTTAGCTTGGAGCTCACCTGTTGTCTCTCCCGCTCCACGCTCCGCTCTGCGAGTGTTTTTACCACTCAATTGAACCGCTGGCTGTCTCTCACTGTCCCTAAACAGACGAGCGATCTGTCTTCTTAATGGCCAAAAGAACGTAGTATCCCTGCGTCCGTCCAGTTGATCATAAACAAGCTGAGCAGCCCATGGTCTGCCTGTGTTATTTACTTCTGCTGTCAACCGAGGCAGCGCGCTGCTCTGGCTCCACTACGGGGGACTTCCCTCTGTGACAAGAACGCTTGATGTGCGTTCAGCGAACAAAGGTGAGGGACTCAAGCGGCAATATTACTACGAGGCAAAACGTATCAGAATCGAGTTTTATCACTTTTCACCTTTGCGCCTTGCCGCATTTACGCGGCTCACAGATTCGGATTTATCACTCTGTAATGATGCGATGGTCTGTCTTATAAAATCAGCTCAAAAGTAAAGCTATTGCACCAACATGCTTTACCTTACAAACAGTTTTGAATCTGGTACTTGTTGGTGTTTGTAATATTCAGATTGTGGTCCTGGATGTCCTCTGCTGTTGGTTGTTTTGTGCCGGGATCACACCGTGCGTTTTTTCGGCCGTCGCACACGGCTGCCCATGCCACACTCTTAGGACTCTAGAGACATGACACACTGTGCAAAACACGAGTTCAGTGACCCAAACTCAAGCAGAGACATGGAAAACATGCAGAACAGTGGGCTCTGAGGACCAGGGTTATGGGAAACCCTGGCTTAGTACTACAACTGTTTTTTCATTTGTCCTTGCAAAACCTGTTCAAGTCCTCCAAACACACCCACGTCACCCCGCTTCTCTTCCAGCGTCACTGGCTGCTGGTTAACTTCAAGGTTCATTTCAAGATCCTGGTTCTGGTCCTTAGGGCCTTACATGGACAAGCACTATCATACAATGGAGGTCTTCTCAGTCCCAACACCCCCAGCAGGTCCCTGAGGTCCAGTGATCAAAGCCTGGTAGTGCACAACAGTCTAAAGACCAAAAGTGACAGATCATTGCTGCTGTGGCCTCCAAACTCTGGAACTCTCCTCCTAAGCCTTAGATCAGTGGACTCAGTGGTTTACTTTAAAAAAAAAAATTCTCTGTTCAGGCTGGCTTTGGTGTGACCTCTTGTTCATCCTCTTCCTCACTGGATTCTTCATGCTGCTGTTTTTGGTCGGGTTTCTGTTTTTTTGGGGATCCTGTGGTTACCTGTTTTTTGCTCGTCACATTTTTTCAAATGATAATGTTCCTTCTTTCCTTAATTTTTTTTATTTTAAATTTTGTTGTTCTTCTGTAGTGTGTCATGGACTTTTTTTCTCAAAGCATTATATACATTTATTTTGCTGAAGTTAACTGAAAATGTCTTAAAAGTTTAGCTAAGTCGAATTTGCTTTTATGTTTTACAGAACGACACAGTTGCAATGAGAAGAGTGTGTACGCTGAAAGGACTTGCAGTCTACCTCAATGAAGATCCGAACAGCTTGATCAAAGAATATCAGGCAAGTAATCAAATAGAAACAATTTCCAGTAATAAAAATTTAACTGACGGTA
This sequence comes from Pelmatolapia mariae, assembly GCF_036321145.2. Taxonomy (NCBI): domain Eukaryota; kingdom Metazoa; phylum Chordata; class Actinopteri; order Cichliformes; family Cichlidae; genus Pelmatolapia; species Pelmatolapia mariae. The sequence continues at coordinate 17,230,486 of NC_086229.1, read as the reverse complement.
ATTTTTCCTCACACACATTCACTAGATTATAACAAAAAGTTAAAATTAGAACATTATTGGAGATATAAAAGCACAAGCTTATGCGGGAGTGACCCTTGCCATTACAGTTGGGGTGTAATGTGGGCTGAGTGTACTGTCTTTCTGCTTTGTTGTTCTGCCATGTAATCTAGATGATGGACCAACACCTCTCATCTCGCTCTGAGCTGTCTACTGTTTTGCAGCTTAAAGGGATATTCCACCCCAAAGTGAAAATTGGTCTATTACCATATTACCCAGAGTAAGATAAGTGAGAAAAAATAATTTTGTAACCAGTGCAATAATTCTCCTGATCCGGCAGCAGTCTATTTGCTTTTGCCTAGCATTTAAAAAATGGAGTGAATGGGAACTATAAGCATTTTGGTTGCAAATGACTCTTTAATAGTACGAATTATTCCTGGTGAGCTCAATAATCATGTCGACTTTAAATGAAAAGTAATAAGTAACTTGAAGGATTTGGAGGAGTAGATTTAGACTTGGGAATACATTATGGTTACCACATACAACACTGTAAGCCGCCGCTGCATGGTGCATGGATATTCGAATATGTGTTTATTTATGGAAACCAGAGGCTTTTTCAACCACTGTTGTTGTATCCAAGTGCGATGCCATGGCGGGTTACAGGGTGCTTTGGCGTAACCGTAATGTAGGCCCAAGTCTAAATCGCCTCCTCCTGCAAATCCGTCGTGTTACTTTTTACTTTTCATTTGCAGTCGACATGATTATTGAGCTCACCAGGAACAATGGGTATAAGATCAGAAATGTACTGTGCTGGTTACAAAATGCTTTTTTCTCACTTATCTAACTCTTGGCAATATGGTAATAGACAAATTTCCACTTTGGGTGGAATATCCCTTTAATTGATAAGAAACCCTGCAACTTGTATTATTATGTTTATTTATTTTTTTATTTTTTTAGGATGTGGACTTCCATGAGGCCGAAAGTGAAATGGAGAAGACGCTCATTGGCATCTACGTCATCAAACCAGAAGGAGAGTGTGACCTTGACCCGGCAGAAGACATTGGTATCATAATTGAGGGTGTCGCTGTGCTCAGAGATCTTCCTGATGTTGCCACTGCTGTTGTGTTGTTGTTCGGCCTGATCTACACTTTAAACATGAGCTACCTATCCAACCTCAGGTACACTTTTGAGTTTTTTCAGAAAGTACTGATGGGACTTGATGCTAAGAAGCTATCAAACAAAGTTCAAGTGCTCAGAAACAAACTCCTTGAATAAAGAGGAGGAAGCGGGAGGCCCTTATTGCTTAACTTAGTTTGAATGCTTTACGTTCAGGTATAGTTAAGTTGTTCATAAACACTTTTTTTCATTGTCAGTACTGTTTCTTGGGAACATTCACCAGTTTTAGAGAACAATAATGTTCATTTGCATTTTAGCAAAATACTGTTACTTAAAAAATTGGTATTGCACTTCTTCTACTGCTACTTGACAACATACAGAAAATGACAGACATTTTAAAAAGTTTTAGCGGTTAGGCCGCTGTGATTTGATATTTCAAAGAATGTGACATTTGGCAGCTGTCTGCAACTTGGGATGTAACCATAACTTGAAAAACTGAGTAGCACTGTTTTACAGTACAGTTTTTGAACAAAACAGCCACTTTTCACTGTTTTAAATGAGTTTAGTTTGCTCTTTCATGCTTATCAGTGTTTGAAAATAATTCCTGAAACGTCTTGTAAAATGTAGGATTTTTTTTGATAATTTGGATGCTTTCTAGACCAGTTGAAAGACAAGTTGGTTAGCACTTCACTGATCTTTGAAGTAAAATATTGTTTTATGCACAAAGTATTTAGTTAAAGTTGTAACAAGTTGTCTGCATTGATTGCACTTTGTGTTAAGCTACGGCTCTACAGTCTTTTCGGTCTGTCAACAAGTATTTAATATGCACTGAATGTGCTTAGTAAAGACAGGACTTTGTTGGATCATTTTTTTAATCATTTTAGTTTGACGACAAGTTGGTTAGCACTTTATACTGATCTACATTTTCTGCACAAAATATTCACTTGGAAGTTGTAACAAGTTGCATTGATTGCACTTTGTGTTAAGCTGTTGTGCTTGGAAAAAAGTATTTTATATGCACTGAATGTGCTTATTAAAGGCAGGATTGTGTTTGATAATTTGGGTGCTGTCTTCATTTCTTCCTAAAAGATCTCCCTAAGATTTACTTAAAAATGTTATGTCAAGTGGTTCCACATAACTGCTTTAAGTAACTTTTAAGAAACTTTGCTATTTTGTATGGAAGTAACCAGTGTAAATGATTTATATGTAATTGTATTGAATAGAAATTACTTAACATTTTTATGTAATTCAAAAGCAGCAAAGTTATGTAGCAGCTACATAACAGTTTTACAAAGATACTACCTAACCAGGTTATGTCCTTCTAAAGCAGAAAAGTTATGTACCAGCTAAGTAACAGTATTACAAAGATATTGCCTAAACAAGTTATGTAGGCTTAAAGCAACAAAGATAAGTATCAGCTAAGCATTGCAATTAAGTTACATTTAGCCAATACACTTACGTAAATCTAACTTAACAGTATTGAGTTCAAACTAAGTAACAACATTTCTTAAAAGTTACTTAAAGCAGTTGTGTGGAACCACTTGACATAACTTTTTTAAGTAAATCTAATGTTTTATTTTTTTGAGTGTAGGGCTTACAATCAAAATGGATGCATTTTACAGTAAAACATACATTTTCATGAAACCAAAATACATCATAAATACAACATTTAAATATCACACAAAGATAACACAAGAAAACACACATTTTTAAATGAAGCTGTTTTTATTAAGTATGTAGCTCAGGTGGCAGAGCAGGTCGCCGCTAATCAGAAGATCAGTGGTTCGATCCCAGGCTGCCTCCTGGCTGCATGCCAAAATATCCTTGGGCAAGAAACTAACCCCATGTTTGCCTACTGGTGGTGGTCAGAGGGTCCAGTGGCACCAGTCTCTGGCAGCCTCACCTCTGTCAGTGTCCGATAGGGCAACTGTGGCTACAATGTAGCTTGCCATTGCCAATGTGTGAATGACTGAATGTAGTGTAAAGTGCCATTAGCGCTATACAAATGCAGGCCATTTACCAAGTAGAACCCCCATTTTTTGTGTTTTTATATACCTACTTTCTCTGATGTCTCATCTATCCAAAGAGCTGCTAAATATTAAAGCACAGCAAACACCCAAAGCCTACATAAACCCCCCGTAAAATATAACATGTATGCATCTGAAAGATACTCTAACAAAAATAGACAAACATAGTCACATGAATGGGAGAAAAAGTACAAACCTAAGAGCACAACAGTAACTATGCAAAAAGAACTTCACACATCAACTGTTCTGCTTAGTAGAGTTAGCTTCCTCTGCTTCTCCAAAATGACAGTTAAGGTAAAGCGTCAGATACAAGTAGATCCAGCATGCATTGCAACTGGACTCACTTGAAAGCTATGATCCAAATTTTAATTAGGTACTGTTTAGGACTCTTATGGTGCTGTTTATGGCTGCCATTGTTATGGAAATCAAAGAGTCTATCTAAGCAGTAAACAAACATAAATAGGGCAATGTTTTGTGTTTTTCATCCTCCACAGGTTATATTTTGCTTCTTCAAGTCAGCAGAGGTTGCTGTCAGGATGAAGTAGAAGTATAGATCTTAATACAATGCTTCCACAAAAACCTGTGCAGTGACTCCCACAGAAGGACAGTGTCGAAAATGATGAATGTAAGCCTGTCAAGAAAACTTCAGCTAATTACAGAATTAATGAGTCTAAAATTATTTCTACCAAACTACAACTGCAGCTGAACAAATGAGCTGTTGGTGGATTTTTACACTCTGAAATATTGAAAGATTTAAAGGATGAGACAGCTCAGCACAGCATGTTATTAACTTCACACATGAAGTGGTTCAGTCCAGTCAGACTTCAGTTTTGCAGTCACCGTCCACATCCTGCTTCTTTGACTGGTCGTCACGGTAACTCTGGACTTTCCTCCAACGAATCCTGAAGTCTGTCAGTCCTTCTGACAGCATGAGGCCTGACAGCTGGACAAAATGTGCAGATGATGAAAAACATGAAGCATAGTTTGAACTTGTGTCAAGTTTGTGTTGGTGACTGAACTGCTGACCTGCTGTGAAACCTGCTGCTGGATCTCTGTGCTGTGCATGTCTGCCTCTGACTGAAGCTTCATTTTCACCACTGTTTGCTTTGTCACTGCTAAAAATGAACCACATATAAAACACAAACATTAGTGTTTTACATGATGACAGGATCTTGCAGTGTTTGCATTCTGGACCTCACCTGTGAAACAGAAAAAATAGAATCTGTGGTAACAGCCACCATCCCACAATTTTCCTGACATTAAATACATTGATACACAGTACTCATTGGAATTTTCATTATTAGGCTCAGAAGGCTCCCAGTTAGTGAATGTGGAGGTTGTGTTGTCAGACCAGGAGGCCCAGGGATCCCTGTAGAGGCCAATCCACACATACTGAACCCCTGATCCATTCAAAGTGAGCATGATGTTGGATTTCTCCTCTTTGCTTCTTATACTGGTCAGGTCTGTGTGGTATGTCCTGCAGTACGACTGAGCCTCTGACCAGGAGCGACTCTCCATCACTAAGATGTAACTTGTATTTTTGGCTGCAAAAAAGGATGAATTGAAACGCACATTATAAATCTCATAAAATTGTAGGATAACTAGGGCAACAAATGTTTTTCCTACCATTGTAACACAGGAAAGGGTAAGAATCTCCACAGGGTCTATCATTCATCTGTGTTTGTCCCTGAAGAGCCACACAGTATTCCTTTGCATTTACACAGTCTGGTTGGCCATTAGCCCAGATCAAAAACTCATGTGTACTGCCAACATAAACAAGATTTCCCTCCATGGACCACTTCCAGCTGTAACGATCACTATAGAGCCCTATTGAAGCCCAACTATTGATCCTTGGTGACATTGTGAAAAGCAATTGGTTGATGTCGCTGTTGTAGATGGTGACCAAGTCAGTGAAGTGTTCTCTGCAGTAACTCTGAGCTTCGTTCCAGGTCATCATCTGGTTCACAAAGTGGTATTCTCTGGAGTGGGGAGGAAGAGTGGAAAGTCCTCCTGAGAAAAAAATAAAAAAAAAATTTTTATTGTGTAAACTGGGCTCCTGGGCAAATCACTGAAAAAGACAAATTTACAGAAATAACAATTACAACTATTTCCTATATGATGCAAGTATGAGGTGGGACACTTATTTATCAGAGCTTTTTACTTTTACTCCTTATTATCTTACACAGATTTCTGTATTTTTTATTTAACCTCACAGTGCACCTTTGAACATCAAACTTATTTTAAGACAGCCCTACTGGTTCATCCATTAGCGGAACTTATGAAATACAAAGAGCGAAAAGAGGCAAAAACATACAATTATGTTTAAATATATGTAACATATGTTTAAGGCAGGATCGTTTTGATGATGTCTGAAAGCCTTTTTCTCAAACTCTTCCTACACCAGATATTTTGCTCGGGATCAGCTGCCTCCGAAGACCCACAGGCTAACTAAGCTTTTTATTATCACTCCATTTTCAACCTAATGGCTTCCTCACTGTTTTGATGGCATCCTGAGCAGTTGACCAGCACAGCCTCCCTCTTCACGTGGGTATTTGGAACATATGGCCGTAGATCTGATGATAAGATTACAAAATCGATTGTTGACCTGCAACCAAGGGTGTCCTAGTGCCACGTGTGCTTATGGACACCGTTATGTTCAAATAACGTATTCTTTATAGACAAAATGTGGTTTCCACAGAAATGCAAGAAAACACTACACTACTTGGGTTCAGATCAGGTCAGCCATTCTTCCCAATCATGCTCCTTCCAGATTATCCACACAACCATTGAAATCTCCCACTAGGACCGTGTCCCGTGTGAAGAACCCTCAAGGACCCCAACCAGGGACTTTTAGAAAAAACGGTACTCTGAACTGTTTTCAGCGCATAAGCACAGATGACAGTCAAGACCACTCAAGTTCCCCAACCTGAAGGTGTAGACAGTCACGGTTTTTCATAAGGACAACATGGGCGGCATTATGGTGGGGGTGGCATCATGGCATCCGCAAAAAAAAAGTTGTCCTCACACCCATGCTGCCCAGAAATCATTCCACCGCATTTTGGGGATTGCATGGGCACCGATCGGTTTTCTATGCCTATTTGCTGGGAGTAAAGGCGCCCCAGTTTGCGAAGTGCGCCTGCTGCTTGCCAAACACAGTGAGGAGAGGGGCAGGGCTGCACCTAATAACCAGCTCTCAAAATAAAACAAAATAAAAACAAATCAACAAACTAGCGCTGCCAATGTTTTCACCGTCATCACGATTAAAATTTTTTAATGCAATTAATACATTTAGTGTGCAGAGTGATCCAAAATCCCTGAAATGCCTCTGTCAACGCATTTCGGGCAGTTTGTCCAAAGTTTGTTCATTCTGCGCTCCAGATGGGTTGATTGCATCAAAAATTTTAATCGTGTTAATTTTGATGACGGAGTTAACGTTGACAGCCCTGCAACAAAGATAAAAACTGAAGACATTATGACGTAGATGCTGTCAATCCAAGCCCATTGTGTATTAATTATTTTTTCTTGGGTTGTGCGAAATCCCAGAAAAAACCCTATACAAGGTGTAGGTCTTTTAGTCTATTAGTTTATGTTGTGGGGTTGGGTGTTGATACTGGAGTGCAAAATTACTGATGGAAGATGGACAAGTAAAGGTCAAAGCCACCAGGTCCTCAGTTTAGAAAAAAAGAGAAAAAAAAGAGGAGAAACAGGTGAAAGATACAGGTAAGCAGATGTGTCTGTGGATAATGGCAAGTATTATGTATCCTGAAACAAGATAACATTTATTAGTAGGGATTGGGAAAACTTCTGTTTACGTTTGTTAGTCACTTGCCTATGATAGTAAACAGTAAACAGACAGTAGACTCTGATGTGGCTTATTTAATCTTTTGTACTGTGTTCAGCATACCAAGGCCATTAATTGGAAGAGGTGTATTGCTGATTTGTTTGCTTTCCTCAATGTGTGATGAATTATAATGGCTGCTTGCTATTCATTTGCAATCATCCCTCTCTCTCACACTAAATAAAATATGTATCTGGTTAAGTTCTGCATGGTTCGAACAACAGTTTTCACAATAACATAAGAAGAAACCCTCCTGTCTTAACGGAAAAACTCCAAAGTACAGACATTGAAGGCAAGGCAAGGCAAGGCAAGGCAAATTTATTTATATAGCACAATTCAACAACAAGGTGATTCAAAGTGCTTTACAGAGACATTAAAAACAAAATAGATAAAAAGCATGATTTAAAATTGATTAAGACAAGCAAACATACAAACAAACAAACAAACAAACAAACAAAACAGTATATAAAATCAAAAATCAAAACAATAGATAAAATCAGTAGTTAAAATGTAAGTTTTGGAATTTAAGCTTAAAAGTGTGGATTTGGTGCTTTATTCAAAAGCAGCAGAGAACAGGTGAGTCTTCAACCTGGATTTAAATAAACTGAGTGTTTCAGCTGATCTGAGGCTTTCTGGGAGTTTGTTCCAGATATAAGGAGTAGAGGTCTGCGCGGGAATGTTTTTTTAGTCCCGCTCCCGCCCGCTCCCGCAAGGTTTTGTACCGCACCCGACCGCTCCCGCTGTATATTCAGTCTTTGTTCACCCGCTGCCCGCTTAGAATAATTTTCTACCCGACCCGACCGTTCCCGCTAAATTTAGATCTGGTTTCCAAAATCTCACATTTAAATGGGGTACCACCAAAAAATAGAGATAACAGATAAAACTGCAGGTTGTGCAATGATTGTATTTATTTTTCTTAAACAAGATGCATTTATCTGTCAAGATGCAACATTTATCTTTTAACATGGAAAACGTGTTACAAAAATAAAATAAATAAAAACGAATACAGCATTGTGGCCTATTTGTTATTTTTATGTAAAATACAAACGTAACATTTTTCTGTCAACACAGTAGGGAAAGTGTCGCGAAAAAAAAAAAAGTCACTTAAAATTGTAAACAAAAGAACAAAATAGTTGGCCACTGCGAAATTAAATGATTGTTTAAACTATCAGTTTAACGAAAAAATGTCCCAATGTCGAATTCAAGGTCTCTCCTACAAAAGAAAATATGCATATATAAATACAACAATAAACGACATCTCAAAATTATAAACTATTAATCAAATGAACGAAACTTACTTAAAAAAATCCAAATTATTTTAAATTTCCATGCAGGAAAAGAATGTCACTGACTGATGAGGGTTTCAGTACTGAACGTCTCTCCTCCAAAATCCGACCACAAAGGCTGAATGCTCTCTCGGAAGGTGCACTCGTTGCCGGGATGCAGAGGACAAATCTTGCAAGGTTGCTAAGGGCAGGGAACTGGGAACTGTTGGAATTCCACCACTGCAAAATGTTTTGTTGACTTGATAATTCAAGTTTCATGGTCCTGTACTCCTGAATCTGAACATCTAGTGATTTTGATCCACATGATTCTTCCTCTTCCTCCCAATCTGAAAATTTATGAAGAACAGTAGGCCTTTTGGCAGGTGTTGGTTCAACATCCTCATCATGTGCATGATCAAACTTTAAATCTTCGATCATCTCCTTGACTCCCTGTATCACATTCTGTCGCCCTCTTTCATCTAACATTCTCAGACCTCGCAGATTTGGTGTCAGAAAGGTTGCTATTTTATAAAGCATGTGAACAGAATGGGATGAAGTGCTGTCTGCTGACAGTAATTCTTTCAGCCGTGTTACACAGACGGTTGCAATTTCAGAGAGCAGAGGGTCTTTTGTGGCTGATGTACAGTGCTCAATTAGAATGAGGAAATCACAGATATGCTGTTCCGAAAAAATGTCGGGCACGCTATATTTTCAGACCGCCCGCTCCCGTTCAAATTACACCAGAGTTACCGACCGCTACCGCATTTTATTTGGAAATTTATTCCCGCGCCGCAAGAAATCTGGTCGGGTCCCGCGGCTCCCGCGGGACAGCCGCGGGAATGCAGACCTCTAATAAGGAGCATAAAAGCTGAATGCAGCTTCTCCATGTCTGGTTCTGACTCTGGGGACTGATAACAGACCGGATCGAGATGACCTGAGGGATCTGGAAGGTTCATACTGGGTCAGGAGGTCACTGATGTATTTTGGTCCTAAACCATTCAGAGCTTTATAAACCAGCATCAGAACTTTAAAGTCTATCCTCTGACGGACAGGCAGCCAGTGTAAAGACCTCAGAGCTGGACTGATGTGGTCCACTTTTTTGGTCTTAGTGAGGACTCGAGCAGCAGAGTTCTGAATGAGCTGTAGTTGTCTGACTGATTTTTTAGGTAGACCTGTAAAGATGCTGTTACAGTAATCAAGCCTACTGAAGATGAATGCATGGACTAGTTTTTCCAGGTCCTGTTGAGACATCAGATCTTTTATCCTTGAAATATTCTTGAGGTGATAGTAAGCTGATTTTGTTATTGTCTTAATGTGTTTTTCTAAGTTTAGGTCTGCATCCATCACTACACCCAAGTTTCTCGCCTGGTTTGTGGTTTTTAGGTGTATAGATTGAAGTTCTCTGGTGACCTGTAATCGTTTTTCTTTGGCTCCAAAGACCATTACTTCAGTTTTGTATTTGTTTAGCTGGAGAAAATTGTGGCACAGCCAGTCATTAATTTCCTCAATGCATTTACCAAGAGCCTGTACAGGGCCTCGGTCTCCTGGTGACATTGTGATATATATTTGTGTGTCATCTGCATAGCTATGATAGTTTATTTAGTTGTTCTTTATAATCTGTGCCAGTGGGAGCATGTAAATGTTGAACAGAAGGGGTCCCAAGATGGAACCTTGGGGAACTCCGCATGTGATACTTGTCTGCTCAGATGTGAAGTTACCTATTGATACAAAGTATTTCCTGTTTTCTAAGTATGTTTTGAACCAGTTTAGTACAGTTCCTGAAAGACCTGCCCAGTTCTCGAGTCGTTTGAGTAATATGTTGTGGTCAACTGTGTCAAATGCTGCACTGAGATCCAGTAAAACTAAGACTGACGTTTTTCCACTGTCTGTATTCAGACATATGTCATTAAACACTTTGGTCAGAGCGGTTTCAGTGCTGTGGTTCTGTCTAAAACCTGACTGGAAGGCATCATAGCAGTTATTTTGTGTTAAGAAGTAATTGAGCTGTTGAGAAACTGCTTTTTCAATGATCTTACTTAAAAATGGGAGATTTGAGATCGGCCTGTAGTTATTCATTTGTGTCTTGTCAAGATTGTCCTTTTTCAGTATAGGTTTAATTACAGCAGTTTTTAGTGGTTCTGGAAACACACCTGATATTAAAGAAAAGTTTACGATCTGTAACAGGTCTGACTCCAAAGTCTTTGAGACCTTTTTGAATAAACTTGTTGGCAGGACATCTAAACAGCAAGAGGAGGAGTTCAGTTGACCTAAGATGTCCTCCAGGTCTTTGCTGTTAATAGGGTGAAACTGGTTCATGGTATTTAAATATTTTTTCGGTGGACACAGTACATATCCTGGATCTGCTGTTGATGTACCAATTGCTTGTCTAATCTTTTGGAATTTTTCTGTGAAGAATTTGGCAAAGTCATTGCAGGCCATGGTCGAATGAAATTCAGCTGCCACTGACACAGGAGGGTTTGTTAGCCTGTCAACTGTAGAAAATAAGACCCGAGCGTTATGACTGTTTTTGGTGATGATGTCAGAGAAGTAGGACCTCCTTGCACTCCTCAGTTGTAAATTATAATTGTGAAGTTTCTCTTTATAGATGTCATAATGAACCTGGAGGTTTGTTTTTCTCCATCTGCGCTCAGCTTTCCTACACTCTCTTTTTTCATTTTTCACCAGTGTGGAGTTTCTCCATGGAGACTTTTTCCTTCCAGAGATAACCTTCACCTTAATGGGAGCAATATTGTCCATTACATTTAACATTTTAGCATTGAAGCTAGTGACGAGCTCATTGACCGAACCTCTGGACAGGTCAGGTGTTTAATGGGAAGACCTGGTTAAAGATCTCACTACTGTGTTCAGTTATACACCGTTTTGTGATCACTGCTGTTGACGTATTTGTGTGGGCTAAAATTTTGCTTTCAAAGAAAACACAGTAATGATCAGACAGGCCCACATCAGATACAGTAACCTTTGAAATGCTCAGGCCCTTGGAGATCAGTAGGTCAAGAGTGTGTCCTCTATTATGTGTGGCCTCTGTTACATGCTGAGTCAGCCCAAAGTTGCCCAGAGTGTTACTCAGGTCTTTTGTCCCTTTGTCCTGAGGGTTGTCCACATGGATGTTAAAATCCCCAACAATAATTGCACAGTCGAAATCAACACAGATCACAGACAGCAGTTCACTGAGGTCATTAAAAAAGTCTGTGCAGTATTTGGGAGGCCTGTAAACATTAAGAAACACAACTTTGGATGGGGCCTTTAGCTGTAAAGCCACATATTCAAAAGACTGAAAACTACCAAGAGATAACTGCTTACATTTAAATGATTCATTAAATAAGACAGCAAGCCCTCCTCCTCTCCTGCTCGCCCTGGCCTCACTGATAAAACTGGAGTTAGGAGGGGTCGACTCGATGAGAACAGCTCCACTGTTACTTTGGTCCAACCAAGTTTCAGTTAAAAACATGAAATCAAGGCTGTGCTCAGTGATTAAATCATTAATTAAAAATGTTTTCCCAGCTAAAGATCTAACGTTTAATAAAGCCAACTTAAGTGTTTTAGAGGTATTATTTGCCCCCTCGTGTTTGGGAGCAGTCTGTGGCACACAAGGTATGTTTACTATATTTAAAGATCTTTTAGAGTGCAGCTCTCTGTGTTTTGACCAGGCCACATGTCTTCTTCTGTCACCTAAAAGTACAGAAATTTTAAAACCTTCTAGTAAACAGGGTCCCAGCTTCTCCTGGGGAAAGTCACCACTGCCATAATCCTCACAGCCTGGACCCTCCACACATCACACATCAGACTGCGGAGACAGAGCATGAAGGTGGTAAGGAGGAACTAAGGGGGGCGAGGCTGGGCAATGTAACTTCGATTGCTCTGTTGAGGGCGGGGCTCCATGGCGAACCTTTGGCTGCTCTGGTGGGGGGTTTATGGGAGACAAAAAGGGATTGGGCCGGGGGGTAGATCTGAGCCCAGCATTGACCCGCTCCATCATCTCCTCAGTGAATTTCAGGTGTGGGGAGGAGGGAGAAAGGGAGGGGGAGGAGGGTGAAGGCCTATCAGAGGTTTGGGGGACTGGGGGAGGTCGTGGTCCCTGGTCCTGGTCGTTGGTGTTGTTGAGAGAGTTGGAGGCAAATAGGGACCCCTCTTCTTGCCTCAGACATCTCTCCTTTCTGAGGCTCTTCCCGGGTGGGGGCAGATGGAGCTCCTCCTCAAGGTTTCTGCTGGGCTTTGTCTGTTCTTGGAGTACTATTTGTTCCTCTTTATGAGATAACTCCTCGTTTATCTCAGCCTTGGCACCAAGCACAGATGGATGACGTATGGAATAAAACAAATTGGAGGTGAACAGTTTCACCCCTGACTTGTTAAAATTAAATCCATTTGCTTTAAACAGATGCCTGCGTTCCCAAAAAATATTAAAGTTGTTGATAAAATGCACTGAGTGGTCAGTACATGCTGATATAAGCCATTTATTCAGTGCAAACAATCTGCTGAATCTCTCGTCTCCTCCTCTGACGGGCGGTACAGGCCCACTGATGAATACAGCTGCATTCAGAGAGTTTACAGTATTTAATAATCCAGTAAAGTCCCGTTTCAGAACCTCCGACTGTTGTTTGGACACATCGTTTGACCCTGTATGCAGAACAATGTTTGTCACAGTTGGATATTCATCTGCAATCTGAAGAATTCTCTCCTTCAGGTTGTTGACCATATCCTTAGGAAAGACATTACATCATGAGGCAACATCTTATCAAAGTTGTGTCTGATAGTACAACCCGAATTCCAGAAAAGTTTGGACAAAATGAAAACCAAAAGAATTTTAAATCACATGAGCGAATATTTTATCCAAAACAGAAAATAAAAAATAAATAAATAACAGAACAAATGTTTAAATAGAGAAATTTTACAATTTTATACACTAAATGAGCTCATTTAAAATTCGATTTCTGCTTATTAAATCTTGTTCTTTTTATTCTTTCACTGGACAGAGAGAACACGACTCAGTTGGTCAAAGAATTTATAATTATTTTATTCAGTCATCTTCCAGAAGAGAGAGACGTGCACAGCCCAAAGCCATTTGCAGATCTCTCGCATTAGAAGCCAAATGTGTATCATATAGGTATTATTTTGGTCCTTTACACGTCACACATAGTTTCGATAAAAACAACTCCTTCTGGCCTGACTTGATGTGTGTTTGTGCTACTTAGTTCCGCTTTTTCTCTCTGTACTGGTTTCCTGTATTTATTAATATGCCTCTGCAGCTCTACTCTAAACTTGCTGTTTTTTAAACTTTATTTTTAAGCTTCCACTAACTTAAGCCTCTGTTGCTAAGGCAACCTGTCACCCTCTGACCTAGTTCTCTCTCACAGCTGGCCTTCTCCTAAATTGACCTGTTATTAAAACGCATAAAGCAAGCTACAGCACTAAATAGGCTCTGGAAAATATAACTATTTCTCAACATGCTACAGGTCCTGAAACAGTTGACACAGGGGCAACGAGTGTTTGAAAAAAAAATGTAAAAGATTTAGTGCTCAGCTCAGATAAAATAATTATTGTGGGTGATTTTAACATCCATGTAGATGCTAAAAATGACAGCCTCAACATCGCATTTAATCTGTTATTAGACTCAGTTGGCTTCTCTCAAAATGTCAAAGAACCCACCCACCACTTTAATCACACTCTAGATCTTGTTTTAACATATGGCATAGAAACTGAACATTTAACAGTGTTTCCTGAAAACCCTCTGCTGTCTGATCATTTCCTGATAACATTTACATTTACAATAATTGATTACACAGCAGTGGAGAGCAGACTTTATCACAGTAGATGTCTTTCTGAAAGTGCTGTAACTAAGTTTAAGAATATAATCCACCCACTGTTATCATCTTCAATGCCCTGTACCAACATAGAGCAGAGCAGCTATCTGAACGCTACTCCAACAGAGGTTGATTATCTTGTTAATAATTTTATCTCCTCACTATGTACGACTCTGGATACTGTAGCTCCTGTGAAAACTAAGGCCTCAAAATTAGAAGTATTTGACTCCGTGGTATAATTCTCAAACATGTAGCCTAAAGCAAAAAAGCTGGGGAGGAATTGGTGTTTTTTTAGTGGATCATCATTTAGCCTGGAGAAATTATTTGTTGCTTTATAAGAAAGCCCTCCGCAAAGCCAGAACATCTTACTATTCATAACTGATTGAAGAAAATAAGAAAAAAAGGTCTTAAATAATCAGGCCCCGTCTTATCTTAATGACCTTGTAGTAACATATCACCCTATTAGAGCACTTCGTTCTCACACTGCAGGCCTACTTGTTGTTCCTAGAGTATTTAAAAGTAGAATGGGAGGGAGAGCCTTCAGTTTTCAGGCCCCTCTTCTGTGGAACCAGCTTCCAGTTTGAATTCGGGAGACAGATACTATCTCTACTTTTAAGATTAGGCTTCAAACTTACCTTTTTGCTAAAGTATATAGTTAGGGCTGGACCAGATGACCCTGAATCCTCCCTTAGTTATGCTGCAATAGACGTAGGCTGCTGAGGGAATCGCGTGATGCATAGAGCCTTTCTTCTTCAGTCACCTTTCTCACTCACTATGTGTTAATAGACCTCTCTGCATTGAATCATACTTGCTAATAATCTCTGGCTCTCTTCCACAGCATGCCTTTTATGGTATCTTCCCTACTCTCTCCCCACCCCACCCGATGGCTGGCCCTCCATAGGGGATCATGTGATTGTTGGGTTCTTCTCTGTATGTATTATTGTAGGGTCTACCTTACAATATAAAGCGCCGTGAGGTGACCGCTGTTGTGATTTGTCACCATATAAAGAAAATTGAATTTAATTGAACTGAATTATTCTCCTCCTTGTGTTTAAATGTTTACAACAAAGACAGAGATGGGACACAAAGACTCTGGTATTGTAATGGGGAAAATTGTAGTCTATCCTCACATTTAGATTGAGGTGTTTAGAATTTGACTATAAGATTCAATATGACCTGGTGAAAACTGCTTAGCTTTGCTTAACAATGTTTAACTATGTTATCTGCTTACTATTAGGACATAGAAGAATTAAACTCCCAAGAAGACCAGTGCCAAGAGCTTCCTGTAAAATAGATAGTGGGAAAGTCTTCCCTGCCCAGCAACAGTCAGGGGGGACAAAAAAAAAGTTCTAAGTGAAAAGTTACAGAGGCTGTATCCCAATTCAGGGTCTGCAGCCTTAAAGTACGCAGCCTCAACGATCCTCAAGGGCCGCGTACTCAAAGACCGCTAAGGCCGGAAGTGCGAGGCTTGTGAAATGGGACGGTCTAGCCTCCGTCGCGCTGCCCAGGTTGCCTAGCAACCATAACACCAACCGCTGGAAACGTTTCATACAGCTTTGTTTGACAGAAATGAAGGAGAACATATTTTGTTCGTGTGTTTGTTTCTACACGAGCTTTGTGTGATTTAATAAGTATCTGAGGCCGAGACCACTGGACTGTAAAACATGATTGTTGGCCTTCATATCTGTACTGAACAGTCATTTAAGATTAGCTAGTAAATAACAATTAGCTAATGTTGTTCATGAGACTAAAGTCAGTGTAAATATGATATGGCCAATATTATAGTTAATATATTAATCATTATAAGTTATTACAGCAGTGAGTTTGAACTCTCAAATCAAATCACTTCTATTGTCACATCACATGTGCAGATACACTGGTACAGCACATGTGAGTGAAATTCATGTGAGTGATTTAAGGTGATATTTCCTATCACCTTAAATCTTCACTCAAAGACAAGTATCTTTGATAGTGTATATGTAGATGTATCATATATAAGAGACAAATATTGTTCGTTTAATTTGTTGGCATTACTAAATCTGGCTCAATGCTTACATATATGTGTAAAAAGAAAATGTACGAGCTGTGAAAACTGTTTCTAATAAACAAAGAGTAGACTGATATATTAAATATTCCTTTATTGGGTGAGAAAATCAGACCATGTCATAACTGCTTTCAGTCATACAGAATAGATATCAGAGCCTTAAACAGACTGACTTCTGCTAAATGGGTCAAACTGGGCAGAAAGTATACAAACACATAACATCCTTATAGAATATGATGTAACACTATAGATCAACTTACCTCAGACTATATAAAGCATATAAACAATTACAGCAATATGATCCAACAAACACAGCAGTGCTACTAATCCAAAATACTCAAAGCTTCATAGAACTGAAACAAACTTTTATTTTTAGCTCCATTCTGCTGCTGATACATACTTTAGGTTTCTGAATATTAAACTTGCTGCTGCCTTTCATAGTGTGAAACTTGAAGGCCCTGAGTACTTTCTCCCACACTGAAAACACTGGAATGATAAAATTATTTGAACATTACCTAATAAGACTGATTCAGGACAGACAATTAGTTATGTTAAACTTTCCTAGCAGTCCTTCACAAACAGGGAACAGTCTGTCTATTCTCTCCATCTGTCAGCTGCTGGCTCTTCCTCCTCCTCTTCCTCACACACTGCTGAGTTTGTCCTGGTGGATCATCAGGGGTGCAAAGCCTCACAGATGATGTGCAGCAGTGGGTCCCTCAGTCTGTCCTCACTCTGGACACTTGCAGTCGTCACACATGGAAATCAAATGTGTGACAAGCTGTAGGATTCAAACACAAGTGTAACTTATAAACACATGTTCATACTTTTATTCCACAATCAGAGAGAAAGAAACAGAGAGAGAGTGCAGGACAGACAGACAGGTGACAGTCTCAGGTGTATACACTGCTACAAAACAGCACAAGAGAAGGAGGATTTAGTGTTTGTGTTATTACGAGTGCTAAACAAGAAGAGTTCCCAGATGGTACAGTGGACACATGTGTGACTCCTGTGATTAAAGCATCTTTCTTTCAGCTTAACGAGTGAACCGTCAGCTCGTTCAAACACACGTTAAAGTCCGTTTGGCTCGACACCACCGAACAGAGGCAGCAATATAACATAGCTAACATTAACAGTGCAGTGAATCCTGCTTGTGCCGTCATATTCAGGACTGCAAACCGAGCAGCATCACTGACTTTCAACTTGCTGTGTTTGTGGATTTATGACTGACTTTAATTATCCATAAAATTATCACATTCTCTGTAAGATTAAGGTCAAATATTGTATTATTATATTTTAAAGGCTTTAAAACCAAGTAAACGCTGAAAGTACAAACATCGCTAATGGCAAATAACTTTGCCGACATGTGGCCAACAGTAATGTTTTAAGTTTCCTCATTATTAAACATTTGCACATAAATAAGTGACATAATATTCAGTACTTACGTTTAACAGTTTACTCTTCGGCCGCTACGCTTCTGCCATCTGCGGCAAAATTATCCACAGTGACTGCCGCACTATAAATTGTGGGATATGTTGGGCCACGAAGTCTACACCGCCACAGCCTTAAAATTCAGGGAAATGAAGGCCGCATTTCAGGGCCGCATTTCGAGCAGCCTTTGAATTGGGACAGCCTTCGGCGCGCCGCTGTGACGTAATCGGCCTTAAAATGCAGCCTTTAAGGCTGCAGACCCTGAATTGGGATACAGCCAGAGAGTGTGTGTGAAGGTATAAAAGGGACGTTGCGACGTCCCAAGGTCAGCTCTCCAGCAGGTAATTAATTAAAATAGCTTGACCACAGCTGACCTTGTTGCAAATCTCATTCTTAGCAAAATATTTCATTTGGCAAAGACTTGACGTCAGGTATTGTTCCTGATGGAACTCTCCTTTGTTTGTGCTTAGTATCAGGACTAGTAATTAGTGGTGTGCGATACTGCATATTTTGGTATCAATCCGACACCAAGAAAATACGGTCCAGTATCGCCGATACCAATACCGATAGTTTTCTATAAATAGGGCGGATGCGTCATTGAATTGCTAAATCGCAATTAATTTTCATGACCTTAAGTGTTTTTTGTGATGTTTCCTTTTTTATTATTAAATAGTTAAAACCTACGATATAATTAGGAGAAATCATTTATTTATAATTAAATAAAAAATGCTTTATCATTGTGGCAGGTCGTGGTGTACTGTTACAGCAACTGTGTGATTATTGTAAGAATAAATCAAGCTGCAAAGTATGAAAATGCAATCGGGTCTGCCGTGGTGGCAATCTTTTATTTATTTATTTATGTATTGTTTTTTAAATCTTAAGTGCATGCAAACCAGTAAACAAATTGAAACAAATACTGTTGATAAACTATAATACAAAAAGTACAATTAAACATCTCAACAAAAAAACAACTAGTAAAAATATAATCAATATGTAAACAACTTAACAACCTCCAAAGTGTCTAAGTCACGCGACGTGACATCGCAACACCGAAACATAAGATTGGGGGAGGGGGAGCAAAATGTGCCTGCTCTTCGCTGACACAGGAGTGGCGAGTCCAGCGACCTGGCTGTTTCATCTTTGCCGACAGCACAGCAATGAACTCAAAATAAAGAATCAATCTTACCAGGCTAGTATCGATCTCATACCGATGCCGACTTGGTATCGATACTATCGATATTTGGATCGATCCGCCCACCACTACTAGTAATACACTGGCTTGTGGTTAATAACAATAATAAGTAGGAGGAGAAAAAGAAGCAGGAAAAACATAACCCGAATTAATCCCCATTACTGGGAAAATATTCTTCTTCTTCTTCTTCTTCTTCTTCTTCTTCTTATTATTATTAACTCAGCATCAAAAACATGAAAAACGTAGTGTAATACATATTATATAAATAACTACAAAAAGTCATTCAATTTGATTATTAAAAATTAAAAATTAAACTGAATATTAAGAAAGAATTTAAACGTAAAATTAATACAGGTGTATAAGGAGATGAGATTTCATCTTTGTCCTTGTGGCTGATGTTAATAAATGCGTTGTTTAAAAAACATTACATGTAATCTGATTACCCAAATCACATCAGTCTGTCTCAGTATGTTTATAAACTATATTTCAAATGTTTAAGATATTAATATCACTGACCTGAGAGCAGCAGGATGAGCAGTAAACAGGTTCCTTCCATTCTTTGCTTCTGTATAACAGATATAGTCATCATGATTGTTATTGTACCATAATTATTATCAAAGATTTTTATCAGGTGTATAAGCATATTGTTCATATGCATATCCAAAATAATTATATCAAACTGTTTTTGGGATTTTAAAATCTATCATGGCTTTAAAATAATGGTTTAAATTAGATTAATAGAAAAAAATAATCATGGATGACTTACCTGACAACGTATCTTGTGATCTCTTCAGGGAAGCTGACTTTAACGAGGTCTTTATTTGATCCTTTCATATATTTTACTGTCAAATCAGGACACCTGAAGGGAGTGAACTTTCTGTAGAAATTGGACACGTGTGGAGTTACAGTAAAAAATTTGTTTTAATGAATGTTAATTATAATATTATTACATTCATTTAATCAAGCAAACACTGTTAACATACCTTTTTTGCTTTTTTTTCATGTTCTGAGCTATAATCAAAGTCAAAACTGTTGTAATTTTACAGAAAAATTTGTAAACACAAAAATGTTTAAATTTGATCCTGAGGATTGAATAGTGTAAATGTTAAAGTTTGATATCTTGAAGAAGGCCTAACTGTAATTTTAAAGACATATATAATAACAAAACAACATGTCGCTCTTGTATTGGTGCCACTCCCAAAATTTAATTAATAGTGGTATTTTTTGATCATGTGACCATACCTAAGATTTTTTAAAACCACAAATTCTGTAAATGATGTGTCTCGATGCTTAAAGAAACACAAGGAAGGTTACACAAAGGTGATTCTACTTTGCCAACATGCAAATTAGGGAAATCAAGCTGCTGAAACAGGTAAAAACAAGAACGCAAATAAGGTCAGACGTGTTCCTAGGAACAGACATCATGGGTGTTGTTAGCAACAAGTCAGAAGGATTATGGAGTCTGTGCTTGTCACTTGTCTTCACGATTCAGTTCACCGTACAGTTTATTAGGAGGTGATTCATTTTTACAAGCTACTTTTAGTTCCCTGGGAACTAAAAGTAGCTGGCCTTATTCAGGCCTGTTTCTAGTAAAAAAAAACCAAACATTTTAAAGCAGAGGGACCGATTATCTATAGTATATGTATTGTCTAAATTAGAAGAATAGTACTGCATCACCATTGTTGGGAAATTGGATACAGTTACATCATCAGGCGATGACAAAGGCTACGCCATAGCCCGTCTATGCCATCTGTCAGCTGAAGGATAAAAGCACTTGACACCAGCCTTTTATGTTAAAAACGATCAGAGTGCTCAAACAGAGCTTTTCCATTTCTGCTCATGATAAAGCATTTCTATACTTAATCAAAGATGAATCAAACTATAGGTTTGGTCCAAAGGTCAAATGAGACATTTTGTCTGAATAATGAAAATTTCTGTTCTGATGTTTAGATGTTGTGTATGTAGACATGATCCATTATCAGCCTTTTATATCCATGTCTTGTTTTGAGAAGATCAGAACTATGTTGCCAACTCATCATTATCTTCTCACAATTTTAATCGAGAGAAAATAGTAATCCCATCATTATCAGTCGTATTTGATTTAACTCAAGTCAGTCAGCTTTATTGTCAAAACCATGTGTACAGATCATACAGAGGAATTTGAAATTGCAATGCTCCCACGGTCCTCAGTGCAGACTAAAACAATATAAAGATAAAAAATAGCTGACAGTTAATTATGTTCACTACTGGTCAGAAAATTATCAATTACATTAGAGTGGACTGAAATGATTAGAAAGAATGAGAGGAAAGGAATATAATGTAAAATTATAATTATAAGTCTTTAGAATTATAATTATTATTTTACATTATATTCCTTTCCTCTCATTCTTTCTCATCATTTCAGTCCACTCTAGATAGGCCTACTCTAAAGACAGGCCTATCTCTGGACTAACTGCAAGCCTATGTTGAAATGTCCCGTGAGAATGTGCTAAAGAAAAACCTAATTGAAATCAAAGAGCCTAAAATGAGCCTTAGTTAAAAATGCTGAGGATAATAGCCTGTGGCTAGATATCAGTGGATCTTATGTAAACACAGTGATTGGATAGCTAAGGAAAGGTGAAGAGCAGTGGGTGCTTGACAGCATAAATTGTAACTGTGGAAGTGTTTGGGGCCAATATCTGGTGCCCTTCGAGGTGAGCAGTTCAGAGGATTGGATTCCAGCAGAGACAGCAAAGGGGACACTGGCCTGGGCGGACTTAAAGGTACCATTTTGATTTGGCTCTATTTCTGCTCATTATTATCATCATCGCTGCTGTCTTGGATTATAATTTTGGGAAGCATTTAGATTTCCCATCTCAGATGGATTGCTGGTCACTTCTCCAAACATTCAGAAGATTTGGGGTCTGACGGTACAGGTTTGCTGGTATCAAGGCAAGCAGGGAAAACACTTGGCAATCACTTTCTGCCTGACGATCACTTTTTGGCACAACACCTGGAGCAAAACAGTCGCATGAGTGCTGCTGTTTGACTGAGGAAGAATAAAGTATTCGTGGTAAGCAAATCACATGACCACTTTAAGATGACAAAGCAACAAAGTGATATATACCAGTCTTTAAATTGTGTTGATAGACCATCAGATTCATGATAAACAATATATACTTGGCATTTCTTCCTCAATAGTTTCGTCTCATTTACTGTTGAAGGACAGCGCTAGCAAGCACTCTCTGTTTATGAAAAAACCCTGCCCTTCGCAACAGACATGGACTACTGGTGCCCCACACAACAACTCAATGTCCGCTATGTGAAGGAGCCAAACACATGCCTTCTCCTCTCGTTAATCTATAGCACCAAATCATCAGTCAGTCACCTGTGACCTTGCCTCTTCACCTCTGTCCGAGCTACAACATGGCAGAGCTGCCTCTGTCACCTGATAAATAACAGTGAGACATTCCAAATACATGCAGTCACACATGTGCTTCAAATACAGTCATGAACCACCAAGTCATCATCCAATTTCACCTGTGATCTTGTATCACCATTCCTCTCTGAGCTTTTGGTTCTTCTGTCACCTGACAAATAGGACATACATGACAACAAGAATAAAATGTGTAGCTGCTTCAGTGTTTCTGTCAATTTGTGCAGATCTTGACTCATCAGTAATGTTAAAAAGGAGGAGATCACGTTTAATCGGTTATAACGCCGGTTGAGAAATATAAATCCAGACATGTGTGGTATCCACAGAAACCTCTGAATCTCAGCTAAAATGTCATATAAACCATTTATACAACCACCAAACACACCGAAAACAAGCCGCGATTAAACGAGCAGTTACGTAAATGCGCAGAAGTCCGCTAAACACACAAAACCGAACCAGAAATTCTTCAGACCGGTTAAAAATAGGCTGGTTAGCTTCCAGGGCTATCACTGACTCCACACACCAAGTTTCACCACGATCAGACCAAAATTCACTGAATTAGCCGCAAAAGAAGACCACAAAAACACACAGCGGCGCAAATGCGCTAAGACAGAAATTGGCTTACCGTCCCAATTTCCTCCGTTATTTTCGCCGGTAGCCGGTAGCCACGTGATACCCGGTAGTTACCATGCCAACCTAGCCGCATCAGAGCCGTTTTCCGTCAACAACCTCCATTTTAGATCCACCTACAGACACGTCACTGGACAGACGCCACATGCAATAAAATTGGACACACGTGGGTTTTGGCATTACAACGTCTGATTGGTTGAAGTGACGTGAACATGGCATCGTTACTTTGAATCTATTTGCTAAAACGATTAAAAAGAGGTGTCAATCATGCAAATTGACCAAAAGAAACCAAAGTTACAGCCCCTCGGAGTTTAAGAGGCCAATGAAGTGCTCTATGCGCACGGCAGAAAAGGGCCATTACCATGTAAATGTGTGGTTAATTCTTCAAAAATATATTTAAAAAAAAAGCATTTTTAGGCCTGTTAATAAAATTATTAATTTCTGCTCTTTAATACCTAAAAAAATAAACTGGCATGGTGTCCAATTGTGTGCCAAAATTGGGCATTTTTGTACAACGTCTGGATATTCATGTATTGACAGGGCTGTAGTTTTTCACTGTTTTACTTTAGAAACACAAATCTTTGCACAGATGATGCTTATATGTTGGTTACTGGATTTCTGGAACCAAATATGAGCTGAGGCATATTTTTAAAAGGGTTATATGCTAAAAAATTACACAAAAAAATTAGGCGAGAATAAAATCTACTTACTTTTTCTGTGTTCCAGTCTCAGTAACTTTGACACAGTAATATCTGCTTTAATATTTACACCTTTGATTAAATGTCCCAAGTGTTAGCTTCATTTTGATACCAAGATTGTAAGGACAGAGTTTGTAATTGCAGAGAAATAATCAATTTAATTTAGGCATTGCATTTTCGAGCAGGAAGCTCAGAAACCCCCTTGGGGCTTAAGAGGTTAAAACAATTTGTGCAAACTGCACTACAAGGTGGAATATTTGCAAAATCATGACTACCTCATGATATTTTGTCTCAAAAATTAACCCTATGAAAATATCAGTACCATTAGGATGAAATTATTGTGTCACCAACATTTTAACTTTAGACGTATAATTTTAACTTCCTCTGTAAACTAATATCCTGGCTTGCTTGAGGCTGCCGTTTTCTCTGACAGTTTCAATCAAAATTAGAAATGCTACTCTGGGAGACTGAGAAAACTAATAGTGCTGCCTGTTGTGCAGTTAATTTCCAAAACATGTTATTCATGGTTACATACAATTTTAGACTGATGTGGGCCAAAGCCTAGCATGGCCTGTAACGTTATTATGACGGACACATTTTATCAGTGAACTTGGCTTTAAGTGACTTACAGGTTTCTTTGAAAAATACTTTCTTATATCCAGGTTCTTCCTTTTTGCTGCTGTGAGAAGGAGGGTGTTTTTTACTGTTACTGTTACTATTCATAACCAGTATTATCACTGTTGCATCATTTATCATTATCATTTTATCAAAGCATTTATTGAATCTGTTGATGTTATATTATAGTTTGTATTTTAGGGGAAGCCTAATCACATATTAATGGCATAATAATCTTTCATTGCAGGTTTGACTGTATTCATGTTATTCATATTGTTTATTAGAGAGTTGTTAATTGGGGGGTTGAAGTTATGGGGAAGTGAGAAAGTTAAGCTAAAGTTAAGATGACTCCATATCTGTTTACAATATAACACACCACATATAATAAAATCACAGCATGGAGGCCTGTGAGCCCAGCACAGCTTGCTGCAGGGGAATCTGCCCGGCAACAGGTGACTCAGAAGAGGTTCATGGAGGGCAAGTAACACAAGACACATAATGGGGCCTGCACACATACACTCACAGTTTCTCAACTTGTTTTGCTCAAAACTGCTACGTGACTTGTCCGGTGTACGTGACCGTTTAGCAATAACAGAGAACATCTGGTGAAGGGAGTGAAGGGTCTTCAGGGTCCGATGGGAGAGAATGTTCTTGTATTACGAGAATTGATACTTAGATTTCCAGTTAATCCAACTGTTTTGACGCATATTATTCGTCATCAACTGTTATATATACCACTCCTTGTTTTTGTTCGGGGGAGACGGCCTTGAAAGTGTGATGATACGCATCTTCCCCACATATATATGTGTTTAATAAAATCACTATTTTGACATCTACTGGGACTCTGCAGTCGTTTGTCTTTTCCTCAAATTGCGAATCAGGACAGTTTTTGGTGCCGAAAACCCGGTTTGAGGAGGGACGTTGGTGTGGTGGTTTGGCTGAGGTCCGGTGGTGTCAAAAGGACGGACGGGAGCCCAGCAGGTCGACTGAGTGACTCGCCAGGCGACATAGAAAGGTGAGTACCACCTGTTGATTAAATAATATCCCAAGGTGCTGAATTGGAACTAAGCTAAATCCCAGTAGAGCTTCTGGGAATTCTCCGTGGTGATTTTGGGGTAATTAGTGATAAAAGTAAAAGTTTGGGGAATATTGGACTGACAAAATTTGTTGCTGTTAATTCTGGGGTGAATTTTAAGTCAATAAGTGGTGTTTTTAAGTTAATATGCTTTGTGGTTAAGTTGCTGGGTAATATTTGTTGACTGTGACACCAGTCAAACAAGGTTTAGATTAGGTTAGGTTAGGGCAATTTGGCCAAGGGATTTCATTCCCGCATTGATTACTAGGATTAGATCCAGGCATCAATAAGAAACTGCTTGGTGCTTGGAGCCCACAGTGATGCTTTTAAAAAAGTATTTAAATTAGTCTAGGACCGGAGTTGGACTCCGAGGAGTGCAGCTTTGTTCAGCGTTTGGCAGCCACCAATAACCGTGGACGCATGGTTATTTTTAGCCCGGGTGGTACCCGCGGGACTTCGGACACCCGTTAAAAAACCAAATGGAAAAGGGGATCACTTTTTTACTGCGCTGATTGAATGAAGGGTTAGACCCAGCCGTGACCATTCAACGTGGGTGACTTATGAGCTTTAAGTAAATCTGAAAGCGTGAGTGTGATACTAGACGCTGGATGTGGTTATAAATTAATTAGGGCTTAGAAAATTTGGCCGCTGTCGGTAAGGGCATTTCCGAAGCGGAGTTATTGATTACTAAGGCTGGGGCTGGGCCGAGAGGCTTTTAAATTAGTCAAAAGTTAGGTATAAGGTTACAGAGGTTTTGGAAGAAGTAATAAGGATAAAATAAGGATAAAAAGTGACAGGAATAAGGATAAGGATAAAATAAGGGACTGTTGAATAACTTGTCCTGGCATCTGGTGTCTTTTTGGGTTTTTTTTTTCATGTTCATACAGGCCTGTGTATATATATAATAAAGTGTAAATTCGCTGTGTAAATTGCTGAAACCGATTATAACTGTGTGTGCGGTGAGAGTTATTGGATATAGAAGCTGAGTGTAGGAAGAAGTAAGTAGAATATTGTGTGCTGGTGAAGTGTTCAAGTGTTTTTAAGGGTGAAGCTCGTGTGTTGGTGAGGCATGAAAGTGTGTGTGTTGAATGTGGATATGGTCGAGTGAAGAAAGGAGCATAACAGAGCGTTTGGAGATTTTGTCAGAAGTTGTGTGTAATATTTAGTGCATATTGAATAAACCCTGAGAAGTGCGTCTACAGTGAAGTTATTTTTATGTTAAAACTTTGCAGTTGCTAGGTGGAGTGAATGTGAGAGTGAATTTTTGCTGGCTTCGCGTGCTTAAATTGTTGCAGTGGACTTTTGAGAAGTTTTGTGTTTTTTGGAGAACTGGTGTAACTGTGAGTAAAAGAGAGAGACAGAGAGAGCGTGTGTGGGTGTGTGTGTGTGTGTGTGTGAGAGAGGGGCTGTTAGAGCTTAGAGGAAGTGAAGCTTGAGCAGTCTAGGTGCCTCTGATTGTTAAAAGGGAAGTATAGCGAGGCAACCCCAAAGGGAGGAGCTCAAGACCGGCCATTTTTGTGAGGGTGAGGTCAAAAGCAAAATGGCTGAGAACGAGAGGGCGACCCCCAGTGGGGAAAAGAAGTACAAGCCAATTAAGGAGCAGATCCAACAACTTAAGAAGGCTATTAAAATTACCTCCAAGGGAACTCCTAAGGAGATTGCCCGGGAGTGTAAGGATATGGAAGAAGAGGTGAAGAAATTATGTGAGAACCAACAAAAAACTTTGGGAGACAGAGTACCCCTCCATTTGATCTTCCAAGTTGGTGGTGGAAAATGTGAAGAGAAAATAAAGGAATGGGAAGAGGAACATGTGGGACGCTTTCTGGGGAGAAAAGTGAAGGCAGAAAAGAAGGTGATGATGGAAAAACAAGTTAAGTATTGTAAGCTCATGATTGTGTGCCAAGGGGTGTCTCACTGGATGAAAGAGGAAGTGGATGAGACCAGACCAGCACTGGGAAAGGAAGCCATGGCTGAGGGAACATTATATCCCAGCCTGACGCAACTCCCGAGTGCCCCGCCCCCTCCTTACATCTGTCCAGTGTTGACTTTGGAGGGTGGCACTCTGTGGGGGCCGGGAGGGAAAACAGGAACAGTCAAGGGAGGAATCGTGGATTTTCAGGATGACAGTAGACAATCGACTCCTCCTCGGCCGGCAGAAGGGACCAATACAGGAGCGATGCAATCAGTGGCAGCTACACCAGAGGTGACTCAGTCTCAACCGGCTGCTGGGACATCAAGTGGGAGCATAACTACACGAGGTGTGACTTTGCTCCCTCCCTCCCACTTCAGCCCAGAAGGAGCTATGGAAGAAGCTCAACCTGTGGCTTCTACGAGTACAGATCAGGTGACACCAGAACGGGTCAGGCAGGAAGACGCATCCCAGGACTCCTGGACTTCAGGGGAGGATACGCCTGCACCGCAGTCTCAGAGGACGCCACCGAAGGTGAACCAAAAAGCCTGTCAGAGGCCAGATGTTGGCGACCTTGAGGAAAATCAGTGGCAGGGGCAAGTTGTTGGGAAAATATCTACCAACCAGGAAGCCGTGATAAAGCTAGAAGAGAAGTTGAAAGAACTGGAGGAGGGGATAGTAGCACAAAGGATTGAAGCATTGGACAAGGACATTTCGAACTCGATGCGTAAATCACGGAAACCACGGGAAGTGTCGAATTTGGGGATTGAAGGGTTTGCCCCAAAGTTTCATGCTGACTTGGGACTGAAGACGCTTCGCTCTGGAAGGACTCTGAGGGAACAAAGAGACAAAAGGCAGTCGATCTTTGAGAAGAACCGGAGCCAGAGCATTGCATTGCAAACTGAGGAGGGGCAGTGTGACACAGAGGATGAGTTGCCACTCTCAATGCCTCTGATGAAAGGCTTAAAGGGAGAACCAGTGTATCAGCCCTATAATGTGAGAGACTTGGAGGCACTGGTGAAGCAACTGCCCCCGATCACAGAGGGAGGAGCGGCTTGGCTGAGAAGACTGGGAAGTCTCACAGAAGGGGAGGAGCTTGCCCTGGGAGATTTTCGTGCCGTGTGCGGGAGGGCCTTCAAAGGAGGAGGCCTGGCTGATGTGGAAGAGATAGCAGGAACTACGTGTGAACCAAATGATGTCCCCTATGCAAGGGTGCGAAATGCTCTCGCTGATGCAGTGCGTGACAAATATCCGACCCCTAACACTGGCACCACACCTAAAATAGTGTGGAGCCCAGAACACACCCCTAGAGAGTTTACAGAGCACGCAAAAGAACAGTGGATTATCCAAACTGGAGAGCATCCTGGACAGGAAGGAGAACCTCGGGCGTGGTTCCGCTGCGCGGTGTTGGCAGGTCTGCCAGAATGAGTGAGAACTGACCTACAAAAGAATCCAGACTTTGCAGTTGCAAATTCGGCTAAATGGGAGCGGCATATCGTTCACCGACTTGAGCTGGAGAAGGAAGAGGTGACCAAAAAGAAACAGGAGTTGGAGGAGGCGCAAGGGCAGCTGGTAAAATTAAAACTGGCTGAGGCGAGAGAAAAACTAAACAAAAAGAAAAAAGAAAGTAAAGACGGAGCTAAGAAAATGCTGGATCTGGACCCGGTCTTGTACCCTGATGACCGATGGCCCGCCAATGGACCAAGGCAAGGACGACCCGCGGGGAATTGGGGGGCTACTAGGTCGCTGAGGGGGCGTGGTGGACCTCAAAGAGGAGGAGGACTAAGAGGTCGTTCTCTGGGGGGACCTATGTTGGACCCCAACAGGTGCCTCAGGTGTGGAGGACAAGGGCACTGGGCTCGCAACTGTCCTACACCAGGGCCACAAGAACCATATTATCCACCGCAGGCACATGGAGCTCCTCGAGGCAGAACCGTCCAAACAAGGGGACATCAAGCTCCAAACCCAGGCATGGCGCCGGTGGCTCAGTATCCCCTGGCCCACTGGGGCGGGGAGGAGGAGCTATACTGACGGGACCCACAGAGATCCGACAGCATGGGAATGGCAGATCCTATGTTGTCGATGACCGTGGAAGGGACTGAAATGACCTTCCTGGTGGACACTGGAGCAACTTACTCAACGCTGAGACAAAGACCAAGCAGTGCAACACTTTCCAATCACACGGTGAGTGTTGTGGGTTTCTCTGGGGTTCCGATGACTCTGCCGATCACCAATCCAGCCCTGACAGTGCTGGGAAAACAGACATTGAAGCACAGATATGTGGTGTCTCCTCACGTGCCAGTGAATCTGATGGGCAGGGACCTGCTCATCAAACTAGGAGCCACTATCATGTGTTCGGCTGATGGACTAACGGTGCGTTCACACCGAACGCGATAGAGGCGGCCAGAGCGTCAGGTTTACATGTAAAGTCAATGGAAAGAGGGTGATGACACGCGATTGCGCGTCCGGCGAAAATTCTGAAGCAGATTTGCGTCGCGAAAACGCGAAAACGCCTGAAACGCGCGTCAGTGTACCGCGTCTGGCGCGTTTGACTCGCGGAAAAAACCACGCGCGTGAGTTTTTGTGTTGCATTTTGTGCATACGCGTCTTTCGCCTCTACCGCTCGAGTTGGAAAAATTTGAACTCCAGCGTCAAATCGCGCCGCGTCAACCAATCAGGAGCCTGGTGACGTGGCTGTAACCAGGTCAAAGGGGCAGATTCAGCCAAAGCCCTTCATTCTTCAATGGAGGGAAGGCTAATCAACACCGTAGCAAACAACCCGGAGCTGTACGACACCAGCTGCTTTGTGTACCGAGACAGGAATATAAAGGACCGAGTTTGGAGGAAGAAATGTGAACAGTTCGGGCAACCTGGTAAGTTCATTCATTTCTCTTTTTACATTTTTCACTGACCCGGGGAAGCCGCACAAAAGCTAGCAAGCCACCGCTATTTTCCCACTGATGTACAAATACCGTTCTGCTTTTATGCATGCTGTCATGTTCAAGCGCTAGCTCGACAGCTGCCATCTAGCAAAGATACCGTCTGGCACAACTTCCTCCCACATCCCTCCCACATTTCCGGTTCACGCGCGTCAAAATATGCAATTTTGAGGCGCGGTGGATTTCTGTTGGACACGCGTCGAGGTGCGAATGTGCAGGCGTCAAATTAGGGGCGTTTGGGGCGTTTTCGCTCGCGCCTATCGCGTTCGGTGTGAACACACCGTAACAGTTACGCTTCTAGGAGGAAAACAGTTCCTGTGCCTGGGGACACTTGCAAAGAACCAGTATTTGCTACAAGACTGTGAACAATCGACAGCTGACATATACTGGGGTCGGTTGGTGGAAGAAGGCATTCTGAGACAGTACCAGCAGTGGAAACCTTGGATTATGGCCTTGGCGGTCTATTCTCCTCCACGAGATCCGTACCACGCTACCCTCTATTATGATAGGGACAATGATGAAATTTACAGGGACCAGTTCCAGTCTGAACTTGAAGGTCAGACCTGGAATGTGTGTTCTCAGAACATCTATGTAGGCCCTGAAGGTGTCGCGGCAGCAATAAATTTAACCGAAGAACAACGGCCTTGGTTTAAAATGGGACCTGATTCAGTGCCCCACATTACATTGGCGGTCCATGAGGGTCATCAGGCAAAGGAGCTGGGAACGATGGTCAAGAGAGCCCTGGACGAACCCTGTTGGCAAGCCACTCAGATTCCAGATGTTTGGTATTCGCCAAAATGTAACATTTACCGTATCACTTGTCTGTCAAATGACGCAGTGATATTGGAGCACGAACAAATCTCAAGAATCCATGGAAGAGAAAGAATAGACCATGCTGACGCAGTGGCCGCACTTGCGACTCTTCCTGACACTTTGTGGTCTGGAGGACCCACAGATGTGGGCCTGGCAACTTGCTCGCCTGTCTTGTTCCAGCTGAAGTCTGAAGCACCAATCTGGAAATCGCAGTATAGACATAAAAGAGAAGCTGAGGAGGGAATTGCAGAAACCATCGAAGGGCTATTGAAAGTAGGGGTGCTTGAGCCCTCACAATCCTACTGGAACACTCCCATTTTGCCAGTAGAGAAGCATGGGACAGGAAAGTACAGAATGGCACATGATTTAAGAGCCATAAATGCCGTTCTACGCACTGACACTGTGCCTGTTCCAAACCCCTACACAGCATTGACAGCACTAACACCAGATCAAAAGTGGTTTACGTGTATTGATCTAGCTAACGCGTTTTTCTGTCTCCCGTTACATGAGTCTCTTAGGGACATTTTTTCATTCACATACAGGGGGCAACAGTATAGATACACACGGTTACCACAAGGGTTTACACTGTCCCCGGGAATTTTCAACCAGGTGTTGAAAAAGGCTCTCTCACCATGTCACCTCCCAGAGGGGTGCACGCTGGTGCAGTATGTGGATGACTTGTTGGTTGCGGCGCGTCTGCTTCGGCGTGTACGGCAGCCTCACTCACCATACTGAAGAGACTTGCTGAGTATGGGTTCAAAGTGAGCAAAGAAAAGTTGCAGTTGGTCCGACCAGAGGTAACATTTCTGGGCCGTGTCATTGCTCACAAATCAGTGGGGTTGCTGAACACACACCGGGATCAGATTCTGACACATCCAAAACCGCGCACGGTGAAGGAGCTGCTCTCATTCTTAGGCTTAACGGGATACAGCCGGCAGTACATACCAAATTACGCAGGTAAAACAGCTCCTTTGAGGGATTTGGTGAAAATGGTGGGTGTCCGTAACCTCAAGGCTAATAATTATACATGTTTTGAGTTTTCCACAGACAGCGTGAAATACACACTGGGAAAAATTGACCCAAGTTGGTGTAAGAGGACGCTCACCGGAAGGACCACCAATGATGTAAGTGACCCAAACACAATAATAGGAACATGGGCAAGAGGTGGGTTGTATTATTACTGTGGACATTACACCCTTTTGGTGCGTGTTCCCTTGGGGAGTGTGGGGACATGTGCTATGGTGCGGTTAGGAGCACCATTGATGCTTATAGGGAGCAGGGTAAAGACCATTCCGCAACAGGACACTCGTACATTGGCAGCCAGACGTAGGAGACACATATTGAGGGTAAGAAGCACAACGGGTACACATAGTTATGACCCACGATCCAACTCACCAACCTGGATTGACTCAATAGGAGTCCCCAGGGGGGTGC
The DNA here is from genome assembly GCF_036321145.2 of Pelmatolapia mariae. Lineage (NCBI taxonomy): Eukaryota > Metazoa > Chordata > Actinopteri > Cichliformes > Cichlidae > Pelmatolapia > Pelmatolapia mariae. Next base: position 17,198,232 of record NC_086229.1, on the reverse strand, counting down.
CTGATGAATATAAATTAGTTAACCAAATAGCGGCAGGATTTGAAAGTGTGTTCATATGGATAACTCCAAATAAAAAATGTTGATTTATAACCTGCTGAGACTCTCTAACCTTTCCAGAGACGCCATGGAGGGGTTTGCGGAACAATTAGGTCCGACGTCTTTGATGGGAGTGCAAAATCGAATGGCCCTGGACATGTTGTTGGCTGAGAAAGGTGGTGTATGTGCCATGTTTGGTGACATGTTTTGTACTTTCATTCCCAACAACACCGCTCCAGATGGCACTGTAACCAGGGCCCTGGAGAGTCTGAAAAACATCCTCCTCTCCTCCTTGCAGGGCCTCGCAGCGCAGGCTTGCCGCTGCTAAAACTGAACAGAGCTCACTGAAAGGCACAGGCAATCACATTGGCCATATTTGTCACATGAGGTAGGACTCCAGTAGAGAACGTAATTTAACTCTTTCTGCACCGCTGGGTGAATGAGACGTTGACAGATCGTTTTTTTCTTTCTATCGGGTTGTTTTTCTTTATTCGAAGAGATCAAATTATTGGTGGGGACAATTCAATAATCGCTGGATATTGGTGGGGACATGTCCCTTCCATCCATGCCAAATCTACGCCCTTGAGAGGAGTAAATCTGGAATGTCCTTTAGCAACGTGGTGTGGTTTTCAGCCAGCAGGCCACAACCAGGCTCCACCCTCAGTAACCAGGCCACAACCAGGCTTCACCATCAGCTAGCAGGCCACAACCAGGCTCCACCATCAGCCAGCAGGCCACAACCAAGCTCCACCATCAGTAACCAGCCCACAACCAGGCTTCACCATCAGCCAGCAGACCACAACAGGGCTCCACCATCAGCCAGCAGGCCACAACCAGGCTCCACCATCAGCCAGCAGGCCACAACTAGGCTCCATCCAGAGCTAGTGAAGCTACAGGAAAAGGCAGGCCTGGAGTTAGCAAGCCTCAGGATTGGTTGGGGCTGCACCAAAAAAGGGGCACAAGTATTGAGAAGATGCCGCCTAAAAGAAGTAATGTCAATGAGGAGGAACTGGAGGACATAAAGAAATCTTTGGACTTTATGTCAGAAGAAACAACAACCATTGCAAAACAACAAAAAATGATAATCAACTTAATTTAGGATATTAAAGAATTAAGGCAAAGTGAGGAAAAGGACAAGAAAATTGCTATGTTGGAAGGACGAGTGGCAGAGTTAGAACAATATTCAAGAATAACAGATGTGATAGTCACGGTGTGGAAACCAAGCACCAGACATATGCACGGGCTGCAGCAGAAGAGAGAGGGGAGCCGCCTGAGCAACCTTTTTCAATACTAAAGGCATTGAAATGGATATTAAGGACATTGAGGGATGCCATGCTCTTCTAAGGAAAAATAAGAATCAAAAACCTGCCATTATTATAAGATTTGTTAATAGCTGAAACAAGGAAGAAAGTTGAAAGGAACAAATGTGTATGTTAATGAACACCTATTCAAGAAAAATGCAGATATTGCAAGACAAGCTAGATTATTAAGAAAACAGAAGAAAATACAGTCAAGCTGGACAACAGATTGTAAGGTGTTCATTAAGTCAAATGGAACACCGGAGCAGGCAAAGGTCTTAGTCATTAAAGAGATGACAGAAGTAGAAAAATACGGCTGATAAAATGTAAGGCAAAGCATTGGGATGGTCAATGGCACTTTCAATGCACTGTCAAATTGGTGGTTCCTTGTGGCTAAGACAAAGTATTGTTAAAGGTAATGGTGTGTGGATAAGATTTATAATAAAGTCAGATGTCTGAAAGATTTCAAGTAACAAATCAAATGGATGTTGAAAGTGGGACTTTCAGAGATTGAGACTTTTAAGGACATTATGGAGGCCTTATTTACAAATCTGAATCAGAACAGAATGTTCTTTTGTGGAGATTTTAATATTGATTTATTGAACCCAAACCATAATAAGAGTATTGAAGAATTTATTGATTCCATGTATTGTATGGGATTATTTCCCCTGATAACGAGACCGACGAGAATAACCTCTCATGGTGCAACTCTATTAGATAATATTTTTACAAATGTAATGGAAGAAAATATAAAAGGGGGGATATTGATAAATGATTTAAGTGACCACTTACCAGTTTTTGTAACTTATGACTGTTGTTGTAAAGTTCATAGAAATGAATGTAAGAGGATATATAAAAGAATTAGAACAGAAAAGACAATGCAGTTTCTCAAAAGTGAGTTAAGGTTTGTTGTAAAGTACCAAAACTTTTTGAAGCCATATATCTTAATCCAGATGTTCTTTGGGCAGCAGTAGTAATATACCTATACTTACAGAATACCACAAACAGCAGGTATTCCGTTACGATGCGCACACACCGAACGCGAAAGAGGCGGCCAGAGCGTCAGGTTCACATGTAAAGTCAATGGAAAGAGCACGATGACACGCGATTGCGCATCCGGCGAAAATGTGGAGGCAGATTTGCGTCGGGAAAACGCCAAAACCCGTGAAACGCGCGTCAGTGTACCGTGTGGGGCGCGTGTGACTCGCGAAAGAAAACCACGCGCGTCAGATTGTGTGTTGCATTTTGTGCTCACACTCGAGTTGGAAAATATGAACTCCGGTGTCAAATCACGCCCCGACAACCAATCAGGAGGCTGGTGACGTGGCCCTGACCTAGGTCAAAAGGGCAGACCCAGCCAGAGCCCGTCATACGCCAATCAATATGGAGTATAAACTTATCAATGCCGTGGCCAACCATCCCGAGCTATATGATGCCAGCAGCTACTTTTATCGAGACAGGAATAAAAAGGACCTAGCTTGGAGGCACGTAAGTGAGGAGATCAGGCAACCTGGTAAGTTCATTTATTCTCCTTTGTAATTGTCATACTGACCCGATGAAGCTTGAGAAGGATGTAGAGGGAGCAAGGAGTACGAGGAGCAACGGAGAGCCCGAGGTCCAACTGGAGGGCAGTGTTCGCGTAATAGGCCCTCCGCAGACCTAAGCCTACTCTCGCGAGGAGCATAAACGGAGGGCGGTGTTCGCATACTGGGCAGGCCAAACAGCTTCTCTTTCACTAGCGAGGCGCATGAGAACGAAGGAGAAGGAGCAAGGAGGACGCGGAGCAACGGAGATCCCGAGGTCCTCACCGAAGGGGGTGTTCGCGAAACCGGCCCTCCGCAGACATAAGCGTATGCTAGCGAGGAGCATAAACGGAGGGCGGTGTTCGCGTAATGGGCAGGCCAAACAGCTGCGCTTTCACTAGCGAGGCACTTGAGAATGATGGAGAGAAAGCAAGGAGGACACGGAGGCACGGAAAGCCCGAGGTCCTCACCGACGGGGGGTGTTCGCGAAACCGGCCCTCCGGAGACCTAAGCGTACGCTAGCGAGGAGCATCTGAATGATGTAGAGGGAGCAAGGATGAGGAGGAGGCAAGGAGTGTCTGAAGTCCAAACGGAGGATGGTGTTCGCGTAATAGGCAGGCCAAACAGCTGCTCTTTCACTAGCGAGGCACTTGAGAGTAATGTAGAAGGGGCAAGGAAGACGGGGAGCAACGGAGATCCCAAGGTCTTCACCGAAGGGGGTGTTCGCAAAACCCACCCTCTGCAAACCTAAGCGTACTCTAGCGAGGAGCGTGACAAGGATGTAGAGGAAGCAAGGAGGACGAGGAGGCACGGAGAGCCCGAGGTCCAAATGGAGGGCGGTGTTCGCGTAATAGGCAGGCCAAACAGCTGCTCTTTCACTAGCGAGGCACTTGAGAGTAATGTAGAAGGGGCAAGGAAGACGGGGAGCAACGGAGATCCCAAGGTCTTCACCGAAGGGGGTGTTTGCAAAACCCACCCTCTGCAAACCTAAGCGTACTCTAGCGAGGCGCAGGAGAACGATGGAGAAGGAGCAAGGAAGACGAGGAGCAATGGAGAGCCCGAGGTCCTCACTCAGGCCCATTTACACGTAACCCAAGGCCCATCCGGCAAAGCGCTCACCTGCGAGGAGCAGGAGAATGGAGCAGAAGGAGGTCGCAGGACTAGGAGGCAAAGAGAGTCCGAGGTCCTCACTTAGGCCGGTTTACACGAACACTGCCGAGAAGGAGACGACGATGATGATGATGATGATGATGTTGATGATGATCTAAAATGAGAGTTGTTTGCTCCGGCGGTTCGGGGTCCCTCCAGACCCCAGTGTTTGCCATCGTAACTTACGAATGTGCATTGGGGTTGCGAAATACCCCATCGCAATTACTAAGGGGTCACAGTGTACCCACGGAGTAGAGAGCACTCCCGGTCCTTACTTAGGCCAGTTTACGCGTAACCCGGGGCCCATCCGGCAAGGTGCTCGCCTTCGAGGAGTAGGAGAACGGAGCAGAAGGAGGAAGGAGGACCAGCAGGCAGGGAGAGTCCGAGGTCCTCACCTAGGCCGGTTTACGCGTAACCCGGGGCCCGTCCGGCTAAGCCCTACCCTGCGAGGAGAAGGAGAACCGAGGAGCAGGAGGTAGGAGGACTGGGATGCAGGAGGCGTCCGAGATCCTCGCTTAGGCTGGTTTACGCGAACACTGCCCTCTGCAAAGCTAAGCGTACTCTAGCGAGGAGCGTGACAAGGATGTAGAGGGAGCAAGGAGGACGAGGAGGCACGGAGAGCCCGAGATCCAACTGGAGGGCGGTGTTTGCGTAATAGGCAGGCCAAACAGCTTCTCTTTCACTAGCGAGGTGCATGAGAACGATGGAGAAGGAGCAAGGAAGACGAGGAGCAACGGAGAGCCCGAGGTCCTCACTTAGGCCCATTTACGCGTAACCCAAGGCCCATCCGGCAAAGCGCTCACCTGCGAGGAGCAGGAGAACAGAGCAGAAGGAGGTTGCAGGATGGAGAGGCAGGGAGAGTCCGAAGTCCTCACTTAGGCCGGTTTACGCAAACACTGCCGAGAAGGAGACATTGATGATGATGATGACGATGATGATGATGATGATGATGATGATCTGAAGTTGAGAGTTGTTTGCTCCGGCGGTTCGGGGTCCCTCCATACCGCAGTGTTTGCCATCGTAACTTACGAATGTGTATTGGGGTTGCGAAATACCCCATCGTGGGTACGCCTGACCCCATAGTAATCGTGGAGTAGAGAACATCCCTGCTCCTCTCGAAGGCCGGTTTACGCGTAACCCGAGGCCCATCCGGCTAAACGCTCCCCTGTGAGGAGCAGGAGAACGGAGCAGAAGGAGGAAGGAGGACTTGGAGGCAGGGAGAGTCCGAGGTCCTCACGGAGGCCTGTTTTCGCGTAACCTTGAACCCATCCGACTAGGCGCTCGCCTGCGAGGAGCAGGAGAACGGAGCAGAAGGAGGACGCTGAGGCAGGGAGAGTCCGAGGTCCTCACTGAGACCCGTTTACGCGAACACTGTCGAAAACAAGACGATGATGATGATGATGATGATGTGAAGTTGAGAGTTGTTTCCTCCGGCGGTTCGGGGTCCTCCAGACCCCAGTGTTTGCCATCGTAACTTACGAATGTGCATTGGGGTTGCGAAATACCCCATCGTGATTACTGAGGGGTCACACAGTACCCACGGAACACAGAGCGCCCGAGGTCCCCACTTAGGCCGGTTTACACGTAACTCGGGGCCCATCCGGCAAAGCACTCACCTGCGAGGTGCAAGACAACGGACCAGAAGGAGGAAAGAGGACAGGGAGTCAGAGAGAGTCCGAGGTCCCCACTTAGGCAGGGTTTACGCGTAACCCGGGGCCAATCCGGCAAGGTGCTCGCCTTCGAGGAGCAGGAGAACGGAGCAGAAGGAGGAAGGAGGACTTGGAGGCAGGGAGAGTCCGAGGTCCTCACGGAGGCCTGTTTTCGCGTAACCTTGAACCCATCCGACTAGGCGCTCGCCTGCGAGGAGCAGGAGAACGGAGCAGAAGGAGGACGCTGAGGCAGGGAGAGTCCGAGGTCCTCACTGAGACCCGTTTACGCGAACACTGTCGAAAACAAGACGATGATGATGATGATGATGATGTGAAGTTGAGAGTTGTTTCCTCCGGCGGTTCGGGGTCCTCCAGACCCCAGTGTTTGCCATCGTAACTTACGAATGTGCATTGGGGTTGCGAAATACCCCATCGTGATTACTGAGGGGTCACACAGTACCCACGGAACACAGAGCGCCCGAGGTCCCCACTTAGGCCGGTTTACACGTAACTCGGGGCCCATCCGGCAAAGCACTCACCTGCGAGGTGCAAGACAACGGACCAGAAGGAGGAAAGAGGACAGGGAGTCAGAGAGAGTCCGAGGTCCCCACTTAGGCAGGGTTTACGCGTAACCCGGGGCCAATCCGGCAAGGTGCTCGCCTTCGAGGAGCAGGAGAACGGAGCAGAAGGAGGAAGGAGGACTAGGAGGCAGGGAGAGTGCGAGGTCCCCGCTTAGGCCTGTTTACGCGAATACCGCCCTCTGTAAAGCTGAGCGTTCGCAAGCGCGGGGCAGAAGGACCAAGGAGAAGGAGGACGAGAAGGAGGCGATGATGATCATGATGGTGATGATGATGATGATGATGATGATGACGATGATGTGAAGTTGAGAGTTGTTTGCCCCGGCGGTTCGGGATCCCTCCAGACCCCAGTGTTTGCCATCGTAACTTACAAATGTGCGTTGGGGTGGCGAAACACCCCCCATTGTGGCTACTAAGGGGTCGGCAAATACCCCCGAGGTGATGAGACAGCGGTAACGAAATACCCCCCCATTGTGGCTACTAAGGGGTCGGCAAATACCCCCGAGGTGATGAGACAGGGGTAACGAAATACCCCGTTGTGAGTAACGCGGGGTAGCAAAATACCCCACCACAACATCGGTAAAGGTAGCGAAATATGAGTTACTAAGCGTGTCGGGGTTGCGGACAAATTGCCAGCCAGAAAGACAGAAAGAGTGCACACCACTGACAAGGACATGTCCCGCACCAGGCCGTGGGTGGCGAGGAGGGATCGAGGCGTAGCAGCATCAACGGCATCAACATCTGCGTCAGCGTCGCAAACCTCTTGGGGAAACCGCGGCTCCTTCAGCGGAAGAAACTTAGGCACATCGTGCACTGCTGCTGCTGCTGCTGCTCCTGCTACTCTATTACGACCCGCTACATTTCATTATCAAGGCCTAGCCAGCAAAGACGCAGAAGACAACACGGTTGGCGGTGGTCACATAATAGACAGGTCCGCACACGAAACCTTCTCCAGAAAGACAGAAGAAGAAGAAGAAGAAGAAGAAGAAGAATTAGAAGAAGTCAGTGTCCATCTAACTGACGAGTTTGAACATGACAAGAAAATTGCCTTTGTTTGGGCCGAGGCGCAAGCATCCGGCTTTGAAATCTCATCGCAACATTACCAGGGTGACGACTCGGAAGATGACTCGGAAGATGACTCGGAAAAAGAGTCGCAAGATGACAACGAGCACTCTGAGGCCGAGCTTCGCGACGAGGATGCTATGGGGGGCACTGAGGATGGCGGTGATGATGGTCGCGATGATAACTACAGTGAAGACGACGACGTAGATTACGACGAAGCTGTAGGCGATTGCCACAAAGGTGGCGGCGATGACGATTATCACGAAGATGGTAGCGACGAAGACGACACCGACGACTACGATGGAGAAGAAGAAGAAGAAGAAGAAGAAGAAGAAGAAGAAGAAGAAGAAGAGGACGAGCAATCGTCGCAGTCGATTTATCCCAAACCCCGCGACCTAGAGCAGCGAGGAGGCCCCACCGAAGAGGCTCTAGCCGCGGTCCGAGATGAGGCGTCCTCGTTCATGGCGTACTTTCCGCCCGAGATAGAGGACGCCGTGGTCGCGATGACCAACCTGGAAGCGTCCAGGCGCCGCACCGCCATCGACGGTTGGAAGCCCATGGGCCGCGCCGAGTTCCGAGCCTACGTGGGGCTGCTGATACTCGCCGGCGTGTACAGGTCGCGAGGCGAGGCCTGCGAGAGCCTGTGGGACGCAGAGAGCGGCAGGTCTGTGTTCAGAGCCACGATGCCGCTCAAGACCTTCCGGGCTTACTCGAGCGCCCTGCGGTTCGACGACCGAGAGACCAGAGAGGCCAGGCGTCGCAACGACCGCGGTCAATACGACAAGCTGGCCCCGGTCAGAGCGGTGTGGGATGAGTGGTGCGGGCGCTTGCCTCTCATGTACCGACCGGGACCCGAGGTCACCGTGGACGAGAGACTGGTGCCGTTTAGAGGTTTGTGTGATGATGATGATGATGATGGGACGTATGGGATGGATACTCGGTTTTCCTCACTGTATTTTTTTTTGTACTTTTTGTATTTTTGGGGGGCGGCTTTTATTTGGTTTTTCTCCCTGTGTGCTTGTGAAACTGAGATACGTGCTGAACTCTTTCACTCTCTTGGTGCATGTGTGTCCGACTGTCTCTCTGTGGTGATTGTGATGATATTGGCATGTATGGGACGGATATTAGGCTTTCCTCAATTCCTCAATGTATATTTTTTGTGTACTTTTGTTTGGATTTCTGCCTGCGTGTTTGTGAAACTGGGACAGCATCTGAACTCTCTTGGTTTCTTGTCGTATCACCCACAGGAAGGTGTCCGTTCAGGCAGTACATGGCCAGCAAACCGGCCAGGTACGGGATCAAGATATGGGTCGCATGCGACGCCCAGTCCAGCTACGCGTGGAAAATGCAGGTGTATGCCGGCAAGCCCGACAAGCTCGGTCCTCCCGAAAAGAACCTGGCCGCCCGAGTGGTCATGGACCTCACCGAGGGACTGGCGCCTGGACGCAACGTCACCTGCGACAACTTCTTCACGTCGCGCGAGCTCGCGAAGAGGCTTTTTCGCGAAAGAGGCCACACATTGCTGGGCACCCTCCGAGCCAACAGGCCCGAGATCCCCAGAGAGCTGCGCTGCTTCAAGGGCAGGGCCGTCGGCTCCGCCCAGGCCGCGGTGCTCTGCGTACTGCCCCAACTGCGCCGCGGCCTGCCGTCCGGTTTCGCGACGAGACCCCTCCGACGACGACGAGCGCCGGGGCCCACCGGTGTCTGCTTGACCCCTCTTCCTTTCTCTCTCTCCCTCTCCACCTCCAAAGATGGTCGAGAAAAGCTACCTATTGACACACCAACTACTCGTAGGCCGAGCGTGTCTGCGTCGATGACTCGGGACATTCACGAGCTCCTTCTCCAAAGCTCACGTCACTGGGAATGGACCCGTACGGTCGCGACGGCAGCAACGACGGCGAGAACGGCGACGAGGGGATCCCGGTCTCTGAATCGGACCGATTGGAGAGCGCGAACCGGGGGAGGAGCGATCGTCGCGGAAACCGAACGAGCGTCCCCGTGTGCTTCAGGGGTCACCCGCCAGTCGCTACTGGGACGAACACAAAAGAAACGCACCGGTTCAAGCCGTGGCTCCGTTCGACGGGACGTGCGCGTGTTCCGTTTGCAAAGTCGAGAAAACCCGCCGCGCTTCAAACGCCACCCCAGAAACAGCGAGAGACGTCTTCCGACACTATGCGTGGATTTTCGATCCGCCGCAACCGCGCGGCCGCCGTCGCAATCGATAGAGGGTTACAGCCGTTTAGGTGTCTTTGTCTGATGCTGCGACGGGACCCGCTTTAGCCGGGGGTCCGCCTGACCCCCACCTCCCCCACCCCAAGCTGCCGCAGCCCTTTGTTCCGTTTCGTGACGAGACCTGGGTCCGCGCTGCCGGGGTCCGCGTGACCCCCTCACACGCACACACCTCTCTCCCTCCACCCCCCTCACCGAGCCTCCGCGCAAGGTCCAGCTGCACCGTGAGCTGGGGGTCCGCGTGACCCCGCTCCCCGAGCGTTTTCTTTTTTTTTCTTTTGGTCCAGGCCCAGGGCTCCACAAGGGTTAAATATAAGAGTAAGAGAGAACTTTAAGAAATTAATATAGCCGCTACAGTGACCATCAAAATGATGAAAAAATATTGCCATAAACAGTTTATTTTGCAACACGACGAAACAAACGATAGCGTAAAATGAAACGATAGACGTTTTTATATTGTCATCCGATATATATCGTTATATCGAACAGCCCTATATGTATATGTACATTTATAATGTTTCTAACACCCGTCTATCTCCACAGCGATCACACAACCCCTTATCACTATGGGCCCCATGAAGACCCCTTGATGTTTTTGGAATATTTACGCAATATTTAACTCCCAGAACAACAAGAAAAACCACAACCTTTGGGCAACATCGGAGACTCGGAAGAATTCTTCATCACCAGACCACACATACCAGCGGGTGAGTGTCTGCCTAGTGATTTCAGCGATGTTTTCGAGTACAGTCTATCAGATTTCAATATAAACGACATACCCACCACGCCAGAATGTCTCAGAAACAACAACAGTGATTCAGACATAGGTTTTGAAGAAGGTTGCATAACAGACTCACAAATATCACAGGCATATGATGCATACTTAAATGCTGCAAACCCCTCTACTTTTGAACATAGCCATTATGCTTCAAAAAATGATATATTATCTTTGATTGATGCTAAACTTAGTCAACATCAACAAGAAATAGCAGCTAAACTTAACCAGCAACATCAAACAGTGCAGGTGAACTTGCAAGAAATAGTAGCTAAACTCAACCAAGATCGAATAGCAGCACAGGGCAACTTGCAAGAAATAGCACGGGTTCTAACTAGTATCTAGCAGGCAATAAACAATACCTCAGGTTTACTACGTCTCATTAATACCACCATTCTAAATAGGTGACTTTTAAAATCCACATCAGAGACCCACCCTGTAAATTATTCAAACACAATGATGGTACCTCCACTCGAGCTAAATGGTTCGACTTTGAGGCTTTTAACCAGGCAGCTGCACAATTAGTAAGTGTTAAGATTCAAAAGTTAAGGAGGGATATACTGGAAATCCAAATAACAACACTGGTCCGGCCGGGTGAATACAGACGATAGTTTTAATGAACACGCAGCGTGGGGAGATGTGACAGCATCAAATCTCCGCCCAGCAATGACACAGCAATGCTTTTATATCAATGAGGTATGTTTAATGACGCCCTCTCTACGTCAGTACATGCATCAGTTTCAAAACCACAAATGTTCTGTTGACAACTTTTAACACAGTTTAAGAAGAACATTGTCTTCGCGTCGAAGCCAGGTGCTTCCTGTCACCATCCTGCCCGGGGTTATCTTCTGGAACATCAGGCTCACGTTCTGCACAACTGTCCCATATGCACGCACAATTTTGCAGTTGCAAGCAAAACATGATTAAACTCTTACCTCTATAAATGAGTCTATCTACGATGTGTGTATGTGGGTGTATGTGTGTCTCAGCTTCTGCTGCCCTTTGTTTCACCCTTCACTTCATCAGCTAAACCTTGTAACCTTCCACCAGACAGAAGGCCAGCACGTACACAACTGAAACTATGTGTGGGCCCAGATTATATTCAAATAATCAAATAATGCAATGTAATCTGCCTATAAACATTTTAAGATTATAAATTCAACTCAACAGTTTAAAGTGGTTCTCACTGGACCTGTAATAAAGACTTATATGATACCAATATGTTTAAACATCTGAATGCAATATCCATAGTGTTACTGATGATTATAAAAATAGCAGCAAAATATCCCTATATTCTACATAAGCAATTGTCAAGTTTTGCATGCAACACTTAGTAGTCTCACTGCAGCACGCAGTGGTGTGTCTAATGAGCGTCCTTGTCTAACTCATTCTGAACCCGTTGCTGATGATGCTGCTGATCATGCATCCGAAACACACCTGGATTTGACTATTGTTACTCAGACTACCGGTGATTGTCTTATTACCGAGCCTTCTTTCACCCCCGAACGGATGGGTGCACCCAGCGCACGTGCTTATCAGGGTGCTGACGCTACTGTATCTGCTGCTGCTGTTGCTATTGCTGACGCATCACCACTCAGTCCCTCAGACGATGGAAATTCCTTAAGTGTTAACCATTCACAAACAGGTGCTGCAGCAGGACCCGTTGTTCAGTCGGGGTCTGGCAGTCACAGTCAGCTTAGCATCAGAGAGATACCTAACTTCAACGCCCGAGAATTGCGCGTGCGCCTTGATTTTAGGGACATAAGTCTTGATGATCCAGAACAAGTGCCAGAAAGAGTTAGAAGCTGCCTAGCTAATGTGATAGATAGAGCAGTGGCAGGATCTCAGCAGGGTTGTGTTCTAAATGTGGTCCTGCGTGGGCCCTCGTTGGCTTCTGATGTTCAAGCTGTTTTAAATCCTGATGATCAGTATGACCCTGACCTGTTTCTCGACCAAATAGCACAAGTTATGCAAAGTAACGATGAATCTATCGGTGATGATGAATTAGAGTTTATTGTCACAGTTGCACAAAATAATAGCGGCGACGGTGTTCGCTTAAAACTGGCAAACATCCCTTATGATGAGATCCTCTCAAAGAAGGGTGAACATTTGTACACACCAAACAATACGCACAACAGTTTGTGCTTCTCCCTTTGCATAGCACATTCATTAAACCCAACAGCCCCCGAGCATGAAAAACATGCTACTGCTAAACAGTTACATGCTCAAGTAGGTCTATGCGACACACAGACAGTATCTTTCTCTGATGTCTGCAAATTTGAGAAACACCTAAACATTAAGATAGTAATCTATTATCACACAGCAGGACATAAACGCCTGCATACTTTTTTCACACATGATGATCCAAATCCAAACACTGTAATGATGTACCTACACAATGAACACTATCACCTGATTGAAAAGCCAACAGCTTTTCTAGGGGCAGCCTATGTGTGTAATTTTTGTTACAACACATATGAAAAACCGCTCTATCACAGCTGTAAACATAGATGCAACGTATGTTTCACACTCTGTCATCACCACAGAGGTCCCACCGTGAAATGCAATGACTGTAACCGCATCTGCAAATCACAACACTGTTACCAACAACACAAATTACCAGAAATAAAACACAACATGGTACCATGCGACAATATGAAGCATTGCATGAGCTGCGGTGTCACATACAGTGGGGCAAAAAAGTATTTAGTCAGCCACCGATTGTGCAAGTGCCCCCACCTAAAATGATGACAGAGGCCAGTAATTTGCACCAGAGGTACACGTCAACTGTGAGAGCTAGAATGTGAAAAAAAAAATCCATGAATACACATGGTAGGATTTGTAAAGAATTTATCCGTAAATCAGGGTGGTCACCTCAAACATGGAAAATCTCTGGAAAATCACATTCTGTCTCTCACAGTTGACGTGTACCTCTGGTGCAAATTACTGGCCTTTGTCATCATTTTAGGTGGGGGCACTTGCACAGTCGGTGGCTGACTAAATACTTTTTTGCCCCACTGTATAAAGAATCAAAGAAATCACCACACAGATGTGTCCAGCCTAAATGCGAGCACTGCCGCGAGCATAAATTAGCCGGGGACTCTGAGCATCAGTGTTTCATACAGCCTGTTGAACAACAGAACCCTTGTGATAAATATGTTTTATATGATTTTGAGACACGGTATCACAACGGCAAACATGAGGCCAACTTTGTGTGTGCGTCTGATCTGAAGGGTAACAAGTTCACATATAATACGTTAAAAAGTGTGGCGGCGTTTGTGCAGCATTACAGACGCCCGAGGTTTCGTGGGTACACATTCATAGCCCATAACGCATCTGGCTTTGATAACTACATACTTTTGGAGTACTTTGTCAAGCAGTGTATAACACCTACCATCACAATGAGAGGGAGCTGTGTGATTTTGATACATGACAAGGAGTATGACCAGCGGTGGATTGATTCGTTCAGCTTTTTGCCCATGGGTCTTGCCAAAATTCCCTCTGCTTTAGGCTTTCAAGACCTGCAGAAGGGCCATTTCACACACAGATTCAACACTAGGGATAACGAGTATTATTTTGGTCCATACCCAGACCCCTCCTTCTATGGCTATGAGCGCATGTCTGAAGTGGTAAGGCGAGTTTCATGGAATGGTACCAGACCGCCTCACAGAACACCTTTGATTTTCAGGCTGAACTCAGGCGCTACTGTGTTAACGATGTTGACGTCCTGCGTAAAGCATGCACCATATATCGTGACACTCTACTGGGTTGTACACAAGTTGATCCATTCATGCACACCACCCTGGCTCCATTCAGTATGGGAGTGTATAAAACACTGTTTCTGCCTAGAGACACGCTCGCTCTCACGTATGATGGTGCATACGTTGAGTAGAATAAGACGTTTTCAAATGTCTCTATTGAATGGCTTCAATATGTGTCCCACACCACCAACACAGTGATAAAACACACTCTCAGAGGAGGTGAACAGCGGGTTGGGCCATATTTTGTGGACGGCTTTGACCCCACAAGTAACACGGCTTATGAATTTGCAGGATGTTTTCACCACGGATGTGTTAAATGCTGCCCCGAGAGTGAAGTAAATCCTGTCAGCAAAGCGTCCTACGGACTGCTGCATCGTATGTTTTGTGACAAAGTGGATGCACTGAAATCACAATACAGTTTGAGCGTTGTTGTGATGTGGGAGTGCTAATGGGCTGCCTTGAAGCAGACAGACCCTGCAGTTGTGGCTTTCATGCATACATACAGAAAGCCAGAACCCCCGAGACGCCCTTTTTGGCGGTCGCACAAATGCTATAAAACTGTACCACAAGGTTGTATGTGATGAAAAAATATTTTACTATGACTTCACCAGTCTCTATCCCACGGTGCAATCTAAAAAAGATTATCTTGTAGGATATCCTCAAATCATTTACAGCAACTCTGACAAGCTAGAAAATTATTTCGGTTTTGTTAAATGCACAGTACTGCCACCAAGAGGGCTTTTTCATCCCATCCTACCCTACAGGTGCCACGGCAAACTGATGTTTCCACTCTGCAGCATGTGCGCTGAAGACCAGAACCAGCACACTGCATGCGGTCACGGTGACAGTGAACGGGTGTTGAAAGGCACATGGGTCTCATTTGAGCTTCAAAAAGCTGTTGAGCTAGGATACAAGCTTGTTTCTACTGATGAGGTTTGGCATTTCCCCAACAAGACCGACGCATTGTTTAAAGACTATGTGAACGCATTCCTAAAACTTAAACAGGAGGCCTCGGGGTATCCAGAACATGTGAAAACCCCTGACAAACAGCAAAAGTACATAGCCGAGTATTATGAAAAGGAGGGAATAATGCTGGATCCGTCCAAAATATGCGTAAATAAAGCTGTTCGAAACTGCAACAAGCTGCTGCTAAACTCGTTATGGGGTCGTTTCAGTATGAGGTCAAACATGGCGTCATCTGAACTCATCACAGACACAGGTTTAGTCAGCTAATGTTCAGTGACCAGTACGACGTGCGGCAGTTTTGTTTCATCTCTGACGACGTCGCCATGGTGCAGTGGCGCCACGCCGATGGTAGAGCATCCCGCGTCAAGGACGTTAATGTCTTTGTGGGTGCCATGACCACTGCACACGCCAGACTCATGTTGTATGATTTGTTAGACAACTTGCAACAGTGCGTGCTGTATTGTGATACAGACAGCGTCATTTTCACACCACGCCCTGGCAACTGGATGCCTCCTCTAGGTCCTTTTCTGGGGGATCTCACCAGTGAATTAACTTCTGGACAGGGAGGTGTGGAGGATCACATAGTAGAATTTGTTTCCGGTGGGCAAAAACTCCAAAGTTGTCACCCACGAATCCTTGAAAGGTTTAGTCCACAAGTTTGTAGCCAATCAGGCATCAGACGCACACCTAGTGGCTGTGTCTGATAATATCAAACGCGATAAAAAGAAGCTTCATTTGAAGAATGAAACCGTTGTGAAGAAGCTTAAAGTTGTCTACAACAAGCGCCGTGTGCTCAAAGACTACACAACCCTGCCTTATGGATTTTAAATTAGATCATGGGTTTGATGCAAGGTTGCAGCACCCGTTCAGCATGGTGGTCAGCGGTCCCAGTAACTGTGGCAAGACTTTTTTTGTCAAAAATGTCATTGAAAATGCTTCTGGGATTATTTCGCACAACATTTTGTATATATACTCATGCTGGCAGCCTTTATATGACCAACTTCTTAAGATAAGAGACATAAACTTTGTTAACGGTATACCCGAATCTCTGGCTGATGACACCCTTCTGCCTACAGACAAGAACAATTTGTTAATTATAGACGATGTAATGAACGATGCTGCTAACAATTTAGAAGTACAAAATGTGTTCACAAAGTATGTGCATCATAGGAATTTGAGTTGTATATATCTGGTTCAGAATTTGTTTATTCAAGGAAAATCCAGTAGAACTATTTCCTTGAACACTAACTACCTAATATTGTTTAAAAATCCTAGAGATAAATATCAAATCCTGCTTTTAGGTAGACAAATGTTTCCCGGTAATACTGGGGTTTTTGAAGTATTGGGCGTATACACATACACTCCGTTACCGTCCTGCTTAGTGGTTGTGGGCTTAGTTATGTTGGATATGACATCAGACACTATGCCCGATGCGGCGGTTTTTAGGTGGGGTTTGAATATACTGACTCCTTTTTTAAACAGCGGTACTGCAAATCTAAATAAGCTACGGAACAACCCGCCCAGACCTGCGCCATATTGCGTGCTGGTCCCTATATACCCTCCCAAATCACCCCCAGCTTGCGCAAGGTAATATTTTAGATATTTTGCCTCATCTGTGTTGTAGACACCCATCCTTTCTTTTTAAAATTGCTGTCTTATTGGACGGAAGTGAAGTTTGACAAACACCTTACCGTATGAAAAGGGTATATGTTGATTCTGGTCGTCTTTCAAATCAATTTCTATGTCGTCGATTAATGTCTTTGACACAGGTGTGTAGTGTGGGCTGTCAAATTGCAAAATGGCTACGCACCGGACATCGTCTGTGATATTTATAGCCCTAAATAGCCGCGCGTGGGCGTCACCCACAAGTTGATAATCGGCGATATCTGCATAAATAAACATGTTGTATTTTCCCCCGTATATGTCAGCAGGATGCGGGGCGTATGTGTTTTTATAATGAAGTACAAATGGTTCTTCTGTTTTGAATCCTAGGATTTCTGCCAGTCTTCCTCTAAATGTGAGAACGCTGCCTCTAGGTCCCATAACACTGGCATAGTTACTAACGGTGTTGTATTGTGTTTTAATGTCCGCCGTGCCTGGCTGCTGTTGGCATTTCAAATTAAATTCTTTTATTATCTGCTCCACAGAGGTATAATGACCCACAGACAGCTCAATCGTCGTTACGGATAGGGTGTCATCTTTGACAGGGTTATAAATTTCTACTCGCGAATCTGCTTGTGGAAAAGACAGCCAAGTGCGTGGGTACTGTATCTCTATAACAGCTACCTCATACTGATGATTCAAAACAATAGGTTTTGCTAACTTTGTTCTAAAATTAGATATCTTATTGCCTGGGTAAACATGAGCTGACGCATTCGAGAAGAGGGTCACATAAAAGCCTGCCTTGTTGTTCTTTTTATCCATCCTTCTTTACTCTGTCTCTGCACAGTGCTGAATGAATGACTGCAGAGCTGTGTCATCAGGGTTAATCACACCTCGATGATGTCTTTTTCTGGAATCCATGAGTTAAAACTTGAGGGCCATCCTAACCATTTTACTAGAGCCATCTTTTTCTGGCCCGCTTTTTTTCTAGCCAATATGCTTTCAATTTTAAATGTTTTGTTTTTATCAGCAATCACACGTTGTATTTCAGGCTCATAAAATGTGCCTTTCAACACCTCTCCACACCTTATGGAGTGTGTAAGTGTCATCTCGTTCTAAATAATGTTTGACCTGAGATAATGAGGGTTTTACACCTGTTGCCTCGGCGGTAGCTATACGGAGATTATTTAAACTGGCCAAACCAGCAGGATGGGCCGGATCATGATAAATTTTATACATGGTGTTTTCCATGATGCATGCAAGACACAAATGATAAAGATGTTGGTGTTAATATGTCTTTTTATTTCATTCACACAGACAATGAATACTGAACAACATACATTAAACCAGGTGTCTCCCAGCCCAGTAGTTACCAATCATGCGAAGCATTGCTGGTTTAGCACGACAGTCATAACGACTTGCTTCTAGCAGCTGTACAATGTTGTCATTAATTGCGCATACTATATGTTGTGATGATCTCAGTTCAGTCATGGTATGTTCAGCAATCCTGCTCAATTGTGTTCCAGTCCCATCGACTGTGTACGAGCGTACAAACAGGCGAATGGCAGGGATGAATCAGTCTGTCTGGAGCCTTATCATCACATCGTCATAGTAGGTGTCAAAGAAATACTTGGGCAATTCGAGCAAGCAGCTGTGTTGCACCTGACTGGGATGAGCTGTTTGACATCCGTAGCATGTATCCTGTAGAAAGTCAGCCGGTGGTGGGTTGCAAGCTTGATGTCGATAATGGTTTCCTCACACAGCCCCGATCCTGTAGGATCCTGCAGCAGCTGTGGAGAGGGGGGAGGAGGTGGTGGGGTCTGGATTAACAGCGATGGGGGTGGGGAGTCTGGTGTGTCTGTGAGGTCCCATGCTTGCATGTCTCCCTCTGAAAAAATGAGAACAATAAAAAAAATGTTATATTTTGTTGCATAGATACACACACACACACACACACACACACACACACACACACACACACACCACACACACACGCCCACACACACACACACACACACACACACACACACACACACAGACACGGCCACACACACACACATATTTAACCTACCATTTGGTTTATTTAGTTGTCGGCCGGCCTTATGATTTTAGGTTTGCACAGGGTAGAAGGCAAGCCAGTCTTCGGGCAACTCTCAAAATCATCAAAAACAAGGCGTTTTCTAATACCCTCGTACGCAGTGTTGAGACTATCTCTCTTGATGGTGTCTTCAACCTTGCTAAACATACGCAGCATAGCTCTCCAGTTGCACCACTGTATAAAAAACATATCCTTAAACCATGTAGTGCCCTCTTCTATGCTCAGAGGGTAAGGATTTAACCTCCAGTTTTCAACCCCTCTGGCATCAATAAGACTTTCCCTGTCATCACATACACTGAGAAAAATAAAGTCATCTGGGGTGCGGCTGAAACGATCAGCCTCGACCCTGTAAAGCTCGGGGCCTGTTGGACTGTTCCACTGGGAAACATACAGCATCTCTGGGAAGCCCACATTGTCCAAGTCCACACAAACAACAGTGCGAAAGAGTTTCCAGTTTTTAGTAGACATGACTTGTGAATCCCCCAAAAACACTCCCTCACCACAATCTACACGAAGTATAACTGCTCCATTGGTATATTGAACGGTATACACATACCCATTACTGCCTCGATATTCTAACTTAAATTCAGTCCCATCTACGGCGTTTTCACAGCGTTGCTTTTTGCGATGAGGGCCCCCGCATACACCTGTAGACGCACCTAGAGCGGCTGTGGCTTGGGCGATGTCCTGGCTGCTCGTCATGGTTGATACAGATGTCATCCTGCACGCAAGAAGTTCTTTAGGTTGCACTGTTGATGCTCCAAATGGTGAAAGAATCCGTTTTATATGTATTGGACCAGCCCACTAGGAGGTGTCATTACCACCCCAGGGGGTTGGCCTTGGTTTCAGTTGACCTCTGAGATGCAGAGATAAAGGTGTGGGGGTGTAAGCAAAAGGTGAATCCTGTTTGGAGGATCGGTTGGTCAGTGGAAAGTGTAATGGGAAGATAAAAGGTGAAAAAACCTTTGGTGGCTCTGTTGGACCTGGTTTCAGTTAACCTCTGACATGATAAGATAAAGGACACTGTTTGTAATGAAAACTATGGAAGTACAGTTGAGATGCTCTTGATAAGGATGACCTCTTCTGCTCACTGTAGGGGGTCTAACTGTAAGCCCCCTGCAGAGTTAAGAATATGTAGTTTTAGAAGTATCAGAGTTTATTTCTAAAGGAATACCTGCTGTTTGTGGTATTCTGTTTGAAACTATTAGCCTCTGTGTCTTTCAGAGCGCTAAAGAAAAGTAAAATGCTCCTAAAACAGTTAAATCATCTATGTGCGTTTGTGACTAGTAGATAATTATAGGACTATCTGCATTAAAGGAACATTGGGGGTTGTTACAGTGTAGTGTAGCTATGTGTGAATATGTGTTTTTTAGAAAAAAAAAAAGTATAGGTATATTACTACTGGCAGCCCTTGGTATTCTCCATGACCGGTATCCGCTCTTTAAGTAATAACGTGATGAATCGTGCTTCCGGGCCCAAAGTATTCTGCATTTAATAAGACTGTTGTGTTTTTAACATGTTTTAATGCTTTGTATCTTGTTCGATTTAATCTCAACAAGCCCCTAAAAACAGTCAGTTATCACTGTCGGATTCTCATGGTTTTTATTACCGCTAATCATTTTAAGCTCTGTTTTTAGACCCTTACGATGTAGCTACAGCCCAGCCCATGCAGCAGTATATTAATGACTAACCTCGTACTGTGGATGGATTATCTTGGTGGTTCTCCTAATGTTTGGTCCGTTTACAGCATCCTGCCGTGAGATTGCATTTGCCCCTAACCATTGAGAACCCTCTGTTGGGATTCAAAGATTCTTTTTATTGCCATGATATAATCTGCCTTATGATGACTGCATTAATAAGATGTTTTACAGTATTATCTTTACAGGAATATTTCTTATAGGGTTCATATTGCATTCATTATGTTCGTTATTACATTAACCTTTCTATTCACAGGTTGACTTATGATTATTCTATACACAATGCCTAACTGTGCTTGTTTAGAGTTGATGTTCCGTCCAAAAGGGTTTTAAGCTTCACTGGTGAGAGTGTCCAGGTGATACATGTTGAGGGGGGATGTGAACATAGCAGGTTAATTGCATGCAGGCTTACATTACACATATTAATCTAGTAGCAGGCATGAGCGAAGGCCCAAGTGTCTTCTGCTCCTTTTTGAGACAGTCTGCAGTTATGTTTGCTTAGTGATTAATGACGAGGGTCCATTATTAGCTTTTAGAGACCCTGCAGCTTGAAGTTTGTTACCTTAAAAGGCAAGTGTCACTGACCCTTCGGTAACCGGCTGCCTTTTAGCTACTTGGTAACAGACGACTGGAGGTGATAGCCAGCCTTCAGGCGCTCTGAAGGCTTAAGACCATGATTGTGCATTGAAGGTGTTGCAGAAACGGGAAGTTATACGTCTGTTATATGTCTGTTTATAACTATTAAAGATGTACAAGATATTGACTGTACGTGATGAACTCTTGTCTTGTGTTGACACCATGGGGGGGTGGATACCCCAGTGCGCCATGGGGGGGCGGATACCCCAGTGCCTTAAAAATGTTCTTCACACGTATTTTGTCACGTTTTTTGTCAGAAGCTGTATGTTGAGATCTCTTCTTTTGTGTCAATAAACTCATCGTTTGATTGCACTTTTCTGGAGCCTCCGTCGTTTGTTGTCTGGTCTGCAGTTGATCGATCTCGCTTCATTTGGTGGAGGATGCGGAGCAACTAGCGATCAGCTGGTGTTTGTTGTCGGCGGAGGTCGAGCCCAGATCGGTGATCGGACGGCAGACGTCACGGTGATTCTCTTGACTGCCGGGCCCATATAACATAAAAAGGTAAGGCACAAACCTCTTAAACAGAAATTGTGCTGTATTGGAATATAATTCTAAAACAGGTAGTCAAGTGGTCATCCGTTGATCTCTGTTTTGAGTTTTGTTTGAAACAAAAACCGGTGTTGCAACAAAAGTGAAACTTAAGAGTAGTGTTGTGTTCACGGCCGGCTCGGAAGAAGCAGTACCTCACATTGACATTTATTGAGTGGAAAAGAGTCATCCGTTCGTTGGCGTTCATCCTCCAGCTTTACTGTTTATCTTATGCTAACATAAGGTTGCCAACTCCCTGAAAAATAAATAAGGGACACCTCGTGGCCAGGGCCGGGCGACCCAGTTGTCTTCACCCTTTCCAGTGTGGTGAATTTTGTAGCAGTTTTTTTTTGTGTGTGAAATTTTTTTTTTTAACCATTTGACTTGAATTTGATTTAAGTAGATGCATATTCTTTGTGATATGAACACATGGGAAACAAATGATCATTTAGCCATTTATTTTTAGCTCAAAATGACAACATTAACACAATAAAACAGGTCTCTTTCTTAAACAGAAGCCTGTCATGTTTAACTTTTGAGAATATAAGTAAATCTTTCTTTAAAAGAACTGTCCTGCTGAACTTAAAATTATATAAATTAATAGAAAACAATAGAATGAAAAACATTCTTGTAACAGTGCACATATAGTGCTTTTAGTACAATTGGCTTCAGTTGAGGTATTATTTCAGCTTTTCTAATGCTAATCAGCTGCTCCCGTTTGTAAACCTGCTAGTTCCCATGATTACGCATCATAACTTATCATCATTATTCATCTATGTATTACTTTTATGTATTAGTCATCTATTTGTTGTAATCATCTATCCTTGTAGTTGTTTATTACACAAAATAAATTGTATTATCACACTTCTGGCCACATAGTGCTGGTATTCACTGCACAGGCCCATTTTAACCTTAATCAGAGGGTTTAAAAAACACAAACCAGTGTTTATATACCATATCTGCTTCTGCCGGGGCCTGGTGGACAAAAAATTGGTTAAGGGTTCCCTGAGCTTTCACACCCCTCATGTTCTTCATGTGCCCACCATTAGAAGCATGCCTATGGAAAAAGTGCGCCGGCACACAGTGCAGTGCGCTTTATACGTGTTATCGTGCACTTTTCCAGCCAGGTGTTTTCCTTTTCCCATTCCTCCCTGTACTTTTGCAGCCTTTTTTTCCCCCTTCTTTCTCTGAGGGGAACAAACATTGCTGGTCTAATGCTGGGCTTACACTGTGCGATCTTTTTGGTGATCTGCCTGATTTTGGCCTTCATCATGCATCGTGCAGCATACGTGGGGTAACGAGAAGCGATTAACACCTCACGACCAGCTCCCGATCATCAATCGCTCGTGAGGGTGTCACCGCAGCCGCTCAGACTGCTCACGCGCAAACACGTAAACGTTGTGGAAAAGACGGAGCAGCACAGCAGTGCACCGTGTGATCTGGACACAAGCATGGAGGCACAACTTGTAGAACATTGGAAAGCTCATCCGAGCCTTTTCGATGTGGCATCACAAAATGATCACGACCACAACAACTGTGAAAATAGTTGGATTTACATTGCTGCTCAATCACAGCTGCCTGATCAATGTTTTTCATTAGCAATTTAGCAAAGTTGATGGTGGCGGTGTGCGTGTCTGTGTGAGTGAAAGACAGAGAGGGAGAGCAAGAGACAGATTTTCTGTTATAACCTTCATTTTATGGACGCACAGTGTGAGCACTCAGGTCACATCAGAGCATCGGGCGGTATAGTGTGAGACCTTGCATCGTGACCTACGAACTTCTAACCCCTGCGAGTCAATCGTGCAGTTTGAGCAGGAGCTGAATAACATGATTGAAAAATTCGCACAGTGTATGCCCAGCTTTAGGTGTACTGTCGTCCGAGACTTGCACCACAGTGTGGCGTTTGTTTCCCTGTTGGCCATGATTCTTGTTGTGGCCATCTGTTGTCTTCCGGTATTTTCTCCTCAAGCGACCTTTCCTCGACCAATGAGATAAGCGGTAATCTGAATTGTCATACTCGAATTGTCATAAGTGTGCTGTCAGCTCATTGGTCACAGAGCAGGAGAGGGGCTGGGAATTATGTTTTCAAACAAAGCGTTAATTGCATTAAAAGTTATAGACTACTTTTGATTCTCACTGTATTACAGGACAAAGTGTGTCCCTTATTAGCTCAATACGGGACAAGTACTTTTGTCTCTAAATACGGGACGATTCCATTTTTTAAAGGACGGTTGGCAACCCTATGATAACATAGCTTGTAGCGCTAGCGATCACGTAGCACATCATTATATACCAGCTAGTCCAACTTCAGTAACCCTACAAACGTCGCTGCTATTTACTTTTCTGTCGTCATTTATATTAGAAGTGATAGCAGAGCTGTACGTTTTAATTTGTTTAGTAAATCTCTCAGTAAGAACATGGTATATTATATTTAGGTGAAAGCTAGCGAGCTAACTCCCTGCATAACTTCTAACTCAGTTAAATTTCATAAATTCTGTTTTCATGGATGCCTGGATGTTAAACTTAATTGTTACACCTGGCAGAGCAGCCACACTGATCATATTATTACAGATGAACAAATTTAGACAGTCTCAGTAAAGCGGCAGAGATCATTGACTTTTGCAGCTGAGTTTGGGCCCGGACATGGCTAATGACATCGAACCCAAAGACCGGATAGTGCTGGTCTACCACGTTGTAACCAGATCACTAATAGGCAAATTAAATAATATGGTTGCTACACTTTAATAAACAAAACAGGTTAGCTGAATGAAAGCACCTATACTCCCGACAACTAAAACACGTCATCATCCCAGAATGCGTCGTGTGCTAAAAAAAAATGGCCGCTCCCACGGCTCCAAAATAGTTTTAAACAACAAAGATTTCATGAATAACAAAACAATTGTAGTTATTCTCAAGTGTGTTTTTATGTAGTGGAGATCACTTCTAACATACTTAGAGTAACTTGTCACAATAGTCGGGGTTCCCTTTAAACACTGTTAAGCTTTCATGGGTTTTTAAATTGGTCCCAATTCATATTGTTGTAATGTTAACACTTTTAATATAGAGGACACAAAAGAAAACACCTGAAAGTTCAAAGAAAGCACTTGATTTTTTAAAATTGTTTTTAACAGGTTTTGCCTAAACATGATTTCCTTTTCATTTTGCAGTTTACTGACTCATTACTTCCACAATGGATCTCAATTTCACTGTAATCAGACAAAGTAAATCAAATGCAAACAACCACAATTGAAATATCAGAAACATTTCATATATGGAGTTAAACATGAATCATTGTTTCAACAATATATTTATTGTTGTCATAAACAGACAAGAAGACAACAACAAACCGCTCCTCCCATTCAACACATGTCAGTCCATATCCCAGCAAACTAAATCATCTCCATTTACACACATCAAATAGAAACATGAATCACTTGTAATGATTAGAAACTTGATAGAATTTCAAATCTAGTTTGGGGAGTCATTCAGTGAGAAACAGTGAAATGATTTTCCATGTGAAAAGGTGGACAGCAGAAACAGAAAGAAACAGTGAGAACTAAAAGAGAAACAAAGAGCTTCGAAACAACGAGGCAGCAGGAGGACAGCTGCAGTTTAACAGCTTCAATTCACTGACAGGAAACAACATTAGAAACATCATCATCCTCAACTCATCTGCTCCACTGACACTGACACCTTCAAGGGACACACCTTCACTTCATCATCAGTGTTGATGTATGGAAACATCCTGTGAGTGAAAGTGTGTGTGAAGGTGTGATTCACTCTGATCCTCTGGAGCTTCTTCTGGAAAGAGAGATAAGTTTTAGCTGATGGTGAGAGTGCTAAATATTTATCTTGACAGAAGAATAATCTCCAAAATCCAGACAGTTCGTCTCCCTTACTCTGCACAGACTCTGCTAACACACCCAGGTCCCACGCTATACTGTCTCCAACTTCGACATCCCAGGAGCAAGTGCCTGAGTTAAAGCCCTCAGAGCCCAGGACAGACCAGGAACAATCAATCCTCTCTGGATTATAAGGAAACTGCTGCCTCTCTCCTCCTCCATATCTCGAACTGGTCAGATCTTCAGACAGGATGAGTTTTGGATGAGCAGTGTTTGGGTCCAGAATGAGAGGAGTGTAGGAGACCATGTCCTTCATGTTGTTCCAGATGTTGAAGGTCAGGTTGCCCAGATGTTTGGCCTGGTCTATCAGAGCTCCTGAGGGCAGCTGTGGATCATCCAGCAGGGGGGCAGCGCTGGACTCTTTCCACTGCAGCCTTGTAGTTGTGCAGGAATGAGACGTCTTCAGCTCTCAGCTCCTCCTCTGTGGCCCTGACGGTGTCTGAAAGAGCTGCTATCTCTCTGCTCAGAGCCTCCATCTTCTCCTTCATCATCCCACTCTTCTGCTCCTCTTCCTCCCTCAGTGCAGCCAGCCTGGCCTCCTCTTCCTCTGCTAGAAACTGGTGAAGCTTCTTAAACTGCTCCTTAATCTGCCTCTCTGTGTGTCAGGCCTGGACCTTAATGTGTTCTGCTGTTTGGTCAAACTTCACTTGAACTTCTTCACAAACCTTTAACTTCTTCTTTAAGGGCTCCAGAGTTTCCTGAAGTTTCTTCTTGTGTTGTTGTGCAGCTTCATCGATGGGTCTGAATCTGTGATTGGTGTGTTTTTCTGAGTCTCTGCAGACGAGACACACTGGCTGCTGATGGTGCAGACAGAAGAGTTTGAGTTTCTCAGAGTGCAGACTGCAGAGAGCCTCTGAAGCTCTCTGATCTCTCTCCTGTAAGAACGACTCACACAAGTTCTTTAAAGCTCAGTTTAAAGGTGGATCATAAACTGATATTTTCTTACAAACTGGACACTCACGTTCCCTTTTTTTTCCTCCACCATCTCTTCAGACAGTCTGTACAGAAGCTGTGGCTACATGACAGAAGAACAGGATCTCTGAAGACCTCCTGACAGACCGGACAGCAGAGATCCTCATCTGATATGGAGGAATACAGCATTGCAGCATATTGAACACAGAAGAGTCTGGACTGGAAACTGAATTCTACATCCTCACTTAACAACCTGATTGTTTGCCAGTGGTGCTAGTGTCAGTCATTATTCAAATTTGCTGTTTAAAAAGCCTGGATATATCAGCTAATGTTAGGCCTAAGTTCCCCTAAAAAAGAAAGAAAGAAAGAAAAAAAGAAAAAAAAGAAGAAAGAAAAAAGTAAATAGAGGTGGATGCTTCTCAACCAATATAGAGATTGACAGAGCACGTGACTTTTGCCCATTGCATGCAGTGAACTCGTGGCAAAACAATCAAAGCAGTGCATCAAACGCAAGCATTTGCAGCACCGCAAAACGTTCTTTCTCCGGTACCAATACCTTCTTGGTTTTTCTTTGCCCCCCGTCCGTACAAAGACAAACTTGATGAAAAGTCAAAGAAAAGATACGAGGAAAAAATCAAAGGAGTGAAAGGGTCAGACCCTTATGAGCACACAGAGTGGACAAAAGATGTTTGCGTGCTGCCCAACTTTCACCACGCTCAGACTTATAATTATATGGTTCTTGGAGTGAGTGCATACACTCATGAAGTTTTTAGTAACTTCAGGTCACTGCAACAAGCCCAGATAGTTTACCAACGGATGGGTACAGGACCTTGAAATGCACCGTGTAGAACGAAAGACCATCGTACGTATCATAAATTTACCAGTCTCACAAATCGTCGTCATAAATACACATTCGTTAACCGTTTATTAATAGGACCTTTGAGCTCAACGGTAATTAATTAGTAGTGGAAATAATTTCTGGTACGCATTACAGAAATGTAGCAGTGACAATAATATTGTATGTTGTAATCGCACTGGGCAATTAGTGATACAAAACAACTGTTTTATCCTGTGAATAAAAGTATATGTTTTTGTTAATGTACCGTGGCAGTAACAGAAGCGAAACGTAGTATTGTGTCAGGACAATTCACTATTTATGCACAATAAATAAAGGAGCATAGCGCCACAATTTCTGTTCAGCGCCAGACTTGCTTGTAACCTATATCACCAATTATGTTAAGAAAAATGACGTATTAACTACTAAAAAACACTGACCTTTGTGGGAATGCTTGGAGCAGACTAACATGTGAGCTGGAGTGTTCTGGGACGTTATATTTGGTTTTTGAATGGCTGCAATCCAGGCCATCCGTCGGCTCTTTGTTACTTCGGAAACATGGCTGGAACAATTTCTTTTCAACGGGTTATCTCGGCTAATCTCTCCAGTGTGTTCTGGCTCTGTTCTAGGGCATCCTTCACCTCACCCAGAAGGTGCCTAGGTGGCATCCTTACCAGAATCCTGAAACAACTTTACTGCCTACTTTCACTGTAGAGGATTAGCAGCTCTACTTTAAGCCCCACTCAAATGACTGAGCACTCCACCCTATGCCAGGGAGAAGCCACGCACCTGACAAACAAAGCTCGTTTTTGCTGCTTGGATCCACAATCCTACCAAATCCACAGTTCCTACCAAAAAGAATCAGACCACACAGTCTATACTATTGGTATACTATTAAATCTGATTCTTTTTCTTTTTTTTCTGGCAGAGAAAAACCCAACTCAGTAGTGGTCAAAACATTTATAATTCTTTATTCAATCATCTTCCGGAAGAGAGAGACCTGCACAGCCCAAAGCCAGTTGCAAAATCTCTAGCATTAGAAACCAAAAATGTGTATCATATAGGTATTAGTTTGGTCCTTTACACATCACACATAGTTTCCATAAAAACAATTTCTTCTGGCCTGAGTTGATGTGTGTGTGTGTGTGTGTTAATTAGTTCCGCTTTTTCTCCCTGTACTGGTTTCCTGTATATTATTAATATGCCTCTGCAGCTCTGCACTAAACTTCCTGCTTTTTAAACTTCCACTAACTTAAGCCTCTGTTGCTAAGGCGACGAGAAACCCTCTGAGCTAGCCAACCCTCAGACCACAAAGTCTTCTTCCTGACAGTCTGAGAGCCCTTCAGATGCCTAAATCAAATCTCTCGGTATGTGTCCCACCATGTAAAAATTAGTTTGACTCCCTGGAAAAAATGATAAGCTAAAGTAAACAAAAACTAAAACAAAAATGCTCTTATAATGTTAATTATTATACAACCATTTTGGATTAGCTGAAGACTTTTCTGAGAGTTTTAGGACATCCTGATAATAGTGAATTACAGTAGTCCAGCCTGGAAGTAATAAATGCATGAACTAGTTTTTCAGCGTCACTCTGAGACAGGATATTTATTTAATTTTAGAGATGTTGCGCAAATGGAAGAAAGCAGTCTTACATGTTTGTTTAATATGTGCGTTGAAGGACATGTCCTGGTCAAAAATGACTCCAAGGTTCCTCACAGCATTACTGGAGGCCAAGGTAATGCCATCCAGAGTAAGAATCTGGTTAGATACCATATTTCTAAGATTTTCAGGGCCGAGTACAATAACCTCAGTTTTATCTGAATTAAGAAGCAGAAAGTTAGCGGCCATCCAGGTCTTTATGTCTTTAAGACATTCCTGCAGTTTAACTAATTGGTGTGTGTTACCTGGCTTCATGGATAGATAGAGCTGCGTGTCATCTGCACAGCTGTGAAAATTTATGCTATGTCTTCTAATGATGCTGCCTAGGGGAAGCATGTATAATGTAAACAGAATTGGTCCTAGCACTGAGCCCTGTGGAACTCCATAATTGACCTTAGTGTGTGAAGAGGACTCTCCATTTATATGTACAAATTGGAGTCTATTAGATAGATATGATACAAACCACTGCAGTGCAGTACCTGTAATACCTACAGCATGTTCCAATCGCTCTAATAGGATATTATGGTCAACAGTATCGAACGCTGCACTGAGGTCTAGCAGGACAAGCACAGAGATGAGTCCACTGTCAGAGGCCATAAGAAGATCATTTGTAACCTTCACTAAAGCTGTTTCTGTGCTGTGATAAGCTCTGAAACCTTACTGAAACTCTTCAAATAAGCCATTCCTCTGCAGATGATCTGTTAGCTGTTTGACAACTACTCTTTCAAGGATTTTGATATGAATGGAATGTTGGAGATTGGCCTATAATTAGCTAAGACAGCTTGGTCTAGAGATGCTTTTTGAGTAAAGGTTTAACTACAGCCAGCTTGAAGGCCTGTGGTACATAGCCGATTATTAGAGATAGGTTGATCATATTTAAGATTGATGAATTAATTAATGGCAGGACTTCTTTGAGCAGTTTTGTAGGAATGGGGTCTAAAAGACACGTTGATGGTTTGGAGGAATTAATTATTTAAGTTAACTCAGAAAGATCAATTGGAGAAAAAGAGTCTAACTTAACATTGGTGGTACTAAAAGTAGCTGTAGATGATATTACATCTGTGGGATGATTATTGGTAATTTTTTCTCTAATGATAAAAATTTTATTTGTGAAGAAGTTCATGAAGTCATTACTAGTTAATTTTAAAGGGATGGTTGGCTCAGTAGAGCTCTGACTTTTTGTCAGCCTGGCTACAGTGCTGAAGAGAAACCTGGGGTTGTTCTTATTTTCTTCAATCAGTGACGAATAGTAAGATGTTCTGGCTTTGCGGAGGGCTTTCTTATAAAGCAGCAAACTATTTCTCCAGGCTAAATGATGATCCTCTAAATTTGTGACACGCTATTTCCTCTCCAGCTTACAAGTTATCTGCTTTAGGCTACGTGTTTGAGAATTATACCACGGAGTCAGGTACTTCGGATTTGAGACCTTAGTTTTCACAGGACCTACAGTATCCAGAGTCGTACATAGTGAGGAGGTAAAATTTTTAACAAGATAATCGACCTCTGTTGGAGTAGCGTTCAGGTAGCTGCTCTGCTCTATGTTGGTACAGGGCATTGAAGATGATAACAGTGGGTGGATTATATTCTTAAACTTAGTTACAGCACTCAGAAAGACATCTACTTTGATAACGTCTACTCTCCACTGCTGTGTAATCAATTATTGTAAATGTAAATGTTATCAGGAAATGATCAGACAGCAGAGGGTTTTCAGGAAACACTGTTAAATGTTCAGTTTCTATGCCATATGTTAAAACAAGATCTAGAGTGTGATTAAAGTGGTGGGTGGGTTCTTTGACATTTTGAGAGAAGCCAATTGAGTCTAATAACAGGCTAAATGCGATGTTGAGGCTGTCATTTTTAGCATCTACATGGATGTTAAAATCACCCACAATAATTATTTTATCTGAGCTGAGCACTAAATCAGATAAAAAGTCTGAGAAATCAGAGAGAAACTCTGTGTAAGGTCCAGGTGGACGATAGATGATAACAAGTAAGACTGGTTTCTGAGTTTTACAGCTGGGGTGGACAAAGCTAAGCATCAGGCTTTCAAATGAATTAAAAGTCTGTCTTGGTCTTTTTTTAATTAATAGGCTGGTGTGAAAAATTGCTGCCACACCGCCCCCTCGGTGTTGATTGATTTAAACTAACATAATCATCCGGCTGCAACCAGGTTTCTGTAAGGCAGAGTAAATCGATTTGTTGATCAATTATTAAGTCATGTATTAACAGAGACTTGGAGGAGAGAGACCTGATATTTAATAATCCACATTTCACTCTTTTACTCTTTGGTTCAGATGTGCATACTGTATTGTTCTTTCTTTTTGATTTTTTATGTTTAAATTGTTTATTGCTGGTTTTTAGTTTGTTTTTTGTCTGTTTGGGAGCTGACACAGTCTCAATGGAGATGGGTTTTTGGGGGGGGTAGCAGGAGGAGAGAAGCTGCAGAGAGGCGTGTAAGACTGCAACTCTGCTTCCTGGTCCCAACTCTGGTCCCAACCAAGTTTCCTCCAGAAGGTTTGCCAATTATCTATGAAGCCCACATCGTTTCTGGGACACCACTCAGACAGCCAGCAATTTAACGAGAACATGCAGCTAAACATGTCCCTCCTGGTCTGATTGGGGAGGGGACCAGAGAAAACTACAGAGTCCGACATTGTTTTGGCAAAGTTACACACCGATTCAATATTGATTTTAGTGACCTCCGATTGGCGTAACCGGGTGTCATTACTGCCGACGTGAATTATGATCTTACTGTATTTACGTTTACCCTTAGCCAGCAGTTTTAAATTTCCTTCTATGTCACCTGCTCTGGCCCCTGGAAAACAATTGACTGTGGTTGCCGGTGTCTCTAGCTTCACGTGTCTGAGAACAGAATCACCAATTACCAGAGTTTGACCCCTGGCGGGTGTGTCGCCGAGTGGGGAAAAACGGTTAGACACATGAACAGGTTGGTGGTGTACCTGGGGCTTCTGTTTAAGACTATGCTTCCTCCTCACCGTCACCCAGCCGCCCTCTTTCCCCAGCTGCTTAGGGTCTGCCGGGGAAACAGCTAGCGGGGCCGACGCTATCTTCGGCTGCACCAGCTACAGGGGCCTGGCTGGCTACGGGTGAATGAAGGGTGTGAAGCCGAGTCTCCAATTCAGTAATCCTGGCCTCCAGAGCTGCAAATATGCTACATTTGTTACAGGTATCATTAATGCTAAAGGAGGCTGATGAGTAGCTAAACATCTGACACAATGAGCAGGAAAGTGCAGGAGGGACAGGTGAAGAAGCCATGGTGCTAACTAGTCGGCTACGAGCTAAGCTAAGCTAGTGAAACAGTACAGAGACAGTGAGTGAATACTTTGGCTATACATTAGGTAGTGAGTACACAGAAAGGGTGCTTCAGATGAAGCACGTGAAGATTATACTATGAAGAAGGAATGTATCTAAACGTTTTTAATTAAATTGCTAAGCAGAAAAGCTACTCAGAAACACCACTGTGTTTGAGCAGGAACAGGAAGTGATACTCTACCACCAAGCGAGCGAACACCAAGTGACAGTGCCACCAAGAGTCAGGCTTCCAGAAGCTTGTTATGTTCAAAATGGATGCAAGAGTTGTAGGTTATAATGCCCACTGAGCCAATGAGGCCAAACTCAAGGAAGACCAACCAAAGTTAATGAAATATTTAGTTGCAGAAAAGTCCATAACTTGTCTTTTTTGGGGGGTCTGAATGTGCAAAAGCTATATTTCTGCATTCTGTCACACACCCACATAGCTACATAAATGGCTCTAAGTGCATTCATGTGTTGAATAAACAAAGATTACAAATTTATTTAAGTTAGTACCCTTATTTCATTGTGTTACATTTCACCCCAGGATATGTTACAACTAACCCAGACTATGGCGTTAATTGTAACATTTCACTCTTTGTGTTTGAGACCATACCATGCAATGGGTAATTGTGCTGCAGAGAAAATAGCTGCACTATTTAATAGCATAGACATGTAAATATTGTGCATTACATTTTGAATCCACTACCTTAAAAGAGCTCCAAGCTACAGACAGAAATGTCAAAAATGTTACAACTATCCCCGGTCTCCCCTACTTAACTAAGATAATTTATTTTATTGTAATGAATATTTTCACTTCAGATTTACATATTTAGAAAAGTGTTTGTCCCCTTCCGGATTTTCATTTTTTGTGTTTCTCAGAGTTCGATGTTACAGATTATCAAGCAAATTTTGAATTTGAATTGATTTATTTAAAAGGGACAGTGCAGTTTAACATAGTCCAAGTACAAAACATAAAGCTGATGTAACGCACATACGTTTATAGCTATTGCTAGTTTTCAACAATTGTCCCTTGTTGAGTTTACAATCAAAATCAATGCATTTTACAATAAAACATACATTTTCATAAAACCAAAATACATCATAAATACAACATTTAAATATCACACAACGATAACAAAATGAATCACACGTCACTTTTTCTAAATGAGGGTGTTTTTATTTTTGTATACCAACTACTTACTCTGATGTCTCATCTATCCAAAGAGCTGCTAAATATTAAAGCACAGCAAACACCCAAATACCACATAAAACCCCCGTAAAATATAACATGTATGCAGCTGAAAGATACTAAAACAAAAGTAGACAAACATGATAACATGAATGGGAGAAAAAGTACAAAACTAAGAGCACAACAGTAACTATGCAAAAAGAACTTCACACATCAACTGCTCTGCTTAGTAGAGTTAGCTTCATCTGCTTCTGCAAAAAAAAGTTAAGGTAAAGTGTCAGTTACAAGTATATCCAGCATGCATTGCAACTGGACTCACTTGAAAGCTATGATCCAAATTTTAATTAGGTACTGTTCAGGACTCTTATGGTGCCGTTTATGGCTGCCATTGTTATGGGAATCAAACAGTCTATCTAAGCAGTAAACAAACATAAATCGGGCAATGTTTTGTGTTTTTCATCCTCCTTAGGTTATATTTTGGTTCTTCAAGTCAGCAGAGGTTGCTGTCAGGATGAAGTAGAAGTATAGATCTTAATACAATGCTTCCACAAAAACCTGTGCAGTGACTCCCACAGAAGGACAGTGTCGAAAATGATGAATGTAAGCCTGTCACGAAAACTTCAGCTAATTACAGAATTAATGAGTCTAAAATTATTTCTACCAAACTACAACTGCAGCTGAACAAATGAGCTGTTGGTGGAACTTTACACTCTGAAATATTGAAAGATTTAAAGGATGAGACAGCTCAGCACAGCATGTTATTAACTTCACACATGAAGTGGTTCAGTCCAGTCAGACTTCAGTTTTGCAGTCACCGTCCACATCCTGCTTCTTTGACTGGTCGTCACGGTAACTCTGGACTTTCCTCCAACGAATCCTGAAGTCTGTCAGTCCTTCTGACAGCATGAGGCCTGACAG
This sequence comes from Pelmatolapia mariae, assembly GCF_036321145.2. Lineage (NCBI taxonomy): Eukaryota > Metazoa > Chordata > Actinopteri > Cichliformes > Cichlidae > Pelmatolapia > Pelmatolapia mariae. Next base: position 17,163,915 of record NC_086229.1, on the reverse strand, counting down.
CTGGACAAAATGTGCAGATGATGAAAAACATGAAGCATAGTTTGAACTTGTCAAGTTTGTGTTGGTGACTGAACTGCTGACCTGCTGTGAAACCTGCTGCTGGATCTCTGTGCTGTGCATGTCTGCCTCTGACTGAAGCTTCATTTTCACCACTGTTTGCTTTGTCACTGCTAAAAATGAACCACATATAAAAGCACAAACATTAGTGTTTTACATGATGACAGGATCTTACAGTGTTTGCATTCTGGACCTCACCTGTGAAACAGAAAAAACGGACTCTGCTGCTACACATGCCATCAGACCATTTTCCTGAGAGTAAATGAAATGATACACAGTACTCAACTGAATTGTAGTTATTAGGCTCAAAAGGCGCCCAGTTAGTGAATGTGGAGGTTGTGTTGTCAGACCAGAAGGCCCAGGGATCCCTGTAGAGACCAATCCACACATACTGAACCCCTGATCCATTCAAAGTGAGCGTGATGTTGGATTTCTCCTCTTTGCTTCTTATACTGGTCAGGTCTGTGTGGTATGTCCTGCAGTACGACTGAGCCGCTGACCAGGAGCGGCTCTCCTTCACTAAGATGTAAATTTTACCCAGGGCTGTGAAAGATTAAAAGAAACAAAGAAATATGAAACCTGTGCAAGTGTTACGAAATCAGTTTTTACCCCGGTTCGTGTATTCGTCGAGGGATCCAGAAACGGCACCGGAACTCAGTAGCCATTTTTACAAAATCTTTATTCATCTTTATTTAAGCATGCACTTCTAGAAGGGAAGACGAGGCCGGTGTGTCCCTCTGCAAAATCTTCACCCCTTTGTTAGTCACAGCCAGCTTTATAGAAGCGGCCCCATCATAAATCCCCCACAGTGTGCTGCAAACTCTGTGTCTGTGTCTATGTGCACGAGCACGTGAGTGCCTGTGTGTGCACATACCCGCATGTCTATGTGAGTGCACGTGAATGACTGTGTGCGCGTACCTGTGTGTATGTCTGTGCACGTGAGTGAATGTGCATGTAAGTGTGGGTGCGTCGTAACAGTCAAAGCACTGTTTGTGTGTGTCTCTGTATATGTGACTTCCTGGGGGTCATAAAAGTAATCTCACCCAAGTTAAACCAAATTCCTCTACACAACAGAAAACAGAAATAACATATTACAAATATTGAGACCCCCACTCTGCATCCACTGGGCCATTGTCTTACATTTACATATAAGGTGGAGAGTCTCCTGCAAGCCTACTTCTAAGTTATGGCAATTATGAGTTTTTATTAAAGGTACAAGCATCAGCATCAGCAACCCCCAACTGTAGCTTCCTGTCTCCTTTTATGACAGCAGACCCCCAGTGTCAATAAATTCCTTTCTCTCTAAACAGTTACACACTCTCGGGCCACAGCTAAACCAAACTGAAACTCAGACCAATCATTTCCTATTCATCTGATCTAAACAAATTTAACACATTACATTCTAATAATTATTTTCTTGTACTCACACAAGCTTATACAATTGTAGGCATAACTAGGGCAACAAATCATTTTTTCCTACCATTGTAACAGAGGAAAGGGTAAGAATCTCCACAGGGTCTATCATTCATCTGTGTTTGTCCCTGAAGAGCCACACAGTATTCATTTCCATTTGCTCTGTCTGGTTGGCCGTTAGCCCAGATCAAAAATTCATGTGTACTGCCAACATAAAAAAGTTTTCCCTCCATGGACCACTTCCAGCTGTAACGATCATCATAGAGACCTGTCCGAGCAAAAGCATTAATATTCGGTGACATTGAGAGAAGCAGTTGGTTGATGTCGCTGTTGTAGATGGTGACCAAGTCAGTGAAGTGTTCTCTGCAGTAACTCTGAGCTTCGGTCCAGTTCATCATCTGGTTCACAAAGTGGTATTCTCTGGAGTGGGGAGGAAGAGTGGAAAGTCCTCCTGAGAAAAAGTATCACTAATTATTGTTGAAACTGGGCTCTTGGGCTGAAAAAGACAAACTTACAGAAATAACAATTACAATTATTTACTGTATAACATATTATTATTTACTATATTACTATATACATTTAGCCTCCAACAACATCACGTCCGCAATGTGTTCAGAGCAGTAAATCAGAGGAAAGCTGCTGGCCCTGACGGAATACCTGGTAGAGTGCTCAAAGCCTGTGCCGACCAGCTGGCTCCTGTGTTCACCAGACTATTCAACCTCTCCCTGACACATGCCACTGTCCCTCACTGCCTGAAATCATCAACAATAGTCCCAGTCCCCAAGTCCACCACCATCAGTAGCCTCAGTGACTACAGACCCATCGCACTGACTCCAGTGGTTGCAAAGTGCTTTGAGAAGCAGGTCCTAAAACACATAAAGGACTGCCTCCCACCCAGCTTCGACCCCCACCAGTTTGCCTACAGGGCAAATAGGTCCACAGAGGATGCAATTTCCACTGCTCTCCACTCCGCTCTGCATCACCTGGAGAATCCTGGGACATCAGTAAGGATGCTCTTTGTTGATTTCAGCTCGGCCTTCAATACTATCATCCCAGACATTCTTATAGACAAGCTGGTAAACTTGGACTTACCCCCCCTCCACATGTGCATGGATCAAAAACTTCCTCACAGACCGTTCACAATCAGTCAAGGTTGGCAACCAGCGATCATCCACCCTGTCACTCAGCACTGGCTCACCACAGGGATGTGTGCTGAGTCCACTATTATACACCATCTACACCAGTGACTGCACCCCTACGCACACCTGCAACATCATCATCAAATTTGCAGACGACACCACTCTGATGGGGCTCATCACCAACGATGATGACACCGCCTACAGGGATGAGGTCCAGCGACTGTCAGAATGGTGTAACTACAATAACCTCACCCTAAACACCAAGAAAACCAAGGAAGTGGTCATGGACTTCCGCAAAACAAGGACTGATCCTCCCCCCCTCTACATAAAAGGTGACTATGTGGAGAGGGTGTCCTCCTTTAAGTTCCTTGGCACCCACATATCCGAGGACCTATCCTGGTCCACAAACACATCAGCCCTAGTAAAGAAAGCCCAGCAGCGCCTCCATTTCCTGAGGGTTCTGAGATGGAACAGGCTGCAGGCTGAACTCCTAGTGTCCTTCTACCGTGCCACTATCGAGAGTGTGCTGGTGCACGCCATCCCTGTGTGGTACGCTGGCTGCACAACAGCTGACAAGAAGAGACTACAGAGGGTCATCAGAACTGCAGAGAAGGTGATCGGCTGTCCACTCCCCTCCCTGGACTTAATTGCCAGCTCAAGATGTCTCTCCAGAGCCAGGGCCATTATAAAGGACCACCTCCATCCTAACCACCACCTCTTCAACATCCTGCCCTCTGGAAAAAGGCTCAGATCCATCAGGAGCCAAACCAACAGACTAAAGAACAGCTTCTTCCCGTGGGCTGTCAGAACTCTTAACGCAGACCAAGAGTGTGCAAAGACTTCCCCAACACATCCACCCTGACACTGCTATTGATCATCTATGTGCAATATCTCAGTCTTTCCATGTTCTGTGCAATATTTTTGGCTCATGTGCAATTATTTTGGTCCCAGTCTGTTTCAATGTTTCCTACACATACACCATGTATATAGTTCCACTCACACATGTATATATATATATATATATATATATATATATATATATATATACTGCTTTTTAATTTATTTTATTCTATTTATTTCATTATTCATTTATTTATTTATTTTTTCCACCTTCGATGTATATTGGTTGCTCTTCTTCTTACTTTAGCACCTTTGTGGTCCAGCTACCCAATTTCGCTGTGCAAGAAACTGCACAATGACAATATAAAGCTCTAAGTCTCTCTAAGTCTATAGGATGCAAGTATGAGGTGGGACATATGGTATTAATACATCAGATAAAAAAATGTATTTATTTACGTGTTATTTACTTTTATTATTTCTTACACAGATTTCTGTACTTTTTATTTCACCTCACTGTGCGCCTTTGAACATCAAACTTATTTAGGCTAAACAGAGACAACAAAAACACCAAAAAGACAGTCCTACTGGTTAATCTATTAGTGGGACTTATACAATAAAAAGAGCGAAAAGAGGCAAAAACATATAATTATGTTTAAATATATGTAACGTATGTTGAAGGTAAGATCATTTTGAGGAAATCTGAAAGTGGCCTGAATAAACTCTTCCCACACCGGATATATTACTCGGGATCAGCTGCCTCCAAAGACCTAAAGCTCACTAAGCTTGATATTATCACTTCGTTTTCAGCTTAATGGCTCCCTTGCTGCTTTGAGTGCATCCTGATCAGTTGACCAGCTCAGCCTCCCTCTTCACCCGGATATTCAGATTCAAATGGTGGTTTGCACAGAAGTGCCGTAACACTACATCACTCGGGTTTAGATCAGGTCAGCCATTCCTTCCAATCATGCCCCGGATTACCCACACAACCATTGAAGTCTCCCACTAAAAGAGTGGGAGTACCTACTCTTGACGGTTTTTCACCCAGAGTCCCCAGGTGAAAAACCCTCAAGCTTGTCACACAGGGAGGATTCTCTGGCTGGCTTTAGTGGCATCCAGTAACCAGCTCACAAAATAAAACAAAGTAAAAACAAACCAACAAATTAGGGCTGTCAACATTAACGCAGTCACCACGATTAACGTGAACAAATTTTTTTAATGTAATTAATCTATTTGGAGCTCAGATTGAATAAGAATCCCTGAAATGTTGCTGCCAACACATTTCGGGTAGCTTGCTCAAAGTTTGTCCATTCTGTGCTGCAGATTGGTTCATTTGAATCGCGTTAACCGTGATGACGGCGCTAAAGTGTTAACGTTGTCAGCCCTACAACAAACACAAAAACTGAAGACATGATGATACAGACTTATAATTTGCACCCACGTGTTTTCTAAATTCTATCACACACATATACGTCAAAAGTGAGCGTGAGGGCCCTCACTGCACCTGCTGCTGCTGCTCACAGACAACCTGTCAAAATGAAATGTGCTCCAAATAGAGCAAGCCCATTAGGTATTAATTATTTGTCATGGGTTAAAATCCCAGGGACAAAAAGCCTTTACAAATTTTAGGTCTATTATTCTATTAGTGTCATGGCGGTGTGTTTGTTTATAAGATCCAGAAGCAGACGCAGAGAGAGGGGTTACAGGTGTTAACAAAAGGCGAGCCTTTATTTGGCTGTAAGAGATAGAAAAAGATGAAACTAAGAAAACAAAGAAGAATGAAAACACTGAGTAAACTAAAAGACGACGACACTCAGTTAAAACACCATGAATAAACTATTAAATTCTATTATGAAACACAATGACTGTAACAATGGTGATGATATCAGACGACCTGACACCTACTGAACGGAAACACACAGACTAAATACACATAAGTAATGATCAGGGAAAGTGGAATCACATGGGGAAACAGCTGACAACAATGAACATAATGACAGGACAGGGGAAGTGAAACTAAATATGACAAACAAAAAACACTGGACTCTTCTTAAAAAAATAAACAGGAAACATGAAGACATGGATATGACACAAACTTGACAATGAGAATCACACAGACCCAAAACATGACAGATAAGACACACGTAACATATGGCATAGAAACTGAACATAACTACAAAACGTCCTTTAATAAGTCCAAAATTAAATGTAAAAAAATGAATTTACATTTGAAATTAATGAAGGTGTTGTAGCATGAGGAAATGAGATTCCATCTTTGTCCTTGTGGCTGATGTGTTAATAAATACATTGTTTAAAAACATTACATGTAATCTGATTACCAAAATGACAGCAGTCTGTCTCGATGTGTTTATAGATATTAATATCACTGACCTGAGAGCAGCAGGATGAGCAATAAAAAGGTTTCTTCCATTCTTTGCTTCTGTATAACAGATGTAGTCATCATGATTACTATTGTACCATAATTGCTATCAAAGATGTTTATCTTTTAAAGGTTTCTTATCTCCAGTCCAATAAGTTGCTTAGTTTATATGCATATCCAAAACAATTATATCAAAAAGGTTTTGAGCATTTAAAATCTATAATTCTCTTAAAATAATAGTTTAAATAAGAATAATAGAAAAAAATAATAATGGGTGACTTACATGACAATGTATCTTGTGATCTCTTCAGGGAAGCTGAATTTAACCAGGTCTTTATTTGATCCTTTGATATATTTTACTGTCAAATGAGGACACCTGAAGGGAGTGAACTTTCTGTACAAATTGGACACGTGTGGAGTTACAGTAAAAACGTGTTTTAATGAATGTTAATTATAATGTTATTACACTCATTTAGTCAAGGAAACGCTGTTAACATACTTTTATCAACTAAATCTCTTGTTTATGTTTTGAGGTTGTGGAACAGTTTTTTTTATTCTTTGCCTTACTTTTTTAAGTGTTGTAATCTTCAAAACATTTTCTAAACAGAAAAATGTTTACATTTGATGCTAAACATTGAATTGTGTAAATTTGAAAGTTTTATATCCCAAGGAAGGCCTATCTGTAATGTTTAAAGACTTCTATTTCCAAAAAAACCAAACAAATGTAGCTTTTGTATTGATGCCACTCCCCAAACTTTTAAAAAAAAAAAATATATAGTGGTATTTGAAGACAGTGTGAAGTGTGTGAGTGAAGACAGCTGATGCCAGCAGGCTGAACAAACTGATTAAAAAGGCTGGTTCTGTCCTGGGTGTCAGACTTGAGAACCTAAAGGAGGTGTCTGAAAGGACAATGCTAAAAAAGCTTGTTTCTATCATGGACAACCCCTCCCACCCCATGCACGCCCCCATGATGGACCATCAGAGCAAAGGCAACAAAAGACTCATTGTACCGAAATGCAGAACTGACCGTCACAGTAAATCCTTTGTGCCGGTGGCTATAAGATTGTTTAACTGTATAACTCTTCCTCACTCTGTAGGTGACTTTCCTGAGACGATTACCAATGTTATTCTGTTCCCTTTCAGACCGTGCAATATTACTCAAGAGCACCTTATTGAATATTTGTTTCATCCCCCCATCATACGCTGCTACTCCCTTTATTCTATTGCACAATACTTTGTCACTTTCTAGAATAGCCTGCACTGATAGTTAAGTTATTTATTCACCAGGATATTGTAATTTATGTTACTTCGTTAGAGTTATCCGATACTATGTCTTGCACTATCCTACTGTGTATTACTGTACACTATTCTTATTGTATATATTGTATATCTTATATCTTATTCATATGTTCCTCTGTCTCTCCTGCTACTTTGAGCATGTACATGACAAAAGAATTCCCCTCGGGATAAATAAAGTTGTTCTTATTCTTATTATTTGGTCATGTGACCATACCTAAAACTTTTCAAAACCACAAATTCTGTAAATGGCATGTCTCAATTCTTAAAGAAGGAACCAAGGTTAAACAAAGGTGGTTCTACTTTGCCAACATGTAAAACATTAGCGAAATCAAGCTTTTAAGGCAGGTAAAAATTTAAAAGGAAATAAGGTCAGACGTGTTTCTAGGAACAGACATCATGGGTGGTGTTAGCAACAAGTGAGAAGGATTATGGAGCCTGTGCTTGTCAGTTGTCTTCAGTTCACAGTTTATTAGTACACAATTCATTATTTCCAATTACATTTTTGCCCTGTTTGACATTTATGCTAGAAATTTCAAAGTTATGATCACCTTATGTCCGAATCACCCTAAATTACTGTAAAAGCACACAGTTTGAAAGATTTATTAGCAGTTATCCTATTCCTCATTGATCTCATTCAATGGTAAAATGGATCCAACAAGCAAACAAATAAATTGTAAATAGTTAAAATAAGTAATTAACATTTTCAAAATCACCCCAGCTTGGTGGTGCTCCACCTCTAGGCATGTAAGTCACATGTCTCTCTGCAGAGTGGTTTAAGTTCTGCAGGGCGTCATAAATGTCTCTAGTTGTTTCCATCACTGTCCATAGGACCAGAGTCCAAATGTATGTAAAATAGACATTCAAACATACCAGTTGGTTTTCTTGCTTGTCAACATGGCTTCCAGCTATCTTCAAAGGTGCAGGCATCATCAGCACTCTTGTTTTATGGCCTCTATCAACCCTCATCACCTCACTTCAGGCCTTCGTCCTGCGAGGGGGATTTTATGACTCCTCTATTGTCCATTCATCTCTGAAACCCCTGTGTGGAAACGGTGTTAGATCCAGTTGTCTGTTGTTTTGATCCCACCTGTTGAGTTACCTCAGCAGTCTTATAGACGCGGTCATGAAACAAATAAAATGACACAATGACACAAAGACCCTGTTTAGAGTGCCAACGTATGCATAGCACAGTGACACAGCATTAGGTGATGTTTATGGGAGATTGCTGTCGTCAACATAATAGCTTCTGGTTTCTGTGCTTTTCGCAGAATCATGATGGCATCCTTGAATACCCTCTGCACTGTTGATTGGAGCTTGGCACGCTCCCCTCATCCTTCAGATGCCCGTCTGTTGTCCACAATCTCCTCTTGTTGGCCTCTGCAAAGCCTCGTGGCACAGCCCTCATTTCAACGTAGCTTTATGTTCATTGCTGTGGCTCTGGAAACTTCTCATAATTACCAGGAGGCCCCAACCAGCACGACCTTTGACCTCAACCACTGCCTGAGCCTTGAATGGTTCTTGTTTCTCACTGGGCCTTTGAAGAAGGCGATTCCAACCTTTGGGATGATTTCTCCCAGTAATACTCTGACTGCTGCACCTGTATCTCCATACTAGCAGGAAAAACTTCCATTTGGAAAATATGTCAACCATCATCAAACCACATTCTTTAGTTCAGTGAACTTCACTTATAGGCCATCAAAGCCATATCTGAACATGGATGCACCACTTGTATAGGTTGATTACTTGTAAATAACCTGTTAATACCACAAATCAATGCAAAAATCATATAAAACATAGTTTCATGTTAATTCTGGACCCCTCCTTTTGACGCATGGACACTCACATGAGTCAACTCATCAGAACTAGATGCCTTTCTTAAAGAAAAAGGTTAGTTAGAACATGTCCCAGGCAACATCAGGACGTCGCCTCCTCCGGAGAAGCACCACTCCGTACCTGCATATACCATAGCGTAATAACAGATGACAGTGTGGGTCGCATACTAGCATTGCTTAACACCTGCATACACACCATAATGGCAAACAGGATCTATAAGTTAAATCAAACTTCACACTTGCAAACAATTGTAGATCATAAGAGTAATAAAGTATTCAGCATCAAAGACAAGTATAATGTGCAGGTTTTCTCAAACCATTAGACCACGATTATTGCCAGAATTTGCCCTAGACATGGATCATCCCATGTGTTCAGTCAACATTACTGTAATCGGTGACGTTCCTTAAGCAAAGTCACTCCACTCATTCATCACTATCAGCTCAACAGTGGCCAGCTAATGCGGCCCATATGAAACTATTCCAAGTCCTGTCAGTTCCCCCTTTTTAATTTCACTCATTATTTATTGCTGATAGTGGAAACTCTTTCATAGCATTAAGCTTCTCACCATATGATGTCATTTCAAAAAGAAAAAAGAATTTAGATGGATTACTTCGTTGAATCATTTTGGACAGGAACTTATTTTCTAATTGTCCCAGATAAGTGACTTTCTCCTGAGCCCATTTTAATGTGGAGAAACTCACTTGCAACAGTTTTCCCGACGACGTGTCGTATAGCGCTTTCATTCTAATCGTGCAGATCTGCTCAAACGACAGGGATTATCAAACAAAACTTTCAGTGCACTGTGAAAGTATCAAAATAAAAAGAATAAAAGAAAAGAAAAGAAAGGCCGTGTTAAATCATGACATGTGTTCTTCATCTCAGGGGGGTAAATCATACCAAACCTAATTGTCAGGTTTAACTTTGCTCCAAAAGAAAAACCCATCAGCTAGATCAATTCCAAACATCCATCCATCAGCCACACACACACATATCCCTCACTGTTTGAAGATCAGACACCAGCGAGCGAGGATAAGAAAGACAGACGCAACAACATTGTCATCCCCTATGTAGCCAATGCATCAGAAAAACTCAGGAGAGTTTTCTCCAAGCACGCCATCCCAGTGTACTTCAGACCCAACAACACACTCAGACAGAAACTGGTTCACCATCTTTGAACAGGGGCTATTCTGCCCCTCGGTTGTTGCTTTGCTAGGTTTCTTTGGCTGGTGCATTTCTCAGGTTTCCCAATAGTGGGCAGTATTACCCCCTCAGTTTGTGGCTTCTTCTTTGGTTGTTTGGTGTGCGCTACACTGCCCCCTTTGGTGATGTGTTGTAAGCAGCAGGCAAAGTTCACCCAGGCAGTGTGAGAAAATGCATGGAGCAGAAAACAACCTGCACAACTTTAAGCCCAGTTTACATCATTGGGGAGTTTGTTGAGCCATAATCTGTAAGTAAGCACTGTCTAGCTTCATTTTCTGTAAGATTTGTTACTTTCATGTTACTTAAAAGGTTATTTGAACGTATAAGGAAAGATGTGTAAAGCATAAGAAAAGCTATGTTGCTAACTTGTTTTTGGTTACAAAATATGTCAATACTGATGCTTGCATATTATTTTACTGTATGGTCACAGTCTTACAAATTAAAAGAGGAAAAAACGGTCTTCAGTTAAAGACACAAAGACAAAGCGATGTGTCCTGTCATTCCTGGAACCATCTCCTCTTATATTAAGCTCGCTGCATAGGGTGAATAGCCATACATTCACCTGAGGGCAGCAGAGGGGCGGTGGTTTACGACACCAATTGTCTGCCATCTATAATCCAGTTTTGAGATCCCTTTCCAGACTATCTAACGCCCACTCACATCCTGGGCCATCTGACCTCAGAAAATCACATGATAGGGTGGGACCAGGTTTCACAATGAGCTCACCCGAAACCCTGGCTGATTGATTGGAACACACCCACTTTCACACCTTGGCTCATATGATTAGAGGATCATCAGGGGGTCCTTTGTCCCTCTTTGGGGGGAAACTCCCACTCGGTTTAAATCTGGGACTCTCTGCCATTTGACCCTTAGAACTGAAGAAGCTTCTCGGATGAGAGGTGAAACGTCTTCAAGCAATTTAAAGAAGTCCAGATGCTTTTCTTTCCAAGCTCCTTAGACTACAATGACCTGGGTGACTGAGAACCTTCACAAACATTCCATATTAGATAATTAGTCATTTGTTCATGGTTTGAGAAAATTATGTGAACAACAATATAATGGTGGACTCTGCAGATGCTTATTTCATGCAAGTGTGTAGTTTTCCCTTTGTTTTGCAATTAAGCAGACTCAAACTGATGTTTCTGAAATATTCATATTCTGAAATGTTTCAGAAGCATGCAGCACTCACTACTACCTTAAGGAACTCAGTTAATTACTAAACTTAAATCAACTTAGCTAACAGATTATGTTAGTTAAGTTAAAATAGATTCTTAAAATAGATTCCTACATTTCCAATTAGTTTAGTAGTTAAAAGAACTACTAAAGTATTTGAATTAACTAAAAAACCTAAGTCAACTGAACTAGGACAAGAGTTTAAACAATAGATTATTTTAATTTAGCTGAAAGGGTTTTTCCAAGTAAAAATGACTATTAAAGCAGTTGAACTGACTAACAAATCTCAGTCAACTAAACTAAGACATATTTGGACAACCTGTGATTTTTCATTAACATAACATTTGGTTCTGTTACAAGAATGTTACGCCTCTAGTCTAGTCGTGTAGAGACGCACATAAGGTTGGAGGAGAGAGAGACAAGTACCCGCCCTGGTTCCCAAGCCAAACATACGAAACCAGTTATGAGGTGACTTTATTGAAGGTCAGGAAGCATAGCCCTAGGGTGACCCCAGGCCAAAATAATAATGAAAACCAACTAAGTCCCGCCAGAGGAAACTAACTAAACCCTAAGAAAGAAACAAAACAAACAAATGACAATACTATCCTTCGCTCCCTAGCCACGAAAACAGGAGCAAACTGTTCAAAAGAAAAGGCGGCTCACTCCTTCTGCTTCTGCCTATGCATGCATAAGCACTGAGTTGATACCCCAGTGGCGGCTCTCACAGAGCATGCTCACACAAACACACAGAAAAGTATAAGTTGGAAACCAGGGCCAGGTCCGCTTCTGCTGTCAACTGTTTGCTCGCTTCTCTCTCTCTCTCTCTCTCCGGCAGAAGCTGTCAGAGCAGCTTTTTGAACGCAGTCACGTGTTCCACGGTCCAATCAGAGACACAGGAACAAAGCAGCCCACACAGAGTCCTTATGGCCACAGCGGTAACAAGAACAAACTCTTTTTCTTGACTTAACTTAAAATTTTAAGGCAGCTCTTTGCATCATATTTTTAAGTAGAAACAACAAGTTATATTTTACAGTGTGGGGTCAAGATGTGTCAATAGTCCATAAATGACTTCCCTAAACCTGAAGTCCAGCAGTTCACCTAAACAAAAGGCACTTATACTAAAACAGATATACTTGTGTTTGCTATACCATAAAACAATAAATGAAGGTACGACCTCTCATGACCCCAGGATGTGAGTGTGTATGCCAAAACACTCTGGAAGGCACACAGAGTCCTTACAGACTGCTAAGGATCAAACCTCTATCACTATGCAATATATTATAAAACTCTAGGCATATATGAGTAAATATTTCTAAGCATAAATGACAATCCAATATATATATGAACCTGACAAACTATTTACACTAATAAGGATTAATATTCATATTTTTACCTTTACAGTTTCAAAAAAGGTTAAAAAGAGAATGTCCAAAATATAGACTTTAGCTGAAGGAATTTTATTAAAGAAAATTAGCAGGACCAAAGCTGAAGCAGAAACAATGATAATAACAGTCACAGAATAATAATCAAATAACGTTATACTTTATACATCATACATAACTGTTATACTTGTCTAATTAACCTACTCTGAGCTAATGCTTTTCATATCTTTGGGAAGAAAGAGGTTGGTGAGGAGACGGGCAAATCCAGCCCTGGCAACATGGCAACTATGATGTGCAGCGACAATACGAGGACATGGAGTCTGCATTAAAAGTCAAAACCCTTTAAAATGGACCATCCCAATTTAAATCAGGTATGGTTTGGGATGCGTATGGTCCCATTAATGGTTCGTATGGGTCTGAAACAGTCTAAGCAGAAACAGGACATAACAGTACAAAGCAGTTTTTTGATTTACATTTTTCATTTACTTCTTTAGAATGAAACAGAATTATGGATCCCATTAAACTGATTGAAAAATGGATTCACGTGCATACAGACAGTGTCTAAGGTGTTGGAAGACATAAATATAAGAGACTAAAGCCTATGAAGAACATTTCAAGGAGACCTATAAAACTGTGCATGGACCTCTGATTAAAGAATTTCTACCAAACTACAACTGCAGCTGAACAATTGAGCTGTTGGTGGAACTTTACACTCTGAAATATTGAAAGATTTAAAGGATGAGACAGCTCAGCACAGCATGTTATTAACTTCACACATGAAGTGGTTCAGTCCAGTCAGACTTCAGTTTTGCAGTCATCGTCCCCATCCTGCTTCTTTGACTGGTTGTCACGGTAACTCTGGACTTTCCTCCATCGAATCCTGAAGTCTGTCAGTCCTTCTGACAGCATGAGGCCTGACAGCTGGACAAAATGTGCAGATGATGAAAAACATGAAGCATAGTTTGAACTTGTGTCAAGTTTGTGTTGGTGACTGAACTGCTGACCTGCTGTGAAACCTGCTGCTGGATCTCTGTGCTGTGCATGTCTGCCTCTGACTGAAGCTTCATTTTCACCACTGTTTGCTTTGTCACTGCTAAAAATGAACCACATATAAAAGCACAAACATTAGTGTTTTACATGATGACAGGATCTTACAGTGTTTGCATTCTGGACCTCACCTGTGAAACAGAAAAAACGGATTCTGTATTTACAGCCACCATCCCACCATTTTCCTGACATTAAATGCATTGATACACAATACTCATTGGAATTTTCATTATTAGGTTCAGGAGGATCCCAGTTAGTGAATGTGGAGGTTGTGTTGTCAGACCAGGAGGCCCAGGGATCCCTGTAGAGGCCAATCCACACATACTGAACCCCTGATCCATTCAAAGTGAGCATGATGTTGGATTTCTCCTCTTTGCTTCTTATACTGGTCAGGTCTGTGTGGTATGTCCTGCAGTACGACTGAGCCGCTGACCAGGAGCGGCTCTCCATCACTAAGATGTAACTTGTATTTTTGGCTGCGAAAAAGGATGAATTGAAACACACATTCTGAATCTCATAAAACTGTAGGGATGTCAAGAGCAACAAATCTTTTTTCCTACCATTGTAACACAGGAAAGGGTAAGAATCTCCACAGGGTCTATCATTCATCTGTGTTTGTCCCTGAAGAGCCACACAGTATTCCTTTGCATTTACACAGTCTGGTTGGCCGTTAGCCCAGATCAAAAATTCATGTGTGCTGCCAACATAAAACAGTTTTCCCTCCATGGACCACTTCCAGCTGTAACGATCACTATAGAGCCCTGTCCAAGCCCAATCATTGATCCTTGGTGACATTGAGAAAAGCAGCTGGTTGATGTTGCTGTTGTAGATGGTGACCAAGTCAGTGAAGTGTTCTCTGCAGTAACTCTGAGCTTCAGTCCAGGTCATCAGCTGGTTCACAAAGTGGTATTCTCTGGAGTGGGGAGGAAGAGTGGAAAGTCCTCCTGGGAAAAATAAAACAGTTTTTTTTTATTGTGTAAACTGGGCTCTTGGGCGAATCAGTGAAAAAGAGAAATTTACAGAAATAACACTTACAACTATTTACTATATGATGCAAGTGTGAGGTGGGACATATGGTATTAATTCATAATCAAAACACTTATTTATCAGAGTTATTTACTTTTATTCCTTATATTCTTACACAGATTTCTGTACTTGTTATTTAAGCTCACAGTGCACCTTTGAACATCAAACTTATTTTAAGATAATAGTGTCCTCGCTGTTTTTAATGCATCCTGAGCAGTTGACCAACTCAGCCTCCCTCTTCACCAGGGTATTTGGAACATATCTGATGATATGATTACAGGATTGATTAACCTGCGACCCAGGATGTCTTAGTGGTAGTTGCGCTTATGGAGACCATTATGTTCAAACATCTTGTTCATTATGGACAAATTGTGGTTTGGAGAGAAGTCCGACAACACTTCACAACTCTGGTTCAGATCAGGTAAGCTGTTTCTCCTAATCATGCCCCCAATCATGCCCACACAACTATTGAAGTCTCCGTCTAGGACATAGTCCCCAGGTGAAGAACCCTCAAGCACCCCACCCAGGGACATCTAGAAAAACTGGTACTCTGAACTTTTTTCAGCGCATAAGCACAGATGACAGTTAGGACTCATTCCCCAAACTAAAGGATTGTAGCTCCTGTGAAAACTAAGGCCTCAAATCCGAAGTACCTGACCTGGTATAATTCTCAAACACGTAGCCTAAAGCAGATAACTCGTAAGCTGGAGAGGAAATGGTGTGTCACAAATTTAGAGGATCATCATTTAGCCTGGAGAAATAGTTTGTTGCTTTATAAGAAAGCCCTCCACAAAGCCAGAACGTCTTATTATTCGTCACTGATTGAAGACAATAAGAATGAAAGGACTAAGTAATCAGGCCCCATCTTATCTTAATGACCTTCACCCTATACTGTAAGAGCACTTCGCTCTCGCACTGCAGGCCTGCTTGTTGTCCCTACAGTGTTTAAAAGTAGAATGGGAAGGAGAGCCTTCAGTTTTCAGGCCCCTCTTCTGTGGAACCAGCTTCCAGTATGGATTTGAGAGACAGACACTATCTCTACTTTCTAGATTAGGCTTCAAACTTTCCTTTTTGCTAAAGCATATAGTTAGGGCTGGACCAGGTGATCCTGAATCCTCCCTTAGTTATGCTGCAATAGGTGTAGACTGCTGGGGGATTCCCATGATGCATTGAGCATTTCTTCTTCAGTCACCTTTCTGACATTCTGAAGTCATTCAATTTAAATATTAAATATTAAACTGAATATTAAAATAGAATTTAAATGTTAAATTAATACAGGTGTTGTAGTATGAAGAGATAAGATTTCATCTTTGTGGCTGATGTTAATAAATGCGTTGTTTAAAAATACTATACATAATCTGGTTACCCAAATGACATCAATCTGTCTCAGTATGTTTATAAACTATATTTCAAATGTTTAAGATATTAATATCACTGACCTGAGAGCAGCAGGATGAGGAATAAACAGGTTTCTTCCATTCTTTGCTTCTGTATAACAGATATAGTCATCATGATTATTATTGCACCATAGCTACTATCAAAGATTTTAATCATTTACGGTTTATAGGCATATAGTTCATGTGCATATCCATAAAAATTATATCAAACATTTTTTGAGATTTTAAAATCTATCATGCCTTTAAAATAATGGTTTAAACCAGATTAATAAAAAATAATGATGGGTAACTTACCTGACAAGGTATATTGTCATGTCTTAAGTGAAGCTGACTTTAACAAGGTCTTTATTTGATCCTTTGATATATTTTACTGTCAAATCAGGACACCTGAAGGGAGTGAACTTTCTGTTGAAATTGGGCACGTGTGGAGTTACAGTAAAAACGTGTTTTAATGAATGTTAATTATAATATTATTACATTTATTTAATCAAGCAAACACTGTTAACATACTTTTTTGTTTTTGTATGTTCTGAGCTATGATCAAATTCAAAACTGTTGTAATTTTACAGAAAAATTTATAAACATTAAAATGTTTAAATTTGATCCTAAGCATTGAATAGGGTAATTGATAAAGTTTGATATCTTGAAGAAGGCCTAAGGGTAATTTTAAAGACATGTATTTATAATAACACAACAACATGTATTTCTTGGTGCCACTCCCAAAATAAAATAAATAGTGGTATTTTTTTAAAACCACAAATACTGTAAATGATGTGTCTCGATGCTTAAAGAAACACAAGAAAGGTTACACAAAGGTGACTCTACTTTGCCAACATGCAAATCATTAGGGAAATCAAGCTGCTGAAACAGGTAAAAACAAGAAAGCAAATAAGGTCAGGTGTGTTTCTAGGAACAGACATCATGGGTGTGAGTAGCAAGAAGTCAGAAGGATTATGGAGTCTGTGCTTGTCACCTGTCTTCATGATTCAGTTTACTGTACAGTTTATTAGGAGGTGATTCATTTTTACGAGCTACTTTTAGTTCCCTGGGAAGGAAATATAAAAGAAATATACATTTAAAGGAGAGGGACCGATTATCTATGGTATATGTATTGTCTAAATTAGGACAATAGTACTGCATCACAATTCATGGGAAACTGGATACAGTAACATTATCAGGCGATGACAAAGGATATACATATATATATATATATAGATATATGTGTGTGTGTGTTTGGTCCAAAGGTCCAATACTAAATGCATTGAAATGGATATTAAGGACATTGAGGGATGATGATTTTGAGATAGAGGGATATGATTTCACTGAGATAGGACTAATCAAAAAGGAGGTGGGGTGGCACACTATGTTGATAAAAATTAAAAGTTTGAAAAAATGAGAAGAATGACGAGGGTGATAGATGGAGTAATGGAATGTATAACAGTGGAAATAAATATGAAAAAACAGAAAAATATAATTGTCAGTTGCATATATAGAACACCAGGGTCAAAGATTTAGACTTTTAAGGGCATTATGGAGGACTTATTTACAAATCCGAATCAGAAAAGAATGGTTATTTGTGGAGACTTTAATATTGATTTATTGAACCCAAACCATAACAAGAGCAATGAAGAATTTATTGATTCCATGTATCGTATGGGATTATTTCCCCTGATAACGAGACCGACGACAATAACCTCTCACGGTGCAACTCTATTAGATAATATTTTTACAAATGTAATGGAAGAAATTATAAAAGGGGGGATATTGATAAATGATATAAGTGACCACTTACCAGTTTTTGTAACTCATGACTGTTGTTGTAAAGTTTACAGAAATGAATGTAAGAGGATATATAAAATAATTAGAACAGAAAAGACAATGCAGTGTCTCAAAAGTGAGTTAATAAAACAAGATTAGACTATTGTATATAAACACAAGGATGCCAATAAAGCCTATGAGACATTCTTAAGCATATTCATGTTTTTCACAGAAAAACAGCCTAGTGATTGAAGTCAACAGGAAAGATAGTTATGAAGGAAGACCATGGATGACAAAGGGACTGCAAAATGCCTGTAAAAAACACAAAGAAACAAAAAACACCTTAATTAATTATTTGTAAACTTGGGTCACTTGGGGAGACGGGTGGAAACATTGTCAGGAATGCAAGTTCCATGTTTTTAAGAGCAGTGGAAGAGAAGGAGATATATGATATTGTCAGTGGACTTAAGAACAAAATGAGTACTGACTGTCATCATATTGATATGGTAACGGTAAAGAGAGTAATTGATGGCATTGTAAAACTGCTACAATATATTTTTAATTTGGTTTTCCAGGAAGGGGTTTTTTCCACAAAAAAATGAAAGTTGTGGAAGTTATTCCCATTTAAAAATCAGGTGAAAAGCATTATTTTACAAACTATAGACCAGTATCGGTACTCTCCCAGCTTTCTAAGATACTGGAAAAACAATTTATGAAAAAGATTTGATAACTTTGTGGATAAACATGATTTGTTGACAAATAGCCAATATGGGTTTAGAAATAATAGATCAACAGTTTTGCCATTAATGGATTTAATGGAAGAAATAACAGAATGTATGGAAAAACTATTTGATAGGTTCATCTAGCATAAACTTGCATGCCAAGATAATTCTATTACAATGGCAAAAACAAGACTCAAGTCACCAGAGCTCTTTGTGTTGCTCGTGCACGAGGGAGACAACTGTGACGAACGCCGTTGCCTGCTGCTCGACCTCAGTCACACTCAGTTAGCTCCCCTGTAGCACTGCTCTTTATTGTGGTGACATGAATATGCATAGGTTCATTAACATATGACATTGTACTCAGACATACATGTGAACAAAGAGTACCGTCTGTGTGTATGTGTAGGTATGTGTGGATCCAAATATGGCCCTGTGAATGCCTCCTTAAAAAGCCAGTGCCAGGGGTCCAGCGGTTCACCTAAACAAAGGGCTCTTATACTTAAACAGATACAGAGTAGGTGTCCTCCTAAGGTACGACCTCTCTCATGACCTTAGGGTGTGTGTGCATGCCAGAACACTCTGGAAGGCACACAGAGTCTTTGCAGACTGCTAAGGATCAGACTTCTATTGTTAGGTCTATTGTGCTTAGAGGTATACAATTGATTATATACCTCTGAGCATTTATGAGTATATACAAGTCCTTCTCAAAAAATTTGCATATAGTGATAAAGTTTATTATTTCCTGTAATGTACTGATAAACATTAGACTTTCATTTATTTTAGATTCATTACACACAACTGAAGTAGTTCAAGCCTTTCATTGTTTTAATATTGATGATTTTGGCATACATAACTCATGAAAACCCAAAATTCCTGTCTCAAAAAATTAGCATATTTCATCCGACTAATAAAAGAAAAGTGTTTTTAATACAAAAAAGTCAACCTTCAAATAATTATGTTCAGTTATGCACTCAATACTTGGTCGGGAATCCTTTTGCAGAAATGACTGCTTCAATGCGGCGTGGCATGGAGGCAATCAGCCTGTGGCACTGCTGAGGTGTTACGGAGGCCCAGGATGCTTCGATAGCGGCCTTAAGCTCATCCAGAGTGTTGGGTCTTGCGTCTCTCAACTTCTCTTCACAATATCCCACAGATTCTCTGTGGGGTTCAGGTCAGGAGAGTTGGCAGGCCAGTTGAGCACAGTAATACCATGGTCAGTAAACCATTTACCAGTGGTTTTGGCACTGAGCAGGTGCCAGGTCGTGCTGAAAAATGAAATCTTCATCTCCATAAAGCCTTTCAGCAGATGGAAGCATGAAGTGCTCCAAAATCTCCTGATAGCTAGCTGCATTGACCCTGACCTTGATAAAACACAGTGGATCAACACCAGCAGCTGACATGGCACCCCAGACCATCACTGACTGTGGGTACTTGACACTGGAGTCCAGGCATTTTGGCATTTCCCTCTCCCCAGTCTTCCTCCAGACTCTGGCACCTTGATTTCCGAATGACATGCAAAAGTTGCTTTCATCCAAAAAAAATACTTTGGACCACTGAGCAACAGTCCAGTGCTGCTTCTCTGTAGCCCAGGTCAGGCGCTTCTGCTGCTGTTTCTGGTTCAAAAGTGGCTTGACCTGGGGAATGCGGCACCTGTAGCCCGTTTCCTGCACACGCCTGTACACGGTGGCTCTGGATGTTTCTACTCCAGACTCAGTCCACTTCTTCCGCAGGTCCCCCAAGGTCTGGAATCGGTTCTTCTCCACAATCTTCCTCAGGGTCCAGTCACCTCTTCTCATTGTGCAGCGTTTTCTGCCACACTTTTTCCTTCCCACAGACTTCCCACTGAGGTGCCTTGATACAGCACTCTGGGAACAGCCTATCCGTTCAGAAATTTCTTTCTCTGTCTTACCCTCTTGTTTGAGGGTGTCAGTGATGGCCTTCTGGACAGCAGTCAGGTCGGCAGTCTTACCCATGATTGCAGTTTTGAGTAATGAACCAGGCTTTTGCCAGGAATCTTTTGCAGGTGTTTAGAGTTAATTCGTTGATTCAGATGGTTAGGTTAATAGCTCGTTTAGAGAATCTTTTCATGATATGCTAATTTTTTGAGATAGGAATTTTGGGTTTTCATCAATATTAAAACAATGAAAGGCTTGAACTACTTCAGTTGTTGCCACTTCCGGTTCAGAGCGCAATGGACGCATAGTCTCCGAGATCTGTTCTAACTGAACTAAATGAAGGCCTCCAGACTTTGAAAAATTAAGGTCAGCCCTGTTAAAAAGGGATGAAAAGGGGAAAATCTAAAAGAGGACAGAAAACTACGCATCAGTCGAAGATTGAGGAGGCAAAGATCCAAGAAAGAATGGAACCACACGACAAGGAAGATGGCAGCTGCTTGCTATCTAGCCACCAGTCAGGGCCGCCGGAGTCTGGAGGAGATAGCGTTATCCTCCGGGAGATCGCCAAAGTGGCCAAGGAACTTGGCAGCTTTAAAGAGAAAGTCCAAGAATCATTGTTGGGACTCACCGAGGACATCGGCAAAAAACTGGCAGACGAGTTGGCAGCTTTTAAGCAGGAACTAAATCAAAAGCTACTCGAATGTGCGGCTACACAGCAGTCACAGGGCAAGGCTATTGCGGAGGCAGAGGGACGTATAGCCGAGATAGAGGAGAGTGGAATGGTGACGAAAGAGGCCCTACTCGGTCTATTGAAAGGACAACGCGAGCTTCGAGAAAAGGTTATTGACCTGGACAGCAGATCCAGGAGGAAAAATATTAGAATTTACGGGGTACCCGAGGACGCAGAGGGCAAGTCGTTATTTGCCTTCGTACAAGATCTGCTTCAGAAAGAATTGTCCCTACCCGAAGGTATGTCCCTCCAGATCCAGCGAGCGCATAGAGCCCTGTCATGTAAACCCGGGCCAGACGCGACACCGCGATCCATAATCATCAACTTCCTTCAGTTTGATGTAAAAGAGACGGTCCTTAGGCTCGCCTGGAAGAAAAAAGTGCTGTTTGGAAATAAGCAGATTTTTTTCGACCACGACTACGCCTATGAAGTCATGGAGAAACGCAAATCTTATACGGGAATAAAAAAGGCACTAAAAGAGAGGAACATTCGGTTCCAAACGCCCTTCACGCGGATTCGCATCCACTGGAGCACCGGTCCACGGACTTACGAGGACGCAGAGGACGCAGCGAAGGAACTGAGAGCAAGGGGCATTGAGGTGGCCCCCACACGTGCAAATCCGGGACCCAGCATTGAAGAGAGAGTACTTAATGCATTTTCATGGCATGGACTGGATACGGAGAGGGACAGAGGGCCACGAATGGAAACTCGAATTCGACGCAAACTGCGGGAATTTAGAAGAGACTATTAAATATGAACAACAAAGAGGATAAGCGCTATATTCACAAGTAAGCAGACTATATAAGAAGGAAATATGTACTATTTGGTTTCATTGTTGCTCAAGTCGGTGTGATGACAGTTCAGTTGAACAGATTTATAAGTTGTTATATATGTTGGACTCATCTAGTGTAAGTGGGATGAACCTGCTGAATAGTCGCCACAGCACTAGGGAGAGCCCTCACCTTAGGGTGGGTCTTTTCTCTCCTCCCTCCAACAGGGACCTAAAGGGGTCGAATGACCCTGAGTATGTGGAGGCTCTATTGTTTTTGTGTATTTATTTTAGTTTTGTGTTAATAATGGGGGCACAATGTCTTACCTCAGTGACATTTGGAACACACACTCAAAGCTCTACCTGGTGTTATAATAAAGCCCAATGCTAAAGGTACTCTCACTTAATGTAAATGGGCTCCAAAGCCCAGCAAAGCAGGGAAAAATTCTTAGTAAACTTAAAAGAGAGGATATTGATGTGGCATTTCTACAAGAGACTCACTTGGTGGGCCTTGAGCACGAGAAACTTAAGAGACAAGGTTTCAAGTATGCTTATTATTCTTCAAATGGTTTACGACATACGAGAGGTGTGGTCATTTTAATATCAGGGAGGGTTATTTTTGAACATTTTGCTACAATTAGGGATAGAGAAGGCAGATTTATCATGGTACAGGGCAAATTGGACGGGGAATTGACTACGTTGTATAATGTTTATATTCCCCCTGGTTCTACATTTGATTTTTATAAGCAAGTACTAGAGAAAGTAGTGACAGAGGCACAGGGTCTACTTGTCTGTGGAGGAGACCTTAATATTACTCTAAAACCACATCTGGACCCATCGGGGACGAGAATATCTTAACCACAAAAATTAACTAGAAAACTGAATCTTCTGATAGAGGAGATGGGATTGGTGGATATTTGGAGGTATTTTAACTCAACAGTAAGGAATTATACTTACTACTCATCTCCACATGAAACCTATTCGAGAATCGATTACTTCCTCAGTTTTGGTACAGATATGAATAGAATACAGGAGTGTCACATTGGTTCAATGGACGTTTCTGACCACTGCCCTCTATATTTATCCTTAAATCTTACTCAAAGGAGAAAAATAATCAACTGGAAATTAAACTCTAGTATACTGAATGAATCGACATGTGAACAGTTGACAAAAGACATTGCTGAATACCTGGAATTCAATGATAAAGATGAGTTACCCCCACCGATTTTGTGGGATGCGTGTAAAGCAGTGATGAGAGGAAAAGTTATTGCTATAACCTCTAGTATTAAAAAATTCAAAGTTGCAAGACTCCAGAAGCTGCAGTCGGAACTATTACAATTAGAGGCCACACATAAAAACACTATTGATACTAAGATAAAATCAGAAATGGCAAAGAAGAGAAATCTAATTGATGAGATATATACTCAAGATGTACAAACGAAAATAATGCTGACCAAACAAAGATATTATGAGGGGGGAGCTAAATATATGAAGCAATTGGCATATAGATTAAGGAAGCAACAAACAGACAGAACAATATATAGGATAAGGGATCCGGAAACCAAAATGGAAATGCAGGGTACAGAGGAAATTAAGTACTGCTTTAAGAGATATTACGAAAAATTATATTTACAACCACCCACAAACAATGACGAACAAATGGAGAGTATGTTAGACAGGTTACATCTCCCTAAACTTACAGTAGAAGATAACAAATCGTTAGTGAAGCAAATTACAAGGGAAGAACTTCACTTGGCAATTGCTAAACTCAAGGCAAACAAATCCCCAGGTACAGATGGTTTTACTGCGGAGTGGTACACGAAATTAAGGGATCCTTTGACACCGGTCTTACTTAAAACATTTAATTGGGTCTTAATAAAGGGAGAAGCACCCCCGTCATGGAAACAAGCCATAATTTCTATTATACCTAAAGATGGTAAAGATAAATTAGAATGCTCCAATTATAGGCCAATAAGTGTATTAAATGTAGATTACAAACTGTTTACGTCAATCATAGCACGGAGACTTGAAGGGATCATCCCAAGGATAATAAATCTAGATCAAACTGGATTTGTTAGGTCGCGTCAAACCCATGACAGTGTTAAGAGAACTCTGCAAATTATTAGACACATCAATTTAAATAAAATATCAGCTATATTACTGAGTCTAGATGCTGAAAAAGCTTTTGACTCTGTGAGATGGGAATTTTTATTCCAAGTAATGCATAGATTTGGGTTTGATGGGTCAGTCATTACAATATTGAGGGCTTTGTATAATAGTCCAACTGCAAAAATAAAGATTAATGGGGAACTTTCAGACGCTTTTATGCTCGAAAGGTCCACAAGACAGGGATGCCCACTGAGTCCAATCTTATTTGCCATTTTTATAGAGCCATTGGCTCAAGGGATTAGGCAGAATGATAAAATAAAAGGGATTAATATTGCTGGAAGTGAGCACAAATTGGCCCTGTTCGCAGATGATGTTTTGGTTTACTTATCACAACCTACTGAATCTTTTATGGAACTTATGTCAGTGCTAAAGGAGTATGGGTCCTACTCGGGATATAAATTGAATATACAAAAAACACAAGTCCTTAATAGCTTTTATAGCCCCCCTCAAAATTTACTCAGCAAATACAAACTAGACTGGGATAAAAAAATAATCAAATATTTGGGCATCAACTTATCAATGGATATAAACAGTTTGGAAGAAATCAACTATTTCCCATTTAAAAAAGATATCATGATTGATATTAGCAGATGGTCATTAACCCCCTACTTAACCATCTCTTCTAGAGTAGATATCATAAAAATGAATATGCTCCCAAAGATATTGTATTTATTCCAGTCGATTACTATAGAAAACCCTGAGAGATATTTCGTAGAATGGGATAGGATCCTCTCTAGATTTATATGGGCGGGTAAAAAGCCAAGAGTTAAGTTTAAATCACTTCAGCTTCCCAAGGATAAAGGAGGACTAGGCCTCCCTTGCCTCTATGACTATTATAGGGCAACTCAAATAAGAAATCTGGTGGGCTGGTGTAAACCTGGTTACAGTTCAAGATGGAAGGAAGTGGAATTCTCCTTGGGAGGTAATTTCCCTGTCAGGGCACTGATAGGTGACCCTTCAGAGTTAAGACTCCTGGGAGACCCGGGTAACCCTTGGATAGTAAGCTCAATAAAAATATGGAAAAGAGTACTTAAAAAGAATCAATTAATACAGAGGGCCGGAGTGCTTAGATGGTTTGCATATGACTCAGAATTTCTGCCGAATAAGACCGACTCGACATTCAAAACATGGACTAATAAAGGCCTTACCACATACAGTACATTGTTGAAAGATGGAAAAGTGATGAGTTTCCAGGATCTTAAGAATAAGTTTGGGTTGCAAAATCAAGATTTTTTTAGGTATTTGCAACTAAGGGACTTTTTGAATAAAAAGTTAAAACATCCCCAGTTATCGACTGAGAATGAAGAAATTATTTATATATTCGAGAATGCATATAGAGATGCACCCTATCAAAAAATTATTTCCAAAGTATATCGTTCACTGACCAATTTAAGGGGTCATGATACAAGATATGTTAAAGCTAGATGGGAAACAGAGGGCAATCTATCCTTAACAAGGGAGGAATGGGAGGGGATCTGTAGACAGCAGTGGTCGGTAACAAGCTCACCTTTGTGGAGGGAATTCAGTTGGAAGAATGTAATTCGTTATTTTATTACTCCGGCGCACAAATCCAACTACTCTCACAAAACAACATGCTGGAGGCAATGTGGACATGTAGCAGCAAATCATTTCCACATTTTTTGGGAATGCCCTCGAGTGGTTCCATTTTTGAAGGAAATACATAAGGTCCTGGAAACAATCTTCCAAAAGGAAATACAATTCTATTTTGCAGTATTGTACCTAGGTAACTTAGAGAGTCTTAATCTATGCATATCGGATAAATACTTGTGTAGTGTGCTGTTGGTAGCTGCCAAAAAGGCCATAACCCGCCATTGGTTAAAAGAAGAAACTCCTACTATAAATGAGTGGATTGATGTGATACATACAATTTTTGTTATGGAAAGAACAATTTTTAGGCTAAAGTTGCAGGCGGACACATTTGAGGAATACTGGTTCAAATGGATGAAATATATTCAAAATGTGAGGTCTGATTTTGTATAACCCCATTACATTTTCTGGATGTTGGTAGGTGTTTTCTTTCCCCCTGTTTTTTTTGTTGTTGTTGTTGTTTTCCTTTGGTTGTTGTTGTGTCTGTTTGTTGGTTTTTTTTGTTGTGGTTTTGTTTTGCTTCTGTTTGTTGTTTTTCTTCCCCTCCCCTCACGGTGATTAAGTTGCAATGTTGTTCATGTTGTGTAAATAAGAAAAACCAATAAAACATAAATAAAAAAAAAAAAAAAAAAAAAGAACTACTTCAGTTGTGTGTAATGAATCTAAAATATATGAAAGTCTAATGTTTATCAGTACATTACAGCAAATAATGAACTTTATTACAATATGCTAATTTTTTGAGAAGGACCTGTATTTCTAAGCATAAATGACAATCCAACAATATAAACCTTGACACTATTTATAAAAAAAAGATTTGAAAGCTTTGTGGATAAACATGAATTGTTGACAAGTAGCCAGTAAGGGTTTAGAAATAATAGATCAACAGTTTTGGCATTGATGGATTTAATGGGAGAAATAACAGATTGTATGGATAACAAGAAGTATGCACTGGGAGTCTTTCTAGATCTAAAAAAAGCATTTGATTCTGTTGACCACGAAATTCAAATATTCAAACTAGACAAAGGGGTGTGGTATTGCAGTAGGTAAAAAGCTATGTGATGAATTAACAGCAGTATGTACAAAAAAATGAGCTTAAATCTAAATTGATGGATACTGAATGTGGAGTACCTCAAGGATCAGTATTGGGTCCAAAAATGTTTATTATGTATATAAATTATGTTTGTAAAGTATCAAAGATACTAAAGTTTGTCATTTTTGCAGATAATACCAATATACTTTGTTCAGGTGTGAAATTGCAACAGGTTTTGGAGGTGATTGCACAGGAGTTAAAGATATTAAAGTGGTTTGATAGAAACAAATTGCCATTAAACTTAAATAAAATGAAGTTTATGTTATTTGGAAATTATAAGAAAAATATTAACATTGAAATTTGTGTTGATAATGTATAGTCTAGAAAGGGTTAATACCATAAGATTTCTTGGTGTGATCATTGATCATAAGGCCTGTAGGAAATGACACATCACTTATGTGAGGGGAAAGTTAGCTCGGGGCATTGCTGTCTTGGGGAAAGCAAAACAATTTCTGGATAGGAAAACATTGTATATGTTATATTGTGCTTTATTATTACCATACATGAGTTATTGTGTAGAGACTATAATCATAATGTAGAAAAGGGCTATTAGATTAATAAATCAGGCGGGGTATAGGGCTAACACAAACACACTCTTTATTAAGACACAAGCTATAAAATTCCAGGATGTGGTGAATTTTTAAACAGTCCAAATAATATATAAGGTAAGGACAGGGATGCTCCCAATCAAAATACATAAATGGTTCTTAGAGAGATAAGGGAGGTATAATTTTAGAGGGAAGTGGAATTTAAAAATACAAAGAGTAAACACAACTTTGAAAAGGATGTCTATTTCAGCAGTGGGCGTTAAATTCTGGAATAAGTCAAAAGAAGAATTAAAGGTCAGTAGTGATACAAACCAGTTTAAAATAACTGACATTTCCTGGCTTACAGAGGACACTATAAACTGCTAGCAAGATGGACTTTTGGCCATTTACAACAAAAATGTGCTTAGGAAGGATCATTCTATTGCTAATTGTATGAACCATCCACTTCATAGTGAGTTTGAGTTGTTGCCTTCCGGCCACCGTTTTATTGTACCTGTGAAGAAGACCAAAGACTCCAGGTTTCTTTTATCCCTACTGCATCCCGTCTCCTTAATGGCAAATAACCATCCTGTGACTTTCTATTACTATTATTGTCATTATTATTTTATATTATTGTTTTGTCAAGTTTTACCATCATCAGACCTTCACTGGCTGCTTCTTTGCACCGCATTCTGCTCAGAGTTAGCAGCGCACTAGAAATGGCTTCTGTTCAACCTTTCCAGTTTGGACCAGAGCAAACCAAGAGAGACAATAAAAATAGTCCACCATGACTTAGTTTAGATGAAGAGGAAAACAATTGGTCACACGTGGCCAAGAGAATGAGGGAAACTACTGCTGTCTATGTGGCTACTGCTTGTCAATGGCAACGGTGACTGAGAAGGTTTGTTGTAAAGTACCAAAACTTTTTGAAGCTGTATGTCTTAATCCAGATGTTCTTTGGGCAGCGTTTGTTATTCTGCATGACCGGTATCTGTTCTTTAAGCAATAACGCGATGAATCGTGCTTCTGGGCCCAAAGTATTCTGCATTTAATAAGACTGTTGTGTTTTTAGCATGCTTTGTATCTTGTTCGATTTAATCTCAACAAGCCCCTAAAAACAGTCAGTGATCACTGTCGGATTCTCATGGTTTTTATTACCGCTAATCATTTTAAGCTCTGTTTTTAAACCCTTACGATGTAACTACAGCCCAGCCCATGCAGCAGTATATTAATGACTAACCTCGTACTGTGGACGGATTATCTCGGTGGTTCTCCTAATGTTTGGTCCGTTTACAGCATCCTGCCGTGAGATTGCATTAGCTCCTAACCACTGGGAACCCTCAAATTAACATTTATTGAGTGGAAAAATGTCATCCGTTCGTTGGTGTTCATCCTCCAGCTTTACTGTTTATGTTATGCCAATATAGGGTTGCCAACTCCCTGAAAAATAAATAAGGGACACCTCGTGGCCAGGGCCGGGTGACCCAGTTGTCTTCACCCTTTCCAGTGTGGTGAATTTTGTAGCAGTTTTTTTTTGTGTGTGAAATTTTTTTTTTTTAACCATTTGACTTGAATTTTATTTAGGTAGATGCATATTCTTTGTGATATGAACACATGGAAAACAAATGATCATTTAGCTACGGTGGCCCTGAAGTGCAAACCACAAAAACAAATCACAAAAAAAGCACAACAAATTGAAAAGCGCAAAAACAAATTGAAAAGCGCAATAACAAACCACTTAACGCAAAAACAAATTGAAAAGCGCAACAACAAATCACTTAACGCAAAAACAAATTGAAAAGCGCAAAAACAAATTCACTTAATGCAAAAACAAATTGAAAAGCGCAACAACAAATCTCTTAACGCAAAAACAAATTGAAAAGCGCAAAAACAAATTCACTAAACGCAAAAACAAATCACAAAACACACAACAAATTGAAAAGCGCAAAAACAAATTGAAAAGCGCAACAACAAATCACTTAACGCAAAAACAAATTGAAAAGCGCAAAAACAAATTAACTTAACGCAAAAACAAATTGAAAAGCGCAAAAACAAATTCACTAAACGCAACAACAAATCACAAAACACACAACAAATTGAAAAGCGCAAAAACAAATCACAAAATGCACAACAAATTGAAAAGCGCAAAAACAAATTGAAAAGCGCAAAAACAAATTCACTTAACGCAAAAACAAATTGAAAAGCGCAACAACAAATCTCTTAACGCAAAAACAAATTGAAAAGCGCAAAAACAAATTCACTTAACGCAATAACAAATTGAAAAGCGCAAAAACAAATTCACTAAACGCAAAAACAAATCACAAAACACACAACAAATTGAAAAGCGCAAAAACAAATTGAAAAGCGCAATAACAAACCACTTAACGCAAAAACAAATTGAAAAGCGCAACAACAAATCACTTAACGCAAAACAAATTGAAAAGCGCAAAAACAAATTCACTAAACGCAAAAACAAATCACAAAACACACAACAAATTGAAAAGCGCAAAAACAAATCACAAAATGCACAACAAATTGAAAAGCGCAAAAACAAATTGAAAAGCACAAAAACAAATTGAAAAGCGCAATAACAAACCACTTAACGCAAAAACAAATTGAAAAGCGCAACAACAAATCACTTAACGCAAAAACAAATTGAAAAGCGCAAAAACAAATTCACTTAACGCAAAAACAAATTGAAAAGCGCAACAACAAATCTCTTAACGCAAAAACAAATTGAAAAGCGCAAAAACAAATTCACTTAACGCAAAAACAAATTGAAAAGCGCAAAAACAAATTCACTAAACGCAAAAACAAATCACAAAACACACAACAAATTGAAAAGCGCAAAAACAAATTGAAAAGCGCAAAAACAAATTGAAAAGCGCAATAACAAACCACTTAACGCAAAAACAAATTGAAAAGCGCAACAACAAATCACTTAACTCAAAAACAAATTGAAAAGCGCAAAAACAAATTAACTTAACGCAAAAACAAATTGAAAAGCGCAAAAACAAATTCACTAAACGCAAAAACAAATCACAAAATGCACAACAAATTGAAAAGCGCAAAAACAAATCACAAAATGCACAACAAATTGAAAAGCGCAAAAACAAATTGAAAAGCGCAAAAACAAATTGAAAAGCGCAACAACAAATCACTTAACGCAAAAACAAATTGAAAAGCGCAAAAACAAATTAACTTAACGCAAAAACAAATTGAAAAGCGCAAAAACAAATTCACTAAACGCAAAAACAAATCACAAAACACACAACAAATTGAAAAGCGCAAAACAAATCACAAAATGCACAACAAATTGAAAAGCACAAAAACAAATCACAAACGCACAACAAATTGAAAAGCGCAAAAACAAATCACAAAATGCACAACAAATTGAAAAGCGCAAAAACAAATTGAAAAGCGCAACAACAAATCACTTAACGCAAAAACAAAATGAAAAGCGCAAAAACAAATTCACTAAACGCAAAAACAAATTGAAAAGCGCAAAAACAAATTCACTAAACGCAAAAACAAATCACAAAACACACAACAAATTGAAAAGCGCAAAAACAAATTGAAAAGCGCAAAAACAAATTGAAAAGCGCAATAACAAACCACTTAACGCAAAAACAAATTGAAAAGCGCAACAACAAATCACTTAACACAAAAACAAATTGAAAAGCGCAAAAACAAATTAACTTAACGCAAAAACAAATTGAAAAGCGCAAAAACAGATTCACTAAACGCAAAAACAAATCACAAAACACACAACAAATTGAAAAGCGCAAAAACAAATCACAAAATGCACAACAAATTGAAAAGCGCAAAAACAAATTGAAAAGCGCAAAAACAAATTCACTTAACGCAAAAACAAATTGAAAAGCGCAAAAACAAATTCACTAAACGCAAAAACAAATCACAAAACACACAACAAATTGAAAAGCGCAAAAACAAATTGAAAAGCGCAAAAACAAATTGAAAAGCGCAAAAACAAATTGAAAAGCGCAATAACAAACCACTTAACGCAAAAACAAATTGAAAAGCGCAACAACAAATCACTTAACGCAAAAACAAATTGAAAAGCGCAAAAACAAATTAACTTAACGCAAAAACAAATTGAAAAGCGCAAAAACAAATTCACTAAACGCAAAAACAAATCACAAAACACACAACAAATTGAAAAGCGCAAAAACAAATCACAAAATGCACAACAAATTGAAAAGCACAAAAACAAATCACAAAACGCACAACAAATTGAAAAGCGCAAAAACAAATCACAAAATGCACAACAAATTGAAAAGCGCAAAAACAAATTCACTAAACGCAACAACAAATCACAAAACACACAACAAATTGAAAAGCGCAAAAACAAATCACAAAATGCACAACAAATTGAAAAGCGCAAAAACAAATTGAAAAGCGCAAAAACAAATTCACTAAACGCAAAAACAAATCACAAAACAC
Organism: Pelmatolapia mariae; assembly: GCF_036321145.2. Classification (NCBI taxonomy): domain Eukaryota; kingdom Metazoa; phylum Chordata; class Actinopteri; order Cichliformes; family Cichlidae; genus Pelmatolapia; species Pelmatolapia mariae. The sequence continues at coordinate 17,132,000 of NC_086229.1, read as the reverse complement.
ACAACAAATTGAAAAGCGCAAAAACAAATTGAAAAGCGCAATAACAAACCACTTAACGCAAAAACAAATTGAAAAGCGCAACAACAAATCACTTAACGCAAAACAAATTGAAAAGCGCAAAAACAAATTCACTAAACGCAAAAACAAATCACAAAACACACAACAGATTGAAAAGCGCAAAAACAAATCACAAAATGCACAACAAATTGAAAAGCGCAAAAACAAATTGAAAAGCACAAAAACAAATTGAAAAGCGCAATAACAAACCACTTAACGCAAAAACAAATTGAAAAGCGCAACAACAAATCACTTAACGCAAAAACAAATTGAAAAGCGCAAAAACAAATTCACTTAACGCAAAAACAAATTGAAAAGCGCAACAACAAATCTCTTAACGCAAAAACAAATTGAAAAGCGCAAAAACAAATTCACTTAACGCAAAAACAAATTGAAAAGCGCAAAAACAAATTCACTAAACGCAAAAACAAATCACAAAACACACAACAAATTGAAAAGCGCAAAAACAAATTGAAAAGCGCAAAAACAAATTGAAAAGCGCAATAACAAACCACTTAACGCAAAAACAAATTGAAAAGCGCAACAACAAATCACTTAACGCAAAAACAAATTGAAAAGCGCAAAAACAAATTAACTTAACGCAAAAACAAATTGAAAAGCGCAAAAACAAATTCACTAAACGCAAAAACAAATCACAAAACACACAACAAATTGAAAAGCGCAAAAACAAATCACAAAATGCACAACAAATTGAAAAGCACAAAAACAAATCACAAAACGCACAACAAATTGAAAAGCGCAAAAACAAATCACAAAATGCACAACAAATTGAAAAGCGCAAAAACAAATTGAAAAGCGCAACAACAAATCACTTAACGCAAAAACAAAATGAAAAGCGCAAAAACAAATTCACTAAACGCAAAAACAAATTGAAAAGCGCAAAAACAAATTCACTAAACGCAAAAACAAATCACAAAACACACAACAAATTGAAAAGTGCAAAAACAAATTGAAAAGTGCAACAACAAAAACCAAACCGGAAGAGGTAGGTACCAATGCTGCAACAACAGGCAGCATCGGTAGCCTTTTGAACCGGAAGTTCTTCTGCCGAACGTGGTTATGAGAAAGAGCAGTCAACGGCTGTATCCCAATTCAGGGTCTGCAGCCTTAAAGTACGCAGCCTCAACGATCCTCAAGGGCCACGTACTCAAAGACCGCTAAGGCCAGAAGTGCGAGGCTTGTGAAATGGGACAGTCTAGCCTCCGTCGCGCTGCCCAGGTTGCCTAGCAACCGTAACACCAACCGCTGAAAACGTTTCATACAGCTTTGACGGAAATGAAGGAGAACATATTTTGTTCGTGTGTTTGTTTCTACACGAGCTTTGTGTGATTTAATAAGTATCTGAGCCTGAGACCACAGGACTGTAAAATATGATTGCTGGCCTTCATATCTGTACTGAACAGTCATTTAAGATTAGCTAGTAAATAACAATTAGCTAATGTTGTTCATGAGACTAAAGTCAGTGTAAATATGATATGGCCAATATTATAGTTATTATATTAATCATAAGTTATTACAGCAGTGAGTTTGATCTCTCAAATCAAATCACTTCTATTGTCACATCACATGTGCAGGTACACTGGTACAGCACATGTGAGTGAAATTCATGTGAGTGAACTCTGTGTCTAACACTGAGCTTCAGTAAAGATTCAAGTTGCAGTTATTTATGTCCTATCACCTTAAATCTTCACTCAAAGACAAGTATCTTTGACAGTGTATATGTAGATGTATTATATATAAGAGACAAATATTGTCCGTGTAATATGTTGGCATTACTAAATTTGTCTCAATGCTTACATATATGTGTAAAAAGAAAATGTACAAGCTGTGAAAACTGTTTCTGATAGAATGAAGAGTAGACTGATATATTAAATATTCCTTTATTGGGTGAAAATCAGACCATGTCATAACTGCTTTAAGTCATACAGAATAGATATCAGAGCCTTAAACAGGCTGACTTCTGCTAAATGGGTCAAACTGGGCAGAAAGTATACAAACACATAACATCCTTATTGAATATGATGTAACACTATAAATCAACTTACCTCAGACTATATCTTAACAATATGATGCAACAAACACAGCGGTGCTACTAATCCAAAATACTCAAAGCTTCATAGAACTGAAACAAACATTTATGTTTAGCTCCATTTTGCTGATACACACTTTAGGTTTCTGAATATTAAACTTGTTGCTGCCTTTTATAGTGTGTAACTTGAAGGCCCTGAGTACTTTCTCCCACACTGAAAACACTGGAATGATCAAATTATCTGAACATTACCTAATAATGATGCAGGACAGACAATTAGTTATGTTAAACTTTCCTTGCAGTCCTTCACAAACAGGGAACAGTCTGTCTATTCTCTCCATCTGTCAGCTGCTGCTGGCTCTTCCTCCTCCTCTTCCTCACACACTGCTGAGTTTGTCCTGGTGGATCATCAGGGGTGCAAAGCCTCACAGATGATGTGCAGCAGTGGGTCCCTCAGTCTGTCCTCACTCTGGACACTTGCAGTCGTCACACATGGAAATCAAATGTGTGATAAGCTGCAGGATTCAAACACAAGTGTAACTTATAAATACATGTTCATACTTTTATTCCACAATCAGAGAGAAAGACACAGAGAGAGAGTGCAGGACAGACAGACAGGTGACAGTCTCAGGTGTATACACTGCTACAAAACAGCACAAGAGAAGGAGGATTTAGTGTTTGTGTTATTACGAGTGTTAAACAAGAAGAGTTCCAGATGGTCCAGTGGACACATGTGTGACTCCTGTGATTAAAGCATCTTTCTTTCAGCTCAACGAGTGAACCGTCAGCTCGTTCAAACACACGTTAAAGCCGACCAGAGGCAGCAATATAACATACAGTGGAGCAAAAAAGTATTTAGTCAGCCACCGATTGTGCAAGTGCCCCCACCTAAAATGATGACAGAGGCCAGTAATTTGCACCAGAGGTACACGTCAACTGTGAGAGACAGAATGTGAAAAAAAAAAATCCATGAATACACATGGTAGGATTTGTAAAGAATTTATTCGTAAATCAGGGTGGCAAATAAGTATTGGGTCACCTCAAACATGGAAAATCTCTGGCTCCCACAGACCTGTAACGTCTTCTGTAAGACGCTTTTCTGTCCCCCACTCGTTACCTGTATGAATGGCACCTGTTCGAACTCATCATCTGTATAAAAGACACCTGTCCACAGCCTCAAACAGTCAGACTCCAAACTCCGCCATGGCCAAGACCAAAGAGCTCTCGAAGGACACCAGGAAAAGTATTGTAGACCTGCACCAGGCTGGGAAGAGTGAATCTACAATAGGCAAGCAGCTTGGTGTGAAAAAATCAACTGTGGGAGCAATCATCAGAAAATGGAAGACATACAAGACCACTGATAATCTCCCACGATCTGGGGCTCCACGCAAGATCTCATCCCGTGGGGTCAAAATGATCATGATAACGGTGAGCAAAGATCCCAGAACCACACGGGGGGACCTGGTGAATGACCTGCAGAGAGCTGGGACCAAAGTAACAAAGGTCACGGCAGGGAATCAGATCCCGCAGTGCCAGACGTGTTCCGCTGCTGAAGCCAGTGCATGTCCAGGCCCGTCTGAAGTTTGCCAGAGAGCACATGGATGATACAGCAGAGGATTGGGAGAATGCCATGTGGTCAGATGAAACCAAAGTAGAACTTTTTGGTATAAACTCAACTCGTCGTGTTTGGAGGACGAAGAATACTGAGTTGCATCCCAAGAACACTATACCTACTGTGAAGCATGGGGGTGGAAACATCATGCTATGGGGCTGTTTTTCTGCCAAGGGGACAGGACGACTGATCCGTGTTAAGGACAGAATGAATGGGGCCATGTATCGTGAGATTTTGAGCCAAAACCTCCTTCCATCAGTGAGAACTTTGAAGATGAAACACGGCTGGGTCTTCCAACATGACAATGATCCAAAACACACCGCCCGGGCAACAAAGGAGTGGCTCCGTAAGAAGCATTTGAAAGTCCTGGAGTGGCCTAGTCAGTCTCCAGACCTCAACCCCATAGAAAATCTGTGGCGGGAGTTGAAAGTCCGTGTTGCTCGGTGACAGCCCCAAAACATCACTGCTCTGGAGAAGATCTGCATGGAGGAATGGGCCAAAATACCAGCTACTGTGTGTGCAAACCTGGTAAAGACCTATAGTAAACGTTTGGCCTCTGTTATTGCCAACAAAGGTTATGTTACAAAGTATTGAGTTGTATTTTTGTTATTGACCAAATACTTATTTGCCACCCTGATTCACGAATAAATTCTTCACAAATCCTACCATGTGTATTCATGGGGTTTTTTTTCACATTCTGTCTCTCACAGTTGACGTGTACCTCTGGTGCAAATTACTGGCTTCTGTCATCATTTTAGGTGGGGGCACTTGCACAGTCGGTGGCTGACTAAATACTTTTTTGCCCCACTGTAGCTAACATTAACAGTGCAGTGAATCCTGCTTGTGCCGTGATATTCAGGACTGCAAACCGAGCAGCATCCCTGACTTTCAGCTTGTTGTGTTTGTGGATATATGACTGACTTTAACCCTTGTGCGCCCGGCTGTTCTCGGGGCGTGGGTCGTGGCGACCCCGAGGTGCCTGTGTGTTATTATGATGATGATGATGATGATGATGATGATGATGATGATGTTTAGGGTGGGGGGTCGCTAGGACCCCCGAGGGGCATATGTGTTACGATGATGATTGGGGGTGGGGGTGGGGGGTCGCTAGGACCCCCTCGGGCATATGTGTTACGATGATGATTGGGGGGGTCGCTAGGACCCCCTCGGGCATATGTGTTACGATGATGTTTAGGGTGGGGGGTCACTAGGACCCCCGAGGGGCATATGTGTTATGATGATGATGATTGGGGGGGGGGGGGTCGCTAGGACCCCCTCGGGCATATGTGTTATGATGTTTACGGTGGGGGTCGTGTGTGTTATGATGATGATGATGATGATGATGATGATGATGATGAGGGTGGGGGTCCTAGCGACCCCCGAGGGGCACGTGTGTTATGATGATGATGATGATGATGATGATGATGATGATGATGATGATGATTAGGGTGGGAGCGGGGGTCCTAGCGACCCCCGAGGGGCGCTTGTGTTACTACGGCGGCGGCGGCGGCGTCTGGGAAGCGGCGGTGCGTGAAGCGGCGCAGTTGGGACAGTACGTGACGGCGCAGTTGATGCACACGTGCGCTCGGCACTCGCGGCACAGGATCTTGGTCTTGACGTCTTTGCTCCTGGGACACACGCGGCACCTTCGCCTCTTGACCGGAGAGGACTGGCGCGGCGTGGCGTCGGCATCGTCGGCCTCGGTAGCAGTAGTACTAGTAGCAGCAGCAGTGGTACCTCGGGCCGCGACTCGGCCTCCTCCTCCTCCTCCTCCTCCTCCTCCTCCTCCTCCTCCTCGCGCTAACGCCCTGGCTTCGATCATGGGGCGCACGAGCGCTTTGCCCAGTCGCTCGAGGAAGAGCCGTCGTTTGTTGAGCTTGCCCGCCATCCAGTCGGGGTGAATTTCCCTCCAGAGCACGAACGCGTTGTAGGCCGCCACGTCCACCATGTTGTGGAAAAGGGCCACGGGCCACCTGCAGGTCTTTCTCCTGCAGCTGTACGTGCTCACGACCTTGTCCAGGTTGTCGACGCCTCCCTTGGTGCGGTTGTAATGCAGCACCAAGGGAGGTTTTCCGCCGATGCTGCTGCTGCTGCCACTGTCGTCGCTGTTGCTGTTGCTTTTGCCGTTGCCGTTGCTGATGCGGCGGCGGCGGCTAGGCCGGGGCTCGGGGCCGGAGCGTCGGTGGTGGTGGTGGTGGTGGTGGTGGTAGCGAGGAGCGGTGGTGAGGAGCAGCACGTTCTTGTTCTTCTTGGCCACGTAGGAGAGGATGATGGTGTCTGGCCCTCTTCCGCCACCACCTCCTCCTCCTCCTCCTCCTCCTCCTCTTCCTCCGCCACCGCCGCCGCCTGCTTCAGAGCCCGCGAGTACCACGGATTCCACGGAGCCCACGGCCCTGCCCTTGACGCAGCGCAGCTCTCTGGGGATCTCGGGTCTGTTCGCTCGCAGAGTGCCCAGCACGGTGTGGCCTCTTTCGCGAAAGAGCCTGTCGGCGAGCTCGCGCGAGGTGAAAAAGTTGTCGCACGTGACGTTGCGTCCCGGCGTCAATCCCTCGGTGAGGTCCACGACCACTCGAGCGGCCAGGTGCTTTTCGGGAGGTCCGCGCTTGTCGGGCTTGCCGGTGTACACTTGCATCTTCCACGCGTAGCTGGAGCGCGCGTCGCACGCCACCCATATCTTGATCCCGTACCTGGCCGGTTTGCTGGGCATGTACTGTCTGAACGGACACCTTCCTGATGATGGCGACAGAGAGAGAGAGAGAGAGAGAGAGAGAGAGAGAGAGAGAGAGAGAGAGAGAGACAGAGAGAGAGAGAGAGAGAGAGAGAGAGAGAGAGAGAGATGTGGGAAAGTGGGGAGAGATTGGGGCAGAAACGGAAGAAGAGACGTCAGTTTGACAGAGAACGCGCGTGCAAGCGTGGAAGATATACGGTCATGTAACAGCACAAACGCAGAACCCAACACGAATATACAACAAAGCGAGCCACCGTTGTCGCCGTTCCCCGCTGCCTTTTCCTCCTCTCATCCCCCAGTCACGCAAGCACACAACGCACACACACGCGCACACACACACACACACACACACACACACACACACACACACACACACACACACACACACACCACGCGCGCAAACAACAGTACGTACCTCTGAACGGCACCAGTCTCTCGTCGACGGTGACCTCCGGTCCCGGGCGGTACATGGCGGGCAGCCTCGCGCACCACTCGTCCCACACGGCTCTGATGGGGGCCAGTTTGTCGCCTCCCTCGCCTCGCCTGGCTGGTCTGGTCTCTCTGTCGTCGAAGCGCAGCGCGCTCGAGTAGGCTCGAAAGCTCTTGAGCGGCATGGCGGCTCTGAACACAGACCTGCCGCTCTCGGCGTCCCACAGGCTCTCGCAGGCCTCTCCCCGGGACCTGTACACGCCGGCGAGCACCAGCAGCCCCACGTAGGCCCGGAACTCGACGCGGCCCATGCGCTTCCACCCGTCGATGGCGGGCCTGCGCCTGTCCGCTTCCAGGTTGGTCATGGCGATCACCGAGTCCTCTATCTCCGGCGGGAAGTAGGCCATGAACGCGGAGGCCTCGTCTCGCGCCGCCGCGAGGGCCTCTTCGGTGGGGCCTCGTCCTCGCGGGTCGAGGTCGTCGTCGTCGTCGTCGTCTTTTTCTTCTTCTTCTTCTTCTTCATCATCATCATCATCGTCATCATCATCATCATAGTCTTTGTCTTCGTCTTCTTCGTCGTCGTCGTAATCATCGGCTACATCTGCGTCGCGAGTTTCACCGAGTTTCGCGCCGCGAACGCCACCTGCAGCGCGGCCGGCGTCGTCCTCGTCGTCCTCGTCATCCTCTTGCTCTTGCCAAAGCTCCCGAGTCCCCCGCCCTGGTTCGGCGTCTGCTTCTTCCCGTTCCTCTCCGTCGCGGCGGTTCGACTCGCCGTCCAGCGAGCCGCCTTCCCGGCAGAGTTGCAACGCCGTATCGTAATCGTGCTCCTCTTCCGCGAAATACCTATGGTCCGCCACCCCGTCGTTTTCGTCCTCCTGAGCCTCCGAGTAGAAGCGCTCCTCCTCTGAGAGCGGCGTTCGGGCTGTCGAGTCGTTATGCCCCTCGGTCTCTTGCTCTTTTTCCTCGGCCTCCTCGTCCTCCTCGTCCTCCTCGTTCTCCTCGGCCTCCTCTTCGTCCTCCTCCAACTCCGAGTTCTCCTCCTCCAACTCCGAGTTCTCCTCCTGCTGCTGCTGCTGCTGCTGCTGCTGCTGCTGCTCCTCGTCCTCCTCGTCCTCCTCGTCCTCCTCGTCCTCCTCCTCATCCAACTCCTCATCCAACTCCGAGTTCTCCTCCTCCTCCTCATCCTCCAACTCCGAGTTCTCCTGCTGCCGCTGCTGCTGCCGCTGCTGCTGCTGCTGCTGCTGCTTTTGGTCTTCCTCGACCCCTAGGCCTCGATAGCGGAACGTGGCCGGTCGCAACAACCCAGCCGCCGGAGCCGAGCCCGTGTAGGCCGAAACCGTAGGTGGCGATGGTGGCGATGGCGGTGGCGATGGCGGTGGCGGCGGCGGTGATGGCGATGGCGATGGCGATGGCGAGGAGGAGGACGACCACCGTGACGCCGAAGGCGAAAGCGCTACGCCTGTACCGCCGAGCTTAGTGCTCTTTCCCTCCCACGGTCTAGTGCGTGACATTGTCTTTGTCTAACGAGACCCCCTCCCTCTCCTTGTTGGAGCCCTTGCCTCCGTGACCAAACACCAACGGGCTTAGTACCCGCCGTACACTTTCTTATCATCTCGCCGCGACACGCGCTCCGCTTTCGCTAGGGTGTTTCTCCTCGCCACCGTCGCCACGCGCACACGCACACCATCGCGACCCCCCACCACTCACTCACTCTATCCTTCCCCCGGGGGGCTCGCGAGACCCCGACCCCCTTGCTACCTCCGCGGGGGACCAGCGCACCCCCGGACGACAGACCCCACCACACACGGACCCCACCAGACCGGACCCCACCAGACCAGACCCCACCAGACCACACCACATCGGACCGGACCCCGCCGGGGAGCATCAGGGTTAACAGCGGCCTCCGATGGCCGAGCGCCATAGAGCCTGCGCGAAAACTAACTTATTTCCGCTGGGCGGATCGACCCTGCCGGCGGAAAGGAGGGGTGTGCGGGGGTACCTGGAGTTACCTGAGAGTGTCTGGAGTTACCTGAGAATGTCTAGAGTTACCTGACAGTGTCTGGAGTCGCTTGAGAGTGTCTGGGTGCCCTGTTTTGCTCTCTGCTCGGCACTGTTGGGATCAGATCGGGGAAATGTTGTGCGCATTTCTCGATGAGGTGCTTGGTCGACAGACAAATTCACTTGTGACACAAACAAACTCACACGAGACAGAACCACCACATTTTTTACATCCAGCGCTCTTTATTCTTCATTGTCGTGACATTACATTACAAAGAATGTGAAAACGCTTGACTTGAAAACGTTGTAGTAAGTTCTTGACTCGGGGTGTATTGCAAAATGGAAGCACGCATTACACCGAGTGGTGCGAGGCGAACGGAGGCGCACTGTCCATTGACATAGGAGATTGGTCCACGTTTGGTGTTCCGTCACACCGCCTTGGCAAGGTGCTTCATTGGGGATAGCTGGGCCGGAGGTCACTTGGTTGCGGTGGATGGAAAATCCATTCGTAGTGCTGGAATACGAGTCTCGATGTGTTTGTTCTGCCGCGTGGCGTTTCATGTGTTACATCGGGAGCGTAGCGGGCGCTGTTTCCGGCATTGCACGCGGCACATATGCACGTCTTGTCAAACGGAGCCACGGCTTGAACCGCTGCATTCCTTTTGTATCTCTCCCAGTATTTCTCGGGTGGGCCCTGCACCGGTTCGGGACGCTCTGTTGTTGCCCGTGTCGATCGCCCCTCCAGTACATACTCCTCGAGTGTACCGTGGTCTGCTGGGGAGAGGCGAATCCTCTTATTCTTATTCTTCTTCTTCTTCTTCTTGCCGTTGCGATCGAACGACTCCATCGTGAGCCACATATGTCGACGTGCGGAACGGGGAAAGTGGCTAGTAGTCAGCCTGTGACACTTGGTCTTCATTGTGTCAGTACATGAGTTTTCCCTCTAAGATCCTTCTCTTTCACTAAAGAGAACGATCTTACGGTTACTGCGGTTCCGTTCTGTGTCTGCGATGCAATACCCACCGAAACCAAGGAGAGCGAAAGTGCTGCATTGGAGACACCGTGCGACGAGACGGATGGGTGCATTATCCCCGACCTGGGAAGGTTACGCACCGTGGCATGGTATAAAAGCTGTATGGATGAGATTGTAAGCCAGTGAAGCTCACTCTGTGACAGTGTCGGCGCATAACGCAGCAGCAGCGGCAACGGCAGCAGCAAAGCCAGTGATGTCGCAAGTGCACAGCATACATTTGACGCACCCGAGGTTGGTGTTCCCTGGCGGAGAAATGACAGAGCCTTCCAAGTTGTATAACCCTTGGGCCGACGACATCCTGAAGATACACATGTTGTCTGGCAAAATGTTAAAGAGGATCAAACCGGAGGAATGGGGCGATATGGCGCCCCATTACGTAGACTTTATGGACCTGGAAGACCTGCGTGTGCTGTGCCTAGACGGATTTGACATGGTGCATTTTTGGCTTCATTGCAAACTGAAGGCTTTGCTGCTAGGATGGGCTCGTTGGTACGTGTACGTGCACAAAGTGGCCGCGGTGGGATCGCGTATAACATTGCTGTTAGAAGACGAGGGCAAGGCGGGGGCGGACGCGGAAGCGCTCGCTCAACAGCTATGGCTTGCTTACAAGGATTACTTTGGATCGAAATGGGTCGTCGAGCAGCCTGGCTTGTGGGGTGACAGGCGCAAGCCCGAGACCACGTATGACGACTGCCAATATGAAGTCGAGGAGAACAAGCTTATGTGTGTCACTTCGTACGTGTACGTGGACAAAGAGGATGAACGCGGTGGCTTTGGACGGCTGGTCGACGAGCGGATGGCCGCGATGCCGCGTATGGGAGAGGTCTTTCGGACGGAACCCAACAGCAGCCATTGTCTTCTGTGGTGCAAGACCAACGACACGGATGCGAGGCGAAAGGCCGCAACTCTTAGGCTCTGGTACCCCGATGAGCCAGTGACGCCGCAAGTGCACAGCATACGTTTGACGCACCCCAGGTTGGTCTTCCCGGGCGGAGAAAGGACCAAGCCTTGGGAGATGTATAGCCCTTGGGCCGACGACATCATGAAGATACACATGGTGTCGGGCAAGATGCTAGAGAGGATCAAGGACCCGGAGGAATGGGGAGATTTCTGTCCCAATTGCATAGACTTTATGGACCTGGAAGACCTGAGTGTTCTGTGCCTTGACGGCTTTCACATGGTGCACTTTTGGCTTCATTGCAAACTGAAGGCTTTGCTGCTGGGATGGGCTCGTTGGTACGTGTACGTGGACAAAGTGGCAGAGGTGGGATCGCGTATGACCGTGCTGTTAGAAGACGAGGGCAAGTCGGCGGCGGACGCAGAAGCGCTCGCTCGACAGCTATGGCTTGCTTATAGGGATTACTTTGGATCGAGATGGGTTGTCGAGCAGCCTGGCTTGCTGGGTGACAGGCGCAAACCTGAGATCGCGTATGACGACTGCCAATATGAAGTCGAGGAGGACAAACTCATGTCTGTCGCAATCGAGGACGAACGCGGTGGTTTTGGACGGCTGGTCGACGAGCGGATGGCCGCGATGCCGCGTGTGGGAGAGGTCTTTCGGACGGAACTCAACGGCAGCGACTGTCTTCTGTGGTGCAAGACCAACGACACCGATGTGAGGCGAAAGGCCGCAACTCTTAGGCTCTGGTACCCCGAACAGTAAAACGGGGGCAAAGTGTTCACTGTATTGTATGTATTGTATCGGCTTGTTATCACACTGCTTGTCATAATAAACCTACATGAAATGTTACATGTTGTTGTTATGTGTGGGACTCTCATTTCAGTCTAGTCTGTCAGCTCGCTCTTCTAACAGCGCAAAACACTGACTTTTGCCATTGCGGTGAAACACGCACACCCCGCTTCTGCGTTTACCGTGCTGTACTTGTATACAAAATCACACACGTTGGACAACTGTAAGTGAGAGGCCTCTCGATTACAGCGTTCGTTTCTTACAAAAGACCGACACACGTGTGAATGGCTAGGTCTTCGCTGGGTATATGTGGTCGATGCCAAACACAACAGCCCGGGGTGGGATTGTCGGTCGGACAGCCAGCTTTGTTGCGAGATGGCCGCGAAAAATTGGCGAGCGTATTTGCCCGAACACTGGGAGAGTTGGACTGACTTGCATTTGCACACCGCACATAATTGAGGTAGCTCTTACGATGGACGCGTGGTATGTGTTTTTGTACTTTGTCACTCGTATGCTGAACGTGAATTCGGCAACTCATTCGCTGATCTACATTTATACAGCGATGTCCGCAGACCTCGGCTTGCCGGGTGTGCACAAGTTTACAGCAATAGGTCTACTGGACGGTAAACCCTTTGACCGTTTTGACACTGACAACCCACGGAAAACCCCCACAACAATCTGGGCTAGAGAACACTTAACCACCGACTACTTGGATAAGGGCACGCAGAGTCGCCTCAGCAAGCAGCAATGGTTTGGCGTTAACCTAGATGCCGTGATGACTCGGACGGGACACTCTGCGTCCGATGGAGATGTGCATGTTCTACAGTGGTTGCACGGCTGTTACGGTGAAACGAACCCCTCCGAGGAGAGGCTGCAGTTTGTCCGCGGGGTGGATAAGTACGCTTACGACGGTGACGATTTCATGTCTTTCGATTATGTTACACTGAGGTGGTCAGCTGCGACCGAAGCGGCGAAACCCATCGCGGACAAATGGAACGGCGTGACCGTATTGACCGAATACACCAGCGGCTATTTGCGCGACGAGTGTATCGGATGGTTGACTAGGTTTGTTGGATACAGCAAACAGGAGCTCAGAGAAAGGGCAACCGTCCCTGACGTGTACCTGTTTACACGGAAGACAAACGGCACTACTCTCACATTGATTTGTCTGGCCTCTGGTTTTCCCACAAACACGCCTGCGATGAGGCTCATGCGAAACGGCCGAGTTCTCAATACGGACGACGGTCTTAAAGTGTGTGACACTCTCCCAAACAACGACGACACGTTTCAGAGACGGATCGCTGTGGATATATTACCATCTGACACGGGGAACTTCACCTGCGACGTGTTGGAGGAAGACACGCTGTATCACGTTGTCAAACACTGGCGAGCGGGGGATCGCACAAGTCTTCGAACAATCGGCTGGCCGAACGCTGTTTTACTGTCGACAATGGTGTGTTTGTGCACCGTAGCTTTGTGTCTGGTGGTGGTGGTGGTGGTGTGTATCGTACGCAAACGGAGGACTGGACAAATTGTAAACCAAACCAACTGTTGCCCACAACACCGTGGCCTAAAACATGAGACGACATCTGGAGTTTGATATTTTCTAGAGTGCCTTGTATTTGTGTATGTCCCTTTTGTCAATACAACCTCTACTGCGGTGTTTACGTCTATGTGTGAGAGCAAGTTTTCAAGTCCCAGATTGACTGTGGTATCACTCATTGATTGTGTGTTGTGTGCGTTATGACAAAACATTAAAATGTTATTTTCCCAACTGACCATGGCTTGTTTCGTTTCTAACTCGTGCATTAGTGGAGGAAACCATACCGGTTGGGGTCGAGTCTTTCTGAGGACCGAATGCCTCTTCCACGGCTAACAACATTGGACGATATGCATGTGTTGTACAGTGATGGTAACAGACACCATTGAGTGTTACTGCACTTTATTTTCTACAACATAACATAGACCACAAACCACGACATCTGTGCATACAACACATTGTTTTCATAGGACTCTGCTTTATTTTACATTCTTCATTCACCGCAACAGTATAACAATGTCACCGCCGATTACATGGGAGTATATTGACTGCAATACAAAATGTAACAGTATAAAACACACAGCATACAATGTAACACCAGTGTATAAAAAATCCTAAGTTGGATACAAACATGATACGAAAAGACAAGAGTATAATGGTCTTTTCTATTACATGGCACACGCAATACTTCATGACCACGGTAATGCTACATGGAATACAAAACCAACTGTAACACACAATATTCAACACTGTCATTTCTTACGGATTTTGCCGCTGCACGCTATAGTTCACGTTGTCCCTTTTCTTCTTTTTCAAGCACATCCTGCAGCATAGCACACAGCACACGCAGCTGCCTATTGCAACTATAACGACCACAGCGATAGCTATGTACAATCCGTAACTTGTCAAGAACGAGTCCTTGCTGTCTTGATACAAGTCTTGCCCGCTCTCGACGCGAGCCGTCTCCTGTTTCAGAGCAGCGAGCACGCCAGCATACTCGACCTCTTCGTCCTCGCTCATGTCATTGTCGATGCTCTTTTCCTCCTCTTCGGTCAAAGGGTGACCCGTGAGCTCGGCCACAGCTGTGAGTGCGCCGTTTAGGTCTTTTGCGTACAGGCTGTTTCCCACTTTTATTATCTGCTGAATGGTCGCCAGTTTCTCCTCGGGTACCCCGATGGCTTTGGCAAACTTGATAATGACATCTTTGTTGCTGACCACAGCGGCTCCTATGGCTTTAGCTGCCCCCTTTGCTTTATCGGACGTTGCAATCCTTTTGACGGCCTCCAGCTTCTTCTTCAGCTTCTCCGCCGTCGAGGCCTTGGTGTCGATCCTATACACACCCTTGGCTACAGCCACTTTGCCCGAGCTGACCTTCGTCGAGCCCGCGTACACCTCGCAGTTTGTCGAGGAACACTCTTGGCACAGCTTCACCAGGCACTCTTTCAGCGTCTGCGCGGTTTGGCATTGAGCGGACCCTAGGGTTTCTGTGTTGGGGCATTTGTATGACACTTTGGCCTGGGTCGAGCCGTAACTCTTCAACTGCAGCCCTTGCAGGCTGGAGGTGAGGATTCTACTGTTGTCGTCCTTTTTGGAGTACCCCTTGAACAGCCTGGTGTCCTCGCACCGTTGCACGGCGCAGGCTTTACACACCAGTTGCTTGTACGTCTTGTACGCGGACGTGCGGCCCACACTGGACGCGTCCACTGTCACGGTCTTACCGTTCAGACATGTCGCACTGTAGCTCTTCTTGGTGGAACTGCAGCTGGTGGAGTAGAACAACGCTCCTAAGCACAGGATAGTGTAAACCGATGTCTTCATAGTTGACAGTTAGCCGTAGCTGCTTCTGTGTGACTCTGATGTCTACGTATGGGAGCGAGCTGTGTCCGTGCGCTGTCGGGTTCTCTCAGCGGTGGCAGACTGTTGGGATAAAGCGGCCTGTTTGGGGTAGTATTTAATCACAGTCACAGTGCCTTGTCGCCGACCCATGGGTCGGGAGCCGCCGACTCGCAGCGCAAAGCTGGCCGACCCGTGGGTCGGGAGCCGCCGACTCGCAGCGCAGAGCTGGCCGACCCACGGGTCGGGAGCCGCCGACTCGCAGCGCAGAGCTGGCCGACCCACGGGTCGGGAGCCGCCGACTCGCAGCGCAAAGCTGGCCGACCCGTGGGTCGGGAGCCGCCGACTTGCAGCGCAAAGCTGGCCGACCTGCAGGTCGGTTGAGTATAGGTAGCCTGGGGCTAGTAATAACACCCATCCTTTGAGGATGCATTCTCTGATCATTGATTGTGGACACGATGTGTCTTTCGCTTATGTTTCTCGTGTTTCTGTGTGGAACTACAGCACAAAACTGTAGGGTCGACAGAGCCGGTTGCTGTATGTGTAGCCCTGCCACGGTGATGGTAGCTGGGGCGGATTGTGAGGAACCCCGGTGTTTGCCTTGTCTCCTATACGAATACATGGACAAGCCCAACAGACTGACTAGGTGTATGGTACAACCCTACTGCGATCCCAACAAAAACTTTATATACCTGAACAGTTCTTCCAGCTTAACGTACGCCTTTTTTTACATGGATGGACGACACTCCATTAGAACCATAGAAGATCGGAGTAAAAGAGCACTGTATAGAACATATCCAACGTTTGAGGCACCATTATGTTCAAAGCTGGAACGCTTTGCGACCTACTGTATGCCGTGTTGGCCTTCTAGCGGAGGCACCGCGGTTGTCTGCCAAAGGGGTGCGCGTCCTAAATTTGCCAACGGGCAACCGCTGTGGTCCGACACGTACGAGCCCAAGTACATTTTGTACAGCCCGACTACACGGCTCCGATGTGTGTGTAAGCCCGGATTCCACTGCTCTAGTGACGAATGTATAACCTGCATTGAAGGAGAAGAGCACACCGTTGCCCCTCCGCTTGTGTCTGAGGAGTCTGACACCAGGACATCAACCTCGGGGATTATCTCTGCTGTGTGTGTCGCGCTTGTGCTGCTACTGATATGTGGCCTAAGCTTCAGATATCACAGTGTGCTACGCGTTGTGTGTGTACGCGCTGGGAAGGAATGCCGTGTTGGACTATCGGCTGTCGACGACTATATCACAAGGTTAGTTGTACGACCGAGTAGACCAGCTAGAGCACCTGCAGTGGTACTCGCTGTATTGCGTGACGACAATGTCGTCTTGGATAAACCCAGTGGCGAAGGACCGCGGAGGGACTACGACCAAGTACCCGACAATGTCGTATTGGATAAACCCAACTGCGAAGGACCGCTGAGTGACCATGACCACGTGCGTGGAATCGGCAAGCGAAGGATAGCGGGGGTCCGAGTGACTATCATCTTGTATGCTGTTACGACTGTCACCCTATTGGGCACGCTTATGGTTGGAACTCTGTATGCAACAGACCGATTGCTGATGACCTATTGCGACTCGGTCATCTCTGTGTACACCTTTCCGCTTGGCTACACTGTGACAAGCAAAGGAGTTGGGAACTTGGAGGCCCTAGCGCTCTCGGGGTTCTTGAATAGATGCAGGAAACAAAATGAGTTCGTGGTGCCCGCCAATATCAAGTTTCACAAGGCCATCAGGTGTTTGAGGGGTAGCAGAGAATACAAGAGAGCATCTGGTGACGCGTCGCAGATCAAGCAATCCCATGGTAGCAAGGACTCTGTCTCCGGTCACGCAGAGGTGTCGGGGTCCATGCTGGGTGTAACGGCTTCGGCCGAAGTGACGTTCAGTAAGACCGATGCCGTGGAGAGGTCGATGGAGAGGACGGTAGCTTCGAGTAACAGAGTTTCAGTCTCGTCATCGTCGTATCAGTGCCAAGTGGGCAGCGCGACCTTCTCGTCCTACGAACCCACCACTGCACTCCGCGTGTCAGTGAAGGAGCTTAACCGAGACCCAGACGGATACATCGATGAGTTCCTGGACACTTGGGGCTATGGGTTCGTAAGCTCAGTGGAGGTTGGCGGATACTACAGCTCTTTTGAGGTGTTCTCTACCTGCAACAAGGACGCTGAGGACAGCTTGAACGATGCCGCTGAGCGCTGCAGAGAGAAGGGAGCCAAAGCCGAAGTCTCTGGCTTTGGTGTAGGAGCTAGCGCCGGTGGTAGCACGTCACGATGTAACACGGAAGGGCTGTCAGAGTATCAGAAGAAAGCGCTGTCCTCTATATCCAGACAGTCTCAATACGTGCAGATAGGAGGGGACGACCTCGGGGGACAGAGCGAGTGGGAGAGCACGCTCAAGATGAACCCGTACCCTCTGAGGGTACGCATAACACCGATTTTCCACATAAAGGGTATATCCCAGACTGCTGTCAAGTTGCTAAAGCGCAAGCTTCAGAACGTTAAGCTCTACCCAGAGGAGTTTTTAGCCGAGCAGATACCGGACATAATGGCACGGCGTTGCTGATGGGGGGGAGACAAAGGGGGATATTTCATGCTCTTTTCATGCAGTGTGTGTGTGTATATTTTTGTATAGGCCACCACCGCGATAAGTCTATTTTACTTGTGATATAAAACTGTATATGTAATGTGAGTATTTGTATATGAGTATTTGTGAATAAACAAACGTACACTGTGATCTTGTACGGGCTTTTCATTTCACATTTGGTGTATAAAGGTATCAAACCCAGCTCAGTGTATGATTGAGTTGTCAACACAAATGAAACAGTGTAAAACACCACACAATAACAGTATGTCTCAGCTTTTATTGTACTGCACAGATATTACATGACCCACACACAACAAGGACAGAACAGACTCCTAATATCGGTCGATATCTTGTATATCCATTTGATGAACAAGCCTTTGCTCTACAATGGCAGCACGTACTGCCATTACATGGATCGTGAACATAATGTCAGCTGTGTACAATGCAAGCAATAAAACGAACGACACTCTGTCTGTGTGTGTTCGTCCTTCATTTATTGTTATGTCATGTTCAAAACACCAATACGCAATAATAACACCGTATAATGGGTACGGTTCGCATGGTGTGTTCTGTTGAAACTTTGACACATTTCAAACACTCCCCGTCATTACACCGTAAGCTCTCGCGGTGGACATACAGTCTTGTTTCTTCTGTGTATTACACATACAATAGCAACTATGATGAGAACAACTATTAGGCCTAAGGTCAATCCAATTGTTAGTCTAACATTTCTGGTCTGCTTGCCTCCCGTGTGAGCTGTAGGGACAGCTTTCGTATATCCGGTCTCGTTGCCACTTTTATGGCCTTTAGGGACCACTATCAGCTTGATAATGGCGATAGTTTTCACAGCTCGCTTTGTACGATGTCTTCCTTCGATCAGTGCAGAACAGACATATATTCCACCATCGCCAATTGTCACATTCATCAGACTCAAAGACACGTCTTCCTCGTTCCTTTCTCTGTGCTGTAGATACACCCGGTGCTTAAAGGATGGGTGTTGGAAGTCTGGGACGTACTGGTCATCACGATACACAAGAACATAGTAATCATCCATCAAATCAGTTCTCGTCCACTCTACACCCACAATGTCGGTCCTCGTGTATGAACATCGACATGGTAGAATCACAACCCCTTGTCCACTCTCAGCTGTGACAACGGCAGGATCGTCAGTGGCGTTGATCAGTTGACAGCACAAAACGAAAATCGCAAAGGGTAACATTCCGATGGTTCGTACGTCTCCCGTGTCACTGTCGCAGTCAAATGTGTTGTTTCTGTTTCCTGTGGGGAGTGTATATATATATATATAGACACTGTCACACACATCGCACTACATGCATACCATCTCTTACAATGCCAGGTACTCATCGACTCACCATACACCATCCCAGGGTGGCTTTCCCCGACTCTAAGATCGACAAACCCTCTAGACTCTACAGCCCCAGCCTAGACAGAATTATGAAAAGGCACTTGCTCTCGAGCTCAATGATGACCAAGATGACCGCGGATGAGAAGCCTAAACTGTACACGTTACTGCCGTATATACAGCTTCTGAAGGTGGAAGACCTGGGCGCGCTGAGCATGGACGGGTTTCAGCTGTGCAATTTTTGGTTGAGATATTGCATGAATGGACCTCCCATCTGCCGTGCGTGGTACGTGCAAGTGGATCGCACCGCTGACTTAGGGTGGACGTTGACCCTTTTGCTGGAAGACGACACGATGGATATGGAGCGCTTAACTGAGGAGTTGTGGGAAGCTTACAAAGAATACTTCACGCTCAGCTGGATACCAGGAGAGGCAGACCGCCACACCGACTGCCGGTTCGAAGACAATCGCTGGAAACTTGTAAGCGCGGCGATCGACAAAGACCTACGGGAGTTGGTGGACGAGCGCTTTAGTGTGGTGCCTTGTTTAGGAGATGTATTCCGTGAGACGGAATCGCAGCAAGCTACTTGCCTGCTGTGGTGTGACACCAACCAAGACGACTTGAAGCGGAAGACCTGTTTGTTATGGTATACGGAACGCCAGAGATGAAATGGGATTCAGTGAAGCGTGTCCACATTTGAGCTACGATGTGTGTGTAGCATACAACAACGACACCACCGGCTACGGTTCGGTATCATTGCTTTCATTGCTTATGAAAGCAATGATAAACCTACTAAGATTGTCCTTTGTGTAACATGCAGTGTGTAACTACGTGACTTGTGAACATAAACATCGGACCACGCTAATAAAAAAAACCACATAAACCCTGTATGCGTCCACCTTGATTTTATTTGCTTTTTGCCAACATTCACATTCACATTCACAATAACATCGGGAGCGACACATATGCATTTCGCTGGTGCGTTGGCTACGGGGCGCAGTCTACGAGTCTGTAGCTCGAAACACTTTATAGCCTTTCCACTCGTCCGTCAGTCCGTATATGTGCATGTTATGCGACATGAGTATCAGGCCAATACTGTGCTTTGTAGCAACTGGTATGTCTGGATCACTAAGCATCTTGCGAATTGTGTTTTCCTGACACGACATCTTGGTTGCGAGAACAAGCTCTTCGTATTCCTCGGCCAGAATCACGCCTTCTGCCCACATGTCCTCAATGGCGTCCTGGATTGTGGTGACTCTGGCTAACAACTGGTGTAGCTCCATGTCCTCCATTAGTTCAGCGCCGTTGAGTCGCTTCCCTTTCCACCCCAAGGCGAGCATCGCTGCAGGGGTCAAGGTGTGAGTGGTTTTGCTTCGCTCTAGTGGAAAAACACAAAACCCGTAAGACATGATACAAAAGGAAACACATGTAACATCGACAGACCGTCTCATGTTTTCTTTACGTTGTGCTTTTATCAATGGTACCTAGGGGGCCTTTCGGACCGTTTTCCTCTAGCCAGGCGTATAAATGCTTGCAGTGGGTCTGTACTATACGAAGCAACGCCTCGGCGCGCTCATCGTCGTCCAGACAGTAGTCCACGAGTGCCCGGATTCGCCTCATGGCGTTAGGGGGCTCGGTGTTCGGGTAAAGATGAATGAAGTCCTCGTATATCACACGTTCATAACACCAGCAACCTCGGATGATGTCGTGCCTGTACGATTGCAGTTTGCACACGCTCATTGTCGTCAACCCGAATGTGGATAGGCTTTAGAATGCTAGGTTTGCTATATTATTATATGCGGGGGTCTTATGCTTCTAGCAAGGCATACAAATGCATGCAGTGAGTCTGTAATATACTAAGCAATGCCTCGGCGCGCTCTTCGTTGTCCAGACAGTAGTCCACGAGTACCTGGATTCGCGTTATGGGGTTCGGGGTCTCGAGGGACCTAGATAGCTCGGTGTCCGGGTGACGACGAATGAACTCCTCGTATATTACAGGTTCATAGCAGCAACTGTCGACGATGGAGTGCCTGTACGAGTGCAGTTTGTCCACGCTCATTGTCGTCAACCCGAATATGAAGACACTGTAGAATGCTAGGTTTGCTGTATTATTGCGCGGTGTACTTATGGGAGAGCAGTTGTCTCTTGGGCACTCTTGTGGCTACCCCTGCGTCGGAGCTGCAGGTCGGCTGGCTCGGAGCTGCAGGTCGGCTGGCTCGGAGCTGCAGGTCGGCTGGCTCGGAGCTGCAGGTCGGCTGGCTCGGAGCTGCAGGTCGGCTGGCTCGGAGCTGCAGGTCGGCTGGCTCCTGCGTCTAGGTCGGCCAGTGTGTGGATCTGGTGATAACCGCTTTCATTGTCGGATAAAGCTGTCCTAAAGTTGTACGAGTAATCGAGAGTAGCTACTGAAATAGTTGTCCCGTTACCACTCACGTATAAACACTCCTATCGCTGCATACGGTACCGTTATGGCTGTGGAACAACTCAGGTCCTGGCAGCATGACATTGCAGAGCGGTACAGTCACTTAATCGAAAGTATTTTTGACAGATACACGGACGAGGACGAGGCTTTAGCCTCAACTGGTATAACGGAAATACAAAACCATGTGCATCGCCTACAGGCCCTGGTCGAATACAGCTTGCAGGATGAGGTGCGAGCCAATGTGTTACTGTCACTGGTTCGTGACACTGATCCCTACTTGTACGAGGACTTGTCGAACCTGGGACCAAGGGGAAAGACAGGTACTGTATTTCTTTCCGTTGCAATAATCATCGTTTTTGACGAACACCTCGTTGTTTGTATACTTATGTCTATATCTCCGCAGAACGAAAACTGACACAGTTCAAGTTAACCCATGCAGCCGAGCGCATGCTCGGCTCCACGCTGCCCACGTTCCATCGTGCCGTCAGAGACGCCAGCTTCCTGGACAACATCACGATTGTCGATGCGGCTGTCGACTTCATGGTCCAGGAAGAGCTGATCTTACCCGATGAAGAATGTATGCTATATCACATGCATAAAACCACCGCGGGGAAGGTGCGTGCGCTCAGATACCTCTTTGGATGCCCTACGGTACCCGACGAGGCCAAGGCCAGCATCTCGCTGATTCTGGCCGTGTACAACTTACACACCTTTGGCGTCTTCACCAATGACCCCTATAGCTGGTTGGAGATTGTAACTCCCCAAGCGGGGGCTTCGGCTGTGTAGACATGTGGTGTACCAGCATGAGTGTGAAGCGTGGTGTTTGACTGTATGTAACAATAAAATAACACCCATTACACATTGCAGTACTTTATTTGCCTTTGTCAGTGTTTTCCTTTTCGATACATGATGCCAACAAGCACATATACACAAACCTTGGCACAGATACATTTCATTACGTGGCCAGACTCATACAGACTCATACATTGGAACACGTTTCAACGTCAGGGGTCTTTCGTTTTTGGTTTGCGCGGATCCACACTGCGCCACACAGCACGACGATGACGGTCAGCAACAGGATCAGGGCTGCTATCACACCAGGGCGTCCTCTAGGCTGTGGAGAGTGTGAAGAAGGAGCCTTTGTGTACTCTGTGACTGTGAGGTTGACATGTCCCTTGGTCACTACGTGAGTGTGATCAGTTGTTGTGTTTCTGGTTGAAACCTCACACGTATATAGCCCTGTGTCGGCTACACTGACGTTCCTTAGAATCACAGCACAGTTTCCATTTCTCATGGACGGGTCGAGCAGTTGCACTCGACCTGTGAACATGTTACATTGGTAGTTGTCGTAAGAACGTTGATCTTGAAAGAAGTACACGTAACAACTGGATACGGTTGATTTCTGCCACTCCACCAGGGTAATTGGACTCGCTGTAGTATTCTGACAGCGAAGAACCACGTCTTGTCCGCATGTCGCTGTTACGTATGTGTCAGCTAAACGAGACAAATACATTTGGTTAGGTGCTCACATAAAGGTTACAACACTACGTTCGATGTACAACGAACGGTGTTTCAGCCAGGGAAGACAAACGGCATTCAAGCGACTTCACAAACATGCACATACACAATAGTGTTTTAGGAGTGACTACAAACCTTTTGAGTCAAGAGACAAAGACATTATTGGAGCGCACAACACCCACAAGGACATCCAGATTAACATGGCCATATTTCTCAGTGATCCACCGAGAATGTCCAATGTGATCATCACACGTTCTTCACAATGAGATTAGACCCCAGGTCGGCTGGATAGTGTAGCCAGGTCGGCGGCTCCCGACCCGTAGGTCGGCCAGCTTTGCGCTACAGGTCGGCGGCTCCCGACCTACGGGTCGGCCAGCTTTGCGCTACAGGTCGGCGGCTCCCGACCTACGGGTCGGCCAGCTTTGCGCTACAGGTCGGCGGCTGCCGACCTACGGGTCGGCCGATGTGTGAATCTGTTGGGAACCCGTTCGTTGTTGGATAAAGCTACCCTAAAGTCGTACGAGTAATCGACAGTAGCTATTGTTATAGGAACACAGTACCGTTATTATGGCTGTAGAACAACTCAGGTCGTGGCAACATGACATTGCAGAGAGATGCACTCACTTAACCGAACGTATTTTCAAAAGATACAACGACGAGCTCCCGGGGGTCCCACCCGATATGATGGAAATACCAAACCATGTGCATCGCCTACGGGCTCTAGTCGAACACAGCATGGAGGATGAGGTCCGAGCCACAGTGTTACTGTCGGCGGTCCGTGAACTCAATAAGTTCTTGTACCAGGACCTGGTGGAACAGGGACCGCGGGGGAAGACAGGTACTGTGCTTCTTTTCGTTACAATAACCATCGTGTTTGACAAAAAAAACCCTTTTTGCTTCTATACTTATGTCTATTTCTCTGCAGAACGGACACTGACACAGTTGAAGTTAACCGGCGCAGTAGAGCTCATGATCGGCTCGACGCTGCCGAGGTTTCAGCGTGCAGTCAGAGAACGCAGCTTCCTGGACAAAATCACAGTTGTGGATGACGCAGGCGACCTCATGGTTCAGGAAGGGCTGATCTTGCCTGATGAAGAATACATGCTATATCACATGTGCGACTCCACCGAGGGGAAGGAGGCTGTGATCAAAAACAAGGTGGATGTGCTCAGAAAACTATTTGAATGCCCAACGGTACCCGACGAGGCGAAGGACAGCATCTCGCTGATTCTGGCCGTGTACAACTTACACGCCTTCGGTATCTTCCCAGAACGTTGGTTGGAGACTGTAACCCCCCAAGCGGGGGCTTCGGTTGTGTAGACATGTGGTGTACCAGCATGTGTGTGAAGTGTGCCGTTTGACTGTACGTAACAATAAAATAACACCCATTACACATTGCAGTACAGTGTCTTTATTTTCGATACATGATACCGACAAGTTTCTCTGCACAAACCTTGGTACAGACATATTTTATAACGTGGTCAGTCTCATACAGACTCATACATTGGAACGTGTTTCACCCTCAGGGATCTTAGGTTTTTGGTTTACGCGGATCCACACTACACCACACAGCACAGCGATGACGGTCAGCAACAGGATCAGGGAGGCTATTATACCAGGGCGTCCTCTAGGTTGTGGAGACTGAGACGAAGGAGCAACTGTGAGGCTCACAAGTAGCTTGAATGAGTCTGTACTGATCGTGTCATTTGTTGTGTTTTCGGCCCTTCTACTCAAAATCCGACACGTATAAAGCCCTGTGTCAGCTACAGTGATGTTCCTTAGCAGCACAGAAAAGTTTCCGTCTCTCATGGATGGGTCGAGCAGCTGCACACGGCCTCTAAATGTAGCACCTTGGTAGCTGTCATAAGACTGCTGGTTTCTAAAGAAGTACAGGTAATAATCAGATAGGGTCGGTTTCTTCCACTCCGCCAGGGTAATTAGACCCGCTGTAGTACTCTGACAGCGAAGGACCACGTCTTGTCCGCATATCGCTGTTACGTATGTGTCAGCTAAACGAGAGAAACACATTTGGTTAGTTGTTCACATAAAGGTTACAACACTACGTTCGATGTACAATGTTCAGTGTTTCAGCCACCAGGAAACAAACGGCATTCAAGCGAGTTCGCAAACATGCACATACAAAATAGTGTTTTATGAGTGACTGCAAACCTTTTGAGTCAAGAGACAAAGACATTATTGGAGCGCACAACACCCACAAGGACAACCAGCTTAACATGGCCATATTTCTCAGTGATCCACCGAGAATGTCCAATGTGATCATCACACATTCTTCACAATGAGATTATACCCCAGGTCGGCTGGATAGCGTAGCCAGGTCGGCTGGATAGTGTAGCCAGGTCGGCTGGGTAATGTAGCCAGGTCGGGAGCCGCCGACCCACAGGTCGGCCAGATAATGTAGCCAGGTCGGCTGGATAGTGTAGCCAGGTCGGCTGGGTAATGTAGCCAGGTCGGCTGGATAATGTAGCCAGGTCGGCTGGATAATGTAGCCAGGTCGGGAGCCGCCGACCCACAGGTCGGCCAGCTTTGCGCTACAGGTCGGCCAGCTTTGCGCTGCAGGTCGGCTGGGTAGCTCAACCCCAGATACCTTTAAGTTTCGTAGTTTAGAGGTAACACAGCGTGTTTTCAGCTAGACTCTTTTGTAGTGCCACAAACCCAAACACCACCACGGGCTGTTTCCCCCACTCCTCGCTGGCTGACAACCATGGAGTACATAACATTGGCCATTCGATGGTGCTGGGAACCCAAAGCTCACATTAATGTGTGGTCGCCCGAGGATTCGGGTGTTATAAAGTGGAGCCTGACACGATGGGACACAGAACCCTATCAACTGCCAACTCAACATTTGACGATAGTATGCATGCAAATCAACTCCCTGTCGGCTAATGCCATCAGAAAACGACTGTTACGCAGAGCAAGAAATCTGTGGGTGGACCCTAGTTGTGTTCTTATAACGGAGGGTTCGTTTGATACAATCCTCAACACCTATGTAGACGCAAGCAAAACAGTGTCACATTCGTACATTGTACTGACGACTCCATGCTCCGGCGCCTCGTTCTACAAGCACGTGAATGACTGCAACGCCCTTGTCGCTGCTAAGGGTTGGACAAAGGATGCCAAAACAATCGCCTGTGATTCTCACACTATCTTCCAGCTACATTGTAAACATGTAAGGTGATTTTATTTTGTTTCGTGGTGTCTGTTGACCCACTGTAAGCTATGTGTGTTTACAGGAAAAACAATAATGATGATAATAATATTATTACAATGTATCCCCTGTGCAGGAGCCCCACAGCGTGACTCTCCTTGTCAAAAGCCACTCGGGTGATACTAAGTTGCTGCAAATCCGATGCGATGAGCCAACGTGTATCCGAGACCTGCTGAAGAGATATGACATACATTGTGATACGGTGTGGAACGACACCATGTCCCTGTCATCCAACTCTCCCTGTATAGCCCTGACTGACCATGGCATGGACCTCATCTACACGGAGGCCACCCCCGGTATGATAACTGGCCGGTCCACAGCGGGGCCCAAAGACACGTTTGATCATCGCATGAAATACCTGAAAGTTCGCACAAAGCACCGCACCATGAAAAACAAGCCGTACTCTATACCTACGACACCGCAGCGTGTACCGAGAGGTGCATCTCTCCTGGATGATGATCTAACCCAGGAGGACGCCAACCCAACGTTACCCACCGTGTTATATTACAGCGACCCGCTGTCCACGGTCACCGATGTGCTGAAGACCGATGGTCGGTTTTGTGATGATTGTCGACTCTCCGCATCTTACGATGACGACCATAACGCGGACGCGGCTGATGTCGCCATTTCGGGAGAGTCACCCATTTGTCAGTGGCAGCACAATCAGCTGTGCGTTGTGGGTAAGACACTGTGTGTGTGTGTGTGTGTGTGTGTGTGTGTGTGTGTGTGTGTGTGTGTGTGTGTGTCATAGTCGCTTACAGTTGCTTACTGTTGTTTCTTGTGCTCTGTAGGTAGAACAACGCCCCCACCTGATGAGGATCACATATTCACGTACCCTTACGAATGCACAGTCTGCCGAGAGGAAAGTGATGTCTATCTAGAGTGTGGCCACCTTTGTTGCCAAGCGTGCATAAACTCTTTGGGAAACAAAGACGCCGTGCTGATCGCATGTCCTCTTTGCAAGCAAACCGTTGGCAAGAAAAACATTACAACCGCAGGCGTAACCTCCAGTAGTTGCACATCGTGTGGAAAGGACAAGTGCTGGCTGTCGGATTGCGGTCATGTGTGCTGTGTTTCTTGTGACACTACCTGTAAAGTCTGTGCCCGCTGTGTTAAAAAAGTTCTGAGAATGTACATGTAGCATTGCTTGGCTGATCTGGTTATCGGTTATTGCCAACACACAGTTGTACGTAGATCGTGGAGGAAAGTGCTCACAATAAAGAAGCCTTGGTGTACATGTATCGGGTAATGTTTTATTCGCCAATAAACCATGTTTACATACAAACTGTCTGTGTGATTTTCATTCGGCATTCAACACAATATCACAGGTTGTAACCGTCATAACATCTGTACTTGTGCCATGTCGCTCGATAGCCACATTGACCGGTCCCACGCACGCCATGCTGCTATTGTGTGTAAAGCGCTGGTTCGCCGGTAAGTCTGTAGTCAGGGACCCCATGTTCAGTAGGTTATAAGTGTATGCGTCCACATTGTTTCCTCCGGCCATAATGTAATAACATTTTGCAAGACCGAGGCTTGTATCCAGGCCTGACTTGCCGCCGCTTTCGACCACTATTATATACACACCCTCGCTCATCCGATCCAAACCGTACAGTTCGTAGATGCCCCCTGGAGACCAGCATACCAACACACCGACCTGATATCTTTCTGCCAGGCGAGCGAATTGTAAGCAATGACACGATGGTGTTTGAATGGGAGTGTCACGGTGTGGGTCCTCGTCAGGTGTCAGCATCTCGTACAGACACGATAGCAGCGACTTCCAACCCAAGTTCACAAGTACGACCCTATCATACGAACTCGACACTTTTTGTACTATACAACTCGGTACACCGATGTACTTTTTGTTGAGTTGGCCACTGTTATGCAGTGTGAAACCTGTACTCTTTCGCTCAGCTTTGCCAATGATCCGCGTAGTGGGATCAGAGAATGTTGTTTCGGTCTTTAAGTCACACCCAATGTTTTTAAAGTCATAACTCGTAGATTCCATCTTGGGCTTTAGCGGTCGGGGCGATGACTCGCGTTTCCTTTGTTTGTCGTATTTTATGGAGATAGGGGCCTTCTTACGCTTACTTCGGCGCACACTAGCCTCGCCGACATCCATGGGGGCTTGTTCCGTACCAAGTGACCAAATCGCTGCAGTCAGCACACTCTCATACAAGTCAAACACTATGTCGGTGTTATGTGGTGCAGGCGCAATTATGTCTCTTGCATCTTCGCGGGCGACACACGTTTGCTGCAACACATGTTGTAGCCGCAATGCCGACTCCTCGGTCTTTCCGCGGATTATGCGAAGTATGTCGTCTGCCTGCATGCCTCGTAGCTCCACATCTAGTGCGGTAGACAACACGCGGATCGACGCCGCCAGTGTGTTCATTTCAGTTACTTTAGCTCCCATGTGGTCAACCTCAGCGTGTGCGCTCTCTAGTGCACGCTGAAGATTCAGAATGTATTCGCCTTTCTCTCTTAGCTCTTTGTCCAGTGCGCCGTTCAGGTCTGTCAGAGAAATCAGGCTGGCCTGCAGTGACTCACGTTCCCCGGAGAGGGTTTGGATTTCACTCTCGCTCTTCTGCAGCGAATGTGTGCTGTCGAATTTAAGTTTCTCTAACTCGTGGCTGAGATCATCTATAGACGCCTTGTGACAAGCTTTATCTTGCTTGCTTTCTTCTTGGAATAAAAAGAACTCTCTCTTAGCTTCGTCGGTCTCCTTTTTCGCTTTTTCTAATTCCTGCACAAGCCTCTGTCTGCCGTCTTCGCTTGTGCGCTTGTACTGCTCGTGTATCCGTGTCAGTTTCTGAACCGTGCGTTTGTGTTCATCGATTTCCCCGGCCAGATCTCGGATTCGCCTCTCCGAGGTCAGTTTGTGTGCTTCAGCTTGAGACTGGCGATCTTCCTCTTTTGCTGATAACACGTTGTCTAGCTTTGTTTTCTCGGCCTGTAGTTGTTCGCATGTCGCCGTTTTACGCGCGAGTTCGTCGGTGGTGTTTACGATGACAGTCGTGAGCTGGATTACCAACTCTACCAGCGCTTGGAAGCGCTGCGTCAACGTATCACTGGTGCCGGGCATGTTTTGTGACGGGGCGGGTTTCAATCGCTGCACGATTGACAACAATTTCTCACAGAGACTGAGATCGTTCTTGCGAGCGCGCTCGGTGATGGCGTTGAAATCCGTGGTCTCGATGGCTATGTTTTCTTCACACAGTCTCGAGCAACAAGCTATTATATTGTCCGCAAGGGGTATATCAGCTAAACTCTGCATGTGCCTACACTCCGAGAACAAGCCCGTTGTTACACAGTTCTCTAATCTGCGGATCGTCATGTCATAACAACCGCATATTTCCATAGCCAAATCGAAGCCTATAGTTTCACGAGCGTCGGTCGTTTCGAATGACTCTAACCATCTGGTCAACTCGGCGAAAGTCTCTGTCATTCCCCCGAGCGTACTCGTTATCGTATGTGCTGGCAAAGGGTTTTGTGTGACATCCATAGTCTCCTCAGATGGCGAGGGGCCCGTCTGGGTGTCCAAATGGAAGAGTCTTGACATGATATCCAACAGAGCGACACGAGAAACTTCGCCAGCACTGAAAGGAGGTCGATTTTTCGCTCGACTCTTGTGCAGCTTCCCAGTTTTCCCTGTACAGTTCCCAGACTCTGTGTTTTCGCGACTGGACGCCTTCTGTTCGTCCGTGCGCCTGGTCTCGGTGTCGTTTTTGCCACATCCACCAGCCTGGGTCTGGCTCGTTCCTCGGCGGCCTGTTCTGTCTTTTCTGTCTTTTCGCGCACGGGTATGTTTGCTCGTGGCCGTGGCACTCGTCTCGCTCGCTGTAGTGTGACCTGTGTGTTGTTGACGAGTCGCCGCCGTGTCCGCAGTAGAGGGCTGGGTTGTCTTCTTGGTCCGACGTGAATTCGACTTGCTTTTGGGCCGTTGATCCTCTTTCTTCCGCTGCACTCCGGTGTCTGTGGTGCTCGTTTTCCCATTCTTCCTCGAAGCTCGTGGTGTAGGGGCGCTTGTGATTAAGGCATCGTCCTGGTCCTTGGGTTCTCGCGTACGCGTGTCCATTTTCCGAAGAAGACCGTGTCGAAAACACTCTAGCGCACAGAGACGTACACAGGTCACCGAAGAGCACTTTGTCAATCTGCGTCACGGCCAGAACTCTCTTGGGTTCTGCGGGGCAAGCTATTGGCATATCGCGGTAGTCGTGGCCGCACCGTTGACAGAGCTCTTTGACGCGACCGTACTGTTTCGCGTCTACCTTAAGGCTACTCAACAGTTTTTCCGTCGTGCTACACCAACGGTCGAGCGCTCCGCAGCACAAAGCCGTGAGTATCACGGCCCAGTACGGAGCGTCTATGACCTCCCGGGTAACGGCTTGCGATACGCGCTTTGATATAGCTAGACCGGTACGCGTCAGCTCCACTTCCACCCAACCTAAAGCGGATCGTTTAGCGGACTCTCTAGCTGCACGCATGGGCCGTAGGTCGTGTTGGTTAACAGTCGTACATGCCACGGGTGTTGTGTCGCTAGACAGTGTCCATAACACGGATGTGCCCCACAGGTCCCTTTCGGGGTCGATGAAAGAAGAAGCACCGTCGGCGACTCGCGACGTTTCGCGACGCAGGTGCTCTAGGGTCAGTCTGCTTTGCTCGTACACGACTTTGAACGCCAAAGGAGCCGCCAGCCTAGACAGCGTATCTCTGACGAGTTCTGCTATGTACATGTCTTTGTCTTCGCCAGTTACGTGAAATAGCAAGGTCCGGAATTCCATATCCACGGCCGAGTATACCCTAGATACGATCGACTCCGGGCGATGGCCGTCGACCGTGTCCCCGAAAAACGGATTTGCGATTACGTGTGACGGGACGTGCGGTTTCACCCATGCGAACGGTGCTCTTGCTAGGATGCTCACCGTCCTTACTTCGTGGCCCTTAGAGTTCGTGTACATTCCGGTGAGGTGTTTGGCCGTAATAAGACCGCGATCGTCCTGTTTGCTCTCTGTGTACGCGACCCGAATTATTAGATAGTTGCCGACTCTGGACTGCGCCTTGGTCAGTGGGATACGATAGAGCCCATCCTCACCCGGCTCTGTGAGAATAACCGTTGTTGGTATCACTTTCTCGATGCCGACCGTGTGCGACCAAAAGTATTCTACGAGTTGCACGTTAGAGGTGTGTTGGGCCAAACGCACCGTCAAATGATACGCTCCGCTCCAGTCGCCCACTTGCCTCAGATCCATGTTTGTGACTACACAAAGTCGATAATGTCGCGTGTGAAGGAATAACGTGGCGTGTTGTGCGTCATACACGAAGCATAAGTTGTACAATAATCACACGCACTTGGTATCACATAAAACAGTTTATTGTGTATACGGTGAAACAAAAAAAACAACACCAGCAACATGAGATACACTACCTGCAAATGGGATTACACACAGTCTATAACAAAACACATGACATTGATCATCATCGGTGATCATCATCATCATCATCATCATCATCATCCATGACAGTCCTTCTTCTCGGTCCTTCTTCACTGTCGATCTTTATGATAGATGTGGGTTTCGGAGTCTCTAAGCCTTGCTCGGAAGCCTTCTCTGCGACAGATGCGGGTGTCGGAGTCGCTAAGCCCTGTTCGGCTGAGTCTGGGCAGTACTGCCCGGGAGAGTCCATCTCCTTGTCCTTTACAGATGGATCGCTTGTCACATCTAACACATCCAGCGCCTCAGACGCTTTGGATTGGTCCTGTGTTGTATTATCAGAGACCGCGGTGACATTGCTGTCGTCTCCAACATCCTCGCCGTCCTCGCATTCGAGATCAAATATGCAGCTCCGTGTAGTGTTGCAGGCCAAACTCCTCACGTACGAGGGATCGGCTTCTAGATCGTAGTCATCTACACGCGCTACGGTGCTTATCACTGTGCCAGCGGAGGAGCCGAATCCTTCTTGTTGCTGTGATGCCACTTTCATCAGTTCCTTGATAAACTCGTCCTTGACACCCATGTTGTTTATAACGGTTAGATACAACATCAAATTGTTTTG
Organism: Pelmatolapia mariae; assembly: GCF_036321145.2. NCBI lineage: Eukaryota > Metazoa > Chordata > Actinopteri > Cichliformes > Cichlidae > Pelmatolapia > Pelmatolapia mariae. Next base: position 17,099,856 of record NC_086229.1, on the reverse strand, counting down.
TGCACCTAAGCCCTGCAGAGCGCAATCCCTTTCCCAGGCCTTCACGTCGAACATGGCTGGATAATGTCTCCCTATCGCATCTAGGAGCTCGGTGTACAGCATGCCTGTGACGGCTTTCATTACGGCGAGGTTAGTTTCCGTCGTTGTGGCCATGTCTTAGGCGCGAGCGAGTGTTTGGCAGCTTACGCACTGGGAGTATAGCGTTTCGATATCCACTAGTACTTCAGAAAAAATCGGTTGCGTGCATTTGGGGCAGGCTATGTACATTTGTTTCATCTCAGTGAACGTGCACGTGTTGACGTCTCTGGTGCTAAGCGGCACATTGAACATCGGAGCCGTGCAACACGAGGACCCGAACGACATGCACTCAAAGTCGTATTCGACGTCTATATTCCTAGGGTTGCCTTTCACTTCAGAGGAATGGAACGTTTGGTTTTTCAGACACTTGGAACACCTGAGATCGCCTTCGACTCTTGGCTGCACAGAAGGAGCGGGCGCTCCGGGTATGAGGAGTATCTGCTTGTGGTTGTGGTCGACCCAATTGATGTGGCAGTTTAGCACGGCATACAGTAGCATCTGCGATTCCGGGGGCAGTCGCCTCAGCCGTTGAAATTGCTCCAGGTGGAAAGCCTTGACGCTTTCGCGTAGCTTCGGCATGCAGCCCGCTGCCGTTTCCAACGGGGTGTCCGTCGTGTACGCGAGGGCGAGTTTGTAGTAACAACTCAGCTCCCACTCGGACGCTAACGTTAGCGTTGGATGCCCCAGAGTCTTAACTACCTGAAAGGCCTTGATCAACTTGGTGTGATAGGACTTTCTCTTCGTGGAGTACACGAGCTTGGACCATTTTATCGGGCTGGCGTCGTGTCCGTGGTCCTCGTGCGATTTGTAGGTTCTTTGCTCTCGGTAGTCCGCCCCGCGGTAAGCGGGCTGCGCTGCGTGAAAGCTAATACCCTGTCCCTGTGTGGCGTTTGCGCTTGGGGATGTATTGCCTACAGTGCATTCCGACTGCTCGGTCGAAGGCAAACGATGTAGTCCAGGAGGCGGAGTCCCGCGCCATCCCCGGCTGGCCAGAAACTTTAAAGCCTCGACTGTCACAAGCCTGAGTTTGTGTTCAGCTTGTTCCTGATCGAAATATAACACTTGCTGTTGAAAACTGTAGAAATCGGCGAGCAGCGCTAAGCGTAACACACCCTCGTACCCGGCCAGTTGCACCACCGTGGATTCGTCCGATAAGGAGGACTCGCCCGTACGCTCGACCAGGCTGCACGAGAGAGTACGCCACAAAGACAGGCAGACGGTCTTGACTTCGTCCACCAGAGGGACGTTGGATTTAGCGGACAAACATTTTATAAGCTCGGATCTTAACGTCGAGGGGGAACCTGTCTCTCTTTGCTTATAATGGCACGCCAAACTGAGACACTCCAGGTACGCCTGCAGCAAGACCCCTTTTGCATACCGACCGGACCACACGACGATGGGATCGGGTACCCTTGCAAGGTCAGTTCTTTTGCGCCGGTGATCCTCGATTCTCCCGTCGTCTTCCATCTGTACCTACCGGTCCTGTTCCCCGATGAAGTGTTGAAGATACACGCCGAACACTTGGGGCACTTCTTAGCCTTGCAGAGTATACCCAAAGTCAACGTCGATCTGGAGAGCACCCTCTTCCGCGGCCTGTGTCGACTGTTCACCAGAGAGAGGGTCCTTGCGGTGTACGCCCAGACCACAGGGGATCCTCCCTGTGACTCGGAGGATCTACCTTGCGGTCAACGACTGGAGGACTACGAAAACGACGACGCCGAACCCCCTCGCGTGTTTGCCTCTTTCACTAAAAGTAAAGCAAAACAAAACGTTCTGGCTCTACTGCGAGGCCTTCTGTCTTTGTTCAACAAGACCGACCTCATCGAAAAAGAGATACCTCATACTCCCGGACAGGAACCCGAACACATGCTATTCTTGTATCTCATTCAGCTCATGGTGGTGTTCGTTTGTAGCCAAATGCCCGAGACCGACCTGGCTACTATTATGAGCGTGGCATCGTCTGTGTTTCTCGAGACGAACCTCTGTCACCCCCTGTGCGCAGCTACGCTGTTGAAGCCTATGTTCGTCCCTTACTACGAGCAGCAATCCAGTAGGTCGAAGAAAAAGGCAGACGGGAAACCGCTCGCCGAGTGCACACCCAGAGTGGCCGGTTACAGGTTGTTCACGGGGTACGTGTTGAACGACAAGGGCGAGGACGTGTCGACTTCTGGCGATCTGGAATGGACGGAGCGCAGCATTCTGAACCGCGTGCAAGGCTGGAAGCTACAAGAGCGTGACGCCAGGAAACTGTGGTTCGTGGCGCCTCAGATGGGCGACAGGGTTACCATGATCAAAACCGAGGCCTTGCAGTTGATGGGGGGGCAAACCGGCGAGAAGGCCGTCAAGATAGCGGAATGCCTAGTGTGCGACAATGTCATGGCCTACATGCAGTCGAGCGTCATCGGCACCTTGAGTAATATGTTGCCTTGTCACGCCAACAGTGAGTTCGACGAACCCGTCATGGCCACGGTCAACTTTTCCATGACCAAGTTATCCGAGGCCATACGACATCAGAGCAGGAACCTGTGGTCTAAACTGCGAACGCGCACCAAGAGCTGCCTTTGTGTCACGGGCGTTGGGTTTGCGGGGCAAGACAGTGGAGCGGTCCTCCATTTCGGTCGAGTGTTCACCGGATCCGAAGAGAAGAGACTCCATGGCCAGGGGTCCTACGGGACGTTCACCTCCGTCGTCCTAGGGCTAATGGAAGAAACGATGATGAGTAACATGCTATTCGCAGCGTACAGTCTCCAGCCGCCCCCCGCCAACAAAGGTGCTCGTGCCACGTTGGCCTCGCCGTACAAACCCGTGCTTCGCCGCGCCGACACCGTGACGGACGTGTACATGTACGCCAGATATCATCACAGGTTCAACTCGGGGGAATTCACCGAAGTTGCACATGTGAAACCCGCAAAGGATTCCCCCGCGGCCAATATGCTCACGGAGCGCACTCTGACGCCAGACAGCAAGTACCAACTCACAGCGGTACACGGCGCGTTGCCTATGTGCGGGCTAACGCTGGCGCTTACCATTAGGCAGACGATGATAATGGTGAGTGGCTTTCTGTGCGTCGAGATGGCGCGGTGCATCTACGGGACCAAGTCTGGTGACATGATGAGCGTATGCAGGAGCATCACAGCCCTGAGCATGTGCTGTAAATTCAAGCTGCCTAAAAACGACGACCAGGAAAAGCTCAACACGCTCGCAACCCCTTTCGGCAAACTCTTGAAACTGACGGGTCCCGTGTTCAGCAGCGCCTCGAATAGAGGACGTCTCAATCTCGACGCCTTGGAATGGCTAGATGCCGAAGACTACAGGCTGCCCGAATACATACGCACGTCGCTCAACATGTTGGGGGACACCAGGCAGCTAGTGGAACAGATCATGAGAGAGAAGAACATGTCCTACAACAGGGTCGTGTTCCTCAGCAACAATAGTAGGATGAGCATGACGCAGTTGTACGAAAACGAAAAGGGTATGGTGCATGCCCCTCTGCTGGCGATGTGTAACATGAGGCTGTTCACTAACAGCACCAAGAGCTACGCCGCTTGTAAATTTTCCAACAAGGGCAGCTACTACCTGGTCAACGTGTTTAGCAATACTTGCATAAAGACACAGCTGTATCACCGAGACGACTCGTCGGACCTCCAGTGTTTGATGCGGCCCACGCAAAGCACGGTGGACGATGTGATGGAAAGTATCGAGAAGGAGGTGTCTTTCACGGTGCCTCGCATAGACATCGACCGGGTACGAATGCTGGCGGTGGATTTAAGCGCGGAGGACTTTGAGTCTTTGATCTGCGCTATTGAGAAGAAACACATCCAAGTGACCGGTCTGTTTTCGTTGCCCTCGGCTTCAGCCAAGAAGCCGAGCCCGTCGCCTGCGTCGCAGACGTCGACGCGCGCACGGGAGGAGGCCGATCGAAACGACAACCGTCGGGCGGAATATTCTTTGAAGAGAAAGGACAGGGACGAGGAAGAACCCGCCAACTCGCTCTCCGGTGGTAACAAGAGTAGCAAGATTGCACACGCTTCGGCTAGCAGCGTGGCCCGCGATAGCTATGGCGAGACAGAAGATTGTACGCCTGCGGAATTGTCCGTGGTGGATGACAGCGACGCAGACTGCGGATACGACGACTCTGACTAACCGGAATACTCCTTCTTGCTATGATAATCATAATGATGATACCGATGCTGATGATGTGTGTTGTGATGCCACTGTCTATGTAGTTTACACGATTTGTCATGTTGTTATGAAATAAATACAACCCTAAACCATACCAGTTCTCATACAGTGTCTGTTTTTCTTCGAGACACATGCACTCATAGAGCCTACTGCGTGTCGCCTGTATATATATTTAATTGTCAATCGTAATATTATGAAGGTGGTGGGTGTCAATATAAAACCCTCTCACTGGGAGACAGATGTACGTCAGTCGGTGAGGTTTGGAGTGAGAGCGTGAGTCTATAAATCAGCCTCACTTTCTGGCAATTTCAAATACTAGTATCCCGGCTAAGCCATTTATGATTTACGATTAGACTCTCGATGGATACTCTCAGATGTCTTTGCTTGTGTACACTTGTTACTTTTGCTTCTGGTACAGGTACGTTTCATCCTTCGTCAATGTGTGTGAAATGCTTTCACGGTCGCACATTGACAAAAGCTAACACTGTCGCTTGCCTTGTTCCCACAGTGCTTCAACGGCAACCCGGAGAGGATGCCATTCTTCCTTGTTGGACTACACTGAGCTGTAGGATCGCTCTGTTAGAGTGGTTTATTTCTGGGACTACGCCCCAGCATGGCGATTATGTTCTCCTTTACAGAAACGACAGGACGTACGATGCATACCAGAAAGAATCGTACAAAACAAGAGTACAACTCCAGGACCCCAACTTACAACACGGAAACGTCGGCGTGATATTAAAAAACCTCACTGTTAGTGACACAGGGGTATATGTCTGCTTAATCACATATAACTGTGGATCGCAGTCTCTAGAGGAAACCCCCGAAATTCAAAGCACAGTAAGTCTCACGGTGCAATATAACTCTGTCGAAGAACATCCCACGGTGCAATATAACTCTGTCGGAGAAACGCAAACACCACACATCGCATTCCTCACAGTCCTAGGCCTCACAACACTTCTTTCCGTATAACACCCACGTCGCGCTACCGACCCAGACCTAGGCTGTCAGATATAAAAGCTCAAGTTATTTAGAAGAGGACTCGCAGATCCACCCGATTCACCAGAACACAATGCCTTCAGCTTACCACATTACACTCTCCCACCCGGAGGCCGTATTACGTGCTGGAAAGGTGGACACACAATCTCGATTCACAAACAAACGCTCGGACGATATAATGGCATTACACGTTCTACACACCGAGATCAGAGAGAAATTCACGGCTGAGGAGCTAGACTTTTGTCAAGGAGGTCATTACATTGACTACTTTCTGTCTGTGGGCGACTTGAACACCGAGAGCCTGCTCGGGTTCCACATGGCGGAGTTCTGGATGCACTATCGCCTGAGTTGCGCTCTGGATTGGGGCCGGTGGTATATGCAGGTGGACCGAAGTCCCAATGGCTGTTGGCGGCTCCACGTGGTGCTGGCAGATGTCGACAAGACCGAGGTCGACGCGGAGCGTTTCGTGGAGACCCTGTGGCGAGCCTACAAGGACTACTTTAGTCGCAGCTGGTTACCCCAAGGGGTCACGAAGGCCACGGCATATGATGTGACACGGCTGTACGGGGACCGGGAGTTCGAGAAAAGCAGGGTGCGACTGATCCGTGAAAACCCGGAGGACTTTGACAATCTCATAGAGGGTCGTTTGGGCAAACTACCCGCTCTGGGCGATGTGTATCGTACCCACTTACAACACGGAGAATGCATGCTCTGGTGTGACACCAACGATCCTCGTTACAAAGCGCACGCATCTCGCCTGTGGCTAAGCGAGAAGAGAGAATGAAATGCGACAGTGATGATATTGTCTGACTGTATGTAACAGCTGCCTTTCTGAATGTATGCTACAAAGTGTGTATGTGACAGTAATAGTAAACCACAATAAACTTTAATGTCAACTCTGATTGTCGCCCAAGTTTTTGTCTGTGTGTTTGTGATTCCGGCAGTTATTACACTGAATGATATTAGCAAGCAGGAGATAGGAGACAATGGGGTTTATTGCACACATTCTCTTTATTCATCCGCTTACCCAATTACACAAAATAAAAGACACTGAAACACTGTTAAGTGAACACTAGTATGGCCAAGCAAGTACATTAAAATCATCATTGTCAACATCACATTTGACAAGTGGGCCGTTGCTCTGTCATATACCGTTGTAGGTGACCGTATTCATGGCCGCAACTTCGTCGTCCGTCAAATGTACCCAGTGCACTGCACAATTGAACGGTGTGTATTCGTAACCAGCTTCCTTTGTGGGCTGTGGAACAAGTGTTATGCGCTCCGGTACTTTACAGCGCACCACAAGACCTTGAGCTTTGTGGTCCATGTCTTCCAACCACCTGTGTATAACGGTTATCAGTCTTGGTAGTTGCCCGCTGTGACACAAGGGAAACACAGACTCATCGGTGGGATCGTCGTCCCCTGTGTCATCGGACTGAATGTCATGATCGTCTTCTTCTTCTTCTTCTCCTTCTTCTTCTTCTTCTTCGTAATGTATGCCACTGTCGTCTTCTTCGTCGTACCGTATGTCACTGTCTGTATCATCGCGGTGGCTGTCGGCCTCGTAGTCTGCTACGCCGCATTCTGGATCGCAGTCGCGCTCGCTTATCAGTTCACGACGGTCTTCCTCGAACCCAGAGTCTTCGCAGGCCTGAGCGTCACCCATGAGCGGTTCTAGCACTGGATCTTCGATTGCAGTATTCTCCCCGTACTCTAGCGGCTCGTTTTCCCAGTCAACCCATGTGTCACTGCTGATGAACACAGGGCCTTTAGGTTGCTTGTACACGCCCCAGTATCCGGTTACACACCGTGCTACATCGCCGTGTTTCGCCGAGATGTTCATGCGATCCGGGACCATCATACCGGTTAACCTAGCGGCAATAGCCGCTAAGTTAAAGTAACATCCGTCACTGTGCGTATCGGGTTTAGGGAAAGCGCCGTCGTAACCAACGTGGTCGACCAACTCTACATTCCCTGTTAGGAGCACATGTAGTAAATCCAACACACCTCTCAGCGGCATGCACAGCACTTTTGCAAAATACCCCAGGGGCGCCTCGGCGTGCACTTTGCAAGGCCAACTCTCCGAGACGGACTCTGTGAGGGAGGTGAATTTCAGACACGGCACACCAGTTGTCGGTGTGATGTACTGAACGGTAAAAGAATGTCCGATCTTCCACCCGCTGGGTCCTATATCAACATATACCCACGGGTGTCCGTCGACGATGCCCGGTGGATCCTGCTGTGTTTTCTGTCGTTTTGGAGTGGCGTTACACTCCGATGTGTCCTTGTCGTCGTCATTCTTGCGCTTTAATGTCGCCATGTGGATCTCTAGTGCGGTCTGGTAGTAATATCTGCTGTATACACAGATAGATATCCGTGTGTGTCTGTGTGTGTGTATCTCTGTGTGTTTATAAAGAACGCTTTGACATCTATAATAAACTCAGACCGCGGATATGACAAGGAAACACAAAGACACAGTATAGAGTTGAATCTGTTTTGTTTTTAATTGTTACATGCACAAAAACAGCACAGACATTGAAGCCGTGACACGTATCCCTAATACATAACACTCATTGTTGTCGACAACGGTGTCGCATTTCAATATCTCCTATGTTAACGACGCTTCTTGATCGGACAATGTCTCTCGCTGTGGGGACACCTGATCATTGCCTTACGGCATATGCCGTACTCTGGTTCGACAGACAAAACTGTACCGTCGTACGAGGTGTGCCACATATCCTTTCGGTTGGGGAGCAGGGGCCAGTGCTGGTCTATAACGGCGAGGGTATACTTATAATCCATCGCTTCAATGGGCTTGGGTATTAGCGTCATGTTGCTCGGCACGTTGCACGTGATTAACAGGCCCAGTTTCTGGTAGTCTCCTTTCAACCACTGGTGAATAACAGCCACCAGGCCCGGTAGTTGTTCAGTGTGACATAAAGGAAACACATACTCCGTCTCCTCACAGTCCGCGGCCATCATGGTTGTTTTCTCTCCATCCTCATTTCGAATGTGCCAGTGACAGGTGGTAAGAAAGAGTGGGCCTCTAGGCTGTCTGACTATAGAACAACATACGCCTGGAATACCGGTGTATATCAAGTGTTCCTTTGACACTTCGGGGATCTTAGGCCAGTTGTTGTCATTTCCCTCTCCATCCTGAGGGATGCGTATGCGTTCTGCGATGTTGCCGTTGGGGTCTTCCTCCTCATCGTCGTCCTCATCTTCCTCCTCGTCCTCATCCTTAGTCGGACCATGTATTGCCACCATGTGGTAACAACCTACATCCGCATAGCTAGCAGGCATGTCCTGTACAACAACATCGGGGTCTTCCGTACTAGGAAATGCATCGGTGTACAAGTACAGATATTTGTCTTCATTATGCGTGAGGTGCATGTGCAGTAAATCCAGAAAGACCCTGAGCGGGATGACCACTTTATCGGCAAACAGCTGCTCACCAGCGCTGTCCACCGCGAGTAGAACCTTATGGCCAGAATTCACGGTTGGATGCGTACTCACGAACGTCACACAGGGGAGACCTCCTATGACATCGTAAGTGATAGTAAAGGCATTTCCAGTGTCCCAATCCCGTCGGCCTAACGTTGCTGTTTGCAAGGTTTTCTTGGGTGGCAACAGGCCCCCGGTCACGTCGTCCACGGGCTGCGCGTTTGTGCGCTTACGGCTTGCGATACTCAAAGACATGGTCGCTCCAGTGGTGTGATCGAGCTACAGATCCCTTTGGTTCACCTAAGCACTCTGAATGTACGTATTGCAGGGCAGCTACTTTCTGCGACTATACACAAATATGTGCTAACGGAGATTGTATTTAGTACTGCTCCAATTGCTGTATCAGAACAATTAATATAGTGTGTGTGTGTTTAGAAACCATACCAACAAATAAAAGACAGTGAAAAACAGTTCGGATTCCAACGCGTTTGTGTTTAGCACAACTTAGTAATATATCGGGTACACCCCTGAAGTTGCTGGCCCGAACCAGAGCATGGGAGCCGCCGACCTGTGGGTTTGGAACAGCCGACCTGTGGGTTTGGAGCAGCCGACCTGTGGGTTTGGAGCAGCCGACCTGTGGGACCTGTGGGTCTGGAGCACAGGTCGGCGGCTCCAAACCCACAGGTCGGCGAGGGAAGTGTTGCAGGTCGGCGGCTCCAAACCCACAGGTCGGCGAGGGAAGTGTTGCAGGTCGGCGGCTCCAAACCCACAGGTCGGCGGCTCCAAACCCACAGGTCAGCGAGGGAAGTGTTGCAGGTCGGCGGCTCCAAACCCACAGGTCGGCGAGGGAAGTGTTGCAGGTCGGCGGCTCCAAACCCACAGGTCGGCGAGGGAAGTGTTGCAGGTCGGCGGCTCCAAACCCACAGGTCGGCGGCTCCCAACCCACAAGTCGGCTGCTTCTGTGAGCCTGGGCTTCGTGGGGACGATTCTGCTTTCTCGGTGGTTGTTATATTGAGACTGAAGTGTGTTAGCCGCCACATACAAAGGAGCAAAGAGAGAACCTGGACTTTCAGAATTCAAATTCCGCTCGTCATCGTACAAACCAGGCGACCGGTGCTGTGTTTTGCGTGAAACATGGTGTCTTTCTTAGCCTTTACGGCTATCTTCCTGTGGTCTTCACAGTTGGTCGCCGCTGACGGATATTTCTATCTCGGAGAAAGATTGTATCCCTCTCACGGTGACTGTCCATTCCTCACATATTGCCCACCATTGCCCTACGGCTTACGCTGCGTAAATGACTACGACTACAAGATCTATTGTTCTGCGGACGAAGCCCCAGAGAACACCAGCATCATGATGGCAAGTCCTGGCAACGAGCATCGGGCAAGCTGTGTGTTGACTAAGGCCACTGACGGCAGTATGAGTTGCACCATGCAATTTCCACAACGACGCATTTTCAATCACAATCAGAGATGGACCGTGCACACGATCCGCGGCAACGGCGTTCATGCCACGGTGGACAACTACAACCCAGCGTGTTACACGAGATTGAATCCACCTCCTACGCCCCGAGTGTGTGAACTCACGATTACCATTGGCACCCTTACACATCACGCTGTGTCGCGCTTCAAAATCGAAGTGGAGTGGTCAACGGAGCAGCCTCATCCTGGCGACACGGTGATTGTAGCGAACACCAAACAGGTCACGTGTACACGAGGTGCATTGTGCAAAACGACCATTTGGGATCTTCATCCACGTAAGGCGTATAGGGTAAGAACAAGGATGATACCATGGGACAACCCTTCGACGACGTTCGCCGACCCTGGCGTTTTCACGCAAAAGTTCTGGAGTAACTGGAGTGATTATGCAACTTGGATTCCTATAACAACCAGATGTGGAAGACGATCCAACTGATCCACTTGTGTTTACCTCTACTGTGTAACGCTATATGTAATGCAGCAGTATACATATGTTGTGTCTACAATAAAAGTGTAAACCTTGATTGTGTTATCCGTGTCGTTTATTCCACGCTCACGAAACCATGAAACCGATAGCTTGGACATCACGGTATTTTTTAGCATAGGAGGGGGGGTTACAGGTCACGGTGGGGGATGGGGTGTCTTTAAATTGAATCGTTTCAGGGTCGGTGGCCACAGGCTTTGTGGTACTACTGCAAAGGTTGCAATCCAGCACAGCTGTCACACATCACAGACATACAAGGTGTTAGTGTTTAACAAGGAGAGAGTATGGACAAGCCGCTGCCGTTTGTCGACTATTTTCCAGACATATATCCCGAGCGTAGAAGCGTCGACATCGATCGCGAGCCCACAGTAGTCGGAGTGTTACTCAAGTCGATATTTTATCACAAAGAATCATTGCTGTGCAGGGGACTGGTGATTCGGTCGCGATGCGAAACCGTGCCACTGTACACTACTGTCAATTTGGAAGTGACCGAGATGGCACCGGTGGTGGGTTACGACCTAGAGATGGATGCGGATGACAGTGAAAATTGGAACGCGGTGAAAGCTACGTGGTCCAGGCATTTTGCAGCAGAGCCGATTTTCATCAGCGTCTCGCACGAAGACATCAAGCGGAAGGTGAACGCCGCTGTCTTTCCTTTGAAATCCGTGGCGCGGGCATCTGCGTACATGAAACTTGTACGAGGAGCGCTGACGTTTGGGGATTTCAGTCCCGACAAGGGCTACTACCTAGCCAGGGATGGTAACACGCCGGCGCTGTGCTCAGATGTAATGTTTGGGCGAATGTATTACATTCCGGTCAGCAAACTCAATCGCACCGTGTCCCCGAGAGATCTCGTCTACGACCACCGAGCTTCGGAGATCGAGGCTAGAGCGTTCGACGCCTCTCACGTGAATCATTTCTACAAAGCGGCGTGTCTGGACATTGAAACCGTGTTTGCCGGGGCTCACCGGGATCCCGCGGTCCGATCGAACTCGTTCGCGTACAGGTTCCCTTACTGCACAGAGGGTACGGTGGACGACATGACTACGTGCCGCAATAGGATGGTGTCGAATCTAAAGGAACAGCAAAAACAGTTTCCTCAACACGTTAAACGCGTGTCCATCCCCAGCCTGCCTTCGGACATGCCGGGGCAGCAGCACGAGGTCACGTGCGTCTCCATTGTGGTCCTAAACTCGCACGTGCCCAAGGCGTACGGGGGTCACAGGAAAAAGTTACTGGTGGCGTACAACAAAAACAAAGCCACGCTCTGTCCTCACCCCGAACTCGATCTCGACATGGCCAAAACCGCCGGTATAGACGATGTGCGTCGCGTGGAGTTTCACGCTTGCGGAGGGGAACTCGCGCTGTTGGAGAGAATGATATCCATATTACGAACCCACCGCATCGAACTGATGTACGTGTACAACGCCGAGTTCGACGTACGCGTGCTGAACCAACGCGTGCACTTCTACGCGGATCCCAGTTACCTGAAAACGCTAGAGCCGAGTGCCAGACAGCGATGTGAGAAACTCAAACGAATGTGGACAGGTCTGTTTGTCACGAGAGCTCTCAGCGAAGACGCGGAGCCTGTGTTCCAGTTTGAAAACGTACGGTTTCTGGACATGTACAGGGAGATGTTGAAAAACGTGGGCTCCGTGCTTTCCAGCGGCGCGTTGACCGAATACAAACTGAGACAGATAGCGACGCACGTGGAAACGTTCAACAAAGACAAAGCCAAACTGGGTCACTTCAAAATGAACAGCTGTGGCATGAACGTGATCGACCTGTACAGAATGGCCGGCACGAGGGATATCAAGTACGCGTGCACCAGCATGAAACTCAACGACGTCGCGCCGTACGTCGTCGCGAAAGTCAGAGAGATACACAAGAAACCCGCCAAAGACCCGAGAAAACTGTACAAGGTGGCGGACGTGAGCTACGACAAAATGGACGAGATGATAAGCATGGGTGGCAAAAGCCTGTTCGCGGTGCTTGTGTACAACTTGGTCGATTCGCAGTTGTGCTGTAGATTGGCCAAGGCGCTCAAACCGGTGTCCGCTCTGTTCCATCGATGCAGGACTACGCTCAATATCGACGTCGTGGTTCACGGCAGAGGGGACATGTTTAGCGGCTTCGTACAGAGTATCCATTCGGTGCAAATACCACAACTGAAGTTCACGCTCGACACTCTTCGAGTGAAAGCGGGGCCGGTCGGCGGCGAACAGCAAGCGAGACTGAGATGGGACCCCAAATCGCAAGTGTCCGACGGAGACAGCGAGACCTGGAAAGGAGGCGCCGTGTGCGAACCTCTCACGGGTCTGCATTACTCGGGTCCGGGTATGGGATTGGAGTTGTCCTTTGACTTTGCGGGCATGTACCCTTCCATCATGTGCGCGCTCAACATATCGCCCGAAACGACCGTGCCGTGGCCCCCGGTCGATTTCCCCCACGATCTATCGGGCTGGATTTGCTACAGCTGGGAAGCCGAAGGGCACGAGTACGCGTCTCTGATTCTCAAGTACGACGAGAGCACCGGCTCGTACCTCAGGGCGCCCGGGGTGTTCGCCTCGTCGGTGGAGTATTACCTGAACCAACGCTCGGCGTTCAAAACAAAACTTAAGGACCCCGCAGTCGGCGACGCAGAGCGAATATACTTCAAGTTGCAAGAAGGAGAATGTAAGGTTATGGCCAATTCCTTTTACGGAACCGCTCCGTACCCCTGTGGACCTCTGATATCTGGCCACGGAAGGCAACAGATTGCGGTTGTAAACAACTGCGTGTCGGAGTTCTACCGTCACCAATGCCCCGTGGTGTACGGCGACACGGATAGCGTAATGGTAGCGGTGGGCTACGGACCCGGGGACTCGGTCGAGATCGACGTGCCGGACACGGTGCTGCGTGACAGAGAAATGAACTCTCAGCAACGGAAGGCCTCGCTTCGACAGTTTGCCTACAAGGCCCAGCAAGCCATGCGTTCGAAACTGAAGCGAGTCGGGGAGCAGGTGCCCGATTTCCTGCAGTACGTACACGTGGCGCTGGTGGAAGACGTATTGAAGCGAATGTACGTGATCGGCCGTGACAACAAGCACGAAAGGCTCCAGCGCGACCCGCAGGGTAATCTCACCGACGGAGGTTACCCTGTGTATCTCGCAAGAGTCCCTGGTGCAGACGCTCGCGTTCCGGTCACCGAGGCGTTTGTGAAAGACAGACGGGTGAAACTAGAATACGAAAACAGTTGCTCCATATATTGTCACGTTGCAAAGAAGACATATCTGGCCTTGACGCACACGGTGGACGGTTTGGGCGAGCAACTCTCCTCTATCTCGGTGAAGGTGAGGGGACTGGCCGCATTCAAAAGCATGCGATCCCCCTGCGACTCTGCTGTCACGGATACGTTCATATCGTGCGTGATGAAAGGGGACTGCGTCAAATTGGAAACCGATCGAGTGTCGTGTTTTTCAACCGCACCGTGGCATCGGCTTCAAGCCGGAGACGAAATACTGTACATGAAACAGGAGCCTACGTTTGACGAGTCGAGTAGATGGGTCGAACTCAGTCAGGCCTCGTCGTTTCTAACGCCGCACAGAGTCGTATCCGTCGATACGCTCCAGTTGACGGGGGGTCAAAGTGCGGTCTTGGTCAAGTTGGAAAACACGCAGCTCGAGGATGCCAGACGCGCCGTGTACTGTTTGAGTTTGTACAAGGACGGGGTTTACTGCATGAATCACATGTTTTCCAGAAAAGAAAGTGTCCTGAGAGACCTGCTCGCTGCCAGGGCGTCTGAAATGATCGCATCTAAAATGGGCTTAGGGTTGTTCCCCTGGAGCACCCTGATCAAATCTGCTAAAAACAAACACTTTAGCCAACACACGCTGGCTCGCCTGAAAGTCGGCAACTCGAACGTCAAAACCACGTACGTTGAGCTCACTAAGACCTGGCTGCAGCGCATCACCGGCCTCACTGTCAAACCGGTAGAATGCTACGAGTTTCACAAATGCAACCCGTGCGAAGCCACCTTTTACAGATACCCGGTGGCTTTGCAGGCCACGTCGGGCTGTTTGACAGTCATGTTCGGCGGTTCCTTGTTGTGCGAAATCACTGCCGGTGCCGTAGAGTCTACTCTACGAGATGATGACACTCGAACAGGTTCCCCGTCTACACACACGGACCCTGGGTCTAGGACCGACAGTTGCTTGATCGACCATCCCTACCAGCCGGGTAACAAATGCTACGCCAACTCAAAAGTCATGCTGGCCCATTCAGCCGATCGGTCTTTGGTGAATCGGGCGGCGAAACTGATTGCGCACTGCATAATAGACTTTTGTCTACCTAGACACATGTACAGCGACAACTCGGAAAAGCAGGTGGCGGAAGACTGCAAGACCCGGTTGCTTCTGTCGATTTGCTGTATCAAGGACCGCCTGAAAAGGGCCAACGCTGCCTTCAACTGTATCATGAACACTTGTCCCGAGCACATGATACCGGCGTGCGGAGAGCACGAACTGGACGGGATCATGTTAAACCGGCAGCGCGTGAGCCGGCTTCGGGGTGAAAAACTGACGGCGTGCGTGAACGTCGTGGTCGGCGACATGACACTCCGTCCGGCAGCCGTGTACAGTAACGTGTGCCGTAAGCTGGGAGAGTCGTTGTCCACGCTGATGAGACAAGGTGCGATTTCGACTACACGCGCGCAAACCCACACCGGTGAGAAGATATCGATATCGCTACCCGTTGCCATGCTACGCGACGCCGGGATTGCGTCTGAGACAGGAGAACTGTACGTGTCGAGGAACGAGTTACACGAAAGACCCCTGGTCGACCTGGCGGGTCTTCTCTACCAAACCACGCTCATGCTACAGATACTGAATCCCGGTGCATTCACGCGGTCCGCTGACACGCTATGCCCATCGAACACTCTCTGTATCATGCCGTACTCCATGGCCGACGAGACGGCCATGGCGATGTGGATCGACGGATTCAAAAAGACAAAGTGGCTCACTGTGAAAACCCTCGACGAGAGCGAGAGACGACCGGGTGTGTCGTTCGAGACCAAACAGGTCTCGTACCATTGTACGGGCTGTAAAAATTTCTACAGGGACCTGTTGGCCAACGACGTGCCCGTGCATGCGGTCTTCGCTCACGTGTACGGTCCGGACAAAACGCGCACGATCGGGCGCTGTGTAAACGAAAAGCCTTGGCTCTGGACTCAGAAGCACGACACGTCGTGATTAATCGGAGCCACCGTGGTCTTTTGTGCACATCGTCGGCATAGCTGATTATATTATATATATATATACACAGTATCACCGCCACGCGCGGTCACATTCATTTCAGGCCAGCGAGACCTGAAGACATCAGCGTCATGGCGTTCAGCCACACCGACTACGTTTTCTCTCACGCTATGAAGAACCAAACAGAGGCCAACCAGCCGGCCGTCTTCACCGTCGACCTAGCGGACCTGATTCAACTCGCCGGTCACAGTGCTCTGTTTACCATCGATTCGATGACCGTTACGGCGTACAGTCAAGGGGATTGGAAGAAGGTGCCTGTGAAATTTGCGGTGTTAAACGGAAACAAGACGAGGGTCATCACGTACGATCCCAACAGACATTCGTCCAAGTGGCTCGTAGACCTCGGCGCACAGGACGCCTCCGGTGTAAACAAGGACCACTCCGACGGTCGACGTTGCGTCAACATAGCCGGGACCGACCGCGAACCGTTCAATCGTGCGCTATCTGTCTACGAGGATGAGAATAAGCAGGCCGCTCTGAATGTCTTACGATTCATGATGTCGGAGAGTCTTTGGGTTGCGGATAAAGCTAGGGGGGCTTTAGACATCTTAATGGCCTCAGCTGCTAACGAGTTCAACGTGACTTGTGACTTATGTGGTCGCCGAAGCGTAGCGTACACTCAAAACGACTCGGGATCGTCGTTTGCATTCCCAGAGTGCGAAGACACATACGTTTGCATGCCCTCTGCTCGAAATGTGCAAGATTGCACGTATCGAGCTCTGCGCGACATCATGACCCTGATCCGATGCGCTTGCGCCGACAATCTGAGCATTCTGACGGAACTAACTAGATCGGACTGCGGACTACCCGACGGTCACTTCTCGACTGACTTTCCACCTAGAGACCGCTACCAAGGAAGAATTGTGATTCCGCATTCGCTCATGAAATACTTGACGGCTCTGTACCAAGCGATGAGCGACTACGCAGACAGTTTCGCGATAGTGGACAGCGTGACGCCTAATGTCAAGGTGCTACTGGAGAGCCCCTGTCCGAACATCGGTCTGGTGTCAGGATCTATCGGTGTTACGACGATATACGGCTCCACCGTCCGCGAAGTGTACAACGGACTGTTGACACAGCACCAGTCGGCCGACGTGACAGAAGACGAAGGTCAACATTACGGTCTAGTCAACGGTGCCCCGCTCATTCCCCAGCTCATTCCCCAGCTCATTCCCCAGGTGTTGTTGAGACGAGCACCCTTGACGTTCGACATGCGTGGAGACATGGACCTACACACGTGGAGGACTTTCTTTTACAGACGACCCTCTGCGTTGTATCGTCAGTGAAACCGAGGACTTTGGTCTTGTTATGTTGAACGAATCACACAGTTTGCACATTATTATGTTCACATACCCCTTTATTGTCACATGAAAACGGTTGTGTTGTACACCAAATAAAACAAATACACATGTCAATGAACAACGGTCTCTCTGTAGTTCTTGCTTTGTAACGCATTGCTTTATTTTATCACTGTCAGTCTAGAAACAGCTCGGTCTCGCTCACAAACAATACGTGTTGATATCTGTGCACGTTAGACATAAGGGAGTCCATGGCCCGAAAACAGATGCTGCGCCCGTCTTTGGTTAGTACATAACCCAGGTGTTGACTGAATGTCACAAACCATGTTCTTTCGGCCGTAACTATGTCGAATAGGTAGCCCGGGGTATTTCTGCTTAGGTTATACACAACAGCCGCGGCTCGCGGATCGGTTTTCCGTAGGTTGCCTACGATGCAGTCTGGCGTAACACAGTCTGGCTCTTCTCCATACGCCAGCCGAAACCATATCGGCGAATCCGTTAGGCTCCTCATGTCTTCGATCATCCTTGTCAGGGAGACGGGTTGATACGGAAGGTCCTCCAACCAACAGTCGGAGGTCTCGCGACACGGCGCCCCGAACAACCTGACGGGCAACTTACGGTCAGCTCGGCTGCGTGTAGTCGACACTGCCGACAAGGGTCGGGCGTCGTTAAGGCCATTAGGTCGCGCCAGTATAACGGGACGGGTTACGGTCGAGACAATGCGATGCACGCACGTTATGGGAGATGAAAATGTTTCATTAGAGACTGTGTCACATTGAAATCTGCAGCCGGAGAGAACCACGTTATGAGTGACCATGGAAGGGAATGCTCGCACGGTCACAGAGCACACGATCCCCGGGTCGCTCGATAGCGCAGCAGTGATAGCGATGTCGCCGTCCGCACTGAGATCCATGCAGGATGCGACAGTGGCCAAATGAACATCGCCCCACCAGCCCTCATCGGCGTATGCTATGAAGGCATGCCACGTTTCAGCTAGCAGTGTCCACGGTCTCAATGTCCTGTTGCACTGTGGGTCGAGTCGCTCGACCCAGTCGACGGGCAAGTATTTGTTGTAGTCCGCCTGCGCCTGTTCGTGGTAGTCCCAGCTCTCGCCGAGGGCTTCGTCGTCAAACTTAACGGACGGGTGTCCCTGGTAGCGGTCTGCCTGTCCGTGGTAGTCCGAGGTATTGCTGGGTGCTTCCTCGACGAACTCGAGGACCGTGTGTTCGCGACACTCCACTTGCTGCACTTGTTCTCGGTGCTCGGTGTTTTCGCTGGTACAGCACACAACGGAGCCGGGTGAACCTGGGTGCTCCGGCAGTTGTGGCACGTCCACGTAAATAGGCGGACGCGCGCCGCGATCGCACCTGCTGCAAACGTCACCGCACGGCGACTTCGTGCATAACACTGGTTCGTAGTGACAGCCGTCGTTATTGAGATAAATACCCCCCTTCCAGACTCCCTTACGAGAAGTTCTTAGCCACCGACCACGGCAATAGGTGTATATTCTAGTGGATAACATAGCTGCCAATGCTTCTATCTCAACCTCGGTAGCCCACACCCCAACGCGATCCATGCCACTCTCTTGGACGTACTTGTAGTCTGTCAGGCGCATCTCTGACACGAGCGCCGCTCTAATCGTCTCGTGGTTATCTTCGGTCCCGGAGAGAACTTGACTGATGGCACGAAAGAAACAATTCCCGTCGCTTTTTACGGCCATACGTTTGCAGGGTTCGCCAAGGGGTAGTACGTCGATGGCCCGTGGTACCGTGGCATTCTTTGCGGTAGTGATCCAAAGCCGCTTATTACACATAAACTGCTTTGCGAATGGATGGAGGGGATGGAAAACAAACGGATCTGCAGCTGTAACGCTCACGACTTCACAATCGTCTTCCATGCTACACGTAGCGCCCGCACCTTCGTAATCGTCGTTCGCGCTATATGTGGTAACACCCACAACTTCACGATCGTCGTCCATGGTGATCCCGTGAACTGCATGTGGTTCTTCCAATGTTAATGCTGATAGTAAATACACTGGATTACTGGGTGGCCTCGACCAGGTTTACACAGTAATACAGATGTCGTATCATTGGCTTGTATGTGTAAAAAATAAAGAGATGTGACAACTGTGCAAAAACACTGTGTATCATTCCTTTTATTTCTTATAAGCATTACAACATGTACATCGCAAAACATCACAATTCAGTGCTTTGACACAACGGCAGATATGAAATCGGAAACCGAGTCTCCGGTGGATCTCCCGGCCCTGGCTTGCGCGACACTGGCGTAACCGGCCTGTTGTTTCGCGGTCACTAGAGATGGCTCCCCGACGACCGCGGACTGTGTGGCTTGGCTAGTGTTTTCAGCTTCCATGTCGACAGTCTGATTGTCAGGGCTCTGGTTTGGATTGACGGGGTTTGGACTGACGGCGTTCGGTCTCTCGTCTACAACACGCCTGGCGGAGAGCTCTTTAGTCAGTTCCCTCAGTTCGCGGAGCTCACGCAAAACCCCCGCCACGTCGGTGTTGTCCGTCGACTCGGAGCTCCGAGTGTGGCTGGCACGCTTGTACGGCGTGTCCTTTGCTAACATCCTAAGCGTGTCGTATTGTTCGCTCTGGGGCTCCGTTGTTGCGGATTTGGAGTTCTGCTCTTTCAGAGCGTCTTTTATGCTGGCTTTGATGGACTCCAACATCCTTTCTTGTTCTTTTTGCACAACGGCCTGTTTCTCCGCTTCCTCTCGATTGTACGCCATGGCTATTTTCCGTCTCTGATCCTGAGTCAGACTATCGTAATCCGTTGGGTTTTCGGAGCGGGGAGCCCCAAGCCTGGCGTTTGTTTCGGGCAGCCCAGCGTCTCCGTATCGTCGGTGGAACACAGCTGGATTGTGGGGCTGCATGGCTGCGGAATACGGAAGGTAAACTGGATTGGGTTGCGTTTGATTGTGAAACGCACAGAGTTGAGCGTGTTGCATATCTTGCTGTTGAGGCTGTTGTTGCCGCTGTTGGTTTTGCAGGAGCTTCAGTATCTCGTCCATCTGACTTTGCGTCGCAGCCATCTCGCCGGAGTTATGAGCGTCCGAGGTCTGTTCGTGTTCTCGGCCAAGGGGTCGATTGTCAATAGTATCGCCTGCGCAGAGTTTGGTCTCCGTGCCCGTTCGCCTACTGAATTCCCTGGCCCCTCGTAGGGTGAACAAGGCGTCTTCGTCCCGTCCCTTTAGCAAACGGGTAAATAGGTTATTCTGAACCTTCACGGCCTCTAGCGCGTCTCTCAATAGGCGCATTTCGGCCGTCTGGTCCGCCACCATCTTACGCAGAGCCTCCGTGTCTTGATGGCCCACTAGCTGCGCAGAAGACAGAGGCTCTGGGTCGCAGGGGGTAGATACGCCAGGGGGCTTCTCGCCAGCGTCCAGTGTGGCGTCTTTTACTGAGGAGAACCCCATTCTAGTCATCGTGGACGGCAAGTCCTTTGCCGACACCACCACGCAAAAACAACCCGGTCTCATGGGCCAAGAGACCAAACTGCACTCTTCCGTGACGGGCCCCTTTGCGTTATCGCCGACCGTACCTAAGCTAAAACCCATACTGGTTTCTGGTTGCACGACACCCGCCGCGTACTCCGTATCGGCCCTCGCCACGCAGCAATATAGAAAGGTTTTATTCGTCGATCGGCTGTGCACGTGCCAGTAGCATTTCACCGAGCCGATCTCATTCTCGGTCTTGTGCATGAACAAGGCCCTGCCCGGTTGGGGGTGACAAGCTCCGGAGAAAGACAAGTCGTTTGGCACAATGTATTCCAGCCTAGAATCTGGGTATATCTCGCCCGAGGCTACGCCGTACACGCTGCACATGCCCACGATGAACGTGTCCGTGCCAGAAGACGTCATAGCCTGTATCGCGCCGTTGTATTGCGCGTCGTGTGTGCCGTAGCAGTCTTTGCAAAAGATAGGAACGAATAGAGATCGGTCGCACTGCACGGGTTCGTCCGGGTATTGTTCCGGAGGTGCGTAGTCCACTAGGGTCATCGTGGATAAGTCGACGACAGCACGCACGCTGTCGTCTTTGCGAACCTTAACGTACGCACGCCGATCCTTGGTTCCAAATAAAGGACCGAGCCTCGATCCCATGGCTCCCGCCACGGCCTTGTCCGTCATGGTGAAACGGGCTGTGTAAAGTGAAGCGCGCCGACGTCCAAGTCAACCTAGGCGAGCCTTCGTGTTAAACGTCACGTTGTCACCCCAGACGAATTCGTCGTCGAAGGCCAGTAATATCGTAAGAGCCACGCTCGATATGTGCCGCACGTCAGTAACCGTACAGTACGGAGGGGTTCCTGTTACGGGGACGTCACGGTGGTCGAGGGTTGCTCCTTGCGTCTTTGTCAACTCTGCTATCAACTCCGTTAATCTCGCGGCTTCCGATACTCTGATCTGAAACAGCCGTCCTAGGTGCGCACCGGTGTAAAGGCCGCTGCCGAGTCTGCCGCGCGTGCCTCGAACAGAACCGGTTTTGCACCATTTACAATGTTCGCTATGTACTATAGCTATCACGTTCTCGCCGGCCGAATCTCGATGCAAGCAGATGCTGCCGGTCCGAAAGCGATCGCAGCAAACCGACAGCAATCCACCCGACACCGCGAGCCTGTCACACTGTATGCGTCCGACCACGTCGCACTCTTCGACTTGGGAAGATGAGCGACCGTCCGCGCGGTGATTCACCGGCAGTAACTCAGGCGAGGAGGTCTGAACACCGGACATCATCCTCCAACCACGCTCACCGAGCACATCCTATAACCATGACGACACCGACTAGCCGCCTCTCGGAACATTCTTCGTCGGGCGCCCGACCCTCTATTAGTAGATCTAACTCCTCGGCGCGGCGAGGGTACACGGAAGAAAACAGGTCTCGTGTAACTACACCGCAAAATCCAGGGTATTCTGTCGCTATGGCTTCAGATCCCGTGTTCAGCTTGTTTCCAGAGCCGTCGGACCAAGGTGCTCTCGAATGTCAGCAAAACGGGGATGTCGCTCGCTTGATGCAGAAGCAATATCCGATGTTATACGTCAAGTTAAACACGGACCAGCAGCCCGGTATCGTGGACGTCGAGCTCTGCCCCCCAAAACGGTGTCGTCTGTGCGAACTGGACCAAAACACCACAGATGCGATCAAGGTGCTCAAACCCCACGAAGTCAGGTCGTTTTTGTTGGCATGCGGACAAAGGTTTACAACCGAAGAGGTCAACGTTCATCTGGGTCACACCGTAACGTCTGACGAAAGCATGATCGGCGTACTACAGAACATGTCGATAGACTTGATAGCCCGCTCGTACACATTAGCGAACCGTACTTCGCTACACATCATGAATCGCGTGACTACCCATATGGGTAAGGCCATACTGGTACCGGATCAGGACGTGGCCAAGATTCACAACGACGCAGTGAAACAATTCATCGGACTCACGGCCATGTGTCGGACGCTACTAAAACACCGGCCCGTGGACTCAAACGAGAAGGGGGGGTCGCATCCTCTGCTGTGACACTGCGCACTGTACAGCTGATATACTACTAGAATAACCTCCTTAGCGTTACGCGTAACTGCGAGGGTGCACAGACTCTGCGTCGGTGGACACCATGATCGGCGCATTCACTCTGTGTGTGGGTTTCTTGTTGCCTTTCGCGACATGCGGCCCCGTGGCGTACAACAACAACAACCACAACAACAGAAACGCCAAGCCGTACGGCTACGCTCCGTACGTCTGGATATCCGTTCTGAGATGTGCCGTGGGAACCGGCTGGTGTCAAGGTCACAGCAAAGGAAGCTTCGCCTTGACGGTTGACATCGAGGGACGCGAGGATCCCAGTGACCAAATGTGCACACATTACTGCTCCGGAAAAATTTACGCGAGCTGGAGACCGAACAGGAGTGCTAACGGCGATCTGAGTAGATACGAGAGTCGAGGCGTCATGCTAGGCGCGTACGTGCTGAAGCTGGACAAAGACTCGTGCGTAGAAATACCCGGAAAGTTCCCATGCGCGGACCGTGTGGTATCTTCAATTCCCATCAACAAGGTATCCGTAATGCTGCACGCCAACGAGAGAAACAGAGAGTATTTCTTCGGCGGCGATCCCACGGCGCACTGCGACCCCGATCCTCAGTGCGCAACCTACAAATTGCTGAGAAGGACCTTGTACGCCACCGAAGGGAACAGAACTTGGCCCGACACCGACGACGTGCTGAGCATAAGAAACTCTCCCTACGCTTGCGTGTTATCGTACGTAGGCTTGGGCGACAGCGAGTCGATAGGCCTGTGCTACACTCAACTCGGCGACAACTGTTTTCGCTCAAACGGAAACACTTTCTGCATAGGACAAGCCGATGCCAACATCGTGGGCATAACCAACGCCGACGAAGACGCCTCGGCCCCTATCGCCATGTGCGAAATATCTAGTGCCGCGGAGCTGCTGCGCAGAGACGCGTTATCGCGACCCAGTACCGGCGAAATCGAAGCTTTCATCGCCTCCTCGGCCTGCGACGCTACCATAGTATCGGCGGACAACGCGACGTATGCCTCGAATCACCTGTCCCTCGACGTGGACATCGACAGGTTCCACGCCTTGAGCGAATTCGGACACGTTATTCTCAGGATACCGCTGGACCGGTGCGTGGTCCCCGTGGCTTCCACAGGCGATGGGTACGCCTCGGCGGTACAGCACATCGCTAAGACCCTGCACAAGACGGCGATCGCCACGTACTCTAGCGCCATCATGCTGGACGCCAGCGACTGGGGCTCCTCCGCTTGCTCTCAGAAGAACGCGGATTCCAACGTAAGCAAGGTGGCGAGCGACCTCGCTCGGGCTATAACCACGCAGCGAGCGACAAAGCTGTTCCTCCGTCTGCCGAGAGATACGGGAATTGTGAAGACTATGAACTTTGCAAGCCTCGAAACGTTCGAGGCCTTTGTGACTCCCCGAGTAACCGTCGACATGACCAAACCCCAAGACTGTCAGAATATGTGGGCAAAGGGAGGGTCGAACAAGGGGATCGTGTCGTATCTGTTGACTGTATTGCGTGCGGGCGTTAAGGCTAACAAGGTGATAGCCACGTTGTCGCTAACCGGAGGCCTGACAATTACGGCCGCGGAGCCCAACGCTGCGGGGGGTTCCAAAATCACGGCCGAACTGACATTGGCCGACATGGAAAGTAATAGCGTCTTGAGATGCGAGGAGGACATCAACACGAAATGTTGCTCCGGATCGACGACGACGATATGGGGCAGAAACGCGTTAGTCAACGTAACGTACACGTCTACGTCTCTCGAAACCCTCAAGCAGTACCCCGAATTGATAGCGGTCGCGTTTGGCATCAACCAGTTTGCGATATCCCCCGTGGACTCGGATTTCAAGCGAAAGGTGCGCGCGAACACCCCCGCTATATCGAGTGTCACTTCTGCGGTTCACAGTCTCAGGGACTGGCGCAGACAACAGGCCGTGGCGGGGGTCTCGAGCGAGACGGCAGAAAACGCCGGCTCCAGAAATAGGCGGTCCGCCAATGCAGTCGTAGGAGCCATGGAAGCTATGGCTATCCCTAAAGCGTACAAGGACCCTGCGTCGGGAGCAAAGAATTGTCTCGACCCTCAGTATCAAGTCGGTCTCAGTAACAGACTCTTGTGTCCGGGCCTCATAATTTTGAACGGGGCCTTGGGGGTGTTCAAAGAGCCCTTCAAGGAGATGTACAAGACGAGCTACGATAACATGTACATCGTGAACGTGCACACCTTGCAATCCTGCACGCCCGGCGAACCGAACCGCCAGGCCCCACTGTCCAGCACCCCGCCGCAGACCGCGATCAACATACACACGCTAGTACCCACCACGGACAGCAGCCACTACATGGTGGGTATACTGGACGCCACTACCGTGGTGGAGTACAAGCCTCCGGTTAACAAGGTGTGTAACACCTACAACGGCGGGGAGACTATCCACAATATGAACGTTGTGGCCGTGGACGACGGATACACCGTGGACAAGCCGACGATCGAGGCCGAGTACGGATTGATAGTCAAACCGGCCGAAGCGCTGTATTTCGTATCGAACTTTACCCACGGCATAGATTACATAAATATGGACGTGCGGTGTATCGATTACGACGTGAGCGCGATGCAACCGTGTCTAATAGCGATATGCGGAGGGGACGACAGTTGTCGAAGGAATTACGGCAGGCTGTGCAATTCCGCTCACGAGATAGTAAACGACGCACGCAGAGCCAGTGAATTTGT
Source organism: Pelmatolapia mariae (assembly GCF_036321145.2). Taxonomy (NCBI): domain Eukaryota; kingdom Metazoa; phylum Chordata; class Actinopteri; order Cichliformes; family Cichlidae; genus Pelmatolapia; species Pelmatolapia mariae. The sequence continues at coordinate 17,074,338 of NC_086229.1, read as the reverse complement.
GAAACAGGGGCTGCAAGAGCTGGCGATGCAGGAACGGAAAGCGAGGATGTACGAACTGCCGGACTCGGCGCCGTTTCCCTGGCTGGACAAACCACCGAACCGCCACGGTAGAAAGAAACGTTTCGCAGCCATCGGCATGGCGAGCGCGGCGTTGGGCTTAGCCTGGCATACGTCGACGAGAGTTGATAAATTGGAAGAGCAGATGGACCTTATGAAAACCAACTATGTCAAAGTCTCTCAGGACATAGTAGAAGTCAGCAGGAAACTCGACGATAAGATAGCATTGGTGAACGGACGCCTAGACGACCATGAGATGCAAATCCACCGTAACAACGAGATGGCCAACAAAAACTTTGCACTGCTCAAAGATACCATGATGAAAAACAGGGAAGCCTTGATGCGCGACATCAACGTCAAGTTCTCCGTCACCATTAGCTATCAGATGTGGTACGCTCAGATGCAGAGCGTCACGCATCAAATGATGCAGGCTGCCATGAAGGTGAGGTTCATGGCCAGGGGGATCGAGAACTGCCTCAGGCAAATCGCATCGAGGCGATCCGGCAGTTGCCCGAGCGGTATGTCTGTGATACAGGAGCACCCCGGATTGTCTGAATTCCCAACGGTCGCCACCGCTCTGTACAAAGACAGGAAGCTGTTCATAGTGCATTCTTTACCCAACACGGTGGAGAAAACCACAATCAGGGGTGTTATACCCATGCCCAAAATGAGCACCGACGGCATCCCCTGTTGGCCCGATTACAAGGTGTGGCTGATAGATGGCAAGTACTACGAGCCTTCGGAATGTCACGGAAGGTATTGCCGCGCGCCCGAGCCTCACCACACGTACCGAAGATGCCTAGAAAATCCCAAGGACTGCAAGACCGTGTGCGCGCCGTGTCACAAAGGCATATGCTATCGGAAGAACCAAGTCACTTGGATGGAAGGTGTTGCGACCGTGGAGATAGAGTCGCCCCCCCTGAAACCCTTTTCCCGGACGCATATATCGCAAGGCCCGGTATCCTTTGCCGATCTGTTAGAGGACAACGTGGCAGGAGGGCCTGAATTGGAGCTACTTAAGAATATAAACACAAGCATAAAACTCGTTAGTCTCCACGGTGAACTTGACAACATAAGCAGAAATATAGAAGCGTTCGATAAACGCTACGACGAGATAACCGCTAGCAGGGTCACGTTCGGAGGGTGGCTTTCGGGTTTTGCCAGCGATGCCGCACTGTGGACTTGTGTTGCTGTACTCATGGCATGGTGTACCGGCCTTTCTGCTGGGATAGCCTATACGATGTTTTGTGGAGGAGGAGGTATTTCGCGACCCCTTGGCGTAAAGCCTCACTTTCGCCGAAGACCTAAGCTGCTATGAAATGGTTGTCTGTTTCAAGACAATGTGAACCCACTGTTTTTACTTCGGGGTATTGTAATTGTAATGCAATTGTCAGTGTTATCCCTGTGTATTGTACATTGGTTTGTGTGTGTGTGTGTGTGTGTATATATATATATATATATATGCATGTAATAAAAGCAAAAGAACTGGACTATGTGGTGGTGTATGTAATCACCAAAAACCGACTCCCCTGTTTGGCGCAGAGCTCTATAGCTGTTGTGCTTTCGGTCAGTATAAATAAAGACCCGGCAGGGCACAGTTTGATCTTTCACACTCGTAGTCTAACCACAGTGTTGTTGGTGATTTCTACAGTGAGCTGGTGAGTTGGAGTCAACGACTGCGGTACATGTACCACGTTGCCCTCTGTGGGGAGGTGAAAGAAAAAGCACCGTCAGACTTTGACATTTTGTATTGCTCTACTGCGATGGATACGGAGGGAGAGGACTGGGTTTACACTCTAGGTGTAACTGATGGGATTGTCGTAAAGTGTACTGTGACTTTAGTTCACACAGCCACACCGCCCAACATAGTACAGTGGAAGACTTCCAACTTTGCAGTTCCACGGCCATTGTCTGTTGGCAACATCAACTTTGAGATGATATGCGAAGCTCTGAGGTTTATGTTGACGGCACCAGTCGCGCCACACCTTTTGGGCTTCGCTATTCGGTGTCAACGTGTGTTGTGGGTAAAGACATTTTTGGTCACTCTCGTCTGCGACGAACCAGTTACCGTAAGGGAATCTGCAAAGATGCGGCCTTGGTTGATTAGAATTATGGGTCAGACTCTACTGCTTCATTTCTATCACGAGACAGTGTTAACCCACATACTCGTAACTCATGAGGATCATACCCAAAAGATATCTAGGGAGCATGTAGGATGGATACCGTGCTTTACGGATCTCAACGACCCGGCCGACGTGGATGGTAGGAGTTGCGTTTGCTCTACACTCCGTGGACTGTGGACCGTCAGAGACAGACGTGCGTACTTTCAAGAACGTGTCATGCCGACCATTACGCAGAGACTAGCGCGTTGCACTCGCGATGTCACCGATACCAGTTATCGAGAATTACTACTGAACATCACCCGACACGTGGGTTGGATTTTGCAAGGATATCACACTGGATCGCAGGATGCTGAGACAGTAGACATCCTATCGATGCTGCCGGCGAATATGGCCTATGATATGCGTCGCGTGTACCCAGTGCGATCTATGTACAGATTAACGGACTGCCAAGACGAGTCGCGTGCAGAGATGTATAAGTGCCAGGTGAAAGAAGAGCCTATGTCGTTTGTGTGTAATCTAAAACAATGGGTCTCCTGGATTGATGAAACTCCTGAGGTACAAAGAGCGCAAGGGCACGTCTCCGACTGAGATGCAAGAGTAACGGTGCCCTGCAACAGCTATGTTGCGTCCAACTCACGTCCGGGCGAATCTGGTCTGGGTCCATCATTATATGTTATTATCACGACTAATGTGTTTTGTGACTGCTTGTACCCATGTGTTTAGAATGCTGTATGTAACGACACAATAAAGACATTTCGCATCATTCTATAATTGAGTTTATTTTTTTTTTACATTTCACACAGATCAACAGAAACAATGTGGGTTCAGTCTACATAACAATATGACACCCATCCAACGAAAGCGAGGCAATCTACACTATGTGCACAGGATAATTCGGTTCAGCCGGTCTTCCGTATGCGTTGCACGCCTCTTCGACCGTGACTTTGGTCACAGGCGCCCTAGCGTCATCCAAGTCCCTTTGTATGGCCAGAGTGAGCACTTGCTTGTTTATGTATTCCGAAGCATTGAGTTGCAGTCCCACGTTATCCGACAACGTTTTAACAGCGGGAATCAGTCGTCGCACATCGAGTCTTCCTCTTAGAGCTCTGAGTAAATAGCGCAGCCGCTGTCTCTCCAGCTCGGCCGAGTCCAACTCTTTCGTGAGGTTCTGATACTCCTCCGTGTGATCCGCGACGAGAGCCGTCGCGGCGCTGTCTTTGAGCAGAACGATGTTTGCGTCTAAACTCGATATGTCTTTCGACACCGTGTGTATCGCCACGTCCAGGTGCGCCTCCTCTTTCTTTCTCATGAGCACGAGCGTATTCTCTTGTTCCATCGGATGCATGTATAACGAAGTGAAAAAGTTCACTCCGCAAGAGATCAGCGCGTCCGTCAAGCAGCACACGGCCTCGGTCAGCCTATCTGACACTCCGGTTCGCCAGCGAGGCATTGCGAGCCCGGCGCGATACCATTGTTCGTTTACCTCGCACGCGGGCTAGCACTGTAGAACGCGCGAGTAGCGCGTGCTCTCAAATATGCGATTGAAGATAGGAGTGATGATCTGGTACGCGCTGTGAACTGGGCTGTTGGCAAACAGCCCCGTGCCGCTGATTCTAGGAGCCAGGCGATCGACCAGATTGCTCGTCGTGTCGTCGCTGAGACACTTGAGTTTCTTATCCGCCCACGCCGTAAGTACCACAGAAAGCAACTCCCAATTCCTTGTGCATGATGTCCGTAATGCGTTTGTTTCCGCTGGCTCTCTCGACCGTGTCTTTGAAGGGGTCGTGCACGGCGTCCAGTACGCCTTTGTCTAAGTCTACGACGTGCTGGGTTTTACAGAAAAGTCTGAGGTTGCTCTCCTCGCCACCTCTGCTCCGAGAATGCGTTTTGGGTTTCACGGCGAGCACCGAAGTGAAAGGGCGAAGCAAGGTGGGCATGCAACTGTAGCCTTCCGTCCGCATCCTCGGGTCGCGCGTCAACGAAGAGCTCAGTCTCTCAGAACGACCGGTCGTGAAGATGTAAGGTCTGCGGTCGCCGCAGGAGGTGTCGGATTCGGGACAGAAGCCGTTAAACGCGTCCGCTACCACCACGTCGAACGGACTTTGCGTATCGATGTGAACGTCTCCTCCTCGCAAGTCTTTCATGTACATGTTAGACATGTGCAACCCCGGGGAGTCCATCGTATCTGGGATGATCGTCGATTCGCAGTACTGGTTCACGGTTAGCGCTTGATGAGTGTTGTGGCTGGTAGGTTTGCATATCACCCCTGTGCCCAAGGTGTACAGCATGGACTTCTGCGGCATGAGCGATATCCCGCAACCGGTGAATCGCAGCCCTCGGAACATCAGATACGACAACCCCGAATAATACTTGGTGTCGTAGTGGTCTTGTATGACCCGGCTAGTCAACAGAGTGCTATAGTGTACGCCCAAGAGGAATTTAGCAAGGTAGTTGGTGACGCCGGTGAGTTTTTGTATCCTGACAGCCCACACGTACGTGACGAGCGACGTGGGGTGAAAGCTCACTTCGCTAGTCTCCGAGAACCCTGTGGTGGGAGCGAAGACGTCTGTCACATCCTCGTAGCCTTCGCCCGGTGTCGTCTTTGAAAAGAAACACACGCCGGTAACCTGGGGGACCGTGGGCATCTCGCTGCTGCTCAGATTCAAGTCGCTCTCTAGCCGGCCAAGGTCTCCGTCCTGCACTACGGCGGTATGTCGGACATCGCGATCGTTATCCCGTGGCTCTGTAGCGCTCCTGTACACCTTAGCTCCCATAGCAGGCAACACTACCCAGTGCATGATGTTGCAGTAGTCGATCTCGTTGGCGGTGAAAGCCGTCGGGTAACCGCGGTTGGCTTCGTGTCCGGTTGCAAAGTTGAACGCTACCATGTAGGGGAGCACCGAGTTTGTTCTTTTGCCGACGATTGCATGAAATAGGAACAACACGCCGTTTACGAGATCCTCCAATTGTAGCAAGATCGTACGCTCCTGAGACGTCAATGCAGAGCGCCCTTCTTTAGCCAAAAGCGCTCTGTGTAGCGCTATCGTGCAGATGGGATCGGTCAACAGAGACCAGTAGTTTCTAGACGTCGGCCACTCTGCGTTGTTCATCAGCGTAGTTAGCGTGAAGGTGTTCGCGTACGCCTCGTTTCTGACTGTCAACATGTCCCGGATGCCAGCGCTGTGTAGTAGCGCGTGGTCGATAAAGTCCAAGCCCGAGGCTACGCTTTGCGCTTGCGCGGTTTTGCCAAAACATGCGAGTAACTCGCTTCCGATTTGGGCTATTTCGTTCTCGATGGAGTTCATGCCCGAGGAGTTGAACAGCGCGAATCTGGGTCTCACGAGCCACCGGTCGTCTTGCGGTATCACCATGTGTCGCACGTCGAACTCCAAGAGACACGCTGGGTTGTTGGTCTTCGCGTACCAGTCTCTAGTCTTCGCCAACGCGATCATCCTTGCTCTGGTGATCGGTGTGCGTTCTCCGCCGGTCATCAGAGAGTCCACCTCGGTTTGCAGATATCTCCTTCGCTGAGCGGTGAACAGTTCCTTGGGGTTCCCTACGGCGTGAAGACCACGAAGCGAGACTTCTACCACCGCGCCGTCGTATCTGTGAAGAAAGGTGGACGACGGCGACCTCTGCGCCACGTGTTTGAAGTTGACCTCGTCCGTGTCTTTGGTGTGGAGCAGAGTGTAGGGATTCAATTGCGCGACCGCGGGAGCGGTGCACCCCACCGTGAAATACTCCCACTTGAAACCCTCTGAATTGGAGAAGGCTTTGTGCTCGGTGGACGTGTTCCTACTCACGCCGTGTTCCATTTGCACGCCGTCCACGTGTACGATGGGTATCTTGTCGGTCGGGCCGCCGCCTGCCATTATGTAATTCACCTTGGTGGACTCTTGAGACAGAGACCCTTCCACGAAAGGCAGGCCTGTTCCCAGAGAGCTGTGGCGCGTTGCTTCTTTCATTACAAATTGGTGACCGTCCGAGGCGTTGACCGTTTCGTTGTCCATGGTGTACACCGCAAACTCCGGCGAGAGCACGGTGTCCTCCGTGATTACGTGAGACCTCAGGGAGCCGGAGTGCTGCTGGGACACTATTCTAAATAAGCTCTCGCCCATAATCACGACCTCTGGGCTTTCGCTCTCTAACACTCTCCTGGCGTTTTCCAGAGCGCAAACGAACGTGTCGGGCTGTATGTTCACCATGCCACACGTGAGCTCGGCCATGGTCAACACGTAGTCGAGCCGTTCGGCGCGGCCTGCCGTTTTGGTCTGCCGGGCGATTCTGTCGATTAGCGTGGGCTGAGCCGCGCAGTATTGCAAGACTTCGCACGTTCTCGTCAGTTCCCAGGCCGTGCTAGCCATCTCTAGCTCTCTCGTGATGAGGTCGACGGCGACCGACGGTACCGTCACGCTCAGCAGACTGCCGAATTGCATGGTCACGACTTTGGACGTGGGCCTGAATTCCTCGCTGTGCACGGTAGTCTGTACTCCGTTGGTTATTGTGTCGTACGTGCCATGCTGAGCTTCCCGTTGATCCGTGATTCTGTACTTTCTGAAGAATTTCGTGCCCGTGGGCACCTTGTCGTCCGGGATTAACATTTTGTAAACGAACCCCCACAGCAAACGGCTCGTTTCTCTCTGTTGTCGAAACAGAGTCACTCCCATGTGAGCTTGGGACATCAGCAGCGTTACGTCCGTGACCACGGTCGTGTTGGCAGCAGAGGATCTGATCACTTTGTCGACAATGTATTCGGCAAATTCACTATTCGGGTTTCTGAGAAACCCGGGGGCTCCGATCAATCGGGCCACAGCTTCCACCGGTTTCAGCTTGTAGCTGCCCGGGTCCATCACTACGATGTTCATGATTACTTGTTTCTTTGTAGATCCTCTGCGGTACTACGCTACACTATGGCTGCTCTAGACTTCGCACGGGAAGAGCGACCGATCGCCTTGATCTGTGTACGGCGCGGTCCAACGGGAAGTCGCTGTAGAGCCTTGGACATTTCGTGCGAGCACTCATCGTAGTACATTAGTAAACTCGAATCACCCCCGTGTCGCTTCAGCAGTTTGTCCGCAACGACCGCATCTGTTGTGGCCTCTATCGCGTCTCGCTTCAGTCTAGACAACTTCAACGCTCTCCGCCTAAATTCCTTCCGGTTACTTGAGTCGCCGTCGTCGTCGTCCTCGTCGTCATCTTCGTCATCTTCGCTGTCCTCGAATTCCTGATAATACTGGCCGCTGCCGCTGCCGCCGCCGCCGCCCATGTAACCTCGCACAGTGTCCCTGTTTTGACACAGGCAGCAAAGCGCTCTGAACAACATCCACACCATCGCGACCCGACAGTAGACGATGGTCACACGCTCGCATTAAAAAGTTAAGCGATAATAAGTATTTGAGGATAGAATTGTTAACCGGACTATATACTGGTAAAGATTAGAGGGGGGGATTCCAGCCGTGGTCATGGCGGCGGAACGTGGGCTGGTGGAGAAACAGTTAGCGGAGGTGGCGTTGAGAGACAGGCCGTGTTCGCACGACCTTTACAGGTTTAGAAGGAACGAGCAGCAGTGTAAACGAGATGCGTCCCGCCTCGTCGACTATAGAGATTACGGGTTGATACCGATTCACCACGACGTAGAGTCTTGGATTTACGTGTCCGAGGATCCTCAGCTGGCCGTGGCCGTGGAAGAGATTGTCAACACGTTCAATCCCAATCTGTCCATAGAGTTGTTGTTGTACAACGTGTTGGGGAGCAACAACGAGAGTGCCACGTGCTTAGTTCGGTACTTGGTGAACTATTACTCCTCGAATCGCGTGTGCGAGCACATCAAGAACACGTTGCGCAATATGATCCGTTGGACCGTATTGGCGGGCTTCGTGCCGTGCATTTTTGTCCCATGGCAAAGGATAAGGAAGATAGGCGTGGGACCGTCGAGCAGAGCGAGTCTGAATGCTTTGGTGTCCTCGGATCCGAGGACGCCCAACAGACGTCGGCAATCCGACCGGTGCTGCTCCTGTGTTCCTCGACTGGACAAGCGGCATTGCAAAAGGTCCCTTTTCACCAGCGTGTACGACACGCTGAGTCCCCGCGAGGCCGTGTCTGAATCGGTCCAAGAGCTCCGTGCGCACGAACGAGCTCTACCCTCCATTTTACACGTGCCGCTCGACAAACTGACCGCCGCCCTTGAGCTGCTAATGAGCAATTGCGTCCCACGGCCCCAAGTGTCGGTGGTGTGTAAAATCGTAGGAGATTGGATAGATTGCGACGCCGGGCTGAGACACAATCCCATAAAGGAAACCGAGCTTAAGATGGCCACCGTCGGGCTGTGGGGTGTAATGAAGACGTTCGAACACGGCAGATGTCCCGTCGTTCCCGAATGCAAGGCCTCGTCGTGCGTGGCTTTCTTCGACGCCGAGACCGGCCTCGTCACAGCTGCGGTAGACGGCATTTTATATCGGCACATACCAATGTGGGAAAGCTCTTGGACTGCCGGGGAGGACGGGTCCACGCTAGCCAAAAGGGTACGCGAAACGGTCAAATGTTGGGCCGCTCTTTTCCGTAACATCATAGCCGGGTTAATGAAGGCGTCGGGCCGACAAGTTTACACCAGCGGGGGAGCGGATCGGTCTTCGTTGACACACTTGGCAGACGCCATTCTCTCAGGTAGAGCAGACCAGACGCTGGCTACGGGCGTTTCCGTCAACGGAAACGCATCGGGGAGACCGCTCCTAGACAACTTGTCTCGCTTCATGACCGCCAACAACAGCACGGACATGTTCGGGCTGCCGGCGTCCGAGTTGCCCGACTTCTTACTGCGATCCGGAGTCGGCGGTACGGTCTCGGAACACAAGTCGGCCAGCGTGTCGCATAGCTTGAGTAAGATGATGGCGACCATGATCTCCGAAGGACAAGAGATCCTGGTCGTGAGAAAGTTTTTGGAAGAAGTGACACGGCGCCCTCGCGTGGCGGTGGAAGAGTTGAAAAAAGTGTGTAAAAGTAGCAAGTTGCTGCAAATGGCAGATCTCATAGCGAGAAAACTCGAGCGTGACGCCGATGGGCAGGAGGAACAAGGACCCGTCACGGAGCTAGGAGCGGACGTCAAACTGGTGTGCAGCTACCCGTCCGCGGTGAGCGTCGCTCACTTGGAGGAGACCTTGAGCATGTGGACAAATTTCTGGCGGAGCGCACTATCGGGCTTCAATCAGTTCAGCAGAAGACACAACACGATACAGTACAATAACAGAGACACTGTTCGGGAGTTGGAATCCGGGTCCCCCGTTCACACTTTCCACTCGATGCTGGTGACGCTTTTGAACACTTCCGGCTTAGTGTTTGCGGACAGCTTGTCTGGGAGAAAACCCGACTCTTCGCTCACGGTGAACGACGTTATGCTCACGCGGGACTCGCTCCATCCCGTAGCGTATGGGCTATTGTTAGCCAACAAACTGGGACTGCGGCCTTCCGATGTGAGATGCGAACATCACGCTAGCCCACCCGAGAACCAGGACTTGTTTACATCACCAGGCACCTACGCTGCATCACCTGAGACGGATGCGATGCAAGCTGGGTTCGCTCGCCCACGGGATCATCGCGGGGGTCCGGCGACCGAGAGTCTCGCAAAGGCGCACGCGGATCCACGGTCACGGTCGCCAGCGAGACAAAAGAGGGATCTCGGGAAACGTCTCCGCCGAGATCGATCCGGTGAACGGAAGGGGAACTTCCACGAGACGGCTCGTGCTGTGTGACGAGTACCTCGCGCCGCTCGTCAAGTTGGTTCGCACCGCACGCAGGATCGCCCGCTGACACAGCGGGCAAGTCCGAAGGAGTCTCCGGTTTTGCCACGTCGTTGGAGGCCAGCGAGACCTCAGATGCGTCATTCCTTGTCGTGTTACGTGTTTTGTATCTGTGTACATTTCTGTTTTTCACATTAAACTTTGGCGTAACACCATGTCGTCTGTGTTGCTTGTTTCCATGTATCGGTGTGTCACGGCAAAGGGGTTTGGGCTTCTTGCAGACGGCGACACTGTCCGTGTCTCGCGACGCGAGAGTACGCTTTCGTTTGAGGGTTTCAGTTGGAGACGAGCGCGGCGAGCCTTCGGGCGTTTGCTGCCGCTGCGTAGGTTCTTCATCGCGATGGGTCTGCTCCGTATGCCCCCGCACGCACGAGTCAACCAGTAGCGCAGTGTCGGGATCCAGCGTCATGTTCGCCAGCGCTCTGTCATCAATTGCGATGGCAATGCATTGCTGTTTGCCAAATAGCTGAACTACCCCTCGTATCATCCACAGAGGTTCTAGGCTAAGTTCCTTTAGCTCTGATAGAGGAATCCGTAGCCATAAGGTTCTCTGGTTAGATTCCGCGATGGTGCATATAGCGGTTTCCAGTGACACGCCATTATCGCGTAAGGTTTGGATGAACATGTTTATCTGATGAACGGGGGAGATTTTAGTCCCCGCGCAGCGTTTGTGTTTCTCGGTGGGCTTGTATTGAACGAAGGCATACTCTCCGTTTATCGGCGTCACTCCTATCAAATAGTCCAACGTGACCACGTCGTCTTCCATCGCCTCGAGGAATCTATCCGTGTATTGTGTATCGTCGCTCGTACGCGACTCGGATGGGGTTATCTGGCCGGAGCCTCGGGCCGGTTTGTAGGTGTAGGACAGCATGTTCACGACGTCAATTCTTTCACCAAGTATTGGAACGTAGCGTCCAACGCGGTCGAGAAGTCTCGATCCGATAGAAAGTGCGGAAGGTTTAACTCGCCGAGGCTTTGTCCGATCTCACACATGCCTCGCGCATCTCGGGGTCTGTAAATAGGGTCCCTCCAACCCGAGGTGTGATCCACGACCCATCTGGGTTTATTGTCGCGATCCACCACTTGCCACGCCGTAACGCTATTCCCCCTGGCTGCAATTTCAAAAAGCGCGTGCTTCCAAAACACGGTAATGTCAAAAGACACCTGACAGCAAGGGCACAGCAACGCATACCCGGCCTCGGCTCGCACGTGTGGCTCCTCGTCCACAGCCCCCGCCTCGTCCAATACGTCTAGGGGAATGGTGAACGCGGCCGCTCGATGGGAACCGGTGTCAGGGTCCGGGGCCTCGTGCGCCGTAACGCTCTCGGGTATCATCTTGAGATAACCAAACACATTCCCGGTCGACAAGTACAGAAAATGCCAGTCCCCCGTCAGCGCGTCGCACCGAGACGCAGACCCCAGTTGGTCTTGTGCGTCGCGACCTTCCTGTCTCTGAAGTTCGCGTATGTAGTCTTCTATCGCGGTCAGGCGTTTGACACAGTTCTCGACGACGTCTCGCAATTCGGCCACTTGCGATTTTATCTCGGTCTTCGCTCTAGTCACAGCGTCCGATCTGCCAGCCGAAACCAGCGCCGCTTCAAAGTGTCGATTGATCATGCCCCACACTTTTAGCACAGCGTCAGAAGCGACACGCTGCGGGGAGTTCGTCGAGTTGCATTGTTCGGCCATGGCAAGCGATGTTCGGCGTTAGCGTAGCCTATATACACACAATAAACCTTGCGGGCTAGTAACCGTAAGATGGCTCTTCACAGGTCCGTCTCGTTGTAGGGTCGTGTCACTTTAGACAGTCTAGCGTTTCTTATCGCCCTGATCAAAGTTTGCGACGTGTAGCCCAATTCACAGAAGTCCACGTCCTGCAGTGACGGGAATCCCTCGGGCGCCCGTCTGCCGGGGTTTCGTTCGACACCGACAGCGACCGTGGCGATCAATTCCACTCTCGCTGTGACTTTGCCTTCGAGCCTGAGGTAGGCTTCGTGCGAAGTTAACAGCTTGCCGTGCAGTGGACTAGGGTTGTCGAGTAGCCAGGGTACAATGTGGATGAATTCTGGGTTTTTTAAGTGATAATTGGTCAGGACCTTGTCCTGGAAAGAGGACAGTTTACTCCGATGCTGCTTGACGAAGGCGCTCTTGACCGAGGCCCTGTACTCGCTCCAGTGTCTCGGGTGGCTGCGATCCGTCACGTCGACGAAATGCAATTCCGTGAGATACACCAAACAGAGTTTCTCTTTAGCGGTCAGCATTCCGCGTCGCTCTTGGGTTAGCTCGCAGCACAGCCTGTTGAGATGCACGTGGATCTCGACCAGTTTGGCCACTGTGTCCAGCGCGTGGGGCAGGTCCTCGGTTGCATCTCTGACTTTCTGCGAATTGATAGACATGGAGGAAAACAGCTGATGTCTGGTTTCCTCGCCGGCCACATTGACGGAGGAGAAGAAGAAAGGCGTGTGGAAATGCGTCTTTGTGTTTTTCATGCGTATCACCACCGTGAGCGGGTTGGCCGCGCCGTATATGTAGCAAGTCAGATTCTCGTGGCTCACCGTGAACGGTTTCGTCGACGTGACGCACGTTCCCAGCATCAGCGAAACGGTATCGAAAACGCCTCGGAAATAGGACTGGAGCAGATACTTTGCGTTAGACGTATAGTTGGCGCTTCGGCTCGGATTCGACGAAAACTCTATCCTGGTGTTTTTGTACCCGTGTTGAGAAGACAATCTCTTCTTGTCCGAGACAAAGCGCAACCTGCTGAGCCTCCTGGTCTTCGTGGTGTTAGACTGCAATTGTCCGTATCGTCTATGCCTCTCGGAGAACACCGCGGCGTTGAACTTTTGATTGCCCACGGTGTTGACGTGTAACACGTGCAGAAGTACCCCGTTTGCCAATTGTACTACGCAACTCCCCGTTGTTCTCAGAGTAACATTGGCACATTCGTTTAGACGGTCGCCGGCAGAGACGTTTTGCCATTCACAGTGTTCCTGGAGAGTCGCCGCCAGAGCGTTCGGACTGGGCTCTGTACGGCTCAGGTTTGCGAAGCCAGCGGCAAAGGGCCTCGTTGCACTCGAAGTCCAAAAGCCACAGGGCCCCGAGCCAGCAGAGTCGCGATAGCCGGGATTCGTATAAGCTGTTGTTGAGCGTATGTTGTCTGCTGCGCTTGCGATGGTGCTCGATATGCCGAGGTGACACCGGACTTGTTGTCCATTGCGATACGTGTTCTCTGCGGTATCGGTCATGGCGCTTGGAGATGGGGTCGTGTCGCCCGTGTGCGAATAGAGCGGCGCGCAGATCCAGGGGGCACAGGGTCACAGAGTTTTGCGGCGTGGTGAAGAATCGTTCGACGTTGTACAGCAAAAGCCGCCGATTCCCCGAGTACACCAAGACCAAATGGCACCAAAGTAATTCCACCGCTACCTTTGTGTCCACCGAAACGTCGGGCGACCTAGCTACATCTCCCCATTCTCGAGGCGGGGAAGCCGAAAGGTTCTCGATCAAATATTCCACCGCTCTGAGCTCGAACGCCAGCGTGGGGTTCGGTGGGCAACTAGCCACGCGTTGCAGGCGCGACAACAACGCTCGAGCGGTAGAGGCGGCTCGATCGTGACAGTCGGCCACGAAACACAGCCTACAGTAAAGCGGCAGCAACTTGTCGATGTATTTCACAACACACGGACCCTTTGACACTAGGGCGGAGAAGTGCCCGTGTCTAGCTTCTTGGAAAGGAAGGAACGATCGGGCTACAGGCGACCACACGTATGGACCGTTTGTCAATTCCCTGTGCTTCACCAGACATTCTATTAAGGCTTCGTCGTACAGGCGAATTTCGCGCTCGGTCGCACGCTCCAGCTCGTCTACCAAGTATCTCAGAAAGCTGTCGTATTTCAGAATGCTCACGTGTCCCACGGGCCGGTGTCGGCCCGGATCCGACAAAGGTGCGCCCGAGCAGTTCTTCGTCGCTACGGCCATTAAAGCTTGCTACGGCAAATTGTCAGATTACGCGGAGCTCGAACGACCGACCGAACACGAGGCCAAGCGACCTAGGCTCGAAACTCTGCCCTCGAACGCACAGGCGAAGCGCGACGGGAGCACCGCTGTCGACACGGAATACAGGCGTGTGTATTATGAGCTAAGGACTAGAGCGCTCGGGGATATGCGAACGTTGGTGAGAGAATACGTAGAACGTATGAGCACACCCTCTGCCTCTTACGACTTCATGAACATATACGGTATATGTGCGTTCAATCCGCTCGTCGTGCTTAAACAGAACCCGTCTGAGAAGCCCGTGTGTAAGTTCACACGTGCTCAAGCGGGCCAGCAGCAGCACGACCGGCTCGTCTCCATCACCGGGATACTCAATCCGCTCGTGGCGTCCAGAGTTCAACACGGCGAGTTGAGCCTGAGTCCGTGCCAGGAGGCCGATTACCACAGAGCCGTGGAGGAATACAGTAGAATAAGCCCTCGCGCCAAGATGCGACTACCGAGGGTGTCGCACTCGAATCTGGGCAGTACACTGGGCAGCCTGGAACAACAGTTTATTTTTACGACGCGAGAGGACCTGCACACTTTGGGCTGTGCGTATCGTAGTATTGTACTCATGGTTGAGTTGTTGCATCTTAACACACTTCATTTTCTTCACGCTTGAGAGAGCACGATGCGAATAAGCCCACTCGTGTCCAAGAAGTATTGACTTTATTTCATTTAGGTGTATCGCATTCCCCCTCAGCTAACTCGTCCATCGTTGCCCATGAGAGGGTTGTCGTACATTAACTTCGGATTGCACATAATCTGATTTTCTCGTGTGTGTGTGTGAGCGCGTGTGTGAGCGTGTGTGTGCGCGTGCACCACATCGTGGATCTATATAAGCAGTTACCTTGTACACTATCATTATTAATTCGTTGTGAATTACCTGGAACCTACACGTGCGATCAACCATGGAAACTTTACTCTCCACCGATCCACAAGAGTTGTACACAGAAGAATGTGCCGCGGCAGTGCTCAATCTGCCCGGTACTCTCGCAGACGACCCCTGTGTCAGCACTGTGTGGAATCGAACGAAGACCACGTTAACGTTAGCTGCCTGCTATCCACGTTTGCTAGCTTCGACGAACGAGTTCGACAGCGCTGCTCTCGACATGCTAACAACGGCCGGGGTGCGGAGCAACTTCAGAGACGCCTGTAAAGCTGCAATGTCGTTGATACACCACGACAAATTCCCGGCTATCGATTCAAAGGCGTGCCGCACGTATGTGTGTGAATGTTTCCCCGAGCGACCTGAATGTCAGACAGTGGAGTGGCTTTGTCGCGAAACGTGCCAGATGAAGGACATGTACGCGCTGTGTCGCACATTCTACTTTGGAACAGAGGATGAGAAAATGCCCGCCGCCCGCAAGATCGTCGAGGCCAATTTTGTGCACCCGTATACAAAGTCGAGGTTGTTGAAGGAACTCGTACGTGGGATGATGGCATTGGCTCACATTCCAAAGTCCTTCGGTCGTCTGAAGGACATCTTCCTCAAAACCGCCGCGATGTGGCCCAAGTTCACCGCAAGATTAGAATCGTGTGCGAATGTGACCCTGAAACTTTGCGGTAACGCGAAGCCGTACCTAAGGGTGAAACTCATGGCTTCCCTTCTTCGGGAGGTGTGGACGGCCGGCGGGATTACGCCGAACGAATTCCATCTGGACGATGAGAATCTACTGCTTTTACAACCCGACCTGAGCTGCGACAATGTTTATTTTGCTCCAGACATAACTTTGGTGTGTAACCTGAAGAGACAATGTGTGGGAGTCGTATACAGAGAAAGCCACTCCGATACCAAAGAAATGGAGATCGGATACTTCAACATGTTGGCGTACGCTGTCATGGAAGCGGCTAGGAGAACAAACGAGCGTAACGATTCCCCTAGCGCTTCTTCGAACAAAGCAACGTCGCAATCGGCATTCAGACTCAAGTATGTGAAAGTCGACGGCGTGCCCTCCGACAAAGATGATGTGTCAGACTACATGGAAATATGCGCCTTGAGCGCTACACCGGCTAAAATGTACGGTTTCGTCATCTGGAACGAAAAGCTATGGAACGAAACACAGCGAAGGCTCGAACATTCCGACTGAGCAGTTATTGACATCAAGCACGTATAACAGATTGCAGCAACATAAGCATAATGTGGGATATTGCAATACCCTGTACTTGACATGATGATTGTGTATGTCCTGAATAAAAAAAAGACAAACTAGATGGCACCTGTTCTGTTTCAATGCGTCTTTATTTATCACAAGCACAGTACACTGATGATACAACAGCAACCAAAACATCAAAACAAACATCAAACCAAACATGACACTCCACTAGAACGAGTGCGGTTTTTGCGCTCTCAGTCCAGTGACCGAGAGCAAGAGCCCCCAACGTACAGTACTTATTCCAAAGATTTGGGATCCAGCCCATACACCCCTGGTTGTAGGCAAACTGACCGTACCCTGGTTCCGTTGTTGTTGCGATTGTATGTACCCCCCCCCCCCCCACAATAAACAATCCTCCTTGGATGTATTAATCGTTGTTGCGTTTGGTCTGATTCGGTTCTCATTCGTGAAGCTAAACGTCGGATTGTATTATTACATAGTGCGCACGTGCACTTGATAACTTACTCATCACCACCACGGAACATGATCCAGTTTGGCTTGCTATCCTTTTTGGCGCTGGGGTATGGTGCCTTAGGCACAGCACATCCAACATATCCACCGACAGTAACCGGTTCGTATTCACTCCACTCCCCTGCCTGTTTCCTAGCTGAGACATTGCACATACCAGCTTATTTCTCTACATAATCCACATGGTGTAATTTGTTCTTATCAGGTGGAGAAAGAGCTTTGCTTCTTGAGTGTCTGCTTCCTACTAGAGAACACATTGCCTCGGTGGAGTGGACAAAAAACGGACTCTTTGGTTATCGCTTGGTCTTTCAACCCGGAGAGGACCGTTCAACCCAAGGCAAAATGCAACTGTTCGATCAGTTCATGCGGAGCGGAATCGCTTCTGTTATTTTAAGGAACGTCAGTGTTGCCGACACAGGGCTCTATATGTGTGCGGTTACCACAATAGGCAACGCCATGCACATGCAACCTATCAACCTCACAGTCACAGAGTATGATGAGTTCGTAGTCCACCTAGACCCCTTTGTGCTGTCTGGAGAACTCAAAGAAGGGTCTGCGGACTATGACCACGGGTTCGTGGACTACGAAGATGGGTCCGCGGACTACGAAGATGGGTCCGCTGGCGACGAAGTGTCCAAAGAGGGTCATCGTTCTTCACACTCCCCGCAATATAAAGGAGGCCTTGGTGTAATAGCCTCAATGTGCATGCTGGTGCTTATGATGGCAGTCTAGATATACAGATCATGTCTTTTGAATTATATTTTGCATGGGACTTTAGAAATGTGTGTAAGAAAGCAATAAAACTGTCTTTGGGTGTATAAATCACTTTATTGTATTATGCGTGATTAATAGTACATACAAGAACATAATGGACGATGCACAAAGGCTATGTCTGAAACCCCATAAACCAACCCTCGGAAAACAACCCCCCCAAACAACATACACCAGTACCAAGGAATATAAAAGCACATCATTGTAGTATGCGTAATATAACCACACACAATATAAAGGACTACGCCTATGAACAAAATATGAAATGGAAAACAAAAGCAATTGTATGTCATATGGAAGACTAAAAAAAAAACCATACACCAGTACCAAGGAATATAAAAGCACGTCATTTTGTTGTGTGTGTGGTTATATTACGCATACTACAAAGGACTATGCCCATGAACAGAAATGGAACAAAAACAATGATATGCAATACAAACCCCCACCAAAAACCCCATACACATTATCAAGGAATATAAAAGCAGGTCTTTGTAGTATGTGTAATATAACCACACACAACGTAAGGGACTATGCCCATGAACAGATACGGAAACAAAATCAATGATATGTAATACAAAAACAAACCCATACAGATTATCAAGGAATATAAAAGCAGGTCTTTGTAGTATGTGTAATATAACCACACACAACGTAAGGGACTATGCCCATGAACAGATACGGAAACAAAATCAATGATATGTAATACAAAAACAAACCCATACAGATTATCAAGGAATATAAAAGCAGGTCTTTGTAGTATGTGTAATATAACCACACACAACGTAAGGGACTATGCCCATTAACAGATATGGAAACAAAATCAATGACAGCATACAAAGAAAGACTACATGCAAAATATATGCCCGTACTGCTGACACGTTGCGAAAGACTAAACGCCAAACTCATGCCTGCACTGTGACATAAATCGCACCCACCCACAACGGAGTTGGTGGGCACATCAGGTTGAAGGTAGCAAACACATTGGTTTACTGACACGAATCGGTCTTCGAATAGAGCTCGACATCTAAAAATGCCGACCCGTCAGTGCTTTGCAATTTGCACATGAATAAGGTATTCAAATGCTCTTCCTTCACTGGGTCGATTGTTAGCACACTGGCAACGCCTGCGCCCAATACAGAATTGCCGATTGAGGATGTAACAGTTGTGTCATACAGGGATGGGTCGCCGAATGGTAAGAACTTTGGCACACCTTCGGGTAACTTTGTCATCCAAAACGCTTCCCCGTTAAACTCACCAGACACCTGCCCCTCGCAAAGTATGGTCTTTGGCTTACCAACGCATACGGGCACTCTGACAGTACTACGCCCAAAGCGCAACACTGGCCGTATAAACATTGGCTTTGGTGGGTTGATGTAAATGTCATACACCTTCTTTTGACCTTCAAGTTCAGTGCCAACGCGGAGTCCAGATGCATCCTCGCCCTCTTGCGTTATAGAACACTTGTAGTTGCACGCCATTCGGGACGGGTTGGTGACTGCATCCGCTGCCAGAATTCCGTTACCAACGAAGAATGGTTCAGGCTAGAAAGGAAAACGACAAAGAGGATACTAAGTGTCACACACAGCAGTAGGAATACAAATGTCACATTCACTCATCCCTAAAAAAACCAAAGCCGATGCATACGGTGGTGTATATTACCTTGTAAGCCGTTGTCCAAGTCAAAGGGGTCCATTGTTCCTTGGTGCAGTTGACACCTTCCCACTCAGCTTTATCCGCACAGGGAACCAAACAGAGTGTGCCGTGTTGGCAATAGTTTATATCACCATCCTTCTGATCGGCCGGAATCTCATCGATGACACTGAGCAGGAGAGCGGCTGTTCTGTTGGAGACTTCACAACGGTACTCCTGTGCAGCGGCACCACCCATGCGAGGAAACACCAACAGGCGAGCCGTCATTATGACAGTAGGCTGACCAGAAACCACGGTCCATGTCACAGGAGACCCCTCAATAGGGCAATGTAACTCGACGTACGCGTCGCGCTGCACAGTCACTTTCCTAGTTACATCTGCTGACTTCAGAGGTCTTGGAGGTGCGGGGACAGGAATGGGTCCTGGAGTCGCAGGGGTAACAGCGTCAGGTTTCTGAGCATTCTGGTATTTCTTAGCATTCAGAACTTTCTCAGCATTCAGGACTTTCTCAGCATTCAGGGCTACGGCTCGCCTTGCTGCCCAGAGGGCCAGTCGCACAACATAGTCGTTGTTAATTCCTCCCTCTAAAGACGGTGGGTCCTCTAGAGCAAGTGATCCCGCTATAGCAACTCCCTCTATAGCTGAGGTGCACAACATGGCAGTTGCGACCGTGAGAACCCACATGAGGCCAGGCATCGTGTAAAACCTCAGTGTTGAATGGGTCTCAATCACTAAGACTTCATGAAAGTCAACCAGTTAACAACACTGTTATTTATGCACATGAACACCGCTTGACTTCAAGGCCAGCGAGCTGCCGACCCACAGGTCGGCTGGGTAATGTAGCCAGGTCGGCGGCTCCCGACCCACAGGTCGGCTGGGTAATGTAGCCAGGTCGGCGGCTCCCGACCCACAGGTCGGCTGGGTAATGTAGCCAGGTCGGCGGCTCCCGACCCACAGGTCGGCTGGGTAATGTAGCCAGGTCGGCGGCTCCTGACCCACAGGTCGGCTGGGTAATGTAGCCAGGTCGGCGGCTCCCGACCCACAGGTCGGCTGGGTAATGTAGCCAGGTCGGCGAGGAAAGTGCTACGGGTCGGCCAACCTAACGATTACACCGAAGAGCTGTGTGTAGCGTTGCAATAAATCATGCAGTGTAATTGTGTGTCTTTCAACAAAGAAATTATAAAATAAAGACAACTTTCACTGACAGCCCATGCCTCAAAGGTTCTTTATTTTTGTACGTGCACAATACACAGCTCAACGTCAAATAAAAACAACAACATTGGGCAGAGGTGTGGTGAGCTCCATTGTAACAAAGAGTAAAAGCGTAGGTCGATGGTAACCTCAGAACATGCACCGCATCAATGTGCGCAACCGTCGCTGAAAACAACGGTCGCCGCAGGTCGGCGGCTACCGACCCACGGGTCGGCGGCTACCGACCCACGGGTCGGCTGGTCAATGTAGCCAGGTCGGCGGGTCCTGCAGGCCGACAGCAAGACGACATCCGTGCGATGTGAAGCGGTCGACATACATATGATAGGTGTAAACTCTTTATTTAGAACCAGCAGCTTTCCGTTAACACACACATTACAGTACAAAAAGTAAGCAAAAGAAATATATGTACAGTCATCGTATAATCCCATCCCTAGTCTGTTTTCACCATATCATTACACCCCAGAATCAGCAACTGCGACATGTTGCGAGTCAAAGACGGTCTCGGAGTTGAGTCTCCTTGCACTTCGGTTGGTATTGTGTACTGTGGCGTAAACCCTATGTCCCAAGTACACACCAAACGCTAATAAGCTACCAACAACCAACACTCCAAGAATCAAACAAAAAGTGTCCACGATCAAGCAAACGATGTTGGCGCTAACAACGGCAATGTCATCAGTTGGCTCGTCAGTGGTGATAGCCTCTGTGAAAGCACGCTCGGTGCCCTTGAACGATGGGCCTCCTGGAACGAAACCTCCTGTAGTTGTCTCAGGGCTGGTGCGCTGAAGCAATGGGCCTCCTGACACCAAACCCCCTGTAGTTGTCTCAGGGCTGGTGCTCTCGAGCGACGGGCCTTCAGACACGACCTCCCCTCTCGCGGTCGCTGTGACGGCGATCCAACTCGAGGGAGACTTCCCATCGCGTTCGGTCTCACAGTTGTAAAACCCCTCGTCTGACTTGGCGACATTGCGAATTGTCAAGCGACCCGTAGGCACGATGCTAATCAAAGAACCGTCTTTGTAAAACGCACTCCAATTCTTTGTGGGCTTCTTTGTCACACAGACCAAAGCCAGGTCATCGCCCTCTGTGATGGGCAGAGCAACACCAGTCTGAAGGATCACCGGTCCAGCCGTCACTGTGAGGTTTTGCATTTCACTAGTTTGGCCATCCTTGGATTCGCACCAGTAGACCCCGGTGTCCCAGAGTAGGGTCATGCTGGTCTTACACGAAGAACCGTTCCGTCTACCCCAACTGGAACCACACGCGCTCCTTGTCGGCCCCGAGCTTGTATTCCGCATTACTTTCCAATCCGCTGAACCATCTCCCCCTTCGCAATTTAGAATGAACTGTTTCTCCTTGAAATATTGCAAATAGTTGGGGCTCATAGTCAGGCGTACTGGGGTCGCCGTGCAGCTCAACGGCACGATGAAAACGAGCAGACAGAGCAGCTCTTCCATTGTATCTGTTAGACACTCAGTAGCACGTGAAACCCAAAGCCTTTTAGGAGATGATACAGCAACAACTGTGTAACACTGGAGTAAATGGGCTGTGTTTTATGTGCATTCCACGACTGTGCGCTGGGTCGGCGAGGGTTCCAGGTCGGGGAGATTTTTGCTCTCAGTCGGTAAGGGTTTCCAGTCGGGGAGTTTGTCGCGCTGGGTCGGTAAGCTTTCCCACAAGGCCAAGACACTGTGTCTCAATGTGTCGCTGCGAGTGGTCGACTGTTGAACTTTACCAAATGTGTAGTGAACAGACATGTTTGTGTGAATGACAAATAAAGACAATAAACAAAAGCGATGGTTCTTTTTTTTTTATTCAATACAGACACCTTCATAGTCCACTTTCTTGACATGTGTGTTTTTGCATATCCATATCACCAGAATTACTGTCAGGGACACAAGTGACACAGTGGCTACAACCACAGATGTGACGACCCGCTCTTTCTCTATTTGTTCCAGCTCTGCCTTTTGCCGTTGTAGCTCTAGAAATGGGGAAAAAAAAACAAAACAAAACAAAATAAAATAAATACACAATCACAATTCTGTGGTTTGATACGAAGAAAAAGGTACCTCCAGCCTGGTGACACACGAACCTTTCATGTATACTTGGGTGGAATTCAGCGAACATATTTTCTGCCACGACAACAGGGTGCCGTCGAAAACGTTACAGTCGTACACCCCCATGTCATCCTGTGTCATGTTGTTGATCACCAGAGACACGCTTCCTTGGACCATGCGTCTATCTTTAAGGTCGACACGTTTGGCGAAAGACGGCTGCTGATTTTCTGGATCCAGCTGGTCGTCGCGGTATAAAAGCACATAGACCCCGTTCATGTTCGCTCTGGTCCACTTTACGGCTCTCACGTCTTTGCTTCGGTTGACGTGACAGGGTAGGGTTAGCGAATTCATGCGTATCGTCAGCCTGGGAGTTTGCCCATGTACTACCAAGAGGCACGCTACCAGCACACAGCTCGTAAGAGACAGCATCTCGGCTAAGCGTGGCAATATTTAACCAAGTACACTTTGTGAACTCCAAGTTGAAAGTCCCTGGTGTTTGTATGCAAAGTCAACTGTTATTAATACGTGGCGAGTACACAGAAAACTTTAGCTCAGTGCTCTGTTCTCAAGGGATTCATGCTCTGAGTCGGCTGACACAATGCTCTGAGTCGGCTGACACGATGCTCTGAGTCGGCTGACACCGTGCTCTGAGTCGGCTGACACAATGCTCTGAGTCGGCTGACACAATGCTCTGAGTCGGCAGGGTGTGTCTTTTTTTTTCTCCGGAGCACGCACAGTCCCAAGACAAGCACAATCGCCCGTAACCAACCAACCAACCTACACTATCATTCAAGATTGGTTTTTTTTGTATGAGAGGAGAACTGTGCTTATTGAAAATTTGCACAATAAACGTGGTGTACAATGTGATATATTGTGGTGTGTCTTTGTATGATGTGAAAGAGGAGAGAAAAGCAGACTCAATAAAAGAAAGATCCCAAATCGCTCTGACAATTGCGTTTAATTTAAGGCTCATTTGAGGTCTTAGGCTGAGAATATACACACAACAAAGGGGCAAAACTTGAGATATACTGTGGGTAAAACAATACACACACGAGTAGTAGGTGGCGGTGGGTAACATACAAAACAAAGTAATAAACAATGACATCCTGGGTTGTTGTTGTTGTGGTTGTTGTTGCTGGTGGTGGCGGAGGCCGACGACGTTAGTCTTCGAACACAACACCGGTCCCTCTTTCAAACGACATGCAAGGTCCAGGGTTGTACCAAAAGCCAGTGCCGTCACCCCGGTCCTCGAAGGCCATGCCGCTGTTCCGATAGTACGAGACTTCGTCCTCGGAGTGGTACATCAGAGCCGGATCGCAGCAGAACGGGTCGTTACACTGGCCTTCGTCGTGACTGTCGGCATCGGTCTCACTCGCATCGTCGGACTCGCTCGCATCGTCGGAGTCACTGGTGTCGTCGCCACAAGAACAACCCTCTTGGTGCGCACAATTTTCATCTGTGTCAGACTCGCGCGAAGACTCGGAGTTCGACCGAAGCGACGTGACTTCTGGGGCGCGCTCGTCTATTTGCGCACCAGGCGAACCTTCACCGTGGCCTACTTGACGCCACGTGACTTGCGGCTCACCGCTTAGACTCGGCGAGACATTGGTCTTGGTGTCGGTCGTCAGGGTTGATGTGGAACCCGACATATTTGGATGGCTGTAGTGAGACATTCTGTTCGTGCCACACGCGTGTGCTGTGTCGAGCACTGGTGGTGTGCACGAAGCCAAGAGTTCCAATTTATACACACATGCCCGCCAGAACTCCGCCTTTTGTTTTAGGAGTGTTCGACCCAAGCGCCCTCTGTGTTTGTAAAATTCTGAGCGATGTTATCCTAGGACCTCGTAGACCAAATTATGACACGTGAGCCTTTTGGCGTTCGTTAAAACAGCTGCGGTTTGGTGCGATAGTGGTCAGGACTCGCTCGGCGAACTGTGTTACGTTCGCATGGCTCCGCCTCGGCAGACTCCGGGTATGTCGCGCGCTGGCCGCAGCACCTATCCCCCATTGTGTGCGCTCGACTTCTCATCACGGGGTCCTCGGTCGTCATGGCCCTTAAGACTTTAGGCGCGCCTCGGTCGTTTGTTCGGCGGCGACCACGGGAAAAGTCCTTGTGCGTTGTCCCGGGCGGCGCCTCGCGCAGCCCCTTGACGGAGGTGTGTGCGCGGTAGGTGTCGTGTACCAGCTTTGTGTGACTGACAATGCAATCCCAAGATGCGCCCCACTGTAGCAATGTCCAAGCTGATGTCTGAAGAAAGGCATTGTATGACATGCCCTGCAAGTGTTCGGCCAGAGCATTGCACTCGTGTTTGTCTAAGAAGGTTCGGATCGAGGGTGACGTTGAGTCGGTCGCCATTTCAACGCGCCTGGTGCGAAAAGGTGTAAAGCGTATTTGTCGTAGCGTGGGGTGAATGGTTAGTATGTGAGTGGACACCATGCACTAATACCCTACATGCGTTTGTAATGCAGTTGCAGCTGACTCTCGTCCAGTAACGCGTGACACCTAGTGTCGTCGTCTTCATCGTCCTGCTGTCCTATCCACATGCCTTCTTCCCCTAATGCATGAGACATACCGTAATCGATGTTGTTGTACGGTGGGTTCGTCGGGCTCCCTGCAAGAAAAGCGTGACTAGTGTCATCGGCTGCGCTTAGGTACATTTCAGTACCTTCGTCGAACGCGTGAGAGGTAACGTCGTCGGCCGAGCTGCGGTACATGTTGGTAGCTTGGCGTACCACGTAATCTACAGTGTCATCGTCTTCGTACAGCCCGTCCGCCGTGTTATCGTCTTCGTACAGCCGGTCCGCTGTATTCCCTTGCCGTAACTCGTGCGGCACGATGGTGTTAGCCTCCTCGTCGTCGTCGTCGTCGTCGTCGTCATCATCATCATCATCATCATCATCATCATCGAGGACACTGCCGTCTTCCTCGCCCTTGTCAATTATGTCCCGTGAGTCCGCATAGTGGTCCAGAATGAGGTTGACGAGGAGCCGATGGCGTCCGGCGAACACATTTCCGTGTCTCCTTGCTGCACTTTGAGTCATCTTGAGAAGTTCATGCAGGCTAACGTTCAAACTTTCTGGAAAATCACCCAACCAACCACTGACCAACTTGTAAACAGTCTGATCGACCACCGGGCGCTCTGTGCCGGTGTTAACCCGAGCCATTCCGGCGCAGTCCTTGGTTGCCGTAGTGTACTACTTCAACCTTTAATAGTGTGTCTCAACCCATGTGAAAGCTATCGCACTCGACCAAGTTTGGTCTTGTGTATACCTTCAGTGTTACAACACTGCGCCCGGTCGGTCGGAGAAAGACGCGACCGACCCGCCGACCGGAGCCTGCGAAGGGCAGTACAAAAAGCAGCGGCGGTCCAGCGCAGATGCTACACTGTCACCATGATACGGAAACGTGGGAGCGATACTTTGCTGCACAGCCACGTTACCAAAATGCTAACTATAATGCGCCACACTAAACCGGAACATGTTCGCGACGCCTTGAAGGGGTTGCAGGCTCAAAACGAAACTCGGTCCTGGGTGCGCAGATTCTACGACGCGCTTCACGTCCTACAGGCCCTCAAAGTCGTACCTGTCGTAGCGATACAAATACCACACAAGGAAAACCGAGATTGTCGCCTGCTACGCTACACCGAGGTGGTGTATCGGCACGTGCACAGTAATCCCGGACCCTATGTCCCCAAGAGTCTCTCTGTGACACTGAGCGTCAAAGCAAGAAGGGTGTACGATATTTTGAATGTGCTACAGGCAATCGGTCTGGTGTGCCATACCAAACAACGCTATAGTCTGACGCCCCAGCTCGACGAAAGCGCAACCTATTGGTGGGGTCGCCTGTGTGAGGACTGGGGAAAGGTGGATCGTACGATGTTAATTCATCATCAAGGGATTATTACAGCCGCAACCGACGGGAGGCTGCAAAACGCTACACGCAAGAAGCGCACAAACTCCACTGGTGTGATCCTACAATACACGCAGGCCAACTTGAGGTCGCTTCTGCCACAGTGGCAAACTACAGGTTTGGGTGTGGAGAGGCCAGTGCCGGAGCTGTATCCGCCAGACCGTTCTTGTTGGTCAGAGTTAACGCTGGAACGTGTCACGGCAGCTGTACCAGAGGATATATTACAGGACTCAGACCCTATGTTGGACAGTGTAAATGGGCACGCGGGCCACGAGTGTGTATACCACGAATGGGACGTGTTGGCTACAAGTTGTTTTTTGTCTAACATAGAAGTATATCCCACAGACCACATGTTTCCTTCCGACGGCACACTGGAACAACTGCTCGAAGTCACGGGGTTTGGGCTGTGATGTGATATGTTTGTAGGCTGCGATGTTGATGGTGTATATCCCCCACCCCCACCCCCATGTACATTGCACAGTGTAAGCATGGAAAGAAGACACATATACCAAGTGTCTGCGTGTAAACTGTATTTATTATCTTGTATCATAGTAAAACTGACAATAAACCTAATCCCACACCAAACACAAACAGCTTTCCTTGTGTTGACAACCACGGCCGTTGGTGTACTCGGTCGAAGGTGTTCACGAATCCGTCCTGAAAAAGAGTAACACGTAACAACAGATGTGAGGTTAGTTTGTGTCCGTCATTGTAAATGTTTAAGAGTGTCTACTAGGCAAAAGGGACCAAAAGAAAAATAAAGAAAGAACATACCCAACCGTCGGTGCCCACAAGCCAATCCATGTGATAGTCTGTAATGTAGGCCGCTATCGACACGCCGATCCCGTAAGCGCACTCGGGCCCCAAGGTTGACTTCGACGCTTGCAGTAACACTGTGCCGTAAGCCACAAGGCTTACTACGCGTCCCCAGTTTATAATGCCGTCTGAAAACAAGGCACGCGCCACACCTGCTGTGAGCATTGGCACTTCGGCGGCAGTGGTGGTCTGCAGTGAGAGCATGCCTGTGTGGACGTGCGTGCGGTTATTACAATTGCAAGTTTTCAAAGTACACACACTGTTGCTGTCTGCCAAGGACACTATTACAGATAGTCGTTGTGGAGAAACATAAAATGCTTACCGCGGTATTCCGTTCTATGTGTCCGTAACACATCGCCGACAGCACGCTTCAACACCCTAAATACTCGCCCTTTGTCGGCGACACAGTGTTGGGTGCGGTGTGGTATCATTCCATCTAGTACAGTCAAGAGCAGTGTGTCTACGCTATCTTGATAAACAACCGAGTGGCTCTGTTCTGTCATGGTATCTGCAACCCTGCGCTACAGTATTGTGAGTGGTGGTGGTGGTGGAGGAGGAGGAGAAGAAGAAGAAGAAGAAGAAGAAGGAGAAAAAAAAACAGTACTAGGTTTTCCACAAAAAGATTGTTTATTGCGCACACGGTCCCTTAGTACAACAATCCCCTACACTCTATCAGAGTTAGACAAGAGCACATAAAATCATAGGGTGGTGGTGGTGGTGGTGGTGGTGGTGGTATCAACTTGTGTGGGTACTGGTATATTGTGTAACATACGAGGTGTGAAGCACACAGACATATATCAAATTGTAGAGGAAGAAAATGAACCGTGTTGTCGTTAGGATTACACGAGTCGCAGATTCTCCAGTCTATTCACCAAGGCCTTTTTCATATCACAACACCAGGCATCATGACCAAGCGAAGGCAGATACTTTTCTTGTATAGTGGTAACTCCACACGCTAGGCATCGTTCCAGACCGGCCACGGAGCTGTAGCCCCGCTCGGCTGTGAGTACGCGACTCGGTAAGGCGAGTTGTCCTCTCCGGGAACGTTGCCGTCCGAGTTCGTAGAGTATCTCGTCTCTGTCGTATCTCGCGTCGATATACGGACAACGCTCGCCTTCGTTGTATATGTGATAGATGTGCTCTCCCACAAAGGTGTCCCCTACCACAAAGCTGTGCAGAACCAAATCGCAAGCAGCACATCTGTGTTTGTCCCGAGTCCACGGCAAATGTTCCATGTTCGCCTTATGTCCTAACTCCGAGAAATCGCAAACGGTGCGAACGGCAGTTGCGTCGCATTCCCATATATCGCCGAGTGCATAGTCTACGGTCCCAGGAACCGCCGCTTTGGTGAACAACTGAGCTCCTGCGGGCCTTATCGCCAGAGTTGTCTTGATGAGAAACTGTTTCAACTCCGAAGCCATGTCAGCACATGCTGGATGGTGAACATCTCCCCTTTTCTGCGAGCACAGCACGCAATACCAGCACCCCGCCAGTATCGTGTACTGATCTTTTGCGAGCAGTAGGTGCGATGGGAAAGCAACTCGACCTTCCTGGAAGCGTAGCAGGCCTTCTAACAGCCGCAGTTCGTTCTCGCGGTGTTTAAACTTGGCCTTTAGGTAACGACATCGGCGCCCTGTGGCAGCGTTGCGAAGGACGTGCTCGTTTAGGCTCTTGTCTGCCTTTTTGTATCCCGACAACACGATGTTGCAGTCTACGCATTTGTATGTGTCGTACGTGCCTGCGACGTGAACCATCCCCGTGGCGTCTGCCAACCAACCGGATCCGAAGGTGGGGGGTTCGTTGAGACGCTGGACGCTTTGGCTCAACCCGTCAGAGACGGTAACACCTCGACCCAATGCGTCTATGTTCAGCCAGGATGGGAGGACCACGCGCTCTGGGGTACGCGGTTGTGGCATCTCCTCATCAAGTAGTCTGGCGGCTCTTTTGTTTTGAATATCGACAATCTGGTTTCTTAAGTTACTGGCCATGGTTCTAGCAGGTGTAAGCGATGAATGCCTGGATGTTCATCAGTGTCTGTAGTTGTCATCGCCGACCGACCGTGTGTGTTCAGCTGAGCGTACACTCCACTCAGAGTTTATAATACACCGATCTGGCATAT
This sequence comes from Pelmatolapia mariae, assembly GCF_036321145.2. NCBI lineage: Eukaryota > Metazoa > Chordata > Actinopteri > Cichliformes > Cichlidae > Pelmatolapia > Pelmatolapia mariae. The sequence continues at coordinate 17,045,180 of NC_086229.1, read as the reverse complement.
CACAGTTACCGTTTACAGTGATGTCTATTCACAGGGATGTCCATTCACAGCGACTCAGAGCACTCGTCCATTCACAGCAACTCAGAGCACTTGTCCGCCGACCCAGAGCATTCGTCCGCCGAGTCAGAGCATTCGCCCGCCGACTCAGCGCATGCCGACCCAGAGTAATCGTCCGCCTACTCAGAGCATTCGTCTGCCTGCCCAGAGCATTCATCCGCCGAGTCAGAGCAATCGTCCGCGTACTCAGAGCATTCGTGCGCCGACCCAGAGAAACCGTCCACATAGTCAGAGCATCCCTCCACCTACCCACAGCATTCGTATGCCAACCCAGAGGATTCGTCCGCCGACCCAGAGGATTCGTCCGCCTACCCAGAGCATTCGCCCGCCAAGTCAGAGTATAAGTCCGCCGAGTCAGCGCATAAGTCCGCCGACCCAGAACATTCATTCGCCGAGGTTCAAAAGGCCGGTAAACCGCTTTGTAGCACAATCACGCAACACTTGCTGTCGATCGCTGGGAGTGGACAAGGAGCAAACCTGTGGTCTTTCATCTACTCTGTGTAAAGTACACACAAAAAAACCCAAATATGAATACCACCGTGGAACTACGAACACACCATGGCGAAACCGAGCTGGTGGTCACGCAGACGATCGTAAAAACCCGTGTGTACACACGGGACCGCCGTAGGCACCACGATCAACACCCGTTGGGCAGGTGCTCGTGCCCCAAACGTTCCTTTGGATTAAAAGGCGCTATTTTTAAGACAAATATCTCCACCGGACTAGAAGCGCTAATTAAAGCGGGGATCCTAGCTAAACCTCTTCGTGTGTATTGCATTGGAGAACACATCGAGGTGACATATACTACGAACCCAGGATCGGAATCGGGATCGGTCTCGAGGGTATGGCTGTGCACAAATGAGACCCCCGCGGTGATACTAGCGTGGGCCTCACAAACTGAAGCCTGGTGTTGTGACAGCAGAATCAAAGAAGCCGTCCAGGATCGTAGTGGCACCGGGCGAATACGGGACGTGGAACCTACTAGAGACGGGCGAGGCGACGAAGTCGGCACGATTCCTCTTGTGTTACACGCCAACGATTACAGATATAATTGTTAACGAGCGTGCCATTCAATCAATCTGTTGCTCGTTCATCCCTGTGCATCATGTGTGAATGTAACAAGACAATCTTTATGTTCCAACCACAAATAAAAAACCATACAGTCTGATATATCAAATGCGTTTTGTTTATTTGTTTTCACAATGTGTATACATGACAAAAACACTTTTGTACAGCAATGTCATCCGGCCAGGTCTTTACAACCGCAGCAGGACGAAGCCGACAATGTTCGTAATGCTCTCACTGCACAAGCGGTCGCAAATCGACCGGTGCACACCACGCAGTCCTCCGGCGCCAGTAGACTAGCCATGTCATTTAGCTCTTGTTCACTCACGCCCTGACAGTTCATATCCAGAAGCAGATCTATCACAGTCAGCTGTAATGTTTTTGCGTTGACGGGTGCAATGTCTAACGTCTTGGTCATGGCTATTAGGCAGCACGCTGCTACGCAGCGCACAGGCTTGTATTTAAGCAGTTCTACGTTCAGGGTTCGTCGTGCGTACAATTTCATAGCTAAAGACCGTATACACGGCTCCTTTGTGAATGCATCTGGATTCGCTGTCTCACCCACATGCTCTAGGAGCATGCGCTTGCAAAACACGCTGATCGCAGTCTCTGTACACGTGGGGAATAGGCTGCCTTTTAGTGTCACTGTTATCTCTTGCTGCTTTCGCTTTACATCGTGCACTGTAGTACATTGCGCGTCGTCCTCGTCGCAGGTGGGGTCGGCGGTAACCGCTTTTACAGGCCACCGATACGCGAGGCACACATGATGCAACCTCAAAGTCCTGAAAACGCTGTGCATGTGACACGAAAGCAATAAACATGCCGCACGTGTAGATCTAAGCTCGTGTAACAGGTCCTGGAGCTCGATGCCGTTTCGCAGTGACGTTACCACATATCTGTCCAACAGATCGAGTGTGGCCGAAACCACTGTGTGCACATCTGTGGATGTGCAGAGTGGTACGACGTATGCAAACCACGACACCGCAGCCAGTCTGTAATTGTTGTACCTCTCCAGGTTTATGCCACGTGGGCCTTGGGTGTGCACCAAAGCCGCTGGTGCGTGGACACGGTGTAGACGAACTTGGCTCGCGGCGGCCTTTTTCAGATCCTCCTTGGTCATCGACTGTAAGCCGAATTCCATGTCTGGCGTCGGAATGACATGTTGCTCATCGGTGTCCGTTGCACATTCTGGGTTGTCACGACAAATGCAAGTGTTAGCTGCTTGTTTTAGAGGGGCGTCGGAAGCAAGTTTCCTCTTTCTTGGTAGCAGTTCCACAGTCTGCTCCGTAGGCCCTGTGGTGAGATCCATTGTAACGAAGAGGAAAAGCATAGGTGGATAGTAACCTCAGAACACGCGCCGCATCAATGTGCACAACCGCCGCCAAATACAAAACGGTCGCTGCAGGTCGGCTACGCAAAACCCCTGAGTCGGCCAGACAAAACCCCTGGGTCGGCCAGGCAAAACCCCTGGGTCGGCCAGACAAAACCCCTGGGTCGGCCAGACAAAACCCCTGAGTCGGCCAGACAAAACCCCTGGGTCGGCCAGACAAAACCCCTGAGTCGGCTAGATAAAACCCCTGAGTCGGCCAGACAAAACCCCTGAGTCGGCCAGGCAAAACCCCTGGGTCGGCTAGACAAAACCCCTGAGTCGGCCAGACAAAACCCCTGAGTCGGCCAGGCAAAACCCCTGAGTCGGCTAGACAAAACCCCTGAGTCGGCCAGACAAAACCCCTGGGTCGGCTAGACAAAACCCCTGAGTCGGCTACGCAAAACCCCTGAGTCGGCTAGGCAAAACCCCTGAGTCGGCTAGACAAAACCCCTGGGTCGGCTAGGCAAAACCCCTGAGTCGGCCAGGCAAAACCCCTGAGTCGGCCAGACAAAACCCCTGAGTCGGCCAGGCAAAACCCCTGAGTCGGCTAGGCAAAACCCCTGAGTCGGCTAGACAAAACCCCTGAGTCGGCCAGACAAAACCCCTGAGTCGGCCAGACAAAACCCCTGAGTCGGCTAGACAAAACCCCTGAGTCGGCTAGGCAAAACCCCTGAGTCGGCTAGACAAAACCCCTGAGTCGGCCAGACAAAACCCCTGGGTCGGCTAGGCAAAACCCCTGGGTCGGCCACTTTGCCATTAGTGAAGCGTATAACATAATACACAATCTTTCACAAGTAATCGCTTTGTGTGTTTACATAGTGTGATGGAATATCGTTCTCAGGGTAGGGTGTAACACTTGTGCGTTGCGACTAATAGCACCAGATCGATCTAAGCTGTGTGGTGCTGTGCTAGGGACAAGGTAATTGGACTTGTGTGTTCTCTGGATTTACAGAGCCGTTGCCCTCTCAACTGTACAGGGGATCACAGAAGGAAGAGTACCATCCATGACTTGTACCTCTCGCTCTCTGTGTATATATGCAGATGCTTAGTGTATCTGTTCACACCGTGCTCAAGAGGATCGCAGCTCGTTTTCACCGGGGAACATGACAGAGTACTATCCATCATATCAATGGCGTCAAGACTACGACAGCGAACGGTCTGGACCCCTACGGCCACCAACAATACCCTCTGTGCTTCAGAACGTGCAGCGGCGACGAGAGTACGAGAATAATAAGAACCGTCGCATATACAACAAAGCAAGCCGACCGTGCGGTCCCACGAGCCCAGGTTTGAGGGAATCGACTGTGAATGTCACCCATTCGCGTCAGGAACGCCCATTCTACACCCCAGCTAAACAGAGACGCTCCAATGCGACCAGCAACCCAACCGGTTCGTCTAGATATCAAGGGCAACACCCCCAAGAAAAACGCCTTCGTTTGGACAGAGGAGCTGCCGATTGCCGTGAGCGCCTCATGTCACGGGATACCAATACCACACCTATGGCAAATTCTAGGACTGGGTATAAACACAAGCGTCCGGATGTCACACCGAGTCGCTTCAACAATAAGCCCGCGGGACCAGACAGGAATCGGAACAATAGGCAGAAGGACACCACATACCCACCAGCTAAGGCTGCTCAACCGCATCATGACAAACCAAAGCCTCCCCGGGTTAAACGACAGCCCATCACCTTACAACGCGCGCCTCTCAGTTCTACTGGGCTCAATGCGCAAGACGTCAGACGCCGCACCATCGACCAAGAGCAGCCTTGTTGTTCACACGCTGTGCCAACGCAACCGTCTCAATCGAGACAACCGAGTCCGAAGCAGACGCCACCGCGAGTGAAAAGGAGCAGTGTGAAAAGACCGTGGAGGAATGCTAAACTCACACGCACCCCTGACTCCGATGACTACGACTCTGACGAAGACAACAATGCTAGGTTTACACACATCACGGAGTATAATGGAGCTGCGCCTCAGGAGGAAGGGAACACGGGGATCCAAAGACACTCTTTGATGAACGGTCGTACAGAGCAAGAGGGCGATGTCGACGGTGGTTCATCGTCCGATTCCAGTGCGAGTCATACACAATCGTGCAACTCCGGGTCATCCGACTCGAGTTCGTCTGGATCATGCACGACGTCATCTGCTTCGTCGGCATCGGACTCGTCATCGGACTCTGAAGGTGAGGTGGCATTACCTGAAGAACATAAATCGAACAACAGCCCGCGCGCAGCCTCCGTGAAACGGGCCAGTCCTGCTGCTACTGTTACAGCCATCAGCCAAGGGTCACCTCCAACCGTGGCGACGACATCAAGACAGGTTCATGGTGTTGGAAAAGGATCATCTGGGACGAGTACGCAGGAGCGAGTCGGCGTCTTGCCGCGCAAACAAATGTCTAATCGACAAACCGCCCGCCGCAAGCCTCAAAGCGGCAACTGCGCACCCGCCTCGGAACAGAGCACACGGCCAACTATCACGACCCAAACTAAGGTCACATCTCCAGCGATATCAGGTGAAACGCACAGCCGTTCCACCCCTCCTGGCCCTCGGACGGCGATGCAAACGCCGCACCACAAGCATAGGGCTCCCGGGCAGGCAGCGAGAACAACCCCTCACCAAAAACGCAAGCCCGGTGTCGTGAACGGTCAGGAAATACCCGATGGTGAAAAACCTAAACTTGATACACAACAAACAACGGCAGACCTTGACGTTTTACCCGACAACCAAGAGCTAGATATGAAACTTCGGGGGGTTGCCACGGTACAAGTAGAGGAATCCATCCAAGCGCCCGCTGTCTTAGCCCTAATTGCAATCGGCAAAGCGTGTTCGAATCTGCGTTCCACCGCCAAGCCTAGGGAAGCGGAGCCCCCGAGCGCAAAGGAAACGCGTAACGCGTGCCTGAATCTGATATCCACTGGCCAGCCAAGAGAAGCGGAGCCCCTATACGCGAGCGAAACAAGCTCGCAGTTGCCCTCTGCTGACTCCGATACTACTGTGGCTGTGAGTTTACACCATATAAGAAACATGTGTAACCCTACCTTAATAAAGGACACAAGTGATGAGGCCGCAGAACAGCCGCAAGATGAGGTGCCAAACTACTACCAAAACAACAGCGGGTTGCCTCGCCCAAACTGTGGCGACGACGAACCAGCAGTAACAAAGAACCCACCGATAACCGCACTCCCCGCATACGAAGAAAAAAACGATTTAGATGACTTGCTGAAGAGAGATGTACTGCCCCTAGAGGCAGCAGACAATGTCGTTTTATATCACGGTGCAATGGAACAACACAGCACAAGCCCAAGATTCACAGACGGCTCGACAAGCAGGCAGACAACTGGGGTTCATGTGACAATGTAAGTGTACTACTGTATTAGCTACATGGCGAGGTTCGCACAGAGTAGGTTCGCATCAATCCTCTTTCTAATACTCACACCTAATTCATACACTGTGTTTGTGTAAAACTAGGTTCGGAGACATGGAGACAGCCCAGGAGTCTGCAGATTACGTGAATGCATTCAATCGCGACGAGGGCCTTGGGTGTGTCCCGGCAAGAGCGTGGACGGACAACACCAACAGAAGCAGCAATGAGCAACACGTACCCGACAATGTGTTGTCATCGACATCATCACATAACGGAGACACTGTCACGGTCCACGATCCTGTCCATGGGTACTACAACGACAACAACCCCATGACATTCAGCGACTCTACTGTTTCAGATCGCAGAGATGACACCGTCGCAATACACGCTGTGGGAGCCGAGCCAGCCTCGGCCGAGCTGAGCTATACCAAAGAACACACGATGCTAGTACACGCAGCAGATACCTTGTCCTACGAACGCGTGTCGCCTGTTAGTACGCCAGCTGCAGCCCCACCTCAGCCGCCGACACTCCACATAAACCCAGATGACGGAGAATACCGCGACGCACTCGCGTCTATACTTGAGATAGTTTCCAACGCCTTGAAATGTACAGTGTGTAAATGTCCGTTTAACGCCACTGTGCTCTGTGTCGACTACGCGATCAAGCTAAACAGACCCCTGCAGTGTGCCTGCGGGTGTGTCATATGCTCTGTGTGCTACACGAAACACAAAGGGTGCGCTATACACAAAGTGCGGTCGGGGCGAGCTATTGTCAATGTCACTGTCAACCAGCTAGCTAGCGTGGTACACGCGAAGTGGGATCTAGAGCTAGATCAAACGGCTGCTTTCAGGACCGACGGGGACGAAGGCGTGCAGACAATCATGCATCTACACTGCAGTGCTCCGACTGTGGACGAACTGAGAAATGGTTGGTTCTGCACACACACACACACACACACACACACACACACACACACACACACACACACGTGGATGCATGGTTTCACACAATAGCACACTACGCTCACTTGAACATTTTGTCTTTCCAGCTTTCGAGAGATTAATCAACAACCAAGACGAGATGGCTTTCAAGCACTGGCTGAACTCGCCCATGCCGGAGGCGATGGCCTACAGATTTGTGTGCATGCCACACATTCCGGGCTTTTGGGATCACATCGCCGTGGGTTGCCACGCGCCTAACACACAACTCATGTTGTCGCCCGACGTGTACGCGCCACGACTGTTCGACGTGAACATGGGCAGTCTGCATTTCCACTGGTGCTGTTTTGTGTTTGTCGACCAGACTATACTGGCCGTGTGGTGCTCAGGGCCAACCAACACTGGTTCCCAAGAAGTTCTTCCTATCACAGACAGAACGGACACGAGAGTACGCCAGTTGACGTCGTCTATTGGTTTCAACTCCATGCTATATTATCTACACAGATGGATTCGCGTACACTACGGTAAAGGCGACGAAGACGTCGTTGAGGTTGTGTTTGACTGTATGCCTTCCGAGAGCTCGACCTTTGCGCATTTCATCTCTACGCTGGCAGCTAAGAGTTTAGCCTCGTCCGTGTTCTCGCCTGCGATTACACAACGCAGAGCACAGACAGACTTACGTTACACCATCGACCACAGATACCCAGAGCAACTATTCAGTCAGCCGCCAAATGATTTAGACGGGGGTGTCAAAATTGACATCAGACAACAGTTTCGATGTTACCACGACGTGGGATTTGAAATACTACCGAAGCTTTACTTTACTAATAACGACCACAGGGCATCATACACTTGACACACTTCTGTGTAACGGAAGTACTGTAGAACCACGAAGATGAGTCTTTCTCACTGTACTTATTTTGTATTCGTGTTTTTATATGGGTTTTTGATATACTTGCACACGTGTTGCAACCATGAAGTCTTTCTTACAAATGTGTATCTGGTTGAAACGATGAAGGTAAATGCTACACTGAAGGGAATGTGTCTCATATTGTAATCGTGTTGTTTTTATACTCATGTATAGTACATTCTTGGTGCTTTATACACTTATGTCTTCTTTTGTGACATTGTAATCGTGTTGTTTTTATACCCTATATGTATAGTACATTCTGGTTTGCTGAAGGGCACCTGTGGAGTTTTCGGTGCTTTACACAATTATGTCTTCTTTTGTGATAAATAATCCAAGTGTAATCTACAAACGGGTGAGTTTGCCTATGGCAAGACAAATGAAATGACAATGATATCAATAAAATATTACACTGGACTTCAACCAAAAACAATCACGTCTCCTGTCGTCTGTACAACAAGCGGCTCCCGACCTGTGGGTCGGCGGCTCCCGACCTGTGGGTCGGTGGCTCCCGACCTGTGGGTCGGCGGATCAAAAGCAACTTTATGTAACATCTGAATTCAGTGTAGCCTCACAGCAGACACTCTTGAAGACGTTTCGACAGGCCAGGCTGCATTTTCTTGTGCTCTGAGATGGAACTGTCGTGGGACTTCCGTGTATCTTACTACCTGAACAAAGAATCGTCCGCTTTTCAGTGGTTGGTGGGAATGCTCAGCCAAGACACAGAGCTCGTCGACTCAACCAGACATCGAGAAATCAAACGCGTCTTGGAGAAATACAACAAGAAGACCGATGGGCACCCGGAGTGTCTGATCGAACTCCTTTGTCAGCATTTAGGCAACGATGCGGCAAGACAAACAATCGAGGCTTTGTTCCAAGCGGCGAACGCCGATGCGCTGAAATATGACAAACATTACAATGTGACATGTCCGACCCAACTGGTGCTGGCAGACATCGACTACGTTCACGAGAAGCACATGCTTTGCCAGTTGCTGTGTGAACTCAGCGAGAGTGAAATCCGTAGGGTTAAAATGCTTCTCACTTGGGACATTTTGGATAGTCCCGAGTGTCGGCACATTCCACGTGGTTGGATGGAAAACAAGAGCATCTACGATCTGCCCCCCAAGATTGTGAACTACTGGCACACATATTACAAGTGTGTCATGTTTGTAATCCTGAACCTTTTGGGCCGTAGGGATCTGCTGGCCTATCTGCGGATCTCTTATGAGACAATGTCGGACTTGTGAAAAAAGCACCACTGATTGTATGTTGTACCGCTCCTTTGTATCTGTGCGTACATCTCGTTACTAATGATGCTTTCAATAAAAACAAGCTCTTATACACATTGACGCTCCTTGTGCAAGACTGTGATTGATTTTTTTGTCTAATACCACCACACGTTTACACGACCAACCATGAGCGGTCACAATGACAATATCCCATATTGGTGGTGGATGGAGAACGAGGACTGGCTTAAGCCAACAGTTATAGCGGCTCCGGTTTTCATTGTTTTGGGATTGGCACTGATCAGCTACAAGCTGTACGAAAGACGAACTCCTTCTTACATTTACAAACCGGGGGATGGCACCCCGCTTTACAACGCCGTGTACAAACCCACCACCTGCGCAATGGACGACGACTGCTGTGACTGCTGTGACGGTGGACACACGGTTGTCGTTGGACCACAGACTCCATCGGTTATGACTGTGGTAACCGAGCAAGAGGAATCACTGCTGAAACATCACCGCAAGACGGCCCAAGACTAATACTGCAGAACGACCCGAGACTGCAGAGCCGTGTGAGGAGCCCGGGGTCGAGGAACAAGCCTTCTTTGTACCTTTTGTTATGAGTTGTTTATTTTGAGTGTGTGCAAAGAAGACGACGTACACCAATGTAATGTGTGATAATGTTTGTCTTTATTTCATGTCTCACACAAATTATATACGAGTGCTATGAAACCTGATGATTCGCCTGCGTCTATTTCTTTCGACACAAAGCGTACACATGCAGTACACACCATACACGAAAAGTATGACGGACACCATCATTACAAGCATCGTAGACCATGTACACCACATATCCCGGTGATGAGTACACATCGTGCTGTTATTCAGCATGGTGTATGCGGCTGGATTTGTTAGATGAGCTTGTGTCTGTAAAGCCAAAGGAGAGTGTTCCCAGCCGACGCTTGTTTAGCCGCTCCTTTAGAGTCTGCCGTGCCTATGGTGATGAAACACAAAGTCAATGAATTACTACACTATGACAGCGATCTATGTTGTATGGATATGACACGCAACCTCGCGCCTGCCCACCGTATTGCCCACCGTGTACTCGTGTACGAGCGCGATCGGGCTTGGCGTCTACTGCACAGTCAGCATCACATGAGTGGATGTCCAGGGGTATGGTAAGTTGACATTGACACGCGTACCGACGAGGACCCTCCGTAAAGGCAAAGTTATATTTCGGCAATGGCCACTTGTTCTGCTGGCAGATTTCCTGTTGAAAGAGGCAATGTGTTATATATGTACAGCATATTTGCAATTGTAACCGTGTGTGTGTAAATACACAAGCAACCTGACACACCTGCAGTTGTCCAATGTGATTCTCAGACTGTTGAGGGTAGTGCTCTTGTGACTGAGGTGTCTCGGTACAGTCGTCGGGGTCGTGTTGACTTTCGACACACTCGGATGCTTCTCGGACAGTCCGCTTTCGTTTATTATCAAGTACCGTGCACTCATGTAAGGGGTTGTTACACGTGCGCGTCTTGTCCTCGATTTCCTCTTGGAAAGCTTTGGATCCGGTGGCCTTGGAAGCCGTTTCCCGCTCGATCCTGTCCTGTAGTAAAGCATACAGCGCTTTAGCCGCTGTGTGTTTGGCCACTTTCTTTCTCGAACTACGGCCCGTGGCCTTGAGATCTGGAACGTTCTCCACGTGCACGTCGACAACGTGGACCAGTCTATGTTTTACACCGGTCACGCTTTCCCTGTACACAAGTTTAAGACGCAGGCGAGCTGCGCGCACTTCTAATGTGGAAATCCAATCGACGTCCATGTTTCACAGCGTCCGTAGTTAAATGCGTACTCTGCTCCTGGCAACAAAGCTGCTGTGAGCAAAAACAAGAAGTGCTGTGGGTCGGCGAAGACGGTGCTGTGGGTCGGCGACGAAAGTGCTGTGAGTCGGTGAAGAAAGTGCTGTGGGTCGGCGACGAAAGTGCTGCGGGTCGGCGAAGACGGTGCTGCGGGTCGGCGAAGACGGTGCTGTGAGTCGGCGAAGAAAGTGCTGTGGGTCGGCGACGAAAGTGCTGCGGGTCGGCGGATAAGGTGCTGCGGGTCGGCGAAGACGGTGCTGTGGGTCGGCGAAGAAAGTGCTGCGGGTCGGCGAAGACGGTGCTGCGGGTCGGTGACGAAAGTGCTGTGGGTCGGCGGATAAGGTGCTGCGGGTTTGACAGGAATGAGTTGGGGAGGAATCTACTGTGGGTTGGACACAATTTGCCCTAGGTTGAGGGCATGTGCACTCTGAGTTGGGAGAGGTTTGCTGTGAGTCAAAGGAGTATCACCTCACTGTGTGGAGTGTTTTGTTGTGACTAAGAGACATTTCACAGGAGTCGAAGCTAAGGAGGGAGCTTATCCCAAGCAGCAATTGGAAACGTCTCGGTTGGAGCGACAGCGTGAAGCGGGTGTGAGAAGCATCGCTTTCCCTTGCACATCAGAGTGGACAGCAAACACCTGCGAACCCAACACAAGTCTCGTAGCCAGCGAGCACACACACGGGACGAATATGCAGTTCGTGGTGACCGACAAGCCTGCCTGGTACTCAGATGCACAACAGGACAGCCGGGCGTTCACGTGCGCTGACACCGTTGGTTTATTCGACCAGGTAGCCGAAGCCATGACAGTGAAAGAGTCGATGTTATCTGAGAAATGCAAAGCGTTTCAACACAAGACGACACGGAAAATCGTCAGAGACATGGTGATCGAAGACATCGGTCGTTTCAAACAAAACCCTTCCAAGTCGCTTTTGACCGCCTTGATGGATATTATGGACTTGCGAGCCGATGGCTTGGAATGCATGTCAACCGAAGACAGGGCTGGTATGAAACATCTAATGTTGGCTTTGAAAAACTACACCCTCTTTTACGTACCCTCTACAGCGTTGAAGTCCGCCGCAGAGGACCGCGTTGTCATCCCGGTCGTCACAATGTGGTCCCACACGGACAAGGACTTAGAGCTACGGTTCTGCGACAAACCCAGATCGATGTTGGGCACCTACACGGTGAATTTGATGAGCGGCAGCGCTGCTTATTTCATGCAGCAAGTCCTAATCGTTCCGGGCGTCCAAAGCTTAAACCTGTTAAAGCACATAACGGGCGATAGATATGAGTTCTGGGACATGTCTCTAGAAGTCCCCACGCATCCGGATGCTCTCACTCCATCGTTCAAGCAGATACAACCGATGCAGTTGTTACGCAGCGGAGAGGACAACGACCGAACGTCTGCTACGCTGACGTGTGGGGCGAGCGGAGACACCGTTGCTGATGTGGAGCCCATGTGTTGTGTACTGGACGCAGAGTCGGCTGCTCTGCAAGCGAGTAAACGCTCGGGAAGCGTGGACTGTTTCTCGGACGAGGACGTGATATGCGATCTGTCGAGATTCAGCTGTCACGCCGGCGTGGACAAAACGGTGTACTTCAGACGCACGGGACGCGTGTTGGGCCGAAAGCGAGGTAACATGACAGCGGTGGTTTCGTTGCGGGACCAGCAAAAGGACAAGCAAACGTTATACATATCTACCACCGCGCGCTTTTGCAGAGCCCTGAAATACTCCTGTGTAAAAGGTAGCGGAGAGCTGCTGCAGTGTTGCTACGCACTGCTAAACAAGCTCAGTGACAGAGAGACTTTCCTGACCGGACCCGAGTTGCATCAGGAGATAATCAACCCTGCCCTTACCGCGTTCCTAAAACGTGTGAGCCCTCCCGCCAGCAACTGGTGTAACTACACCCCAAAACACGTGGCCTGCGCCATCGAAGATCCCATAATGTGCGAGATAGTGGATCTGGGCATCAAGCTAATGGACGACAGGGTGCCCAACGCGTTTGCTGTCGCAGAGCTGTTACTGTGTAATACGCAAAAGGCCACTCAGTACGTTCGAGGCTACGAGTGCTACAACGAAGACGGCGCGTATCGCGCGCAAATTCATAGGAACAACATCGCGTTACTGCAGCAACAGTTCAAGGACGACTGGAGCGCTCTGGCCAGCATCGACAGGCGGATTAGAGCATCGAACGGCGGCGTCATCAACAAAGCGCAAAGGCATGCAACGAGAGACTTGTTCAGGAACTTGGGCGCCCACAACATAAACGACACCTTTAAGCAGTGGCAACAGCTGATAAAAGACACTCCGGCTGCAAAAGACAGTGCGAGAGCCAGGGACTATAGCAACATGAAAGTGCTCTTCCACAACCTGAGGGTGTACCACAACAAAATGAACAAGCTGAAGAAGAGCACAAAGACTGCCGACGATATCGACGACGACAACAGCAACACGCCGCCGGACGACGGTAACTCCAACCGCAAAGCGACCGACGTGGGATCTGCCTCGCCTAGGTCAGAAAAAGTGTCGAGACGCGATGTCGACGTTGCAACAACGGGACCGGTATCACCATCCCAAAAGCCCTGGTGCTTCTCTATGATCGTGCCTGACAACCCCCCTTTAGGCACGTGGGTCAAAAACATAGGGACTCTATTACAAAGCGCACCTTGGTTATACGCAGATAACACAAGACGAGAAGCTGTGTGCAGCGTCCTCGGCTTGGAGAAAACGCTGCTGCACGAGAAATACAGTTCGGTGTTGGAACAGTGGGTGTCTAGCAATCCCATTGTGGTAGAACAGCTGAAGGCCCATGGTTTACAAGATAAACTGAGTTTGGCTCTGATCGACCGCTTGGGCGCCACATCAACCAAAAACTGGATAAGAAAAATCAAACGAACTTTCGCGCGTGGGCCCGCAACAAAGGCCGCAATTGCGTCTGAAGTAAGAAAAGGCAAACGAGCTTTTGCGCGTACGCCCGCAACAAAGACCAGAATTCCATCTGAGAATGACGAAAAGACCCCGCTGGACCTGGATGACAAGCGCAAGAAAAGCACAGCCAACAAAACGTCCCGCTCCAACGCAGCCAGAGACTTGCTTTACCAGGAAGCAATGAGCTGCGAGGATGACACCGATGACGCTGAGGAATCTGGCCAGGACGAAGAAGGGGAGTACGATTGCACAGCGGACCAAGGCGACGACTTGCTGGCCAAGGAGGAGTACGACAATGATGAATTGTTGGGCAGATACGACGACGACGACGACGACGAGCGTCTAGACCAATACGACTTGGAGGACGAGTTCATTGATGATAGGAGCGAGGACGATTACAGCATCGTAGAGAGTGACTCTGACGCTTGTGGCCCTGTAAAACGGAGAGCCTTCGGTCGAATGAGTCACGATGAGGACTCTGACACTGAGTCGGACCACAACATCCCCGAACACTCTGGTGCACATAAAGGCGTGTTATTTTCCTCTGACTCCGAAGAGGAACCCGCCCCGGCGAGAATAGTAAAACGACGCCCTTGTGTCAGCAAACAGCACCACGATGAAGATGACACTGACGGTGACGATCGACCGACGACAAGTACAAAGTTGACTAGACAGTCACCCACAAAGTCTCCTACAAAGTCGCCTAGAAAGGCAAAGGAAACGAGGGTTGATCGCGTAAGACGTAAGACAACGACCGGCAGGAAGAAGCAGCACAAGGGCGATCGAGCAAAAGGATCGCCAGCGCCATCGTGTTCATCTGATTTTGATGTAGATAAGACGACCAAGCAAACGTCTAACAAGAGAAGACGTGGGTCGTCAGTCCAGCGCAGTCGAGGCAAGAGTCAGAGAAAGTCACCCTCTTTTCATTCGGATTCGGACGCCAGTCATCCTGAGAGCAAGTGCAAGTCTCCAACGATCAAACGCCCAAGGCTGAGCTCAAGCACTGACGACGGGTCCAGCGCGTGCAAGTCTCCAAAGATCAAACGCCCAAGGCTGAGCTCAAGCACGGACGAGGGGTCCAGTGCGTGCAGGTCGCCGAAGATCAAACGCCGAAGATCGAGCGCGACTACAGAAGACGGGTCCATCGACCACGCTGTGGATTCACACCGCGCCGCTGCGGAAGAAGCCCCAGTACCACCTGTAGAGTCGGACGGTGATCTAGAGGACAGCATGGACTTTAGTGGACCCATCGTTGCTATGTGAGGCGGTTTGAGGGTGTGATTACAAACGTCGATTGTCCCTGTGACATCGCGGCCACTATGTCAGCAGCGCACAGGAAAAGCAAACCGTGCCCTGGTCCTCAAAGTGGTGTCATGATCAAATATTTAGAGTCACTGGCGAAAACAATCGATGTCAGCCAAACACTGCAACCTTGCTCCGATCGAGCGCCCCTCGTAAAACATTCTGATTATGGCGAGCCGGCTGCGAAACGTACCCGTGTGAGCAATAAAGACAGTACATTGTGGAAATATTTTGAGAAGAAATGACATTCGTTTTGTAGGCCATGTGTATTCGTTTTGTAGGCAATTCGTTTTGTAGGCAATGTGCATTCGTTTTGTAGGCAATGTGCATTCAACACACATAGACCATTGTGTGCTGTGAAACTGTGTATGTTTGTTACCATGTCGCAATGCTTGCTCTTTGCTCTTTGTGTGTGTGTGCATTTGAAACAATGAAAGAATAATAAAGAGAAGTCAAAACACAATCACTTTCCCCAGTGTGATATTTTATTTATTGTACATATAACATTACACGTTACACCTAAAAAAAAACCCCACTCCTTCTCCAAAATGCCAAACCGGCCGACCTACAGCACTGGCCGACCTACAGCACTGGCCGACCTACAGCACTGGCCGACCTACAGCACTGGCCGACCTACAGCACTGGCCGCAGACCTACAACTGTCCTGTGATATACTACACACCCTGCAAGAACACACGCTTGCTTTGGGAATTTGACATTGCTGGTAAAGTTTGCTGAAGCTGGCATCCCGGATACAGCCATGTCTTCTGTAGATATTCACATAATCGCTGGCGTTATCCGCCGAGGGAGGCCTGATATGAGACAAGCGCCTCCTGTGTGTTCATACGTGCGACGTTATCGCGTGAGCAAATGGCGTCTGTGTATAGATCGTAGGATCATTGAAACGACTTTAACTCTAATACATGCGGTGATCCCGTCGGATAAATTCGAGCAATACTCGGCACGCGTAAAGGCACGGATTGAGGGTTGGATAAAATCTCACGAGCCAAACGAGCCGATCGCAACGAGATCACTTGCAAGCGCCTTCGCCCAGGACCTATCTCACAATAAGTGCCCTTATTTCGTCAACCGAAAGGAACTCCCAAGTGACCCCCTGTGTACATTCGGCATGTGTATTGTCAGGTACGAGGAGGCGCATGTAACATGGTTCTGGGACTCTATGAAAACAAAAACCAAGTACACCGATGCCGAAACCGCAGCAGAGGTGGCTCGCTGCAGGGGACTTCCTGTTCCTGTCGTACAACGTGCACTCCAAACACGACAACCTGACGACCGGGAGTCACATCGCTCATCGCGGGAACGCGTCACCCCACTAGAGCGATTCCTTGTGAACGGGCACCAGTTGACGTTTGTTACCAGAGAGACACCTCCTCGCCTTTCCGCCGACGGACCGCTTGAAGCAGCGCGTGGCTCAGAAGAACACACGAACGGGGATGGAGCTGCGGGGTCTGACGGGGCTGATCTGCTGACGTGTTGTTGTTGTTACGAACAGAAGCCAATGTGCCTGTTGAGCTGCGGACACATATGCTGCTCGGCGTGCATCGCCCAGGGCATCAAGGCGACGAAGAAACGCGTGTGTTTTGTGTGCAAAGCGGAATGGACTTTTTGTCGAGCGGTGGACGTGAACAGTGTCAAGCCAGACATTGTCTGCGTACAGTGCAATCAACGTAGAGTGTACATAATGATATGTGGTCATGCAACCTGCGGGTGTTCTACCAGGGTTTGTCCAACGTGTAACACTGGGCCTACAGTAAGAGTTTTCATGTAAATTAACTAACTGTGGTGGATGAAAATGAATGCATTTTGGATGCTGCCTATTCGGCTCAGTGGTTCCATTGTCGATGGTAACATCCATGACATGTTGACGTTGTGTCTCATTGCAAAATAAACATTAGAAACGCTGTCTTGTTTTATTGCATGTTTATTTTGCATCTGTATACCACATTCAATATATATACACATGACAGACATCTCATCAATGTGAACACACACACACACACACACACACACACACACACACACACACACACACACTGTACAATCACAGAAACAGCAACCCCATGCGGTTGCAATTACAGTCTTCTATACATTAACATGTACAAATGAGCAGGCACATTGTAGTACGATAAGGGTAATACAGGGCACTGTTTCACAACATCGCCGTCAACAAAATACCACTTGGACATCTTTTTCACAAAGGCTGCGTAATGACCGAACTCATAGGGGCCTGTGTGAGTTATCATACCGTACAATTCGTACTTTGTAGGCTGTGAAGTTACAGACATCCTGCTACAGTCTAGTTCTTCTGGTGCGTCGATGGCACTGGTGTTAACCATAAGCTCTCCGCGTCGCACACACCGCTGCCCTCTGGCAACGGTGACACATAGCACTGCGGGTAGCTCTGTGATATCCGTAGTGACGTTCAGCTCCGTCTCCTCTTGACAGGTGCCACAGTGGTAGTCGGACACTCTAAAGGACTCGGAGTAGTCGTCCATGTAGTCCTGTAGCTTATTTGGCTCGTTTCCCCCAATATATACAATCACGTTGGTCGCGGCATGGTGTGAGATACATTCCGCGTTACACGTTGAACACTTTGCCGATTGTCGTTTCCGTATAGTCCACAGGTCAGATGCTTGTTTGCATCTAGGATCGCCGTCGTCCGCTAGTGCGTTTAGCACACACTTAAACACAGTATCGGCATCTTCTTGGACCTCGTGTGTCATGCCACTGTATCGCATTAGCGCGTCCACAAGTGGCTTTGGATCACACGGCGGCATTCCCCGGGTGTTACGGTCCATGTCCCGTAAGACGCTTGTCAGTTCCCTCGCCACGGTGTCGTCGCCGGCTTTATCGCAGTCGGCGTCATCAGAGCCACAGAGGCCTCCGGTCAGCATTATCCTAAAGTCATCGGTGACATACAGACACTGCAATACACTGTTTACGGCGCAGTGAGTCCCAACGTTGATCAAGCCTCTCATGTTGATTATCCTGTGCGCGCGCGGCAGACCAAACGCTCAGTAGTCCGTTGTGCAGTAAAGTGGCACACCCCTAAAAAGGTCGTCCAGTGTCTTTATTGCTCCTTTGCTGGTCTCCTTTGTATCGATGCACACTAGTAGTATAACTATCTTGTAGTGATACGAGCTGAAGTTTGAGAGGGGGGTCGACGTGACATGTTTTGTGATTTTCATAACAGGAGCCCAATCCAACAGCGTTGCCGCGTCGTGGGTGTACAGGCGTAGTTTATCGAGGGACTCGAACATATGTCGCTTCAGCTCGTCGACGCTTGGGATTCCTGAAAGCGCACTAGCTCTTAGTGTGATCTTAGTCAGACCCTGAGTGCAGTCTAAAGTGGTAACTGCGAACGCGCTATCCCGTAGCGCCTTAGTCTTTACTCGCAAGACAATGTTTCGCACGAGGTCTTTGACGAGTCCGCCGTGGTCAAGTGTCACATCGGCCCCCGGCGCGGCCGAGTCCGGGCGACACGCTGTCTTGGAAAACCGAGTGATGGGAAGACGGGTCGGGGTTCCAAACACCAGAACCTTAGCCGTACACTTATTCAAGTTGGCCTCGCCGACCCTCGAGCCTACCCAATTTGGTACGTCGGCCAAATATTCTCTGAACGTGAAGTGTGTGTGCGCTAGCGATGACACAACGGGCTGAACTCTTGTGATATCGCTGGCACCGGTCCACCGGCACAACTCTGTGACCAAACGCCCTATCTCGTGGCTGTTTGAAAAAGAAGACGGCCATTTCTCTAGAAATGGCACCACGGGAGATCCGGGCTCGTGCTTACTGAGCAGTTCCAAACACACGGATGTAACTCTCGGGCTGTGGGAACCTAACAACTGCTGCTGGTCCGGCTGGGGAAAGTGAGCGCTCAGATAACCCACTATGTCGATCATGACAGCCCCTCGGCCGCCGAGTAGTAGGTGCTCAGCTGTCATGTTCGTAGGTAGCACGTTGTGCTCGGCGGCAGCTTTCAATGTCAAGAGAACTTGCATCAAACACGGATTAAAGGACGCTCCCTGTTGCAACACCCAGTTGATCAGCTTGGTGGATCTGAAGAACTGACCGTATTGAAACACGTATAGCCCATGAGCCTTAGCTTGCTTGTACACGGATTCCCTAGGTCCGGCAAACAATAAGGGATGTTCTTTTGTCAGCCGACATGCTCTTTCCACGACGTCCCGTTCGAAACACGCAACCTCGTCCTGCGTGGGGTTTGTGACAATGACCATGGTGACGTCGGACTCGCCTTTGGTCTGCTTAGTACGAACAAGGCATTTAACGCAACCGGGTTGACTGACAGACGGCCTAGTCGTCTGCCCTTGCTGCGTTCTCGACTGAGGGTTTCCCGCAGCGGCTACATTGTACGCAGCTGGCACCTGTGGGACCGAGGGTGCGTGGGTGAGCGTGTTCTCCGCGGTACCCGCAGGCGCTCGCCCTCGAGTTTTATCGCTCGACTGTTGGCCGCTAAGGGCAGCGTCCACGCTGACGTTGTGCATGCCGGTCTGTGTTCGTTTTGCACACAAAGCAGACGCCCCCCCCACGCGGTCGCTATCTGCACCGCAGAGCATCTCCAAAGTACATTCCAGCGGTTCGCCAGCTCTACGCTTTTCGGAGTATTTGGCGCGCTCGGAGAGCTCTTTTTCTTTTTCTCTATACCAAGCACCGGGCTGCAAATCTGGCGATAAGCGTAACAAGTCTATGCCGTAGTACCTTTTGCTCGTGTGCGTATACACGCCAAGCTTCTTTTCTTGTGCTAGTACGCGGAACAGGTCTGGGGTACAGTCGTTTGCTACGATGACATCGGTCGCTCTGTACTGGCCCACCTGCACGTTACTGGGGATTGCATGAACCGGCGAGGTGCTGTGCGATACGTCGGCGTTCAAATACGTGTAGCGGCTCAATTTCAACAACTCGCTGGGCGTGCTACGTTCTTGGGGAAACAAGGTGATGCAAAGCACGCCCATGTTAACGAAAGCTTTGTCTTGAATATTGCGGCCCATGTCACCCAGCGTACTCCCAATGTCTGCGGGTGTGGGCCTAGTGTGTCTGTACTTGCCGTACAGCGTCTCAGCGTCGTACGCTTTCATGTAGTTGCTTGCAAATGCAGTCGTAGGGTTTGAAGGCGTGTACACGCCGACGAGTTTCGAGAGGCTCTCCCCGTAGGTCTTCTTGCAGAATTCGGACTGCTTCTGAGCAGACCTGTATTCTATCAACGGGGATCCCGTGTACAGTTCCCACATGACACAATACCAGCTGAACACATCGCTGGCCGTCGTGGAATTTAAGCACCAAAGCACTTCGGGGGCCGTGTGCACTCGATTGCCACGTTGCTGGTCTGGAGTCGAGTAGTTGCAGGCCGTGCCGAAGTCGCTGATCTTAAACGACAACTCCACCGGGGTTCTATCGGGTTGATGGCACACGAGGATATTTCTGTAGGTCAGGTCTCGGTGTTGTACGTGTCTCGTGTGTAGGTACTCCAATCCTCTCAATGTATCCAATTCCACAATGGGTATCAGCGCCAGGTACGCGGCGCTGTCGGTGGAGGTGCTCGATTGAGGCGTCTGCAGTTTGTTCATCTTAGCCATGAATTCCTGTAAGGAGAATAGGGCTTTCTCCATCACGATCACAGCCCTGCCCCCTAACGGATACTGCGGTATGTCGCACCAATATCCTCCAAAGGTACGTAATATGTTCGGGTGCTTCATCGAAACGCCTATGGCGATTTCTTCCACTTGAGTGGCGATGTGCGCGTATCGGTAAAACTGATCTTCTATGAGCGGCAGGCTCCAGTCTGCCATTTCTGGGAACATGTTAACTTTTGCCACGTGCACGGTGGAGGTTTGCACGATGATGCCGAACCCGCCTCGGCCCAACAGCTTACTGGGATCTTGCATTGACTGCTGCAGGTCAATGTCGCACCCCAGGTTACTGGGTAGTCCGCTGTACACGGACCAAGGGTTTACCGCACCTTCAGATTCAGCTACTTCGACGTACTCTCTACAGAAACTGTCTAGAGAGCCCTTTCTTTGTCTCGCGGGTGAACTGTAGCTTTGTGCTCGATGTACATGGAGTATCGGGTGATCGCCCTGGGGCCTCGGCTGTATCTGTTCAGGTGGTTGGGCGTAGAACGTAGGTAGGAAGGACTTGCGTGTGATGTTTGTTTTGATCAGCCGGTTTGTCTTGTCCAGTAGGTCGCTGACATTCTTAGAGTACGGGGCCGTAATCTTAGGGTTGGTCATGAGAAACACCACCACAGAGTTGTACTTACTGGATGGTGCATTTGTGTACACCAGGAGGTATTTTGTTTGCTTGCTGATTTGAACCTCTTCCGATACGGCTATCTCCTGTATGGCTAACAGCTGCACATCGCTCCGATTTTCCTCTCGTTTATATCTTTCCAGTTCGGCCACCGTGTCACGACTGGGAACTGGCAGGAATCTACGTCGGCCGGTCTCCGAGACGACAGACAGTATCCCTTGTAGATCATTGTAACGAAACGTCCTCAAGTGAAACGGACTGTATTTTTCCACCAGATCCAAAAGCAGTTCGCAGTTTTGTTTGATCCTCCCGGGGCGCGCCATTGCTAGTAGAGTTGCCGGTCGGTTGTTGAAATACAGCGAATCCAGAGCGATCTCTCGGCCTCTCTCTCTCGACAGGTAAATAGATATGAACTCTCGCAGAGAGATCACGTTTTCGGGGACAGCGACAGCGAACCTGTTTGAGTGTTTGGTGATGAGCGGCTCGCCTGCCACGGGCTACCTGCACGCCGCCTCGTTCAGGGATGTGAGGACACTTCAGATGGGCCTACAGCTTTTAAGGGACATGTGGACAAAGGTAGATGGGTTGTACATTCCGAAATCCGACTTAGAATCCCTGCATGCGATGGAATATAAGAGCGCCGGATCGCACGCTCCAGATATCCCTCAGTGCATTGCTGTAGACACAAGGAAACTGGCTAGGTATTACATATATCTCCTTTTCCGTTACTGTGTCAGCGCAGCGGAGCACGGTTCGGCTGGCAGAGTTCATAAAGAGCACACGCTGCATCTAACGGACATCCCAACGTCTTGGATGCAATCTGTGGCATCCACGAATTTTCCCTCCGCTCCTCCGATGACGGAGACCGCGCCCCAGCGCTTTCCCGGCGTGCGCCAGCAGCAGCAGCCGCCTCAGCCTAGTGGAATGACACAGATGAATAATAGCCATCAACACGAACAGAGGTATAACGTTACACATGATCAGGAACACTTGACCCTCCGTGATATTCAACCGCAACAACATCACCAACACCAGCAACTCTATAACCCCGACAACATCCCACTTCGGCATAGTCTAGCACATGAACACACAGCAGCCGAACGTAACAGACAACTCGCCTCTACGCAGAAGGCCAACCCCGAGATTCCACCAACGAAGCCCTGTGCTAGTGTCGGGAAACGACCCCACGTGCAGCGTCGCTTCGTAGGAGGTTATCGGTCCGCTGTGGACAGTGATGATGATTAGAGCTCTCTCTATTCTCTCTCTCTCACACACACACACACACACACACACACACACACACACACACACACGTTGCTGAGACAATGTGCCACATTGGAGCTGGCCGACCTGTGGGTCGGCGAGACATCGCGCCAGGTTGGAGCTGGCCCGCACGCACGCACGCACACACAGAGTATACAGTATAAACACAAACACACATAGAGAAACAGCTCTAATGTCAAACAGCTATGGCTTTGCAAGGAAATAAGGTAGAGGTTGGTCATTTCAGTGAAGGAATGTATGTCAAGTCTGAGCACCACGTACACGAAAGCCTGACCAGAACGTGTGGTGTGTGCATGGACGTCGTACTCACCAAACAGAGTCCCTCGGAGCGGGTCTTTGCGATCTTACCGAACTGCAAACACTGCTTCTGCCTGCAGTGTATACGAACCTGGAGAAGAAAGACAGATGTTGTGTCATACAACGCGGCGAAGGGATGCCCTGAATGTCGGACTGTGTCCTTTTACTTCATACCGTCTAACTGCTGGGTGACAGATCAGGAGGAAAAGAACGCGATTATAAGCCTCTACAAGACGAGACTTCTGGCCAAAATAACATGCAAATACTTTCTCAAAGGCAACTGTGCGTTTGGCCCGGACTGTTTCTACAAGCACAGTGTAGTATCGCCCTACAGACCACTGTTTTACTAGCGGATCGTCACTGCCATCGCAGAGAAGCCACTGCGGACAGTGTTACACGGCCTGCAAGTGACTGCAAGCGTCCTGTTTGGAGATGCCGTGATTCATAATACTACTGTGCTTGTCTGGGTTGTGCGTTGAGGTTGAGTGCGTCTCATCCCCTCCCATTTGTACCTGCTGCATGTATCTACGTGTTTCTGTTGAACATTCACTATTTTTGATGGTAGTGCTGAATGTATAAAATCTTTCCTTTGTGTGTGTGTGTGTGTGTGTGTGTGTGTGTGTGTGTGTGTGTGTGTGTGTGTGAGAGAGAGAGAGCTGTAAAATCATGTACCCCAATGTTTATTCCAAGACTACTAAACAGAATCACACTGCTGTTTAAATGCTGACAATAAAATGTTTTTTATTACATGCCACAGTTGGTACAATATCGTCGTACAGTTTGTTGTCAGTCAAATAACTGTCATTTGCACTTGTTACAATATCTTCACACATTAGTTGTCTTCCATTGTACAATTCTCAAGTAAAGTCCAGTCTTCTTCTCAACTCAAGTCTTCGTCTCACACATCGGTGAGACATTGGTTCGCGAAGTTTCACTGGGGCTCCCAGTCTGGCTTTGACAGAAACCTGAGTCCCCTTCGAGGTGCACTGCTTATTCCTGCGTGGCGTAAGGTACATATTCGCAGCTTCAAACTCAGACGACAGGTTTCTGCGAATACGGCCCCCTCCACCCGCACAGCTCAAAGCGGACCGGTCTCGACGTCCCGGCCCGAGACGACTTTTAACCGGAGCTCCGGGTGGCACTGGCGACACTGCAAGCTGCTGCTCCATGGGCGAAACGCCCTCTTCTGCGGGATAGCCCCGTGTCCCTTGAGCCAGTGGAGATGTAGTCTCACCACAGGCAGCCTCAGTCGCCAAGGCCCCGTCTTTGTCCCACACCCGTAAAGAGTTTTCGTGTGTTGTATCCATAAGTCGTTTTGAGTACAACACGCTTCTTAGTTGATTGCACAATCTTTGATGTAGATCGGCAAATTCTTCACCGTATTGATGCAGAGCGTGGTGACGCGTCATGCCCAGGAAGGTTGTGAAAGACGTGTTTTTAAACCGATCGCACAAATGTCCAAGGTTCCAGATGGTCAGGTAATGGTGCACAGCCATAGCTTGTGTACGAGGTGTAACTGCAGCAGCTGTGTTGGATGAGACTTTGTTTCTTGGGTGGCTGTCTTGTACTCTGGGTCGGCTGGGTAATGTAGCCAGGTCGGCTGGGAAATGTACCTATGTAGCCCCCAGTGTGACTTTGAGAATAAGGGGGGTATGTCGTCGACCGACTGACACAGAACACAGTGATCGTGGGAGCGGAAGACAAAAAACATAATACTGTTTATTTTCAAATAGTATGCGTAACACACACGATACAGAATGAATGGTGATAACACAATTGCCATACTTTCAAGCAAGGTGCTCCTGTAGCGAGCCTATATTATGTTACATTTGTAAAAACATTAGATCGCCAGGATGAACGCCAACACGCTCAGGGAGGCTATCACAGCGGAGCCTCGTGTGGATATTGTAGAATGCGAATATGCACCATCTCCGTGCTTTGCGGACTTGCCGTGTCCTG
Source organism: Pelmatolapia mariae (assembly GCF_036321145.2). Lineage (NCBI taxonomy): Eukaryota > Metazoa > Chordata > Actinopteri > Cichliformes > Cichlidae > Pelmatolapia > Pelmatolapia mariae. The sequence goes on along the minus strand of NC_086229.1, from coordinate 17,020,329 downwards.
CGGTTGTGGGGTTGACATGACGCGGGGTCTCTGTCGGGACCGTGACTTCTCTGTGTATAGTGGACTCGCTGTGTCCTTCGGTTGTGGGGTTGACATGTCGCGGGGTCTCTGTCGGGACCGTGACTTCTCTGTGTATAGTGGACTCGCTGTGTCCTTCGGTTGTGGGGTTGACATGTCGCGGGGTCTCTGTTGGGACCGTGACTTCTCTGTGTGTAGTGGACTCGCTGTGTCCTTCGGTTGTGGGGTTGGAATGGCGCAGGATCTCTGTTGAGACTGTGTGGTTGACATGACGGGGGACCTCTGTGGGTTCTCCGTGCTTTGCGGAATCGGTGTGTCCTGCGACTGTAAGGTTGTTAGAACACTCGATCGCTATGTGTTCTCCGTGCATAGTGGACTCGCTGCGTCCTGCGATTGTGGAGTTGAACTGGTGCGGGATCTCTGTCGAGGCTGTGAGCTCTTCGTGCATAGTGGACTCGCTGCGTCCTGCGATTGTGGGGTTGACATGGCGCGGGATCTCTGTTGAGGCTGTGAGTTCTTCGTGCATAGTGGACTCGCTGTGTTCTGTGACTGTGAGGGCGACAAGGTACTCGATCTCTGTGCGGTCTGTGATTTTACCTGTCGTAACCATACACGAGTACAACCCTGTGTCAGCCACACTGACGTTCTTTACGATCACAGAAACGTTTCCGTTGTTCATGGATGGGTCCATCAGCCGCACTCTGCCGTGGAAGTCTGCGTGTTGGTCGCTATCCCAAACACGCTTATGCCGCATGAAAAACACGTAGCCGTCATCGGTGTGGCCTTCCTTTGTCCACAGTGCGACCAGGTTGTCGTTGGTACGCCTCAGACTCTCACAGTGAAGACCAACGTCTTGTCCGCTCGTCGCGCTTACGTGTTTGGGATCTGATGGCAAGAAACACACATTCGAGTAGTCACACAGCGGGGTACGATCAGAAGGTGACAACCTTACTTTGGGCGCGCAATGGCCAGTGTTCAAGCAAAGCAAAGGCGAGAGTGTGCAATACAGGCCATTGCACTTAAACGTTGCAAGTGACTACATACCTGTGGTGTTGAGAGCCGTAGCTAGGGACAAGGCACACAGCAACATCCAAAAGCTCGAAAGGCGTAATGCTGTCATGTCGTTCGCTGTCGATGAGCACACTTGTGGTTATTATTACCGTGTGATACTTGGTGGCTCCTATTAATGTCTGTACCATTCGGACTATAAGAGTCTTAATAAAACACTTTCCCCCGACCCCGACCTAGGCAGGTCGGGGATCCCCGACCTGCGGTCAGACACACAAACAAAAACCACACAACAAGACCAACCGATGTGCTCAACGAGCGTTTATTTGGATGTGACATGTGAATTATGCAGTGTAGTTCCTATACTGTACAACGACAAAAGGTTCACATCGTGTATCTTTCACCTGTAATACACCTCCCCCTGCACACGGACCATCCCCCCCCCTTGTTGTAACTCTTCTCTGGTGTGACACAACAAAAGGAAAGCTGAAATCATGTCGTCTCTGGTGTACTGACCGGCCACGGACCTTTTGCCGCCCGTGCTCACCACATCCACGCCTTTCTGTGACGTTGTTATGGTGACCATGGACATTTCCTCTCTCAGTTTACCCAGAAGCAACTTGCCCTGCTCCGCGTGCATTTTGTCCGTCAACCTGTGATCCGGTAACGATATCACATCGTGCGACTCCAGCACGCTCGCGGTGATAGCTGTGGGGAGATTGCCGCCCCTGCGAGATCGCTTGTACATGCCCACGTTCATAGTCGAACCCATTCGGTTGCTGGAACCAGCACCCTTGGTGTAGCCCATAGTCATTTCTACAGCGTTGGTCTTCTTCGTGGCCTCGGAAAGCACGGCCCAGCCTAGAGACATCACGGTGTCGCAGTAACAAAGCGCGCCCTTACATATCCCGGAGACCGCGCTGAGCACCATGTCCAGTTTGGTCTTGGCGCTGACGTGTTTCCCCAGCATGTATTTGTTGTTGACGTGAGACCATTTGTTGTAGAATTGGATCAAAGAGCCCGAGCCCAAGAGAGATTGTTCCATCAGGTTCTTCACGTCTACCAGAGCGTTGACGTACGTGTTTTGTTCGAATACTATAACCACAGGAACTTCCTTCCACAAGACTCTGGGCATGAGCACCTTCAATAGCCTGACGTGAGCGCACAGCAGAGCCGAGTACACGCGAGTCACTTGATCCAGGTCCGCTATTTCCAACTCCTCTAAGCCCACCACCTGTTAGGACGAAAAGGACACCGTCACACATCGTAGATCGCGGACACAATGTTTTGCAATACGTGCGAGATGTGCAGAAGAGACATCCGCCAGTTGCTCGCCGCTCCGTGGGACTATGTGATATCGCACTACGAATTCATGATCGTGTTCACCGCCTACCGCCGCAACATAACGTTCTACTCTAACATGGACCTGGGACAACTTAAGACCATGTATTCTCAACTGGTCTCGTACTCCCCTGCCAGGATCCTAGTGATCGACAAATTGGCGTCTACGTACAAGGCGCAGCACCGCCACGCCGCTGAGCTCGTCAGGCCCACCGTGCCTTGTACGCTGTCGGACGTTATAACCCTGGCGTTGGGCAACAGCGTGCCTAAGCGGTTCATACACGTTTGTATAGCCCAATGTAATTTTCTCAGTTACGACACCATGACATTGGCGTCTTTCGCGTCCGTCGAAGGCATCCGCGGCGGTGCTCTGAGATACATGGCTGTGTTACAAAGTCAGGGTGAGTGGGAGCGACGTGATCTACACGTAATCATTTCCACCGCCATCACGGGGTGGATGATGAGATTGGCAGGTTTAGAGTGTACGTGTGGAACGTGGGCTCAGGTGATGGATATGGCGTCGTGCTCTACTGCGGACACCGAAACCTCGTTGACGTTACAATCCGAGTCCAGGGTGACTGCTTACATTTGTACACTGCTAGACCTCCACGCGGACGACTTGCCTCGAGACTCGCAGGGAGACTCGCGACAACAACGGGCTAAGGTGGATTACGACTACGCGTTCGACGAATTGCTCGTGTCGGGCTTGTCGGCAGACGACCGCACTCACCACCAATTGTCCACCGCTTAGCTCCACGGCGCAGCACACTCCGGCGCAGGACTTGGAGCCTCCGCCGAACGTCGGGTCCATGCATACGTAGGCCCTGGCCACGCTACTCTGGACCATGCGTTCCAACTCTACGCAGTTGCTGGATAGGAACTTGTTTATGACACAAGCCTCGAACGGAGTCGTCGTGTCGCTCTTGGTGTCCGAAGAGGACGTGCTGCTGCTACCCGTCACCTCGCTCTCGAAGCCCCTAGGCACAATTATGTTCATCAGTTGCTTCAGATGGTTGTCTACGGAAATGTGCTGGGGACAGTAGATTCCCATGCAAACGCAGGTGGCGTCCGGGTCCCTGGCGTGGTGTTTACATTTGAAGCTCTGCGATACAACGTGATAGGCGGGTTCCCCGTCGTCCCCTCGGATGTCTGCTACTTTATTCAACCAAGGGGTGTTATTGACGTGACTGGTGATGTGCACTTGTTTACGTCCCCTGAACGCTATATTGGGCAGAACGGCTAGTAGCACTTTGGAGCTGACGAATCCCACCTCGTCGACCAAGATCAGATCGGCGCTCTGACCCCTGCTCGCCTGTTAAAAAAAAAGCACAAACACGGACAAAGTGCGATCAGAACCTACTGCGCGTCATCGCAATCGCGGCGAACGTGCATGCAATGGTCACAGAGGAATCGTGACAGAAGACAGAAAAGGACAGGAAAGAGAAGGACAGACACACAGGAGACGGCGATGAGATCGAGGGACCCGGGTGCAAACCTCCTATCTGTGGGGTTAATAGACGATCCCCAGTGGGTGAGCTATTGCGTCGAAAACGCATGCACGTTCACCAGCAGCGAGGCCCTAGGGCACGTGTGTCGCGATCACTGTAGTAGACACGTGTGCTCCGGCCCGGGCTGTACCTTGGTGCGCGACATGGTGGACTGGACGAAACGTAAGAGGTTGCCTCCGCCGGAGTGCCCTGTTGAACAACTGCTGGTGTTCCGCAAACCGCAAGTGGAATTCAGGGCCTCGTACCACATGCCATCCAGGGACCCCAGCCTGGAATTGGGATACGGAGGCCTGGAGTACATGACCGGACAGAGCACAGCACCGCCTCGTAACACGGACCTGAACCAGATGATTTTGACGGCTTCGTTGCCGGTGACCGTGGCGCTTTTCGCCACGATATTGACCCGGGACTTCTCCGACGAGTACCGGCGTGTACATTACGATAGAGGGTCGACCAGCGCCTCTATCGGAATGTTGTGCTCGCCCTGGATGGCCATCACCCTGTCCCTTGCCAAAGAGGTGGCGTTTAGCTCTGCCTTTCCACTGAGGTGCTCGGGGGAATATCTGAGTGTTATTCGCGACGCGGCGTTCAGCAACGCCGTGGCCGTGTCGACTCTCTTCGATTGCAAAGAGGGTAAAATCAACCGGTTCATGAGGAAACTGGCCGGCAAATACAACGAGAAGCACGTGAGTCGCACCGGGTTCAACACGATGGTGGCGATGGTCTCCCTCTGCCTTTTCCCATATTTAAAGCATCGTGTATTGGGTAATATGTTCGACAACAGAACTCTGGTGATCATGTTCTTTGACAAAGCTATAACTAAGCACAATCAGTGGTCCAGTTTATCCACGCACGTGCACCGTCACGCCAACGACACGGCGTTCGCCAAGAGAGTGCATCTGACGAACCCGGACGAGCAAAAGAGGCTACCTACCGCGGTCAGCGCGATCTTGGATACGTACATTTCAAACGCAGTATTACGACAAGAGATGGACGACAGCGACCTCGCCAGTGGCAGACAATGCAAAGACCCCAAGCCCACGGAGGAGACCGCCGAGAAAGGATCCGTCTCCGAACGTGCTACCGAGCAGCAACCCAAAAGACTCTCGTCTAGAAAACGAAAAGGCCCGTGTTACGGAGGATACTACGAGGACAACAGCGATCGAGTTGGACGGAAAGTGACAGTTACGCGTGGGATGCTCGACCTCCACACGCCGTGTTAGAGTTTACGCTGTATATTATGTTATGTTATGTTATGTTATGTTATGTTATGTTATGTTATGTTATGTTATGTTATGTTATGTTGGCCCGATGAGTGAGCGAGTGAGCATAATAAAGCATCGTTTCACGAAACACAGACTACTGTCTTTACTTGTTGTCTTTATTGTCATTACCATCAGATTCATATACATGTTATACAGTACAACAACCAACGATTCCACCCTTAGACACGAACACAGTATGTACAAATGGGGTGGTATGCAAATGTGAATCCGTGGGGGCTCATGGGGCGATCCGGCCCGTGCTCTTCTTTGACCGTCTAGGTGTTTTCTTGGCAGCCGAACCTGGCCTTTTCCACTTGACGGTGTTTTTCATTCGCTCGGTCGAAGGTTTACGCTTCTGTCTCGACTGTCTCGATTCTTCGTACTCGCGCCTAAGATCTTTGATGTGAACGGCGTGGTCTTCCGCCAGTGCCGCGTTGTGTTTTTCCAACACGTCTCGTTTCCATCTCATGTTCACCAAAACGGTCAGAGGCATATAGCCACATTGAACGAGTGTGTCGTAGCAACGTTCGGGTTCTGACATCGATATCTTATCGACAAAGTCTTTCTTTAGCGCTATCCCGCAGTGTAAGCAGTTCCAGAATGCGTGAGAAGGGCATGTAGGCCGAGGCCCAGGGCACTGAGCGTCGATCGCCTGCTGCGTTCGACGTTCCGCCTGATACTCTAATCCCGACGTGGTCTTGGTCGAACACGTAGATTCCGTCGGCGTCCATCTCGTCGGGCGAGTCCCCCATGCGCACGTATCCATGGTCCAGCTGACGAAGCGTGCAATACGCCGCGATGTGCGAGAATAACCAGATCAGAGCCGATACCTTTCTGTTATAGTTTGTAGGATTTTGCGTTTTTCGCAATTGCAACTCTAGGGCCGCGTCCAGGGTCGACTCGACCATGAGCGCGCGTTTCACCGATAGCACGTTCTTCACCAGCATCGAGGCGCTTTCCACGGGAAAGCCGGACGCTGTCAGATGTTTGAATAGCACGACCCTGTCGGCCACGTGTCCGTACCTGGGGTCGTATCTACGAAGGGGTCCTATCATCGCCATGCACACGTACGACAGTAGCTTGTCGTTGTTGCCGGTCGTCGAGATGGACTTTAGATTCATGTGGAGATCCTCCATTTTCACGGACACCGCAGTCCTGTCCGCGGGTGTCGGCGCGTAGTGGTCCGAGAGCAGCTGCGCTCTCCGTCTGCTTCTGTTCAGCGAGCCGTAAAACCTGTACAGCGACGCGATGGGATAGGCGCTCAGATACCGAGGGGTCTCGAGTTCCCGGAGAGTTCGAGTGTGCAAGCAAAGTTGATGGAATATTTCTTTGCCCATCGTCTTCTGTTTAATCATTTCGTCTCGTCTCTTAAGCATCGCTATCTGCTCGACGAACTTGCCCGGGTTCGCGATGCGCTCGTCGACATTCAGGGAGTCGTCGGCTCCCTGATTCATGAACATGGTTCTACAAGGTCCCAGGCGGCACATTTCGCCGTTTCCGTCGATGTGAAAATTCACGTTCGCTTGTCGCGCCTCGTCCCGCGCGTAAGGTATGTGTTCGTGTCTGAGCGTGAAGTGGCAACACGAAATCTGCCTCCTGACTTGCTCCCACGAGTCCATCGTGATCTCGGATTCAAAATAGCACTCGGGGCACTCTTTGGTGTCCACCGACAATTCTGGCATGAACGGGTACCTTAGCATTATTATGAAAAAGCCCTGTAACAGGTCCAGCGTCGCCACGGTCTCCTCTATAGAGCAAGTCACAAAGTCCCGCAGTAAAGCTCTGTAGACGTCCACGGCCGCCGACAAGGTGATCGGTTGAGCTTGATCCGATAGCATGAAGTGAGATCTCTCTAGCGCTTGGATCGTCAGCCACAGCGTGTACTCGCCGACTTGTTTATCCGTCGGCTGCTCCGGAGTACGTGCGGAGGACTTGGGTTCGCTGTAGGACGAGGTGAAAGCTATCAGCCCGGGGTCGATCGTTCCCGTTATTCTGCCTCGACAGGCCATGTCGTAAAGCTCTAGCGTGGTCGGCGGAGCGCACACTCTATCGCCCCCGGAGTCAACTTGTCCGCTATCGACCATTTCCTCTCCCATTCGGCGAGACACAAAGTCAGGCCCATCCATCTCGGGTCCCGCGAACTCGTAGGGTGTTTCACGTCACCTCGTTTGGCGAGATGCGGCCAATGTTGCATCAATTTGCTGTACAGAGACACCCCGACGTGGCGTAGGAAATCCGTAGGGTACGGACAGTTGCTAAAGCTTGTCGGTATACCCCTAGGAAGAGCCACGTTTCTGAATTCGCTCTCTAGCCTTTCGGGTAGCCTCTTGAAGGAGTACGCCACGACTCCCCTTCGCTTAATACGAGGCGTTGTCACCACGACGACACGGTTAATGTCTCTGGCGATAGCCAGGGCTTGCTCGCGACCGCCCGGCGTCACAACTGCGACTCTTCTGCACGGAGTGCGGGCCATTGGCGTTATGTGATGGGATACCGCCACGGCGCACAGGGCCAGATTGAGCACGTTGTCAGCCGCGGCATCCGAGCGCGCGATCCTCCCCTCCTTCGCGAACACCGGCGTTAGCCCGCATCCGTACATGAGAACGGTGTACAAGTCGTACGTGAGAGATCTGTACTTGTACGGCTTGTAGAACTTGGTCAATTTCCCGTCCTCCTGCAACTGCGCTACTCCGGCGTAATCCTTGTTGTGGATGGGGGCGAAGAACACGTGTCCCTCGGTGGCAGGGGTAGCGTATGCAAACTCGATGGCAATGTGAGAATTGAGTACCAGCACACCAGCTGCAGCCTCGTCGTACCACTCGCAGCCCAATGTCACCGAATCCGAGTCCTCGGGCCTCGGGTCTGTCCGAGGGCGACCGTCGAAGTCCTCGCTTTCACACGACTCGCCTTCGCTACCCGAAGAGCGCTCGATCGTTCTCGCGAAAGATCCTTTGTGATCTACCGAATACCAAAACCTAGCCTTTTTGGGCACGAGCATTCCGTCCGAGGCGCACCGTTGCCACCTGTGTATTTGCGTCTCGTACTGAGAATGGACAGCGCCGGCGTCGCGAACGGGAACCTGCGTGGGCTCGTCGACCCCAGACTCCCATCTGTATTTCAACTGAGATACTTTGAAACAGAAAGCCGACGGGTTGCTCTTAGACCAGGGTATAGGTCTGGCCCACAGTTCAGGTCCCCGTATCCCCTTAGGCACATTGTGGGATTCGCAGAAATGCTTCAGTGAACGATCGCAGTAAATGTACACTCGGTCCAAGTCGTCGCCGTTGTCGGCGCCTCGCGATGCGTCGTCGTCGCAGTAGAGAGTCTCGACAGCGACATGCAGCCCGGCTTCCCTCTGTTGACGTGAGAGCTGTACGCTTTTGCGATCCGCGTGCAACACTAGGTTACCAAAGCTGTTCACTCTCTCGGTCGCCACAGCGTTAGCGAGCATCGCTTTCACGTCCGATCTCTCGGCGCACTGCGACGTGCAAGATACGATGTAACTGCTTCTGCTGGACTTCAAAACATCCACCCCCGGGGGGAGGGTGTGTGTCCACGGCTTGGTCTCACTTTCGGCTTCTGGTGTAAACACGGTCACGTTACGGGACCTAAAAGGCCCCGCGGCTCTGGCGAACCAAGCCACAGAACCTTGAATGTACGCGTAAACTCCCACGCGAAAGCACCTAATCTCCAGTTCTTCGTGCACGTTCCCGGATAGCATGACACGAGCCAACGCGTAAACGAATTCTGCGGCCGAACAAACCTGCGCGTCAGAAAACAGAAGGCTAGACTCGACGGTCGTGTCGCCGGTCCCCAAAGGACGCGCGTACCACTCGTTCGAGTGTACTATTGTTACGAGGTGCGCCGCTGGAACCGTGGATCTGTCGCCGAACGCATCGAGTCCGTGGTTCGATACTTTACAGAGACCCGTAGACCACAGCTTTTCGTCGGGACAGACCATCACACGCGAACACAAGATGTCGAAGCCTCGCCACACGAGCGGGTCTTTGAGCCGAGCCATCTCGAAATGCAACTCGAAGCGACCCAACGTGCTGCCCCCAGATTGCAATGCTGCCGCCACTCCGTTGGAAAAACGCTCAGGCGGCGCTCCACATAGCCATCTGAGAGCAGCGACAGCCGAGTCCTTGGGTCCCACGCTGACTAGGCTCTCGGATACAGGATACTCGGTTTCCCAGTCGCGTTCTACACCGCCGCAACCGCGGCGCTTGACAAAAGTCCATTGCGCGCCTACGAGCGAGGACCACGCTCTTCGCTCCACAGTAGAGACGTCCAACGGGTCCCTGTTACCGTCCCGCATGAACATTTCGTCGAGCACGGCGTGCTTAGGCCTCCGTTTTATAGGGTCTTGCATGACAGTAGGCTCTGGCCAGTCGGGTGTCTCGTTTCTCAGCACGTCCGTTCTGTACTGCGAGCTACTGTCCACTATCACCGCGACCGATTCCAAGTGTTGCACCAAAGGACCCTCGCCTTTGAGGTAGAACAACGGCGACTCCGAGGCGAACGCTACCGTGTGTCCGTCCACAACAGTTATACCCGGGAACCGCTTGACATCCGAGGACGTTGTCGTCAGTCGCAGAAAACGCCACTCGCCCAAGCTAGTGGCGACTTTCCCCGGGAACGAGTCGACCGGTTCAAATTCAAACACCGGTCCTAGGGTCCTGGAATACGCTGCCCGAAGCAGCTCTTCTTCGTCCCCGCGAGGCAATAGGCCGCAGCCTTTGTAGAATTCCGAGCAGAGTAAAGGCCTGGGGTTGCAGCATCTCGCGAATAGCGTGGCCAACCTGTGATCTTGGGCGCATAGGAAAGCGCCCAACGTGTTGGCTCTCAACATGCGAGAGTTTGTCTCGTCCGTGCCCCTGGTCCACACCGACGCCCCCCTGTGTCTACTCAGGGTTATTAGTCTATACGAGGGAAAACAGTTCACCCTGCAACTCTGAGCCAAATGACTCAGAAGCGCGTACACTGGATGCAGCCGGCCTCTACCGTGCACCACAAATTCGTAATCGAGCACGATGTCCCCTACTTTCATATCGGGCACGCAGGGATGCACGGATCTGTAGAAACACGTCAAACAAGCGCTCACGTCGAAGTTCCTTTTAGCTCCCGCTGTTTCGGTCACCCTGACGCCGTGTCCGAGTAACACGGCCTCGTCCAAACAGGCCTCGTACGCGCAACCGCACTCGCCCGCGGATCTGTCTGCTCGGGCCATCGCCTGACGTCCCGGTTGGGACTTACGGGACAGGTGGAGTTTGTATTCGCGTAGAGGAGACGATAACAGCTCCTCTTCCTCGATCCTGTCGCCGTCCGAGTCCACGGCGACGTCGATCACAGGGAAGAACACGCCGTCTCCTATGACGGCTTTCTCCTCGCGCACCCCCGGGGGTTTTTGTCTCTTCGCCGCCACGATCCACGACAGCGTCTCTCGTTGACACGCCGACGGACCGTTGCATTCTTCTGTCTCTACGTCGAATAGACATTGTTCGTATTTCGCGTGCGCAGACTTGAATAGGCGTACGAGTCTTTGTTCCTCGTAGCCTCTGGCGGTGTCGCTGCATATAGCTTGTTCTATCCTGGACATCGTCGCCTCCGAGCCGTCTGATGCGGTCTGTTGCGCGGACGACGGGGAATAATTTAATTGAAAGAAGAAGCCCGTTTGCTCCATCAACGGAGCCGGTAGTCCGTCGGCGCGACTCGCGTTGAGTTCGATCACACACAAGTCGTCGCTCAACACTGTGTCTTCGCCCAGCCATTTGGGTCTTGGAACGACCCCCTTCGTCCGAGGTATGTGGAGCACAGCTCTCCCGCTGCCATGCTTCTTGTGAAACACCCCACACGCTCTCAATATCTTTACGTTCAAAAGACCCAATGTGCGCACCCCAACAGTCACACGTCCAAAGCACTTGCTGTCGTCCACACCGTGACCGAATAACACGCGGTGTCCCGTCGGAATCATGTGCGATCCAAATCTCAGCTTTGTTGTTGTCGTCGTCGACGAGGGACCGCGATCGGACGCTCTGTCCTCATCGCGATCCGCGGCCCCCTGAGCGCGTTCGGTCGTTGTAGGAGCAGCAGTAGTAGCAGTAGTAGTAGGGTCTTCGTTTGCTTTGCCTTCAAAGTACAGCGCTTCTTGTGCGTCGAGCAAAACTTGCTCTATGTCAGGTGCCATTGGTCTTTCGGTGCCCGGCACATGCAGTCTCACGGTCGAAACCAAAGGCCTGGGGTTAGCGGATAGCATCTTGCGTAGTTTCATCAAGCTGCCGTGAGATTCCACCCTTAGTTCAAACGTACTGTGGTTAGGCAGGGCAAACGATTCGGATAACGACAGATAAGTCGCCATGATAACTCTAGCTTCGTCTAACTCTACGTTCCAGGCAAAGAGAAGACCAGTCGGAGTGTTTGCAAACTCTGTGTTCTCGTCCAGAGTCAGGCCTCTGAACGCAAGAATGGAATACATGATAGCAATGCAACTGGGAACGTCCAATCGTTTCTGGGTTACAATCGCCATAGAGCCTGGCAACAGGCACACCGCGTGGTCAAACGCATAGCCGCGAAACCCACGGCGCGTTGTTGGTGCTACACGATTGGAAGGGGTAGCTGGGAACACGCGTAACGTTGCCACTTTGGCCGATGTGCCGTTGGTACACGTGGGAGCGTCACCGCTCATCTGCCTGGTGGATATAGCAAGCGGAGGCACCCCCGCGACCCCTCTGCGTATTACAAACGAAGAGTAATTGCACGAAAACCATTCTGTTACACAACCCTCGGGTACGACGGAATCGGGGCAGTCTGCGGTCCGGTTCGTTTCCAAACAAGTGTCCTTGGGCACGATGATGACAGCGTCTCTTAGTATGTGTCGCAACACTACAACTAGCTCGTTTTCAGCTACGATCGAAAATCCCGCAGGCACCCTGACCATTTCCTCTAAACACATAAGGCCTCTCTGTACACTCAACGCATCCCCACGGCGACATTGATCGACGTGCCCTAAGTTCGGTCTGACTAGGTTCTTGTCGGCAGGCCGCAAAGGTTGTATGCTTCTCAGGTCCAAATCTCGTACTCCTTCTGGTATGTTGCACCTCAGCGTGAAAGCGCTCCCGAGCTGTGGATCGCCTAGGGCCAATGCGCACAATGTCCGAATTGTATCGGTTCGACAAGAGCTGTCAAACACCAAACACACCGACGTATTCCACGAGGCCACCATCATATACAAGGACACGCCATCGGCGGTGTATACGAACTCAGAATCCATTTCCAATCCACGTATGTCTCTTTCCTTCACTGTGAAATACGCATCCCACGAGCTACCGACAGACGGCTCGTGAAGGGACCGATGCGAGCCGTCGCATAGGACCAGAGACAAAAGCGCTCGGTCATCGTGCTTCACGAAGGCCGCATTGTCAAACACCACTGTGCTCTCCTCGAAACGAGCGCATTCTTCACACGATAATTCTCTGGTTCCGTAGGGATCCGCAAAGTTGTGAAGCTGCACAATGCGCCCGCGGTCATCCGCCACGGTGTGGGTGCTGTGGGCCGTTCTCGCTTCGTACAGCAGCAATCCCTCGCTAGAGAGCAGCGAGCTAGACGAGCGTATGTGTTTGCTCACATAGTCCTCGTATAACATCCTGCATCTACTTAGAAATCTCGCCATCCAGATGGGATCTAACTTAGGGACCACGGTGCTATTTGGTCCAAATAAATGGGCCAACTCTTCGTCGACTAGCTGTAGCTTGCCCCGCTTTAGGCAAGTGTAAACATATATTATGTATTTATCATGCATACGAGGCGGCCGTTTGTGGGGCCTGCCGTTGTGAACAAGCACAGAGTTGTGTCTCCTGTCGTCTGGCAGACCATCGCTGCCATCATGACCGAACTCGGCGTCTCCTCCGCTTCTCTCTGGAAACGACATGCCGATTTCGACTACTCCGGGTCACTGCGACCCTTGCTGTCTAATGCAATTGATGCTGTGTTTCATAAATACAAATTGGTGGTTGAGGAAACGGCAAGGTCAATAACAGACGCACAATCGCTGGAAGAGTCTATGGTATTTAGCAACCAAGGGTCTGTTCGTGATGTTGATGATGATGATGATGACGATAATGATGATGATGATGAGGCTGACGACGATGATGATATGAGTTCAGCTGAATCACACAGGCAGCCAAACATAGGTGAACCCTTTCTCAATTTTGATGACGGCGACAGCGACGTAACCATGTCCACTTCGCCATCCGAACGGCATCATCGGCCGGACAAAAGTGGCGATCGGGACGTTGAGATAGTGTGGCAGCCTGCTAAGTGGCCGCCACCCAATTCACATAACACCTCTAGCTACCACAGAGAGCGCAAGTCAAACGCCGAAGTGCCATGTCAGCGGTGTAAGGCCTACGATGCTCACTGCAAGTCATCGGCCGAAAAGTACAAGAGGACGTTAGACAACTACACGAAAACCGTATCGGAACTCATGGCGGGTTTCAAGAAAGTGTTGGAGCGATACCCCGAGCTCAAAGTAGACTGTAGCGATGAGCGTCTGTACTACATGGTGCAAGCGGCCTTAGGCCGCAATAACCTAGTTCGAGAAATGGTACGCTTATCCGCGACGAGAGCAGCCTGCGCGTCAAAGTCCTACGGCGAGTCTACGACGGGTGAAATCGCCGCGGTGCACGATGCCCTGAACATCTGCTACAACGACGCAGATGCGCTCAGGTTGATATTAGACAGATACGCCGATCTGTACGTGCGATACGTACAAGTCTGGCGTGAAATGTGCGCGAAGGTGTCCAAAGACATCACGGTGATGGAACTGTTGAATTACACCGAGGGAAGACCCGGTGTTGAACACGGAGAACCCTGGTGCGAAGCCAGAGCGTACATACGCCGCATAATCGACAGGTCGAAGCGCCTGGCGCCGCGCTCTGTGGCTGATTACTGCGCTGAGAAACTGAACGCTCTGAACCTCAAATTGGCACGCGTTCCCCGAGACCCTGGTGTTCACAAAGAGGATCTCGAAGTACTGCTGGAACACATGCGACAGAGACTGGACCTGGATGCTAAACAGTGCGCCTTGGATTCTCACATGTCTGACCTGTACTTGGACGTTCGGAGCGACCTCGCGGTACTAGACACGTTAGTTGGTGTGGGATCGCTCTCTGCCAAGACGCTGTTACACGAGAGGCATTTGCTTGTGTGTCAGATACGCAAATTGGTGAAAACTCAAGGTTGCGTTCAATTCCACTGACCCAAACGCCGCGGTGGAAACTCACCCTGTGAATGAAAGTGCGAGTGTTATTGGAGATCACATTACCGTCATGTACTAATAACCCCCCTGTTGTATATGTTATTGTATAAGGCAATGATATCATGGACAGTCAGTGTGACTACTTGGTGTTGGATATACCTAAAGGGCCAAAGGTGGATGAGGATGATGAGGATGATGAGGATGATGATGTGGATTGTGAACTATGCAAAGGACCGATACAGCAAGGGTTTTACGTATGGGAAGGTGGGCCGATATGTGTGTCGTTGGACCAAGCCACAGCCGGAGCCATGGTACCCTACGTAGACGCGGGGATCAGCGAACACGCTTCTGGTGAGGTCGCGGCGAAGTCATCCACAGGCGTGTGGTACGTGGCGGACGGCACTGTGGTGGGATTGCGAGGGGACATACATCTACGAGACGTGCCGCCCAACGGCACCTGGCTGTCATCGATCGAGGAATGTTTGCGTTCTATTCTACGGCTAAGGAGCGCGTATTTGGTCTGCATCGCTCTGCCCGAGCTTAACAGAATGGTGATAGAGCAGAAGAACGACGACGGATTACTAGGCTTGACTCGCGAATGCTTAGCGGACACTGACAATTTATCCTGGGCCGTGGATTTGTTTGGTGCGTTCGCATGCGATGCCATGCTAGCTCCCGTGCTGCATGTGATCTTGCGATCGAACTGGGTCAACGAACGCAAGGATGCGCTGGACACTAACAACGATCTCAAGTTAGGTTGGGCTCAAGAATTCTACGACTACAAATGTGTTCCCAAAGACGCGAGAGGATCCCTGATCTTCACGTATCTGCGTAATTGTGAAGGCCGAAACGCATGCGGCAACGGGCACAAGGTGATCATACGCCGTGTCCTCCGCTTAATGAGACTGTCGGGTTACACGCCTTGGTCCGCTGTGCACGCCGTCCGCGTAGCAGAGGCTGCCATAGCGAACGTAAAGTGTGGACAGTGCAAAGCTCGTCTTCTGGCCTCCTGTGCGTTTCTAATAGAGTGCGCCGCCGTAGAAGCGTCCAGGGAAGGCGATTGGCTTGTGAGAAACGAAGCCGTGATAGAATTGTGTTGGATTCTGTACGGCATACACTTTGAAAAGCGCCCCGAGTCCGACGACGCCTTCAAACAGTGGGCCCTGGCTACGGTGGCGCATTCCGTGGGATACCACGTGTACAAGCCTCGAGAGCAACAGGACACAGAGGTCCTGGTGGTTATGTTCGCAAACGACCACGTATCTACGGAAGCGCGCGAGAAGGCCGAGGACCCCCCGCCGCAGCCACGGTCCACGGAAGCATACAAACCCGACCGCGAACTGGAGAGTAAAATCGGCGGAAACGCCAGATACTCCACTGGCGAGAAGCTCTCGCGTCGCACAGAAAAAGTAACGGAAGAGTTATACGCCGGTATATCGACTGCAGTGGATGTGATGGACGTGGCTCCAATTGACATGGAAGCCAGAGCGCAAGACCCGGAGGACGTGACTTTAGCTATTCTACTGTGTTTCCCCAGAGTCGCAGAAAACGCGATAGATCAACTGACGTTGGAGCCGCCCGGGAGAAAAAGCTACACGACGGAGCTGTGGCCCGTGTTTGTGAATTCCACCAGGGCTTGTTACCAGTTATTCAGAGCGCTGGCCATTCCGGTCGCCCCGAGCCCAACGTACTTACTTGAACTCTTGGCTAGGGGCTGGAGAGGTGTACCCGCGCGCACGCTGCAACGGTTCCTGCCCATGACAGCAGGCCCGTATTGGCACGTGGATCGCAAACACTACGACGATTACTTCTTAGCGCCACTGAGGACTCTCGTGTCATTGGGTGTGATAACGGAGGTCGACAGAGGGGCGATCGTCGAAGCGCTACACCGCGGACTCGTGCCCTGCTTTGCAGGTCGAGGCGATAGCTCGTGCGATCGCCTCATGAGCTCGACTTTAACGCTGTGCTTTGCCGCGTGCGGGGTCACGGCGCTGTCTCGGTCTCGCGTAGCATTTGCCTCGACCCCCACGTGCGACTTGGTATGCGTTACTTCGGGCGGACTGCTGTATTTCGCGGCTTGGTATCTCATGGTGTATCTATCGGCTATATACGCTCGCCCGACGTTACGGAGCAAGTTGCTAGAGTCGGGGTCCGACGCAGACAAGTGCCTGTGTCGCACGTTTGACATGTGCGACGCGGGCTACTCAGTCGTGGAGTACAGAAGTGGGGAAATCTCAAAGGCCATGCGACTGGTGTTTCGGGACATGCTCGCCGAACACACCCGCCTCAGACTGGTGCAGCTTTACGTGCCCGAGACGCTGACACAGCTGCCTTACGTACGTCGCACGGCCCTGCTGCCGAGAAACGTGAAGATGGCTATAGAAAGCAGAGACCGCTGGTTCGCCGAACATCACGGTCGAGCTAGTCGACATGAGGCCGGTGCTAATATGGGGCCTAAGTTCGAGTACCTAGGTAACATAGCATACGGTCTTCACAGCAGCATTAAGGGCAAACTGAGCGCAGACACGATGAGACCTGTGGCGACGTCGCTGGCGGACGACACCGTCCGAGACTTTGATTTGTGGTGCGATTCGCTATTCGTGTACAGTACGAACCACGAAGACACAGAAGAATCGCTCCGTGCCACACTACTTTCACGGATGTTGCGGCACAACCGGCCGACCAGGTTCTTGTGTCGACCCCAGTCGAAAGTCTTGTCGAGACGACACATTCAAATAGCTGTACCGGTGAGGAGGAACCTACACCTAAAGCAGATGACGGCAGCGATGTGGAGATCTTGACACTCGTTATATCTGGCCTTCATGTGGCAACAAGCCAGTACTGTGTGTGCAAGGGAGTTGTGATCGACAGAGAGGAGAATCTGGGGTTCGATGAGACGGATTCTTTCTTGTCAAAGGCGCACCGTGACACCAGAGAGCAGTACACAGTAAACTACGCTCCCCTGATAACTAATCCCTGTATGTCAAACATAGGCCAGACATCATACAGTGTACACGAATCCCAGGACCGCCACGACGTGAACAATACCACCGTGTACCCAGGGTTGATACAAGCGTTATGGGTGCTCATGAGGAAACATTCCCAGGTTGCGAGCGAACTAAGGGCACCAGAAACGCTCGCGGTTATGGTACATTTGTTAGTGAAAAAACTCCCAGTTCAACCCAATGTGCTTTCGGTGTGCAATGACATTGCAAAGCTGTGCGCCATTTGCGCCAAAGAGAATGAGTTTGTCCCTATAACGGCTATAGTCGGAGGCCTATTTAGGCTGAACATACAAGTGATCGCACGCGGACGCGAGTATAACGTGTTCAATCCTCAGTATGAAAACCGACCCCCTGGTGCGTTGTTTTTGACCACGCACGGTTGGTGTGTTGCCCACGAGCAAACTACGCCAGAGCCGTCGATGCCTAAGGGTAACACCTTGACGGAATATCTTTGGTTGAACGACATTGCAGTCAAAACGGTGAAAAGCGACGGGTACTGTGGATTTCACACCGCTTCGGTGTTATTGGACCGAGAGGACGAATGTTCATTCCAGACGCGAGAGGCATTGGTACGTGCAACTGTGGCCCATATCTTTTCGAACAGAACGAACAGAGAATTTCAAGTGTACCTTGACGACAAGAAGATCCAGGATGCAAACGCTTTGCGCACTCTGCTGATGACGCCCCACAGATGGCTTTCGGTAGACGAAGTACATTTCATCTTATTAGCCCACGGGAAAACCTCTGTGTGTATAACGAAGAACTCGTACCCTCTGTACAGCGATGAACATGTTTATTTCCACATTGACAATCATCACTTCCAGCCTATTATTAGGGCAACAATGCCCTGAGCGGTCATTGAATGTGCAATACAAAACAAAAGCACTCGTAGACATACAGTAAATGTAATCCTATGTGTGTATAATAAAGAACCCGTGCCCTCTTTACAGCGATGAACATGTTTATTTCCACATTGACAATCATCACTTCCAGCCTATTATTAGGGCAACAATGCCCCGAGCGGTCATTGAATGTGCAATACAAAAGAAAAGCACTCGTAGACATACAGTAAATGTAATCCTATGTGTGTATAATAAAAGAACCAAAGTCCTGTGTACAGCGATGAACATGTTTATTTTCACATTGACAATAATAAAACTCATTTGTGGATATATAGTAAATGAAACGCAGTGCAGCAGGGACTGGTTGTGTGAATCATTAAAGCAAACACACAGGCACGCACACATACATTGCCATTAATATATACATGTACTGGTCAAAGTGAAGACAGGGAGACGAATCAGCCGTCGTAATAAACACTGTAACATGAGTTCATATAGTCAAGGCCGCGGTCCAGTGCATATGCGTAACTGCGACTGTTCGCAGCTTGAGGGACGGGCGATGCGGGTTGGGGAGGTGTCTCGGTTTCGAGGGAAGGTGGTGTTTGTGGTAGCGATACGGCATCTGCCCTCGGGTGGGATGCTTGTGCTTGGGACACGGCTGGGGTTTGCGTAGAACTTGACCGGCGCGGGGCTGTTCTTTTGGATGATCTTGCTGTAGGGAGCGGTCTTTGAGCGGGAGCAGTTTCATTGGGCTCATGTGCAGGACTCCTCGTTGTGGTCGAAGAAGGACGCCTTGTGGCCGAAGAAGTACACTTTGTGGTCGAAGAAGGACGCCGTGTGGCCGAAGAAGGACGCCGTGTGGTCGAAGACGGACGCCGTTTCTTTTTCGATGGACCTTGTGGGGCCAACGTAGGCAGTGGCAGCGAAGGCGCTGCCTGCACCGGTTCGACTATTATGACCGTGTTCCACTTGACGAACTGATTGTGTATTTGCACATGAAACGGCGCAAACGGTGCAGTGTGGCAGTTTGCCGTCGGCACAGTGAAAGGTTGATAGGTTTCACATTCGCCCAGGAGAGACAACATGTCCACGTCCCGCACGTCTTGCTGCGTTAATTGCTCATACATACTGTAGAAAACCTCTATGTCACCATCGGGAACGTTGTCTCCGTAATCGTTGTCGTAGTCGGGCAGGTTTTCCCACTCGGGTACAAATCGGTCGAGGTCTAAGGTTCTGAGCGTGTCAACGATGGCACGCACACCGCCCGGCACTGGTGCAATGCGCCTGTCAAAGCCCTCTTTCGCGTTCTTGCGCCCCTGGACCTGCGAATTCAGTTTGGCCGTGATGTGATCGAGCAGACATGCCAGCAAATCCACTTTGAACCGCGCGCCGTCTCTCCATATCCTACCAGGGTGTAGTCTCAACAAGGGAAACCCGAGTATACTCATTGTCAGGATTTGTGCTTTGATAAGACAAACGGTGACGTGGTACGCCAGCGTACACTTTTGGCTGTCGGTCATATTTGCCAATCCGTCCGGACTACCTAAATTCCACTCGCCCACATGCTCCCCGACAAAGGCCGCGGTGACGCCCGTGTCCGTGAAGGGCATCTTCATCAGATGCAAGGCGAACGTTCTTGCCACAAACGGGTGTATCTGCAATCGCGTGTGCATGTCCAGTACAAACTCTAATAACTGTACGTCTTCAGAGAAAATCCTGTGGATCAAAAGCCCGGCCATGTTCTGCGCGGTCAGTACGTGGCCCAAGTACAAGGCTTGTGTGCTCTTGATCTCGATGATGGTTTCTATTCTCATGCCGATCGGGAATTCGTTGACGTGCAGACGCACGTAGCGAAACCCCCGCTCGGGTGGCTTCGATAGATCTACTGCGTGGTAGACCCTGTCGCCGGTCTTGCAGTTTATCGTCACCGACGGTATGTCCGATGGCGTGTAGCTGAATTCGTTCGGACGGGTAAATTTTCGCGTGAGTCTAGAACATGCGTATATGCCCATCATGTAGTTCAAGTCTATATCATCGACAGCTTTTCTGTAAACACCGGACGCCTCCTGGTCGTTGGCATCGCAACCGTGATCGCAATCGACTCTCTCTAAGCCTAGGGTGGGGTCGGTTTGAGGCGTGTCGGGGATCTGTCTTCGCATCAGCTTATTGGCATAGCCTTTGTGTTTCTGGATCTCGAAGGCTGTCACGTACGTCATTGTAAAGTAGGGGGAGTGCGTCGTCCCGTGGCGTGCATCGTTCAGGTCGTTGTACATCACTCCGTTGGACCTCCACTTCGTCATTTTACCTAAAAACTTCAAATCGGCTTTGGTTGCAACACGCAGTACTTCTGGCTCGTCCGATGTGTATTCGCTTGAGTACAGGACACTGTCAGGCCCTTCCATTGTCGACGTGTCGACTGTCTGCAGTGGACTTGGTCGGGCGCGCCGCTCCGTTGGCCCACCCGGCTCCTGCGCACTGTCGCTGCTCACAGGGCTGTCGAGTCGGACGTCGTGCTCGGACCGGGTGGGCTGGTAGCCAGAGCTTGGACCGGCTGGTGTGTCACCGCAATCGGCCACCGCTTGCCTCTTGCGTTTGTCTGCGTTACTCAAAGCCAATATGTCACAGTCTTCGCCACTACTAAGATGCATTTCGTCGGTCGCTACGTTGGGAAACAAGCCCGAGATCGCGTTGTCGACGTTGAAAAGGGCTACCTCGGAGGGGTCTACCTCGTCGGCGTCTGCCTCCGAGGGGTCTACCTCGTCGGAGTCTAGCTCTATGTGCAGACGTGGAGCCGAGATCTCGTGGGGATGATCTGTGGGGTTGTTCATCAGCGCGGCCACTGCATCTATATCATAGAGATCCTCAATGGTCTCCATCGGCAAATTTCCAGCGTTGAAATCCTCGACGGCCACCAACTGCGAGGCCCCAGTGTTGAACAGGGGGCTGTCGAATGCAAAGCTGTTGGAATAGCACGGTCCACTCGGGACAACGTTGTCTCCTATACTTGGTTGTGTGATGTTGTGGGTGTCGGCTTCACGGAGAAAGCTCATTAGCTCTATGACGATGGGCTCATCGTTGTGCATTTGAACATAAGACATTTTAGGCCGAGCGCTACCGTCGTCCTGCGGATCGCCGCTGTGGTCAGGAGCCAAGGGCCTCTTACCGGGTCCGCGGTAGGCATTATTACTAGCTTGGCTACGACGGAATTCATGCCGGCGCATTATCATGTCGTCGGGCATAGACACACACATGGCATTCACTGTGAGAGCACTTGTCAGTCCTCTGAAAGATTCTGGCACTCTCGTGCCAGGCCTGTAGATCGGCGCGGTGAGAGTTCCTTCAGATGGCACGGTTTGCTTCGGTGGTATCTGGATGACGGTGACGCGGACCGGTTCGATCAGGCCGATCTCCGATAGCTTACGTCTCATCATAACGTCGTCGGTCGTCACGCTGTCACCCAGCCAGACATAACCGCTGTCCACTAGCGAGACGCATCGGACGCCAAACGATTCGGGTTGTAACGCGTCCCAAGCGTTCAGATCACGGAAGCCTTCTTTGCACAAGAGCAAAAACTGCGACTCGATAGAATGGGCGCTGTCCGAAGCGCCGCTACTCCACCAACCGTCCACCACACTCTCAACGTCATCGCTGAGGGGTCGCAATATCTGGACCATTATCCCACAACAGGCCTTCCTGAGGCTCGTCTCGTCCGCCGCACTGTTTACTGCCCTGTACATCTTATTCATACAGACGTAGGGCAATAAAGACAAGACATCCCACGTGCGTGTGTTCACTAGCAAGGTCTTGATCAAGTCTCGGTGGGTAGCATACAGTTGCCTGGGAGGCACTGTGTTTTTCTCGTACATATCCCTGAAACAGCCCAACACGCCCGCGGCGACCCTGTGCCTGGTCCCGGGTAGAATGGGATTGCCGTTGCAGTGTTTCTGCATCAGCCACGACTCGAGAGGAATCCAGGTCTCGTGTAATGATACAATTGCACGCAGCGACAGCACGGTGCAGTCCACAGACTCCTCCAACACCAGCGAGTCCAGCCTGGGGGCGAGCGGTTTGCAACACGGCAGCGACATAGTTAAGGGCTCCCCGTCTCTGGTGTTGTACGTTGTCACAGTGGCGTCCAAGACTGTATCGATGTGAAGCTTAGACACGGGCGTCTGTAGCGAATGCACGACAGAGTCGTCATTTCCATGTACAACGCTTTCTAATGTTGGAGACGCGCATGGCGGAGCATTGTACGCGCCGTCCTCGCACCACACGTCGTGGCATATGCACGCGCTCTTGATGAACGAGTAGACGGGCTCCGGCGTTCTGTCTGCAAATTTGTCGTGCACAGGGTTCCACGTGCCGTGGGTTGTGGTGTTGGGTATTTCAAGATAATAGGGGATCTTGACAGTCAGTACCTTAGAGCTTTGTCGGTTCGTGTATCTCCACCACAGCTTTAGGAAAGTGATATCCCTATCCTGTGTATTGTGAAAGGTCAACGGCATCTCTCCGTGCCTGTACTTGCTGTAGATGACACGCACCAGTTCCTGCCTGCTCGCCTGATCGCTGTGCAACACGTGTCGTTTGTTCTTCACTGACCCCAGAAACAACATCACAAAATATGGCGTGTGGTACACAGCTAAGTGTTCCAAGTGTTTCAGAGACAACTCTTCGAAATCTGACATCTCACACCACGGCCCTCCCTTCTCGACCCCGTAGGCGACGGTTCCGTCGGTGCTCGGGGCCATTGTCACGCCGTTGCACAATACACATCGATTGTCAGTGGCTGCCCTGAAAAACACGCTCAGTTTGAGTTGACATTTATGAGCGGAACATGGTTTGTCTTTATGAATGTAGCAGAAATCGCGATACTGTCCATGGTCGTGGCCGCTCGCCACCTCGGTGATGTATGACTCCTGGTAATAGTACAGATGGTTGAGAGCGCCTTGGGTCGTCTCGAAAGTCACGTCGTTGTGCAAGGCTCCAGAATGGAGCGCTTTGGCAATACGCTTCCACTCTGCAACACCATAATCTCGTTGAGCCATGACAATGTCCTGGAATACAAAGCGTGAAATAGTATCGACTAGACGATAGTATGCTTTATAAATAGTGTATAGTACTACCTCAGTCTTTCTCTGATGGTAGCCCCCAGCAGTGGCAGTTTACACACACACACACACACACACACACACACACACACACACACACAAATTTCTAAACGCAGGAGATAACTTAGAGTATCGCACAATACCACGATCAAAGCCTGAACATGTTAAGCGAAGTGTCTGCGTCCGGTACAGTGTGACACAACATCATCTTGTACTGAGCGTGCTCCCAGTGGTAATACAGCGTGTGCTGAACAGCAAGGCCTTGACAGTCAGCGGCGTCTGTTTTGAGTGTCCATTCGATCAAGTCCGCCTTCATCTCATCTGTTATGTTCACGTCTGCGTATCTATCACCACAAGTGTAAGGCGTTGGATGACACGAACCCATTGAGGGTAACGCGTACCAGACGTCGAGTGGTTTACCCTGACAAGGCGAGCCCATCCTGCTTTTAGGGCCCGTGACATGGCCGATCGCGGCAGTGGCTGCGGCCAAATCGCCGGTAAAATGTGTGTGTGTGAAAAACGACATGCCGGCGCGAGGAGGCTCCGGTAAAACGCCGGTGAACGTGTCCATGTCCACCAGTATGTACCGGACTCCGAGAGCTTCGGCCGTGTAGTCTACCATCTGCACGTCCGTGGGCAATTCGTTGGAGTGGCCAAAGAGCCAACTCAACACTTTACACTCTGTGTTCTGCACATCGCCGGTGTGGTTGGACCATAAGATGGCTTTCATGCCTTTGATCTTGGGTATGGCGTGGAGGCATGTCGTTCTGGTGTCGAAAGCCCTCCACCGTAGGTCTAACACGTACATTCTCTCTGTTCTGATGGCCACTTCGTAACGCTCGGACGCTGACATGTGTCCGGGCGCATGCACCAACTCCATGACACCCAACGCTGCGGCCTCTCCGAATATCCTATTGCCGTACTCGGGTGTGAGCCTGCTCTGTTTGCGCGTCACAATGTACATGGCGCTGTAGTTGTCGCAGCCCGGGAACATGGCAATCGCTATGGCCTTTGGCAGCTCGGAGTCGATCGCCGTTCGGTTAAGGTTGAATTGTTCAATCACAGCTACGGGTCTGTCCACTGTACAGCCAAAATGCGTAGGCTTTCTCCTGTACACGTAAAGCCCCGGAGGCAGCCACTTGGATCTCTTTATCTGATACACAACCACAGCGTCGCAACACTTGGTGTAGTCGGTGCTGCGATGGTTCAATATCCATCTGTACGCTGTGACGACTTGGCTCATCTCGAAGGCCCAGAGCAGCCTGCCGCCTGATCTCGCTCGATGTCCTCTCACGTGATCGACTCGTCGCACTATATCACCAGCTTTGGCGTCTGGACGCCGATCACAAGAACAGCGTGCCTTCGCGGAACAGGAGGTCCGCTGCAATAGCACGTGAACGCTGTGAGCAAAGTTGAACCTGTGATCCGGACACGGGGCCACCGACATCATTTCAGTCAAAGGGAAGCCTTCCGCCCCGGGGACGTAGACCATGTCGTCTATCACAGGCATGGGCTCCAGCGAGAGTGCTTTGAATAGAGCACAGCAAAGTTCTCGGTTCGCCATCGAAAACACGTCGCAGACAGCGACTCGGGTTCCAGAAGAGCTGCTGAGAGATTGCGAGAAGAAACGCAAAGACGCACTGGTCAGGTCTGTGCACAAAGCTACGAACTTGTACAGGCGCGTATCTGCGACGAGCTATAAAGACACGCGCAGTGGCCAACTGGGTAAACCCGGACACAAAAAACGCAAGAGCAACGACTCAAAGTGCCTAGTGTGTCGGGTGACCTTGGTGAAAAGCAGCAAAGACAGACACAGAGCGGGCGTCAAGCTTCGGTGTCCCTGTAACGTGAGAGTTTGCAGCATGTGTTTAGGAAACAACCCTCGATGGTACTTAAGTCAGCCGCACTTCACGTCGTGTGAGGTCATCTCGCGCTTTGTGTGCGGAATGTGTTCGACCTTTCAGGATGCTGTGGAAAAAGTGTGCTGTCTTTGGCTCTGCGCCGGATGCTCGGCTGGGCGTCGCGCGGGTGAACCTTGTGTCGAATGTTCACGCGAGACGACACGCGGAAAGCGTCGTGAAATGTGTACGTTGTGGCCAAAGACCAGATCTGTGGCGGACTGCCCGGTGGATGACACACGGCTCGTTTGCGACGTGAGCAAAGTGGACCGTTATAGACAGGAGATCAGACATCGTGTACTGGGCAAAGTGTCGCAAAGCAGACACATTTCTCCATCTGACATCAACGTATTGTTTCATGACACGCACACTGCGTCTGAGCCGTGTGCGTGCGATTCCACTCAGGGATCGAATCTGTGCACAAGCTGCACTCCGGTGCTGACCATCATGGAATTGCTGGCGAAGAACCCCAGGCCCCTGATGGCGTCTCTCGCGGAGAGAGCAATACCGGGCAGGGCCCTCGTTCGACACACGTACGATAGAGACTTGTTACTGAAAATGTTAAACGATCAACGGTTGCCATTTTGTTCAAACGCACATAACTGCAAAGGCATGCTGGTCAGCGCAGCTGACGGAAAACGCCGGCCGCTGAGAGCGTTGATATCACCTCAAGCGTACGCCGACATCGCGAGGGGTGACAACGACATAGTGAACACATACAGAGCAAGTCCTACGACTTGCATATTGTGTTTGCTGTTCAACCAGTCGAGCTCTGTGTCACGCATGCTGAGCTCAGAATCACTGTACCTAGAGCCACCGCCAACTGGACCGGTGTACTATTTCAATATAAAGTTGTCACCTGACCTTGGAATACCACAAGTCGACATTGGGGAATATCACAACTACACGGTGTGCTTTAAAGGCACGGCGGGCTGCTTTAAACCAACATTTTACTACAGCTGGAGGGACATGTTAGCTACATTACAGATTGACAGCGCGGGACACTTCACAATCTCACCTCTGTATTGACAATGCAATGAAGCTCTCAAAACGAATCCTGGTCTTCAACAGGGGGTCTTCAACAGGATGAAGAACAGCTGTCTCCTATCCGAGGATATCACAATTAAGCAGGCAGCTTTAACCCTAGAATCTGGCTACTTTTGCAGTTTGACAATATGGAAAAATTCACAATCTCACCTCTGTATTGACGATGCAATGAAGCTCTCAAAACGAATCCTGGCCTCCAACAAGATGAAGCTGTGTCCTGTTGGAGAATATCACAATAAAGCAGGCAGCTTTAAACCTACAGTCTGGCTACATAACAGAGCGACAGTGTGGAAAAGTAGCACTCTCACCTCTGTGTTGAAAATGCAATGAAGCTCAAAAAGAGTCCTGGCCTCCAACAAGATGAAGCTGTGTCCTGTTGGAGAATATCACAATAAAGCAGGCAGCTTTAAACCTAGAGTCTGGCTACATAACAGAGCGTCAGTGTGGAAAAGTAGCACTCTCACCTCTGTGTTGACAATGCAATGAAGCTCAAAAAGAGTCCTGGCCTCCAACAGGATGAAGGGGTCTCCTATCTTAGGAGGTTGCTGAAATCTACACCAAAAGCCACCACTTCTACATTCACTGACCGTCACATCTCTGCGCACACAGCCAATGTCTGACTTGTAGATACTGCATGTATGTTGGTGTGTGTTTCCGACACCAGCTTATATAGCATTACAACTGTGAGACAGGATTTGTGCTGTTTACAATAGGCAAAAGACAAGTTGATATATGTGTCATGTATTTAACTTGCATGTCCCACTGCTAGGAGGCACCGGGGAAGACCAAGGACACGCTGGAGAGATTATATCTCTCGGCTGGTCTGGGAACATCTTGATGTTCCCCTGGATAACCTGGAGGAGATTGCTGGGATAAAGCGCCTCGGATAAAGCGGATGAAGATGGATGGATGGATGGATGGATGGATGGATGGATGGATGGATGGATAGATGGATGGATGGATGGACAATGTTGATTTAGCAACAAGACACATTTCAACTGAAATTAAAATCCCCACTTAGAGAAGAAAGTAAGAGAAGAAAGCTCACACGCACACTCCCTCCCTCACATGAAGAAAGTACCACACTTCACAGACTGTATCTCTGCCACACACACACACACACACACACACACACACACACACACACTCCCTCACATGAAGAAAGTACCGACATTCTCTCTCTCTCACACACACACACAGAAAGTACCACACTTCACAGACTGTATCTCTGCCACACACACACACACACACACACTCCCTCCCTCACATGAAGAAAGTACCGACATTCTCTCTCTCACACACACACACACACAGAGAAAGTACCACACTTCACAGACTGTATCTCTGCCACACACACACACACACACACATGAAGAAAGTACAGCAATTCTCACACACACACAAACACACACACACACACACCTGCTCAGCGCTGCACCGATGACAACCTACAGTCAAACCCAGCTCTGACATGATCTGGCATCTCTGTAAAAGCATCTCATGATCACAATACTAATACTCCTGTCACTTCACTTATGTTTCACACACCAGCAGTTGCTTTTCTCACCATGGAGCGTAAGCTTAGGTCCCGACGACGTTTGTACGTGGAAGATCCCAGTGCTAAGGGCAAATTACCACACGTAATAGATCGCCTCTTGGAAAAGCGTGTGCTTTCTGATGCAGAAGTCGAATACGTGGAGGCAGAACGGACCACTATGGACAAGGTTAGGCTCCTACTTGACAATGTGACCCGTAAAGGGCCAACTGCATGCGAGACATTCATTGATGCTTGGGAGACAGATGCCACAGCGAGCACATCCACCGGTGAGCCTGCATCCAGCTCCAGTACATACAGCGGTGGACTGGACGTGATCACGTTCAACCGAGTACTACAGGCCATCGAGACCTTCACAAACGCAGAGCTGGTACCTCTGAGGGATAAAGTCTATCAGACCTGGTCTGCAGGCGCAACATCGGAGACTTTGAAGCGGCGTTGTCTCAATGATCAGACGACCTTGGCTAATATCATCACATCCAATTACAACGCCATGGCTCCCCATGTCCTTGATGTTATTTTAGCACGGCCTCGTGAGTTAATGCCACCTCCAAAAGTGGATAGACTGCCATGCATGAAGCGCCGCTCACCCAGCAGTGCGCAGTCTGCAACCGTGGGTTTGTTTGACTCCCTGCGACGCGAGCTACAGCTGCATAGGAATGAGATCGTAGCCCTAGTCACAGAGATACTGGAAGACATGTATGCTGCAGATCTCCAGAGATATGTGTGGTTTTACTGTGAGGGATCAAAGTGTGACTTGGAGTTGACAAAGGACCGTCACCATCTGGCTCGTCTAATGTTGGAGATGGTCAATGCCGATGTCCTAACATATGTTGACCGAGTCTATGAGAAGCTGAGGCGTTGCGATAACAATCTGGGGGCTGAAAACTTCAAGCGAGGTGTATTCTCTGTGTGTAAAGCCTGAGAGAAAAAGGAGAGCTGTGCTTTTTCATGTGTCTTGCTCATACTCCTTTATGCAATCATACTGTCTATGAACGAATTCTATTTGTGTGATTTACAATAAACGCACAATTGTGTCAACAGTTTGTCTCCGTGTGCTTTCATTTGAAGAGGCCTCCAGTGAACCAGAGTGTATTAAAAACCATTATGCACAGCTAACTGAAACGCAGATGTGCCTGCAGTGAACCACAGGCAGGTAGAAATTACATTTGTGTGACTTACAATACAAATGCGTGCTATGGCAAAAGTTTGTATGCATCTCCTTTCATCTGGACAGACCTGCACATCTGAGTTTCACTTAGTTGGGCCTAAAGTCCACGCAGATAGTGTCTGTGTTTCCTTTAGATAGTTGAGAAATTACATTTGTGTGATTTACAATCCAAATGCGTGCTATGGCAAAGGTTTGTCTGCATCTCCTTTCATCTGGAGAGACCTGCTGTGGATGAGAATATTATTTTACTGTTCCTGTTACTATTCATAACCAGTATTATTACTGTTGCATCATTTATCATTATCATTTCATCAAAGCATTTATTGAAACTGTTGATGTTATATTACAGTTTTTATTTCAAGTGTGAGCATAATTACATAATAATCTTTCATTGCAGGTGGAACTGTATTCATGTTATCCATATAGCATTTTTGTGTTTATTAAAGAGTTGAAGCTTGGTTAAAAATAAATAATTGGTTAAGCTAGGATTGCATACATGCTTATAATACATAGATGCTTACAATACACCACTTATAATGTACAAACAGCATAGAGTCCTGTGCATTCAGTGGCCTGCGGCATTGGAGTTTGACGGGTAACAGAGGCCTGCAGGAATTATGCCCTTACAAGGTCTTTGTGCTTGCACACACACACACACACACACACACACACACACACACACACAGTATTTAGACTTCTTTCGCACACACACAGAGTATTCAGCCTTGTTTTGCTCGAACCTTCTAAGTGTTTGACCTGCGTATGTGACAGTTTAGTAATAACAGAAAATATCTTGCTGGAAGTGATGGATGTCCAGGGTTCAATGTACTGGAATGGACTTGGGTTACTGGAACTGATACTGTTACTGGAATTGACGCAAGTTATCTGTCTGCTTTGATGCATGGTGCTCGTCATCAACTATGATATATATATATATATATATATATATATATGTGTGTGTGTGTGTGTGTGTGTGTGTATGTGTGTATGTGTGTCTGTTTAATAAAATCACTATTTTGACATACACTGGGACCTCAAAACACGAATCAGGACACTGCACATCTGAGTTTCACTTAGTTTGGCCTAAAGTGCAGAAGAGAAAGCACACGAACATTTAACCATTGATACGTTGTATTTGTCTGCTGTCTTTATGGCTGATATCCTGTTTAAACATGCACAAACTTCTGCCTGTTTGTGAACAGCATATCAGCTCTCTCAGCTCTCTCTCTCTCTCTCGCTCTCTCCCTTTGTGTGTGAGTGTGAGTGAGACAGTGACTTGACAGTGAGGGGAGGGGGGGAGCACTCACAGTGCCTGAATACTAACATGACAGAGAGTGTGTGCGCTAGCATCAAGACTACAATGTGGTGGTTTGCTTTTCACCGTGTTGGTGGAAACAAAAGGACTCAACATTACACTGGTACGTATTCACTGGACAACCACTCATTGGACATGGACAAATAATTATCATCCCACTATCATCTATTCGTCAACGGACAATGAAGAGGTGCAGTTGGACAGCCATTTACATCACCGGCTGCTGGTTGACATTGTAATATACCAAACCTCTCTGAATAGAGGAAAGGACATTCTACTAAACTGATTCCTGACTGAAAGCTCCTCATCTTGCGAAGACATCAGAGTGTGTGGATCACCGGGGTGTGTTTCAGGGATTTACGGGGACTTGGCTAGGGTTCAGTGTGCGATGCACCTAGGTGCAGCTTGTTGTGGGACAGAGAATGCCTTTGTGACACCCATGTGTAGTAGATGCTTGCTTTTCCTTTAAAACACACTGTGTGTTTCTTTAATATCTAGCATAATATTCATTGTCATATCCTTTTTTTTAAACAAAAAAAGAATGTGTGTTTTTAAATGTCAGCATAGTAACTGTTTCTTCATCCCTTACCACTATGTGTGGTATGCCCGTGTTAGGCTTAGAATAAAATATCATTTGTACACTGTTGTTCATATGCCTTATACTAGCTATAAACACACTGTATGCCTTTTTCAGTTTCAGTACAGCGTAACATATGTTTTTATTCTTACATCTGTTCTCCCCCTTTAGTATGTGGTAGTTGTATATGTATCGCTAAGACATTCAGATATTAATAACTTGTATGTTTACAGTAACTGTTCCTGGATAAGGCTCTCTGTGTCGTGCGCGCGCGTGTGTGTGTGTGTGTTTTTGCTTTAGATAGTTCAGTAGCTTGTTGTGGGACAGAGAATGCCTTTGTGACACCCATGTGTAGTAGATGCTTGCTTTTCCTTTAAAACATACTGTGTGTTTCTTTAATATCTAGCATAATATTCATTGTTATATCCTTTGTTTTAAAAGAATCTGTTTTTAAATGTCAGCATAGTAGCTGTTTCTTCATCCCTTACCACTATGTGTGGTATGCCCGTGTTAGGCTTAGAATAAAATATCATTTGTACACTGTTGTTCATATGCCTTATACTAGCTATAAACACACTGTATGCCTTTTTCAGTTTCAGTACAGCGTAACATATGTTTTTATTCTTACATCTGTTCTCCCCCTTTAGTATGTGGTAGTTGTATATGTATCGCTAAGACATTCAGATATTAATAACTTGTATGTTTACAGTAACTGTTCCTGGATAAGGCTCTCTGTGTCGTGCGCGCGTGTGTGTGTGTGTGTGTGTGTGTGTGTGTGTGTGTGTGTGTGTGTGTGTGTGTGTGTGTGTGTGTGTGTGTGTGTGTTTTTGCTTTAGATAGTTCAGTAGCTTGTTGTGGGACAGAGAATGCCTTTGTGACAACCATATGTAGTAGATGCTTTCTTTTCCTTTAAAACATACTGTGTGTTTCTTTAATATCTAGAAAATATTCATTGTTATATCCTTTGTTTTAAAAGAATCTGTTTTTAAATGTGAGCATAGTAACTGTTTCTTCATCCCTTACGACATCCCTTAAGACATTCAGACATTAATAACTTGTATGTTTACAGTGACTGTTCCTGGATAAGGCTCTCTGTGTCGTGTGCGTGTGTGTGTGTGTTTCTTTTAGATAGTTGAGAAATTACATTTGTACGATTTACAATGTACCACTAATCGAAATTCAGACATTAATAACTTGCATGTTTGCGGCGACTGTCCCTCGATATGGTTTGCTGTATCAGGTGCGTATGTCTGTGTGGGTGAACGGAGACCGTTTGGTGTGTGGAACTAATGCCTTTCGGTGTATGTAACTGTGACAAATAAAACATTTTCTTGGCCATATGACCTCTTGTTATTAGTACCCAGAAAACAGCTAACACCGCTTTGTTGTTTTCACACACTGCTAGTGACCTCTGATATTCCATACATACACGGGCGGTGACTGAGGAGACCTGAGTTGCCACACACAAGAGCCTTTGACACATTTGAATCAAAGTAAACCAACTGAGCTTGTAGACACTAAATGATTAACACACAATGAAAAATATATGAAGCAATGAGACTTTTTATTCACTGCACAACAAAGTGTACAACTGGAAACATGTACGGTGACAAAGAGTAAAGCAACAATGGCACGCACAGCCAACATAGTGTGAATGCTACCAAACCAATATCATGGGTTACACACAGCAAGCAACAGGATCGCGTAATCCCTTCACATCTCGAATAATACAGCCTTGGCGGCATAATATAAGACAACAACAAATCAATAATGAAAATACAGCCTTGAAGGGCATAATGGAAGATAACACAATAATATCACGGTTTACAGGCAACAGTGAGATTGATTAAAACTACAATGAAAGCAAAAAAAATAATAATAATAATATCATGGGTTACATGCAACAACGAGATTGTGTAAAACTCTCACATAGTGTGGAACACCACCACATTTATTATAATCGCATGGCCTTTATCCTTTGCTGTTCACCGGATCACACTGCAAGCTTACCAAGGCCTCTTGTGAGGGATTTCACGTCTGGGCAGCACGACGGTATAGCCCTATCCATGGTAATAGGCGCCCAGGCTACATATGTGCCTGTTAGAGCGTGGACGGCGCGTCGAAAGTCCATCAACAGCTTGAAGTCGGTATCAGTGATGTACTGTTTGAGAGCGTTGAGCACGCACCCTGCGAACGTGCGGTTGCTCTCATGGGGAAAACGGATGGTGTTGTACATATTGAGCCAAGCTAGAGCGGTCTCGATGCCATCTCTCCTCTCCAGTACACAGGCCAATCCGTCCACGACGGCCTCTATAACAGCCGGCTCGTTCATTTCCGCGCTGCCTTTGTGCTCTGGGTGATGAGGATTGTGACTGTAATGGTGATAGAAGCCCTGGTTTGCCATTGCGGTGAGAACCGTGGCTCCGTCGATGTGGGCATGGTGGTCACACTTTACTTCCCCCTTCTTCTCTTGCTCCTTGATCGCTTCCTTCTCCATGAAGTACGCCATGATACCCGAGTAGGCGGTGGATTCTATGTCGCTCGTCTTACTGGAGTCGTGAATCAGTAGGTCTCTCACGTAGTATCTGTCGGCCAGTAGATCTGACCAGGGACTGTCAGTGACACCGACACTGGCTTGCTCCAAGGCTCTGGCCACTATAGTTCCGACCATGGTCACGAACATGGTGTGCGTTAGGAGCGCCACATGATGTTCCCGTATAGGCAGGCAGGCTTTCACCGCGTCGTCGCATTCGTCCGCGCCGTGGCGCTTCTCGCGTAACCTGCATATGAGGGTTACTAAATTGGCGGTTTGGTAACCACGGTCATCTGTGACAGGTTGGAACTTCATACGGTGATTTTTGGAGATCTGCAACAGCTTCTTGTAGTGCTCCTTCATAACCGCCTGGTCGTAGACATACGCAAGCCTTTCGGGGATGAGGGGAGCTGGAAGACGTCCAGCTCTGCCTCGCGTGGCTCCTTTCGCCTGGCCTGCCGGTGTCGGTGAAGGCATATCGACCGGTGCCTTGTCGACCGAAGCACCTTTGGCTGCCCTGGGTCGCGGAGTGGTTGCTTTTCTTGACGACATGGCGTGTCCAGAGACAATGTGTTCTAGCGGCGTGCAATGGGCAATGATGTTGAGAGTACAGTATGCGTTACATGTTAATAGTTAATATTGGTGCCGATAACGCAGCGTACGGTCCACGGAGGAAGGCGACTTGGTAGATGGTGCCTGCTAATGTGAATTTGGCTGTTGTGGGCCTGGGTTGCGGGATGGTTGGTTTGGCGAAAGCATGGGTTGTCCACAATGAAATGTTTCCAGTGGTGTACAATGCAACAAACAGACAGAGTGTGCGTCGCGTTACATGTTGATAATTAAGGTGGTAATGCACATTAACCACGCCAGACCGCAAACTGTGAAAGAAGGCGACTTGCTAGACATCGTTGTTACGGTAGACCTCGGCGGAGTGCACCTGCACGGATATTGGGAGGATGGTGACATGTCCACGGTACAGTTCTTTATTCTAAAGAACCAACATTGGTTCTGCCGGCCGACCTTCGCCCAGCGTTGACACACATAGACCCGGTCCTGTGAGCACATGTCGCGCTCAGTTATACTGAGAGCAGTGCTATATGTGATATTGTACATGCCCGCTGGCGCAAGATGTGACCATGTGGAGTATCTAACCAGGTCTCCGCCGTTGTCGATGCGATAGATCCCATGGAGCTCATTGTTCGAGCATGTGTACCAAGCCGTAGTCGTGTAATGGTCCGGGTTGTCGGTAGGGCATGCCAGCTGTACCCATGTGGCATTGTCTCTCCCCTGAGGCGGCTGTCCGTAATCGATGGTCGCGAGCTCCTCGTCTCCGGCGCTAGCAGGCCGGGGTGTAACCGCTGTCGGCGCGAGCTCCTCGTTTCCAGAAGTGACGGACTCGAGGGTGTTAGCTGTTATGTTGTCCGAAGCTCTATGCGATTCCAAGGGTGAGCCTCGACACAGCGTGAAGTCGAGAAACAGCACAATCGCCAGTGTGTTCAGCACAATGCTTGCCATGGTAACCCTCGCTGGTCGTGAGATTGTGATGCGTCCAACGGTATGCGAGGCTAATATATAGAGTGCTGCGTGTGAAGCAATAGTCCTGCGCGCACACTTCTGCGCGCGTTACAGCAGTGGGTATTCCGCGATATCCCTGCGTCTCGCGATGGTAAGTTCCACCGAGGAGCGCATTCTTGTGCAAATGAGAATCAACAACGGACATGTCAGAACTGACAATGCAACAGATAGAGAAGCCATAATGTTCAGACGTGTGAAGGACTGCTGGTAATCGTCTGTCAGCTGTTCGCAGTGAGACCGCATAGCTCGGTCCACTTTCTCCATATACTTCATTCTTTGAGTTTTTGTGTCTTTGATGAGACCGTGCACATCCTGGGCTCGCTGCCACAGACTCGACGTTTCCACTGTAATGTCGTGGACGTAGGCGAGGGTCTGGCGTAGGTCTGCGTTCGAAAGGGAGTGCGCTAGGGTGAGCAATCTGGGCTTTGCGGTGCGACTGAAGCCGTGCTCAGAGCCTGATGAGTCCTGGGATGTAAGAAGACTGTACGTTTCCGTGTGCGTGTCGTAACACACCGGTCCGTTGCAACGTGGTCCGCATTGTATCGGACACAGCAAATCTAGCGTACCGGCGACAGAGACCTCACACGAGGGGACTGTGGTCTCGTCTAGTTGCAATGGGTCGCACAATCCCCTCGAATCGCAGTAAGGCATTTTGTAGTTCTGGCTGCCGTCTGTTATCATGGAACTAGTCAACCAACACACTCTGTTGTTTTGCGAGGTGTCGACAAACGACATGTACCACCTAGATAACGACAAAGGCTCCCATGTTTCCCGGTGTGTGATCAAAGTCAGTTTGGACGCAGACACAGATTTGCTTGCCACCGGAGTGTCTGTGTGAAACTTTACGCTCAGGTTCGGCTCACAGCCTGTCATATCCGATCGCACTACGCCTTCGGCGCACAGTATCAGCCGCCGTTCGGCCGCTTCGATGATTGTGACCAGAGCGGTTAGCTGCGTGGAAAGTGTGTACACTCCGATCTTCCACGTTTCCAACATATGTGTCAGGCGAGTACTGTTGTTGCTCAGCCGCGACGCTGTGTCAGTTTGCTTTGCAGGTAGAACTTTGGCAATTTCGCTCAGGCCTTCTTCTATCACGGCCCTGTAATATTCCAAGACATCTATGCTTCTCGGTGAATTGTACTGCTGCGAGCCTCCGGTGTCGTGTGTTCGCGACTCGGCCGTGCGATCCGGCATCCTGTTCACGATGTGAGTATCCAGTATTGCGGCTAGGTCATTGTAACTGGCGTCCAAGGACTCTACCGCGCGGTTGTATCCGAGAAGCGCGGTCCGGAGAAGCGTGTCGACCTGATTCCAAGTTCCACTCAAACACAGGGCGTCGCATCCCGTGTGATACTCGACAAGTCCTTTGCATGCGATCTGTGCACACGAAGGGTGTGCGATTCGCGACTTTGAGAGCTCCAGACCCAAATCAAAGTTGTACGTTATGTATATAGGCGGGTCGCTTCTTCGTATCTTCCACTGAGCGGGAGTCAATATGACCCTGTGTTCCTCCTCCGTAGTTGTGCGAGCATCGGTTGTGGCGTTGGGTGCGATTTCGTCGGTGCCACTGCAGCACAAGCACAGCGCGCAGCAGCATAGCAAGGCGATTGCATCGCGCCCGGTCATTGTAATTTTCTATATCGGTGTTCTGTGGATCGAGGGCCCGAGTGCACACAATATAGCATCACAATGCACACTATGTTGATTAATAAAGCCAGTACAGTAGCGACCAAAGAGAGCGCTGCGACACGACTCTTGGCGGAAGCCACACGAGGCACGTTGCTTTGTAAGCGCGCCTCAGCCTCATACGCGACTGTTCCGAGGTCCGCCACCGTAGCGTTTGCCTCAGCGGCAAGCTGTTCCGTTGCAGAAACACAGCCCTTTGCCCACATCACATAACCCCCGTGAGATCTGGTCTCGTCGCCGCAAGTCTCATTGTAACACAACCGTTCCGTAATGACGCGTTGCACGCGGGTGTTGATCGATTGTATCTTTCCGATCTCGGATGCCACCTGATCTAGCAACGGTCTGCGTTCGCGTTGGTAGTATCCGCACCCCTGTCTATTGACCCTGGTGTCGTGAGAACCAAAGGCAAACGGCTTCAGGTCGCAGGACAAATTAACTGCGAGCGCTCCGTGGTTCGCGACGACGATCATTTTTAGCACCACTCCAGCTTCCACCTCAAACCCCCGAATGTCTGCCGGGTACCCGGTTCCACCTTGAGGCCAACCGTTCTCAACCATATTAGCCAATGCGAGGCACGAGCTGGAGCGCTGCAGACATTGAAGGACGAGGGAAATCTCGTGCATTTCGGCGAACACACCAGCCTCTCCCTTTTTCTCGACAGTCTGCTGTGTAGTGTTGGCGGCGCGAGACAACCAGACCGTGTCTTCGAGTGACAACACGGGCTCGCTCATCGATCGGCGTATAAGCCCTATGTTTTCGAGTAGCGTTTCCTTCTCCGTTTTAGTCCACGCGGGTAATGTCACCGCGAGCCTAGTGTGCCGACGATCGCCGGGTACGCTTTGAACGCACCCGATGCCCAGTAGAGTGTGCTCCGTGTGTTTGACAGCGACGCCGAAGGGCAGCGTTCGAAGCGATTTCCCCGGTGTTGTCGGTGGAACGTGGTAGCATATGGCATCCTTGTCTGTGTCAACAAACACGACAACTCCGCTCCGATTCAGACGGACCGTCTTGGCTCCGTACGGTATGTAGCTCATTTCTTGTGCGCCGTTGGCCGCTGTGAGTTTGCTGATAGGCAAAGTGGAGCCTACGTTCATATCAGAAGACAGCCCAAATTCCAACTCGGGCACACCGGGTATCGACACGAAGCTTTTCACTCGATGAGGTTCGTCCGACACCCGTCTAAAGAACATTCCGGCCTCTAGCTTGTACACACCGTTAACTTCTGCTGACGAATACCCCCCGTCGCCAAACGCAAAGTTTCTCGTGTAGCGGTAGTGTAACGTCCTGAAATGACCAGCGGCTACCTCGACCGCGTTGGCTAGCGCGGTGAACAGCGGCGCGCTACTAGCCCTGGCGAACGTGTAGTCGAGGTAGCCTACGCCATACCGAGCGACACCCCATCTGGCCATGTCTAATGCGAGCACCGACAGTTCTTCTGCGCTGTACATCAACGTGTTCGCCGAGCGTGCGTTGTATCTGTTTGTCGGATTAGGCGGTCCTACGCAATCGGGTCCCAGTTCGTACGCAGCAGACGGCAGAGATACTATCACGCCGGCTCGATTGTTCGAGCGTCTGCTCAGCTCGTCGAAAACATAGAGGCCCGACAGTTGCAGCCGCCTAACGTCCGCCACGTCGACGACGAGCTCGCGCTCATCGGAATACCGTTCGGCTCTCCATATCTGGGGATTGAGCGCATCGCAGCCCTTTTCTAATGGGCCGCGCACGTTGGTCAGGTCTAAAAACGCACCGTGTCGAGACACCACATAGCCCAGCGTCCGCAATTTGTCCTCCGCCGAGATCTGCCTGGGCGTGAGTCCCGCGAGCAGTTCGGCGTGAATACCCCTGGCGAGCATTAGCTCTGCCAATGCGCTAGAGGTCAATCCCGGTTTCACGTCAAACCTAGATCCGTACGTTGCGCTGACAACATCCAAGTCGAGAAGTGTGCCTTCCTCCAAGTTCACATCAATCACGGCGATCCGAACGTCGCTCCTCAAGAGCGCCAGCCAGTCTAGCACACCGGATAGTTCCTCCTGGGTCGGCGTCGTCAGAGCGTTACTACCGTTCTGAAATCGGATTTTCACTCCGACTGCAGTCCTCCACCTTTGACGCTCGATGATCGTAAGAGCGCGATTAACCGCGCTGGGAACGCACAGCTCGCCCTTTGCCGGAGCCCCCTCGAGTGACCTCACCGGTATACGGGTGCACTTAGATCCCCTCGCAAGGTTGTCTTGGCCCGTGGGCAGCACGGCCGTGTTCCTGATTGCGAGAATGTTAAATTCTAGCAGGGTGACATCGCATCGCATCACGTCCAAGGGAGCGGAGGGTGCTTCTGCGGTCGGTCCTTGCCAAGATGAAAACACTGCCGGTGTCACGACGCAGAAGATCTCGGTGTTTGGTGTTACGGATCCGTGTACGACTCTGCTTCGTCCTAGCGTAGATTCTCCCTGATTGTAAAAAACCTCTAACTTCCAGTTGTTGTTTGAGCCGGGGAGACCTGAGATCACGCGCGAGAACGGCACACAGCTGGGCGAACAAGGCCCGTTGGGGTCCGTGTAGTCCACCGTGTTCGCACAATGGCAATCGGCGTGTCGCTTGTGCTTCCAAACATATTCCAAGTGTATTCCTCGTGTGATTATAATATCTGTAACGTTGCCGTCAGAGTCTACCTGGTCGTACCACAAATCCACTTCCAAGTGTCTAAATACACGGACACACGGAGGCTTGATGATCAGCGAAATGTCCAACACGTAGACGAAGAAGCCCCGCGTGTAGTTCTTATCCCACTCGGCACCTTTGGCGATATCGCATCTGCGATCCACGCGGGTTACGGTCGAGCCGGTCGCGGATACCAATAGAGGGGATGTCGTTTTCATAGGCGAGACACGTTGTACTCTGTACCACTTGACGTCTGTGGGTCTGAAAACGTGTTGAGCGCCCAGCGGTACGGTTGCGCTGGCTCGCACGATTAGCGTGTCGCCGAAAACGTCTACCGGTAAAGGGTCTTCGTGTGTTAATTCAATTTTAACACTGGTAGGATCCAGTCCGGGTGACATAAACGGTTTCAATATGTCTTTGTGCATTCTCGCCGCCGTGTCGAGCAAAGACAAGGTGTTTAGGGCGTAGTACAGATTTTCGGCGACTTTCGACCCATCGGCAAACAAACGGCCAACGTCGGTCTTGCCGCACTCGTCGGATCTCGTAGACGGTGAAAAGTACTCGCATAGTTTCATGAACTCTTCCTCTGTCATACCCACCATCCAGAGTTTAGTCAGCTCGTTCAAAGTGTCGACTAGTGCCGTCGATGCGGGGGGTTCGGCTAACGTGCGTATAGGTGTGTAATCGTCTGGGTGGCCGCATATTGTATCGTGCCAAAGGGAACCGGGTAGGATGACTTGCTGGTCCGACGGACACGTTTTGTGCAGGACACATTTTTGGAGGAGGGTATCTTGGTGGTCGCTCGCCCTAACGTGATAACCATCAGGGCAGACATCCCCACATCGACCGGCAAACAGATGAGGTTGCCCCAGCGGACACCGATATCTGCAGATTGGCCTCCTGGTGTTGTCGCAGTAGAGTATCACGTGCGTCGGGTTTGGACAGCCGACGTTACGCTTACAGGTGCTCAAATTAGACTCAGTGTGTACATACGCAGCTCTCTCGTGGGCTGT
Organism: Pelmatolapia mariae; assembly: GCF_036321145.2. Classification (NCBI taxonomy): domain Eukaryota; kingdom Metazoa; phylum Chordata; class Actinopteri; order Cichliformes; family Cichlidae; genus Pelmatolapia; species Pelmatolapia mariae. The sequence goes on along the minus strand of NC_086229.1, from coordinate 16,979,953 downwards.
TGACAGTACAGCCAACATGGACAAGCAGATGCCCACAGGCGAGAACAGAGCCATTGGCGTGAACTTTCACACACGCACCACGACAAACCGTTCGGTTAACGTAAACGGATTAGTAAAAAAGAAAATGCCTACTCCACAATGCCTAACGTCTCCCCTCGTCGGACGCTGTTGAGTCTGTTCGATGGCACTGGTAGTATATGTAAACCGTTCGTGGATAACGGGTGGTTGGTGCGGAGGCTAGATGTCGACGGTCGACACGGCGCCGATATCGTTGTGGATATCTTGGACTGGGATCCGTCTAAGGACTGGTCCGGACCACCTCCCGATGTGATATTCGCAGGTCCGCCGTGCGAGCAATACAGCATGGCCAGAAGTACGGCTAAGACGCCGCGGAATCTGACGCTGGCCGATTCGCTGGTGGCTAAAACCGCGGAGATAATCGACTATTTCCACAAAAGAAACCCCTCGCTACAGTACTTTGTGGAGAACCCTGACACGAGCATGGTGTGGAAACGATGGGTCTCTCACAGGTTGTACCATGACGTAGGCAAACACCCAAAGAGCGTGACCGCTGCAATGCTCCGCAAGAACGGCAAAGTCAGCCAGTGGAAGCTGACAGCTAAGGTTTCGAAGGTGTCTCGTGGAGACAAACATGTGATGCGGCTTGATTATTGTCAGTACAAGGCCAAGTACAGGAAGCGAACGAGACTGATGACCAACAACCCCTTTGCGGGCTTGATGTGCAACGGGAGGTGCGCTAGCATGGTGGGAGGAAGACATATAGAAGTGGCCCAGAGAGGCCCGAGGGCCCGCACTAAAGCATCACCTGGTGCACCAGGAAAACAGTACCATACTCGCGATCAGCTCCACGCTTATCCGGCGGCTTTGGTCAAGGTTATTTTCCAACACGTCGACTCTTCGCCCTCACGCACTAGGGACGGCATACACAAAGCAAAAGCGGAGCCAAAGTGGGATGCTGTGAATGCACGATAGATGCAACCCTTTGTCTCGCACGTCTGTGTGTTGTTGTTTTGTATTTGATGTTGAGCTGTGTATTGTGCATGTAAAACAATAAAGAACCTTAGAGACATGGTGCGTTGTCAGTGAAAGTCGCCTTTATTTTTTATTTGTTTGTTGAAAGACAATACAATTACACAGCGTGATTTATTGCTACACACAGCTCTTCGGAGTAATCGGTAGGTCGGGAGCAGCCGACCCGTGGGTCGGGAGCCGCCGACCCGTGGGTCGGGAGCAGCCGACTTGTGGGTCGGGAGCCGCCGACCCGTGGGTTTGGAGTAGCCGACCTGTGGGTCGGGAGCCGCCGACCTGTGGCACAAACCTAGCCGCCTCAGGCTGTACATTTCTCTCCAAATGCAGCACAGATAAACCTTTCCCATCCGAGGCAAAACACTTCAGGGTCAATTGTGCTCTGGACACACAGGCTACATAAGGGACAAGTGCACAAGGTTTTGACTCGTACCACTCAAACACAGATGGCACGGTTACACTTTACCGTAGCGGTTCTTGTGCTTGTCATCGCCGGAGCATGTGGCGGGATCGTCGATCGAGGATCTCTGCACGCCGCCATGCTCACAGGTCTGAACGCACACCCTACCATACGACAGGTGACAGTGTACGATCCGCAAAAGTCGATCATTAGGTGGCGTTTCGGGTCTAGTCCTCCGAAATGCGACTGGAGGATGACAGCCTATATCGTAGGCGATTACGCCGTGGACGAGACTCAGATCTCCATGGAATCGCACAACTGCTCGGAGTACACCACTCAGGACTGGTCGGGTACATTTCCCTGCGTATTCAACAGAGAAGATTTAACTACCACGTGCAAAGCCCCTCTCCCCGTAGGAGCGGAAAACGGAACGTGGCTCTTAGGCTACACGATCGTAGATCCCGAAAACGCCATGCTTCCACAGAAACCCCCACCGTTGAGTAGAAACGTCACGGCGACACCTTTCAAAGCAGAGCCAACCCTACAAAGTCTGGCGGGCTTAGGTTTAGCTAAAGCCATACAGATGTCCGGGGAGTACTCTGGGTCCGGCGTGATCGCATCCTCTGGGTACGACAATGTGTTTTACTTTACCCTAAATTCTAAAGATGTCATGTTTTTGTTGGATTTGGAGATAGACGTGTCAGAAGTGGAAAAGCACAGGGATGTCAACGTCTCCTGGTACGCTGGGACTGCGGGCAATAGACTGATTGTGGACATGCACGCATCCTGGTACAATGTAAGCGTAGAAGACCCATCCGAGGCCGACGGCGACGACTACTTCACCGAGGCCGACGCACCGTCGAAACACACGGATAGAAACAAACGTTCCCTGAACTTGGCTATGTTCGGAACCGCATTAACTGTAGCCTTCCGCGCTTCAGACCTAGTCGGCAAAGTGGAAGAAGGAATGAATCGAACGAAAACCAGCTTGGCTGCACTTGCCAATGACACGGCAGAGGTCAGCGAGGGCCTTCGCGATATCATAGCGAACTACAACGCTAGCCGCGACGACACAGAGACCGCTGCGGTGTCCCATGACTCTGTAGTCGACAGACCGACGCCCGACGCCCCGGTGAAACACACGGCGCGCACCATTGTGAGTTACAACAGAAACGACATAGAGTCTTCCAACACTACCGTGGATGGCGAGGTATACAGTTTACTTTACTCTGCGTCGTTAAAGACAGCAGAGCTCGAACCGAGACTGTGTCCCGTGATCACTCTGACAAGTGCCTGCGCTATCATGAATGACATTGTGTCAGACGAAACACAGCTGCGGAACCTTGGCGGCAATCTCACTGCGTTCTATCTCCGTGATTTGAGTAGATGTGAGCATAAAGGACAGAACTACATTTGCACCACAGGCAACGCGCGTGGGACGAAAGGACTGCTTATCGACGTAAAATACAGAAGTCCTGTGTTGAACTCCGACGATCCGGCGTGGATGGAGTTACCCATCGGACCTCTTGCGCGTTGCGCCGAGAGGGTTTACCAGCTGACTGAATGTGAAAGGCCCCAGCCGCCGGCGCGATTCACCGGACCGCCGCACAACATCAAGCGTGGCTCGATTCACAAGTTCTAACGGCCATTTCATTCGTATATTGGTTGCTTATTTGTATCGGGAGGGCCCTGATCTAATGTTGTGTATCTGCGGTGTTCTGTGTACTCCATCTGAATGCTGTAGTATACATCTTGCTTTTTATGTGTTTTCACACGTGAACTAAATAAAAAGAAACCTGTACTCAATGAGCGTGGTCTTAGTTCTTCTTTATTGTGACACAGCGACAACAAGCGAATGTGCTGTATGATCAACGGCGTTTTTATTCATACATGACAACACAAAGCGTGTTACAATAGCAGGATCACAGTAACACAAACAGCCATCGCTAGCTCCCTGGTTATGTCTAAAATGTCGCTAAATGTACATTGCAACGAGTTAAACACAGGGAGCTGTGTAGCTGTTGGTTTACGGCGTATGCTTTTCTGTCTTTGTCCAGGTGAGATTCTGGTGGTTGGTTCGAATCTTCCCACCGTAGCCGCTCCGGGTGACACTGTGGTGCTGCCGTGTCACCTGGAGCCCACGTTCGATGTCCGGGGTTTGACGGTGGAGTGGTCCAGACTCGACCTAAAACCTGACCCGTCCGACCGGCTCAGCCGAGTGGAGTACGTTCACCTATACAGAGACAAGGCGGAGGTCCCCGACATGAAGATCGCGTCGTACGTCAGGAGGACGAAGTTGTTTGCGGACGCCATGAAACACGGGGACATTTCCCTCAAGATTACGAATGTGTCGGAGAGAGACGCAGGCAGATACCGCTGTTTCGTACCAAAGCTACATAGTCGGGTGAAATTTACGATCGTCGAACTTCTAGTTGGTGAGAGCAAATGTTTTTGTTTGGGGTGTTGCGTGGTGCCAAACTCACTCGGGCTACAGTGTGGTGACGAGCGTTGACTCTTTGTTTTTTGGCCTTTAGATTCAACATTTGCCAGAAACTCGACAACAGAGACACCGTTGCAAACTCCAACGACCGCAAATCATCGAGACACTACTTCAACAAACGGTGAGAACAACACTCCGACATTTCTGTGTACGATTCACGTTTGGCCCTTAAAGTGTGTATTTATTTGCTGTGACATTGTTGCTTTTTCTACATCAGCAGATCGAACCGGGATCCACGTGATCGTAGCTGTCGTCGGCATACTACTTTTGGCTGTTGTCGGCTTTGTTGTATATTGTTCTCGCCCCATTTGCTCATGGTGCGCCGCCGTTAGACGCATTAGCGGTTTGATGCCACATCTTCCTCGTACTACATGAGTATGCAATTACGACAATAGCCTCATCCTTGCCACTTATTTTTTTTTGTTTTATGATCTGTGCTGCGGGCGTATGTTCTAATGTCAATGATGTACTTTGTGTGTTCGATGTATTCGTGTACCTTTTTGTGTTTCCTGAATTGAATAAAGTGTATATTTTGAAGTAATATCAAGATGTGTCTCTCTTACTTATTATTGCTATCGGACATGTACTCAATAATACTCAATAACAGCAAACAGGAGTAGTTCCACAGTGAATTCTTTATTTGTTGTACATAACAAACACCTAAACACATTATTACTGTTAAGTGACAAAACATTTGTGTTTGGTTTGTGCAGCAAACACTAGAGCGCTGAGTTTAGAGGTAGAGTGTACTCTGTTATGTTTGGGGCACGGGTACGTCGTCGACTTCTCCGTGGCTTGCACGCAGAACAACCCCGTTCCAGTTTGCCTAACAGTCACAGGCACCCCCCACAAACCCATAAGTCGTTTAGCCTCATTCTCCACCCGTTCGCCGTCAGGCCTGTCTTCGGCGCCGAATGCGATTGCGGGCAACCCCTGGCGTTCTTTCAGTAAGTCCACGAATCGGTCACCCAGAAACGTGACATCGTCTGCGATGGGATTGGAGGAAAGTCCCACAGAAAGGGAAAGGTGATGGTCGAACCCGGACCCGGGGAGATTGACCTGATCGTTGAACGTTTCTACGTATTCGAATCTGGTGCCCTGTTTGTAACAGTTGGGCAATCGCACTGATTTTCTGAAGGAATACGGAGCCTTGTCGATGGCCGAACGCCGTGTCGTTTCGCGAGGCGCGTTCGCGCACAGTCGCAAACAGCGAACGTCGTTCTTTGAAGCGCTCCGCGTTATCGCCTTGCTCAGGTCGCACAGGCTGCAGGACCGTGTCTCCTCTGGGTACGAAAGTAACACGTAGCGCAGAGAGACCTTCTCCATTTCTTGCAATAGAGGCCTGTACGCCTCTATGCCACGGACACTGCACAGTTCCACGGGCAGATACCATAGCATCCTAAGGCTCAACTTGGATTGCGAGGACGACGATCTGATGTACACGGCCACTTTACCGATTGCTCTCGTGAGCTCCTTCAGGCCTACGCCATCGGGGCTATCGGTCTGTTGGGCCCCTGGTGCCGTTGGCGTTACGCTCACCATGGACAGTAACGACTCGGCTATCACCAACAACAAACTACTCGCCATCGCTCGGCTAACCTTGCGTCTCGTCGCGCAGCAGGCCTTCACCGCATACCGCGCGTGACACGACGCGCAACACTTCATGTCCACGTCTAGATTCAACCGAGTCACGGGTCTTCCGGGCAGAAAGACCTCATTGTAACAAGGCCGACTTGTCAGCTCGCTGAGATGTCCTCTGGATGTCACAACGTAAGAATGCGTAGTCTTCCCGGTAGCGGGGTCGACATTGTCCTCCATGAGCAGCACTGGATTCACGGAGCCCCATTCTCTACGCGACGGCAGCGATCCAATCTGAGCCTGTGGTTCTCGTGTCACGCAGTACTGGATCAGATCGTTGAACGTCACACCTTGTCCCACGTGCACGGCGAACCTGTAAGGGAACGCCGCGGGTCTGTCCGTCAAAGTCCCCGGGTGGTTATTGATCCAGTGTATCGTGCCTTTGCGTTCTACCTGCTGGTCCGAAGGCGCGGTGCGAGAGGGCGCGTTTGTCGTTAGACACGGTGGACCGGGGGCTGTGGGGCGTTGGCGTATCCCATCGGTCGGTTTGACTTCCCGTTCCACCACCACCGAGTCTCTGTTCACGAAGGCGGCGCAGTCGGATGTAAGCAACTCGGACTCGGGGTCGGACTGCAGCTTGAAAGTTAGCTCCGGTGAAACCCGAGCCGATTCAGCTGGTTCGTCTTCGCTACGCGTCACGTCTACCGGATTGTCTTTCACGTACGGGTAATTCCATCGTTTGAAGGTTAGGTGGTCCACGCCCGTGACCGAAAGTCCGTGCAAGGACTCGTGTTCGCCGACGCTCTTGTCTAATAGTCCTCCGTTCTCGATCACCTCTTGCAGCGCAGGAGGGACTGTGGTGTCTTTTTCAGCATAGTACATGCTCATCATCCGGTTGAATAGCGGGTAATGGTGCATTATATCGTACTTCCTGGTCAGCATTTCTCGTGTCGCACAAACAAACAGCGAATGCATGCGCTCGCCTAGGTCCAGCTCCTCGGTGTCATTGCGTTTCACGTAATGCTCCAGGAACGCGGCACATTTTATTCCCTTCGACATACACATTTGCACCAGCTCGCTGTCAGCGGCAGCCAGCGAGACATCGACGAGAGGTTCTTGTAGCTCTATGTCATGGCCTGCAACACACTGGCGATTCTCCAACCCGGGCACCGCCATTTCTCGCACGATACGTATTTGACAGAACGTGGTGCGTTCCATGTCCGACCTCACCGCGTGGACACGGGCGATGTCGTCTTTGCGTAAGGCTAAGGCCGAACTAGACGAATTCCACAGGTGCCACACATTGGCCTCCGCTCCTCTTGTCAAGAAGCAGTGTTCCTGTAGACTAGGTGTCGTCTCGTCAGTAACAGCGGACTCGGCGTCCGAGTCCATCGGTGCGCTGTAAGGTTAGGTTAGTTCGTGTAGCAACTGTAGCAACACAGCACTTACCGTGTGTACGCCACTTACCCGGTTTTATATATATGCACGTGTGGGTGTGTGAAGAAGAAGAAGAAGAAGAAGAAAAAGAAGGAAAGCTTGAGGAAACAGAAATGAGTTCAAGTTGACAAGGCGTCGAGATGAACACAGCGATACTTACGTCGTTACTAGAAGCTAGAAAGTGGATAAACGCCGAGCCCTTGTACCCGTCGCGAAATCTGTAGATCCTATTCTCAGGACTACCGTACACGCCGATTGGTTTCTCTTCCTCCTTGAACGACGGCAACCTCTGCAGTTCTTCCATGGCAGATTCTACACCCAATCTCAACGTAGTGCACATGTGGTTATTTTGAGCCTGGACCATAACGTTGATGTCCAAGTGCAACAACACAGACGCTAGGAGCAGTCTCATCATCAGACTTTTGCCGCACTGCCTCGGTGCTAGGCAAAGCGTGTACGGATTTGCGTAACGCTCAAAGTCCTTCTCTATGTGATACCAGTGACTTTGCGTTGGTTTCGTGTGGTCGTACGCCTCGGATCCCAGGGGCGCTAGTCCGAGTTTGGACAGTAATGCGTGTTTGTACTTGTAGAGATTGTCGCCCAGTTGAGTGAGCGTAACACCTAACACCACACCTCGCAGGAGTTCAATTTGAAAGGGTTCCAGTCTCATGTCTTTGACTTGGAAATATTCAAACACCCGGTCGATCATGCTGCCGAATCTGCACATGACAGAATGCGAGTCCTGCTTACTAAGGGCGTTGGTCGTTTGCAAAGTCCGCATTCTCGCTCGAGCTCCTTCTAAGCCGAGCCGCTGTATCAAAAGGGCTTGCGCTGTGCGATTCGTGAGCAACTGCGTGTACTCGGCGGTCGTTTCGGTGTGTTCCCTCTCCTTCTCGCTGTCTCTCGTCATCTTGGACAGTCTGATTCGGATACAGTCCACCGACACCCCGATCGGAGCCGCTTGAGATGTACCGATGGGATCCCTGGCGAACTCTGTCAACAGCCACTGGGTATCCTCCGCGCACGGGGACAGCGCACCGCGGTGCAACATCGCCACCGCGGACGGAGAGTGTCGAGCGTACAGAAGCGACGATTATTTCGACCACAACGACGGCGCTGAACTCTGTCCCGCGCGACTTCTCGCGAATAGTCCTGCGTTGTGTCACACGGAAAAAGAACTGAGGTGTCCCACCAAGGCCTCTCTGATGCAGTTTGTCCTTCCGAATAAAATATACTTCAGATACTGCTGGTTATTTTCAGGCACACCTACAGACAACGACTACATTTTCACCAACGGAGGGGATGCATTAACCGATAGAGATTTGGTCGAACGTAACAGAATTATGATGACAAGCGAGCTGCCCAACTACGCGGACCTCGAACGCCGGTGCGATCGGCGACCCACGGCACTCAGGGCCTTTTGGTTAACCAGCGAAGGCGATTTGGTGTACGTGACAAGTAGTTCGGAGGACATGAAATTCCGGTCGATTAGAGCCAGAAACCGCGGTGTGGCACTATCGCTGTGGACCAGCAATCCGGAGCTGTGTGGTCAAACGATGAGGGAGTCTGCGTCGGCCTATTCTAACCTCATCCGCATATGCGAACACGCTAGCGTGTGTAGCAACGGGAGGTTCTATAACCTGTATGCCAACTACCCGCTGCCCGTGCAGGGTGAACCGGACGAACTCGCTGGCTGCGAGCTACACGTGTGTGAGGAAAGGGACGTGTGCGCCATTGAGATTCGCGACGGGGATCAGCTGTTGGTGTACCTCAGTCCGATGTACGAGAAATACTTTGACTTTATAACGGACCAGAACACCGCCGTTGACCTACGGGATCGAGTCGAGTTGCTCGGGGCTCGATGGTTGGTGGAACACGATCGCAACGAAACGTTGTTCACCTTGCGCGTAAAACACAACTGGTTCACAAGAATGTGCATCAGAGTCACGATGTTAATGGCCGCCATGTAGGCTAGACCGCATGTACCGATAAAACAGTACTAACACTCATCGGACAACTAGTCGTACACATGCTGTAACACAGTGTATCCACGGTGGACACATATATCTAGCTTCACACCATGACGGAGCAGCTTAACCGAAAAGGAGCTTTGAGGATTAAGATGCGAGAACGTGACATGTGTGCCTTTGCCACTTGGCGAAGTGCCGTCGTTGCCGGTGCGACTCCCTACTTCCTAAGCAGAAACCAATGCTTTTCTGAAATGGCTAAGCGGGGACCGGGGTATATCGCCCTGACACATGGCCCCGATGGCGACATAGCCACGTTCGAGTTGTTCACTAAAGGCAAGGGGTGCAATAAAGGCAAGGGGTGCATCTGGAAATACATAGTCGAGCCAGACGAGACATGCGCAGAGTACGTGTTGTCTTCTGGCAGTGGGTCGTCCACCGAACGACTTGTGTTCCGGGATCCAGACGGAAAATGCATGGAGTGCGTCTTGTCTTCTGGCATTGAACCCCCCGATCGCTTTGTGTTTTCGAACTTGGAGTCGCTCATGCGGTATTGCAGACAGCAGGCGATCGAGCGTTCGGTGGATAAAGATCACTACGACATGATCAGAGGCTTGGAAACGGCCGACCGAGAGGCCTCGTCTCCTCGAGGGATCTGCCATATGATGGGAACCTTACGAGTGGCATCGGACAGCGACGATGCCTCCTATGACAGCGGACTACGCCCGGTGAAGCCAACGTCACCACCTCTTGTCAACAGAAAGAATAAACCCTCCCTGGACCGGCTTGAGCTCGACACACACGGGGATCGACCTGCTGTTCGGCGATCGCTAAAGCCGCCGTCTCGCACTCGCGAACTAGAGGAAGGCTATCCTCAACCGCCACCGAGACGCCCCCCTGGGGAACGTGGGGTATCGAGGGCTGCTGAGTGGACTGGCAGCGAGGAGTACGAGTGGTTGGCGGCGTATCGCGATTGAGAAAAGTGCCGCGGTGAGATCACACCGCAGAGCTCCCCAAGTTGGGGAGACCCGAAAGCCATACTGAAGAAGACAGCAACTATCAACTGTCCTCCAATAAATGCCAAACATCACCCACCTAGTGTATCGCAAGTGATTATGTGTTGATGTTTCTGTGCAGACACTGACCTGTAGATTATGGAATTTGCATGCTTTCTGCCTTGTATCACATTTGACAATAAATGACCGCCGTGGAACAACGTGTTGAATGTCCCATCTTTATTTATTCTTGTGCCGTTCAAACCACACGCGTCAGTTACCAGACGCGTGGCTCGTACATTTTGTGACAGCTAGATGTTAGGTTATGCATGCTTGGGTGTTTGTCTACATTTGTCCGCGTGCAAAAGTATAACCACATCATCAAGACTCAATGTCTCAAAATCAAAATGAAATAAGGCATGAAAACAATGACACTGTCCACATTGTACACACATCTCAACGGCTTTATTCGAGAGGTTACAAGTAACGTATTATAGTACAGAGAAACATGTGACATTCTGCGTTCCGCCAGCAACAGAGACACCGCACTCAGGACACGCGTGCCACTGGACGGCATCGTGGGCATACACGACATCGTCGGCATACATGGCATCGTGGTCAAAACACATATACCAGTGGATGACATCTTCATCTTCCATTGCTTCCATCATCGGCCGTAGGCGGTCGAGCGGTTCGCTGCGCTCGTGTGCGAAACACATAGGACACTCCCTGGGGGTTTTGTCGAGACCCAACGGCGATTCCACTGTCCTAGGTCCATCGGACGCCTTTGAGCTTATACGGTCTGAGTCCGAGTTGTGTGCGGACGGGCGCCCATCAGCCCCCAAAACCTGCGATTTGTCCGCCGTAAGTCGGTTGCATTCTCTGAAACACATTGTTGGTAAAAGAAAAACATCGTGAGGAAAAAGCTCAATCCCGCACTGCAGGTCAGCATCAACATTAAAAAACACAAGGCCCTCTGTATACGATAGTAACGGAGGGACTTATTGTAGTTTCCTCCTTTTGTAAAGCACCAGATGCCCTTGGTGCGATGTCCCACCCCAGCCTGCGAAGCTGACACGTATGAGCTCGGTGAAACACCAAGTGATTTGTCGCAGCAGCTCAGATGGATTTGCGTGTCCGGTGAAACGCAAGTCGCCCGTGTAGATTATATAGTCTCCGCGAAACATGGCGATCAGACCTTCGTAGTCATCCGACATGATGCTAGGGTACGTGAACATGAGACCCGATGCACCCTTGTAGCGACGAACCGCATCGCGACAGGACAGTGCTTCGACCAAATCGTTGGCAGGTTTTACGTCTGTGAGATGCACCACCTTTGCGGCAAATAGCTTCTGTGCTATGTAGTAATCCGTTACGCCGGAACGGCTCTCCACTGACAATATCTCAGGTATGGTGGGGAATCTGATCCCGTTAGCCTCGGTGATCAAGCTAGACAGGCAGCCGGCTCCGTGTTCGAAACACACCGGGGTGGTTCTCAGCAAAGCTGCTATGCTACCGCATATTCTCTTCCACCGATTAGCAGGATGTTTCTCATCGTGGTATTTGCGGCTGATCGCGATGCCGTCGCGAAGCAACACATGGTCACTGTGAGTGCATTGTGTAGGTGAACCCCAAACCAACCTGGTGTCGTTCTTTTCCATAGTTGCGAGCTGGGGTCTCGGAGCAAGTGCACCGTAAGCCATCCTCGCGTTCCATACATACAGCCAGCATATTCCTAGGTCGGCCACTCTTGAGGTCTAGGTCGGCCACTCTTGGCGTCTAGGTCGGCCACTCTTGACGTCTAGGTCGGCCACTGTTGCGGCCGTCTGTGAAACATGGTACACAAAACACACACAAGCACCAGTGTACAGAGCACATATGTACCACTTGATGTATAAAGTACGCAGCATACACACAATACATATACTATACACAATCTTCAGTGGAAACAAACAGAACAGTGTGTACCGAACAAAAAGTCTCTGTCAGCATTGTAGGTCGGCGGTTGCTCGTTCTCAGTCGGTCCGACTCACTACACCGAACCCTTTCACAAGGGTATAAAGCCCCAAGGCTCATGGTGTGTTCGTCGATTGAGAGTGGGTTTGCTGGAAAACATGTGGCAGTCAAAAGCCTGCGTTCGCGTGCTCCTCAGCCTGCTAGCACTTTGGCTGGAGTGTTGTAGCCAAAGTGCGATTGGCTACGCTGGCCAAGAACAACTAGCTGTATTTGGGAAACTGTCTTACTCACTCCCATTACCTGGCTATTTGGAAAGTCCTACTTCTGACTTTCGAAAAAACGGCCAGGTCGTCATGCCAGCTAGCCACCATCTGTATGAAGTGACGCACACTGGATTGGGGTACCAGGTCACCATTCGATTTCTTACTTGCAACGACGAAGGGCAATATGTGTTAGGCGGGGAGAGATTCACTGTCATCGCCACGCCAATCGATCGAGGGCTATATTATTACACGTCAAAGGCACGCTGTGGAACGGGAAGAACGGGGTGTAGCGTAACAGAAAGCACGGCAGTTATCACTCCGCTAGATGGAGTCGGCGCAATTTACAAGTTTCACGTTGAGACTCCCGACATCTGGCGTGTGATAGAGATATGGAACCACACTATGAGCCCAACACAAAGGCTGACCGGTGGCTGTTTTATAACCCCAAATGGTACGATGTTTGTGGGGCGCGGCACTGTAAACTACAAGTATTTCATGTACACGCGACGAAGTGCTAAAGCGGATCAGTCCTGTTCACAAGTCAGTCGGTCTCTCGACGCTAATTCGGACGCTGATCCAGACGCTGATCCAATCGACGGTCCTGCCGCTGGGAGCGCGGCAAAGGAACCCGAGCACATGACACCGCAGACCACCACCCGCTGTACGTAGTACGCACATACGCCCCGCTACGATAACGGCATCGCCGCGGTTGTTGGGCAGGGTGTTAAGTAAAAAACAATATCCACTCTTGTCATCCTTAGCGTGCACAGACGACGACCACATTGAAATACCTAAATTGGACCCTCTGCAGCCCGTGGACACCACCAAGGTGCAGCTGTATGCCATATTAGCCAAACGTAAGCCCGCCGAATGCCACACGTGTGTATGTTTTGTGTAATATATAAACTACGTGTTAGTTACCATGGTATATGTTCACAGTTGACAGCATAGAAGCCACGATCAACAAAGTCAAGGTGTGCTGTTCCAACGCCAGCCGCAACGGAGGACTCGACGCCAAAGTGTTGCTCGTGCCACTGTTTGCGTGTCTCTATATGTGAACAACGATGCTGTTGGGGTCTGCTCAGTGTCAACATGTGGTATTATATGGACTCTGGTTGTATGCATAACAATCTTGAAAATAAAACAAACATGACTGCACAATGACAACGGGAGTGAGATGCTTTATTGAATGGAATGCACAAACATATACGCATACGTGTGCGCGTCCCCACATCGCAACATAAATGCACACTAGTCTGATTCACATGCTGTGCGCTGAATGCCAGCGTAACGTTTCACACGGTCAATATCAACATCGGTGATCGCGGCAGCGATCCGTTTCCATCTACCGTCATCTAGTAACATCCGCGCAGTGAGTCTGCGCTTCGGGTCGTACTGCAGCAATGCCAACGCGATTCTCTTCACGGGCAGACACCGCATTAGGGTGGGCATTACTCGAATGGGATTCCAGATGCTCTCGTCCTCGTGGTCGTTGCGACCGAGAGTTTCCTTGATGATTTTATACGTCGGAAAGATTTTACTGCGAAAGGTCATCGTCGCCTCCATGGCATCTACTATCAGCACGCCCAGGCTCCACATGTCGATAGCGCAGGTGTACTGTGCGATACCCTCCTTCTTTGTGTCAAATAATTCCGGGGCTCTGTAGGACTCCGTTACCAACCCAGAACTCATGTACTTCGCAGCATACCTAGAAAGGCCCATATCTGCCACCTTCACGGTTAGCGTGTCCGCTGTGAGCAACACATTAGCGGGTGTCAGATCTCTGTGTATCATGTTAAGCCCGTGCATGTGAGACAGAGCGTCGGCGATCTCCAGAGAGAAACGGCTGATAAACGTAATCGGCAACAGGCCCGAGTGATCGCGACCCTGGTAGATCACCTCAAACAGCATTAAAGGGAGGTAGGGCATGAGCGTTGATATCTTGCCATCGTGAAGGAAACAGTCCAGCGTCTCCACTATATTAGGATGGCCTCTCAAAGCCGATAGACAAGACAGTTCCCGGACGGTGGAGTCCATCATACTGCCGTTTTTGGCATTGCGGTGACACTTCAGCGCGTAGTGTCGATCGGTAACGCGACATTTAACGTGGTACACAACACCATATGTCCCTTTGCCTACCTGTGCAACAATCTCGTACTTGTCCATGGTCTTCAGGCGAGGCGCATGTAATGTCAATCCGCTACAGTGACAAATGAGCGATAGTGGTTGTACAACTGCAGAAGCACTTCGCAGGTGTTGATGTTGAACAGAGTCTTGGTGGTTTCGCACGTGCCGATGTCGGACGAGGTAATGGGCTGTGATTCAGTGACACGCTTACGGCGTGTCAACCAGTTCATTTCTCTGTGAAACACACTGTTCCATCGACGACTGTTGGAATTGGAATTGCGGCGGACTGCTGATCGTTTAGCTCTTCTTGTGGCTGTTGCGCGGCGAGCTAGAGTACTCGCCGATACAGGTTCCTGTGTCTGAGTCTCGGAAATCACAGCGGGCGACTGCGACTGTGGTTGCTCGAGTATCAGTGTGCCTGCTGGAGGATCACGTATAACAATAACATCAGAAGATCCGGGTTTGTTTTCAACGTGATATCTTCGAACCAGCAGCTCGGATCCCCCCGTCGCAGTCGAGCTGTGTATCGGAGCGATTGCGTTGTTCGCGTCGTCCGTTCTTTGGTCTTTCACACGTAGAACGGCAGCGTTTCCATTGGACACCACGGACTTGTAGAAGTCAATGGCGTCCCCGTCAGTTGTGCCTGCGTGGACTGGCTCGATAATCAGGTTGCCGCTTAATGATTTTCTAATGCGCCGCGAGCACTTCGCATCCTTTGCGTGTATGAACCCGCACGCGGTATCTTCCTGTAATAGTACAATGTACGATACGTAGTTGGATGTCTCCAGGTCGGTCACCAGACACCATAGATCCGTAGGCGTGTAGCCTGTTGCGGTAAACGTATACCGTGTCACCGTTCTGATATCGAATTCCTCTCCGTGTTGCTGTTCTAGCACACCACCACCCTGCTGCACAAGCAAGGAGCACTCCCGGAGTAAAGTGTCGGCGGAGTCACGCCAAGGAATCGGCGTTACCTTTACCCGACAGTTTAACGCTATGCTGTTCAAGTACGTGTCCACGCTGTCCGTAGTACCTCGGGTTCTCAAATAAACAAAACCACTGAGCGTTTGGCCACCCGTAGATCTGATCACCATGGAATATGTAGCAAACGCCTCGTTCCTGAGGCGTTCCAACAAGTCATTTGTGAAGCTCTCTGAGTATATAGGTGTACTGAATCTAAAACGATTTAGGTATCTCATCGTTGTATTGTAGAGTACTGTAACCCTTATCCCGTCCCTATGTACGCTCAACAAACCCAAGGCAACACAGCACGTTACTGCCTGCCGTCCCCACAGGTCGAAGATATAATACGCGCTGGGTTGGAGCCCGCTGGACACTTATTGGCAGTGGTACTGCCTTTTTATTGCGTCTGTGTGTAATGTAACAATACCGTCACGTTCGCCAAAACCCTGATATGGCAAAACAAATACAAACGGCACTGGATTCATTGTGACAAGTCTTTATTGTTATTCATATGTACACAATACTTTGATTACACCATTACAATAAAAGACAACCATCGCCACTTTCAGCCTAGAGACCAGGTGATAGTCTCACTCCAGTCGCTCCAGTATTTCTGAACTGCCATTGGGGTCCAGGGTGTCCATCTAGCTCTCGCGGTCACGGTTCCATCTTCGTACGAGGCAGGAACCTTTAGTTGACAGCTCTTGTCCCTGACGCACCTTCGAATCTCTCTGAAAGATGGAGCATTTCCTTTCCCTTTCCACTCTACGTCCACGTACATGCTGGCCAATGCCCTGTGACTCCATCGGTCTATGGTAATGGTAGAGCCTGAAGCTGAAAGCGTTGAGGGTGGGTCGACCTTTATGAAGCAGATCGGGTTGTAGGCCCCGTATCGCATTTGAACGATGTCATGTTTGTACACAAGTTCTATCGTCCATCTCTGGTGTTGGTCGAAGATGCGGTTGCCATTGAATTGCATACTACAGGACAATCGGGAACCGCTTCTTTTCAACACACACTTACTGGTGTGTGTGCCGTATGTAGCCTTGACGATTGCGTCCTCGGGGTTGATCACCGTCTCTTGTCCGGCCGCAGACCGTGGCGTTCGAAAGACCAGGTCTCGTGGGATGGTGCAGGTCATTGTGCTGTCAAAGTCATTTGTGCATCGTAAACCCAATGGCAGTTCCGGGCACATTTGGATGAACGGACACTGAGGGTCATTTGCAGTTGCGTAGACAACTAAAACGCCACATGTGATCATAACTGCAACAGCAGAATATGCCATGGTATACGATGTCCAGCGATTTGTTCCCGAGCCGTATGATCAACAAAGGTTGAGTGTATTAGATTTGAGCTTATCTCTCACTGTAACATACCAAGGATCCTGTTTGCTCATATACCCCGTGTGGTCCCAGTGAACTAGCTGACTTTCCCACTGATAAAATGGAGTGTAAAGCCAGCCGACTCAGGGGTTTTGCCTAGCCGACCCAGGGGTTTGACGTAGCCGACTCAGGGGTTTTGTCTAGCCGACTCAGGGGTTTTGTCTAGCCGACTCAGGGGTTTTGCCTAGCCGACCCAGGGGTTTTGTCTAGCCGACTCAGGGGTTTGGTCTAGCCGACTCAGGGGTTTGGTCTAGCCGACCCAGGGGTTTTGCCTAGCCGACCCAGGGGTTTGACGTAGCCGACCCAGGGGTTTGACGTAGCCGACCCAGGGGTTTGACGTAGCCGACTCAGGGGTTTTGTCTAGCCGACCCAGGGGTTTTGTCTAGCCGACCCAGGGGTTTTGCCTAGCCGACTCAGGGGTTTTGTCTAGCCGACTCAGGGGTTTGGTCTAGCCGACCCGCAGCGCAAAGCCAGACGACCTGCGGGGTGGGAGCCGCCGACCTGCAGCGCAAAGGCGGTCAACCTGCAGCACGCCCTTCCCAACCCGTAGCACAACCTCCCTGAGAAACCGGCCTTAAATTCAACGTTGTGCTGTTGTATAATTGTGATAACCAATACCCCATTAGACCAATAAACCTCATCGACAAGCGAGAGCATGACTAATACTGTTCTGCGACTGAGAGAATCATAGCTGTGAAGCCAAAAAGTCTAGTCTCTCTAGTAGCTTGCTGTTGTAGTCCCTAGCTACTGCACACAGCCAGGAGTAGAGTGATATTTACAAGGTGTCAACGGTCCATACTGTGTCGACGTAGTAGCTAGTTAGTTTTTATCTGTACTTTCCGATATGACGGTCGACAGGCCCAAGGTCGTGCTCAGTACTGGACAATGTTACCTGCCTGATATTGACAGGGACACCGCCGTTATTGACAATGTCACTGTGCCTCGGAACAGGAAAGCTTTATTTCTATCGGTTTCCAATGATGTCGTACACGACAGTCCGTCGGACGAACTGTCCTTCTCTGCGTTGTCCCCCGCCGATAGAGCTACGTTCCAACTGCTTCTATATCTCACGTATTGTTGCAAAGGTACAGTGCTTCAAGTCACACTAGAGGACCCGGACTTCATCTCCATGTCGCCTCCTATCCGAGAGGATAACGCTCACGGAAGATTGTTTTGTTTTATTCTAAATATGGACAATGACAACGACGTATCAAGCGGAGACGACAGTACGCAAGTGCAACCCGACTCCTCGCAGGTGGGATACACACCTAGGAATTATCTACTGGATATGCTTGACATGGACGCCGGTATAGACGTGTTTGACCAGGACGACGTGTCCGATGTGCAATTGGATGATGATGACGACGACGACGACGACGAGCTGCACAAACAAGCCTTCAACGCCTTCATGAGACTGCAGCTGGTCAGGAAGAAACTCTCCTCGCTAAACAATGCAATGGTAGCAATGAAGGATGAGAAAGCTGAATTGTCAGCTATATTCCATTGGGTGGACATAGTCTCGGACGCATTGAACTCTAACAAGTTGGACAAGAAAACAGTTAAAGAATTACAGGGATCTTTGTACACACCGGTGTGTCAGTCCGGGAAAACTGCAGTGGTGTTGCCGCAGAGCATAACTCGTTTGAAACTTAAGACCCTCGAGAAATCGATATCTACGATGACGGACATTCGCCTGCGAGGCGAAGGCCAGACGTTGTTCAGAGCACTGATGGGTAGTTTAGGACCAATGCGGTGGCTCGAACAAAGCGTCATGTCAACGTATAATCCAGATGTGCCCGGCGATGTGACGCACGTGGACAAACTCAAAGCCTTCACCCGCGATCTAGCGCGGGGATCGCAATCGCGAGTCGACTCGCAAGGACTGATTGTGTTTAGATACACCCTCGACAGCCTCATAGATTCTGACACCCCAGACTTGTTCACTCGAAGCATGCTTCACAAACACGTACCGGTGAACAGGAGTGTCATGGATGCCGGCTTGCGCAAAATACGCACCCAGCGCAGAACTCTACATCTCGCGCGCATGTTAGACAGCGGACGCTGTGACTGTAGCAGAAGGAGTGGCGGCGACATGCCGTGCCGAGGACAATGTTACGCGGCGTATGCCTGCTACTACAATCACGCAGAAACGCACCCATTCGTCACAAGCAAAAACGATCACAGTTACTATTTCGCACACTTGTTCCCACAGTTGGGTAAAGTTGAACGCATGAGCAAAGAAATGAAACAGGAGTACGGTGGTAGGGATCAGTTTGAGCTCATAGCGGATATGGTCTTTACAATCTTGACAAGACGCCACTTTGGCGAACGAGATGCAATATATATGGGTTTACACGAAGTTGTAGACGGGAGTCGAGGCAACTCATCTTTGTCTCTCGGACACCACCTGCCGGACATACATTCACAGCTATGCGGGACAGTCTGCGACGACGGCCAACGGGAGTACGCCAGCGTAAAGGTGTACGACGCGGCAGTAGTTAAACATCTGTTCTGCGACACCTTGGCAATAACTAGGCTGTTTCAAGCGTCGACCACCTTTAATTACATCATAACAAACACCGCACCCAGATACACCATCGAACGTATCATGCTGTTGAACATCACCGGTCCCGGGGAAGGTAAAAGCTACGCTAACAACGTGCTGGAGTATCAATTTCGCGCGGTGAGGGACTGCATCGAGAGGCTAACGTCGTTCACGATGCAGGCCTTCAAGTACAAGCAGAACAGGAATGCTTGCGTGGTGATGATAGACGATGCTCACATAACACACGAAAAAAACACCAAATCGATCGACAGAGAATCGAACGTCATCCCCAACACGTTCAAAAATCTGTTGGACACCAGCACCCTAGAAAGCGACGTCGTGACCAAAGACCCCGTCACGGGCAAAGTCGCCACGGTGAAATTCCAAGCTGTTCACAACTGCGGGTTTGTGTGGAACACGAACACCATGGGGTTCATGAGCGACGCCTGGGCGGACAGGTGTCTGATAATGGAATCTGAACACCCCAAAGAGGTCACTCGCACTCGAAGCACTGTACAAATTAGGGACATGGTGGAGAAGCGCAAGATGGATCGCATCGCAGCGCTCTGTCTATACAGACAGAATCTAATACAGTCTGCTACGATGATCGCGGACTCCGAGGTCGTGCAATTCGGAGTCCGGTTTGACAGCGCTAGAGACGCGTGCATCGCCGCGTTTTACGAGACGCACATCGAGTGCACGGGGATGGTGGGCCGGAGGGTCGCTTTCTGCATAAACCAGCTGGTGTTCGCTGAGGCGATGAAGCTGGCCTGTCATTTTGTGTTTGACATTTGGATCCCTCCCTGGACTCGTATTCCCGATAAGGCCGACTTCCCGGATTGTGAATCCTTCGCAAGGACACTGAACGAAAACAGACTGAGAGCGCTGAACGAGCTGTCGTTTGGACAAATATGCTTAGAGACCAACGCCGTGTACAAACTGTGCACGGCGGCCTGTCTGCCCGATATATGTCCTCGCGCCCTCGACTCACAGGGAAGGTTTGCGTGTAAGGTGTTGGGATACGTTTTAACACAGGTGTACGAACAGAAACTCAAGACGACTATCAAAAACGGCACCCTGTCTGTTTCGGGGATAGAGGACATGTTTTTCTCTGCGGAGCACAACAAGGACGACAGTGGCACTGCGCACGAGATGCTCATGTTGTGTTCGACGTGTAAAGTGCCGGCGAGGTCTGCTGTTAACAGCGAGGTGAAGACGCGTAAATTGTGCACGTACAGATTGTCCCATAGCCAGCTTCCCTCTCACGTAAAGAGAGGTCGGGCGAAGGTGAATAAAAAAGTGAGCACCGTCACGTTGTCACTTGAAATGCTGTATGATATGTTAGCCACGTACTCCCCCGATTCTCATGCTGGATTCTGGTCTCAAGTCACCTCGGCTATGGTGGAGTCTTACGAGCAGAGCGCCGATGAGGAGGAATTTGAGAATGCTATGGGTCAGTGTTACGAGGACGCGAACGAGCGACCGCCGCCGCAGTGTCCTAGGTTGTCATTCACATTAGACTTCACAGAGGACCCGCTTCGCTCGCTCGTGTTGGAAGCTACAGCCGGTGTGAAGGCATTGGACGAGCTAACCTTCCACAGATGTGTGCTGGGCGGCGAGACGTTTCAGTGCTCGGCGCCTTTGTATTACGGAGCTGTTTTACTCGAAGCGCTGGGCGAAGAGGCTCCTGATCTGGCTTACAACGAAAGCCACCTCAAA
Source organism: Pelmatolapia mariae (assembly GCF_036321145.2). Classification (NCBI taxonomy): domain Eukaryota; kingdom Metazoa; phylum Chordata; class Actinopteri; order Cichliformes; family Cichlidae; genus Pelmatolapia; species Pelmatolapia mariae. Next base: position 16,959,074 of record NC_086229.1, on the reverse strand, counting down.
GAAGCAAACGTGGGCCCGCGGCACACATTCCACGGACCGAGGTTGACGGTGTATTCTGGAGACTACGCGGGTGTACCGGTTAAGAATATGAGTTCGTTTTGCACAACTAGGACTACGTATCATCAGGATCGAGTGTTTCTGACAAACGATACAGTGGACAGGGACTACCTCTTTGAACTGGAAGAAGATTGGGAGTGGAAGGATGCGTGTGATGTGTTCAATCGCGTTTTCAAAGATGACATTTTTACGGTAGACATGTTGAAACGAGATTACGCTGTGACCATGATCACAATGGTCAGCGAGTACCGACGCTCGGGGCCTTGTCGTGGGGACCCAGAAGACGGTAGAACAGCGCTTGCATTGCGGAGAGACACACCTCTTACACACGGTGAACCGAGAGAGGATTGTGGTGACCTAACCCAATCTTCGCATGCTGCACCACAGGGGAAACGTTCTCAAAAAAGAAAACAGACGCTATCGCACCACTCTTCGCAACGGGAGAGATCTCACGGATCGAAACGGGGATCGTCCAAGAAACACCGATGTTGTGATTAAATGTGTCTGGGCACACTACATATTGTTGTTGTTGTTGTTGGTGTTGTACATACTTTCCATAAAATAAAGTGTCGCTGCTTCCTTACTACACACATCTAGTTTGTTTCTTTGTTTCTTTGTAGCCAGTGTGCGGTGCAGGATAAAGATAAAGAAGAAGGACAGGAGACATGTGTAAAAGACCAACACACGTCAAAAGCAAATAGATTCAATACAAAGTCAGAGTAAAGCTTTCGGTGAATTTATTTACACAAAGAACATGTACACCACATTATATATACATATACACATTTACACCGATTCCCTGGTAGCTACACACTGGTACTTTTGCTCATAGCACGCAGAGTACCGTTGGACCTTCGGTTGACGAATATATACAACAAAGGGTTTGACAGGCAATATAAATGACCGAGACCCGTGCAAATGTTCAACACTGTCACTACGTTGCAATGTCTATGTGAACGAAAGTACAACATACTGACGATCCACGGTGTCCAACAGCACACGAACGATGCAACGGTGACCATCGGCAATATCTTCGCCCTTCTGTATGTGCGTGTTACGCGCTTCTCCAGCGCAGTGTTTTGTATGTGATTCTTTACAGTGTGTACAATCATGCTGTTACAGTATATGATAGCAACTGTAGGCAAAAGAAAAGACACGGTCATCCTGAGCCAAAAACTGATGTCCTTCGTTGTAGGTGCCATGGAGTTGTAACAAAACATTACGGGAGACGCTGGAGATAACCGAATCGTCTGCCAGTAAAACATATCCACCGTAGCAGATGCAGCAGGTATGCACCCGCATATAGCAGTCACTATGCTTCTGCTTCTGCGGGACGCGCTCATTCCTCTGTTGTGTACAATCTTCAGATATCTGTTGACGTTCACGAACACCAACAGGCACACCCCGTACTGGAAAAAGAGCTGTGGGCAAAAAATGAAAACACCGTGAGTGTTATACATGTCCAAGTCACGGTGTCACGTCACACATACTGTAGCTACGATGTTAGAACATACCGTGGTCAGGCCTTTAAAGACTTTGCACATTGCGTATCCGAATATCCAGCGGCCGTGTAACACGCTTTGGGTAAGCCACACAGGCAGAGTGAGCAGGGTGCATATGTCACAGATCCCCAATTGGGTAAAATACACATCGATGTTAGCAGGCCTCTTCCTCCTTCCCTTTCTCGAATGAAGTATCAGCAACATGTACGAGTTCGCAAACAAGCCCAGTAACATCACCACCCCATGGATAAGAGGCACGTACACGGCACTGCCGTCTGCTGCGTTTCGGTCACACCTATGTGTACGGTTGCGCAGAGGCCTGATTGTGTCATTGTGCAGCACCATGGTACGGTGTGAAATGTTAGCAATCAGCTCCATCTTGTCCAACGCAAGCCTACAGTATAGCTGTATCTGTGGTCATGCGTGAAGTCCACTTAATTGTCCCTCGGGGTGCCAGGTTCGCCGACCTGGCTACACTATCCAGCCGACCTGGCTACACTGTCTGGGCTACACTGTCCAGCCTACACAATCCAGCCGACCTGGCTACAATACCCAGCCGACCTGGCTACATTATCCAGCCGACCTGGCTACACTACCCAGCCGACCTGGCTACACTATCCAGCCGACCTGGCTACACTACCCAGCCGACCTGGCTACATTTCCCAGCCGACCTGGCTACATTACCCAGCCGACCTGGCTACATTTCCCAGCCGACCTGGCTACATTTCCCAGCCGACCTGGCTACATTACCCAGCCGACCCGGCTACATTTCCCAGCCGACCTGGCTACAGCAAACCGACTGTGATTTACACACAAGTTGCTCCATAATCCAGATATACCAGCGGCTAGTAGACAGCATCAGCCTTATACAGCCGTCGCACGAGTAGCCGATTGAGATACAGTAGCTTTCATCGCGAACATGAGCCTAGAGAAACTCGAAGCGTACAGGCACGACATAGCCGAGTGCTACGAATCGTTATCCGACATAGTTGAGGACGCCTCGGAAGCGTTCCAAGACTACCACTTGGAGTGTAAGTTACTCTCCACCCCGAACCTAGTGAGGAAAACCCGTGCGATCATCGATCACTGTTTGGAGAACGAAGGGCGGGCCGCTGAGTTTCTTCGTATAGTGCAGACTAACAACAAGGACTTGTACGAGAGCATGGAAAAGCACGGGGCAAAAGGCCCCCCAGGTACTATAACTTGTAAGATGACACGTTAAACGCTCACTTTCCATCGATGCTAAGTTACCCTGTCTGTTGCTTTCCACTAGAGCGAACCAAAGCCGCTCACACCTTAACGGACGACGTGCAGTCAGCGCTGGGAAGCAGGCTGGACCAAGTGTCGAAAGACATCGCCGACTACAGCTTCTTACCCAAAGTCACTGAGATCGTGACGGCTGTGAAACACATGTTCGCAGAACGCGTGATACTGACCGAAGAATACGAAGACTTTTACGTTGTGTTCCGCAAGGCCGATTTAAGGCTGATGGATATTGAGTTTACACGTTATGTGTCGCAGTGGTCTTATCAACATGATAGAGAACACATAATCCTTGCCTGTGACAATGAAATGCTGGACATGATTCGCAAGCTGCTCCATAATCCAGATATACCAGCGGTTACTAAACACAGCATTAGCCTTATACTGCTCTCACACAACATGCACATATACGGCCTGGATTACTGGGAGGCAGGCGCGGTTTGCATGCGGATCGACTGACTGCTGAACGAGTACGGAAACGTGAAAGTGTGTGATGTTTGCTGTTATTAGCTGCCTTTGTATAGCATTTCCAGTGGTGTACGTTGGAATTGATGGTTGTGAAATAAACAGAAATTACACACAAGTCACTGGTCTCAGTTTATTCCTAATTTTATTGTCACACAGAAACATACCCCCATGTACATAAACACACACGTTTAATACAAAGCACAACGGAGCCACCCCGAACTTACGCTGTCATAACGCTGTTCTCGTCTACACGGAAACCATAAGCATCGCTCCCTTTAGGATACGTCAAGCTCCATAGGTCATACACATATTTCATGGTTCTGAAAGTTAGCGCCGATTGCGTCGGAGTCCAACTGGCTTGTGTTTTGTCAGGGATCTTAGCCATGGCAGCCAATGTCTTGTAAAGAACGTGGTACTGTTCCACAGACGCGGCGCGATCTTCGTTATCCCACGCAGCCTTTAGATCGTCACACCAGCTCGCAAACCGATCGTTCGTAGCAACCTTCAGAAGCCCCTTGGGTCCGAGTCCCCGGAACGTGTGGGTGTAATCCGTGCCGAACAGGATAAGAAGGACGAGGAGTTTATGTTTTAAACGTTTGTGCTTCGCGACGTCTTGCTTGACGCGAACGTAGAGATGAGAGCCCATTTCGATCAGTCGCAGATACCTGCCGTGACTGAAGCGAGGCACCTTGCCTTCCATGTACAGCTTGCTAAGTTTCTTCATGTGTTCGTGTACTCGCTTTGAGCTCACGGCATGTGCGTAGTCCTCCACAGTGAGCTCTCCACCGTATCGTTTGTTATTCACAGCAGAGGCTTCAGAGGCCACGGCATCCTGACATGCGGGTAAAAACTCAAAAGTGTCAACGAATGCCGATTTCCACCTCCGCGGACCCCCGGGAAGGCGTGCTAGTATCTTGCGCGCAACTTCGGCTTTATCGGTTGCGTTTAACTTGAAGAATCTGGTGAGAAATTCGCCGTACACGGAGCCTCTTATTCCACTCAGATAGAAATACCTAGCTAATTGTTGTGGCAATGTGGAGTCTTGGACTTTGTCTGCAAAGACACTTTCCCACTCTCCGTGCAGAAGCTCGAGCTCTTCCCCGAGGTGATCGTCGTCCTCCGCAATGTCGTACAGCGTACGGAATCTGGCCTTGCGGGCCTCGAAGTCCACGTCAGTTGGCCGTAAACCGCCATCCCTGGGCGCCTCAGCGAGCAGGTCGCCAAACGCGGAGCTGTGCATCGGTCTATTGCGCCCGTAGCTCGTGTTGGCCAATCGCAATGTGAGCCCTTCGCGCCCGCAAGCCGTGAGCACGGCTACCACGTCTGAGTCTGCCGTGCATACCAGAACAGTGCCCGGGAGAGCGTTGGCTAGCTCTACCATCAGAGTATCGGCTTCTGTGCTCGAGCTCGTGCGGCACGCAGCGTCCAGAAACACGAGGTGTCCCTCCAGAGGTCGATTCGCAAACGATGCAACGTACGCCCCGTGGAATCCGGGCGGTCTGGCTACGGTTCCCACGCCGTCGACTTCATTTTTCAGATGAAACACCACGTCTTCGTTGTTAGATTCACGGGAACCCCAGTCCCGTCCGGTGACCAGAAACACTGCCTTTTTTGCCACGTTGGTGTCGCGTAGCAGTTTCAAGGTGAGATAGTCTATAGCGTCCGCGTTCCGTCTACAGAAATCCAGGTGGGGCGCAAGCGGGTAGCGATCTCTGTTTTCTCTAACCGCCGGCTTTTGCGCTCCCCGTCCGTCCTTTACCAGAATCAGACACTCTGACGTCCATCTGTCTCGATTGTAATGTTCCACCAGTGTTCTTGCCATGTTTTCGATGGACGCTAACCGATCTCCCTCCACGTAGTCGCTAACCTTGATCTTAAATCTCATAATCAAATGGTCGACTAACATCCAGTCGTATCGTTCCGTGGGTCGCTCTATCACATCGAACGGCGATAGATGGGGATTCGCGAGCATAACGTGCAGTGCCTGGTTCTTCAGCCCCATTGTCAGATGTCCTATCAACTCGTCGGGCCTTACTGCCGTTATTATAGCAGCCGCACTCACGCACACGCGCGCACACTCGCATGTCAGTGATCAGGCACGAGTTGTGTCGGCCGTTGGTCGGAGTGCACTTTGTCGTGTTTAAGTTTCTTCTTTTCTTCGTTGAAACATATGTTCCTGTGGCTTAGATCTGCGGGGTTGACTTGTGAGCACAGGTCCTCTGCGGACCTAGTATCGCTTCTGTTATATGACCTCATGTGCACACAACTAGGAGCTAGACAGTTGAGAACCTGTGTGCAGAAACATGTCAGCCAAGGGAATTTACGCCTCATGCTTTTTGATACCGTGGGCTTGGTACAGCTCCGTATTCTAACCAAATTCGTCCCGGGTCTCACTATGACCAAGTATGCCGTAGAACGCTCGGCCGCGCTGGGATAGGTGATGGAAAACATCACCCACGTGAGCCACAGCTGCGTGTTATAACGCCACAGCGTTGCGTTATCTAGAACGTCGCTATGCCTCGTCTTGAGCTCTAACAATGCCACTGTGTTTGTGACCGTGTCGTACGCAACCATGTCGATTTCGGTGTAGAACCCCCAGTCTGGCTGTATACCCTTACACCCGGCTACACAGCGGTTATGGTAGGTGTACCGCTTTTTTGTACCCGAGCAGCCGTCGGGTGAAGGTATGCCGGCCACTCTTAAGCCTCCGCAAATCGGACGCAGGTGCAAGGCCTCTAATTGCGTGAGGATAAGTTGGGAAACTGGACCGACCTGGGGTTTGGTTTTTTTCCCGTTGAATACATCTTTGCAATCTGCGTCCACCGCCACGCCGATGTGCGTTGACATACGTGTTTTGTCCCACACCCGTCTACATGCCGCTACACTAGGGACTTTGTTATACGTAAATATCCGCAGCACACCAGCCCGAAACTCTGAAGCCTTGCAGTCGGAAACGTTCAGTTGTTTGACGTAGTCGACGACCCAGTCCAATGTACTTTCGGGGTTGCTGTGCCGATCTTGCAGCGCTCGTGTGAACACGTCCATGTTTATCAGGTTATGGTTCCCTCGCCTTTTCTGCGGAGCCATAGAGTCCAGCGTCCTCGTTATGCCTTGCACTTTGTACCACCGGTGGTCGTTCGTCGACTTTGCGTGCAGGCAGCCTGACACGGTCTTGAATTCGATCGTCGCGTTTCCTAACATCGTCGCGTAAAGCAAAGTAACGGCGGTCGGTTCGGCGAAGCGTTGCGTATCGGCCGATATGGTGTACTAATAGTCAGTAGATACAAAAACCCCGCATGTTCGCCAGACACCGTTACATGTGACAACGATGAACCGCAAGAGAATGCCCGCGTTAAAGTCGCTCGTGTCGAACGGCAAAGACATGTTCGCGGCAAAACTCGCGCCCATGTCGGGCGCCGCAGCCTCGTCCGTGGCGAGATTCACAGGTCGCCTCGGAAGCTCGATTGCTGTCATAACATCTCTCATCGTGGGTTTCCTGACACTACCAAATAACATCATGTATTTCCTCGACCACAAACATTCGTCCAAGCTGACGCTCGACGACGACAGTAACCGAGAGCACAGATACGCTTACATTCACGCTGGGATTGCTCTGGTCGTCCTAGGGTGCCTTGCCATGGTGGTGAGCATAGTGCTAAGTTACTTCGCCGCAAACAGCAAACGGAAGGTCGATGCTTCGGCCGCAACTTCTAACAACCCTGTCACACGGAGCACCATGACTGTGTACGCGTGCTTGGCGATGATGAACGTGGAACTGTTCATGGCCGTGATCGCCGGGTGCATGGAGTTGCTATATCGTCCCCTTACCAGTGACGAGCATAGGTCGCATAACGTCGAATGTGCTATTGCGGTGTTCAACATCATCATATACGTGATGTACGTGGTCACCATGATACTCACGGCGTCCGTACTGCGAGGGAAACACGAAAAAGAACATACTGACTCTGACCCCGTGGATATGACGGACGTCGTGACCAACGTGTCAGCGCAGCGAGAATATGTCACTAGAGGTGCAAACCTGTACAATTCACCCACTGGTTATATGATGTAGTGCTATTGTGGTTTCTTTATTTGTTGTGTGGAACTGAGCAATAAAGAGTCACAGGCATACGTACGGCCTCACGCTCTCCTTTTATTGTTGTGGCTTTACACGTGGAACACTTTATACATGAAAACGGGTTTTATAACACATTACTATTTAACTACCGGCAGACTTGCAGACACACAGTTTACAGTGACAATGTGCATCGGAACAAGGTTTCTTCAAGGATACAACGCATGCAGTTGTACGAGGCTTCACGGACTCTACAGGCGCTTCCCCCAGTTTCACAGCTATTCTGTGTACACCGCATCACATTACAATCCTGGCCGTGTGTGCATTAACAGATGACTTTAATTTGCTGAACGTCCAGTAAACAACGTTAGACTGACACATTTGTATGCAGGACACACATCGATGAAGTGACAGTGGCTCAATTGGGCTACGGTCTTATAAGAGAGAGATCAGTGTGTGTATTTCCCCAATAAACGTACTAATTGTGTGAGATACAGATGTACTATAACTACTTGGGATCGTGACCTTATGTGAGAATAGCATACACGGACTTCACATGGATTGGTACGACGGAGTGCATTTAACAGGCAGGTTGTTTACGGCACACGAAAGGGCCTTGCTGGAACAGCATGCTTGTGTGGCGCACGCACGCACTGACAATGGGCAGACGCTATCCGTAAAAGGAGTCGGTGTCAAGAGGCCAATGGACTTGAGGCTAACGCATTATCATCACATGAACGCCTTGGTAGCTTTACTCTCCTGTCACATGGACTCGAAGTGCGAGTCTATCATTCGCTATCCTGAGCGAGAGATACAGAGCGGTGACCCATAATGACGCAAAGACAACACGTTTACCAACTGTATGTTCGTTATTATTCTTGTGAGATACACACGCAGAGGGTGCTGCATGTTACAAGCAGTTCCCTCTGCGAGAAGACAAACGGGACAATGACATTGGGGTCACACTATCCATACACGGAAGGAAGGGGTTGTTGGGGTTGAAACTATAACTGGACCTATTTGATGTATTACCCTTCTCTCTGTGACACCGAATAAACTATTTTCTCGAAACATAATGACATTTCTTTGTCTGTGCGGTGTCATTGCTTGATGTTTGGACTTGCTCTGCTTGGAAGACACTGTGTGTATGTGACATTTCCATATTCCGTGAGTACTTCTCTATCCGACCCGAAAGACTCCAATAAACGTTATGGCTTCTTTGAGTTTGACGGAGGTGTTACTTTTTCCATCTAACTCTACAACATTGAAAATGGTCTGAACATATACAACACGTACATTTTAGATATACTCAACGTTCATACATAAAGGCCCCTGGTGTATGACGTCTTGTCATCCGTGAACTGCGTGCTGCTTTTACAAAGCACATGTCGCCTTTTAGATCATTTGTCACGGGCAACCATCAAAATGAGAATGTCCCTAAGGCGAAGCCGAGCTTTATGCGAGCAGCCAGGACAGCAGGAAGACTCGAGCAAGAAGAGCGATCGGTGTCACGCGCGGGTAATCGACAGCCTGAAACGTGAATTGTCAGAGCTTCAAAAGACCTTGGAGTTGGAGCGTACGCAACGCCGGAATCGAGATGCGCGCGAGTCCGAGTCGGCGTCAAACAACCCCACTGCGCTGGATCAATCCCACCGACTGGCAGTTGACCTTGAATCGTGCAAGAAGGAACTAGCGGCAACTAGGCAAGCTTTAGACGAGGCGTGCGAAGAACGAGAGGCCCTTAGGGTTCAACTGTCCACAGTTCAAACAGTATCGGCAGCTCCTGAGGACGCCGAAAACAAAGTGGACCACGACCTCCTTCCCTTAGACTGGGTAGGCAGCCATTATCTAGCGGTGACTCTTCCCGAGGACCACATGTTCAAACCGGGAGAGCCCGTTACTCCGGCAGGGGTCTTGCACAAACTGTACGAGATCAGAATGGGTAGTAGACTGGCCACCGGGTTCACTGTGCTGCTGGAAAATATAAACATTATGCTCTCGCACACGGACCCGCAGTGGTACGCGAAACACTTTGGTTTTCGCTCCGGAACTCGCACCCACGGAAACAACTACATCTCCGCGGACAGGATAGACGCGGACGAATTCGCGTGGCTGCTGTTTGAGTACGGGGCACACGCCCCGCTCGTCGAAGTGTTGGCCGGGCTTCAGACTGTGTTAAGCAGCACAGGTAAAGGCGGCGTGACAACCATGGCGCTGTGCACAGGCAAGTCAATGTACACAGCGTACGTCGTACTGTTTCGAGACACCGTGTCTAAGGCCTTTGAGCGATTCGATCGCGTGAGAGACAGGGCTTATAAGGTTCGAAAGGAGCAAGGTGTGTTGTACATGTCTCTGACTGCAGGATTGGGCCGCGATCTCGAAACGCAGTCGTCGTCGTCGCAGGCCGTCCGCAGTAGGGCCTTGCGATCAGTCATCGAAGGCATAGAGGCCCCTTCTCACGTCAGCAAGCCCCCTGCGGATGGTGTAAAACACACAGAGGACCCCTTCAAAGTGGGTGACTCGCTGTCGGATTTTCTCACACGCAAGAGCCGGGTAAACGACCAAGGCAAAGCAGGGCGGGTCCCTACATTTACCAGCCAGCAAGCTCTCGCATATAAGTCTCAACAGTCTCAAAGTGTGGCCCGAGTAGACAAACGGGTGGTGTTCGATTCGCCGTGGCCGTAATCGCAACAACACAGTATGGCTGGCGATCGACCCGCGGGCAACGCTGCAGGCAAGCTGTCTCGGAAAAGACAGCGCGTGGAATCGGAGCAAAGCGACGTCGATAACCGACGCACGGCCATGTTAGCGCTTTCTAGATATTGCCAAGAACAATGGGTCGGGGCTATGACACGCTTGCATATGCGTCGAGGACGCGCGCTGACAGTGGCGTTGCTCAGCGGAGACGCCGGGTGTGGCAAATCGTATGCGATTTCGCTGCTGATCGCACAGCTCAACAAGTTGAACGTGAGCGTGGCCGTTAGCGCCCTGACAAACAAGGCCGCGGGAACCCTAGGGGAAATGTGTTCCATCAAGGACGCGTATACGTTACACAAGCTCATGGGATTTCGAAAAGGACTGCTGGAAAACAACCTGTCGCTGGAGCGGTTCACCGAGTCGTACCGGGAACTGCACTGTGTTGCGCTGGCAAAGTTTGCGAAAGTGTACGACTCTAAGCTAATGGAAGACAAACACCTGAACAAACGACACTCGTGCGTCACCGCGAGCCCCGAATCGTGTGCGACCTGCAGTGCTTTGTTTCAAAAACTAAGGGTGTCGACCAAGACTTCTGGGCAGGCTCCCATGCAAGACGCCCCTCCGTTTCTGGGCGTCAATGTTATCGTGGTGGACGAATACGGCCTGATGACCGCGGACCTGTTGGAACGTACGTTACGTTGCATGGAGTTGTTCTACGGACCAGGAAAGGGACCCTTGGTTATTTTCTCGGGTAGCGTTTCACAGCTACAGCCGGTGGGTGCTTCTACACGGATATGGGAAGACGGCCGATTCGAGGCCTTGTTAGCGCACTCCACGCCACTGTTTGTCAACAGAAGGCAGTTCCAAGACCCCGAGTACGCCGAGGCTGTGACATATCTTCAATTCAACACTGTGACGGAGCAATCCAGACGGATTTTCACCGGCCAAGCGACTGTCAGCGAACGAGACGCGATGAACCCCACGTACCATCCGGAGAGGCTGCGTGTATTTCATCAGGATAAACAGCAGAGGGAGTACACGGCGGCGTACATCGCGCATTACACGAAAGACGTACGTACCGGAGACAGGTTTCTCAAGGTGACACGTTGCGGCGCCTCGCGCAGAGGCCCTAACGCCTGGTACGACGTTCTGAAACAGGCCGCCCAAGCGCTGCCCAAACTGTTCTCGCTACCGCCGTATCGGCCGGGTGTTCGGCCTACGGAGAGGGATTATCTCACCGTGGATCGACTCTGGATCGGCTGTAGAGTGAGGCTGTTATGGCACATGGATTCGAACGGGATACAAATAGCAAGCGGCCGAAGGCCCAGCTCTCTTCTGTCTTCCACAGAGTCTCTGCGGCAGGCGAACGACGCGAAAGTCAGCGACACCGAGGGCGTGATAGTCGACATTACATTAAAAACGAGTCAGGGATTCAACGTGTTTCACGTGAGGGGAACACAGAGCGGCACGGTCTACAGAGTGAGTCCCTCCGAGTGGCACTGTCACAACTGGGTGGTGGCCACCCACCCGCTGGCGTGTTTGTTGGCCATGAACACGTACGACTGTCAAGGCTGTACAGTTCACGGTCAGGTGCTGTACCACCCGCCTAAGTACTTTGCGAGCTCGCCTATTAAACCCTCGGTGTATGTGGTGTTGACCAGGGTGGTGAACCGAGAAAACCTACAGATGACAAACTGTAACTTTGCTAACAAGGTCGGACGTGTTGATTTTTACAACGACAACCTGGTGATGTATCGTAAGAGAGTGGAGATGAACTACTCGTGCTGAAAGGGTGCTTGTGTGGGGTTTTTGTTTTGTTTTTGTTTTGTTTTACAAGGCCGAGATGGATGGGGATTGTTGGCACAGACTGACGTTGGAAGAAATGATACTCCTGACATGTTCGAGCGGCTCGCGGGGAAACACTGTCGTCGATAACACGGCTCACGCGGACCTGCTCTTCGCGGCTAATAACTCGCCACCTAAGCGGTTGGCACAAGACGACTTGGAGACATACATAGTGGCTCGCTGGTGCCCTTGGTTCTCTCGGTCGTTCGGACCTCTGTCTGACTGTGACATGAATACGCTCGCGGTCAAATTGCTCGGATCGTCAAAGTGTCGCACCAGCACAACTGCACTAGAAGTACTTACGGCGGTGGCAATCGTATTGACTCGGCCTAACCTTACACAGCGACCGCACAGCTGCGATCGCACTCTGGCTAAGAGGTTGTTATTCAAAGACTGAAGTGTCCACGGATAGCGCCAGAAAGCCATGTCGTCCACGCGAGTACATCGACCTATACGGATCTACACGCACGGTCTCGCCGAGCGGAAACCCCCCTCCAAGGATGTTCCTTTCGGCAGTTACAAATACAATTCAGCGAACAATGACTTGCCCGGGGGGTTATTCCACTTTGTTCGCGACGGAGACCTATATGTGCCTACGCTCCACGGACTGAACGCGGAATACATTCAAACCCTAAAGGATGTGGCCGTGTGCTCCGCCAACAGTTCCATGGCCAGTAGGCCGTTTCTCAACGCGCCTCACATGTACGAAGTCGAACTGATCAACACGGGCCACGAGCAATTGCAACAAGGCGACCGATTCACCGTACAGCTGCCAAATCAACGCGACAGGACCGCTCAGTTGGAAGCGCCCTTGGACCCCGGGTATGATCTGCACGTCAATAAGGGCATATGGGGAGGGTTGCTGGCCACTAGGCGGGTGAACACCGAAACCGGAGGAGACTGCATCGAAGAGTTGCTACGTGCTATAAAGGACGACGAGGCGTTCGACGTGTTCCAGCTCATGTCGCCTTACACGCCAAATAGCACGCTATCGATGCTTACCCTGGTAGCCAACGGAGGTGGCTACCAGCGTGTACCAGACCTGTGTCGTGCGAATGCAGCGGATGCCGCGAACGGAGAACTCAACCAGTTGAACGTTGAAGCAGTTATCGACGACAATCGCGTCAAAGAATATCTGAGAACTGTGATACGCCATGCCCTGACCATAGTGGAAAGCGTCCAGGGTTTTGCCTGCGGACAAGTTATTAGAGCTTGTAAAGGATACACAACTAGTCCTATTCATACCGGGGAGAGGTTCTGTGCGCAGCTGAATGTAAACCGTTGGCTTTCGTGACAAACGCATTTGTGTGCTACCAATATAAATGTATGCATGTTCATGTGTGTGTCTGTGCGTGTTGATCTCAAAAATAAACGACATGAAAACAACCCACATGTGTTGAGTGTACTTTATTCACATTGCGAGATACACACATCCACTTAGCGTGGCAAGTCAACTGAACTGTGCGAGTACTTCTTGATGCAAGTTGGGTCGAGTCTATAAGGGTGACTGTGAGACAGCCGATCAGCTTGTTGGCTTTTGCGATGGCTTTTCGCTTTCTGTTTCAGGCGGTGCTCCATAGACCTGTCCTTTGGTACCACAATTGCACCTGGGGAGACTCGATGCTCCGAGACGACAGGGGTACTCTCTTCGGTTGTGCTCAGTGTCCCGTCGAGCTTGGGACCCTCCGAGGGTTCGCTGCTGCTGCTGCTGCTGCTGCTGCTGCTGCTGCTGCTGTTGCTGCTACTGCTCTGCAGATGCACTCGGCGGCCTTGTGTGTCCTCTGTATGTAACTCTTGTAACCATCGAGATGTCAGCGGTTGCGTTGCAAAACCCAGGCTGCGTAATCGCACTTTGTCCTTTGGGGTCTTAGGATACCAGGGATTTAGGTCCCAGGGTACGGTTTTGTCGTTGTCGTCGAATAAGGTGGGCCTGCATCGTAGTCCAGTGAATGTGCCGCAGTTGTGGTAGGGGGAAGCGATGCCCAGATGCCATCTGCCTTTCGGTGTGCCATCGGTCATGATGCTGATGTCGCTCTGAGCGCACGTACGTACAGATAGCACTTACCGAACCACAGCATAGCATTCGCCAATACCAGGGCACGCAGAGTTAATGCTATGAAATCCAACAGCGGCTCCCTGTACTTTTTAATGCCGCTGGCCATGGTGCCCAGTGATCTGTTAGCACGTACGAACAGAAAGCACTCGACACCCACACCAGGGGCCCGCAGAGTTAATGTGGTGGAATGCAAGAGCGGCTTCGCGGTTCTTGCGAGCACAGGCTTCAGGTTACACACAGTGTTCCGGGCGGTTTCATTGTCGTAGTACTATCTGCGTGAATCTGATGAGCACCACGTACATCGCAATTGCTGGGACGCCAAACAAAAGGGCATGTGAATCTGTCACTGGATTAAACACCAGATGGGCCGTATTGTAAAGCAGTAGGAGCAGCGATAGGATAGCCCAACCGACAGGGGCCGGATTGTACTGGTCTCGATTTAGTATCGGTATCTCCCTTTGTCTACCTAATGCATTGTGCTCATGTCGGTCGTCGAAAGTGGTGTGCAATGCACGATCTTCTCTGCAAAGTGCTAAAACCTCCGTGCTACCCGTTGTCGCTACGGCAGAGTATTGCAATTGCCTGATCGTCTCGCTTAACATCTTAAGTTCCACGGTGCAATAGGACCACATGGCTTTCAGGTCCGCTAGAAGAAATAGTATCCTATATCCGTAGTACCAGTCGTCCAACGCTGGTGCGGTTGCCAATGTCCACAAGGCATGCACGCTACATAGTCCGATGGCGCACATTTGCATTTTTACCTTAACTCCCATTCTGGTGCTCTCTTGCCGTTTCGGTGCGTAACTCTCCTTATATGTGCCTAAACAGCCGGACGAATCCAACTGCGTTAATCCACACAAACACGCCGATCGTCCACACGTACAGGTGTGACTCCACTGCGTCGGCGGGAGTGGATTTGCCTTGGTGGCAGGTCCTCCAATACAGCCACGTGCACATGTAGGCCACGATCAATTGAAAGCATAGTGCAAACGAAGATGTTTTAGATACGCCGAAATCAGGATACAAGCGCCCTTTGCTGTGGTCGTAGTCGTTTCGTCTCGAGGCGCACGTGGCACCGATGTACAAACCCCAAATCAGAGTTGTGCACACTGATAGCGACCATATCGCAGCTACTCCGCTCAGCAACTCCCAACTGTACAAACGCAGGGCGTGAGCCACTATAGTGATAACAACAACACATGTTGAAAGTAACCGTAAGGCCATGTACAACTTCAGCTTCCAAAAGCGGACCTGTTCGTGCGTGGTATTTATCCAACATACCACAGGAGGGAGGTATAACGGGTGAATGGCCGACGTCGTCATGTTTTTATTCAATATGACAGATAGCACTAACTCCTGATCGGGCAAATGCGCTCTGGGAAGCATGCTTGTTCTCGCAATGTACGTTTTGGGGGTGTTATCACCAGTGAATTAATACCGCGTTGACCACACTCAAAAGGCATGCCTTAAGAGTCTGGCGGAATCTGCCGTGTTGCCGGATAACTCAGAGTCCTGGTAGCGAGATACCGCAGTATCGGCTACAGCGACCATCGTCTGGAATCCGGCGTGATCTGAGTAACGCCACAAGCAAGATCCGTTGCATCGGAAGGTATGGCCGTGTTCGGTCCCGATGTGCACGTAGTAGCATCGTCCGCTATTCCGAAGGTAATCGCAAAGGAGCTCGTCCTCGTCTACGGCCCACACGAGACTCAGGGTGACACCCGCGTGGTCTTCTAGAAGAACGCGCTTCCCCGAAGAAGACGATTTGGCCACCAGGTACAATTTTATAGCTGACGGAGCACCCTTGTCGCGGGGCACGGTCGTAGCCTGAACCTCGCCCGTGTGACACATATCCCCGAGGACGGAGCCGATCGAACCTACCAGCTGAAGCACCTCTTTCACCAGATGCGGCCTAGCTACAATGCAGTGTATTGCGAACCAAAGGTGTTCGCTTGACACCGGAACGTTTTTGTATGCCATGTTCATCACGTTACGCATCACCGCAGCTCTGCGGGTGTCCAGAGAGCGAGCTGAGCGAGAAGCGTCGTCGCATCTGATCATTTCGTGGAAGCGACTCAACGATTTGTTCCATTCTGACACCAGCAAGTGTATTGGCATAGCAGGAATGTACAGCTCTTCCACACCGACGTACCCGCACATCAACCTTTTCGCCATCACGCTGCTGGGTTCCGCGACGTTACTGTTGTACAGGTCCACGATACCACAGTGCTGCCCGTCCCCGGGGGTGACCGGCACGAACCTCACACACACGTCTCCAACCTTCGGCCCCGAGGAAACGCCGTCCATGATCTGGGACGCGACGTGCTTGAAATGGATGGTTCCCATAGCCAAGTTGTTACAACTGCCGCGGAAACTCACGGTCGGACATATCACGTCGTCGTGCCAGTCGTCCTGCGGAGTCCTCACGTCTAGGGCATTGGTCGACGCCGCGCGATGAACACCGGGGGTTTTCAGTAGACCACAAAGCGACTTTACGGCCATGTCTCTCTGTTCTGTTGTGCATATGGTCTGTGCGCACAAACGACTATGGCTTCGCCCTAATGCGTAAACAGTACAGATCATCGTACACTGTTCTAGCACGTGTAGTTAGTTATTTGCAATTCTTCCACCACACCATGCGTTGTGGAAATGAACCTGTGAATTCATGTTTGTACAATATGCTGCATAACCGACTGGTCGTTACGTCAAATAAACACACACGCACAAACAACAATACACAAATGAGTCGTGTTCTTTTGAGTTTTATTCTGTGATCTGTTCGACATACATGGTTTTAGAACAATAGCCGCTTGGGCCCATTGATATGTGACAACGGTTACATTTTACATTTGCCTCACATTCAACACAGAGCGGACTGCCAGCAGTGTGTGCTCTCTGTCCATCGGTAAATTGTACTGGCAGCACTGTGTGTCACTGTTGTTCATTGCAACGGCGATCGGGCGGGATGTGCCGTTCGCCAGGGTAGTGCAGTCCAGATGCCAGACATACAGTAGGCGCACGGGTCACACTTGTAGTGAATGCAACCGGCTCGTGTTGTGTATATCTATACGCAAGTGCATCTTCAGCCGATTTCATTTCCATTAGATTTCGCATACATCGCCCCTGAAAGAAGGTGGAGGTGATGGCAAACATAGCATAATCCAAATTCCATTTACGTGCTGCCACAGTTCCCACACCGCCGGCATCCAACCCCACAAAACGACGTGATTTAGAGTCAAGTTCAAGAAACTCCAGGCCGTTGAACATGTAAAAATCTACGCCTTCCTCAAAGTGCCACAGACCGAGGTTGTCTTTCGATGCTTTGCATCCATGGATCCATTGTAATGCATGATTGTCATTGGATGATAGGTTCGTCTTCTGAATAATAATGTCAGTGTTTACTTGGAACCATCGATGCCTCCTTTCTCTTGGTGAGGTGCACCTGTTCCACATAAATTCAATGTCTCGGATCCAGTCGACCTCGGGCCGATTTACCTTTGTGTCACTGTTGTAAGATGCAATCAAACGGCCGTCTAGAAACCTGCCAGAGGAAAACTCGTATGTGCCTTTGGGTGGGTGGCTCATGTACGTGTACGTATACATGAGAGAATGCTTGCTAGTGGCTTTAGCAAAAACAGCTAGTGTAGCCAGGATTAATTGGGAGATCATTGTAGCTGAAATAGTTTACGTGTTGCCTACAATGAAGTGTGATATACACACACATGCCAAGGTCACAAGCTGGCCGACCTGCAGCGCAAAGCCGGCCGACCGGCAGCGCATAGCCGGCCGACCGGCAGCGCAAAGCTGGCCGACCGGCAGCGCAAAGCTGGCCGACCTGGGCCCTGAAGCCGGCCGACCTGCAGCCAAAAGTTGACCGATCCGGGCCCAAAATTTAGTAGCCTGAGTGCTTATATATTTCGGCTCACACTAGCTGGAATCGTAGGTCTGCCTTCCTTTTTGAAGCAAGCGAGCAACAATGGTACATGTTGGATTTTCAGTGGCAGTTGTGAGCATCGCCCTTTCAGCGGCATATGCAAGTGTAGCGATCCAGGGCCCCTTACAAGATGCCCTAGTCGAGACTCTGCAAAAGCACCCAAGCGTGCGTAAGGTCACTATCGGTTCACCGGAGCTGCGCAGGGGTGGTCGACCGAAACATGTACCTGGCCAGAAAAAGCCTTCGCGTCGCAGAAGCTGTAGATGGACCATGCGAGCCTTGGTTGTTGGGGACTATGCCGCAGACAACAGCTTTGTGCACATGACAACCGATGACTGCGGCGAGTACAACGAGGCCGATTGGGCTGAGACTTTCCCCTGTGTGTTCGACAGAGAAACTCTGACTACCACATGCAACGGCCCGCTACCGCAGGGCGCGAGTGAGCGGCAATGGCAAGTCGGATCCCTTATCGTAGAACCAAAAAACATCAAGGTCCCTCGTAACCCTGCGCCATCGCCGAGACCCATCGTGGCAACCCCCTTTACAGCAGAGCCGACACTTGACAGTCTAGGCGGGCTGGGTTTAGCTAAAACAATACAGTGCACCGGGGTGTACTCTGGGTCTGTCAAACTAGAGTCGGGTTGGTACGGAGGTGACATGAATGTCGGCGGTGAGTGTCCGGAGCTTTACTTTGACATGGACTTTGCGTTCAACAACGCATTTACAGGAAAGTCCAACGGATCTCAGGAGACTCGCTTGTCATGGTACGCTTGGGTCCAGGGTGACAAATTGATAGTGGACAGGCTGTACGTCGACGAAGTTGCCGCACCTACCCCGGCAGACGCACAAGCCGCGGGCGCAACGCGTGGCACTCGCAAAAGTGTAAGCTACAGCGCAAACGATCTGGCATCCTCAGAGATCACAATAGATGGTAACGTCTACAAGTACAGATCTAACGAACACGGACGATCGTCTACCATGGAGCCTCGGCTGTGTCCGGTTCTCACGCTGGCCACGGCGTGTAGCATCGCAAGCAATTTGGCCGAGACGGACAAGGAGCGGCTCGGTAACATAACAGGCTTTTACCTCACGTCTGCTGATAGGGATTCTGATCACTTCTACATTGCCGGGAATGTGCTAGGGACCAAAGGACTCCTGAATGTGAACTACAGAGGATCTGTGGTCAATCCCAACCATCCGGCGTGGGTTGAACTGCCTATGCACACTCTATCACAATGTGCACAGAGGGTCTACGGTACTGAAGAGTGTTTAGAAAGCCCCGCGTCCGACGGACCTCAGATCGGTCCTCTGGTTTACGCGCAAAGCTACGACTTGGAGGGTCAACTACACGACAACCGTCCTGTGTTTATTGCATTTTAAGTGCTGGTGGTAATTCACATGTGTGTGTAACCTTATATCAATGTATATTTGCAGTATTCTCACACCTATTTTGCCGTTAAAACGGAATCCTGCAGTAGCTACATCACTGTACACCTACATTAATCCTAAATGTGTATCTGAAATAAAAGGAATTGTAAGCATTCTGCCACGCTGTTGTTCTTTCCTTGTGCTACCCACCACCTACGTGTAATACCATCGGGTTTGGCTTGTTACGTTTACACTGCCTTTCATGCCCACAAAGTCGTCGACTGAACAGAGTTCATGAACACACAGGAGCAAACACAAAGGTGGATATACAACACGTTTTTCTTTTAATCACAGATATACAAAATACACAACATTTGATTTTGCTCTACATGGTCAGTTTGCAATAACGCAGCTTCATCAAGACACAATCCTTGATCGCATTGCAATTACTCCTGTGTTGCTGGTTCGAGGTGTAGTGCGTCCCGTAGTCAGCGGACGCTCCGCAAACGACACATCGATAGCGACCGTTGATTTCTACAAAACCGTAGCTGTTCTTCGCCAGTGCCTCAGGGAACGCGATCTGGCCTCTCCTGTAACGCTCGTAGCCTAGAATGAGACGCAGGTTGGCCCGCTTCCCTTGGAATCTATCCTCGATGTAAGGACAAAGACATCCCTGGTTGTACACATGGTAGATGTGCTCGCCTAGCAGTGTGTCGTTTTCAACAAAGTCCTTAACTCGTATGCCGCACGCATCGCAGTTGTGCTCTTCCACGGTGCCCCATACGTGCTGCATATTGGCAGGGTCAGCCTGGAACACGCAGTCCGTCCAGGACACGGATTCACGCGTGGGTTTAAATTCCCCGTTTTGCGCCTGGCGGAACACGGGTCCGTCGGTGCCGGATGCATCGAGAGCTAAAGTTTTAGCCTTCTGTGTCATCGTCTCGGCCAAGGAGCCGCAACCTAAGTAATGTCCGTTCCCAAAGGTGTACTTGGTCGTTTCGGCCATCGAACATATTACACAGTGTCTGCGACCGGCAACGGTGACATAGCCCTGGTTTGAACACAGAAGATATTGCGGCAGTGCCACGAGACCCTTGAGAAATCGCACACTTCCGTGCAAGGCGATCAAGTGGTTCTCGCGACCTCTGAATTTAGCTTTAATGTATCGACACCGAGCGGACCCCTTCCATATGTGCTCTTCCAAATTCATTGTGCCGCTCTTGTATCCTGTGAGAATCACATCACAGTCGTTACATTTGTACGTGTCGTAGCTGTGGGGCACCGGTGTCATTATGGTACTGTCCGCCAGTATCTGCTCCTCCGATGGACTGTTGTGCCACGGGTTATTGTCCGTGTGCGTTACCACAACGGCTTCTCCTTGTATTATTTGAACATGAGGCTCATGTGGCGCATTGGCAGCATACGCGCGCTCTCCCGCTCGTTTCTCGAAGATCTCCTGTGTGGACAACCCTTGTTCGTCCGAGCTGAGGCCAAACGTGTCTTTGTGCAATCCCCAGGCGAACAATGTTAGGCTGGACGTTGGTTGTGACACAAAGGGTTTCCAGCCGAACAATGTTGGGCCGAACGTTGGTTGTGACACAAAGGGTTCCGTTTGAGACTCCAGGCCTGGGATTTCCCTTTCCAGTTGATGTACAGTTGCGATTGCCATAGTCGCACCGCTCTCGCCAAGCACTGCGTGTGACTCAGCCTAACCGCCGACCAAACAACTAGTACTTAGAGACCTTGTCGTGCTTACAACGCTGAGCTACCAAAATCCGTTTAGTGTGTTGCTGCCGGTCTAGAAGTGAGGACCTCCGATCGCTCGAGCTGTGATGTTGCGCTTGATGCTGCTCTCCGTGCTTCTTTCGGACACTGCCACTCTGTCAACTGCAATATACCGATACTTGGCCGATGAGGATGGTCAGGTGCTGTTGCCTTGCGTCTACCGCGGGGGTGTGCTGACTCAACCGGTCAATGCTTTCTGGAGGGACAAGGACGATAGGGTCGTGTTGGATATCGTTAACGGCAGCCCTGATAAGATGGATCCTAAGTTCAGGGGCAGGGTAGTGAGTTTCAAAGACGAATACAAGAGCGGAAACCTGTCTATTCTGATAACACGACTACGCTTACAGGACGCGGGTCCGTACGAGTGTGATATACCAAAAGTCGAGTTCCAGACTAAGATTACCCTGACTATTACACCTAAGGTCTCGGTGCAACCAACAGCTGCGGATACTACCAGCTTCGCCGCAGACACCAATGAAGCTGCTATATATGCATTAGGGAACCTGACGCTATTACTGTGCCTCGGATTGGTTCAGGTTCTATAGAAACCGACACACCTGGGACCTTGGGCTTGATTTGCTTTTTACAGAGGCCCACGTCTTATTTTACTGTACTCGTGTATACCTTAATTATTGTTAGTGTCTTGAAACAATATACATTTGTCTTGTGAACAAAAACACTCGCGAAGATCAAAGGACATTCGGTCCCCGCCGACTCACAGCACGGAGCCAGCCGACCCGCAGGTCGGGAGGCGCCGACCCACGACACGGAGCCAGCCGACCCACGACACGGAGCCAGCCAACCCGCAGGTCGGGAGGCGCCGACCCACGACACGGAGCCAGCCGACCCGCAGGTCGGGAGGAGCCGACCCACGACACGGAGCCAGCCGACCTCTGGGTCGGCAGGAGCCGACTCACAGCACGGAGCCAGCCGACCCGCAGGTCGGGAGGCGCCGACTCACAGCACGGAGCCAGCCGACCCACAGGACGGTCATCCCAGACCCACAGCGCACACCCCTCTGACCCACAGGCGTTTTGCCGAGGAGGAATAAAGCCAGCTATTTGGAAGGTTGTGCAGCTGATCTGTGTGAGTGCTGCTATTGTTCGGAAACCATGAACAGCAAGGTCGCGGTACCTGTACAGAGATACCATGGTAATACGTTCCTCGTTGAAACATGCCCGAGAGGTACGGGGTGCAATACTCCAACATGCGATAACATTAGCGTGGGACACGTGGACATTGGAATCCACCCCAACCTCTGTAAATTGGAAGCCTACCAATGTTCACCCGAGTGGGAACTCACCTCATTGTCGACCGACATTGTGGTGTCCACATGCGGTGGGAGTGTGCGTTTGGGAGACACGTACCACATTAAGGCAAAAGGCAACGTTGCAATAACTGAGAACCTGGAATTACTTGCAAAAGGCCCAGCTAAACATGATGAACTGCGAGTGCACCTTGACAAGGACGAGGGCTCCTGTGTCGTCTACACTCCCAGCGAGGACCCCGATCAGCGCGACCACGGCGTATGCATTCTCGCCTCTAACTTCATAGAACCAAACGGCAGATCGGTGGGGGGAGAGCTCGAGGTGATGGAAAGACCTGGGTACTCGAAACTCGAACCCCAGCCTGGGGTGAACATTGAGGTGGATGGTTACATGGTAGTGGACTTTTACATACGCCCCATCACCCCGGAGTTACAACGTCTACATGAGAAGGTCTGGTTTTCTCTTAACCCTGCGAGCGAACAACGGTTCCGACCTCCAGCTAATGTGAAGACGCGCAGGGTGGAAAGCTTCGGTCAATCGGCCCGTGGGGGGCTGACGATTTGCAGAGGAGACGCGTCTGTGTTCATAACGGCAGCAGGCATGGTTCACATTAGCGGACCTGTGTGGGTGTACGTTGGTACTCGCACCGATCGGGAGGGTCGTCGGTGCCGTGGAATCAGAACGGTGGTTGTGTTTGAGTGAATGTCTTCCTTTTGTCAATGTGATCTCCCAAACATAATATACACTGTTGGTCACGCAAAGAGCACATCTGTTGTTACTACCCCAGACTGTACATAAACCCCAAATAAAGTTTGTCTTGTACGTACTATAAACCGAGTCTGTGAATGTTTTGGTATTATACAGCACCACACACTTACTCATACATAGCTGATGAGACAGAATTCAAGCTGATACACGGTGTGGGTTTTTTTTTTTGTTTATTTGACAAATGGTAACTACAATGTCAACACATACATGTAGTACAAACATCACAACGCGAGCAAACAGATGCCTATTCTCTCGCTAACAACTTAGTAGAATACAGGTGGGCAAGACTATGTCTATGCGTGACACATGTTACACTGAAAGATACAACCTGACCGTTTTTCCGCATGCACATTCTGAACAAACAGGATTAGGGCATTGGCAGCTAGCGTGACCGCAAGGCTTGATGTACATCTTAGCCTTAGCACAAGCTGAACAGATTACATCCTGTGACACGCTACTCATACGGACGAACCGGTACGACGTCCACTGGATTTTACAATAGAAACACCTTCGCATCCCTGAGACTGACACGCTTTTCAGGATGCAATTCTCACATGCAACGTGTCCACAGTTCAACACACACATGTGTGTCCATTCGTAACAACAGGGACACGTGTACAGATCCGTAGGCCTTCCGACTGACACGGGAGGCGTAGAGGATGTTGACGGTTGGGGTTCATTGAAAGATGCGTCGATTGTTGCCTGCAACAAAGATGGTCCGTCCACGTCGATTACCTCCTGCGACACGGACGGTCTGTCCACGTCGATTACCTGCTGCGTCACGGACGGTCCATCCGCCCTGTAGCTCCCAGGCTCAGGTCTTTGTACCGCGGCGGGCACTATAGCAGAAGACCCCTGCCGGGGAGGTAGTCCCATTTCACGTCGGGTGTAATCGTCCATGAGAGGTGTACGCGTGGTCTCCCACGAGTTAGGACGTCCAGTGGGCACGGTTTCATTGTAGCTTTGGATCTGTAAGCCGAATGTAAGCTCAGTGGAAGACCTTTCGGCGTAATTCCTATCACTTGGATCGGGGCCGGTGAAGTCTACGGTGTTGATAAAGTAAACGGCCCCGCGATCGAGTTCGCAGTCCAGAATGTCTTGAAGCGATAACTTTGAACACAAGTTCTTGTTGTACGGTGGTAGCCAGGAGAGGAAGGTTTTTTGCACCTTTTCGCAGTAGGCAAATAGCTTCCGGTCGGGCACCAATGCGTGCACCACCGCCAGCGTCTTGGTTCGCTGATCCTGTACGCGTTTCCATTTGCTTACATGGAAACGCTTCATGTACGCGGCCCGGGGTAAAGCCCGCTTGGCGTCCGGGGTCGTGGGGCGTACAATACCGGCTATGATGTGCTTATTTGCCAAGGACATGACTGTAGACACAGCGCAAATCTGCTGTCCTCTGCTGTCCTCTTAACAAGCTCCTGCTCTGGGTCGGCTGGCTTTGCGCTGTGAGTCGGCTGGCTTTGCGCTGTGGGTCGGCTGGCTTTGCGCTGCGGGTCGGCTGGCTTTGCGCTGCAGGTCGGCTGGCTTTGCGCTGTGGGTCGGCTGGCTTTGTGCGGCGGGTCGGCTGGCTTTGTGCTGCAGGTCGGCTGGCTTTGCGCTGTGGGTCGGCTGGCTTGGCGTTGTGGGTCTGCTGTACTACACTCCTCGAGGATATAAGCCTTGTCTTTACACCAACTTACACACACTTACGACCGACTGTCAAGACAATGTTTTGCTTTACTGCGATTGCTTCTCTTGGCCTTGTCCTAATGGGACCTGTGTTGGCTCAGCCCACGTGGAAATCTCCGTGTCCACCACTAGACTGCAGGCCTCCTATTTTGTCTCATCTGATCACGGACGGTAGCAGGCGGCTGACAGTGGTACAACGGTTCACCGGAAAAAATGTGTACTACAAGCCAGGGGTTGCAGTGATAACGGAGGTTGTATGTGGAACTGAAGAACACCAATGTATACCTGAATACGACAAAGACGACGGGACCCAATGGATTTACAGTAGCTGGCGTAATGGGGCTATTAAGTGTGATGTGCAACTCACGAGCCCTGACGCGTTACAGCACGATTGCAGGGTACGTCTTAATATAGGTGGCATACGACAAACAAACAGCCGCGTGAATCCACAATGTGGAGTAAAGATGGCCAGCCCCACTCTGTCCGTGAGTTTGGACAAAGTGACTTTGGGTCCATTTTCTACGGTTTGGGCTGTGAACTATACCGCGGAGATTGAATGGACCGTCACCGGTGCCGATGAGCCGAGCCAGGTGCATACCGTCCAATGTGAGAATGGCAAGAGTTGTGTAGCTCACATCCAAGATCTTCCGACCTTAGACTACACCATTAGAGCACGCGTCCGACCGCAACAGAACACCGCAGGCATACTGTGGAGCGAGTGGAGCAGGGTTCTGTCTCGGTCTGCGACCTGTACACACCTTGTACGTTTTCAATGTAACAGGGATGACCGGAGTGGAATCCACTGTGTGTATCGATGCTTTCCACCCGCACAAGACACTAGTTCGAGGCTGGAGGTCACGTGCGGGACCGAACGTCGTCGGTGTACGATGAAGTCCACACAGCAAGGTCTGGAGTGCACGGCGTCATTTTCCGCTGGAGGACTTCTGGGTATTACGCAGTGTCACGTTGCGGTGCTGTTCGACCACGAAGGAGCGGACGAGGGCACGATCTCCATCTAATGTGCAACTATGATACGTCGATATCAAATCACCCAAGGAGTTCATACAGGCGCGATACCATTTTTAATAAATGAAAATAAAACATGCTCCTGTCAATGCACGGTGTACGATGTACTGTATAACTGTTTGAAATAAACACTTGGCAATGACCAGAGATTGTTTGTGTCTCCACACACACCCGATTGTTTACGTGTTCTTTGTCACACTAGTACACAGTGCACAATCCTGACCGTGATACCGGTGTCTGTTGCACATGTCCACTGAGCTCCGACTGTGTACGAAACACAAACCACTAAACCTGGCCGAAATACCTTACAAATATTATCATTGACAAGATGGTATTAACCATACTATATGCGGGTATGGGTTAGCCGTGTGGAACAGGGCTCTTTAGAGGGTTATTCTGCAATTTGTCGCCACAGAGCAATGGCTTTACAGGGACCATGTGCGGGTTTGACGTTTGTTGTTGCTCTGGCTTACATGGACCTGTATCAGGGTTAGTAGATTTAACAGACTGTAAATGTTTGACCATAAGTGACGTTGTTACTTATTCTACATTTGTTGCTTAGTACATTCTAGGAGTGTGTCTCCTTTATTATGCTAACCTCACTGCAACCATACACTTCCCTGTAGCTGCATTTTGGCCGGGACGCTGCGCTTGTCCCAGGACTCAGGCAGTCAAAGGCAGACTGTCGGATTTTCGAGTCTTCCCAAAGCGGCCAAGTTGTGACAGAGAGGAGTTGGTGTAAGTCTCCAAGTGCGTCTTTGTACACTTTGCAATTTTAACTTGATCTACAACACTGTGATTTATACTATACGTTTCTTGCCTCAGTGTCACCAGGATAAACCCTGACCATTCTGCCCAGCTGTTGTGCATGTCCACTGAGGGGGTTAGAGGCAAGCGGATATTATCGTGCTGGGAAAGGTGAGCTAGGTGCACGCGCTGAACCTTGTGCGATTCGGTCCGATGTGCACAATACATAATGGTAGTACGATTATCTCGTGGACCATTCATATGTGACAACGTTCCTTCTCGATGTTTGTTTGCAGCATAAACAGAAACGAGAGTCGCAAGTTGGAGTGCCTGCACGCACAGCCGATCCGTAAACCACCCCCACCTACACCTACCCCTACAACTCCTGCACCGGTTGAACGGTACATACCCGAGGCCAATGAAATGAACGACGAGCTGTGTTGACTTGTGTGTTCCCTTGTGTTCTATCCATATCGTGTCTACAAAGACAGGCATCAAATCGCAATGTGTGCGCTGACAGTTCACTGTGTCTGTGACAACTCTTATGTGTAATGACGTCTGTTTTGTGATGTGGACGGTCGCTGAAATAAAACTGTGTACACAATCTTATGTGCAACCAACCGTGTCTAATGACTGTGTGTTTTACAAAAACATTGAACCACTTACCTCTTTCTAGTCTCGGCTAAAAACCCACCAATGGTTAAACATAATACATAAAACCGAACCCCCTGTTCTGCGTTCACCGGCATTCGAACAAGTCACACCGTCACGCAGACATAGGAGTTTTGCAGAGGATAGCAACGTAAGACGAATACACCGAGATGAACCCGACCGGACAGCTAGTGCTCTTAGACGGTGCGCACTGGTCAGCGACTTCTAATGCAAAACGGCAGGTTTTCTTGGACACGTTCGCAGAGTTCGCCAAGACGGTCGAGCCGTTTACTGTAACTTTCAAGGTCATGATGTCTGACTTTTGTCTGTATAGACACTCGCTGAGTGCTACAGGGAACAACAGCTGGTGTTTGGCTATGCTCCGTTATGTGCACGAACGCCCCATTGACCACGCCGAGTACGCCAAGGATTTGTATGTCACCGCCAGGACAATAGCAAGGTTTGTGGACAAGTTACACGAGGCTTCGGGCGATCCCAGATGCAAAGGCCACGACAATGCGGGACTGTCCGAAGACGATTACGAAATGTGGTTCACCCTTGAAATGGACCACGACTTCACGGTGAGAGTCAAGGTAGAGCCTACTGCTAAGTGTCCCAGCGAGACCGCTCGCATCTTGAGACAAGGCGTTGTGGACATCGACCCGGTCTGGAACATCATGACGGAGGTAACGGGCTACATCTGTCTATACGCTCTGGGCGCAGAGCTAATTGCCTCCGATGCTGCCGACAATGCTGAGAAGCAAACTGCCTCCCAGAACACGGACACCGCAGCCAACCGAGCCATCGCCGAGCCCGACGACACCACCGACGTATTGCGGCTGAACCAAGCTGCCTCCCAGAGCACCGACACTGATGACAAGCCAGCCATCGCTGAGCCCGACGACATCAACGTATTACAGCTGAGGAATCGCAAAGTCCTCAGAATGCCGGCTAAAGCGAGAAGTGGCGTTCTGCATTAACCTCCTCTCTAGCATAACCTTGTTCACCAAGCGTACAAACAACTCACATAAAATGTTCTTGTCTTTGTTTATTGTCAATAATAAAACAATCATGAACAAAACCATACAGCATTTGTGGGGTTTTTTTGTGGCAATGTAACAGCACACATGCACTCATTTCACACATCGATCGGTATCATCTTGCACAGAATACGTTCAGAGACCGCCTTCTTGTCCTTCTCCTTCGTGTAAAGGATGATCATCAGTCTCCTAAAAATGGTAATGAAATCATCAAACAAGGTCACACAATGCCAGATGTAGTCCTTGTCCCCGTTCTCTGCTTTCTCGATAACGAGCTGAGTGTCAAACAGGACAAAGCCGCACATGACGAGCAGTCCCAGGTATGTGTTCGCCTGAAACACAAGCGTAGATCCGAAGAACACGTTCGTCAGATAGGCCAGTAACAGAATAGAACAGCCGGACATGAGTGTGCCTCGGAGGAACAGATAGCCCCTGTGTGTGTCGTACAAGGCGCTGAGAGTGAAGCAGACGAAAATCACAGAGGTTCCCACAAAGGCGGTCGCGATGATATTCGGATCGACGGCGATGACACTGTCCAGAATGGGTCCAAGGCTAAAACCTGTGAGCAATGCAAATCCTTCAAGGAAAGCAAGTCTCTTCCTTTCTGTCTCAGGGTTATGGGGGGTCACGGCAAACCAGATAAACAACCCCAGTGAGGTGAGGGTAGCCATCGCAAGACAGATCAACAACCCCAGGACTGCGAGGGAGGACACCTCACTCACCGAAACCAGGCGTGCGACCAGATAGATGTAGACGTAGGAGCCGACAGCGGCCAGACACATGCAAATTGCCAAGCTTGCGTACACGTTCTTCAAGTGCGCTTGGGTGGAATGAGATATGTGCGAGAACTGGAAGAGTGTATCCATGTTGATGTGACGGCTAATGAAACCCTCTCTCCCTCTCCAATTGTAGCACATAGGAAACATGGTAGGATGTTACATTTGTTACATTCCGCAGCGTTGCTGATACACACTTGTAGACGTCCCTTCTTCTGTGCACGTTGTGTTAGTGTGTACATTCAACATACCCTGCCGGCGGAAAGGCGGGGTGTGCGGGGGGTATGCCCTTAGGGCCGTGTGCAACAGGGTGGTGCGTTTTAAAAACGCCCCCCTCTGGCTGTATATTTTATTACAGCGTGAAGAAAGCGTTGCCGTTGAGGCGCTTTTTTCCTTTAACCCTTGTGCGCCCGGCTGTTCTCGGGGCGTGGGTCGTGGCGACCCCGAGGTGCCTGTGTGTTATTATGATGATGATGATGATGATGATGATGATGATGATGATGTTTAGGGTGGGGGGTCGCTAGGACCCCCGAGGGGCATATGTGTTACGATGATGATTGGGGGTGGGGGTGGGGGGTCGCTAGGACCCCCTCGGGCATATGTGTTACGATGATGATTGGGGGGGTCGCTAGGACCCCCTCGGGCATATGTGTTACGATGATGTTTAGGGTGGGGGGTCACTAGGACCCCCGAGGGGCATATGTGTTATGATGATGATGATTGGGGGGGGGGGGGGTCGCTAGGACCCCCTCGGGCATATGTGTTATGATGTTTACGGTGGGGGTCGTGTGTGTTATGATGATGATGATGATGATGATGATGATGATGATGAGGGTGGGGGTCCTAGCGACCCCCGAGGGGCACGTGTGTTATGATGATGATGATGATGATGATGATGATGATGATGATGATGATGATTAGGGTGGGAGCGGGGGTCCTAGCGACCCCCGAGGGGCGCTTGTGTTACTACGGCGGCGGCGGCGGCGTCTGGGAAGCGGCGGTGCGTGAAGCGGCGCAGTTGGGACAGTACGTGACGGCGCAGTTGATGCACACGTGCGCTCGGCACTCGCGGCACAGGATCTTGGTCTTGACGTCTTTGCTCCTGGGACACACGCGGCACCTTCGCCTCTTGACCGGAGAGGACTGGCGCGGCGTGGCGTCGGCATCGTCGGCCTCGGTAGCAGTAGTACTAGTAGCAGCAGCAGTGGTACCTCGGGCCGCGACTCGGCCTCCTCCTCCTCCTCCTCCTCCTCCTCCTCCTCCTCCTCCTCGCGCTAACGCCCTGGCTTCGATCATGGGGCGCACGAGCGCTTTGCCCAGTCGCTCGAGGAAGAGCCGTCGTTTGTTGAGCTTGCCCGCCATCCAGTCGGGGTGAATTTCCCTCCAGAGCACGAACGCGTTGTAGGCCGCCACGTCCACCATGTTGTGGAAAAGGGCCACGGGCCACCTGCAGGTCTTTCTCCTGCAGCTGTACGTGCTCACGACCTTGTCCAGGTTGTCGACGCCTCCCTTGGTGCGGTTGTAATGCAGCACCAAGGGAGGTTTTCCGCCGATGCTGCTGCTGCTGCCACTGTCGTCGCTGTTGCTGTTGCTTTTGCCGTTGCCGTTGCTGATGCGGCGGCGGCGGCTAGGCCGGGGCTCGGGGCCGGAGCGTCGGTGGTGGTGGTGGTGGTGGTGGTGGTAGCGAGGAGCGGTGGTGAGGAGCAGCACGTTCTTGTTCTTCTTGGCCACGTAGGAGAGGATGATGGTGTCTGGCCCTCTTCCGCCACCACCTCCTCCTCCTCCTCCTCCTCCTCCTCTTCCTCCGCCACCGCCGCCGCCTGCTTCAGAGCCCGCGAGTACCACGGATTCCACGGAGCCCACGGCCCTGCCCTTGACGCAGCGCAGCTCTCTGGGGATCTCGGGTCTGTTCGCTCGCAGAGTGCCCAGCACGGTGTGGCCTCTTTCGCGAAAGAGCCTGTCGGCGAGCTCGCGCGAGGTGAAAAAGTTGTCGCACGTGACGTTGCGTCCCGGCGTCAATCCCTCGGTGAGGTCCACGACCACTCGAGCGGCCAGGTGCTTTTCGGGAGGTCCGCGCTTGTCGGGCTTGCCGGTGTACACTTGCATCTTCCACGCGTAGCTGGAGCGCGCGTCGCACGCCACCCATATCTTGATCCCGTACCTGGCCGGTTTGCTGGGCATGTACTGTCTGAACGGACACCTTCCTGATGATGGCGACAGAGAGAGAGAGAGAGAGAGAGAGAGAGAGAGAGAGAGAGAGAGAGACAGAGAGAGAGAGAGAGAGAGAGAGAGAGAGAGAGAGAGATGTGGGAAAGTGGGGAGAGATTGGGGCAGAAACGGAAGAAGAGACGTCAGTTTGACAGAGAACGCGCGTGCAAGCGTGGAAGATATACGGTCATGTAACAGCACAAACGCAGAACCCAACACGAATATACAACAAAGCGAGCCACCGTTGTCGCCGTTCCCCGCTGCCTTTTCCTCCTCTCATCCCCCAGTCACGCAAGCACACAACGCACACACACGCGCACACACACACACACACACACACACACACACACACACACACACACACACACCACGCGCGCAAACAACAGTACGTACCTCTGAACGGCACCAGTCTCTCGTCGACGGTGACCTCCGGTCCCGGGCGGTACATGGCGGGCAGCCTCGCGCACCACTCGTCCCACACGGCTCTGATGGGGGCCAGTTTGTCGCCTCCCTCGCCTCGCCTGGCTGGTCTGGTCTCTCTGTCGTCGAAGCGCAGCGCGCTCGAGTAGGCTCGAAAGCTCTTGAGCGGCATGGCGGCTCTGAACACGGACCTGCCGCTCTCGGCGTCCCACAGGCTCTCGCAGGCCTCTCCCCGGGACCTGTACACGCCGGCGAGCACCAGCAGCCCCACGTAGGCCCGGAACTCGACGCGGCCCATGCGCTTCCACCCGTCGATGGCGGGCCTGCGCCTGTCCGCTTCCAGGTTGGTCATGGCGATCACCGAGTCCTCTATCTCCGGCGGGAAGTAGGCCATGAACGCGGAGGCCTCGTCTCGCGCCGCCGCGAGGGCCTCTTCGGTGGGGCCTCGTCCTCGCGGGTCGAGGTCGTCGTCGTCGTCGTCGTCTTTTTCTTCTTCTTCTTCTTCTTCATCATCATCATCATCGTCATCATCATCATCATAGTCTTTGTCTTCGTCTTCTTCGTCGTCGTCGTAATCATCGGCTACATCTGCGTCGCGAGTTTCACCGAGTTTCGCGCCGCGAACGCCACCTGCAGCGCGGCCGGCGTCGTCCTCGTCGTCCTCGTCATCCTCTTGCTCTTGCCAAAGCTCCCGAGTCCCCCGCCCTGGTTCGGCGTCTGCTTCTTCCCGTTCCTCTCCGTCGCGGCGGTTCGACTCGCCGTCCAGCGAGCCGCCTTCCCGGCAGAGTTGCAACGCCGTATCGTAATCGTGCTCCTCTTCCGCGAAATACCTATGGTCCGCCACCCCGTCGTTTTCGTCCTCCTGAGCCTCCGAGTAGAAGCGCTCCTCCTCTGAGAGCGGCGTTCGGGCTGTCGAGTCGTTATGCCCCTCGGTCTCTTGCTCTTTTTCCTCGGCCTCCTCGTCCTCCTCGTCCTCCTCGTTCTCCTCGGCCTCCTCTTCGTCCTCCTCCAACTCCGAGTTCTCCTCCTCCAACTCCGAGTTCTCCTCCTGCTGCTGCTGCTGCTGCTGCTGCTGCTGCTGCTCCTCGTCCTCCTCGTCCTCCTCGTCCTCCTCCTCATCCAACTCCTCATCCAACTCCGAGTTCTCCTCCTCCTCCTCATCCTCCAACTCCGAGTTCTCCTGCTGCCGCTGCTGCTGCCGCTGCTGCTGCTGCTGCTGCTGCTTTTGGTCTTCCTCGACCCCTAGGCCTCGATAGCGGAACGTGGCCGGTCGCAACAACCCAGCCGCCGGAGCCGAGCCCGTGTAGGCCGAAACCGTAGGTGGCGATGGTGGCGATGGCGGTGGCGATGGCGGTGGCGGCGGCGGTGATGGCGATGGCGATGGCGATGGCGATGGCGAGGAGGAGGACGACCACCGTGACGCCGAAGGCGAAAGCGCTACGCCTGTACCGCCGAGCTTAGTGCTCTTTCCCTCCCACGGTCTAGTGCGTGACATTGTCTTTGTCTAACGAGACCCCCTCCCTCTCCTTGTTGGAGCCCTTGCCTCCGTGACCAAACACCAACGGGCTTAGTACCCGCCGTACACTTTCTTATCATCTCGCCGCGACACGCGCTCCGCTTTCGCTAGGGTGTTTCTCCTCGCCACCGTCGCCACGCGCACACGCACACCATCGCGACCCCCCACCACTCACTCACTCTATCCTTCCCCCGGGGGGCTCGCGAGACCCCGACCCCCTTGCTACCTCCGCGGGGGACCAGCGCACCCCCGGACGACAGACCCCACCACACACGGACCCCACCAGACCGGACCCCACCAGACCAGACCCCACCAGACCACACCACATCGGACCGGACCCCGCCGGGGAGCATCAGGGTTAATTATCCATCAAATCATCACATTCTCTGTAAGATTAAGGTCAACTATTGTATTATTATATTTTAAATGCTTTAAAACCAAGTAAACGCTGAAAGTACAAACATCGCTAATGGCAAATAACTTTGCAGACATGTGGCCAACAGTAATGTTTTAATGTTCCTCATTATTAAACATTTGCACATAAAAAAGTGACATAATATTCAGTACTTACGTTTAACAGTTTACTATTCGGCCGCTACGCTTCTGCCGTCTGCGGCAAAATTATCCACAGTGACTGCCGCGCTATGAATTGTTGGGCCACGAAGTCTACACCGCCACAGCCTTAAAATTCAGGGAAATGAAGGCCGCATTTGAGCGCCGCATTTCGAGCAGCCTTCAAATTGGGACAGCCTTCGGCGCGCCGCTGTGACCTAATCGGCCTTAAAATGCAGCCTTTAAGGCTGCAGACCCTGAATTGGGATACAGCCGTTGACTGCTCTTTCTCATAACCACGTTCGGCAGAAGAACTTCCGGTTCAATAGGCTACCGGATCCATCATCCAATCAGTGATGCCTGTTGTTGCAGCATTGGTACCTACCTCTTCCGGTTTGGTTTTTGTTGTTGCGCTTTTCAATTTGTTTTTGCGCTTTTCAATTTGTTGTGCGTTTAGTGAATTTGTTTTTGCGCTTTTCAATTTGTTTTTGCGTTTAGTTAATTTGTTTTTGCGCTTTTCAATTTGTTTTTGCATTTAGTGAATTTGTTTTTGCGCTTTTCAATTTGTTTTTGCGTTAAGTGATTTGTTGTTGCGCTTTTCAATTTGTTTTTGCGCTTTTCAATTTGTTGTGCGTTTTGTGATTTGTTTTTGGGCTTTTCAATTTGTTGTGCATTTTGTGATTTGTTTTTGCGTTAAGTGATTTGTTTTTGCGCTTTTCAATTTGTTTTTGCGCTTTTCAATTTGTTGTGCGTTTTGTGATTTGTTTTTGCGCTTTTCAATTTGTTGTGCGTTTTGTGATTTGTTTTTGCATTAAGTGATTTGTTTTTGCGCTTTTCAATTTGTTTTTGCGCTTTTCAATTTGTTGTGCATTTTGTGATTGGTTTTTGCGCATTTCAATTTGTTTTTGCGCTTTTCAATTTGTTTTTGCGCTTTTCAATTTGTTGTGCGTTTTGTGATTGGTTTTTGCGCTTTTCAATTTGTTTTTGCGCTTTTCAATTTGTTGTGCGTTTTGTGATTTGTTTTTGTGGTTTGCACTTCAGGGCCACCGTATTTAGCCATTTATGTTTAGCTCAAAATGACAACATTAACACAATAAAACAGGTCTCTGTCTTAAACAGAAGCCTGTCATGCTTAACTTTTGAGAATACAAGTAAATCTTTCTTCAAGAGAAAAAATTGTATAAATCAATAGAAAACAATAGAAACAAAAACATTCTTGTAACAGTACATATTTAGTGCATTTAGTACAATTGCCTTCAGGTGAGGTATTATTTCAGCTTTTTTAATGCTAATCAGCTGCTCCCGTTTGTAAACCCGCTTGTTCCCATGATTACGCATCATAACTCATCATCATTCATCAATGTATTACTTTTATGTATTAGTCATCTATTTGTTGTAATCATCTATCCTTGCAGTTGTTTATTACACAAAATAAATTATATTATCACACTTCTGACCACATAGCGCTGATATTCACTGCACATGCCCATATTAATCTTAACCAGAAGATTTAAAAAAAACAAACCAGTGTTTACATACCATATCTGCTCTTGCCGTGGCCTGGTGGACAAAAAATTGTTTAAGGGTTCCCCGAGCTTTCACGCCCCTCATGTTCTTCATGTGCCCACCATTAGAAGCATGCCTATGGAAAAAGTGCGCTGGCACACAGTGCAGTGCGCTTTATAGGTGTTATCGTGCACTTTTCCAGCCAGGTGTTTTCCTTTTCCCATTCCTCCCTGTACTTTTGCAGCCTTTTTTTTTCTTTCTTTCTCTGAGGGGAACAAACATTGCTGGTCTAATGCTGGGCTTACACTGTGCGATCTTTTTGGTGATCTGCCCGATTTTGGCCTTCATCGTGCATCGTGTAGTATACGTGGGGTAACGAGAAGCGATTAACACCTCATGACCAGCTCCCGATCATCAATCGCTTGTGAGGGTCAATGTCGGTGAAAAAGACGGAGCAGCACGCCTGTGCAGCGTCTGATCTGGACACAAGTGATGGAGGCACAACTTGTAGAACTTTGGAAAGCTCATCCGAGCCTTTTCAATGTGGCATCACAAAATTATAACGACCACAACAACCGTGAAAATAGTTGGATTTACATTGCAGCTCAATCACAGCTGCCTGATCAACATTTTTCATTAGCAATTTAGCAAAGTTTTTGGTGGTGGTGTGCATAGCTGGACTGGCCATCGGGCATACCGGGCATTTGCCCGGTGGGCCGCTGGCGATTTTTTGTTTTTATGGGCCGATGGATTTTTTTTTAGGAAAGGTGTTGGATTGGCCAATTGGTCATGATCGACTCTGGGCTGGACCAATTACAGCCGAGGAGGCCGGATGCACCCTCCCCCTTGTTTAGCAATCTTATAGACGAACTAAAGAAAATGGAGAACAAAAAAAGGAAAGGAGGTGTTTATGAAAATATCACCAAATCTGTCATTTATTAATTTTAATATTAATTAATGATCATGTCTCACCTCTAGTGTTCTTGGTCTTAATTTAAGGTTTTTCCTATAGCGATTGACAGATCACGTGACTTTCACGCATTGCATGCCGGGAACTCGAGGCAGAACAATCCAAGTACCGCATTAAATGCAAGCATTTGCAGCACCGCAAAACGTTCATTCTCCGGTTCCAATACCTTCTTGGTTTTTCTTTGCTGCACAAAAAAGGAATGTACAAAACTAAGGAGAACAATGCCGGTCCGTACAAAGACAGACTCGACGAAAAGGCAAAGAAAAAATCAAAGGAGTGAAAGGGTCAGACCCTTACGAACACACAGAGCGGACAAAAGACGTCAGCGTGCTGCCCAACTTTCACCACGCTCAGATTTATAATTATACGGTTTTTGGAGTGAGTGCATACACTCATGAAGTTTTTAGTAATTTCAGGTCACTGCAACAAGCCCAGGTACAGTTTACCGACGGATGGGTACAGGACCTTGAAATGCACCGTGTAGAACGAAAGACCATTGTACGAAGAAAGGTAAGTTTACCAGTCTCTCAAATCGTCATCATAAATACACATTCGTTAACCGTTTATTAATATAACCTTTGAGCTCAACGGTAATTAGTAGTGGAAATAATTTCTGGTACGCATTACAGAAATGTAGCAGTGACAATAATATTGTATGTTGTAATCGCACTGGACAATTAGTGATACAAAACAACTGTTTTATCCTGTGAATAAATTATATGTTTTTGTCAATGTACCGTGGTAATAACAGAAGCGAAACGCAATATTGTGTCAGGACAATTCACTATTTATGCACAATAAATAAAGGAGCATAGCGCCACAATTTCTGTTCAGCGCCAGACTTGCTTGTAACCTATATCACCAATTATGTTATGAAAAATGAAGTATTAACTACTACAAAACACTGACCTTTGTGGGGATGCTTGGAGCAGACTAACATGTGAGCTGGATATCCAGACCATCCGTCGGCTCTTACTTCGGAAACATGGCTTAAAAAATTTCTCTTCAATGACGTAATCTGATAAAAAAAAAAAACGATCTCTTTACCCGTCGGCTTCCCGTGGCTGTCATACGACCGGCTATTGCAGTTAATAATACAACAGCTTCTTGCCATTGTTTTGTGTTTCTTTTTATCGCTGTGTAACTGAGTTCAATTGAAAGCCTGCGTGCGCTAGTACCTCTTGCCTCAAGTTCCCAGAATCCTTTGCGGTTTTACCCCTGAATGACGTCACATTTTCAATCTCTATCCTGGTGGGCCGGTCTCCAGTCAAAATGCCCGGGCCGATTTTTTGTCCCAGTCCAGCCCTGGTGGTGTGCATGTCTGTGTGAGTGAAAGACACAGAGGGAGAGCGAGCGACAGATTTTCTGTTATAACCTTCATTTTATGGAGGCACAGTGTGAGCACTCAGGTCGCATCAGAGCATCAGGCGGTATAGTGTGAGACCCTGCATCGTGACCTACCAACTTCTAACCCCTGCGAGTCAATCGTGCAGTTTGAGCAGGAGCTGAATAAAAATTCTGCTTTTACCATATGTAATAAAAGTGTTTACAGCTTGGGTGCGGCTGCTTTTGTCACTCTGAGCTAGTGATGTGCGAATCATGAACGACTCGTTCAATACTCGAGAATCACTTTACTGACTCGTGAATCATGATTTACAAGCCCAACTGACTCACTGACTCATCCCTGTTGCTGTTAGCAAACTAATTTCATTAGTAGAAATATATCTAGCTTATAATTAAAATTGTGGAGAAAAACACAACAGCCAGTATCCTAACAAAAACATTTCTGCTCTGAACTAAAAGAAAAGACCCTGAGTAGAAGCTCACATCAAGACAATAGCTCCTCAGTTTACAGTAGTGTCGCTCTGCTAAAATGCTAACAGCAGATTTGAGCTACTCACCCCCTCCCTTCCTGTGCTGAATCGTAGCACAAACGAATCACTCAGGACTCACTCAGGACCAGTGGCGGAGCAGGGGGGTGGCTTACTGGGTTTAAGCCCGGGTTGTTTTTTCAGAAGCCCGGGGTCTTTTGGAGTGTACTTTTTTCATAGTTAGATGCCTGGCTGATAACGTATAAAACAAAAAATACACACAATATTCGAAGCACATACTGCACACTGTGGGAATTTACGACTGTGCGTAAATCCCCCCTAATATTGGTATGATCTGAGCTCAGGCACTAAGCGACTGAGCGAGGGGGCGGGGCAGCTGCTGCCTGCGAGGTAGCAAAGCAAGTCATTCGTACTGTACAAATAATGTAAATATGACGGTGTATCACAAAAGACACTGATCAATTGACCCATATTACATTACCTGCTCTTCAAGTGAATCAACAAATGATGAAATGAAAAGCCGAACAACAACAATGCTGTTTCTTTAGAGAGTCTTAGCTTACATGTGTGTTTATTTCATATTCTCAGTTGTTACCCTCCACGGCTAAATAAATCGGTTTCAGTAATGTACTGATATACAAGAATGGACATAAGGAGCTTCTTTCAAAGAAAAAACTCAGGTAGATGTTATTTTATATATTATGCTTTGTATGTTGTTCAGTATGTTTCTATGCAAATTAAGAGGAATTTCAATTCACAGCAGTATATTCACAGTTGAAACCAGATATTTTCATACACTTTATGGAAAACACAAGAATTGGTTTTTTACTGTACAACATCAATTTAGATTAAACTTGTTTTGTTTTGGATAAATAAATGTTGAAATATCTTTTGAATTAGTTAAATGTCAGAATAAAGAGAGACAGAGCTGCCTATTTTTTTATCACTTTCATCAAATTTAGGAGTACATATACACTTAGTTAATTAATAAGAAAACTCCAGACGATTCCATTCTGAGCTGAAGAAGCTTCTGATAGGTTAGTAGAGTCCATGTGAGTAAATTGGTGGCACACCTGTGGTTGCATATAAGAGCCTGTGTTTTGCCTTATATGCCTCTCAACCAAAACACAAGGCAAAGAATTGTGGAGCTCCATAAGTGTGGCTCAATTTTGAATACAATTTGATGCCATTTATAATTAAGAAATACAGATAGTTTCTCTCTTTACTCTTAAAGTTAACAAATATGTTTTTATATTTATCAATCTAAAAAAATAAACATTTAGTCTGATTTGATGTTCCAATTAATGTAAATATCTGATTTAAACTGTATATTTGATGATGTTGGTGTTTGGCTTTATTGTCAGCACAAAGAGGGAGAGAGAGCAGAATGAGGACAGAACAGAGATGGAAAAAGAGCAGGTGAGACAGAAATGTTAGTCAAATGGTTGTTTACCAAGAGTATCACCGTATCATAGGTACTCATGTATCTCGTACCTAGTGTTTCGTTTTAGGTTTGTTATTTTTCAAATTCTATGTTTATTAAGTTATACAGGCTTGTTTGCACAACAAGGCTAAATAATTATATAAACTTTTCTGAATCTAAATAGTGTTAGCTAAGCCCCGGGTGTATCAAATGTCTGCCTCCGCCTCTGGTCAGGATTCACTCACCCTCTCCCTCCGGGCTCACAGCTTCTTCTTCTTCTTCTTGGTTGGCAAACAATGTTAAGGCTTATTACCTCCCCCTGGCTCACAGCTCAGTGGAAATTTAGATGAGAAAATTTATATTTGACACATTTAAGGAAAATACTAATAACATAAAATAAAATAAAAAATAAATAAATAAATGTTCCTTTTTGAATTTTTTGTGCTCTTTTTTTGTTCTATAAAATAGTTGTTTTCTTTTACAATCACTAATCTTAGCAGTAACATGAAAAAAGAAACAAATTACGTTTGAGTGAAAATGTAACTTTTTTGCACTCTCTGGTCAACTGACTCAGTGAATCAAATGACTCAAAAAACCCGATTCACTTTGGTGAGTCACTGATTAAAACTTGATTCAGTATTCACCATCACTACTCTGAGCAGTTTGGAGAAGTGGAGGTCAATGGTGCCATGTAAAACTAAATTTAAATTCTAACCGTTTAACAATAAATTGTGAAAATGTGTAATTTCATCACATTTTTCTTCTCTCTCATAAAATGAGCCGGACACATGTGTGTAGATCATTTATACACAGAAAGCGTTTTAGAAGAAAAAATGATCAAAATCATGAAGCTGAACTTCATAAATTTTGCCTAAAATATCAGTATTCAGGTTTGAGCATAGCATTTGCAAAATACTTTTACGTGTGGTCGTTTCTCTCTGTAATTAATAGGGGGGAAGAAAGAGAAGCTCTGACACGTTTCAAATTTGTAAGCTTTGTTGAGATTTGCAACATTGGGTGAGATTGTTTAATCAGAAAGTGGAAAAGAGGGAAATTCAAGCTTTTCCTCCCTTTTTGTTTCATTTTTCTGAAGTTACGCACTTCATTTGAACATCCACAATTTGAAATTTGTTCACTTCTATGTTGGGTGATGAAAAATAGTTTTTGAACTATTTGTCAAATTACTTGTCAAATGTTGTTTTTAAGTGCGCGTGTATGTAATCTAACAGTTGACATTATGATCAATAAATTTCCAAGTACACTTCTTTAAATTTTAGTGGATTAGCCCACGTTTAAAGATTTAAATATTTAATATCACATTTGACCTCTGACCTTTCCTTTAAGGTCAACAGACTGATTTGAAGGTCATGGTCACTATAATATTATAATGTACTACTTAATATAACAATAATGTTCAGACTGACAAGAATACACTGGTAAGGAATACTTAACTAAGATGATTCATTTTATTGTAATGACTTTTTTCACTTCAGATTTACATATTTACAAAAGTGTTTTTCCCCTTCCGGATTTTCTTTTGTTTCTCATACTTTAATGTTGCAGATTATCAAACTAATTTTGAATTTGAATTTATTTATTTAAAAGGGACAGTGCGGTTTTACATAGTCCAAGTACAAAACATGAAACTGATGTAACGCACATAAGTTTATAATTGTCCCCTGTAGGGCTTACAATCAAAATAGATGCATTTTACAGTAAAACATACATTTTCATGAAACCAAAATACATCATAAATACAACATTTAAATATCACACAAAGATAACACAAGAAAACACACATTTTTAAATGAAGCTGTTTTTATTAAGTATGTAGCTCAGGTGGTAGAGCAGGTCGGCCACTAATCAGAAGATCAGTGGTTCGATCCCAGGCTGCCTCCTGGCTGCATGCCAAAATATCCTTGGGCAAGAAACTAACCCCATGTTTGCCTACTGGTGGTGGTCAGAGGGTCCAGTGGCACCAGTCTCTGGCAGCCTCACCTCTGTCAGTGTGCCCCAGGGCAACTGTGGCTACAATGTAGCTTGCCATTGCCAATGTGTGAATGACTGAATGTAGTGTAAAGTGCCATAAGCGCTACACAAATGCAGGCCATTTACCAAGTAGAACCCCCATTTTTTGTGTTTTTATATACCTACTTTCTCTGATGTCTCATCTATCCAAAGAGCTGCTAAATATTAAAGCACAGCAAGCACCCAAAGCCTACATAAAACCCCCGTAAAATATAACATGTATGCATCTGAAAGATACTCTTACAAAAATAGACAAACATAGTCACATGAATGGGAGAAAAAGTACAAAACTAAGAGCACAACAGTAACTATGCAAAAAGAACTTCACACATCAACTGCTCTGTTTAGTAGAGTTAGCTTTCTCTGCTTCTGCACAAGACAGTTAAGGTAAAGTGTCAGTTACAAGTAGATCCAGCATGCATTGCAACTGGACTCACTTGAAAGCTATGATCCAAATTTTAATTAGGTACTGTTCAGGACTCTTATGGTGCCGTTTATGGCTGCCATTGTTATGGAAATCAAAGAGACTATCTAAGCAGTAAACAAACATAAATAGGTCAATGTTTTGTGTTTTTCATCCTCCACAGGTTATATTTTGGTTCTTCAAGTCAGCAGAGGTTGCTGTCACAATGAAGTAGAAGTATAGCTCTTAACACAATGCTTCCACAAAAACCTGTGCAGTGACTCCCACAGAAGGACAGAGTCGAAAATGATGAATGTAAGCCTGTCACGAAAACTTCAGATGATTACAAAATTAATGAGTCTAAAATTATTTCTACCAAACTACAACTGCAGCTGAACAAATGAGCTGTTGGTGGAACTTTACACTCTGAAATATTGA
Source organism: Pelmatolapia mariae (assembly GCF_036321145.2). Lineage (NCBI taxonomy): Eukaryota > Metazoa > Chordata > Actinopteri > Cichliformes > Cichlidae > Pelmatolapia > Pelmatolapia mariae. Next base: position 16,916,781 of record NC_086229.1, on the reverse strand, counting down.
AAGATTTAAAAGATGAGACAGCTCAGCACAGCATGCTATTAAGTTCACACATGAAGTGGTTCAGTGCAGTCAGTTTTCAGTTTTGCAGTCACCGTCCACATCCTGCTTCTTCAACTGGTCGTCATGGTAACTCTGGACTTTCCTCCAACGAATCCTGACGTCTGTCAGTCCTTCTGACAGCATGAGGGCTGACAGCTGGACAAAATGTGTAGATGATGAAAAACATGAAGCATAGTTTGAACTTGTGTCAAGTTTGTGTTGGTGACTGAACTGCTGACCTGCTGTGAAACCTGCTGCTGGATCTCTGTGCTGTGCATGTCTGCCTCTGACTGAAGCTTCATTTTCACCACTGTTTGCTTTGTCACTGCTAAAAATGAACCACATATAAAAACACAAACATTAGTGTTATACATGATGACAGGATCTTGCAGTGTTTGCATTCTGGACCTCACCTGCGAAACAGAAAAAACGGACTCTGCTGCTACACATGCCATCAGCCCATTTTCCTGAGAGTAAATGAAATGATACACAGTACTCAACTGAAATGTAGTTATTAGGCTCTAAAGACGCCCAGTTAGTGAATGTGGAGGTTGTGTTGTCAGACCAGAAGGCCCAGGGATCCCTGTAGAGACCAATCCACACATACTGAACCCCTGATCCATTCAAAGTGAGCGTGATGTTGGATTTCTCCTCTTTGCTTCTTATACTGGTCAGGTCTGTGTGGTATGTCCTGCAGTACGACTGAGCCGCTGACCAGGAGCGGCTCTCCATCACTAAGATGTAAATTTTACCCAGGGCTGTGAAAGATTAAAAAAAACAAAGAAATATGAAACCCGTGCAAGCTTATACAATTGTAGGCATAACTAGGGCAACAAGTCATTTTTCCTACCATTGTAACACAGGAAAGGGTAAGAATCTCCACAGGGTCTATCATTCATCTGTGTTTGTCCCTGAAGAGCCACACAGTATTCATTTCCATTTGCTCTGTCTGGTTGGCCGTTAGCCCAGATTAAAAATTCATGTGTACTGCCAACATAAAAAAGTTTTCCCTCCATGGACCACTTCCAGTTGTAACGATCATCATATAGACCTGTCCAAGAAAAAGCATTAATCTTCGGTGACATTGAGAGAAGCAGTTGGTTGATGTTGCTGTTGTAGATGGTGACCAAGTCAGTGAAGTGTTCTCTGCAGTAACTCTGAGCTTCAGTCCAGTTCATCAGCTGGTTCACAAAGTGGTATTCTCTGGAGTGGGGAGGAAGAGTGGAAAGTCCTCCTGAGAAAAAGTATCACTAATTATTGTTGAAACTGGGCTCTTGGGCTGAAAAAGACAAACTTACAGAAATAACAATTAAAAATATTTACTATATGATGCAAGTATGAAGTGGGACATATGGTATTAATACATCAGATAAAGATATGTATTTTTACACATGTTATTTAATTTTATTCTTTCTTACACAGATTTCTGTACTTTTTATTTCACCTCACTGTGCGCCTTTGAACATCAAACTTATTTAGGCTAAACAGAAACAACAAAAACACCAAAAAGACAGTCCTACTGGTTAATCCATTAGCGGGACTTATACAATAAAAAGAGCAAAAAGAGGCAAAAACATATAATTATGTTTAAATATATGTAACATATGTTGAGGGTAAGATCATTTTGAGGAAATCTGAAAGTGGCCTCAATAAACTCTTCCCACACCGGAGATATTACTCGGGATCAGCTGCCTCCAAAGACCTAAAGGCCAACTAAGCTTGATATTATCACTCTGTTTTCAGCTTAATGGCTCCCTTGCTGCTTTGAGTGCATCCTGATCAGTTGACCAGCTCAGCCTCCCTCTTCATCCGGATATTCAGATTCAAATGGTGGTTTGCACAGAAGTGCCGTAACACTACATCACTCGGGTTTAGATCAGGTCAGCCATTCCTTCCAATCATGCCCCGGATTACCCACACAACCATTGTCTCCCACTTAAAGAGTGGGAGTACCTACTCTTGAGGGTTTTTCACCCAGAGTCCCCAGGTGAAAAAAAGTCAAGCTTGTCACACAGGGAGGATTCTCTGACTGGCTTTAGTTTCATCCAATAACCAGCTCACAAAATAAAACAAAGTAAAAACAAACCAACAAATTAGGGCTGTCAACATTAACGCAGTCACCACGATTAACGTGAACAAAATTTTTTAACGTAATTAATCTATTTGGAGCTCAGATTGAATCAAAATCCCTGAAATGTTGCTGCCAACACATTTCGGGTAGCTTGTTCAAAGTTTGTCCATTCTGTGCTGCAGATTGGTTCATTTGAATCACGTTAACCGTGATGACTGTGCTAACGCGTTAACGTTGTCAGCCCTACAACAAACACAAAAACTCCAGACATGATACAGACTTATAATTTGCACACATGTGTTTTCTACATTCTATCACACACATATACGTCAAAAGTGAGCGTGAGCGCCCTCACTGCACCTGCTGCTCACAGACAACCTGTCAAAATGAAATGTGCTCCAAATAGAGCAAGCCCATTATGTATTAATTATTTGTCATGGGTTGTGTAAAATCCCAGGGACAAAAAGCCTTTACAAAATTTACATCTATTATTCTATTAGTGTCATGGCGGTGTGTTCTTTATAAGATCCAGAAGCAGACGCAGAGAGAGGGGTTACAGGTGTTAACAAGAGGCGAGCCTTTATTTGGCTGTAAGAGATAGAAAAAGATGAAACTAAGAAAACAAAGAAGAATGAAAACACTGAGTAAACTAAAAGACACCGACACTCAGTGAAAACACCATGAATAAACTATAAACTGAGTAAACTATGAAACACAATGGCTGTAACAATGGTGATGATACCAGACGACCTGACACCTACTGAACGGAAACACACAGACTAAATACACATAAGTAATGATCAGGGAAAGTGCAATCACATGGGGAAACAGCTGACAACAATGAACATAATGACAGGACAGGGGAAGTGAAACTAAATATGACAAACAAAAAACACTGGACTCTTTTAAAAAAATAAAACAGGAAACATGAAGACATGGATATGACACAAACTTGACAATGAGAATCACACAGACCCAAAACATGACAGATAAGACACACGTAACAACCAAGGAACTTTGACACAGGGGTGAACGCACAAGTGGAACCTAATAAACCATGAAGTAAAACTGTAAACTAGCCATGACCAAATTTATCTAGATAACTGGAGAAAAAAACTACAATACAGATTAAATGACAGGATAACATGGAGCTAGATCTTGTTTTAACATAGGGCATAGAAACTGAACATAACTACAAAACGTCCTTTAATAAGTCCAAAATTAAATGTAAAAAAATGAATTTACATTTGAAATTAATGAAGGTGTTGTAGCATGAGGAAATGAGATTCCATCTTTGTCCTTGTGGCTGATGTGTTAATAAATACATTGTTTAAAAACATTACATGTAATCTGATTACCAAAATGACAGCAGTCTGTCTCGATGTGTTTATAGACTATATTTCAAATGTTTAAGATATTAATATCACTGACCTGAGAGCAGCAGGATGAGCAATAAACAGGTTTCTTCCATTCTTTGCTTCTGTATAACAGATGTAGTCATGATGATTACTATTGTACCATAATTGTTATCAAAGATGTTTATCATTTAAAGGTTTCTTATCTCCAGTCCAATAAGTTGCTTAGTTTATATGCATATCCAAAACAATTATATCAAAAGGGTTTTGATCATTTAAAATCTATAATTCTCTTAAAATAATAGTTTAAATCAGAATAATAGAAAAAAGATAATAATGGGTAACTTACCTGACAATGTATCTTGTGATCTCATCAGTGAAGCTGACTTTAATGAGGTCTTTATTTGATCCTTTGATATATTTTACTGTCAAATGAGGACACCTGAAGGGAGTGAACTTTCTGTAGAAACTGGACAGGTGTGGAGTTACAGTAAAAACGTGTAAAAATTATTTTGATGAATGTTAATTATAATGTTATTACATTCATGTAGTCAATCAAATGCTGTTAACATACTTTTATCAAATAAATCTCTTGTTTATGATTTGAGGTTGTAGAACAGTTTTTTTTATTCTTTGCCTTACTTTTTTAAGTGTTGTAATCTTCAAAACATTTTCTAAACATAAAAATGTTTACATTTAAGGCTAAACATTGAATAGTGTAAATTTTAAGTTTTATATCCCAAGGAAGGCCTATCTGTAATGTTTAAAGACTTCTATTTCCAAAACACAAACAAACAAAATGACATGTAGCTCTTGTATTGATGCCACTCCCCAAACTTTTTTTTAATATACAGTGGTATTTTTTGGCCATGTGACCATACCTAAAACTTTTCAAAACCACAAATTCTGTAAATGGCGTGTCTCAATTCTTAAGGAAGGAAGCAAGGTTACACAAAGGTGGTTCTACTTTGCCAACATGTAAAACATTAGGGAAATCAAGCTTTTAAGGCAGGTAAAAATTTTAAAGGAAATAAGGTCAGACGTGTTTCTAGGAACAGACATCATGGATGGTGTTAGCAACAAGTGAGAAGGATTATGGAGCCTGTGCTTGTCAGTTGTCTTCAGTTCACAGTTTATTAGTACACGATTCGTTATTTCCAACTACATTTCCACCCTGTTTGACATTTATGCAAGAAACTTCAAAGTTATGATCACATTATGTCTGAATCACCCTAAATTACTGTAAAAGTACACAGTTTGACAAATGTATTAGCAGTTATCCTATTCCTCATTGATCTCATTCAATTGTAAAATGCATCCAATAAGCAAACAAACGAATTGTTAATAGTCAAAATAAGAAATTAACATTTTCAAAATCCTCTAAGCTTGTTGGTGCTCCTCCTCTAGGCATGTAAGTCACATGTCTCTCTGCAGAGTGGTTTATGTTCTGCAGGGCATCATAAATGTCTCTTCTAGTTGTTTCCATCACTGTCCATAGGACCAGAGTCCAAGTGTATGTTTAATAGACATTCAAACATACCAGTTGGTTTTCTTGCTTGTCAACATGGCTTTCAGCTATCTTTGAAGGTGCAGGCCTTATCAGCACTCTTGCTCTATGGCAGGGGTGGCCAACCCGCGGCTCTCGAGCCGCATGCGGCTCTTTGCCTGGTTTCATGCGGCTCTTATGCCGGGCTCACACTGTGCGATTTTTGGCCCATTTTGAGCCATTTTTTGAGTCGTGCAACCGTTTTGGCGATCAGCCCGATTTTGGCCTTCGTCGTGCATCTTGTAGTGTACGTGGGGTAACGAGAAGCGATTAACACCTCACGACCTGCTCCCGATCATCAATCGCTTGGTCGTGAGGGTGTCGCCGCAGCTTCTCACACTGCGCACGCGCAAACACAAATGTCAGCGAAAAAGACGGCGCAGCACGGCAATGCAGCGTGTGATCTGGACACAAGCGATGGAGGCACAAGTTGTACAACTATGGCAAGCTCACCCGAGCCTTTTCGATGTGGCCTCACAAAATTATCACGACCACAACAACCGTGAAAATAGTTGGATCTACATTGCTGCTCAATCACAGCTGCCTGATCACTGTTTTTCATTAGCAATTTAGCAAAGTTGATGGTGGTGTGTGTGTGTCTGTGTGAGTGAAAGACAGAGAGGGAGAGGGAGCGACAGATTTTCAAGGCAAGGAATGCCAGAAGTCCCACTAAACAACATGCATTGTAGAAGTAAATGCTATTGTAGATTATTATATTTTTGTTTGTGGACTTGGTTGAACTGAGAGTTTGTGTGTGAGACAGTGCACACAAAGTTAATTGTTGAAAATGACGGGCCTGTGGTTTCAATACTGTAGGAGTCCATTTCTGTCTTTATCATGTTGGTGTGTGACATTTACAATAAATCTGGCTGAGCAGAGATGTGTGTATTTGTGTGTGTGTGTGTGTGTGTGTGTGTGTGTGTGTGTGTGTGAGAGAGAGAGAGAGAGAGAGAGAGAGAGAGAGAGAGAGAGGAAAGGATGGGTGATGTTCATGTGTGCCCATGCGTATGATGTGGCTCTTTGCGGTAACACAGTAAAAAAAAGTGGCTCTTGGTCTGTGACTGGTTGGCCACCCCTGCTCTATGGCCTCTATCAACCCCCATCACCTCACTTCAGGCCTTCATCCTGCAAGAGGGATTTTATGACTCCTCTATTGTCCATTCATCTCTGCAGAAAACCCCTTTGTGGAAAGAGTGATGGGTCCAGTTGTCTTACTGTTGTTTCGATCCCACCTGTATAATCACCTCAGCAGTCTTACAGACGTGGTCATGAAACAAATAAAATGACACAATGACACAAAGACCCTGTTCAGAGTGTCAACGTATGCATAGCACAGTGACACAGCATAGGTGATGTTCATAGGAGATTGCTGTCGTCAACATAATAGCTTCTGGTTTCTGTGCTTTTCGCAGAATCATGATGGCATCCTTGAACTCCCTCTGCACTGTTGATTGGAGCTTGGCACGCTCCCCTCATCCTTCAGGTGTCTGTCTGTCATCCACAATCTCCTCTTGTTGGCAAAGTCTCGTGGCACAGCTCTAATTCCAACGTAGCTTTATGTTCATTGCTGTGGCAGGGCCCCAACCAGCACGACCTTTGACCTCAACCACTGCCTGAGCTGTCAGCCATGCCTTGAATACTTCTTGTTTCTCACTGGGCCTCTGAAGATTTCTCAGGAGATTCCAAACTTTGGGATGATTACTCCCAGTAATACTCTGGCCGCTGCACCTGTATCTCCATACTAGCAGGAAAAACTTCTATTTGGAAAATATGTCAACCATCATCAAACCACATTCTTTAGTTCAGTGAACTTCACTTATAGGCCATCAAAGCCATATCTGAACATGGATGCACCAATTTTATAGGTTTAATACCTGTAAATAACCTGTTAATCCCACAAATCAATGCAAAAATCATATAAAACATAGTTTCATGTTAATTCTGGACCCCTCCTTTTGACGCATGGACACTCACACGAGTCAACTCATCAAACCTAGATGCCTTTCTTAAAGAAAAAGGTTAGTTAGAACATGTCCCAGGCAACATCAGGATGTCGCCTCCTCCGGAGAAGCACCACTCCGTACCTGCATATACCATAGCGTAATAACAGATGACAGTGTGGATCGCATACTAGGATTGCTTAACACCTGCATACACACCATAATGGCAAACAGGATCTATAAGTTAAATCAAACTTCACACTTGCAAACAATTGTAGATCATAACAGTAACAAAGTATTCAGCATCAAAGACAAGTATCATGTGCAGGTTTTCTCAAACCATTAGACCACAATTATTGCCAGAATTCCCCCCAGACATGGATCATCCCATGTGTTCAGTCAAAATTACTGTAATCGGTGACGTTCCTTAAGCAAAGTCACTCCACTCATTCATCACTACGAGCTCAACAGTGGCCAGCTAATGCGGCCCATATGAAACTATTAGATCACTGTGAGCAATACTCAGTCATGAATAACACACCCCTGGTAAATTCAGACAGTCAGGAAAATTACAGCAAAAGGCTAAATATCCAGAGTTCACATAGTCATATGACCCAAAGATTCCTCCTTCTGCCCCTGCAACAAAAAAAACACACAGACAAATACATCCACCCTTACATAATGGTAAAGTCAGTCAAGCACGGTAACTAGTTATTATGCCAAAACCAGGAACGCGTTACTCGTTACTGGGATTTAGATAGGCTCGTTACTCGTTACTTCGTGTGGTGGCTGTCGTGGAGCTTCCACAGATTCAATAACATTAGCAAGTGGTGGAGGCCAGCAGGTGGATGAAGGAAAAGGGAGGCAAGAGGAGAGTTTATTTAGTTTAGTTTGTTTATCACCCACTTTGCACCAGAAAGAGGAAACCAGTGGATGTCGCGTTAAACAAGAGCAGCGCGTTTAAGCTTGATCAGCTGTTGTTAGAAGTTATTTAATATTAATTTCTAGTATCAGCTGATGTTTGCTGGAGCCACAGCTGTGAAAGCTACTGGTCATGATATCGGTTTGGTTATCTGGTGAGAGGGAAACATGAAGATGAAACCAGGAGATGTCCTTACTGAATCATCAGAGCTGAACAGGTGATGGAGAAACAGGTTTACCTTTTAGGTGACATGAATGAGTTGAAGTTATGAACTGTTTCTGAGAGACAAATAACACTAGGATCCTTTTCTATGTAGCTGACAGCTGGTAACTGTGCAGGGGCGGATCTAGCAAAGTTTTTCCAGGGGGCCAGGTAGGGGATCAACAGGGAAAGGGGGGCACAAAGAAATACTTTTCATTCTTATTCTCATTTAAAATGTCTAGCTTTTAATAAATAATTATCTGAGTCGTACAACAAACAATTGATAGATTGATACATATGTAACCCAACCAGTGCAGGGGCCTCCCTACACCCCGGACTCTGCGTTGTGTAATTTTGTGTTGGACACAGGCGTTCAGTTTGTGGCTCGGACCGCGCCCTTTATTCAAATGCTGGGGCAAACACCACTCCAACTCTGCTGCTGGCCCTTTGCAAATCACAGTAAATACTGGGTGTGATTATCAACACATAGTGAAAGCCAACAATAAATATGTAAAGAAAACACATTACACAAAAAATAATCATCTCTTTACAAAACTCCTCGGTCTCAGGAATGAGTATGACACAAAACTAACATAACAGGATTACCAACAAAACCATTGCAGTACACCACGGACAGTGCTTACCTTTGCAAATCACAGTAAACACTGAACCAAGATGGCGCCCGCACGATGTCCTGCAGAGGACAAATGGTCAAAATTGCTAAAATCTACAATGTATATGCAGCTCAGCAGTTACACCTTGTGACTTATTCCAGTCACTGCCTTACACATATATACCATAAAGACAGTGTACATCACTGTCACAACAGTATTTGTTTTCATTCAAAGGCTTTATAATTTTTCCTATAATGGTGGGCCGGTCTCTAGTCAAAATGCCCGGGACGATTTTTTTGTCCCAGTCCAGCCCTGTATGCAGCTCATCTGCAGTCTGGTGTTACCTACATCTTCCTATTCAGAAGGCAGAATTTCCGAGTTCTGAGTACAATCAAAAGCACCACGACTGCAGTTTTTGTGTTGGATGTAAAAAGCGCACATGACGCTGTGATGTAGGCTAGAATCATGGCGGCAGTCGGCGATGGTCCAGGCTTGGGATTTCTCTCGTGGAAATGTGCACATTATTTTTTCCTTTCTATTGGTATGTGGCACAGTGCACTTGTGGCAAGTAAGCAAGCTAGAAGATTGGCAGTCTGGCTCCAGTTACGGAGGCAACACATTAACAAGAGAAGTCTGAGTAAAACCAAAGTTACTTTACCTAGTAACGAGTTACTTTTAAAGTAACGAGTAACTTGAAGTAACTGAGTTACTTTTGATGGAAGTAACTAGTAATGTAACTAAGTTACTAATTTAAAGCAACTTACCCAACACTGGTCTTATTAGATATGAGTTTCTTCCCCGGGTTTTTGATTTTTACTCATTTGAGTCACAGACCTGTTTTATTCAGTTTTCCTTTTTTTTCTTCCATAAAACATGTGACATGTCATCATGTATTTCACAAAACATGTTTGTTCTGACATGTTCAGAAGTGTGTATTTGGGTGCAGGATTCACTCGCACATCAAAACCAGGAAACTCAGTGTTTTTGAGTGTCCACTCTAACAGACTCCCACACATCCTATTCACTTGTGTTAGAATTCAGTCACTTTTCCTTAATCTAATAACAATCAACTAATTTGCATGTCAGCTATTAACCCACCAAGTTGACAGGACAACAGAAATGCATGTTCAAAATATAATCTCTTTGGAACTGCCTTCCTTGTCTTCAGAGAGGAGTGAGAGCTCGCTTGTGAAGTTGAGGGACCGAGGGACACATGGTGCTGTCAGCAATTCAGCCAGAAACTTGGCCTGAATGCTTCCAATGACGTTAACCTATGACTTTCTTCCGACTGCTATATGTGGAAAATTGATTCAGGTCTGCTTTTCATCTGAAATTGACAAACTAAGACATTTTCATTATTATCATCACTGCTTAACCAACAAACATCTCTCTCTCTGTTTTTTGTGAACTTTTGAGAAACACAAAACCTTTTCCCTATTTTTGTTTTTCATCTACAATGTAGACTTTCTCTTTTTTTTCACTACGATACCTGGTGACAGGCAGTTGGAGACAACTACTTTTACACAGCACACACACACACTGCGACGTCAGGCACATTCACACTCACTTTTTTTCATTGGCGTAAATAAATCATATCGAGTTATCACAGCTCTGTTTTCCTCCCTCTGATCCATTCTCAGCCAGCTCCTGCTCTGATAATGTGTAGCTTGTTCATCAGCTCAGAAGAGACCACAATGCAACCTCACACAGTGGTTGCGTGCTTTGCCGCACAGAGTGGCAAAGACTTACACAGTGATGAAGACTTTCATATTCAATTCAGCTTCTCCATCATGTAGTTTTAGCTGTTTTATACAGGGTTCAGCATATTAGTTGTTTGTATAGATGTGCTCTGTATCTCAACAATGTCTTATAATAGGATGACAGTTTTTCAAACTTGTCAAGTGCCTCTATGCACTTAAATAGTTTAGCTATCAACTGGTCTCTGAATGCTGAAGTCTGGGCTCGGGAATGATGGGACAAGGCACATTTTCTCAGTTCACTCAGAATAACACCTCTGAGCCAAAGTTGGATCACATCTTGGAGCAGCTCACCGCGGTTGTGAGGTCTCAGAATCGTCTCTTTGAGCACAAGAATGACAAGACCATGGAGCGCAAGTCTGATAACAACATGGAGAAGCTCGCGGCTCTCCAACGGGAGATTGACAGACCAGTGTCGGAGTGTTAAAGAACAGCTTTGAGATTCTCATGAGTTGTTGGTACTAAAGAAAAACCACCATCATAATGCGGCTCAAGCTAAACGAAAATCCCTGATAACGACTGTGTTTAGAGTGTTCCTCCCATTCCATGCAAGCCCATCTGGGTTGGCTGGCAGACTGTTTACTTAGCCTGTCTCAGCTGAACTCTGGACATATACACACATATACATATAAACACATGCAGATGTACACTCATCCCCTCTCCCCCTCCAAACTGTCTACATTGGCTGTCTCTCACCCTTTACCCACCCCTGTTGCTTATCATGTGTTTCTTTGGTGTATTAAGAGTTTTTTCATGTGCTATGTGCAGAGGTGTTTTTTTTCTGTTCTCAAACTGATCTCCCTGTTGGAGCTCAGTCTGGGGGGAGTTATTTTTTTTCTCCTTATTTTTCCTCATGTGGTGCATTTTCCATTGTTATACATCTCTGATCTGTCTTCCCCATGTGATGTTTTTGTGTAATGTATGTATGGTCGGAGGGTAAGATTGCGCCGCCATTGCAAGTGCAATAGGTCAGCAGTCTTAACATGAAATTTCCCCTTGTGGGACTAATAAAGGTATATCAATTAAGTCCCGCCAGAGGAAACTAACTAAACCCTAAGAAAGAAACAAAACAAACAAATGACAATACTATCCCTCACTCCCTAGCTCCGAAAACAGGAGCAAACTGTTCAGAAGAAAAGGCGGCTCACCCCTTCCGCTTCAACCTATGCATGCATAAGCACTGAGCTGATACCCCAGTGGCGGCTCTCACAGAGCACACTCACACAAATACACAAAAAAGTATAAGTTGGAAACCAGGGCCAGGTTCGCGTCTGCTGTCAACGGCTTGCTCGCTTCTCTCTCTCTCTCTCCGGCGGCAGCTGTCAGAGCAGCTTTTTGAACGCAGTCACTACTGTTCATTAGGGGAGGGACCTGCAAATAATCTTAAACACAGTGAAGAGACACAGAAACCAAGCAGCCCACACAGAGTCCTTATGGCCACAGCCGTAACAAGAACAAACTCTATTTCTTGACTTAACTTAGAATTTTAAGGCAGCCCTTTACATCATATTTTTAAGTAGAAACAACAAGTTATATTTTACAGTGTGGGAACAAAAAGTACCGTCTGTGTGTGTGTGTGTGTGTGTGTGTGTGTGTGTGTGTGTGTTGTGGGTGGTCAAGATGTGTCAATAGCCCAAAAATGACTTCCCTAAACCTGAAGTCCAGCAGTTCATCTAAACAAAAGGCACTTATACTAAAACAGATATACTTGTGTTTGCTATACCATAAAACCCCCAAAAGACCCCAGGATGTGAGTGTGTATGCCAAAACACTCTGGAAGGCACACAGAGTCCTTACAGACTGCTAAGGATCAAACCTCTATCAATATGCAATTGATTATAAAACTCTAAGTATATATGACTAAATATTTGAGTAAAGCATAAATGACAATCCAATAATATAAACCTGACAAGCTATTTACACTAATAAGGATTATTATTCATATTTTTACCTTTACAGTTTGAAAAAGGGTTAACAAGAGAGTGTCCAAAATATAGACTTTAGCTGAAGGATTTTTATTAAAGAAAATTAGCAGGACCAAAGCTAAAGCAGAAACAATGATAATAACAGTCACAGAATAATAATCAAATAACATTATACTTTATACATTATACATAACAGTTATACTTGTCTAATTAACCTACTCTGAGCTAATGCTTTTCATATCTTTGGGAAGAAAGAGGTTGGTGAGGAGACGGGCACATCCAGCCCTGGCAACATGGCAACTATGATGTGCAGTGACAATACGAGGACATGGAGTCTGCATTAAAAGTCAAAACCCTTTACAATGGACCATCCCAATTTAAATCAGGTATGGTTTGGGATCCGTATGGTCCCATTCATGGTTCTTATGGGTCTGAAACAGTCTAAGCAGAAACAGGACATAACAGTACAATGCTTTGGTATCCATCCTGACCTCCTAAAGCAGTTTTTTGATTTACATTTTTGATTTACTTCTTTACCATGTGTTTAAGCAAGCAGAGGTTGATTTCAGAATGAAACAGAATTATAGATCCAATAAACTGATTGCAGAAAAATGGATTCACATGCATACAAGGACAGTGTCTAAGGTGTTGGAAGACATAAATATAAGGGACTAAAGCCTATGAAGAAAATTTCAAGGAGACATATAAAACTGTGCATGGACCTCTGATTAAAAGAATATCTGCCAAACTACACTTGTATTTGTGCAGTTTGTAGTCTGTCCTGGGAAAATGTAGCACACATGGTGTTCTTCTGGTGTTTCCTCCTATCACTTGGATGACTTGGACACTGTTAGTACGGACACATACAGAAACGCAAAGCAGGAGATGAAGCATCGCTGAATATGTTTCCAAACCAACGTGATTCTAAACCAAAGACTAGAAAATATAATGAAGCATATCTTCCCTTTGGTTTCACCTGCACAAGTGCCGAGGTAGGTCTCCCCTGCAGAATTAGTTTTCCCTTCATCAAAGCAGCGCTGGGCTGTTGAAATCCCGGACGAACAGTATCCCACATTCGTGATTTTTAGTTCACAAACGCTTCTTGTAATGACTAACTACTGACATTTTGGAGATATACATACTATACTTTATACGGGGCGATCATGGCTCAAGAGTTGGGAGTTCGCCTTGTAATCGGAAGGTTGCCGGTTCGAGCCCCGACTCGGACAGTCTCGGTCGTTGTGTCCTTGGGCAAGACACTTCACCCGTTGCCTACTGGTGGTGGTCAGAGCGCCGGGTGGCGCCAGTGTCCGGCAGCCTCGCCTCTGTCAGTGCGCCCCAGGGTGGCTGTGGCTGCAACGTTGCTTGCCATCACCAGTGTGTGAATGTGTGCGTGAATGGGTGAATGACTGAATATGTAAAACGCTTTGGGGTCCTTAGGGACTAGAAAAGCGCTGTATAAATACAGGCCCTTTACCATTTACCATTTATATACAGTAAAGTTACAGCGGGATACAAATAACATCAGGCTGATCCATCAGGATTTGTTCCCCAAGTTCAAATCCCGGACAAACAGTATCCCACAGTTATTTATGTTTTTACACTCATTTTGCACAGAGAGGCATTTTTTGAAAAATGTATTGATAGCAATTTTGAACATTATTACACAGTAAAAAAACACAGCTACACGTAAAATAATCATACGCCTCTGCCTTTGTAAATGGAGGGACAGTAACTGCGTGTAAAACCTGCAGAGTCAGATTAACAGTATTTTGTCTCTATTTGCCATTCTGCAATTCATCTCATGTAAACAACAACGTGACGTGAAAAAGGCACGTACCTTTGACGTAGCGTGACACCTTGTCCACATGTAAACGCAAAAAAGGAGTTTTAAAAGAAATCTCAGTTTTCTGTGATTCGAAACGCCATTTCCTTGTGGACGAAACAGCTGTGTTTTCACAAATACCGGTGTAGGTGCGGACGTAGCATAACAGAGTTAGTAGTTTATTTTATTACTACCTGTAATTTGCTGCAGATTACTTGTATTTGCTTAATTGTTTACTAAATGTTTGAGGTGTGAAATAAACCGCAATGGAGCACAATATGGGTGTGTGTGGTTGGAGGATGTGTTTGTGTTTGTGCGTACACGCGGGGGGGGGGGGGCGCGAACATTTTTCTTGTAAAACAAAGGGGCAAAAAAAGTTTGGGAACCACTGATTTAAAGGATGAGACAGCTTAGCACAGCATGTTATTAACTTCACACATCTATGAATACTACATAGAGTGCACTATACTGGTCATCGGATGTTCAAGATGGGCTTTACACCTTCCAACAATTGCTCACACTGTCAAGGCAATACACCAGACAATTACATCCACGCCCTTTGGTTCTGTCCACCAGTGCAGAAGTTTTGGCGTGAGATATGTGAAGACTTATCAAAGTGTCTGAAATGTAACATTCCAGCCTCCCCTTTAGTATGCTTGCTGAGCAACTTGGATGAGGTCACTGCAGAAATAAACACAGCCCACATTGTCTTTTACAGCCCTATGCATTGCCAAGAAAACAGTCCTCCTTAACTGGAAAAATAAAAATAATCTTAATTCTAATCAATATAAAAACCATCTAATAGATCACATTAGTCTTGATACAGCCTCTGCCACCACATTTGATCAATCCCTTTGGGCTCCTTTGATCGGCTTCATCACCTAGTGGGGGTGGGGGGTCATGGTTTGGTCCTGCCTTTGCTATTGTGGTTGATGTGAAGTTGGGATGGGCTTAGGGCGCCAGGAGAACCCCTAGAGACGTTATCCCTGGAGGGCTCAACCCGGGGGGTTGTGGTCATAACCTGGTTAGTGGCTCTGCTCACTCTTAGAGGGTGTTCTCCTCATGGCTGAGTGCAGCGGGGCTGGGGGATGGTCTGTACTGGCGGACGTAGGTTACTGGCCTGGTGGCCTGGCTGCCCCTGAGTGGATCCGGGGCAGGCGGGGGGACTTGGGGTTCGGGGGTGCTTCGGGGGTGCTTCGTCTCCGTGATGGGGCTCTGGCTGGGACTTGGGGGCTTCGGTCCTCGTCGGTGTGTCGCTGAGGTTGTGGGCAGGTGGGTGCACAGGGGCTCAGCCCTGGCGCAGGGGGCCTCTGGTGCATCGGCCTAACTGGGGGGCTCTTCAACTGGCAGGGAGGTTGTTCCATCCTTGCAGAAGTCCACTCTGCAGGTGGGGGAGAGACACAGGAGAGGTGGAGAATAAACCTAGCCTGGGTGTCTGTTGTCTTGTGTAGTCTGGAGATGATTGAATGTTGGGGTGGGTATAGTTTCCTCTGCGGTGGGGTGGGCTTCCCCAGGTCCTGTGGGGCTTAGCGGTGCTGCTGCCATAGGCCCCGGTCTGGATGGGCCTGGGCTCCCTTGCCTTGGTGGGTACTAGAGGACGGGGGTGCCTACTGGGGTCAGCGGGGGAGCTGGCCCTAAGGAGGGGCATCCTGCCCCTCCCTTCTTTTCATTCCCCTTCCCCAGCAGCCTCCCTCTTCCCTCTTCCCGCTCCACCACACCCACCCACACAGGTAGGGCCTTGGGGTGCGGGTGTGTCACCAGGGTGCAGGGGAGGCATTCCCCGCCCTTCCCCTCTGTCCCCTTCTGGCCACCTGTGCCTCAATTTTATTTCACAACTTAGACATCCACATTCCTCACACTCTCATAACACACACATATATATAGGGCCTTGAGGGTGACCACGTTAACGGCGTCCAGAGGACGGTCTGTGTATTCAACCCTACCTCTGGCGCCGGTGTCCACCTCTCAATTTTAAATCCGTGTAGACATTGAGGGTTCTCGGGAGGGGCCGTGCTAACACCTGCTGCTCTGGCAGCAGCACCATGCCCTCGCTTGTTTTAAATGCACTTTAGAACAACACGCAGCAACACTACACATGAGCGGGAGGAGGGAGGTATGGGGTCTTCACACCCCCCGTTCTCTACTAGCCATCGGGGCGGGGGGCTGGGAGGAGGTGTTGGCTGTCCGATTGGCCTGCCTGCTGCTGTGGAGCCTGGGGCGGTCTGCTTGCCTCCACCCCGGGGGAAAGGGTCACATCTCTTGGGTCTGGGTGCCGCTTCCCCCTCTGGGGGCGAGGGTACCTGGACCTGGGGCATAGAGTATGTTTGGGGAGTATGATTGTGTGTTCACTCGGTTCACTCTGGCACAGCTGGCTGCCGGCAGAGCAGGCGGGCACGCCAGTTCAGCCCCCTCTGGCTTCTGCTCCGTGGCTACTGGGTGGCCTGGATCTCCTCCATGCCTGCTTCATGCCCTGGGGGACGGGGCTATGGCCCTCCACACCCTCTAGCAGACCGTTACATGGGGAAACCTTTTGTATACAAGCGCGTTGATCCACACAGGTGTGCACACGGGTGTTCACTGTTCGTAGACATAAACTACACCTTTCTTAGCTGCTACTTCAAAGAATATTGTGCGCTGTCTGTCCTGCGTGCTGCACAACAACTTTCAATATTTAGTATTTACTGCTGTTCACACTTAGCTAGATTAACGTGATGGTGTTGTGTTTAGTGTGTGGCTTAGTGTTTTTTTGCTTTTTCTCTCAACAGGTGATCCAGGAGATTCTTTCTCTTTGTCTTTGTAAGTGCCCTTTCTCACTGTCCCTTTTCCCTTCTGTTTTTCTTTTCCTTCCTCTCTTTCTTTCTCCCTTTCCTATCCCCCAATCATGTCTGTCCCATCTGTAACAACTGAAAATAAAATAAATAATAGCAACAAAGTTTGATCAAATGGACCAATACGGCAATGCCATGATGATCCATTTGGCAAAATAAATCCATTTGGTATCCTTGTTGGTATTCAGACAACAATTCTGACGGCTAAAGAACCAAATGGGACAGACACAAACAAACAAACAAACAAAAAAAAAACTTCACACATGAAGTGGTTCAGTCCAGTCAAACTTCAGTTTTGCTGTCACCGTCCACATCCTGCTTCTTCAACTGGTCGTCACGCTAACTCTGGACTTTCCTCCAACGAATCCTGAAATCTGTTGAACTCCTGGCTCCACACAGAGTTTTTGTCTAGAAATAAAACCTGTGTGTTAACATTAACTTCAAATTTGAAAACCCGATTTTTATCTTTTTGTTATTAGTTTTGTCTACTTATGCTCTCTTTAAAAAAAATAATTTTACCATTTTAAAGAGAAAAACCTCGGTTACTTGGACCAGTGTTTGTTATTCCATATCTGTATTTTGAATGTGACAAGTCTACCATTCCCCATTGATAAATATTGTTTTTGTTCTGACTATTTTGTTCTATATAATTGATTGACTTCTACAGTGGCCTGCTATTGTTAATGGTAATATGAGTGATATCAAAAATGTTCTTAAAGCAAACATCAGCAACACAAAATTAGCAGCCAAAGGGTTAAGTCTGCAGCTCCACACTCTCATGTGAACCTACAGTCTCCCCCTCCGGTCTCTCTTATCCTCCTACTCCTGTCAAAAGCAAAACAAAGCAAAGCATCCACCCTTTCCTTACCGGTGTGGTGAATTGTTTGTCAACATTTACTCATCCTAACCTTGGTCCAGTCTTTGTCTCAGTGTCAAGTCAGTCAAGAATTTAGTCCCCATCCTCAGTCCAGTCACACATTCACTCACCCGCATTCACACAAGATATTGCTGATAGTGGAGACTCACGCGCAACCTATTCCAGTTTCCATCACCAGCAAAATCACGTCATCATTTTTAAAACAAAAAAAAATGTTTATGATTTTAGACTGGATTGACTCGCTGTAATCCTTTTAGACAGGAACTGACACTCAAGTCGGATCCCCATAGGTAGCCTTCTCCTCAGCCCAATGGTTTCCAATCAGGAGTACTTTGACCTTACTTTGTCGGCAGGCAGAGGTTTGCAAGAGGGGAGTGAGCGCATGGATCAAGGTGGGATAACAGCAGGAGAGACCAGTTATGGGGCTGTGGTTAACTGCAGGCCGATTATCTTGCATTGAGTTGACTAGGGACAGAGACAACAAGCTTAGTACTAATCTTTCGAGAACAAGAAATATGAGAAACCGACACTAAATTGCAATTTCAAATTTTTTGTTGTCCCACAAGGGGAAATTAGGATTTTTCAAACATTTAACAATAGAATGAGCCTTCCTAAGCATATTTCTGTTATAAATGGCTGAATTTCCATCTTGCCAGTGCCCTGAAATTTTGCTAGCAGTTTTTACCAGAAGTCCCAACTGATTCTTATTCTTCACATATTGAACCAGGCAGCGATACAAAAAACATAGCGGATTAAATAAACCTTCTATAAAACAAAGACAACATCTCAGATGAGACATTACTCTGCACAATCCCAATATCAGCAGTTTTAATAATAGTAAAGTAATAGTAACCAAGAGGACTTCCCAAATCAATAATCATGTCTTTAGTTTTAGACACATTGAGTGGAAGGAAGGACTCACCACACCAAGCCACAAAATCTCTCACCAGTCTTTCCATTTTATTATTATCTCATAACACTTGTTTCCTCAGCTACCATGTCTCATGTGGACTTTACAGTGTCTACAGTCTCAGATTAACACAGCCCTGCCCTCCAGCACAATCAGCAGCAGGAGCAGCAACTCCTCAACAGCAACATTGTACTCATCAGGTAAAACATATGCATGCTTTGCATTGTTCCCACATAATGTCAGTGATTGTATGATGCAATTCCACATTAGATTCTTGATGAATGTAGGCTGTTGTTATTCAGCCTTGTCTAATGTGCCTCTTTTTAACTTTGAGCATCTGCCCCTTCAAACATATCTGCACAGCGCTGAACCTAAGCCTGATATAAGCTGGTGAAATGTTAACTTATAATAAGCTGTTGTTGTTTATTTTCTTCTTCAGCTGTCCAGAGAAATGCAAAGATTGTCTTCCTCAAAGTCAACAATTTTAAAAGGAGACAGCTTTAATGTGTCAAGGACATTATGTCATTATAACATGCCAAAGTGCAATAATAACATGTTTTCTCTAAAGTGAAGTATAACAAATTTAAATGCAAAAAAAAAGAACAATTTGAGCTCTTTATGTTATTTTATTGATGTTCAGTGACGTACAGCAATGCATTTTTAATCTGTTACAGTTTATTTTCCTACAGGTGTGGGATTCAGCCCAGGGTTTTAATAGTTTTGCAATTTTCATTAGTTTTTATTTTTATTTCGTTTTGACTTCAGATTTTCAATTTTATATTAGTTTTAATTAGTTTTTACCAATTGTTTGCTAGTTTAGTTTAGTTTTTATTTTTTTGAAAATCCTTAGTTTCAGTTTAGTTTTGATTAGGATCAGGACGGAGCACCAACACAGACGACTCGACTAACGTACTGCCACCTGCTGGCATAATGAGACACAGCAAGAAAAAAACCTGGAAAGTAAACTTCTTTTTTACCCTTGACTATTGTATGACACGCACACATCAACGAAAACTAAACACATTTTTGCTATAAATTCAGTTAATTTTAGTTAGTTTTGTAAACACTCATTATAGTTTTAGTTAGTTTTCCTTTTTTCACTTTTATTTTTATTTCCGTTAACGAAAATGTTTTTTCACTTCTAGTTTTCGTTATTTCGTTAGTTTTCGTTAACGATAATAACCTTGATTGATCTTACTTAGCATTTTAATTTATGTGTTTCATTAAATATTGCTTCTTGTGTACTTGCCTACGTGATGCATTTGTGTAAGTCAGGTTGCTGTCACAATGAATCAGAACAATGGATCCTAATAAACTGCAAACAGACAAAGCCTTTGCAGTGACGTTCATGGAAGGACAGTGTGTAAGGTGTTGGAAGCCATACTTAAAAACAAAAACAAGAGACTAGAGCCTGTCAGGAAAACTAGTGAGTGGACCTCTGATTAAATAATTTCTACCAAACTACAACTGCAGCTGAACAAATGAGCTGTTGGTGGAACTTTACACTCTGAAATATTGAAAGATTTAAAGGATGAGACAGCTCAGCACAGCATGTTATTAACTTCACACATGAAGTGGTTCAGTCCAGTCAGACTTCAGTTTTGCAGTCACCGTCCACATCCTGCTTCTTTGACTGGTCGTCATGGTAACTCTGGACTTTCCTCCAACGAATCCTGACGTCTGTCAGTCCTTCTGACAGCATGAGGCCTGACAGCTGGACAAAATGTGCAGATGATGAAAAACATGAAGCATAGTTTGAACTTGTGTCGAGTTTGTGTTGGTGACTGAACTGCTGACCTGCTGTGAAACCTGCTGCTGGATCTCTGTGCTGTGCATGTCTGCCTCTGACTGAAGCTTCATTTTCACCACTGTTTGCTTTGTCACTGCTAAAAATGAACCACATATAAAAACACAAACATTAGTGTTTTACATGATAACAGGATCTTACAGTGTTTGCATTCTGGACCTCACCTGTGAAACAGAAAAAGCGCACTCTGCTGCTACAGTTGCTATCACACCATTTTCCTGTCTTTAAATTAAATGCTACACAGTCCTCAGGTGGATAATAGTTATTAGGCTGACCAGAGAGCCAGTTAGTGAATGTGGAGGGTGTGTTGTCAGACCAGGAGACCCAGGGATCCCTGTAGAGACCAATCCACACATACTGAACCCCTGATCCATTCAAAGTGAGCGTGATGTTGGATTTCTCCTCTTTGCTTCTTATACTGGTCAGGTCTGTGTGGTATGTCCTGCAGTACGCCTGAGCCGCTGACCAGGTTTGGTTCTCCATCACTAAGATGTAACTTGTACTGCTGGCTATGAAAGGTTAAAAAAAGGATTAATTTTGAAACATGCCTAGTCTTATACAATTGCAGAGATAACTAGGGCAACATGTCTTTTTGTCCTACCATTGTAACACAGGAAAGGGTAAGAATCTCCACAGGGTCTATCATCCATCTGTGTTTGTCCCTGAAGAACCACACAGTATTCCTTTGCATTTACAGAGTCTGGTTGGCCGTTAGCCCAGATCAAAAATTCATGTGTACTGCCAACATAAAAAAGTTTTCCCTCCATGGACCACTTCCAGCTGTAAGGATCATTATACAGACCTGTCCAAACCCATTCATTAACGTTTGGTACCATTGAAAGAAGCATTTGGTTGATGTTGCTGTTGTAGATTGTGGCCAAGTCAGTGAAGTGTTCTCTGCAGTAACTCTGAGCTTCAGTCCAGGACATTTTCTCGTTCACAATGTGGTATTCTCTGGAGTGGGGAGGAAGAGTGGAAAGTCCCCCTGAAAAAAACAAGTTTTGTTATTGTTGAAACTGGGCTCTTGGGTGAATCAGTGAAAAAAATTGTCATGGTCCCCGTGTCTTTCCGGCTGACTCAGGTTAGCTACATATGTTTCTCGTTTACCTTTCCCTCTCTCTCACGCTTGCCGTGTCTCGCCGGGGCGGAGCTCATTACAGGCTCCCCGCCCCTGGCCCTCGCAAATGTGAATAATCACACACCTGTGGCTCATCGCCTAACCAACATCCACTACTTAAGGCAGTGGCTAGAAACATCTTGTCGCTGGACTATTGAGTAACCTCGGAATTCCTTTTCCCTTGGAGCCCTGCGTTTTCTAAGTTTCTGGTGTGCCGTGTTTCTTGGATTCCCTCATGTGTGAAGACCTCCTTTCCCGGATTCCCCTTGCCCTCTCACTTGTATATAGTCGCACCTGGTGTTGTGTACAAATAAAAGGAACTGTATTTTAGCTGCCTCATCTGCGCTTGAGTCCATTCCACATCATGACAAAAATTTACTATACGATGCAAGTATGAAGTGGGACATATGGTATTAATACATTGTTAAAACACTTGAGTAGAATTTTCCGTTATCTGTACTTTCCTTGAGTATTTTACTTCCACTCCTTATGTTTCTACACTGATTTCTGTTCTTTTTAGTTGTTACAGTTTAAGAATATGATAATTACTTCAGGTTTAACCCATTTAGGGGAAGTTTGTATTTCACATCACTGTGCCTTTAAACATGAAGCTTTTTTGAGGTTAAACAGAGGCAACAATAAAACATAAAAGACAGTCCTACTGGTCAATCCATCAGCAGGACTTGCGACATACAAAGAGCGAAAATAAGCAAAAATATGTGATTGTTTGAATATATGTAACTTATTGTGTTTAGATGTTCTTGTTTTATTATTTATGGTTACGTTACTTTTAACTGTTATCTTGAATGTTGTGTTTACGCGTTGGTGCAGAGTCACTGAAAGTTGTTGTTTTGTAGAGTGAGTGCTGTACCATGACTGACTTCTGTTGTGCTGTTATTGACCCTTGAGGAACATTGTAGCACTGGATAGTGTTCTAATAAAGAGCTCCCCCTACCAGCTTGGGGTTGAACAATAAGCCCAGTCTTTCTGTGAGCTTCTTTGTTAAGATTCCTCTGCATGTGTAACTGCCATCAGTCTTATTACAGAAAATAAAAATATTACTGCATTGTGGTTTAGGTAAAAAAAAGAGAAATTAATTCACTTAAATGCACATTCATGTGAATTAAGTAAACGTCCAGACCAACGCCAAAATTTCCTTTCAGGTACAATAGTAAATGGAACAATGCTGCCATTTACTGGGCAAAACTTAATAAGCAGTATTTCTTAAACAGAATTAGCCTGCAGCTCAACCAAATAAAAGTTTCAAAATAAACCCATGGTTGCGATCCCAAGTTTAACAGGAATTTAACAACAACCAAACCATATTCATTCTTTTACATCGTTACACATGCCACATTGGTGTCAGAAGTGGGATTCCAAGAGCATGGCCACTATTCTGAAAGAGGAAGAGGAGCTAAGGAAGATTGAGGAGCTTATCACTCGCCTGGAAGCAGAGAATGGAGCACGACCGAAGAAGCGGGGCGAGCCCTTCTTTGTTAAGATTCCTCTGCATGCCACAATATGTTTGAGGCAGATTTGCTCTGAGGCAGTCTGGATGTTTTTTTGGTTTTTTTACATGGCCTCAATAAACTCTTTCCACACCAGAGATTTTGTTTGGCATCAACTGCCTCCAATGTCCCTCGGGGTCCTTCGCTGTTCCGAGTGCATCCTGATCAGTTGACCAGCTCAGCTTCCCACTTCACCCGAGTATTCAGAACATACAGCCCCAGATCTGATGATATCATTACAAAATAGATTGGTAACCTGCGACCCAGGATGTCCTAGTGGTTGTTGCGCTTATGGAGACCATTATGTTCAGACATGGTGTTCATTATGGACAAATTGTTGTTTGCACAGAAGTTCGATAACACTTCCCAACTCTGGTTCAGACCAGGTGAGCTTAGGTTTATAGCACTTAATTTATTCAGTACCATTAACAATGTACGTATCTTCATTCTGTTAAACATGTCAGCCAGTTTTTTCTCTTTACCAGTCATAGAGCCTACATTTGCAGTCATTACTCTCACACTTCAGCTTATTTTGCACACATTTAGCTCACTGGGATGAGCAGGTGCCCTGGCCGTAGGCAGCGCTGGTTTGACTCCTACCAGTGACCCTTCAGCTTTTTCACCTGTATTCAGCAGATAGTTCACCTTTTTAGCTGTTTTCTGAAGTAGATTTCCACTACACGGCATTCACCCGCCATTTTCTAGTTCACCCACTGTTAACATTTTCAATGCCCTGTATCAACACAGAGCAGAGCAGCTACCTGAACGCTACTCTAACAGAAGTACTTGGCTACCTGGTAATTCTCAAACATGTAGTCTAAAACAGTCAACTTCAAAGCCAGAGAGGAAATGGCCAGCTTCCAGTTTGGAGTCAGGAGACAGACACTAAAACTTTCCTTTTTCCTAAAGCATATAGTTAGGGCTGGACCAGGTGACCCTGAATCCTCCCTTAGTTATGCTACAATAGACGGAGGCTTCCGGGGATTCCCATGATGCATTGAGTTTTTCCTTTCCAGTCACCTTTCTCACTCACTGTGTTAATAGACCTCTCTGCATTGAATCATATCTGTTATTAATCTCTGTCTCTCTTCCACAGCATGTCTTTATCCTGTTTTCCTTCTCTCACCCCAACCGGTCGCAGCAGATGGCCGCCCCTCCCTGAGCCTGGTTCTGCTGGAGGTTTCTTCCTGTTTTCCTTCTATTTCCCCAACTTTGCCAAATATTTCATTTGGCAAAAACCTGATGTCAGGTATTGTTCCTGATAAAACCCTCCTTTGTTTGTGCTAACTATCAGCACTAGGAAAACACTGGCTAGGTTAATAACAGCAATAATAGAAATTAGGAGAAAAAGAAGCAGGAAAAAAAAATTCTCATATTCGGGAAAATATTGACTCAGCAGCTAAAACATGAAAAACCACTTAGTTTAATAAAGATTATATTTAAATTTAACAATAAATGTTAAAAAAAGGGAATTTAAACTTAAAATAATGAATGTGTTTTAGTATGAGGAAGTGAGATTTCTGCTTTGTCCTTGTGGCTAATGTTAACAAATACATTGTTTAAAAATATAATCTGATTACCCAAACGACATCAGTCAGTCTCTATGTATTTATAGAATATATTTCAAATGTTTAAGATATTAGATAGATATCACTGACCTGAGAGCAGCAGGATGAGCAATAAACAGGTTTCTTCCATTCTTTGCGTCTGTATAACAGATGCAGTCATCATGATTACTATTGTACCATCATTATTATCAAAGCTTTTTTATCATTTAAGGTTTCTTATCTCCAGTCTAATAAGTTGCTTAGTATATAGTTGATATGCATATCCAAAATAATTATATCAAAAAGGATTTGAGTATTTAAAATCCATGATGCCTTTAAAATAATGTTTTAAATCAGATTAATAGAAAAAAATAATGATGGGTGACTTACATGACAACCTACCCAGATAGCAAGACGACATTGAATCTATGTTGATTTTTCATCCGAACCGTCGTATATGGTCGGGGTTGAAATGCCAATGTTGTAACAACATTGAAATACTGTGGTAAACCGACGGTCTTACTATAGAGACGTTGTAACAATGTTGATTCACCGTTGTTTTTTTGTCATTGATATTTGATCTATTTATAGTCGACCAGGTGACAACAACAACGTCGAGAAAACGTCTATTTATAGTTGACGATCATTCGGCTCCGGTCACCATCAAAAACCATCGATTTGTAGTTGAGCATTAAATTGCATTGCAACTGATCGGGTATAAAGTACCAGAGAAAGTAGATTTATTGTTCATTTGTTATCAATGACTTGGTCTAGTTCACCAGCTTTAAAAAATCGTGTCTACGTGCAATTTATGTATAGTTGACCGGGAAATTAAAGCAGCGATCACTTGGACTATTCCGCAGCACCCCTCTCACATTGGTACATCCCCCCAGGTATTCATTGTCTTGTACAGTAGAGCGGGACATTTGATTTACTCTCAGCGGAATTGACCGGAGAAGGCATCAGTTCATGCACTGCACTGGCCTGCACCACGATTAGTATAAGGTAAGAATTGATGATTTTTTTTTCCCTACTCATTATTTCCATGTTTGCATTTGAATAACAGTAAAAAACTCGTTAATGTTGTACATTAACGAGTTTTTTACTGTTATTTACGTTGCTCCCACAAAATGTGGGAGCCCGAAATTGTGTCTACTTCTTACAATCCGGCAACAAATAAATTGCACTGCGAACAAAGTATATCAACAAAGAAAACATTTTCGTTTCATAATTTCTTTGTTATATTCCCTTACAAAGCTAGCTTTAACGCTTCGAGGTTTCCTTTCTTCTTGCCGTCGCTTCGGCGCTTGACCCAGACTTTCGCTCTGTAGTTGCTTAGTACTACAAAAAATTCTAAATCTGTGATATATGATTGATAAACGTAAAGTTAACTGTATAAACGTGTTCAATGACTTTGTTACTTTTGATGATTGGAGAGCACTCGCTTCAATTCGCACACGAAAACTTTAGACTCAGTTTGAATGCTCACGCAGCATGCCCACGTGACTGTACGTTGTACGCGCACCTAACTTTACGTTGCACGCGTACATGACTTTCCGTTTGTGCCTTAAATAATGAATAAGGCTACGTCCACACGTACCAGCGTATTTTTGAAACCGCTGATTTTTCTATGCGTTTGCACCTTTTGTCCACACGTAATGTATGTCTGGCCGTACATTGTGTTTGTATTTCCAGGCGCACCGTATTACGGTGGCCCTGAGAGGCCAAACGGACTGCAACTTCAGAAAACACTTGCAAAAAGAAAAATGCTGCAAAAACAAAAATGCTGCAAAAAGAAAAACACTTGCAAAAAGAAAAACACTTGCAAAAAGAAAAATGCTGCAAAAACAAAAATGCTGCAAAAAGAAAAACACTTGCAAAAAGAAAAACACTTGCAAAAACAAAAATGCTGCAAAAAGAAAAACACTTGCAAAAAGAAAAACACTTCCAAAAAGAAAAACGCTGCAAAAAGAAAAACGCTGCAGAAAGAAAAACACTTGCAAAAAGAAAAACGCTGCAAAAGCACACAAAGCACAACGGAAATAGGAAAAAAGACAACGGAAATGTTTCTGGGGAGACAATAACCGGACGGACCAGTTGCACGAACCAAAACATGCTAACAATTGCACTGGGAGACACTTCAAAGAAGTGGAGCGCCCAAAGAGTAAACTTTCAAAAGTAAGTACTGAATATTATGTCACTTATTTATGTGCAAATGTTTAATAACGAAGAACATTAAAACATTACTGTTGGCCACATGCCGGCGAAGTTATGTGACATTCACGATGTTTGTACTTTCAGCGTTTACTTTGTTTTAAAGCCTTTCAAATATACGCCGTTCAGTAGTCGACCTTAATCTTACAGAGAATCTGATGATTTTATGGATAATTAAAGTCAGTTACATTGCTGCCTCTGTTCGGTGGTGTCGAGCCAAACGGACTTTAACGTGTGTTTGAACGAGCTGACGGTTCATTCGTTAAGCTGAAAGAAAGATGCTTTAATCACAGGAGTCACACATGTGTCCACTGTACCATCTGGGAACTCTTCTTGTTTAGCACTCGTAATAACACAAACACTAAATCCTCCTTCTCTTGTGCTGTTTTGTAGCAGTGTATACACCTGAGACTGTCACCTGTCTGTCTGTCCTGCACTCTCTCTCTTTTTCTTTCTCTCTGATTGTGGAATAAAAGTATGAACATGTGTTTATAAGTTACACTTGTGTTTGAATCCTGCAGCTTATCACACATTTGATTTCCATGTGTGACAACTGCAAGTGTCCAGAGTGAGGACAGACTGAGGGACCCACTGCTGCACATCATCTGTGAGGCTTTGCACCCCTGATGATCCACCAGGACAAACTCAGCAGTGTGTGAGGAAGAGGAGGAGGAAGAGCCAGCAGCAGCTGACAGATGGAGAGAATAGACAGACTGTTCCCTGTTTGTGAAGGACTGCTAGGAAAGTTTAAAATAACTAATTATCTGTCCTGAATCAGTCTTATTAGGTAATGTTCAAAAAATGTTGTCATTCCAGTGTTTTCAGTGTGGGAGAAAGTACTCAGGGCCTTCAAGTTACACACTATGAAAGGCAGCAACAAGTTTAATATTCAGAAACCTAAAGTATGTATCAGCAGCAGAATGGAGCTAAAAATAAATGTTTGTTTCAGTTCTATGAAGCTTTGAGTATTTTGGATTAGCAGTACTGCTGTGTTTGTTGCATCATATTGCTGTAATTGTTTATATGCTTTATATATTCTGAGGTAAGTTGATCTATAGTGTTACATCATATTCTATAAGGATGTTATGCGTTTGGATACTTTCTGCCCAGTTTGACCCATTTAGCAGAAGTCAGCCTGTTTAAGGCTCTGATATCTATTCTGTATGACTTAAAGCAGTTATGACATGGTCTGATTTTCTCACCCAATAAAGGAATATTTCATATATCAGTCTACTCTTCAGTTATCACAGCTCATACATTTGCTTCTTCCACACATATATAAGCATTGAGCCAAATTTAGTAATGCCAACATATTAAAAAAACAATATTTGTCTCTTATATATAATACATCTATAGATACACTGTCAAAGATACTTGTCTTTGAGTGAAGATTTAAGGTGATAGGAAATATAAATAAATGCAACTTGAATCTTTACTGAAGCTCAGTGTTTGGCACAGAGTTCATGTCCAGTGCTGTAATAACGAATAATGATTAATATAATATTGGCCATATTATATTTACATTACCAAAGTGAGATGATTTTAGTCTCATGAACAACATTAGCTAATTGTTATTTACTAGCTAATCTTAAATGACTGTTCAGTACAGAAATGAAGGCCAACAATCACGTTTTACAGTTCTGTGGTCTCAGCCTCAGATACTTATCAAATCACACAGAGCTCATGTAGAAACAAATGTACAAAATATGTTCTCCTTCATTTCTGTCAAACAAAGCTGTATGAAACGTTTCCAGCTGTTAGTATCATGGTTGCTAGGCAACCTGGGCAGCGCGACGGAGGATAGACCATCCCATCTCACAAGCCTACAAGCCTCACACTTCCGGCCTCAGCGGTCTTTGAGTGCGGCCCTTGAGGACCGTTAAGGCTGCGTACTTTAAGGCTGCAGACCCTGAAAAACAGTCCCTGAGCCATGCCAGCCAGCCATGTTTTGGTTCGTGCAACTGGTCCGTCCGGTTATTGTCTCCCCAGAAACATTTCCGTTGTCTTTTTTCCTATTTCCGTTGTGCTTTGTGTGCTTTTGCAGCGTTTTTCTTTTTGCAAGTGTTTTTCTTTCTGCAGCGTTTTTCTTTTTGGAAGTGTTTTTCTTTTTGCAAGTGTTTTTCTTTTTGCAAGTGTTTTTCTTTTTGCAGCATTTTTGTTTTTGCAGCATTTTTCTTTTTGCAAGTGTTTTTCTTTTTGCAAGTGTTTTTCTTTTTGCAGCATTTTTGTTTTTGCAGCATTTTTCTTTTTGCAAGTGTTTTCTGAAGTTGCAGTCCGTTTGGCCTCTCAGGGCCACCGTAGCATTTCACGAAGCAGAACGCAGTCTTCAGAGATATCCACGTGAACGCTGTGATATGTCTGACCTTCAGTCCGAAGCTGAAACTCAGACCAGTCTTAAAAGAAAGCACAAGTAAAACTTTTTTATTCACAAACATATCTTTGATTGTTAAGAATTTATGATCTTGTCTTTTATACATATCTGTGGTGCTTGCATACTGCAATATCACCACATAATATAGTCCAAAAAGTGGAAGTTTGTAAACGTTTTAAAAATGCAAAGCCGTGTACACTTGTGCACTTCAAAAATTCATTGTATACTGCACCTTCTTGCACATCTCTGTTTCCTGTGTGTTTGTTAGAAATCAAACTAACTTTAGGAAACAATATGCCAAAAGCATATTTACAATTACTTAAGACCGTTTTTAATTTCTTTTCTTTAGACCAAATCCCCTGTACACATATACGGACTCAGAGGATGAGCAGCCTACAAAAAAACGGTTTCCCCGGGCCCCTCGAGTGAAAATACCAGGTAATAAAATACTGTCTAGTGTCTGTGTACATATCTGTGTCTGACACGAGGAAACTTTTTTGACAAGTTGTCTGTATTCTTAAATACTTAAAAAATTATCTTTTTCTAAACAGCCCTCACCACTCCGCAGTCTGCCCCCCAGCCCACTGATAGCAACCATCATAATGCCCCGCCCAGCTCCCGGCACCTTTCGCCACTCCGGCACAAACCGACACAGCTTTGCGATCTCGCCAGCATGCAGAGTCTGATGTCTTCCCTATAGATGGTATGCTTTTTAAAAAGCTTTAAAGCTGCATCACAATGTCATTGTACTCTTATCTAAAAAAAACCAAAACAATTTATACTCCTGAATGTCATCTTGTTGTGATTTTTTTTTTTTTAGATTCCAGAGACTCTGTGAGGCCACTATTACAAGGCAAGTTTGAAAATCTTGGAATTTCACAGTTTACATGGTATAACAAATATATGTGACAGGCAAAAACTAGTAAACACTTTTAGCAGTTACAAGAACTAACAAATGAATATCCAACAAAAGGGAATAGAAATACATTGTACTGCCAATACTTTGGTTTATTCTTTGTATGACTTGAAAATCAGGCTTTAGGGAAAACTAAATGACATGTTTCTATCATCAATTACATGAAGTAAACACACAAGCACTTGCATACACATTTAAGACATGAGACACGCTAATTCCATCTCATAAAATGTGTCTATAGGTGAGACGCTTTGCGTTGATTGGTGCTGCTGAACCACACTGGAGGTGCGAGTCCGCCGTGTAATGGTTTATGCCATTACAAAGGAGCTGGCCTCTGTACTCAACTGGGCAGGGGAAAAAAAACCAAGGACCAGACAAAGCAAAAAAGGGCATTTAAAGAGACAGCGCTGTGCAGATGCATATTTGGTAAGTTTTAACATTTATTGTAGTTTTATGAGCCTAAAGTGAAAAATAAAGAGATCAATTGATGTGCTGGGTGCGTTTCACATTTCCTATGTCTGTTTTTTGCTATATTACTTTGTCTTTCTTAATAACAAGACTTTCATGTCCGGTTAATCTGGAGATGGAGTCTTTGGTCTTCGGCTTGTTTTGTCCTCGGGTTGTACACTTTGTACAGCCCGAGGGCCCTATGTTTTCTTTTTCTTTTTCTTTTTTTTAAAGGATACACGGCACACCATGCTAAGACATATCACATTTTCAGCTTATAGCTCTTTGGGAATCAAATGCGGCAGTTTGCTGATTTCCGCCTGGTGACTTTCATGTTTATCAGCCTAGGAGTTTACATACTTTCTCCCTGCTGAAGACAATGAACAAGAGCTTATTCATGTGCTCTAATTCCCTTTTTTTGTCTTTGTTTGTTTGTGTGTGTGTCTATTTTTGTCCTAGATGGCCTGGCGCAGCAGGTAGGGGCGAACTCTATGTCTGAGTTGGTCTTTGCTCAAGCAGTCCAGAAATGGCTCAGATATGATCCAGATCGTACGGGTGGCACGCAGGACGCACATCATCCATCCCCATCCCGGAGTAAATAATAAAAAGTGACGTGAAACATAGAAATGTAAATAGGAAACTTTGTCTTTTAATAAAGTATTTTGCAAATGATACATGTCTATTGACCTTTTTTGTTTTTTTGTTTTTTTTCAATAAAAAGCAACTGTGCGAAAGAGGTGGAAAAGCAATACCATATCTCAACAGTGTTTCAATATCAGAATCTGACATTGTTTCAATGTCAACAGTGTTAGAAAATATAACGTTGAATCAATGTCAGGTTTCAACATTGATTTAACATCAGAACCTGACGTTGTTTCAACGTTAAAAATGGGTGCAAGAGTGACGTTGGGTCAACGTCACACTTCAACGTTGATTCAATGATGTCGCCTGATATTGACTCAACATTGTTTCAATGTTTCCTTGCTATCTGGGTATCTTGTGATCTCTTCAAGGAAGCTGAGTTTAACCAGGTCTTTATTTGATCCTTTCATATATTTTACTATCAAATCAGGACACCTGAAGGGAGCGAACTTTCTCTACAAATTGGGTACATGTGGAGTTAGATTAAAAAATGCATTTTGATGAATGTTAATTCTAATATTATTACATTCATGTAGTCAAACAAAGACTGTTAACATACTAAACTAAAACTCTTATTTATTGTATATTTTGAGGTTTAAACAAAGCAAACCCATTTTTAAATTCTTTATCTTACTTTTTTAAGTGTTGTAATCTTACAAAACAATTTCTAAACTTAAAAACATTTAAATTTGATGCTAAACTTTGAATAGTGCAAATGCAAACATTTGATATCCTAAAGAATGCCTATCTGTAATATGTATTACAGATAGGCCTTCTACAGATACATATTACATATGTAATATTAAGACTTCTATTTCCAAAACAAAACAACATGTATGTCTTGATGCATTCTCAATCATCCAGGAAAGTAAATCTCCAAAAGTTGAATCTGTTCATCTGGACGTAGCGTTTTGTGGGAGAAACGTTTCGTCACTCATCCAAGTGACTTCTTCAGTCTCAGCTGACTGCAGGTTTCCCCAAACCTTATAAACAGTACATTTGCATAATGACTGAAACCAGCCCACTGAAGGAACAATGGGCTGTGAGGTCAGTTCCTTAATCATAATTATGCAAATTCCCATGACCATTGATCAACAATCACTGACCAAAACCCACTGATCAAAGAACACTGATCAATGGCCATGAGTACCATTCACAGAGAGTTGGGGAATGGCTGCAATCACAGCATTGTAAGATGGCGAAAGATGTACCCTTAGGCCCCCTCCTCGATTCAGAGATGGTCTTTCCCTTTTCACGTAAATGGCCTCCTTGACTCCGCGCTCAAACCAGCGTTCCTCCCTGTCTAGGATGTGTACATCCTCATCGTTGAAAGAGTGTCCACTGGCCTGTAGGTGTAAATAGACTGCAGAGTCCTGGCCTGATGAGGTTGCTCTTCTGTGTTGTGCCATCCGCTTTGCTAGAGGTTGTTTGGTTTCCCCGATGTATAAATCCTGGCAATCCTCCTGGCACTTAACAGCGTACACTATGTTACTCTGTTTGTGTCGGGGGACCCGATCCTTGGGGTGGACCAGTTTTTGGCGCAGCGTATTTTGGGGTTTAAAAGCCACAGAGACACGGTGTTTAGAAAAAATGCGTCTCAACTGTTCCGATACTCCTGACACATATGGGATCACTACAGGTTTTCGCCTGGGCAGCGGTTGTCCTTCTCTCCTTGATCGGCTGGAGCTTTCTTTAGGTGCCTTCCCAGCTTTGACAAAAGTCCAGCTGGGATAACCACATTTACTCAGGGCCTTCTTGATGTGCTGTTCTTCTGCCTCCCTGGCCGCTGTGTCAGTGGGGATGGTGTTCGCTCTGTGTTGTAGCGTCCTGATGACACCCAGTTTGTGCTCCAGTGGATGATGAGAGTCAAACCTTAGATACTGATCCGTATGTGTAGGTTTACGGTACACGTCAGCCTTTAGATGTCCCCCATTACTGATGGAAATCTCACAGTCTAAGAAGGCTAACCTGCCACTTTTCATATCCTCCCTGGTGAATTTGATGTGTCGGTCCACCGAGTTAATGTGATCCGTGAAATGTAGTACGTCCTGAGATTTGATTTTCACCCAGGTGTCATCCACATATCTGAACCAATGGCTTGGTGGTGTTCCAGGGTAGGATAGCAAAGCCCTCTTTTCCACTTCTTCCATGTACAAATTGGCCACGATGGGTGAAACTGGGGAGCCCATGGCACACCCATGTTTCTGCCTGTAGAACTGACCCTTGTATGTGAAGTAGGTGGAATGAAGACACAGTTCCAAAAGCAAACACACTTGGTCGATGCTGAGAGTGGTCCTGTTGCTGAGGTTGGTGTCATCCTGTAATCTCTTACGGACTACCTCCAACGCTTCCGTGACTGGGATGCAAGTGAAGAGAGATGTAACGTCGTACGAGACCATGGTTTCATCTGCCTCCATAATGACATCAGTGATTGGTCAGTGATTGTTGATCAATGGTCATGGGAATTTGCATAATTATGATTAAGGAACTGACCTCACAGCCCATTGTTCCTTCAGTGGGCTGGTTTCAGTCATTATGCAAATGTACTGTTTATAAGGTTTGGGGAAACCTGCAGTCAGCTGAGACTGAAGAAGTCACTTGGATGAGTGACGAAACGTTTCTCCCACAAAACGCTACGTCCAGATGAACAGATTCAACTTTTGGAGAAAACAACATGTAGCTCTTGTGTTGGTGCCGCTCCCAAAATTTAATACATAGTGGTATTTTTTGTTCATGTGACCATACCTAAGACTTTTAAACCCACAAATTGTATAAATGACGTTACTTAACAAAACATGAGCAAGGTTACACAAAGGTGATTCTGCTTCACCAACATGCAAATCATTAGGAAATCAAGTTACTAAACAGGGAACAAATGCAAAGAACTTATCCATCGTACTAGGAACAGACATCATGGGTGTTGTTAGCAACAAGTGGAAAGAACTGGAGTCTGTGCTTGTAATTTGTCTTAATGATCCAGGTGACTGTACAGTTTATAAGCAGGCATTTCAATTCACTACTTTTTATTCTCTGGTAAAGAAATATAAATTTTAAAGCAGAAGGACTTATTAAATATGGTATATGTATTGTCTAAATTAGAAGAATAGTATTGTATTAACATTTTGGGGGCAAACCCGATGCATGTTACACTATAGTCCTAATATTTGAACATCTTATAAAGAGCTTTTGCCGTCATATGAACAGCAGGAGAAAATCTGAGTTTCTATTGGTGAGTCACACTGTGTCATGGCCGTAACAGCAGATGTGTGGATTCAATAAGAGAGGAACCCAAAAGCAGAAAAGTGGCGTTACTATGAGTGGGCTTTATTCCAAATGTGAGACTACAAACAGAACCGAGGATGGCAAGGACAGACCTAAGAAATGACCTGAACTGGGAAAGCTGGCAAAACAAACCTGAAATCATTAATCGCAGAGGTAACACAGACAGACAAGTGACGAGCAAAGGAGAACACACACTATACAAGCACAGAGGGAAATGAGAAAACTGCACAAAGGAGGGAGACACAGCTCAGCCTAACTAACACGACGAGACAAGGAGGAAGCAAAACTGCATACACTGACATAAGACTTGGACCTTCAACGTATAACAGGAAACTTACTGACTGAACTCAAGATACAGGCTCAAAGACAAAAGCTTCACAGAGAGACAAGGAAACATGAAGCACAGAACAAGAATAGAAATCATGAACTACAAACATAATATAAAAGATCTAATAATTCAAGGAACAAAACTAAAACCAAAACGCTGGGTCACAGACCGTGACTGTCCTCACAGCTGAGGTGATAAAAGAAATTATTTGAGTGCTCAAACAGAGCTTTTCCATTTTTGCTCATGAGAAAGCATTTCTATACCTAATCAAAGATAAATCAAACTATAGGTTTGGTCCAACAGTCAAATGAGACATTTGGTCTGAATAATGAAAATGTCTATTCCAATGTCTAGGTGTTGTGTATGTAGACATGATCCATGATCAACCTTCTATATTAATGTCTGGGTTTGATGAGATCAGAACTGTGTCACCAACTCATCATTATCTTTTCATGATTTTAAACAAGGAACAATAGTAATCCCAGAATTATCAGTCGTATTTGATTTAACTCAAGTCAAAGTCAGCTTGTCAAAAACCATGTGTACAGATCATACAGACTTTTTGTTGAAATCTCTGCCAGAACCAGCCTCAATGACAATGGACGGGACAAATGAGATGGTGCGGAAGAGAGCCAGAGAGCAAAAACTCCCTCTTAACAAGACGAAACCTCTGGCAGAACCAAGGTCAGTGAAGGGCATCCATTTGCCATGACCAGTTGGAGGTGAGTGGAGGAAGCTTGCTCAGTCATCCAGGTAATTTAATCCCAAGTGACTTCTGAAGTCTTATCAGTTCAGCTTAAACTGAAGTCAGTTCGTTGAGCGACAAAATGTTTCTTCCACTGAAAATGCTACGTCTAGGTGAACAGAATCAAACCTTTTGAGGTGTCTCATAATTAAATGCAGAGGGGTGTAAAAACACGCCGTGAGTGAAAAGTATGCCCTAGTCTGAGAGGCAAGTGCTCTTTTGGAGAGTTTTGATATTCTGAGGTCCTTAAGACAGGAAAGGCCAGCTTAGTTAGCTTTCAGTGTCTCTTCACTACTTTCTGCTCTCCTCATATCTCTGTATTTCCCTGTCGAGTTTCCATCTTTTGTTCAGACTGGGTAACCGGCTGTATTCTGTTGCTCCTAGTGTCATTAACGCTCAGCGAATGTCTTGGATTTTGTCTTAGAGTGTCTGCATTTGATGACATATATTAATAATTGTTACGACCTGGCTCTGCTAGGCGACAGTGGACGTAACATAAATGAGCCCAGAGACCAGGGGGTTAGATAAAAAGAAAAACATAAGGTTTATTAACACAACTGAAAACCGTTAGTGAACCAACTCACTAGGCAATAGAGCGATTTTAAACAAACATAACAAACAACTCAAATAACACCAGTAGAACACTACTCATCTAAACATCTCACAGGAGGCAACTCAAAACACAAAGGCTCAAAAGGGCAGCAGTACAAAGACAAAGGCTGGAGGGACAATCTGCACAGTCTGGTCAAATCAACAAGTCCCACTCCGACTGAGGGATCCTCAGCCTTTTATATTCCCCGGAAAATGCAGGCAGCCGTGTCATTGGTCCGTCGTGTTCAAGGCTCCTGCAGCAGCCAATGGTGTGAGTGGTCTGGCACACTCTGATCTGCATGAAGTTGAGGCGGGCATAGGTCCTGGGCCAGCCAATCCCCCATGAGTTCTGGAACACTGTGATTTCCATAGAGGAAGGCGGGGCCACCTGAGGCCAGAGGCCGTAATAATAATAATAATAATAATAATAATAATAATAATAATGTATACTTTATTGATCCCCGTGGGGAAATTACTTGTTTTTCTCTGCATTCACTCAGTGAAGCAGTGGGCAACCACTAAGCAGGCGCCCGGGGAGCAGTGTGTAGGCTCAGGGGTACCTAAGGGTAGCCATTCAGTGGATTCGAACCATTGACAATAAAACGTTAAGTCTTTGGAGGTTTCCAATATTAGCATATTGCTGCGGAGGTGTGGTTTCTGGCTCAGATGCAGGGGAGGTGTGGTGCAGTGAGCTCAAGGGGCAGTGCCAGGAAGGTTGGAGGAACAGGTGAAGGTGATACATCTAATGAGGTTTTCCTTCTACTTCAAAATGAGGTTCTGTTGTTTGGCAGAAATAGTCTGTTGTGAATGTAAAAAACATTTCAGCATCGTGGCAGATGAGATGATGGGTGTTACAAAACAAGAGCAGATTTCATTTGGACTTAGTTACTTTTATAATTGAAGCATCAAGGACGGTTAGGGTTAGGGAATCTGCCGGGAGACTAGCTCCAAACATACAATGGCGCTACTGTAATGAGTGGTAAGCATTCAGGGGTCCAGGCTATAATCAAAGAGAAAGCTAAATGTGTTTTGTACATCCCCCTCAGTGCCCACTGTCTCAATGTAGTGCTACCTGATGCAATCAAAACAGTTCCAGAAGCAGACTAATTCTTTGCTCTGTTTCAGAGTCTTTATGTTTTCACTTCTGGCTCATATGTGCACCCCAAATGGCTGGCTGTACAAAGTGAGATGTATGGCAGCACAAGAGTTCCAACATTGAGTGACATATGATGGGCATGTTGATTCATAGCTCTACACATAATGGACAAATGACTTGCCCTCAAACATATCTTGCAAGGTATTACACAAGAGCACAGAGGAGAAAAATCTTTTCAGGTCCGTGGTATTCTGGCCCTGACTGACTTAAAAGAACGCCTGATTTAGTCGAAGGTTTGTTCAAACTTTGATGGATTTTAGACATGAGACATTTTTTGATAACTTGTGGGGTTAAGTACTGAAGACTTTTGAGCAACGTGATGCTGCCACATGACAAAGGAAGACAAGCTCCAGACTCTGCGAGTCCCACATATGTCTTTTAGTCAGAGGGAGCTAGATTATGACTGACTACATGCTTAATGAGCTGAGCTGACATTGTTCAAAGACCAGTTGTGAGCTGATGAGCAGTTTCCGACCTCTTAACCCAAAACAGTGATTAATTTTTGAAAAATAACAGTTTGTTTGAAGTTGGTTGTCTTTATGATGCCAATACTTATGACTTGGATTCAAGAGACTATTGGCCCTCAATGTCCCCACCGTGAAATTGGTCATGAAGCGCCACTGACAGATGGCACAAAGTTGGAATTCATTGAATAGATATATGCATCATCAGCCTAAATGCAAATTTATCTCCAGCACACTCAATGTAACCCAACACTGAGTATGAAAGCACAGCCACTGTGCAACAGTCAAAAATTTTAATGTGAATCCACCACATTACTGCAGAGCAACCTGTTTATCATGGACAAAAACTACCCAGAATTTTACTCAATATTCTATTTTATTTTTCACTGAACACAAAATTTGCATAGCAAGGTTTATTTTCAGGATGTGTAACAGAATAGAAATATAATTTAGTAAAGAGCATCATGTGCAAATCCAATACGTTATTAAAATGACATCACATCTAAGCTTTAAATTTGCAGTTTAACGAACACCACCCTTCCTAGGGATGGGTATCATTTAGGTTTTATCCGATACCGGTGCCAAACCGGTACTTTTGAAACGGTGCCGGTTCTTAAACGGTGCTCAAACCGGTGCTTAAAGAATGGAGAACACAAAATTGGTCCAAAAACCTCTCATGTTCAGCTGTTTTTTTGTAAAAAGATAACAATGTTAGCCTTTTCTGCAGCTATAGGGCATATATGGTATCACTCTTGGCTGGAAGCAGTGCTTAAACAATGGAAGAAAACACAAACTTTGTCCAAAAACCTCTCATGTTTAGCTGTTTTTCACATTTCCTTTGGTCATTTTAGCCTTTTTGGCCAGGGTGAAGGGAGTATCTGCCATCAAACAAGAAGACAGCCGCATGTAACTACGACGGTGTTTGCTAGTTCACCTTACATGCATTAATGTAATAACGTGGTTAGCCTACTCAACGTGAATTACACACAAACAACATTAAGCTACTCACGCAGAGAAGAACGGCTGCTGCTGCCATCATCATCGTCATCATTTCTGCTACACTGGCAGGGCTAGGGGCCAGGACTCTCCTCTTTGGGTTTTTGGGGGATGTTGCTAACTCCGGGTCCGATAACAGGCACCACACCCGCAATAGATGTGCTCGGTGTGAGGTCTCGCAGCAAGCTATCAGATTCGAGGTGTTACCTCCTTTGACAGTATCACAGTATCACCTTAAAGCACAGGCTGCTGAGTTTGCATGTTTTGCTGTGAAGTACAGCCAGACTTTTGACCGCTTGACCTTGGGCATTTTTAATCTGTAGCTCTGCTCTAAAAGAACGTACGTACCTGGGCCCACCTACTATCCTCGGAAACGTAAAATGATTGGCTAAAATTTAAAGTCATCACAGCTCAGGAAAAAAAAGCACCGAAATAAAACATCGAAATGTGCGCTGCTTTTCGGTCTGGTTACTACCGTTTATGTCAGAACCGGTGCGATCATGGCATCGGACACCGGTACCCATCCCTAGTCCTTCCCTTTAAATCTAACCTCTGTTCTTCCTCTCATGTCCTCTTTCTTATCTTTCTCCATCTCTGAGTGAAGTTAGCTCTCTTTCTTTTTTCTCCCAGTGAAATACAGCAGCTGGACCTGATCAAACATGTACGGCGTAAAATTAAAAGGTTGTCAGAAAAATAAATACTCAAGTAAAATGCAGATACCTGAAGTACAGTCGAAAAGTATTTGAATTTGGTTACTTCCCACCTTTGGTTCTTGTCTCAGATGTTGGCAACCACAAAGTAATACCACTGTGACAAAATGCTGCCAATGTTTTTGAGTTTTAGTAAAAACTAAAATATTGACACATTTTTTTTTTCTGCACAACGCACCAAAACCACAATCTCAAATGTCTTAGTCATTTAAACAGTTTGAAAGGACTACTTGCTACTTTATGTAGGTCAAATATTGTAAGAATGTCAAAGAATAAAAAAAAATTGTTGCACTTTGTAAACATGCGCTGTATTTCCATTTAAGTAACCCAGTTATGCCCTTTTCAACACATTTATATGTACATTTGCATTTACATTTGGTATAGGAATAAAAAAAGTCCCACCTATAATGTAAATCATAACATGTATAGTCAACTAAAAAACAAACAGGTTTTCTGGGGAAAAATACAAAAAATGAAAAAGGTGCACTAAGCAGATTGCAGAAGTGCTCACAACTTTAAACTAATACTTTATGCACACAGTTTTTGATTTAATTGCAGCATTCAGTCCTCTTGGGTTGTAGTCTAACAGCACACCTTGAAATGGCAATACATGTCCACTTTTCCTTGCATAACAGTCTAAATCTATCAGATTAGAAATTCATCTCTTCTGCATGGCGTGCTTTTTAGAAAATACGTTTCCCCCTTAAATATTTGTTTTGTAATAGAAGTTAATAAGTTAAAGCTAACATCAAAGGTGGTACAAGCTTTGAACGATTTTCGACATTACAAAAACCAGACATTTTAAGAGGTGTGTAAATGTATTCTCTTCACTTAAAACAAGAATTGATAGTAGTCTCTTTGTAATAAACAAGCCTTTTATAAACTATGACCCCTCACTGACTCACTCGTGCGCATATGTGTTCACTCTGTGCTACATATAGCATCGTCAGCAGATTTGTGAATTGATCAATATGTTGTCTTGTTTATCCTCCCAGTCAGATCAGCACACACGTGCAGATTCTGGTCTGCGGTCAAGTCACAGCAACAGAAAAAAGAACATTAACAGGAAGTAGGAAGAAAGATTCCTCCACTGATAGACTCCTGTATTCAGCGACAAACCGGGAGAGAACTGGTCTGAGAGTGGACACCAGTACAAAAACTGTCTCATCCACTTCTTCCACAGGAAACATGGCTGACAGGAAAAGGTCAATATGTACCAGAGGTCTGTGAGATTCATCGAAACCAGACAGAGAGGCATGAAGCTCCGCCTCCTCCTGTGACGGTATTAAAGCGAGCAAAGTACATGTGATGATCAGAGCAGAGAGCCGTCGACCTGGACATGGTTCCCCTGCTCCTGCTGATGCTGTGGAGCTCAGGTAGGACACTAACATCACCACGACACACACATGCATCATGTAAAAGGATCAGTGAAGGAAAGAAAAAACTGCACTGTGACACTTAAACAGCTTCAATTTCGAATCGTTCAGACATCAAAACACAAAAGTCAGTTTTTAATCTGTTTACAGTCACTTTGACCTGCA
This sequence comes from Pelmatolapia mariae, assembly GCF_036321145.2. Lineage (NCBI taxonomy): Eukaryota > Metazoa > Chordata > Actinopteri > Cichliformes > Cichlidae > Pelmatolapia > Pelmatolapia mariae. Next base: position 16,875,589 of record NC_086229.1, on the reverse strand, counting down.
GCCTCAAATGCTTTAAAACTTTATTAACTATTCTGCTGCAATCATTTAAGGGCCACAGTTGTCACCTTTCTGCAGAATGACTTTAGTTTATGGGTTTATTTAAAAGGAACCAATAAGAATACGACCCCGAGCTGACACAGCAGTGGTTTAAGTGATTTGAAAGAACAATAAAATGCCAATAAAAGTACAACTACAGTACCAAACCCTACAAACAGTTCACCACATCTAGTAATAACATTAGCATGTAATCTTCAAACTAGAAGAGTCTGTGCCTTTGAAATGGTTAAACCCATCATCATATTCCTGTTTTGTCTTTTTGGTGTATTTTGAAAATCCTGAAGCTGTTTCACTGACATTGCTGGGTTACATTTACATAAATGTCATGGTAAGATACAAAAATACATACTGCAAATGCTTTTTTCCCTTGAACACGGCTACCTTTAAGTATACGTACGTATCAGTTACACACAAATTACATTGCTTATGGTTTTTTTACAGAACAGTGCACAAACAACATTACAACGTCTCTTAACAACCGGTAAAAATACATACCATATATATATACTACTTATCAATTTTATTGGTCTGCTCTTACCAGGCAAAATGTTTTTGGCAGCATGAAAAAAATGCATTAGCCGCACGTCAGTGTAAGCTGCAGTGTTCACATTTTGGGGAAAAAGTAGCGGCTTATGACCTGAAAACTACGGTACCTGCTGCTGCAACATTTAGATTTTCAAGAAGAAGATTTCCTGATCTGATCCAAGAAATCATCCCACTGTTGCTGCAGAATGACTCTTTACCTAGTGGCCTGCTGCACAAAGAGCCTCTGTTTCCACATAACTTATCAGGGGCTGAGAACATTCTGCTTTCATGCCACTGTGCAAACACAGAGGCGATCAATAACTGTTTGAGTCACTGATTGGCTCACTGCTAAATCGCTATTCAAAAAAGTCCATAAAAGAGACTTTATTAGTTATGTTTTTTTTTCTTTAGTCCCATGTGTTTAACAGTACTTAATTGGAGTCCCATAAAGCTCGACTTTTTTCTCTTTGTGCTGTATATTCAGCTGGAGGTTTCCTCCTATAAGGGGAAGAATTCCCACTGTCATTAGGTGCTTGTTCATAGCGAATCGTATGATTTTTTTTTTTTTGGGGGGGGGCATATTTTTGTACATTTCCAAGACATTTTGAGGCTTGGAGATTTTCAGGTGAGGACATTTGAAGGATGCAGTCAAGACAAAAAAAAAAAAACAAACACAAAATGATGGTTCTTCTTTCATTTTCTCCTCAGGAGTCCAGGCTAAAGTGAAACACAATTCAACAGGTAAACAGAAAAATCAAAAAATATTACCAAAATCAAACTCACTAGCAACTTTCACAAGGCATTTCCCCTCTTTACTGAAACTCTCTGCTTTCTGTTCAGAGTTTATGAGGTTGGTGGGAGGAGCCAGTCGCTGTGCAGGCACACTGGAGCTGAAGCATCAGGGAGAATGGAGACCAGCCTTTGGTGGAGAGTACTTTCAAATGAAGGCAGCAGCTGCTGTCTGTGAACATCTGAACTGTGGCTCTGCTGTTTCTTTATGAATGATAGCGATATCTTATTCCATATCTATGTGGCTACTTAGAGATCAATGTTCTCCTTCTGATTATGATCTGCCAAGATGTGTACTGTCATGGGATGATTCTTCAGTCAGACTGGTGACATTAGATGATGTCACCAGTCTGTGACATCATCTAATGTTTCTGGTTCTCCTATTTCTGCATCTTAGCTTGATGTATTTTCACGCTTTCGTTTCTTTTCATATTTGTGGATTTTTATTTTGAGGGTATTTTATTTTTTCTTATTTTCTGTACAGCACCTTGGTCCTGTGGTATTTTAAAGTGCTTTATAAATAAAATTGGATTTTCATCATGTCATTAGAGCTGTGAGTAAGAAGCATGCTCACTTCATACAGGTCCTTAAATACACTCCACAGCACTTCTTGCAGACAATAACACAACCTTTTAAAAGTAGTTGAAAGGCTACAGTCACTGTTTGTCTGTTCTTGTTAATCTCTGGCTCTCTTCCACAACCTGTCTTCCTCCCTTCACCTCCACTTGGTTGCAGTAGATGGCTGCACCTCCCTGAGTTAAACTGAATTTAAATTCATATCATGCATAAAATTATGGCTGACTTTGCTCTGAGCACTACAGACTGTTATTCTCCGGCAGACTGGAGGTCAACTACAACCAGTCTAACCAGTCCAAGCAGAGCTGGACCTCCGTGTGTGAAGCTGATTTTGACCAGCAGGATGCAGAGGTGGTCTGTAGGGAGCTTGGCTGCGGGCCTCCCTCAGCCCTCCAGGGGGCGATCTATGGAGACATGGGGGCTCCAGTGTGGAGCAAAGAGTTCCAGTGTGAAGGCCATGAGTCTACTCTCCTGGACTGTAGGAGCTCAAACTCTACTAGAAGCAGCTGCTCACCAGGCAAAGCTGTTGGACTCACCTGCTCAGGTAGAAGAGCAGCTGCAGCTTCGATTTGCTTCAAACTCACTTCATTTTTTGCTGATGACTCTCTGCTTTCTGTTCAGAGCCTATCAGGTTAGTGGGAGGAGCCAGTCGCTGTGCAGGTACACTGGAAGTGAAAATAGGAGAATGGAGACCAGTGGAGGGACTTCATTGGGCCCTGAAGGAAGCAGCTGTTGCCTGTAAACAGCTGGACTGTGGCTCTGCTCTTGCTATAAAAGATAAGCAGTCCTCAAACAGAGCTGTGTGGAGGATACCATTGGGCGTTGTTGGAAAGGGATCCCCTATGAGGGAGTTTGCAAGTTCAGCTATCTCTGGCTACACTTTGGATCTCACATGCTCAGGGAACCATGTCACTGACATCATTTGTTACAGAAGGAGGTGGGTAGAGCAGACAGTGTTTTTCATCATGCTGACTTATGAGAGATGACTCTATTGCCATTGCACAGTTATACCTAGGGCAATAGTACTATGAAAATTGGAAACTGGTCCCATGTTGGCACTATGCACAGCACAACACAACAGAACAAGACAACAACACAGTAACTTAAAATAATAAATTAAAAGAAATAAAAAGATTGAGTGCATGACAGCATCTTGGCTTAATAAATAGATAGAATGAGTTTCCACAACCCTGAAAAGCGGAAGTGAATGGATGGATGGAGTTTCTGTTTTATTCAGTGATGGGAATAAGTAACGTAAGTAACATACTTTTTTCAGTAACGACTAATCTAACTAAATACTATTACTATCGTTACAGTTACTAACAAGGAAACGCGGTCCGTTACTATTTTTCGTTGCTCAGTCTGCAGCAAACACATGAAACTGCACATACATGACTGGAAGGAAGTGCTTAAAAACATAACCTAGAATTTAACAATCTTTAAGATTTTTTTCCAGACATTTAAACATCAGTCCATGCACTAGTGCACTGGAGAAATAACAGCTGTAGATGAAGTTGCAAAAACGGTTAAAATATACTTTCAGAAAGTTAAGAAACGTCCCTACCCTCACCTATGGTCACGAGCTGTGGGTAGTGACCAAAAGAACGAGATCGCAGATACAAGCAGAAATGAGCTTCGTTCAGAAGGGTGGCTGGCCTCTCTGTTAGAGATAGGGTGAGAAGTTCAACCATTGTGGCTTCTGGCTCATGAACAGAGCAACCTGCTGTTTTAAGCAACAGAATTGTTTAGCATCCATCTTAAAATGTAAAACATAAAATTATAATTTTGGCAACTTTGTAATATTGATTTACCAGCTGTGACAATTATGATGTCTACATGTTTAATCTTGATCTTTTACTAAATTTACTACTATTAACTCCTCTGATAACACTTAATGTGATTTATTAACAGTAATGGATGAACAAAGCAGGCCCAGTGGGTTGATTTGGTGGAACATAATACATTTTAATAACTTGGAGGGTTTTTTGATTCTTACTGTTTACATTCACATTGACATTTTCAGCATTTTCAGCAAGTATCAGATTTAAAATAGGAATTTGTTTCCTTTCCTACGTGAAGTGAATAAATGTGATAAATATGAAACATTATAATATTACATTATTATAACATTTTAATATGTGGCGTAATTTGATCACAGAGGTTTTGATTACAAATGTTTTTACAGTTTTCTCTTTATCTTCCAGTCAACACACACACACACACACACACACACACACACACACACACACACACACACACACTCTTCTCGTGTCTGCTGTCTCTGATCTCTGTCTGTTGGATCTGCTCTGATCTCTTCAGACTCTGTGAGGCTGCTGAATGGGACCAGTCTGTGTTCAGGCAGACTGGAGGTCAACTACAACCAGTCTAACCAGTCCAAGCAGAGCTGGACCTCCGTGTGTGAAGCTGATTTTGACCAGCAGGATGCAGAGGTGGTCTGTAGGGAGATTGGCTGCGGGCCTCCCTCAGCCCTCCAGGGGGCGCTCTATGGAGACGTGGGGGCTCCAGTGTGGAGCAAAGAGTTCCAGTGTGAAGGCCATGAGTCTACTCTCCTGGACTGTAGGAGCTCAAACTCTACTAGAAGCAGCTGCTCACCAGGCAAAGCTGTTGGACTCACCTGCTCAGGTAGAAGAGCAGCTGCAGCTTCGATTTGCTTCAAACACAGATCATTTTTTTTATTTATGACTCTCTGCTTTCTGTTCAGAGCCTATCAGGTTAGTGGGAGGAGCCAGTCGCTGTTCAGGTATACTGGAAGTGAAAATAGGAGAGTGGAGACCAGTGCATACATTCCGCATGACCCTGAAGCAAGCAGCTTCTATTTGCCAACATCTGAACTGTGGCCCTCGTGCTTCTTTAAAACAGAAGTCCTCAGAAAGACCTCTGTGGGCTCCCAGACTTTACTGTGAAATTACTTATTTTTCTGCGATGGGATGTTTAAAACACACAATCGTTATCAGTACATCATGGGCTTTTCCTCCAGTCCTGGAGCTCACCTGTTCAGGTAAGCCAATCTGTGACTTCATCAATTGTATAGCTAGAGGCGGGTGGAACAGACAGACTTGAGTTCAGCAAATGTGCTTTTTGATAAAAGCTTCTGTTTTTGCATCTTCACTGGATTATATTGTTACTCTTTAGTTTCTCCTTGTATTAGTTTTATATGTATATATATATATATATATGTATATTTTTATTAAATTTTCTGCATCCATTTTTACAAAAGCCAAATTGAACAATATGCCGTTTTCCTTTTGAAGAACATAAAACAATATGAAACATACACTCCCACCTCATAATTATAGGAGTACCAGTGGGTACAAAAAGAAAAAAGAAAGGGTCCAGTCTAATAATACGAATAGTGAACCCTGGAGTACAAGATAACAGTTCCTGAGTGTACAGAGAGATGTGGAGAGTTTCAGAGCCCACACCCCCACACAGACACACACAAAAAAAACAACAACACACAAACCAAGAAAAAAAAAGAGAAGAAAAGAAAAAACCCACAAACATAATGAGTGGTCAGCTTAGTTGTAGAGATAAGTCAAATCTGTAAGAGAAAACAAATGTGTATAAATTAGGTAAGTAGATACCATCATAAGGCGCAGGCACAATAGAGTCCATATAATTAAACATAAGATGAAATAAAATAGAATAAAGTCTGAGCTGGCTAATTGGGAGCGTTGCGAGACCGCAAAGTCTGAACATGGTCAAAAAAGGGTTGCCAGATCTTAAAAAATTTGGCCATAGACCCACGCAGGGTGAGTTTAATCTTTTCGAGTTTGCTAAAATGCAAAGCGTCTCTGATCCAGATTTCCCAGGATGGGGGAGAAGGGGATTTCCAACATAACAATAATCTGCTTCTTGCCAATAAGGTGAGAAATGCTACCAAATCCGCTTGGGGCGTCGGCAAGACAACTGTATCAGGAAGAACCCCAAACAAAGCAGTTAAGGGCACAGGTTGGAGGGTTAGCTGGGTGATCTTTGATAAAGTCAGAAATATATTAATCCAGTATTGTTTGAGGGATGGACATGACCAAAACATATGTATTAGAGAGGCAGGTCCTTGTATTATTTTCACAGATCAAATGAATGCTGTTTTTCTTCTGAAGCTCTGTCTGTTTTCTGAATGAGCTCCACTTGTCTTTATACTCTCCTGCCTTAGTGATGGCCTTCCCTTCTCAATGTTTTCTTCTCTGATTAGCTCCTTGTGCACTTTAAAGGCCAGCCGTTTCATTAGTTAGCTTTCAGTGTCTGTTCACCACCTGCTGCTCTCCTCATATCTCTGTTTTCCTGTTCTTCGTGTGAGTTTCCTTTTCTGGAGTTCCATCTTTTGTTCAGACTGAGTAACCTGCTATATTCTGCTGCTCCAAGTGTCATTAAAACTCACCGAATATCTTAGAGTTTGTTGATTTACTGCTGTATGAATAAAATTCAATTGGACCTGATTAAATTGGACAGATGAGAATTTCAGACCCTTTTTGTAACTGAGTACGTTTACTTTCACATGTACCTCTAAGTAAGAAGTATGAATCACTGTGATCTATAAAGTCCTGTAACTCCAGATCTCAAGTTGACTGAAATGTTGTGATGGCATAAAGAAACCCACAAACCTCAGCAAACTCAAAATATTCTGTAAAGAACAGTTCGCCAAAATTCCTAACTTTCTGAGAGTCTGATAAACTCACAGATAAAACCATTATTGCAAGTCATTGTTGCTAAAGATGGATCTCTGTGCTTTCATGTCTCTGTAGATGAATGGTGGCCAGCTCCATGGTAGATGGTAAAACTCTGCCCTGGTGGACTGTAACCTTGGTGTTGGTGCTGCTGAAGGACGGCTGGCTGAAGCAGATGGATGTCAGTGAGAAGAAGAGGTGCTCCAATGAGCTCATCTCATAGTCAGACACAGTTTCAGCTGACACACTAGCAACCATTAGTTCAGTCAGAGATTTAACTTTTTTTTGCTTTAAACAGTCTTCAGCTGTATTGATTCTGCATTGAATGAGATTCTAACTCAATACATCATGGGAATTCTACAACAATCTAGGCCTGTTATAGCCTAGGATTAGGATGGAGAAGGAAAATTTTAAGTCTAATCTTCAATGTAGTGAGGGAGTGTAGAGGCCAAATCCTTGCGTTGCGTTTGAATGGTATATTTTTATTTTCTTTGTACTGTTGATTTTCACTTCAGTGGATTAGTTGGGAGTAATAAGGATCATTTTCTGCAGAAGCACAGGCTTATAACCAGCTGTGTGTGAACGTTCATCCTGTTAGGGTCAGTTAATCCATCCAATGAAAAGATATCCTGAGCATGCTGATCTCACTGCGTGGTACACAGGACACAGCAGATGGACTGCTTTTTACCCCCATGATTAATATTCACAATGAAAATATTAGATTAGAATCCAGAAGTCTGTACAATCTGTTTCATAGTTTCTAACAAGTGTAATCTCTTTTAATAAAGATTATGTGTGTATACACAGGCCATGCTGATTATTGAAAAGAAACACCACAAACAGATTTCAATTTTTATTCTAATAATCACAAATATCACATAAAGACTCCAAAACTAACAGGTGTTAAAAGGTGTGTTTAAAATAAAGATAACTGAATCTTTTTAGAAGCAGGCTAGATGTTCATTTGAGTATAACGCAAATGAACATAAAGGATTAAATATCCAATAGATATAACCTAAATTGAGTCTGGAGTTTGACCTCCGACAGATGAACATTAGCGAGAGTTATGCAAGATCTGTAACAACTTGACCACCTTTTGCACACATTGAAAGAATAAGCCACTAAATTCTAAAATAATATTTAAAGCGTAGCTGGTGACAGACACAGAGTATTTGAAAAGATAAAGTACACTTTGGGTCCACACATGTCCAAATGCCTGCGTGTAGGCTTGGTTGGTATCGAGAAACAGCCACTTAAAGACTCTATCAGGCCAAAGCTCGGTCATCATCAAACCATCATTAAATAATTTATTAAATGTGTTAATAATTACTAAAAATAAATAACCACTTAATTATTACATTAATTGTTTAATTGAATAATTAAAAATATAGAATGTTTTAAATTAAATCATAAGATTAACTATTTAATGAATTATTAATATACCGGTCAAACGTTTTAGAATTTTTCCAGTCATTTATTGCATACCAAGTCATTCAAGTGCAATGAATAGCTTGAGATGGTACAAAGGTCAGATGTGAACTGCCAGAGGTTAAAACAAAGGTAAGGTTACCCAAAACTGAAAAATAATGTATATTTCAGTATTATACAAGAAGGCCTTTTCTGGCCTAACAAACTGTGTTAACAAGTTATAGCTGCTCTACAGCAACGGTGGTTGATCAAGCCTTGAAAGCTGGTGCTACTAGTTCCTACAGCTGTTCCAACTTTTCTAGATTACTTGCAACTCCATCTGTCTGCATAAAATCAGTTTTGGAACACACTGTGTCAAGGTATCAGTGAGTACAGTTTCCATCACCATGAAAAGTCTCTAGGGCAAACTGTGACAGAAAGAGGTCTGGCAGACCTAAAGCCACAACTGAATCAGAGGACAAGTTTCTGAGAGTTAACAGCTTGTGTGATAGGCGGCTCACGGGACAACAGCTTCAAGCACAGCTTAATAGTGGCCGTAATGGGATGGAAACATCTCTGCCGACTCATCTGAACAACAAACTGGACTGGTCTCATAACTCAGACACCCTCTACAGGAAAGGGCAGAGCAGACTACTGCGGAGACTCAGGTCGTTTGGAGTAGAGGGCCCATTCCTAAAGACCTTCTATGACTCTGGTGGCCTCAGCTATTTTTTAACGGTGTGGACTCTGCCAGGGACCGGAAGAGACTGAACAGGCTGGTCCGAAGAGAAAGAATACCACAGGTGTGTTCATCTGTTACATCTACCAAAGGTGGCGACTTTGATGAGTCAGAAGCTTAGAATACATTTTGGTCTATAAATTGATTCCATGATTTTGTTTTTTAACTACAATTGCTTATTTATACTAAAGTGGCATGACTCATTAAACTGCATAATTTTCAATTTTAAAAAAAATGGAAAAAATTTGGGTGTTTTGACCGGTAGTGTACTTTTATTAATTCATTCCAAATTAGTTATTTAATAAAACATTTAATTAACTATTAATGATGTTTTTATTTCATTAATTTTGGGACCCTCCAACTGTAGTGAATGCATAAAAATACATAAAAATAAGGCTTTTAAATCTTTAACTGTCTCTTGAAAGGGATCATTCAAATTCATATTAGGCAAGGTTTGGGACACTTATGGCCCCATTTATGGCTGCCATTGTTATGGGTATCAGTCTAAGCAGAAACTGGACATAAATGAAGCAATGTTTTGTTGCTTGTTGTCCACACTTTAATAAGTCAGCAGAGGTTGCTGTCACAGTGAAACAGAACTATGGATCTCAGTAAACTGCATAAAGACAAAACCTATGTGGTCTCTTACATAGAAGGACAATAACGATGAATCCAAGCTTATCGTAAAAATTTCAAGATGAATCACAAAATTATTGAGCACATCAGTAAAATAATTTCTACCAAACTACAACTGCAGCTGAACAAATCAGCTGTTGGTGGAACTACTCGTTTGGCTCTCAGCGAAGGCGGTCGTACTTTTCTCCTCTCCTGCCCTTATCTTCCCTGCTTAGCTTCTTATGTCCTTGTCTAGTCTCGTGTTTTTTTTATTACTTTTCCCTGGAACACTCTCTCACAGTCTGTTCTCTAAAACCTAAAAGAGGAATTATGGATTTGATCAACTGGTCCCTGAATGCAATTGACACCCTCTTCTCAATGAGAAGTCTGGGCTCGGGTGAGCCTGAGTGCTGAAGATATCGACCTATTTGGAACCATGGTAACGGTTCTGGCTGATCGGAGCTGGCTTGGCCCTGGCATATCGAAGATTAAAGGAAGTGGAACCAGCTGTTCAAACCCCCACAAGGCTGCCCGTTGGGATTGAAACGATGGGACGAGGCGTGAGTTTCTCAAAATGGGCTCATTGAGTGCAGCACGGATGAGATCTTGGAGAACCGCACGGCTGCCGTGAATACTCAGAATAAGACCTCTGAGTGCAAACTGATTACATCTGGAGGGGCTCGCTTGGAATAACACCTCTGGGGTTAAATTGGATCACATCTTGGGACCACGTAACGTAAGTTTGATAACATCATAGAAAGCTCACGACTCTCCAACGGGAGATTGAGAGACCAGTGTTGGACTGTTAGAACAGCTTTGAAATTCATATGAGTTGTTCGCAGCAAAGTTAAAACCACCATCACTTCATGCGGATACCCCTTCGGTGCCAGCTGCGGTCTCAAGGCTGGAGCTGAACAACAACACCCTGATAACGACTGTGTTTAGACTGTTCTTCCCATTCTATGCAAGGCCACCTGGGTTGGCTGGTAGACTGTTAACTTAGCCTGGCAGGGCGAAGGACACTGTCTCAGCTGAACTCTGGACACGCACACACATACACTTACACTGATAATCACTCACTCTCCCCGCTCCCCTTCCAACGCCTTCGATGCTTGACTCTTCTTGGGGAACATGAGGCGGGTCTGGGCCCGCGCTGGAGAGGACTCTGCGCAGTGGCAGGATGGCTGCTGTGTTGCCTAGGATTACTCCTCACCGCCTACCCAACCCTGTTCCTGGTCACGTGCCCCATATTGTTGTACTGTGGAAATTTATGTGCTTTTCTGTGCAGAGGTGTTTTTTTGTTTCCTGTTCTCATGCTTTCCTCTTATAGCCCAGCATGAGTAGAGGTCTCTTTTTTCCTCTTGTACTTTCCCATTATAGTGTACATTTCAGTGGTTTTCTGTAATGCAACCGTTCTCTGACTTGTATCCCCATGTGATGTCTGTGTTGTGTGTGTGTATGGTTGGGGGGCGGGTTCATTCCACTGCAGGGCAACCTGCCATTGCATGTGGCGAATAAAATTTGAACTTGAACTTGAACTTTACACTCTGAAATATTGAAAGATTTAATGCAGGGGTCCCCAATCCCAGTCCACGAAGCCCGTTGTCCCTGCAGGTTTTAGATGTGTCCTTGATCTATCGCAGCTGATTTAAATAGATAAATCACCTTCTCAACATGTCTTGAAGTTCTCCAGAGGCCTGGAAACAAACTAATCATGTGATTCAGGTGTGTTGACCTTGTGGACCGGGATTGGGGACCCCTGATTTAAAGGATGAGACAGCTTAGCACAGCATATTATTAAATTTACACATGAAGTGGTTCAGTCCAGTCAGACTTCAGTTTTGCAGTCACCGTCCACATCCTGCTTCTTTGACTGGTTGTCACGGTAACTCTGGACTTTCCTCCAACGAATCCTGAAGTCTGTCAGTCCTTCTGACAGCATGAGGCCTGACAGCTGGACAAAATGTGCAGATGATGAAAAACATGAAGCACAGTTTGAACTTGTGTCAAGTTTGTGTTGGTGACTGAACTGCTGACCTGCTGTGAAACCTGCTGCTGGATCTCTGTGCTGTGCATGTCTGCCTCTGACTGAAGCTTCATTTTCACCACTGTTTGCTTTGTCACTGCTAAAAATGAACCACATATAAAAACACAAACATTAGTGTTTTACATGATGACAGGATCTTACAGTGTTTGTATTCTGGACCTCACCTGTGAAACAGAAAACATATTGTATGTAGTCACAGGAGCCATCAGCCCATTCCCCTGTCTTTAAATAAAACGCTCCACAGTTCTCAGGTGGATAATAGTTGTTAGGCTGATAAGACATCCAGTTAGTGAATGTGGAGGTTGTGTTGTCAGACCAGAAGGCCCAGGGATCCCTGTAGAGGCCAATCCACACATACTGAACCCCTGATCCATTCAAAGTGAGCGTGATGTTGGATTTCTCCTCTTTGCTTCTTATACTGGTCAGATCTGTGTGGTATGTCCTGCAGTACGACTGAGCCGCTGACCAGGTCTGGTTCTGCATCACTAAGATGTAACTTGTACTGCTGGCTATGAAAGGTTAAAAAGAGATTCTTTCTTTTATATAGGTAAATTATGAGTCACATAAAACTGTATAAATAAATTATGGCAACAAATCTTTTTTCCTACCATTGTAACACAGGAAAGGGTAAGAATCTCCACAGGGTCTATCATTCATCTGTGTTTGTCCCTGAAGAGCCACACAGTATTCCTTTGCTTTTACACAGTCTGGTTGGCCGTTAGCCCAGATTAAAAATTCATGTTTACTGCCAACATAAAAATTCTTTTCCTGCATGGACCACTTCCAGCTGTAACGATCATCATAGAGACCTATCCAAGCCCAATCATCAATATTTTGTGCCATTGTCACAAGCAGTTGGTTGATGTTGCTGTTGTAGATGGTGACCAAGTCAGTGAAGTGTTCTCTGCAGTAACTCTGAGCTTCAGTCCAGGTCATCAGCTGGTTCACAAAGTGGTATTCTCTGGAGTGGGGAGGAAGAGTGGAAAGTCCTCCTGAGAAAAATGAGACAAAGTCTTTTTATCTGTGAAAGTGGCTTATAGATGGATCAATTACAATTGCAAATCTACAAAAATTTAAATTAATTCTGAGTAGTCACACTGCAGAAATTCAAAGAGTGGTGGGAACTGAACTTAAGTAGAATATTCAGGTATATGTACTTTACTTGAGTATTGTACTTTTACTTCCTGCATTTTCAGTGAATTTTGGTCAGACAGTGACAAAACCTGCAGCATCAGAATCTGTGAGATGTCGGTTTTCAGCACCCAACGGCATATCTGCGTATCCGGCGTTTTTGCAATTTGTTTACCTGCTCTCATTTGCTGTTTTACTTGTTTGGTGGTTGTTGAAATTGTCTTGTAAGCTTTAACCTGAAATTAGATTTATATGTAAAAAAAGGATTTAATCAATCGATATCGCCTTATTCAAACTCAAATTGATTTGAATCAGGAAATTCATTTTTTAAATCCACCCCTAAAATATGCCTTCATTGTGAGATTTGTGAAGAGAAAATTGGTAAAAATGGTAGTGGTGGGCGAATCGATCTGAACATAAGTTGTGTCGATACCAAGTCTGCATCATATCAGATTGATACTAGCCCGGTGAGATCGATGCTTTACTTTAAGTCCTGCTCTTGTTTGCAATGCTGTGGTTCTGGCAAAGACAAAAAGGTAGCTCACCGGACTTGCCGCTCCTCTGTCAGTGCAGAGCAGGCACACTTTGCTTTCACTGATCTGACTTAGACACTTTGGTGGTTGTTAAGATTTTTACATATTATTTATACTATTTACTACTGTTTAATACTTAATCATTAAAAAGGAAACATCACAAAAACCATATGAAAATTAATTGAGATTTAGCAATTCAAGGACACATCCACCTTATTTATTGAAAAGTATCAGTATCGGTATCAGAGATACTGGTCCGTATTTACGTGTTATCAGATCGATACCAAAACATGCAGTATCGCACACCACTAAAAGATGCACCGATAAAAAAAAAGTCTGATGGGATCCGATGACAGGGAAAAATTAAAAATACATGGACCACAAACTGTAAAGTATTCAATAATCTCAATGGAATGCCAGAAGAAGCCAAAATGTTGGTCATCAGAAACACTGATGAGCTGGATAAATACGGATGCTCATCTTACACTGGGGCTATGAGTACAGATGTGAATACAACTTTGGTAAAGATCGGTAAAGTACCCTGTAAAACTGGGGATAAACACCACTTCACAAATTACAGGCCTGTTTCTTTACGACGACATTTCTCCAAAATCCTAGAAATCCTATTTACTAAATGATTAGACAAATTCTCAGATAAAATAAAAACATTCTGACAGACAGTATGGATTTAGATCGAAAAGATCAACATCATAAGGAATAAATCGAGGAGATTACAAATGCTATAGATAAGATAGAATATTTCTTGATTTTAAGAAACATTTAATATAATCAACAATGCATTTAGTTTCAGTTTAGGCTCAACTTCTTATGTTCTTTTTCATTTAGTCAGTTCCCTTTTGTGCCTTCAGGCGTAGTCTGTCATGTCTCTTGTGCATGTTAAGTTCTGTCTCCATGATTATTTCTCTTTTTCCAAATCGTGTCTCTCGCGCCCTCTGTTCCCTGTGTTCAGTCAGTCCGTTTCTTAGTGTTTGTCTCATGTTTCCTGTTTTATTTTGATAGTCCCTGAGTTCAGTTTCGCTTCATCTCATTGAGTCTAATTACTTTCAGGTGTTTACCCTCCTGTTTCCAACACTCTTGTTATCCTCCATGTATATAAGTCCTCTGTCTTCCTTTGCTTGTCATTGTGTTGTTCCACAATGCTGTTTGTCTCCCCAATGGTTCTTGTTCCAGTCGTGTTTCTAGCCAGCTCCAGATGCCTAGTCTGTCTCTTTCTAGTTTCCAGCTTCCCAGTTCTTAGTTTGCTATTTTAAGTTAGATTTTATTTTGTATCCATTGTTTGAGTTTTGTACAGTATTAATGCTGCCTCTTTTCGTTATCCCCACTTGCCACACAGCTCAACTTTCACAGAACAATGCGACTGAAGCGATTTTCAGTAAAACATCTCACCTACCCCTCGAATGCCTGGGACACACAAACCCCTCCACCCGGATAAGGTCATGTTTCTATTTCCATGCAGTAATATCATTTTATTAATATAGCATAGCGTTCAATTAGCTTTGTACAAAAATAAATGTCCAAAACATTCTCTAAAAAACGATTACTTTCTTACTCTGAGTACATTTTAGAGCCTGTACTTTCTGGCTTTTACTTTAAGTTGAATCAGTACCATATTTTTTGGACCATAAGGCGCAACAGGCAGATCAGTCTTCATTCAACTCATTCACCATAACACTCAACATTGTTCAGTTGTAACACATAAAACACAATTCAATACACTCACTTTTTCAGTTCGATCCTCTTCCACAAATCCATCTAATTCTTCATCTTCGCAGCTGCTCTATTCCCATGTTCTACTGCGTGACCGATAGCCTTGAGTCTGAAATCCGCTTCGTAAGCGTCTTTTAACATGTGCCATTTTAGGGTCATTATACACACAATACGGTAATATTATGTTGAAGCACAGTGCATACTACTCCGTGAGGCTCCTGACTACAGTAGTCTACATGGTCCAACAACCCATCAAGCGATGCGGCTTCGTAGCTTAGCAAAATCAAACTATACATTTTCAGATTTTTGAGTGCCGTGTAGCACATAAAATTGGTTTGAAATCAGTAAGCACAACGAGAATGAATACATAAGATGCAGTGGATTATATGGCGTACTGTTGATTTTTGAGAAAATGACAGGATTTTAAGTGATAAAACGAAAAATATGGTATTAAACTACTTTTTTACCCCAAGCATCTGTATGTCAACATATGCACACAATCATCTAAGAGAAAATAATCATATTAGTTCAAACCTAGCCCCACCCTACCGTGTGATTTACTGAGGTCAGACGGCCCAGGATGTGAGTGGGTGTTAAAGCGTCTAAGAAAGGATCTCAAAACTGGATTATAGATGGCACACAGTTGGTGTCGAAAGTCACCACCTGTATTCAAAGATGGTCATTGGCTTGATAGATATAATATTATGTAGCTACAAAAAGCCATTCAATGAATCAAAATCTAAATAAGACGCAACAACAAACTCATATTTCAAAATGTATGCAGCTATTGTGGTAAGAGAAGGTACAGATTTTCTTTATCTGTCCTTGATGTGTTATTAAATGCATTGTTTTTTGTTTAATTTATTTTTACATGTAATCTAAAAAGAAACAAGTGTTTCTTAGTATATTTATTGGCTAAAGTTCCAAGAATTAAGATTTTAATATTACTGACCTGAGAGCAGCAGGATGAGCAGTAAACTGGTTTCTTCCATTCTTGGCTTCTCTATCATGGATATAGTCATCATTAGTATTGTACCATATTTATTATTTAATGTTCCTTCTCTCCGGTATACTACGTTGCCAGTAAAAGAAGTTGTTAATAAATAGTTTAGTTTACATTAACAAAATAATTGTATTCAGTACTTTTAGAATATTTTAATATTTAAATTTTCTCTATAATCCTTAAAAAGTTACATACACAAAACATCATAGTGTCTCTATTTCAAATTAATTCAATATCCTGTGAGATTAATAGAAAAAATAATGCTAGATAACTCACCCATCAATCTTCTCTTCATCTGTTGAGTGAAGCTCACTTTTAAAGATGTCATTGTCTGATCTTTTCATATATTTTACTATCAAATGAGAATGAGGAGGTGAGTTTCAGTAGAAGTTATGGTAACAATCCATAATAGATGTTAGCAAATAATATTAATACATTAAGCTTATCAAAACTAAAACCCAATCTCAGGGAAATCTTACCAGGAAATAAAGTGCTTATATCATTTTGTTCTTTTAGCTCAAAGTCATTCCCCAAGTGGAGGTGGTGGTCACACTGTGAGTGGGTGACACTGACTATGAATCAGTACAGTCAGACAGTGGCGTAGCGTAAAAAGCCCTAAAAGTCCTAAAAGCATGGAGAAGCCTCTTCACTGACGAGCCTGGTTAACGAGAGAGATGAGTAGCATGCGAAAGGTGCCAAATTCCACCATTCCCACCTGGGTGGAAACCTCTGGGGGAACAGAAACAGGACCAGACGGTGTGGAGACCTCTGGCAGAGACAGAGCTAGCTTGAGCTGTGCAGGGCACACAGTCAGCTCAGGCCGCTTCTCCAGATCAAGCCGTGCTGTCGTGTCTGTAGCTGGATGGATAAGTTCACCTGAGCTCCAAGTAGACGATGGAGGAGACTGACACGGCTAAACTCTCAGTGGAGACAGCTGCAGGAGATTGCTGGACAGGTTGCACTGGTTGCAGAGCTGGAGTTTATATGTGCGAGCCAGGCAGTAGAAAGGAGGCTAGAGAACAGAACGATGTTGGCTGTGGTGGAGAGCACTGGAAGCAGGGCTCCCTTTCCAAGAGAGGCCAAGGTGTGTTGGCTATCATAGCAGATGGATCAAGGTGAAGTGTGATGGATAAAAAGTCCAATGTTAGTGGATGTAATTAGTCCAGTAACCAGGGGAGGCTGTAGACCAGGGATTGAAGTGTGTGAATGACTGCTCTCCAGTATTCCTGACTGGGCCTTTTTAGCCACTGTTTGCCCCACTATGAAAATCATATCCTTCATATCCTTCCATTGTGTGGTTGTGTCGTTCTGCCATGTAGCGTTGCTGTGGCAGCTGGGAAGAGGACCCAGCGCAGAAACAAAGGAGTGAACTCAAGAAGGCAGCTTTATTGAACTGTGACAAACAACTGAGTACAAGAAAACAGAACCAAAAACTGGAATATAGAAAGAAAGAACTAAGGAACTGAAAAACCAGAAACTAAGAAACTAGAAATAGACTCTGAAATAACCTGGAGAATGAGGAGCTCGGAGAAATATACACAGCAACATAGAGAGGAAAATACACGTCGTAATTATTAAGCAAAACAATTACATTTTTTTCTGTTATGCAGTGACAAAAGAGAAAGTGTTGCCTTTTGTTCGACCAAAGGCATGGAAGAAGGTTCTTTGGTCTGGGGTAGAAAGTAAGCTATCAAACTATTTGCTGCCACAACAAATTGTGTGCCAAAGGTGTATTTACTACACCCGGACCTAAAGGGGTTAAATGTATAAGCAGTCCCTCGCTTTACATTATATATTTTCAATGTATTTGCTCTCTTTTTTTCAATTCTACTTTTACTTTGACATGGAAGAAGTGTTTTTCATCTGATTTGTCTCAACAAAGTCAAATTATATTAACCATGATTTATTTTATTAAAGCAATAAAAGAGTAAAACATCCAAGGGGGTATATACATTTTATAGGCATTATGTTGTCTGTTCCTCGAACCACATATGAGCTTACCGCATTTGTTTCCTATTTTAATAACCTGATTTTACTAATGATATTCATGTTGGTGAGGGAGAGTCACCTTTTGGTAATCTTACCTAAGTTTCTGGAAGCTCTGAACATCATTTATAAAATTTGCTTTTTTTAAACATGGGCACTGTCACTTGAGCAAAAATACCACTATTCGGTTTTGGGAGTTGCTCCACTTGCAAGTTTGTTTATTTGTCATTAAAAGTCTTTTAATCGTGAACATTATAAAACGCCTTTCTCTTCCTAGGACCTTGTATGATCTTGTGTACATTTGTTTCTCATTTAAATAACTTGATTTTGCTAATGATATTCATGTTGGTGAGGGAGAGTCACCTTTTGGTAACCTTGCTTCTTTAAGCCCTGACGCATATCATTTATAGAATTTTTAATTTTAAACAAAAATAGGGTCTTTGAGGTGTTGCTGTGGTATTTGGTGCATAGGAATCATATGGAGACAGTATTGGGTCTATGAAGCGCTAGAAGGTGGTGGTGAGGGGGGGTCCAATCTAGCCAAATGGAAGTGTGGCAAATTTGTACAACATATCTGCAAAACACTGTTGCAATGCTGCAACAGTTAAGTTAGGAAGTAGCAATGAATAAAGTTTATTCACAGTGACAGGGTATTTACAAGCGTGAACATTATTTACAGTAACATATTAAATGTACAATGACGAGGAAAAAATGAAATCAAAGAGCTGCAAGCGTGCGGGGAGGATTGGTGGCATGCTGGAGCAATCTAAGGGAGAAGGACAAAACAGAGTTAAGGGAATGACTCCGTAAGCAAAGAGCAAAACGTATGCGGACGGGGAGAGTTGGAGAGCTTACTTGATACAACTGAAAATACAGATGCAGGCAGAAGCCTTCTGGAACCACAGGTAGGGGCGAGGCAGATCTCAGTTCAGACCAAGTAATACAATCTCCAGAGCCACAGGCAGGCAAGCAGAGTGACAGGCTAGTGGAAGGGAACACAGGCAAGGAGACTGACAAGCCAAACCAGGTGGTGAGCCCTGAGACAAGTAAGTAAAGTGATGAATGGGCATTTGGTTCAGTACTTTAAAAATGAGCAGTATCTTTTAAGCTTGTGTGTACAATGGTTAGAGCAAATCACATAATTCGAGCATTTTAAAAATGCATAAGTAAATATAACCACAGTACCATAAAGCCTATACACTGCTGTTGATGTGTTAAAAAAGGTTTGGATTGTTCACAATATTCACAGATGTGTGATAACAAACATGGTTGGTATTTTTGTATTTAAAGTTTTTTCACCTATGGCTTACTATGCCCCAAGAAAGATTAAAGAGAAATGAGAAACAAACAATCTGCCTGGTCATTGCGTGAAATCCAGTTAAACACCTGTTGTAGACGCATCACTCCCTTTCAAGCGGGGAAGCTGCACAAACTTAGAGAGCTTAACAGAGACAAATCCTGAACAGGGCCGGTTCTATACAGGCTTATATGAAGGGGGAGACAGAAATGTAAAGGGGGGAAATGGTGGCAAATGAGGCAGGAAAGAGGTGGGGTGGTGGTGGTGCTCTGGATAACTGTTTTAGCCATGTAATTGGATTGCACTTTGACAGGCCTCTACCCTATGACCTGACCAACTTAGCTCTTAGCCTCACTGAGGCAAGCAAACCTCTGACCATGTTAAGATGGCAAACCCTCAGGGGGGAAACTGAAAAATAAAAGAACCTTAATTGAAATAAAAGCCTTCTAATCAGATTATAACGACTAAAAACATGACATACCTTATTGGATGGCATATATCAAATATAACAATTGCCAGTATTAACAAAAATAAAAAGGGAAGGCAAGGTATTAAAAATGGCAATTCACCAAATCTTGACAAATAAAACTGAAAAATAGAATAAAAAATGAAATAAAGAATAAAATATCCATCCATTTCTTTACAACCACCAACACAAAATCAGTGTTAATCGAATTGCCGAATTCTCAAATAAAACTGAAAAATAAAGTAAGAATAAAATAAGACCTCTCAATATAGGAAATACTTACAAAACTAAAAAGGGCTGGCATTGTAATAAAAAACAATTCACCATGTATTTTCCTACATTTCTCAAACTAATTTGTAGAACAGAACATTTTCTTCTTTCATGTGTTGTTTTAAGCTTGTTTGTTTGGCAAGGAACTAAATTCTGTTTGCAGCTGAACAGCTCCACTCTCCTTTGTCTTCAATCCAATCTACAGCAACAGTCTCCTGCTTCCCTTTCCAAAAACTCTTACAGAGTGATCCATATCCAAGTTATTTGTTATGGGCCAAGATCAGCACATTTCTTTCTCTTTATGTAACAAAAGTGAACAAGCTTTACTAAAATCGCTGAGACTACATTAGTATATGAAACAAGGAAAACTGGTAAGTGCGGAGTTGAAAGTGGGTGGGGCTATGTGTCAGGTCTGACAGACACAGGTCCTCCAGTCTGTGCAGCAGACAGGCTCACAGAGAGAAGCACGTCTCTACCAGAATGAAACTGTGAGAAGAACAAAGGACAAGTCCCCCATTGACTGTACAAATATAGATGTATTTTTTAGTTGTTAATTATCTGACGAGGTGCTATGATTTTGATTACAGAGATTTGCTGATTCATTTTGCTCTGCCCTGCATACTGAGAAACTTGATACCGGGTTATTGGCATACTAATAGTGATTGGCTGTTTAGCCGGGGGGAGGGTGAGGGCTGTGTGAGTCTGAATACAAACAGAGGAAGGAGTGAAAGAGCGAATGAGAGGTGAAACCTATCATGTCATTTGTGCCTTTTGCACTGGATTTTTCAGCTACTGTAGTAAATCATGTCCATATTCAGTTTGGGGGTAGCCTATTACTTTATTTCTCAACTTCTAAAAGTTTGATTTAAGGGGGCAGGATGTTTGTTTAACGGGGGCGTTGCCCCCTCTTGCCCCAGTGTATAGCCGGCCCCGATCCTGAATATTTAGTAGATGTAGTGTCAATCTCTAGAGTCTTTTCAAAAACACCTCACCAATTGTGGAAGCAACAATACTCCGACACCAGACGTCTGTCGCCAGGGCTGGACTAGGACAAAAATCGGCCGGAGCATTGTAATACCGGCCCACCAGGTATTACAGGAAAAGCGAAAAAGCATTTGAATGAAGACAATGTTGTTGTGACAGTGATGTACAGTCTTTTTGCTATATATGAATGATTTTTATACCTTTTACATCAGATGACCACTTTGGTTGTAAGATTCAGATAATTATTTATTAAAAACTAGAAATTTTAAATGAGAATAAGAAAGAAAAGTATATCTTTGTGCCCCCCTCTCCCTGTTAATGCCCTATCTGGCCCCCTGGCAAAACTTTGCTAGACCCGCCCCTGCACAGTTACCAGCTGTCAGCCACATAGAAAAGGATCCTGGTGTTATTTGTCTCTCAGAAACAGTTCATAACTTCCCTTCAGCTCATTCATGTCACCTAAAAGGTAAACCTGTTTTATTCTAATCTGCAGCTGAGTCACTGATGGAAATGCAGATAACGCAGAACACACATCACACTGTTCAGCCAATCACATTCATTCCACTTTAAATTTGAATGTCTGTAGGTAGTTGGCAGTAATAAGGATCATTTTCCTTAGTAGAACAGGCTGATAACCAGCTGTGCGTGAAAATTTATCCCCTTAGGGTCAGTGAATCTGGGTAATGGAAAGATATCCTGGATATGCTCCGTGGCACACAGGGCACAGCAGCTGGAGTGCCTTTTTATCCTCATGTTTAATATTCACAACAAAAATATTAGTTGAACATCCTGAAGTGTATATGATGTGTTTCATAGTGTCTAACAGGGATTATCTCTTTTAATAAAGATTATGTGTGTGTACACAGGCCATGCTGATTATTGAAAAGAAACACCACAAAGATAAGATGTTAATCAGATTTCAATTTTTATTCTAATAATCACATAAATCACATAAAGACTCCAAAAATTATAACAGCCAGCTGGTGTTTAGAGTAAAGATAACTGAATCTTTTTAGAAGCAGGTTTGACACCAGACTTTGGTATCTATGAACAGAAAACATGCTGTGATCAAAATGTTCTCTTTCCTCCTTAAACATGATTTCAATGTTAGTTTTAATAATATCCAATAGAAATAATCTCAGTAAATTGAGTCCAGTATTCGACCTCAAACAGGTGAACATTAGCGAGAGTTATGCAAATATGTACCAACTTGACCACTTGTGAGGTGAGCTCGCAGCCATCTCTATGATCATTGGTGTACTTTTGCAAATGTTGAAAGGCAGTAAATTATAAAAAATATTAAAAGTGTACCTGGTGGCAGACACAGAGTATTTCAAAAGATAAAGTACACTTTAGGGTCCACACATGTCCAAACGCTTGAGTGTAGGCCTGATTGGTATTGAGAATCAGGCCAAAGCTTGGTCAGCACCCTGGACTTTAATGGCTCATCATCAAACCATCATCAGATAATTTATTAAATGTGTTAATGATTAATAAAAAAAAATAAATAATCAAATGTTTCATTTAATTAAAACTGCAAATATAAAAGTCAATTAATATTTTAAATGAAATTAGAAGGTATATAATTATTACTATACTGGTCAAAAGTTTTAGAACACCTGAATTTTCCCAGTTATTTATTGCATACCAAGTCATTCAAGGTTAATGAATAGCTTGAAATGGTAAAGGTACGATGTGAACTACCAGAGGTTAAAAGAAAGGTAAGGTTACCCAAAACTGAAAAATAATGTATATTTCAGAATAATACAAAAAGGCCGTTTTCAGGGAACACAAAATGGGTTCAAAATTTTAAGCTGTGCTGCTGTAATGGAGGCTGATCAAGCCTTGAAAGCTGGTGCTTACTTACAATTACTTACAACCCCCTCTGTCTGCATTAACGCAGTGCTGGAACACGCTGTGGTACCATACCCTGGTGAGCATCAGTTGAACAACACCGTACTACAGAAAGTACATGTTGCTACAAAAATGGCAAGAAAAAGGCAATTAACAATGGAAGAAAGACAGACCATCATAACACTTATAAAAAGAGGTCATTCAAACAGAGAAATTGCAAATAAAGTCAAAGTGTCAGTGAGTACAGTTTCCTTCACCATCAAAAGGCTCTCCGAAACTGGGGTAAACTCTGACAGGAAGAGGTCTGGAAGACCCAAAGCCACAAATGAATCAGAGGACACGTGCATGGCTCACAGTACAACAGCTTCAAGCACAGCTAAATAGTGGTCGTAAGAACAGTCTCCAGACTTAAACCCCATCAAGCTGGTTTGGGATGAACTGGACAGAAGAGTGAAAGCAAAGCAACCTACAAGTGTCAACATTTATGGGAACTTCTGGAACAGATATGGGAAAACCTTTCTGGAGAATATTTGATTTCTATTATAGAAGGAAAACCACAGGTTTGTTCAGCTATTATATCTACCAAAGGTGGCTACTTTGATGAGTCAAACGTTTAGAATACATTTTGGTCTATAAACTTATTCCATGATTTCTTTTTTAAGTACAACTTATTTGTATAATTTGTATATAATTTCAGACTGCAATGAGACATTAAACTGCATAATTTCCAATAAAAAACTGGAAAAAGTTGGGGTGTTCTAAAACCTTTAACCCTTTAAGCCTACCATGGGGCGATCGTGGCTCAAGAGTTGGCAGTTCGTCTTGTAATCGGAAGGTTGCCGGTTTGAGCCCCGGCTCCGACAGTCTCGGTCGTTGTGTCCTTGGGCAAGACACTTCACCCGCTGTCTACTGTTGGTGGTCAGAGGGCCCGGTGGCGCCAGTGTCCGGCAGCCTCGCCTCTGTCAGTGCGCCCCACGGTGGCTGTGGTTACAATGTAGCTTGCCATCACCAGTGTGTGAATGGGTGGAGGACTGAATGTGTAAAGCACTTTGGGGTCCTTAGGGACTAGTAAAGCGCTATACAAATACAGGCCATTTACCATAGAACCAAGTCTGCCAGAGCTTATCTTTATATTTTTACATGCTGTAGTGCCATTTTGTGGAGCTTTTCAATTTGTTATACATCAATACAACTGTTATATTCCAAATTGTAATAATATGTATGGATTTAGTCCATAGTAACTACATAATCTGCAAGTGCAATAAACTGCAAAAAAAATGAAAATCTTTTTTTTTTTATCACATATTTCTAGTTAGAGAAATTTCAGAGGTTTATCCCTTAAAACTATAAATACAAAATATTTCCCAACCACAGGAAATTCATTTTGAGTGTCTTCATAATTTTATTTTTGAGATACACCAAGTCTTATATGCTGCAGGAAAAACGATAAATATTATAACGCAAATTTGCAAAAAAACAACAACAACAACAACAACAAAAACAGCATGTGCATCAAAATAATCTATTTCCAACAGTGTAATTTGAGTTCTAAGCATACCAGAAACTATACAGAAAGGCAGAAAGTCAAACATGACTTTTAAAAATGACTATAAATGACCTGAAGGGAAAAAACTACATTTCTCACGAAATATGTCACGTCCGGTTTTGGCAGGTAATGAAAGACAGTTCGCGCTGACGTCTATTCCAACGTAAGAAGTGTTATGAACAGCTGATCAGATCGGCAAAGCTTTTTTTCTGGAATCTTATGTTTTTGTTGCTCCAATTGCTGTTTACGCAAGTTTTGTAAAGCCTTATGTGGAAGGAAACCGGGACCTAGGACAAGCTGAATGCATAACATGTAAGTACAACTACTCCGGTTTCATATGCAAAAAGAATTATTGTGGTAGATTATGTGGTTACAGTTCTACTGGGATTTAAAAATATTTTCGCAAAACGGAGCGTGCCCACTCCAATTGGCCTTAACCGGTAGTGTATTTTTTTTTAATTAATTCAATTAATTAAATAAACATTTAATTAACTATTTAATGGTGATCTTTTTTTTTTTTCATTTTGGCACTCTTGGCCCTCCATATCGAAGACGTTGCTGTCACAATGAAACAGAACTATGGATCTCAATAAACCGCACGCAGACAAAGCCTGTGCAGTGATGTCCACAGAAGGAAAGTGTAAAAGATGAATCCTCGCTTATCACAAAGATTTTAAGATGAACCACAAAATTATTGAGCAGATCACTAAAATAATTTCTGCCAAACTACAACTGTAGCTGAACAAATGAGCTGTTGGTGGAACTTTACACTCTGAAAGATTTAAAGGATGAGACAGCTCAGCACAGCATGTTATTAACTTCACACATGAAGTGGTTCAGTCCAGTCAGACTTCAGTTTTGCAGTCACCGTCCACATCCTGCTTCTTCGACTGGTCGTCACGGTAACTCTGGACTTTCCTCCAACGAATCCTGAAGTCTGTCAGTCCTTCTGACAGCATGAGGCCTGACAGCTGGACAAAATGTGCAGATGATGAAAAACATGAAGCATAGTTTGAACTTGTGTCAAGTTTGTGTTGGTGACTGACCTGCTGACCTGCTGTGAAACCTGCTGCTGGATCTCTGTGCTGTGCATGTCTGCCTCTGACTGAAGCTTCATTTTCACCACTGTTTGCTTTGTCACTGCTAAAAATGAACCACATATAACAACACAAACATTAGTGTTTTACATGATGACAGGTGTTTGCCTGAATTTCCATTATTAGGCTCAGAAGGCCCCCAGTTGTTGAATGTGGAGGTTTTGTTGTCAGACCAGGAGCCCCAGGGATCCCTGTAGAGGTCAATCCACACATACTGAACCCCTGATCCATTCAAAGTGAGCGTGATGTTGGATTTCTCAGGTTTTTTCAGGTATTTTATTTTTGCTTCTTATATTTTACAAAGATTCTGTCCTTTTTGTTTTTATAACTTTTGAGTTATCACATTTCTTGGTTCAAACCTTTTGGAGGAAGTTTGTATTTCACATCACTGTGAACCTTAAAATATCAACGTTATTTGAGTCTAAATGGAGGAAGTGATAGAACATAAAAGAAAGTCCTGCTGGTGAATGAGGTTTATTTTTAATTATTTTTATTTCTATCTTTTCTGTAGTCAAACCACAACAACTATGTGTAGTACAGCCATGTACAACTAACAATTCATGTATTACAACATGTTGGGAACGAATGGAATGAGTAAAACAGTCACTTTTTCAGTTTAGCAAAACTCAATTTGTATTTTTCACTTTTGATTTATTTTTTAATTACACAAAAGTCAAAGATCTGGTGATTAAAAACTCAAAAAACATGTCAGACAAAATGAAAAAAAAAAAAAACCAATAACAAAACTGTTTGCTTCAGCTGCATTAAGTACTCCTAAATTTAACAGCTTAAGTACATTTTATCAGTTCAGCTGTATTTTCTTGGCCTACACGAATAACAATACTGAACTGTTGATATTTTAAAAAGAACAATATTTTTGAAAAGAATATCAAATGCCAAAGACCTGATATGTACTGTTGAATATCTGAGCTGAGTAACTAAACAATAAACTAATATGAACATATACTATACCACTGTTTTGGTGACAGGCCGTGCTTTAACAATGGCCTTGTTTGGAGCAGCTGCTGCTACCTCGGTAGTTTGTCTTCTCCGGCGCTGACAATTGCCGTCTGTGTTGTGTCAGTGATGTAAAAGACAGATTTAATGTGACATGACCATTCAAACAGACAGTCACTTTCTAAAACATCATGCATGTTTTTTGATGTCATATCATGATATCATACAAAAGTGACCTAGGTCGGATATAATATCGGATTTGTGCTGTGAAAACTGTCATGCCATGATCGGATATGGGTCGCATAGGGTCCAAAAAATCTGATTTGATGCACTTTCCCCTGCAGTGTGAACGTAGCCTAACAGTTGCCAAGTGTTAACTCAGGGAGGTAACTATCCAGTATGAAAATTTACCTCTTATTTATGTATTTGATTTGCCAGTGATTTGATGCTGTTACTTATGCAAGCCATCTTATTTTGTCTGTGCTTGGGACCCACATTAGGAATACATTTGCTTCTTGTTAGTTTAGTTTAATAGCCATCATAGAAATAGCTGCAAAAACTAAGTATTCAATAAAACTTGAATAATAAGGCTGCAGTTCAAAATGTTTAAGATAGATAAATAGATAAATATAGTTGCATATTTCTGGTAATGTGTCCATACCTGTGCTTCTCTAAAGGAAAAAGATTTGATTTCAGGGTCATTACAGCAATCCTAGGCACGGTCGCACAGCAGCCGCGCAAAGACGAAGGTTGTTGCTTGAGAGAAAGAGAGAATCAGTCAGTGTGATGTAGCTCTACAGAAAGCTGACATTGTTATGAACAATTGGGCTGCTTTAACCGTGTTTTTTCAAATCATATCAAATCAGATCACTTTTATTTTCACATCAAATGTGCAGGTACACTGCTACAGCACATGCAAGTGAAATTCTAGTGTGCAAGCTCCACAAGCAACAGAGGTGTACAAAATACAATACAATAACATAAGAACAAGAAAAATATAAGGATGGGTAAATTTTTAATTGGTTTGTTTATGATGTGTTGCTTTCTGTGTTATTTACCGAGATTTTGATGTAACACCCTGCCTGGGATTACCGTAATGACTGTAATGCCTATGACCTGAGGCTCAATGGGCTAAAGTTTGTGGTTCAAAATCACCCTCAGTGCACTTTTTTCTCTGCTGTGCTCAAGATGATCTCAGCCGTTTGACTGTTGGTGGGAGAGAATTTTCTGATGTGTTTCATAAAACTAAATGTTACAGATGGATTTCAAAATGAGACCATGGTTACTTCCCAAGCAAAAACCTCTGCCTGTGAACACAGACTCTAAATCACAACAGACAAGACACGGTAGGAGACATGTACCAAGTGATTCAAGAGGCTAGGCTAGAAAGAACAGGCATGAAGTGAGACCTTTCCTCATGCAATAGTACATCCTTAGTAACTTCTTAAGTTCTTAATTTTGATAGTCCCTGAGTTCAGTTTTGCTTCATCTCATTGAGTCTAATTACTTTCAGGTGTTTAGGCTGGTGCTGATTGCTGAGGCAATCTTTTCAGCAACTACTCTGAGCACCTGGTCGTGCCGCCAACGATACTTAGCCTCCTTAGCAGCTGCCCAAGGGCCCTGGCCGATGGGCAGCTGCTAAGGAGGTGTTCTAGGGTCCCTCTTCCAGAGCACAGGGGACAGACAGGTGTCTCGCTCTTCCGCCACAGATGGAGGTTTGCTGGGCTTGGCAGAGTGTCGTATACTGCCTGCACTAGGAATCGGATCTGGTGGAAGTCTGCCTGCATGATGTTTGCCCAGGTGACCTTGCACTGCAAGGTGCTCTCCCACCTTGTCCATGCTCCCTGCTGCTTAAGGCCTACAGCTCTACTTACTCGCTCCTCCTCCACACCTGTTCAGACCTCTTCCTGGTGTAGCTGGTGTCTCTCCTTTCCCGGTGCCCTGCTGACCTGGGCCTTTGGGAAGTACCCCAAGCCTGCTCCCCCTGTTGCTAAGACCGCCACCAGTGTTTTCTGCCTTAGGCGTGACTCTGCCACCTCAACTGCCTTCTCAGCCTTCCACTTTCTTCCTGTCTTTACCTCAATACCTGCTGGTGCCACCTTGCAGTCTTTAGAATCTTTGTACTGTAGGGCTTCTCGTGTGCGAGCCACCTTGAACTCTTCTGTGAGGCCACTGAAGGGTAACTGCAAGCTGTTGCTTGCCCCATTCAAGGCAGCACTGGTGAGACTGCGGGGAAGTCCCAGCCACTTACGAAGAAAGCCACTGATCTTCCTTTCCAGGGATTCCACAGTAGTTATTGGAACTGTATAGACAAGCAAGGGCCACAGGATTTGGGGCAGGATGGAATGCTGGTAGATCCAGGCTTTAAATCTTCCAGGCAGGCCGGACTTATCCACCTTAATGAGCCACACTCCCAGCTCCTCATTTGCCTTCTGAATGGCAGTAGAGTCTTTCAGGCTGGAGTCAAAGAGTTTCCCAAGCTCTTGACTGGTTGTTCCGTTATGGATGGAATAATGGTTCCTGAGATTGAGAACCGGAACTTGTCCGTCACCTTGCCCTTCTTCAGTACCATCGATCTTGACTTGGAAGGTTTAAAACTCATCCTTGCCCATGAGATGAGTCTCTCAAGACCTTGCAAGATCCACCTACACCCTGGCACTGATGATGTTGTAATGGTGAGGTCATCCATATAGGCTCTGACGGGTGGGCTGACGAACACCTGACCTTGTTAGAGGCCCTCTGCACTCCACCTCCGCAGCTTTTACCACCATGTTCATTGCAAGGGCAAAGAGCGTAACTGAGATGGTACAGCCTGTTATTATAACTTTCCCGAGGCGGTGCCAGCCTGAAGTAACTGCCCCAGAAGTGACCCTAAGCCTGAAAATTAAAGATCATTTTTTGAGTTAGACCACTTTGAGCTGTTTGTCTTTCTTCGCCGTCAAAAGAATGTAAAGAGCTGAATTTAATATGATGTAATTATTTTGTAATTGTGTGTGTGCGTGTGCGCGCGCTGACTACTGTGAAGCAACCTCTGTTATCATCGCCATGCCGGGAATTTACTGAGTTAACTTCAGAAGATATTTGCCCTCAGTACATCAGCCATAAAAATACAGGTTCTGAAATATATTCACAGTAAAATGTAAGTCTTTGGAGGACGTTTCTACCAGCTGTTGTGCAAAGCTAACTTAACCTTGTTCTATATTAATGCAATAATAAAATAATATTAGCATATTGCTGCGGAGGTGTGGTCCATGGCTCAGCTGCAGGGGAGGTGGGCCAGTGCCAGGGAGGTTGGAGGAAGAGGTGAAGGTGATCAATCTGATAAGATTTTCTTTCTTTTTCAGAATGAGGGTCTGGTTGTTTGGCAGAAATGGTCCGTTATGAATGTAATAAATTGTGAATATTTTTGCATCGTGGCAGATGAGATGAAGGGTGTTACGGAACAAGAGCAGATTTCATTTGGACTTAGTTCCTTTTATAATTGAACCACCAAGAGGAGTTTTCTCCATTCTGAATCTGCTGGGAGACTGGCTGCAGTGCAACTCGAAAAGACTGTCTACTTATTGAAACGCCATGGTTTACAGAACAAAACTGTAAATTTGGTCATGGACAGTTGGCACAAAGTTCTTTGAATAAATCTAAGCATCATCATCTTAAATGCAAATTTATCTCCAGTACACTTTATGTAACCTAACACTGAGTATGAGAGCACAGCAACTGTGCAACAGTCAAAGACTTTAATTCATCACATTACTGCAGACTAACCTGTTCATCGTGGACAAAACTACCCAATATTTTCATTCAACATTTTATTTTGTTTTTCATTCAACACAAACTTTGTATAGCAATGCAAATCCAATACGTTGTCAACATTTTTATAGTTAAGTGCCCCGGCACACATTTATCAAACTTTGCAAATGAGAAGCAAAAGCTGCTCAAAGTGATAACTAAAATGTGCTTTTATGCCTTTTTCAACACATTTGTACATACATTTACATTTATATTTGTCAAAGTCACAGATACAAGGAATAAAAAAGAAGTTGTCCCACCGTTAATGTAAGTTGTAACATGTACAGTCAATTAAAAAAAAAAACAATCTGTAAGGGTAAAAATAAAAAAAAATAAAAAAGTTACACTAAGCGGGTTGCGTGAGTGCACACTGCTTTAAACTAATACTTTGTTCACACAGTTTTTGATTTAATTACAGCATTCAGTCTTCTTGAGTTGTGGTTCAACAGCACAGCACATCTTGACATGGCAATATTTGCCCACTCTTCCTTGCAAAACACTCCAAATCTTTCAGATCACAAAGGCATCTCTTCTGTATGGCGTGCTTTTTAAGAAATATTCTCCCCCCTAAAAGATTTGTTTTGTAATAGAAGTTAATAAGTTACAGCTAATATTAAAGGTGTTAAAAGCTTTGAATGATTTTTAACATTACAAAAACCAGGCATTTTGAAGGGGTATGTAAACTTATTGTATTGGGTTTTTTTTTTTTTTTTTTTTTTTTTAAGAATTAATAGTAGTCTCTTTGTAATAAACAAGCCTTTTATAACCTTTGACCCCTCACTGACTCACTCGTGCGCATATGTGTTCACTCTGTGCTACATATAGCATCATCAGCAGATTTGTGAATTGATCAATATGTTGTCTTGTTTACCCTCCCAGTCAGATCAGCACACACGTGCAGCTTCTGGTCTGCGGTCAAGTCACAGCAACAGAAAAAAGAACATCAACAGGAAGTAGGAAGAAAGATTCCTCCACTGATAGACTCCTGTATTCAGCGACAAACTGGGAGAGAACTGGTCTGAGAGTGGACACCAGTACAAAAACTGTCTGACCCACTGCTCACAATGGAAACATGGCTGACAGGAAAAGGTCAATGTGTGCCAGAGATCTGAGAGATTCATCGAAATCAGACAGAGAGGCGTGAAGCTCCACCTCCTCCTGTGGCAGGTATAAAGGCAAAGTACATGTGATGATCAGAGCAGAGAGACGTCAACATGGACATGAATCCCCTGCTGCTGCTGCTGATGCTTCTGATGCTGTGGAGCTCAGGTAGGACACTAACATCACCACGACACACACATGCATCATATAAAAGGATCAGTGAAGGAAAGAAAAAACTGCACTGTGACACTTCAACAGCTTCAATTTAGAATCGTTCAGACGTCAAAAAACAAAAGTCAGTTTTTAATCTGTTTACAGTCACTTTGACCTGCAGCCTCACATGTTTTAAAACTTTATTAACTAGTCTGCTGCAATCATTTAAGGGCCACAGTTGTCACCTTTCTGCAGAATTACTTTAGTTTGTGGGTTTATTTAACAGGAACTAATAAGAATACGACCGGGGTCGTAAGTAAGTGATTTGAAAGAACAATAAAATACAGATGAAAGTGCAACTGCAGTACCAAACCCTACAAACAGTTCACCACATCTAGTAATAACATTAGTATGCATTCCACAGTCTTCAAACTAGAAGAGTCTGTGCCTTTGAAAGGGTTAAACAGGTCATCGTATTCCTGTTTTGTCTTTTTGGTGTATTTTTAAAAACCTGAAGCTGCTTCACTGACAGTACTGGGTTACATTTACCTGCTGCTGTCATTCAACATTTAGATTTTCAAGCAGAAGATTTCCTGATCTGATCCAAGAAATCATCCCACTGTTGCTGCAGAATGACTCTTTACCTAGTGGCCTGCTGCAGAAAGAGCTGCTGTTTCCACATAACTTATCAGGGGCTGAGAACATTCTGCTTTCATGCCACTGTGCAAACACAGAGGCGATCAATAACTGCTTGAGTCACTGATTGGCTCACTACTAAATCTCTATTCCAAAAAGTCCATAAAAAAAGACTTTACAGACTGCTACTACTAGTTATGTTTTTCTTTATTCCTATGTGCTTTCATTTAACAGTATTTAATCGGAGTCAGGGTTGGACTGGGACAAAAAATCGGCCCGGGCATTTTGAGTAGAGACCGGCCCACCAGGTATTATAAGAAAAACCATAAAACCTTTGAATGAAAACAAACGCTGTTGTCACAGTGATGTACACTGTCTTGTTGGTATATATGTATCAATCTAATAAACTTAAACCTACGCCATCCTCCCTCTTCTGGTATTCTAAACAGTACCCGAAAGTAGACTGCTTGGTCGAGTTAACCTCCTGAACTATCTACAACACATGGTGAAAACCTGAAATTAAGACAGAGAAGACCAGAGGTGAGACATGATCATTACTGATTACTGATGACAGATTTAGATATATTTTCATAAACCATTCATTTACCACATCAATAAACAGCATGGCAGGGCAAAATATATTTGAGCCGCCCGATCGAGCCGCACGGAACGGTGTAACATACGTGGGGGTCGTCTCAAAGCTGCGGGCCGTGAAACGGTTCATAATTTCAGGCGGAAGAAAAATAATAAGGATAATAAATCTGCCGAATAGTGTAGATAACCTGCTGTTAGTTTGGTATTTTGTACTAATCCGCTTGCCGTACCTCTGTGTAGGTCTGTGTATGTTTTGAGTGGTACAGGCGGCATTCCGTTGTTGAGTCCAATCATGTAAGTTCTCTGCTGCTCTGCTGGTTAATCAAACCATGTTAACTGAATCTACTGCTTCATCATTATCATACTATCATACATCACCAATTGAGCACGTCTGCAGATGACCTTGTCACAACAGCTTATCACAGAATACAGCGACTTATTTTCTGATGAGCTTGGAAGTTTGCTAGTCACCCATCGCATGACACTGAACCCAGATGTGAAACCAGTTGTTCGCCCAGCACATCGCATTCCCTTGACCATGAAAGACAGAGTCAAGGCAGAGCTGGACAGGATGGAGAAATTAGGGATCATTACTCCCATCTCAGAGGCGACAGACTGGGTGTCTTCTATGGTAGCCACCAACAAGAAGGGCAAAGACGAAATCAGGATATGCATAAATCCTTGAGATTTAAACACAGCTCTGAAAAGACCACACCATCCCATGCGCACAGTAGAAGAAGTGGCTGCATTAATGTCAAATGCTACTGTGTTCTCTGTTTTGGATGCTAAGAACTCTTTTTGGCAGGTGTCATTGGATCAGAATTCATCCATGCTGACGACCTTCAGCACTTGTTTTGGTCGTTACAGGTTCCTCAGAATGCCTTTTGGTCTTAATGCTGCCAGCGAGGTGTTTCAGCGAGCCATGGAGCAGATATTCGCTGGGTATCCATGTGCCATCATTGTTGATGATATACTGATCAGCGGGAGAACTATGAAAGAACATGACGACAACCTGAGAAAAGTCCTTGATCGTGCCAGAGAATTAAACCTGCGACTAAACCCATTAACATGCAAATTCCGGCTGAATCAGGTCAGTTATGTCGGACACATTTTCACAAGCGAGGGACTTAAAGCAGACTCTTCCAAAACAGCCACAATGAAACAGATGCCAGTTCCAACGGATGTCCAAGCCCTGCAGAGGTTCCTGTGGATGGTCAATTATCTTGGAAAATTCATTCCAAACTTCAGCCATCTGTCAGCTCCTCTGCGACAGCTCACACACAAGGACAGCGAGTGGATGTGGGACACACAGCATCAGACTGCATTTGACACACTTAAAGAGCACATGTCTAATCCACCTGTTCTGTCATATTATGATGTCAGCAAACCTGTGACAATAACATGCGATGCATCACAGTATGGTGTTGGTGCAGCTTACTTACAGGGAGGGCAACCTGTAGCATATGCTTCACGTACTCTGACAGACACTGAAACCAGATATGCTCAGATAGAAAAAGAGCTATTGGCTGTTGTTTTTGCATGTACAAAGTTTCATGACTACATTTATGGCAAGCCTGTGGTTGTAGAAACAGACCATCAGCCACTGGTCAATCGGGTACTAGTTAAAACACAGAACCTGTTCAGGTTTGATATTTGATCCAACAGTAACTGATGTTCACGTTTCAAGTTAAATTCTGTTTGAGTTAATTTTCAGTAGTAATCATATTTCACTTTATACAGCAAAATGATATTTTGTCATGTTTATTTCTTCCATCTAGTTGCAAATTTAAATGTTCCTAAGGATCAGTGTATGTCACCTTTAATGCTTTTATTATTATTATTCAGTATGTATTAAACTTTAAATCCGGTTAGGGATGTACTAAAGAAGGGGGATGTAGATAACCTGCTGTTAGTTTGTTATTTTGTCCTAATCCACTTGCCGTACCTCCGTGTAGGTCTGTGTATGTTTTGAGTGGTATAGGCAGCATTCCGTTGTTGAATCCAAGCATGTAAGTTCTCTGCTGCTCTGCTGGTTAATAAAACCACGTTAACTGAATCTACTGCTTCATCATTATCATACTGGTGAACATACAACAAATAGTAATAAGTGTGCCATTACATAGGCACACTTAATAAGAAAGCATTTCTTTGTGCCCCCTCTCCCTGTTAATGCTCTACCTGGCCCCCTGGCAAAACTTTGCTAGACCCGCCCCTGCACAGTTACCAGCTGTCAGCTACGTAAAAAAAGGATCCTGGTGTTATTTGTCTCTCAGAAACAGTTCAAAACTTCCCTTCAACTTATTCATGTCACCTAAAAGGTAAACCTGTTTCTCCATCACCTGCTCAGCTCTGATGATTCAGTAAGGACATCTCCTGGTTTCATCTTCATGTTTCCCTCTTACCAGAAAACCAAACCGATATCATGACCAGCAGCTTTACAGCTGTGGCTCCAGCAAACATCCGCTGATACTAGAAAGTAATATTAAATAATTCTAACAACAGCTGATCAAGATTAAACGTGCTGCTGTTGTTTAGCGTGACATCCGCTGGTTTCCCCTTTCTGGCGCAAAGTGAGTGATAAACAAGCAAGAGAGAAAAGCTGATCAGCTGATCATTGATCAGTTTCATGATTGAAGTAGAAACAGGAGAGGGAGGGGGAGAAAATGAGAGAAGAAGAGGCAGCTGTGCAGCAAAGACACAGAATAACTCCAGCTTTGTGTCTTTTTCATTGTAGCTGAAGTCCGGAACAAACTGTGTTGCTTTTCAGCGCAATACGAAACGCGCAATATTTTCTCTGAATACGAGATGATTCCGTTTTTTACTGGACGGTTGTAAACTCTACTAACTAACCTTATGAATAAAATAAGATAAAACAAGTTCAACAGCAATAATATCACAGCACCCGCCCAGCAGTATATAAACTTTGTCACGCTAGCTAGTAGCAGTACGAGTTATTGTAACTGACTGTAAAAAGTCAGTATAACGAAAATAAACTCCACCTAAACTTGGTTTATATCTGACCCAGATAGACTGCAGCTCATAACTTCTTACCTGAAGTTCAGTTCACCGCCTCGGGTCTCTGCTCCTCCTGCCTTTCTGTCATCCACCTGCCAGCATGTTGCATCTGCTGGCCTCCACCAGCAGATGCAACACGCTCCACTAATGTTACTGAATCTGTGGAAGCTCCGCAATAACCACCACCAAAAAACTGAGTTATTTTTACACATCTCCCAACTTCTGGCCAATCCACCACGTTTGATTGTTTATACCGTTACGGGGAAAAAACTGAAAAAAAACCCCATCGGCCCATAAAAACCAAAAATCACCAGTCCAGCTATGATCGGCGTCCCATTAAGCTTTCTCTTTGTGCTGTCTATTCAGCCGGAGGTTTATTCCTATTAAGAGGGAGTTTTTCATACCCACTGTGATCATGTGCTTGTTCATAGGGAATCGTATGATTTACGTTGGGTTTCTTTTCCATATTATTTTCCAAGAGTTTTTGAAACAAAATTAAGAGGCTTGGAGATTTTCAGGTGAGGACCTCTGAAGGATGCAGCCAAGAGAAAGAAAAACACAAAATGATGGTTCTTTTATTTTCTCCTCAGGACTCCAGGCTGAAGTAAAACACAATTCAAAGGGTAAACAGAGAAATCAAAAATAGTACCAAAATCAAACTCACTAGCAAATTTCACGAGGAGTTTCCCCTCTTTACTGAAACTCTCTGCTTTCTGTTCAGAGTTTATGAGGTTGGTGGGAGGAGCCAGTCGCTGTGCAGGCACACTGGAGCTGCAGCATCAGGGAGAATGGAGACCAGGCTATGGTGGAGATTCCTTTCAAATGAAGGCAGCAGCCGCTGTCTGTGAACATTTGAACTGTGGCTCTGCTGTTTCTTTACGAAGGATAGAGATGTCCTATTCCATATCTATGTGGCTACTTAGAGAGGTATGTCATCCTTCTGATTATGGTCTGCCAAGATGTGTACTGTCATGGGTTGGTTCTTCAGTCCGGGAGCTCACCTGTTCAGGTAAGCCAGACTGGTGCTCTATGTATAAGCAGTTTGTTTATTTACAGTGAATGGAACAATAACAGTAAATTCCCGTGCTCTCCCGTGACTCCCGTGCCGTGTCTTCTCAAAAAGTCTGTGTTCTCCACTCTCGGGTGTCCACACACCCCGTGCTTGCTTTTTGGGTTTTTTTTTTGGCTATTTTCTGTTATTTTATTGTTTTTAACTTACTTTCTGTACAACACGTTGGTCCTGTGCTGGGTATTTTAAAGTGCTTTATAAATAAAATTGGATTTTCATCATGTCATTAGAGCTTTATGTCATCATGCATAAAATTATGGCTGACTTCGCTCTGAGCACTACAGACAACTATTATTCTCCACCTCTCGCTAACCTTGGTGCTTCAGTGATGGCCTGTCCTGCCCTGTGTTTTTTTTCTAATTACCTGCTTGTATATTTAAAGTCCCTTCCATTCACTTTTATTTATGTAGCGCCAAATCACAACAGTCGCCTCAAGGCACTTTACATTGTAGGTAACGACCTTACATTAATCGGGAGAAAACGCCAAAAATCTGACAATCCACTATGAGCAACTGCTTGGTGATAGGGGGAAGGAGAAACTCTGTTAACAAGAAGAAACCTCTGGCAGAACCATATCAATGACAAATAACATGCTGTGGAAGAGAGCCAGAGAGCAGTAGTGTCTCATAATTATGTCTTGATGCATGCTCAATCATCAGGGTAAGTTTATCCCAAGTGACTTCTTCAGTCTTATGAGTCAGCTGAAACTGAAGTCAGTTTGATGAGAGACAAAAAGTTTCGTCCACTGAAAACGTCTCGATGAACAGAATCAACCTTTTGGGGTGTCTCATAATTACATGCCACACAGTGTGTATACACACAGTGTGTGTAAAACCACACAGTGAGTGAAAAGGCCACAAGTATGCCCTAGTCTAAAAAGGAAGTGCTCTTTTGGGGAGTTTTAATACTATGAGGTCCTAAACACAGGAAAGGCCAGCTTAGTTAGCTTTCAGTGTCTCTTCACTACTTTCTGCTCTCCTCATATCTCTGTGTTTCCCTGGCGAGGTGAGTTTCCCTTTCTGGAGTTCCATCTTTTGTTCAGATTGGGTAACCTGCTGTATTCTGCTGATCCAAGTGTCATTAAAGCTCAGTGGATGTCTTGGAGTTTGTCTCAGATTGTCTGCATTTGATGACATATATCGGTATGAACTGTGTGTGTTCTGATGTTAATGATGATCTGATGTTGGAGTTGTGCTGAGTAGACTTTGAATCAGTGAAAAGTTGTTTGCTGACCTCTTCTTCTCGTGTCTGCTGTCTCTGATCTCTCTCTGTTGGATCTTCTCTGATCTCTTCAGACTCTGTGAGGCTGCTGAATGGGACCAGTCTGTGTTCAGGCAGACTGGAGGTCAACTACAACCCATCTGACCAGTCCAAGCAGAGCTGGACCTCCGTGTGTGAAGCTGATTTTGACCAGCAGGATGCAGAGGTGGTCTGCACGCAGCTTGGCTGCGGGCCTCCCTCAGCCCTCCAGGGGGCACTCTATGGAGACGTGGGGGCTCCAGTGTGGAGCAAAGAGTTCCAGTGTGAAGGCCATGAGTCTACTCTCCTGGACTGTAGGAGCTCAAACTCTACTAGAAGCAGCTGCTCACCAGGCAAAGCTGTTGGACTCACCTGCTCAGGTAGCAGAGCAGCTGCAGCTTTGCTTCAAACTCACTTCATTTTTTTACTCATTTCTCTCTGCTTTCTGTTCAGAGCCTATCAGGTTAGTGGGAGGAGCCAGTCGGTGTGCAGGTACACTGGAGTTGAAAATAGGAGAATGGAGACCAGTGGATGGACCTAACTGGGCCCTGAAGGAAGCAGCTGTTGCCTGTAAACATCTGGACTGTGGCTCTGCTCTTGCTATAGAAGATAGGCAGTCCTCAGACAGAGCTGTGTGGAGGATATCATTGAACCATGTTTGGAGTGGATCCCCTCTGAGGGAGTTTGCAAGATCCGCTATCTCTTCCACCATTTTGTATCTCACATGCTCAGGTAAACAC
Organism: Pelmatolapia mariae; assembly: GCF_036321145.2. NCBI lineage: Eukaryota > Metazoa > Chordata > Actinopteri > Cichliformes > Cichlidae > Pelmatolapia > Pelmatolapia mariae. The sequence goes on along the minus strand of NC_086229.1, from coordinate 16,836,958 downwards.
GTCACTTCATCATTTGTCACATAAGTAGATGGGTAGAGTAGACAGTGTGTGTTTCATCATGCTGACTTATGAGAGATAACTCTTTATTGTCATTGCACAGTTATACCTACTACAATAGTACAATGGAAATTGGTCTCATGTTGGCACTACACACAGCACAACACAACAAGACAACAACACAGTAACTTAGCGTAATAATTAAAAAGAAATAACAAGATTAAGTGCATGACAGCAGCTTAGCTTAATAAATACAAAGAATGAGTTTAGTTTTATTGCACATTATTATTAATATTATTATCATTATTATTATTATTAGTAGTAGTAGTAGTAGTATGATTGTTGTTGTATTTGTTGTTGTTGTTATTATACCCCCCCCCCCCCCCCCCAAAAAAAAAAAAAAAAAAAAGAAAAAGGTCCAGGGAGATAGCCAGTCCGATCAGCTGTTAGCACTGATTAGGGCTATTGCCCTGTTGTAAAAGCTGTCCTTTAGTCTGTTTGTTCATGACCTCAGCAGCCTGAACCTCCTGCCAGACGGCAGCAGGGTAAACACCCGGTGTCACGGTCTGGCTGGGAGACCGTGGGGAATGGGGAAGGAGGACCCAGGCACGGTGCTCTGTGTATAAGTGTAACGGGTGTATTAAAAAATAATTTATATTTCACCAAAGATCCATCCTGCAGTGTTATTTTCTTTGTCAGTACTGGTTATGTATATGTGTTTATTTATATATATTTATTTTCTGTATTTATATTTTGGGAGCTTTTATTTTGTTTGTGTGACCTTTGACTTCCCGCGAAGTCACTTCCTGTAGCTGCGCGCTATTTTCCTCAGTCGCCTAGAGGTCCCGCTGAGGAGAGGTGAGCGTACGCTAGTGTTCTCAGTTACAGAGTGAATAAACACAGTTAAAGTAACTAAAAGTGATTCAAACGCTGCTTGTTCCCTTTGTACATTTTGTCTCACAGTTTTGTTAGATGTTTCAGTGTGAATTATTGTTTCTCTGTCAAGTACAGCACTTTATTGTAACATGCTAGTTAGCCATCCTCAGATGAGAGCATAGGAGCATGCAGGTGACTTCTCATGTGGTCCGCTATCCTTCTCTCTCCCTTGAAGGTGTTCATGCAGAAGTCCAGAAAGTGAAGTCGCTGTACTGTTTTATGTTTATTTTGAACAGGTATGTGAGCTCCCTCTTTATTTTTGTGTCATGTGTACTGGTTATATCTTTTGTTTGTGATTCATGTTCATTGTTTCAACTTACTGTTAGATATAAAAAATATGTAAAATTGCCACTGGAAAATGAAGTCTCCCTAAACTATAATTTTGTTGATGAGGTACTTGTCACTATATGTTCACGATGCAGTGCATTTTCATTTGTTATATATATGATTATAAATACATTTTAGCAGTATTATTGTTAAGTAGATTCGTTGTGATGTTGCACCTCAGTCGCCTAGAGGTCCCGCTGAGGAGAGGTGTTCATGCAGAAGTCCAGAAAGTGAAGTCGCTGTACTGTTTTATGTTTATTTTGAACAGTTCTGGGAGAATAAATCTGCCCCAGCTGGCAAAGAGAGAGCTGAATCCTCTGGTTATTTACACAACACAACGCAGAGAACTAACGGCAAACGGAGTTTAAGGCCAGACCGGCTACAGTGGTGCCGTGACCCGGATCCACACCACTTCAGACTTGCTCATCGTGGTTTGTGGAGACGCGATCAACGTCAGTTTGGTCACCAGAGGTTGCTGTAATGGACAATGTAATGTAAGCTTTGAACACAAATCCCAAGCGTTCTAGGAGACACTTGCACCTTTTTTTTTGGACTGTTGTTTGCAAAAAAATTTAATTCTTCTGTTTGCATTGTATATATATTAGAACAATGGATGATGAAAAAGTTTCAAGTGACGGGTTCAGCTTTGCCATGGGAAGAGGGAGGGTAATTGAGGGGTTGCCTAGTACGCCAGTTCGTAGTGCAGGCTCCCCAGCTTTCTGTTCCACTCGCATACTTGGTTGCACGTCTTCCAGTAGTGGTAAAGGTAAATCATTCTCAGACCCTTCAGCCACAGCAGACCCAGCATTAAATGACCTGATAACACACATAGCTCAACAGGTGGGGCAGACCATTAGGGATCAGTTGAAAGGGGAATGTGGGGAAAGGGATGACGGGGCCACACAAGCTCAGAGCAGTGTAAGCCAGCCACCCAGCGAGCCCACTTACCTCAACCTGACTGGGGCAAAGCTAGTCCTGCAGTCAGATGTGAGAGAGCCTCCAGTCTTCAGAGGAGATGGGTCGGATAAACATACAGTCTGTGAGTGGGAGGAGTTGATGAGAATGTATTTCAAGAAGCGAGCCACATCTCTTCAGGAACAGTACCAAGAAATAATGTTCAAGTTGATGGGCAAAGCTAAGGACATTGTAAGAATAACTCTGAGAAGCACCCCATCGTTGAAACCTTGTGAGAATCCTGATGTTAGATATGACATACTGAGGCAACATTTCAGTGACATGACATATTCGTGTATGCCTATGGCCGATTTCTACAGCACCGTTCCAGCGCCAGGAGAAACTCCTGTAGAATACTGGGTCAGACTGAATAAGGCAGTTGATGCAGCAGAGGAAAGCCTGAAGAGGCTCGGACGGCACATAGAGGATCCGTGCCAGGAGGCAGCCATGATGTTTGTGAAGTACTGCCCTGATCCCACCCTTGCTGCTGTTTTCAAGTTCAAGGCACCAGATAAGTGGGCAGCCAGTGAGATTCAGGAGCATGTGAATCGGTACCAGCTTGAGATGAAAGAACGTATGCTCCCCAGGTCTAAGTGTCTCACACCAGTTAAAGCTAACATCCAGACCCCTGCAGCTGATGGTCTAGCAACATCAATGCACCCCGGAGAAACACAGGTGCAGGCGGGATCAAATGAGACAGTAAAGGCCCCTTGTAACGACAGTTGCCTGAAATTACTAATCAGCCTTTTTGACCATGCTTTGTCGCAGAATAACCAGGCTGCAGACAAGCAGCTTCCTCCAGGTCTGGCCCGACCCAGATGTTGTAGAGTATGCCAGTCCCCTGAACATTCTACCCTTGCGCATTGTAGGCAGAAACACCTATGCCTTGCATGCTTTGAGCCAAATCATATTAAGAGAAACTGCCCTCGTCGCTCACCTATTCAAAGGCACCCTGCCTCCCAACCTCATGACACCCAGCCTTTAAACTAGCTGGCCCGCATTTGGTGAGGGGATGTGTGGGCACAGATGTTGAAACCCTCGGCAGTGATGATGTTGAAAAGCATTACATTAAAGCATGTGCAGCCACACCAGATGGTGTTAAGGTGGTAGTACAAAACACACAGAGAGTTGGCCCGTTTGACAAACTGTTTTACACTCCTGTCAGCATTAATAACAAACACCACATGCAGGGTATGCTTGACTCTGGTTCCATGGCGTGCACGCTCAGTGAGCAAGCAGAACAGAGTATGCTGAGTGAGAATATACTGCCAGAACCCACTCCCCTGACTCAAGAAATAGTGCTAGTAGGCTGTGGTGGCACACTTACCAAGCCCAAATGCATGTATGAAGTTGAAATGAAACTGTATGGAGAGACCTGTATTGTTCCCATCCTTGTAGTGCCAGGTCAACGTGATGATATAATCATTGGCACAAATGTCATCCGGTTTCTCATGCACCAGTTGAAAATAACCAATGACTATTGGCGCCTCGTGTCAGGTGGCGGTTGTCCCCCAGAGTGTGAGCAGTTTCTTGACCTCATGGCTAATTCATCCCGATGGAGAGGTGGAGAGCTCCCAGACAAGATCGGCACAGTCAAGCTTCAGCAATCAGTCACCTTGTTAGCGAGACAAGAGCATCTAGTCTGGGGCAAGCTGCCGAGTAATGTTTCTATGTCACCAGGGAGCACAGTGATTGTTGAAGCCACTTCATCAAAGTCCATGCCACGTAGCATCATGGTTGGCCGCATCATAACGCCATTGTGGGGTGATAGGTGGGTTCCCATGAAGGTCACTAACCTGTTGGATAAACCAGTCACCCTGAAAAGAAACAGTAAGTTGGCTGACGTGTCCACTTGTGTTGCTGTTGAGGATTTTGAAGTTTTCCAGGGCACCTGTCAACCCAAGAAATCTGAGCAGGAGGAAGAAAAGGATGATGCCCACCTCACTGATCTTAAACAGAGACTAAAACAGGTTGGGCTCAGCGAAATTGATATTGACCTGTGCCATGTTGGTCAAGGGGGGAAGGAGAAATTGGTTAAAATGCTTGAGAAGTACAATGACATTTTCTCGAAGCATACACATGACTGTGGCAAGGCCGAAGGCTTTGTACACCGCATCAGGCTCACTGATGAGAGGCCATTCCGCCTTCCTTACCGCCGAGTCCCTCCAGCACATTACCAAAAGCTGCGACAAGTTTTGTCTGAAATGGAAGAACAGGAAATCATCAGAAGGTCCGTGAGCGAGTATGCCTCTCCACTGGTGTTAGTGTGGAAAAAGGATGGTAGTTTGAGAATCTGCACTGACTTCAGATGGCTGAATGCAAGGACCCTCAAAGATGCACACCCACTGCCGCACCAGTCTGACTGCCTTGCCGCATTGGGTGGAAATACCTACTTCAGCACCATGGATCTGACCTCGGGATTTTATAACATCCCAATGGCAGAGGAAGACAAGAAATACACAGCATTTACAACCCCAATGGGATTGTTCGAGTACAACAGAATGCCCCAGGGACTCTGCAACAGCCCCGCCTCATTCATGCGAATGATGCTCAGCATTTTTGGGGATCTGAACTTCAGTAGTCTGCTGTGCTATCTCGACGATCTGCTTGTATTTGCTCGGACAGAAGAGGAGGCCTTGGAGCGGCTAGAGACTGTGTTTCAGCGCTTGCGTATCCATAACCTCAAACTAAGTCCTAAGAAATGCCATTTAATGAGGTCATCAGTCAAGTTTTTAGGCCACATCATAGATGGCAATGGAGTGGCTGTGGACCTGGCGAAGGTTGAGGTCATAGCAAAGATGACAAAGGCTGAATTGATGGAGGATGATGGCTGCACCCCATCAGTTAAGAGGATTAAGTCATTCCTGGGAATGATATTCTACTATCAGCATTTCATCCCTAGCTGCTCCTCTATGGCGAAGCCCTTGTTTGCCCTCACTGCTGGACAAAAGAGGAGAGGGAGAGTTAAAACAGGCACCAATGCTGGTGTATACAGAAAACTGAGGCCCTCTGACTGGACAGATGAATGTGATGCAGCTCTGTCTAATCTGAAAGAGAAGCTGTTGAATTGTGTAGTCCTTACACATCCAGACTTTTCTTTGCCTTTCATATTGTCCATTGATGCTTCATTAGATGGGCTCGGTGCTGTATTGTCACAAATACCAGCTGGGCAGCAGAAAGCCCGTCCAATTGCTTTTGCCAGTAAGACCCTGAGCAATTCACAGAAAAAGTACCCAGCCCACAGGCTAGAGTTTTTGGCATTGAAGTGGAGTGTGTGTGAGAAGTTCAGTCACTGGCTAAGAGGTCATTCCTTTACAGTGTGGACAGATAACAACCCTCTCACCTACATCATGACAAAGCCAAAGCTTGATGCTTGTGAGCAGCGTTGGGTGTCCAAGCTTGCTCCTTACACATTTGATCTGAAGCACATACCTAGTACCAAGAACGTTGTAGCTGATGCTCTCAGCAGAGACCCCTTTGCAACAACAGTCAGCCATAGGCTGATCACAGAGCAGTACAGTCACCTCCTTACTGAATCTGAGAGTGTCAGTTCTGAGGGAATACAAAATACATTCCGGTTGAAGGTCCAAGGTCAACGCGTGGACACACCACCTTTCCGCACCACAGGACTGCAGCCGCCCTCGTCTCAGCCTGGATGTGATGCTATGGATGTTAAGGCAATCTTGGATTGTCACAGTGAGTGGGATCTGGCTGCTGAAACAAGGGCTGTGGAACTGTTCCAGTCAGTTCAGGACCTAGTGTTGCCAGGACAGGAGTCATTTCCTGTGTCCACACTAGAGGAACTCCAGCGTAGCCAGGAACTTGATCCCAGTATTTCAAAGATCTTACCATTTGTCACAAGGAGACGGCGACCTTCCAGGCGTGAAAGGGCAGGATTTGATGCGAAAGCCATGGTGTTATTTAAACAGTGGGAGAGGCTTAGGATCCAAAATGGAGTTCTCTATCGGATCACAAAGGACCCCCTGAGTAAACAAAGGAGACACCAGTTTGTTTTGCCTGAAAGTCTCAGAGCAGAGGCATTGAATGGTGTCCATGATATTGCAGGACATCAGGGGCAAGCGAAGACTTTATATCTGGCAAGACAACGGTTCTTTTGGCCGAAGATGGAGTCTGATATAAAGGAGTATGTCAAATGCTGTCAAAGATGCATCCTGGCCAAAACACCAGAACCCTCTGCTCGAGCCCCACTTGAGAGCATCAGAACCTCCGCTCCTATGGAGTTGGTGTGTTTGGATTTTTGGAGTGCAGAGGATAGTAAGCAGCGCTCAGTAGATGTTCTTGTCCTTACAGATCATTTCACTAAGCTAGCCCATGCCTTCCCTTGCACAAACCAGACTGCAAAGCAGGTGGCTAAGAAACTATGGGACCATGTTTTCTGTGTGTATGGGTTTCCTGAGCGGATTCACTCCGATCAGGGGGCAAATTTTGAAAGTGAGCTCTTGGCAGAACTGCTCAAGTTCTCGGGGGTCTCCAAATCCCATACTACGGCGTACCATCCCATGGGAAATGGAGGGACTGAGAGGTTTAATAGGACACTTGGCAACATGCTTAGGTCCTTGCCCCTCAGAAAAAAGAACAAGTGGCCTCAACAAATACAGAGTCTGAAATTTGCATACAATGCAACTGTACATGAGACCACGGGTTTTGCCCCATTTCAGCTCATGTTTGGCCGCATCCCGAGGCTCCCTGTTGACGTGATGTTTAAACAGGTGCTCTGTGATCCTGTAGTTGTGGATCACAAAAGTTATGTGAAAACACTCATGTCACATCTTCATGAGGCAGCTAGGATTGCCCAGACTCATGCCATCAAGGAACAAGACAAACAGGCAAAAGGATATAACAGAAAAGTAAAGGGCACTCATCTGAACATAGGAGACAGAGTACTCATTGCAAATAAGGGCGAGAGAGGAAAGAAGAAACTTGCTGACAAGTGGGACGCAACAGTGTACACAGTCAGAGACAGAAATTTGCAGACTCACACATACAAGTTGGAAGATGACAGAGGCAACACAAAGGTGGTACATCGCAACCTGGTTTTGAATATCAGCTTCCTGCCAGTAGTGACAGCTGAACTGGGTGACACTGGATCAGAGGAAGGGTCATGTGCGTCAGACCAGTTAGATTCCTTGGATGAGGAGACTGCAGAGGACAGGACCAGTGCTTGGATCAACTCGGATGATGATGAGAGTCAGGAGACCCTGAGTGAGGGACCAGAGGTGGTTGCAGGGGATTCAGCCCAGTGTTCCCTGGTAGGAGAGGACTGCCCAGACAGAGACACAGACTTGGACAGTTTGGTAGCAGAACCTGACTTAGACTCCCCGTCTGTGTTAGATACACTTCCAGAAACTGCACTCACCCACTCGCATCCATCAGGCACAGATCGTGATGCACACACCAAGCCCCTACCAGTAGCCCCAGTGCATGTTGCCGACGCACAGATGTCTCCAACGGATGTGTGTCATGATGTGGGTCCCCAAGAACAGCCACGGGCAGGCCCGGACAATGTTGTCATGACGCGAGCCGGCCGAGTTAGTAAAAGAGTTAATCGACTCATTGAGTCCATGGTTCAAAAGCCTTTTGGCTTTAAGCGTTTGGCGAATTCAGTTAGCAGAAGGTCTCAGTCTCTTCTTACGCTGTTTTAAGTGAACCCAGGTGTTTAGAGATCTTTCGGGTTTTTTTGTTCTAAGGGACAGTGTCATTATGGCGCAATTAGATATATAATATGTTTTAAGGTATTGATGTATGTGGATGGCTGGGAATGTGTGTGGTGTAACTGGCATCACACTGATCTAAGAAAGGCTGAGGCCTGATCACCCTCATGCTCTTTCTGAACCTATCTGCTAGGTGGCTTATACAGCTGAGACTAGAGCTTATAGCTCGGAGGTTTAAACCCATGCCTAGGAACCATAAATTCTGTAGATTTGTCCCTGTGTTCCAATTAGATTGTTCACCTGACTGTTCTGGATTTTGGTGAAATCTAGGAGGGGTGGATGTAATGGGTGTATTAAAAAATAATTTATATTTCACCAAAGATCCATCCTGCAGTGTTATTTTCTTTGTCAGTACTGGTTATGTATATGTGTTTATTTATATATATTTATTTTCTGTATTTATATTTTGGGAGCTTTTATTTTGTTTGTGTGACCTTTGACTTCCCGCGAAGTCACTTCCTGTAGCTGCGCGCTATTTTCCTCAGTCGCCTAGAGGTCCCGCTGAGGAGAGGTGAGCGTACGCTAGTGTTCTCAGTTACAGAGTGAATAAACACAGTTAAAGTAACTAAAAGTGATTCAAACGCTGCTTGTTCCCTTTGTACATTTTGTCTCACAGTTTTGTTAGATGTTTCAGTGTGAATTATTGTTTCTCTGTCAAGTACAGCACTTTATTGTAACATGCTAGTTAGCCATCCTCAGATGAGAGCATAGGAGCATGCAGGTGACTTCTCATGTGGTCCGCTATCCTTCTCTCTCCCTTGAAGGTGTTCATGCAGAAGTCCAGAAAGTGAAGTCGCTGTACTGTTTTATGTTTATTTTGAACAGGTATGTGAGCTCCCTCTTTATTTTTGTGTCATGTGTACTGGTTATATCTTTTGTTTGTGATTCATGTTCATTGTTTCAACTTACTGTTAGATATAAAAAATATGTAAAATTGCCACTGGAAAATGAAGTCTCCCTAAACTATAATTTTGTTGATGAGGTACTTGTCACTATATGTTCACGATGCAGTGCATTTTCATTTGTTATATATATGATTATAAATACATTTTAGCAGTATTATTGTTAAGTAGATTCGTTGTGATGTTGCACCTCAGTCGCCTAGAGGTCCCGCTGAGGAGAGGTGTTCATGCAGAAGTCCAGAAAGTGAAGTCGCTGTACTGTTTTATGTTTATTTTGAACAGTTCTGGGAGAATAAATCTGCCCCAGCTGGCAAAGAGAGAGCTGAATCCTCTGGTTATTTACACAACACAACGCAGAGAACTAACGGCAAACGGAGTTTAAGGCCAGACCGGCTACATAAGCAGTGCGTTTATTTACAGTGAATGGAACAATAACAGTAAATCAACGTGCTTTCCCGTAACTCCCGTGTCGTGTCTTCTCAAAAAGTCTGTGTTCTCCACTCTCGGGTGTCCACACACCCCGTGCTTGCTGCCCTCCGGTGTTCCACGCTCCTCCTGAGGGGAAATAACAGAGGCAGTCGTCAAGACACTTAATTCCAATAGGCATACACTTACACACTTAACTAAGCTGAAGACTAACGTGGAGTCTCATGGAACGATCCCGCGTCGGTGGGAGCTCCAAGACTCTCCTAAGTAGCTCCCCCGATGAGCCCTGATCAGCAGCAGGTGTGTGGCTTCGGGTGTGGCCAGTCCACCAGCAGGGCCACACCCACCAGGCCTGACGGCGCCCGCAAACTGGTGTTCGCAGACACACCGGCATTCGCACACACTCACACACGGAGAGGAGTGGCAGCAGCACCAAAAATACATATAAAATACATATAATATAACATAAGTCCATAACTGCTCATAGATCCTGGGTCGCTCAGACCCAGGACCCTGACACCCGGTGTCCTGGGAGTGTACAGTCCCGTAGGATGCCGCATGCCCTCTTAAGGGGGGGGAAGAGGATGTCCAATGACTTTTTTTTCTTTTTTCTAACGTCTCACTAAGTGTGTGACGTAGTTATTATTTAACTAATATTCACAATATCACAAATAAGAAGGTAAGCCCCACCCCACTTTTCCTTTGTTAAGTTGTAAGGTTTTAAATCTAATTCGGGGCCTTCTTCCTTGCTATATGTATCTTGACAAAATTTTATCCCATTCATTAAATTGTTTCTGGTTAGTTTCTATTGGTAATGTTTGAAATAAATATAATAATTTAGAAAGTATATTAATTTTAATTGAATCTATTCTCGAATATAAACTTAAATATGGAATTAGATTCCATCTTGCTATATCTTCCTTAATTTTCTTTTGTATTGGTCAGTAATTTCGTTCTAATAGTTCTATAAGATCCTTAGGTATTATGACTCCCAGATATTTAAAGTATTCTGTTTGCCATGGTAATTGGTACTTATTTTTAATTTGTTCTGACGGAATATAGTTGTACTTAAGCAACTGTGTTTTACTCATATTAACTTTATATCCTGATAGTCGACCAAAGTATTCAAATGATTGCATTAATTCAGGTAGATAGTTTGATGGTTGACCCAAAAATATTAAAATGTCATCTGCATAGCAGGCTAACTTATGCTCCTTCTCATGGATATTAATACCTTCTACTTCTTTGTTTTGCCTTATATATTGAGCCAATGGTTCCAGATATAACGCAAATAATAATGGTGAGCACGCACAGCCCTGCCTTGTTCCTCTTTGCAGCTCAATACTATTTGATAGGTAGCCATTCATTTTAATCCTTGCCGTAGGGTTATGATAAAGTGCCTGTATTGTCTTAATTATAATTTCATGCAAGCCAAATCTATGCAAGACTCGGTAAAGAAAGTTCCAATTAACCGAATCGAATGATTTTTCTGCATCGATACTGATTACCATTGCTTCTATTTTATTCTTTTGAATATGGTTAATAATTTGTAATGTCCGTCGTACATTATCTTGTATTTGGCGCTCTCGAATAAAACATGTTTGATCATTATGAATTAGACTAGGTAAGAACTTTTTTAATCGTCTAGCCATGATAGATGTAAACAGCTTATAATCTGTATTAAGAACAGATATTGGTCTATATGACGCACATTCTAATTTATCCTTGTTTTCTTTTGGGATGGCAGAAATAATTGCTTCTTTCCAGCTAGAAGGTATTTGAGCTTTCTTTAGGACCCAATTCAGTGTAAGAAGCATCACTGTTATTAATTCTTCTTTTAGCTCCTTGTACCATTCTGCCGTATATCCATCTGATCCTGGGGATTTATTTATTTATTTTAACTTGCTATTCTCCAATGATTTTTGACCCTCTGAAGTGCCTTTTGTGTGCCATGGTGCAGCTGGAGAACCACACACAGACTCAGTTGTCAGTTCGCTTTCAATGGAACAGCTGTAGAAGACGATCAGCAACTACTTCTTCAGGTCAATTTGTCTGAGCATTCTCAGGAAGTGGAGACACTGTTGGGCCTTCCTCATGTCCTCTTTTCTTCTTTGACATGGAAATTGTTGTCTTTCAACCAAAACCAAAACAGTTTTGTGTCTTATGCCCTCGTGTTTACTGTAGGTGTCAAGTCTGCGTCTTGGTGTGATTGTTTCCCGTTTCCTGTCTTTTTGTGAAGGCCCGTGTCTCATGTGAGTGTTTTCAGTTTTGCTTCCCCTCTCTCGTCTTGTCAGTTACTTCCAGCTGTGTTCCCCACCTGTGTGTAATCTTCTTGTGTTCTTCTGTGTGTATTTATTGTCACGTCTACCCGTGTACTGGTCGCTGGTCTGTCTGTGTATCTACTGTGTGTTCTCCCTGCTGTCCACCCTCAAGTGCCTCTGCTCACCCTCCGTCATGTTTGTGTTCATGTTTGCTGTTCATGTTTGCTGTTCATGTTTGCTGTTCATGTTTGCTGTTCTGTGGTTTAGTTTGTCCCAGTTTAGATTAGCTTTAGTTCCGTTTTGTCATTTTATTTCACTTTGTGCTTTATTTTGCAATAAACTTCCTTCGCACCTCCACAAGTGCCTTCACTTGGATCCTCACTTCTTTTCTCCACATGGCTCATCCCTGTAGCCGTGACAGCCACCTTTTGGCAGATAAACTGCCCATGGCATTCTTTCTACAATAGAAATAAAATATTCTTCAGAAAGTTCTTCCCACAACCTACAATATGTGGCACTTGTAGGTTGCCTTGGTTTCCCTCTTCTGTCCAGTTCATGCCAAACCAGCTTGATGGGGTTTAAGTCTGGAGACTAAGGCAAGGCAAGGCAAGGCAAGTTTATTTATATAGCACAATTCAACAACAAGGTGATTCAAAGTGCTTTACAGAGACATTAAAAACAAAAACAAATAAAAAGCATGATCTAAAATTGATTAAGACAAACAAACAAACAAACAAACAAAACAGTATTTAAAATCAAAAATCAAAACAGTAGATAAAATCAGAACAGTAGATAAAATCAGAACAGTAGATAAAGTCAGTAGTTAAAATGTAAGTTTTGAAATTTAAGCTTAAAAGTGTGGATTTGGTGATTTATTCAAAAGCAGCTGAGAATAGATGGGTCTTCAATCTGGATTTAAATAAACTGAGTGTTTCAGCTGATCTGAGGCTTTCTGGGAGTTTGTTCCAGAGATATGGAGCATAAAAGCTGAATGCAGCTTCTCCGTGTCTGGTTCTGACTCTGGGAACTGATAAGAAACCGGATCCAGATGACCTGAGGGATCTGGAAGGTTCATACTGGGTCAGGAGGTCACTGATGTATTTTGGTCCTAAACCATTCAGAGCTTTATAGACCAGCATCAGAACTTTAAAGTCTATCCTCTGACGGACAGGCAGCCAGTGGCTGCCTGTCCACTCCATGTTTTCAAGCTTACCATCTCGTTCTTTTTTCTTGAGGTAGTTATGGCATAGCTTGGACTTATGTTTTGGGTCATTATCGTACTGTAGGATGAACCCCTGACCCACCAGGCACATACAAGATGGTACTGGATTGTGTTGCAGAATTCTGTGGTAGCTGTTTTGGTTCAGGGTGCGTCTCACTCTGTACAAGTCACCGATTCAGGATCCAGCAAAACAGCCCCAGACCATCACACTTCCTCCTCCATGTTTAAGTTGATCCCACACATTGTGGAAGCATCCTTTCGCCTACTCAACAGCATACAAAGAACCTGCGTGATGAACCTCAGATTTCCAGTTTTGATTAATCAGTCCATAATACTTTCTTCTAGTCTTCAGAAGTGCTCTTTTATGGCATGCCTCTTTGTCTCATTTTGATGTCCTGCCAGTGGCTTTCTTGCTGCAACTCGTCCTGTCAAACCTGCTGCTCAGTCTTCTCGTCACAGTTGAAACTGAGACTTACTTACTACTACCACTATTAAGCTGTGCTTAAAGCTGTCATCCCGTGAGCCACCTATCACACAAGCTGTTAACTCTCAGAAACTTGTCCTCTGATTCAGCTGTGGCTTTGCGTCAACAACAAAAACATTGTAAATCAAATACATCTGCTTGTGGCTTGAGCTGCTAGGGTCTTGGGGTGTAGCACTCCTTCTTTGGTGAAGAGCTGAATTTTGGTTATCCAACTCTAGATACTGGCTTGTTGACTTGGTTCAGAGTGTGAGCCACAGCCAGGCAGAATCTTTTGAGAGCCATCACTTTCTGGTTCATTAGGGCACAGTCCTTCTTGTTGTCCAGCCAAGAGTTCAAGTCAAGGATGTATCCAAACAGCAACATATGCCATCTCCTTAACTTGGCCATTGTCTTACAGATGTCAGAGCATGTCACAAAGCTCAAATCCTCCCATATGCTCAGTATTTGCAGGGATGAGTGATGGGCATGGAACAGCGATCTTTGCGTTGTCTCTTTGCCTCACCGTTTACAGTTGAAAGAGACATCATCCCACAGGCATTGCTCAGAAGGTAGACACATTTGTTGTCAAACCATTTTACTGCAGTCAAGACCTTCAGCAGACCTATAATCATGAGCTCCATGGCCCGTCTTTAGAAGATCTTTTCTGCTATCAAGGGAGCTCCACCAGTGCGGTTTGGTTGTACACTACCAATGCACCTGACTCCCAAGAAAGTGTGTAAGTTCTGGACAAAGCTAAAATTTATGAATAACTGCAGTTCTTTTATGGTTTTGCATAGTGTTCTCATCACTTTGGCTCCTGGAAATAGCTTCTCTTCCTATTTACAGAGGACAACATTGAAGAATGTGGATCCCCCTTGATACATAAGCTAGCTGTGGATGATGCCAGATGAACTTGCTTGGCAGAAAAATGTTAAGGCCCACTTATCTGGTTTGTTGGAAATATACTGGTAGAGAGTGCCAGCCCTTGTCAATTTATATGAGACCATGACCTCAAACACACTATGCTTGAAAGGGGATGGTATCAGAAGCCACCGTTCACGAACCGGCCACAGGAACATGCGGTCTTAAGCCACACAATTGTTTAGCATCTGTCTGAAAATGCAGAACATAAAATTAGAATTTTGGCAACTTAGTAATATTGATTTACCAGCTACTGTCATTTAGTAAAAAGTTAAATAATTAGTTGTGATTGTATAAGATGAAGGTCTAATCATCTCTTAGTTTACTCAGATTGCACAGAGTGTATATTTGTTAATAATTTGAATCATTTTGGATAAGGATAAGTGTAAGATAATGGGGAATTTCCATTTTTACTTTATAATTTGTTTAGCGTAAGATTTACAGTTAAATTCTATTTTCTTTCCTTATTGAATTTTTACGTACTATTCCTTTATGGTAACTGTGCACGCGGTGAGCGTTCACTACTCGCAGTGTGGAGTAACGGTGCTTTAACTACCTGTGCAGTCAAACAGTTTTCTTACCGTGTTTGCAGTGTACAGGAACATTCAAATGGATTACTGTATTTCAAGACTGTGGAAATAAATGTTTGCCTGTTTGTTTTTCAACTACAAGCAGGCTTTGTGGATTATGTTCAACTGCACAAGGACACACGTATGGCCCGACTACCAGCTAGTGCTTCCGCGGTATTAGTGATAATTATGATTTCTACATGTTTAATCTCGATTTTTACCAAATTTACTAATATTAACTCCTTCTCTGCTAACACTTGATGTGATTCATTAAAAGCAATGGATGAACAAATCAGACCCGGTGGTTTGATTTGATGGAAAATAATAAATGTCAAAAACACTCAAAATAAGTTGGATGTTTTTTTGGTTTCTGATTTCCTGGTTGGGTGAGGGAAAGAAGAACCAACTGTTTACATTCACAGTGCCATCGGGAGGATATTTTCAGCGTTTTTAGCAAGTATAAGATTTAGAATAGGAGTTTGATTCCTACGTGAAATGAAAATATTTGCTTGGTTTTTTTGGTCGTGCATCTGTTGTAACATACATATTATTCCATAAACATCACATCTGTGATAAATGTGAAACATTATAATAAGTAGAGTAATTTGATTACAAAGTTTTAAAGAGCTTGGAAAGAAAAGCATCTGGACTTCAGTTCTAGAACTGAAGAAGCTTCTTAGATGAGAGGTGAGATGTCTTCAAGCAACTCAAGAAGTCCAGACGCTTTTCTTTCCAAGCTCCTTAGTCTACGATGACCTGGATGACTGAGAACCTTCACAGACATATTACAAAGATTTGGAATCCCACTGTGGCCAAGGTGCTTGGTCATTGGGGGTCATATGATTGTCGGGTTTTCTATGTTTGCTTTGTATTATTGTGGGATCTTTGCTTCACAATACAAAGCAACTCGAGGTTACTGTTGTTGTGATTTGACTGTATAAATAGATGTGAACTGAGTTGGCGTCATGAAAAGCACCCAAAGACTTGAGTCAAGTAAAAGACCTGTTTGATGGTATGTCTTAGCTGGATTTTTTTCTGCAGTCTTTAGGTTCTCTTTCATATTTGTGCACATTTGTCACAGTTCAGTTGTATATTTTGTAACTTCTTAAGCTGTTTTTTGTTGTCTTTGTGCATGTTTGGTTTGGATTTACTGGATGAACTCTGATTTTCACACTTTGAAAGTTTGAATCAGTGAAGTTGTTTGCTGACCTCTTCTTCTCATGTCTGCTGTCTCTGATCTCTCTCTATTTGATCTTCTCTGATCTCTTCAGACTCTGTGAGGCTGCTGAATGGGCCCAGTCTGTGTTCAGGCAGACTGGAGGTCAACTACAACCAGTCTAACCAGTCCAAGCAGAGCTGGACCTCCATGTGTGAAGCTGATTTTGACCAGCAGGATGCAGAGGTGGTCTGTAGGGAGCTTGGCTGCGGGCCCCCCTCATCCCTCCAGGGGGCGCTCTATGGAGACGCAGGGGCTCCAGTGTGGAGCAAAGAGTTCCAGTGTAAAGGCCATGAGTCTACTCTCCTGGACTGTAGGAGCTCAAACTCTACTAGAAACAGCTGCTCACCAGGCAAAGCTGTTGGACTCACCTGCTCAGGTAGAAAAGCAGCTGCAGCTTTGATTTGCTACAAACTCACTTCATGTTTTATTTATGACTTTCTGCTTTCTGTTCAGAGCCTATCAGGTTAGTGGGAGGAGCCAGTCGCTGTGCTGGTATACTGGAAGTGAAACTGGGAGAGTGGAGACCAGTGCATACATTACACTTGACCCTGAAGGAAGCAGCTGCTTTTTGCGAACATCTGGACTGTGGTTCAGATGTGTCTGTAAAACAGAGCGATTCTTCAAACAGACCTCTGTGGGCTCCCAGACCTTACTGTGGACTTACTTATTTTTCTGCGATGGGGTGTTTAAAACACACAATCATTATCAGTACATCATGGAGGTCTCCTCCAGTCCTGGAGCTCACCTGCTCAGGTAAGCCAACCTGTCACATCATCAATTGTATAACGAGAGGTGGGTGGAGCAGACTTAAGTTCAGCAAATGTGCTTTTTGATAACAGCTTTTGTTTTTGCATCTTAGCTGGATTTTATTGTCACTCTTTAGTTTCTCCTTCATATTTTTGTTACAGATCAAATGAATGACGTTTTTCTTCTGAAGCTCTGTCTGTTGTCTGAATGTGTTTTAGTGTGAACTGACGTCAGCTAATTGTGATGCGTGTGATACAATCAGCTGATTTCTGATCTTTTTCCTTTTAGGTAGTTAGGATTTATTGGTGTTAGAAATCACTGATGTTTCTTTGATAGCCATGATGTTTGTCCTGTGGAAGAGAATTAGTTGTGGCTTATTAACATTACATTTTTCATCCTGTGATTTGAACTGTAAGGAGCTCGGTTCATACAGAGCCTTTAAATACACTTCACATTACTGGGACTGATTTAGCTCCCAGCACTACAGATAGTTATTATTCTATGAGCTCCACCTTTATCCTCTCCTGCCCTAGTGATGGCCTTCCCTCCTCAGTGTTTTCTTCTCTGATTAGCTCCTTGTTTACTTTAAAGGCCAGCCGTTTCATTAGTTAGCTTTCAGTGTCTGTTCACCACCTGCTGCTCTCCTCATATCTCTGTTTCCCTCTTAGGGTGAGTTTCCTTTTCTGGAGTTCCATCTTTTGTTCAGACTGAGTAACCTGCTTTATTCTGCTTCTCCAAGTGTCATTAAAGCTCACTGAATGTGTTAGAGTTTGTTGATTTACTGCTGCATGAATAAAATTCTATTGAATCCGATTAAATCGGACAGATGCACATTTCACACGCTTATTGTAATTGAGTACTTTTACATGTACTTCTAAGTAAGAAATAAGAATCACTGTGGTTCATGATGTCCTTTAAGTCCAGACCTCAAGTTGACTGAAGTATTGTGGTGGCTTAAAGAAACCCACAGACCTCAATACACTCAACCTGTCACGGTCTGGCAGGCAGACCGTGGGGATATGGGGAATGAGGACCCAAAACGCAGACTTTGCGATGCAAACAGTGCTCTTTATTTACAGTGAGAAGCTGTAAACACAATAACTCCCCGTTGCTCCCTTGAATCCCGTGTGTGTGCTTCCCTCCGACGTCTGTGCTCGTGCTCGTGTTCCCCGCTGTTGTGTTTCCACACACCCTGTGCGTGCTGCCTTTCTGGACTACTCCTCCTCCTGCAGGAAAACCATAGAAGCAGCTGTCAACACTAACCCCGGCGGGCACACACGAACCGCACTGACATATGCTGACACACACTAACTTGGGATGACAACGCAATGATCCCACGCCGGTGAGAGCTCCAACACTCTCCTAAGTAGCTCCCCCGACGAGCCCTGATCACCAACAGGTGTGTGGCAGGAACTTCAGGTGTGGCCAGTCCTCCTGCAGGGCCACACCCATCAGGCCTGCATGTGGCTGTTCTCCATCCTCCAGCCACACCCGCAGACACACATGTACACACCCACACCCTGCCTATACGTATAATGAGTGGAACACAGAATAACACAGCATAGTGCAGAAAAACACACATCCCCAAATAATAACAATAATAATAACAACAACAACAACAACAGTCAAAACTGCTCACGGACCCCCGAGTCCTCCAGAGCCGGGTCCATGACACAACCAATTCTGTAAAGAACAGTAGACCAAAATTCCTCAGTCTGATAAACTCATAGAGAAAACCATTATTGCAAGTCATTGCAAATCATCCCTGTTCTTCAGGAACTTCACTGGCTCCCTGTGAAATTCCAGATAATATACAATCTTCTTCTGCTCACCTTCAAGGCCATTCATTATCTTGCACCTCCTTACCTTTCTGATCTATAAAGCACTACCTTTTCTGCCTGCTCACTTCTATCCTCTTCTTCTATCCAGCTTTCTGTGCCTTCCTTCCCCCTCACCACCATGGGAGCAGAGCTTTCAGCTGCTGTAGAACTCTCTAACCCCAGATACAAGAAACATTGGTTCTCTCCCCCAGTTTAAACCTCAACTCAAAACCCATCTATTCAAATCTGCATATTCAGTGTGAACCCACAGTTTGTTAATTTTATCTTGTGCTTTGTTTAATTGTTCTTTGTTTTGTCATTGTTCTACTATGTGTTTTCTCCTATTGTAAAGTGTCCTTGGGTGTCTTGAAAGGTGCTTTATAAATACATTTCATTATTATTATTATTATTGTTATTGTTATTGTTGTTGTTGTTGCTAAAGATGGATCTCTGTGCTGTCATATCTCTCTAGGATAACAGGGGGCAGGTGCAGGGCAGATGGGAAAATAGGTGCCTGGTGGACTTTAACCTCTGTGTTGGTGCTGCTGAAGGACGGCTGGCTGAAGAGGGAGGCTTTCAGGGAGCAGAAGAGGCAGTCCAGTGAGCTAATCTCACAGTCAGACACATTTTCAGCTGACAAATGAGGAACCATCAGTTCAGATTTGACTTTTTTCCCTTTAACAGCCTTCAATTGTAATGATTCTGCAGTTTTCTTACTGTCAGCATTAAAATACTAAAATTATCAATGTGTCTGTGAGTCTGTCAAGTTTGTCTAATCTCTCTGCTCACTGTTTCCTACTAGACAAATCAAATATGAGCACAGGTGATGAGTTTCCTCTAAATAATCCAGTGGTGTGCTCTGCTATTTTTGTTGTGGTCATAATTTAATGTAGACTTTATTTGAAGGATATTTATCAAAGAAATTTAGCAGGAGCAAAGCTACAGCAAATGATAATAACAATCACAGAAAAATAATGAAATAACATCAGTTATACTTGTCTAATTAACCTACTCTGAGCTAATGCTTTTCATATCTTTGGAAGGAAAGAGACTGGTGAGGAGACGGGCACTGTAGATGTGTTTATCTCAGTGATTCGTGTTAAAGAAAATAATCCAGGAGGAAAGCAATGGATTCCTTCTGAAAAATTCAACATTTGATGAGCAGAGAAAAATCCAATTGAAAGAGTGTCCAATACGAGGACATCAAGTCTGTATTAAAAGTCCAGTCCTTTAAAATTGACAATCCCAATTTAAATAAGGTATGGATTGGGACTCTAATTGTCCCATTCATGGTTCTTATGGGTCTGAAAAAGTCTAAGTAGAAACAGGACATAAACAGTACAATGTTTTGGTATCCATCCTGACCTCCCAAAGCAATTTTTCACTTTACATTTTTCATTTTCTTCTTTACCATGTGTTTAAGTAAGCAGAGGTTGCTGTCAGAATGAAACAGAATTATGGATCCCAATAAACTGTTTGCAGAAAAAGCCTCTGGACTCACGTGCATACAAGGACAGTGTCTAAAGTATTGGAAGACAATACTACAAACGTGTTATTGCAATATTGTTGTTACTAAATGCTATTTCTGTGGCTGTGATCAGCTCCAATAGCGGGATTTGTCTCGGTGTGACAGCAAAATTCAACCCTTTAGCAAGGATTGCTTTCGCCATCTTACAATGCTGTGATTGTAGCCATTCCCCAACTCTCTGTGAATGGTACTCATGGCCATTGATCAGTGGTCTTTGATCAGTGGGTTTTGGTCAGTGGTTGTTGATCAATGGTCATGAGAATTTGCATAATTAAGTTTAAGGAGCTGACCTTATAGCCCATTGTTCCTTCAGTGGGCTGGTTTCAGTCATTATGCAAATGTACTGTTTATAAGATTTGGGAAAACCTGCAGTCAGCTGAGACTGATGAAGTCACTTGGATGAATGATGAAACGTTTCTCCCACAAAACGCTACGTCCACATGAACAGAATCAACTTTTTGGAGATTTACTTTCCTGGATGATTGAGAATGCATCAAGATGTTTTAAACTGGTAAATTATGAGTCATATAAAACTGTAAGACACTCCAGAGGGTCATCAATATGGCCCAAATAATCATTGGACATCCTCTTCCCTCCCTGAAGGACCTGTACAGCACTCGCTGTATCAAGAGGGGACACAGCATCCTACGGGACGGTACACACCCAAGACACCGGGTGTTTAAGCTGCTGCCGTCTGGCAGGAGGTTCAGGCTGCTGAGGTCACGGACAATCAGACTGAAGGACAGCTTTTACAACAGTGCAATAGCCCTAATCAATGCAAATAGCTGTCCTGACTGGCTACCTCCCTGGACTTTTTGGGGGGGGAGGTAACAACGGTAACAACAATAATAATATTTATATTTATAACAAGGTGCAATATTAATTAATGTGCAATAATAACAGTGTGCAATACACATACACTTCTTCTTCTTTTTTTAAGTTAATATACTGTGTTGTGTTGTTTGTGTTGCATTGTAATGTGTTATATCGTGTCGTGTTGTGTTATATGTAGTGCCAACGTAGGACAGTTTTCCAATTTCATTGTACTACTGTACTATGTATGACTGTGCAATGACAATAAAGAGTTATCTTATCTTGTCTTATCTTGTCTTATCTTATCTTATAGAGCCCTGTCCAAGCCCAGTTATCAATATTTTGTGCCATTGTCACAAGCAGTTGGTTGATGTTGCTGTTGTAGATGGTGACCAAGTCAGTGAAGTGTTCTCTGCAGTAACTTTGAGCTCAGTCCAGGTCATCAGTTGGTTCACAAAGTGCTATTCTCTGGAGTGGGGAGGAAGAGTGAAAAGTCCTTCTGAGAACAATGAGACCATAATCTTTTTATTTGTGAAACTGGCTTGTAGATGAATCAATAACAAATGCAAATCTCCAAAACAATCTGAGTAGTCATACTGTATAAATTCAAAGAGTGGTGGGAAATGAAGTTAAGCATTTTACTTTTACTTCCTGCATTTTCAGTGAATTTTTGTCAGAGAGTGACAAAGCCTGGAGCTTCAAAATCTGTGAGATGTCGGCTTTCAGCACCCAACAGCGTATCCACATACGTGGCTTTGGTTGATTTGCTGTTTTAGCTGTTGTTGAAATAGTTTCGTAAGCTTTAGCCTGAGATTCTGATGTTTCTGGCAAATTAGATTGTATTTAAAAATCAATTCAGGATTTAATTAATCGATATCGCCTTATTCAAACTCAAATCGATTTGAATTGGGATTGATTGATTCTTTAATCCCACCCCTAAAATACACCATCATTATGAGATTTGTTAAGAATAAACGTAAAAATGGTAGTGGTGGGCGGATTGATCCAAATATCAATTGTATTGATACCTGGTTGGCATCGGTATCGGATTGATACTAGCCCGGTGAGACTGATTCTTTACTTTAAGTTCTGCTCTTGTTTGCAATGCTGTGGTTTCGGCAAGAACAAAAAAGCCAGGTCACCAGACTTGCTGCTCCTCTGTCAGCGCAGAAAAGGCACACCTTGCTTTGCCGTCACCTGTGTCGTGTCCAGTGGGGTGGCCCGGGGGGGCACAGGCCACCCCCACAACCAGACTGGCCACCCCAGGTGCCACCCCGAAGCTAAAACAATAAAAGTCAATGAAATATCAAATATACGATTATGTTTTCACAGTGAAGATCAGATATCCGAGTGTAAGTGAATGCAGCATCGCTCACTGTGAGCGTCATGTTAGCAAAGGTAGGAGAGCCAAGCACGAAAGACGGCACCGCAAAAAACAATTTTTCGGCAAAAGATTAACAGTTTAACATAGCTGGACTGGCCATCGAGCATACCGAGCATTTGCCAGGTGGGCTGACGACTTATTTTTATTTTATTTTTTTGTAACGGCATGAACAATGAGAGGTGGTGGATTGGCCAGCTACTGGCCGATGTGTAAAGATAACTCAGTTGTTTGGTGGTGGCTGTGGCGGAGCTTCCACAGAGGCAGCAGGTGGATGAGGGAAGGCCAGGCAGGAGGAGGAGAGACCCGAGGCAGCCGCCAGTCCAAGTGTCAGGTGAACTGAACTTCAGGTAAGAAGTTATGATCTGCAGTCTATCTGGGTCAGATATAAACTAAGTTTAGGTGGAGTTTATTTTTGTTGTGCTGACTTTTTACAGTCAGTTACAATAACTCGTACTGCGTGCTAGCTAGCATGACGGAGTTTCTATTCAGCTGGGTGGGTGCTGTGATGTTGCTGATAGTGAACTTTATTTTATTTATAAGTTTCGTTAGTAGAGTTGCCAACAGCTCCTTAAAAAATGGAATGATCCCTCATTCAGAGAAAATATTACATGTTTGGTATTGACCTGTTGCTACTACAATCATGAAACTGATCAATGATCAGCTGATCGGTTTTTCTCTCTTGTTTGTTTATCGTCCACTTTGCGCCAGAAAGAGGAAACCAGCAGATGTAGCGCTAAACAACAGCAGCACCTTTAAGCTTGATCAGCTGTTGTTAGAATTTATTTAATATTAATTTCTAGTATCAACTGATGTTTGCTGGAGCCACAGCTGTAAAAGCTGCTGTGCGTGATGGAAACATGAAGATGAAACCAGGAGATGTCCTTACTGAATCATCAGAGCTGAAAAGGTGATGGAGAAACAGGTTTACCTTTTAGGTAACATGAATGAGTTGAAGGGAAGTTATGAACTGTTTCTGAGAAACAAATAACACCAGGATCCCTTTTCTATGTAGCTGACAGCTGGTACTCCATTACTGACAGCAGATCCTAATGAAAAAGTACTGATGTGTTCTGTAAGGAAGTGGACTCCCTTACTACATTTATTTGTATTATATTCTCTGTATAGCACTTTAGAGCACACCTTTCACTTTATTAAAAGCACCTTATCAAGCACTTTATTTAGCATTGCACTTTAAGCATGGATTTGCACAGTAAAACATTTGCACACAAGAAGTTTAAATATTTATTGATTATTTATTGGGAATTTTAAAATCAGTTGGTAGCCTTGTTTCAGATCCTGCACAGCTGCTCCTCATCAAGGAATGTGGTGGTTGTCTGTCAGGAAAGAAGAATGGTGATTGAGATTGTGATTAAGGTTTACCAGTAAGGAAAACTAATGCAAATGTGTGTGTGAAATCTAGGAATAAAAGTGGTGCAAATAAGTGTTGGAAGATAATGATTACTCACCTTTCTTGCCTGTGTCATCTTCAGGGTGTTTGGGGAAATGTTTCCCCGGGGGTCCAGACACCATTTAAAGGTTCCGGGAGAGACCATTGGTAAAGAGAGTGTGGTGAATCTTTTTGTGCTTGGGTTTCTGGGTTTTTATAATATTGGGTTTGGTGTAACATTAAAGTGTGAAATATTTATTAATATGAAAATGTGAAATGTATTTATGTATTTATTTATTATAGTTGATATATTGTATACTGTGGTGGAAGGTTGGGATTTAAGAATTTACCTAAGAGTGGAATAATGGTTAAGTCGGTGACAGCTGAACATATTTAAGGCTGCCGTTTGTCATTAGAAGAGAAGCGCGATAATTTAATTGTTGTAAGGAGAGATGTGTCGTGAATAAATACTTTGTTCCACTACACTTGGCTTCATCCATCTCACTGTGTTTCCAGCCGCTAAGGGCTGCCCTGTTACATGTTCATTAAAGAACTTCAAAGTGATTGATGGAATCAGTCCAATGTACAGCAGGAGAGTTTGAAGCATCACAACAACAATCACACAAAGTTCAAAGTGTAGAAAAACACAAAGTTAAATATATGAAGCCAGAATCCAAAGTCAAACAGCTTCTGACTCAATATCACCATCATTCATCACAAATTCATTTTGTCCATGAAAGAAAAAAAAATGTGAAGAGTTGAACTAAGAAAGGAGGTCCTGTTCAAACAGCACAAACACACATGAAGACAAAGCTTTGTGTTTGTCAAACTGAACACATGTGACACTTTCTCACAGCTGAGTGTGTTCCAGTTTGTGAGCAGCACAAACACAATCAGAGTTTGCCTCTGTCAGCTTTCAGTGAGTCACATTTAGTGTGTGCAGCCAAACATGATGGCAGACTGCCACAGATCACTTCTACCATCACTTTCTTTATTACTTCCCAAGTCATAAATCCCCATTTTATTGGGGCTCATAAATCACTCGTATTGACATAAGGGATATTATCCTCTTTCCTCATCCTACTGGTTTATGTTAATTGGTTACTGAATCGAGTTTTAATGAGTCACTCACCAAAGAGAATCGAGTTTCTTGAGTCATTTGAGTCACCGAGTCAGTTGACCAGAGAGTGCAAAAATGTATATTTTTACTCAAACTTAATTTGTTTATCTTTTAATGTAAATCCTACTGCTAAGATGAATGATTGTAAAAGAAAACAACTATTTTCTTTAGAGCAAAAAAGAACAAAAAAATTCTAAAGGGAACATTTATTAATTTTTATTTTATTTGTATTTTCCTTCAATGTGTCAAATATATATTTTCTCATCTAAATGTCCACTGAGCTGTGAGCCAGGGGGCGATGAAGTGCCTTAACATTGGTTGCCAACCAAGAAGAAGAAGAAGAAGCTGTGAGCCAGGAGGGAGGGGGTGAATCAGTGGGCGTTTATCAATATGTGTATGTCTGTGAAGGTTCTCAGTCATCCAGGTCATCGTAGTCAAAGGAGTTTGTAAAGAAAAGCGTCTGGACTTCTTTAACACTAGAAGTCCCAGAGAAGAGCCATTTGGCTTTTCTACCTATAAAACCCGCCGTCGAGCCAAATGGCTGGTAGGCTTTTAGCTAATATCCTTAATCACCTGTGAACAGCTGCTTTTGTTATGTAAATAAGGTGGGGCCATGCTGAACCACTTGGAGTGGTTAGTTTCCTGAGCCACAAGGAAACTTGTGTTTCAGTTTGCCTTCTTAGGGAGAAATCAACACACATGGGTGTATTTCCTTTGTTGCTGAGATTTATTGATAAAAACAGTACAAAAAAACAAAAAAACAACCATTTGTACACATATTTACAACTAGCAATAAAAAGTGAGTGAGTACATTTCAATCACTCACAATCCTGGCACTGCCATGGTATCTGTAGTCTGCATTTACCACATGTGTATCTGTAGCAGTGGACCACCAGGAAGTCCACCCGTCTTTCCTGCGTCCCGGTGCATGCTTGATACAGCACATGTGCATTCAGTGCTGCCATGTTAATCATGTTATAGAACACGGCAACTGGCCAGCGCCGTGTTCCTCTGCGGATCGTGTACTTCCGCACCATCTGGTCCATCACATCCACGCCACACTTTGTGGTGTTGTAAAGGGTGACAGGTGCTTGAAGACGTTTCACCTCTCGTCCGAGAAGCTTCTTCAGTTCTAGGGTCAAATGGCCGAGAGTCCCAGATTTAAACCAAGTGGGAGTATCCCCCCAAAGAGGGACAAAGGACCCCCTGGTGATCCTCTAATCACATGAGCCAAGGTGTGAAAGTGGGTGTGTGTCCCAATCAATCAGCCAGGGTTTCGGGTGTGCTCATTGTGAAACCTGGCCCCACCTTGTCTTTTGAATTCCTGAGGTCAGATGGCCCAGGATGTGAGTTGGCCTTAAGGCGTCTGGGAAGGGATCTCAAAACTGGATTATAGATGGCAGACAGTTGGTGTCGTAAACCACCGCCTCTGTTCAAAGATGGTTGCTCACAGTGGACATAGATGGCCTCTTTCACTCCTCTTTCAAACCATCTGTCCTCTCTGTCCAAAATGTGAACACTGGCATCCTCAGAATAGTGACCTTTATCCTTAAGATGCAGATGAACTGCTGAGTCTTGTCCTGTGGAGGTGGCTCTTCTATGTTGTGCCATGCGCTTGTGAAGTGGCTGTTTGGTCTCTCCAATGTAGAGGTCTGGGCATTCCTCGCTGCACTGTACAGCATATACCACGTTGTTAAGTCTGTGTTTTGGAGTTTTGTCTTTCGGGTGAACCGGTTTCTGTCTGAGTGTGTTGCTGGGTCTGAAGTACACTGGGATGTCGTGCTTGGAGAAAACTCTCCTGAGTTTCTCTGATACACCGGCTACATAAGGGATGACAACGTTGTTGCGTCTGTCTTTCTTATCCTCCCTCGCTGGTGTCTGATCTTCTTTTCTGTGCCTCTTTGTTGACTTTAAGAACGCCCAATTAGGATAACCACATGTTTTAAGTGCTTCCTTTACATGTGTGTGTTCCTTCTTTTTTCCCTTCAGGCTTAGAGGGAACATGTTCTGCCCGGTGGTGTAGGGTCCTGATTACTCCCAGTTTGTGTTCCAGAGGGTGATGGGAGTCAAAGAGGAGGTACTGGTCCGT
Organism: Pelmatolapia mariae; assembly: GCF_036321145.2. Classification (NCBI taxonomy): domain Eukaryota; kingdom Metazoa; phylum Chordata; class Actinopteri; order Cichliformes; family Cichlidae; genus Pelmatolapia; species Pelmatolapia mariae. The sequence continues at coordinate 16,810,141 of NC_086229.1, read as the reverse complement.
GTGTGTGGGCTTCCGGTAAACTTCGATGTTGAGGTTGCCATTCTCTTCAATGTGCACGGCGCAGTCCAGGAAAGGCGAGCAGTTGTCCTTTGTGTCTTCCCTGGTGAACTTGATGTTCTTATCCACAGCGTTAATGTGCGCAGTGAAGGATTCCACTTCTCGTGTCTTGATTTTGACCCAGGTGTCATCTACATATCTGTACCAGTGGCTGGGTACTCTTCCTTTGAAAGAGCCAAGAGCCTTCCTTTCTACTTCCTCCATGTAAAGGTTGGCTACAATAGGTGATACGGGGGAGCCCATGGCACAGCCATGTTTTTGTCTGTAGAAGCCTTCGTTGTATTTGAAGTATGTTGTGGTAAGGCAGAGGTCTAACAGTGTGCAGATCCGATTGGGTGTGAAGTTGGTCCTGTCTTCCAAGGAGCTGTCTTCTTGTAGTCATTTTCTGACAGTCTCCACTGCCTCCGTGGTGGGTATGCAAGTGAAGAGAGAGACTACATCAAAGAACACCATGGTTTCATCTGGATCCAGGGTAAGTTTCTGGACCTTGTCGGTGAAGTCGGTGGAGTTCTTGATGTGGTGTGGGGTGTTCCCCACAAGAGGTGCTAGGATGGTAGCCAGGTGTTTAGCAATGTTATCAGTGGCTGAGTTTATGCTACTGACTATGGGTCTGAGTGGGATCCCTTCCTTGTGGATTTTAGGAAGTCCATAAATGCAGGGTATGGCATCCCCTGGATAAAGGCGGTGATATGTAATGCGGTCAATGATTTTGTCCTTTTCGAGGTCTTGAAGGCAAGCTATAACTTTCTTTTTGTAGCTGTTTTCTGTGGCTGTGATGAGGTCCACTATAGGCAGCTGTTGCGGAGAAATGGCGAAATTGAGTCCTTTGGCTAAAACACTCTTTTCAGGTTCAGTGAGATTCCGGTCTGAAAAGTTCTTCACCCATTTCTCCCGACTGTCTTCAGGTGTGTTTTCTTTTCTGAGTAGTGTGGGTTCAGACTGAGGAGTGTGGGTTTTTGAAAGCAAGTTGTGAAATTTCTCGCGTTGTCTTTCTTTTCCTTTAGAGTGTCAACTGTCTGCCATCTATAATCCAGTTTTGAGTTCCCTCCCAGCACGCCTTAACGCCCACTCACATCCTGGGCCATCTGACCTCAGGAATTCACATGACAAGGTGGGGCCAGGTTTCACAATGAGCACACCCGAAACCCTGGCTGATTAGGTCCCACACCCGCTTTCACACCTTGGCTCATGTGATTAGAGGATCACCAGGGGGTCCTTTGTCCCTCTTTGGGGGGATACTCCCACTTGGTTTAAATCTGGGACTCTCGGCCATTTGACCCTAGAACTGAAGAAGCTTCTCGGATGAGAGGTGAAACGTCTTCAAGCAACTTAAAGAAGTCCAGACGCTTTTCTTTGCAAACTCCTTTGATCAATATGCGTACTTGTGCGTACTTGCGTTCTCGTGTACTCGTGATACGTCATCAGTCGGAGACCAAGTACTGTTCCAATTCGTACGCATCAAGCCGAGAACGCGAAAAAGTCCCGGATGTGTTCTCGATCCGCCCGTTTTATCGAGCATGCATCGGTGTGGACTTGGGACAGCTATATATCCCAGAATTCATTTCATCCAAAACTCAACAGCGGACTCCCGGCACATTTTCAACCCCCCCTGCTCGCGGACTTCTCACTACTCAGGTTAAAGAAACTCCAGCAGCTGTATATAGTATTGAGTGTCCACTAGAATAGAAATAAAAGCGTTCTAACATCTCACCTGCTTGTTTTTATTAAGGTATGTACACGTATGTACATGTACACTATTTTTATTAATAGAGGTTTCACTACTGAGGTTACAAATGATATATAAGTCACTTACATCACTTCTAAATGTTAATGTTTGGTTTATTTCTGTGTTTTATTTGTTCCTTAGTAAACCGGCTTGGCTGTGATTAAAGTTAAGCTTCATAACATGTTACTCACAGTTAAATTAAGAGGGGGGCAGTAAAAACTCCGGACCTGTGACATCATCACGTACGCAGGTGTTCCAATTGTACATATCGTGAGTCCGTGCTCGTGTTCTCGACGGGTACGTCCTCCCGTTCGTTCTCGGCGAGTACGTACTGTGAAATATACTCGACTATAATTTCTATTAATGTTGTTATTCAAGTCCAGATATTTACAAATCAATGCTTATTTTCCATGACCTACTTCTGTATGTTTGTGTAGTAAACATTTGTCACACTGCTCTTATCTGCATGTTACCACACAGCTAAACTGTGTGTGTGTGTGTATGTACACACTGAGCAGAGGTGGAGAACAGTTAAGATCATGACTACTGTGAAGCAACCTCTGTTATCATCGCCATGCCGGGAATGTACTGAGTTAACATCTGATGACATTTGCCCTCAATACATCAGCCATAAAAATACAGGCTCTGAAATGTACTCTGAATAAAATGTAAGTCTCTGGAGGATGTTTCTCCCAGCTGTTGTGCAAAGCTAAATTAACCTTGTTCTATATTAATGCATAATGTTAGTATATTGCTGCAGAGGTGTGGTCCATGGCTCAGCTGCAGGGGAGGTGGGCCAGTGCCAGGGAGATTAGAGGAACAGGTGAAGGTGATCCATCTAATAAGGTTTTCCTTCTATTTCAGAATGAGGGTCTGGTTGTTTGGCAGAAATGGTCCGTTATGAATGTAAAAAATTGTGAATATTTCAGCATTGTGGTAGATGAGATGAAGGGTGTTACGGAACAAGAGCAGATTTCATTTGGACTTAGTTCCTTTTATAATTGAACCATCAAGAGGAGTTTTCTCCATTCTGAATCTGCTGGGAGACTGGCTGCAGTGCAACTCGAAAAGACTGTCTACTTATTGAAATTGAAATAAGTTGAAATTCTTTGAATAAATCTAAGCATCATCATCTTAAATGCAAATTTATCTCCAGTACACTTGATGTAACCTAACACTGAGTATGAGAGCACAGCCACTGTGCAACAGCCAAAAATTTTAATTCATCACATTACTGCAGACTAACCTGTTTATCGTGGACAAAACTACCCAATATTTTCATTCAACTTTTTATTTTGTTTTTCATTCAACACAAACTTTGTATAGCAAGGTTTTTTGCCGAATGTTTCACAAAATAGAAACACGTAATGTATCAAAGCACGTCATATGCAAATCCAATACGTTATTAACATTTTGTAGTTAAGTGCCCCAGTACACATTTATCAAACTTTGCTAACGAGAAGCAAAAGCTGCTCAAAGTGATAACTAAAATCTGCTTTTATGCCTTTTTCAACACATTTGTACATACATTTACATTTATATTTGTCAAAGTCACACCCCAGATAGCAAGACGACATTGAATCTATGTTGATTTTTCATCCAAACCGTCGTATATGGTCGGGGTTGAAATGCCAATGTTGTAACAACATTGAAATACTGTGGTAAACCGACGGTCTTACTATAGGGACGTTGTAACAATGTTGATTTACCGTTGTTTTTTTGTCATTGATATTTCATCTATTTGTAGTCGACCAGGTGACAACAACAACGTCGAGAAAACGTCTATTTATAGTTGACGATCATTCGGCTCCGGTCACCATCAAAAACCATCGGTTTTTAGTTGAGCATTAAATTGCATTGCAACTGATCGGGTATAAAGTACCAGAGAAAGTAGATTTATTGTTCATTTGTTATCAATGACTTGGTATAGTTCACCAGCTTTAAAAAATCGTGTCTACGTGCAATTTATGTATAGTTTATGTATAGTTGACCGGGAAATTAAAGCAGCGATCACTTGGACTATTCCGCAGCACCCCTCTCACAGTGGTACATCCGCCCAGGTATTCATTGTCTTGTACAGTAGAGCGGGACATTTGATTTACTCTCAACGGAATTGACCGGAGAAGGCATCAGTTCATGCACTGCACTGGCCTGCACCACGATTAGTATAAGGTAAGAATGAATTATTTTTTTCTACTCGTTATTTCCATGTTTGCATTTTAATAACAGTAAAAAACTCGTTAATGTTGTACATTAACAAGTTTTTTACTGTTATTGACGTTGCTCCCATAAAATGGGGGAGCCCGAAATTGTGTCTACTTCTTACAATCCGGCAACAAATAAATTGCGCTGTGAACAAAGTATATCAACAAAGAAAACATTTTCGTTTCACAATTTCTTCGTTATATCCCCTTACAAAGCTAGCTTTAACGCTTCGAGGTTTCCTTTTCTTCTTGCCGTCGCCTCGGCGCTTGAACCAGACTTTCGCTCTGTTGTTGCTTAGTACTACAAAAAATTCTAAATCTGTGATATATGATTGATAACCGTAATGGTAATTGTATAAATGTGTTCAAGGACTTTGATACTTTTAATGATTGGAGAGCACTCGCTTCAATTCACACTCATTTCAAACTTTACGTTGCACGCTCACCGACCAATTGCGTTTGCACCTTTCGTCCACACGTAAACAGCGTTTTTGGTCACTGAAAATCTAGATTTCTAAAAACGCCTGCCAGGGTGGATATTTTCAAAAACTCCGTTTTTGCATTTATGTGTGGACGAGAAAAACTGAGGAAACGCAGCGTCAAAGGTCTGCGCCAATTTTGACGTCACACTGTGCGCCACGTTTTTGTCTCGGTGCCATGAATTCCTACAATGGCAGCCTTAGACAAAATACTGTTAATTTTAGTATATTCAGTGTTTAAATGCTTACATATACACACACTGTAACTGTCCCTTCACACATAGGACTAAGTGAACACTGTGATACGTCTGACCTTCAGTCCGAAGCTGAAACTCAGACCAGTCATAAAAGAAAGCACTAGTAAAACTTTTTTTATTCACAAACATATCTTTGATTGTTAAGAATTTATAATCTTGTCTTTTGTACATATCTGTGATGCCTGAATACTGCAATATAACCACATAATATAGTCCAAAAAATGTAAGTTTGGCTTTCCTTTTTTAAAAAAATGCAAAGCCAAACTTACACTTTTTGGACTATATTATGTGTACATGACTTCAAAAATTCATTGTATACTGCACCTTCTTGCACATCTCCGTTTCCTGTGTGTTTGTTATTATAAATCAAACTGTAACTTTAGGAAAAAATATGTAATTAGCACATTTGTAATTACTTCAGAACTTTTTCTACTTATTTCTTTAGACCAAATCCCCTGTACACATAAAGTGACTCAGAGGATGAGCAGCCCACAAAAAACGGTTTCCCCAGGCACCTCGAGTGAAAATACCAGGTAATAAAATAATGTCCAGTGTCTGTGTACATATCTGTGTGTGACACATGGAAACTTTTTGGACAAGTTGTCTGTATTCTTAAATACTTAAAAAAATTTCTCTTTTTCTAAACAGCCCTCACCACTCCGCAGTCTTCCCCCCAGCCCACTGACAGCAGGCATCATAATGCCCCTCCCAGCTTCCGGCACCTTTCACCACTCTGGCAGAACACTCCAAACAACATGGCTTTGCGATCTCCCCAGCATGCAGAGTCTGATGTCAAGGCCTTCCCTATAGATGGTATGCTTTTAAAATTGTTTTAAAGCTGAATCACAATATCATTGTGTTCTTATCTTCAAAACACCAGTTTATACTCCTGAATGTCATCTTGTTGTGATTTGTTTTTCTGTAGATTCCAGAGACTCTGTGAGGCCACTATTACAAGGCAAGTTCTAACATCTTGGAATTTCAGATTTTCCATGGTATAAATGGTAAATTGCCTATATTTGTACAGCGCTTTAACTAGTCCCTAAGGACCCCAAAGCGCTTTACACATTCAGTCATCCACCCATTCACACACACATTCACGCACTGGTGATGGCAAGCTACATATACAAATATATATATGTGACAGGCAAAAACTATCAAACACTTTTAGCAGTTAAAACAACTAATACTTGAATGCAGAATGTTACACCATCACTTATTGTTTTTGTTTGTGTGTGTGTGTGTGTATTTTTGTCCTACACTGAAAAAAAGGGATTGGCCAGCTCTTGGATTTATGTAAGCATCTTGCGTGTATTTAACACAAGTGCCTCATGCTTTAAAGTTAAGTGTAACTATATAGTGTAGAAACTACATGATATGCAGAGAGGCTAGATTAAATTTTTCATATCATGTTCAAGTGAAGTAAGTCAATAATATAGCAATGTTAAATCCCGCGACACTGCACGGGTTTCAGTCTCGCGCTCTTTGGATTGTGGTTTGAGGAAGGCATCCATCTCAGTCAAGTCGAGCAGCCATCTCTACTTTTTTTGATATACCGAAAAAAGTAAATTGGGTGGTTGTTACATTAAAAAAGTCTAACTTGTAATTTGAACACAATAATTTCATGTTTCTATGAACGTAATTAAATCATGAAGGATCTGTACGAAATTCAACAACTTAATTTGTTCTTGTTGAGATGACATGATACAATCTAGTAAGAGTGGTTAGTTGCTGAACTCATGAAATTCACAAGATCGCACGAGATTTCAAACTGCAGGAAAATCAGTGGAGTTATAAGAGGCAGACAACTACACACACACCACGTGCATGCTATTGCTATTTATTGTGGATTAACCTGTGAAGGACAAAAACAAAAAAATTCTAAATCAAATACAGGAAATCATAGCTTTCCTGTATTTCCTAGATTGTTGGCATGGTGGTTAGTGCTGTTGCTTCACAGTAAGAAGTTCCTGGGTTCAGCTCTACATTCTGGCTAGTTTGCAGTGGTTTCTCTCTGGGTATTCTGGTTTCCTCCCACAGTTAAAAGTCATGCAGTTATTAAAGTAAGGGTTAACTGGTGATTCTAAATTACCCGTGAATGTAAGTGCAAATTAGTGATGGGTCGTTCGCGAACGAAATGGCTCTTAGAGCCGGATCTTTGAAGTGAACGACGCGAGCCGGCTCCTCATCGCGAGCCGTGGGTTTTTTTCTTTTCTTTCTCTCACCCTCTCTCTCTCTCGCACTTTTTTTTCCGCTTCACTCAGCCTTGTGCTTTGCGCTGGGCAGAGGGGGGAGGGGCGGTAGTTACAGTCGCAGTAGTAGAGGAACAGAGCGGGAGGGAGAGCGAGAGAGAGAAAGAGAGCCAGGGACAACAACCTCACATTAAAAAGGTATAGTAATCATCCACAACTATTTTCAGTTGCAGATGATAAAGGATTCAGAAAGTTTATTCATGCAGGCCCACATGACAGAGAATATGCATGTTCTTTTTGTTTTCATATCTTAATTTATATTTAATTGTGCTGTGGTTTGCAGTGTTTTGTGTTTCATTTTAAATTTGTTTAAAAGGAAAAGCTGAAAATTTAAATAGTTAAAAGTTGAACAGTGACTAGTTGGTTTTTGTATTATATGATTTATTTATTACATTTTATGTGGAGTGACTAAATAAAAGTATATTTACGGTGGCCCCTAGAGACAAAGCAGCACGTACAAACTTCAAAACACGTACAAACCCTGAAGCACGTACATACTCCAAAACACGTAAAAATTCAGAAGCACGTAAAAACTCCAAAACACATAAAAACTCAGGCTACATCCACATGTACCCGGTATTTTTGAAAACGGAGATTTCTAAAAAATGCCTGTCAGGGTGGATATTTTCTAAAACTCCGTTTTTGCATTTACGCGTGGATGAGGAAAACGGAGAAAACGCAGCGTCAAAGATGTGCGCCTTTTTTTGACGTCACACTGTGCGCCACGTTTTGTTTCAGTGAAATGAATTTCTACAATACTGTTACTGTTAATTGTACTCTCTGCAGTGTTTAAATGCTTACATATACACACACAGTTACTGTCCCTCCACACATACCACTCGGTTCTGCTTCTATGCCCCATCTTTGTTTACTATTTCCCACCGAGGCTTCTAGACTTCTGATTGGCCAACATTTCTACACGTTTAGGAATATATCGGCACCTGTTGCTTTGGCATGCTCCTAGCAGCGTTTTCCTTCATTTCTGCATTTACATGTGGACGGGATTATTTTTTAAAACGAAAACGGAAAATCTCTGTTTTCAAAAATAGCCGTGTACGTGTGGACGTAGCCTCAGAAGCACGTAAAAACTCCAAAACATGTACAAAAGACAACAGAAGTGCTCAGAATGCGCAATGTTGAGCTTTTGTTACCTAGAGGCTACACAAGCCAGCAAGTACCAACGACCGGTGTGTGGTAGTAAGAGGTAAATTAACTTTTTTTTTTAATTATTTGAGTATATATGAGTGCTTGTGTATAAATACACAAACAATATACAAATGCTTTCAATTGTGTAATTTAAGTGATCTAGGTAGCTCTGTTTTGGAAGTTCAGTTAACGCTAGAAATGTGTTTTAGAGTTTGTACGTGCTTTTTGGAGTTTGTACATGTCTCTAGGGGCCACTGTATATATTTATATATAAACATATATAAATAAAACCACTTTTTTTACATTAGTAATTCCTTTTGTGCATAATTTTTATATTATTGTAATAATAAATTAATTAAAGCAACAAAACAACCTGAAGAGCCGGTTCGGAGCCGAAAGAGCCGGCTCTTTATAGTGAGCCGAGCCGAAAGAGCCGGTTCTCTAAAAAGAGCCAGAAATCCCATCACTAGTGCAAATGGTTGTTTGTTTCTATGTGATAGACTGGTGAGCTGTCCAGGGTGTACCCTGCCTTGTAACCTATCCCTTCAGGGTTATTTCCCAGCCCCCCTGCAACCAGGATAAAGATAGGAGGATGGTAGTTGTTGTAAACCCATTTAAATTTTATGGTAACCAGTATCTAGACTTTGTTGAACATTATGTAATATGATGACAACATGTAGTATTTAAGTGACCAAGTAGTATTGGGGTAAAAGTTATTGAATAGTGTTGAAATAAAATGACAAAATTGCGAAGGATTAAAATGTTCCAAGAGCTCAGCTTACTTCATCTAAACATGTTTCAATCGCATTTTATGAACACAAAATGCACAGGTTTATTGAATATGAAAAAGTTGTGTTGATTTAACTCAGTCGTTTAAGTTTCTGCCAAAGCAAAACATTTGTGTGCAACCAATGTCCACTATTGAATCAAGTAAATCCAACATGGCCTTTTTTTCAGTGTAGATGGCCTGACGCAGCAGCAGATGGCCTGACCCCAGACCGTTTGGGTGGCGCAGGACGCACATCATCCGTCCCCATCCTGGAGTAAAAACTACAAAGTTATGTTAAAATATAAATGTAAATAGAAAACTGTGTTTTAATAAAGTATTTAGCAAACGAAACATGTCTATTTAACTTTTTTTTGTTTAGGTTTTTTTTCTCTGTTACATCACATGCAATGCTTTCTTATTTTAGGATATTAATATTGACATGATACATTGTGAGACATTTGATTTTTATAAAGGGTGTCCAGTTTGAGGAATAAATGCAATTATGTGTTTAGGTGGTTTAAGTATTGATGGAAACATGCAGTAGTTTAGTATTGGTTAAAATAACTATAAAGAAAGATAGATTTCCAGTCATGATTTAACTGTTGTTTCAATGAAAAAGAACTGTGCAAAAGAGGTGGAAAATCAACACCATAGCTCAACAGTGTTTCGATATCAGAATCTGACATTGTTTCAATGTCAACAGTATTAGAAAATATAACGTTGAATCAATGTCAGGTTTCAACATTGATTCAACATCAAAACCTGACGTTGTTTCAACATTAAAAATGGGTGCAAGAGTGACGTTAGGTCAACGTCACACTTCAACGTTGATTCAATGATGTCGCCTGATATTGACTCAACATTGTTTCAATGTTTCCTTGCTATCTGGGACATACAAGGAATAAAAAAGAACTTGTCCCACCATGAATGTAAATTATAACATGTGCAGTCAATTAAAAGACAAACCAATATGTAAGGGTAAAAATAAAAAAAATAAAATAAAAAAGGTAGACTAAGCGAGTTGCATCAGTGCACACAGCTTTAAACTAATACTTTGTTCACACAGTTTTTGATTTAATCACAGCATTCAGTCTTCTTGAGTTGTGGTCTAACAGCACAGCACATCTTGACATGGCAATATTTGCCTACTCTTCCTTGCAAAACACTCCAAATCTTTCAGATCACAAAGGCATCTCTTCTGCATGGCATGCTTTTTAAGAAATATTCTCCCCCCTAAAAGATTTGTTTTGTAATAGAAGTTAAAAAGTTACAGCTAGCATTAAAGGTGTTAAAAGCTTTGAATGATTTTTAACATTACAAAAACCAGGCATTTTTAAGGGGTATGTAAACTTATTGTATTCAGGTTTTTTTTTAAGAATTAATAGTAGTCTCTTTGTAATAAAGAAGCCTTTTATAACCTTTGACCCTCGCATATAACTTCATCAGCAGATTTGTGAATCGATCAATATGTGGTCTTTTCCCCCTCCCAGTGTAAATATCAACAGTACACCGAGTTCTTTTCATTCCTCAGAGGCATCCGATGGAAGACAAAACACTGCTCTGTAGACCATTTAACACTTTATTACTTCTAGAAGGGAGATGCGTACTGCATGACACGCTGCCACAGATCTCAAAAATGGTGGCGCGCCCCTAACAGTTTTATTACATAATCTCTCTCATTCTAGTCTAAACAACAGTGTCTCAGTAACTTTCCACTAGATATGGTCCCCTCTTATCTACATTTTCCCAGGCAAACATGAGCGAGAGTCTGCAGCTTTCTACTCCCCAAGGACATATGGTCTCATGCCTTTATTTTTCAGGGCTGTGTCCACTTAAGTATCTGACTTTATAACACTTATTAATAAAAAAAAAAGCATAGCATTATTAAGGCACTGCAAATTATTTAATCCCAACACCAGTCAGATCAGCCCAGATATGCAGCTTCTGGCCTGCAGTCTAGTCACAGTGGCAGACTCCTGTATTCAGAGACAAACTGGGAGAGAACTGGTCTGAGAGTGGACATCAGTATAAAAACTGTCTGATCCACTGCTCATGGCTGACAGCAAAAAAGGTCAATGTGTGCCCGAGAGTCTGTGAGATGACACTGATTAATCAAAACCAGTCAGAGAAGCGTGAAGCTCCCACTCCTCCTGTGTCAGGTATAAAGGCAAAGTACATGTGATGATCAGAGCAGAGAGACGTCAACATGGACATGAATCCCCTGCTGCTGCTGATGCTGCTGATGCTGTGGAGCTCAGGTAGGACACTAACATCACCACGACACAGACATGCATCATATAAAAGGATCAGTGAAGGAAAGAAAAAACTGCACTGTGACACTTCAACAGTTTCAATTTAGAATCGTTCAGACGTCAAAAAACAAAAGTCAGTTTTTAATCTGTTTACAGTCACTTTGACCTGCAGCCTCACATGTTTTAAAACTTTATTAACTATTCTGCTGCTATCATTTAAGAGCCACAGTTGTCGTCTTTCTGCAGAATTACTTTAGTTTGTGGGTTTATTTAACAGAAACCAATAAGAATACGACCCCGAGCTGACACAACAGTCAGCTCGGGGTCGTAAGTAAGTGATTTGAAAGACAGGGACGGATCTAGAAAGGTGGCATGGGGTGGCAAGTGCCACCCTAAAATGACCCCTTGCCACCCCAAGTGCCACCCCAGTTTTGCATAAGACATTGTTGTTTATTAAAATAAGATAGCATTAACATTTTGAGCGTAGTCATCTAGAGAAATTGTCTTAGGGTGGCATGAGGGTGGCAAAGAAATCAAATGGGGTGGCAAAATCAAATAAATAAATCATATTTACATACTAGTTACATAAAACATGTGAGTTTTGATGTTATGTACTGTATAGCCTGTATAATAAATAAATATGTAGCCCAATAAGTATAAAATCCAGAAAGCTACACAACATGGTGGTTCATTTACAAACACAAGTCTAACTTAAGTTTCACACTGTTTTTTGTTAGAAAACAATCACATTGTTACAGCTTAAGCTACACAAAATGTCAGAAATCTGCACTGTCATGAACAAGAATTTAAACCTAATTTTTCATGATTTGTTGGATTAACCCACTGAGGTCTGAAATACAATCGGCCACTTTTGACTCCTTTTGAGTTTACGTTTGTATTTCCCCCTCAAATTGTTTCATTTTATTTTTTTCCCCCTCGTCTTGTTTGGTATCTTTTCAGCTCAACTGAATTTAGTTGTTTTTTCACTGACATACTGCATTAGTATTACTGATCTGAAATCACACAAAGAACTTAATATCCTAGTAGTATTTTTTACTGTAAAAAAACCCACAGACAGAATTTTTTATAACTTGAAGTGCAAATATAAATTGTACATTTTGTAAACATATACAACTATATATCAAAAAATGCCAAAATATTTTTGGCTGTAAAAAATTCAAGAAAGGATGAATTTTGAAACACGTTATGAAGCTCATAAAGTTGTAGGGAAAACTACGGCAACAAATCTTTTTTCCTACCATTGTAACACAGGAAAGGGTAAGAATCTCCACAGGGTCTATCATTCATCTGTGTTTGTCCCTGAAGAGCCACACAGTATTCCTTTTCTTTTACACAGTCTGGTTGGCCGTTAGCCCAGATCAAAAATTCATGTGTACTGCCAACGTAAAAAAGTTTTCCCTCCATGGACCACTTCCAGCTGTAACGATCATTATAAAGCCCTGTCCAAACCCAGTCAATATTTTGTGCCATTGTCACAAGCAGTTGGTTAATGTCGCTGTTGTAGATGGTGACCAAGTCAGTGAAGTGTTCTCTGCAGTAACTCTGAGCTTCAGTCCAGGTCATCACCTGGTTCACAAAGAAAAATGAGACAAAGTCTTTTTATTTGTGAAACTGGCTTGTAGATGAATCAATAACAAATGCAAATCTACAAAAATAAAAATGAAAACAATCTGGGTAGTCATACTGTATAAATTCAAAGAGTGGTGGGAACTGAACTCGCATAGTTTACTTTTACTTCCTGCACTTTCAGTGAACTTTGGTGAGAGAGTGACAAAACCTGCAGCTTCAGAATCTGTAAGATGTCGGCTTTCATCACGCAATGGCGTATCCACGTATGTGGCGTTGGTTGATAAGGGCACGTATGCAAACGCTCTGTGTTTTCATCTTTTTGCAGAATTTGTTTACACGCTCTCATTTGCTGTTTTACCTGTTTGGCGGTTGTTGAAATAATTTCTTAAGCTTTAATCTGTTATTTCTGGCAAAATAGATTTATATGTAAAAATCAATTCAGGATTTAATTAATCGATATCGCCTTATTCAAACTCAAATCGATTTGAATCAGGAAATCAATTTTTATTAATCCAGCCCTAAAATACGCCATCATTATGAGATTTGTTAAGACTAAACATAAAAATGGTAGTGGTGGGCGGATTGATCCAAATATAGATTGTATCGATACCTAGTATTCTGCATCGGTATCGGATTGATACTAGCCCAATGAGATCGATTCTTTACTTTAAGTTCCGCCCTTGTTTGCAATGCTGTGGTTTTGGCAAAGACAAAAAAAGCCAGGTCACCGGACTTGCTGCTCTTCTGTCAGCGCAGAGCACGCACACTTTACTTTGCCGTCACTGACGTGACTTAGACGCTTTGGGGGTTGTTAAGTTGTTTACATATTATTTATACTATTTATACTATTATTTACTATTTAATAATAAAAAAGGAAACATCACAAAAAATGACAGGACTACAACACGGACCCAACAGACTCAGCTCATGATGAGAGGGAGAGAGATCTTTACTGCATCCCATGGCTGGTGAGTTGCATCACCCAAGGCCGAGACTTAAGGACATTTCCAGTTGGGCTGAATGCCACTAAAGCGATTTTCAGTAAAACTTCTCACCTACCCCTCGAATGCCTGGGACACACAAACCCCTCCACCAGGATAAGGTCATGTTTCTATTACCATGCAGTAATATCATTTTATTAATATAGCATAGCGTTCAGTTAGCTTTGTACGAAAATAAATGTCCAAAAACGATTACTTTCTTACTCTGAGTACATTTTAGAGCCTGTACTTTCTGGCTTTTACTTTAAGTTGAATCAGTACCATATTTTTTGGACCATAAGGCGCACTGGATTCTAAGGAGCAACAGGCAGATCAGTCTTCATTCAACTCATTCACCATAACACTCAACATTGTTCAGTTGTAACACATAAAATACAGTTCAATACACTCACTTTTTGAGTTCGATCCTCTTCCACAGATCCATCTATTTCTTCTTCTTCGCAGCTGCTCTATTCCCATGTTCTACTGCATGACTGATAGCCTTGAGTCTGAAATCCGCTTCATAAGCGTCTCTTAACATGTGCCATTTTAGGGTCATTAAACACACAATACGGTAATATTATGTTGAAGCGCAGTGCGTATTACACCGTGAGGCTCCTGACTACAGTAGCTGTCATGGTCCGACAACCCATCAAGCGATGCGGCTTTGTAGCTTAGCAAAATCAAACTATACATTTTCACAGATTTTTGAGTGCCGTGTAGCACATAAAATCGGTTTGAAGTCAGTAAGCACAATCAGAATAAATACATAAGATTATAGTGGATTATATGGCGTACTGTTGATTTTTGAGAAAATGACAGGATTTTAAGTGAAAAAATGAAAAATATGGTATTAAACTACTTTTTTACCCCAAGCATCTGTATGTCAACATATGCACGCAATCATCTAAGAGACAACAATCATATTAGTTGAAACCTGGCCCCACCCTAGCATGTGATTTACTGAGGTCAGACGGCCCAGGATGTGAGTGGGTGTTAAAGCGTCTAAGAAAGGATCTCAAAACTGGATTATAGATGGCACACAGTTGGTGTCGAAAGTCACCACCTGTATTCAAAGACGGTCGTTGTTTTGATAGATATAATATTATGTAGCTACAAAAAAGCCATTCAATGAATCAAAATCTAAATAAGACGCAACAACAAACTCATATTTCAAAATGTATGCAGCTATTGTGGTAAGAGAAGGTACAGATTTTCTTAATCTGTCCTTGATGTGTTATTAAATGCATTGTTTTTTGTTTAATTTATTTTTACATGTAATCTAAAAAGAAATGTTTCTTAGTATATTTATTGGCTAAAGTTCCAAGAATTAAGATTTTAATATTACTGACCTGAGAGCAGCAGGATGAGCAGTAAACTGGTTTCTTCCATTCTCTATCATGGATATTGTCATCATTATTAATTTTGTACCATATTTATTATTTAATGTTCCTTCTCTCCGGTATACTACGTTGCCAGTAAAAGAAGTTGTTAATAAATAGTTTTGTGCACATTAACAAAATAATTGTATTCAGTACTTTTAGAATATTTTAATATTTAACTTTTCTATCAAAGTCCTTAAAAATTACACACCCAGAACATCATCTGTATTTCATATTAATTCAAAATCCAGTGAGATTAATAGAAGAATTGATGCTAGATAACTCACCCATCAATCTTCTCTTCATCTGTTGAGTGAAGCTGACTTTTAAAGAGGTCATTGTTTGATCTTTTCATATATTTTACTATCAAATGAGAATGAGGAAGGGAGTTTCAGTAGAAGTTATGGTAACAATCCATAATAGATGTTAGCAAATAATATTAATACATTAAGGTTATCCCCACTAAAAGCCAATCTCAGGGAAATCTTACCAGGAAATAAAGTGCTTTTATCATTTTGTTCTTTTAGCTCAAAGTAATTCGCAGAGTGGAGGTGGTGGTCACACGGTGAGTGGGTGACACTGACTATGAATCAGTACAGTCAGACAGTGGCGTAGCCATACAGATATAACGGCTCAAGTCCTAAAAGCATGGAGAAGCCTCTTCACTGACGAGCCTGGTTAACGAGAGAGATGAGTAGCATGTGAAAGGTGCCAAATTCCACCATTCCCACCTGGGTGGAAACCTCTGGGGGAACAGAAACAGGACCAGACGGTGTGGAGACCTCTGGCAGAGACAGAGCTAGCTTGAGCTGTGCAGGGCACACAGTCAGCTCAGGCTGACTTCTCCAGATCAAGCCGTGCTGTCGTGTCTGTATTTGGCTGGATAAGTTCACCTGAGCTCCAAGCAGACGATGGAGGAGACTGACACGGCTAAACTCTCAGTGGAGACAGCTGCAGGAGATTGCTGGACAGGCTGCACTGGTTGCAGAGCTGGAGTTTATATCTGCGGGCCAGGCAATGGAAAGGAGGCTAGAGAACAGAACGACGATGGCTGTGACTGAGAGCACTGGAAGCAGGGCTCCCTTTCCAAGAGAGGCCAAGGTGTGTTGGCTATCATAGCAATGCAATTCAATTCAATTCAATTCAATTCAATTCAATTCCATTCCATTTTATTTATATAGCACCAAATCACAACAAAAGTCGCCTCAAGGCGCTTTATATTGTACAGTAGATACAGAGAAAAACCCAACAATCATATGACCCCCTATGAGCAAGCACTCTGGCGACAGTGGGGAAGAAAAACTCCCTTTTAACAGGAAGAAACCTCCGGCAGAACCAGGCACAGGGAGGGGCGGGGCCATCTGCTGCAACCGGTTGGGGTGAAAGAAGGAAAACAATATAAAGACATGCTGTGGAAGAGAAACAGAGATTAATAACAGATATGATGCAGCAGATGGATCAAGGTGAAGTGTGATGAATACAAAGTCCAATTTTAGTGGATGTAATGAGTCCAGTAACCAAGGGAGACTGGAGAAGTGTGTGAATGACTGCTCTCCAGTATTCCTGACTGGGCCTTTTTAGCCACTGTTTGCTCCACTATGACAATCATATCCTTCATATCCTTCCATTGTGTGGTTGTGTCGTTCTGTCATGTAGCGTTGCTGTGGCAGGTGGGAAGAGGACCCAGCGCAGAAACAAAGGAGTGAACTCAAGAAGGCAGCTTTATTGAACTGTGACAAACAACTGAGTACAAGAAAACAGAACCAAAAACTGGAATATAGAAAGAAAGAACTAAGGAACTGAAAAACCAGAAACTAAGAAACTAGAAATAGACTCTGAAATAACCTGGAGAATGAGGAGCATGGAGTAATTACTAAGCAAAACAATTACATTTTTTTCCATTATGCACCAAATTTTAGATGTGTATTTACAGTGTAAAGCAGGCATTTAAAAGTATATTCTAAATAAACAAGGAATATTTGTAAAAGTAACTCACAGAGATATTTTCACATATTATTTTTAGTGGAAAAATCTATTTTTGTAACAAAAAAATTGATAACCAGGATCCTGAGTGTCCTGACCCCGCTTTTTTAGTTCTTTGTGATTCTATTTTGTTCTCGTGTGATTTCTAGTTTTGAGTTCATCCCTTGTATCTGAGTCCTGCATTTTGGGTCCAACTCCTGCCTGCCACATAGCGCTTCATGACAAGTTTATTCTATTGTTTTGTTTTTTGGAATTTGATGTGATTTCTTTTAGACAGCAATGCTTCAAACCAGATTTTTTTCTTCTCTCTTCCATTCCTATAAAAGTCACTACATTTACTCTCTGTTACTGAACCTAATCTCTAAGTGAGATTTGACCTCTTGTCCCTCTTCCTAAGGATTGGGACTCACTCTCCAGTCTGCCAATCCAAAGGTACTGTCCTAAATCTCCACATCGTGTTGCAGAAGCATGTCAAACAAAACAGCCCTACAACAGCCTGAGCATTAAGAAACTTAGGGCAAATATCATCCACCCTAGTGGGTCCAGCTACCAAGAAGTTGTTGAACTATCTCAGGGATCTTTAATTTAAAGATTTAAGGAGATCTAGGGCAGCTTAGATCTCTCTAAGAAAGTGTTGTCTTTTGTTCACCCAGAGGCATGGAAGAAGGTTCTTTGGTCTGGGGAAAAAAGTAAGCTATCAAACTATTTGCTGACACAACAAATTGTGTGCCAAAGGTGTATTTACTACACCCGGACCTGAAGGGGTTAAATGTATATGCAGTCACTCACTTTACATTATATATTTTCAATGTATTTGCTCTCTTTTTTTCAATTCTACTTTTACTTTGACATGGAAGAAGTGGTTTTCATCTCAACAAAGTCAAATTATATGATTTATTTGATTAAAGCAATAAAAGAGTAAAACATCCAAGGGGGTATATATATTTTATAGGCATGTTGTCTGTTCCTCAAACCACATATGAGCTTACCGGATTTGTTTCCTATTTTAATAACCTGATTTTACTAATGATATTCATGTTGGTGAGGGAGAGTCACCTTTTGGTAATCTTACAACAACATCATTTACAGAATTTGCTTTTTGAAAATTGGGCACTGTCACTTGAGCAAAAATACCACTATTCAGTTTTGGCAGTTGCTCCACTTGCATGTTTTTTTTTTATCTGTCATTAAATGTCTTTAATCGTGAACATTATAAAATGCCTTTCTATGTCTAGGACCTTGTATGATCTTGTGTACATTTGTTTCTCATTTTATTAACTTAATTTTCCTAATGATATTCATGTTAGTGAAGGAGAGTCATCTTTTGGTAACCTTGCTTCTTTAAGCCCTGACACATATCATTTATAGAATTTTTAACAAAAAAACGCATGCGGACGGGGAGAGTTGGAGAGCATACTTAATACAACTGAAAATACAGATGCAGGCGGAGGCCTTCTGGAACCACAGGTAGGCGCGAGGCAGATGTCCGTTCAGACTGAGGAATACCATCTCCAGAGCCACAGGCAGGCAAGCAAGCAGAGGGACAGGCTAGTGGAAGGGAACACAGGCAAGGAGACTTTCAATCCAAACCAGGTGGTGAGCCTGGTGAGTGTCTGTGGATTTTCCAGCCCACGTTGGTGTGCGTCCTGTGTCCGACCTTAGTAGAGATTCAGGTGTCTCATCTGTGTCATAGCCATGAATAATCTGCAGGAGGGTTCTTTAAGCCAGCACTGTCTTCTACCTGTTGCCAGTTAATGAGCTACCTTGTGGTGGTCACTAGGCCTTCCTTGTGTTTAGCCTAACGCTAGTTTTTTTTGTGTATAATCTTGTTTCTTTGTGCTACAGCTCCTGGTCATAATCTCCAGGATCCATTCTATGCTGCTATTCCTACTTGCTTTACTCACCTAGAACCGACTCTGTTTAAAGATCAGTCATTCACCTCACTTACCTGCCTGCCCTCTTGCCCATCTTGCTCTGCCTAGCTTTCTTTGTAAATTCTAGACATGGTCTCCTCATCATCACTCTCAGTCCCCCCTCAAAAGCTTCTCATTGTCGACCTGCAGGTATGCAAACTCCAGTCCCAGTAACCCCCCTCTCCTCTGTTTCAGCATTTCCCGTCCAGCTCGCCTTATTGCTGGTGAGTCCTGGTGATTATTTATTCAGTGCTTGTAACTATTAGTAACTATTTAGGTTTAACCAGATTTTTCCCCTTCAGGGGACAAAAACGCTTATGAGTCCCTGAAACGAGACCCAGTAAGCGGTTACGTGAAGAGAGTGATAAATTGTCTGAAGCAGTTAGAACAAGACAATGCTACTATGCAGACCTCATGTCACAGCCTATACCCAGGGGAATCTACACCAAGTTTGTATAGTTTACTGAACATAAACACAGTGTAATTGTCTGTATTATGAACTTGGTCACCTATTACATCTCAAAGTTTCTGGCTTCAATCTTCAGCCCATTGGTAGGCAGCTGTGAACATCATATCCAGAACACCTTGGACTTTGTTGAGAAAGTGAGAGATGGTCTCGTACTGTTACAATATTGCTTCAGGGAGCAGACATGACACCATCTTTTAGGTTTTGCCATCACTTTTTTATTATGTCTCCACACCACCCTCCAGTGGCTTTCACATGAACTGCACCTTAAACAACAACTGTTCACTCGTATCATGACCCCCCCCCCCCCCCCCCCCTTTTTTTTTTCAACAACAGGGGCAAACAACAAAGTAACTCACAACACAAGTCAAGGCCCATGACCAGTGGAAAAAAAAACAGAAAGGGAGAAAAAATGCATCTTGGCATACTCACATTTCTCTCTAGTGAACATATTTGTTTTTCTTCCCATGTTTTTTTTTTAGGTCAAAACATATACTCAAAACATAATGTTCATCTTATTCCTCAATAAGCCTTCTGGGCTTGGAAACAATACGTCCACTCGCAGTTTTGGATGGGGAACCTGGAAACTCTGTGGGAGTGACATTTTTACTTTGCATGTCCATCTCGCTTTGTCCCTGTGTTTTATCACACTCATTTTGCTGTGTCATGTTTTGATTGTCCCTTGACTGCCTTAGAAACTTTCTGTTCCTTCTATATGTCTGTCCATCAGGCATCTGAACGACATAAGATCTTGGATGTTCAGATAAACCTGTCACCTTGGCTGGATTCCATACATCCTGTTGCCACATTCTGACAGTGTCACCAACCTGCAGTTGCTGAAGCACTCTGGTTCCTTGGTTAAAGTCTCATTAGGAGTCTCTGTATTCTTGCTGGAGCACTGCTCAATGGCTTTTTCATTATCACTTCTAGTGGTTTGTGATCTGACTCCACGTTCACTTCTCTTCCACACACATACTGATGGAAACGCTCTGCACCAAACACAATTGCCAACATCTCCTTTTCTATTTGTGCATAACGCTGCATAAGCAACTGGCTTGCCCTCTTGTAGTAAGACAGCACCGAGTCCACTTTTAGAAGCATTGACAGATAGTGTTACTGGAAGCTGTACATCATAGTATCTGAGCACAGGAGCTTCAGTAAGAATTGTTTTCAATTTGTTGAACGCATGCTGATGCTCACCTTCCCACTGCCATGCAACATCATCTCTGGTAAGGCCATGTAATTGCTCTGTGTGTTGCGACATGTTTGGAATGAACTTTGCTAGGTATGTCACCATACCCAGAAATCGCTCCACATCTTTTTTGCACTCTGGTGTAGTTAATTAATTTGAATTAATTTATCATTAATTTGAATGGTGTGTTCTCCCTCAAGGCAACCTAGGCCCTCAAACACATCAGCAAATTCTTTGAAGATGTCCATTTCATCACTTTTGTTCAGTGCCATCACTCTCTTCATGAGTCCCATTTCTTCACGTTTGAATTCCCAGAATTGGCTTGGTTTCTGAATTTATGACGATGAACTCCAAAACAAAACTTTTCTTTTTGTATTTCACTGCCCAAGTGCACTTTCCTTTAACTGCTATTTTGTCTCCGGTGTATATTGCCAACCTGACATTTGTGGGTCTAAGCATTTGCTTATTTCCTATTCTTCGTAGTAGACTGTATGGAACCACATTGGCTTGTGCACCAGTATCAACCTTGAATTTCACAGGTTTGTGGCCAACTTTTATTTCTACCATCCATTCATCTGTTCGTGTCTGTGTTTTTGCATTTACAGTCCCAATGAACAGACTTGCCTGCTGATCCGAGGCTTCAGTGTGCACTTTTCTCAATCTTCACATTCTGGCAAAGTGATTCATTTTCCGACAATTCTTGCACCGTTTCATAAGCAGGGCATTGGCGTGATGCATGCTTAGTTCCACATCGTTTGCAATTAAACGTGCTTGCGTGGTCTTTGTCGTTCGGTTTCATCTTACTTTGTCTTTCTTGCATGTCTGCTTATGTCTCACTGCATCTATGGCTTTACTTTCATGTGCAGAGACTTGAGCATTGTGATCCTCCTCATGCATTTGCTTGATTTGAGCTTTTGTGGTCTCAGCTGCAATGCAAAGCTGAACTACTTTTTCGAGAGTAATGTCATCTTCTCTTAACAGCCTTTCTCTCATTGCATCCAATGTAATTCCACACACTACGCGATCTCTGATGAGGGATTCTTGCAGTTGTCCAAATTCACATGACTTTGCCCTTAGCTTTAGCTCCGTGATGTACTGGCTAATTGGCATATCCCCTTGCACACACGTGAAAAACTTGTTCCTTTCATACGTTATGTTCTTCTTTGGGTTACAGTATTCCTCAAATTTCTCCATTATTTTCGTCAGCTTATGCTCATTACCATTTTCCACAAACTTGAAGATATTGTGCACTTCAACCGCCTCCTCTCCAGCAACGTGAAGAAATAGCAAAGACTGTACCTTGGGTGGCTTGCTAGCACCTCTTGTAGCTGCGAGATACAGCTCGAACCGCTGCCGAAACAGTCTCCAAGGTTCCCTTGCAGCAAATCAAGTCTAGCCGGCAGCTTAAGCCCTTCCATGTGTGCGACACTCTTGTATAGCCTTATCAGTTCACTTCTGACTCCATGTTATGATATTGCTCCAGGAAGCAGACATGACACCGTCTTTTAGGTTTTGCCATCACTTTTTTATTATGTCTCCACACCACCCTCCGGTGGCTTCCACATGAACTGCACCTTAAACAACAACTGGTCACTCGTATCATGACACGTACGATGTTTGATCTCTCTTTACTTGTGTCCCAGTGACCAAAGCAGCAGAGGAAGCTTGTAATACCTCAGTATGAACCCAACCTCAGCAACAGGATCACTTTCAGCACCCTTGACCCTCCTGTGTCTTCATTACACATATTCAAATACAAGGGTCAGTAAAACAGGTAGAAACATGGATGTGCCATGGGCTCCCCAGTTTCACCCATTGTGGCCAATTTGTACATGGAAGAAGTGGAATAGAGGGCTTTGCTATTGTTCCACAGTAGGTTTAAGTATCATACCTGGTTGATTACCATCAGTAATATGGTATTTGTATAGCACGTTTAACACGTGGTTTCCTTTCTACCACAGTAGATTGCCCAGTTTGATTTTAATCTGCAGCTGAGTCACTGATGGAAATACAGATAACACAGAACACACATCGCACTGTTCAGCCAATCACGTTCATTCCACTTTAAATTTGAATGTCTGCGGGTAGTTGGAAGTAATAAGGATCATTTTTCTTAGAAGATCAGGCTGATAACCAGCTGTGTGTGAAAATGTATCCTGTTAGGGTCAGTGAATCCAGGTAATGGAAATATATCCTGAACACCCTGGACAAGGGGGATAAAAGCAGCATTATTGGAGCACTAAGCCCCTGTGTGTGGTCTCATTTACAATGACTTGTACATGCATACTTCTGTCATAAAAAAAAGAAAAATCAGTAGCGTATTTTAAGTATATTAAAGTCAATTAACATAAGATTTAATTGTGTGGAAAATTAAAGCAAATGAAGTCAGTTCGATTATCACCTTAAAGACTTGTCATTAAGATTACAACTACACAGAGTCCCTTTAATCACATTTTTCTTATTTGATAAAAAGACACAATGGTAAATTGAAGGATATAGTTATAACAAAACAAGGAATGACAAAATTTGTCTGCAAGTGCACATTAAGTTTAGTTTAAACAAATACTCATTACATATAATTAAACATACGTATTCCATGTTACTATTTTGAAATTAGGATCTGTTGTGGAGCAGCACATGGTGGACGCGTCAAACAAACCTCCGTCAGACACAAGTCACTTTTCAGCCGTTCTAAAGTCTCACTTCAACGCCGGATGCAATTTATCTCCAGGTGAGCATAAACACTACAGAAAAAGATAACGAAATAGATTTAAATTACTCTTTGTAAGGATGTTTTTTTATTCTCTGAAGATTTGCTCAGGGTCTGCGATTACGTCAAATCGACATGATAGATGACACCACTGCAGGCAGTACAACAACACTTAGAAAAATGTCCAGAAAAATAAGGAGGGTATGTGTGGCTGCAGTTCAAAGATTGAGACGTCGTACAGGTCAGCAGATTGGTGGCTGAAGGGAGGTTGTGATCGATGAGAGTCACTTTCATCACAAATGAAAGGTAAGTTTTTGTGACTGTAATTTTATATTACATCTATACATTTATCAACCTTTCATAGTATCTTTTATTCATTTTTTTGTTTCTGCATCAGTATGGGAGAGGAAGAATGGCTGGGGGATGGAAAAGAAGAAAGTGGGTCTTTGGAATGCTGGGCATAAAACATCGAGGGAAAACAAGGCCTATCTTGCGACTTGTGGGGAAAAGATCTCGAAGACATCTTGTTCCTGTGATTACCCTTCATGTCGGGATTGGTTCCTTTAAGTGACAGTTTTAAATGTATTGTAAGATATCTGTTAAGATATAGCAGCTGACTGATGTAACCCTGATATTCAGTGTTTATAAAACATCTAGTATGAAACTAGTATGTGTAGTACATGTAGAGTTTATAGTATTATATAGGGTATGTTAACCATCTACTTACCTTTTACCAATGATTTTGTATACCATTGAACATCCTGGAATGACTGGTTTGTAACTGATGCAGAGTAGTGTTTATAAATGATTAATGAATGAGTTTTAGAACATGAAAACATAATTAATAAAAAGTGTTATACATTAGCTTATTCATCATGAATAAAGTGTTTAAATCAGTGCTTGTAAACTATTAACTGAGTATGAGAAATACTTTGTAGATGCTTTAGAGATAATTAAGTAACCATTAACTAATGCTTAAGAGATGATTAACTAATGCTTAATAGTGTGCACGTATTATAAAGTGCTACCAAATTGTTTAAGTCAAAATAAATAACATTTAAATAAAATAATTTAACTCAAATCAAAGAACATCTTTTATTAACTTAAGCTCTTTAAGTTAGTAGGACCTGTTTTTTTTTTAAATGAAGTTTACATCACTCCATTTATTTGATACCGGTTACAATGTATGTATCTTCATTCTCCAAAATATCAGCCAGTTCTTTCCCTTTTACCAGTCATAGTCAATAAAATCCAAACCCATGCTGCCTTTTCTTCTCTATATTTATGCACTTTGCCCAATTCTCCTGATTTGTATATTTGATAACCAGGGCCACCAAGAATCAGCGTATCAAGAATGCAAGAATTGTATTTCATCCTTAGCCACATATTTGATTTGGCAAAGATTTGATGTCAGGTATTGTTCCTGATGCAACTTTCCCCAGTTTATCTGTGCGCAGGATCGACACTAGAAATACACTGTCTTTTTGATAACAACAGTAATATACTTTTGTTACTATTACTGTCCTAATAAGATGAGTATTTTACTATAATAATAATATAATAATACTGATATCACTGTATTATATACTGGTATTGTGGTATGAGGGGATAACATTTTTTTCTCTGTCCTTGCGGTTGATGCGTCAATAAATACATTGTTTAAAAACTTTACATGTAATCTGATTACCCAAATGGCATCAGTATGTCTCATTGTGTTTATAAACTATATTTCAAATACTGATAAGATATTAATATCACTGACCTGAGAGCAGCAGGATGAGCAGTAAACAGGTTTCTTCCATTCTTGGCTTCTCTATCATGGATATAGTCATCGTTAGTATTGTACCATATTTATTATTTAATGTTACTTCTCTCCGGTATACTACGTTGCATAACAGATATACCATTATGATTATTATTGTACTATCATTATTATCACCCATTTTTATCATTTAGGATTTCTGATTTGAGTATAATATGTCGCTTAGTATACAGTCTAGTGCGCATATCAGAAATAATTATATCAAACACATTTTGAGTATTTAAATTCTACAATGTCTTAAAAACAATAGTTAAAATCAGATTAATAAAAAATAATGATGGATAACTTATTTGACAACGTATCTTGTCAACTCTTCAGTGAAGCTGACTTTAACAAGGTCTTTATTTGATCCTTTCATATATTTTACTGTCAAATCAGGACATGTGAAGGGCGTGGACTTTCTATAGAAAGTGGACACGTGTGGAGTTACAGAAAAAAAAGGTTTTTTAATGAATGTTAATTATAATATTATTACATTCATGTAGTCAAGCAAACACTGTTAACATACTTTTATCTAAAATATAATTAAATTGTTTATGTAACACACTATATGTACAATGTACATATTTTGTGCAATGAATATAATTAAGTGTATAAGAAAATTATTTCATGGCAACTAATTCTTTTATTTATTGTATGTTCTAAGGCAGTGGTTTCAAACTAGTGGTCCAAGGGCACTTGCCACACATGTCACCCCTACATGGGTGGGTGTATTGACATGAGGAAATATAATGTACTTTTTTTGTTAGGGAGGATTTGTTTGTTGTTGAGTGCAATGTTAAATAATTTCTTTAAAAAGTAAAAAAATAATTAATACGATTAATATGAAGGCAATATGAGCAGAGAGTACAAACATGCAGGGATTGGCTGTGTCAGTTCAGTGAGAGAGTTCTATGTAAAGAAAACAATTTTCACTAGAAGTCAAAAATGAATGTGTGCACTTATGTCTGCATTTTTATTTTGTCAAATATGAAATAAATTATAGCAGAAGTGCTACCACATGTCTGGCCAGAAAGAGAGCAATAATCTGATAATTTGTTACTTCAATCAAATCCTTCACTTAATCAAGAGTGAGAAAAAACTGCATTACTGTTTGCAGTTTATGTCTTGTTATACAATTTTTGATTTTAAAAAACAAACAAAAGACATTTTCAAAAATATTTTTGGGTGTTTTCTTGTTTGTTTGTTTTTTTTAACTACTTGAACACTAAAGTGGCCCACACATGAGATGACAGTGCCAGCAGTGGCCCACAGCTCACACTCTTTAATTTTTAGACCCCTGTTCTAAGTTTTGATCAAAGCTAAAACCAGTTTATTGAAGGCCTATCCTTAATGTCCAGAGACTTCTGTTTACAATAACAAAACAATATGTAGTTCTGGAAGTGGTGCAAATCCCAGAACTCAACACAGTTGTAATTTGGCCATGTGACCATACAAATGCTTTTTAAAAACCAAAATGTCTGTAAATAGCGTGCGTTGGTGCTCAAAGAACCATAAGCAAGGTTACACAAAGGGGATTCTACTTTAGTATGCAAATCATTTGGAAATCAAGTTCTTAAAACAGGAAACAAATGCAAAAAAGCAGTGCATAGTTCTAGGGACAGACAACATAGTGAAAAATAAAATAAGCAAATAAGCTCAAGCGTGGTTCTAGGGACAGACAATATTGGTATTAGTAGCAACAAGTGGGGAAGGATAATAAGGTTTGTGCTTCTCATTTGTCTTTATGATTCAGGACGCTGTACAGATTTTAAGGAGATAACTATTTTTAATCAACTTGTTTTTAGTCCCCAATGAAGAAATATAATTTTTAAATTTTTGATGAAATGCATCTGAGGTGAGGACTGTTAGGGGTTAGGTGAGGAGATTATGGAGACTCCAAAAGGCGAAAAATATCACGAGTTAGGGAGAATTTTGACATGATAATGCCCAATAAAAAATAAGCCTTAAATCAATCTTAGAGAGCACCGTTAGTTAGGTGTGTGTGTGTGTGTGTGTGTGTGTGTGTGTGTGTGTGTGTGTGTGTGTGTGTGTGTGTGAATGTGTGTGTATTAGGGCACGCATACATTATTTTTGCAGTCGAGTAGTCTCTCAATTATTCCACTGATTAATTAAGCAATCAGATAAGAAATACTTTTGTCTTATTAATGAGCAATAATAAATAATCAAAAGAGAAAAACAGATCTTTCAGAATACCAATTTCTTTACAATCAAAATTATTTAAAGTTATCAATGAATTGTTGCAGCCCTAGCATGTATTTGGTAATTGATAAATCATAACGTTTACATAACTACTGGTATGTACCCACGTATATTATCACAGCAGGGCTGCTGTACATCTTTACCAGCAGCATGTGGGAGCTAAAGGGCTGAGTCTGAATCCATATTGCGTTCATAAACACAGTCTGAGTACTCACAGCTTGCCCATCGTCAATCATGTTGGCCAACCTTGTGGGGTTTTGAACAGCTGTAACCAATTTCTTTGTTCTTCAATAAGCTAGGTGCAAAGCAGCTCCAATAAGCCAGAACTCTGCTATCATGGTTTCGAATGGGTAGATCTCGTTCATTGTCCTCCATTGAGAGTATCACTAGACACGTGACGCAACCGACCATCGTGCAAACTCTGCAGGACAATCGGGGTCTCCCAAGCCCAGGCTTCTCATCGAAATTAGGGTGTCAATTTCGTTAAGGGACCAGTTGATAAATCCATAATTCTTTAGGTTTTAGAGAACAGGACTGAGAGACTCTCTGAGGGTTCGAAATTTACACGGGACTGGACAAAGACATGAGAAGCCAAGCAGGAAAGATAAGGGAGACGGAAAGAGCAAGAGCAAACAGCGACTGTGTAGACAGCGTGGTGAAATCATTCAAGGGGCCGACCCAAAGACCGACAGCACAACAGTCCATAACTGTGTAACTCAGGGGGGCGACCCAGAGGTTGTTAGCACAAGGGTCCAAAGTAAAACAGTTCTGGGGGCTGACCACAGAGCCAGCGGTGTTGGCGAAGCAGTTTTAGAGGCCGACCCTGGAGCCAGCAGCGGTGATGTTGCAGTTCTGGAGGATCTGGACATGTAGGCTATGCTGATGTGGGGAGGCAGGCCATGCTGGATCAGGCGGCACAGGATCAGACAATTGTGTGGCAACCACAGGTGACAGAGCTGGACCAGATCTGTCTCTAACAGAATGGCTGAAACAGAAAAGAATCACTGTGGACCATGATGTCCATTAAGTCCAGACCTCAGCCTGACTGAAATGTTGTGGTGGCATAAAGAAATGCCCACAGACCTTAATAAACTCAGACAATTCTGCAAAGAACAGTTGGCCAAAAATATAATTGTCGCGACATAATTGTCGCTAAAAGTGGACAATGACAAAAAGTGGATCTCACAGTCAGACACATTTTCAGCTGACACACGAGCAGCCATCATTTCAGTTAAAGATTTTACTTTTTACTTAACTTCCGGCGCCACTCCGAGCTGGCAGCCAGTATCAGCAGCTCCGACCTGACCGAGTCCCTTTTCCTCTTTAATATATGTTTCTCTGTTGTTTTAGTGTTTTTGTTTTTGTTTTTCTATTGTGGACTGCTGTCCCCCACAATGGAGCTCAGAATTCTATGGACAATGGTGTTCTTTATTACATTTTTTACGGCGTCTTTGTCCGGAGAGCGCGTGGAGGTCCGACCTCCCATTGTTTACAGCAGGGATCAGCTGTTAGCCCTCGGAGCCTCCGCTGCCATGCCTACCGCCGAGCAAGCTAACATCCCCCGCGAGGTGAGGAGGAAGATACTCGGGCCGGGATCGGGCGTCGCAGTAAAGTTAGGAGGTACCGGCCAGCGATTCCATCTATTATTATGGGAAATGTGAGATCTCTCCCCAATAAAGCAGACGAGCTGGCGGCCCTTACCCGACATCAGAGGAGCTACAGGGAATGCAGCCTGATGTGCTTCACAGAGTCATGGCTAACTGCGCTAACTCCGGACTCACACGTAAACATGGATGGTTTTCATCTGATCCGGGCCGACAGAACAGCGGAGAGTGGTAAGAAGAGAGGAGAGTGTCTGGCTGTGTTTGTGAACGATAGATGGTGTAACTCTGGACATTTATCTATCAAAGAGACGCTATGTTGTAAGGACATTGAGCTGCTAGCGGTTAGCATGAGACCGTACTATCTACCGCGAGAGTTTACACACGTGATTATGATAGCTGTGTATGTCCCGCCCTCTGCTAGCGCTGCAGCAGCCTGTGAGGTCCTGCACACCGTAACCAGCAGACTCCAAACACAGCACCCTCAGGCCCTTTTCCTGATCTCTGGGGACTTTAATCACATCTCCCTGTCCTCCACTCTCCCCACCTTCACCCAGTATGTTACCTGCCACACCAGAGACAATAAAACATTGGACTTATTGTATTCCAACACCAAGGAGGCATACAGCTCATCACCTCTTCCTCCCCTGGGGGGCTCAGATCACAATCTGGTTCATCTCCAGCCTGTGTATAAACCTCTAGTACACAGAGAACCAGTTGTGAAACGCACAGTAAGGAAATGGTCGGCAGAGACTGAAGAGGCCCTGAGGGACTGTTTCCGTTCTACTGTGTGGGACAACCTCTGCAGCCCCCTGGAGGATGACCTCAACAGCATCACAGACTGCATTACGGATTACATGAACTTCTGTGTGGACAACACCGTACCCATCAAAAAGGTACGGTGTTTTTCTAACAACAAGCCATGGATAAATCCTGAAATTAAGGCTCTCCTCAAGGAGAAGAAGAGAGTCTTTAGATCTGGAGACAAACAGGAGCTGAGAGTTGTTCAGAAGAAGCTGAAATGGAAGATAAGGCAAGGAAAGGAAAACTACAGGAGGAAGATGGAAGAGCAGCTGCAACAGGACAACATCAGAGGGGTTTGGAACAGCCTGAAGACAATCTCAGGACAAAAACCAACCCCCCAGGCTGCAGGAGACTTGGGGTGGGTGAATGACCTAAATAAATATTTTAATAGGTTTGATCAACCACCCACCCCTCCCACAGCATCGTCCCCCCTGCTGCAATCTCCTTCATCTTCAGGGACTGCCTGTCCTTCATCTCAGGACTTCACACCTCTCAGCTTCACACTTCCCAGCTCCCAGTCATTACACCCACCCCCGGCTTCTGTGGACTCCAACATACACACCCCTCCCCCAAAACCCACTCTCTCTATCTCAGCACTTCAAGTGAGGAACGAGCTTCGCAAGATCAAGGTGCGTAAGGCTGCAGGTCCAGATGGCGTCAGCTCCAGGCTCCTGAGGTGCTGCGCAGATGAACTGTGTGGCATCCTAGGTTATCTGTTCAACCTGAGCCTGTCACTGGGGAAAATACCACAGCTGTGGAAGACCTCCTGTGTGGTACTGGTACCAAAGACCTCCCATCCCAAGGACCTCAGCAGCTACAGGCCGGTAGCCCTGACATTGCATCTGATGAAGACCCTGGAGAGGTTGGTTCTAAACCATCTGCGCCCCCTGGTGAGGTCTTCATTGGATCCGCTGCAGTTTGCTTACCAGCCTGGCATCGGGGTGGAGGACGCCATCATCTACCTGCTCTGCTCGAGCTCTGACTCACTTGGAGAAGCCTGGAAGCACTGTGAGGATCATGTTCTTTGATTTCTCCAGTGCTTTCAACACCATCCAGCCACGACTTCTGAGGCACAAGCTGGAGCTATCGGGAGTGGACCACCACATGTCCCAGTGGATACTGGACTACCTCACAGAACGTCCACAGTATGTGAGGTCACAGGGCTGTGTCTCTGATACGCTGGTCTGCAGTACGGGGGCCCCACAGGGAACTGTGCTGGCACCGTTCCTCTTCACCCTCTACACTGCAGACTTCTCCATCAACTCCCCACGCTGCCACCTACAGAAGTTCTCTGACGACTCTGCCATAGTCGGCCTCATCACAGGTGAGGACGACTGAGAGTACAGACAGTGGACTCTGGACTTTGTGGACTGGTGTCAGCAGAGCCACCTGCTGATCAACGCTGGAAAAACCAAGGAGTTGGTGGTGGACTTCCGGAGACGCAGACCCACCACACTGACACCGGTGAACATCCAGGGAGTGGACATTGAGATAGTGGACTCTTACAGGTACCTGGGTGTTCACCTGAATAATAAACTGGACTGGAGCCACAACACTGATGCTCTTTACAGGAAGGGTCAGAGCAGACTCTACCTGCTGAGGCGGCTGAGGTCACTTGGAGTACAGGGAGCGCTTTTAAAGACCTTCTATGACTCTGTGGTGGCATCTGTCATTTTTTACAGTGTGGTATGTTGGAGC
The DNA here is from genome assembly GCF_036321145.2 of Pelmatolapia mariae. Classification (NCBI taxonomy): domain Eukaryota; kingdom Metazoa; phylum Chordata; class Actinopteri; order Cichliformes; family Cichlidae; genus Pelmatolapia; species Pelmatolapia mariae. The sequence continues at coordinate 16,778,656 of NC_086229.1, read as the reverse complement.
AGCGGTTTATCGGCAGCTGAGAGGAAGAGGCTGGATAAACTCATCAGGAAGGCCAGCTCTGTTCTGGGATGCACCCTGGACCCAGTGCAGGTGGTGGGAGACAGAAGGACTCTGGTCAAAATAACATCTCTGATGGACAGAGTCTCCCACCGCATGCATGTAAATGTTGCTGAACTGCAGAGCTGCTTCAGTGAGAGACTGCTGCATCCTAGATGCATGAAGGAGCGTTTCCGCAGGTCCTTCCTCCCTGCAGCTGTCAGACTGTACAATCAGAACTGCTCCCAACAAACATAATGTTTACATCAGCACTAACTGCAATAAGTTAACCAACTGATTCGCACTACAACCTGGTTTGCCTCTTATCTATAGTTATTTTTATTTAATTTAATAACTGTAAAATACTCTGTATATAGTAACCATTGTCCTTAATGTAAATATTTAAGAAAAATTGTGTATGTTTCTGTTCTGTGTCCTGTGTACTGTTTGTTTGTATATGTGTCTTTTTGGCTGCTGTTACAACCAAATTTCCCCTTGTGGGACAATTAAAGGATTATTCTATTCTATTCTAAATAGTCTTCAACTGTAATGATTCTTCTGTTTTCTTACTGTCAGCATTAAAATACTGTGTCTGTGAGTCTCTCAAGTTTGCTTACTGCTCACTGTTTCCTAATAGACATATCAAATATGAGCACAGGCACTGAGTTTCCTCTAAATAACCCAGTGGTGCGCTCTACTGTGTCTCTAAGTCTCAGACACAACTTTATCTTTTTTTCATGTCAGCTGAAAACAAATTTACAAATATCATCTTAAAAATTTGATCATTTAATATATAAATCAGCTTGAAGCTCCACATTTATAAGTGTTTATATGATGAGGGATATGTTTTATATGACCTGCGTGTGAAGCCTGCTGTACTGAAATCACTGAATGAAGAGCAAACAGTAAGTCACATTGTCATGGGAAGATGCATTATTCTGTCCCTCTGGTTATTTTCTGAGGTATGTTTTTATTATATGACGGGTCATATTTGTAACCTGCTAGTATGAATCATACCAGCGTATTGCTTTAGTTTTATTTTTTTTGACATGCTATGTGCATGTATTGTCGATGTTGAGATTGTGTAATGACTGTTTTCTCATGACGGCAATGTTAAATGTAACATTTGAATGGAGACTAAATACACCTTACTGTGTTTCTGTTCTGTTTCTGTTACTTTCTGTCTTACAAAGAATGAAAGTATTTACAAATGGCGAAAATAAGCTCAGAAGAATACAACACAGTTTCCTGAGTGTTCACGGAAGTTGTTTAGTGTTTAGCTCTCTGCATAAGTCAGACAGAGACATTCAGCTGAGGGCAAAAGATCTGTGGACTAATTTAATTTATTAAATGTCTAACTGTTGCTCTGTTTGATTCTGATCTGTTGCTGAGTCACTGATGGAAATGCAGATAACACAGAATAAACATCACACTTTTCAGCCAATTATGTTCAATCTACTTTAAACTGTGACAAACTGAAGCATTCATGTCTTTAGTTTTTAAAATAGTGTTGCGTTAGACTGCTATATTTTTATGTTCTTTATACTGTAGATTTCTCTGGAATAGTTGCAAATAATAAGGATCATTTTCTGTAGAAGAGCAGGATGATAACCTGCTGTGTGTGAACATTTATCATGTTGGGGTCAGTGAATCAAGGTAATGGAAAGATATCCTGGATATGCTGACCTTACTCTGTGGTATACAGGACAATGCAGATGGACAGCCCTTTTACCCTCATGATTAATATTCAAAACGAAAATATTAGCTTAACATCCAGTCTGTACAATCTGTTTCATAGTTTTGAACAAGTGTTATCACTTTAACAAAGATTATGCGTGTATACACAAGCCATACTGATTATTGAAAAGAAAAACCACAAAAATCAGATGTTAATCAGATTTCATTTTTATTCTACTAATAATCACAAATATTACACAAACACTTCAAAACTTATTACAGCCAGCTGGTGTTTAGAATACAGCTGAATAAATATTTTAAAAGAGATAATTGAAATTTTTTCCGAAGCAGGTTTGAAACCAGACTTTCGTATCTATGAACAAACAACATGTTGTGATCAAAATGTTCTCTTTCCTCCTTAAACAGGTTTTCCATGTTGTTTTATTTCAAAATTCATGTTTGAAACAAGTATAACACGAATGAACATCAGGGAATAAAGATCCGATAGAAATAATCTATAACTGAGTCTGGTGTTCGACTCGATACAGCGCGGGTTGTGCAATCTATATAACCCAAAAACAAAAGTACACAAAAATGATAGCGTAGCTGGGAGAAAAATTAAAAAAAATAAGATTACAAGAGTAACTATGTCAACATCAGTGCAAGCTTTGCTCTTGATTTTATTTATAAGTTGGCTTGTTGTGTCTTTGTTTGCTCCTCCAACATTAATCAATTTTAAGTGTCAGATATGGGGACCTCCAGCATGCACTGCAACTACAGTCCCTTGAAAGGGATCATCCATATTAAAATCAAGTAAGGTTTGGCACTTCTGTGGTGCCATTTACGGCTGCCGTTGAAATGGTTGTCAAACATTTAAAGCAGAACCAGGACATAAACAGTGCAATGTTTTGCTGTCCAAACTTTAAGCCAGCTGAGGTCGCTCTCCGAATGAAACAGATCTATGGTTCCTATTAAAAATCGCCTGTGCGGTTTCTTACATAGGACAGTGTCTAAAATGATGAATCCAAAATTTTCATGTAAATGTCAAGATTAACCACAAAACTATTGGCCAGATCTAATAATTTCTGACAAACTACAACCTAAACTAACTAAATTGGTTTTAGTAGAACTTTACACTCTGGAATAGATTTATATATTTCAGTCCAGTCAGACTTCAGTTTTGCAGTCACCGTCCACATCCTGCTTCTTCAACTGGTCGTCACGGTAACTCTGGACTTTCCTCCATCGAATCCTGAAGTCTGTCAGTCCTTCTGACAGCATGAGGCCTGACAGCTGGACAAAATGTGCCGATGATGAAAAACATGAAGCATAGATTGAACTTGTGTCAAGTTTGTGTTGGTGACTGAACTGCTGACCTGCTGTGAAACCTGCTGCTGGATCTCTGTGCTGTGCATGTCTGCCTCTGACTGAAGCTTCATTTTCACCACTGTTTGCTTTGTCACTGCTAAAAATGAACCACATATAAAAACACAAACATTAGTGTTTTACATGATGACAGGATCTTACAGTGTTTGCATTCTGGACCTCACCTTTGAAACAGAAAAAATAGCTTTTGTAGTTACAGGAGCCATCAGCCCATTTTCCTGTCATTAAATTCATTGTTCCACAGTACTGATTCAAATTGAGGTTATCAGGCTGACCAGACATCCAGTTAGTGAATGTGGAAGTTGTGTTGTCAGACCAGGGGGCCCAGGGATCCCTGTAGAGACCAATCCACACATACTGAACCCCTGATCCATTCAAAGTGAGCGTGATGTTGGATTTCTCCTCTTTGCTTCTTATACTGGTCAGGTCTGTGTGGTATGTCCTGCAGTACGACTGAGCTGCTGACCAGGTTTGGTTCTCCATCACTAAGATGTAACTTGTATTTTTGGCTGTTTACGAATAAAAAGGATGAATTTTGAAACACACGTTAAGAATCTCATAAAATTGTAGGGATAATTAGGGCAACAAATCTTTTTTCCTACCATTGTAACACAGGAAAGGGTAAGAATATCCACAGGGTCTATCATCCATCTGTGTTTGTCCCTGAAGAGCCACACAGTATTCATTTGCATTTACACAGTCTGGTTGGCCGTTAGCCCAGATCAGAAATTCATGTGTACTGCCAACGTAAAAAAGTTTTCCCTCCATGGACCACTTCCAGCTGTAACGATCATTATAGAGCCCTATCCAAGCCCAATCGTTAATTTTGTTTGCCATGGAGACAAAGAGTTGGTTGATGTCGCTGTTGTAGATGGTGGCCAAGTCAGTGAAATTTGCTCTGCAGTAATTTTGAGCTACAGTCCAGGTCACTGTCTGGTTCACAAAGTGGTATTCTCTGGAGAGGGGGTAAGAGTGGAAAGTCCTCCTGAGAAAAATAAGTTTTTATTGGTGAAACTGAGTTTGTAAACAAATCACAGAAAAAGGCAAATTCACAAACATAAAATTTGAAATATAAACCAAGTACCTTTCTTCTGTACAATAACAAGATATTTGTACTTTTACTCCTTACATTTTCAACATAGGGCTCATTACTTTTGGTTTAACACATTAGAGGGAAGATTGTATTTTCACATTACTCTGAGCCTTGAAATATCAAACTTACTATGGTGTATCCATCAGTGGCGTTTATCACATTCAGAGACATAAAAGAGGCAAGAACTTATAATTCATCGTTACATTTTGAACATATATTTAAAGAAAGAAAAAAATATAACCATGTTATTAATTCTATTTCTTTTACTCTGTTAATATTTCACTTAACGCTGTTCAAGCTGAGTATAAATTATTATTAAAATTTAGAGTGTTTGTAGCCTCAGTGGAGGTGCTGAACATAATCATATAAAACTGAATCAAATAGAAATGTCTCTTTTAAAAAATTGTTTCATTTGTTTTAATCTTTTAACTTTATAGACATTGGATCTAGCAAAAATTAAATTATATGAAACAGTCTTTGACTTAAATTTGTTGAACATTTCAACCTATTTTCTGCATATTCCAGCATATAAAATAAAATGTTTTGTGTTTACACTCAGTCTTTTAAACAGATGCAAGTAAAACACAGCAGACTCAGCGGCACTAAGTCCTGTCTCTCTTAACCCTTTAAGACCTACCATAGAACCAAGTTACATGCTGTAGTGCCATTTTTGGCGAGCATTTCAAGTTGCTATACATCAATACAACTATTATAGCCCAAATTTTAATAATATGTATGGATTAAGTGCATAGTAATTACAAAAATTGCAAAAAAGTGCAATAAACTACAAAAAAATTGAAAATCGTTTTTGTTTTTTTTAACATATATTTCTAGTTAGAGAAATGTAACAGGCTTATCCCTCAAAACTGTAAATACAAAAAAGTTGCACAAAATAGTTCACAGGAAATTTATTTTAAGTGTCTTCATAGTTTAAGCAGCATATGCATCAATATAAACTATTTCCAGCAGTTCAATATGAGTCCAAAGCATCCCAGAAACGACACAGAAAGTCATAAAGTCAAAGATAACTTTTAAAAACACCAGTACAGGCTCATGAGGCCCTGATGGTAAAAAAAACTACATTTCCGCGAAAATGATGTCACTTCCGGTTTCGGGCAGGTCATGGCGGACATGTGAAATTTCGCACTGACGTCTATTCCAACCTAGGAAGTGCTATGAACAGCTGATTGGATCGGCAAAGCGTGTTTCTGGAATATTATGTTTTTGTTGCTGCAAGCGCCTTTTATGCAGTTTTTGGAAAGCTATATGTGCAAGGAAACTGTGACCTAGGACAAGCTGATGGCATGAGTTGTAAGTCCAACTCCTCCAGTTTCATATGCAAAAACAAATTATTGTGCTAGCTTACGTGGTTGCAGAGCTACCGGGATTTAAAAATAGTTACGCAAAACAGAGCGGGCTCCGACCGGTTTTAAAGGGTTAAACCTATTTTCACCCGTTTAGCTGAAGTGGGGCAGTTGGAGGTTTGCCCGGTGCCACAGCCGTCATGTCAGTGTCCGGGATTCCAGGGTTACTCTGTGATTTTCACATTCCCGTGGCAGAGTTCTCTGTGCTTGCTCGGAAGTTAAGGATTTTTTTTCTGTAAAAAGAAGTTTTCTTCCCACGCAGTGAACAGCAGACACTAATGCACTCAATATTATCCATTGTTGATCTGCATATCTGTTACCACTAACGTCGTACGTGCTTACGTTATTGCCATGAGACACTCTCACAAACAAAATCACAGTTTAGTAACTCGGTAAAGCACCATGCTTACAGGAAAGTAACAGTACTCTAATTACTTTTTGCAACAGTAATCCCTTACTTTACTCATTACTTGAAAAAAGTAATTGGATTACAGTAACGCATTACTGCCCATCACTGACAGTAAGTAGTAGTAAGAGCTAGGCCTCCTGGTTAATAAGTTGTTTTCTTCTTCTATGAAGCTATAAACGTATGTCTCCTGGTTTCTTTTATCATAGAATCAATTTTTGTGTGCATGTCTAGACTGGGAAGAAATCTGCCTGACCAATTCTCACCCACTTGTAAGCTCTACCCTGGATCCTAAACAGTGCAACCACTACAATATCTAGCTTATAATTAAATTGTGAAAAAACAAAACAAAACAAAATAAAAAAACCTACAGCCAGTTGCTTAACAAAAACATGTCTGCTCTGGACAGGAAGAAAAAACCCTGAGTAGGAGCTCACATCAAGACAGTAGCTCATCAGTTCACAGTAGGATTGCTCTGCTAACATGCCAACATTTGGGCCCTTTCTCAATTCTGAAGTTTGCAAGTCCGTACCTGCGTACTTGAGTACGGAAAGGCCGCAAGTAAACAACTGTGAAATTGACCGTCTAGCCTTCATATTTTCGTCATCGCTGTCTCAGTGGAGTTTAATTAACTCGTCCGCCTTCTCCTTGCTATCTAATATATAACAGGGCACTTGTGTAAATTTTTGACCATCTCACACTTCTGTTTGATCAGTTTTCTGTTTGAAGTTTATTCAGCTGTGTGAAAACCACCCGGGGGATTAATACAGTTTTATTTTATCTAATCTAATCTAATAACTTTTTTCTCAGCCAAACCGATTTACTCACGAACAAATAAACACTGAAAAAAGCCAAACAATAACATTTTCAGGTTATCTAAGTGACTTATATATTACGTTTAACCTGAGTAGCGAAAGACCGCGTTGATCTGAAAATTATGTGCCAAATATGTGATATCTTGATAAAGCGAGCAGATATTTAAAGTTTACATGGCTACACTCTCGCCTGAAAATATGTTAAAAGTTTATTTTGTGACCCAGAAAGATTAATAAGAGTAATATTAAAAACTTAGTAGAGGCCGCCATTGTTGAAAACTGGAATTGCCTGAGCCTATGAATTCTAGGATATGGTGGGCCACAAAGGACACTCCCAACCCCTCCCACAAATCTTAATTTCCTTGCTCTTTTTTGCTCTATATAATAGTTTTCTTTTTCAATCACTCATCTTAGCAGTAGCATTTACATGAAAACAGAAATACATTAAGCTTAAGTGAAAATGTGCATTTTTTTGCATTCTCTGGGCAACTGACTCAGTGACTCAGATGATTAAAAAAACTGACTTACTTTGGTGAGTGACTGGATTCAGTAAAAAGAATCAAATTTGCCATCACTACAGCACACACTGAACGGTACAGAAAGCTCTTATGAGCCAATCTGCTTTGTTTGGGGAACATGATTAAGCTTAATGAGCCCTTTGGAAGTAAAATCAATTCCTCTTCTCACATCCAAATTTGGTATTGAAATGTCCTTCTTATCTACAATTTGATCTGGCAAAGACTTGATGCCAGGTGCCAATCCTGACACAACTCTCCTATCTGGGCTAACCGACACTAGGAATGTATTTTGATTAATGACAGCAAAAATGAAAATGAGAAGAAAAAGAAGTAGAAGGAGAAAAAATAAGTTTGACTGTGCTATAGCATTCAAAACATGAACAACTATTTAGTTTGATATGTGATCATAGAAACTATGACACGTTTTTCACTTATATATATAATTATACAAAGAACCCTTGCATTTAAAATAAATGTAGTTATTGTGATATGAAATAAATGCCTGTTTATGTAACCTGATGACCCAAATGTCTCTTTCAGTATATTTATAGGCTACGGTTTCAATTATAAGACATTACAATTACTGACCTGAGAGCAGCAGGATGATCAGTAAACAGGCTTTTTCCATTCTTGGCTTCTTTGTAATGAATACAGTCATCATGATCATCATGATTATTACTGTATCATAATTATAATCCATAGTATAATAAGTTGTTTAGTTTATAGTTTAGTGCACATGTCTAAAATTATTATTTGCAATATTTATTCAACTCTATCATGTCTTTTAAAAATCAGAAACCAAAAACATGATTGTGTTCATATTTTAAAATGTTTAAGTCTTATTAATAGAAACATAAATGATGAGTAACTTACCTGACAGACGCTCTTGTCATGTGGTGAGTGAAACTGACTTTTAAAGAAGTCTTTGTTTGATCCCTTCATATATTTCACTGTCAAATGAGGACACCTGAAGGAAGTGAATTTCAATAGAAAGCATGGTGACATACAGTGAAGATGAGTTAGTGTGTGAGGGGAAGTAAAAATAATTTAGTGAAAGAGAACTGCGTATTTCATTTGTCTATGTTTTAAGCTTGTGTAGAATACTGTATATGTCAGCTTTGATATCCTGTGTAAGTGAGCCAGTATTTAACTTTCTATTATATATTGAACTACAGTCAAAGGCATTTAGATAAAACTTGATGATTTAAGACTTTTCCTGACAAATAAACCAACATGTAATTTTGGAAGTGTGGTAAGAGCCAAAACCACATATGGTATTTTTGGTTATGTGACCATACCTATGGAAACATACATTTTGTAAATGAAATGCCTCAGACTAGGTTACCAAAATCATCCACGCCTCTGTACCAGTGGCTAGATGCTGCTCTTTTAAAAGAGCAAAAACCCTTACTTTCCACTTTCTCCATGGAAAGTTTGGCTACGATGGCTGACACCATGGAGCCCATGGCACATCAGTGTTTTTGTCTGAAACTCTCCACTGAAACAAAGCTTCTTGGATTAGAGCTGAAACGTCTTCAAGAAACTCAGAGAAGTCCAGAAACTTTTCTTTCCAAGCTCCTTAGAGATACAGCGAATAAAGAAATATAACAGATGATTTTCAAAATCACAATTTCTATATATGACATGTTGACAAGTATTTTTTAATTTTTTAAATATTTCTGAGATATTGACCAAAAATTGTATGCACTTCATTGACTTAAAGACTAAAAATAAACCGAAATGTACATCTGGATGTGGTGCGACTGCCACAACTGAATATGGTGGTATATTTGTTCAAGTGACTTGTTTCTATAAAACATAAATCCTGTATACGATGTGCCTAAAGGCTTAAATAACAATAAGCCGGGTTACACAAAGGTGATTTTACTTCACCAACATTCAAATCAAATGAAAATATAAGCTAATACCTGTTTCTGAGGAAGAGACAACAGACGTGAAAATATTCATAAGCAAATAAGCTCATTTGTGGTTCTTGGAACACACAACATGAGAAAAAAAAAGAAAAAATGCATTTAAATGACTAGTTTTGAAAATTTGTTCACACAGGTATTATTACTGACATGTGGGTTCCAGGTCGCTGCTCGTGCAGTCAGCCAGCCAGTCAGGGAGCAGTTTTGTGTTCTTTTACTAACTTTAATGCTCTATTTGTTGTTGTATTTCGCCGTCTACTCAGTATACTTGTATTCTTTTCCTTTTCCTCATTATTCTGATTTTCTTGTTTCCGACACTTCAACATGACCCCTAGGCTCACCTACACCAGGGACTCCCTCATCCAGCTGCAGCCGCAGCTGCAGCCCGACCTCCGGCTTTTCCGCTCCGCTTCGTAATGTTTTGCTCAGTGACAGTGCTGTAAATTTGTCCTAAACATCAGCACACTCACAGTTTGAGGTGTGGGTCAAGGTGTGGTGTGGGAGAAAAGTAAGAGGAAGAAAATGTAGCCAAGCAAACATGTAAGAAAGCCACTCATAAACATCAAGCAAACAGAAGTTCACAAGAAATCAGTGGACCATATGTTTTATCATGCAATTAGTTTGTTAATCCATGTTTGTGACGGTTATTGCCTAATGATCGTTTAATCGATCACTTGATAATTTCTTCTTGCGAAAGCCTGAAACGTGTTCAGATCAGACAGGCGGTTCCTTAAGATCCTTGACCATGAAGAAAGTAAAACAAATAAATAAATAAATATAAGTAACAAATGTATAATTTATCCAAATCCATAATGAAATAAAAATAACAGTCAAAGCTTCTCTGGAAAGCAGAACCTAAACTGAAGCTATAACTGAATCCAAACGAGAATAGCTCCCGGCCCTGATGTTAGCATACCTGTAGATCACAAACAGCTGCATGAGAGTCGTTACTGTTTTAGCATCTCATCAGTTATTCAGGGTCAAAGCAGAACGTCCTCCTTGCAACCCTCAGATCATGAGGGTGTCATTTATCTGAAGATCTGAATAAGTGATTGTTGTAAAATGCTCCACAGTTTGCTTTTATTACTATTTGAGAGGGAATGGAAGCACGCTATTTGTTGTACTTGTGGGTTTTTTTTTTTTTATGTTCATGAGTTTATTGTAATAAACTAAGATGAGTTTGTCTGAATGCTTTTACTCAGTTACTGTGAGATGAATTGTGATGCAAAAGTGTTTAACGGGGAATCTTAGTTACAGATCAAAGTCAAGAGAACCATGAAATCAGTGTCTTGTAGTGACTTTTACAGAAACACGTGACCCCCTTGCCTGGGGCCAAAAACATCTATAAATCTGTGTGTATATTGCAGTAAACACAGTAGTCTTTCCTCTGTATGTTTGACTTCATAATTTGATTTATTGTAAGCAACACCAATGCTAACAGAGTGGGAAGTTTGCTGAAGCACACTGATCGCTATATTACATCTTCCTGGCTTTAGCAGTCTGATTATTTTTATTTCCATTTTTTGAGTATTTCTCTAAAACCTGTGATGATCACAGTTATTAACAGTCTAGTATAATAAATAGATTTGTTCTGAATTTTGCAGGTTTGTCTGTGTCACTGTTTCACAGAACAGCATCATCAAGTTGTGGTGAAACCAAAGTGTCCAGCAGACGTCACTGTGGAGATGGTTTCAGGTTGTTTCAACCTCGATACGATTCTGGCACAAATGCTTCGAATGTTTCAGCATTTCATGAAGGCATCTTTGCCCATCACTAGAAACAGGTGGGTGTCCACTCTTGCAGTGAGGAGATAGTGGAAGCAGAGGAAAAGAAAAGTTAGAGCATGAAAGGTAACACAAGGAAACTTGGGTTAGCCTACTTATCGCACTATGTAGGCAGATAATCTCGCAAAGACTGTTGTTGGTGAGGCTGATGAGTTAGAGGTGGTCTGACTGTGAGCGGGAAATACAGAGCACCACACCAAAAAGATGGAGTCTGCCTGCACGATCCAACCTGGACTTGGAGAGTTAGTACATAACCTGATATTGTTGTCATAGTCTTAAGGTTCTGTTGGGAGACACAGAAAACCCTGTTGCAAGTAACTAATGGAGGAAATTCATTATTTATGCAAATTTTAATATTTTTCATGATTAAATTTACATGTATGTTTAAATTTACACATCTAAAACACATATTATGTTGGATATCATCAAATGGCTTGCAAATGATGCTATTTATTTAAACATAACTGAAATATGCAAGATTTAATAAAATTACAATTAAAGAATAAAACAAAAATAGCACCACTTTTCTGACATTTTAAGTCTGATTATAATGTCATTTGCATTAACCACACTGACGGTGAACACAGTAAATATTTTCCCTTCTACATATAGGGGAAATCTCTGGACTGATGTGGATCTGGTCCAAACAGGCGTAGAAACTGGGACTGGACCAAAAACTAAACCTGTGAAAAATAAAGAATAAAACAGAAATAGATCGTCTTATATTTAAAGTGGGTTAATATTTTCTTCTACCACGGTGTGCAGAGATATTCTGTTTTGGTGTGTGAGTTCAGTGCTTTGATATATCACGGGATGTTAGCAACCAAAAAAATTCTTGCTCATTGAAGGTTTTTATTTTTTCTTTTCTGCTTTTTCTTTCCAAACGGTTTGTTTAAGGGAGAGTCTGATATAATGGCTTTTGGCTGGAAAATAGCTAACACTCAAAAAACAACAACAAAACTGACAGGATGTGAAATGTTTCACCACTAGGTGTCAGTAGACTGCAGTCATGTGGGATCTGTATTCTTACCCTAATTCAACTGCACAGTCCTGGGATAGAGATCCGGTCATCTGGTGTGTTTCTTCTACTGTGGAGATCAGATCTGGATCCACATCGGAGTTTTTCTTATCTGATGAAGGCTCATATTTTTTCAACTGTCTTTGAAGTGGATGGAACGGTGCTGGACTCTGATAAACAGTTTCATTACATTTTAACATTATATGAGTTCATTGACAAAGTGTCAGAGAGAAAGTGTTAAGCTGGGATAATGTTAACTTTTAACCAGCTGTTGTTGTTTAGCCTGCACTTGTTAGCTATCCAGAGACATCCAGAGATCCTCTTCCTCAAAGTCAACAATTTGAAATGGGGACAGCTTTAATATGTCAGTCTGTGAGTAAGATGGTAGTGGCTGTGGCTGTGATGGTAGTTGTAAGGACTGCTGTGCTAACTCTCCAGAGCAATGTCAAAGTGCAACAATACATTTGTTTCTGCAGTCTTCTGTCCTATACCTTCTCTCATGTGAATTACAAGCTGAAAAATATCAAATGTAAAAAAAGAACAGTTCAAGCCCTCCATCTTATTTTATTGATGATCAGTGACGTACAACAATGCATTTTTATATCTGTTAAAGTTTATGTTCCTAACGGTACAGCAACCCAATCCCAAGTCAAACCTAAGAGTTAAGACTTTTTACCATAAGACTCCCCTTATAGATGGCTAATAAATAGTTTATAGCTATGTTATTAATTAATCTGTAAATGCTTTATAAACCATTATTAATGGTTTATTATGCATTAATTAAGGGTGAGTAAGAGAAAAACCTGTCTGGTTTCTTGCCAAAAAGTGAGCCAAATGTGTTCACCTATATATTTCATCTAGCATTGCTATATTAAACATTTCAGGCTAAGTTACTATCTTGTAAGCACAATAAATATTTGTAAATATATATATATATATATATATATATTGCATATAATATTATACTATAAATGCATTATAAATATCCACAACTATCAGTCGGAGCTTTGTTGTAAAGTATAAATCATGTTATCATTTATTAATGACTAATAAACATTTATAAATGCCAAAAGTGAGTCTTAAATGTATATTGTCACCATTTCTTACACTTAGACCTAAATTACAATCAGTGCTTGAAATAAGATTTAACTATCAAAATGGCAATGTATTGTAAGAGTACCACATGTAAAATTAAATATGTTTTTTTAAACACCAAACAGTCACTCCCTCCAAAAAAAATGAATAAGCGTCCCAGTGGTCCATCAGGGTGTCGTAAACCAAGCCAAGAACCATGAGGTGTTCCTCCAACAACTTCTCAGTACAATTTCCTCTTAGTCTACTGACATGTCCTTTGATCGTGCTTTTCAACAAGTTTTAACACGAGCCATCGCCTTTTGTCTTTAATTCCGATCAGTCCAAATACCCATTTCTTCCTTTTTCATGCCATTCCAAAGTGTCCACATGCATACTGAAAACAAAAAAAAAACCAAATTACCGTATTTCCCGGACTACAAAGCGCACCTGAATATTAGCCGCACAAGCTAAAATCAGGGGAAAATCCTGTTTTGTACATACATTAGCCGCACCTGACTAAAAGCCGCAGGTGTTTCAATGTTGATTTATCATATGTAAGAGAATATGCACAAAGGGAATTGTCAGGAAAGAGATGGCTGTTTGGAGACACATCCCTTTTATTAATATTTTGAAAAACAAATTAGGGGTACATATTTGCATAACTTTTTAGGTATATGTACAAGTACTGGTAATTACAAGTACGAAACATGTACTGTGCTTCATAAATGAGTAACAAATGTAGTACATAATAATAACCTACAGCACACCAGAAAAATAGATTCAGCCTACCTTTTAGGCTCAGGTGCAGTGACGCGGCTTTAACAAGAAGAAAAGTCAGTCATTCACCACCATCTTCCTGCGCACTAAAACCACCAAAGTCCTCTTCTCCAGTGTCGGATACGAACAGGCTCAGGATGGCTACGTGATCCATTCTCAGCTTCTTTCCTTCACTGTCACTTTCAAAACCAAACAAATCCTCGTTGTCAGTGTCTGAGTCGAACACCCTCAGAAGGGCCGTGGCGGTGTCCTCCTCTCCATCATGCAGCAGTCCAGCCCTTCGAAATCCGTTGGTGATCGTGGATGTTTTCACACTTTTCCACGCTGTCAGAATCCACTGGTGGAGTTGAGCATAACTTGCTTTTCGCAAGTTTATCGCCGCTCGTCATCCACGCCTCCCACTGAACGCGTAGCGCTACTTAGAAGTTTGTTTTTCGCGCTACTTCGTATGGCACTATGTTGCCTGGCGGATGGACATGTGACCAACATACCACTCTTGAACCCCGACTGTGTGTCTGATCACATGCCCTTCCGCCAAGCAACGTAGTGCCGCAAAACAGCGGAAGAAACAAAACAAATCCTCTTACGATGTCACAAAAATCATGGACAATCCATAGAAAAGCCGCACCTGACTAAAAGCCGCAGGGTTCAAAGCTTGTGCAAAAAGTAGCGGCTTATAGCCCGACAATTACGGTAAGCAGAATATTTACAAAGAAACATTCAAAAAGATGGCTGATTTTTAAATTTTTAGTCATATTCTTGTTATTTAAGTAAATTGGATTTTAACTTCACTACCTAACAGCATGGCCAAGATGTTGGTTGAATACCTGTTTTCTGTATTTTAATTTCCTTTTGGAATTAAAAGTACATTTTTGTTGAAATATTTTAACTCTTACTCAAATGTTAAAATATTAAAAGTAATTAAATTAAAAGTAATTATAGTAATTATTATAGTAAATATATATTTATTAACTGATTTTTTTCATTTGTGGCACTGATAATATAGTTACTACATTGAAAACTAATTTCTTAATTGTACTGGTAAAGGTTTCCATGTTTAGAGGACATGTTCAGATCTGCATTGATTCTAAGAAACATGTCTGAGAGTTTGCCAACCTTTCGCTGATGACGGAGACAGCTTTCATCTATAACCACAAATTCTCTGTAACTACCAAGGTGGTGTCCATTGTTTATTCTGTGTCTTTTAATTGTGTGTATACAAACATGTCGAATGTGTCTTGCAATACAATTTAGTGTTCTGCCAACCACTTCATCATTGATCATATCTATTTGTCTGAGCCTGAGCCCTTGTGAAAATCTGTGACAGAAATTGAGACAATTATTACTTACTGTGGCCCTAATTGTATTTCACATGCCTTGTATTGGTGTTCAGTTATGAAAGGTGCATTGCTATTCATGTCTACATCTACATATACCTGTAAATGAACTTCATCCTACTGAAAAGATATGATTTTGATTTCTCAAAGAGGGAGCCAGTTCTTATTGTTCTGGAAACTTTCATTAACTTGCTCTTTCGCAACACCTGAGAACATACCAATGAGTTAAGTAAAGAAATGGACCCTAAAACATGAGCATTAATTGAAAAGATAATCACAAAATTAAGTGTGAAGAAAATAATAATAAGGAAAATGGGTTAATGCTGCCTCTTGCCTTGATAACATATAAATATTTTGTTATATTTACTACATGCACTACATTATCATGCATTATGCATACCACATATATTGGTCTTTCTTCACCATGGAAATCATTTTCATCTTATGGTGACAAATAGGGCATCTAAGCTTCTTCTTTAGCAGGTGTTTCTTCTGCAGCCATTTAATGAGCCTCAGTGCCCTATATTTAGTTTGTTTTCCTTCCATTCTGGTGCGCAATCTCACTCCCAAAGACATTCTGGTGGAAATAATGAGTAATTTATTTTATTATCACCTTGAAACACGGTAAAATATTCTATGGGAGTCTAGTGAAAATCGGTTCAGAGTTAAAGAACTTCATATGCTATATAAAACAAGCCCTATAATCAAAAATAGTCCCACACAAAAAAGAGGATTTTCTCACCTGTTATAATGTATGTCCGACTTTTTTTTTTTATATAGATTTGCCCTCTGGATTCATGGTAAAAAAGAAAAAAAGAAAAAAAAAATATCTGCCCCCAAAGGGAGGGAAAACAAACTTAATTCAAATGCAAATGAGCTTATACAAACATCCAATCACAGTTAACCTTATTAAGGAAAGTCCATCCTATCAGAGCGCGACAACCAGTGGAGGCTCTGGAAGGCCAAGCAAAAGGTGCATGAACAGACACACTGAATGTCTTGATGCATTCTCAATCATCCAGGGAAGTAAATCTCCAAAAGTTGAATCTGTTCATCTGGACGTAGCCTTTTGTGGGAGAAACGTCTCGTCACTCATCCAAGTGACTTCTTCAGTCTCAGCTGACTGCAGGTTTCCCCAACCTTATAAACAGTACATTGGCATAATGACTGAAACCAGCCCACTGAAGGAATAATGGGCTGTGAGGTCAGTTCCTTAATCATAATTATACAAATTCCCATGACCATTGATCAAAAATCACTGACCAAAACCCACTAATCCAATAACACTGATCAATGGCCATGAGTACCATTCAGAGAGAGTTGGGGAATGGCTGCAATCACAGCATTGTAAGATGGCGAAAGATGTACCCTTAGGCCTTGCATCCCAGTCACAGAAGCGTTGGAGGTAGTCCGTAAGAGATTACAGGATGACACCAACCTCAGCAACAGGACCACTCTCAGCATCGACCAAGTGTGTTTGCTTTTGGAACTGTGTCTTCATTCCACCTACTTCACATACAAGGGTCAGTTCTACAGGCAGAAACATGGGTGTGCCATGGGCTCCCCAGTTTCACCCATCGTGATTAAGGAACTGACCTCCCAGCCCATTGTTCCTCGGTGGGCTGGTTTCAGACATTATGCAAATGTACTGTTTATAATTTGGGGATTTGGGGAAACCTGCAGTCAGCTGAGACTGAAGAAGTCACTTGGATGAGTGACGAAACGTTTCTCCCACAAAACGCTACGTCCAGATGAACAGATTCAACTTTTGGAGAGACACAAGTTGCTGCACCATGGATGGAGCAGAAGATAAAAATTTGTGTGCCTCTGCGACCTACACTGTCATGGTCTGGGTAGTTTTCCATGGCATCGGCTCACCCCACTGGGTGTAGTCTTTGTTGTTCCTCGCCTGATGGCAATCATACCGGCAGTATTTATGACCTGTGAACACAACTAGTCTTCGCCAGGTTATCTACCAACTGTAGGCCTCACGTCTGTTCCTTGGTGTATCATCGTGTGTACTTACCTTATTCCTCTGTTTTCTCATCAGCATCTGGAACACACCTACCAAGCTCTTCTGGATTCAAGTTTGCAGCTGCTGGTAACCTCTCCCTTTTCAAACTGCCAGTCTCTCCTGCCTGCCTCCCTGCATTGCGCGCAGTAGCCACCTGGATCTTTGTATCCTGCCTCCTTCCTCCAAGTAACCTCCACCTGCAAGCACGTAAGGCAGCTCAGTGTAATTATTCTCGGATTCACTCGCAGCTCTGTGTTGGATTCCCCTGACTGCTCTCTCTTCTGTTTCAGTGCCCTGGCCAGCCACAGTTTCCCCTGCCCAGTCCCTGCACCCAGTCGTCCCTGCAATCTAGTCATAGTTCTGTTATGGTCATAGTTTCTCTTGCCTCAGACGCCTAGTTTACGTTCCTTAATTCTAGTCTGAGTTTTCTGTTAGCTTCCAAGCATTGTGAATAAAGTCTTTTTGTTACCCCGCACCTCAAGCCTCCAGTTTTGAAACTGCACTTGAGTCCATTCCATTTCCATGGGCCACTGTGCCATGACATACACAGTTAGCACACGTTTGAAGAGATACAAAAAGCAGAGACTGGATGATCTAGATTGCACTAAGCCAACGGCATCAGCAGTTAAACATGACGGTGAGTATAATGCTAGCTACCTAGCTACCGAGCCATTTGGCTGCTAGCTACAGTGGCTAACTAACATCACATAACATGTGAACTATTACTATTGATTATTCCAAATGATTGATATATTTTAGTTTTTATGTTTTGTTTATGTGCATCATTAAATTTATATAAAACATGCCAGTAAGGCACACATAAGGATTATTTACCTTGTTTTAGAAATGTCTAAACCACCATAGGTGTATATATATAACATTTGTACAAAGTGGCTTTTTATAAATTCAAGTTGTAACCATTTTTAATCAATATTTTA
Source organism: Pelmatolapia mariae (assembly GCF_036321145.2). Lineage (NCBI taxonomy): Eukaryota > Metazoa > Chordata > Actinopteri > Cichliformes > Cichlidae > Pelmatolapia > Pelmatolapia mariae. Next base: position 16,760,488 of record NC_086229.1, on the reverse strand, counting down.
TTTGAGTTTCCCAAGTTTAGATTAGAAATTATTTTAGGATTGTAATTTAATAATTGTTTATTCTTTAGATTCTTCTTCTAATCCTGCCCTACTGCAACTGCACTTCTTAACAAGAGAAACTGACTTTTCTTAAGGAGAAGCTGGAGTGGCAAAAGATGAGAATTGAAGAACTGGAAGGAGAGAGAGATTTCCTCCGAAGTCAGCTATCATCCCTTACAAGTATGAAACTAGACTTGTTCCATACGCATTATTTTTATTTTACAGTCTTCAAATAAACATTACATGATTTATAAATCCCAGTGGAGTTCCCTTATTGACATTGTGTTGATTAACCCTTTAAAGTCGGTCGGAGCAGGCACGCTCCCTATTTTTAAATCCCTGTAGAACCGGAACCACGTAAGCTAGCGCAATATTTTTTTTTGCATATGAAACCGGAGGAGTTGTACTTACATCTTAAGCCATTAGGTTGCCCTAGATCACCATTTCCTACCACATATAGATATGAAAAAACTTGCAGCAACAAAAACATAATAATCCAGAAACACGCTTTGCCGATCCAATCAGCTGTTCATAACACTTCCTACATTGAAATAGATGTAAGCGCGAGCTATCGCATGTCCACCATTACCTGCCCGAAACTGGAAGTGACGTCATTTTTGCGGAAAATGGATTTTTTTACTCATAGGCCTTATAAGCCTATACTGGTGTTTTTTTCTGAATAGTTTCTGGGATGCTTAGAACTCAGATTGCACTGCTTTAAATAGTTTATTTTGATGCACATGCTGTTTTATTTGCAAATTGGTGTATCTCAAATTGGTAAAAATTGGTGTATCTCAAAAATAAAACAATGAAGACACTCAAAATAAATTTTCTGTTGTTGTAAACTTTTTTTGCAACGTTTTTTGTATTTACAGTTTTGAGGGATAAACCACTTAAATTTCTCTAAGTAGAAATATATGTAAAAAAACAAAACAAAAATGATTTTCCATTTTTTTTGTAGTTTATTGCACTTTTTTGCAATTTATGTAGTTACTATGGACTTCATGCATACATATTATTAAAATTTGGGCTATAACAGTTGTATTGATGTATAGCAACTTGAAATGCTCCCAAAAATGGCACTGCAGCATGTCTTAAAGGGTTAAAAGATTTTAGTCAGTTAACTTTAAGTGTTGTGACAGTTCATTCCTAAAGACATCTTGTTCCAAATTCAGCTCAGCCAGTTCTATCTTGATTGATTAATTTTCATAGTTCATAAGATCATAGCTCCAACTAGAGCTAGTTATCATTCATTTATCATGATATTTCTAAAACAAAGTTAACAACATTTAGATTATGATGTCATTCACTAATTAGCACATAGGTTATGCTATTTCTTTGTATCAGTTTGTATTCTTCTCTGTTGTCATTTCTCCCATGAACTATTTTATTATGGCTGAATTTTGTCATTTGCATATTTTAACCTCCTAAGACCCGAACTTTTTCATGGCATGAATTTTTTTCATTTGTTATAATTTTCCTTTGTATTATGCCAGTGGTGAATTTAGAGATAGGATTAGTTTCCTTAATATAGTTTTAGCTATCTTTGGTAAACTTACTGTATGTAAGTTTAGCAATGCTAAATAAATGTTGGTGCTTTATACTTTTTATAGTACACTCAAAAAAATAACTCTTTAAATGAACATAAAAAAATCATGGAAAGAATTTCCACGTGATTAAATTGCTTTATTCATGTGACCTCAACAAAGAACAGTGTTACGGGGGAAGCTGGCTGAGACCGACTGGGGTTCGAGCAGAAGGAACAGCGCTTGTCACAGTTCTCTCCCTCGCGCACGAGTAACACAAATTGTCTCGTTGCAGGGTCTGTGCCAGATAGAAGTCTATCAAGAAATATCAAGTCCCTAAACAGAATTTTGAGCTCCTCTGAAAACTGCACTTGTCTTCATTAATTTGAGAGAAAGCTTCAAAAAAAATAAAAGCTACATCATTAAAGTTTCTAATGTACAATAAGATCCAGATGTGTGTCTGGAATGGAGTTTCACTCTTCGTCAGCCAGTCTAAGCTCGCCAATAGACGAGCAGTACCTGGTTTCCACCCAACATAACATCTAAATTTTAAGTCCAACAGTTCAATCTTGGTGTCATCAGACCAGATATTCTGCTCATCACAGTCTGAGTCTTCTCACTGCTTTTTTTCAAGCTTCAAGCTCATATTCGATGTATGTTCCCATAAACTAATAAACTTTACTGGAATCCGCTCCCTTCATGTGTCCTCATTTAACAGTAAAATATATGAAGATATCAAACAAAGTTTTCCTTAAAAGTCAGCTTCAGTTACCAGATGACAAGAGAGGCTGTCAGGTAAGTTACCCGACATTAACCTTTCTATTAATCTGACTTAAACATTTAAAAATATAGACACATCATGTTTTGGCTGTCCGTTTTTTTTAAAGACATTATAGGGTTTAATAAATATTGCAAATAATTATTTTAGACATGTGTCCTAAACTATAAACTAAACAACTTATTATACTAGGGATAATAATTCTGATACACTAATAATCATGATGACTATATCCATTACAGAGAAGCCAAGAATGGAAAAAACCTGTTTATTGATCATCCTGCTGCTCTCAGGTCAGTAATTGTAATATCTTAAACATTAATAATAACTATAAATATATTGAGACAGACATTTGTGTTATCAGGTTGCATGCACAGGCATTTATTTCATATCACAATAACTGCATTTATTTTAAATGTGAGTTCCTTTTTTATCATATTTATATTTTGATTAAGTAAAAACTTGTTGTATTCATTTCTATGATAACATATCAAACTAAATAGTTTTTCACATTTTGACTGCTATAGCACAGTCATTCCCAAACTTTGGGGATGAAATTTTTTTTTCTCCTTCTACTTCTTTTTCTCCTCATTTTTATTTTGTGATTAACCACAATGTTTAGCTAGTCTCAGTCAACCCAGACAAAATAGAGTTGTGTCAGGATGGGCACCTGACATCAAGTCTTTGTCAGATCTAATGTAGATAAGGACATTTCCATACCAAATTTGGATGTAAGAAGAGGACTAGGAATTACTAAGGTCACAAAAACCAAGGTGTGAATAGCTTCCATCTCATGTAAACTGGGCTTAGCTGGAGCTGGAGAGTTAGGAGAGGGTAAAGGATGGCTTAATATTGTTTCCACTGTACCCCAAAGATTCTGTATCTGTTCATAGTTACTTAATTTTGCTTCCAAATGACTCATTAAACTTAATCATGTTTCCCCAAAACAAAGCGCCTTGGCTAATAAAAGCTTTCTGCATCGGTCAGCGTCTGCTGAGTTGTTCTGTCACAGTTTACACAAAGGACACAGATGCAGGATGCACTGAAGAAAGATTTTAATTGATTGTAGGTTTAAAGGTTTAAGTACCTAGCAGAAATATTAAACAACCTAACTAATAGTGTTGTCAACTCCCAGCAAAAGAATATAAGGAACCACCCCCCCCACCCCTCCCCTGTGATGCTTAAGTGACATAATCAACTTTAATTTAAGAGACAGTCTGAGGTCATTTAAACTGCAGGTGGCATGTAAGTGGAGTCAGGTGTGTCAGTGGATGTTAGGTCAGCCACACCTGTGTCTGGGAAATGATAAGAATTATTAACCAACACACAGACAAGAAACAGAGAAAATGGTCCAGGATCAGAAGACAGGCTGAGGGAGAGTGGATATATTCAACACAGGAGGATGAAGATGGTGGTGCCAGGAAGGGGGAAAGAAGAAGAACTCACACATGATTGATGGATGTAGTAGAGGAGGACATCCGGAGGCTTGGTGTGACATATGAGGATGCAAAATTATTTTAAAACAAAACATTAAATCTCCGTCTCAAACGTGTCACAGTTTTTTCTGTGTGTGTGAGAGAATCATTATTTACAGCTGCTGCTTTGGTGTTAGGTCTCGTTTAAATATGCATGTAATACATATAGTTGCATCATTAAATGAGGTTTTGATAAGATTTAGCCTGATGATGAATGTAACAATGTCTTCAAAATCCTGCATCTTCATCTGACTGCTCTGTATATTGTTCTATATTATTGGTAAACAATTACCCTTGAAAAATATCACAATCAAAGGTAGCAAAAGTACAGACGTTCCAAACTTATGAAGAAGAGCAGATACTTTTGTTATCTGGTAAAAGTACTAATTCAGCTTCTTTACTGATGGAAAAGTGTGAAGTACAGGATCTGAAATGTACTCGGAGTAAGAAAAAGAGTAATTTTAGTCTCTTTTATGTCTTTGTATGTGATAAGCCCCACTGATGGCTACACCATAGTAAGTTTGAGATTTGAAGGCTCACAGTGATGGAAAATACAAACTTCAGGATGTTTACTCCTTACATTTTGTAGGGAGCCCAGATAATAATGGATTGGATTTATATAGCGCTTCTCAAGGCACCCAAAGTGCTTTACAATGCCATTATTCATTCACTCTCACATTCACACACTGGTGGAGGCAAACTACGGTTGTAGCCACAGCTGCCCTGGGGCAGACTGACAGAAGCGAGGATGCCATATCGCGCCATTGGCCCCTCTGGCCAACACCAGTAGGCGGTAGGGTAAGGTTGCCCAAGGACACAACGACCAGGACAGAGAGCCCAGGGATCGAACCGGCGACCTTCCGGTTACAGATGTGCTTCCCAACCCCTTGAGCCATGGTCGCCCAAGTACAGATACAAGTTTAAAAAAAATTGTGATAAAATTGTGATAAAAACGTATTCTGTCACGGTTTGGCAGGGCAAACCGTGGGGGTGCAGGGAAGGAGGACCCAGGCGCAGTGCTCTGTGTATAAGCAGTGCGTTTATTTGCAGTGATGGAAAAACATGACAATAAATCCCGTGCTCTCCCAACTCCCATGACGTGTCCTCTTCACAGTGCTAGTGCTCCTGTCTCCACTTCTCCGTGATGAGCACCCCGTGCTCGCTGCCCTCTCGTCTCCCTCTACTCCTGGGGACATAAGAGAGAGGAGCCCGTCAGACACACAATAATGCAGCAGACTCAAACTAGGAACTGGTCGAGAGACTAATGTGCAGCCACGCAATGATCCAGCGTCGGAGAGAGCTCCACCACACTCTCAAGTAGTTCCTCCGACGAGGCCTTATCAGCTGCAGGTGTGTCACGGTCTTCAGGCGTGGCCAATCACCTCCCAGGGGCACACCCACACCCACGTACACACATATATCTACATGCAGGGAGAACGAGGGGTAGCAAAACAAAATACATATATTATAATATTAGTCCATAACTGCTCAGGGTCCCTGGGTCGCTCAGACCCAGAGACCCTGACATTTTCAGTTATTCGTCTAACAGCCCAGTTTCCACAATAAAAACTTTCATTTTTCTCAGGAGGACTTTCCAATCTTCCTCCCCACTCCAGAGTACACCACTTTGTGAATCAGAAAATGACCTGGACTGAAGCTCAGAGTTACTGCAGAGAACACTTCACTGACTTGGTCACCATCTACAACAGCGACATCAACCAACTGCTTCTCTCAATGACACCAAGGATCAGTGATTGGGCTTGGATAGGGCTCTATGATGATCGTTACAGCTGGAAGTGGTCCATGGAGGAGAAGGTTTTTTATGTTGGCAGTACACATGAATTTTTGATCTGGGCTAACGGCCAACCAGACTGTGTATATGCAAAGGAATACTGTGTGGCTCTTCAGGGACAAACAGAGATGAATGATAGACCCTGTGGAGATTCTTACCCTTTCCTGTGTTACAATGGTAGGAAAAATGACTTTTTGGCCTAGTTATCCCTACAATTTTATGAGCTTCATATCGTGCATGTTCTTAAATAATTCTTATCTTTAATCCTTAACAGCCCAAAATACAAGTTACATCTTAGTGATGGAGAGCCGCTCCTGGTCAGCGGCTCAGTCGTACTGCAGGACATACCACACAGACCTGACCAGTATAAGAAGCAAAGAGGAGAAATCCAACATCACGCTCACTTTGAATGGATCAGGGGTTCAGTATGTGTGGATTGGTCTCTACAGGGATCCCTGGGCCTTCTGGTCTGACAACACAACCTCAACATTCACTAACTGGAAGTCTGGTCAGCCTAGTAACTATCATCCACCTGAGGACTGTGGATCAGTTTATTTACAGACGGGGAAATGGGTTGATGCCTCCTGTAGCTACAGACACTTTTTTTTCTGTTTCACAGGTGAGGTCCAGAATGCAAACACTGTAAGATCCTGTCATCATGTAAAACACTAATGTTTGTATTTTTATATGTGGTTCATTTTTAGCAGTGACAAAGCAAACAGTGGTGAAAATGAAGCTTCAGTCAGAGGCAGACATGCACAGCACAGAGATCCAGCAGCAGGTTTCACAGCAGGTCAGCAGTTCAGTCACCAACACAAACTTGACACAAGTTCAAACTATGCTTCATGTTTTTCATCATCTGCACATTTTGTCCAGCTGTCAGGCCTCATGCTGTCAGAAGGACTGACAGACTTCAGGATTCGCTGGAGGAAAGTCCAGAGTTACCATGACGACCAGTCGAAGAAGCAGGATGTGGACGGTCACTGCAAAACTGAAGTCTGACTGGACTGAACCACTTCATGTGTGAAGTTAATAACATGCTGTGCTGAGCTGTCTCATCCTTTAAATCACCTTGCACTGTTTCCATAGTTACTGTTGTAATCTTAATTTTGCACTTTCTTCATTTCTTCATATTGTATTTTAAAGATTAAATTAGCTTTCTTTTTATTAATTCATGTTTTTGTGTTGCACAAGTAATCAACAGCTATTTGTTTGAAAATGATGTATACATGTAGGTTGGTATATATCAGTGATTCTCACACCTTTTTTTACAAGGCCACCTGCCCGTTCCCCCATGCTCCCGACACAGGGAAACACATTCTGCCTGGTAGACCTACCCTGGCACTTGTGCAGGTAAAGCCAAAGGCAAAATAAGCTTCATCATATTTAAGATAAGATAAAAGTTTATTAATCCTTCGGGTGGGTTCCTCTGGGAAATTTGGTTTTCTAGTGCTTGTCTTGGATGATGTTGGTTTGCAAACATACTTGGAAATCCTTCATCTTCTGCTTTGGGTTTGTGTGGGAGCCTCGTCAAAACCTGTCAGTTATGCTAGCAGTGTCCAAGCATTCTGTCTTGCTTTTCTTTTTTTTTGATACCACGCGGCCTCTGCAATGGCTCTACGCCCCCACTAGGGGGCGCGTCCCACACTTTGGGAGCCTCCCGTATGTATAAAAGTAAAAACGGCTTTGATTGTAAGTTGATCAGACCAGTGAAACTCCCTTTTCTGTCAGTATAAAAAGGACACATGTTTAAGAGTTTTGTGACAAAGAAGGAAATCTATCAGTGTGAGTCAGACAGAAATAAGAGTTTTGTTGAAAGAGTTTTGTTGGCTCATCATCCAAACTGTCTGCTTATTTTTTTTTTTTCCTTTTAAACTGTAGTCATAAAAAACAGCATTTCTGTAGTACGAAGTGAAAATCAGAAAAAATCCAAATCCAAAATATAACAGAAGTGTGAATGGCCACACAGAAGGCTTTTATCATTAGAAAAACCTTTAAAACTTCCAAGAGAAATTTGCTGACTAAGCTTTGGCCTGATGTTCATTCTTTTAGTTGCTGTTTTTCAATACCAACTAGGCCTGCACACAGGCATTTGGACAAGTGGACCCAAACTGAGTCGAAGCGCTCGACTCATTTATCTTTTCATTTATTCAGCTGCATTCTAAACAGCAGCTGGCTGTTATAGGTTTTGGAGTGTTTGTGTGATATTTGTTATTGTTAGTAGAATAAAAATTAAATAAGATTAACATCTGATCTTTGTGTTTTTTCTTTTCAATAATCAGCATGGCCTAGACACCATCACACCGATTGTACAGACATCTGGATGTTAAACTAATATTTTTGTGGTGAATATTAATCATGATGGTAAAAAGGCAGTCCAGCGGCTTTGCCCTGTGTACCACAGAGTGAGGTCAGCATATCCAGGATATCTTTTTATTACCTAGCATCACTGACGGGTCACTGATAAGTGGTCACAGGTTATCAGCCTGTCCGTACGCAGAAAACAATCCTTATTAGTCCCAATTTCATGAAAATCAAAAGTATAAAGAGCATAAAAATATAACATTCAAATGCAACTGTTGTATAAGGTAAAGAGATGAATGCTTCAGTTTGTCACAGTTTGAAGTAGAATGAACATGATTGGTTGGACAGTGTGGCGTGAGTTCTGTTATCTGCATTTCCATCAGTGACCAGCAGTGGATCAGATCCGAACAGAACAACATTTACACATTTAATAAATCACCAAATTAAAACACGTATGCTCCAGTGGGAATGCGACTCACAGCTTTCTTATTTCAGTGATTTTAGTGCAGTGGGCTTCACACGCTGCTTATTTAAAACATATTCCCCATCAGATAAACACTTAAAATGTGGCTGTCCCAGCTGATTAATAAACATAATGATCAAATCTGCTCCAACAGTTTGAGTTTTTATTTTTCTAACCTGCAGACTTGCTGAGATTAAAGGTTTGAAAGTATAGATTAGTTTCTAAAACAAACTTCAAACTTGGGCTCAGTCTACGTTCACATTTGATATGAGATGAACAATTATACTGTCTGTGTCCTCTTTTAAGATCATATTTGTAAACTTGTTTTCAGCTGACATGAAAAAGGAATAAAGATGAGTCTATGACTTTATTACTGATGGTCATTAGAGAAACACAAAGATTTGACCTCTACGCACCCTCTCTACATTGAAAATTCATCTTAAAATGTTCCTTTTAAAGTAGGGATGCACCAATACAGATACCGGTATCTGGTATCAGCCTCGATACCACATTTTCTAAAGTACTCGTACTCGTTAAAAGTCCCCCGATACCGGGGACCGATACCACGGTCTGAGAAATGTTTATGTTTGAGCGGCATGTAAGGGGTTAATCACAGGCACTGAGTGCCCGCCCCCAGGCCCCGGCTGCAGCTCAGAGCGGGGAGAAGGTGAGGTGAGACATGTCAGCCGTGTGGAACTATTTCAAAGTGAATGAAGACGACAAAACAAAGGCAAACTGCAAATTGTGCTCATTGAAATTGTCCGGAGGAGGCTCAAAAGGTAGCGCATTTAACATAAGCAATTTAATCAAGGACCTAAAATTCCAACACGACAAGGAGTACAAAGAGTTTACCCACGCTTCTAACCCAACACAACCCATGCTGCAGCAAACTCTTGCAAGACGAGAGAAAATGTCCAGAGACAATCCACGTGCTGTGAAAATAACACAGGCAATTATTGAGTATATTACATTGAGTGACAAGCCACTCTCGGAGGTAGAAAATGTGGGATTCCTGCGTCTCCTCCATGTTCTGGAGCCCAGATATGGCCGCCACTACATTACTGACACGGAGCTGCCTAAAATACACGATCCATGAAAAAACATATCCACAGCCTACTGCAAGCCTCCTCTGCGTTTAGTTTCACCACGGATATTTGGACAAGCAGTGTTAGCCCCGTGTCGCTAATTAGCCTAACCTCCCAGTGGATAGACGAGTTTCACGCCGTAACGAGCCATATTACATGCCAAACAATTCCGCGGCTCGCACACCAGCCAGGCTATAGCGCATGTGTTTGAGGAAATGCTCCAGACATGGGGTATACATAAAACATCAGTACATGTTGTGCTTCGTGACAATGCCAAAAACATGATTAAAGCCATGAATGACGCAGGGCTCCCAAGTCTTCTGTGTGTCACACACACGCTCCAACTGGCTGTTCACGAGGGCTTATTAGCACAGAGGAGCATAGCTGATGCTATAGCAGTGGGGCGGAAAATTCTGCCTTAGCCTACTCCTGTCATGGTCCCCGTGCCTGCTCGGCTAGCTCTGTGTGGCTACATGCGTTGTTTTTGTCTCTCTCCTCTCTCTTCTCTCTCTCTCTACTCGCTGCCTGGGCAGAGCTCATAGTGGGCTCCCGCTCCTGGCCTTCACCACCTGTAGGCAATCACCTGTGGCTCCTCACCTTGTTTGCTCTCGCTACAAGTACAAAATACATAGATGACCAAGATGGCGGCGCGTGAACAACGCGAGGCTCAGTGTCTCTCCAGAATCTGCTATTTAGCGGTTTTTTATCTACTTTTAACCGGATTATTCATCCAGAATTGCTGTGCGTTGCTGACCTACAGCAGACAAGAGATTCTGGACATCTGGACTCACAACTCCAACAGTTTTATCGCCGATCTCCGACTCATCCCAGAGATCTCCAGAACACCGGAGGCTGCCCACTCTCCCCGGCCGGGCGGAAGTGCACGCAGACGGCGCCGAGAACGTAAACAAGGGCGAGGTAGGCGCGGAGGGCTACGGGCTAAGCTAAAGCTAACACCACATCAGCTGCCTTTACCCAGCATTTTCCTCGCCAATGTCCGTTCTCTGGCAAACAAAATGGATGAGATACGGCTCACCATGACTAACAACAGACGGATTATGTATTCAAATGTCATGTTTTTCACTGAAACATGGTTGAACAACAGCTGCCCGGACAATGCTATCGAGTTAGCAGGACGCCACACACACCGAGCCGACAGGCTAGCAGATGACTCCGGCAAGACCAGAGGTGGTGGTTTGTGCATTTATATTAACAATGCTTGGTGCATGAACTCCACTACTACTGAGAGTCACTGCTCACCTAATGCGGAGTTTTTAATGGTCAAATGCAGACCTTATTATCTCCCCAGAGAACTCACTTCGATCATACTCACTGCAGTATATATCCCCCCCGACGCTAATGCTAGGTTGGCCATGAAAGAACTTTCTGCAGCCATTAACAAACACCAGAATAAACACCCCGAGGCTGCTTTTATTGTTGCTGGCGACTTCAACCACACCAACTTAAAGACAGTCCTCCCCAGATTCCACCAACATGTCTCCTGCCACACCAGAGGAGACAAGACTTTAGATCATGTTTATTCCAACTTGGCTGGAGCCTACAAAGCAACACCCCTCCCCCACATTGGACAATCGGACCATCTCTCCCTGTTCCTCACACCTAGGTATTCACCACTCATCCAACGTGTGAAACCTGCTGTGAGGACAATTAAAGTGTGGCCAGAGGGGACAGACGCAGTGCTCCAGGACAGATTTAAAAACACAGACTGGAATATGTTCACCAACACAGACCTGGACCAGTACGCCTCATCTGTACTGGATTACATCTCCGAAACCACAGACAGTGTCACCACCCAGAAACGGATCACCATGTACCCCAACCAGAAGCCTTGGATGAACCGGGATGTTCGTCTCCTCCTGAAGGCCCGCAACACTGCTTTTAGGTCAGGAGATGCACACGCCTACAGTACAGCCAGGGCTAATCTAAAGAAGGGCATCAAAAAAGCCAAACACCACTACAAAAAGAAGGTAGAAGAACACTTCTCCAACTCCAACCCCCGACGCATGTGGCAAGGACTCCAGACCATTACAGACTACAGGACCACCAAACCCTCCCCCGCATCCTCTGATGTCTCCTTCCTCAACGAGCTCAACAACTTTTATGCTCGTTTTGAGCGAGGGAACCCCACAACCACAACCATAACAGACATGACGCCAGACCACCAACCTCTGACTCTCTCCCCCACCGATGTAGGAGCGGTGCTGAGCAGGATCAATGTCCACAAGGCTGCAGGTCCTGATGGCATCCCCGGGCGTGTTCTCCGCGCGTGTTCTGGGGAGCTTGCAGGAGTGCTCACAGACATATTCAACCTGTCCTTGGCCCACGCTGTGGTACCGGCCTGCTTCAAATCCACCTCCAACGTCCCCATACCCAAAAACTCCAACCCATCTAGCCTCAACGACTACCGCCCAGTAGCACTCACCCCCATCATCACTAAGTGCTTAGAGCAGCTGGTCCTAGCACACTTCAAATCATGTCTCCCCCCCACCCTGGACCCCCACCAATTTGCATACCGCCAGAACAGGAGCACAGAGGATGCAGTCTCCATCGCACTGCACTCTGTCCTCTCACACCTGGACAACAACAACACCTACGCCAGAATGCTGTTTATAGACTTCAGTTCAGCATTCAATACAATCCTCCCCTCACAACTCATCAGGAAACTGACAGACCTGGGCATCAGTTCCCTCATCTGCAAATGGTTACTGGACTTCCTGACCAACCGCCCCCAACATGTCTGACTGGATAACCGCTGCTCATCAACAATCACAATGAACACCGGTGTACCACAAGGCTGTGTGATGAGCCCTTTCCTCTACTCCCTCTTCACCCACGACTGCAGACCTGCTGATGGTTCTAACACCATCATTAAGTTTGCAGATGACACCACGGTGATTGGCCTCATCAGTGACAACGATGAGGCCGCCTACAGGGAGGAGGTGGGTCGTCTGGCTGAGTGCTGCGACACAAACAACCTGCTGCTTAACACTGAGAAGACCAAGGAGCTCATCGTGGACTACAGGAGGAATGCTGACCCACATCCACCCATCCACATTAAGGGGACGGCTGTGGAGCGTGTGAGCAGCTTCAAGTTCCTGGGAGTCCACATCTCCGAGGATCTCACCTGGACAACCAACTGCTCCAAGCTGGTCAAGAAGGCTCACCAGCGCCTCTTCTTCTTGAGGACTCTGAGGAAGAACCACCTGTCCTCAGACATCCTGGTGAACTTCTACCGCTGCACCATCGAGAGCATCCTGACCAACTGTATAACAGCCTGGTACGGGAACTGCTCCGCCTCGGACCGGAAGGCGTTGCAGAGGGTCGTGAAAACTGCCCAGCGCATCGCCGGAGCACCACTTCCTGCCATAAAGGACATCTATAGGAAGCGGTGTCTGAAAAGGGCTGGGAAAATCATCAGAGACCCCAGTCACCCATCACATGGACTCTTCACCCTCCTGCCCTCTGGGAGGCGCTACAGGAGCCTCCGGACTAAGACCACCAGGTACCGGAACAGCTTCTTCCCCACAGCTGTCAGACTCCTGAACTCTGCCTCCTGACATCTGACCCACGTTAATTCATGGACTGAACATACACACACCCACAACCACTAGCACTTTACCACCACTGTATAGTTCTGTGTAAATAATCATTCTGTACATATAATGTTTAATCCTACAACTGTTTATAACTTGCATAGTTCACATTTCTGTATAACTGTATATCTCAGATTTCTGTATAGTTTTTATTTCATATTTATATCCTGTTCATAGCCTGTACATAGCTTGTACTCACTACAGCCTGTACATACTTATAGTTATAGAATATTCATAACATACTTCACACTGTGTACATTATAACATACCATAATAGACCCATTTCTGTAATATACTTACACATCTGTATTATTGCTAATATATATTGTAATATATCACGGCTAAAGCACTTTCTGGATAGATGCAAACTGCATTTCGTTGCCCTGTACCTGTGCATGTGCAATGACAATAAAGTTGAATTCTATTCTATTCTATTAAAACCACTTAAGCCCCACGCCCCCGGCATTGGGGGCAAAAAGGAGGAGATCATGTTTAATCGGTTATAACGCCGGTTGAGAAATGTAAATCCAGACATGTGTGGTATCCACAGAAACCTCAGAATCTCAGCTAAAATGTCATATAAACCATTTCTACAACCACCAAACACACCGAAAACAAGCCGCGATTAAACGAGCAGTTAAGTAAATGCGCAGAAGTCCGCTAAACACACAAAACCGAACCAGAAATTCTTCAGACTTCATGTAACCGGTTAAAAATACGCTGGTTAGCTTCCAGGGCTATCACTGACTCCACACACCAAGTTTTACCACGATCAGACCAAAATTCACTGAATTAGCCGCAAAAGAAGACCGCAAAAACACACAGCGGCGCAAATGCGCTAAGACAGAAATTGGCTTATCGTCCAGATTTCCTCCGTTATTTTCGCCGGTAGCCGGTAGCCACGTGGTAGCCTGTAGTTACCATGCCAACCTAGCCACATTAGAGCCGTTTTCCGTCAACAACCTCCATTTTAGACCCACCTACAGACACGTGACTGGACAGACGCCACATGCAATAAATTTGGACACACGTGGGTTTTGGCATTACAACGTCTGATTGGTTGAAGTGACGTGAACGTGGCATCGTTACTTTGAATCTATTGGCTAAAACGATTAAAAAGAGGTGTCAATCATGCAAATTGACCAAAAGAAACCAAAGTTACAGCCCCTCGGAGTTTAGAGGGCCAGAGGCCAATGAAGCGCTCTATGCGCACGGCAGAAAAGGGCCATTACCATGTAAATGTGTGGTTAATTCTTCCAAAATATATTTTTAAAAAAAGCATTTTTAGGCCTGTTAATAAAATGTATTAATTTCTGCTCTTTAATACCTAAAAAAATAAACTGGCATGGTGTCCAATTGTGTGCCAAACTTGGACATTTTTGTACAACGTCTGGATATTCATGTATTGACAGGGCTGTAGTTTTTCACTGTTTTACTTTAGAAACACAAATCTTTGCACAGATTATGCTTATATGTTGGTTACTGGATTTCTGGAGCCAAATATGAGCTGAGGCATATTTTTAAAAGCGTTATATGCTAAAAATTACAAAAAAAAATTAGGCGAGAATAAAATCTACTAACTTTTTCTGTGTTCCAGTCTCAGTAACTTTGACACAGTAACATCTGCTTTAATATTTACACCTCTGATTAAATGTCCCAAGTGTTAGCTTCATTTTGATACCAAGATTGTAAGGACAGAGTTTGTAATTGCAGAGAAATAATCAATTTAATTTAGGCAATTCATTTTCGAGCAGGAAGCTCGCCGCTGGACTATTGAGTAACGCTCGTCAGGGCTACTTTAGCCTCAGCCAGTTTTTGAGCTCTCTTCGTGAAAGTTTTCCGTGTTAACTCTTGTTCTCTGTATACAGATTTCTCATGCTTGGTTTGGAAATCTGGACACCTAAGCCTGTTCGTGAGTGCCGTAGTGAGAGTGGCGTGTGTGAGGAAAGGACCTTTCCAAGCGCGCCGCCCTGCCCGAGTGGGGTGGAGTAAGAGAGGACACTTTTCCCGACTCTTCCCTGTACCCCTGGGAACCCTGGCCCCCTTCTCCTTCACCAGTGTAAAGTGCACCAGGAGTGTGTAAATAAAACCTGTTTTCTGTGATTTCAGTCTGCGCCGAGTCCTCCCTGCTCCCTCGTGACAACTCCCGCCCTGAGGACATTCAGGGACAGCTCAACCAGCCAGTAAAGAGACTGCAGCAGGACGTACAGACGCGCTGGAACAGCACGTATTACATGCTCCAGTCCCTCATAGAGCAAAAGCGAGTGCTGCGGGTGTATGTGTCCGAGCATGAACTCCCTGACTATCTCACCGCTCACCAATGGGCTCTTATGGAGACGACTGTTGCCATCCTCACCCCCTTTGAGGAACTAACTAAAAAAGTGAGCAGCTACAACGCACTAGCCTCTGATGTCATCCCAGCTGTGACTGTGCTAGTGAGACTTCTAAACAGAGAAACAGACGAGGACCATCAGTCCTATTTTTCCACATATTAATACATTTATGAATTTTGTGCAGGTATAAAGATCGCTTCTTCTCCAACAACACTGCCCCGGAGGCCAAGCTGCACCTGAAGCAGGAGCTGCAAATGATGTCCAGAGCTGAGGCAGAGGGGGGTCGGGCAGAAGCTGCAGAACCTTCTGCTAACTGTTCCTCAAGGCCCAGGCCAGCACTAGCAGCAGTCTGGACACCGTATTTGACGAAATCGCTAAGGAGCTGCCCCAGGCAGCACAGCCGCTGGCAGCAGGTGCTGCCACTGAGCTCGACACATACCTCGGCGAGGCTCCAAGCCCTCGTGAAGACAGTCGTCTGAAGTACTGGGGTGTCAACAAAATCAGGTTCCCCACTTTGGCTAAAATGGCCCGTAAATACACCGCTCAGCCCCATGTAGCAGTGTGGAAAGTGAAAGGCTTTTTAGCTCAGTGTCACACATTATAGATGAAAACAGAAACAGGTTGACTGCTGATAATGCAGAAAAGCTACATCTTTAAAAAAAAACAACCTCCCACTCACTTTTTCTAAATAGGCTCCATTAAGTGAGTTGTCTTAGACTGACTGCCACAGTTCTATGTTGGTGGATGTTGTTAGTTTATTCAAATATTGTGCACTAAATAGCAAATATGTTTATTAATGCCCCTTGTGTTGTCCAGAGTGGCAGAGTTTACAATAAACTGAAAAAAATACTTGAGTTGCACTGTCACTCTTTACATTTTTTTTATAATTATTTCTTCTGTAATATGTTGCATACAACATGCTTTTCATTTTAAATAAATGTTCTTAATTCCATACTAGTCCTTTGTGTGTTTGCTTTTTTATTAAATTATATGACTAAAACTGTTACCTGTAAATTTAAATCATGTTTTTATTAAGTACTCCGTATCGGCGAGTACTGAAATGAAAGTACTCGTACTCGTTTTCCAAAAACGTGGTATCGATGCATCCCTATTTTAAAGTATATAGTTAGGGCTGGATCAGGTGTCTGAATCCTCTCTTAGTTAGACTACAATAGGTCTAGATTGTTCGGGGATTCCCATGATGCATTGAGTTTCTTCTTCAGCCAGTGTTTCTCTCACTTTGTGTTTATACACCTCTCTGTATTTAAATATTATTTTGTTGCTCTCTTCCACAGGGTGTCCGGTCTTCCTATCCTCACCCTAACCAGTCACAGCAGATCGATGCCTTTCTCTCCAGAGATTTCTTCCTGTTAAAAGAAAGTTTTTCTTCCCATAGCCACCAAGTGCTTGCTTGTATTGTATTGCCTGATATTGGAGTTTTCTCTGTTGCATTACTGTAGAGTCTTTACCTTACAATAGTATAGATCAGTGAATCAGTGTCTCATTCCCTCTTATTAAACCTGAAACACTGTTAATTGTGCCACTCACTGTAAAAAGTAACACTGCTGCCTGCAAGACATCCATGGCTTATGTTAGGTAATGTTAGTATTCAGAGATTCTTTTATTGCTACTAATCTGCCTTATGATAAATGCATAAATAACATGTTTTACAGCATTATTTTATCAGTAATATTTCTTACAGGATTTATATTGTATTGAGGATGTTTTTCATCACATTGACCTTTCTACTCACAGGTTTAGTTCATTGTATACACATTGCATATCTGTGCTTGCTTAGAGTTGATGTTCCATCCAAGAGGGTTTTAAGCTTCACTGGCGCGATGTGCAGGTGATACATGTTGAGGGAAGATGAGAACATAGCAGGTTAATTGCATGCATGCTTACAATACACATTAATCTAGCAACAGGCCTGAGCGAAGGCCCAAGTGTCTTCTGCTTCTCTTAGAGACCTGCTGCAATTTAGTTTATTTAGTGATTGGTGACGAGGGTCAATAATTAGCTCTTAGAGACCCTGAAGCTTGAAGTTTATTACCTTAAAAGGCAGGTGTTATAGAAAGGAGAAGTTATATGTCTGTTTATAGCCATTAAAGATGTACAAGATGTACGATTGTCTGTAAACAATGTATTTTTGACCTGTGTTGACGTGTACGTGGGGGCGTTAATTTTTATGCTATAAAACCAGCATTCAGTGTATTTTTGTCAGAAGACATATGCTGATATTTCTTCTCCTGTGGTAATAAACTTACTGTTTGATTGCACTTTTCTGGAAGCCTCCGTCATTTGTTTTCTGGTCTACATTTGATTGATCTCGCTTCAGTAACTTCTCTACCTAAGATGCTCCATGTTAAATTCTGCCCTGTTACATTAAAATGCATTATGTGTGGTGGTGTTTTTTGAGTGTGACTCAGAGCGGGAAACATTAAACTATGACCACAACGAAAACAACAGAGCACACCACTGGATTATTTAGAGGAAACTCAGCACCTGCGCTCATATCTGGTATGTCTATTAGGAAAAATAAGCAGGGAGATTAAAAAAAATCATGAGAGAGTCACAGACACATTGATGGTTTTGGTATTTTAATGCTGACAGTAAGAAAATTGCAGAATCTTTAGAGTTGAGGACTGTTTAAATGGGAAAAAGTAAAATATTTGATTCAACTGATGGTTCCTCATATTTCAGCTGAAAATGTGTCTGTGAGATGAGCTCATTGGACTGCCTCTTCTGCTCCTTGAGATCCTCCCTCTTCAGCCAGCCATCCCTCAGCTGTACCAACACCGAGGTTACAGTCCACCAGGCTATAGTTCTCCATCTTCCCTGCACCTGTGCCCTGGACTGACGTGGTTACTGTCAGCATTTTAATCTCTAGTTTAAAGGCTGTAGGTTGCAGCCATTGCTCTAACACTGTATGAATGTAACAGGCCTCAGTGCTGGTTCTAACAGTCTGAGCTGCTTCCAGCTTTATTTGTGAAGAGCACAGCAGCTTAGAAAACACGTAGCTAGCTCGTACAGCTGCGACGTAAAACTTTCATAAGCTAAAATGACCTTAAAATAACGGGGCTACGTGCGGTGATGCTAGCGTTAGCCACGTTAGCACATTACCTTGAACAGGTGGTCAGACTGCGTAAATTCATTCATTCTTCACATATCCGTGTCGAGTGTAAATCCCGAGGCTGAATGGCCTTTGTACAAGCACACACGCTTCTTAGCAGGGCGAAACTATGAGCTAGAAACATCCAGGCAGACAGCCTGTGTCTGACCAACCAATGAGACAGTGCCTTACATCTCACGGTGTGGCTAATTTGCATTGCAGCAGGATTTTTAAAATGAAGTTGCTAATCCAACCGCTAATCCCTGAGGTAATACGAGAGTGAACAAGGGAAACGGATTTTGAAATGGGGAGTGGAATCGCCATTTTGAAAAGCATTTTGAAAATCAATTTATTAATGTGGAATCCAAAAATGAATTTATAAATGTGGAATTTATTCTACAATTCATTATTTAAACACAATTCTTTATTTCAATGCACGTGGCTCTTGTAGTCCTCCATAGCTCAACAATATTTTGTTTAAATATTTTACTGAGCTGCTATTTTAACCAGGGTAGCACTGTGGCAACGAACCTTGTCCTTTTAATTACTTTTTGTTAAAGTGTTTTAATTAACGGTTTTGTATTGTCGGCCCTGCTGTCTAAGAACTTCTCTGGTTTTTTGCAGCTCTATGCTTTTAGTAGTTTTTTTTCTAATAAAGTTTGATTGTGGAATTGACCTGCCTCACCTCTGTTTAGTACTAATGAGCCCGTGGGCTTTTGTAACTAGCGCTGTGAAACTCCCTCTCCAGGTGGCGTATGTAAACACCATTTATTCACCTTTACTGATTTTCTGTCTTGGCGCCATGACATTCTCATATTGTGCGACAGGATATTGTCAGGCAGAGACGTGTGGCAGTTTTTTGGGTTTTTTTTTTTTTTATCAACCTGGGACCAGCGCTGCTTCCACCAATCTGTCTACCCATGGGTATTCCAATAACTGACTGATTTACCTTCACGTAAAAGGAAGTCCCCATTGTAAATGGTAAGACTGATATAAGTATTGTTGAGTGGGTGGAAGAGGTTCCGCTTGCTTAAGGGCATTACGTCTTTCACCAACTGACAAAGTCCTGTTAATTTGTGATCACCTAGAACAGGGGTGTTGAACCTCAAACCTGCAGGACCGGTGTCCTTGATCCAACACAGCTGATTTAAATGACTAAATTACCTCCTCAACGTGTCTTGAAGTTCTCCAGCAGGACGGCGAGGAAAATGTATCTTGGCATTACCAGTGTGTGAATGTGTGTGTGAATGAGTGGATGACTGAACATAGGGGTCCATAGGGACTAAGTAAAGCACTTTACAAATACAGGCCATTTACCATTTATTAGTCTCATTCAGTCCTAACTAAAATCATTAATGCATTTATTATTGAGACCCAGACTGTACTCATTGCAACATTTCAAAGTGCAACAATAACATGTTTTCTGTAGTCATCTGCCATATCTTCTCTAAAGTGAACTATAAGCTGGAAAAAAAAAACTAAAGGTAAAAGAAAAGACCAGTTCAAGCTCTTTATCTTATTTTATTAGTTTTCAGTGATGTACATTAATGCATTGTTATATCTCTTGCAGTTTATTTTCCTACAGGTGTCCCCCAATTCAACCCTAAGATTTAAGAGTTAGTTTCTTCTTTTGTGCTTATTTAAGTTTCGTTTTATTAGTGCTTTCACTTGCCCTGGTTAGCCTGCAGCAGGTGGGCAATTTAATCCCTTTATTGTATTTTATTTATTGTCATTGACGCACAGACTTGGTTTAATGGTCATTTAAGCAGATCTTGTTTGTTGTTGTTTTTTAACATGTGGTCAAAATCATAGCGCTATATTTCTATTAGGCAACGTCTGCAGACATACAGACTCATAGAAAATTCCTTAAGAGAATTGTTGTGAGACCTGAGGTTCCTCCAGTTTCACTCTTGGACAGACTTCTGCGTTTGTCTGCCCAGGAATCTCCAAAAGTTGATTCTGTTCAT
This sequence comes from Pelmatolapia mariae, assembly GCF_036321145.2. Taxonomy (NCBI): domain Eukaryota; kingdom Metazoa; phylum Chordata; class Actinopteri; order Cichliformes; family Cichlidae; genus Pelmatolapia; species Pelmatolapia mariae. Next base: position 16,740,000 of record NC_086229.1, on the reverse strand, counting down.
CTGAACATGGCGTTTTCAGTGGGAGAAACATTTCTTCACTCATCCAAGTGACTTCTTCAGTCTCAGCTGACTGCAGGTTTTCCCAATCTTATAAACAGTACATTTGCACAATGACTGAAACCAGCCCACAAAAGGAGCAATGGGCTGGAAGGAAATGTTTCTCTCACTAAAAATTCTACGTCCAGATGAACAGAATCAACTTTTGGAGATTTACTTACCTGGATGCTTGAGCATGCATCAAGACGTCTGACTTGGGATGTTGGGATTGGGCCTTTTAATGTCATTGACAATAGTAAAAAGTTGTAACTTTAAAAGCTTTTTTTTTTTTGCAACTCTAGAGATAACATTCAGTCCTTTTGAATTTGAATACGTGCTGCTAAACAAAACAAGAGACTAGAGCCTATCAAGAAAACTAGTGAGTGGACCTCTGATTAAAGAATTTCTACCAAACTACAACTGCAGCTGAACAAATGAGCTGTTGGTGGAACTTTACACTCTGAAATATTGAAAGATTTAAAGGATGAGACAGCTCAGCACAGCATGTTATTAACTTCACACATGAAGTGGTTCAGTCCAGTCAGACTTCAGTTTTGCAGTCACCGTCCACATCCTGCTTCTTTGACTGGTCGTCATGGTAACTCTGGACTTTCCTCCAACGAATCCTGAAGTCTGTCAGTCCTTCTGACAGCATGAGGCCTGACAGCTGGACAAAATGTGTAGATGATGAAAAACATGAAGCATAGTTTGAACTTGTGTCAAGTTTGTGTTGGTGACTGAACTGCTGACCTGCTGTGAAACCTGCTGCTGGATCTCTGTGCTGTGCATGTCTGCCTCTGACTGAAGCTTCATTTTCACCACTGTTTGCTTTGTCACTGCTAAAAATGAACCACATATAACAACACAAACATTAGTGTTTTACATGATGACAGGATCTTACAGTATTTGCATTCTGGACCTCACCTGTGAAACAGAAAAAAGAGAGTCTCAACCCACAGAAGCCATTAGCCCATTCCCCTGACATTAAATAAAATGCTCCACAGTACTCAATTGAATTGAGGTTATCAGGCTGAGAGGACCACCAGTTAGTGAATGTGGAGGTTGTGTTGTCAGACCAGAAGGCCCAGGGATCCCTGTAGAGACCAATCCACACATACTGAACCCCTGATCCATTCAAAGTGAGCGTGATGTTGGATTTCTCCTCTTTGCTTCTTATACTGGTCAGGTCTGTGTGGTATGTCCTGCAGTACGACTGAGCCGCTGACCAGGAGCGGTTCTCCATCACTAAGATGTAACTTGTATTTTTGGCTGTGAAAGATTAAAAAAATGATGAATTTTCAAACACACATTTTGAATCTCATAACATTGTTGGGGTAACTAGGGCAACAAATATTTTTTCCTACCATTGTAACACAGGAAAGGGTAAGAATCTCCACAGGGTCTATCATTCATCTCTGTTTGTCCCTGAAGAGCCACACAGTATTCCTTTGCATTTTCATTATTTGGTTGGCGATTAGCCCAGATCAAAAATTCATGTGTACTGCCAACATATAAAAGTGTTCCTTCCATGGACCACTTCCAGCTGTAAGGATCATCATAGAGCCCTATCCAAGCCCAGGCATTGATCCTTGGTGACATTGAGAGGAGAGGTTGGTTGATGTTGCTGTTGTAGATGGTGACCAAGTCAGTGAAGTGTTCTCTGCAGTAACTCTGAGCTTCAGTCCAGGTCATCAGCTGGTTCACAAAGTGGTATTCTCTGGAGTGGGGAGGAAGAGTGGAAAGTCCTCCTGAGAAAAATAAAACGTTTTTATTGTGGAAACTGCATCACTGAAAAAGACTGAAAACTTACAACCATTATAATAGTCACACAGTATTTGGTTTAGTATTCAACCATATTGTCATTACACAGCGAAATACAGTTTGCAACTAATCAGAAGTGCAAGTGCAATAAGAGAAGATCATATACAGATAAGAAGAGAGCAAATATACAGATGTACTAAGGGCAAATGCATAGATATACTGATATATACAGATGAGGTTAGAATAATGGTATAGTTATGAACAGATTATGTACAGAGAGACAAATTATACAGTATACAAATGTACAGATATACAGATATCTGTATAGCATAGAGGTGTTCTATATTGTTATACAGATGGGCATATATACAGATGTTCTATGAACAAATATACACATATGCTGCATATATAAAGATGTACCGTGTGTGTTAAACAGAGTCCTATGAATAAATCTGCAGTAGTTGAAGTGAAACGCTCTGAACAGTGAACAGTGTACGCACTATAACAGACACTATGTTATGTCAGTATTCTAAAACTATAGAAATAACCAATGTGAGCATATGGTGAATGTTGAGAATGAATGGCTGTCATGATCACAGTCATTGGGAGAGATAAGGGGGAAGAGAAGCGTAGAAGTGCGAATGATCGTGGATGGAAAGGTTGCCCATACGGTTAAAAAATACATTTTTCTTGGCCAAAATATATTTCAAATATATGGTAAATATCTATTGTATTTGTGATGCTCAAAAATATATATATTTAAAATTAATAATATATTTGTTTCAAACCAAAATATATTTCAAAAGATATTTTAGGGTGAAGAAAATAAATTTCCAACCTTACAGTAGAATGTATATCAACGTATCCTTTATTTAAAATGTATTTAGTGCAATAATAATAATAATAATGATAATAATAATAATAATAATAAAGTAACATGTTTTATGTACATCTGCAAAAAACAGTTGGATTCAAACAAAACAGAGTCAAAGGTCTAGCAAGAACTTGGTTGTTTATTCATTTGCTTACAGTATTTCACATTACACAATATCTCACTATAATGTAGCGTTCACTTGACTGTGAAATTATCTGTCAGTGATACAGTAAACAAGATACAACAACTGCTATGTACACTGTAGGTTTTGACAATAAATACAGTATAGTACTTAAAGGAACACACTCCACTTTTTTTGGAAATAGGCTCATTCTCCATCTCTCTCAGAGTTAAAAATGCAGCGTCTTCTTTCTAGATCCATACGTTAATAGGACTCTGGAGCGTGATCTTACGTGATGGGGCGTAGCCAGGATTTTTGGTCGAGGTGCCATATTAGCAGGCCAAACAAATGCTTGCTGTGTGGTCGGTTGTAATGTTAGATTGCACTACCGGCAAAGGAATAAGCTTGAAAACGGGCTCTCTTTTCATTGTTTCCTCACCTGGAAGCATCATGAGGGAGCTTATATATTGGATGTTACCAAAAGAAGGCGTCTAGCCTGGATAGCAGCTCTGAGACGAGCTGATATTGAGTTCTCTACCATTCCCAGATATCTGTTGGTGTGCTTCAGTAATTTCATTCTGGTAAGATTTAAATAAGTTCATATTACTCTTTTTATTTTCAATGCGCTCTGAGGTCATAGCAAATTAGAACAAACATGCAGAACTACCTTCTATTTATAGAGTTGCTAATTATTTGGCATTATTGCAGGCAAACCAGCCTATTACATGAATGACACAAATCCTGACCGGGTTCCAACACTACACATGGGACACTATGAAATCTTTGTTTCAAACTACATGCTACATACCACGATGCCAATCAGATGAAAAGGTGACCCTTCTGGATGAGATGGTGAAGATTTGCTGCGTTTGGTGAACATGTGCCCCAGTGTGTTAGTAAAACCAGGGAAAAATGCTCCTGTTAAATACTCTTAAACGTCTTGTGCTGTATATGTAGTGATAAGTTTTCAAAAGAGACCGTAAATTACAGAATACTAGTAGTGGGTGATATTAGTTCAATGCTGTCATGATTTTATGTAAACATTTTGTCATTTGTAAACTATACATGACATTGATTCTAGATTGTAACTGATGTGATATTTTACAAAGTGGTTTTAATTAAAAAAAAGGCAAACAATTATTTGTTTCTTTATTCAACTTTTGCACAATGTTACTTAGTAAGTACATATTCAGTAAATGCAAATTATTTACATGGCCCCCTAAAATATATCTAAGATGGCGCCGAGTATGGCAGCCTCGTCGCGAGCTCCCCCAAGCAACAGCTGTTTTTTGTGTTTAATTTTACTTTTTCTTTATTTTTTAAGGGTAACCTGAAGAAAGTTTCACCAAAACTCCACCAACACATCCATTTCAACACTCGTGGAGACCGGCTTCTTGACCACTGCTACACCTCTTTCCGGGATGCGTACAAAGCCCTCCCCCGCGCTCCATTCGGCCAATCAGATCACCGCTCCATCCTGCTTCTACCCGCCTACAGGCAGAGGCTGAAACAGGAAGCTCCAACCCTGAGGGCGGTGCATCGTTGGTCGGACCAATCGGAGTCTACGCTGCGGGACTGTTTTGATCACGCGGACTGGGAAATGTTTCACGTGGCTGCTAAAGACATTGATGAGTACACAGACTCAGTCTGCGGATTTATCAGGAAATGCGTGGAAGATGTCGTCCCATCCAGAACAGTTAAATCCTTCCCAAATCAAAAACCCTGGATTAACGGAGATGTTCGCACGGCGCTAGCGGCACGGAGCACCGCTTTTGCCTCCGCGAACACATCGGACTACAAACACGCACATTACCAACTCCGGAAGACGATCAAAGCAGCCAAACGTGAGTACAGGGACAGGGTAGAGCAACAGTTTGACAACCCTCGGAGTATGTGGCAGGGACTAAACACGATCACAGACTTTAGAGGGAAAACCAGCACACCGCAGACCAAGGCCTCTCTGTGTGAGGATCTAAACGTATTCTATGCTAGATTCGACACAGCGAACACCATGAGACCGGACAGTGTGCGCACCGTGGATGACGTCAGTGTGCACACTGTGTCTGAGGAGGATGTGCGGAAGTGCTTCAGGAGAGTGAACGCACGCAAAGCTACTGGTCCGGACGGGATTCCCGGCCGCGTCCTCAAGTCATGCGTGGCTCAGCTGGCTGGAGTGTTTACACACATCTTCAACCTTTCCCTCTCTCTGTCTGTAGTCCCAGCCTGCTTCAAAATGGCCACCATCGTCCCTGTACCCAAATCCTCCACCATCTCCTCATTGAACGACTGGCGACCTGTAGCCCTGACCCCCATCGTGAGCAAATGCTTCGAGAAGCTGGTCAGGGACTTCATCTGCTCTGCACTACCCGACTCACTGGACCCTCTACAGTTCGCATACCGCCACAACAGGTCCACTGATGATGCCATAGCCCTGACACTCCATGCTGCCCTGTCACACCTGGAGAAGAGAGACACGTATGTGAGAATGATGTTTGTAGATTACAGCTCAGCATTCAACACCATCGTTCCCTCGAAGCTGGACAGGAAACTGCAGGATCTAAGACTGAGCAGCTCCCTCTGCAGCTGGATCCTTAACTTCCTGTCTGACAGACGCCAAGTGGTCAGACTGGGCAGCACCACCTCATCCCCCATCACACTGAACACTGGTGCTCCACAGGGGTGTGTACTGAGCCCTCTCCTGTACTCACTCTACACCTATGACTGCACGGCCACTAGAAACTCCAACATCATTGTGAAGTTTGCGGACGACACTACAGTGGTGGGTCTTATCACCAACGGTGATGAGACGGCCTACAGGGAGGAGGTCAGTGCCCTGACCCACTGGTGTCAAGACAACCATCTCACCCTCAACGTCGCAAAGACAAAGGAGTTGATAGTGGACTTCCGGAGGTGCAGAGGAGTACACACCCCCATCACCATCAACGGCGCCGCTGTGGAGAGAGTGAGCAGCTTCCGCTTCCTTGGTGTACATCTGGCTGAGGATCTTACGTGGTCAGTACACATAAACAAAACAGTGAAGAAGGCGCAGCAGCGCCTCTTCTTTCTCAGGAGACTGAAAAGATTCGGCATGAGCCCCCGCATCCTCAGGACCTTCTATCGTTGTGCCATTGAGAGCATCCTCACAGGATGCATCACCACCTGGTATGGCAACAGCACCGCTTACAACCTCAAAGCTCTCCAGAGAGTAGTGCGGTGTGCTGAACGGATAATTGGAGGTGAGCTTCCCTCCCTCCAAGACATCTACAGGAAGCAGTGCCTGAGGAAAGCGGGGAAGATCATCAAGGACTCCAGTCACCCCAGCCACAAACTGTTCAGACTACTTCCATCAGGAAGGAGGTTCAGCAGCATCCGGTCCCGTACCAGCAGACTGAGAGACAGCTTTTTCCATCAGGCCATCAGACTGCTGAACACTTCATAGACACCTCACCCTCACTACTGGAACTTCAACACTATGCACTCCATACTGTACATTAATGCCACTGTTTTGCACATACCAACCTCTGTATATTTTATATATCTTATTTTATTGTCTACTTTATTTCATTTGTAAAACATGTATATACACACTATATACACACTCACACACACATACATATAGAAAAACATATTTAGTATACACATTCAGTAATGTATACACCTTTATATATTGTACATATATTTATTACTTTTAGATTAGCCATTTTATATTTTGCTTGTTTTACGCTATTGTATTTTGCACAACTCTGTTGCTTGCGAAGCTTGCACACAAGAATTTCACTCACATGTACTGTACCAGTGTATCTGCACATGTGACGTGACAATAAAAGTGATTTGATTTGATTTGATTTGATATATTGGACATTAAATTAAACGTTATGGGTTATTCAGAACAGAACTATGCTTGGAAAATATTGTCCCATTGGTTGAGACCACTCCTTCACAGTAGCAGGTGGAATTTTTCTTTTTTTAAGGACGGCTTCTTTTACCTGTCACTAAGGATGGTCTGTTTATGTTTTGATCAAGAACCTTTTTTTGGGCAGCTGAAGAGGAGAAGTCTATCTTATGGCCAACCTCTGGCTCTATCTTGGTCATATTACCAGGCAAAACCCAGTATACAGGTTCATCTGTAACAGTCCTTGTGCCACAGATCAACGCTGTTGCTTCTACTTTAAACAGAAGATCAGCGACATGGCTGCAGGTCTCCACGACTCCGGCCATACAGGTGCAGTGGGCGGCTTCAAACTTCCCTGTGATGCTCACAGTGACCCATGGTTACAATGCTGGTTCATTCAGTCTTTGAGAGTGCAGCACCTGAAACACACACAGACAAAGTTCATTTAAAGACAAGAACTTTAATGAGGCAAGGCAGACACAAATGTGTTTTATCTACTTTCAAATCCATTTATCATAATTGTAACAAAAAAAGAACCTAAAGTATGTAATGCAAGGATGCAATCACTTTCAAGAGGGAGAAAGCTCAAAGTTCAACTTTAAGTGACAATTGTGGACACCTAGTATGATTCTGCAGGTCATTAATCAATGTATAAAACTAAAACAGAATGTATTTTTAGTGACACAGGACACAAACAAGGAAGCAAGATGTGTAATTAGCATTATTTATAATAAATATGAATAAATCATTGCAATTTCTTTAACCATAGAGAATAACTAAATCCTTCAGGACAATATCACATCAGTGCACTGAACTCACTATGTTATCCCTCGAATAGAGTCTCCACATGTTCTCACTGTAATCTCCCCCTCATGAACGAATTTATGCTTGCACTAATTGGAACTTTCGGGGGAATATCAAACGCATTTTACTCGCAGTACTCAAGCTGACTTACCTTTGCTTGAATGACGGCGTACTCACAACATGGAGGCTTAAAAATAGCCAAATCTTGTACCCAGTCCTTGGTGAATTGGATGTGCGCCTCCAGAGATTTATAATTGCGAAATTGGTGCGCCGTGTATGCGCTGACTCCACAGAGAAGGTACGAGAATAGATCATGCAAAGTCAATAGCGGTTTGGTCTTCAGGGTTTCTACTCCACGGCCCTATTTCATACTGGTCCACATTTCCAATGCACGCTAGTTTTTGCAAGTACCGTCTCTTTGCATCTGGACACAATCTGTCTCTATACCGTCCTTTTTCTTTTAAACTACTTTTCAGAATGGCTCGTAGCAATCTTGCTTTGATTTGTGGCCTGCCAAGATGGTGCTGCGCTCCCACAATGCATTGCGGTGTTACGTCAACCCCAAAGCCTGTTGCGTGCAGGAGAGTATGCACATGCGCATTGCCATGGTGATTTTAAACTGAAGAAGCTTCTCGGATGAGAGGTAAAATGTCTTCAAGCAACTTAAAGAAGTCCAGACGCTTTTCTTTGCAAGCTCCTTTGACTACGATGACCTGGATGACTGAGAACCTTCACAGACACAAAGCACAGTTATGCTTTATTAATATTCACTAATTATAATGTTCCACATTTCCTTGCCTTTTTAGTAATTTTAAGTCTTTTTAGAAGTTTTTGGGGTTGTCTAGCAGTAATGTTTCTGCCTATTTATTTCAGCCGATGAAATCGCATGCAGATCTTCCTGATGTGAGATTTACATAAATCTAAGTAATTTTGTTTGTCATTATCATTATTGTTGTTGCTGTTGTTGTTTTTGTGCAGTTTACTATCATATAAACCTAGCACACATCAGTCAGCACTGTGCCTTACCTAAACAGATTCTTGCTTTATTCACATATATTATATGTAATTATATATACTTGTACATTGTACCTAGGGCTGCAGCCACTTGGCCCCACCCCTTTGTTGTGACAGCTCTGATTGTACTTATACACTGCATCTGAACAGGGAACAGTCTGCCACATTAATGTATTTTTAAGTGACTTGTTTCTAAAGCATGAATTTTTTGCTTACAGATGTCAAAGTCTCAACCTCATGCTGCCCTCCCCATCCTACTAAAGTAAGTATTTGTTGTTATAGTTTTTATGCAGTGTCTGTGTCACATGCTAATTATAAATATTGAAATAATAACTGTTTTCTAACAGATGTTCCCAAACACTAGCTATGTTTGTTGTCATTCAGACCAGTACTACTAGACATTGCTTAGTGGTCATCAGTGTTGGTCAAGTTACTTGAAAAAAGTAATCAGATACTAATTATTGATTATTTCCCCAAAAAAGTAATCCTGTTACTTTACTGATTACTTATTTTCAAAAGTAATTAATTACTTAGTTACTTTTTAAAAACACGACTTATAACCTGAATAAGTAATAAAGCAATAGATCTTTCAGCCCAATTCGACTTTTTCTGCATAATAAAGTGTAATCAAATGGAAAAGTCTGTTTTTAAAACTTGTTTTATTAGTTTTAATCTTTTAACTTTATGCATCAAGCAAAAATGTAATTAAATGCAACATTCTCTGACTGGAAGAAATTTGTTTAACATTTAAATCTATTTTCTGCACACTCCAGCACATAAAATAAAATATTTGTTTGTGTTTACACTCACTTTTTCAAATAAATGCAAGTAAAACACATCAGAAAATAAATAAAATCAGAGCCTAGCGGTTCTGTTGCTCTATTTTCACCTGTAAAGCAGGAGTGGGTTAGGCGGAGGTTTACCCTGGTGCAGGTGTGCCGTAGCCAGTGTTGCCAAATTAGCAATTTTGTCGCTATATTTAGCGAGTTTTCAGACCCCCTTAGCGACTTCTTTTCTAAAAAGCGACTAGCGACAAATCTGGCGACTTTTGCTGGTGTTATTGGAGAATTATGACGACTTTTTGACATGAAACCATGTATTGCTCTTACTGTCAACAAGCAGCCGGTGCTTCCGTGGGCACATCGCCCAAGTAAAAGCGCTCACAGGCGGTGGATAGTCCTCACGCAGCAGTCGCCCCCAGCAGCTGTCAGAGCAGATGTTGTTCACCCTTACGCGAACAAACTGCAAATGAATCGCGCATAAGTGAAGCCGCTGCTCCCGCCCAAGGAAGCAGTGGTAAATGTTCATTTTTCTTTGTCCAAAATAAATCAGTGCACTAAAACATCATTCCAACATAGTCACTTGCTCATTTCCTCCATCATGTGTGTGCCTCTGTGTGACATAAGCTAAACATCTAGCTAGCTAGCTAGCTCATCATGTCTCAGTCTAAACTGTACACTCAAAAATACAGGAAAGAGTGAGAATCAAACCCTGAATTTAAGGGCTGGTTGAAGCAGTTTATTGGAGATGATACACGTGCATACTGCCTGTATTGCAAGTCGGATTTCTATGCCAAACTGAGTGATGTGAAAAAACACATGCTAACACAAATACATACTCAAAAGGCAAAGCGTTATAACAGTTCCACCCAAATGAAACTGTAGTTTCTCACTAAAAAAACAGACTTCAAAAAAGGCCGAAGCCACCATGGCATTAGCTATCGCTGAACACTGTTCCATGCTGGCATGTGATCATATTGGAGAGGCATGTAGAGCTGCTTTCTCAGATTCCACTGCTGCCACCCATTTCAAAATGCACAGGACAAAGTGCACAGAAATGATTAATGGTGTTCTGGCACCATACTTTCTGAAAAAGTTGGTTGCAGATGTGGGTGATCAGCGTTTCAGCCTCCTCCTCGATGAGTCCACAGATATAAGTGTTTCTAAGTATCTGGGGGTTGTCATAAGGTACTTTAGTGACACCAAGCAGACAATTGTTTCCATTTTTCTAGGGCTTGTCGAGTTGGAAGGAGGAGATGCCAGATCTATAGCTCGTGTTGTTGTGGGTTTCCTTGAGAAGTGTTGTCTTAAAAAAGACAATCTCTTGGGGATAGGAACCGACAATGACAGGGATTAACAATGGGGTCCATAAAGTGCTGAAGGAGGAGTATGGCCTCAAAGATCTTGTTCTTATTTGCTATGTATGCCACTCTCTGCAGCTTGCTGTAAGTCATGCTTCCAATGACACCATACCCCGTAGTGTGGAGTACTTGGTACGAGAGACTTATAACTGGTTTTCAGTGTCTCCAAAGTGCAGTTAGGCCTACAAGGCCATTTACGAGACTATCAACTGTGGGGAGAAACCTTTACAGATAACCAAGGTGTGTGCCACACGTTGGCTCTCTATTGAGCCTGTGGTTTCACGCATTTTGGACCAGTGCGATGAGCTTAGGCTGCATTTTGCAGTCACCAAGTCCAGTGAACACTGCTACATGGCTGAAGTTTTATACTCCATGTACACTGACCCTCAAAATATCTTGTACATGACTTTTCTGAAGTCAGTGCTGGGAGAGGTACAGACCTCAATCAAGGCTTTTAAAGGAGAACAGGTAGATCCTCTTAAACTACTTTACAGCTTGGTTAGCCTGATCAAGTCTGTGAGCAGCAGGGTGCTGAATCCACTGGCAAATGTTGATGTACTCAAAGAGCCAATAGTGGGATACATCAGTTCCAAACCATACCTTGGTTACCTTTTTGAGTCAAAAGCAGCTGAATTGCACCTTGCGCCTGAGGATGAAAAAATGTCAGAAAGCGGTGTGTAGCCTTTACCATATCCCTTACTAAGGAGTTGAGGGTGAGACTGCCGGACAATATTGAAGCATTGCAGTACATGTCAGTTTTCAATGTGGAGGAAACTCTTAAGCACAACAAGAGCCCTGGAGAAAGAGAAAAAATTGCTAAACTCCTTGGCTTCTCCCCTGAAGCTATAGATAAGATTGTCCACCAATGGCGTACCATCGATCTTAGTAAATGGAATGAGACAAAAAACACAATGGACTTCTGGAGTGAGATTTGGAAGTACAGGGATGCCGCTGATATCAACCCATTTCAAGAACTTGCCATGGCTGCTGTGTCTGTGTTGTCCTTGCCACACTCGAATGCTGAAGTTGAGAGAGTATTCAGCCAGATGAGTGTGGTAAAAAGCAAACTTAGAAATCGGATGTCCTTGCAGAGCCTTAACTCCATCCTGTACATCCGATATGGACTGAAGGTGTCTGGTGAGGCTTGCTATAAGCACCAGCTGCCTGACAATGTTTTGCAGCTTTTTGGCACATCAGCTGCGTACTCATTTAAGTCAAGTGCTACAGTTGCTGAACCTGCAGTAGAGAATCTTGACAAAAATGAGGATGACCCACTCTTTCTGTGAGCCAGCACAGCCTGGATGTCTGGAAAAACAAACAAACAAACCCAATCAGCCTGAACAAGGACCAAACTAGTCCCCAGCATCTTTTCGCATTGCCACTGTTTATTTCTTCTGTCTGTTTTTGGTCCATTTAGATTGCTAATGTAGTTTGTTAACAACAAATGTTCTTCTTTTACCCTTAAAGGGAAAAAAAGCCAAAAACCCCCCCCCAAAAGACAAAAAAAACTAAACAAAAAAAAGACAAAAAAAAAAAAAGTAACTCCGCCAGAGTGCCTATTTTAGGTCACTTTTGCCGGTCGCTTTTTATGTAATCAAACTTAAAGTAAGGTCATTACTTCCACGCTTTAAACGCAGCAAGCTCATACTCTCTCCCGCACTCAATATATTATCACACTGTTGATCTGCACACAGCTGTTGTCACGAACTTCGCACTCGCTTCCCTTACTTTACTCGTTACTTGAAAAAAATAATCTGATAAAGCGTTACTGCCTGTTCCTGGTGGTCATGCATGTTTGGCAAGCTTGTTATGATACCAAAACAGTAGGCTTGTCACAATAATCGATATATCGACTTATCGCACCATATATGTACATGACCTCAATAATTGTTGATGATGCAATATATCTGCCATTACATTTACATTAAAAATTACAAAAATAAAATATAATAATAACAACACAATAACATTAAAAATTTAAATAGGGATTGTGTTTTTCAGCAAAGTATCTTACTTTTCAGAGGAAAATAGGGAAAAATCTGGATGGAAAAATCTCCATAAACGTTCTTTGTGCATTTGTTTTCTATGTTTTCTGTGAACTAAAAATCAAGAATGTGGGATACTGTTTGTCCGTGATTTTGAGAGCCCAGTGCGCGCTCCCGACGAAGGGAAAACCAATTCTGCAGGGGAGACCTACCTTGGCACTTGCAGGTGAAACCAAAGGGAAGATATGCTTCACCATATTTTCTAGTCTTTGGCTTAGAATGAAGTTGGTTTGGAAACATATTCAGCGATGCTTCATCTCCTGCTTTGCGTTTGTGTGGGAGCCCCGTGATAGCAGTGTCGAAGCGTTTTATTCCCCCCCCCCCCCTTTTCATACCGCACACCCCCTGCAATGGCTCTGCGCCTGCTCTAGGGGGCGGGCCCCACACTTTGGGAAGCCCTGACTTAATGTAAGTTGCGCGTTTTTATTATCATTATCATTATCTTGATGCATTCTCAATCATCCAGGAAAGTAAATCTCCAAAAGTTGAATCTGTTCATCTGGACGTAGCGTTTTGTGGGAGAAACGTTTCGTCACTCATCCAAGTGACTTCTTCAGTCTCAGCTGACTGCAGGTTTCCCCAAACCTTATAAACAGTACATTTGCATAATGACTGAAACCAGCCCACAGAAGACAAGAGAAAAGAGCCTGAGGTACTATGAAACAACTATGGTTACTGTGATGACTATGATTACTATGAAAACTAAGACTAATGACACACTGATGTTGTTAGCATTATGTAAATGTTTTATGTTAAAACTAATGCCACCAGTTAATTTTTAACTTTAAACACAAGTATGTTGTTTTGAATTTAATTAACAACACAATATTTCAATACAACAAAATTCAGTAAAATAAATCCAACGTAAAAAGTTCATTTAAAATGAAGAGCACTTTAATTTAAAGAGGATTGTCCTAATAGGCTCTCCGTACTTCTGAGTTTGCACATGTGCAGTGTGGAAGTTTGATCATCCGCCATTTTCAACTGAGACTTACATGTGCTTAGTATCCTGGATAGAATCCATCGCCATCTGAGGATTATTTGGTAAGTACAACAATTTAAGGATGACAAATTTGATTAATGTATACTAACTGATAAACATCTGACAATTTCGGGAATACTTTTGCATTCTTTTTTTAAACAAATGATGCCTGGTAAATTTTTTAACACTCTAGCTTAGCGGTCCCCAACCCCCGTGCCTCGGACCGGTACCGGTCCGTGAGTCGTTTGGTACCGGACCGTGAGAGTTGAGGCTCAGGTGTGAAATGTATGGTTTTCAGGGTTTTTATCGGTTTTCAGCTTTATTTTGTTATCGTTTTTATCGTTAACTCGGTTTTCCTGGGTCTTTTCACGTGTGTTATGAATAAATCTTCTTTTTTCGGTACCAGTACTAGTTTTATTTTGTTGTATTTATCCGCGACACCTTAAAGGCCGGTCCGTGAAAATATTGTCAGCAATAAACCGGTCCGTGGCGCAAAAAAAGTTGGGGACCGCTGCTCTAGCTTGTATACCTCTCTCACGTGTTAGAAGTATGAAGACATTTAACAAATATTGCTCAACCCGCTTCGGTGTAATTTTCCAAAATCTTTTGCGATTCCTGTTAAGGTGAGACTTGCCTACTAAGACTGATAGTTTTAAAATTATTCCCAACATCTACCGCACCTGCTGCCTGACATCAGTAATGACCGCCGGAAGCGCCAGCGATCCTGTAGTTTGAAGAATGAAATGTCTGTATAGTGTGTTTTAGAAACATGGATCAATTAAGTTGCTACATTGTTTGAAAGAATTCGACTCCATGTTGATTTCTGGTTTAGTGTCAAACTCAGGGATTTGAGCGATTAACACTTTGATTTGTAAAGTATAAGACATGCGTTCATCTTTTGTAATTGAAGTGCAGAATAATGTATAATACTGTTATATATAATGCATTTAACTCCTTGTATCAGTTTCCATTGCTCATCAAAGTAACAATTTGTGTGTTCCCTTTTCATTTTAGGTTGGTTAGCTAGTTCTGTCTCTCAATAGATGCAACAAAAGTGGCTCAGATGTGGTTGTAAGTATTTGAGGTATCAATGGAACATGTACAAAATAAACAAATCTATGCTCTTTAAAAAAAAAATCAGTTATTGATGATGACTAACAAACTTCATTTTTTTCATTTTTTTCTAGGTTTTAAATGTGGAAGTGCAGACAGTGTGCTGAAAGTGTTTTGACAAGGTACCAATTACTAAAGCATTACAGATTAAAGCATGGCCATTATGGTCAAAGACACTCATATCCATGCACATACTATGAATGCCCTTGTTCATTTAAAACATGGAATGCTCTCAAAACACATTTGAGTCGATGTCATATTGATTCTTCAAGTAGATCAGGAGAAACAGTTATCTTTACATGCTCCTTGTGTCCTGGAAGCGAACTGATATCAGTTAAAGAGTATTTCTCCCATATAAACAACCATCTTAAGTGTTTTGAGACAGTCACTTGTATCTTTCAAAACTGTTCATTTCAAACTAATATATATGGTACTTTCAAATCGCATAAGAATAGAAAACATGGAAATTGCACAGAAAAAGACTTTAAACCTGAAGTTTTGAAAGGGTTTGTAATTGAAGATCCACTATCTGAGGAACACTTAACAGATGATAGAGAAAATCACTCTAACTCCAGTGGTCCTAGTTTTGTTGAAGCTGAAAATGAGAACTTGCAGGAAACCATAATTAGGAAATTTGCTGCTGTCTTGCTCAAATTAGAGATTTTTTCATATGTACCCAGCTCTGCCATTGATGAATTGTTGGAAGAATTACACTTCATTTTTACTTCCGCTGTAGTGCCCATTTCAAACACAACCGCTGTTGAGGTATTCAGGAGGCACGAAGTTCAGGCTGACTTTCAAATAATTAATGAAGTTAACCTTGCCATTAATGCAAATAATCCTGTGGTGAAAGCTATAGCGAAGGGTGGTCCGCTTTCCACCTCATTTAAACATAAACAATATTATAAAGAATATTTTGAAGTTGTGGAACCTGTTGAGTATAAACTTGAAGCATATTCCAATAAGACTTTTCAGTATGTTGATAAGCTGGATTATGTGTTAATATTTTTGACTTTGTTTTGTAAAGACGTTGAAAGGAACCAAAGTAGGAAACTTCCCTCATATTGAGTTCTTATCTCCACCAGAATCCCAGCGTTGATGTTCGACGGGAATGCATTCTGAAAGCTGTCTGTGTCTACTTAAATGAAAAGCTAGATGACCTGTTCAAGGAATTCTTGGTAAGTTA
The DNA here is from genome assembly GCF_036321145.2 of Pelmatolapia mariae. Classification (NCBI taxonomy): domain Eukaryota; kingdom Metazoa; phylum Chordata; class Actinopteri; order Cichliformes; family Cichlidae; genus Pelmatolapia; species Pelmatolapia mariae. The sequence continues at coordinate 16,724,032 of NC_086229.1, read as the reverse complement.
AAAAAGGAAAACGATCAGTTATTTTCCTTTTTTTTAAATTTGGGATAGGAAATGGAAGGTGGACTTACTTGTCCATATGTATATGTATGCAGTTAACTTATATTTTTCTCTTCTTTTTATTTAAAGGATGTGGATCTTGGTGCAAGCAGAGAAACGGAGCAGCTGACTTTGGGAGTCTATGTTGTCAGACATGAAGGAGCAGACTCTGCAGATACACCTGAGGACATTGGTGTCATCATAGAAGGATGCACTGTGCTGCAAGCTCTTAGTGATGTGGCAAAGGGGTGTGCCCTCCTGCTTGGACTAATCTACAGTCTAAATCTGAGCTACCCAAAGCACCTGAAATACACATTTGAATTTCTTCAGAAGGTGCTGATGGAGTTGGATGGGAACAACCTATCCATGAAGGTGCAGGTTCTGAAAAACAAACTGCTTGAGTGAAACAGCCTGCACTGAACTATAGAGGACAAGGAACTTTAAGGTTCTCGAACCCTTCTCCTTGCACTTCATAAACTTTTCAGTTTGAATTGCCGCATGAACTTCTGCAAACCTTTCACTTTTCTGCGTTCTTTGTTCTTGAACCTTTACCAACATCCAACTACACTGAAAAAGACTGCTCCTAACTTTGGACTTCAGTTTAAGTTTTGAAGCAAAGGTTATTTTTCTAAATATGGACAAAAATGACACTAAAGTAATTTCTACCTGCTGTTTGTAGGGCTGTATTGTGGGATTTTCATTGTAGCCAAGTCAAGTTTAAAATAAGTCATGTTAATGTTAAAAATGTTGGAATCACAACACTTTCCAGTTTTAATCATTTCGGTTTAGCATGACATTCTGTATCTTGTCTTTCTGCACTTATAATGCACTTGAATATATGTAAAGATTGTTTATGAAAAAAGATCTAAAAGCATTTGAATTACTCAAAGTGTTTACACACAAGTTTTACACAAAGTATTATTAAAGTTAGGTTAACTGAACAAACTTGTGTTCGATTTATTTAATTTACAAACTTAAATAGAGTAAGTTGCAATTCTATTAAAGTGATTTAATCCTATAGTTTCAGTAGAGCATGTTTTTGGTGCGTAGATTTATCAGATGTACTTAAAATTTCTTGTTCAAATTAAATGTATCATACATTTTACATTTCACTAACCCAGTTGTGTGGAACTGGTTGACATAACTGGGTGGAGTAAATACAACATGTTATTTCTTAAAGTAAGTAGAGCTTGTTTTGGTTGAGTAGGTTTTATTTAGTCCTCTCAATTTAAGTCAACAAGGTTAGTTAGATCAACATTATGATATTCAGCTAATACAACATGATTCTTTTGATTTGCATTTAATTATCCAAATGTTATCAGATATACTTAAAATTTCTTGTTCAAATTAAATGTATCATACATTTTATATTTCACTAACCCAGTTGTGTGGAACCGGTTGACATAACTGGGTGGAGTAAATACAGCGTTTTATTTCTTAGACTGTATGGCAAGAAAATAATTGTTTTTACAATGTTTATGTAATATTTCAAAAAAGAAAACCAATAAAAATAACAACTAGAAGGTACTTTGGGTTCAAAATAGTTGAAGTTGATCAAAAATAATAAGTTGATCATAATAAGTTCTCAAATGAAAGAAAATGTTAGATGAACTGGAATTTAATTACAACATTTTAATTAATTAAAACTATTTAATTCAGCAGCATTGTTTTTTTTAATGAAGTTTACATCGTTAATTCATTTAATGCCAGTACTAATGTTTGTACCTTCATTGTCTGCAGCACACCAGCCAGTTCTTTCCATTTACAGTCATAGTCACTATATTTAAAATCCCTAGTCTCAACCATCATACTGCCTTTCCTTTACACAACTTCCCCTATCCTCCTCCTGTGTCAAAGCCCAGCAGTTTGTATTGACACCAAGCTTATCAGCAGCACTGCTGTTGGCTAGTGTTAACTTAGGGCGCTAACAATCCAGTATGGAAATGTAATTCTTATCCACATATTTGATTTGGCAGTGATTTAATGCCAGGTGCCAATCCTGATACAAGTCTTCTTATTTTATCTGGACTTAGGACTGACACGAGGGATACACTGGCTGTTGTTCATGAGAGTAATTCACAGTAACTATTTGGTTCAATAGCTATCATAGAAATAGCTGTAAAAAAAGTAAATAAATAAATAAAATATATCCAACTAAATAAATCAATAAATCCAATATTTATTTTTTTATATGTAACATAATTTAAAATGAATATTAGAATCATTGTATGGCAAGGCAAAGATTTTCTCTCTGATCTTGTGGTTGATGTGTTAATGAATAGAGGGGTTTTCTTTTCAACTCTACATGTAATCTGATTACACAAATCACATCAGTCTGCTTTAGTGTGTTTGAAAGCTACATTTCAAATGTTTAAGATATTAATATGACTGACCTGAGAGCAGCAGGATGAGCAGTGAACACCTTCCATCCATTCTTGGAATCTGTATAACAGATATAGTCATAATTATTATTGTACCAAACTTTTTATCACACATTTTTAACATTAAGGTTTCTTATCTCCAGTCTAATAAGTTGCTTAGTATACAGTAAAGCTTACAGTAAAGCAGCTCATCTTATCATCAGCTGACTGGCGCTGACTCTTATCAAGGTCTTTATTTGATCTCTTAATATATTTTACTGTCAAATGAGGACATCAGGAGGGAGTGAACTTTCTGTAGAAAGTGAAGACGTGTGGAGTTATGGAAATGGTATGGTAATAAAAATGTTTTAATAAATGTTAATTAATAATATTATTGTATTCATGAAGATAAGCAAATGCTGTAAACACTTTTATCTAAACTATTACAGTATTATGTTTAGTGCATTTTCTGAACTTCGATCAAAGGCAAAACCAGTTTATTGATTATCACCTTACCTTTTCTAATTCTGGCCTATCTGTAATTTTAAAAAGGTAACAAGTGGACCTGCAGATGTTCTATAAAGCCAACAGGGTTTCCTTTGTCATCAACTGTTTTTGCAGTGGCACCAAAGTAAACTTTAAACTTTTGTTTAACGTGTTTCTATGATATATTGACCAATAAAGCATTTTATAATGTTTCAAAGAGTTTTATTGACAATAACATGTAGTTCTGTGATTTGTCCTGCTCCGAAAACTAAATATAGTGGTATTTTTGCCCATGTGTCCATACCTGTGCTTCTCCAAAAGAAAACATACCTGGAAATGACGCACCTCTGGGCTTAAAGAAACATAAGCAAGGTTACACAAAGGTGAACCTACTTCACCAACATGCAAATCGTTAGGGAAATCAAGCTGTTAAAGCAGGTAAAAACCTAAACGCAAATAAGGTCAGACGTGTTTCTAGGAACAGACAGCATGGGTGTTAGTAGCAAGAAGTGGGGAAGGATTATGGAGTCTGTGCTTGTCATTTGTCTTTTTGATTCAGGGCACCGTACAGTTTATTAGGGGCAATACATTGTTTTCATCTTTATGTTTAGTTTTCAGCAGCAGCCGATGCTTATGGTTGTGCCAGAACACATTTGAATCAACACCTTGAGCATTTCAGATTTCACACAGGTTGTTGGTTGTTACAGTCTGTAAATGGAATGAAGGTGAGTGTAATTAACCCTCTGTGTGCCGCATCTCCAAATCACATGACTGATTTGAGCTGCCATAGCAACAAGCTGCAGCCACACTGAGTCTCTGTTTCAGCTTGTTTTGAAAGTTCGAACTTCAAAGTGTAAACCAGTTATTACATTTTAATGACAGGCCACTAAAACCAGAGTTATGATTGAAAATCTATATGTAAGCGTTTTTTTCTGGACTTCTTGAGTTGCTTGAAGACGTTTCACCTCTCATCCGAGAAGCTCCTTAGTCTACGATGACCTGGATGACTGAGAACCTTCACAGACATGTTTTGAAAGTTCAGACTTCAAAGTGTAAACCAGTCATTACATTTTAATGACAGGCCACTAAAACCAGAGTTATGATTAAAAGAATATATATAAGCGATGCTTTTTTCTAAATACTATTATTATACAGTAAGAGTAACAGTAAACAGTAAAAAAAAGAAGCATTTTCTAAGGACAGCACAAAAACAGTAACGAAACAAAAAAAGCCACCTCTTTACAGTTGGTGAAAAAATGTAACATGTTGAACAATTTTTAAAAAAAGGCAACACGTGGATTTGGTTGTTTAGAGAGAGAGGAACGTTTTGGGAGTAACAGCAGAAAGAGAGAGAGAACGAGTGAGAGAGAGTTTTGAGATGTGAGAGATTTGTGACGTTTAGTGAGAAGTGTGTAGCTAGTGTGTTGTCTTGTGTGTCAGTGAGGGTACGAATTAATTACAAAGGCACATTGCAATGTAAACGCTGTGTCCAGGTGGAAAACAGGTGGAGTGATACACCTCCTGTTGTCAGGAGGGAAAGAGAGAGAGCAGAAAAAGAGAGAGCGAGTTTTGAGATTTGTGACGTTTAGCGTGTTTGGAGTGTGTAGTTAATGTGTTGTCTTGTGTAGTTAGTGTGTAGTGTTGTGGATAGTTTTGTGTTGTGTGTCAGAACAATGAGGCGACTGCTGTCTCCAGGTAGAAACAGGAGTGATACACCTGCTGCTTTCAGACCTGCAGGTATCAGCTGTGATGTTCTCCTTTATAGTGGACAGAAATTATTTTTTGGGAGTGGCACAAATAATTTGTGTCGCATCTTATTGAAGAACGGCTGGTTGTTCTGTAAATAGTTTGAAATGGTTATTTAAAAAATCAAGGTAAAATGTAAGTGGATGCAAATAACTTTGTTGTTTGCAAAACTTGTGCATAGGATTTTAAAATTGACAATTTATATTTGCATTTAAAGTTATGCAATATGATTCATTAAAGATGTTTGTGGTTGTTACAGTAAATGTAACTGTAAATGGTTTTTGTCTGATTTTAGATCAATTGTGTTTATACAGTTTGTCAAAATGAAAACATGACTGTAAATTCAGACACGTGAGGTTGTGCTGAAATGAATGATACCAAACAAGGCAAAGTAAATCGTTTTTAAAAGGTAAAATGTGGAGGGAAAATCAAAAGTAGTTAAAAATAGCCAATTATACCCTGGACCCCAGAGGGTTAAATGTTTTTTTTTTAAAGTAACGCAATAGTTACTTTTCAAGTAATGAATTACTTTTAGAATATTGCAACTCAGTTACTAACTCAGTTACTTTTTGAAGAAGTAACTAGTAACTATAATTAATTACTTTTTCAGAGTAACTTGCCCAACACTGGTTGTGGGTGTTACCCAGTGTGTTGTGTTTAATTCATATTTGTTCATTATTTGTTATTTCTATTTTTATGATGTCATATTTGTTGTTCTTGCTTCTGGTTTAAGTCCCTGTGTCTTCTCTGTGTTCCAAGTGTCATATATATTCAGCCTGTCTCTCACTGTCATGTCAGGGTCTTTGTGAATTGTCTCATGTTTCTTGTTATTTTGTTAGTCCCAGTGTGTGGTCTATCTAGTTTTGCCTCCCCCTCTCGATGACACCATTAGCTTTAAAGGTCCAAAGATTCAGCTCCTTAGCCTTGTTCTTCTGCAACACCGGGAAATAAACATCTTTTAAACACCACAGCTGTTACTTCTTCACCTTCTACTCAGACTGCTAATTTATTAATGTTTTTACTGGACAGGTTCTTTTCTATCTGAGCACTCACAGCACTTAATATAACTGAATCATTCACTTTTCTTCTTTGCTTAAGTGCTTTCTGTCTAACATTCACACTTCAGTTCAGTAGGTATCTTGCTCAAGGATGTTTATCAAGCAGGCTGGAGCAGACAGAGATTGAACCGCGAACCTTTGGATTAGAAGATGACCTGCTCTACCTTCTGATCTCCAAGTGATGTGTTTATAGTTTATAAACAAACAGGTTTCTTGTCGTTGATTTGATATTTAATAAGTTATGATCTTATTACTTATACTACTGCTACACGGATAAAATTAAGCTTTTATATTCAAAGCACCTGAACATGACTGCTCTTGTAAACTGGCACCATATAAATATATTTAATTCAGTTACAAGTTTGGCAGTTTCTAGAGGCTAGGAGTTGGGCATCCCTGTATTATAATAAATTGTTTCATTAAATTCTCTGTGAACTGATGAGACAAAACTTTATGGAGGTGTGCGTCCTGTTACATCTGGTGTACTGACCTAAGAAATACCAAGGATGATGATCATTTGTATTAACCACACAATGGTTTGAATATGCCTGAATGAATCTAGTATTAAATTATGAGTGTATAACTTGTATAAGGAGTATTTAGTACATGTGAATTTCACATTTCCATGCTGATGAAGCACTTTCATAACAGTGAAAACACACATCTATAGCCGACATTACGTCAAGTATATATATCTATATATATATATATATAGATATATATATAAAGAAAAAAACACCCATCTCGCCCCTGCGGGCGGTTTATCCTTCAAGCTCGGGCCCTCTACCAGAGGCCTGGGAGCTTGAGGGTCCTGCGCAGTATCTTAGCTGTTCCCAGGACTGCGCTCTTCTGGACAGAGATCTCCGATGTTGTTCCCGGGATCTGCTGGAGCCACTCGCCTAGCTTGGGAGTCACCGCACCTAGTGCTCCGATTACCATGGGGACCACCGTTACCTTCACCCTCCACATCCTCTCGAGCTCTTCTCTGAGCCCTTGGTATTTCTCCAGCTTCTCGTGTTCCTTCTTCCTGATATTGCTGTCATTCGGAACCGCTACATCGATCACTACAGCCGTCTTCTTCTGTTTGTCTACCACCACTATGTCCGGTTGGTTAGCCACCACCATTTTGTCCGTCTGCATCTGGAAGTCCCACAGGATCTTAGCTCGGTCATTCTCCATCACCCTTGGGGGATTCTCCCATTTTGACCTCGGGACTTCCAGGTTATACTCGGCACAGATGTTCCTGTACACTATGCCGGCCACTTGGTTATGGCGTTCCATGTATGCCTTGCCTGCTAGCATCTTGCACCCTGCTGTTATGTGCTGGATTGTCTCTGGGGCATCTTTACACAGCCTGCACCTGGGGTCTTGCCTGGTGTGATAGACCCCAGCCTCTATGGATCTTGTACTCAGAGCTTGTTCTTGTGCTGCCATGATTAGTGCCTCTGTGCTGTCTTTCAGTCCAGCTTTGTCAAGCCACTGGTAGGATTTCTGGATATCAGCCACCTCCTCTATCTGCCGGTGGTACATACCGTGCAGGGGCCTGTCCTTCCATGATGGTTCCTCGCCTTCCTCCTCTTTCTTGGGTTTCTGCTGCCTGAGGTATTCACTGAGCACGCTGTCAGTTGGGGCCATCTTTGTGATGTATTCGTGGATGTTTCTTGTCTCATCCTGGACTGTGGTGCTGACACTCACCAGTCCCCGGCCCCCTTCCTTCCGCTTAGCGTACAGCCTCAGGGTGCTGGACTTGGGGTGAAACCCTCCATGCATGGTAAGGAAACTTTCTTGTCTTTATGTCAGTGGCTTCTATCTCCTCCATTGGCCAGCCTATTACCCCAGCAGGGTACCTGATCACAGGCAGGGCGTAGGTGTTGATGGCCCGGATCTTGTTCTTACCGTTCAGCTGACTCCTCAGGACTTGCCTGACCCTCTGCAGGTACTTGGTGGTTGCAGCTTTCCTAGCGGCCTCTTCATGGTTCCCATTCGCTTGCGGGATCCCCAGGTACTTGTAACTGTCCTCTATGTCTGCAATGTTGCCTTCTGGTAGTTCAATCCCCCTCTTCCTCCTCCTTTTCCTCACACACTGCTGAGTTTGTCCTGGTGGATCATCAGGGGTGCAAAGCCTCACAGATGATGTGCAGCAGTGGGTCCCTCAGTCTGTCCTCACTCTGGACACTTGCAGTCGTCACACATGGAAATCAAATGTGTGATAAGCTGCAGGATTCAAACACAAGTGTAACTTATAAACACATGTTCATACTTTTATTCCACAATCAGAGAGAAAGAAACAGAGAGAGAGTGCAGGACAGACAGACAGGTGACAGTCTCAGGTGTATACACTGCTACAAAACAGCACAAGAGAAGGAGGATTTAGTGTTTGTGTTATTACGAGTGCTAAACAAGAAGAGTTCCAGATGGTCCAGTGGACACATGTGTGACTCCTGTGAGTAAAGCATCTTTCTTTCAGCTTAAAGAGTGAACCGTCAGCTCGTTCAAACACACTTTAAAGTCCGTTTGGCTCGACACCACCGAACAGAGGCAGCAATATAACATAGCTAACATTAACAGTGCAGTGAATCCTGCTTGTGCCGTCATATTCAGGACTGCAAACCGAGCAGCATCACTGACTTTCAGTTTGTGGATACATGACTGACTTTAATGATCCATAAAATCATAACATTCTCTGTAAGATTAAGGTCGACTATATATATATTTAGAAGTAGAGGCTTTAAAACCAAGTAAACGCTGAAACTACAAACATCACTAATGTCACATAACTTTGCCGACATGTGGCCAACAGTAATGTTTTGATGTTCTTCGTTATTAAACATTTGCACATAAATAAGTGACATAATATTCAGTACTTACTTTTGACAGTTCACTCTTTGGCCGCTCCCTTCTGCCTCATTATGCGGCAAAATTATCCACACCCACCGCTGCGCTATGAATTGTGGGATATATGGGACCACGAAGCGTGCAACAGACCACGCTTGATATTTGGGGAAATCGACGGCGCTTTTGGAGTACGCATTTGAAGTGCACTTTGAATTGGGACAGCCGTAGTCGCGTGGCGGTGACGTATTCGCACTTGAAATGCATACTTCAAGCGTGCATACCCTGAATTGGGACACAGCCCCTGTCTCAGAGGAAGTCTCCTGGAGGTGGTCCTTACTGAGGTCACATGACTTCTTTTGGATGATGTGACTGGTTGGACTTGTTTTTTTGGAGAACACACAAAGATTTGTTTGTATCTCTTCTTAAAGTCAGGGATCACTAACATCTCATATGATTTCAGATCCCTTCTGTTCCCCACCTGCCCTGTAGGTGGCCTCATTATGTTCCCACTGTTTCCAGTTACCTGACCCCTCCTCCATCAGCACACCTGTTCCCTGCTCCTTCTCCTGCATGTACAGAAAAACTAAACACTCTGTGGTAGTGATGGCCAAATGTAGCATTGAAACTTGTGTTAAAAAACGGTTCATTACCCGTGGCTTTTTAATACAGCCCTCTCTGGTGACATCTGGTGGCCAACAAATGAATAACAGCTTAAATCTTCAAATAAAAGTGTACTGCTTCATTATGCCTGCCCACTCTACAGAGCAGAGTTCACAATTCTCTCTGATACTGGGTCGCCTTGTTGTTGCTTTGAACATTTATTTTTTTTGGGTGAAAACATTATGTCTATTTGTTAAATAAATAAATTTGATGAATGAACATTCCTTATTTAAATATGTGCCATTGTGTGGTCTTTCTTTGCTTCTGACTTCGTGATATTGGTAAATACAATAGATGAAAATACATTATGGAGAATGCTTCTGAACAGAAAGTTGGCAAACCGTAGGTCAGTTTGCCAGCTTTCTGTTCTTGCTGACCAAAATCAACTCAAAATACTCCGACATGTAAGAACCTCCTCTCTTCCTCGCTGGCTCCATGTCTCTCAGTAGAATGATCAGTGGAAAGATCAAATACCGCTAATAACTAACTTCCTTATAAACCATTCAACAGGTTACAGACGCAGTTAAGTTCTACATGATGCTTTGGATGTCACTGATCATGTAAATCTGGCCAAAAGAATCAAGCCTCAGCACAGTGCTTCTGAAACATTCGCACATAAATTTGACACGCACCGGAGCGTCACTTCATCACTACTCCATAAAACTGAATGAAATGATCTCAATCGGACATTTAATGAAAACAGTTCAAAGTCAGGAGATCAAATGTTCAAATTGTAAATTTCTCTTATTTATTTACTTATTAAGTTCTTTTTGAATTTTGATGTCAGTGATATGTTTAAAATATTTTGCTCAAGGCAAACAAAAGGCTTCATCCTCAGTGGCTGACCTGCCCAGGAACCTTTAATGTAACCCGACACCACCAGATCCATGTTTGGATATTTGCATCATTTCACTCATTTCATTCACACAACAACATCTTCAAAAACAGAGTCTGAATGAAGTTCAGATGTCAATGCCGCTCATTGATTGGACAGTTGGTTTCAGCTCTGCTCTCAGTATTTACTCAACAGGTGAAGGTAGAAAATGTCAATCGATCTGTAGACCGGAAACTGAGAAAATCACTGTGAATATTTGCAGTATAAACATTTATGTTCCAAATAAAGTGAATAGTGTGGTTGTGTCAGAGCTGTGGTCAGTGTGTTTAGCTACAACAGAGATTGATGTTTTCACACATCAGCTTGTGAACTTTACTCTGACTTAGACTCAGTCTGAGCAGTCAGACAACATATTTGTAAATCAGCACCTGAAGGTGTGGCCCTCTCACACTCTTCAGGTTTAGTGCCGCCTCCTTACAGGAAGCAGCTCACCTGTGTGTCTGTCTTAGTGTCCAAGTGTGGAGTGGAGCTTGTTGTACGTGTATTTGTTTGAAGAAACTGTAAGTTTGCTTTGTTTTCTCATTTACTATTTATCTTTAGTAACTTTACTGTTTGTTTCTGCTGTGTAATATTTGATGTTTAGCTCTTATTTCACGACAAACTTTGGATCACTCTTCTCCTTGAAGATAAATTCACATGAATATAGATTACTGATTGACTGGAATCCACACTGATTAACTCTGCACTGAAACTTTTGTTACTGTGATAAACGGTTTAAATGAATCTGTTTGAAACTTTAGACACTGATCATAACTCATGGGACATTTTTTTCCTTTAACTGGAAACAATCAGATATAATCAGTCTGTTCTTAGAAGTCGACTTTCAGGTTTTACTGAAGTGACATTGAAAAAACAGAAGGTGAATCGTCTCCAGCTCAGGTCAGGTTTACTGCAAACAAAGTTAATGAAAATGAAACCTAGAAGTTTACAAACACCATGAACATTTACTGCATTTATTAAAAAGAACTTTATAATATCTGCATGTGGAGGCTGGGATATTTTACAGGAAAGTATTTGGATGTGTTTTTGCGTTGTGTCGCTGTCATGTTTACTCTGTGTTTTGTTTTTTAATCAGTGGATTTGAGTTTTCTTCTTCTAGTGTTTGAAGTTTTTAGTCGTTAATCGTTGGTCTGAGTGTGGTCTCTTGTGGTTTCCTGTTTGTTGCCCTCTTTTATAGTCTTTGGATTTTTTGATAAACATTTTGAATTTGTTCCTCGTGAACAGTTTTCAGTCTGAATGAATGTGTGCTGTAAGTTATTTGAGCCAGTTGTCCTGGATTTGGTTTCAAACCTCTGCCAGCTAATGAAAATAGTCTTTTGTTACATCTATAGAGTCACTCAGTGGTACATTTTCATGAAATAAATAATTGAACTGATACATGTTAAAATTATGTCAGTTGTATTAAAATAAACACAAATAACTGTTAATAGATGAGTTTTGGTGGTTTTGTGTCCCTTTGTGAATTGTATTTCTTAGATAAGACCAGAGGCCCACTGACTCTTTACACCTCCAGTCTGGTCTCAGTAGTCAGTTCATCATTCTGCAAAAGGCTGTTGTTGTTTTAGAGCAGGTAGTCATGTAAAGGTTAACATCGTCCCACAGGATGCAATCAGAAACTGAAGTAATGAAAAAGAAACATCACTCAGTACTGACTATCTGATATCAGAGTCCTCGCACTGTTGGAAATGTTCAGGTGTGAAGATCAGAAACACAGATCGGGTGGTTGTTTTCAAAATGATCAGGTTCTTCTAATCACGCCTGTTCATGCTTTTCTTTGACAAAGACTCAAATGTATTGATGAAAAATAGATAAATAGATTAAAAAAAATGAAGGAGCTCAGTGGAACACAGTTTTAATAACCTGGTTAATATGAAGACACTCATACTGGGACTCTGAGACATGGGGGAAGAGTTCAGTTAAGCATTCCTGTGCTGATAGCTGATGATTGAGATGCCACAGAAACTGATGGAGCTGATAGAGCAGAACAGGACGTGAGACACCTAACATCACACAAAACATCTTAATTCCTCATGGATATGATGGTAGCCAGTGAGGGAACTAATGCTGACTTAAATGAACAGCTCAGGATCCACTTCTACTCTTATTTTCTATTGTAAACAATATTATGGGGATTGTATGTAAATATTGTAAGGATCTTTCTAATGTTTTATACCTTAAAGGTTTTTGAAACATCTCTTTATGCCTGTGTCTGTGAAAGAACTGATGTCTGCACATGGATTGTTTTTCTATCAGTAAGGACTATTAATTCTGATGATATCATAGCTACTCTTAGTCTGTCTGTCTGTCAGCTTTATATATAGCTACCTCCACCCCCAACCGGCTAATGTTGCTAAAGGCAATATTTCCAATCAATGATGGTGAAAGTGAAATCACAGCCAAAACTCTGTCTCCTCCTGTCTGGTGTGTTCAAAGGTGCTCGTCAATCATCTGTAATTCTTCTGTGCCTTTTAAAATAAAAAAAACAACAACAACAAAACCAACAACATAGATTTAACAATAGAGAAAAACTTTTGTTTCTTGGATTCAAATTAATGTGACTGAATCTCAGCCGCAGTGAGTGGACGAGATACAGCAGATTATATTTTAAACCAACAATCAGAAGAACATTGAATTAGAGACAGGGAGGGGAACTGAACTGGCTTCCAGACAGAGGATGAACTGGATAAGAATAAAGACAGAAAATAAATTATTATTTTGAACTTATAATGACATAAATTTATTCTAATCACTAAATTCACAAAAAGTATACACTAAAATATAAACCCCAGTTACAAAAGGAAAATCAAACAATAACAGTAGTCCGTATGGTCACAAAAAGCAAAGCTTTTTTGCTCAGCTAGAGCAAGTGAGAACAGGAAAAAATATTGCAATATTATGCAGCGCTTACATAAAAGGTTAAATATTATGAGCCACCAACAGAAACATCTCTTCTTTTAAGCACAAATATGTACTTACTCCAGTGAGTAACTAAGTAATGTTCTGCATTACATTTAAGAAAAGGAACCAGTAATGTGTAATATTTTACTTTCTTTTTGAGTAACCACCCTAACAAACCATGTGAACTTTACTCTGACTTAGACTCAGTCTGAGCAGTTAGACGGCATTTTTCTGGCGTGAACGAACACACACACACACACACACACACACACACACACACACACACACACACACACACAAACACACACTTTATTCTGGGCTGATAGACTATGAGGTCTTTTATTTAATATTCATTGCTGTTGAACAGCAGTGGGGACAGAGCCTCTTCTTGGTGGATCCCGCACTTGATGGTGACTTGTGCCATTGGCTTGAAGTTGACCTCTACTGTTGTTCACCACATTTGCACTGAGTTCCTGATGAAGAGTATTGGGTTCCTGTTGATCTTGTACAGTTTTAGGCATTCCAAGCTCCAAGTGTGGGGCATCGAGTCAGGCCTTGTAATAAATCCAGGCAATGCACAGGTTGCTCAGTCTGGCCTTGCAGTTCCGGGCAACGGCTCTGTCTACCAGGAGCTGGTGCTTTGTTCCTCTGGTAATCCTACAATTCTATTTTTGTGCCTCGCTCATGTATTAACTGTAAATGTTGAAAAAAAATTAGTAGTAGTTCAGCAGCTCTTGGAGCTTTTTTGTGTCATGATCCTGGGCCATGTTGGCCCAGCATTCTTGGTTCTCGTGTATTTTTGTATTTCTTTATTTAGGCCATGGTTCCTGGGTTGCTCTGTTAAGTTGTTTCTTATTTGATTTCCCCTTGTGACTTTTACCCCCTGTGTGCCCCTCTGTGTATCTGTGAGCCCTCGTCTCCCCTCCTTGTGTTTTATTCCATGTTTTCCCCAGCCCGTTATGCCTGTGCTCTCTCTCCTCCTGTCTGAACCTCTGTACTTCCTGTTTTACTTTGACAGTCTCCCGTCAGTGTTGCGTTTTCTCCTGCCTTGTCTTGTTATGATTATCAGTGTCACCTGTGTTCCTCGTGTGCTCCCACTTCCCTCGTTAACCCTCTGTGTATTTACGTCTGCGTGTCCCTCAGTTCTGTGTCGCGTTCTCCCTCATGCTGTGTGGATCTCCCTGTGTCTCTCTGTGAGTTTAGTTTGTGATTTTCCAGTTTAGTTTAGGTTGCTTTTGTATGCTTTTCCCAGCCAGCAAATAAAGCTGTGGTTTTGAGTTCATCCCTTGTGTCTACGAGTTTGCGTTTGGGTCCTCTCCCTGCCTGCCACACAGCCGAAACATGACATTTTGTTTCAACAGTTTTCTGAATTCTCATCCTGATCACCAGCTTCATGCAGTCCTGTCTGGTGTTCATGGGCTTACAACAACATAATAAATTGATTATTTTTCAGGGTTAGTATTTATCAGTTTATTAAAAGATACCAACTCATTATGTTATTTTAATAATAAACAAAACTGCTCAGTGAATAATTGACTTAAATGATACAAGTTGAATTCTACTTTAAATCTGAGCACATAAAGGTAGATTTTCAGTAACTCTTCTGAAAATCTCCCTCCTCCAACTACTACTTCAGGTAGAGTCCCTCCTCCTTCCATGAAACAGCTCACCCATGTGTCTGTGCCTGAGCTTGTTCTTCGTGTATCTGTGAAGAACCTGTAAGTTCTTTTTTTCCTCTTTTAACAGTTTGTCTTTAGTAACTTAAGCTTGAGATCTGTGGACTCACAACTCTATTTATGTCTCTTTGCCTTTTCTACAGCTCTTTTAATAACGTTTTGTTGCTGTTAATGCTTCAAAAAGATTGTGCGTGCAAACTGAAACTGTGCTGCATGCAGTTTCTAGTTTTTCTAGTTTAAACATGTGAGGAATGTTTCCCTAGCTGCAAACATTGATCATCAGCTTTAAGTCAAAGTCAAAGTCAACTTTATTTGTCAATTCTGCCACATGTACAGGACATACAGAGAATAGAAATTTCGTTACTCTCAAACCCTAAAAAAAAAAAAAAAAAAGCTATACAATATACAATATACAATATTCAGGTAACGGTAAATGACATTGAGTGTAGACCAGGCAAGGTAGTGCAAATAGGCAAATAGTGCAAATGGAGATTTGGTAATGTACGGTAGGAGATAGTGTAACAACAAAGTCTTATGAGGTAATGGCAGTCCAATGCTCCACAAGGTGACTAATAACTGGTGCAGGCCAGTGAGTGAGTCAGAGAGTGTGTGTGTGTGTGTGTGTGTGTGACAGAGTTCAGTGAGACCGTGGAGGAGAGAGGGGAGAGGGGGCAGAATCGTGCCATTGTCTGCATGTGATTCCTACTCTTCAATCTTCAATCTTAAATGTGATCAACCTATCTCTAATAATCCGCTATGTACCACAGGCCTTCAAGGTGGCTGTAGTTAAACCTTTACTTAAAAAGCAATCTCTAGACCCAGCTGTCTTAGCTAATTATAGGCCAATCTCCAACCTTCCTTTCGTATCAACCATCCTTGAAAGAGTAGTTGTCAAACAGCTAACAGATCATCTGCAGAGGAATGGCTTATTTGAAGAGTTTCAGTCAGGTTTCAGAGCTCATCACAGCACAGAAACAGCTTTAGTGAAAGTTACAAATGATCTTCTTATGGCCTCTGACAGTGGACTCATCTCTGTGCTTGTCCTGCTAGACCTTAGTGCAGCGTTCGATACTGTCAAGAGATTTATTCTAAAACACTTCTTCAGTTGAGAATCAGAGAGGAGAAACACACTGCAGTTAGTTACTTGCAAGCAAGGGCAGCCACAGAACTCGCACAGAAGTGCGGGCTCTGAGACTCGGGCCGTGCCATTGCCCTGTTCTTTATTTATACATCAGTGGGTGTTTGTTCTTTACATTGGAATGTGTGTGTGTGTGTGTGTTTCCATAAAATGACTTCCTAACCCTGCTGGCCTGGAAGTCCAGCAGTTCATCTAAACAAAATGCACTTAGAGTAAAACAGACATAGATACGTTTTATCCTGCCATAAAACAATAAAAGAAGGTACGATGCTCCCAGGATGTGGGTGTGAAAACCAGAACACTCTGGAATCACACAAGCTTCCTAAGATGAGACATTCTTTCAGGATCAACTACATACTTCTAAACACAAATGATTACATGCAGCATTCTACCATAAGTAAACCTATATAATTAAAAGGTAATACTGACATTATATTTAACATTCTATTAACATTCCCCCCTGTTGTCAGTTTAACTTTTAAATGAGATATCAGTATGTAACATCTTGTTGTACATTTTCTGTCACATCCTCATTAATCACACAAAATCTTCATGTTCCAACAGGACAGAGTCATTATCATCATTTGTCACAGCTACGTATGCAGCAACAGTGGAAAATATTATACGGTTAATCATGAGTTTTAGACATGGCAGGATACATGTT
Organism: Pelmatolapia mariae; assembly: GCF_036321145.2. Classification (NCBI taxonomy): domain Eukaryota; kingdom Metazoa; phylum Chordata; class Actinopteri; order Cichliformes; family Cichlidae; genus Pelmatolapia; species Pelmatolapia mariae. The sequence continues at coordinate 16,707,580 of NC_086229.1, read as the reverse complement.
ACAAAGACACAAAATAAAAGTAAAAAATATTCCAAACTCAATAAGTAGTCTTTTTAGCAACTGACTTCAACCTTAAGTATTGTGTTTTTGGCAGGTCATAGATGTTCTCACATATTCTTTTGCTGAAGTTTCAAAATTTACAGTATAAAATTGTTGATGTATTATAGAGATCATCTTCCCTCCTGTCGAGACATGACTTAAACCATGGCTCACTAGAGTGGCTGTTTTGTGTAAGAATGGGAATTCCTGCTATTTCATATGTCATCAGTGTCTAATAATGCTCCGTGTTTTAGCCATTGCGTTTGTTCTTTTGATCGTGCTGCTTTTTGTTCATCCTGCAGTATAGACAGTGGGATAGTGTGATTTTCATAAGTCGTTAGTAAGACTGTGGTTGCTATGGCTGCTGCTTTTGCAGCTTTATCAGCAAAATTGTTTCCCTTTGTAACTTCAGAGTCATCCTTCTGATGTGTGATCCGCCACATATTTCTGCAGAACAGTTAAGTTCTGCAGTGCCTCATAGATGTCTCTTCCAGTTGTTCCCATCACTGTCCATAGGATCAGAGTCCAAATGTGTGTAGAATAAACATTCAAACATACCAGTTGAGTTTGTTGTTTGTCAACATGGGTCTCAGCTATCTTGAAAGCTGCAGACCTCGTCAGCGCTCGAGTTTTACGGCCTCTGCCAACCCCCATCACCTTACTTCAGGCCTCCTTGTCCTGTGGGGGATATTTATGACTCCTCCACTATCCATCCTCTGCAGGAGAAACCTCTGTGGAAAGGGTGTTGGATCCAGTTATCTTACTGCTGTTATGATCCCAGCAGTCTTCAGTGTGCCATCGTATGCACAGTATAGTGACACAGCATTAGGTGATGTTCATAGGAAACTGCTGTCATCACCACCATCGCTTCTGGAACCGTGCTTTTCACAGAATCATGATGCCATCCTTGGACTCCGCCTGCGCTGTCGATTGGAGTTTGGCACGCTCCCCTTATCCTTCAGGTGCCCGTCTGTCGTCCACAATCTCCTCCGTTGGTCTCTGGAAAGCCCCCTTGGCACAGCTCTCATTCCAACGACGCTTCGTGGTCCTTGCTCTGGCTCCAAAGTCTGATCTCATGATAATACGAGTATGAAAGCATTCAGCATCAACAGGACAAGTATCATGTGCAGGTTTTCTCAAATCAGTAAACTGCAATTATTGGCATAATTTGCCTCAGACATGGATCATCCCATGTACTCAGTTAACATCAATGTAATCGGTGACTTCCCTTAAGCAAAGTCACTCCACTTAGCTATCACTAGGAGCTCAGTAGTGGCCAGCTAATGAGCCCCATATTAAACTATTCCATAAACCCTGCATCTCTCATTTGCTTTCTCACGTTACTTGTCCGTCTCTGCTGAATCCTCTACATGCACACTTAGAAAAACAAACATTAGCAACACACATGGATAATCCTGGAGGTCAGGCACAAATTGACAGGCTCCAGAGGTGCTGTAAAAAGATCATAAAGTTCTCACATGTTATTCACATCGTCAAAGTAACCTTTAACATTTTCCCAACAGCACAGTGTAACAGCATAATCAACATATAGCCTGTAGGTTCCCTTCACTCATAAACCCAGTAATCCTGTAATAGAAAAAACATCAACCATTAGTGTGCCCTACTGTAACTCACATAATCAAACACATGATTAACTCTCTGCTGTAGAAAAGAAATGTTAACGCTGCGCACAAGCCAATAAATAACACACCCCTGATAGATTCTCAAACACAGAAAATGGCATTTAAAAGGTTAGATCGTCACACAACCTCGAATGTTGCTGTCATCTTCCTGCGCCTTGTAAGAAGAAACACACATAGATTTATCTGCACCTTTGTCAGGTGGGGGTTAACTTTGCACAGTCGTGTTACATCAGTAAAATCGTGCCAGCTTTTGTCAGCTGTTGTCAATCAGTCAGTTTTATTTCTCTTACTCATTTGTTATTCACTCATTCATGCATTCATTCATTCTTTGCTAAAAGTGGAACCCATCGACGCATTCAGTTTCCACACATAGCAAAATGATGTTATTTTAAAAAGAAAAAGAAGAAAATTTCAAAAGAAGAATTTAGGCTGGATTATCTCGCTGAGTCCTTTTTCACAGGGACTTTCATTTTAATTATCCCAGATAAGTGACTTTCTCCTGAGCCCATTTTAATTTTTTGGAGAAAGTCAACGGTTTGCAACGGTTTCCTCGACATGTCGTATAGCGCTTTTGTTCCAGTCGTGCAGATCTGCTCAAACAGAGATTATCAAACAAAACTCTCAGTGCACTGTGAAAGTATCAAAATAAAAAGGCCTTGTTAAGTCATGACACACGCTCCTCATCTCAGGAGGGTAAATCATACCATTAGCATGATTTATCAAACCATCATACTAATTGGCAGGCTCAACTTCACAACAAAAGAAAAATCATCAGCTAGATAAACACCAAACCAACCATCAGCCGCACGACACACAACATAAGCCTAATGTCTTATTAGCTATGATTTTAATCTGTACCTTTTTACTCATTTAGGCCAAAGATCTCATTTAGTTTTCCTTTTTTCCCCGTCATCATAAAACATGTGACATGTTGTCATGCATTTCACAAAAGAAGTTCGTTCTTATGTATTCAGAGTTGTGTATCTGGGTGCAGGATTCATTCACACATCACAACAGGAAACTCAGTGTTTTAGAGTCTCCACTCAAACAAACTCCAACACTTCCCATTCACTCGTGCTAGAATTCAGTCACCTTGCATTAATCTAAGAACGATCAACTAATTTGCATATCAGCTATTAACCCACTAAGATGACAGGACAACAGAAATGCATGTTCAAAATATCATCACAAAAATAGAATTTCCCTCATACAGTAAAATATTTTGTGCTGCATCAATCAGGCAGAAAGCATCTCCCAATTTACTATATAAACAACTGAATTTATTGTCTGATCCCTGGTTGGTCAAACCAGAATCTTTTTTCCCACAAAAATTAAACTGTTGTCCTGCAACCATAGAGAGTTAACTGTCAGCATTGGATAAATTCAGCATTTAATAACAAGCGTCTGTTAAATTGACACTATTTTAACACGGATGAGAGATAACAAGCTGATCTTCATTGCACGTATGTTTGTTATTAGGCAGGTTTAACCAATGTCTGTGGAGCTACATCTCCAGCAGGGCATGTTCTTAAAGCTGCCTTTCCTACACACTTCTCTGCTATTAATTGATCATTTTAACTAACGTGCTATGAGTCCACTGATCTTTTCATCACACGAGGTGACTTGGACAAGATGATAAACAGACTCACATGCTCAAGATGCTGTCTAATCTTCATGGACTCTCTTTTGGTTGTGTTAGTAGGGTTAATGCATGTTCTGCTTGTGTGTGTGATTTTGTATATGTTTCTTTTTGCAGTGGTTCAGATTCCTTCACAATTTTCCTACTTAAGCAGTCAGTATTATTTTCCCCAGGTTTGCTAACCCAAATTTTGATTTCCCACATTAAACAACAGCATTCCTCTGTGTTCTCACCTACTCTCACTCTGTTGTCCTCTCCCACTTCAACAGTCCAATGGCCGGCAGTTCTTCTTCAGCTTTGTCCTGTTCCACTGTCTCTTCTTGCCATTTTCTCCAAAGGTGACAAATGTCAAACTCCAACAGTCTCCTCAGTTCTTTTCACAAGCACAGTGAAGTTGCAGCTTGTTGGAAACACAGTGCCATTCATCAATCAGTCAGGATGATGGGTTTGCTCTTCTTCTCTGATGCTGTTTGTCCACACTGCTGCTGCTTGCTGGGTCTCTTTGCTCAGGACTCTGCTGCTGTCTCTTTATCTGCCACGTTATTGCTCTTTGGAACTGCATTCCTTGTCTTCAGGGAGGAGTGAGAGCTCGTTTGTGAGGTTGAGGGACACATGGAGCTGTAAATAAGTTAGCCAGAAACCTGGCCTGAATGTTTCCAATGATCTTAAACTATACCTTTATTCTGACCGCTGCATGTGGAAAATCGGTCCAGGTCTGCTTTAATCTGAAAGTGACAAAACTAAGACATTTTCATTATTATCATCACTGCTTAACCGACACACAGAACTCTCTCTCTGTCTTTTGTGAACTCTCCTTTCTTAAAAGCAGAAAATAAGACTGTAGTTGTTCTTGGCTGATAAACACAAAACCTTTTTCTTATGATTATTTTTTTTCATCTACAATGTAAATTTCGTCTCTTTTTTACATTTTTTTTCCTTACACTAGCTGGTGACCTGCAGAATCACCGCTCTCACAATTGGCGACAATTACTTTTACACAACGCACACACACATCTGTGATCAGGCACATTCACACTCACTTTTTTCATCTGCGTAAATAAATCATATGGCTGATGATATGTGCCATGGTGATCCATAAGTATGATCACAAATTTATCTAGTTAGTTTTCGACCCAACAAAACAAATAAACAAAAAACATGATGCTGATGCTATAAACACTGTATACACACGAGTCAAGATGCAGGAAAACTGCTGCGCATCTGAAAGATGAAGCTGAACTCATGGATACGCTACATTTTCGAGTTATCATAGTTTCTCTCTCTTTGATGAGTTCTCAGCCAGCTCCTGATCTGATAATGTGTAGCTTGCTCATCAGCTCAGAAGAGACAGCAACGAAACCTCACACAGTGGTTGCGTGCTTTGCCCACAGTGGCAAAGACTTACACATATTAATTTCAGCTTCTCCATCATGTAGTTTTAGCCATTTTATACAGGGTTCTGCATATTAGTTGTTTTCATAGGTGTGCTCTATATCTCAACAATGGCTCATATTAGAATGACAGTCTTTCACACAAATCAAGTGCCTCTATGCACGTCATTAGTTTAAATATTTACTTATTTTACTTCATCTCATATGTCATTGTACTGAATTTGAGCAACCCTAAGCTTAATGCAGATTACTTTTAACACTGGTTAAATTAATGGTCAGGAGCACAGGCTGTTGTTGATCAGGGCAATCTTAAGAATCATTGTGTCAGCAAGGGGTGGTGGAGGGCATTCACCAGAGCATAGCTTAAATGCTGCTGATGTGGGCTGGCCTTCTCCACACGCTCTTCAAGGCTGCTGTTTTCCTGAAACCGTCAAACATTTGAATCTCTTCTATATATAAGCCTGCGATTAACCGCACGGCTAAGGTCGGCGTGAACCCGCGCAGCTAAGGAGCCATCGCTCTCTTTTGTTTAAAAACTTTGCGCTGCCAGCAGCGAAGTCCAGTCTGTCAACCTCTGATGCACTCTTGGTTGCTTTGGAACCCATGATAACAACAACAACCGTGTCACAGACCGCGCCTGCTCCGCAGTCATTCACACAAACACAACAACACTTTTACACACATAGACATTTGCACGCTAATTTGTCACGAAGTAATTGCGGCTACCTCTCGAACCTAAGCCTAATTCAGTTCCTTTCGGCGAACCTTAACCTATTTTAATTTGTTACGAAGTAATTACGGCTACCTCTCAAACCTAAGTCTAATTCAGTTCCCTTTGGCGAACCTTAACCTATTTTACGCGTTTCATTAAATCTCTGCGGCCGTCTTATATATCAAAATAGTGTTTCTCACCCTCAGACGACTCACTGGTGGTTCAGATTGTCAGACTGAATCCCACCGCCATGGAACAGACCGGCCCGGACTCAAACGTCCCGGGTCCTCCTTGTCTAAGAGGGCTGTGCACAGTCTTCGGTGCTGGCTCCACGGCGTCAGGAAACAGTGTGCCAGATCCTGGAACAGAGTCACAGACAACAGTTCTGATGTTTCTGCTCCGGCTCGGAGGACCAAAACAAATGTCAAGAGATTTATTCTAAAACACTTCTTCAGTTGAGAATCAGAGAGGAGAAACACACTGCAGTTAGTTACTTGCAAGCAAGGGCAGCCACAGCACTCGCACAGAAGTGCGGGCTCTGAGACTCGCGCCGTGCTATTGCCCTGTTCTTTATTTATACATCAGTGGGTGTTTGTTCTTTACATTGGAATGTGGATGTTTAGGTGTGTGTGTGTGTGTGTGTGTGTGTATGTTTCCATAAAATGACTTCCTACCCCTGCTGGCCTGGAAGTCCAGCAGTTCATCTAAACAAAATGCACTTAGAGTAAAACAGACATAGATACGTTTTATCCTGCCATAAAACATTAAAGGAGGTACGACCTCTCCCATGCTCCCAGGATGTGGGTGTGAAAACCAGAACACTCTAGAATCACACAAGCTTCCTAGGATAAGACATTCTTTCAGGATACTATCAACTACATACTTCTAAACACAAATGATTACATGCAGCATTCTACCATAAGTAAACCTATATAATTAAAAGGTAATACTGACATTATATTTAACATTCTATTAACAGATTAACAGATCATAATATCCTATTAGAGTGATTGGAACATGCTGTAGGTATTACAGGTACTGCGCTGCAGTGGTTTGTATCATATCTATCTAATAGACTCCAATTTGTTCAAGTAAATGAAGAGTCCTCTTCACACACTAAGGTCTATTATGGTGTTCCTCAGGGTTCAGTGCTAGGACCAATTCTGTTTACATTATACATGCTTCCCCTAGGTAGCATCATTAGAAGACATAGCATAAATTTTCACTGCTATGCAGATGATACGCAGCTCTATCTGTCCATGAAGCCAGGTAACACACACCAATTAGTTAAACTGCAGGAATGTCTTAAAGACATAAAGACCTGGATGGCCGCTAACTTCCTGCTTCCTAATTCAGATAAAACTGAGGTTATTGTATCCGGCCCTGAAAATCTTAGAAATATGGTATCTAAGCAGATCCTTACTCTGGATGGCATTACCTTGGCCTCCAGTAATGCTGTGAGGAACCTTGGAGTCATTTTTGACCAGGACATGTCCTTCAAGGCACATATTAAACAAATATGTAAGACTGCTTTCTTCCATTTGCGCAACATCTCTAAAATTAGAAATATCCTGTCTCAGAGTGATGCTGAAAAACTAGTTCATGCCTTCATTACTTCCAGGCTGGACTACTGTAATTCTTTATTATCAGGATGTCCTAAAAACTCGCTGAAAAGTCTTCAGCTAATCCAAAATGCTGCAGCAAGAGTACTGACAGGGACTAGGAAGAGAGAGCATACTTCTCCTGTTTTGGCTTCCCTTCATTGGCTTCCTGTTAAATCCAGAATTGAATTCAAAATCCTGCTCCTCACTTACAAGGTCTTAAATAATCAGGCCCCATCTTATCTTAATGACCTTGTAGTACCATATCACCCTATTAGAGCACTTCGCTCTCGCTCTGCAGGCCTACTTGTTGTCCCTAGGGTATTTAAAAGTAGAATGGGAGGGAGAGCCTTCAGTTTTCAGGCCCCTCTTCTGTGGAACCAGCTTCCAGTTTGGATTCGGGAGACAGACACTATCTCTACTTTTAAGATTAGGCTTAAAACTTTCCTTTTTGCTAAAGCATATAGTTAGGGCTGGACCAGGTGACCCTGAATCCTCCCTTAGTTATGCTGCAATAGACATAGGCTGCCGGGGATTCCCATGATGCATTGAGTTTTTCCTTTCCAGTCACCTTCTCACTCACTATGTGTTAATAGACCTCTCTGCATCGAATCATATCTGTTATTAATCTCTGTCTCTCTTCCACAGCATGTCTTTCAACCTGTTTTCCTTCTTTCACCCCAACCGGTCGCAGCAGATGGCCGCCCCTCCCTGAGCCTGGTTCTGCCGGAGGTTTCTTCCTGTTAAAAGGGAGTTTTTCCTTCCCACTGTCGCCAAAGTGCTTGCTCATAGGGGGTCATATGATATGATTGTTGGGTTTTTCTCTGTATTTATTATTGTGCGATCTACTGTACAATATAAAGCGCCTTGAGGCGACTTTTGTTGTGATTTGGCGCTATACAAATAAAATTGAATTGAATTGAATACTCTTTAAACACGAGTTTGTGAACTCTGCAGATTGGGACAGTTTTTCTTTTCTCTGGTAAAATTACAGAACCAGAAATGTGTGAGGCTCTGCTCTGAGATCCAGAACCAGATCACATCTGGGTAGATTTTGCATAGAAAAAGTGTTCATGTGAATTAGTGAGTGATCCTGATGTACTCATTTCTAACTGACTCACTTGGCCTCTCTCAGTGAAAATCTTAGTACACAGAGCTGTCACTACTAAATGTTTCCTTCAGTCTAAATTAAAGCTACAAAGTCAGAAAACACCTGTCTGGCATGAACTGAATTCAAGACCAGTTCTCCAACTGTGAAGCTCCTCCTTTCTCTGACTGGCTGTTCACATTAACCCTGAACTGACAGAGCGTTACTGGACGGAAGAAGATTCGTATTACCAGTGAATCAGTGTGTGTACAGCTCTCTGCAAACTCAGCAGGAATAGTTAGTGTGAAGCTTTTGGCTCTAATGATCCTAAAGGTTTTTATCATGGATCGGCAGAAATGTTTGAAAATGTTGTTCACAATGTTGTTATGTGCACATGAATGATTTGTGTTTCCTCTGCTTATGAAGGTAGAAAGTGTGTGTGAGCTTATGTGAATTCAGCAGCATGGATCAGTGTGAGGACAGAGAGGAGGGAGTCCCTCCCTCTAAAACCACTCTGTGTGGGGAACATGAGAGCCAGACCAAAGCTCAGAGGTGAGATGACTGTCCTAACTGTCCATGACTCTTCTCCATGTCACAGGTCAGCACTCACATCACTGCTCCATCATTATTCACAGGAACCAACCTGAACCTCCACCCAGCTGTGTGTCCTTAAGGAGTGACGACTCAAAACGTGAGCCCCTTGAATTTAAACATCATGGGTCTGCTGCATACAGGTGAGCTGTTAGTAACATGAAGTCTTTGAGAGGTATCCTGATGCATGCTCAGTCATCCAGTTGATTCTGTTCGTCTGGACGTTGCGTTTTCAGTGGTAGAAACATGGCATCACTCATCCAAGTGGCTCACTGTTCCATCATTATTCACAGGAACCAACCTGAACCTTCACCCAGCTGTGTGTCCTTAAGGAGTGACGACTCAAAACGTGAGCCCCTTGAATTTAAACATCATGGGTCTGCTGCATACAGGTGAGCTGTTAGTAACATGAAGTCTTTGAGAGGTATCCTGATGCATGCTCAGTCATCCAGTTGATTCTGTTCGTCTGGACGTTGCGTTTTCAGTGGTAGAAACATGGCGTCACTCATCCAAGTGACTCACTGTTCCATCATTATTCACAGGAAACAACCTGAACCTTCACCCAGCTGTGTGTCCTTAAGGAGTGACGACTCAAAACGTGAGCCCCTTGAATTTAAACATCATGGGTCTGCTGCATACAGGTGAGTTGTTAGCAACATGAAGTCTTTGAGAGGTATCCTGATGCATGCTCAGTCATCCAGTTGATTCTGTTCGTCTGGACGTTGCGTTTTCAGTGGTAGAAACATGGCGTCACTCATCCAAGTCTCTCTTTTTGGATTTACTTTCTTGGATTATTGACCATGCATCAAGACATTTTAACCCACTTTGGCAAGTACTGGCTTGAGCTAATATGACCATGAGCAAATGACACATAAGATGGCTGATTACCTGAACCACCTGTTGTTCAACCTCAGATGCAGACAAAACAGGATTACTCCTAGAAGTCTGCAGATGAGCTCTTCAGTTAAGGGCCTTAAAGCAACAAGAAATCTCGCAGCACTAGCTCCTCAATGAATGTTTCAAAGAAACAAATTTTATCATTAATGTGCTAAAATCTGAAGAGGAGTGGATCCCACAGAGACTTACAATGCTTCTAGATGAGAGTACTTCTCAAAGGGTGTTTGAATTTAGTAAGAAGATTCAACTAGCACAGCATGAACAGTCTAAGGGTGCGTTCACACCGAACGCGATAGAGGCGAGCGAAAACGCCCCAAACGCCCCTAATGTGACGTGTGCACATTCGCACCTCAACGCATGTCCAGGGAAGGGTTAGGACATGATTGCATCTTTCCACGCACGTGAACCGGAAATGTGGGAGGAAGTTGTGCCAGATGTGTTGTGCTGCAGATGTCCTCTGAATAAACACATTATCTTGTTAGCGGAAAGGTATTTGTATATCAGTGGGAAAATAGCGGGACAGTAGGCGGGCTTGCTAGCTTTTGCACGGTTTCATCGGGTCAGTCTGGAAATTAAAAAGCAGAATGAATGAACTTACCAGGTTGCCCAATCTCCTCACTAATGTGCCTCCATGTGTCTCGGTAGAAGTAGCAACTAGCATCATTTAGCTCTGGATGATTAGCCACGGCACTGATGAGCTTTTCCTCCATACTGAATGACGGATGAAGGGCTTTGGCTGGACCTGCCCCTTAGACCTAGTTACAGCCACGTCACCAGGCTCCTGATTGGTTGTCACGGCGCGATTTGACGCTGGAGTTCAAATTTTTCCAACTCGAGTGGTAGAGGCGAAACACGCGTATGCACAAAATGCAACACAAAAACTCACGCGCGTGGTTTTCTTCGCGAGTCAAACGCACCACACGCGGTACACTGACACGCGTTTCACGGGTTTGGGCGTTTCGCGACGCAAGTCTGCTTCCGCATTTTCGCCGGATGCGCAATCGCGTGTCATCGCGCTCTTTCCATCGACTTTACATGTGAACCTGACGCTCTGGCCGCCTCTATCGCATTTGGTGTGAACGCACCGTGAGACCTGGCAACAAAGGAAGTTTTACTTAATTGTTGTTTACCTGAAACCACAACAAATTGAGTATTGAGAGACTTCCTGATCAATGGTTGTAGGTCAATGGTTATGACATTTTGCATATAAATGATCAAGTAACTGACCTCAGAGCCCATTGTTCATTCTGTGGACATTTCAGTCATTGTACAAGGGTACTGTTTATAAGGCTTAGGAAACCTGCAGTCAGCTGAGACTGAAGTATGAGTGACGAAATGTTTTTCCAATTGAAAATGCTAGATGAACAAAATCTACTTTTTGGGATCTTTGAGAGGTAAATAACTACCTGATGGTGTTGAAAGGAAGACTGTAACTGGGTGTAAATTTACCCAAATGTGAGAGTTGTAAAAAAAAGTGATAAATTTAACTCTGTCTCTTAAGCTGGATGTAAACAAAAAAATAAATGTTCAAAGTTTTAGAACATGTTTACTGCCATCTTCGATCATTTGAGCCTGCTGTTAATAGACGTACATTACATAATTTCCTGACTAGTTAAAGAATCAACAACAATAAAACTTAATATCAAGTTCAATGCTGAGTTGCTGAAACAATAAGTTTATGTTCCTAACAAGGATATACTCTCCATTTTCACTTGTTTTTCACTGAGATATCAGTTTTGTCAGTAGTTAGCTAACATTATGTTTTGTAAATCTATTGGCAGGAACCTACATGGTGACATCTTCTGTAACAGCAAAAGATGGCACTAAATATTTCTAAATCCAGCGTGTCTAACAGTGTTAAATGTAGGACAATATTTAGAGCAGGGCTCTGACAAAAATAAAAAGTAGAGACAGAAAGCCCTGAGGAATTAAACATAAAAGAAATGAACTCCACAGAAAAATAAGCTTAATCATGGGCAAAACAAACTCAGCAGGCACACAGGAATCACACAAGAGCTTATATTCCAAATATCAGCTGGATACACTACAAGCTCTAATTTGCTTTGCTCTTAGAATAAAAGCCAGCAGATTGGCTACCTTTTCCTGGGACTGGATAACAGCTTTGAGAGTTAAATTATATTGATGAGAAGCATCTGTGTCTTTTCCTTTCCTTGTCTCTCTGGAGACAGATTTCATGTGAACTACCTCTTCATGATTCCTCCACAGAGTGGATGAGGAGAGCTCAGACGTTCCCAGTGATCAGTCTGCCCAGCAGCATCAAACACAGCTGGACTCCATATTTATGGTCTGTACATGTATCACATTTACTTTTACATCTTCATACTGCTCTTTGTGCAACAACGGATAATCAGTATTTGGCTCCATGATTTCAGTATAATTGGGTCATTCATGGAGTATTCTGTTCCAGCTGCTGGAGGACAAAATCATCAGCTTTGTGAAGAACGAGCTGAAGAACATCCAGAGAGTTCTGGGTTCAGGTTACCCAGAATGCTTAGAGAGTCAGACGGAGGAGGAAGAGGAGCAGAGGAGGAGCAGCAGAGAGGCATTTGTAAAGATCACCCTGGACTTTATGAGAAGAATGAAGCTTGATGAGCTGGCTGACCGTCTGCAGAGCAGTAAGATGATTTCACTGAAGATTTAAGTTGCTGGTGTTCAATAGAGAATTTACTAATTTCAAAATACACAGACCAACACATAAGAATGATGATATATGTAATTTAAATTGTCTGTACAGTTTTTAAACAGTACCTTATGTTGTACATTTTTTTTGTTTTTTCTCTGAAAACTTCTAGATGCTATTTGTCCTCACAAACTTAAATCTACACTAAAGGAGAGGTTCCAGTGTGTGTTTGAGGGGATCGCTAAAGCAGGAAACCCAACCCTTCTGAATCAAATCTACACAGAGCTCTACATCACAGAGGGAAGGACTGCAGAGGTCAATGAAGAACACGAGGTCAGACACATTGAAACATTATCCAGGAAACGAGACAGACCAGAAAGATCAATCAGAGAAGAAGATATCTTTAAAGCCTCACCTGGACAACTTGAACCAATCAGAACAGTGCTGACAAAGGGAGTGACTGGTATTGGGAAAACAGTCTTAACACAGAAATACATCCTCGACTGGGCTGAAGGCAAAGCCAACCAGGATATCCAGTTCATATTTCCATTCACTTTCAGAGAGCTGAATGTGCTGAAAGAGAAAAAGTTCAGCCTGGTGGAACTTGTTCATCACTTCTTTACTGAAACCAAAGAAGCAGGAATCTGCAGCTTTGAAGACTTCCAGGTTGTGTTCATCTTTGATGGTCTGGATGAGTGTCGACTTCCTCTGGACTTCCACAAAACTACAATCATAACTGACCCTAGGGAGCCCACCTCAGTGGATGTGCTGCTGATAAATCTCATCAGGGGGAAACTGCTTCCCTCTGCTCACCTCTGGATAACCACACGACCTGCAGCAGCCAATCAGATCCCACCTGACTTTGTTCACAGGGTGACAGAGGTCAGAGGGTTCACTGACCCACAGAAGGAGGAGTACTTCAGGAAGAGGTTCAGAGATGAGGAGCAGGCCAGCAGTATCCTTTCTCACGTCAAGGCATCACGAAGCCTCCACGTCATGTGCGAAATCCCAGTCTTCTGCTGGATCACTGCTACAGTTTTGGAGAATGTGCTGAAAACCAGAGAGGGAGGGCGGCTGCCCAAGAACCTGACTGAGATGTACATCCACTTCCTGGTGGTTCAGGCCAAAGTGAAGAAGGTGAAATTTGATGAAGGAGCCCAAACAGATTCACACTGGAGTCCAGAGAGCACGATTATGATTGAGTCTCTGGGAAAACTGGCTTTTGACCATTTGCAGAAAGGAAACCTGATCTTCTATGAATCAGACCTGACAGAGTGCGGCATTGATATCAGGGCAGCCACAGTGTTCGCAGGAGTGTTCACACAGATCTTTAAAGAGGAGAAAGGACTGTACCAGGACAAAGTGTTCTGCTTCATCCATCTGAGTATTCAGGAGTTTCTGGCTGCTCTTCATGTCCATCTGACCTTCATCAACTCTGGAGTCAATCTGCTGGAAGAACAAAAAACCTCCCCGAAGTCTGAAACAACAGAATCTTCAGCGACTCAGTTCTACCAGAGTGCTGTGGACAAGGCCTTACAGAGTCCAAACGGACACCTGGACCTGTTCCTCCGCTTCCTCCTGGGTTTTTCACTGCAGACCAGTCAGAGTCTCCTACAAGGTCTGCAGACAAAGAGAAGAACTGGTTCACAGACCAATCAGGAAGTAGTCCAGTACATCAAGAATAAGCTCAGTGAGAATCAGTCTGGAGAGAAAAGCATCAATCTGTTCCACTGTCTAAATGAACTGAATGATCGTTCTCTAGTGGAGGAGGTCCAGCGGTACATGAGTTTAGGAAGTTTCTCCCTACGTAATCATTCCCCTGATCAGTGGTCAGCTCTGCTTTTAATCTTAGTCTCATCAAAAAAAGATGCAGACCGAAAGACATTTTCTTCAGAGGACGCTCTTGTGCAGCTGCTGCCAAAGGCCAATGCCTCTAATAAATCTCTGTAAGTAAATATTTGCTGATGCCTTTATTTGGTAAATGTTTATTCTCGTTAACACAAAGCAGTTTGAAATAACTGTAATGGTTCAGGGGTTCAAAAATTATATAAAACATTTGAATTGTCATCAATACTCAATCCAACTGTTAATGCATATGTAGCAACAATTGTCAGCATTTCTGACAAAAAAAAAGTAGGTGCAGTTGTTATTAAAGTAATGTCCAGACCCACCCTGTAGCGAATACATAAGTGCTAAACATCAACTCTTCAAAAACAAATGCAAAGAAAAGAAAAGAAATAATCACACACGTTGTTCAAAAACCACATAGAATAAACCAGTGTTCTGTTACTGCACTTCTACCTCATTTCCCAAATACTGCTCTGCTACAGTTGGCCTTGCTTGTAAAATCACCCAAATTTCACCAGCTGCTGGTGAACTGAATCATTTTCCTCATGTTGCTTGTTGTTCCTGTTGCCAGTTCTAAGAATAAAATCTCGCTGTCTTTATTTTCTACAACTTTGTCACATTTCCCTAGCCCTTGTTTCCACTATGCTGGTCAGTCCTGCCGTCCCTTTCAGTCTTTGTTGTGGTTTTTTATTTAGTTTGATATTTAATTTCTTACTGACTTCTATTAGTGAGTGAATTGCTTGCTCTTTTAGTATGGTATGCCCTCTGCACCCTGCACTTTGGGTCAGTCCTGTTCCAAAAAAGGTGCGATTCTTGACAGATTATGACAGAATGCCATGACCAGTATGGACCTGTGAAAAAGTACCATTAACACTGTGGAAAATAAGGCACTGGACTGCTGAATTTATCCTGCTTCTCTGTAGATGACCCTCATGTAAGGATTTTGGTAATTGCTCTATCTGCTTCTGCAGGAATAATTGCCAAGAAGTCTTTACTGCTCCAACCCAGCCTGGTCCCAATTACCTAACTTTGGAGCCTTGAGTGGAGATCACACTCTATATCTGCACTCCTCAAACCCTAGTTGGTGCTAGGACTTTGTCTCTTTCTGTTTCCTTTGGACCTGGGTTGTTCTGCTTAAGCCAACACATTACCAGAGTCAATGAGTGGTTTTGCTCCATGTGTTGGAGTTACCAGCCCAAGAAATTTAGCTTCATATTCATAAAGCAGATGGCCCCGCCCCTCCCTGAGCCTGGTTCTGCCGGAGGTTTCTTTCTGTTAAAAGGGAGTTTTTCCTTCCCACTGTCGCCAAAGTGCTTGCTCATAGGGGGTCATATGATTGTTGGGTTTTTCTCTGTATTTATTATTGTACGATCTACTGTACAATATAAAGCGCCTTGAGGCGACTTTCGTTGTGATTTGGCGCTATATAAATAAAATTGAATTGAATTGAATAAACTAGCTAATCCCGAGGCTGCTCTTCCTGGGCCTTAGCTAGTTGCCACATAAGCCCATAAGTAAACATTTAATCATCCTCCAGATGACTTGACTATGCTCTATCTTTACACCAGCAACTTCACCATGGTGCTGTGTGTTGTGATGTTGTGCTGAGCAGCCATCCTGCCTGACCAACCCTGAGCCTTCTCAATGTTTGTGTGCATTGGTTCTACCTCATGCACCGTTTTCTCAGTGTTCAGAGGATCTATGGCCTGTTTTGGCTTCAGAATGTCATACATAGAGGTTCCACTATAATGTTATATATTTAGGTTTATTAGACTAATTTGGTTCACTTACAATCTTGTCATTCCAGAAAATCTGATCTTCATTTCTAATACATAAGCTTTAATCGGCAGAATGTAACTACATCATCCTCTGATGTTAGTAATCATTTCTTGATTTTGTAAAGTTTGTGGAAAACTTGTATAAAAAGCATACAAGAGTGAAAACAGATATAAGATCCATTGAAAAATTATATAAATGAACCTTACGTATATGTTTTGGATACTTCCCCAAAAAAATATGAAAGTAATGAGAAAGTGGCCACTTTCATGAGTAAATCACATAAGCCTCATATGTTTCAGTATATGCAGCAAGCTAAAGCTGATGCAAGTCTTTTATCATTTTTTCCTATTTCTTTTCTATATGGGTTGTCAACAACTCGGCCAGCAGGTGTCAGAAACTGTGGCAGAGCACCTCAAAGGATGCCTTACTGTGCTAAAAAAAAACCAAAACAACTAATTCACATACAAATACTTGCTGCTTCTCTTTTGGTTTTTCCTGAGAACAATAATTTTCCTCTTAAGTTGACATTTTGGATAATTTACTTTATGTACTCATTTTAATCGGGACACTGTTTATGTAAATTGGTTTAGTTTAATCACAAACTGCATTACTTTTTCAGACTGAGTCTCTGTAACCTGTCAGAGGCAAACTGTGAAGCTCTGTCCTCAGTCCTCACTTCCCAGCCCTCCAATCTCATAGAGCTGGGCCTGAGTAACAGCAACCTGCAGGATTCAGGAGTGGAGCCTCTGTCTGATGGACAGAAGAGTCCACTCTGTAAAACTCTCAGGTCAGATCAAAAGAGATATATATCTCATTATATATCTAACTGTCAGAATCAATTAAAAATCAAGAGGAAAAATTAGCATTAACCTCCTAAGACCCGAACTCTTCCACGGCATGCATTTTTAATTTCTCTTTGATATTTGGGCATATTGGGGCCCGATGAATGTAAAAACAAAGAATTTACATATTTTTTTTCACCTTATTTTTGTTTTTAAGAAAAATGAGAGCCACAAATGAGTATATTCATTTAAAATTTTGATAGAACAGCAGCAGTATAATGTCCTCGTAAGTGGATATCAGGCCCATGTAGAGCAAAATTGAGTATTTTGGTCAAAATAACCAAAAATGTGATGTCCACATATGTTGACGGCAGGTCCTAGGAGGTTAATATTGTTAAATGTCATAGTTCTTTACGCCCGATATTTTTTTTTTTTTTTTTACCAGTTTTTGTTGTTGTTGTTGTTTTTCAGAGTGATGGGCTGTAACCTCTCAAAGAAAAGCTGTAAAGCTTTGTCCTCGGTTCTTAGTTCTCAGTCCTCTAGTTTGGGAGAGCTGGACCTGAGTAACTGCAACCTGTCGGATTCAGGATTGAAGGGTCTTTGTGATGGACTAAAGAGTCCATACTGTAAACTCAATACTCTTAGGTCAGATCAAACTATATATTTGTTTTCATCTGCTGACAGAATTAATAATTTATTTATTTTTTAGCCAAAGGAATGACTGGGTCCAGAAAATACAGGATTAAATATTGCTAAAATATTAATACAGAATTTCACTTTAACAAAAAGGTTATTTTTTCATGTTTGTTAATCTGTCCTTTTTCAGACTGAGTCACTGCAGCCTCTCAGATGGAGATTGTGAAGCTCTGTCCTCAGTTCTCAGCTCCCAGTCCTGCAGTCTGAAAGAGCTGGACCTGAGTAACTCTGACCTGAAGGATTCAGGAGTCAAGCTTCTGTCTGTTGGATTAAAGAGTGCAAACTTTGAACTGGAAACTCTAAGGTCAGCTTTCAACCTTTTGCACTGATTATAATTTAAAATCTATAGCCAATTGTTCTATAAAAAAGTGAATCTTTGAAGAATTTTATTAGACTTTAAAATTATTGTTTGAGATTTTTCATAGTCACATTTCTTTAGTGATGTATTCAAAGAAAATTACTTAGCACTTGTAAAGTTAGAGATTTAAGATCATTTGTCCATATTATATTTTTATTAAGGAAATATCCAAATCAGACGTGTAGGGGTTTATTATTTTTTCTTAATGCGGAATAATCTATTTATTAATGCCACATCTCCACATAAAACCTTAAGAAACTATACATTTTAATGCTCTATTCCCCAATAAAGCTCTCACAAAGGAGGATTATAATAGAATTCTAACAGAAATCTGATGAGCAGCATAATCAATTAAATATAGCTTTAAAAACACACTGGATAATGTTGGTTATGAGTTTGTTTTCATTTGGAATATCCTTGAATGTGGGTTGAAAAAAAGTATGTAGAACTGCTTGCTTTCATTTGCGCACCATTTCTAAAATTAAAAACATCCAGTCTCAGAGTTATGCTGAAAACCTATTTCATGTATTTACTAATTGTGTGTTGGACTACTGCAATTCATGAGGTAGTCAAGAACCAGTAAGGGACGCAGTACAGCATAGATGGACAAATAGATGAACTGAAGAGAAACTGTTCTGGAAAGAAAGACTTAACCCCGACACAACTTGAGGTCAAATTATACCTTAAATTGCTTAAATTAGTGCTGATCTCATTCCCCACCTCTCACCATATGACTGCTGGGATAGGCTTCAGAATTCCATTCTACCCTGAAATGGATAAGTGGAAGGCAATGGAAGGATATTCTTTAGCATCATTTCATTTGTAGGCCACGCTCAATCCATCTAGTTCGTTCAGAAATATGTAACGATGCGTAAAGCATCTTTGTTATAATAATGGTGTATACTTTATTGAGCCCCATGGAGAATTTCCTCTCTGCATTTAACCCATTTACTC
The DNA here is from genome assembly GCF_036321145.2 of Pelmatolapia mariae. NCBI lineage: Eukaryota > Metazoa > Chordata > Actinopteri > Cichliformes > Cichlidae > Pelmatolapia > Pelmatolapia mariae. The sequence continues at coordinate 16,688,922 of NC_086229.1, read as the reverse complement.
AGTGGGGAGCAGTGTGTAGAGACGGTACCTTGCTCAGGGGTACCTCAGGGTTGCCGTTCAGTGGATTCAAACCCCCGACCTCCCTCCCTGATCATGGGGCCACCACTCTACCTACTGAGCTATCTCTGCCCAGTGTGAGCGTGCACAGATGCTAAATCTGAAAGGCTGAGTTAACAGAGAAATTAGTCATTTCTGACGGGGACTTTCAGATTTGTTAAACCAGCTAACACAAAGAAAGCCTGGCTATGTTTAACTTGGTGTGGAACCAGCTCCCAGTTTATGTTCATAAGATCGACACCCTTTAAGATCAGCATCAAACTTTACTTTGTGATGAAGCTCAGTTCAAGCTGAATTAGTCAAACCTGTACTATCCCTTAATTATGCTGCTTTGGGGTCAGGCTTTTAGTAGAGTTCCCATGATGCTCTGCTTTCTTCTCCATTCCCCTATTTTCAGCCTCAATGCTTTTATGTGCCACTGGTGCATGTGCTTATCTCTCTCCTTAGTTTGTATTTTGTTTAGTTTTTTTTTGTCTCTCTGAGTTCATCCCTTCTTCTTGCTCTCACTCTGCCACCATCATTTTGGAGACTGTTTTCATTGGAAATATCTTTTTGTCTAAATAAAGTATGTATAAATAAAGCAAAATCAAATTGATTTTCTATCCATTCAATTTAATTTTGCTTTATTTATACACAAAGATATTGAATAATGTTATTGTACCTGAAATACAGAAAATCATTGTTCACAGATGGATTGTTGTTTTGTGTGTCTGCAGTCTGTCAGGCTGCCTAATCACAAAGGAAGGTTTTACTTCTCTGGTCTCAGCTCTGAGCGCCAACCCCTCCCATCTGAGAGAGCTGGACCTGAGCTACAATCATCCAGGAGACTCGGGAATGAAACTGCTGTTGGCTGGATTGAAGGATCCAGGCTGGACACTGGACACTCTCAGGTATGGAGGGAATGTCTGATAGAGGAGGAAGAGCTGGAAACATTTCCTGTGTCCTTCATTCACTTTCTGTTTGTTTCATACACACGTCACATGAAACGATCCATAAAGGATAGGAGGTCTCCAGGGAGACCAACATATCTCCGTATTATTAACAGTTCAGATTAAGGAAATATTTATCCCAGAACAGAGCAACCACTGGAACCAGGGGGAACTGTTGGCCTAGCTTTATCAAAAGAATAAAATCATTATTCTATTTTTAGAGCTGTGGTAGAAACTGAGAACTACAGGAAGATGTTCTCTGTAGACTTAAAGAAAAGCAGCCCTGCAGAAAGGGATGTATGTACTTCTAGTGCTTTTCATAGAGGTCATACATTTTAAAAAAGATTTTAAAAGCCAATACACAATATACAATAATGGAACTTGAAACAGTCCAATGTCTTGACACAAAGTGAAACATCCAGGTAAGTAAATCCCAAAAATATGATTCCACTGATCAATGGCCATGAGTACCACTCACAGTTGGGGAATAGCTGCAATCACAGCATTGTAAGATGGTGACAGATTACGCCCCCTCCTTGATTCAGAGATGGTCCTTCCCTTTTCACGTAAATGGCCTCCTTGACGCTCAAACCAGCGTTCCTGCCTGTCCAGGATGTGTACATCCTCATGAAAACAATCCAATAGAAAAGTTAATCTGAAGAAGAGCCCAGTTAAAGGTGTAGAGGCAGGAAGGAAGTGAAAAAAGTGAAGCATGGTGGGATCAAGAGTGTAACACAGCAGTAAAGGACAGAAACAGTTTTCAGAGATCTTAAAGGAAGCACAATATAACAAAGATCAGCACATTAAAATGTTAAATCTGAAATATCCTGGAGAAGAAGATGGTTCAAAGCAGCTCTTAAATCCATGAAAATTATTTCCCGTGGGAAGAATCATGATGCTACATCATGATGAAGCGTTTTGAGAGTGAAGGACTGAATATTCTGCTGCTCTTCTACAATAGAATATGGCAGGACATAAAATATTCAAAAACAAATACATGGTTGAATGTTTGTGTGACACAGGCAGACATTTTTCTGTGTGCATGCGTAGAAATGTGGAATCAGAACATGAAATGTTTTCTGGTGGCATCAAAACAAATGAAAACAATGCTGCACTCACTCAGAGGGCAGACTGACACCAAGTGGAGAAAAACAGCTGGCAGCAAAGGCAGGGAGGTGTCCTTTCCAGCTAAACAGAAGAGGAATTTAAAGATAATGAAGGTCACAGTTTGAATCAGTCATATTTCATTCAATACAGTGGTGCACTGACAGATCCAGGATCAGTCGAAATCATCAGCAGTTTGATCCATGTAGGGATTGAAGTGAATTTGTAAAAATGTTGGACTGATCCTTTATCAGTGTGTAACAGTCTGTGTATGAGAGCCATGTAATGTCCATGTGTGCATGCTGACTGTGCTGCTCTAACCCCCCCTCCTCCTTTCAGGGTGGAGCCTGCTGGAGAAAAATGGTGTAGACCAGGTCTGAGGAAGTGTAAGTGTGTTATTAATATGATTCATGAAAACAAAGCAGCACACATTCAACTATCGTCAAATTGTCACATCACTCACTCACATCTCTGATGTCAGGAGTCATCATCAAAGTGTCAATCAATGAACAGATGATGGATCAATAACTGCAGCTGGATTGTGTTTGTTCTCTCCATCAGATTCCTGTCAACTCACAATTGACACAAACACAGTACACAGACACATTAAACTGTCTGACAACAACAGGAAGATGACACATGTGGAGGAGGTTCAGTCATATCCTGATCATCCAGACAGATTTAATTATTTTTATCAGCTGATGTGTAGTACTGGTCTGACTGGTCGCTGTTACTGGGAGGTCGAGTGGAAAGAAACGGTTGAGATATCAGTGAGTTACAGAAGAATCAGAAGAAAAGGGGACAGTTATGACTGCGTGTTTGGATGGAACGATCATTCCTGGAGTCTGGTCTGCTCTGAAGATGGTCCTCATTATGTCATGTACAATAACAAAGTGACACCCATCTCCTCCCCTTCCTCCTCCTCCTCATCTGTCTCTAACAGAGTAGCAGTGTATGTGGACAGTTCTGCTGGCACTCTGTCCTTCTACAGAGTCTCCTCTGACACTCTGATCCACCTCCACACCTTCAACACCACGTTCACTGAAACCCTTTATGCTGGGTTTGGGTTCAATCCTGGTTGCTCAGTGCGTCTGTGCTGAGTTGAGGGTAAAGAGTGTCCTCCTGTTAGAGAAACACTCTGACTGTTGAACAGTTCAGTCTGTACATGTCTGTCTCTTTCACTCAGAAACACGTTTTTCAGATTCATGGATTCAATCAGTTGATGTTTTAAACTGTTCAAAATGATTCGTTGTAAACTTCTTCCTCTTCAGTCTTTTAGCAAACAAATGTTAACATGTAGATATTGGACTAAGATGAATCATTTCATCTGAATGCAGTGAATGTGAACTTTGATTTTTTAGGAAATGAACATTTTTCCTCTCATCATCTTATAATATTAGAATATTTCAAATCAATCCAGTGTATTTGAAATGTCAGATATAAAATCAAGCACTTCGCTCTCGCTCTGCAGGCCTACTTGTTGTTCCTAGAGTATTTAAAAGTAGAATGGGAGGGAGAGCCTTCAGTTTTCAGGCCCCTCTTCTGTGGAACCAGCTTCCATTTTGGGTTTGGAAGACACACACTATCTCTACTTTCAGGATTAGGCTTTAAACTTTTCTTTTTGCTAAAGCATATAGTTAGGGCTGGACCAGGTGACCCTGAATCCTCCCTTAGTTACGCTGCAATAGATGTAGGCTGCCGGGCATTGAGTGTTTCTTCTTCATTCACCATGTTTGTAGATACAACTCTCTGCCTTTAATTATGAGTTACTGTATTATTGTGTTTACCTTACAATATAACATGTACATATAAAGCACCTTTAGCTGACTGCTGTGCTATAAGAATAAAATTGAACTGAAGGTAACACTGTAATGTGTGTGTCTGTGTGTGTCCTGGAACTACCTGCTAAGACAAAACTGAAAGCTACTGGACCAGTTCAAGGTTGGCAGGAGTGGAGGAGCAAAGCACAGTGAAAAGACCAGAACTGGAAACCTTTAAATGAAAAGCCTGCATCTTTAATATAACACAAACAGAGAAACAAAACCAAATCAGTGACAGTTGAGTAGGTCACGCTTAATCTTCCATGGATCAAGATCATTTTAGTTAGCCCAACTTTGTTTTAAATGACACACCGAGGTTATTCTTTAAGCTTTAGTTCTTGATTTACAAATAACAGATTCAGCTGATGCAGCCTGACTCAATTTGATTCCAGATGTTCAGCACACACAGAGACACAGAGGTACTGTTTAAAGTTTAGTGTTAACCTGAGTCAATGATCATTTACAGTATTACAGAGTCTGGCAGTCTTTGCATGATGTCCACATCACTGTAAGTTTCTAGCTGACTCTCAGGTGTGACAGGTGTGCCAGCAGGAAAGAGTAATAATAACCTGCATCCTGAGGTTTGTCATGCAGGATTAAAGGAGCCAGGCTTTGTTCACACAGCTAGGATTGTATTTTACACTGACCCTGGGTCAGTATAAGTATCATACAGTTTAAACGAAGCACTGAAACTTGCACATATTTATTACAGATGCACTGAAGCTAATCGGGATATTTACTGTCAATCTGTGGCTGCGATTAATCACTTTACTGGAAACTTTATTAACTAGTAACTTCATCAGTCATGACAGAAGCTAATATTATTGTCCTAGCATCGTTTAAACAGTAACAGCTTTACTACTGACTTTCAATAGTCATTCTATAAATGCTGTCCAGTTAAATGGTCTTACCTGTAACACTGCTGTATCCACCGGATTCCAGCCAGAGTGGATTCTGGAGTCTTCCACGCTCCTGTCAGTGATCCTCCATCTGGATGGATGATAACAACCTTCTGAACAATCTAGCAGGTGGATGGCCCACATCTATGGGACTGATTTCTGCTAATAACGCCCATTGTATGGACTGATAACAGGCGAAGCGGGTGAATAAAGTCACCCGGTCACTAGCTGTGCCATTACCCAGCATACACCTCTCCCTCCATAAATGCAATAAACGATACAAAAGTAATGGCCTATGTAGATCATTGGTTAAATGATCACCAAGCAATATTTGTTTATGCAGACCTGCCATAACTGTGGGGGACTAGTCCAACCGGAATAGTATGGTGGGGGGAGTTTTGTTCTTCCGGTGCGGCCCGGAGTGTGTTTTACCGTGTGCTGGAGTACGCATTAAAAGTTTTATAGAGGACTAACATCGGGAGTGATTATTGGCTCGTCGCATCACACGAGAGTGCTACATGGTGTCAGAAGACGGCACGGACTTCTCGCCAGCGCGTTTGTTTACATCCCTCTCGGGGTACTGCACTGCTTATTGTGCGCTGTGTTGGATTAGCCGCTAAAAAAAAAAAAGAAAAAGAAAAGAAGTCGCCCCATCATGGCGGACGGATTTCGCAGACCTGACCCTCTGGTTTTTGATGAGAACATTGCCGAGAATTGGCGTGTTTTTGAAAGGCAGTATGATATTTTCATCGCCGCTGCCCACTCTGACAAGCCGGCAAAGACACGGGCTTACATTCTCCTAAATATTGCTGGAACGGACGCCATTGAACGAGAACGCTCATGCGTTTATGCTCCTGCCATTCGCGCAGCTGGTGCAGACGGAGAGATACTAGATAGAGGATCCAGAATGTTTGAAGGCAAAATTTCGAAAAATCTGCAATCCTTAACACAACAGGACGATGGAAAGATATAGATTCCACACCAGAAATCAGAAGCCAGGTGAGACACTTCAATCATTCATCAGTGATTTGAAGATTAAGGCTAAATGTTGTCACTTTGGGGACCTCACTGACGAGCTGCTCAGTGATCATATCGTCTGTGGTGTCATTAGCGACACGTTGAGAAAGGCTCTGCTAAGAGACAGCGAGCTGACACTTGCTAAAGCTATCTCAGTGTGTCGAATACATGAAATGACTGAAAAAAACACCAAGACACTAGCAACACAAGCTACCAGTGTCGACGCAGTAAAGCCCATTCTGGTGACCATAATGAAAAAGCCCATCCATGCTGCCCCTGCCCGGCTCCAGCAGATGTTACTGTGCCTACAACGTTACGACATCCCTCTGGTCTACAAAAAGGAGAAATACATGTATCTAGCCGACACCCTTTCGAGAGCCCCGCTCGCCCCGCTGTCACACTGCCCGGTTGAACACACTGATTATGAAGTGATGACAGTGAGCTACATCTCCACTGCTTGCCTGGAGGAGCTAAGACAGCACACAGCACAAGATGATGTGCTACAAGCGCTCAGCACAGTCATCCAGCGAGGATGGCCCAGCAGAGAGAGTCAAGTACAGCCTGCTCTAGCTCCGTTTTTTCCATATAGGGATGAGCTCAGCATGGAGGATGGGATCATCATGAAGAGCCACAAAATGGTCATTCCCCAGTCCCTGCACAAAGAGTACATTAACATTGTACACAAAGGTCATCCAGGTACCAAAGCAACCAAGCGCAGAGCTCGGAGTGTCATCTTTTGGCCAGCAATGTCAAAAGACAAAAGACAAAAGCTGCTCTCTTGCACTGTGTGTAACAGCACTAAGACACATCAGCAGAGAGAACCACTAAAACTGCACCCTGTTCCAGACCTCCCATGGTCAACGGTGGCTGCTGACATTTTTACCTGGCATGGAAAACAATACCAGGTTCTTGTAGATTCCTATTCAGGATGGATCGAGATTGACCTTCTCCGTGACTTGACCACAGCAGCGGTCATCTCCAAGCTAAAGAGACACTTTTCAGTTCATGGCACACCGCACACGCTCCTCACTGACAATGGCAGACAATACACTAGTCAACAGTTTATTGACTTTGCAAAGCAGTGGGACTTCACCCATTTAACCAGCAGCCCAGAGTTTCCACAGTCAAATGGTCTTGCAGAGAGAGCGGTGCGCAGTGCAAAACAGCTCATGAAAAAATCACACAGAGATGGAACCGATGTGTTTCTTGACCTCCTAAACCTTAGAAACACTCCCCGTGACACACAACTAGGCTCCCCTGCTGAACGCCTCATGTCTCCTTAGACACGCAGGGGCATTCCCGTGTGCAGCAAGCTGTTGGCGCCCATCCCAAAAAACACAGGACAGATCTGTGACCGACTTCGCGACAAAAGACTCAGACTGAAGCGTCACTATGATAAGTCCAGCCGCACGCTACAGCCGTTGCTAGAAGGACAAGTGGTCCGCGTGCAGACAGAGAAAGGCTACGACAAGCTGGAAATTGTGGAAAGGAAGAGCAAGGAGCCACGATCCTACATCATTCAGGTCGATGAAAGAACCTACAGGACGAATCACTGCCACATTCTCCCAGTGGCAGAACTGCCGCCGCCACCACTCCGTGACTATGACCCTGAGTGGCAGGACACTAATCATTCTACAATGGACAGTTCCACACTCACACCGCAATCACACACACACTCAAACGAAGATTCACAAAAAACATCCTCGCCTAAGCACCAACCTGCTGTGCCCGGCCAGAACATTGTGAACCAGACACCATACACTATACGTGCAGGTCGCATCTGCAGACCCAACCCAAGATACATGTAAATGGAAAACACTAGGATGCCTCATGTGTAATCAGTTTGTTGTCAATATGTTGAAATATGATGCTTGCTGGCTGTTTGTATTTCTGATAATTGCTGTTATGTTAAGGTGTGGAGTTACTCCGAGCATAAAGACTTAGACTTAGAGACTTAGACTTTGAGCTTTTTATTGTCATTGTGCAGTTTCTTGCACAGCGAAATTGGGTAGCTGGACCACAAGGTGCTAAAGTAAGAAAAAGAGAAACCAATATACATCGAAGGTGGAAAAATAAATAAATAAATAGAATAAAATAAAATAAAAAGCAGTGTATATATATATACATGTGTGAGTGGAACTATATACATGGTGTATGTATAGGAACATTGAAACAGACTGGGACCAAAATAATTGCACTTGAGCCAAAAATATTGCACAGAACATGGAAAGACTGAGATATTGCACATAGATGATCAACAGCAGTGTCAGGGTGGATGTGTTGGGGAAGTCTTTACACACTCTTAGTTTCCATTAATAGTTCTGACAGCCCACGGGAAGAAGTTGTTCTTTAGTCTGTTGGTTTTGCACCTGATGGATCTGAGCCTTTTTCCAGAGGGCAGGATGTTGAAGAGGTGGTGGTTAGGATGGAGGTGGTCCTTTATAATTGCCCTGGCTCTGGAGAGACATCTTGAGCTGGCAATTAAGTCCAGGGAGGGGAGTGGACAGCCGATCACCTTCTCTGCAGTTCTGATGACCCCCTGTAGTCTCTTCTTGTCAGCTGTTGTGCAACCAGCGTACCACACAGGGATAGCGTGCACCAGCACACTCTCGATAGTGGCACGGTAGAAGGACACTAGGAGTTCAGTCTGCAGCCTGTTCCATCTCAAAACCCTCAAGAAATGGAGGCACTGCTGGGCTTTCTTTACTAGGGCTGATGTGTTTGTGGACCAGGATAGGTCCTCGGATATGTGGGTGCCGAGGAACTTAAAGGAGGACACCCTCTCCACATAGTCACCTTTTATGGAGAGAGGGGGAGGATCAGTCCTTGTTTTGCGGAAGTCCATGACCACTTCCTTGGTTTTCTTGGTGTTTAGGGTGAGGTTATTGTAGTTACAAACAGTATTGTAGTTATAAACATTGTTAAGTTAAAGTTCTGTTAAGAAGCACTGTTTAGAAACTTGTGAGTAAATTAGTTTTGTTAGGTGCTACCAGCTAAATGGGGAGGATTAAATGATCACCAAGTGTAACACAGTAAGGGAAATTGTTGAAAAGAATATATCAATGGGCCAATAGGTTCGACTATAGGAGCACAGAGACACAGAGACAAGACCATAACTCAAAAGAACCAGCCGACTTTAGTGAAATCAACCATAAGGTTGACAAACACAGGTTAACGACACTTTACAATGGTAGAAAGGAAACTTACAAAAATAAAATAAAAGTAAAACATATAAACTACTAAAACAATGACTTGGCCAAGTGTTACTTTTGTTTTTCAATGTTCGGGTTTCAATATTCGGGTTTCAATGCTCGGGTTTCAATGTTCGGGTGCACCCTAATAATCTGACTCCTTAACTATTATAGAAACAGATTACACGAATCTAATGTACATTCAAATGAAAATCTCACTCTTTTCACATGTGGAGAATGTTCTACACAATAGCTCATTATTCAAAGTCCCAAATAAAAAATGTCCAAGGGGTAAAGTCCAAAAAATTCCCAGGGTGTTCTGTTTTCAGTATGTTTATATGCTAATGAGACAAATAAGTGTAAAGTGTATTTCTATTGTTATACATTGAAAAATTGTGAATCTTTTATTTTGACATCTTGATAGACAGGAAGGCTTTTATTTTGACATGCGCATAGACAGGAAGCAGGAAATGCACAGAACAGTGGGGTAGCATGGCTACACCTTTGTAATCATTCATGTGGAATCCAAAGCAATCCTTCAAATGAGTCCTTCAGAAAGCAATAGTCGTAAGTTCTGTCAGTTCTTTGTATATTAAGCAATTAATAATATGGTGTTTTGAGCAATTATTTTGTACCTTCTTTAAAGTGCAGTTATAGGGTGTAGCTTCTGAGCTAATGATACAAGTGTACGCTCACCCACTACCTGCTTGTTTTTCTTTGTAGTAATATCAGTTTGCATATCTACATTATACTTATTTCATAGTCTGCTGTGTAAGTGCCTGAATAGATTTACTTGCTGATTATATGACAATTGATTAAGAGTTTTGTATTATGTGTTTTTCTAGTTTCACTCCAGTTCAATGATGTCAGTGCAAGATGATTGCTATGTTTGGAGTCACTAAAGGAGCAAGTACACTCACCTTCCTGGCTCTTGAAAAGGAGTTTGGCTGGCTGTTTATCTATGTTCACACTCAGGGAGTTTAACATATAGAGAGAACAGTACAGTGTGAAAGAAAATAGGGGCGAGAGAATGTCAGTCAGTGGTCTTATGTATAACCAGCTGTGTGTGAAAGTGTGAGTGATACAGTCCTACCACACCGCAAGGTGCAGCAGATGATCAAGTGGAAAAGAAGCAATTCTCAGTCTCTCTAAGTCCAGGTGGGAAGGCTCACCATCTATTTCACTGGAGGAACCCACCTCAGGAACAATTCAGCATACAAAAAAAACCTGACCTGTCAACAGACAGGGTCAGAAGAGCAATTCAAATATTAATGATGCTGTTCTAGCTGTAATTCACAACTTGGAATTTTGTTGAAATCACATTCAACAGCAATTTGCAATTACAATACTCAAATTTGCAAAAATAAAACATCTTTCTTACACAAACTATGCATTACACCAAGAAAAGTCAGTGCATATGTGACAACTATTACTCAAACAATTCAGATAAATTCAGTTTCTCAACGATAAAATGCGAAACAGACGTGAACTAACTGAGACATACAACATGTGCTCACCGATCTCAGTGCATCACGGCCGAAGACAATGGTATGGTGTCTCTCGGTCGGAAAATGCGGGGCTCTAAATAACGTAACAGGACATGTTTTTCTCTTTAATAACAGTAATACGACGTGAAGGAAAATAAACATAAGTTGCGCTTCAAGTGCTACCTTACTTCTGGAAGCAGATTGAGATGAACTTTAATGCAGTTGATAGCAACCAGAGCTAAAAAAGGCTAACAGTTTAGCTCCACGCGGTACTTTCTAAAGTCGCCAGAAAATGGTAAATGGTAAATGGCCTGTATTTATATAGCGCCTTACTAGTCCCTAAGGACTCCAAAGCGCTTTACATATCCAGTCATCCACCCATTCACACACTGGTGATGGCAAGCTACGTTGTAGCCACAGCCACCCTGGGGCGCACTGACAGAGGCGAGGCTGCCGGACACTGGCGCCACCGGGCCCTCTGACCACCACCAGTAGGCAACGGGTAAAGTGTCTTGCCCAAGGACACAACGACCGAGACTGTCCGAGCCGGGGCTCGAACCGGTAACCTTCCGATTACAAGGCGAACTCCCAACTCTTGAGCCACGATCGCCCAAAACTGCACCATTCGCCTGTTTACTCACTGTGGCTACTCTTAACATGGAAGGTAGCTGATAATCAGCGAACTTATGTGCAGCACAGTTGGTTTGGTCATGTTCCTGGGTCTGTTCGCCCAGCGTTTTAAGTTTTAGTTTACTTGGATGTTGTTCATGTTTAAGTTCATTAGATTAGCAAAGTTCATTTGGTTATTAGACTCCTTGTGTTTTCTTGCCCTGTATTTAAGTTTCCCTCAACCTTTGTGTTTCATGCTGCGTGTCTTATGTTATCAAGTTTGTATTATCATGTCTGTCTCATGTTTCCTGTTTTATTTTGAAGGAGTCGTGTGTTCTTTGTTCGTAGTATTTAGTTTCACTTCCCCTGTCCTGTCATTAGCCTCAAGTCAGTCAGCTGTTCTCCCATGTGTTCCCACTTCCCCTAATCACCTCCTGTGTATTTAAGTCCTCTGTTTTCAGTGTGTCATTGTCAGGTCGCGCCATGTTTCCCATGCCATGCCATGCTTCCAAGTTTCTTACCTAGGTTTTTCTTATTGTTTGTTTAGATTTCCCAGTTTAGGTTTGTGTTAATTTTGCTTCAGCGTGCCTTGCCTTTTGTTTGTACCTTTTACCAGCCTCATTAAACGGCTCGCTTTTTGTTAACATTCACGTTTTGCTCCCTGTTCCTTGGAGTCTGCATTTTGGGTCCTTTTTTGCAATTCATACAGTCTGCCCCTGCCAGACCGTGACAGAACCAGAATCCTTAAAGTGGTTCCCTCATTTTATGTGGGTTACACCAGCAATATGTGTTTATGCAGACCTGCCATAACTGTGGGAGACTAGTCCAACCGGAATAGTATGGTGGGGGGAGTTTTGTTCTTCCGGTGCGGCCTGTAGTGTGTTTTACCATGTGCTGGAGTACGCGTTAAAAGTTTTATAGCGGACTAACATCGGGAGTGATTATTGGCTCGTCGCATCACACGAGAGTCTACAGCCTATAATTAATTTATCTGCTGTATCTGCTGTTTCTCAGGTAGTTGTTTACATTATATAATATATTGTGTTCAGTACACGTCACTAGAATGTGATTTTGGAAATGTCTAAATATACGAACAAAAGGCTCTTCCGCGGAAATCTCTTGTCGTCAATAAACAACGTTTAGGGATCAGTATAGTATTCAATAGGAGGACCCTGCACGTCAATTCTCGATGCCAGAGGGGTACCCTGCGCGTCGATAAGTGAAGCAGAGGGAGCCTGACCATGCGTCACACATTTGATGAGTTGGGAGTGAGAACGTGTTGCCTCAACAGCAACATTGTACCCATCAGGTAAAACATAGAATATGCATGCTTTGCATTGTTCCCACATAATGTCAGTGATTGTATGATACAATGATACAATTCCACATTTTGGGTGGCTGTAGCTCAGATGGCAGAGCAGGTCAGCCACTAATCAGAAGGTCCGTGGTTCGATCCCAGGCTGCCTCCTTGCTGCATGCCAAATATCCTTGGGCAAGATACTAACCCCATGTTTGCCTACTGGTGGTGGTCAGAGGGCCCGGTGGCGCCTGTGTTCGGCAGCCTCGCCTCTGTCAGTGCACCCCAGGGCAGCTGTGGCTACAATGTAGCTTGCTATTGCCAGTGCGTGAATGTGTGTGTGAATGGGTGAATGACTGAATGTAGTGTAAAGCGCTTTGGGGTCCTTAGGGACTGAGTAAAGCGCTATACAAATGCAGGCCATTTACCATTTACCATTAGATTATTGATGAATGTAGGCTGTTGTTATTCAGCCTTGTTCTAATGTGCCTCTTTTTAACTTTGAGCATCTGCCCCCTCACACATATCTGCACAGCCCTGAACCTAAGCCTGATATAAGCTGGTGAAATGTTAACTTATAACAAGCTGTTGTTGTTTATCCGGTTCCTCTCAGCTGTCCAGAGAAATGCAAAGATTGTCTTCCTCAAAGTCAACAATTTAAAAGGAGACAGCTTTAATGTATCAAGGACATTATGCCATTACAACATGCCAAAGTGCAAAAAGTGCCAAAAAAAGAACAGTTTGAGCTCTTTATCTTATTTTATTGATGTTCAGTAATGTACAGCAATGCATTTTTAATCTGTTACAGTTTATTTTCCTACAGGTGTGAGATTCAGCCCAATCCCAAGTCGACCCTAAGATTTAAGAGTTAGTTCCTTCTCTCGTGCTTATTTAAATTTAGTTTTTGTCTTGTGCTTTAACGCTTGTCGTGGTTAACCTGTGGTTAACATCACAGCGCTATAAACTGCAGGTGATGCCTTAAGTCAAAGTCTGCAGACATAAAGACTCAAAGAAGATTTTTCTCAAAGACTTCAGTCTTCTCATCTGAGCAGGGCCATTGGGATTAGACCTTTTACTGTTATTGATAGAAAGTAATATATTTTATATGTGCATATAAAGATATATTAAAAACAATTCTACTATATAATATAACTGCAACATGCGTATGTTATACTTCCCAACACCAGTTTAGCTAAACATATATAAATTTCTCTGGCGTTTACAGTCTCTTTTCCCAACCTTCCTGTTTCCACTTGAGCTGCTCTTTTTCAGATTGCAGAAATCACATTCAGGTCTTTTACAGAAATACACCTTAGAAAAAGGTGAATCTGTGAACTAAGGTGTAGGTTATGTTGTGGTGATCCTCGGGTTGGGGGATTTGTGTTCATACTGGAGTGCACAATTAAAACCAAGATGGACAAGAAAAGTTCAAAGCCATCAGGTGCTCAGTTTAGAAAAAAATAGAAAAGAAGAGGAGGAGAAACGAGCCAAAGATGCAGGTAAGCAGATGTGTCATTGGTTAATGGCAGGTCATCCTGAAACAGTCAGAAACAGAATACTTTATTAATCCCTAAGGAAATTATGTGGGTTACAGTTGCTCCAAGAAGAAATGGTAAAAAATAGCAACAGTAACAGACTAAACTCCAAACAATACGTTATGTTACAGACTTTAATATTAATTAGTCATTGTCAATTGTTGATTTATCCTGTTCTCATTGTATGATGAATTATGATGGCTGTTTGGTAGCCATTTGCACACAATGCATACCCTCTCTCTCTTCATATGTGTGTGTGTGTGTGCGCGCATGTTTCACTGGTGAAATTCGGTATGGTTCCGACAACAGTTTTATGTTAATGTACAATCCTTAATTTGTTTAATGTGTGTGTGTGGGGGGGGGGCATAGGGAGTGTTCGCCCGGGGTGTCAAACAGGCTAGGACCACCACTGCTTTGTTGTGTTGTGCCAGACAGCAGACAGTTTTTTTTCTTCATTGGCATAAATAGTTCAATAGTTTCAAACAGGCTATCACTAGCGATAACTAGGGATGGGTATCATTTAGGGTTTTATCCGATACCAGTGCCAAACCGGTACTTTTGAAACAGTGCCAGTGCTTAAACGGTGCTTAAAGAGTCAAGAATACAAACTTTGTCCTAAAACCTCCCTATTAGGAATTGGTGGGGTTTCTCTGGTGTGGTGTCACGGGGTTTGCTTCTTTTTTCAGCACAGGTAGGCGGGGTGGTGTGTCACGGGATGCTGACACACCGGCGGTACATCAGATGTCATTTGATGGAGCGTTATTTAGGAGCAGCGCGACAGACGTCTGGTGTCGGAGTATTGCCGCCTCCCTGAGTGGTAACTTGTTTGTTAATTCTCTGCGGTGTGCATACGGCCAACCTATGTCTTGGATTTAGTTTACTTACCTGTTGTCCTGTATCCTCAGCTGGATCTATCACCCACTTACCTGTCAGCTGTTTGTGAAGCCGCATTTCCGGGATCTCTACGGAGATAGATTTCAGCATTTCTTCTACTTCCCGGGAATCCTCGCCCGAGTCTGTACAGCCAGTGTGACAAGTGAGCTCTCCAACTCTCCCCATGTTTATTGCCGTTTCTTACCGGTTGTTCGGCATCCTTTCCTAAAGTTTCGTTTTTCCTTTGTCCATAGATCCACCCTGCGTGTGCGGGTTACCCCTTTCCCTCAGAATGTGTGTCAGCTCCCTTCCCTGGTTTCCCTCCATTTATTTGTCGGCATACATATTCCATCCCATGTAAATAAGTTGGACACTGTAAATAAAGACCACTTCCTGCATTTTCTGCGTTTCTGTGTGTTCCGCCATAGAGTCCGTTTACTTAGCATAACACTCCCATGTTTAGCTGTTTTCCACTTTTTCTTTGGTCATTTTAGCCTTTTTGGCCAGGGTGAAGGGAGTGTCTGCCATCAAACAAGAAGACAGCCGCATGTAACTGCGATGGTGTTTGCTAGTTACATGCCTTAATTTAATAACATGGTTAGCCTACTCAACAAAAATTACACACGAACAACATTAAGCTACTCACGCAGAGAAGAACGGCTGCTGCTGCCATCATCATCATCATTTCTGCTACACCAGCAGGGCTAGGGGCCAGGACTCTCCTCTTCGGGTTCTTGGGGGAAGTTGCTAACTCCGGGTCCAATAACAGCCACCACACCCGCAGTAGATGTGCTCGGTGTGAGGTCTTAAAGCACTTGCTGTAGGCTGCTGAGTTTGCTGTGAAGTACAGCCAGACTTTTGACCGCTTCGCCTTGGGCATTTTTAATCTGTAGATCTGCTCTAAAAGAACATATGTATCTGGGCCCGCCTACTATCCTAGGTAAAAGTAAAATGATTGGCTAGAATCCAAAGTGTATGACATCCACAAAAGACCCCAGAAGAACATCCAAAGTATGCCACTTGCCTCAGTTTAGGTCATAAGAAAGAGATTGGACAAAAATGGCCTGCATAACCAACTAAATTCCATGATGAAAACCACTTCTGAAAGCAACACAAAGGTCCACCTCATTTTTTGCTAGAGAACATTTTGATGAACCCGAAGACTTTGGGGAAAATTATCTGTGAACTAACAAGACAAAAGTGGAACTTTTTGGATGCATGCATCCTCTTAGATCTGGTATATTAACCTAAGAGATTGAAGGAACCAATCTAAAAAAATCTGAGCGCACATGGGTTATATGGCAGGACAATAATCCAAAACATGCAATCTAGCCCACCTCTAAATGGCTTAAGAAAAACAAAAAGAAGTCTTTGGAGTGGCCTACTCAAAGTCCTGACCTGAATCTGATTGAGATGCTCAAGTATGACCTTAAAAATCGAGGCCATGCTTGAAAACTCTCTGGTGTTTCTGAATCAGAATAATTCTGTAAAGATGAGTGGACCAAAATTCCTCCACAGTGCTGTAAAAGACTTGTTGCCAGTAAAGGGCAGACTGTTATTACTTTAAATATAAATTAAATGTTTTTCATATAAGATTAATTAATCCCAGATAACAGATTTACTGAAATTTTAATCCTTAATCCTAAATACAATAAGTACTAAACACACGTAAATCTAATACATAATCACATAAAAATTAAATATAGGCTCATCTCCTCAATGAAGACTTTGAAGAAGAAGAAAATGACAAGGGAGAAGTAGACAAGGGACTAATGAAAGAAGGCAAGATTGAAGAAGGAGATGAGAGGAAGTCTTGTGGGGGTGACCCTGCTGTACAACAGCCTGGCATCAACCCAGTGCTCCCAGCAGCCTTTGAACTGGGGACTCTCATAGAGGAGCACCGGCTGAATGTGAAACTGCTGCTACTACACTGCAAGACTACAAGAAAACCTGCTGATGTCTGGTGTCTGGGTTTAAAAGAAACAGAGCTGACACATTATGGCTGCAATGAAAAACACAAACTAAATACGGCAAACTTTCAAGAGCACGCCACATTTAGAAATGTGGAAGGTGGAAAGGGGTCCTCAGGAAAACAACTGACTGCACGACTGCCTGTTTGTATGTTATGGATGATGTCAGAATCAGAGCCAACATTGATCTGCTTTCAGTGCTTCCTGTACCGGTGAAGGAGTAAGATCTCTGAGAGCTGCTGCTGAGGTCACATGACTCCTGAATTGGTTGGAGTTTCTGTGAAAAACATACGGAGACTCATTTTATCTCTGACGTTTTCTTAAAGTCATCGATCATTAACATTTCATATGATCTTGGATCCCTGCTGTTCCCCACTTGCCCTGTAGGTGGTCTCATTATGTTCCCACTGTTTCCAGTCACCTGACCCCTCCAACATCAGCACACCTCTTCCCTACTCCTCCTCCTGCATGTACAGAACGTCTGAACACTCTGTGGAAAATGTTCATAAAAACGGAACGAAATAATCTGAAATCAATTCAATCTGTTATTTAATGAAAATACTTCAAATAGAATAGAATAAAATTCAACTGTATTGTCATTGCACATGTCACAGGTACAAGGCAACCAAATGCAGTTTGCATCCATCCAGGAGTGCTTTAGCCATGGTATGGATATATTACAAATATATATCAGCAATAATATGGATATATGTTATGAATATGCCATAACTATAAGTATGTACTGGCTGTAGTGAGTTTACATGTTATTTACAGGCTATGAACAGGATTTAAATATGAGAACTAGACAGAAATATGAAGTATGAACCATGCAAGTCATAAACAGTTGTAAACAGTTGTAGAATTATAATAATCATATTGTGCAGACTGATTGTGTGTACAGCATTTACAGCAGTGCAGTTAACATCAGTAAAATATGTGGATAATTTCTACAGAGGTTATATAAAGTGCTAGTGGTTGTGAGTGGTTTAGTCCGTGTTATTATTGTGAGTATGAGGGTAGAGTTGTCCATTTATTTTGTCAAATGTCAGGAGGCAGAGTTCAGGAGCCTGAGAGCCGGTCTTAGTCCTGAGGATCGTGTAGCGCCTCCCAGAGGGCAGGAGGGTGAAGAGTCTGTGTGCTAGGTGACTGGGGTCTTTGATGATTTTGTGTAGATGTCTTTTGTAGCAGGAAATGATGCTCCGGAGATGTGCTGGGCAATTTTCATGACCCTCTGCAACGCCTTCCAGTCCGAGGCAGAGCATTCCCGTACCAGACTGTTGTACAGTTGGTCAGGATGCTCTCGATGGTGCAGCCATACAAGTTTACCAGGATGTCTGAGGACAGGTGGTTCTTCCTCAGAGTCTGGGGAGCATTTTTGACCAAAATTCACCAGATAAAATGTTTAAATGTTAAATTTGTCTCATTTTCAAAAGTTCTTTTTGAATTTTGATTCCAGTGGCAGGTTTCAAATATTTTACTCAAGGAAAAAGGAAAAAGGCTCTGTTCTCATTGGCCAATCTGTCCTGAAAGCTTTAATTTAACTCAGATACTAACAGATGTTTTGGATATTTACATCATTTCACTCATTTCATTCGCACAAAAAAGTACTTAAAAAGTGGTATATGAATAAATCTTACCTTACTTTACAACAACATCTTCAATAGCAGCGTCTGAACGAAGGTCAGGTGTTGATGCTGCTCATTAATTGGGTGGTTAGTTTCAGATGGGCGCTCTGTCTTTACTGCACAGGTGAGTAGAAAGTGTGAATGGATCTATACACTGGAAACTGAGAAAATCACTGTGAATATTTGCAGTATAAAGATTTATGTTCCAAATAAAGTAAACAGTGTGGTTGTGTCAGAGCTGTGATCAGTGTCTTCAGCTACCAGATTTTGAACTTTACTCTGACTTAGACTTAGTTTGAGCAGTCAGACAACATATTTGTAAATCTGATAGATACATATTTGTAAATCAGCACATGAAGGTGTGGCCCTCTCACACTCTTCAGCTTTAGTCCCGCCTCCTTCCAGGAAGCAGCTCACCTGTGCGTCTGTGTTTAGTGTTCAGGTGTGGAGTGGAGTTTGTTGTTCGTGTCACTATTTGAAGAAACTGTAAGTTTGCTTTGTTTTCTCATTTAATAGTTTTACTATTTACAGTTGTACTGTTTGTTTCTGCTCTTTAATGTTCTCTTATTTCTTTATTTGTGTTTGAAGATAAATCCACATAATTATAGATTATTGACTGAGTGGAATCCACAGTGATTATCAGTCAGTAACTCTGCACTGAAGCATTTGTTACTGTGATAAACAGTTTAAATTGATCTGTATGAAACTTTAGACACTGATCATCACTGATGGGACGTTTTTCCTTCTTTAACTTCTTTAACTGGAAACAATCAGATATAATCAGTCTGTTCTTAGAAGCCGACTTTCAGGTTTTACTGAAGTGACATTGCAAAAACAGAAAGTGAATCATCTCTAGCTCAGGTCAGTTTTACTGCAAACAAAGTTGACGGAAATGAAATCTAGAAGTTTACAAACATTGAACAATTTATAATGATCAGGTTCTTCCAATCACACCTGTTCATGCTTTTGTTTGATAAGGACTCAGTTTATTCATGAGAAACAGAAGAATAGTTTTATAAACTGAAAGAGCTCAGTGAAACAGTTTTCTTCGTTGGTCTGTCAGTTATATATATATATTTTCCTCAACCGCCAACTGGTTAATGCTGCCAAAGATGATATTTTAATCCAACCCATGATAATGAAATAGAAATCACAGCCAAAACTCTGTCTCCTCCTCTCTAGTGTGTTCAAAGATGCTCATTAATCGTCCCTAATTCTTATGTGCCTTTTAAAATAAAGAAAAAAAAAACATGTATTTAACAATAGACAAAATCTTTTGTTTCTTGGATTCAAATTAATGTGACTGAATCTCAGCCGCAGTGAATGAACGAGACACAGCAGATTCTATTTAAACCAACAATCAGAAGAAAGTTGCAATAGAGACAAGGAGGAGAACTGAAATAGCTTTCAGACAGAGGATGAACTGGATTAGAATAAAAGCAAACATTTCTTGCTCAGGTAGAGCAAGTAAGAACATGAAAAAAGTATTGCAAGTATTATTATTATTATTATTATCATCATCATCATCATCATCATCATTATTATCTTACATAAAAGACTAAATATTATGAGCCCCCAACAGAAACATCTCTGCTCTTAAGCCCCAAAATGTACTTACTCCAGTGAGTAACTAAGTAATGTTCTGCATTACTTTTAAGAAAAGGAACCAGTAATGTGTAATATTTTATTTTCGTTTTGAGCAACACCCTAACACAGCATGTGAACTTTACTCTGACTTAGACTCAGTCTGAGCAGTCAGACGACATTTTTCTGGAGTGAACACACACACACACACACACTGAAGTCAAGAAGCAGTTTAATCATTCAGATCTGATAGACTATGAGGTCTTTTATTTATTATTCATTGCTGTAGAACAGCAGTGGGGACAGAGCCTCTTCTTGGTAGATCCCACACGTGATGCTGACTTGTGCTATGTGCTTGAAGTTGGCCTCTAGTGTTGTTTGCCATCCACACTGAGTTCCTGATGAAGGCTTTTAGGTTCCTGTTGATCTTATACAGTTTTAGGTGTTCCAGGCTCCATGTGTGTGCGGCATCGAGTCATAGGCCTTCCTGTAATAAATCCAGGTGGTGCACAGGGTGGTCAGCCTTGTCTTGCAGTCTCGGCTGACTGCTTGGTCTACCAGGAGCTGCTGCTCCTCTGGTATTCCTACGATTCCTTTTTGTGCCTGCTCATGTGTTAATTATACATTTTGAAACAATACTCAGTTATAACGGAATGATGAATGAATACAAGTTAATATCTCTGTAATTTTATTTCAGTGGGGTGCACTACACATAGAAGTACTCTTATAGTTTAATATTATTTCTGCACAATTGCTTTGATAAAAAAGCTTGATGAAAGTTTAAAGTCAGGACTTTGAGTTTATTCACAGTTTCCACAGTTTCCATTAGTAGTTCAACAGCTCAGAGAGATTTTTTTGTTTCAACAATTTTGTCATCCTGATCACCAGCTTCATGTGTTCCTGTCGGGTGTTCATGGGTCTCAATAAAGTTTTTTATAAAATAAAAATGGTAAATGATCTGTATTTATATAGCGCTTTTACTAGTCCCTAAGCACCCGAAAGCGCTTTACACATCCAGTCATTCATCCATTCACACACACACTGGTGATGGCAAGCTACATTGCAGCCACAGCCACCGTGGGGCGCACTGACAGAGGTGAGGCTGCGGGACACTGGCCCCACCAGTAGGCAACGGGTGAAGTGTCTTGCCCAAGGACACAACGACCGAGACTGTCCTCGAACCAGCAGCCTTCCGATTACAAGGCGAACTCCCAACTCTTGAGCCACGATCGCTGCTGCTTTAGACAAGACAAAGACTTCCCATGGTCTGTCGGTGGTCAATTTAAATTTAAATGGAAAGTGGAAAGGAGATCTGTGTGCTGAATTGAGGAGCAACAGAGAAACATAAAAACAGATGGGTGTTTTCAGAGTTTAAACAGTTTGCATCCCTTTCATTGATGGCCATGAAAAGAGATTCTTGCATTGTTACCAAACTCTCTTGATTTTCACAATGAGATCAGTCTTTTTCAGAGAACTTGATAATTATGATATAAAATAATCCCATTATGCTATTTTAATAAGAACCAAAACTGCTCAATGAAAAATGGAATGAGTCGAGTTGAATTATACTTTAAATCTGACCAAGGTTAACATTCAGAAACCTCCTCCTGCCTCCTCCTTTCTGTCCTACTCCAGGTGGAGTCCCGCCTCCTTCCAGGATATACCTCACTTGTGTCTCTGCGTTTAGTGTCCAGGTGTGGAGTGGAGCTTGTTGTTTACGTCTCTATGTGAAGAAACTGTAAGTTTGCTTTGTTTCCTCTTTCAACCGCTTGTCTTTAGGAACTTGAGCTTAAGATCTGTGGACTCAGTAGTTTCCTAAAGGAATGATCTTTATCTTGAAAGGTATTATAAATAAAATTTTACTTACTAACTTTAGTACCAGATTGTGATGTGAGGTATTTTTATTTATGTAACATAAAATAAATCTGATGTATAATCATAAAATGTAAAATCAGACAAACTCCTGACGTGTCTTAGGCTTTTTACAGCTCTGTTAATAACCTGTTGTTGCTGTTGATCCTTCACAAACATGAGGCGTGCTGCAAACCGAAACTGTGCTGCATGCAATTTCTAGTTTTTCTAGTTTAAACATGTGAAGAATGCTTCTTTGGCTGAAAACAGTGATCATCAGGTTTGTTTCTCATCAACATGATGTGAGACAGGAAAGATCTTCTCGTGTTCTGCTTGCACTGATTCGGGTCACTAACCAGTTTCCCAGAAATCCTACTGGGATCTTTGTTCTGTCAGTCATGTGTGCTCTTAAAAAGACAATGAAAGAAAAATATATTTCCAGTAACACAAGAGAAAATCTGTGCCTTTTTGTTTTTCAATTCTTCTGCAGTTAATTCTCTGCTTTCACACAAATGATAAATTGTGTAAAATGAAAGTGAGCATGGAAAAGATTATTTTGATGTTTAAATCAAATAAAGATACTCCTCTAGTCCAAAAATAAAATAAGAAGTCAGAAATCAGTGGAAGAAGCTCATTTGTACATTTTTAATGTCACAACTTATCTGAGGTAAAAAGAAAAGTCACAGTTTGTTTCTTTGGGATATTTAAAACAACTGCAGTTGACCAAATTATTGCACAATTGTTAAACCTCCTTTATTCTACGTTCATAGACCTGTGAGGTCAATGAATGTAGAATAAAAGATCCGTTTGTACACAGACAGTAAAAAGCTGTATTTACATGAAGGAAAAGTTGTTAGTGGAGCTCTTCATTCATGTCATTTCAGGATTGTGTAAATGTGACCCAGCTCATAATAATAACTGATATTAACTAAAACGCTGATAACAAAAAACATTTGTAGACAATTACATATCAGTTAAAAATAGCATGCAACTCCAGGTCTACATGCCCAATATTCTTTGGCAAGATATTCACCCCAACTTGTTCTCCAATCATCTCCAAGCATCCAGCAGAGTGTGAAGGTTTGATAGAAAGTGTTTGCATAGAAAAAGTGCTCATGTGAATTTGTGAATGAATAAGAATGAGTTGAGACAGAAGAAATGCTCTAAATAAACAAAATTATTGATGAGATTATTTTCGAAATATGTTTTAATAAAGTGATATAAAAATAATCATGATCACTTGTACTCCAATATTTATATATAATAATACAAAATAACAGTTATTGATTTCTTACTTTAAGCCAAACTGCAGATGTCAGTCTTTCTACTTGTTTAAATTTAAACACTTTAGAACAAACAGATATTTGTTAAAATGTGTGCATATTTTACTTTATATAAACTAAAATATTACTGTCACACTTCAGGGATCATGAGCAAACAATTACCTTGGACTTTTTTTTTTTTGGTCACTGTCCTATAATAAGCTCGTCCTTTTTCTCCTTCTGGCCGCTCACTTACGAGGTCACCCAGCATCCTCCTCCTCCTGTAATACTGACCTTCTCTTTCCATGAATCTTCTCTGAAGTCTTCCTCTTCACCTGCTGCATCCCAGCTCTATCTTCATCATCTTTTGTTCAGTATCCACTCTCTCTCCTCTGCAGATGTCTAAATTCAGCCTCTAACTTTGTCTCCAAAGCATTTGACTCTAGCTAACTACTAAAAATTTCCTTCGGTGTAAATTAAAGATACACAGAAAACACCAGTCTGGCATGAACTGAATTCAAGACAAGTTGTGAAACTCCAACTCCTCCTTCCTGTCACTGGTGGTTCACATTAATCCAGAACTGACAGAGTGTTACTTGATGGAAGAAGATTCTTATTACCAGTAAATCAGTGTGTGCATGGTTCTCTGCGAACTCAGCAGGAATATTTAGTGTGAAGTTTTTAACTCTGCTGATCCTCTTTGAATCTTTGAATGTTTGAATGTTTGAAAATGTTGTTCACACATGTTGAAATGACTGAATATAATTGGACTGAAGTCACAGTCAATCAGTATGTTTTAGCTGAATGCATCATGTGTGCGTCATGGCTCCATCGAGTGGACTCATAGTAGAAGTAGAGCAACTGATTGCAGCTTCTTCTGCCTCACACTTCTGTCTGACTGCATTCAGCTGACACTGAGAGGAAGCAGGAAAGAAGAAGCTGATCTTTGGACAGCACACATGATGGAAAGGAGGATTTCAGTTGATGTGAATGATTTGTGTTTCCTCTGCAGGTGAAGGTAGAAAGTGTTTTTGAGCTGATGTGAATTCAGCAGCATGGATCAGTGTGAGGACAGAGAGGAGGGAGCCCCTCCCTCTAAAACCACTCTGTGTGGGGAACTTGAGAGCCAGACCAAAGCTCAGAGGTGAGATGACCATCTCTAACTGTCCATGACTCTTCTCCATGTCACAGCTCAGCACTCACATCACTGCTCCATCATTATTCACAGGAACCAACCTGGACCTCCACCCAGCTTACAGAGTGACCGGTCTAAAGATATCATCATTCAATTTAAAAAGGGGCAGAGCTCTGCTCCATACAGGTGAGCTGTTAGTAACATGAACTATTTGAGAGGTGTCTTGATGCATGCTCAATCATCCAGGTAACTAAATCCCAAAAGTTGATTACCGGTATGTTCATCTGGACATTGCAATTCCAGAGGCAGAAACATTTCGTCACTCATCCAAGTGACTCTTTTTTTGGATTTACTTTCTTGGATTATTGAGCATGCATCAAGACATTTTAACCCACTTTGGCAAGTACTGGGTTAAGCTTAAGCTAGTATGACTATGAGCAAATGACACGTAAGAGGGTATTAAATTTAGTTCTTTTGCATTCTTTTGGCGGCAGAAAAAGACTGGACTCAGAGTGATCAAAGCTCAAAAATAATCTTTATTTTACATTTCCGGAAATGGAGACCGAACACACGAAGACACAAGCTGAGGTCTGAAGGCAGTAGCAGCCAGCCTGGTTGTATAGTTCTGCCATGTCACCTATAGTTTCGATAAAAACAACTCCTTATGTGTTTCTAGTTCCTCTTTCTTCGTGTCTTATTTCCTGTGCAGCTCTGCACTAAACTTTCCCTTTCTGAAGTCTGTTGCCAGGGTGACCTGTCACCCTCTGACCTAGTTTTTGTCTCGTCTGGGCTCGGTTTCTAAAGGCCTCTCTTATTAAAATGTATTTATTTATTTTATTTTATTTATTTATTTATTATGAGTAAAATTATATTGATGAGAAGCATCTGTGTCTTTTCCTTTCCTCGTCTCTCTGGAGACAGATTTCATGTGGACTAACTCTACATGGTTCCTCCACAGGGGGGATCAGGAGAGCTCAGAGGTTCCCAGTGATCAGTCTGCTCAGCAGCATCAAGCACAGCTGGACTCCATATTTATGGTCTGTACATGTACAACACTTACTTTTACATCTTCATGCTGCTCTTTGTGGAACAGAGGATAATCAGTGTTTGGCTCCATGATTTCAGTATAATTGGGTCATTCATGGAGTATTCTGTTCCAGCGGCTGGAGAACACCATCATCAGCTTTGTGAAGAACGAGCTGAAGAACATCCAGAAAGTTCTGAGTTCAGGTTACCCAGAATACTTAGAGAGTCAGAGGGAGGAGGAGGAAGAGGAGCAGAGGAGGAGCAGCAGAGAGGCATTTGTAAAGATCACCCTGGACTTTATGAGAAGAATGAAGCTTGATGAGCTGGCTGACCGTCTGCAGAGCAGTAAGAAGATTTCACTGAAGATTAAAGTTGCTGGTGTTCAATAGAGAATTTACTAATTTCAAAATAGTTAGACCAACACATAAGAATTATGATATATGGAATTTAAATTGTCTCTTCGTTATATTAAAACAGTAAACAAGTACCTTATGTTGTACTTTTTTTTTTGTTTTTGTTTTTTCTCTGAAAACTTCTAGATGCTATTTGTCCTCACAAACTTAAATCTACACTAAAGGAGAGGTTCCAGTGTGTGTTTGAGGGCATCGCTAAAGCAGGAAACCCAACCCTTCTGAATGAGATCTACACAGAGCTCTACATCACAGAGGGAAGGACTGCAGAGGTCAATGATGAACACGAGGTCAGAGAGATTGAAATGGTATTTAAACGAGACAAACCAGAAGCATCACTCAGACAAGAAGACATCTTTAAAGCCTCACCTGGACAACTTGAACCAATCAGAACAGTGCTGACAAAGGGAGTGACTGGTATTGGGAAAACAGTCTTAACACAGAAATACATCCTCGACTGGGCTGAAGGCAAAGCCAACCAGAACATCCAGTTCATATTTCCATTCACTTTCAGAGAGCTGAATGTGCTGAAAGAGAAAAAGTTCAGCCTGGTGGAACTTGTTCATCACTTCTTTACTGAAACCAAAGAAGCAGGAATCTGCAGCTTTGAAGACTTCCAGGTTGTTTTAATCTTTGATGGTCTGGATGAGTGTCGACTTCCTCTGGACTTCCACAAAACTACAATCATAACTGACCCCAGAGAGCCCACCTCAGTGGACGTGCTGCTGATAAACCTCATCAGGGGGAAACTGCTTCCCTCTGCTCACCTCTGGATAACCACACGACCTGCAGCAGCCAATCAGATCCCACCTGACTGTGTTCACAGGGTGACAGAGGTCAGAGGGTTCACTGACCCACAGAAAGAAGAGTATTTCAGGAAGAGATTCAGAGATGACAAGCAGGCCAGCAGGATCCTTTCTCACCTCAAGATATCACGATGTCTCCACATCATGTGCCACATCCCAGTCTTCTGCTGGATCACTGCTACAGTTCTGGAGAATGTGCTGAAAACCAGAGAGGGAGGGCGGCTGCCCAAGACCCTGACTGAGATGTACATCCACTTCCTGGTGGTTCAAGCCAAAGTGAAGAAGGCCAAATTTGATGGAGGAGCCCAAACAGATTCACACTGGAGTCCAGAGAGCAGGATTATGATTGAGTCTCTGGGAAAATTGGCTTTTGATCATCTGCAGAAAGGAAACCTGATCTTCTATGAATCAGACCTGACAGAGTGCGGCATCGATATCAGAGCAGCCATAGTGTTTGCAGGAGTGTTCACACAGATCTTTAAAGAGGAGAGAGGACTGTACCAGGATAAGGTGTTCTGCTTCATCCATCTGAGTGTTCAGGAGTTTCTGGCTGCTCTTCATGTCCATCTGACCTTCATCAACTCTGGAGTCAATCTGCTGGAAGAACAACAAACAACCTCCCAGAAGTCTGGAAATACAGAATATTCAGCGACTCAGTTCTACCAGAGTGCTGTGGACAAGACCTTACAGAGTCCAAACGGAAACCTGGACCTGTTCCTCCGCTTCCTCCTGGGCTTTTCACTGCAGACCAGTCAGACTGTCCTACAAGGTCTGCAGCCACAGACAGGAAATAGTTCACAGACCAATCAGGAAGTAGTCCAGTACATCAAGAAGAAGCTCAGTGAGAATCTATCTGCAGAGAAAAGCCTCAATCTGTTCCACTGTCTAAATGAACTGAATGATCGCTCTCTAGTGGAGGAGGTCAAGCAGTACATGCGCTCAGGAAGTCTCTCCATACGTAATCTTTCCCCTGCTCAGTGGTCAGCTCTGCTCTCAATCTTAGTCTCATCAAAAAAAGATTTAGAAATGGTTGACCAGACGAAATTCTCTTCAGAGGAAGCTCTTCTGCAGCTGCTGCGAGAGGTCAATGCCTCTAATAAATCTCTGTAAGTAAATATGTGCTGATGCCTTTATTTAGTAAATGTTTAGTCCAGTTAACATAAAGCAGGTGTGCACAGTTTGAAAGAACTGTAATGGTGCAGTGGTTTGAAAAATATATAAAACATTTACATTGTCATCAGTACTCAATCCAACTGTTCATGCATATGTAGCAACAATTGTCAGCATTTCTGAGGAAAAAAAAAAAAAGTAATGTCCAGACCCGCCCTGTACTGCATACATAAGTACTTGTACAATCACCCAAATTTCACCAGCTGCTGGTGAACTGAATCATTTTCCTCATGTTGCTTGTTGGTTAGGGTTGCCAGTTCTAAGAATAGAATCTAAGAATAATAATAATAATTATAATAATAATAATTCTAAGAATAATATCTCACTGTCTTTATTTTCTACAACTTTGTCTCATTTCTCTCGCTCTTGTTTCCTCTACACTGGTTAGTCCTGCCCTCCCTTTCAGTCTTTGTTGTGTTTTTATTCAGTTTATATTTAATTTCTTACTGACTTCTAGACTTGTAGTCAAGACCGCCTAATCCGAGACCAAGACAAGACCAAGACCGAGATAAAAAAAAAGTCTTTAAACTGCAGCCAAATGCTGCTACGTTTACGAGTGTCAGGCACATTTATGCGTTTTTGCTTTCGCACAGCCCTCCTCACCGCTGTCTACTGTCTCACTCACTTACTGAGAGGACAGACTCACGCTCCACTTGACTGTCGCGTCTCTCACCATCTCTGTTTTTCACATAATGATATTATCCTATATCCTCCCAATTGATTGGCCACAATATGGAGGGATTGGAGCATAGCTGAGCCACTGTGTGAGAGCTGAGCAGCAAAAGGAAATTAAGTGAGGGTAGAAATGACTGAAAGATTATTAGGCTCTGTTTTGAATTTTGTTCAAAAAAGAATGACTTCATATAGGAAAAAAATAAATATACATCTCCTGTTGTCAGGCCTTTCTGACATTTTTTTTCTGGAGTGGCACAAATAATTTGTGTGGCATCAAATTTGATTTAAAGAAACGCCTTGGCTGCATTTTAGGTAAACCGCTGCAAAAAACTTTATTTGCAAAACTCAGTAACTTATTTTTAAAGAAGTAACTATATAATTAATTGCCCAACACTGGTCATTATATACTGTATTTTGCAGACAGAGAGTTACAGGACTCTCTCCCAGACCACAGACTCATAGTCATAATACAAGTCAGAGCTTTATAATAAATAAATAAATAAACAAGCTGTGTTTTCAAAATTGGAGTTCAAGTTATTTTTACTTCCAATAGAGCTAACATACTACACAGGTCATGAACAAGATCTTTTTAAAATTTTATTCTAAAGCAGTTAATTAAAAGTATTTAAGGATTTTGGTCATTGCTCTATTTGCTTCTGCAGGAATAATTGCGAAGAAGTCTTTACTGGTCCAACCTCCCAGCCTTGTCCCAATTACCTAACTTGAGTAGAGGTCACACTCTATCTGCACTCCCCAAACCCTAGTTGGTGCTAGGACTATGTCTCTTCCTGTTTCATCTGGACCTGGGTTGTTCTGCTTAAGCCAGCACATTACCAAAGTCAAGTCAAGGAGTGATTTTGCTCCATGTGCTGGAGCTAACAACCCCAGAAATTGAGCTTCCTGTTCATAAACTAGCTAATCCCAAGGCTGTTCTTCCTGGGCCTTAGCTAGTTGCCACAT
Organism: Pelmatolapia mariae; assembly: GCF_036321145.2. Lineage (NCBI taxonomy): Eukaryota > Metazoa > Chordata > Actinopteri > Cichliformes > Cichlidae > Pelmatolapia > Pelmatolapia mariae. The sequence continues at coordinate 16,659,630 of NC_086229.1, read as the reverse complement.
AAGCCCATAAACATTTAAACACAAGTAAACATTTAATCATCTTTTCAGATGACTTGACTATGCTCTCTTTAGACCAGCAACTTCACCACTGGACATTTGGTTGGCTGTGTGCTGTGATGTTGTGCTGATCAACCATCCTGCCTGACCATCCCTGGGCCTCCTCATTGTTCGTGTGCATTGGTTCTACCTCAGGCACCTGTTTCCTCAGTGTTCAGAGGATCTTTGTCCTGTTTTTGCTTCAGAATGTCATACAGAGACGTTCCACTATCATGTTATATATTTAGGTTTACTAAACTAATTCGGTTCACTTACAATCTTTTCGTTCCAAAAAATCTGATCTTCATTTCTAATGCATAAACTTTATTCAGCAGAATGTAACTACATCATCCTCTGGTGTTAGTAATCATTTCTTGATTTTGTAACTCACCTTGAGTGCAATATTTTTTTCTTCTTTTTTTATTGGATGGCATGATTACATTTAGTGTAAAGAAAAAAAAAACATTCACTTGATGACTTAAATCGGTACTACTGTGCCATATTCTCTACTCTTGTCAACAACTCGGCCAGCAGGTGTCAGAAACTGTGGCAGAGCACTACAAAGCATGCCTTACTGTAAGGCTAAAAAAAAAAACTAATTTACATACAAATACATTTTACTTGCTGCTTTACTTTTGGTTTTACCTGAGAACAATAATTTTCCTCTTAAGTTGATATTTTGACTAATTTACTTTATGTACTCATTTTAATCGGGACACTGTTTATATAAATTGGTTTAGTTTAATCACAAACTGCATTACTTTTTCAGACTGAGTCTCTGTAACCTGTCAGAGACAAACTGTGAAGCTCTGTCCTCAGTCCTCAGTTCCCAGCCCTCCAATCTGATAGAGCTGGGCCAGAGTAACAGCAACCTGCAGGATTCAGGAGTGGAGCGTCTGTCTGATGGACAGAAGAGTCCACACTGTAAAACTCTGAGGTCAGATCAAAATAGATATATATCTCATTATATATCTAACTGTCAGAATCAATTAAAAATCAAGAGGAAAAAATAGCATTAATATTGTTAGATGTCATAGTTCTTTACTCCTGATACTTTTTACCAGTTTTTGTTGTTGTTGTTTTTCAGAGTGATGGGCTGTAACCTCTCAGAGAAAAGCTGTAAAGCTTTGTCCTCGGTTCTTAGTTCTCAGTCCTCTAGTTTGGGAGAGCTGGACCTGAGTAACTGCAACCTGTCGGATTCAGGATTAAAGGGTCTTTGTGATGGACTAAAGAGTCCATACTGTACACTGAATACTCTTAGGTCAGACCAAACTATATATTTGTTTTCATCTGCTGACAGAATTAATAATTTATTTATTTATTAGCCAAAGGAATGACTGGGTCCAGAAAATACAGGATTAAATTGCTAAAATAATAATACAGAATTTCACTTTAACAAAAAGGTTATTTTTTTCATGTTTGTTAATCTGTCCTTTTTCAGACTGAGTCACTGCAGCCTCTCAGATGGAGATTGTGAAGCTCTGTCCTCAGTTCTCAGCTCCCAGTCCTGCAGTCTGAAAGAGCTGGACCTGAGTAACTCTGACCTGAAGGATTCAGGAGTCAAGCTTCTGTCTGTTGGAGTAAAGAGTGAAAACTTTAAACTGGAAACTCTAAGGTCAGCTTTCAAACTGTTCCACTGACTAGCATTTAAAATCTATATTCAATTGTTCTATAACAAAAGTGAACCTTTAAAGAATTTTATTAGACTTTAAATTATTGTTTGAGATTGTTCTGAGTCACCTTTCTTAGTGTTGGATTGAAAGAAAATTACTTAGCACTGGTAAAGTTGGAGATTTAAGATCATTTGTCCATATTATATTTTTATTAAGGAAATATCCAAATCGAATGTATAGGGGTTATTATTATTTTTCTTAATGCAGAATAATCTATTTATTAATGCCACATCTCTTCATAAAACCTTAAGAAACTATACATTTTAACGCTCTATTCCCCAATAAAGCTCTCACAAAGGAGGATTATAATAGAATTCTAACAGAAATCTGATGAGCAGCATAATCAATTAACTATGGCTTTAAAAACACACTGGATAATGTTGGTTATGAGTTTGTTTTCATTTGGAACGTCCTTGAACGTGGATTGAAAAAAAAAGTATGTAGAACTGCTCGCTTTCATTTGCGCACCATTTCTAAAATTAAAAACATCCTGTCTCGGAGTTATGCTAAAAACCTATTTCATGTATTTACTAATTGTGGGTTGGACTACTGCATGAGGTAGTGAAGAACCAGTCAGGGAAGCAGTACGGCATAGATAGACAAATAGATGAACTGAAGAGAAACTGTTCTGGAAAGAAAGACTTAACCCCGACACAACTTGAGGTCAAATTATACCTTAAAATTGCTAAAATTAGTGCTGATCTCATTCCCCACCTCTCACCATATGACTGCTGGGATAGGCTTCAGAATTCCATTCTACCCTGAATTGGATAAGTGGAAGGCAATGGAAGGATATTCTTTAGCATCATTTCATTTGTAGACCCTGCTCAATCCATTTAGTTCGTTAAGAAGCATGTAACGATGCTTAAAGCGTCTTTGTTATAATAATAGTGTATACTTTATTGAGCCCCATGGAGAATTTCTTCTCTGCATTTAACCCATTCACTCAGTGGGGAGCAGTGTGTAGAGACGGTACCTTGTTCAGGGGTACTTTAGGGTTACCGTTCAGTGGATTCAAACCCCCGACCTCCACCCCTGATCGTGGGGCCACCACTCTACGTACTGAGCTATCTCTGCCCAGTGTGAGCGTGCACAGATGCTGAATCAGAAAGGCTGAGTTAACAGAGAACTTAGTCATCTCTGACTGGGACTTTCAGATTTGTTAAACCAGCTAACACAAAGAAAGCCTGGCTATGTTAACTTGGTGTGGAACCAGATCCCAGTTTAAGTTCACGAGATAGACACCCTCTAAGATCAGCATCAATCTTTACTTTGTGATGAAGTTCAGTTCAAGCTGGATTAGTCAAACCTGTACCATTCCTTAGTTATGCTGCTTTAGGGTCAGGCTTTTAGTAGAGTTCCCATGATGCTCTGCTTCTTCTCCATTCCCCTATTTTCACCCCTGATGCTTTTATGTGCCACTGGTGCATGTGCGTATCTCTCTCCTTAGTTTGTATTTTGTTTATTGTTTGTTTTTTGTTTTTTTTTGTCTAAATAAAGTATGTATAGATAAAGCAGAATGAAATTGATTTTCTATCCATTCAATTTAATTTAGCTTTATTTATACACAAAGATTTTGAATAATGTTATTGTACCTGAAATACAGAAAATCATTGTTCACAGATGGATTGTTGTTTTGTGTGTCTGCAGTCTGTCAGGCTGCCTAATCACAAAGGAAGGTTTTACTTCTCTGGTCTCAGCGCTGAGTGCCAACCCCTCCCATCTGAGAGAGCTGGACCTGAGCTACAATAATCCAGGAGAATCAGGAATGAAACTGCTGTCGGCTGGATTGAAGGATCGAGGCTGGACACTGGACACTCTCAGGTATGGAGGGAATGTCTGATCGAGGAGGAAGAGCTGGAAACATTTCCTGTGTCCATCACTCGCTTGCTGTTTGTTTCATACACACGTCACATGAAACGATCCATAAAGGATAGGAGGTCTCCAGGGAGACCAACATATCTCAATATTATTAACAGTTCAAATTATGGAAATATTTATCCCAGAACACAACAAACACTGGAACCAGGGGGAACTGTTAGTCTCGCATTATCAAAAGAATAAAATCATTATTCTATTTTTAGAGCTGTGGTAGAAACTGAGAACTACAGGAAGATGTTCTCTGTAGACTTACAGAAAAGCAGGCCTGCAGTAAGGGATTTATGTGTCTAGTGCTTTTCATAGAGGTCATAAATTTTAAAAAAGATTTTAAAAGCCAATACACAATATACAACAATGGAACTGGAAACGATCCAATGTCTTGACGCAAAGTGAAACATCCAGGTAAGTAAATCCCCAAAATATGATTCCACTGATCAATGGCCATGAGTACCACTCACAGACAGTTGGGGAATAGCTGCAATCACAACATTGTAAGATGGTGACAGATTACGCCCCCTCCTTGATTCAGAGATGGTCCTTCCCTTTTCACGTAAATGGCCTCCTTGACTCTGTGCTCAAATCAGCGTTCCTGCCTGTCCAGGATGTGTACATCCTCATGGAAACAATCCAATAGAAAAGTTAATCTGGAGTATAGCCCAGTTAAAGGTGTAGAGGCAGGAAGGAAGTGAAAAAAGTGAAGCATGGTGGGATCAAGAGTGTAACACAGCAGTAAAGGACAGAAACAGTATTCAGAGATCTTAAAGGAAGCACAATATAACAAAGATCATCACATTGAAATGTTAATTTGGAAATATCCTGGAGAAGAAGATGGTTCAAAGCAGCTCTTCAGACAAATACATGGTTCAATGTTTGTGTGACACAGGCAGACATTTTGCTGTGTGGAAATGTGAACAGAACATCAAAAGTTTTCAGGTGGCATTAAAACAAATGAAAACAATGCTGCACTCACTCAGAGGGCAGACTGACACCAAGTGGAGAAAAACAGTTGGCAGCAAAGGCAGGGAGGTGTCCTTTCCAGCTAAACAGAAGAGGAATATGATGATGAAGATCACAGTTTGAGTCAGTCATATTTCATTCAACACAGTGGTGTACTGACAGATCCAGGATCAGTCAAAATCATCAGCAGTTTGATCCACGTATGGATGAAGTGTATTTGTAAAAATGTTGGACTGATCCTTCATCAGTGTCTAACAATATGTGTATGAGAGCCATGTAATGTCCATGTGTGCATGCTGACTGTGCTGGTCTGACCCCCCTCCTTCTTTCAGGGTGGAGCCTGCTGGAGTCCGATGGTGTAGACCAGGTCTGAGGAAGTGTAAGTGTGTTTTTAATGTGATTCATGAAAACAAAGCAGCACACATTCAACCATCGTCAAACTGTCACATCACTCACTCACATCTCTGATGTCAGGAGTCATCATCAAAGTGTCAATCAATGAACAGATGATGGATCAATAACTGCAGCTGGATTGTGTTTGTTCTCTCCATCAGATTCCTGTCAACTCACAATCGACACAAACACAGTACACAGACACATTAAACTGTCTGACAACAACAGGAAGATGACACATGTGGAGGAGGTTCAGTTTTATCCTGATCATCCAGACAGATTTGATTATTTTTATCAGCTGATGTGTAGTACTGGTCTGACTGGTCGCTGTTACTGGGAGGTCGAGTGGAAAGAAACGGTTGAGATATCAGTGAGTTACAGAAGAATCAGAAGAAAAGGAGACAGTTATGAGTGTCTGTTTGGATGGAACGATCATTCCTGGGGTCTGATCTGCTCTGAAGATGGTCCTCATTATGTCATGTACAATAACAACGTGACATTCATCTACCCCTCCTCCTCCTCCCCTGTCTCTAACAGAGTAGCAGTGTATGTGGACTGTCCTGCTGGCACTCTGTCCTTTTACAGAGTCTCCTCTGACACTCTGATCCACCTCCACACCTTCAACACCACATTCACTGAAACCCTTTATCCTGGGTTTGGGTTCAATCCTGGTTGCTCGGTGCGTCTGTGCTGAGTTGAGGGTAAAGAGTGTCCTCCTGTTAGAGAAACACTCTGACTGTTGAACAGTTCAGTCTGTACATGTCTGTCTCTTTCACTCAGAAACACGTTTTTCAGATTCATGGATTCAATCAGTTGATCCTTTACAAGGAATCATTTTGAACAGTTTAAACTTCTTCCTCTTTACTCCTTTACCAAACAAATGCTAACATCTAGATACTAGACAAAGATGAACCATTCCATCTGAATTCAGTGAATGTGAACTTTGATTTTTAGGAAATTCCCGTTTTTCCTCTCATCATTTTATAATATTAAAATATTTCAAATCAATCCAGTGTATTTGAAATGTCAGATATAAAATCAAGCACTTCGCTCTCGCTCTGCAGGCCTACTTGTTGTTCCTAGAGTATTTAAAAGTAGAATGGGAGGGAGAGCCTTCAGTTTTCAGGCCCCTCGTCTGTGGAACCAGCTTCCAGTTTGGATTCGGGAGACAGACACTATCTCTACTTTCAAGATTAGGCTTAAAACTTTCCTTTTTGCTAAAGCATATAGTTAGGGCTGGACCAGGTGACCCTGAATCCTCCCTTAGTTATGCTGCAATAGACGTAGGCTGCTGGGCATTGAGTGTTTCTTCTTCATTCACCATGTGTGTATGCAACTCTCTGCCTTTTATTATGAGCTACTGTATTATTGTGTTTACCTTACAATATAAGATGTAAATATAAAGCACCTTTAGCTGACTGCTGTGCTATAAGAATAAAATTGAACTTAAGGTAACACTGTAGAGTGTGTGTGTGTGTGTGTGTGTGTGTGTCCTGGAACTACCTGCTGTACTGTAAGACAAATCTGAAAGCTACTGGACCAGTTCTAGGTTGGCAGGAGTGGAGGAGCAAAGCACCGTGAAAAGACCAGAACTGGAAACCTTTAAGTAAAGAGCCTGCATCTTTATTAAAACACAAACAGAGAAAACCAAATCGGTGACAGTTGAGTAGGTCACGCTTTACCTTCCATAGATCAAGATCATTTTAGTTAGCCCAGCTTTGTTCTAAATGAGACACCGAGGTTATTCTTTAAGCTTTAGTTCTTGATTTACGAATAAGATTTAAACTAAAACCTTCAGCTTCACAATGTCCTGCAGGGCTAATAAAGCCAACTTAGTGCTATGAGCTCATTGAATTTATGCCCACTACTAATCACGATGAGGAGGTTCTGTCTTTGCTTGCATGAGCCCTAAATTGTTCTCAAATCCAATTTGTTGCATTAATGCTTAAACAGAGAGCTCCTATAGAAAAATCTAATTTGGCTCAAAACAAGAAAATATCATTAGTATATAACATTAGTCAACAGTCCAAATAATCACACTTTTCGTTCAGTTCTGTGTCAGTGTGATCAGATCCACACCCCTGCTGATAAAGCAGTATTATGGTAAACACCAAACTGTCTCTTTATGAGCCAATCAAAGCATGTGCCGCTGATCCGGTGGGTGCAGTTGATGCATCAGGCTCGCCCTCTGATGTCTCGTGTGTGTGAGTGTCTGTTTCAGCACACATGCATATAGGGAGAGAGGGAAGTCTCAGCCCCGTCCAATGGGTGGAAAGCGAAGGAAAAAAAAATGTGCCCGACTTTATACTTACAACACAAAATTCACAATAAAGACTCTGGGGGAAAAAAAGAAAATGGCAACAGTTTTTCCTATTATCGCTAGCTTCAATGTGACAAAAATGCAAGTTCAGTTCATCGGGCAAACTCTGTGTTTAAATATTTGCATGAACTGAAAACACACATCACAGTCTCTGTTTGCTCTTTCTACTTTCATCCATCAAAGAGCAAAGCTTCAATTACCAATTGTGCACGTCACAAGCACACTTTTTCTAAACTCAGACAAAACATCATGAAATTCACCAAAACTTTTGGGTTGTTTTCCCCAAACTTCAACACTCACCAGTTTTTCTTTGAGTAAGAAGACCATTGTGTTTTCCAAATCCTTGATTCTTCTCTCTGGTGATGCTAGCTGTTTTTCACACAGCTAACTCGCTCTTACAGGAAGAAGTGGGAAAGATTCAGTTAAAGGAGCAAACACAGCAAACACAAAACACTTGTTCAATCTGAACCTGGAGTCTAGTTTTAACAAAGGTTTTTACACACGTTTTTTCAATTGTTTACAGCACGAATGTGACTCATGATGACTTTCTATTTAATCATATTTATTCTTATATCTTATATATATTTATTATTTTGTATTTTATTATTTCCTGTTTTGTTATTGTAACAGTTTTAACCATTGTTACATGTGCGTTTCAGAAATTCCACACAGCATGAAACAGTGTGGAGCCTCCCATCACTTTCTCCTGTTTCCTTCCTTCTCATAGTTCCTCTCTTCTGAACTTGTGTCCCAGGTGATCTTCTCTGTGTGATCCTACACGTGAAGCTGATGAGAGCAGTCTGTAATGTTTCAGCTGCTTTCACTTCATCTTCTCGTTTTTTCACTTCTGCACTTACTTCAACCCAGAGGTCACCTCACACTTTCTCCTTATCGTCTTTTTGATGGTCAGGGCAGTAAAAATTCCCTACTGATGTCATTTTATCTCCATTTCAAAGTCAAAGTAAACTTTATTGTCATCTCTGCTGTATAATTACAGTATATAGAGAGATGAGACGACGAGGCTCCAGCTAGATTTAGTGCAAAAAACAGCAATAAAAGAAGAGTAAGACATAAATATACACTTTAAGACAAGGGTAAGGTAAAGGAAATAAATATACATTTAAGGTAAAAAGGATCTATAACAGTTCTAAATTTACAATTTACAGTTGAATTAATATTTTTAATGAAAGCTGTTTAACAGCATTATCATTTGAAAATAAGTGATGTACAAACAGAGTGAGCATTTCTGAGTGTGAGCTCACCAACACACACATTTACACTTGGTTTGTCTTCACAGAGAAAACAAACTTCCTGCTGCTGATGTTTCACAATAAGAGAAACAAAAACTGTAAATACATTTGATTGTATTGGGGAAAATGTCTCAATGTGTCTAGTATTAAAATAAGTGTGTATAACTATAATGAGTGTCTAACTTGTATAAGGAGTATTTACTAAATGTGAATATAACATTTCCATGGTGACGAAGCACCTTCATAACAGTAAAAAAACAAAACAAAAAAAACACACCGTTATACCTGAAGTGACATTGCAGAGCAACTAATCCTGCTTCACTGACAGGCTTCTGGACTGTTCCAGAGAAACTATCAGGATCACTGCCCTCTAGTGGTCACTGTCAGTAACTACAACACTCAACATACAATAATACTGAGCATTTTAGCACTGCTGTTAGTCAGTGTGATAATGACAGTGTCGGGTAAGTTACTTTAAAAAAGTAATTAATTATTAATTACTTAGTCAATATTGTATTTAAAATACTTATCTAATTACTGTGTCAGAAAAGTAACTTAATTACTACATAAGTATTTAACAAAATACTTCTTAAAATCCATATAAACCTTGAGTGGACAAACAAAAGAAATTAAACTCTTTAAATAATAAATACATTTTTTTTAAAGATGGAAACTCTATGCCCGGTATGCCCGATGGCCAGTCCAGCTATGTAGCCTGCAATCATTTTTTAAGCTCACCTTCAGATGCTTTCTGTGCTGCTGAAGTAAAATCAAGTGTTGCCTGCTTAGCAGGAGTTGCCACGGTGTTATCCATGGATGATGAACAAGAATCACTCAGTGTTCGTCTATGCTCTGTGTCAGGCGCTTCAGTAGATTACTCGTGCTATTAACAGCGGCAGATAGTTTTTTCAGACATATTCTGAAACCGGCCCTCTCACAGTCTTCAGCTGTAGTCCTGCCTCCTTCCAGGAAGCAGCTCACCTGTGTGTCTGTATTCTGAGCTTGGAAGAAAAAAGCGTCTAGACGCATTCTCCTAAGACACGGGAGCACCTTCTACCCACAGCATACTGTACACTGTAAAAGTGGTCAATAACTTGGCTATGCAGGAGATAAAAATAAATCTCTGATTCAGTTCTCTTGTTAAACATGTGCATTGTTGCACTTTCTCCAGTTGAGTCCTTCAAATTTAACTTGTTTCCCTTGCTGCCTTGTTGTTGCTTCAATCACTTCAGGCCACTGCATTTTTGCAGCTGAAAATGTCCTGAGAATTCCCCGGGACTTTCCTTCCTTAAGTGTACTGTCATGCTGAAAGTAAGCAAGTGTATTTGGGTCACAAATTGTGCAAAGAAAAAATTGTTTGTGTCTTTGGCAAAACGATCATTGATGCAAAAGAGTTTTGAGTTGAAATAGCTACTGGGGGATACTTTGATCTGCCTTTTTTAATCTAGTGTGTTTTGGCCTGTAAGAAACTGCACAGGAAGGGCCGTGGCCTCCTGTTTAGGTGTTCTGAAAATTATGTGGTTGTTCACCAACACAGGATAACACGCCAATATCCTGTTCTTTTTATTTTGTGGTTTACACAGTGCATTTTCTCACAGCTATCAATTTCCATTAAATCAGGCTCAACATAATCCTCCTCATTCATGTTTTCATCATAATAATAATGTACTTTATTTATCCTGTAGGAAATTGCTTAGTCTTCTGCATTTAACCCATTCAATCAGTGAAGCAGAGTAGACGTTCAGTGACTTTGAACCCCCGATCTTCCGATCATGAGGCAAGCTCCGGTTTATTGGCAACAGCATGTGCTGGCATGGATCCATCAAGCTAAAACACAGCATTAACGCCATCCCCGCAGACAGAGCTGCCAGGAATGCCGAAGAACATTATATTAAGAAGGCCCTGAGTAAATGTGGTTATCCCTGCTGGACATTTGTAAAAGATGCGAAGACACCTAAAGAAAGCTCCAGCCAATCCAAGAGAGAATGACAACCGCTGCCTAAGTTAAACCCTGTAGTTATCCCGTATATGCCACGAGTATCAGAACAGTTGAGACGCATTTTCTCTAAACACTGCGCCAAAAATTTTGTCACCCCATGGATCGGGTCCCCCGACACAAACAGGGTAACAGTGAATATGATTGTTGTTGTTTTTTCTCAGTATGTATTATTTTAGGGTCTACCTTAGAATACTTGAGGTGACTGTTGTTGTGATTTGGTGCTATATAAATAAAATTGAAATGAATTGAATTGAATATAGTGGATATTAAAAAGTTAGCAAGAGACAAGCACACAAGTCCAAAGGAAGAAGAATCTAATTGAATATTGAATATTGATTTATTGATCAGAAAACCAAATATCTCAGTGAATATTCACCGAAATATTTGAAGAGGAATCAAATGGTGGTTGGATGGTTTGAGTTGAATGGTGTTAAAGGAGAAAAAGTATACAGAATAAACTAGAATAAAATTAGAGATTTGGATAACAATACTGTGAATACTTAATCAACATTCACACAACTAACAATTCTGAGCTCATCAGCTCTGCTGACACTGACATCTTCAACAGAAACACGTCCAGTTTACTCACAATGCCAATGAATGAAAATATACTGTGAGTGAAAGTGTGTGTGACAGTGTGCATGTGTTTGTTAGTATCATGATCAGAAAACAACTGCTTTCCTCTGTTCTTCTCTAATGACAGAGCAGTGACAGTTGATGGTGACCGTTGTAAATATTTACCTTCATCAAACCATAAACTCCATAATCCAGACTGTATGTATCCCTTCCTCTGCACAGTCTCTTCTAACACACCCAGTTGCCACTCTGTACTCTCTCCAACCTTTACATCCCAGCTATGAGTCCCTGAGTTAAAGCCCCCAGAGCTCAGGACAGAGCAGGGATTATCAGGAAGCTGCTCACCACCTCCTCTCACACTGGTCAGATCTTCAGACAGGATGAGTTTTGGATGAGCAGTGTTTCGGTCCAGAATGAGAGGAGTGTCGGAGACCATGTCTTTCATGTTGTTCCAGATTTTGAGGGTGTCAGGAATAAAATAATTAGATAAAGCTTTTTTTATTATTATTATCTTTATATACACATTGCAATTGTGCTCATTAAACGGTCCGTTTAATAAGGTTCAAAAACATCAGTACAGTACTATGATTGGATTGAATTATTGGGACTAACATGCTGAGCTACAGAAATATTTGTGCCAGATGTAACAGTGTTTATATGGTATTATTCCACTTGCCACAAATCTCAGTGTAATTGGGAAATAGCGCCCACCTCTTGGTGTGGCCGATTAGGGGAGGCTGGCTGCAGTAATCGCTGCCAGTAGTGAATGATGAGTGAATGATTCGCTTGTCCCTACGATTCAGCGTAGGAAGGGAACATCTTGATTTTGCTGACACCAACTGTGGCGTATCACTGGCTGAACTAGCAGATGTTTTACGTGTGTTTTCTTAATAATCTTTACTATCATTTGGGGGCTGAGGGTAAGATTGTACATCAGTACCATCCAGGAAACATGCTTTATGCTTCCTACACATTTCTGCTACTTTTTTGTAAACACATGCATACAACCATTCTATAATACTGGACTTATATTTCCACTAAGGTTGGGAATTTGAGAGAGTTTAAACAAGAGAGAAAAGTGTGAAATTGTTCATGCTTGTCTGAGAAAAGTGTATAAAGTATGTAGTGAAGGGTTTTACAACCTTAAAACATCTATAATATTTCTAAAAAATAAAGCTGGCTACTTCAGATTTCAGCTATGGCGGGTTATTTTTAGAACGCACATCCCGCAATAAACGAGGGACCACTGTACACAGCCTCTTAATGTGACCAATATCTTTTTACAAACAATGCAGATGACCATTTTTAGTATTTAAAAAGTTTGCCTATGCTTTTCAGCTGAACTAGCATGCTAGCGCTAAGTTATCAAGTATTAGTCTAAATATCAACTAGTGCTCGTGATGTTTTGGTCTCGAAAAAAATTAGCCTAGATGTTAACTTACCGTGCAAACTTTCAGATGAACAAACACAGATCCTTAAAAAAACAGTTAAAATCGTATATTTGTGATTTGTCCTATTTAATCAGCAGTTCCACTATTTAATCTCCACTCTTTCGAGGGAGAGAAATTGGTGGTGATATGGAAGAAAATGTTTTCCACCTCAGTGCTCTGTGGAAGTAATCTGGAAAGTAAGATTCCTTGATAGATCCACATCTTCTCAAACTTGTACTTTTGCTTTTCCACGGGGAAAACCTTCGAAATATCACCTCTGGATTGTGACAAATTAATGTTCAGATTTTCATTTTCACAAATGAAATTTTAATTGCAGCAATTTTTTAAAGCAATGTAGCAGGACAAAAGCAAAAGAAGAATGAAATGATAATAAAAATCAAATATTAATCAAATCACATCAATTATAATTGTCTAATTAATCTATTCTGATCTAATGCTGACTCTGTTCTTATCTTTAAGAGGTAAGAGGTTGGAGAGGAGATGGGCACATCAGACTGAAGATATGTTTATGTCAGTGTTCTAACTAAAATAATCCATTAAGAAAACAATAAATCCCTTCTGAAATAATCCATCACGGCCACTTTCATAAGCAGAGAAAAATCTAATTCAATTAAAGTGTCTGTCAAGATGACGTCCAGCCTGCATTAAAAATGCACATTGTTGAAAGTGACCGTCCAAATTTAAATCGGGTAAGGTCTCACACTCTTATGGTTACATTTTTGTGGTTATCAAATGGTTATCAAACAGTCTGAGCAAAAACAGGAAATAAACAGTACAACGTTTTGTTTAGGGGGGTTTTTCTTTTTGTTTGTTTTTGCTTTGCATCTCCTCACTTTCTTGTTTACCATTTCTTTAAGCAGCAGAGGTTACTGTCACAATCAGACAGAAATATGGATCCTAATAAACTGCTTGCACAAAAAGCCAGAACAGTGTCTATAGTGCTGAAAAAGATGAATTCAAGGAACTACAGACTAGGAAAACTTCGAGATGAATCACAAAATTAGTGCATGGACCTCTAATTAAAAGATTTTCTGAGAAACTACAATCGTAGCTGAACAAACAAGTTATTGGTGGCACTTCTGCAATCGATATACTCTGAAATGAAAGATTTAAAGGATGAGACAGCTCAGCACAGCATGTTATTAACTTCACACATGAAGTGGTTCAGTCCAGTCAGACTTCAGTTTTGCAGCCACCGTCCACATCCTGCTTCTTTGACTGGTCGTCACGGTAACTCTGGACTTTCCTCCAACGAATCCTGAAGTCTGTCAGTCCTTCTGACAGCATGAGGCCTGACAGCTGGACAAAATGTGCAGATGATGAAAAACATGAAGCATAGTTTGAACTTGTGTCAAGTTTGTGTTGGTGACTGAACTGCTGACCTGCTGTGAAACCTGCTGCTGGATCTCTGTGCTGTGCATGTCTGCCTCTGACTGAAGCTTCATTTTCACCACTGTTTGCTTTGTCACTGCTAAAAATGAACCACATATAAAAACACAAACATTAGTGTTTTACATGATGACAGGATCTTACAGTGTTTGAATTCTGGACCTCACCTGTGAAACAGAAAAAATAGAAAGAGTTTTTACAGAAGTCATCAGCCCATATCCCTGACATTAAATTAAATGCTCCACAGTACTCAATTGAATAGAGGTTTCCAGGCTCAGAAGACAACCAGTTAGTGAATGTGGAGGTTGTGTTGTCAGACCAGAAGGCCCAGGGATCCCTGTAGAGACCAATCCACACATACTGAACCCCTGATCCATTCAAAGTGAGCGTGATGTTGGATTTCTCCTCTTTGCTTCTTATACTGGTCAGGTCTGTGTGGTATGTCCTGCAGTACGACTGAGCTGCTGACCAGGAGCGGCTCTCCATCACTAAGATGTAACTTGTACTGCTGGCTGTAAAAGATTAAAAAAGGATAAATTCTAAACAAATGCTATCAATTTCATAAAATTGTAGGATAACTGGGGTAACAAACCTTTTTTCCTACCATTGTAACACAGGAAAGGGTAAGAATCTCCACAGGGTCTGTCATTCATCTGTGTTTGTCCCTGAAGAGCCACACAGTATTCATTTGCATTTACACAGTCTGGTTGGCTGTTAGCCCAGATCAAAAATTCATGTGTACTGCCAACATAAAAAAGTTTTCCCTCCATGGACCACTTCCAGCTGTAAGGATCATCATAGAGCCCTATCCAAACCCATGTATTGATCCTTGGTGAAATTGAAAGAAGCAGTTGATTGATGTTGCTGTTGTAGATGGTGACCAAGTCAGTGAAGTGTTCTCTGCAGTAACTCTGAGCTTCAGTCCAGGTCATTTTCTGGTTCACAAAGTGGTGTTCTCTGGAGTGGGGAGGAAGAGTGGAAAGTCCTCCTGAGAAAAAGAAAACAAAGGTTTGACATTTTTAACACATTTCTTGATTTAACACATTTGGGTGACGTTTGTGTTTCACATCACTGTGTACCTTCAAACATCAAACTCATTTGAGTCTAAATGGAAGTAACAAAATATCACAGAAAGGAAAGTCTAACTCAGGGGTCTCAAACTCGCGGCCCAGGCGCCACTTGCAGACCATGTCACCCCCACTTGTGGCCCATATATTGATGGGAAAAATATATTGCAATTTGGCCCTTGAGGTTACTTTTTTTTCATTAGGGAGGATTTGTTTGTTGTTGAGTGCAATGTTAAAATAAGTTCTTTAAAAAGCAAAAATGATTTATGAAGTTGATTTATGAACTGTGTTAGTTTATTGAGAGAGTCAAAAACTTCTGTCTGCATTTTTATTTTGTTAAATACGAACAAAATTACAGCAGAACTGCTGTCACGTGCATCTTTGAGTACATTTCATTTTAAACACAGGTACAGTGGCTTGCAAAAGTATTTGGCCCACTTGAACTTTTCCACATTTTGTCACATTACAGCCACAAACATGAATCAATTTTATTGGAATTCCACGTGAAAGACCAATACAAAGTGGTGTACACGTGAGAAGTGGAACGAAAATCATACATAATTCCAAACAGTACAAATAAATAACTGCAAAGTGGGGTGTGTGTAATTATTCAGCCCTCTTTGGTATCAGTGCAGTCAGTTGCCCATAGACATTGCCTGATGAGTGCTAATGACTAAATAGAGTGCATCTGTGTGTAATCTAATGTCAGTACAAATACAGCTGCTCTGTGACGGCCTCAGAGAATACTGGGAGCAACAACACCATGAAGTCCAAAGAACACACCAGACAGGTCAGGGATAAAGTTATTGAGAAATTCTAAGGAGCTTGGAAAGAAAAGTGTCTGGACTTATTTGAGTTGCTTGAAGACGTTTCACCTCTCATCCGAGAAGCTACTTCAGTTCTAAGGTCAAATGGCGAGGAGTCCCAGATTTAAACCCAGTGAGAGTTTCCCCCCAAAGAGGGATAAAGGACCTCCTGATGATCCTCGACCTAATCGCATGAGCCAAGGTGTGAAGCGGGTGTGGGTCACAATCAGCCAGGGTTTAGGGTGAGCTCATTGTGAAACCTGGCCCCACCCTATCATGTGATTTCCTGAGGTCAGATGGCCCAGGATGTGAGTGGGCGTTAAGGCGTCTGGGAAGGGATCTCAAAACTGGATTATAGATGGCAGACAGTTGGTGTCGTAAACCCCCGCCTCTGTTCAAAGATGGTCGCTCAGACAAAGAGGAGGTACTGGTCCGTATCTTTGAAGTGAACGACGGGAGCCAGCTCTTTATTGGGAGCCATGGGTTTGTTTGTTTTTTTTCTTCCTCTCCCTTTACGGTGGCCCATAGAGAAAAAGCATGTACAAACCACAACAGAAGTGCAGAGAGAGAGAGAGAGAGAGAGAGAGAGAGAGAGAAATATATATATATACACATATGCTTTCAATTGTGTAATCACTTTTTTTTACATTAGTAATTCCTTTTGTGCATAATTTTATATTATTGTTAATAATAAATTAATTAAAGCAACAAAACAACCTGAAGAGCCGGTTCGGAGCCAAAAGAGCCGGAAATCCCATCACTACAGTATAAAGTAGCAGTTACTTATAGTTAAAATATATATAATTATATACTCGAAGTTGTTAAAAAATAGGTTGAACCAACTGAAATGAAATAAAATGTTAAATGAATTTAATTCATTTACGTTGGTAGGAATGTTTTTTCATTAAGTTTACATCACTTAATTTAATGAATGCCTCTTTGAGTTTTAGTCCCTATATTTATTTAAAATAATTTAGATAATATAATTGTAATTATAATATAAATTCTTACACTCACACACACTCTCCTCTATCCTCCTCTTTTGTCTGTACCCAAAAGTTTCCATCGGCAAGAAAAGAAGTGCGATTAAAAAAAACAAACTCATTTATCCCCATAGTTGGGAAAATATTGTGTTTCAGCAGCTAACACATAAAAAAATACTTAGTTCAATAGCTATCATAGAAATATCTATAAAAAATAATTTAATAAATCAAAAATCTACGCATTAAAAAAGGGAACTTAAATTTAAAATGTAGGTATTGTGGTATGAGAAGGTAAAGATTTTCTCTTTGTCCTTGTGGTACATGTTAATAAAGAAATCTTTTTTTAACTTTACATGTAATCTGATTACCCAAATGACATCAGTCTGCCACACCATGTTTATCAGCTATAATTCAACCATTTAAAATATTAATATTACTGACCTGAGAGCAGCAGGATGAGCACTAAACAGATTTCTTCCATTCTTTGCTTCTGTATAAAAGATATAGTCGTCTTGATTATTATTGTACCATAATTATTATCGACCGAATTTCCCAGAGGAACCCACCCGAGGGATTAATAAAGTTTAATAAAGTTTTATTTTTTATCTTATCTCATCACCCATTTTTATCATTTAAGATTTCTTATCTCCGGTCTGATAAGCCGCTTAGTATATAGTTCAGCGCACATATGGAGAATAATTACATTGGATACTTTCTGAACATTTAAAATCTGTCATGTCTTTAAATTGTGATTAAATAGTTTAAATCAGAATAATAGAACATTTAATGATGGGTAACTTACCTGACAATGTATCTTTTAATCTGTGAGTTAAGTTGACTTTTTTGGATGTCTTTCTTTCCTCTTTTCATATATTTTACTAGCAAATGAGGAAATCTGAAGGGAGTGAACATGTCCTAGAAAGTGCAGGCATGTGGAGTTAAGGGAATAAACATGTTTAATGAATGTAGATTAATAATATTATTCCATTCATGTAGTTATGCATGTGCTATAAAGATTACTTTTATAAAGTGTTATTTATATTGTATTCCATAATGCAATTGATGCAAATTGTAATGATTTCGCACTCAGGAAGGAGACAATGAAAAGAGAAACTCAAAGATGGTTTGAAATATTTAATGCATGGGTCCAGCTAACCCTGGATGAATCACCCCCATACATACAGCAGTGTGAAAATCTGGCAATCTTCTGTGTCCTCACTAAGTTTATTTAGAGTAACTATGGAGGTTAAACTAATTAATCTCAGTTAATCTAAAAACCCATTTTGGCCCTCTAAGTATGACCACAACCCGCTGCTATGCTATGTTTTAACTAAATTTGAAAGCCATCTGATTTAGGTGAGGCCAGTGAAGAGTCTGAAACTGCAGACTCAGAATCCTCCTGGCTTCTTTCGGGTAATGCAGAAACATGTACCGTCCTGTCCGGGTTTTGAACAAAGGTTGCTTTGGTGACAGAAGTAACTGACTTCAGTATTATTGCTTTTAAGATAGGCAGACCGCAAAACTAAACTATGATGATGACCACTATAATTGGTGCAGCAACCCAGAACATAGAAGACATGGAAGAATGGAATTTCCTTTAGAGAGGGTTCAAACCATCATTTTAGATTTTGTTGACTTTATATCCTCCAGTCACTCTCACGTCTGCATTCATCCTCATTTACCTTCATAATACTGCTTTGAATTTCCACCAAGTTTTTCCTAATTCACCCTAGTCAAATTACCCACGTTTCCTGACTCCGAAGGGAAATAAGTACATCCTTCACCTATTATTGCACACACTCCTCCCTGTACTGCAGGTAATGATGCTGCTTTATTGTCATTAACCCTTTAAGACCTAACATAGGACCAAGTCCGCCAGAGCTTATATTATATTTTTACATGCTGCAGTGCCCTTTTTGGAAGCATTTCAAGTTGATATACATCAATACAACCATTATAGCCAAAATTTTAATAATATGCATGCATTAAGTGCATAGTAATTACATAAAATGCAAAAAAGTGCAATAAACTACAAAAGAATTGAAAATCGTTTTTGTTTTTTTAACATATATTTCTAGTTAGAGAAATTTAAGAGGCTTTCCCGCCACAAGAAATTTATTTTAAGTGTCTTCATAGTTTTATTTTTTAAATACACCAATTTTCATATACTGCAGGAAAAACGAAAAGAAATATTATAATGCAAATTTGATAATAAAAAATAATTTAATAAATCAAAAATCTACGTATTAAAAACTTAAACTTAAATTTAAAATGTAGATGTTGTGGTATGAGAAGGTCAAGATTTTCTCTCTGTCCTTGTGGTACATGTTAATAAAATCTTTTTTTTAACTTTACATGTAATCTGATTACCCAAATGACATCAGTCTGCCACAGCATGTTTATCAACTATAATTCAACCATTTAAAATCTTAATATTACTCACCTGAGAGCAGCAGGATGAGCAGTAAACAGATTTCTTCCATCCTTTGCTTCTGTATAAAAGATATACTCGTCTTGATTATTATTGTACCATAATTATTATCAACCGAATTTCCCAGAGGAACCCACCCAAGGGATTAATAAAGTTTTATTTTTATCTTTTCTCATCACCCATTTTTATCATTTAAGATTTCTTATCTCCAGTCTGATAATGCAAATTTGCAAAAAAACAGCAAATGCATCAAAAGAAACTATTTCCAGCAGTGCAATATGAGTCCTAAAAGACACAGAAAGTCATAAAGTCAAACATAACTTTTAAAAACACAAGTATAGGCTCATGAGGCCCCCATGGTAAACCCCCCCCCCACACACACACACACACACACACATTTCCGCAAAATGACATCACTTCTGGTTTTCGGCAGTTCATGGCGGACATGCGGTATGGTTCAATATTAATCATAGTACTGCTCATGCCAATCCTAGTGTTGTATTCAATTACAGTTTATTACAGTGACATCATAGTATTGCTCTTGTTTATCCTAGTGCTGTTTCAGTTCATAGAAATCACAGTTTAACTCAGTGAATATCAAGTGCTTAGTTCTCAGAGATTCTTTATTATTATTATTAGACACGTTCTTTAGTTTAGCAAAACCAACAAGCACCTTGCGTGTGGGTTTAGTTTCACAGTGGCTTCTTGCAGTCCTTGTAAATAAAGCGTTGCCTTCATTCATTCTCTGTGCTTCCGTGTGCTGTCTGCGCTTGACTCCATACCTCTGGTGGCCACTGGGCCTTGACAAATGGACCACTTTACACGATTTGCTCAGGCTTAATCCTGCAGAGATAAAAGTCCCAAAAATGGTAAATGGCCTGTATTTGTATAGCGCTTTACTAGTCCCTAAGGACCCCAAAGCGCTTTAGTCATCCACCCATTAACACACATTCAAACACTGGTGATGGAAAGCTACATTGTAGCCACAGCCACCATGGGGCGCACTGAGAGAGGCAAAACAGTTGCAGAAAAAAATATTTGAAGATTTTGTCCTGAAGTTTGGTTTTCCCACACGTCTCCATGATGACTAGGGAAGAGAATTCGAAAACAAACTCTTTGCCAAGCTGGAAGAATACTGTAAAGTAAGAGGGATTCAGAAACACACCATATCACCCAGGTAGAAAATGAAATGGCCAGGTAGAAAGATTCAATAGAACACTGCTGGCTATTCCTCAGAACCTCCTAGAGGGAGCAAAAGCAGATTGCAAAGATGGTTCATGCTTACAACTGTATGCGCCACAAGGCCACTGGATATGCGCCTTATTTCGCTCTCGCTCTGCAGGCCTACTTGCTGTTCCTAGAGTATTTAAAAGTAGAATGGGAGGGAGAGCCTTCAGTTTTCAGGCCCCTCTTCTGTGGAACCAGCTTCCAGTTTGGATTCGGGAGACAGACACTATCTCTACTTTCAAGATTAGGCTTAAAACTTTCCTTTTTGCTAAAGTATATAGTTAGGGCTGGACCAGGTGACCCTGAATCCTCCCTTAGTTATGCTGCAATAGACGTAGGCTGCCGGGGATTCCCATGATGCATTGAGTTTTTCCTTTCCAGTCACCTTTCTCACTCACTATGTGTTAATAGACCTCTCTGCATTGAATCATATCTGTTATTAATCTCTGTCTCTCTTCCACAGCATGTCTTTCATCCTGTTTTCCTTCTCTCACCCCAACCGGTCGCAGCAGATGGCCCCGCCCCTCCCTGAGCCTGGTTCTGACGGAGGTTTCTTCCTGTTAAAAGGGAGTTTTTCCTTCCCACTGTCGCCAAAGTGCTTGCTCATAGGGGGTCATATGATTGTTGGGTTTTTCTCTGTATTGATTATTGTGCGATCTACTGTACAATATAAAGCGCCTTGAGGCGACTTTTGTTGTGATTTGGCGTTATATAAATAAAATTGAATTGAATTGAATTATTTCCTCTTGTTTGGGAGTAACCCCAGACTTGATATGATTTTCAGTCTCACAGCTAATGACCAAAGCCATTCTCATTAAGACTAAGCTGAGAAGTGGAAGACTCACATGAAGAATGCTTACAAACTGGCCTT
Organism: Pelmatolapia mariae; assembly: GCF_036321145.2. Lineage (NCBI taxonomy): Eukaryota > Metazoa > Chordata > Actinopteri > Cichliformes > Cichlidae > Pelmatolapia > Pelmatolapia mariae. The sequence continues at coordinate 16,638,320 of NC_086229.1, read as the reverse complement.
GGCGACAGACTATAACAAGAGTCGACAATGGAAAATGCTCTATGACAAGGGAGAAGCAGGATAATTAAGATCCTTCTGAGAGGACCAGGTGTTTCAGGTGACACAAAGGAAACATAAGAATAGCCCAGTATATGAGATCAAGCCAGAAAATGTCAAGGGGCATGTGAGGGTCGTCCACAGGAACCTCCTGCTGAGGTGCGACTTCTTGATAGTGGAAAAGGTCAACTCACATGCAGAATTGAGAAAGCAAAAACAGCAAAACAGGAGTGACAAACATAAAGAAAATGAGCAAGGGCACAGTTCAGAGGATATGAATGGAGGGTATGAATGAAGAGGAATCAGAGGACTGCCGACAGAACAAGGGGAACATGGTAGACAGCCATGATGGACAGAAGCATCAGAGTTCTATCCAGAGAGTGGAACAGTCAAGCGAGATGATCTCTGTGATGAGAATGGCATAGAACACAAGGAGGACTGTGAAGAGGAGAATCTTGGCGTGGACAATATAGAACACCAGTATGACCAGCAAAAAGAGGATTCAGAGACACAAAAGAACAATAAAGACACAGAGTAGGCCCCCCAGCTTGAGACGGAGTGCAGTGACCAAAAGGACACTGACCAGTCACCTGTCAGTGTGAAAAAGTATCCTTTCAGAAAACAAAAGCTAATGTTTAGTTACCACAAGTTAGGACAGCCTATTATTCAGAGCACATGAATAAGTACCCCAGCTGAAGTTATACGTTAAATACTGCAGTAAAGTAGTAATAACAGCTAAAGTGTCAGGTTTTATTACTGCTTTATTAGAAGAATAGAAATGATAATTCTGTAATGTTAGGGATGAAGAAGAGTCAAAGAATGAATGTACTGACCCGGAATGAGAATGGCATACCCTATGTTATATAGCGAGGTTATGTCCAGGTGAGGGCACCTTACTCAGTAAAGATGCAGATACCCATGAAATGGATGGAAAAAGCAGTGGACTTTTATTGTGCAATGTATAGTTGCCACATAATGACCGATAGGTGAAACGTCCTCAAGCAACTTAAAGAAGTCCAGACGCTTTTCTTTCCAAGCTCCTTAGTCTTCGATGACCTGGATGACTGAGAACCTTCACAGACATATTTTCTCTCTGATGCCATTTGCACACACTGCTGCTGGATCTCTTTTAGGACTCTGTTGTTGTCTGTTAGGCTTCAATGAACTGTCGATGTGCTTCTGGAACTGCACTCCTTGTCTTCAGGCAGAGGTTAGCTTCCATGGAGCTTATTGTCTCAGGGTGAGGAACACATGGGAGTTAAGCTGTAAACATCACTCAGCCAAAAGCTCGGCCTCAGTGTTTCCTAATGATATGAAACCTATAATTTTCCCACTGCTGCATGTGGAAAATTGATCCAGGTCTGCTTTTCACCTAAAAGTGACAACCTAAGACATTCTCATTAGTCTCATCACTGCTTAAACAACACACATCTCTCTCTCTCTCTCTGTTTTTTTTTTGTTTGTTTTTTTAACCCTCCTTTCGTAAAAACAGAAAGTGGGATTGCAGTTGTTTCAGGCTGAGAAACACCAAACACTCTTCATGTTATCATTCATATTTCATCCACACAAATATTTCTTTCTTTTGTGTCCAATGGGCAGGTGACCTGCAGAATCATGTCTTCCCCAGTTCAAGAACCACTTCACTCACATGCTTTCACACCTCTCTGTAATTCACACACACCGTGACGTCAGACACATTCACTCTGACTTCTGCTTTGCACACAATATCACTTCATTCTTCAATGGTCTACACACTATGTGCTGCCCAGTAAATACTTTGCAGTGTATTCCATCCCCTTTCAAGGCAGACTTACTCAGTTTATTCTCCATTAGAAGACAACAATCAGACTCACTCACGGCGACCATGTCTGGCCCGCACACACACAAAATAGACACATACAAGAGCTCTGACCTCCTTTCGGTGGAGAAACCAACACTCAGCGCCCTCAGACTTAACAGCTGTAATTACTAGGAATGAAGACGATCGTGGCTCAAGAGTTGGGGGTTTGCCTTGTAATCGGAAGGTTACCGGTTCGAGCCCCGGCTTGGACAGTCTCTGTCGTTGTGTCCTTGGGCAAGACACTTCACCTGTTGCCTACTGGTGGTGGTCAGAGGGCCCGGTGGCGCCAGTGTCCGGCAGCCTCGCCTCTGTCAGTGCGCCCCAGGGTGTCTGTGGCTACAATGTAGCTTGCCATCACCAGTGTGTGAATGGGTGGATGGGTTGGTAAGAGAGCACTAAGATCATCGGGCCAACTGCTCTTAGTGCAACCTAGGTCTCGGCTGAAGACCAGAGGAGACCGTGCCTTTGCCGTTGCTGCACCCAGGTTATGGAATACTCTTTCTCTTCATATTCGTGCATCAGATTCCATTCAGTCTTTTAAATCTGTTACATTCCCCCGAGGGGTCTAGGCGGTGAGGAGGAAGTAACAAAAAGTTTCCGGGTCAGTAAAAAGGAATCAAGGAGGCAAAATGGTTAAATTAAATAGCTTTATTAAAGTTTCTATTAAAAATAACTAAAAGAGACGGACAAGCCGCTATCACCATTCAAAGAAACAAACAAAACTCAAGCGTTGGTCAATAAAGTACAAAGTAAGTCAAAAAGAAAGAGCAGCTCACTAGCTGCAAACACGGCAAAAAACACTCAGCTCACTAGCTGCAAACACAGCAAAGACACACACTCAGCTCACTAGCTATAACCACTCACATGGCACTCTGGCCCAGAGCTCACCTTTCCCTGTGCTTAAATACCCTTAATTACTGACGAGTGTCAGCTGTGTCAAAGAAAAGAGGTGGCACCTCAGGCAGAAGAGGTGGTGGGACACGCCCACACAGGCACCTTCACGAGGAGGCCCTGCTAGGGCAGTAACAAAATCACATCTAAAAACGTTTTTTTTTTTTTTTTTTAACCTGGCATTCAAGGCTAATTAGGACAATTTACATCTGGCTTTGCATTAAGATTATGTAACTATTTTATATTCTATTTATTTTATTTATATCTGTAATTTATTTTATATTGTGATTTTTATCTGTATCATGATTTTACTGGAAAGCACTTTGGTGTACTTCGGTCTTTAAAATGTGCTATATAAATAAATTTGATTGATTGACTGACTTACAGGGTCATCCTTTTTGTGAAGAAGAGCACTGATTCACATTGAGGTCCAGCATGCTGGAACTTCTAATTTCATTGATTGAAATCTTTTAAAAGGTAGTCATTGTCCTGTACTTCCTGAAAGAAAGAAAAAAAAGAACAAAGAACACTAACAGCTGCCCTCAGGTTGCCCAGGTGTTTGGCCTGGTCTATCAGAGCTCCTGAGGGCAGCTGTGGATCATCCAGCAGGGGGCAGCCTTGTAGCTATCAGAATATGAATGTGAGTGAATGTTAGATAACCAGCATTTATATAGAAATAAAAGCTTAGAAAAAGTGCGTGTGTGAATGGGTGAATAAGGCAAGTTGTGTAAATTACTTCATTCACCCACTCTACTCTATCTGAGTAATCAGAAAAGTAAAAGTAAAGTAAAAGTAAAGTAAAAGTAAACTAAAAGTAAAGTAATCAGAAAAGCGCTATATAAGAACCAGTCTGTTTATTATTTACACAAATATCAAAGCTGAATCTCTCTCTATTCCACTTTTCTCAACACCTGCCATGATGTTGAGAGAAGAGTAAGGTTGCTAGCATAGCTGAAGATTGAGGTGATGTTTGCGGTCACCTTTTAAGCTACTGTCAATTGGTAGGCCCATGAATACGCTACACAGGAAGTCTGGTTCAGCTCCTTGTAGAAGAAGTTCTAATCCCTGATCCTATGAGTCGATGTGGGTGGGAGGACTCACACAGCCTAAATGCCTTGACGTCCAGCTGTCTTCCCTTGCTCACCCTGATACAAAGGAACCTGAGTAGTCTCGCGGGTCAAATCATATCAGTCACACCTACTATGGCAGCTCCCCTGTTGATCATGGCACTTTGTTTTTTATCTTACTTGGTTTTAGAGGCTGGACAGTGGGCCCCAAAGATAGATATTACTTGGAAAGGCTAAAGCAATCTATTTGGACTGATATAGATTAATAGTCATATTCATATATATAATGTTTCATAAAAGGTTAAAAAAGGAATGTTCATTATTTAGACTTTTTTTGTCTGAAAGATCGTATTAAAACAATTTAGAGCAAAGCAAAAGCAAAAACGATTTTAGAAAAGGATGATAAAATCACATCAATTCTACTTATTTATTTAATCCACTCTAAGCTGATGCTGATTTTGTTCTTTGGAGGGAGGTTGTGATATAGAAGAAAATGTTTTCCTCCTCTGTGGAAGTAATCTGGAAAGCAGGATTCCTTGATAGATCCACATCTTCTCAAACTTATACATTTGCTTTTCCAAAGGGAAAACCTTTGAAATTTCCCCTCTGGATTGTGACTAATTAATGTTCAGATTTTTACCCTCACTGTTTCACAAATGGTTGAGAGAAAACAAGAATTTTTGACAAATGACATTTTAATTGCAGCAATTCTTTAAAGCAATGTAGCAGCAAAAGGAAAGTGAAATGAAACAAAAATCAAATATAATGAAATCACATCAATTATAATTATCTAATTAATCTATTCTGAGCTAATGCTGACTCTGTTCTTATCTTTAAGAGGTAAGAGGTTGGAGAGGAAATGGGCACATCAGACTGAAGATCTGTTATCTCAGTGTTCTAACTAAAATAATCCATTAAGAAAGCAATAGATTCCTTCTGAAATAATCCATCATGTCTGAGACTGTAATGGTCGCATTTATATGATTATCAAACTGTCAGAGCAAAAACAGTATATAAACAGTACAATGTTTTGTTCAGCAGATTCTTTTGCTTAACATCTCCTCACCTTTTTTCATTACCCTTTTTTAAGTTAGTTAATATCACAATCAAAGAGGACTATGGGTCCTAATAAACTGCTTCCACAAAAAGCCAGGACAGTGTCTATAGCTTTTAAAGAGATGCATTCAAGAAACTATAATGGATGAAAACTTCAAGATGAACACTTCAGGGACCTCTAATTAAAAGATTTCCTGAAAAACTACAACCGAAGCAGAACAAAAGAGTTATTGGTGGAACTTTTGCAATCACTATATTCTGAAATAAAAGATGAGACAGCTCAGCACAGCATGTTATTAACTTCACACATGAAGTGGTTCAGTCCATTCAGAATTCAGTTTTACAGCCACCGTCCACATCCTGCTTCTTCGATTGGTCGTCACGGTAACTCTGGACATTCCTCCATCGAATCCTGAAGTCTGTCAGTCCTTCTGACAGCATGAGGCCTGACAGCTGGACAAAATGTGCAGATGATGAAAAACATGAAGCATAGTTTGAACTTGTATCAAGTTTGTGTTGGTGACTGAACTGCTGACCTGCTGTGAAACCTGCTGCTGGATCTCTGTGCTGTGCATGTCTGCCTCTGACTGAAGCTTCATTTTCACCACTATTTGTATTTTCCCTTCTACAAATGAACCACAGATAAAAACACAAACATTAGTATTTTACATGATGACAGGATAAAACAGTGCTTGCATTCTGGACGTCACCTGTGAAACAGAATAAATAGTTACTGGTGCTGCAGTGGCCATCATCCCATTTCCCTGACATTAAATTAAATGCTCCACAGTACTGTGAGTTGTAGTTATTAGGCTGAGAAGACTTCCAGTTAGTGAATGTGGAGGTTGTGTTGTCAGACCAGGAGGCCCAGGGATCCCTGTAGAGACCAATCCACACATACTGAAACCCTGATCCATTCAAAGTGAGTGTGATGTTGGATTTCTCCTCTTTGCTTCTTATACTGGTCAGGTCTGTGTGGTATGTCCTGCAGTACGACTGAGCCGCTGACCAGGTTTGGTTCTCCATCACTAAGACATGACTTGTACTGCTGGCTGTGAAATGTTTAATAGAGGAATTAGATTTAAAATATGTGAATTATGAATCTCATAAAATTGCAGAGATAACTGAGGTAACAAATATTTTTTTCCTACCATTGTAACAAAGGAAAGGATAAGAATCTCCACAGGGTCTATCATTCATCTGTGTTTGTCCCTCAAGCACCACACAGAATTCCTTTGCTTTTGCACAGTTTGGTTGGCCGTTAGCCCAGATCAAAAATTCATGTGTACTGCCAACATAAAAAAGTTTTTCCTCCATGGACCACTTCCAGCTGTAACGATCATTATAGAGCCCTATCCAAGCCCAAGCATCAATGTTTGGTGACATTGAGAGAAGCAGTTGGTTGATGTCGCTGTTGTAGATGGTGACCAAGTCAGTGAAGTTTGCTCTGCAATAACTCTGAGCTTCGGTCCAGGTCATTGTCTGGTTCACAAAGTGGTATTCTCTGGAGTGGGGATCAAACGTGCAAAGTCCTCCTGAAAAAAATGAGACAACATTTTTTAATTGGCGAAAGTTGGTTTATAGACAATTCATGGAAAAATGCCAATATACAAAAGTAAAGATTACAACAATCTCAGTAGTCATATAGTAAGAAGCCAGGTTTTGGAAGCAACAGCCTAAGCAGAGAAGCCCAGACGAAGCTATCTTTTTCAGTATATCTGGGAAAACAACATACTCCTTTGCCATTTGAGAGGTATAATCTCTCTGGCGTGTTCCAGGTCTTGCCATGGGACTCCACCTTGTGGTATGTGCCTTGAACACGGTGCCCAGTAGCCATGCCATGCCCAAATGACCTCAACTAGCTCCTTTTGATGTGGAGGTATAGCCCCTTTGGAATGACTTAGCTCCCCACTCCATCTCTAAAGAAGAGGCAAGAAAAAGTGAATTCCTGCCACTTCTATTCAAGCCTTTTAGACACTACCCAAAGCTCGTGACCATAGGTGAGAGAATCAGTACCAGAGCCCAGGCCATGCATTGAGGTGATTCTGTCCTTCCCAACCAGAGAGATGAGGTTCCATGTTTCAATTGCCAGCCTCAGTAGTCAGGGATCGGTTTGCCAGGGTCTCCACCCTTGGCTTCAACCCAACACACACTGCACCCAACCCCTTTGACACCACTCATGGTGGCGGGCTTACAGAAGGCTGGGTCTATTTCTCTTCTTTAGGCTGTGCTCCATCATGGCCTTTGGCGTAAAGCTCCATGGCCTAAAGCCCGGCCATTAGGTGCTCTACCTTGACCTGCCTGGCTGCTCCATCTTCATTATCTCACCACACGTGAGTGAGATGTGAGTGAGACCACTTCCTTTGCTTCCTTTGAGTGTGTGAATGTGTGTGTGAATGGGTGGATGACTTGTTGTGTAAAGCGCTTTGGGGTCCTTAGGGACTAGAAAAGCACTATACAAATACAGGCCATTTACCAGGCCAGGCCATGTCTAAACCACCTCAGCATCACCTCTCTAACTTTGTTTTCAACCTCTTCAGCATCATTTTTAGTCCTGTTTATCCTGGTCACACCCAACATCTGAACATCTTCAGTGCTGCCTCCAGGCTTTATGTTAGTGCTACTGTCTCTAAACTATACATCATCGCGGTCTCACTACTATTTTGTAAACCTTCCCTTTCACTCTTGCATCCTCACAGCAGCAGCAAAGGAAGATATAGTGTGCCCCTCCCATGTTTTAAATGCACTTTAGAACAGCATGTGGCAACACCACATATGAGCAGGCAGAGAGAGGGATGGGGTCTTCACACCTCTGTTCTCTGGAGGAGGAGTTGGCCATCAGATCTGGGTCTGGGATGCTGGACCTCCCTGCTGCTGGAGGACTGGGGGCGGACTGCTTGTCTCCACCCCAGGGAAGAGGGCGACATGTCCTGAGTCTTGGGTCCCCTCTGGCGACGATGGTCCCTGGACATGGGGTATAGAGTATGTTTGGGGAGTGTGATTGTGTACAATGTTAATTTCTGTTTGTCTCCACATTGAGCGAGTGCTGCATATTTGTATATGTGTGCAGTAGAGTGGGAATGCATTTTTGTGTCTGTGTGTGCTTATTATGTGTCAGGTCGGGTCTTAAACTCCACCTCTTTGGGAACATCTCAGGTCTCCCCCACCACACTCCCTGGTGGTGGCTGATGCCCTCAGCCTTTGGTGCATTGGTGGTTCTTAGTGTCTAGGGCTGGGCGCTCAGGTATATACTGGCTCACTCCCGATGGCTTCTTGGTGCCCAGTTGGGCCCCTTCTGGGGGGTGGGGGGCCCTTGGACCTCTGGGCCCAGGGCTTGGTCCGCTTTGGTGCAGCTGACTGTCGGCAGAGCCCGCAGGCAAGTCACTGTAGCCCCCTGTGGTTTCTGCACTCTGTGGCTGCTGGGTGACCCCTCATCTAGGACTCTCCTCAGCTCTTTCCAGGAGGGTGGCACGGCTGCCCCTCCAGTGGTCCTCTTTGAGCTCTTGCTCTGAGAGGCCTCTATATGTCACATGGGTGATCACAGACACACTATATCTTCCTCTGTTGCTGCTGCTTTATAGCATACTGTATAGCATCCACCTCCAGCTTATCCCTGCCTGCAAACACGTAAGCCATCTCAGCTTATAAAACTGGGAAACTCTCACAACTTCTTGGACCATTCTGATTATCCTCTTCTTCGTTTCAGTGCCGCTGGTCTGCCATAGTTTCCACCTGCCCCACCCACTCCAGACCTCAGCAGTTTTTGTGACCTGACAGTTTCATGCTTAGCCTAAGCCCAGCACTTCACACACAGGTCTTGTGCTTGGGCACAAAATTAAATCGTGTTTTTGTCTTGATTATCTAAGTTAGGAATTCTTGTAAATAAAACTTTTGCTTTTGCAAATCACGTCAAACCTCCAGTCTTTTGGTTCAGTGCATGAGTCCATTCCACTTCACGGGCCTCTGAGCCATGACATCTACCTTTCCTATCCCCCAGTCATGTCTGTCCAGTTTCCAATAACTTACAGTAAAATTAAATTAACTTAATTAAAATAATAATAATAAAGATCAACGGGTATACGGAAACGACAAAGCTGTAATGATCCACTTGGAAAAATACATCAGTTAGTCACCTTTCTTGGCCTTCAGACAATAATTCTAATTGCTAAATTAATGAACAGGACAGGCAAAAAAAACAACAACAACCCCAAAACAGAACACTGTCAAGGCTCCCTCTTCCCTCTGATTCCACACCTTTTTATCTCTTTCTCGCTCTCTTTGTGTTGTGTCTGTGTGGAGGGTTAATCCCTGTAGCGATGGGATTTCCAGCTCTTTTTAAGGAACCAGCTCTTTTGGCTCCGAACCGGCTCTTCAGGTTGTTTTGTTGCTTTAATTAATTAATTATCAAAAACAATATAAAATTATGCACAAAAGGAATTAGTAATGTAAAAAAAGTGGTTTTCTTTATGTATGTTTATATACAAATATTTATGGGGGCCCCTAGAGACGAAACACGTACAAACTCCAAAACACATTTCTAGCGTTAACTGAACTTCCAAAACAGCGCTACCTAGATCACTTAAATTACACAATCGAATTCATATGTCTATTGTTTTTGTATTAATACACAAACACTCATATATATATACATATATATATATATTCAAATAATAGTTTAAAAAAACTTCATTTAACTGTTACTACCACACACCCAATCCGATTGTTGGTATTTCCTGGCTTGTGTAGCCACTAGGTAACAAAGCTCAACACAGCCCCTAGCATCCTGGAGCACTTCCATTGTGTTTTGGAGTGTGTACGTGCTATGTCTCTAGGGGCCACTGTAAATATACTTTTATTTATTCACTCCACATAAAATGTAATGAATAAATTATAAAATACAAAAACCAACTATTTACATTTCACACATTTCAACTTTTAACTAGTTAAATTTTCAGCTTTTTCCTTTTAAACAAATTTAAAGTGAAACAACACAAAACACTGCAAACAACAACACAATAAAATACAAATTAAAATATGGAAAAAAGGGGAAAAAAAGAACGCCAAGATCTTTATTAAGGGTAAGTTTGGAAATGCCTTTCCCTTAATTAGAAAAATTAAGAAATGCGTTTTATCTTCCCATTGCACTGATGGGTGGACAGTTCTTAGGTGCCTGTGCATGTTGTTTGTGGAGCCGGCTCTATATGATATCCTTTTCCTGTAGACTCTACACTCTGCCTTTGTTTTGTCAATAAGATTGAAATTGTTCCAGACTTTGCTACTTTTTTCGGTGTTACTCATTTTCTTTACTGTACCTTTCCAATGTGACGGTGTTGTCTCTTGTTGTTGCTCCCAGCTCTCTTTCTTTCCCTCTCCCTCCTGCTCTTGTTGTGTGCTACTGCTTTTGGCCCCACCCCCTCAGGTCAGCGCTGAGCAGAGGGGGGAGGGGCGCAAACGCAAGGCTCTGTTTGCCGTCTCTGCTCAGCTCAAACACGTTACTTGCAGCGTGAAGCGAAAAAAAGTGAAAGAGAGGGCAGGAGAAAGAAAAAAAAAACCCTGCGGCTCCCAATAAGGAGCCGGCTCGCATCGTTCACTTCAAAGGATCGGCTCTAAGAGCCATTTCGTTCGCGACCGACCCATCACTACTTCCCTGGCATAAGTGTGTCTGACCTGCAACTTATGAGCTGCTGTCATATATTTTTCATATGTTTGTACTTGTTTGTTTGAAATATAGTATTTGGATTTTACTTGATATGTCCTTATGTCTTGTGTGTGTTTTGCCCTTTTTCTGTCTTTTTAAATCTCAATTTAATTCTCAATGACACATTCACCCTAGACAAATAAAGAATAATAACTATCACCTACTTTCGGCCCTGTGTAACATGGAATGACTTACCTGTTTACTGAACAGTGATAGAAAAACACATCGAGATCATGGACTCAGCAGACACTGACCCAGTACAGAAAGGTCTCATGAGCCAAGTTGCTTTAATCAAGCTTCACAAGCCCTATGGGTGCAAAACTGCACCTGTCACCCTGCTAGTCAGCAGCACCGCTGGTCGTCAGTGTTAACCTGGACTACTAACAATAAAGTTTTAAAATTTCATTCTTATATACAATTACATTTCTGCAAAGATTTCATGGGACTAGAATCGCACTGGCTAGTGGAATCGTAGTGTAATAGAACAGTAAAAAAACAACAAAAAAACATGATTTAATTAGATAAATACAATATTATAGAAATAGTACAAAAAGCCTGTAAATAAATCAGTCTTAGTCCAATTCAATGAGAAACTTACATTTCAAAATGAATGGTGGTATTGCACAATGAGGAGGTAAATGAGTTTCTGTCCTTGATGGGTTATCAAATGCATTGTTTGACAAAAACAAAACAACATAAACATGTAACCTCATGACCCAAATGTCTCTCAGAATATTTTTATGCTATAGCTCCAAAGATTAAGATACTAATATTACTGACCTGATAGCAGCAAGATGAGCAGCAAACTGGTTTCTTCCATTCTTGGCTTAATAGAAAGATTAATGATAGATAACATACCTGACAACCCGGATTTTCATTTGTTGAGTGAAACTGACTTTTAAAGAGGTCTTTGTTTGCAATTTTCATAAATTTTACTGTCAAATAAGAAAACCCGGAGGTAGGAGTTATGGTAATAAATGTCTTTCATGGATGTTAGTAAATCATATTAACAGACTCATTTGATTGTGCTAATCCTTTTAATATGAATTTATCTAAGCTCTTGCATTTATGAGGGGACAGAAAATGTACTGACAGAGACATCTCTTCATTCTTCATGTATTGGCTTCCCTTTATTGGCTCCTAAATCCTCCCCCTCATATACAAGGTCTTCAATAATGAGGTCTGGATTTAATCATGAATTATTATTAATCTCTGTATCGATTTCACAGCATATCTTTTGTTCTGTCTTCCTCCTCTTACCCCAACTGGTCACATATGGCTGCCCCTCCCTAAACCTTGTTCTTGGCTTCTTCTCGTTAAAAGAGAGTGTTTCCTTGTCACCATTGCCAGGGGTCATATGATTGGTCATATGATTGTTGAGACTCTTCTGTATTATTGTATGGTCTGTACCTCGCAAGATAAAACAGCTTGAGGCAACTTTTGATGTGTGTTAGGCATCACTCTCTGGACATTCATGGCTTTCGCTTTTGCCATACATACAGCTTTGACTGGTGAAGAAACTAGGCAATAGTCCTTGTATTGTATGTACAGTCTCTGAAATCTGAGCCACTGAAACTTTTGACTCCTTCATAAAGGTCACAGATATTTTGGTGGCCTATCTCAATAATTTACCTCCTGCCCAGTCACTCAGTTTGTGAGCACAGTTAGCTACCCACTCTCACCAATGGGGATAAGAGGGATGACTTGCCCATCACTAGGGGAGAGGCCACTAAGGTAGTTAAACAACTTCTTTGTAGCCAGACGCCTGGAATAGATGAGGTTTGTCTTAAGTTTCTAAAGGCTCAGGATGATGTATGATTGTCCTGGCTGTCCTCTGCAATATTGCTTGGTGATCAGGGGCAGTACCTTTGGAAAGGCTTCTGCCTTGGTGTTGATCCCCATCATTAAGAAGGCGGACCAGAAGGTGTGCTAAACATTATGTCCAGAGGAAAGCCGACTCATCCATTGTCAAGTTTATACCATTCAAATGTTTATGCATGTTTCTTTGAAAACTAAAATGATATAAATGATATGTCACAGGACTTATAGAAAAATAAGTAAGGTTACTAAAAGGTGACTCTCCCTCACCAAAATACATATCATTAGGAAAATCAAGTTATTAAAATAAGAAACAAATGCAGCTAAGATCATTCGAGGTTCTGGGAACAGGCAAAATAGCATTTTATAATGTTTATGATTCAAAGACGTTTGTTGACAAATAAACCAACACGAAAGTGGGGCCTCTCCCAGAACTGATTACAGTTGGATTTTTGTTCATGTGACCTTACCTATGTTTCTTAAAAAAATAAAATTCTGTGAATAATATTTCTCAGAGCTTAAAGAAACATAGGTAAGGTTACCAGAAGGTTACTCACTTCACCAACATGCATATAATTAGGAAAATCAAGTTATTAAAATAGAAAACAAATGTAAATAGGCTTATATATGGTTCCAGGACCAGACAACATACAATGCCTATAAAAAGTATTCACCCCCTTGAATGTTTAATGTTTATTGCTTTATTAAATTAAATCAAGGTCGTTATAAATTTGCTTTTCTTAAATAGACACATTAAATAAAAAAGCTTCTTTCATGTCGAAGTAAAAGCAGAGATTTAGAAGATAATATCTATAAATTAAAAATGTTTAATGTAAAGTAAGCAGCTGGAAAAATATTCACCCCATTCAGGCTGCAATCACAGCACTTTGTCATGATGCATCTGTGGCGGCCCTGGGGCGCGGTGCCTGCCTGTCTGTGGTCACCTGATCTTCATGCCCACTCTCACTCACACCTGTGGCTCATCATGGCTGAATACACCAACCATATTTAAGGCATGGTTGGAGTGGTGTTCCTTGCTGGAGCATTGTACATATTAGTGTTAGTGCTGCATGGCCTAGCCTCTTGTTGACCTCCTTGTGTTCCTGGGTGTATTTTCTTACATCTGTTTTCGTCTCCCTTGTATAGACTTCCTTGGACCTAAACCTGTCTTCCCTGGACCCTTCCCTGTTGAGCGTGAGTAAGAGAGAGCACAGTGTGGACTTGGTGATCTGGACTGTACATAGTGGATTGTAAGCAAGAGTTCCCTTTTTCCCTGCCCTGGACCAACCCTTGGAATCCCTGGACCCCTCTTCTCTCTGACCCACTGTATATATGTACATATCACTGGTGTTGTAATTAAACCAACTTGATTTGACTGCACAGTTCAGAGTGCTTTTTTTTGAGTCCCACACGAGGGAACGTGACACACTTGGTCTGTGCAGACATGTATTAATGAGGTAGTGATTGATGTTTGGACCCCTGGGTTGGATTTGGTTTGCCCTGAGTTCCTAAAGGCTTGGGATGTTGCAGGGTTGTACTGCTTGACACGTCTCTGGAACACTGTGGTCAAAATTCAAATCAAATTCAAATTCAAATTTTATTTGTCACATACACAGTCATACACAGTATGATATGCAGTGAAATGCTTATACAACTGCTCGTGACCTAAAGAAAAAAAGAAAAGGCTATGAATAAGATAGGAAATAAATATGAAAATTAAAAAGGGTAAATTTAACTAGGAAGGAATAAAATAAAATATATATATGAGTTTGTTGAAAATAAAATAACTGTACAACACAAATTAGAATGAAGGGCAAATTTAACTGGGAAAGAATAAGATAAAATATATATGAATTAAAGTTTAAAATAAAATAACTGTACAGCAAAATACACAATACACAATATAGAAATATATAAGAATGTATGAAGAAATATAAATATATATATACAATAACAGCAGCATTTTACAAGTATTAAATGGAAATGAAGAAATATAATGTCCAGTGTTGTGCAAACCACATTGTAGGTGTCTTGTGCAGTGCAAATATGCTTAAAGTGATTAAGTGTAAACAATGTCCAGACTGTCCAGTGTGTGTGTGTAAGAACCATATGTGTGGGTCAGTACTGTGTGGTGGTGTGATTGAGAGACCGTATCGCCTGCGGGAAGAAGCTCCTCCTCAGCCTCTCTGTGTTGGTCTTCAGGGAGCGGAATCGCTTTCCTGACCTCAACAGAGAGAACAGTCCGTTGTTGGGATGGCTGAGGTCCTTCACGATCTTCCTGGCCTTGGTCCAGCACCGCCTGCTGTAGATTGAGTGCAGGTCAGGGAGCTCGGAGCGGATGGTGCACTCAGCTGATCGCACAACCCTCTGTAGAGCTCGTCTGTCCTGCATGGTGCTGTTCCCAAACCAGGTTAAGATGTTTCCCGTCAGGATGCTTTCTATGGTGCACGAGTAAAAGTTCCTGAGCACCTTGGAGGGCAGTCGGAAGTCTCTCAAGCGTCTGAGGTGGTAGAGACGCTGTCGGGCCTTTTTCACTACGGTGTTGATGTGACAGGACCATGACAGGTCCTGCGTGATGTGAACTCTGAGGTATTTGAAGCTGTCCACTCTCTCCACTGGGCACTCGTTGATGACGGGGGTCTGGTAGTTCCTCTCCTGCTTAGTACTGAACAAGGTTATTATCGTTAACGAAAACTAACGAAATAACGAATAAAAAACAGTTTCGTTAACGGAAATAAAAATAAAAACGAGACTTTACAATAAAAGGAAAACTAACTAAAACTGAAATGACCGTTCACAAAACTAACTAAAATTAACTGAATTTATAGAGAAAATGTGTTTAGTTTTCGTTGATGTGTATGTGTCATACGTTAGTCTAGGGTGAGAATGAAGTGTATTTTCCAGGTTATTATCTTGCTGTGCCTTATTATGCCAGCAGGTGGCAAGTACCTCAGTCGGGTCGTCTGTGTTGCCGCTCCGTCCACGCGTAGCATCATGTCAACAAAAGTCGGGAGAAAGCGTCAGAGTCCAATTTGGGATTACTTTGAATATGACTGTGTTTTGGATAAAGCAAGTGTCTTGTAGTGGAACGAGACAAATTATGAGGGACATTTCTAAAGGGAAAGAAATCCCACAAACCTTAAAGTGCACTTGAAAAGCTCACACAAGAAGGCTAACCTAGCTTACCTGGAGAAGGTAAGGGAGCACGCCCAACCCTCATCCCCAGAAACAGAAGCTAACCCCAGGCAAGGCAGCGTGATGCATCCCGAGACAACAGGACTGGGATATCTACATAACTGTGTGAGTCAATTGCCTTAACACCCGGTGCTGCAAGAGTTAATAGTCTCATTGGGGCCAAGATATACATTTTATAGTTGCCTGGTATCAATGGTTGTTCATCTGCCTTTATTTATTTATTTAAAGAACCCATAGGTGGGAATGTGAGTTGTCTGTCTCTGCGTGTTAGCCCTGCGACAGACAGGCGACCTGTCCAGGGTGCAGGGTATGATAGCTGGAATAGCAACATACCCAAGGATAAGCAGAAGAGAATGACTGATATGATGAAACTGGGATTTTGTTACACTTAATTATTGCAAACACAACTAAAACTATAACTGAAACTAATCAAAACTAAACTGAAACTAAGGATTTTCAAAAAAATAAAAACTAAACTAAACTAGCAAACAATTGGTAAAAACTAATTAAAACTAATATAAAATTGAAAATCTGAAGTCAAAACGAAATAAAAATAAAAACTAATGAAAATTGCAAAACTATTAAAACCCTGGTACTGAAGTATGGTCATCAGAGACCATAACTTTCGATTGGCAGACTGTGGTGTTGAGGGACTGGAGTGTGTCCTTCAGTTACATGGGGATCACACCCCACAGGATCCCCAGGAGGGTCTATGTCAGTGTGGTGGAAAGGAGAGTTTGTACCTTGTTAGTCGAAGTATGATTCTGAGGGAAAAGTATGGATTTCATCCTGGTCATGGAACAGTGGTCAGCTTTTTATCCAGTATGGATCAATTTATACTACTTTTCCCACCTATTTTGTTGGGAAAACTTCCATAATTACACAACATATGTTATTTCATTATCAAAACCAACAACAAACTGCACCTCCCATTCAACACATGTCAGTCCATATCCCAGCAAACTAAATCATCTCCATTTACACACATCAAATAGAAACATGAATCACTTGTAATGATTAGAAACTTGATAGAATTTCAAATCTAGTTTGGGGAGTCATTCAGTGAGAAACAGTGAAATGATTTTCCATGTGAAAAGGTGGACAGCAGAAACAGAAAGAAACAGTGAGAACTAAAAGAGAAACAAAGAGCTTTGGAACAACGAGGCAGCAGGAGGACAGCTGCAGTTTAACAGCTTCACTGACAGGAAACAACATTATCGTCATCATCAAAATGACTCCAAAAGTCCTCATAACATTACTGGAGGACAAGATACTGTGACCCAGAGTATGTATCTGGTTAGACACTATGATTCTATGAATTAGTGCAGAGTGTAATAACCTCAGTTTTTTGAATTTAGAAGCAGAAAATCTGAATTTGTCTTTAACCTCCTAAAGAGCATGAAGTTGGATTTCTCCTCTTTGCTTCTTATACTGGTCAGGTCTGTGTGGTATGTCCTGCAGTACGACTGAGCCTCTGACCATGAGCGGCTCTCCATCACTAAGATGTAACTTGTACTGCTGGCTGTAAAAGATTAAAAAAAAAGGATGAATTTGAAACACATGTTATGAAGCTCATAAAATGGTAGGATAACTAGGGCAAAATCTTTTTTCCTACCATTGCAACACAAGAAAGGGTAAGAATCTCCACAGGGTCTATCATCCATCTGTGTTTGTCCCTGAAGAGCCACACAGTGTTCCTTTGCATTTACACAGTCTGGTTGGCTGTTAGCCCAGATCAAAAATTCATGTGTGCTGCCAACATAAAAAAGTTTTCCCTCCATGGACCACTTCCAGCTGTAACGATCATCATAGAGCCCTATCCAAGCAAAATCATTAATGTTTTATGCCATTGAGAGAAGCAGTTGGTTGATGTTGCTGTTGTAGATGGTGACCAAGTCAGTGAAGTGTTCTCTGCAGTAACTCTGAGCTTCAGCCCAGGTCATTTTCTGGTTCACAAAGTGGTATTCTCTGGAGTGGGGAGGAAGAGTGGAAAGTCCTCCTGAGAAAAAAAAAAGAAAGGTTTAACATTTTTAACACATTTCTTTATTTAACCTATTTGGGGGAAGTTCGTATTGCTCATCACTGCACGCCCTCAAACATCAAACTTATTTGAATCTAATTGGTGGGAACAGTAACACATAGAGGAACATAACACATTGATCATCTATCACCTGGACTTTCCTCATACAGAGAGATGAAAGAGGCAAAAATATACAGGTTGTGTTTAAATATTGTATCTTCCGCACTATAAGGCCTCTAATCTCCTCTAATTTTCTCAAAACTAGACTGTACGCCTTATAATCTGGTGCACCTTATGTATGAATTCTGGTTTTGCTTACTGAACTTGAACCGATTTTATGTGATACACAGCGCTTAAAAATCTGTCAAAAAATGTTTTAGTATGACTTTGGAAAGTTACAAAGCCACACCGTTTGATGGATTGTCGGAGCATGACAGCTACCATAGTAGTAGCACGATAGTACCAGGAGCCTCGCCGAGTAATCTGGGTCCAAAACTCCGTCCGCTTCAGATCTCAAAGTCAAACAATCACTGCAGCATCACTGAAAGTTAAAAACTGTAAAAAGTGAATCTCTGAACTAAGGTGTAGGTCTATTAGGTTATGTTGTGGCAATCCTCGAGTTGGGGGACTTGTGTTCATACTGGAGTGCAAAATTAAAACCAATGGAAGATGGACAAGAAAAGTTCAAAGCCATCAGGTGCTCAGTTTAGAAAGAATTTGCTCGTTTAGAAACGAGCAAAGATACAGGTAAGCAGATGTGTCACTGGATAATGGCAGGTCATCCTGAAAAAAACAGAATCAGAATACTTTATTAATCCCTAAGGAAATTATGTGAAAAAAGTGAAGCCATTTCTCTGTTTTAGAGACTTTGAGACAGCCTTCATTTCATCTCACCTGAACTTTTGTAATAGTCTTTACTCACCAGTTAGCCGACTGCAGCTGGTCTAAAACGCTGCAGCACAGTTACTCACTGGCACACGCAACCGAGACCACATATCTCCCATACTGGCATCCTTACAGTGGCTGCCAGTTAGTTTTTGAATTAATTTTAAGATTTTATTATTTGTTTTTAAGGTGTTTCATACCGTTCTGATCTTTTAAATTGGTACACTCCTGCAAGATCACTGAAGTCTGTGGATCAGATGTTCTTAGCTGTCCAAAATCCAGATTAAACACAGAGGAGACTGGGCCTTTGCTGTGACTGCGCCTAAATTGTGGAACAAATGGACCAGATCACAGCTGAAGACCACACTTGGGTTCAACTTCTAGTGAAACTGAGGCTACAGTTCAGAACAATAGAAGATTGAAAAATGCTGTCTGGTCGAATGGGTCTCAATCTCTGCAATGTTCAGATTTCAGAATTTGTCTTAAGCAGAATAAAAGCATGGATCCATCCCACATTGTATCAGGAAGTGTTGATAAACTCTGAGCTAATGAAACCACATCTTTAAAAAAATGAGTTTCCAAAATTATTCATTTTAACATCTTAAACACAAAATCTGAAGTTTTAATAGCTACAGCAAGTTTAAGGAAAAGATTTTAAAGATCTTTCAAACTTTTCTCAAATATAAAACAGCAGATGGCACTTATATGCATCTTTTATGGGATTGTCCAAAAATGTCTAAATTCTGGCTATGTATAAACAAGGAAATGAACTCAATACTAAACTGTAAGATCTGTAAAGATCCGGGTCAATTCTTACCACGGTTGCTGCCTGTGAATAAAAATCTGGACAAAAAGAGATCCACGTTATTAAATAAGCTTATGTTATGTTTAAGCTTATGTTTAATGTCAGGAGATGTGTGTTATTGAACTGGATTAAAGAGCAGTCCCCCTACTGTAACTCAGTGTTACAACGAAATCTTTCATAACTTTCAGGTCAGATTTTTAATAAGCTGCAGGAACCCTGTTCAGTGTGAGTGGAGAACAGCCATGTCTCCTTCTCTGGTAAACCTCCATCTGTGCAACTGAAAACAGTTCATCTGACTCTGACTGTAAACATGTTTCCATTTGTCACTTTGGTCTTTACTCTTCAATACAGGAAATGAAATCAGGGCTCAAACTATTTCTTTTGTTTAACATTTTAAATGTTTACTTAACATTTGCAAGACTTCATAACACAAACAACGTGAACAAAATACCATCTGCAGAACACATGGATCAAAATACATTAAATAAAAACTTGATAACATGAAAACAGATTTCTTCATCCAACTGCTGAAACAAAGCGAACCACTCAACACGAACACTAAAGCAGAACCGTTTAGTAACCCTAAAATGGAACTAGGGAACCATTTTCATTCATAGCTGCCTCATCAGATCTTTACAGGAGATTCCATCTGAACTCTGTGGAGCCTGATCTCAAGGGTTTTGAGTCTGACCCTGAAACCAGGAGAGGATCTTTCTGTCTCTGCAGATTCACTGTGATCCAGTGATGGGAATGATTTTAGCCCTGAGTGATCACGTTGGTGTTTGCACAGAGCAGACAATGAAGTGAATGTTTTGGCACATTGGTAACAGTGAAACAGTTTATTAGTAACGTGGGATCGTTTGTGTTCGGAGTATGAACTGAGATTTCTGAAGCTCTTGTCACACTGGTCACAGCTGTAGTTTCCTTCCATGTGTGCACGTTCATGACGGTTACAACTACCTGAATGTGAGAAGCTTTTGTCACAGTGTCTGCACTTGTATGGTTTCTCTCCTGTGTGGATTCGTTTGTGTCTTTTAAGGTGACTTGAAGTAGTGAAAGATGACCCACACTGATCACAGAGGTGCTTTTTGACCCCACTGTGGTAGAGTTCATGTTGTTTTAAGTCACTTGATCTGGTGAAGCTTCTCCCACATTCTTTGCAGTATTTCAGTTTGTCTCCAGTGTGTCTACGTTGATGTGTTTTTAGGCCGACTTGCTGACTGAAAGTTTTTCCACAGATGTCACAACGAAAGTCTTTTCCACCACCACAGCGATGACAGGGTTGAGAACTGGATCCATCTGTGTCGCTCTGCTTCTAAACAAAGACACAAACACAGTGTAAGTCAGTCCTTCAACATTTTTATCCTGAACGTCGCCTAAAGAGCATCACGTCCAATTATATTTTACTGTTTCGATTAACACACTCAGTTTACTGGGCTACAGTAACTACAATACTACCACCATAATACTACAGTAATATTTATTTATGTTTACGAAGTACTACTATGCTAATATTTAAAGGTTATCAACACAATGCTAAATTACTAATGTAACACTGCAATAATACTAATTTAATACTGCATTAATAACACTGTAACTGTGCAGTTATAACACTCAGCTGACTGACTGAGACACAAAAAAACACTACTACCCCCATGACACTGCAACTATAATATTAAATTAGTATTTTAACACTAATGCCTAAAAGTACTGAAGTTATAAATAAGCAATGATACTACAGCTACAATACTACAATACCATTACGAAACGATACAAATTGTTAACCATAAGAGAAGATTACAGAATGGTTTGGTTTTGTACTTATTTTCATTTGCGTTTTATTTTATTTCATGTACACATGACAGAGGAATGAGCCGCTGTAAACAAAAGGCCATTTATGCAGAAATAATAACAATATCATGATATACCAGGAAACTGCCTGAACAATAAATAACACCATCATATCAATTTTCAGCACTTTTAGTTTTTCATGATCGTGTAAACAAAAATCATAACTGAAATGACAATCTGAATAATCATTCAGAGCTGCTTTTCCATGCAGTGGAATTGCTAACATGCTAACACAATTTAATGAGCAGAGTTGTTTCAAACAGTCGGGCTGACAAGATAAAAATATAAATACATACCTCACAGTAACTGCACTTGTAGAGTCTCTTTCTGGTGTGGATCTGTTGGTGTTGTCTCAGGTAACGTGGAGCTTTAAAAGTCTTCTCACACAGGTCACATTTATAAGGTCGTTCCTCAGTGTGGGTAAACATGTGGCATTGTAACTTTGCGTTTGTTGTAAAATATTTGCCACACTCTTCACAGCAGTACACATCATGTCTGGTGTGAATGCGTAGGTGTGTATTTCGGTACCCTATCCGACTGAAGGTTTTTCCACAAATGTCGCAGCTGTACGCCTTAATTCCAGAGTGGGTAACTAGATGACTCTGTAAGTTGTTACTGCGATTAAAAGCTCTGCCACACTGATCACAGCTGTATGCTTTAACTCCACTGTGGAGGAGTTGGTGTGCTTTTAGGGAATTCTTCCTGGAAAAAGACTTTCCACACAAGTCACAGCTGAACGGTCTCTCTCCAGTGTGGATGACCTGATGTTGTTTTAGTGAATCCTTCAGAGTAAAATCCTTCCCACAATCGTCACAGCTGTATTTCTTCTCTCTCTTTCTTCTGTGAGGTTTGTCGGCCTCCTGAGAGCGCTGACTTCTTGGTCCATGTTGGTCCTGCAGTGACAGAGATAAGAACAGAGGCAGTGAGTGAAATGCAGTTGTGGAACAAACTGAAACAAACTCCCTCCATTAACACTAGTTTTAAACATGAAGATGGAGTGTGGCACCAAACACCTTAAAGGTCTCTTATCCCCACTTACTGGTAGTAGTAACACATTACATCCAACCTGGATTTAAAAATAATTCATGACTGTTCAAATACTCTAAAATCCTTTTTTCCTTATTTTCCTTACTTTTACTCCCTACGTTAAAAAAAATCTGCAATGTTTACATTTTCAAAACTTTTGGTTTGAGGATTTTGAGGGGAGTTATTTCATCGAAGATCAAACCAATTTGAGCCTGAAAAGTAACACATGAAAACCAATCCTGATCATGTGATAATCACCAGGTGTTACGCCCCAGTCTAGGGGCACAGGAACGTAGCATAAGAGTTAAAGTGACCCCGCCCTGGTCCCCAAAAGCATACACAGAAAAACCAATTTCTAGTGCACGGTGGTTTATTTGTCTATACTGAAAATGAAGCTCCGGGGTGAACAAAGGCCAAAATAACAAACAAAACAAGCTAAGTCAGGAGAGGAGGAGGTCTAAAACCTTATGTGAAACAAAAACCACACACAAAAGACAAACACTACACCTAACTCCCTAACTGAGAAAACAGTACAAGGAAAATAATAAGGCAGCTCACCCTTTCTGTTTCAGTGCTATTTACAAGTGAAAACTAATGTACACACTATATACAGAACTCAGAAAGTCGCAAGAGTCACAAACACGAATGTCACTGGTTTTGGGAAGCCAGGGTCAGGTCTGCTGCTGTCAGTGGCTGCCACAGCACAACTGCTGGTGACAGATTTTCAAAGCAACCACATGATCACGGGACAAATCAGCAGCCATCAGCTTCTCCAATCAGGGACCTGTAGAGACTTAAAGACACAGACAAGCAAAACAAAAACAAACACCCAGACACATTATGGCCACGTAACGCCAGGGTTTGAAACATGAAAAGGGATGAAAGAGGCAAAACTGTGAGTCATAGTCAGGAGTTAAAGTGAGACGTTGTTCTTTTTTCTTTTTTGCACAGCACCTGAACAAACAGGTAATTTCAAATGCAGCGTTTCTATCAACAAACATCAGCAAACACACAAACTGTTTTTCTGCAGTTTGTCTCACAGTGTGTTGCTCGCTAAAGGTCCAGCTGCTGTACATCACAACGAGAGAAAAGGAAGAGAGCTAACTTCACCCGAAGATGGAGAAAGATAAGACACACAGGACAGGAGAGGAAGAAGAGAGGTTAGATTTAAAGGGAAGGACTGCTCAGTGGAATTTGATCAACTGGAAATTAAAGCTAACATGTAAGGCCTCATGTGTTGAAAACAGATATTGGGTCTGTACATGTGACATTATGTTTTTTCAGGTTGTGAAAGATGCTGCAAAATAATCTGAGACAAACTAACTGTATTATTAAAAAACTGCATGAAGATCCTCTGCAGGTTATTGCAGGATAAACAGGTTAGTTTGCTGAACTGTGATGGATTTAAAGTAAAGAACAGTGTGTGACTGGTGCACAGTGACTGTGGTGCTCATGTCAGAGTTAGATTACATCAAGTGTAGCAGAGATTCATTTAAACTGAAGCTCATGATGCTGACATTCATTCACTGAGGTCAACCAGTATGGTGTATAATATAAAGACAGTGTACTGTCAGTGTAGAGGATGGAAATCAGCCAGGACAGCTCATGAAACATCTGCTGACATCTGGTTGAATTCAGTTGTGTACATCCACAGAGAGCAGCAGGTCAGCTGATCACATCCTGTACTTTAAGAACATCTACTGGAGCTGTCAATAGAAATTATTGTGAGCTGTGATTCTTTTCCTCACGCTAAGCCACTACAGCTGATTTTAGGGTTCCCCACCTGCTCAATCCCACTTTAACCTCTTCCCTGCTCATTTTCCCTGTTTAGAGGCAAAGTCACCCTCTACAATGCAGGCAACAGAAAATACACGTTTTATTTTCCTTCATTTTCTGCTTAACTGATTCAAACAGAGTACCTTTATTAGAAATAAATAGTTTAGATTTCATTTACTAATATTATTTTATTATTCCATTAATATAGCACAAGGTTCAGTTAGCTTTGGATAAAAATAGGTGGTAAAAATGTTCTTCAAGGAGCTACTTTTACTCATTTGAGCATAATATATAAGTGTCTTAGATTTATTTCATTGTTTTATTGTTCCTGAGTAAATCGGTTTGGCTGACATTAAAGTTAAGCCTCATAACATATTATAGCACAGTTAAATAATAGGGGACGGCAGTAAAAACTCTGTAAAACACTCATCAAGTACGCTGGTCTTCCAATTGTACAAATCGTACTTGAGATTTGAGAAAGGGCCATAGTTTCCTCACCTTCTGTGTTGAGCTCATTGTTTCCTCTGTAGTGACTCAGCTGAGTCCAGAAGGCTGAAAATGTTCCTCTGCTGCTCCGTCAGACTCTTCTCCTCCTGCTGATCAGCTGGGACACAAAACAGATCTTTGTTAGGCTCCACATTGCACTGAAGAGTCAAAGTGTCTCATATGTTCATCTGACAACACAAAGTACAAATTTCACTCTGATTGGTTGTAGAAATCTTGTGAGACATGTTGTGCTGCAAAGTGAGGTAACTCTCTCACTCACTTATACTTCAGGAGTAACTTTGTGACATTGGCTCTAATATTCTAAGCAGCCCTTTACTATGACAGGGCCAGAAAGTCATATTTGAAGAGGAGGACCATGTTAAAGGTGGATGGAGTTTATACACTTTGTTATGCTACAGGTGAGGCTGTAAGAGCTAACGACTCTGCTTCAGTCTGGAAAACAGCAACTACAAGTTTAAAGACTCCATCAACAATTCACACCCAGCCAACAGCCTGAACAGCTCCTCCTGTGGTTTCCACAAACCGGGACAGACCTGTTACTCCCTCACACTTTCAACTCCTTCAGCCCCCCAGTTCCACCACCTCCACTATGTAAACACTCTTTAACATGCAGACCCCAACAAAGCAGCCGAACCAGACTCAGTGTTTCCATCATAAACCATACAGTGGATCACAATATGAAATAGTTTAAGATGACTGTTGCTGTGAACTTTCACTATAGAAAGAAAACTGAACAGAACATCTGATTTCACTCGATGCTAAACATTCAATTCATAGAATGAAGAATTGTAATTATACTCAGATCTAGGGCTGGGCCATATCATACCGGTCACGTTAATTCCAGTAAAATTTTAGGCAATTATAAGAAAATGAAATATCGTGATAGAATATGGGTAAAACCCGCATGCGCAGTGTCTTTATTTTCATACGCACATGGCGGAAAAAGTTTGGCGGCGACAGAGAATGAGAAGGGTGTGTCACTACCCGATCCGTACCGGAAACCCGATCAGTACCACACGTGCGCAAATCTGACGTCACTTCCTCTCTTTGCCAACATTGCAACAGTTAATGTAGTTGAATGACACGGTTAGCACCCAGTTAGCTCCTAGCATTTCTCAACAGCTCTGCCTCCTTTTCGACTTCCGGGGACATTTAAACAACGGATAATCCGTATACAAACAAATTCATGCCTTTCTCCTCAACAGCGAGCATCCCCCAATTGAACAACAGCGCCGTAAAATAAGAAGAATGGTGACTAATTACAGATTTAATAATACTGACTTAGTGATATGTCACGTGTAGATTCATCAGCCAGATGAAGTGTTTACTGACAATTGACAGTGATAGCGGACATCATCATCACTATTTCAACAATCCTCTCCACACAGACAAGCAAAAACACTCGACTATCACTAAATCAAATTTAACACACGTTTGTAATGAAGCAAGTTCAGTTTACAACAGGGTTTATTAGCTCGGTCAGCAGGTGGCGGTATCCTTGTACACTGGGGAGTAAACTGCCATTAGACAAAACAGAAGAAGAAGAAAACATCTGCACATGCACGGTACGGATCGGGTAGACACGATTTTTGCGGTCCGACTTCGCACATGCACAGTGTTACAAGATAAACATATGTTCTTAGTGCTTATTTTCTTATTATATTGTTTTATGTATTTTAATAAGAGAGGCCTTTAGCAACCAAGCCCAGACGAGACAAAAACTAGGTCAGAAGGTGACAGGTCGCCCTGGCAACAGACTTTAGAAAGGGTAAGTTTAGTGCAGAGCTGCACAGGAAACCAGACACAAAAAAGAGGAACTAAGTAAACTGTGTGTCGGCGTGACGTAGTGTAGAAATATATATATAGTTTTTAGCTGCAGAGAATTCAGACCAGAGCGTGTGTGTTCAGGCCTCCATTTCCAGAAATGTAAAATAAAGATTATTTTTTGAGCTTTACCTGAGTTATCTGAGTTTATCTGAGTTCAGTTTTTCTCTTTCACCAAAAGAATTTAAAAGAACTGAATTTAATAGCAGTAAGGATCGGGGAGTCCTGATCCGTAACAATCTTTTTTATTTTTCGTTTTTGTCTACATTATATTGAAATGTTTCATTATTGAAAATATTGAAAACAAGAGATACTTATTATTCTTAACATTACTCTGACCCAAAACTATTGTAAAATGCTTTGAGCGGAAGTAGTGGCCTTTCGCACGGTTGGTACTGATCGGGTTTCCGGTACGGATCATGTTTTTCGGAAAATGAGGCACACTTACAATCAATCCTTTGATTTTCTGAAAAATCAACAGTAGCCATTATAATCCGGTGAGCCTTATGTAAGAATTCTGGTTGTCCTTACTGACATCGAACCAATTTTATGCTGTACACCGCGCTCAAAAATCTGTCAAAAAAAATGTTTTATTATGACTTTCGTAAGCTACGAAGCCGCACCGCTTGATGGATTGTCAGAGCATTGCGGCTGTCGTTGTCAGGAGCCTCTCAGAGTGATACGTAATCTGCTTCAACATAATATTACTATATCGTGTGTGTATAACCTCTTTTTAAGTTTTGTGGATATTATACATGGTTATGCTCAGGATATGTCAGCCAATTTCCACTGGAAATGCCTTTTGTCAGCAAGGAATTTGCATTTGCACTGTTAAATTGTTATACATAAAAAAAAACAAAAAAACAACTGGTGCTTGTTTAAAAGGAACCCCGACTATTATGACAAGTTACTCTAAATATGTTACAAATTATCTCCACTACATAAAAACATACTTGAGAATAACTACAATTTTTTGTTATTCATGAAATCTTTGTTGTTTAAAAACTATTTTGGAGCTGTGGGAGCGGCCATGTTTTTTCGCACACAATGCATTCTGCAACAATGACATGTATTGGTTGTCGGCAGTATAGGCGCTTTCGTTCAGCTAACCTGTTCTGTTTTTTATAGTATAGCAGTGGTATTAATTAACTTGCCTATTAGTGACCTGGTTACGACTTGGTAGACCAGCACTATACCGGCTAACAATGGCTGCCCAAAGAACATCTGGATTAAGACATACAGCTTCAAAGTTTTGGTGCACTGTGTTGCATGGAGAATCTGTAAAAATAATGATATCGTAATTTCACTGTATAATAAAAATTAGAATTTTATTAATTGTTTTAAATGGTAAATGGTCTGTATTTGTATAGCGCTTTACTTAGTCCCTAAGCACCCCAAAGCGCTTTACACACACATTCACACACTGGTGATGGCAAGCTACATTGTAGCCACAGCCACCCTGGGGCGTACTGACAGAGGCGAGGCTGCCGGACACTGGCGCCACCGGGCCCTCTGACCACCACCAGTAGGCAACGGGTGAAGTGTCTTGCCCAAGGACACAACGACCGAGACTGTCTGAGCCGGAGCTCAAACTGGCAACCTTCCAATTATACGACGAACTGAAAACTCGTGAGCCACGATCACCCCTTAGAAAAGTCCCTTGACCTTTCTTAACCTTTTGTTTAAACATGCGAGTAGAATTAGTATAATATATTTTTCTGTTACTTGAAGACTTCACCGAGTGAAGTTTGTTGTCTGCTGGAAATAGGTAGCCACCTAGAGGTTCCTAGGACCCTCTCATAACATCAAGTATTGACAATGCAGAATTTTTAATTCACAGGTTCAGATGTTTTGTTGCTAGATGACACTTTGTCATTGATAAACAACCAGCTTAAACATAGTTTAGCACAGGGCTGCCCAATCCCAGTCCTCGAGAGCTACTATCCTGCAGCTTTTAGATGCATCCCTACTCCAACACAGCTGAATCAAATGGTTTGATTACCTCTTCAGCATGCCATCAAGTTTGGCAAAGGCCTGATAACAAGCCATTCATTTGATTCGGGTGTGTGGGAACAAGGATGCATCTAAAACAGGGGTGCCCAATCCCAGTCCTCGAGAGCTACCGTCCTGCAGCTTTTAGACACATCCTTGTTCCGACACACCTGAATCAAATGAATGGCTTGTTATCAGGCCTTTGCCAAACTTGATGGCATGCTGAAGAGGTAATCAAACCATTTGATTCAGCTGTGTTGGAGTAGGGATACATCTAAAAGCTGCAGGATAGTAGCTCTCGAGGACTGGGATTGGGCACCCCTGATCTAAAAGCTGCAGGACGGTAGCTCTCGAGGACCGGGATTGGGCAGCCCTGGTTTAGCAGATACCTAACAAACTATCCAGTCTACAGACTCAGCTGGGGGAGGGGAAGATAAGTGATTATCACACCAGAAACACAGTATTACTCCTAAATCAAACAGTACAATACATTGTTTGTTTGTTTTTTTAACAATATTGTGTGATTTACTTTATAATGCAGTTATGCGATACCATGGATAGCCGCTGCCATAAAATTGAGCTCTTTACAACAAACGCTCTCAGTCGCCGTTGCCATTGACAAGCAGTAGCCGCATAGACATCAGTAGGTTTCCCTCAGTCTTGCGTCCTCGTTTGATTGAATGTTTTCATCTTCATCTAAAGTAAGTACTCGTTGACCATTTTCATCCTCTCTCTCGGTTTGCTCTGGTTCAAACTGGAAAGGTTGAACAGAAGCCATTTCCATTGTGCTGCTAACTGTGAAATTGATGCGCTGCAACCATATGACGTCACTACCCAGAGTGCATTGAGAAGTAAATAAAAATGGCGGCCTACTGGTAAGTCAGTTTTATATAAAATGTGCTTAAAAGTAGGGCTGCTCGATTATGGCAAAAATGATAATCATGATTATTTTCAATGAAACTGAGATTTCGATTATTTGACGATATTTATTTAACAATAACAATGTATTGAATAATGGCTTTAAAGATTGTCAAAAAATGATATAAAATAGTGTGCAAATACTGATAACAGTGCAAATGTTTGCAATATAAAAAATAAATTAAAAATATAAACATCTATGTTTAGTGAACTTCAAAATACTGCATAGTATTTATGCATACAAATAACCAAATATCAAGGCAAGCTGTGTAGCCACACAATGCACAATTGCATCAAACTGACATTGAGGTATGTCACCTAAAGTTGCTGCTCCTCATTGTTTGATCGTATGTCACTTTGTGAGCGGTCTTCAAATGATTGAATAAATTTGTAGTGTTGCTCTGTGGTGCAGCTACGACACCGTAGCAAAGTTTACACACTATGTCTACTTGATCCACGTCTGACTCCGCGAACCCATAATGTTTCCACACCACTGAAGTCGTTTTACCTCTCTTTTCAACCAATGGCATTCTTTCTTCAGCAGCCATTATCCTCTCCAAACAACTTCTGCTTAGCTTTCCGAGCTTCCTCTTAATTGTTGTGACGTGTGTTCGAATCGCAGAGAGGTGCGCTTGTTTTACCACACGGAGCAGCGCGAGAGTAAAGCATGAGGCAGGTGCTAATAATTGGCTCAGTCATTTTTAATGATCATTGAAAGCCCAGATCGTAATTTAGATCAAAATTCGATTAAATGAGCAGCCCTACTTAAAAGGAAAACATTTGTCCTATTTTAATACCACATATATATTATTGAAAGCACAGTGCATATTTTAGCGCAAACATGTCTTAATAATTGGGTTTACTTTTAAGTGAAAATACATTGATGGGGGGTTTCTTGCACTAATACAATTGTGGAGTTGTAAAGTATTTTGTCACGGGTCAATTATATCATCAGTTGTATCGTTATCGCAAATTTTCAAATATATATCGTGATAAATATTTTTGTCCAGACTGCTCTGCCTTAGTCAGGTCTACCTTTGCTTTAATGATGGGGCCTTTAAACTTACATACTCAACAGTTTTAACCAGCTTTCCTTCCTGGCTTTGACTGCAGCTGTGTTTGACACAAGAAGACATTATTACATTCAACACACTCTCCTGCACATTAACCACAACAATATATTTTTATTTTCTGCGCTTCCGAATATTAACACTGTTTACTTTCATCTCCGTTTCATTAGTTTTTGTTCACATCTTCCTGTGGATCACTACAACAATTAAAATGAGACTTTGTTTGGAGTTCACTTCCTCTCATGTGTTCATCCACAGCAGCTGGACAATAAGGTTTATTGTGACCCTGATACTGCAGCAGATCGCTCTGATCCATTTCCTGTTATCACTTCAAATAGAAATTAGGCTGCAGAGGTTTGGTGCATGCAGAAAAACAGCTGCAGGGATAATAAAAAGACTTAAAATAAACTGTGAATAGACCACGCGGAGAGCAGCAGGAGACCTCAGGAGCTAAAGTCAACATAAACTGAACTCACAGTAAAGTTAGCTCGGTGCTTACCTTTAGATGAGCCCACAAACCGAGAGAAACTCCGTGATGAAGCTGGAACTCTTTCCAAACAGGAAACAGGTCAGGGAGCAGAGACCCACGTGGTTCACGCTGATCTCAGCTACGATCCAGGAGACAAGGGTGTGCAGATCGATGCAGATATCGATCCAAACGTTGGTTTAGTTTGTTTTATCATCCAAATTCACAATTTACTCGCTTTGGATGAAAAAATAGCTCCGTCTGTCATCCCGGAAAACGCTTCTTCTTCTTCTTTACACCTTTTGTTGGGGGTTGGCAAACAACAAAGTGGCGCATTACCGCCACTAACTGGTATGGAGTGTGAATTGAAACGGCGACCAGCAACAATTTACTCTCTTTTAAAACCTGGAACGACGCCTGATCACTTTCACTTCTTGAGTCTTTTTGCAGTAAATCAATAAGATCCAGTTTTATTTTTACGTTACTGAGGTTTTGGATCAGTGTAATATAACATGTTCTGTAGTTTCCTCTTCTCAACAGTAATCACATTTCCAAACACAGGAAACAGATCAGGGAGCACGTGGTGATTCCGTGACTTAATTTTAAAAGAAAATGCAGGCTTTGTGTGCCCACATAGAAAATGAAAATGGAAAATGGAATGGAAATTTCAAATGAAAGAGAACCGTACTCATGTGTGCATGTATGTGCAAGACTGTTGTAATTAATTAAATACAGCTCATCTGACTAAAGGCAGAGGGGCAAATGTGCCTAATAAGCCTTTTAATGAGGTTAACCCACAAGCTCTCAAATAATCAATTACACAGCAATGACTACAACAAAGGGCCTGTATAACCATGTTGGATGGAGACAGAGCGAGTACAATTATAAACCCAGTGGAGATCAGCTGATGAGTTTGCTGTTCACTGTATGCTGTTTAAGCCGTGGTAAGAGAGTCAATATCGGAGTTTTAAGTAGACATGTTTGGTGGAATTTAGTGGAATTCCTTTGTCAGTGACATTAACTGGAAAAGAGTATGGACAATTTCTAACAAGTATCTGGTAACGAATAAAGTAAAAGAAGTTTCATTTAAAATGCTGCATAAATGTTATCCTGCAAATGATTATATGACAAAGTTCAAAAGGGACATAAATGTGAGTATAAGTATAAAATAGTCATTACTTTTTACATTTTAAATCCTTCAAACCCCTTTTTTTGTTACAATGCACTTGTTTGAAGACAACCTCAAAACTCACCATTTCAAATATCAGCAGTGCTACTGGAAATTATTGTACAGTGGTCCCTCGTTCATCTTTCGCAGACTCGCTGTTTTGCAGATTTTTTTTTTTTACAGCACATTGTGTTGTGCGTTCTGAATGATTGATTGATTGATTGATTGATTGATTGATTGACAATGTAGACCATTGTCAATCAATCTAGTGCCGTGTCTCCTGTACAGCAGCGGTCCCCAACAGGGCCACGGACCGGTACCAGTCAGTGAGTCGTTTGGTCCCAGGCCTCGAGAGTTGAGACTCCGATGTGAAATGTATGGTTGTAGTTGTGTGTCTTATTTTGAAAGAACTATTTACGCATTACCATAGCGACCAGAGAGGCAGAGAGGCAGAGAGGAGGATGTCACTCTCAATGTTGATGGCGCATGTCAGGAGGACGCTGCCAATAACGTTACACAATTGCACAGGGAATTCACGTTTATTATTATATTTACAAAATATCACAGTTAATGTTTTAGTGTTTTAGTCTTTTGTTCTATTTATCCTTACACCTTAAAGGCCGGTCCCTGAAAATTTTGTCTGACATTAAACTGGTCCATAGTGCAAAAAAGGTTGGGGAGCGCTGCTGTACAGTACAGAATGCGTTTAGCGTGTCGAATTTACATAATTTACATAAATCTTCGATCGCTGTAGTGTATGTTTGTAAGTTTTCTCCCAAAAAAACACAACAATGCCAACGAAATGTTTTGCACCTTTTGGTTTCATTCCATAATACTGGACTCGAAGGTTTGAACTTTAAGAGTGTTTAAACAAAAGAGAAAAGTGTGAAAATGTTCATAACTGTCTGAGGAAAGTGTATAAAGCATGTAGTGAGTGGTTTTACAGACTTAAAACATCTATAATAATCGTAAAAAAATAAAGTTGGCTACTACAGGCATTTATTAAAATCTCATATCATAATAACTGCATTTATTTCCTTTTCGTATCATATTTAGATTCTGACTAAGTGAAAAACTTGTTTTAGTAGTTTCTATGATAATATATCAAACTAAATAGTTTTTCATGTTTTGACTGTTATAGCACAGTCATTTCGCAGCTTTGGGGGTAAAAATTTTGGGTTTTTTTCACCTTCTACTTGTTTTTCCCCTCATTTCTATTTTTTTACTGTGATAAATCACAATCATTAGCGGTTTTTGATACGGGCGACACGGGCGGTTGCCCAGGGTGGCATCGTGGTGGGGGGCGGCATAATGGGCATCGGCAAAAAAAACAAAACAAAACAAAGAAAAAAATTGCTCGTACTCATGCTGCCCCGACATCAGCCAGTGCATGGGGGTGGTATAGGCTCAGATCGTTTTTTTTTTTTCTATCACCCATTTGCTGGGCGTAAGGGCGCCCTCCGTTTGCGAGGTGCACCTGCTGCTTGTGGCACAGGGAGGAGAGGGCGTGGCGGCGGGGGATTCTCTGGCTGGCTGGAGCAGCGTCTAATAACCAACTTGCAAGATAAAACAAAATAAAAACAAACCAACAAACACGAACAAAAACAACAACACCAGACATTGTGATACAGACTTATTATTTGCACCGATGTTTTTTCGAAATTCTATATGCAAAAAGTGAGCACGAGAGCCCTCGGTGCGCCTGCTGCTACTGAAGTCAAGGTAAACTTTATTGTCATCTCCGCTACATACAGTACAGTATGTTGTATATAGAGAGACGAGAGGAGTGTTCGCCCAGGGCGCCAAACAGGCTGAGACCGCCACTGCTGGAGGGGAGGACATTCATTATATTTAGATTTAAATACAGTTTGTATTTCCCTGTACGAACATTATTTTATTACTATACTAATACAGCATAAGGTTCAGTTATCTTTGCACAAACAGAGCTAGCATGTCATCCAAACAGCTACTTTTTACTTTCCTTTAGTGCTTTTCGTTTTTTAACACAGGTATCTGTACTTCTACATAAGTACACGATGTCTGTATTACTGAGGCTAATACACAACATTTGTAAAAGTACAACAACTATGTGTAGTGCAACTATGTACAACTAATATAGTCAACATATACAGATGTCAGTGAATACTTCACTGTCCAATAACATCTTATCAAATGTGCATTTATTAATACTAACACATGTATTACAACTGCTTTGGAAAAAAAAAACTTGACACCAAAGCAGCAGCTGCAAATAATGAGTCTCACACACAAAAGAAAACTGCGAAGCGTCTGACATTTCCTCCTGCCTGGCAGCTCCATCTTCATCGTCCTCTGTCGAGCATCTCTACCCCCCCTCCTCTGCACATGTCCAAACCATCTCTGTCAGGATCCTGGGTCTCCTGACCCAGCGTTTTTAGTTCCTTGTGATTTTTGTATTTTGTACTCATGTGATTTATTCTATGGTTTCGATCCCTTGCCCTTCATGTTTCTCTGTGCCCCCTCTGTTCTGTGTAAGTCTGTGTTTCTTGGTCTGTGTCTTTGCATGTTTTGAGTTTCTTGTGTTTTCTGTCACTCTGCATTGTGAATTATGTTCTCATGGTTGGTCTTTTGTTACTCCCTCGAGTCTAGTTTCTTGTGTTCCATGCTTAGTATTTCTCTCTGTGTATTTTGGTTCTTAGAGTCCTCTGCTTTATGGTTTATGTCTCTGTGCTTCTTAGTTGCTGTCTCCACCGTGTCAAGTTCGCGTCTCTGTGTTATACTTCCTGTTTTGCTTTGAAGGTCTGTGTCTTATGTGAATGTGTTCTGCTTTGCTTCCTTGTCTCGTCAGTTCTGATTTCTCCCAGCTGTGCCCTCCTTCTGCGTCTCATTCCCCTCGTTACTTCCCAGTGTTTT
This sequence comes from Pelmatolapia mariae, assembly GCF_036321145.2. NCBI lineage: Eukaryota > Metazoa > Chordata > Actinopteri > Cichliformes > Cichlidae > Pelmatolapia > Pelmatolapia mariae. The sequence continues at coordinate 16,603,519 of NC_086229.1, read as the reverse complement.
TAAACCCTGTGTTTCTCTGAGTCAGTGTCGCGTTGTCCCTCATGCTGTGTGGATCGTCCTGTGAGTTTGGTTTGCTTTTGTTTGCTTTTTCCCAGCCAGTTCTTTGTGTTTAAACCTCGTGCCCGAGTGCCTGCATTTTGGGTCCAACTCCTGCGTGCCACACAGTGCTTCCTAGTGATGGCCAAATGAAGCTTTCTGAAGCATTGAGGCTTGTATTGAAAAACGGTTCATTACTCAAAGCTTTTCAACACAGTCCTCTCTGGTGGCGAAAATTATGAAGAGCAGCTCGAATCTACAAAATAAAATGGACTGCTTCATTATCACTGCTCACTCTACAGAGTGGAGTTCTGTTTGATATTGGGCCACCGTTGTGTCGCTTTGAACATGTAATTGTTTTTTTTTTTCCTTTGGGGGAGGGGGGGCTGTTATGTTTATTGTTTATTATCGTTTATTGTTATGTTTATTTGCTTAATACATAATTTTGATCAATAAACTTTCCTTATTTAAACATGCACCATGGTGTGGTCCTTCTTTGCTTATGACTCCTTGATGTTGGTAAATACAATAAGTGAGAAGTATATATAACATACATATGATAATGTACATCAAATTATGGAGAATGCTTCTGCTGTGAGGTCCTGCCTCCATGTACGTATGCAAATAATCACTGGACAGCTGGACAGGGATGTTTTTAAAAAATATTACATTAGGCCAATTTTCCTATACATATTTTTGACCTGGGGGTAGGACTGATTGTGAACTGGAAAGGGAAAATGCTTAGGGGGGTAAGTAGGGCTGGGTATCGTCACTGATTACTAGAATCATTTTAATTCGATCCACGATTCGATTCAATTAGATTTGAATCGGGAAAGTTTTGCCTCAGACAGTCAGAAATATTATAATTCTGATCATTTATCGGTATATATCCATATTTTTATATCTATAAAAAGAAAGCTGACACTGAGACAATCAGAGGTGTAAACATCACAGCAGATGAGCTGCTATCATATATTTTCACATGTTTGTACTTGTTGTTTTGGAATATGGTATTTGGGTTTTACTTGATATGTTCTTATGTGTTGTATGTGTTTTGCCCTTTTTCTGTCTTTTTAAACCTCAATGACACATTCACCCTAGACAAATAAAGGATAATAACTATCACCTACTTTCGGCCCTATGCAACATGAAATGACTTACCTGTTTACTGAACAGTGACAGAAAAACAAATCCAGAACATGCACTCAGCAGACACTGACCCAGTACAGAAAGGTCTCATGAGTCAAGGTGCTTCAATCAAGCTTCACAAGCCCTATGGGTGGAAAACTGCACCTGGCACCCTGCTAGTCAACAGCACCACTGGTCATCAGTGTTAACCTGGACTACTAACAATAAAGTTTTAAAATTTACACAATTAAATTTCTGCAAAGATTTCATGGGACTAGAATCATACTGGTTATCGTAGTGGAATCGTAGTGTAATAGAACAGTAAAAAAAAATAAACTATTTAATTAGATAAATACAATATTATAGAAATAGTACAAAAAGCCTTTAAATAAATCAGACTAAGTGCGATACAATTAGAAACTTACATTTCAAAATGAATGGAGCTATTGCACAATGAGGAGGTAAAAGAGTTTCTGTCCTTGAAGAGTTATCAAATGCATTGTTTGAAAAAAACAAAACAACATAAACATGTAACCTGATGACCCAAATGTCTCTCAGTATATTTCTATGATATAGTTCCAAAGATTAAGATACTAATATTACTGACCTGATAGAAGCAGGATGACCAGCAAACTGGTTTCTTCCATTCTTGGCTTAATAGAAAGATTAATGGTAGATAACATACCTGACAACCCGTATTTTCATTTGTTGATTGAAACTGACTTTTAAAGAGGTCTTTGTTTGCACTTTTCATAAATTTTACTGTCAAATAAGAAAACCCGGAGGTAGGAGTTATGATAATAAATGTCTTTCATAGATGGCAGTATATCACATTAATAGACTCATTAATTAATAGACTCATAGACTCATAAATTTATGAATTTATCTAAACTCTTACATGTATGTGGGGGAAGAAAATATATTTAGTAAAAGGCAACTCTAAAGAGCTACAACAAAAGTAGTGACAGAGACATCTCTTCATTCTTCATGTATTGGCTTCCCTTTATTGGCTCCCTGTTAAATCCTCCCCCTCATATACAAGGTCTTAAATAATGAGGTCTGGATTTAATCATGAATTATTATTAATCTCTGGCTCAATTTCACAGCATATCTTTTGTTCTGTCTTCCTCCTCTTATCCTAACTGGTCACATGTGGCTGCCCCTCCCTAAACCTTGTTCTTGGCTTCTTCTTGTTGGTTCCTTTTCACCATCATTAAGAAGGGGGACCAGAAGGTGTGCTAAACATTATTGTCAAGTTTATACCATTCAAATGTTTATGCATGTTTCTTTGAAAACTAAAATGATATAAATGATATGTCCCAGGACTTAAAGAAAAATAAGTACGGTTACTAAAAGGTGACTCTCCCTCACTAAAATGCATATCATTAGGAAAATCAAGTTATTAAAATGAGAAACAAATGCAGCTAAGATCATTTGAGGTTCTGGGAACAGGTAAAATAGCATTTTATAATGTTTATGATTCAAAGACGTTTGCTGACAAATAAACCAACATGAAAGTGGGGCCTCTCCCAGAACTGATTATAGTTGGATTTTTTTATGAGACCTTACCTATGTTTCTTAAAAAAATAAAATTCTGTGAATAATATGTCTCAGGGCTTAAAGAAACATAGGTAAGGTTACCAGAAGGTGACTCACTTCACCAACATGCATATAATTAGGAAAATCAAGTTATTAAAATAGAAAACAAATAGAAAACAAATATATAAGCCAATAGGCTTATATATGGTTCCAGGACCAGACAACGTACAATTCCTATAAAAAGTATTCACCCCCTTGAATGTTTAATTTTTATTGCTTCATTAAATGAAATTATGGTCGTTATGAATTCTTTGTTTTTAAAATAGACACATTAACTCAAAAGGCTTCTTTAATATCAAAGTAAAAGCAGAGATTTAGAAAAAAATATCTATAAATTAAAAACATTTAATGTAAAATAAGCAGCTGGAAAATATTTCACCCCATTCAGGCTCACAGCACTTTGTCATGATGCATCTGTGGCGGCCCTGGGGCGCGGTGCCTGCCTGTCTGTGGTCACCTGACCTTCATGCCCACTCTCACACACACCTGTGGCTCATCATGGCTGAATACACCAACCATATTTAAGGCATGGCTGGAGTGGTGTTCTTGCTGGAGCATTGTACATATTAGTGTTAGTGCTGCATGGCCTAGTCTCTTGTTGACCTCCCTGTGTTCCTGGGTGTATTTTCTTACGTCTGTTTTCGTCTCCCTTGTATAGACTTCCTTGGACCTAAACCTGTCTTCCCTGGACCCTTCCCTGTTGAGCGTGAGTGAGAGAGAGAACGGTGTGGACTTGGTGATCTGGACTGTACATAGTGGATTGTAAGCAAGAGTTCCCTTTTTCCCTGCCCTGGACCAACCCTTGGAATCCCTGGACCCCTCTTCTCTCTGCCCCACTGTATATATGTACATATCACTGGTGTTGTAATTAAACCAACTCAATTTGACTGCACAGTTCAGAGTGCTTTATTTTTGAGTCCCACACGAGGGAACGTGAAACACTTGGTCTGTGCAGACATGTATTAATGAGGTAGTGATTGATGTTTGGACCCCTGGGCTGGATTTGGTTTGCCCTGAGTTCCTAAAGGCTTGGGATGTTGCAGAGCTGTACTGGTTGACACGTCTCTGGAACACTGTGGTCATCAGAGACCATAACTTTGGATAGGCAGACTGTGGTATTGAGGGACTGGAGTGTGTCCTTCAGTTACATGGGGATCACACCCCACAGGATCCCCAGGAGGGTCTATGTCAGTGTGGTGGAAAGGAGAGTTGGTACCTTGTTAGTCGAAGTATGATTCAGAGGGAAAAGTATGGATTTCATCCTTGTCGTGGAACAGTGGTCAGCTTTTTATCCAGTATGGATCAATTTATACTACTTTTTCCCACCTGTTTTGTTGGGAAAACTTCCATAATTACACAACATATGTTATTTCATTATCAAAACCAACAACAAACTGCTCCTCCCATTCAACACATGTCAGTCCATATCCCAGCAAACTAAATCATCTCCATTTACACACATCAAATAGAAACATGAATCACTTGTAATGATTAGAAACTTGATAGAATTTCAAATCTAGTTTGGGGAGTCATTCAGTGAGAAACAGTGAAATGATTTTCCATGTGAAAAGGTGGACAGCAGAAACAGAAAGAAACAGTGAGAACTAAAAGTGAAACAAAGAGCTTTGGAACAACGAGGCAGCAGGAGGACAGCTGCAGTTTAACAGCTTCAATTCACTGACAGGAAACAACATTATCGTCATCATCAAAATGACTCCAAAAGTCCTCATAACATTACTGGAGGACAAGATACTGTGACCCAGAGTATGTATCTGGTTAGACAGTATGATTCTATGAATTAGTGCAGAGTGTAATAACCTCAGCTTTCTGAATTTAGAAGCAGAAAATCTGGTCTTTAACCTCCTAAGACCCGAACTCTTCCATGGCATGCATTTTTAATTTCTCTTTGGGCATATTGGGACCTGATCAATGTAAAAACAAAGAATTGCCAGATTTTTTTTTTTTTACCTGATTTTTGTTTCTGATAAAAATGAGATGCACATATCAGAATATCCAATTTCAATAGAACAGTGGCAGTATAATGTCCTCGTGAGTGGATATAAGGCCCTTGTAGAGCAAAATTAAGTATTTTGGTGTAGACAACCCAAAATGTGACGTCCACATATGTGGATGCCAGGTCCTAGGAGGTTAAGACATTCCTGCAGTTCAACTTATTATTGTGTTTGATCAATGAACACAAATAGCAATGAAAATGTATTCCATGCCGAATGACGTTGGCTAAGGAAAGCATGTAAAATCTAAACAGAGTTGGTACAAGCACGAAACCCTGTCAGAGGCCATAAGAAGATCATTCATAACCTTCACTAAAGCTGTTTCTGTGCTGTGATCTCTGAAACCTCATTGACTTCAACAAGAATTCTGAGACTTGTCTTTGACGCTTAAAATACTCAGGCTGCCACACCAGCAATCAATGCTCAATGGATGAGCGGAAGAAGGTCAGCAGGATTAGGTTTGAGTTTAGTTTGTGCTTCCTGAGGACCCTGTGGAAGTGCAGCCGCTGGGTCTTCTGGACGACTGCTGTGGTGTTGTCTGTCCAGGAGATATCAGCAGTGTTGCCAACTCCTCAGTAAGGAAAATCGCTATTTGCTGTCCTAAAAGTCGCTAGAAGTCGCTAAATGATGTCATCGCCTAATTTGCATAATTGGTCACCCTAATGTAATTGGAACCTACCTTGTTGGAGAGAGAAATAACATCGTGGAAGAGACATAAAGTGAGTAAAAAACGTCCTAAATGCAGTTAGAATTTATTTAGAACTACAAATTAAATTTCTTTTAGTAATTATTGTTTTTTAATGTCACAATTCCAACCCTGCTCCTTTATCTGGATTTGGACCGGCAAAAGTGACCCGAAATTGGCACTCTGGTGGAGTTACTTTGTGTGTGTGAGTGTGTGTTTATAAGTAGTTTTAAACCTTTTGATCCACAAAACAGCATAACAGTAAAATAAGAACTGACTGTGTTACAGTCAGTGCGGGAGCAGCGGCTTTGATCATGCGCGATTCATTTGCTGTTTGGAGGCATAGGTGTGAACATCTCCTGCCCTGATAGCAGCTGGGGGAGGACTATCCTCCGCCTGTGAGCAGTATGCGTTTTCACGTCAGAAAGTCGTCATAAATAAGTCTCCAATAACACCAGAAAACGTCGCCAGGTTTGTCGCTAGTCGCTTTAAAAAAAAAAAGTCACGAAGGGGTCTGAAAACTCGCTAAATATAGCGACAAAGTCGCTAAGTTGGCAACACTGGATATCAGCAGGGATGAGGACACCAAGGAACTGGAAGGTGGGATCTTCTCCACACACTCACCGTTGATGTATAGGGGGGCTAAGTCAGTGCTGTGCCTCCTGAAGTGAACAATGACCTCTTTGATTTTCTTAGTGTTGAGTGCCAGCCTGGTGTTTTCTGAACACCAGGCTGCCAACTTCAGGACTTCCTCTCTGTAGGCTTCCTTTCCCTTTGAGATGAGTCCGACTTCTGTGGTGTCGTAAACAAACTCGATGATGAGGGGCTTGCTGTGGGTCAGACTGCAGTCGTGGATGTAGGGACATGGATGGATGGAGTTGGTTCAGCACACAGCCCTTTAGGAAACCGGTGCTCAATGTGTGGATGAGAAATGAGGGCCGAGTCTCACAGTCAGTCTCACACAGAGAGGGGCGAGGCTGAGTGTGACTATTTTGGTGATGAGGATATCTGGGATGATTGTATTGAAAGTTGAGCTGTAATCCAACATGAGCATTCAGACATAATTTCACTGCTGCTGGCTCAGCACAGAGTGGAGGGCCATGGTGACATCATATTCAGTTTTGTGTTTTTTTGTTTTTGTTTTGTTTTTGTTTTTGTTTTTTTTTTTTTTTTGGGGGGGGGGGGGGGGGGTATCCTGTGATTAAAATCATAGCGCTATAATTCTGTTAGCCAAAGTCTGCAGACATACAGACCTCGGGCTGCTCCACTTTGACTGTGGTACTGCCTTATGCATTCATGTCTGAGTAGGAACACTGGGATTGGATAATTTACAGTCATTACCTATAATATAAAGTTATAGCTTTTAAAATTGTTTTTCTTCATGTTTTTTCAGTTGTAGAAATCACATTCAGTCCTTTTGAATTTGATTACATTTTTTTAAATCTCAAACTTGAACAAACAAAACAAACAAAAACCTGTGTAAAACTATCCCTACTTCTTTACTCAACTCATCAGCTGCTCTATTTACTACAACTTTGTCCGCTCCCCCAAAGTGACAGTCAAGTTAAAGTGATAGATGCAAGAACATACAGCATACATCATGATTGCTTCCAAGGAAGTGCAACTGCACTCCCTTGGAAGCGATGATCCAAATTTATATCAGGTAAGGTTTGAGGCTGTTATGGTCTTATTTATGGCTGTTTCAGTTATCAAACTGTATGATTAGAAACCGGACATAAACAGTACAATGTTTTGTTGTCCACATTGACCTCTTCAAGCAGATCTCTGGGTCTCTTCACTTTCCATTTGTGCAAGTCAGCAAAGGTTGCTGTCACAATGAAACAGAACTATGGATCCTAATAACCTGCACACAGACAAAGTCTGTGAAGTGACTTTCACAGAAGGACAGTGTCTAAAGTGTTGAAAGAGACACTGCAAAACAAAACAAGAGACCAGAGCCTATCAGAAAAACTAGTGAGTGGACCTCTGATTAGGGCTGGGCCATATTATACCATTCACGGTAATACTGGTACAATGTTAGGCAGAGATAAGAAAATGAAATATCGCGATAGAATATGGGTAAAATGCGCTTACGCACATGGCCGAAAAAGCACAGCGGTAACGGAGAATGAGAAGGGAGAAAGCGGATTGTTGAGTGAAACGGATGAACCAGAATTGGTTTGTAAAAATGGTGCCACTTCAGTGATGTGGAACTGGTTTGGTGTTTGTCCGTCAGATACCCACCGAAGCACATTTTGTTTTTGTAGAACATGCAAGCGAGCCGTCGTTATTGCTTTTATTCTCGGAATCCATCCTACCTGAAAAAACATCCTAACCAATGTTTCTGCGCAGACGCGGCGCATGCGCACCACACCAACGCCGAATTAACTTCTTTTTCTTTCACCCATGCGGAATACTTCTTAAGGTTATGGTTAGGGTTAGGTTTAGTAGCAAGTCACTGTCAAATTATAATACGGGTAGGATGTTTTGTCAAAGTATGATGGTTTCTCAGAACACCGTATTTGCCAGACTAAGGTGCTCTTCAATCTGGGAGTAATGTGGGACCTAAACTCCGTCCGCTTCAGGTCCCAAAGTCAAACGAACACTGCAGCATCACTGAGAGTTAAAAACTGTATAAATTCTTTCATCTTTAATAAATCGATCAGCTTTGCTGCTTTACCAGGTAACTATGAAGTTTAACGTCCAGGTATGCGTGAAAACAGAATTTATTACATTTAACGGAGTTAGAAGTTAGCATGAAGTTAGCGGGTCTGAATGAGAAATTTCGGAAACAAATTCAAACGTACAGCTGTGCTGTAACTTCCAACATAAATGAAGACAGGAAACTAAACAGCAGTGACGTTTGTAAGGTTACTGAAGTTGGGCTAGCTGGTATATAATGATGTGCTACGTGATCGCTAGCGACACAGCTATGTTAGAATAACCTAAACAGTGAATCTGGAGGAATCAACGCTAACACTTTTCCACTCGATAAAAGTTAACGTTAAGGTTCCTGATGGTTAGAGACCAATGCAATCGCATAGCAGGATGCTGCAAACTGACCAAACTTCAGTCAGGAGAACAACTGAGATAATCCATCCACAATACGAGGTTAGTCATTAATATACTGCAACAACACGGGAATAGAGCAGCTGTGATAGAATACAGCATTAATGAATCAATGGTACAGAAGTGGAGGAAGCAAGAAGAATGAGTTGAATAAAGTTTGATTTATCTGACTGCTTTGTTTCGCTTAATGTGCCTTATAATCCCGTGCACCTTATGGTCCTTAAAATACGTATTTGACTTTTTTATTTGGCACACTGCAGTTTAAAGTTGCAAAGCACCTCTTTTTAACTTCAGTGGATATTATACATGGTTATGCTCAGGATATGTCAGCCCATTCCTACTGGAAATCCCTTTTGGTTAAACTTTCAGCAAAGAATTTGCATTTGCACTGTTTAATTATTATCTAGGTTTAATCCACATAAAAAAAAAACAGCTGCTTGTTTAGGTGAAAATAAATGGATGGGGGATTTTTTTTTTTGCGCTAGTAAAGTTGTGGACTTGTATTTTGTCTCACATCAATTATATCGTCAGTTATATCGTTATCCCAAATTTTAAACTATATATCATGAGAAATATTTTTGGCCATATCGCCCTGCTCTACCTCTGATTAAAATAATTTCTACCAACCTACAACTGAAGCTGAACAAATGAGCTGTTGGTGAAACTTTACACTAAAAACCTGATAAACTTGCATGCTTCCATTTTTTTTCTTTTTATATGCACCTCTTGTTTTGTATTATTTTTTGTATACCTGCCTACATGGATGGATTGTTTTCAAACAAATAGCTGTTGTCCTCCCAATTCTTTCGATCTTTTGGCTGAAGGAAGGACAATACTCGGTGTATAAATGCTCAATCAACAATTACTTTATTACATACAATTCAACACTTTTGAGCATAAACCATCCGGATGGGGAGACATGCATGCAGAGGGTCACAGCAAATCTCAAACTGGTGGAGGGTTATTCAGACTCTTATAGACTCTAGTGGCCCCCAAGTAGTCGTAAAAACCTAAACATTCACATTCTTTCTTTCTTACGGCGCCTAAATTATGACCTTGGCTCCCTGTTTTGTCTTCCCCTGATGAGATGGGGCAGAAAACCTCTCCGGTATGCTCTGTTCTTTTCTAATCAGACCAATAAGACGACGACTCTCTGAACACAGTATTTCTTATAACTCAGCAGTATAGTGCATCATAAAACAATATCATTCATTCACAATAAATCAGCAGTCTAATGTAATAAAAATCAGTTTAATAAATCTAATAGTTATCACCCCTTCAGGAGAATAATGCAAACTAAAACTACATAATAATTTCACAATCATTAATTAGGGGTATAACATGGCATAAGATAATATAATAATCTCACAGTTCTCACAAGACACAAAAACATGAAAAAAAAACTTTAAAATATAACATGAAGAAAGCTGAAAACTACAAAAACAAAAGTAGAAAAACATGTCAACACAGGCGAAACTAAAAGTCAAAAACTAAGATTACAACAGTAACTATGGCAACACTAGTGCAAACCTTTCCCACCACCTGCTCTGCTTACTACAGATAAATTGACTGTCACTTTGTTCGCTTTCTCCAAAGTCAAAGTCAAGTTAAACAGTCTGATGTGAGGGCATCCAGCATACGTTTGAGGTGCACAATGCAAATTTATATCAGGTTGTTACAATTATCAAACATATAAGTACAATGTTTTTTTTAATAATAATAATAATAATGCATTGGATTTATATAGCGCTTTTCAAGGCACCCAAAGCGCTTTACAATGCCATTATTCATTCACTCTCACATTCATACACTGGTGGAGGCAAGCTACGGTTGTAGCCACAGCTGCCCTGGGGCAGACTGACAGAAGCGAGGCTGCCATAACGCGCCATCGGCCCCTCTGGCCAACACCAGTAGGCGGTAGGGTAAAGTGTCTTGCCCAAGGACACAACGACCAGGACAGAGAGGCCGGAGATCGAACCGGCGACCTTCCGGTTACAGGTGCCCTTCCCAACCCCCTGAGCCACGGTCGCCCCACCTGCTTGAGGAGGTCCACCCTGACCTCCTCGAGGAGGTCCACCCTGACCTCCTCAAGCAGATCTCTGGCTCTCCTTACTTTCCTCTTTACCATTTATGTTGCTGTCAGAATGAAACAGAACTATGGATCCTATTAAACTGCACACAGACAAAGCCTGTGCGGTAACTTACATGGAAGGACATTATCGAAAGTGCTGAAAAACACCCCGCAAAACAAAACAAAGACCAGAGCCTATCAGGAAAACTAGTGAGTGGCCCTCTGATTAAAGAATTTCTACCAAACTACAACTGCAGCTGAACAAATGAGCTGTTGGTGGAAATTTACACTCTGAAATATTGAAAGATTTAAAGGATGAGACAGCTCAGCACAGCATGTTATTAACTTCACACATGAAGTGGTTCAGTCCAGTCAGACTTCAGTTTTGCAGTCACCGTCCACATCCTGCTTCTTTGACTGGTCGTCACGGTAACTCTGGACTTTCCTCCAACGAATCCTGAAGTCTGTCAGTCCTTCTGACAGCATGAGGCCTGACAGCTGGACAAAATGTGCAGATGATGAAAAACATGAAGCATAGTTTGAACTTGTGTCAAGTTTGTGTTGGTGACTGAACTGCTGACCTGCTGTGAAACCTGCTGCTGGATCTCTGTGCTGTGCATGTCTGCCTCTGACTGAAGCTTCATTTTCACCACTGTTTGCTTTGTCACTGCTAAAATGAAACACATATAAAAACACAAACATTAGTATTTTACATGATGACAGGATCTTACAGTGTTTGCATTCTGGACCTCACCTGTGAAACAGAAAAAATTGAATCTGCTGCCACAATTGCAATCATCCCATTCCCCTGACTTTAAATCAAATGCTCCACAGTATTGGTTTGAAATGTAGTTATCGGGCTGACCAGACATCCAGCTAGTGAATGTGGAGGTTGTGTTGTCAGACCAGGAGGACCAGGGATCCCTGTAGAGGCCAATCCACACATACTGAACCCCTGATCCATTCAAAGTGAGCGTGATGTTGGATTTCTCCTCTTTGCTTCTTATACTGGTCAGGTCTGTGTGGTATGTCCTGCAGTACGACTGAGCCGCTGACCAGGAGCGACTCTCCATCACTAAGATGTAACTTGTATTTTTGGCTGTGAAAGATTCGAAAAAGGATGAATTTGAAACACGTGTTATGAATCTCATAAAATTCTAGAGATAACTAGAGCAACAAATCTTTTTTTTCTACCGTTGTAACACAGGAAAGGGTAAGAAGATCCACAGGATCTATCATCCATCTGTGTTTGTCCCTGAAGAGCCACACAGTATTCCTTTGCATTTACACAGTCTGGTTGGCTGTTAGCCCAGATCAAAAATTCATGTGTACTGCCAACATAAAAAAGTTTTCCTTCCATGGACCACTTCCAGCTGTAACGATCACTATAGAGACCTATCCAAGCCCAAGTTTTGGTCTTTGGTCCCATTGAGAGAAGCAGTTGGTTGATGTCGCTGTTGTAGATGGTGACCAAGTCAGTGAAGTGTTCTCTGCAGTAACTCTGAGCTTCGGTCCAGGTCATCAGCTGGTTCACAAAGTGGTATTCTCTGGAGTGGGGAGGAAGAGTGGAAAGTCCTCCTGAGAAAAATAAAATAAAGGTTTAACATTTTTAACACATTTCTTGTTTTAACCTATTTGGGGGAAGTTCGTATTGCTCATCACTGCACGCCCTGAAACATCAAACTCATTTGAGTCTAATTGGTGGGAACAGTAACCAGGGCTCGCAAAATCGCTAGCCCGACGTCACGGGGCTAGCGAATTTTCCAGTCGGGCTACCAAAATCTATCTCAGCCCTGCCCGTCGGGCTATCATAAGAGGGAAAAATATATGTCAATGCTTTTGCATTTTTTTGGAATTGTAGCTGGGTAATTATGTCATTGCGCTTGTTTTTTGCTTTCACTTTGCGATCACGCGAACTGTGTATAGAGAGCGGCAGCACTGATTGGTGAGTGACGATTAATTGCGCACCAATTCCTCTTACATCGTCTCATCACTCATTAGCTTACTATTGAAACCTGACAAGTGAAATCTCCCGCAGGAAGCTTAAACATTGTGAGTGCGTGTGTAAAAGCAGCAGGATATATATTTTAGTTCTGCTGAGCCAAATAAGACCGGTCAGGGTGAAGAAGTGACAGCCAAAGAAAAGCTTACCACAAAACGGAAAAGTTATGACAAATCAGACTATGAGGGGGAAAAAGGTGTAACTTTATGGTTTCATGGACAAAAGGATTTCTGTGGCTGGAATATGACAAGCTAAATAACCAGGGCTGCACATAAGTGGTCCGCAGGTTCGCATTCAAAATAAAAATTCAAAATAAAAGACGCGCACAAGATAAGAAGTTGCAACGCGCGTTTGCGTACATAAGATTTTCTGGAGGAAGACAGACATTTGTTTATAACTCTTAAAGATGTCGAAGAAGCTCCTTTAAGCAATTACTTTGGTGTCCCTCCACCTCCAAAGAAATGTCAGAAGGAGTCCGAACCGCAAAAGAAGCGCGTATTCTCGGAAACGTGGTTGCAGGAGGTGAGCTGGCTTCAAACAAATGATGACCGCACAGAGATGTGGTGCAGAATATGCCGTGAAAATCCCACTCTAGCGGACAAAAACACTGCCTTTCATATGGAGGCAAACGTGCGTTGCAACTTCTTATCTGGTGCGCGTCTTTTATTTTGACAGCGAATGCGCGCGAGCGGACCACTTATGTGCACCCCTGTAAATAACATAATGTTCTGCCGGGTGTGTTGTTGGTTTCCCTCGATTTCTGAGTCGACAAGCGCCTTTGTTACTGGGACCAGTAATTTTAAGAAAGACCCCCATTAGAACCCGTGAGAAATGCAAGAAATGCATTATTGCTCAGTCTGCAATATCTTTCCCAGAACAAACACCAATTGCAAAGAACATACTAAAAATAAACCTGAAAAATCTGTTTAGAACAGCGTACTATGTTGCAAAGAGTGAACTACCATTAGCAAAATGTAGCAGTCTTTGCAAACTTAAAAAAAATGGCCTAAATCTTAGTTCCACTAATCTCTTACCCGTGACTTCAGTGGAAATTTCAAATTCAGGATCTGACACAGACTGATTCATGGTCTACACAGTTCTTACAAGTTCATAGAAATTTCTGTTCAATTACAACCAAGTATTTGAGTTGATGATCGTAATTTTTATACAATGTTGTAATTTGTGTTTCAACAATTTTTTGATTAATGTTTTGTTTCCATTACGAAGGAAACGAAACAGGAAACAAAACATCAATCAAAAAATTGCTCTCTTTTTTATTCGGGCTACTTAAATTTATTTTGGGCTACCACAAACTGAAGAGTCCCTGCCCGAAGGGCTACCAGGGATATTGAAATTTTGCGAGCCCTGGTAACACATAGAAGAACATAACACATTGATCACTTGGACTTTCCTCATACAGAGAGATGAAAGAGGACAAAAATATACAGGTTGTGTTTAAATATTGTATTTTCTGCACTATAAGGCGCATTATCTAATTTTCTTAAAACTCGACTGTACACCTTATGATCCGGTGAACCTTATGTATGAATTCTGGTTTTGCTTACTGAACTTGAACCAATTTTATGTGGTACACGGTGCTCAAAAATCTGTCAAAAAATGTTTTAGTTTGACTTGGGAAAGTTAAAGCCGCACCGCTTGATGGATTGTCGGAGCATGACAGCTACCATAGTCAGGAGCCTCGCCGAGTAATCTGGGTCCAAAACTCTGTCCGCTTCAGGTCTTAAAGTCAAACAATCACTGCAGCATCACTGAAAGTTAAAAACTGTCTAAATTCATCTTTAATAAAATGATCAGCATTGCTGTAACATTTAAGTTTAACATCCAGGTATCCATGAAAACATGATTTATTAAATTTAACGGCGTTAGAAGTTAGCAGGAAGTTAGCTCACTAGTTTCCACCTCAACATGATATGCCAGCTATGTTAGCATAACATTAGCACAGTGAAGCTGGAGGGCAGTAGCGGTTTTTGATACGGGCGACATGGGCGGTTGCCCAGGGCGGCATCGTGGTGGGGGCGGCATGACGGGCATCAGCAAAACAAAAAAAGAATTACTCGTACTCATGCTGCCCCAACATCAGCCAGCGCATACTGGGGATGGCATAGGCACCGATCGGTTTTCTATCGCCCATTTGCTGGGAGTAAGAGCGCCCTCCGTTTGCGATGTGCACCTGCAGCTTGCAGCACAGGCAGGAGAGGGCGGGGCAGCGGGGGATTCTCTGGCTGGCTGGAGCAGCATCTAATAACCAACTCGCAAACTGAAACAAAATAAAAACAAACCAACAAACACGAAAACACCAGACATCATGATACAGACTTATAATTTGCACCGATGTTTTTTCGAAATTCTGTACGTGAAAAGTGAGTGCGAGAGCCCTCGTTGCGCCTGCTCGCTGCTGAAGTCAAAGTAAACTTTATTGTCATCTCCGCTACATACAGTCCAGTATATAGAGAGACGAGACGACGAGGCTCCAGTTACAGCAGTGCAAGTAAACAAACAATAAATATAAGAAGAGTAAGAAAAGAAATATACACTTTAGGACCAGGGGTAAAGGGATCAATAACAATTTATAATTTACAGTTTTATTTTTTATAATCTCACACACAACCTGTCGAAAGGGGAGGGGCCGGCTGCTTCCAAATAGAGCACATTTCATTCATAATAATATAAATCAAGCCCATTATGTATTCTTGATTTGAATCCTGGGTTGTGCGAAATCCCAGAAGTACACCTTAGACAAAGTGAATCTTCGAACTAAGCTGTAGGTCTATTAGGTTATGTTGTGCTGATCCTCGAGTTGGGGGATGGGTGTTCATACTGGAGTGCAAAATTAAAACCAATGGAAGATGGACAAGAAAAGTTCAAAGCCATCACGTGCTCAGTTTAAAAAAAACAGAAAAGAAGAAGGAGGGAGTGTTTGCCCAGGGCGCCGAACAGGCTAGGACCGCCACTGCTGGAGGGTGAACACAAACTTTTTTCCACTCGATAAAAGTTAACGTGAGGGTTCCCGATGGATATGGACAAATGCTGTAAATGGACCAAACTTTGGTCAGGAGAACAACTGAGATAATCCATCCACAATAGGAGTTTAGGCATTAGAATACTGCAACAACATGGGAATGGAGCAGCTGCAGCAGAATTCAACATTAATGAATCAGTGGTATGGAAGTGGAGGAAGCAAGAAGGAGTTGAGTAAGGTTTGACTTATCTGACTGTTTTGTTTCACTTACTGCGAAAACAGACCCGCTCATCGACAGTGCGCCTTATAATCCAGTGCGCCTCATGGTCTGGAAAATACGGTATATGTCACAATTGTTTAAGGTAACGGAAGAAGTATTTTTATTTCTTTTTCTCTGCTTGTGATCTAGATAAAAGTGTTCAAGCTGAGGACATTCATTATATTTAGATTTAAATACAGTTTGTATTTCCCTGTACGAACATTATTTTATTACTATACTAATACAGCACAAGGTTCAGTTATTTTTGCACAAACAGAGCTAGCATGTCGTCCAAACAGCTACTTTTTACTTTCCTTTAGTGCTTTACATTTTTTAACACAGGTATCTGTACTTCTACATAAGTACACAATGTCTGTATTACTGAGGCTAACACACAACATTTGTAAAAGTACAACAACTATGTGAAGTGCAACTATGTACAACTAATATAGTCAACATATACAGATGTCAGTGAATACTTCACTATCCAATAACATCTTATCAAATGTGCATTTATTAATACTAACACATGTATTACAACTGCTTTGGGAAAAAAAAACTGACACCAAAGAGTCTCACACACAAAAGAAAACTGCAAAGCGTCTGACATTTCCTCCTGCCTGGCAGCTCCATCTTCATCGTCCTCTGTCGAGCATCTCTACTCACCCTCCTCTGCACATGTCCAAACCATCTCAACCTTGCATCTTTGACTTTGTCTCCAAACTGCTCAGCCTAATTTGTTTCCCCCTCCATTCTGATCATTCCCAATGAAGATCTTAACATCTTCATCTCTGTCACCTTCAGCACTAAGAAAAAGACAGAAGTTGTCCTGTCTTTGTGTTAGTGCCACCGTCTCCAAACAACACATCCCAGCAGGTTTCACTACCATCATCTCACAACCCTCCCTTTCACTATTGCTGCTTCTTTTTGTCACAAAACAGTCCTGACACTCATCTCCACCCACTCCACCGTGCCTTCTCTTCTTCACTTTTCTTTTTCCACTACCCAATGCATTGTTTTGCATTATCACTTTTGTAAACTTTTTTTTATTACACAAAAGTCAAAGATCAGCTGCACTGAATGCTGCTAAATTTAAAAGCTTAAGTACATTTTTTGAGTTCAACTGAATTTTCTTTGCCTCCACCAATAACACAATGCACTGTTAATATTTAAGAAATATTGAAGTAATCATGTTAAAAAGAATATCAAACGCTAAAGACATGATACGTACTCCTGAATATCTGAATAGCAGGTTTAATTAATTGCACCATAAACTTTTGACACACTAAAATGTTCCTGTTTTTAAGTGCCTGCTTGGTTAACATTCATATCAAAACAGCATCAGAATCGAGCGCAAAAAAGCCGTAAACAAAGCGTGCACCCAATGCATCAGAATCTGTGAGATGTCAACTTTCAGCCCCGACGGCTTGTTCGTGCCGACATCTTACTGATTCTGATCCATCAGGTCCGAGCTCTGTGTTTATGTCCTTGTGTTTAATCTGTTTATCTGCTCTCATTTACTGTTTTAGCTGTTTGGGGGATGTTGAAATTGTTTTGTGAGCTTTTACCTGAGATTCTGGGTTTAATGAATCAATATAGCGTTATTCAAGCTAAAATCCATTTTAATCGGAAAATCGATATTTGAAACCCACACCTAATCAGCAGTTCTTGGGCAGTTTTAAAGGCTATTTCACAGGTTATCAATGGAAACCATTGTGACCATGGCTCTATCCCAATTCAGGGTCTGTAGCCTTGGAGGACCCAGACTTCGTGGTCTACATAGGCCACGTCCTCGAAGACCGAGAAGGCCGGAAGTGCGAGGCTTGTGAAATGGGACGTTCTAGCCTCAGGTTGCCTACCAACCATGATACTAACCACTGGAAACATTTCATACAGCATTGTTTGTGTCGGTGACCCAGCATTGTCTCTTTTGTATTGTTAATCTTTGATTTCTCTATGTCTTTGTTTGTTCCTAGGTTTTTGGTTCTGTGTCAGTATCGGGTCTGAGTTTTGTCAGTGTATGTTTCCATGTGTCCCTTTTAGTTTAGTGTCATATTTGTGTCTTGTGAATTGTCTCTTGTTTCCTGTTTTACTTTGAAGGTTCATGTCTGATGTCAGTGTATTCAGTTTTGCTTCCCCTGTCTCGTCTTGTCAATTACTCCCAGCTGTGTGTAATCTCCCTGTGTTCCTCTGTGTGTATTTAAGTCGTGTCTACTCGTGTGCTAGTCGCTGGTCGGTCTGTGAATGTACCGTGTTTCATCAATGTGTTCTCCCTGCTATCTACAGTCATATGCCTCTGCTCACCCTCCTTCATGTCCGTGTTCTTGTTCATGTTTAGTAGTTTAGTTGTTCCCAGTTTAGATTGTCTTCCGCTTGCCGTTTTCACCTTGTGTTTTATTCTACAATAAACCTCCTTTGCACCTCCACGAGTGCCTGTGTGACCTCTGTGTAGTGTCTTCTCTGGTCTGCATTCACAACAAAAAGGCAATGGTTAGAATGCTTTCTTTTAATGTCGTGGGCAATCAGCACAAGATCTAAATGGGAAAGCAACAACAGAGTTAGCTAACTATGCTCCCATTTTGTTTCCTCTCTTCCCAATAAAGAAATCTCACCTAAATCTCACAATTCAACATAAAGACTGGAGAAATGACCCGCAGCAAATGGTGTATAAACAACAAAAATAATCGGGTCAGATTGTATTACTTTAACAACCTGCGATATGATTTTTCTTCCCCACGACATTTGCGCATTCCTTACCTCGCAGGAATCCTCCATTATTCTGAGGATTACCCAGAATTCCTTGCCCTTTGTGAATGTTGCAGGGTGACTTTTTCAACAGTAGGTGGTGCCAATGTCCCATTTAGCGGGATTTAACTTCGACTCTATTTAACTATGTTACACACATAGTTCAAATCAGATAAAAAAAACTTTCCAACTGAAGCTTCTTCAGAACTGAAGCTTCTTCAGTTCTGAAGAAGCTTCTCGGATGAGAGGTGAAACGTCTTCAAGCAACTTAAAGAAGTCCAGACGCTTTTCTTTGCAAACTCCTTTGACTACGATGACCTGGATAACTGAGAACCTTCACAGACACTTTTTCCAGTTGTTTTTGCTTTGTTGGGACATAGTGTGAGAGACAGTTACTTGATACTCGATCGGCGATTGGAAGGCGAATCCAGTGGGGTTTTTTCCAGAGACGTATCGCTCCACCCAGAAGGACGGCGAACGAGGATTTTACTCATCTCTGCAGATAAGCACTGAGCTTATCCACACACACACACACTACCCGGGTAGATTGACAAAGTTTTTCTCAGAGCTCTGAATTTATTTTATCATTATTTTTTTACTTCAACACCATATTTTACTTTTTTTCCTTTCCTCACCAAACCACAGTGGTTGGTGGAGGTAGAACTGTGACAAGAGACATAAATGGACTAATACTAATATGGAAACTGAACTGACTGACTGAAGGGGGGCTAATATTGGGTTTTGACCCAGAAGTGTTGTTACCATTCGGCATATCATTGAAGTTACTGTTATGTGTTGTGTTGTAATAAATGCCATAGATGTCTCTATAAGATAGCATAAGGAGGTGTTCTAGTTTTCTTGTTCCTCTTCTCCTCATTGAAAATACCTAGAATATCCATGTCCCTAAATTAATCAATTAAGGGATTAATTACACTTTTATTCCACAATCAGAGAGAAAGAAACAGAGAGAGAGTGCAGGACAGACAGACAGGTGACAGTCTCAGGTGTATACACTGCTACAAAACAGCACAAGAGAAGGAGGATTTAGTGTTTGTGTTATTACGAGTGCTAAACAAGAAGAGTTCCAGATGGTACAGTGGACACATGTGTGACTCCTGTGATTAAAGCATCTTTCTTTCAGCTTAACAAGTGAACCGTCAGCTCGTTCAAACACACGTTGAAGTCTGTTTGGCTCGATTTCACCGAACAGAGGCAGCAATATAATGCAGCAATCAATATGTAATTGAAATAAATGAATAAAATTAAATTATATTTTTATAGCACATACTTACGATTCAAACAGATAAAGTTGATCAAAAAATAATAAGATGAACTATGTCAAATGGTAGCAAAGGTTAGATGACCATATGTTATTTAAGTTAGCAGGATTGTTTTTTGTTTGTTTTTTTAAATGAAGTTTACATCACTTAATTTGTTTAAAACCAGTGAGTATGTCTCTATTTCCATTATCTCGAACATATTAAGCAGTCCTTTACCTTTAGAGTCATACATTTAAAATCCTTACTCTCACACTCCATACTGCCATGAGAACAGGTTACTATTTAGACACTTTCCCCTATCCTCCTCCTTTGTCTAAGCCCAACAGGTGCCACCAGGATCGAGCTAGTCAGAAATTTCAAAATTTCATTCTTATCCATATATTTTATTTAGCAGTGATTTGATCTAAGGTGTCGATCATGATGTATCTCTCCCAAATAACATCAGTCTGTCTCTGTGTGTTTATAGGCTATATTTGAAATGTTTAAGATATTAATATTACTGACCTGAGAGCAGCAGGATGAGCAGCAAACAGGTTTCTTCCATTCTTTGTTTCTGTATAATAAATATAGTCATCATACCATAATTATTATCAAAGATGTTTATTTAAGGTTTCTTATCTCCAGTCTAATAAGTTGCTTAATATATACTTTAATGTGCATATCCAAGAATAAATACTTAATAAATACTTAAATACTTTTTGAATATCTAAAAATCTATTGTATCTTTAAAAAATGATTTAAATCATGAATTATAAGTTTTTAAGTTTTGTGATTAATAAAGTACTACTTTGTAACTCACCTGACAGCTTATCCTTTCCTCTGTTGACTGAAGCTGGCTTTTAAGAAGGTCTTTGTTTGATGTTCTCATATATTTTACTGTCAAATGAGGAAACCTGAAGGGAGTCAACTTTCTCTAGAAAGTGAAGACGTGTGGATATACAGGAATAAACCTGTCTTAATGAATGCATGAATGCAATTATGCAAATGCTATAAACACACTTTTATCTAAACTACTATACTATTATTGTATGTTTTGAGCATTCATCAAGCGCAAAACCAGTTTACTGACTACCACCTTACCATCTCTTTCAAAATCTTACAAAAATCATGCTGTACATGAAAATGTTTCAATTTAATACTTTAAACTGTATATGTAAATGTTTAATATATCTTCAAGTGGGCCTATCCATAATTTTCAAAAAGGTAACAACTGGACTTGCAGATAAGTTCTATAAAACCTGTGAGCCAGCAGGTTTTGTGAGTCTATATAGTCATTAAATGTTTTGGTCGTGGCACCAAAATAAACTTTAAACTTTTATTTACATGTTTCTATGACATATTGACCAACATGCATTTTATAATGCTCATGTTTCAAATAGTTTTATTGACAATAAAACAACATGAAGTTCTGAAAGTGGTGCCACTCCCAAAACTCAATATAGTGTTATTTTTGGTCCTGTGACCATGCATATGCTTCTTTAGCATAAGCAAGTTTACACAAAGGTGATTCAACTTCCCCAACATGCAAATCATTAGGAAAATCAGAGCAGGCATGGGTGTTAGTAGCAAGAAGTGGGGAAGTCAGTTACACTTTAATTTTAATCACACATCTGTGTTACCTTTTACTTCACAAATATGTATTGTAGAATATTGTAGAATATTGAAAGCAGACAACCAATCTTTGTTAAGCAGGTGATCATTAGTGTTTCACAAACAAGGTGGTCAAAATTTCAGATGCATAACCACTGGAAGTTTCTACACTCAAGAAATGTTTGCTCTCACACACACACAACTATGGGCACACTAAGGTTGGTCACATGGAATGTACATGGAGCCGACTCCAGAGAAAAGAGGTTAAAGATATTCAACCAGCTTAAAAAACTACAGGCAGACGTTGTTTTATTGCAAGAGACTCATAGGCCTGTCACAGCTAAAGATAATTATATTAATAATAAACTATTATTAATTATTAATCTTAGCCTAAAAAATATTAATTTCACAGTACTCAACACAGTAATATAACTAGAGGGTATTTTTCTAATAATTAAATTATCTATACTTAACAAAAAAGCTATGAATTGTAAGTAAATATGGTCCAAATGTTGATGACCCTTCTTGTGTCATGTCAAAATTTTGAACATGGTAAAAATCTGAGCAATTTCTAGCTAACCAGTTAAGAAGAAATAAAAAAAAATGACTACAGTGTAAAACCCTAAATAAACAACACTTTTAGGGACTTTTACAAAACTATGTATTCACCATAGATAACCACATCAAAAACAAAACTGAACAGTTTAACAACAAATACATAAATTTATGTATTTATGTCATTTGGGTAATTATCTAAGCTTCTTGTTTGTCTTGACATTTACGTCTTTAAAGACTGAACTGCCTACTCGTCTCTTTTTGTCTCCTTGAGTTTCCTCGTAGGATCCTTGTTTTATTTCAAGAGTTTGTTTGTTTGTTTTTTCCCTCATACTTCATTGATTCCTCCTTACTCTCCTTTTTGGACTTTGTTGTTGAGGACTTTCACCAGCCTAAAACAGTTTGCTTTTTTTTTTTTTTTACTGAAGTCTGACATCCAGTGTCCTTGCATTTACGACCTCTCGTTCCACACTGCTACTAACTTGCACTTATCTAATATTAGCTTTTTAGTTATGATTCTTTCACAGAATGTATACTAATAAAGGTTTCATCATAGGCAGCAGAAATACTTTTATTATGCAAGTTTGTGTGTTTATTATTACTCAGACGTGTCTTTTTAAAGGTCCAAAGCACAAGTATAGATACAGATACAGGCGCAAGTTATGACTTTGATTTAATTCAGCTTTCTCTGCCTCCATCAGGTGGGCTTGTGATTTTTAAACTGTCTTTTAAATAGATGTAAATTTGCTGGAAGTCTGACACTTAATCAATGAAGTCATATAATGTAAAAATGTAATAAAACTGTTTATTAGAGGGAAAGTGGGATTTGCTGACCCACATCCACCCATCTACGCTGTGGAGTGTGTGAACAGCTTCAAGTTCCTGGGAGTCCACATCTCAGAGAATCTCACCTGAACGACAAACTGCTCCAAGCTGGTCAAGAAGGCTCACCAGCCCCTCTTCTTCCTGAGGACTCTGAGGAAGAATCACCTGTCCTCAGACATCTTGGTGAACTTCTATTGCTGCACCATCGAGAGCATCCTGACCAACTGTATAACAGTCTGGTACGGGAACTGCTCTGCCTCGGACCGGAAGGCGTTGCAGAGGGTCGTGAAAACACCCAGCGCATCGCCAGAGCACCACTTCCTGCCATACAAGACATCTACAGGAAGTAGGGTCTGAAAAGGGCTGGGAAAATCATCAAAGACCCCAGTCATCCAGCACATGGACTCTTCACCCTCCTGCCCTCTGGGAGGTGCTATAGAGCCTCCAGACTAAGACCACCTGGTACCGGAACAGCTTCTTCCCCACAGCTGTCAGACTCCTGAACTCTGCCTCCTGACATCTGACCCACATTAAACTCATGGACTGAATATACAGTCATGGCCAAAAGTTTTGAGAATGACACAAATACTGGTTTTCACGAAGTTTGCAGCTTCAGTTTTTATGATAGCAATTTTCACATACTCTAGAATGTTATGGAGAGTGATCAGGACGCCCAAGAAAGTCCAGCAAGCGCCAGGATGATCTCCTAAAGATGATTCAGCTGCGTTATAAAAGTGCCACCCGTGCAGAGCTTGCTCAGGAATGGCAGCAGGCAGGTGTGAGTACATCTGTATGCACAGTGAGGTGAAGACTTTTGGAAGATGGCCTGGTGTCAAGAAGGGAAGCAAAGAAGCCACTTCTCTCCAAAAAAAAACATCAGGGACGAACTGATATTCTGCAAAAAGTACAGCGAGTGGACTGCTGAGGACTGGGGTAAAGTCATATTCTCCGATGAAGCCTCTTTCTGATTGTTTGTGGCATCTGGAAAAAGGACTGTCCAGAGAAGAAAAGGTGAGCGCTACCATCAGTCCTGTGTCATGCCAACAGTAAAGCATCCTGAGACCATTCATGTGTGGGGCTGCTCACTCACAATTTTGCCAAAAAACAGCTATGAATAAAGAATGGTACCAAAACATCCTCTGAAAGCAACTTCTTCCAACAATCCAACAACAGTTTGGTGAAGAACAATGCCTTTTCCAGCACGATGGATCACCGTGTGATAGGGCCAAAGTGAAAACTAAGTAACTCGGGGAACAAATCATTTTGGGTCCATGGTCAGGGAACTCCCCAGACCTCAGTCCAATTGAGAACTTGTGGTCAATCCTCAAGAGGCAGGTGGACAAACAAAAACCCATTAATTCTGACAAACTCCAAGCATTGATTATAAAAGAATGTGTTGCCATCAGTTAGGATTTGGCCCAGAAGTTCATTGACAACATGCCAGGGCCAATTGCAGAGGTCTTGAAAAAGAAGGGCCAACACTGCAAATATTGACTCTTTGCATAAACGTGATGTAATTCTCAATAAAAGCATTTGAAACGTATGAAGTGCTTCTAATTATACTTCAATACATCACAGAAACAACTGACACAAAGATCTAAAAACACTGAAGCAGCAAACTTTGTGAAAACTAATATTTGTGTCATTCTCAAAACATCTGGCCACGACTGTACACACACCCGCAACCACGTATAACTGAACACTCACACAATGGACAAAAACAAACAAATGGCCGACTTTATCCTCATACACACAATAATAACATGGACTGAACCACCACTTACAACTACTGGCACTTTATATAACTACTGTATAATTTATCCACATATCTCACTGATCTCAAGTGCACTACTGTAAATACTGTATAGACAATCATACTGTACAATACAATAATTATAGTTCTACAACTGTTTATTAAACTCACAATTGTATATCTATAATCTGTTGTGGCTTTTCATATTTATAACCATACATATAACCTGTTCATAGCCTATAGCTTGTACATTCACTACAGTTAAAGCCTGTATATACTTATAGTTACAGTATATTCATAACATACCTTCATACCATGTACATTTGTAACTTATCTGTAATAGATCCATATTCTTTAATATATCTCTATTATCGCTAAAGCACTTCTGGATGGATGCAGACTGCATTTTGTTGCCTTGTACTTGTGACTTGTGCAATGACAATAAAGTTGAATTCTATTCTATTCCATTCTATTCTATTATTATGACATTTAAGCCTAATATAAGCTGGGATAGTGTTAACTTTTAAGCAGCTGTTGTCCTGTCAGCTGTCCAGAGACATCCAGAGATCGTCTTCCTCAAAGTCAACAATCTGAAATGGAGAAAGCTGCTTAAAGCTGTAGAGCCCAGATTACTTATGTAGACAGCTACTTCCGTGCAACTGATACAACGTGCGGTAAGGTAAAGACAACTTCAACCATCTGTTTGTGAAAAATAGTAACGCGACCACACCGCATTTTCTTGTTAGTAACGGTAATGGTGTTGTAACGATAGAAATAGTAATTAGTTAGATTACTTGTTAGTGAAAAAAGTAATGCCATTAGTTGTAACTTGTTATTCCCATCACTGATAATAAGTTATATATTAAAGACAATCCTGCTATAAACCATACGTGCAACATGTGTGTAACATAATCCCAATGGCAGTTTAACTAGACATGTATAAGTTTTTTGGGAGTTTTCAGTCAGCTCTCTGTTTCCACTACAGCTGCTCGTTTTTACATTGCAGAAATCACATTCAGGCCTTTTACATTTGAATGCCTCTGATTTTAACATGGACCTTAAACTTACACAGAGAGAAAAAAACTACAGAAACAAAACTTTTGTGTCAGACTAGGTTTAATTTAATGGATCTGTAGCAATGTCACCCGATTTATCACTCAGTGTAAAAACCCACAAAGGACTCATTCATTTAACAGTTCAAAAGAAAAAAGGATGAAATTATCAGGGCTCCAGTCCTTATTTTCATGACCCATGAGTATAGAAAGATAAAAACTACAAAAACAAAAGTAGACAAACATGTTAACACAGTAGAAAATACAACTCTAAAGCGAAAATCACAACAGTAACTATGGCAACACTAGCGCAAACTTTACCCACCGCCTTGATTTACTAGAGTTAGTTCTCTGCGACAATAATACGAGATAATACGAGTATGGAAATTGTATGGCCTGTTGGGAAAAGGCTAATATCTCATAATTAGCATCACAAATTTGTGTTTTGTCCTTTGTTGTACACAGTGTATTGTAGAGAGCTTTGGGAGAGACCCCTTCACAGGAATGCAGATGGGGGTAATTATACATATAAGACAAAAGGGGCATAAATCTGCTGTTACCCCCCTTTTTAACTCTACAGGGCTGACCGGAGGAAGACAGGTAGTTGCCACGGTAACAGCAATGTTGCCTGCAGAAGGCTAAATTTCATATAAGGAGATGTCCAGAGAGGTACAAAAGAAGAAATGCGAGCCGATATCAGACTAAAGCCCACCCTCAACGCTTTCCACCAATCATGCAAACATTCTGTTTCTGTGACCAACAATGAAAATTGTTTACTGCATGTGAGTGTGGCACTCTGTGTTCATTTGGGTCTCCTGATTGAGCAAAGAGACATGGTGGCTGTTTTTTAACATGCATGAAAATGCAGTTTGAGCATATTTGTCTTCTCTCTCTCAACAGGTCCCATTTATGGCTGTTACAGTTATTAAACAGTAGAAGTAGAAACAGGACATGAACAGTACAATGTTTTGTTGTCCACCCTGAATTTCTCAAGCAGATCTCTGGCTCTCCTCACTTTCCTCTTTACCATTTGTGTAAGTCAGCAGAGGTTGCTGTCACAATGAAACAGAACTATGGATCCTAACAAACTGCACACAGACAAAGCCTGTGCAGTGACGTCCACAGAAGGACAGTGTCTAAGGTGTTGAAAGCGATGCTGCAAAACAAAAGAAGAGACTAGAGCCTATCAGGAAAACTAGTGAGTGGACCTCTGATTAAAGAATTTCTACCAAACTACAACTGCAGCTGAACAAATGAGCTGTTGGTGGAACTTTACACTCTGAAATATTGGAAGACTTAAAGGATGAGACAGCTCAGCACAGCATGTTATTAACTTCACACATGAAGTGGTTCAGTCCAGTCAGAATTCAGTTTTGCAGTCACCGTCCACATCCTGCTTCTTTGACTGGTCGTCACGGTAACTCTGGACTTTCCTCCAACGTATCTTGAAGTCTGTCAGTCCTTCTGACAGCATGAGGCCTGACAGCTGGACAAAATGTGCAGATGATGAAAAACATGAAGCATAGTTTGAACTTGTGTCAAGTTTGTGTTGGTGACTGAACTGCTGACCTGCTGTGAAACCTGCTGCTGGATCTCTGTGCTGTGCATGACTGCCTCTGACTGAAGCTTCATTTTCACCACTGTTTGCTTTGTCACTGCTAAAAATGAACCACATATAAAAACACAAACATTAGTGTTTTACATGATGACAGGATCTTACAGTGTTTGCATTCTGGACCTCACCTGTGAAACAGAAAAACAAATATGTGCTGGTACAGGAGCCATCAGCCCATTTCCCTGAGATTAAATTAAATGCTCCACAGTCCTGTGAATTGTAGTTATTAGGCTGAGAAGGCTCCCAGTTAGTGAATGTGGAGGTTGTGTTGTCAGACCAGAAGGCCCAGGGATCCCTGTAGAGGCCAATCCACACATACTGAACCCCTGATCCATTCAAAGTGAGCGTGATGTTGGATTTCTCCTCTTTGCTTCTTATACTGGTCAGGTCTGTGTGGTATGTCCTGCAGTACGACTGAGCCGCTGACCAGGAGCGACTCTCCATCACTAAGATGTAACTTTTATTTTTGGCTGTTAAGGATTAAAGAAAACAATGAATTTAAAAACATGCACATTATGAAGCTCATAAAATTGTAGGGATAACGAGGGCGACAAATCTTTTTCCTACCATTGTAACACAGGAAAGGGTAAGAATCTCCACAGGGTCTATCATCCATCTGTGTTTGTCCCTGAAGAGCCACACAGTATTCATTTGCATTTTCATTGTTTGGTTGGCCATTAGCCCAGATCAAAAATTCATGTGTACTGCCAACATAAAAAAGTTTTCCCTCCATGGACCACTTCCAGCTGTAACGATCATCATAGAGCCCTATCCAAGCAAAATCATTATTGTTTTGTGACATTGAGAAAAGCAGTTGGTTGATGTTGCTGTTGTAGATGGTGACCAAGTCAGTGAAGTGTTCTCTGCAGTAACTCTGAGCTTCAGTCCAGGTCTTCAGCTGGTTCACAAAGTGGTATTCTCTGGAGTGGGGAGGAAGAGTGGAAAGTCCTCCTGAGAAAAATAAAAAAACATTTTATTGTGAAACCTGGGCTGTTAGTTGAATAGCTGAAAATGACAAATTGTCAAAAAATAAAAACCATTTAAATATTTATACTATATGGAGGCTAAGCAGAGGTAGGAAGTAACAAAGTAGTTTGTTATATTATTAAGCAGAATTACAACATTTTTGGAGCACAACTTAAAAGGAAATAGTACAACAGAGCCACTTTCTCTGTTTAGCAAAACTCAATTATTATTTTTCACTGTTGAAATCTTTTTTAATTACACAAAAGTCAAAGATCTGGACATTAAAACTCAAAAAACATGTCAGACAAAACAAAAAATATTAATGCAACCGATTGCTTCACCTGCACTGAGTACTGTTAAATTTAATAGCTCAAGTACAACCCATCAGTTCAACAGTATTTTCTTGTACTCCAATAACAACACTGCATTGTTAATATTTTTAAAAATAAAATAAAATAAATTTAATTAATAAAATTAAAATAAATCATTTTAAAAAGAATATCAAATGCCAAAAACACTGTTTTGGTTTTCTTATTTCTTATTTTTTAATGCTTGGTTAACATTCATATCAAAACAATGACTATAAGAAATTTCTTGTAGTCCAGTTATTGCAACAAGAAAGGAAATAAAACAACAGAAAATTAAACAGGACACTGTGCTCAGATCCAGACTTTAGAGTCTCTAGGTTGGTGAATAGAATCCACTGACTACTGTACTCTGAATGTGTGTGTTTCAACCATTTGTCATATGTGATTGCTTCTGTCCGAACATCTCACTGTGTTAAGGTAATTCAACTGTGCAGTGGCCCTGCTGCGATTGATGCGTGGATCTCGGCTCCAGAATGACTGGTTGCAGCAGGAGGATTTCTCTACATGGCCATATCACTAAAGTCTAAATTTTCTTTGCTTTAATCATCACTGTCACTTATCTAATATTTACTCCTGTCCCTTTTTATCAGTTTTGAATTCTTCCTTAACTCTTTACCATTAAATTTTAAAAGATTAGACTTCAATATAATTCATACCATGATATGCATTGTATCAAAAAAGGGGAAAAAAATCAAATACCACAGAATAACATGCTAGTCAGCTAACAAAGTGAAGTGGCTGTGTTAACATAATCTGGTCTTGAAGTCTGACGTCACTCGCATTTCCTGGTACAAACTCTGCTTCAGATCCCAAAGTCAGACGTTTATGACGTTTAATGAAGTTCAAAGTTAGCAGGGATTAAGCTCGTTAGATTCCGTACAGCTCTGCTATAACTTCCGATGTAAACAAAGAGAGATTCAGTAAAAGGACTAGATGTTATAGTCCCTGATAATGCATTGTTTTAAATGGAGAGAATCTTGAGGGGTGGCTGTTATGAGGAAAGTCAGCCCAGAAACTTTACCAGCAGCACAAATCGTTGTGTGCCTCAACTTTCGGTCTTTTACCCGGGCTAATCTGCCATTTTTTTGGGATTAGAGATCTGATCTAAATTATCATATTAAATTTGGGACACATCGTCAGTAGTGGACCTTGAATTCATTGGGTGTTTCGGCCATTATCACTAGACACCCTCATCCAAGGAGTCCCTGCCAGGGTTGATCAGGCCCCGGAGTGTGTAACCGGTTTATGTTAAATTGTTATTTCTCTTCTTCTTTCTTCTGTTTAGTTTTCTACATTTTTTTCTCCTATCTATTCACTCCAACTGAGAAATAATACTTACCTCTTTAGAATTTATGGAGCCTCACTTCTTCAAAGTGATAGAAAAGGTGATAGAGAGAAGAGAAGAAATAGAGAGAGACAAAAGGGACAAGACAGGAGAGAGCAGAGAGGAGAGCCGGAAGGAGGGCGCCCGATCTGGCTTCCTACACCTCCCCACCGGATCGGGCTGTACAACAGTAGTGATGTTTATAGGGTTACTGAAATTGCTCTAGCTGGAATATAATGATGTGCGACCTGGTGGCTAAATACGTAGCTATGGTTAGCATAATATAAACACATTAGCACAGTAAGGCTAGTGGATGAACTTTTTTCCACTCAATAACAGTTAACCATCGGAAACCCAAACGTTAGGGACGAATACAATAGCATGGAAGGAACAAGATTCTGTAAATAGAAACTTCCGTCAGGAGAACAACCGAGACAATCCATCCACAATGCTGCATGGACTGGGCTGTAGTTACATCATAAGGTTTTAAAAACTGAGCTTTAAAATGTACTGCCGATGAATAGTGGTAATAAAAACCGAGAGAGGTCAAAAGTGATCACTAACTTTTTTTTTTTTTTTTAGGGGGCTTGTTCAGGTTAAATAGAAGAAGATACAAAGTACTAAAAATGTTCAAAACACAAAAGCTGTAATAAACTAAGAGCAGTTTGGACCCAGAAGCAGGGTTCATACGTCATCACTTAACAACCAGATGGCTGTTAGCTTATTAAGTTTTAGCTACCGGTGCCACTGAGAATTGGTTTGCTAGCATGTCAGTAAAATGGTTTGGAAAACATAGAAATCTACATAAAATTAGCACAAGTGTTTATGTAATGTTAAAAAAGTAATAAAAACAACTACAAAAAATATTTGTTAACATTTGTGCATAATATTAGTGCAAGAACCTGTGAGCAACTGATAAAGGACAAGGACCAATGACTGTGACAAATTATCGGTATGTTACATGTTGGGAGGCATGACAGTGGGGTGGAATGAATCTATAAATGTCTTTTACGTGTAACATGAAAATCAACCTAACAAAGTATTATGTACATCAAATATGTTCACTGTCAGATCCTGAATCACTTTGGAAAACACTATGTGATACGGTTAAGGTTATGGTTGTGGTTAAGGTTAGGGCTGGAATGAATGGCTGGAGCCTCTGCTCCAAGCTTAATGCCTTACTGCCATGAGCAGCTTTCTATTGGGTTCAATTGAGAACCCAGAGTGTTTCATAAGGACACGGAAGGGTACCTTTTGCATTTCTTTGAGATGCCTAGGGGCATGACAAATGGTTGGTATGTTACACACTGGGAATGATAATGCTCTGCTGTGGTTAAATTGACCCCATGAATCAAAACCTTTCAAAGATGACTGTCATATACTTGAAATAAATAAGTATAATTAAATTATATTTTTAAGCAGCAGGTTCTTAATATTCACGATAGTTGAAGTTGATCAAAAAAATGAGTTGAACTAACTCAAATTAAAGAATATGTTAGCTGAGCTTAAATTGTTAAATTTAGCACAACTGTTTAAAAAAATTGGTTCACATCACTTACTTTATTTAATACCAGTGACAATTTTTTCTACTTTCATTCTCTCCAACAAATCAGCCAGTTCTCTCCCTTTACCAATCACGGTCCCTACATTTTCAAAATCCTTACTCTCACACCATAGAGACTTTCCTTCTCTTTATTTATACACCTTCCCCTATCCTCCACTTTGTCTAAGCCCAAGATTTTGCAATGGTACCGAGCTTATCAACACCACTGGTGCTGGCAATTATTAACTCGGGCCACTAACAATCTGGCACGGAAATCATTCCTATCCACAGATTTGATTTGGCAGTGACTTGATGTCAGGTGCCATTCCTAAAGCAAGTCTTTCCATTTTATCAGGGCTTGGGACCGGCACGAGGAATACACTGGCTTATTGTTAATAACAATAATAATAAGAATGAGGAGGTAAAGCAGTAGAAGGAAAAGAAATTCCTTTTTTAATCCCAAAGCTGTGGAATTACTATCCCAAAACTACTTCAATAGATATCATAGAAATGGCTGCAAAAAGTCATTCAATAAATCTAAATTTAACTATTTTTTAAAAAGGAAGATAATTTTAAATGAATTAAGTAGGAAAAAAGACTGATTCATCCCCATAGTTGGGAAAATATTGTTTTAGCAGTTAAAACATGAAAAACTCATTACTTCAATAAACATCAAAATAATAGTCAAAAAGTCATTCAATGAATCAAAATACAAATATCAAGATAGGAATTTAAAGTTGAAATTAATGCAAATATTGTGGTATAAGGAGAAAAAGATTTTCTAACTGTTCTTGTGGCTGATGTTTTAATAAATACATTTTTAAAAAACATTACATGTAAACTGATTACCCAAATGACATCAGTCTGTCTCAGTGTGTTTATAGGCTATATATTTCAAATGTTTAAGATATTATTATTACTGACCTGAGAGCAGCAGGATGAGCAGTAAACAGGTTTCTTCCATTATTGGATTCTGTATAACAGATATAGTCACCACGATTATTATTGTATCGTATTTTTTATCACCCATCGTTATCATTTAAGGTTTCTTATCTCCAGCCTAATAAGTTGTCAGTATAATAAGTTACTTAGTATATAGTTTGGTGTGCATATCCAAAATAATTATATCCAATACATTTTAAATATTTACAAACTATTGCGTCTTTACAATAATGGTTTAAACCATCAAATATAAGTTTACAAGTTTTGTCATTAATAAATTAAAGTTGCATAACTTACCTGAGAAGTTATGTTTTCACCTGCTGACTGACACTGACTTTTAAGAAGGTCTTTCTTTGTTCTTTTAATGTTTTTACTGTCAAATGAGGAAACCAGAGGGGAGTCAACTTTCTCTAGAAAGTGGAGACGTGTGGAGTTACAGGAATAAACCTGTCTTAATGAATACACGACTGCAATGATGCGAATGCTGTAAACAGACTTTTATCTGAACTATTATTGTATGTTCTGAGCTCTGACCAGTTTACTGATTATCACTTTAACTTCTGTAATTGGAGATCTTACAAAAAATTGCTGAACATGAAAATGTCTTAATTTTATGCTTCAAACTGAGTACTGTATATGCAAATGTTTGATATCTTCACGTCTGTAATTTTCAAAAAGGTAACAAGTGGACTTGCCGATATGTTCTATAATATCTGTCAGGCAACAGTTTTTGCACTGGCACCAACATGTTAAACTTTTATTTAACATATTTCTGTGATATATAGATAAATTTTATACTGCTCATGTTTCAAAGACCTTTATTCTGTCACTCCCAAAACTTAGTACAGCGGTATTTTTTGGTGATGTGATCATACATATGCTTTTTTTAAAAAAAGCAAAACAATCTGTAAATGACGTGCTTTGGAACCTAAAGAAACATAAGCAAGATTACGCATAGGTGATTCTACTTCACCAACATGCAAATCATTAGGAAAATCAAGCTGATAAAATAGGAAAATACTATGCAAATAAGCTCAGAAGTGATTCTTGGAACAGATAACATGGTTGTTAGTAGAAACAAGTGGGGAAGGATTATGAAGTCTTGTTGTTTGTCTTCATGATTCGGGGTACTGCACAGTTTATTTCATTTTCATTTTTACCAACTATCTTTTGTTCCCTGGTAAAGAACTTGTCATGACCCTGTGCCTCCTCGGCGGTCCCTGTATGGCTACAAGTATGTTGCGTCTCTCTCTCTCCCCTCCTGTGCACTGCGCTCTACGGGGCGGAGTCATGACGACTCCAGCCCCTGGCTCAAACACCTGCGACTCATCAGCTCATCACCACGCTCACTTAAGGCGGCGGCTGAGAAAGCTTCTTCGCTGGATTATTGTGTAACACTCGTCAGTGTCACTGCAAATCAAGCCTTCGTCTCGAGTTTCTTTTGTGCTGCGACTTACCTGTTCTTCTCTCTGTGCCAGATTCTCGCCAGCCTGGGACCACCACTGGGTGAGCTAGCCGGAGTCTAAGCCAACCTGAGCCGCTGCAAGGATCTTGTACATAGCCCTTTCCCTTCTGTGCCTGTGTTCTCCGGAGACCCTCTTCCTGTGCCCCCTCCTCCTCACCTGTATATA
Organism: Pelmatolapia mariae; assembly: GCF_036321145.2. Classification (NCBI taxonomy): domain Eukaryota; kingdom Metazoa; phylum Chordata; class Actinopteri; order Cichliformes; family Cichlidae; genus Pelmatolapia; species Pelmatolapia mariae. The sequence goes on along the minus strand of NC_086229.1, from coordinate 16,569,489 downwards.
TTCGCACCTGGTGTCTGTATTGTGGAAATAAATTGTGAACTCAAGTGACGGTCTGCCTCCGAGTCTCTCCAGAGCCTGACAGAACTATCATTTTTAAATCAGAGGGACTGATTGCATGTTATTAGATACATTAGGTACATGCATTGTCTAAATTAGAAGAATAGTACTGTATTAACTATCAGAGAGTGGCTGTCACATTGTTAGAATTTATTTTCTTTAATGCATTATTTTATATTTCACAGTTACATCTTAATTTTAATCACAAATTAATGTTTTATCTTTTACTTCACAAATATGTGTTGTAGAATAGAATATTGAAAGCAATTTCTGTATGTTTGAAATGGGCGAGCATTTCAAACATATTAAATGCCGTATGAAGAAATATTTGTGGTTAACAAACGTTATTACAGATTTAAAGGAAATTATTTTCCAGGACAGTGATATCAGTTTTATCACCCAGTGAAGGAGTCTCAGGTCACAAGAGTCTGAATACAAAACTGTGGCATTTATCACAGTACATACTTTACACCTGAAACACTGAGCTCTTTGCTGGTCGCACTTCATGAGTAAGTAAAGACTAACTCATAATTCATCATCTTCAAAAATCCAAAAGATAATTTCAAACACTTGAATGGAACCCTATGGTTTACATTTCATTTTATCTATCAAGCATGCATTTATTTTTGTGTCAGAATTCATTTCAAAGCTGTCATCAAACACTCTCTTTACACTGTAGATTTAGACCGCAATGCATTACATAATGTTTCATGACTGCTATTATTTGACTGCAACAAAAAGCCTTTTGAAAGGGAAACTTTGCAACCCATATTCATCCTCAGCTGTCACAAGCACACCTTGTTTAAGTCCTTAAGTTAGTTTTTGTTATTTTATAAAGTTATTTTTATAGAAATTTATGATTATTTTGTACCCCAAATTTGTCTTTTGGGGTGACTGAAATATGCAGATTTGGAAAAGTTCTAGTCACCTTGTTGTTTGTCTTGATTGCTTCGTAGGGTTGCTGTAGCTCAGGAGGTAGAGCACGTCATCTTCTGATCAGAAGGTTGGTGGTTCCCCCTCCTTGGGCAAGATACTCACCCAAATTGCTCTTCCATGCACAAATCGGAGTATGAGTGTTAGTTAGAAGGCACTGAAAAGCATAGAAATTAGTGCTTGTGTGAATGGGTGTGGATAGGTGAGTGTGGCATGTTGTATAAAGCACTTTGAGTGCTACGGGAAAGTAGAAAAGTGCTATATAAGAATTAGTCCATTTGTCTCAAAGGACTAAATGACCTACTTATCTTTGCTTGTCTTAGTTTCCTGAGAATGCATACTGATAAAGGTTTCATCGCAGACAGCAGAAAGACTTTTATTATGTGATTGTTTCTTAGACATGTCCTCTCATTTTAAAGGTCTACAGCACAAATATAGATACTGATAAAGGCCCAAGTTATGATACTCATTTAATTCAGCTTTTTCTGCCTCCATCAGCTGGACTGTGACTGACACTTTGTTTTAAGTGTAAATATTTGCCATCATGAAACACATAATGGACCATCTATCTTATGATACTTAATACTCAATCTTATATTAAGTACTTGTAATTTATTAAAAGTGAATTAGTTTAACTTTGTAAACTTCAGAACATTCAAACTAAATGTTCCTGTGATGCAGGTAATTCTGTAAGTAGTTCATAATATTCTGTATCAACAAAAAATACGAAATGAACCCAACTAATCATCCAAGCAGTTAATTACTCTGAAAGTCACTTTTTTGTAAAGAGTAAAACATTCAAAATGTGTCTCTTATCTCATGTAGGAAATGCTCTCTCTCCATACAAACTGGTAAACAGTTCTTAAAGGCAGAAAAAAACCCATTGGTAAAGCTTTTTATCAGCTGCAGGTTTCCCCAGATCTCTCTCTTCTGGCCCAGGATGCGTATGAAAATTGTGAAATAGTGTTCCCCCCTTCATGGCTTCCTATATTTTTGTGTGTTTCTCACACGTCAGTGTTTTTGACCGTCAAATGAATTCTAATCTTGGACAAAAAAAGGGAAAAAAAGTTAAACCTGCATGGCCCTGTGCCTCAACTAAGTAAATAGCAAGATCACTTACATGGGTTAATGTTGGATACAAATCATATAGTGACTTGTTTTTCCCCTCCCCTTGAGTGTTTTTTTAAGCATTTCATAGACCAACATTTAAGTGTTATTGTATTATCATTAACCTCTAAACTTTAATTTTACTTGTTTGGGATGAAGGATATATCCACTTACCTTCTGTTGACTATATGTCTGACACTATGGTTGTGTTGGAGTGGAAGGGTGGAAGGATCGGTCACGAATAAACCAGAAGTTCTTGCAAACCTACAGAAGGATTTCTGTGCGGTCTGCGCCAGCTTTTCTATATAGTTTCTCCCTTTCCTGCCCCCTCTTTCACAGACATATTCCTATCTAATGCTAAAATTCCACTAGCATAGGCAACACATCATAGTCCCTGGAAGGAATATAGTAGCCTTAGACTTTATTAAACATCAAGTCTCTCAGTGATTATCTTCATATTGGGACTGTTCTTGGTGCTTGCGACACCGATGCTACAGTTGACTATTCTATCACTTAGTGTTAATGGTCTTAACTCAGCCATTGAGTGAACCCGTGTCTTTGACTACCTTTACCGTAAACAGGCTGACATCGTTCTAATTCAAGAAACAAATCTCATACAATATGACCTGGCCTGTTTTCAAAACAAACATTACAAATTAATAGCTTTATCCTGCACATCAAATAAAACCAATAGTGTTTGCATCTTGCTGGCACTTATCAGTGGCAGTATTTTAAATCACAAATTAGCATTCGTATTTATATTGTGTTCAAATAAGCCAGACAGAGACTTTTGTTTACTTATATTGCCAACACACCATCACAAAAAAAATTACTTTTCCTTAGAGTTGGAGACATGCATCGATACTCCCGTCAGACAACATAAAAACAAGCTGACATTTTCCACATGACACCAGCGATCAGCTCGACAGAGCCTCAGTTTACCTGCATGCATCCTGCTCACCTGTCAGCTGTTTAACACCTGCTGCTGACTCAGGAAGCACACACACGTTACCTGGTGATAGTTTCAGCTTAACGTGTGCAGCTGCTGCTCAATATAACATAATGTCGGCGCAATATTGTGCACAAGTAAATGTATGTTGTTTCCTGAGCGCAGAGCTGCTGGAGCAAAAGGAGGAGCTGGACAGTGAGAAAACTACAGAGCACCTTATCAGTGGCTGATATCCGGTCACCAGCACACAGCTTTAAAACCTCCACTGAGTTTTAGCCCTCAGAGGTTAAACACTGGACTTATTCACTCAGGTTCTGTCTGTTGGGTCACGTTTACTTCACTGTTTTATTTACAACTGAGCAGACCAGTTTAGCCGGGTTCCATTCAAGTGTTTGAAATTATCTTTTGGATTTCTGAAGATGATGAATTATGAGTTAGTCTTTACTTACTCATGAAGTGCGACCAGCAAAGAGCTCAGTGTTTCAGGTGTAAAGTATGTACTGTGATAAATGCCACAGTTTTGTATTCAGACTCTTGTGACCTGAGACTCCTTCACTGGGTGATAAAACTGATATCACTGTCCTGGAAAATAATTTCCTTTAAATCTGTAATAACGTTTGTTAACCACAAATATTTCTTCATACGGCATTTATGCAGATTAAACTTACGTTTAACAACTGCATAGCTTTACTGAAGTTTAATATCTCACTAGAGCACGTGTTAGACTGAGCCATTTGCTTTTCCTTATTATCTGGCGTTCATATTTGTTGGATGTTTTTTAACTGTTAATTTTGAGTTAAAACTAACACTAAAAATCTTTTTTTACAAGGCGTAAAGAGAAGGCACATATCCACTGAGAGCAGCAGCGCCTGAACAAGCATGCTGTTCGTGAATACTGAAGGAGTCCAACGTTTCCAGAAATATTACATCATCTGTTTTTAATAGCTATTCAACTGTATTCTAAGCACCAGTTGTCTGTTAGCATTTTTGGAGTTTATTAAAAGAAAAATAAAATCATAATAACATCTAATGTGCGTGGGGTGTTTTTTTTTTTTTTTCTTTGCATCTTTCCCCTCAGATCCAGAATATTTAAATCTCATTTTTTGCTGGGGACACCTTCCCAAAGTGTGGAGCTTTGCTCTCAGGTCCAGCTGTACTGAATCCGACTTGAACCTTCCTTACAGTTTTCTTTAATCAGGTCCAAAACCCCTTGCGGGTTTCTGCCGAACAGCAATACAAAGGGAGAAAATCCCTTGGAGGACTGGGGCACCTCTCACACTGCAAATAACGGAGGGTCTAACCAGTGATACCAATCACGTTCATCCTCGTGAACGATCTTACAAATCATGGATATAGCCACTCCACCAGCCCGTCAGTCTGAGGGTGGTAGACACTGGTCCAAACAGATTTAACACCCAATAATTTGTGCAGCTCTTTTAGTGTGAGAGACACGAACAACGTGCCCTGGTCATTCAATATCTCTTTCAGGATGCCAACTCGGGAGATGACATGAAACACGGCCTGCGTCACACTCTTTGCAGAGATGGTGCTCAGCGGCACTCTTTCAGGATATCAGGTTGGATAATCCACCAGACCTAATTCAAAGTGATATCCATGTGCACTCTGGTGAAATGGCTCGGTGAGGTCCATGCCAATGCTCTGAAATGGAACCTTATGGTAATGGTTCCAAAGACGCTTTTGGAATGGCCGGCTGGTTAACCAGCTGACACTCCAGGCAGGATGCCCAGCCAATAAAAATCGGCCATTATTCGCTCCAGGGTTTTGTCATATCCCACATCCCCTGCCATGTGGTTATAATGAACCACCTGGAAAATCATTTCCTGGCGGCTTTTCGGCATCATGAACTGGGTATGTTCCTCCTCTGTGTGAGTGTCATGACTCACTCGATAAAGGCTATCTTTTAATAATACAAAATGCGGGTAGGTCTGCGCTGCTTCAGGGCGCACCATGTGACCATCATTTCCTATCATTTGGTCAAAGGCTGAGTGTCATCACAAAAATGCACTAGTGGAAAATCTTCAGTGGAGGCCCTGCCGTCTCCCCCTCCCCTCCTCCCCCACTAGGTCGTGAACACATTCCCACACTGCCCCAACAGGTTATTGCACCCCAGCCAATCTGTCCCCAAATTAGGGGAATGCATCAGGTGCGGCCTAACTGCCAACTTTACTCTATGCATTTTGCCTTTGTATTTAATTTGCACCTCCTACAAATGCATAAATGCACCAATATTATCTTCAGACAACAATGAAATAATTTTAGTCAATGGTTTTAGTCAACGTCATTAATGTGGCTTCACTCCACATCAGCCACGCCGCTTTGCTAGCTAAAACACCGGTGTCGGCACATAAGGACGCTGTCATAGCCTGTCAGCGACGTTGATTAGCTGCGTATATACGAATGTGAATCGCATCATCAGCTGGAGCAGCCAGTCACTGGTCACTTACTGACTCATACTGAAAAACAGAAGGAATTGTTAACGTATTTTTCAATTCAGGTTAGATTTTTTTTTGTGCGCAACGCAGATTTTCTGTGTGTGGAGACCGTGCCAACAGTGCGCGATTGCGCACGCACGAAGCTTAGATTAGTTATTGGTCACCAGTGGTCAGAAGAGCCTTTCCACTAGCACATCCACTGAGAGCCTTGTAAATAGACCAACTGTAAGTTCTACAAAATTACTGCCTGCTTGGTCAGTGTGGGTTGCACATTTTTGCTGGTGACTGCAGCAATTTTTTTTTCTCTTCCAGAAATTGTTGCCATTTGGCGAGCTTTTCTTGTTCCTGAATTATCTGTACACAAAGGGACCTTTGTCACAAGTTTAACATCCACAGAGCTACAGGGAGTAGAATACTTGTGTTGTGGTCCAATTTTTGTACATTTTGCTTGGATCTGTCTCCATCTGGATGGCACCTGGCAGAGTGAGAGCAAACTGCCCCACGGATTTCAATAGGACTCATAAAAGTCATTCAAATTACAATTACAATTCAAATTCTATTTGTCACACACACAACCATACACAGTATGACATGAGGTGAAATGCCTATTGGTGTGCAATGCCCGACCATTAAATGACAGTAAGAATTGACAGTAATATTTATAAATTTACAGATTACTACAAAAATTTACAGATTTAACTTAGAAATTTACAGTAAAATGTGCAAATGACAGTTTGTAAGAAATTATTAATAAAAAGAAATTGTAAATTCTAAGAAGTGTCCAAAAGGAAGAACCAGAGTGTGGAGATGTGATGTGTGTAAAAGAGTCCAGTCCTACAGTGATGTGATGTGTGTGGGAGAGTCCAGTCCTACACCTGGTTCAGGGCCTGAATAGCCTGGGGGAAGAAGCTCCTCCTCAATCTCTCTGTTTTGGCCTTAAAGGAGCGGAAGCGCTTTTCAGACCTCAACAGTGAGAAGAGTCCATTGTTGGGATGGGAGAGGTCTATCATAATCTTCCTGGCTTTAGTCTTGCACTTCTTGGTGTAGATGGACAGCAGGTCAGGGAGCTCTGATCAAATGATGCGTTCGGCCGAGCGCACCACTCTTTGCAGATCTTGTCAGTCCTGCTTGATGCTGTTCCGAATCCAGGTGCAGATGTTTCCCGTCAGGACGCTCTCGATGGTGCAGGAGTAAAAGTTCTTGAGCACCCTCAGTGGCAGGACCATGACAGGTCCTGAGTGATGTTGACACCCAGGTACTGGAAACTGTCCACTCTCTCCACCGGCGTACCACTGATTATCAGGGGCTCATAATTCCTCACCTGCTTTGTGGTGAAGTCCACGATCAGCTCCTTAGTCCTGCTGACTTTAGGAGGAGGTTGTTCTCCTGGCACCAGGTCTTCAGATTCCTAATCTCCTGCAGGTAGGCCTTCTCGATGTTGTCAGAGATCAGGGCCACAACAACAGTGTCGTCAGCAAACTTGACAATGGAGGTGGTGTCCAATGTGGCTACACAGTCATAAGTGTACAGTTACTACAGCAGGGGGCTTAAAACGCAGCCCTGGGGCACTACAGTGCTGAGTGAGATGCAGGGGGAGACTTGTTTTCCCACTCTCACTGATTGGGGTCTGTCTGTGAGGAAGTTGAGGATCCACTGACACAGTGGTGAGCTGAGTCCTAGATCCTTCAACTTGGTGAAAAGCTTAGAGGGATTGTGTTGGGTTAAATGCTGAACTGTAGTCCACGAACAGCATTCTAACATAATCCTCTCTGCCAGTGTCCAGGTGACTCAGGGATGGGTGGAGCAGGCATCGTCTGTGGAACGATTAGTCCAGTATACAAACTGGAGTGGATCGATGGTGGCAGGAAGTGAAAAAGTGATGTGATCTCTCATCAGTCTTTCAAAACACTTCATCACAATTGAGGTCAGTGCTACTGGACGGTAATCATTGTGGCAAGCGGGCTGTTTCTTCGGGACAAGGACGATGATGGACTCTGTGAAGCACCCGGGAACCACTGCTTGGGCCAGGGAGAGGTTGGAGCTGTTCAGCGCAGGCTCTCAGGACCTGACCAGGGATTGCATCTGGTCCTGCTGCCTTCCTGGTGTTCACCCTCCTGAAAGCTTTCCTCATGGTATGTTCTGTGATGATGAAGGCGTTGTCTTCACTGGTGCACTCCGTGGACGCACAGCCGTTTGTTTTTTTAATTGCTGCAGCGTCGAAGCAAGCACAAAACGTGTTCAGCTCAACAGCCAGTGAAGCGTCGGCATTCATCATTAAAGAAGCTGTTTTTTTCTAGTCCGTTATTGTTCGCCAGAGATAGGCAGTAACGCGTTGTAACCCGTTACTGTAATCCGATTACTTTTTTCAAGTAACGAGTAATGTAAGGCATTACTATTGCAAAAAAGGTAATTAGATTACTGTTTCCCATAAGCATGCTGTGTTACTGCGTTACTAAAACCGTGATTTTTTTTTGCGAGAGTGTCTCATGACAATGACGTAAGTGAGTGCGACGTTCGTGGCAACAGCTGTGTGCTGATCATCAATGTATAATATATCGAGTGCGGGAGAGAGTATGAGCGTGCAGCGTTTAAAGCGTGGAAGTACTGACCTTACTTTGAGTTTGATTCCGTAAAAAGTCACAAAAACATTAGCGTCTACTGTTCACTGCGTGGGAAGAAAACTTCTTCCTACAGCGAAAAAACCCTTAACTTCCGAGCAAGCACCGAGTGCGCTACTACAGAATGGGAAATTCACAGAGAAACTCGCAGATTCTTCCACTGACTGCTGCGGCTCACCTGCACCAGGGCAAACAACCGCCTGCTATACAGGTGAAAATAGAGCAACAGGACCGCTGAGTCTTTTATTTCATCTATTTTCTGCTGTGTTTCACTTGCATTTATTTGAAAGAGTGAGTGTAAACACAAAAAAAATGTATTTTATGTGCTGGAATGTGCAGAAAATAGGTTTAAATGTTAAACAAATTTCTTCCAGTCAGAGAATGTTGCATATAATTACATTTTTGCCTGATGCATGAAGTTAAAAGATTAAAACTAATAAAGCAAGTTTTAAAAAGAGACTTTTCCATTTGATTACATTTTGTATGATGGATTATGCAGAAAAAGTAGAATTGGGCTGAAAGATCTATCGCTTTATCACCTATTCAGGTTGTAAATTGTGTTTTTAAAAAGTAACTAAGTAACTAAGTAATCAATTACTTTTGAAAATAAGTAATCAGTAAAGTAATGGGACTACCGTTTTGGGGAAGTAATCAATAATTAGTTACTGATTACTGTTTTCAAGTAACTTGACCAACACTGTTGTCCGCATCCCTTCCACAGGCTCCTAGAGTTACACTGTTGTAGCTGTGACTCTAGTTTTTCCCCGTAGCTCCGCTTTGCCTTTCTGACCGCATTGCACACGTTGTTAGACGCAGCCTTGTATTGGTCCATATTACCGGAGACGAGCCCTTCATTGTAGGCAGCGGTGTGCGATCTCAGAACGTTGCAGATGGTTTTATCCACCCATGGCTTCTGGTTGGGAAACGTTCGGTTGATAGTTCTTTCTGCTGTGTCATCCGCTAGTTTCCCGATAAATCCCACAACCACTTGGTCTAAGGAGCTTGGAAAGAAAAGCGTCTGGACCTCTTTAAGTTGCTTGAAGATGTTTCACCTCTCATCTAAGAAGCTTCTTCAGTTCTAGGGTCAAATGGTGAAGAGTCCCAGATTTACGCCCTGTGGGAGTGTCCCCCCGAGAAGGAACAATGGACCCCCTAATGATCCTCTACCTAATCACATGAGCCAAGGTGTGAAAATAGGTGTAGGTCACAATCAGCCAAGGTTTTGGGTGAGCTCATTGTGAAACCAAGGTGTGACCTACACCCGTTGTAACATAGTCTATGTTACATTTTTGAAGTTTTCTTTACGTTTTCTTACATTATAATAACCTAATGGGTAACACTTTATAATAAGTGCACACTATTAAGCATTAGTTAATCATCTGTTAAGCATTAGTTAATGGTTACTTAATTATCTCTACGGCATCTACAAAGTATTTCTCATAATCAGTTAATAGTTTACAAGCACTGCTTTAAGCACTTTATTCATGATGAATAAGCTAATGTATAACAATTAATTATGTTTTCATGTTCTAAAACTCATTGATTAATCATTTATAAACACTACTCTGCATCAGTTACAAACCAGTCATTTCAGGATGACCCTATATAATACTATAAACTTTGCATGTACTACACATAGTAGTTTCATACTAGATGTTTTATAAACACTGAATATCAGGGTTACATCAGTCAGCTGCTATATCTTAACAGATGTCTTACAATACATTTATAACTGTCACTTAAAGGCTGCCAAAGCTGTAACTCACTATCGACCAACTTCTTTTTCAATAGATTATCTATAAATACTCATAAATACCTTAATAAACTTATTTAGGAAGTTACAAACCATTTACCATTATTTTTATATCAACATTTGTGTGTCAAATCTGTAAGCATTGTTCTGATGTTTTTGTGATTGGCATCTTAAAAATACAGTGCGTTCTGGATCTACCCTGTGTGTTGTTATTTATTTTCTGTTACAATGTATTTTAAAAACTTTCACTTCTATAAATATTTTTTAAGGTATATATGGTCCCCACTTTAGATGAGCTCACTCAAAATACTTTACTAACAAGTAGTAAACTGACAAAGTACAAAGCTATACAGAACATACAATTACAATTACAATTACAGGACAGAAACATAATCAATAATGTAAGTAGGACCAGAGTCCAAGTTTGTAGGAGGGGTTTATAAGAGAAAAACACACGCTAAGCACCCGAAGCCACATGATCTTTTCAACAGAAATATATTGATATTAAAGTGAAATATATCTTTCAGATAAATTGACATGAATAAGGTCATCCCAAAACAATCATAAGTCTTTCTCAGAGCTTCGAAAGCAGTAGTTTACACTACAAAAAAAGTGCCAATCATATTGCACTGATAATGCAGGAAAAAAGTATCAGGGATGTTTAGGAGTTTGGAATTTTTATAACATAATTATCATGTTTAAAACACGTTTAAAATCATATTGTAATTATAATATAATTATGTTATAAATTATTATAAATTATCTTATAAATTATAAATTACATAAACATAACATAATATAACATGTTTATAACATAATTATCATTATTTTTATAACACAATTATCACATCATAACAAAAAACCTTTCATGTTCGTACAATATAAATATTATATTGTACGAACATGAACACACCAGAATAAAATCATTAGGTCATTAGCAAGACTCTATAGTACTGAATGCTGAGGTGGCAATTCAGCCATTTAATTCATGTGTGTTGGACTATGGACATATCAAAAAGTTGCAGTAGACCGACCCTCAAGGAATCGAGCTCAACACAGCTGCTGTAACATAAAGACTGGCATCCATATAATCACAGCTAAAAAGAAATTTAGAGTAAACTTACCACAACATGTTTTTCTCAGGTTAGAGTTGAGTTTTTTCACGTTGAAATGTCGGTTTATTTTGGCTCACACTGAAGACACCGCGTTATATAGCTGTTCTTTTGTACTGCTTTTGAGCAAAACATGCTTTGTAGATGAGGCCAAGGGTGTTCATCTTCTTCAATTCTAGCAGAGACAGTTGCCTCTGCCATGTTTTCCTGTTTCTTCTTTCCATGTGTCCGCTAGTTTGAAAGGCTTGGGCCACTCTGCCCGCCATGGTTCATAACTGGTCATGTGACTGCATGGCTACATCTGACTGGTGAAAGAGTTACTGGAAACTCCACTGGTGGCATGATCTATTATCAGTAGCATTATCTAATGTGTGACATTATTTTTTCTTTAAGCAACGAGTCAAATATTGCCAAATATAGCAGAGTAAAAGTAGAGTTTCTTCTTCAAATGTACTCAAGTAAAAGTAAAAAGTATGATGCAATAAAGGTACTTTAAAAGTACTTTTTTTTTTTTCAAAAATGTACTCAAGTAAATGTAACGGAGTAAATGTAACTCGTTACTACCCACCTCTATCAAACTCACATTCAGTGTGTGGAGCATCAGCAGCTTGAAGCAGCAGTGTTGGAGTTTCCACTTATCTCTCCTGTAGCTGCTAGTTTGGTCTAAAGAGGACTTTGATTCTCACTTAGAAGAACCAGTGTTGATGTTTATTACCATTAAATGTGATTAAAATCAAATATTTACATTGAAAAAAGCTGCAATCAATGACTTTTTTTCTTCGTTGCTTTAATTCACCCACAGACAAGTTGTTCCCCCTGATAAGCATCACATTTCCCTCAGTTTAAATAAATAAACTCTTTAGTTTCTTATTGTTTCTTTTTCTTTTCTCATTGTAGGATTTCTGTTCTTTCTTTTCTCTTTTTTCCCCAAAACAGTTCATTTTAGAGAAGACAATTCTGATATGAATTGTCTTCTGTGCTCAGGGCTGGAGGACAGCTAAGAGTCAATTATACTTACAACAAAGCTGTCTGGATGTAAAATGTTTCGCCACTAGGTGTCAGTAAACTTCACTGAACTGGGCTCTGTTTTCTTACCCTCCCAGTTCAACTGCATGCCTCTAGCATGGAAATCCAGCTGGTGTGTTTCTACTACTCTGGGGACCAGATCCAGACCCTCCTGGAGTTTTCCCCATCTCAGGAAGGCTCATGTGTTTTAAACTGTCTTTAAAGTGGATGAAACTTTGCTGGACTCTGACACTTAGCAAACAAACTCTTATATAATGCGGAACAGTAATGAAACTGCTTATCAGAGTGAAAGTGGGATTTATTATTACACTGAAGCCCGATATTATTTGGCATACTGTTAACTTATAACCAGCTGTTGTTGTTTAGCTGTCTCTTGTCAGCTGTCCAGAGACATCCAGAGATCATCTTCCTCAAAATTAACAGGTTGAAATCGGGTCAGCTTTAATGTCTCACTCTGTGAGTAAGGAAATTATGTCATTGCAACATGCCAAACTGCAACAATAACATGTTTTCTGCAGTCTTCTTTCAAATGTCTTCTTTCATGTGAAATATAAGCTGAAAAAGCATAAAAGGTAAAAAAAACACAAGGACAATTCACATTCGTTATCTTATTTTATGGATGATCAATGATGTTCAGACTTAGTTACTTTCATGCTCATTTAAGTAGATCTTTTTTTGTAGTTCCTTTAGTCAAAGTCTGCAGACATACAGACCTCAGGCTCCTCCACTTTGACTGTGGTACTGCCTTAAGCCTTCATGTATGAGTAGGAAAATTGGGATTGGACCATTTACTGTCATTGACTATATTATAAAGTTATGGCTTTAAAAGCTGGTTTTCTTCCCTAATTTTCAATAGTAGAAATCACATTCAGTCCATTTGAATTTGAATACATCTGATTTTAACATGGACCTCAAACTTTAACATAGAGAATGAAGCAAAACAAACAAAATCTTGTTTAAAACTACCTGTACTTCATCACTTAAGTCATCAGCTGCTCTATTTTCTACAACTTTGTCTGCTCCCCCAACGGGACAGTTAAGTTAAAGTAACAGATACGAGGACATCAATGCATACATGTCATGATGCATTGATAGACTGAGCAGTCACAGGCTGAGAGACAGAATTAGCTTTCGAACAGTCCACAGGTGAAGCAACATGGCTGTCCATCTCAGAACTAACTGGATGGGGAGCCACACAGTCCAGGGATGAAGAAACACCCACAACCTGTTCCACAACAACTGGTTCAGAAGAATAGAGAACAGGATCAAGCATGCATTGTCATGGGCCACAAAACTTGACCTGATCAGCCAACACTGCAACGCTTAACCCCAGTCTTTTGGCTAGCTTAACGAAAGAAGCGGCCATCTTGTTACCACTCTCTAGAGAAGCTGAATGAGTTATCACTGGTTGTGGAGCTGGCTGGGCCACGCCGGACATGTCAAAAGACAAAACAGGTTGGAACATGAAATAGTCACTAGAAGGAGCATCAGCTATAGAACACACAGTCTCGGATGGTTTGTGCTCCTCAGCATGCACTGTTTTATCTAGAGCTGATGGTGGTGCTGTGTGGCTCAGTTCAGGCTGGGAAACCTCAGAATTTACAGGCTGAGGAGTAAAACAGTCCTGCGGGGCTACAATGCTAGTAACAGTGTGTAGGTGAGTCTGGAGTGGAATAACGGTCCTTTGTTCAGCTAACTCTACAGTTGAGACATCCACATTGGCTAATTCAGGGAAAACACTGCGAGCATCACCAGAATCTGATGGCTCAGGAACACAAAGATCACTAGTGAAGAGAACCGGTGAATAACTTGGCACACAGTTACAAACACACAGTGGCGGAGTTATCTGATTTAGGCAACACAATATCCACGGAGGGCAAAACAGTGTTACTCACAGTGGTGGATAAGTCATGAAGTCCGTGATCAGAAAGCTTGGGCTTAGTGATGGGATTTCCGGCTCTTTTTAGAGAACCGGCTGTTTCGGCTCGGCTCACTAAAAAGAGCCGGCTCTTTCGGCTCCGAACCGGCTCTTCAAGTTGTTTTGTTGCTTTAATTAATTTATTATTAACAATAATATAAAATGATGCACAAAAGGAATTACTAATGTAAAAAAAAAAAAAAAAAAGTTGTTTTATATATCAATATATGCGGTGGCTCCTAGAGACAAAGCACATACAAACTGCAAAACACATTTCTAGCGTTAACTGAACTTCCAAAACAGAGCTACCTAGATCACTTAAGTTACACAATTGAAAGCATATGTGTATTGTTTGTCTATTTATACACAAGCACTCAAATGTATTCAAATAATAAAAAAAAAAAATGTTCATTTACCTGTTACTACCACACACCAAATCCGGGCGTTGGTACTTCCTGGCTTGTGTAGCCACTAGGTAACAAAAGCTCAACACTGCGCCTAGCATCCTGGAGCACTTCTGTTGTGTTTTGTACGTGCTTCGGAGTTTTTACGTGTCTCAGAGTTGAAACGGGTAGCTAACACCTTCTGGTACTCCGGGATCGGCAGCGCTACCCACTCTTGGCAAAGATACTCCACCGTGTAAACTAGGTCCGCTCGGAGCTCAGCGGAGGGGTTGTGAGCTGCTGGGTCCATGTCGTGGTCGCGTTCTTCTGTCATGATTAGGCTGTGTGCAGGCAGGAACTGGACCCAAACGCAAACTCACAGGAAACAGAACTGAACTCAAAATACAGCTTTATTGCTGGGACATGGGAGCACACAGGGAACACAGCTGACACAGATAATCATAAGGAGACAGGGCAGGAGCAAACACAACATGACGCATACTGACGGGAGACTGTCAAAGTAAAACAGGACGTACACAGAGGTGCAGACAGAAGGGGGAGAGAGAACACGGGGAGAGCACAGACATAACGGGCTGGGGAAAACATGGAATAAAACACGAGGAGGAGAAAGGAGGCATGGGGACTCACAGATAAGTGGAGGGGGACACAGGGGGTACAGACATGAGGGGAAATCTAGTAAACTAAACTGAACAACCTAGGAACCATGGAATGGATAAAGAGCAAAATACAAAAACGTAAGAAAACTAAGAACACTGGGTCAAAATGACCCAGGACCATGACAATGCATCATCCAAATTTATATCAGGTACGGTTTGCGACTGTTGTGGTCTCACTTTCAGCTGTTACAGTTACAGTAGAGTCTTCTCAGTTTCTTCTCCACCATTGGTGTAAGTCAGCAGAGGTTGCTGTCAGAATGAAACAGAACTATGGATCCTAATAAACTGCACACAGACAAAGCCTGTGCAGTGACGTCCACAGAAGGACAGTGTCTAAAGTGTCTAAAGAGATGCTGCAAAACAAAACAAGAGACTAGAGCCTATCAGGAAAACTAGTGAGTGGACCTCTGATTAAAGAATTTCTACCAAACTACAACTGCAGCTGAACAAATGAGCTGTTGGTGGAACTTTACACTCTGAAATATTGAAAGATTTAAAGGATGAGACAGCTCAGCACAGCATGTTATTAACTTCACACATGAAGTGGTTCAGTCCAGTCAGAATTCAGTTTTGCAGCCACCCTCCACATCCTGCTTCTTCACCTGGTCGTCACGGTAACTCTGGACTTTCCTTCAGCGAATCCTGAAGTCTGTCAGTCCTTCTGACAGCATGAGGCCTGACAGCTAGACAAAATGTGCAGATTATGAAAAACATGAAACATAGTTTGAACTTGTGTCAAGTTTGTGTTGGTGACTGAACTGCTGACCTGCTGTGAAACCTGCTGCTGGATCTCTGTGCTGTGCATGTCTGCCTCTGACTGAAGCTTCATTTTCAGCACTGTTTGCTTTGTCACTGCTAAAAATGAACCACATATAAAAACACAAACATTAGTATTTTACATGATGACAGGATCTTACAGTGTTTGCATTCTGGACCTCACCTGTGAAACAGAAAAAAGATTGCTTGGAGTTACAGGACCTATCCTCCCATTCCCCTGTCATTGAATAAAACACTCCACAGTACTCAAAGAACTTGTTGTTATCGGGCTGACCAGACATCCAGTTAGTGAATGTATAGGTTGTGTTGTCAGACCAGAAGGCCCAGGGATCTCTGTAGAGGTCAATCCACACATACTGAACCCCTGATCCATTCAAAAAAGTTCGTCTAAACTCAAAAAAGTTTAGACGAACTTCCTATTGCTCACGCTCTTTGTTCCAATGCAGCTGTATGATGAAAGGGCAGAGAACGTTGTACAGCCTTGTTGTCTTCTTCAGCGTCTAATGCAGAGATCTTCCTTAAGCTTCTGTGGTTATTGCTGTAGTTCTGGAATCTTCTCGTGATGACTAGCAGGACCCCAAGTTGCACGACCCTTGACCTCAACCACTACCTGGGCTTTCAGCTATGCCTGGAGTGGTCCCTGCTGCTTGCTGGTTCTCTGAAAAAGAAAAAAAAAAGAAAGAAAAAAGAAAACTTCTCATCTAGTCTCAATCTGGAGTTCCCCCTTTGGGAATCCTCCTTTTCTAGAAGGAAAAAACAAAACAAAACTTTGGAACCATTTGGAAAGCAAATCAGCCATCATCAAACCATATTTTCTTTTCAGTTCAGTAAACTTTCCTAATGGGAAAACCTTATCTGAACATGGATGTAACCCCCTGTAGAGTTAAATTACACGAACTATTAATCACACAAATCACAGAACCCCCCCCCCCCCCAGAAAAATCATAGAAAACATTGTTTTATGTTAAACCTGGAATCCCTCCTTTTGACACATTGTCCCCCCCATGAGTCAATTCACCAGAACTATAGGAAATTAACAAAAATTTAGATACATTATTTCTTAGACAAAATCAGGGCTTCTCCTCTGGAGTAGCTGTGCTCCAGCTGGTAAATCTGTGTGAAATTAGTGTTAAATCTGTTTAACTCCTGGCTCCGCCCAGAGCCTGCATCCACACCTTTATTGCCTAGAAAACAAAATCTATAAGTTAATATGAAGTTCACATATGCAAACAACTGTAGGTCACAGGAGTAATAAGGCATCCAGCACTACAGCCACAAGTTGTTATCGGCATGGATTTCCAAAATCATTAAAACACTGTTAAATGGCCTGTATTTGTATAGCGCTTTTCTAGTCCCTAAGGACCCCAAAGCGCTTTACACAACCAGTCATCCACACACTGGTGATGGCAAGCTACATTGTAGCCACAGCCACCCTGGGGCGCACTGACAGAGGCGAGGCTGCCAGACACTGGCGCCACTGGGCCCTCTGACCACCACCAGTAGGCAACGGGTGAAGTGTCTTGCCCAAGGACACAACAACCGAGACTGTCCAAGCCGGGGCTCGAACCGGCAACACTTCCGATTTCAAGGCGAACTCCCAACTCTTGAGCCACAATCGCCCCATAATGTGTTAATTCCATAATATGCCCAAATCATTCATCATCCCATGTGTTTATTCAAAACGACTTGTTTTAACACTACAAGCTCAATAGCTTGAGATGAATAATGATATGATAATGAGCCCAACACTAAGATGTTCTTCAATCTCTGCACGTCTGGCTTTATTTTCACTCATGCCTGTCCGTGTGATGCCAAATCTTCCACAAGGACCTTCAGAGAAAAAAACATTAGCCAGTGGAGTGTCCTGGAGGTCAGGCCTGGATCAACAGATCCCAGATTTGCTGCTGTAAATCATGTGGTCAGCCATCTGCTGTGAAAGGAATGATACTGGTTTCAACACCATATATGTTTCACATTGTATGCACATTTTCCCCACAGTAACAATTGGCATTTTCCAACAATACAATGTGATACCATAACCAACAAGCAGCCAGTAAAACCAGTTTCCTTCACACAAAAATCAGTAACACAGAAAAGTGGCAGCTAAAGGGTTGAGTCTGCAGGGCCCACACACAATCATGTGAACCTACAGTCTCCCCCTTCCCTGGTCTCTGTCATCCTTCTGCTCCTGCAAAAACACAGATACATCCACCCTTTTGACTGCTACAATGAATTAGGCATTTGAAGTGACTAATCCTAAAATAGATGCAGTCTTTAATTTCAATTTTAAGTCAGTCAAAACTTCAGTCCACATCATCAGTCTAATCACAGTCCAGTCACATGCATTCATACAAGTTAGTGCTAATAGTGGAAACCCCCGCAGCACATTTAAGCATCTACTAACAGCAATATAACATCATCTAAATAATAATAATAATGATAATTCTTTATGATTTGGGAATGGATTGAATCGCTGCAATCCTTTTTGACAGGGACTTACCAGCTGATCGTGTCCCACAAAGGTGAATTTCTCCAAAGCCCATTGTAATCTGGAGAAGCTTACCTTGCATTTGCTCTCAATAAAATATTCTATAGTGCTTATAATTCCAATCTTGCAGGCCTCAATCACTTGTGTTGCTCAGTCAGCAGAAAGCATGTCACAATTCACTGTATTAGCAGCTACATTTATTATCTGATCACTGTTTGGAAACACCAGCCTCTTTTTTCCCTTTCACAAAAGTTAACCTGTTGTCCTGCAATTTGGAGAGTAAATTGTCAGCAGTGGATAAACTCAGCATTTGATAACAAGTTTCTGTTAAGTATTCCCTGTTTTAACATTAATGAGAGACATGGGCATGTTCATGAGTCTGATCGTCATTGCACGTGTGTGCAACTTTCTCAACCTCCACAAGTCAGTCGGCCCCAATTTTCATATGCTCTCACATGAACAAAAACAGCCTTCTTTTTTCCTCCATGCTCTCTTCCTACTTCTCACAGCTTCTGTCTGCTCTCCCACATCTGCAGCAGTTCACAGTTGTGGAATATCAGAGCCCCATCATTTTTTCAGTGTCTTCCTTTGCCATTTCACCTCCAAGTGTGGCAAATATCAAACTCAGACAGTCTTCCCAAGTCCATTCACACACAGTGACGTTGCGGGTGAACCTCGCAGCTTGTGATTGGGAAAGCATTTTTCCATCTGTGATGGTATTTGTACATGCTGCTGAACCTTGTAAGGTCTAGGGCAGTGCTACTGTCTGTTCATCTGGTGCTGACTCTTGTTGCTGATGCTGTAATTAATTAATAATGTAGAACTTAAGGCCCTTTGCATTTGAATACCTCTGATTTCAACATGGACCTCAAACTTGCACAGAGAGACAAAAACCAAAGAAACAAAAAACTTCAGTGTCAAACTAACTTTAATTTCATGAATCTGTAGCAATGAAACACGATTTATCACTCAGTGTAAAAACCCACAAAGTGGGTGAAAAATGAGCTCTAAGTACCTACACCACACATTACGTTCAAAAGAAAAAAGAGAAATGATCAGCACTCTAGTCCTTATTTTCATGAGTTCACTCCAGCTAAGCTAATGAAACAAACAAAAGTGTCAGTATTGCCAAAATTTAAACTTGCTCAAGTCAAATAATATTATTAAATAAGAAATTAATCTATACGAGGCAATACAAAAACTCATACACCTGCATGCTACCATATTTTTAAATATGCATCTCTTGTTTGTTTTTTTTTACTTTTTGTATACCTGCCGAGATGGTTGGATTGTTTTCAAGCAGATAGCTGGTGATTTTCACAAAACAAAAAAACATGAATGAAACCACAGAACACATAAAAACCCTTTAAAATATAACATGAAGAAAGCTGAAAGCTATAATAACAAAAGCAGACAAATGTGTCAACACAGAAGAAAATACAAGTCAAAAACTAAGATCACAACACTAACTATGGCAACATCATAGCAAACTTTACCCACCACCTGCTCTGCTTAGTAGAGTGACTGTGACTTTGTCTGCATCTCCAAAGTGACAGTCAAGTTAAAGTGTCAGATATGAGGACATCCAGCTGATGTTTAAGGTTCACAATGCAAATTTTTATCAGGTAAGGTTTGGGACTGTTATGGTCTCAGTTATGGTTGTTACAATTATCAGACAGTAGAAGTAGAAACAGTACATTAACAGTACAATGTTCTGTTGTCCACCCTGAATTTCTCAAGCAGATCTCTGAGTCCTCTCAGTTTCTTCTTTACCATTTGTGTAAGTCAGCAGAGGTTGCTGTCAGCATGAAACAGAACTATGGATCCAAATAAACTGCACACAGACAAAGTCTGTGCAGTGATGTCCACAGAAGGACAGTGTCTAAAGTTTTGAAAGACATGCTGCAAAACAAAACAAGAGACTAGAGCCAATCAGGAAAACTAGTGAGTGGACCTCTGATTAAAGAATTTCAACCAAACTACAACTGCAGCTGAACAAATGAGCTGTTGGTGGAACTTTACACTCTGAAATATTGAAAAAGTTAAAGGATGAGACAGCTCAGCACAGCATGTTATTAACTTCACACATGAAGTGGTTCAGTCCAGTCAGACTTCAGTTTTGCAGTCACCGTCCACATCCTGCTTCTTTGACTGGTCATCACGGTAACTCTGGACTTTCCTCCAGCGAATCCTGAAGTCTGTCAGTCCTTCTGACAGCATGAGGCCTGACAGCTGGACAAAATGTGCAGATGATGAAAAACATGAAGCATAGTTTGAACTTGTGTCAAGTTTGTGTTGGTGACTGAACTGCTGACCTGCTGTGAAACCTGCTGCTGGATCTCTGTGCTGTGCATGTCTGCCTCTGACTGAAGCTTCATTTTCACCACTGTTTGCTTTGTTACTGCTAAAAATGAACCACATATAAAAACACAAACATTAGTATTTTACATGATGACAGGATCTTACAGTGTTTGCATTCTGGACCTCACCTCTGAAACAGAAAAAACGGTTACTACGGCCACACATAACATCATCCCATTCCGCTGTCGTTAAATAAAGAGCTCCACAGTACTCAAATAATTTTTGGTTATCAGGCTGAGAAGGCATCCAATTTGTGAATGTTGAGGTTGTGTTGTCAGACCAGGAGGCCCAGGGATCCCTGTAGAGGCCAATCCACACATACTGAACCCCTGATCCATTCAAAGTGAGCGTGATGTTGGATTTCTCCTCTTTGCTTCTTATACTGGTCAGGTCTGTGTGGTATGTCCTGCAGTACGACTGAGCCGCTGACCAGGTTTGGTTCTCCATCACTAAGATGTAACTTGTACTGCTGGCTGTGAAAGGTTCAAAAAAGGATTAATTTTGAAACATGCCCAGTCTTATAAAATTGTATAAATAACTAGGGCAACAAATCTTTTTTCCTACCATTGTAACACAGGAAAGGGTAAGAATCTCCACAGGGTCTATCATTCATCTCTGTTTGTTCCTGAAGAGCCACACAGTATTCATTTGCCTTTTCATTGTTTGGTTGGCCGTTAGCCCAGATCAAAAATTCATGTGTAAAGATAGCATAAATATTCTTATTGTCCATGGACCACTTCCAGCTGTACGGATCACTATAGAGCCCTATCCAAGCCCAATCTTTAACCCTTGGTGACATTGAGAAAAGCAGCTGGTTGATGTCGCTGTTGTAGATGGTGACCAAGTCAGTGAAGTTTGCTCTGCAGTAACTCTGAGCTTCTCTCCAGGTCAGCATCTGGTTCACAAAGTGGTATTCTTTGAGGTTGGGAGTAAGAGTGGAAAGTCCTCCTAAGAAAAAAAAATAAAAAAAATAAAAACATTATTGTTGAAACTGGGCTGTTGGACGAATCACTGAAAAAGACAACTTTACAAAAATAAAAATTAAAACCACTGAAATAGTCATACTATATGGAGACTAACATGAGGGAGGAAGTAATAATTTATTATAGTATTTAAGTTGAATTTTCAGGTACTTCAGGTATTTTACTTTTACTCCTTTGATTTTTTTCACACAATGCAGATGGTTGGCAGAAGTACATTTTAAACAACCATTACATGCAGTACGGTTACCCAACTGACTTCAGTCAGTGTCAGTTTGTTTATAAGCTATTTTTCAAATGTTTAAGATATTAATAATACTGACCTGAGAGCAGCAGGATGAGCAGTAAACAGGTTTCTTCCATTCTGTTCTTCTGTAAAACAGATGTAGTCATCATGATTATTATTGTACCATATTTATTATCATCCATATTTACCGTTTAAGGTTTCTTATCCCAGGTTGAATAAGTATAAAGTTTGGTGTGTGTGTATATCCAAGTAATTATATCCAATTTAGGATATTTAAATCTATTTATATCTATTGTGTCTTTAAAAAATAGCTTAAATCATCATTATAAGTTTTATCATTAATAAATTAATGATCTATAACTTACCTGACAGTTTATCTTTTTATCTGTTGACTGTTCGGTGTTTTTTTTTTCATGAGAGAACCCAAATATCCTCAGATTACAATTTATTATCAGATGTTTAGAATTACAAATTAGTTTTACATGGCACCATGGACCTGCATCTCTCTGGCTCAGAGACAAAGGCTGCTGCACCCAGGCAGTAAGCACTTTTATTGCAGGTGGTAAAACCAGAATGTTAACATGATTGGTCAAAAGTTGGAGGGAAGCATTAAGATCACTCACGTTTCGTCTCCTGTACCTTTCGAACATCTCCCTATAAGGAGATGCCAGTTCTGACATCACAATGGCCACCATCTCTTTCCCCCTCCTCAGTTCTGTAGAGAGAGAAAGGGCCATGCCCTAACACCTGATTTATTGCTGTTTTTTTCTGTGGGAGAGTCAGCCTTACTTCTGGTGCCCCAGAAGGCTGTAACAACCTGAATCCAAAACTATTCTACAATACATATCCATGTGCAGTAAAGGATAAAACATAGATGTGTGATTTACATTATGAGGTAAAAATAAATCATAAACATGACTGAAGCTGACTTTAGTCTTTGCTTGATCTTCTAATGTAATTTATTGTTAAAGGACATCAGAAGGGACATCAGAACTTATAGAAAGTGGAGACGTGTGTTTATGGTAATAAACGTGTTTTAATGAATGCTGATTAATAAAATTGTTGCATTCATGGAGTTAACCAAATGCTGTAAACACCTTTTTATCTAAAGTATTGTACTATTATTGTATGTTCTGAGCTTTGATCAAAGGCAAAACCAGTTTACTGATTATCACTTTACCTGCTCTAATTCAAGACATTACAAAAAATTGCTGGAAATGAAAATGTTTCAGTTGAATGCTTCAAATGGAATACTGTAAGGGCCTTTTTGTCAAAGAGAAGAGCGGGTGCCTCAAAATGGCCATAAAAGACCTGGATGATCATCTGAGGAAAACTTACTCTGAGGATCGGAGGCATGAGCCAGTTACCATTCCGAGTGACATGCCACCTATCCAGGCACCTGAACACCAAATGGACATAAGACCACCCACATGGAGTGAAGTGGAGAAGGTAGTGAAGCAGGCAAGAGCAGTATCAGCCCCAGGACCTAATGGCCTTTCATGTAGGCTATATAAAAACACCCCACGAGTCCTCAAATACCAGTGGAAGCTGATGAAGGAAGCATGACAGAAAGGAGTGATTCCAAAGGCTTGGCGAAGAGCAGGAGGTATTCTCATCCTCATCCATCAGCCAGTTTTGTCAGATCATCCTGCTGAACATAGAGGGGAAAGATCTTCTTCAGTGTCTTGGCCCAAAGACTATCTACTTTCCTGCAAAGAAACAACTATGTTGACACATCAATGCAGAAGGCCGGCATCCGGGGATGCCAGATTCACCAGATTCAAACTGCCAAGAACAAACAAAGAGACCTTCATGTGGTCTTTTTAGACCTTGCCAACTCCTTTGGGTCAGTTCCGCATGAGATCTTGTCGATGGCCTTCAACTATTTCAGGTACCAAACCACATCACAGGACTGGTCAAGACTTACTTTCAGGATTTACAGTTTTATGTAACAGCTGAGAACACCACCACAGTCTGGCAGCACCTGGGAATTGGAGTTAAGGCAGGCTGCACGATTTCCCTTCTGGCATTTATTATGGCAATAGAGTTGGGCATGCGGGCATCTACGTGGGTAGTGGGAGATGAGAGACCCAAGAATGGCCTTCGTCCTTCTCCCAGAGCCTATGGATGACATGACCATCATTACAACAACAAATTCATGTACTAGGCAATTGCTACAGAAGCTCCAGGAAAACATTGAATGCGCAAGAATGGAGTTTAAGCCAAGTAAATCTTGCAGCAGCTCCATCATAAAAGGAAAACTGACAGCCGAGCAATTCTATATCAGAGGAGAACCAATTCCAACAGTCTTAGAGAAGCCCATAAAGAGCCTGGGACAGAGGTATAATGCAGACCTCAAGCGGATTAACAACACTGCATTCCCAGGGAAACTGAAGCTCTGGTGCTTCCAGTTTTGTTACCCAGACTACTGTGGCTGCTGACAATCTACAAGGTCTCACTCAATCATACCATGGCTAGTGAGCTCCTACGTTAACGGTGTGTTCACACCGAATGCGATAGACACGACCAAAACACACCAGACACCCTTAGCTTGACGCGTGCACATTTGCACCTCGACGCGTCTCCAACGTGAACTGTTGACACGTGTGAAGCGGAAATGTGGGAGGAAGTAGTGCCAGACGGTATGTTTTCAAGATGGCAGCTGTCAATCGAGCGTTTGAAGAGAGAGTCTCCCTTCTCTATTTACTGTGGACTCTATTTACCACCGTCTTTCCCTCGCTCAGTTTGAGTTTTTTTTATTTAGACCTGGTTTAATTCTGGTATAGAACCAGCTGAATATTTTTATATAATCTCCGCAGCTGTCAGACTCTATAACAGGGATCACCAGTCTTTTCAAAACTGAGAGCTAGACAAAATTGTGAACAGTTTGGTTCATCTTTAGCTTTATGGTAATAACAGTTCTATCTTGATATGCTATGTCTTATAACAGGTTAATTTTTCAAAAATATTAACAATGATTTAAGAAGGGAAAGGGCAACATGTCAACATCCAACTCTTTATTTCTATTAATCCCTTACTTCATTCCTACCTGATTGACATGTTTAGGAATTATGAGTGATTGGCACCAGTAGCGGTTTTTGATACGGGCGACACGGGCGGTTGCCCGGGCCGGCATCGTGGTGGGGGACGGCATCACGGGCATCGGCAAAAAAAAAAAAATTTTTTAAAAATTGCATGTACTCAAGCTGCCCCGACGTCAGCCAGCGCATATTGGGAATGTCGTAGGCACCGATCGGTTTTCTATCGCCCATTTGCTGGGAGTAAGGGTGCCCTCCGTTTGCGAGGTGCGCCTGCTGCTTGTGGCACAGGAGGAGAGGGCGGGGCGGCGGGGGATTCTCTGGCTGGCTGGAGCAGCATCTAATAACCAACTCGCAAAATAAAACAACATGAAAACAAACCAACAAACACGAAAACACCAGACATTATGATACAGATTTATAATTTGCACCGATGTTTTTTCGAAATTCTATACACGAAAAGTGAGCGCTAGAGCCCTCGGTGCGCCTGCTCGCTGCTGAAGTCAAAGTGAGCTTTATTGTCATCTCCGCTACATACAGTCCAGTATATGGAGAGACGAGAAGACGAGGCTCCAGTTACAGTAGTGCAAGTAAACAAATATAAGAAGAGTAAGGAAATAAATATACACTTTAGGACCAGGGGTAAAGGGATCAATAACAATTTAAAATTTATAATTTACAGCTTGATGATTTAATGTCTCACACACAACCCGTGGAAAGGGGGGTGGGGGGCAGTGTCTGCTTCCAAATAGAGCACATTTCCTTCATAATGTTGTAAATCCAAGCCCATTATGTATTCATGATTTGAATCCTGGGTTGTGTGAAATCCCAGAAATAAACCCTAGACAAAGTGAATCTGTGAACTGAGGTGTAGGTCTATTAGGTTATGTTGTGGCGATCCTCGAGTTGGGGGATGGGTGTTCATACTGGAGTGCAAAATTAAAACCAATGGAAGATGGACAAGAAAAGTTCAAAGCCATCAGGTCCTCAGTTAAGAAAAAAGGAAAAAAAAGAAGAGGAGGAGAAACGAGCAAAAGATACAGGAAGCAGATGTGTCATTGGATAATGGCAGGTCATCCTGAAACAATCAGAATCAGAATACTTTATTAACCCCTAAGGTTATTATGTGAGTTACAGTTGCTCCAAGAAGAAATGGTAAAAATAGTAACAGTAACAGACTAAACTCCAAACAATACATTATGTTACAGATTGTAATATTAATTAGTCATTGTCAATTGTTGATTTGTCCTGTTCGTATTGTATGATGAATTATGATGGCTGTTTGGTAGCCGTTTGCATACGATGCATACTCTCTCTCTCTCTTCGTGTGTGTGTGTGTGTGTGTGTGTGGGAGGGGGCAGAGGGAGTGTTCGCCCGGGGCACCAAACAAGCTAGGACCGCCACTGATTGGCACACTGTAGTGGTAAAAGTTGCTACCAATCAAATTATGTATGTGGTAAAGTTAAAACAAAACATAACTGACTGTTTTATATTATATCTAATATATATTATGTAATTATTCTTATAATTACAAAATGTTTTATGTAAGATTTATGTTTTGTAATTTAAATCTGACATCACAAAAGTATTTTGGAATTTGAATAATGTATTTTGTAACTGTAGTACACATAATACTAATTTTGAACAATTTTGTCCAGGTTCCTTGCCGCTGGGGACTCCTTTAGGACCATCGCGCTCACTTTCAGAGTTGGTGTGTCCACGGTGTCCTAGATCATCCCCCAGGTAGTGACGGCCATCTGGGACTGTCTAGTGAACGACTTCATGGCTGTACCTTCAACTGGAGACTGGCAGTCCATCACAGAGGGATTCCAGAAGTGCTGGAACTTCCCTCTCTGGTGTGGAGCTCTGAATGGGAAGCACGTCCAGAAGAAGGCACCCCCCAACTCAGGATCCATGTTCCACAACTACAAGGGAACTTTTTCCATTGTTCTCCTTGCGGTTGTGGATGCAGGGTATCGACGGTGCAGCGATGGTGGTATTCTGGCCAACTCCACCTTTGGTCAGGCTCTTCGGGCTGGGACTCTCCATCCTGACCAGCCTCTACCTGGTGGAGAACACCGTGGAGCCCAGCCCCATGTCTTTGTAGCTGATGAAGCGTTCCCGCTGCGGCGGGAGCTCATTAGGGCTTTCCCTGGACGCCTCCTCCCATTAGAGAAGAGGATGTTCAACTATTGCCTTTCCAGGGCCCGGCTGATAGTGGAGTGGGCCTTCGGTGTCCTCTCCTCACAGTGGAGGTTGTATCGGTGCTCCATGGAGCTCCGTCCTGAAGTTGCGGAGAAGTGTGTGAAGGCAACGTGTGTTCTCCACAATTTTCTCCACTGTTTGGACGAGAGAGGGGCACCTGCTGTGAGGGGTGTGGCACCTGCTGTGGTGGAGCCATTGCAAGGCCTGGGTCGTGTAGTAGCAAACAACTCCTCCACAGAGGCTGTCCTGGTGAGGGAGAAGTTCATTGCCCACTTCTCTGTGGAGGGAGCTGTGTCTTGGCAGCCAAAACAATAGCCTGTTTGAAGTCCCAGTGACTTCCCCACAACGGCTCTTTTAAGAGCCACCCACAAACCTCTAAAGAGCATTCCTGCCTTTTTAACATTTTCTTAATAAATGGAGCTTGCCTCCAAAATAAACTAACTTCTCTTTACTCTCTTAAATAATTGGTCTTCACTATGTTCCTATATACAGTGGGATGCAAAAGTTTGGGCAACCTTGTTAATTAGTCATTATTTTCCTATATAAATCGTTGGTTGTTACAATAAAAAATGTCAATTAAATATATCATATAGGAGACACACACATTGATATACACTAAATATTGATTTCATTTCTTTTTTTGTGGTGCCCATGCACCTGCTTGAGTTTGTTTAAGATAAGATAAGATAAGATAAGATAAGATAAGATAAGATAAGATAAGATGAATTTTATTAGTCCCACAGGTGGGAAATTTGTTTTGTTACAGCAAAGTGCAAAGTTATGTAGCAGAAATTAGAAAACACTGGAAAGCAATAAAATACAATAAAATAAAATAAAATACCATATACAATAGAATAAAATAGAATAGAATAATATATACAATAGAATAAAATGGAAATACAAATACTATATACAACTGAGTAGGAAAATACAAAAATACAACTTCGTCAGAAGAAGAATTGCACATATAGCAGTCTTATTGCACAAGTGTGGGTTTGTGTGTTTGATCAGCTGCAAAAGTCTTTATTGTGGAGTCTGACAGCAGTGGGGAGGAAAGACCTGCGAAATCTCTCCGTCCCACACCGTGGGTGCCGCAGTCTCCCACTGAAGGAGCTGCTCAGTGCTGTCAGAGTCTCTTGCATGGGGTGGGAGATGTTGTCCAACAGGGATGATAGCTCAGCCACCATTCTCCTGTCACTCACCACCTCCACTGGGTCCAGAGGGCATCCTAGAACAGAGCTGGCCCTTCGGATCAGCCTGTTCAGTCTCTTCCTGTCCCCAGCAGAGATGCTGCCGCCCCAGCAGACCACACCTTAAAAGATGGCTGAGGCCACCACAGAGTCATAAAAGGTCTTCAGGAGTGGGCCCTCCACTCCAAACGACCTGAGTCTCCGCAGCAGGTACAGTCTGCTCTGCCCTTTCCTGTAGAGGGCATCTGAGTTATGAGTCCAGTCCAGTTTGTTGTTCAGATGAACACCAAGGTACCTGTAGCTGTCCACAGCCTCGATGTCCATAACTTGGATGTTCAGTGGTTGCAGTGGAGGATGCTTGTGCCTGCGGAAGTCTACCACCAGCTCCTTGGTTTTACTGGCATTGATCTGGAGGTAGTTCAGCTGGCACCAGTCCACAAAGTCTTGAGTCAGTCCTCTGTACTCCTTGTCGTCCCCATCAGTGATGAGGCCGACTATTGCAGAGTCATCAGAGAACTTCTGCAGGAAGCACTGGGTGGATTTGTGGAGAAGTCTGCAGTGTAATGGTGAAGAGGAACGGAGCCAGAACCGTTCCCTGTGGGGCCCCCCAATTATTGCACACTTTCTGTAAATTCAAAAAACTTCATTTCACTTCTCAAATATCACTGTGTGTGTCTCCTGTATGATATATTTAACTGACATTTTTTATTGTCACGTTTTCTATCCCTTTGAAGAAGTGAGGTTCCACAAATGTTAGAGGTAAGTATTACTTCTCAGTTTCAGTAAACAGATAGAAGAAAATAAACTACAGAAAACTAAACAGAAGAAAGAAGAAGAGAAATAACAATTTAACATAAACCTGTGACACACTCCAGGGCCTGAGCAACCCTGGCAGGCCTCCTTGGATGAGGGTGTCCAGTGATAATGGCCGAAACACCCGATGAATCCAAGGTCCACTACTGGCAAAGTGTCCCAAATTTTAATATGATATTCAAGATCAGGTCTCTTATCCCTAAACCTAACCAGGGAAGGAAAAAATGGCAGACTAGCTTGGGTAAAAGACCAAAAGTTGAGGTGCACAACGATGTGTCCCGCTGGTAAAGTTTCTGGGCTGCCTTTCCTCATAGCAGCCATCCCTCAAGATCTTCTCCATTTGAAGCAATGCATTAACAGGGATTGTAACATCTAGTCATTTTACTGAATGAATTATCACTTTACCTGGTCTAATTGAAGATCTTACAAAAAATTGCTGAACATGAAAATGTTTCAATACATTGCTTCAAACTAAATACTGTATATGTAAATGTTTGATGTGTTCAAGTTGACCTATCTTTAATTTTCAAAAAGGTAACAAGTGGAGTTGCAGATATGTTCTATAAAACCTGTGGGGCACCTATACAGAAGTCTATACAGTCATCAAAATGTTTGGCAGTGGCACCAAAGTGTTACACTTTTATATAACATGTTTCTGTGATATACTGATGAACAAGCATTTTAGAATGATCATATTTTAAAGACTTTTATTGACAAAAAAATAACAACATGTAGTTCTGGATGTGGTGCCACTCCCAGAACTAAATATAATTGTATTTTTTGTCATGTGACCATACCTGTGCTTCTTTAAACCAAACATTTTGTAAGTGACGTGCCTCAATGCTTAAAGAAACATAACCAAGGTTAAATAAAGGTGATTCTACTTAACCAACATGCAAATCATTAGGAAAATCAAGTTGTTAAAGTAGGTTTAACAACATTCAGAAAAAGCAAATAAGCTGAGGCGTGGTTCTTGCAACAAACAACATGGGTGTTAGTAGCAAGAAGTGGGGGAGGATCATGGATTCTGTGCTTGTCGTTTGTCTTCAAGATTCAGGGAACTGAACAGTTTATTAGAGGGCAGTTCCTTCTCACCAACTACTTTTTGTTCCCTGGTAAAGAAATATCATTTTTAAAGCAGAGGGACTGATTGCATGGTGTTAAATATGGTACATGTATTTTGTAAATATGAAGAATTCTGCTGTATCAGCATTGGAGAAAAAGCACAATGTGCAAAGCACAATTAGAAGTCCTTGTTCTGACAAATACTTTTCATATTAAACACCAGCCAAGTGAATAAGGATCTGTGTCCACACTTTTGTCTCCATTGTCTTTTTAAATCCTCAATGAACCTCAATGATGGAAACACTTCACCTTCTAAAGCAGCAGTCCCCAACCTTTTTGGGCCACAGAGCGGTTTATGTCCAACAATATTTTCATGGACAGGCCTTTAAGGTGTTGTGGATAAATACAACAAAATAAAACCAGTACCGTTACCAAAAAAAAGAAGATTTATTCATAACACACGGGAAAAGACCCAGGGAAACAGAGTTAACAATAAAAACGATTAAAGAAATGATTAAAAAAAACAATAAAAACCCTGAAAACCATACATTTCACACCCGAGCCTCAACTCTCGCAGCCCGGTACCCAACGACTCACGGACCGGTACCGGTCCAAGGCCCGGGGATTGGGGACCACTGTTCTAAAGCATAACATGTCACTCTGTGAAGTGGGGTTTCCTGGTGCAGGGTTTGTTAGTGGAAATGTCTGACCAGTAATGTTGCAATGTGGATCACAAGTCTGAGGACGTTGTGTGCATCAATGAAGGGGTTGTGGGGATTATATCATTTTAATATCATGTTTATTCTTTTAAATCCTTTTTATTAAGCTTTCAGTAATGGCATTTGATTAAAACATTTAGTCAATATATTACACATAAAGTAATCAATCATGTTATTACACATATTGCAAAATGTGCTCACAAATGAGTTCGCCTTCTGTCTGGTAAGAGGTTACGGGCTTTATCTGGTGAGGTGAGAGGTGAGACAGAGTGCAGTGAGGTCGAGACAGTTCGCCGGCATACACAGACATTATATAGACACATTTCTAGATTATAGTTAAGATGTATTTTGCTTGTAACTGCATTTTGTGCCTGCATAAGCAACAGTTTTTTGTAGGATGTACTTCTGATGTTCCAGAGATAAGCGAGAGTAAGAAGATCAACACGAAGCACCTGGCGTGGAGAAGGAGAAAATGTCTTTTTGAGTGTGTCAGAGGTTGTCAGCAGAAGAGTTGTGGTTATTGTAACTTATGCATGTCATGTATCCGCTTACACGCATGAAGGGGCGTAATAATACCCTGACGTATAAAACATTCTGTGTATGCTTTCTTGTGGGGATTAATGCTGAGGATTGTGACGGTGTATTTCCTCCACACGTGTGTTTAATAAAATCATTGTTTTGACGCACTTGGACCTGTGGTCGTTTGTCTCTCACCTCAATCACGAATCGGGACAGGGTCCAGGGTCTTAAGAGGACTTCCTTGAGGGATCACCTTATTCTTTTTGAGACAGGCCAACTCTTCAGCATATGCTTCTTCCTTCACAGTTTGAATAAGAGAGAGAGAAGCCAGTGTATGCAGAGCAGAGATTTGTGGGCAGATCTCAGCATCTATTTTTCGATCCACAAGCCCAAATAAGTCTGGTTCTAAAGAATCTTGCACAGACTCAGTCACAAAAAGATGTTCACTGAGTCGAGAGGTGTGTGAGAAAAGTGGTACAGAACTTGTTGCACAGTCTGCTGGATTTTCCTCTATAGACACATACTTTCACTGCTCAGGATGAGAACATTATCTTATTTTCACAATACGATTGCTAACATACACATAAAAGTAAAAGCGCCTTGTCTCGTTATTTATGTATACAAGCACTAGTTTGCTATCAGTAGACAAGGTGAAAGCATCCATTTGCATGCCAAGCATGTCAACGATGATATGAAATCTGCTAACTCTACGGCAAGTACAGCTCCACAAAGCTCAAAGAAAGTTCATCCTTTTCAAGGAGGTTTGTTCTATGTGAACCATGTCAGTTTAACAAAGTTAAAACTTTTATCATTCTTCATCCGTGCTTGTTGGTTCAGCCCTGCAGCTGGTTGGTTTATGTAGATGGACCTAATCTGTTTTGCATGTTTTGTGCGCTCAGCAATCTGATTTTAAAATGAGAGGAAGTTTATAGCTCTGCTTTTTTTCACTAACACCAACCACTGCTTCTAAAGCATTTGCCTTCGCTATCGCAATTTATTTTTATATGGTCTGCATTTTTATAGAAGTATTCAGACGAGCCTTTTCCACTGTTTTCTTCATTTCTTGCTCTGCAAACACTAAATGTGCTTTTGCAGCTGAT
The DNA here is from genome assembly GCF_036321145.2 of Pelmatolapia mariae. Lineage (NCBI taxonomy): Eukaryota > Metazoa > Chordata > Actinopteri > Cichliformes > Cichlidae > Pelmatolapia > Pelmatolapia mariae. The sequence continues at coordinate 16,537,001 of NC_086229.1, read as the reverse complement.
AGCTGATCCAGTTGAATGTCTGGTTGAAAAAGACCCATAAGAGTGTGTTTTCATTGACAATGGCACTGACTCAATAATGTAGGCAAGTAAATGCTATGTAACATGATAACAGTAGCCATAGTCACATGCATTATATATTAACTTGACATCTTTTCACTGTACTGTTTTTCCCTCTTCACACTGTGCAAAACAGGAACCAGCAGCAAGGATCAACACTTTCTTTCCACTATGACTCTGAAGACCATTGCTCTTTGTCCACAGGTTTAATAATGTAAAACATCTGACACTGAAATAAAAAAATATAACATAATTACAATTTCAAACTATATTCTTTAAATATTCCGTACACACTGATCTGTAGTCTACAGTAATTTAAATCAACCTTATATAGCACTTTAGCTGCAAGAGTAGGATAGCTACACTCTAAACATGTGCTTTCAACAACTTATCAAAGTTGCAGATCAAACTTCACCCATGTTACAAAAAACAGTCACAGAACTAAAGGTAAGTATCAAATAAACGATATACATACAGATGATGCCTCAAAAGATGAAAGACTGAGGCATGTTGAGTGCTCAGGTAAAGTAGAACAGGTGCTACATGTGAACCAGCCCATGTATCATTGTACTGTATTTTTATGGAATTTACTTTTTACATTGTAATTCATTGGAGGTTTACGTCATTAATTTATTACTGAGACAAAAAGTTAACAAAATGCAATTCTAAAAAGATGTGTTTTTAGTTGTTTTTTTTGTTTTTTTTAAACGAGACTACTGAGTCCACAGATCCTAAGCTCAGAGTTCTACAGTCTGGGAGCCACAGTGGCAAAAGCTCTGTCTCCTTTAGTTCTCAGCCTTATGCTGTAAGACAAGTAGGCCCTGATCACATGACCTCGGGGCCCTGCGAGGAACATAGGGTTGTAGAAGTTCAGCAATGTAAGGTGGTGCTTGTCCGTGAAGAGCTAAAAGTCAGAACTGGAATCTTAAAATGAACTCTGAATTCAATGGGGAGCCAATGCAGCTGCATTAGCAACGGTGTCACATGTGAGTACTTCCAGGATGTGGTCAGAAGCATTGCTGCAGCGTTTTGAACAACTTGCAGACGTTCCAGGGAGTTTTTGCTTAGACATGTAAACAGTCAATTACAATAGTCCAAATGTGATTAAATGAATCCACGTATAACAATCTTCAGTTCAGTGGGAGATAAAACAGGACTTAATTTAGCAATGTTTTTCTTAAGTGATAAAAGCAAGATCCAACCAGAGATTTGACATTAACATCCAAACTGAAAGCCGTGTCAAAAGTTACCCCTAGGTTCCTGATAGACGATTTCACAAATGTCCAAAGGGGACCAAGATCTTTCATTAACTTTGGCACAAATCTGTCAGGAGCACATTCAAGGACTTCAGTTTTTCCTTCGTTAGGTTGGAGAAAGTTGTCAGCCATCCAACCTTTAATGAAGTCTAGGCACTCATTCAGAATCCGCAGCTTACAAACATCTTGGGGAGTAAAAGAAATACATACCTGGATGTCATCCACATAGCAGTGATAGCAAATGTCCCCAAAGGGGCTCAAAATATGCTAAAGAGGAAGTAGTTAGAAACAATAAAGGTTTCACGGTCCTGGGTCTTATGACCCAGTAGTAGTGGTTTGGGATTAATTTAGATTCTTTTGAATTATTGTTTTTTATTGATAGTTTTATGTTTTTAGCTTCCTCTTCTGTTTCTGTGTGCTTCCCTGTGTCCACCATCGCAGTGTCTGGTCTGCTTCCTGATGGGTGTTATGATTCCTGTTTTTATTTCTATAGCCCTGAGTGTCTGCAGCGTGCATCTACTTTTGCTTTTCCCTAATCTCGTTTTGTCTCATTAGTCCCAGCTGTGTTTCCACCTGTTCCCCGTCTCCTTGTGTTCCTTCTTGTTTATTTTAGCCAACGTGAGGTCCAACATTAGCAGAACAGAACATTTTCCTGCATCATTTTGCATCACAATGTCACTGGAAGCTCTAATTCAAACTCTAAGAAACTCTAAGAAGGGCTGTTTAAGTAGAATGAGCTCTACAAAAGCCAGACTGAAATGCAAGAATTCTGTGTTTGTCCCAAACTGCTGTAAGCTGCTTAGCTACAACCTTTTCTAAAATCTTAGCAATTATCAGTAATTTTTAGGTCTGTAACTGCTAATAAGAGAAGGGGCTATTTTTTTAAGGGGGTTTATGGCATCATTTTTAAAATAAGCAGGGACTTTACCAGACACCAGGGAAGTGTTAATAATGGTGACCACATAGGGACCAATAGGTTGGAAGACATTAAAAAAAACAAAAAAACAATGCAGTTAAAATGTGAATTAAACAGGAGGATCCTTTTATTGAATTAACTAATTTTACCAGCTTGTGAAGAGAGACAGGTGAAAAGCTTTCTAAAATAACAGGCCAAGCTGGAGTGGAACTAACAATGCAGATGCTGATGGGGAAAATGTTTTTCTTTCATTACTATTTTTTTCTTTCTTTCTAGAAAGTCCCCATTCTCCTTCTTCGACTGGTTGTCACGGTAACTCTGGACTTTCCTCCAGCGAATCCTGAAGTCTGTCAGTCCTTCTGACAGCATGAGGCCTGACAGCTGGACAAAATGTGCAGATGATGAAAAACATGAAGCATAGTTTGAACTTGTGTCAAGTTTGTGTTGGTGACTGAGCTGCTGACCTGCTGTGAAACCTGCTGCTGGATCTCTGTGCTGTGCATGTCTGCCTCTGACTGAAGCTTCATTTTCAGCACTGTTTGCTTTGTCACTGCTAAACATGAACCACATATAAAAACACAAACATTAGTGTTTTATATGATGACAGGATCTTACAGTGTTTGCATTCTGGACCTCACCTGTGAAACAGAAAGAAAAGACTCTGATGCCACAGAAGCCATCATCCCATTTCCCTGACATTAAATTAATTGTGCCACAGTACTCATTTGAATTGTAGTTATCAGGCTGATAAGACATCCAGTTAGTGAATGTGGAGGTGGTGTTGTCAGACCAGAAGGCCTTATCGTGAGATAAGGGGATAAATGTGCAGTGAAAGTAAGGAAGCACATTTAATTATTTGCCATCTGTTGTGTTATTGTATTTTAGCATGTTACTTTAGTAGAATAATACTTATATACTGTGTTCCTATTTGTACTCAAAGGAATGTAGATGTTTTTGCATTTATGTATTTAGATGTTGGAGAATTTTGGTTTCACGCGTTTGAGTATGGCTGCAGTAAGTCTTGCTAGGACCTGCTATCTGGTTTATTATGTTTTGCCACAGTTAAAGTAATCATTGGTCATAAAGTAAGTTTGTCTTTTATGGTGGAGAAAATAGCTTGTTGCTCAAGCTAAGGACATTAATTAGATTTTGATTGAAATACAGTTTGTATTCCCATGTATGAACATTAATTTATTGTTATACTAATATAGCACAAGTGTCAGAAAGTCTCTTATATTTCAGTTTAATTGTTATAATTGTAATGGTAATTTCTTTATACATCAATAAGTTTTCCACTTTGTTCTCACTGTTTTCTGGATGATGATGTCACATGCTTTTACAACAGTCCAGCCATACTAAGAGTCTGAGGGAGCTATCACACCAGCATCCCAGAGATAACTCTCTAACAACAAGGTTTAGTTATCTTTGCACCAAAACAGCTGGTAGCAATGTACTGCAACCAGCTATTTCTTACTTTCTTCTTTCATTTAATTTTTAAACACAGGTATCTCTACTTCTACAGAATTTCTGTACTTTTTTCACCTCTGACGCTCACACAATAATTGTAAAAAAACAACAACTATATGTAGTGTAGCCGTGTACAACTAATACACTGTAAGGGAACGTCTTACAAAATCTGCTTTTATTAATAACGCTTATGTGTAAGTTCATCTGCATGCTCCCAGGTGTGTCTAGTCCAATCATTTTTCTCATGGTACTCTCCAGGCCAATCACCATTCATGCTGCGTAATTAAATCATGCAGTCGTGTCCATGTCTTTGTCACATGAGTGCTATTAGTTGCTCTCATTCAATTCAATAATTTTCTGTGTAATCTATTAGCCCGTCATCATTGTCGTCCTTGAAATGCTTGTATAGTTGTTTAAGCGTAACCAACTTAAAATTGGGAAATTCCGCTCAAGTCACTTTGCTATTCAAATCTCACAGATATTACACTCATAGTCAAATCTAGGTGTGGCTGGCCCAGTTTCCACTTGCTCTCACTTATATGTCATCTGCAGTGTATATACCTCAGGTTGCCTCACTATTCCTGGTTAAGAAGATCTTTTGTTGTTCTTATAGAGTGAGCTATAAACACATCTCTTTTGTTTTCCTCTGGCATAGCATTTTTGTGTACCTTCCTCAACTGGGAAGAAATGTACTTAACCCAGTCTCACCCCCAACTAAGATATACATATTTACTGACCTGAGGAAGCAAAAACCTAAATAAATTAAGGGAATTGGATGCCTTCGTTTGATCTTTTAGGCCAATGAACTTAAAAGTTGATGCTGACTACAATAAAACTAACATGTTTTATTGATTACTGGTACTAAGTTTTCAATCATACAGATAATACTATGTCTCTCCATTGTATCAAAAAAGTAAAAACAAAAAAAAAAAAACTGAGAAAACCCCACTGTCCAAAAGCTTAAAAAACTTCGCAGTCTGTGTCAGCTACTGAGGTGAACTCAGCCAGATAACTTAATGAAGTGGCTGGGTTAGCTTATTAACTGCTAGCCAACAGTCCCTCTGTTTGAGAATTGTTTTCTGGCATTTCACTAAAATGATTTGAAAACAGAGAAATCTAAAGAAAATTAGAATGCCTGTGAGACAGTATATATAACATGATCAAAGTTAAGCAGAAGTGTATCTCTGATATGACCTGACTGACCATCACAAGCTTGTAGACCACATGAAACATCACAGCAGGGCTTCTGTGCATTAAATGACCTGCAGATGTCACTACTTCCAAACAAGGTGGAATGGGGCTTTGCATGAGCTGCCTGTTGGTGAAGCAATTTGCCGTAAAGATTAGACATTCCCAGAGCTCCACCACACCACCACTAGTAAATAGTGATGAATACAGAACTAACCTTTGGCCGGTGTTTCTGAGCATTTAATGAGTCTTAAATCTCACCTGCTCACATTTCAAGAGAAAACACATGCAGACAACTGGACAGAGCTCAATATTTTTAATGAAATTTACCTCGCTAGTGGAATCTTTTATTAAAATAAATACATTTAAAACATTAAAAAGCTAAATAAAGAGTTGGATTGTTTTCATTTAGAGGTTTATTTTTCTTTGCTGATGCAGAGTGGACTGAGTATTCTGCTGAATCCCAATTAGATTATGTTTTGTCCCAATACCGGGTAGTGTTTGCTTCTTTGCCACAAAAACACAAAGGCATGGTTTTTAGGACTTTCTTTTTAGGACAATTTGCCCCTCCCTTCCCTCCCTCCCTACTTCAACTGCCTCCCTCTTCCCGCTCCAACACACCCACCCACACATGCAGGGCCTTGGGATGCAGGTGTGTCACCAGGGTGCAGGGGAGGCATTCCCCCTCTGTCCCCTTCTGGCCACCAGTGCCTCAATTTTATTCCACAACCTAGACATCCACATTACTCACACTCTCATATCACACACATATAGGGCTTTGGGGGTGGGCATGTTATACGGCGTCCAGATGACGGTCTGTGTATTCAACCACACCTCTGGTGTCAGAGCCAACCTCTCAAATTACATCAAAAAACCTTTTAAACACAATCATACATACAGGTGTTAACACAGGTGTACACACGGGTGCTCACAGCCACAAACTACACCTTTCCTAGATGCTACCTCAAAGCATATTGTGCACTATCGATTTTGTGTGATGCACAATAACATTCAATATTTAGTATTTACTGTTATTTACACTTAGCCAGAGTATTGTAATTGTGTTGTGTTTATTATGTTGCTCTCTTTTTTGCTTGTTTTTTGCTCTTCTTTTTTTTCTCTCTCAACAGCTGATCTTGATGCTGTGTGTCAATATGGCAAGGCCATAATGATCCATTTGGTAAAGCAAATCTGCTGGGCATCTTTCTTGGCCGTCAGACAACAATTCTGATGGCTAACGAACCACATGGGACGGGCAAAAAAAAGTCTTTGTGTTCATATTACGTAAGTATATATTTTTTTTTATTAAAAAATATTGTAAAATGAAATATATACAACAACTAAAAGAAAAACACTTTATTTATGTATCGTTATCCTTACATGTTTTTAAAAAGCACAACAGAAGCCAATTGAATACTTACAATTACAAAAAATGTCCCTTTTTTCAAATGATAAAACAAATTAATCAGAATAATTAACAGAAATAAATTATTCTGATTGGTTTTCTGATCAAGTGTGGTGGATTATTGGATGTTATCTATACAACTACAACTGCACAACTATACACACTACATAGCTATCTGCATTGAACATATATACTGTAACTTTCATGTAGACTCTGCTTCACCATTGTTTATTTAGGTAGTACAGTAACAGGGCAGTTAATGGCAATGAGAGTTCTCCTGAATAACTCGCTCTCCATCCCTCCAATACACACTCAGTCTCTTTCATGCACCACAACCAAAACATTAACATTGTAACAGAGATACTGAACACATCACAATAAAATCACCTTAAGGATCATTTTAACGGTATCGTACACAAAAACACTATAAACCCACAATGGGATATTTTATATATGAGGATCACCACATTATATGTGTAATAAAAGATTATTCCACAAGCTGACTGCCTTTTGTAAGATTTAACAGGTCGGATTTCTGTGCAATGTTTGACTGGGTCTTGACCTATTGTGAAAAGCCAAAGCAAAGGGTCGCCAGAGTCCTGAGTGGCCTTTGCCAGGACCTTGGCTGGCACCTGAGCCTGCAGTTGCTGTGTTGACTGGAGGACAGGTGGGAAAGTTACTCAGCAGCAGGTGGAGGGGTTACTGGTCCCTACATATTGGAGGACCAGAGGACACCCCAACACTTTTGTTTCCTTCTGCTTATTTCTGTCTGTCTCTGTGTTACTCTGCTGTTTGTGCTTAATGCTTACACCCCAGGGGGTTTGCTTTGCTCGCTTACTGCTGTGTTTTGCTATATCCTGTATGTATGTTCTTGCTGTTCATATTATGCAGTGTATTAAACTCTGTTCCAAGAATTCTACTCTTTTCCAGAGGATCTTTTTGGGTCCAAAACTGTGCAATCTTACAACTATGCTAACCAGCTTACAATTCATCACGATTGTATTGTTACAATTTGTCACTGAGAGTACAAATACATGTACAACTTAATAAGAGGAAACAAAACTAGAAATATAATCATCCTCATTTCTCCGGCTCCACTGACACTGACACCTTCCACGGCAACACCTTCATTTCTTCACGAATGCGAATGTATGGAAACATCCTGTCAGTGAAAGTGTTTCTGAACGTGTGTATGTGTGTGTTAGTATCAGGACCAGAGAATGACAGCTTTCCGCTGTTCCAGTTCAGATTCACTCTGATCCTCTGGAGCATCTTCTCTAATGAGAGAGCAGTAAGAGGAGCTGATGGTGAGTGTGCGTAGTATTTATCTTCATAGAGTTTTATCTTCCATAATCCAGCACATAACTCTTTCTTCTTCTCCACAGACCTTGCCAACACACCCAGTTCCCACCCTGTACTGTCTCCAACATCAACATCCCAGCTGTGAGTCCCTGAGTTAAAGCCCTCAGAGCCCAGGACAGAGTAGAACAAATGAATCCTCTCTGGATTATCAGGAAGCTGCTGCCTCTCTCCTCCTTTCACGTTGGTCAGATCTTCAGACAGGATGAGGTTTGGATGAGCAGTGTTTGGGTCCAGGATGACAGGAGTGTAGGAGACCATGTCCTTCATGTTGTTCCAGATGTTGAAGGTCAGGTTGCCCAGGTGTTTGGCCTGGTCTATCAGAGCTCCTGAGGGCAGCTGTGGATCATCCAGCAGGGGGCAGCGCTGGACTCTTTCCACTGCAGCCTTGTAGTTGTGCAGGAATGAGACGTCTTCAGCTCTCAGCTCCTCCTCTGTGGCTCTGACTGCGTCTGAAAGAGCTGCTATCTCTCTGCTCAGAGCCTCCATCTTCTCCTTCATCATCCCACTCTTCTGCTCCTCTTCCTCCCTCAGTGCAGCCAGCCTGGCCTCCTCTTCCTCTGCTAGAAACTGGTGAAGCTTCTTAAACTGCTCCTTAATCTGCCTCTCTGTGTGTCGGGCCTGGACTTTAATGTGTTCTGCTGTTTGATCAAACTTCATTTTAACTTCTTTGAAAAATTGTAACTTTTCCTTTATGGGCTCCAGAGTTTCCTGAAGTTCCTTCTTGTATTGTCGCGCAGGTTCATCGATGGGTCTGAATCTGTGCATGGTGTGTTTTTCTGAGGCACAGCAGATGTGACACACTGTCTGCTGATGGTTCAGACAGTAGAGTTTGAGTTTCTCAGAGTGCAGACTGCAGAGAGCCTCTGATGCTCTCTGATCTCTCTCCTGTACGAACAAGGAAAACAGTGATGTAAGTTCATAATTTTTTGCACGTTTTTTGCAGAATTTCTTTTAATTGTTTGTTGAAGTTTTTTATTCAAACACATTGTTGTGTCTACCATATATTACAAGGTACACCCTGCAATAAAACAACAGAGAAAAACCCAACAGTCACATGACCCACTATAAGCAAGCGCTCATGTGCAACAGTGGGAAGGAAAAACTCCCTTTTAACAGGAAGAAACCTACAGCAAAACCAGGCTCAGGGAAGGATTAATAAATTCATTTCATTCAGTTTTATCCATATAGCACTAAATCACAACAAAGTTGCCTCAAGGCACGATATATTGTGAGTTAAACCGCATAATACAGAAAGAAAAACAAATGTATAAAAACAGAAAGGTGTGTTTATGCACTGTGAGAAAGGTGACCAAAGAAGCAATACTCAATGCATCATGAGAATCCCCCAGCAGCCTACACCTATTGCAGCATAACTGAGGATCCAGCCCTAACTACATGCTTCATCAAAAAGAAACCTGTGTAGCCAATTCAATTAAAAATTTCTAGATAACTTCTCATTTCATGGTGTAATTTTCACGTGCTTCATCTGAAGCACACTCTCTGTTCATTGACTCGCTAATTATTGTCACAGAATTCCCTCAGTGTCTTTAAGGTTTAGCTTATAGTCATGGGATTTCGTCTCTTTTTAGAGAACCGGTTCTTTTGGCTCGGCTCTTCAGTTTGTTTGTTTTTTGCTTTAATTAATTTATTATTAAAAACAATATAAAATTATGCACAAAAGGAATTACTAATGTTAAAAAATGTGGTTTTATTTATATATGTTTATATATAAATATATGCGGTGGCCCCTAGAGACAAAGCACGTACAAATTCCAAAGCACATTTCTAGCGTTAACTCAACTTCCAAAGCAGAGCTACCTCGATCACTTAAATTACACAATTGAAAGCATATGTGTATTGTTTGTGTATTTATATATAAGCACTCATATATATTCAAATATTTTAAAAAATGTTCATTTACCTATTACTGCCACACACCAAATCCGGTCGTTGGTACTTGCTGGTTTGTGCAGCTACTAGGTGACAAAAACTCAACACTGCACCTAGCATCCTGGAGCACTTCTGTTGTGTTTTGTATGTGTTTTGGAGTTTGTACGAGCTTTGTCTCTAGGGGCCACCGTAAATATAATTTTATTTATTCCCTACACATAAAATGTAATAAATAAATCATATGATACAAAAAATAACTATTTACATTTCAACTTTTAACTATTTAACTTTTCAGCTTTTTCCTTTTAAACAAATTTAAAGTGAAACAACACAAAACACTGCAAACCACAACACAATTAAATGTAAATTAAAATATGAAAACAAAAGCAAGATGCATGTTCTCTGTCATATGGGCCTGCATGAATAAACTTTCTGAATCCTTTATCATCCGCAACTGAATATAGTTGTGGATGATTACTATACCTTTATAATGTGACGTTGTTGTCCCTGGCTCTCTTTCTCTCTCTTTCCCTCCCGCTCTGTTCCTGTGCTACTGCGAGTGTAACTACCGCCCCTCCCCCCTCTGCCCAGTGCAAAGCACAGGGCTCGCGTGCGGAGTGAAGCGGAAAAAAGAGAGAGGGTGAGAGAAAGAAAAAAAAACAGGGCTCCCAATAAGGAGCCGGCTCGCGTCATTCACGTCAAAGATCCGGCTCTAAGAGCCATTTCGTTGACCGACACATCACTATTAGCTTAACTTGTAGCAGCATGACCTCTTCACCCTTCCCTTCTACACTTTCCAGCTCATTGTGTCATATGTTTAGTTACTCCTGAGCCTCCTTTAGCAGTAATGAAACTTCTAAGAAATGTCACCGATTTGCAACTGGAGGCTAAATTCGAGATTCGGCTTCAAAACTATGAAAATAGCAAACCAGACCACCGTAGCTGGTGCAGCTGAAGGTTGCGTAGGCCCCGTTAGCTGTTCCCTGGCAGACTGGCAGGAAGCATAGTATTAAAAAGAAAACTCTGGAAATGAACAATTCTGTTCTGAGATGTGAAGCCAGAGACACCAGCAACCATAGTCAATTGTTTTCCAGGGGCCAGAGCAGGCGACATTGAGAGAAATTTAAAACTGCTGGCTAAGGGTAAATGTAAATTCAGGCAGCAATTTTTCCCACCAGCCTATTAATCAACCAAAGACCAAGACAGATTTTGAATTCATTTGAAAGCCTGATGCTTAGCCTTGTCCACCCCAGCTGTAAAGCTCAGAAACCAGTCTTACTTGTTATCATCTATCGTCCACCTGGGCCTTACACAGAGTTTCTCTCTGATTTCTCAGACTTTTTTATCTGATTTAGTGCTCAGCTCAGATAAAATAATTATTGTGGGTGATTTTAACATCCATGTAGATGCTAAAAATGACAGCCTCAACATGGCATTTAATCTGTTATTAGACTCAATTGGCTTCTCTCAAAATGTAAAAGAACCCACCCACCACTTTAATCACACTCTAGATCTTGTTTTAACATATGGCATAGAAACTGAACATTTAACAGTGTTTCCTGAAAACCCTCTCCTGTCTGATCATTTCCTGATAACATTTACATTTACAATAATTGATTACACAGCAGTGGAGAGTAGACTTTATCACAGTAGATGTCTTTCTGAAAGTGCTGTAACTAAGTTTAAGAATATAATCCACCCACTGTTATCATCTTCAATGCCGTGTACCAACATAGAGCAGAGAAGCTATCTGATTGCTACTCCAACAAAGGTCGATTATCTTGTTAAAAATTTTACCTCCTCACTACGTACGACTCTGGATACTGTAGCTTCTGTGAAAACTAAGGTCCCTATATCCGAAGTACCTGACTCCGTGGTATAATTCTCAAACACGTAGCCTAAAGCAGATAACTCGTAAGCTGGAGAGGAAATGGCGTGTCACAAATTTAGAAGATCATCATTTAGCCTGGAGAAATATTTGCTGCTTTATAAGAAAGCGCGCCGCAAAGCCAGAACCTCTTACTATTCGTCACTGATTGAAGAAAATAAGAACAACCCCAGGTTTCTCTTCAGCACTGTAGCCAGGCTGACAAGAAGTGAGAGCTCTTTTGAGAATCCAATTTAGTCTACTTCATAATCAATAAAACTTTTTTTTTTTTTTAATGTCTTGCTGCAGGTTTTACAAGTTCATACTAAAATAAACACACAAACAAACACTGAAGCTATTCTGTTATACTTGTATGCCTGAAAATACATTGCACCTAAAATATTTCACAGTTCAGCAATACTGATGTTTTTTATTTAAACTTTTAGCAGAACTTTAAATGCAAGCAATTAAAAGTTTAAGTTTGAACCACTAAATGTGTCGTGCCGGGGTGGGTGTCCCTGGCAAAATTTGTTTCCCCTGCGTCGGGAGCACGCACTGGGCTCTCCAAATCATGGACAAACAGTATACCGCATTCTTGATTTTTAGTTCAGAAACACTACTTTTAAGGACTCACTACTCCCGAAACTTTAGCGATTTTAGCTCTTTATATAATAAAGTTACAGGAGGATAAAAAATCTTTTCAAAATGTGTTCATTACAAAAATGACATTTTATTTTCTCTGTAGCACTTTATGGATTTCATAAGCAACAAAATATAATTGTTTATACAAAGTGTAAAAAAAAAACATATACAGTGTTTTCTTCATTTTAGAGGTAAAAAAGTGTTTGCAGCTCTCAGTGCTTTCTTTTCTGTGGAAATTGGGTCCAGATGGCTCTTTGGCTGTTTAAGGTTGCCGACCTCTGGTCCAGAGAGTATTTTCTCTTGGGAGTAACTTACTTATTAACAGTACTCATTTCTCTAACTCCACCATCTCTCTAATGTAGTATTTACAGAACTTACATGAAACAACAATGGGAATACAGAAGACCTCCTGACAGACCGGACAGCAGAGATCCTCCTTTGATCTGGAAGCCATTGAGTCTGTGAGTGAAGCTGAAAACAGCAGACAGGAAGTACAGTCAGTCCTGGCTCCCCTCCCTTCTCTACCACCTTCACTGAAACTTCCTTTGAGTCGTGTTTTTACTCAAACTCACATTCAGTGTGTGGAGCATCAGCAGCTTGAAGCAGCAGTGTTGGAGTTTTCCACTTTTCGCTCCTGTAGCTGTAGGAACAATAACAGGGTGGAGTATCATTTGACTGCCTCCACAGATGCTGTTGCTTCACCCACAATGTGGGTGTGCTTCATTCCAGAGCTTAGACGTTTAACTAACATCTGCTAAGACAAGTCAGAACATGCAAACTTGTAGCAAGCTCAAAAACAACAGGCCATTCAGTGGTGTAGTGTTTATTTTGCAGCAGCTACAACTTGACGTTTGTTCTAGTGGAATTGTGTCACATTAACACACGCCAGACTGGGACATATCCAAAAATTAGTTTTGAATGAAACTGATATGGTTGGCTTAACCAAACACACAGAGAAGTCATGACCACTGCTTACTTGATTGAATGGGTGGAACAAAAACACATGTGGACATTCTGCACATACTTTAATATACAATGCATACTTTCAATTGCAACAGTAGAAGTGACTGACGTTTCACAAGTAAACAAAAGAACACTTATTGAGAAACATCCTGTGGTTAAGAGAGATAAGAAAGGATAAGATAAGATAACCTTTATTAGTCCCACACGTGGGAAATTTGTTGTGTCACAGGAGAAAGCTGACAGTGCAAATTTACAGTAGCAAAAATTTAAAAAACAAAACAAAACAGTGGAATAGGATAATAGGATATCAATAATAAGAAAAAGATACTATATACAATGCAATTAAATACTATATACAGCAGAATAAAAAATAAAATGTTTTCAGAAAATTACACCTAGTGTTAATGCAGATCTGTGTGTTTAGTCAGCTGTGAAGTCTTTGTTGTATAGTCTGGCAGCAGCAGGAATGAAAGACCTGTAGAGTCTCTCCCTTCCTGTCAAGGTGCAGGGAAAGGAGGACCCAAATGCAAAACTCTGGTGAAGATGAAAACAGTGCATTTATTTAACAGTCCCCCAAAAGGTAGTCCAAAACACAATTAGTGAAAATCCCATGGTGCTCTTCCTCTGCTCCCAAGTGCAACTCTCCCAATTATCCTCTCTGTCCCAATACTCCACAAGCCGAAACGCGTTGGTCAGTTATTAAAGTTATTCCTCTTTCCTCAAGTGTTGCTGGAGTTCCTGCTTTTTTAACATTTTCCAACATACAACACTTGCAGATACTGTCGTCCATCTGTCCATTCATTCGCTTCCGCTTATACTTTTCAGGGAGACAGAGGAGGCTGGAGCCTATCCCAGCTTTCATAGGACAAAAGGCAGGGTACACTCTGGACAGGTTGCCAGTCTGTCGCAGGGCTAACACAGAGAGACAGACAACCATTCACACTCACATTCCCTCCATTCGCAGAAATTTAGTGCAGATGAGCCGGCAACAGTGCACAGGAACTTCCGGGTTGGAGGCTACCCAAGCCACGTCTTGCCCGGAAGCACAAACTTCCGTAAACAAAGCCCATGGGCTTAGGTCATCCGGGGAAAACCGTCAGACCATGACAGTCCCACATCGTAGCAGCTGGTCAGTTCTGTAAGAGTCTCCTGAATGGGATGGGAGATGTTGTCCAACAGGGATGACAGCTTAGCCACCATTCTCCTATCACATCTTGACACATGCTCAATTATCCAGGTAAGTAAATCCCCAAAAGTTGATTCTATTCATCTGGACGTAGCGTGGGAGAAATGTTTCATCACTCTGCTTTCTGTTCTCTCTATCCTGAACAGAGAGGAACGCTGATTTGAGTGTGGAGTCAAGGAGGTCATTTACTTGAAAAGGGAAAGACCATCTCTGAATCGGGGAGGAGGCCTACGGGTACATCTTCGCCATCTTATAATGCTGTGATTGCAGCCATTCCCCAACTCTCTGAGAATGATACTTATGCCCAATGATCAGTGGGCTTCAATCAGTGGTTGTTGATCAATGGTCATGAGAATTTGCATAATATGATGAAGAAACACTATTCCCAGCCCATTGTTCATTCAGTGGTGCTGGTTTCAGTCATTATGCAAATGTACTCTTTATAGGGCTTTGGAGTTGACGTCACGCCGCGGAGCGCGGCGCCATTTTCGGGGTCTACGAATCAAAAGAGACACTGTGTTGGAACGACGTCGACAAGAATCATGCTTAAAAGCAGCTCCAAAGAAAACGGACGGTATAGAGACCGATTGCGTCCAGAGGTGAAGCAGCGGTACTTAAAAAAAAATAGCGTGCATTGGAAATGTGGACCCGTATGAAACACGGCCGTGGAGTAGAAATCCTGAAGACCAGCCGCTACTGACATAGCCTCACATATTTTCGTACCTTATCTGTGCAGTCAGCGAGTACAAGTCGTCATTCAAACAAAGGTAAGTCAGCTCGAGTACTGCGTGTGAAATGCGTTTGATTTTCCCCCAAACATTCAGATTAGTGCAGCATAAATTCATTCATAAGGGGAAATTACAGTGAGAACAGGTGGAGGCTGTCAGGTGGATAACATAGTGAGTTCAGTGCATTGATGAGACATTGTCCTGAAGGATTTAGTTATTCTTTATGGTTAAAGAAATTGCAATGATTTATTCATATTTATTATAAATAATTTAAATATACATCTTGCTTCTGTGTTTGTGTCCTGTGTCACTAAAAACACATTTTATTTTAATTTTATACATTGATTAATGACCTGCAGAACTCCTTATCATATTAAGTGATTCATAATTGTCACTTTATGCTTTCTCCATCTCTAAAGCGATTACATCCTTGCATTACATACTTTAGGTTCATTTTCTGCAGGCAGGTTTCTGACAGAAAACAGGCAGATTTACCCTATAAAATGCAGCGTTTTATAGATGGACACATAAAGAAATGAAAAATTACATGTAAGTGCTAACTTTCTAAACACTGTCACATTTATGATAAAGTAGATAAAACACATTTATGTCGGCCTTGGCTCATTAGTTTTTGTCTTTAAATTAACTTTGTCTGTGTGCGTTTCAGGTGCTGCACTCTCAAAGACTGAAGCATTGCAGCCATGGATCACTGTGAGCATCACAGGGAAGGTTGAAGCCGCCCACTGCACCTGTATGGCCGGAGTCGTGGAGACCTGCAGCCATGTCGCTGCTCTTCTGTTTAATCCAGAAGCAACAGTGTTGATCCATGGCACAAGGCCTGTTACAGATGAACCTGCATACTGGTTTTTTCTGGGTAATGTGACCAAGATACAGCCAGTGGTTGGCCATAAGATAGACTTCTCCTCTTCAGCTGCCCAAAAAAAGGCTCTTGATCAAAACATAAACAGACCATCTGTATTGAAAGGTAAAAGGAGCCGTCCTCAAAAAAGAAAAATCCCACCTGCTACTGTGGAGGAGTTGTCACTGCTATAATGCCATAATGTTTTATCTAGGGGTCTAGATTTATGCCTGAAGTGCAATGCCATGTAAATAATTTGCATTTACTGAATATGTACTGACTGAGTACCACTGTTCAAAAATTGAATAAAGAAACAAACTAATTTTTGCCTCTTTTTTATTATTAAAACCACTTTATAGAACATCACATCAGTTACAGTGTAGAATCCATGTCATTTATAGTTTATAAAAGACAAAATGTTTACATAAAATCATGACAGTGTTTATATGATATCACACACTACTAACATTATTTACTGTATCTTTTGAAAAAAAAAACCCCACTATTTATACAGCAAAAGACTTAAGAATATTTAACAGGAGCAAGTTTCATTTTCCCTGGTTTTACTACCACACTGTTTAACAAACGCAGCAAACCTTCACCATCTTATCCAGAAGGGTCACCTCTTCACCCTCACATGGAAGAAGTAATCTGATTGGCATGGTGGTATGTTTGAAGCAGGTCCCTGATGTAGCGCTGGAACCCAGTCACGATGTGTTTCATCCATTTCATAGGCTGGCTTGCTGCAATAATGCCAAATAATTAGAAACTCTATAAAGAGAAGGTAGTTCTGCAAAATCACTCAGTAGGATGTTTGTTCTAATTTGCTATGACCTCAAATAAACCTAATAGGCTATAAAGAGTGATACGAACATATTTAGAACTTACCGGAATGAAAATGTCTGGAGTACCAACATATATTTGGAGATGGAAGAGAATTGGATATCAGCTCGTCTCACAGCTGCTATCCAGGCTAGACGCCTTCGTTTGGTAACATCGATACACGAGCTGCCTCATGTTGCTTCCAGGTTGGGAAAGAATGAAAAGATAAACCCTTTTCAAGCTTATTCTCTTGCCGGTCGTGCGATCGAACATTGCAGCCGACCACACAGCAAATACGAACCATGGCTGTTGTGTGTGCCTACGCCCCCTTTTCACTTGCGCTAGACCCCGAAAATGGCGGATCGGGCCAAAATCCTTTCCATGCCCACCCCTGTGACATCACGCTCCAAAGCCCTATAAGATTGGGGAAAGCTGCAGTCCGCTGAGAGTGAAGAAATGGTAAATGGTAAATGGCCTGTATTTGTATAGTGCTGGGACCTAAGGACCCTAAAGCGCTTTACACAATCAGTCATCCACCCATTCACACTCTGGTGATGGCAAGCTACATTGTAGCCACAGCCACCCTGGGGCGCACTGACAGAGGTGAGGCTGCCGGACACTGGCGCCACCGGGCCCTCTGACCACCACCAGTAGGCAACGGGTGAAGTGTCTTGCCCAAAGGACACAACAACCGAGACTGTCCAAGCCGGGGCTCGAACCGGCAAACTAGCGATTACAAGGTGAACTCCCCACTCTTGAGCCACGATTGTCCCCAAGAAGTCACTTGGATGAGTGATGAAACGTTTCTCCCAGTGAAAACACTATGTCCAGATGAACAGAATCAACTTTTGGGCATTCTCCTATCACTTACCACCTCGACTGGGTCCAGAGGGCATCATACAACAGAGCTGGCCCTCCAGATCAGCCTGTTCAGTCTCCTTCTGTCCCCAGCAGAAGTGCTACTGCCCCAGCAGACAACACCGTAAAAGATGGCTGAGGCCACCACAAAGTCATAGGACTTCAGGAGTGGGCCCTTCATTCCAAAAGACCTGAGCCTCCACAGCACCTGAATTGTGAGTCCAGTCTAGGGGTGGGCGATATAAAAGATATACAATAGAAACGATATAAAATTGGCCAACGATAGAGATTTTAACTATATCGCTCTATCGCGATAGCGCATGTTGATGATGTCATCAAGCTGCGCCTGTTTTGGTCGAAAGAATTGCAGCGGCTACAACCGTTATCATCTGCAAATTATGCCGGGTGACAGTGATAGCAAAGAGATGAAGCACTTTTGACATATGGGGAAAGCCAAAAACTGCGCTTCCTTCGTAACATTGATTCATTAATGTTGAATTCTCTCGCAGCTGTTCTATTCCCATGTTGCTGCAGTATATTAATAACTGACCTTGTATTGTGGATGAATAATCTCAGTTGTTCTCCTGACTGAAGTTTGGCCCGTGTATAGCATCCTGCTATGTGATTGCATTTATCCCTGACCACCAGAATCCCTCACGTTAAAGTTTATCAAGTGGGAAAATAAGTTGGCGTTCATCCTCCAGCTTCACTGTGCTAATGTTATGCTAACATAGCTGTGTCGCTAGCAATCACGTAGCACAACATTATATACCAGGTAGTCCAACTTCAGTAACCCTGCAAACGCTACTGCTGTTTAGTTTCCTCTCTTGGAAAGTGGAAGTGATAGCAGAGCTAAATGTTTTAATTAGTTTCAAAAATCTCTCAGTCAGAACATGGTATGTCATGTTTAGGTGGAAACTAGACATGCATGGATGTCAAACTTAACTGTTAAACCTGGTAAAGCAGCAACACTGATGATTTTATTAAAGATGGAAGAATTTAGACTGTTTTTAACTCTCAGTGTTCGTTTCACTTTGGCTCCTGAAGCAGACGGAGGTTTGGACCCAGATTACTCCGCAAAGCTACTCACCACGGCAGCCATAATGCTCTGACAATTTTTTAAACAGATTTCTGCACGGCAAAATCAGTTCGAGGTCAGTAAGCACAACCAGAATTCATACATAAGGCACACTGTCGATTTTTGAGAAAATTAAAGGATTTTAAGTGTGCCGTGTAGTGTGGAAAATACGTTATACAGAAGAAAAAAATATATATATCAAAATATATATCGTTATCGCACGTGCTTCAAATTATATCGTGATATGGATTTTAGGGCATATCGCCCAGCCCTAGTCCAGTCCAGTTTATTGTTCAGATAAACACCAAGGCACCTGTAGCTATCCACAGCCTCAGTGTTCTTGGAATACCTTGGATGTTTTGTGGTTGCAGTGGAGGAGGTTTATCCAGTGTTGATCTGGAGGTAGTTCTGCTGGCACCAGTCCACAAAGTCTTTGGTCAGTTCTCTGTACTCCCTGTCATCCCCATCAGTGATGAGGCCGACTATTGCAGAGTTATCAAAGAACTTCTGCAGGAAGCACTGGGTGGAGTGTGGGAAAAGTCTGCAGTGTAGATGGTGAAGAGGAACAGAGCCAGAACCTTTTCCTGCGGGGCCCTTGTACTGCAGACAACACTGTCCAACACACAGCCCTCAGTTCTCACCTCGTGTGGTAGGTTGATGAGGTAGTCCAGTATCCAAGTTGAGAGGTGATGGCCCACAGCTGAGTTCTCCGGGTTGTCCTTCATAACTGTGGGAAGAATGGTGTTAAAGGCACTTAAGAAATCAAAGAATATGATTTTTACAGTGCTTCTAGCAGTCTCCAGTTGAGAGAAGAAATGATGTAGGAGGTGAATGATGGCATCATTGAGAGTGTGCTGTTTGTGTATTGGATGCTGTGGTTGCGGGTGGGGTGTAGTGAGAAGGGTGAGAAGAGGAGGTGTGAAGTGGCTGAGGTGTCAGAGGTGGAACAGCAGCAGTAGGGGTGGGTGAGTCTGCAGCCGATGTTGGAGACTGCCTCCTGGATGAATCAAGACTGTTAAGAAATGTTTCAGTTCATTTACATAGTGGGTGAAGGTCGGCAGTCCAGTGATATATG
The DNA here is from genome assembly GCF_036321145.2 of Pelmatolapia mariae. NCBI lineage: Eukaryota > Metazoa > Chordata > Actinopteri > Cichliformes > Cichlidae > Pelmatolapia > Pelmatolapia mariae. The sequence continues at coordinate 16,517,382 of NC_086229.1, read as the reverse complement.
ATTATAGTCTCGTAATATTGCAAAAAGGGCTTGCAGTCTTGCAGTCTGCTGACCAGAGAGTGGAGGGTATCACAGGCTGCCTCCATGTTGGCTGAGGGTGGAACATGCGCTGTTACTGCGAGATGCCAGAATCCCCTCCTTTCCTCTTACCGATCTTGCTGGTCCTGTCCACCGGCAGCAGCGGGAATCTTGGCAGCATCACACTTGTGTTCGGCATAAGCAGTGCTTGCCAGGACTCCGTTAGCATCATGATGCTACATTGCTGGTACTCCCTCTGTGAGAGCCAAAAACTCAATGTCTCTCCTGTAGAGTAGTTCTTTGTGTTTTTCTAAACCACTGCGAACGAGACACACTGTCGCCTGCAATAAAACAACAGAGAAAACCCCAAAAGTCATGCAACCCCCTATAAGCAAGCGCTTTGACAACACTGGGAAGGGAAAACTCACTTTTAACAAGACGTAACCTCCGAACCTCAGCAGAACCATGCTTGAGGAAGGGCGGCCATCTGCCCTGACTGGTTGGGGTGAGGGGAGGAAGACAGGACAAAAGACATGCTGTGGAAAAGAGCCAGAGATTAATAATAAATAATGAATAATGATTTGTCATCGTCCTGGGTCTTCTGACCCAGCGGTTTGTGTTTTTTATAATTATGGTCTTGTGTTCTAATTTGCTCTGACTGTGTACTGTGGTTTAGACTTTTTTGTTCTTTGAGTTTGGTTCTGTGTTCCTACTGTTTAGTGTCTGTACTATGTCTTTGTGCATTTCCTGTTTTATTGTGAAGGTCTGTGTCTCATGTGACTGCATTCTGTTTTGCGTCCTTGTCTCGTCTTCCCCAATTAATTCCAGCTGTGTTGCCACCTGTTCCTCGTTTCCTCATGTTCTTGTCCATGTATTTAGTGTGTCTTCTCGTGATCGTTCCTGGTTCGACTGCGTTATTTCCCTCCGTCATCCTGTGTTACCTCCCTGCGTCACTCCGCGTTCATCCATGCTATTCTCCCTGTTCATTGTCCTTCGTGTTTCCTCCACTCCCTCATGTTCTGGTTTGTTGTTTAGTTTTCCCAGTTTAGGTTGTTTCTAAGTTTTGTCTTTCGCCACTCCAAGTTGTGTAATACACTCTCCACTAATAAAAGCTCACTCACATCAGCAGTGCCTGCGTCGTCCTCCATTCACAACTCACCCAGCTTGCTTGGCAAACCGTGACAGATTCAGTGCAGAGTGTTGCCTGGGTCATCAACCCAGCGTTTTGTGTTTTTCGTTCTTTGACTTTGTTTATGTCATCATATAGTAGTTTTCTTTGTCTAATTGTTTAAAGCACAGGTGTCAAATTCTAATTCTAAAATATCCTAATTTTAAGTTCTCTGAGTAGTTTATGTTTGTCATGGTCCTTGGTCGGTGACCCAGTGTTTTGAGTTTCTTGTGTCTCTGAGTTTTGTATTGTGATCTTAGTTCCCTTTGTTTCCCCAGTTTATTCTTTAGTGTCTTAGTTTGGCTTTCTTGTATTCTCTTTAGTTCTGAGTATTTAACAGCTGCCCTCTGTGTCTCTTTGTTGTTGTTCTGTGTTTCTTAGTTGCTCTGTCTGCTCTAGTCTAGTTTGCATCTGTGCTACTTCCTGTTTTACTTTGAAGGTTCATGTCTCTTGTGAGTGTATTCTACTTTGCTCCCTCGTCTCGTCAGTTCTGATTTCTCCCAGCTGTGCTCCCCTTCTGTGTCTCATTCCGCTTGTTACTTCCCTGTGTATTTTAGCCCTGTGTTTCCCTGTGTCAGTGTCGCAAACACGATAGAAGCTAAGAGGAGTAGCGGATTAATGAGACGAGAGGAGGTTGTTATCAGCAGAATACGGACGGGCCACTGTTTTTTAAATGGTACTCTTTTTAGGATAGGAAAACATCCGACTGGGTTGTGTGATGGGTGCACTGATATGGAGACGGTTGAGCATGTACTCCTTAGTTGTAGGAAGTATGCAAATCACAGGAGGGTGATGTGGGGTGAAATGAGTGGTGGAAGGGGCCTTACGTTTGAACAACTGGTTAATAAGTTAAGTCATGGTGAAGGGAAAGGGGTGGTTTTTCGTTTTTTGAGAAATACTGGTCTCATCAAGAGGATCTGAGGATTGAGGAGTGACGGACGGTTAACAGCCAGGAGATGGCAGTGATGCAACAGTTTTGGATGCAAGCTGCCGTTAAACTTGACTGAAGAAGAAGAAGAAGAAGAAGAAGAAGTGTCAGTGTCGCGTTCTCCCTCATGGTGTGTGTATCTAACTGTGGCTCCCTGTGTGTGTTTTGATAGATTCTTCTCAGTTTAGGTTTTGTAGATGTTCTTTGTTCAGCAATAAAAGCTGCCATTTTGAGTTCAATCCCGTTTCTGGTGAGTTTGCGTTTGGGTCCAATTCCTGCCTGCACACAGCCGAAACATGACAGAAGAACGCGACCACTTCATGGACCCAGCAAACCACTCTCAGCTGCGTGAGCGTCAGGATGCTGCCTTTGCCAAGCTGGAGGAGGAGCTCCGCTTGAGGCTGTGGCGCACTCCTGACTACGGGCGGATTTTCCGAGGAACTCGGCTGGCTCTCGGCGGTCCCCGGAGCTGCCGAAAGCCCCCACCTGCTGCTTCACCTGCACCCAAGCTGCGGCCGCTTCAGGTGGGAATTCTCCGCGTCTCTTCAGATGCTCATTCTCCAGCCTCGGCGTCGCCGTTCTGCATGCCGGAGGCTCAGCTGTTTTCTCCGCCCGCTTCCCCTTCCCGAAGGAAGCGGCGCACACGCCGCCATAACCTGAACAATGTTAAGCAACTCCCGGTGGTGAGTCACGACGATTATTTTTCTCCCATTTCTATGGACATTAAAAACAACAGACTTACTCCTGATCCTGTCGATGTGTCCCTGCTGGACGACGACATAGACTGGGAGAACTTTTTCTGCTCTGCTCCCTCTGAGCAGGGAAATGACACTCATGTTTTTCAAACCGTGAACCCTATCAGCTCTAAACCTAGAAAAACTGTAAAACATTGTGGGAAAAAGGCAGAATTTATTTTTGATAGGTCCGTTTTTGTGGACCCGGTAGAGATTCCTTTTGAGCCTGCCCAAGCAAAGACTGTTTTCTCTGAGCATAATTCTCCGTCTACCTGTGTTTCTTCTCCCAGGGCAGCTCGGGCCCGGCTTTTCTCTGCACCCGTTTCAGTCCCTCGGGTGGAGAAAGCTGAGGTTCAGCTGGTCCCTACTCCGGCTCCCAGGCCAGCTGAGGCTCTGTCCCTCCCTGCACCCGTATCCGCTCCTCGGGTGGGGACGGCAGCTGCCCCGCCGTTGCCGGTGCCTGTTCCGGCCCCTAGGGTGAGGGCAGCCGTGACTCAGCTTCCTCCTGCACCCGTACCTACTCCTCGGGTGTGAGTGGCTGGTGTCCGGTCTGCCATATCACCAGTGCCGGTCCCTGAGGTGAGGCCAGCTAGTACACAGCCTGCCTCTGCACCCGTACCTTTTCCTCGGGTGGGAGCAGCGTGTTTCTGGCAGATGCCTGCAACCGTTTCTATGTCCACTGTACACTCAAGCGAGTCTGTCCAGCCATGTTCTTCATGTTCAGAAGCCTCAGAAGACTTAGTTCAGCCACTGTCACCACCGTCACTACTACAACAGCCACTACAACATGTATTACGGTCTTTTGTTCAGTCATTAGCCCAGTTCCTTGCTCAGGCATCAGCTTTCCCACCAGTTCATACTCCAGTACAACACCCGCTAGCTCCATTACCTGCGTCCCTGCTAGCTCCGTCACCTGCGTCCCCGCTAGCTCCGTCACCTGCGTCCCCGCTAGCTCCGTCACCTGCATCCCCGCTAGCTCCGTCACCTGCGTCCCCGCTAGCTCCATCACCTGCTCTCGAGCCTACTCCAGTCCTGTCATTTCAGTCAGTCGAGCCTGCTCCAGTCATGTCAGTCGAGCCTGCTCCAGTCCTGTCAGTCGAGCCTGCTCCAGTCCTGTCAGTTCAGTCAGTCCAGCTTGTTCCAGTCCTCCGGTCCCCTGTGCCCGTGCAGACTTCAGTGCAGTCCCCTGTGCCCCTGCCTGCTAAGCATAAGACTGTTCGCCCTGCACAGCCCCAGTCGTTGCATCTCGAGCCGACTGCGTGCCCTGTGCAGCCACAGTTAGGGTCCCCTCAGCCAGAGGTCTCCGCACCTGCTGGCTCTGCATCTATTCTCGCTGGGGGTTCAAGCGAACCTCTCCAGCCGCTACTCGTCTCCGCTGGTGGCTCAGGTAAGCCCGGCCAGCACCTCCTTGTCTCCGCTGGCGGCTCAGGTCAGCCCGGCCAGCACCTCCTCGTCTCCTCTGGGGGTTCAGGAGAACCTCTCCAGCTGCTCCTCGTCTCCGCTGGCGGCTCAGGTCAGCCCGGCCAGCACCTCCTCGTCTCCGCTGGGGGTTCAGGAGAACCTCTCCAGCCGCTCCTCGTCTCCGCTGGCGGCTCTGGTCAGCCCGGCCAGCACCTCCTCGTCTCCGCTGGAGGGTCCAAGTCGCCTTCACCCACGCCTGGTCCGGCCTCTGCTTCAGCTTCTGCTCCGTCTGGTCCGGCCTCTGCATCAGCTTCTGCTCCGTCTGGTCCGGCCTCTGCATCAGCTTCTGCTCCGTCTGGTCCGGCCTCATCGTCGCCTGTGGCTGCCACGCCACCGTCTGATCTGGCCTCATCGTCGCCTGTGGCTGCCACGCCACCGTCTGGTCCTGCCTCATCGTCGCCTGTGGCTGCCACGCCACCGTCTGGTCCTGCCTCATCATCGCCTGTGTCTGCCATGCCACCGTATGGTCCTGCCTCGTTTGCTCCAATGCCCACCAAGCCTCGACCAGTACGCCCAACACTCGAGAGCCGCCGCCGTCTTCCACGCGGCCGGCCTCCGGACCCGCTCTGTAGCCGCCGTCTTCCGCGCGGCCGGCCTCCAGACCCGCTCTGTAGCCGCCGTCTTCCACGCGCCCAGCCCCCAGACCGCCTGAGCCTGAGCCGCCGCCATTGCCATCTGCACGGTTGGCCACCCAAACTGCTTTCTCCTTGGCTCCTGTACTGTCGGGACCAGGGTCGGCCCCCTGAACTATGTTTCTGGACTCTATTCCCTGCAACCCATGGTTGTTTTTGGCCCGCCTGTTTTGTTTTGAATGGTTTCCAGGGCCCCTGTGCTTTTCATGGATGTTTTGTGTTGGACTCTTTTCTGATTTCCTCTGATGGACATTTTGGTTTTGTTTGGTGTATTTTAGCCCTGTGTTTCCCTGTGTCAGTGTCGCGTTCTCCCTCATGGTGTGTGTATCTCCCTGTGGCTCCCTGTGTGTGTTTTGTTAGATTCTTCTCAGTTTAGGTTTTGTAGATGTTCTTTGTTCAGCAATAAAAGCTGCCATTTTGAGTTCAATCCCGTTTCTGGTGAGTTTGCGTTTGGGTCCAATTCCTGCCTGCACACAGCCGAAACATGACAACGTTAGGTTGTTTATTTCTTGCTGTTAGTATTATGTTTACCTCCCTCAGTGTGTAGCTGTATCTTGTGTTTTGTAAATCTTGTCTCTGTTTCATTCCTCCAATCCCTAGTGTGAAGCTTACGTGTCTTGAGTTCAGTCTGTGTGTTTCCTGTCTTTTTTTGATAGTCCATGTCCCTCTGTGTATTTAGCCCTGTGTTTTCTTTGGTCTGTGTCGCAAACTCCCTGTCTACACTGTGTGTAAAGCTATTTTTTGACTTCACTTTTTGTTTCCTGGAGTCTGCACATTGGGACCTCCATTCTCGCTCCTGCATACGGTGCATGACACAGAAAAGTGACTGAACACGAAAACCCGATACAGTATTAGCACAGTTGATCTATATCAGACAAAAAACATAAAGTCTGAGTTGAAAAAAAACTTTTGTTTTGCAAACAACAACATACTGTTTACCTATAATGCAGCCAAGGCCTCAGGCATTTTTAAAATAACCATTGAAAACTATTTACAGAACAATGAAGTGTTCTGCATCAAATAAGTAAATTTCTGATTGCCGTATTTTCCAGACCATAAAGTGCACCAGATTATAAGGCGCACTGTTGATGAATGGGTCTGTTTTCATACTGTTACGAGTTCGAAATTGAGGATGAGAGTAAAACAATGATAGTCCAGAAGAGGTCGTTCAAACAATTGATTTTAATGCACGCAGCGTGGAGAGGTGTAAACTGCAAAACAGTTGTACATCTCTACCCAAAATACACTCTAGATTGCTTTTATAACATCAGGGTATTGTAACGCCCCTTCTTGCATGTACAGAACATTCATGTATTTTAAGAATTAAATGCAAACACAGAAGTTCCTCCTTGTGGCATACTCTTCCGAATATGGTGATGATCTAAGGCCTTTGCTCAGCTACTATTTTACTGTAACAATATACTCAGCATATGAGTTATGATACATATATATTTAACTCAATCATTTTAAAGTAGTTATAACTGCACCTGTAAGAAACATGTTAATATTTGATTATGATAACCCCTATAATATAAATTATAACATAATGCCAGCAGCTTCAATAAACACTTTGATGAAATGATAATTAATACAATGTTAAGGATGGTGGTTATATACAGTTCAGCAGTAAACTAATTTCTTTAAATCTTACAATTCCCTCTCTTGACGTCTTCCAGAGACGTCACTACACTATTCCCAGGTCCACTACCTTCGCTCTAACCCTCTCTTGTCGCCCCCTGACTCAGCAAATCAGACAATAACCTCCTGTCCTCTAGGTGGTCTAGTAATAAACACCAGCCCCCACTTGAAAACACTTCATGCTTATGTGATCTCCGCTCCTCTTCTGGGTCTCTCTCTAGTGGAAATCTTCTCCTGTAAGGGATAGAAAACAAACAGCCTCTCTCTGCTACACCTTACTAACCTACTGTGTTCATCTAAGGTTCCTGTCATTATTCAAAGTTGGTTCACAATATCATATCATGCAAAATGACAAACCCTACTGCCATGTCTGCTTTGTTAAGCTCTTCAGTTAGACTCTGTGCCTGTGTGCCAATGTGTGTGTACATGCGTCTACACGTTTAATGTCTAAATTCACATGTGTATGTATGTGCACTTGTATGTCAATCTACATCTATCAGTCAATCATTTTTCAGATATAAGGCGTTAATGTGAGAAATGTTTCCTGACTATTAACTCCTAATACTGGAGGGACTTTCCGGGTTGCCAAACCTCTTAGGTTTGGCCTTTTACACTTCTACTAAAGAGATTTTTATTTTGCTCCTGTGCTTGACAGGATAAGCCAAGTTGTTTTTTGTTTTGTTTTGAAATTTCCCCTTCTGTGTGTGTGTGTGTGTGTGTACATAAGTAAGCATATGATAATCAACATAAAATCCCTGATTTGCAAATGATTTTCTGCCCCCGCTGCAGGGCAACATCCTACATCATTTTGTGGTGAGTCTATGTTGGCTAGTTTAATACAGATATGTAACAGTTGCTTGATCGCATGGCCCACTCAGAGTTGCACAGTTTCAAAGTATGTGGAGAGTTCAATACACATTTCTTGGCTAATTTTTTTTTTTTTTTTTTTAAATTATTTATTTTCTATATTTTGAAACTATTGAGGTGCCATTTAAAATAACTATCAAAAACTCCCCATCTCTACATATATATATATCAATATCAAGCGCATATCTACACTTAAACACACACTCAACCATTTCTCCCTCACTTGTTTAAAATACTCGTCCAGTCTCAGCACACACCAACAGCAGATCTCTTCATGAGACCATCTTCAGGTACATTTTCTAACTTGGTCCTCCTGACATCAGTTCTTGTATTTTCTACAGTTTTTCTATGGAAATGAACCCTACGTGTTTTCACAGTTCAAACATAGGTTACTCACATTTCTAGCCTGATCTTTCCCAATAAAAGTGAAATCAAACATTGCATCTGATTTCACTTATGTATTATCATGTTCTGGGCTCCATCCATTATATTAACTTTATTCAATCTCAATACTCTTTATGTGTGTGAGCAACGCTTTTAGTTTTATTAAACACAACCTGAGTAAAATACACACCATCCCCATGTCAGCCTAACTCTCCGCTAAAAAGCACACTTCAAAGTTTTCTATCAGGATTTACGCCTCTTTTGGCTTCAAGCATATACATAACATGCAAAAGTTACTGTTAATGCCCGTTAGACAAGTTTCCATTATCTACAACATTTTGTTTCACCCGGCTCACCCTCACACATTTCCTGTTCACTTATTGCATTTTTATCATTAACACCTTTTACCTCAATAGTTGCTAAGCAGAAACAAAGCAACCTGTGGTCCACTTTTACCCTGTAAAATAAACCCCTGTCATGATTGTGTCTGTAAGCATGTTTTGCATTCATTCATAAATAGAGACATCACTGTTATGACAAACATATTCAATACTATTAAAATAATACTGTACAACATATTATTAATGCAGTGATCATAAGGCAGATTATATGATAGCAATAAAAAATCTCTAAATCCCCAATCCCAACAGGTCCTGCTTTTAAATCTTCCCTGACTTTCCCTTCAAGTTCTGCTTTCTTAGTACAATAATTAGGTCCTCCTAATCCCATTAAATCTGCCATATTGATTCCTTCATGTGTAAATGTCAGATTTCGAGCATCTAAAACTTTACTCAGTCTCTGTTGTGCTAATGATGTCATAGTGAACGCCTGCGAGTTCACATATGCCACCACACTATGTTAGTTAGAACTTTTAGTGAGTGTTCTCTCCCTACATGTGCTGTTTCCTATATTATTTTGGCCACCCCTGCTGCATGCTGTGTGCATTTAGGGTGCCTTGCTTCTGTTGGACTCAACCTTATGCTAACCTACATAAGTACCTGTCTTAAGAGCGACCTCTGCACAGCTCAGACGCCAGTTTTCAAGAGCTCTCTAACATTAGAATCATCAGCTGTGACTTATATAGTGTTATTTCGGTACTTTATACTTCACACATTTTTGAACGTTGTTCATATGGGGAGTTCCTCTTTTTGTGTCTATATTTATTAATATGCCTTGTGCACTCAAACTTCCTGTTTTCAGTCTGGCTGAGCACTTGTATGTGAGTAAAAACTGGCCTCTACAAGCCTTCATTATTAAAGTACATAAAACAAGATAATGAGCAGATACACATTAAAAATATTTCATATATACAAATAAAAACCCAACAATCTTGTGACCCCCTACTGAGCAAGCACCTCGGCAACAGTGGGAAGGAAAAACTCCCTTTTAACAGGAATAAACCTCCGACAGAACCATACTCAGGTACTGGCAGCCATCTGCTGCGACCGCTTGGCGTCAGCTAACAGAGACTTCTTTTAACAGAGAGACCTAATATTTAATAAGCCACATTTCACTATTTTATTCTTCGGTTCAGATTTGGATTCTGTATTGTTCTTTATTTGTTATTATTTATATTCAGATTGTTTTTGCTAGTCTTGGTTTATTGTTGTCGGTTTGGGAGCTGACATAGTCTCTATAAATAAGCTTCTTTTGGTGGGGTAGCCTCAGGAGAGAAGCTCCTGAGAGGCATCTTCCATGTTAAACACTAAAATATAACAAAAGAGAAATCCACAACGTGTTGTATATTTTCAATATTTCCTTATTATTTTGTCAATAAATCAACCAAATAACTTAAGCTGTGTGACAGCACCTTGCGTTTACGCCGCGCTGTTATCTGCCCTGAATCACTTACTACACCCCCTTTCACCCAATGTAATTTCTCAATCTTAGTTTAAACTATTCCTGACCTTCTCCTTCTCTCATCTGATCATCTCAAGTACGTCCCGTACCAAATTTGCTTCCTCTTTTTAAGTCCCCCATTTAATTACAAGCTCAAACACATTTGCCCTATATGGCTGTTCCGACGTGTTTCCTGTCAACTTAACAGAGTTATTCTCAAAACTCAGAGCTGAAGTTCCCCTTTTCTAAGTCTGTATGTTCTACAAGAGAGCAAGTCGATAAACAAGTTTATCATCACAAAGGTTGTTAGGTAAAGGTCACATAACATCTGCTTAGTAACCCTAAAAGAGCACATTTCATGTAGCTAATCGCATATATTAACACCCCCCTTTTTGTGACACATCTCATGTGTTACAAACTCAAAATCCTTCACTCAGGTTAGGAAATTAAAAGAAAAGTTTAGTCCTATCACATTATGTATAAATGCTCCGGAGCTTCAAACCTGTGTTCAAGGAATGAAATCAAATTAATCATCATGTCAAAATCCCTTCTTGGCTCCATCCACAGCCTGCATCCTTGAAACGTCCTAGAACCAAAAGCCTGTGTGTTAACCAGTACATCACCTTTTATACTCAGTTTCTCCACTTATGATCCAACCTGTGTTATAAAAGAAAAGTTAAAACAGAACAATTATCAGTCATGTGTCCAACCTTAGTCCAGTCTTTTGTCAGTGTCCAGTCGGTCCAACCTATGGTCTGCCTGGTCCGTCCATTCACCTGTCCATTCCCACACATTCACTCACACGCATTAACATCGGGTAGTGGTAAACGTCCGCACAAATAATCACATTTTCCACTTTCAGTAAACTCAGTTAATTTATGTACTCATTTATTTTCTTTTTAGTTGTTTCTAGGAAAATAGTTCTTTATACTTTTGGACTGGATTGGCTCGCTGCAATCCTTTTAGACCGGGACCCACAATCTGATCAGATCCCCCTTTTTGTTCTCCTGAGACTATTGTCAGCGCTGTTATTCATTCTTTTGCAGGCCTGCTTAGAACAAAATGAGAGAAAAAAGAGAGAGCTGAGTATTAGCCCATCAAAGTACAAAACAAAATCACCTGACAGGTTTTTTCTTTCTAAGTGCACTGTTACAAACCCATCGGCCACCTTAAACATGTCCATCTTTATTAAAACTCCCTCTTTAAAAATAAAACAGCAACCTCAAAAATCTTCAACAATCTTACATTTCACCCATTCAACACACCAAAACCTCGCCAAAAGCTACACCGTTTCGTACACAAATATCCCCCTTTAAGCACTTTACCATACTCATATTCAGCCTAAGATATAAACACGTTATAACAATGTGTCAACACTAATTTAAAAACCTCTTAATCAAATTTGCACCTCTGAACAGTCTACTTCCCCTCTAAGGCCTCAATCACACACACAGCAAGCTCCTCTGTCCTCACTCACACGAGCTCTCAAACTTTTTGCATACTCGGCCATATCTCAACAATTTAACTTGGCAAGAGAAATACTTTTTTAAACCTCATGCCATTATTCAATTATTTTCATTTTCTTTCTATACTAATCACTTGTTTTGATCACTCAGTGCAAAAGCACTGCTAAGTCACTCTTTTTAAACTACTTTAATCACCCATCTTTTTTTTTTTTTTTTTTTTTGCATAACTGATTTCCTTGTCATCTAACTTCTTTTGAGTTTTTCCTCAACGTTACTTTATCCAAGTGTATTTTATTCAACATCCACACCATTATAACACTCCTGAAATTAGCAACCTTATGTAATTACATATGTTTGTATTCTTAGCCAGGTTTTAATCGCATTAATCTTCATGAGCTTATCTTTATAAGGTTAGTTCATTTTCTGTTTGTATGTGTAATTTTTATCAATGTTTGTTTGTGATCCCTGCGATCTTGTAAATGTTTCTTTTGCAGTGTTTCAGACTCCTTTTGACAGGGTGTGTTTTCTGTCTTTGGCTCACCACTGGTCATTGTTAACGACCTTTCCCCTCTGCCTTTGCGCAGCGGCTTTACCTTTTAGTCCCATCTCCTCCAGTGACTCCAGGCTCACTTAGGGACTTAGCGAGCCTGGCAGGCACAGTCACAATCGTGACTGTGCCTGCCTTAGGTTGTCCCAGGGTTTCGAGGTGGGATCTTACCCGTCATGGGCTATCCAGCCTTCCATGCTCACCTGATACGGGGGCCAACTGGGCAAGGGTGTTACCAGATCTAGGGGACACACTGCTTCTGTAAATCAAAGGAGTGTAAACTGCGTTCTTTATTTCATGTGTGTATTAACTTTCCAACAATAATTTCACATGTAACAGTTTGTGTACGTGCGTTTTCAATTCATTAATGTAAATATTAGTTCATGTATTTATTTATCTCGGTATGTCCCTTTTCTAAAACCTGTAATTAATGTCATTTTATTACTTTTACTTAAACATGCATTCGCTTCATCTTCTCAGAATTTTAACTCGTCAGTCTATTTAGTTTTACTAAGTCTTGATGTAAAACAATACACCCTCTTCTCACACACTTTTAAGTATACTAATTTTTGCATTTGTCAGTTTTTTTTTTGTTTGTTTGTTTTTTTGACTTCATTCACACAATCCTTTCATAATCGTCTCACACACACTGCCTTTTCTCTCAGACTTCCACTTTTTCAGTCATTCTCCTATGTACCTACTCAGTCTTATTATTACTTTTATTACTTTGTACAACTCACACAGAATCATTCAAATGCAGTACAACATTCATACACTTATAATCACTCCATACACGCTTTCCTAAGAGTCTTAGAGGGAGTTTTAGAGGGAGTTTTATCAAGCGCGCAGATCTCTATCAAACATGCTTGTTTACAATCAGGAAGGGGAAGTAGACAACCCTCAGTAACTGCGTCTGTCCTCTTAAAAGAGAAAGAGTTTTATATAGTCTTGGTATTCTTATTTTATTCTATTGTATACATCATTCTGTTCTATTTTATTTTATGGCCTTCCAGTGTTTTCTGATTTCTACTGCATAACTTTGCGCTTTTGCTTTAACAAAAGAAATTTCCCACCTGTGGGGCTGACACAGGTCATCTTTATCTTTAACTAGCCCAAATGAAATTCTAGTCCAATGCACACATGTGTTGCAGTTTAAAATTAAAAGAGGAAGTAACTCACCCCTAACAACTTTATGTGTGTGTCAATGTCTGTGTCACTTTAAATTAAAAAGGTGAACACATATGTGGTGAGTCCCCCTCAATTTACACAAAATATGACATTAAATATCTTTTCTAATTCCTGTTCTTCTTTAAACACCATGAATGACCTCCAGGTCATAACCTTTGGACTTATAACTCTAATATAGGTCCACACAGGGCACCAAGCACAGAGAAAATTCAACCTCAGTGCTTCAAAATTCTCCTCAAAATTCAGAAACTGTTTCTGTCCTTTATCTGCCCAAGAACTTCATCATATGCACCTCGCCGAGTCCAGTAATCTTCAGCACATGTACATCACTGCGGCCAGTGCTACTTTTGAAAACAGTTTCTTGTCTTTGTTTACCCAACACGCACTTATCAGATGGACTGCAGCCGATCCATATCAGCATAATTGTGAGTCCACATGTACAACTGGTTCTTCACCTGTGTCACAACACCTCTAGTAATATCATCACAACTACTTCAACATGGTAAACATTGATTTTTCTCTTACAATCAACTTACCATTAAAACTCAAGATCGCCGCTGACTCGATTCTCTGAAATCCTGAGTCAGTTAAACACCTTGCTCATCTCACGGTGTTTTTTCTTCTCAGACTCCCTCGTCTGAGCTCACTATTTTAACCCTGGCATCTCCACCAAAATAAGCATATTATTTCCCTAGTCAAAAGTCAAACCGTTCCTCACATAGTAATTTTTAATCTAACAGCCTTTGTGTTTTGAAACTAAAAAGAGGAAGGAACAGCGCCCAATTTAAACTGCGCATGTTGTCACTCAACAACACACACACAGAAAATGTAACTGTATATATTATCTCAAACTGAAACAAAACCCATCTAAAAATCCTAAAACATCTTACTTCGACACCCCAAAACACACATCGCTTACAGACATCTTTATTAATTAAATTATCTCAAATTCAATTTCAGTTCTCAGAACTCAGGTAACGGCCTTAAGTATCAACAGTTTATGTATCCTATCTCAAAACCCCGCAAAAGTCATACAGTCATGGCAAGAAATAAAACTTTACTTACAATATTGTAATAAACAAATCCAGCGTCTTAAGTACAGGCGTTCAGCAATGTGTAACAGTCTCTATCTAAACTTCCTAAACTCTAGAGACCTTGCAGCTGCCTTATTTGCATTTTCACACACACACACAGAAAATAGTACCAGCCTGACTCACAGACTCCTCTGACACACAATTTTACCCAGACGTCTTTATAATTACAACTGCAGTATTAGGCCTGACATTTTAAAACCTACACAATTTCGACAAATTTAAATTAACCCTCCAAGGGACAAACTCCAAGTTTTTTATCATCAATTCACACAGTATCAGTTCCAAACTGTATCTGGTCTAATTCCTAAAGTTCCTAAGTCAATTTAAAAGCGTCCAACGCCCAAGGTCCAACCTTTGCTACCCAAAAAAGCGCAAACCACCGTCCCGGACGGTAAAGTGGTCCAACCACTAGTTATTCTGGAGTGCCCCAAGCTCCACAGTGACCAACTGACTATCCCTCGTAGAGGACAACGGCGCGCGTCCGAACCTTTGGCAAGCGTTACCTCTGAGTAATGCGCTTCTTAGAACTTCCCACAGTTCCGTTCTATAAAATTTAATTACTTTGAAGACACCCCACAAAACCACAAAACCAACTATATTGGTGTCCAAGCCCGGCTTTATATTCAATTGAGACTTTAATGTCACAAACACTTCACCAATTACCTATCATACTAAATTCACTTAGCTGCTTTTTTATTCCTTTCTCTGCAGTCCAACTGCTTTCTCTTTACTCAGTACTGTCACTTAACGTTCCATTATCATTACTTCAACTTCAATTCTCATGAGATTTTCACCAAAATCAAAACAGACCTTTACCAGTAATTTTCAGTGAGTAGACTTTCAATTTTGTCAGAACCAATTCAGCACTGTTTGGAAATAATTCAACAGGTAGTGCCTTACCTTTGAATAAGCCGGCTTATGTCCACTCACTTCGACCACTGACTCGTGTCTGCCCGTTTGAGCACCTCGGACCCTCTCGGTCTCAATCTCCAACTTTCTCCCTCAACCCCGGCCAATGCACCAAATGTTACGAGTTCGAAATTGAGGATGAGAGTAAAACAATGATAGTCCAGAAGAGGTCGTTCAAACAATTGATTTTAATGCACGCAGCGTGGAGAGGTGTAAACTGCAAAACAGTTGTACATCTCTACCCAAAATACACTCTAGATTGCTTTTATAACATCAGGGTATTGTAACGCCCCTTCTTGCGTTTACAAGCACATAATTTGCATGTACAGAACATTCATGTATTTTAAGAATTAAATGCAAACACAGAAGTTCCTCCTTGTGGCATACTCTTCCGAATATGGTGATGATCTAAGGCCTTTGCTCAGCTACTATTTTACTGTAACAATATACTCAGCATATGAGTTATGATACATATATATTTAACTCAATCATTTTAAAGTAGTTATAACTGCACCTGTAAGAAACATGTTAATATTTGATTATGATAACCCCTATAATGTAAATTATAACATAATGCCAGCAGCTTCAATAAACACTTTGATGAAATGATAATTAATACAATGTTAAGGATGGTGGTTATATACAGTTCAGCAGTAAACTAATTTCTTTAAATCTTACAATACATAAGACGCACCTGATTATAAGGGAAACAAAACAGTCAGATAAGTCAAACTTTACCCAACTCATTCTTCCTGCTTCCTCCAGTTCTGTACCATTGATTCATTAATGTTGAATTCTCTCGCAGCTGCTCTATTCCCATGTTGTTGCAGTATATTAACCCTTGCATTAAGCATTAAGTTCATAGTAACTACATAAATTGCAAAAAAGTGCAATAAACTACAAAAAATTTAAACTCAAACCACTAACCTTCTAAGCAGCAGGTGGCCTGATCTACCTCCTGAGCTACAGCCACCCCCCTTTCAACTGCTTTTACCCAATCAATGAAGAAGTCTGGACCACACTAATTCATCACAGCTTCACCTTGCTACTAAGTGACTCTCATTCAGTAGCAATCTTTGTCACAGTTGTTACTGGTATTATAATTAGTGATGTGTCCTGTGTGTCGAAGCTTCAAATCGTGCTTTGGGTAATCTCGGGGGCGTTTTTGTGAAGCGCGTATCGAGGCTTGCTTTGATTACGTATGCAGTGACGTTCGAGGCCTCGCGGGCAGTCCGTACCACGTGACTGATTCAGGAACTGTCTCGCCGGTTCGCGCTGTGTTGTGGAATTGGATTGTTTACGTGCTACATAGTTACTTGAGCATTTCTTCTTCGATGGAGCCTGCAAGGAAGAGATTTGTTTTCTCTTCTAATAAAGTATGCACACAGTAATAAATATCACAAATGATAAGTACCATAATATAAATAAACAACAGTACAGATCCTATAACCTGATTTATGTCTTTTAGTTTATTAAAAAGTGAAGCGCCACACAGTTATAGGGGCGGGTTTTGATTAGCGATTAAAATTGATTCTCGCTTGGAAAACGTGATATTGTTTAATTAAAATCCTGAATCGATTTTTAATATAAATTTATTTTGCCCGAAATGCCAGAATCTCAGGTTAAACCTCACAGCACAGCTGCACAGCTAAAACAGTAAATGACAGCAGGTACACGGATTCTGCACAAAGACGCAAACACAAAGCGCGGAACCGCTGACGGATCAGAATCAGTGAGATGTCGTCTTTTTGTGCTGATTCTGACGCTGCAGGTTTTATTTCTCTCCAAACAATATTGACCGAACCAGCAGCAAAAGAAGATCCAAACTACGCTTCACATAAACATCGTCATGAATTCCCTCTGACTTTTGCTGTTTTGCTTCCACCACGATAAAAATCACACTTCATGCACTCTCTCTCTCTCTGTACTTGAAGAACAGTTTCCCGTCTAAAAATCTGTTTTCTGCATTATTCGCTTGCTTGTTATGCACAAGTCTACCGTTGTTTACAGCGCTGTCAGCCGCTGTTTTTTCCTTTTACTTACTACCGAAAAGAAAACCTAATTTCTGCTGTTCAATAGGCTACTGAACAAATTTAAACTTTTTAAAATTATGCTAAAATTGCAAAACGCTTAGCCGTGTCTCTAAACCTCTGTAACTTTGCTTTGCTTCACTTCAGCAGCATCAGGTAATGTTCATATGTTGATTAATGGTTTTCTTTCGTTTTTGATCTGCTGCAGAATATTTTTATAAATCGTATTTCTGTTTTATCCTTAGCTGCTTTGACACAAAGGCATCTGCTGTGATGCTCACACCTTTGATAAAGTCTCGCAAGTGTCAGCTTTCTTTTTATAGATATAAAAATATAGAAATGTACTGATCCATGATCTGAATTATAATATTTCTGACTGAGGCAAAATTTCCCCTGATCGAATCCTGGATCGAATCGATTCTAGAAATCAGTGACAATACACAGGCCTAACAGTTACACAATCTAACCAAAACTCTGTCCTGATAGTTTCCACTTTCTCTTTTGTATCAGACATACTGAGACAATATTTGGGATAAATAACCACGAAAACAATCTATTTATTCAGTTTAGAGGTTTAGACATCACATCATTATAATCACAGAGCCTATTTCACTTAAATCGTCCACTTGATGGCGCAGTAGAGCAAATGAATCATCACAATGCTTCGAACCATGAGTCGACCAGTTGGATGGAAAGCTTCAGCTCATCACGAGGCTTCATCTCACCATCACTAATTATAATCCCACTATGCATTTTGATATAAAAACCTGATCAAACAAGCAAATGACAGAATGCTTTTTCTGAAACAACTGGCTGAACTTTGTCTGTATGGCAGCTCTGCTCATTTCTGAGCTTCTTTCTTATTTTCCTTTTCTCTTAACCTTTAACTTAAGTGTTAGATTCTGCTATCATGCACTACTGTTTCATGCTAGTTCCGGTCATTTTCTCTGTTTCCCCCCCCACTTTTTTCACCTGTGTGTGGAGACTGGCCAAATGGCTCCTTTGGTTACGTTAGGGATCGGCTGTGCTAGCAGCAGACAGACACGACATCCACAGTGAGCTGAGGAGGAAGAGACGGGGGTGTCGTGCCTGGAGGGAGCGCCCCAAGAAGGAGACGTTACAGACCATATCTCTGTTCTGTAATCATTGGAAATTTGAGATCAATACCTAATAAGATTGAGGAGCTAATGACGCTAACCCGGTCACAGAAGAGGCCTTTCTCAATTCTCAAGTACGCGAGAATGGACTCGCAGTCTTGGCAAGTCCGGACTTGCCAAGAGCACACAGGAGTCTGGACTTTTTCCCTTTTCATTACACCTACAAACTTCTGTTACTGTGAAGCATGCAGAGCTTTAACCGAACACAAGCAATATTATAATTCTACATATTGCACAAAAGAAAGCTTACTAAGCACTGAATTAAAGTATGTACCATTTTTCTTTTATAGCTCAAGTTGAAGAAAGGTTTAATTGGCACCACACAAAGGCCAGAAACATCATAGAGTGTACCTTTGGCATCCTCAAAACACGCTGGCGCTCCATCTTCTTGCAAGCTTTTGAGATTCGGCCTCTGTTTGCACCCAAAGGTGTGGGGGCCTGCTGCATCCTCCACAACCAGGGCCAGAAGAAGAATCAAAAGGCACAGGCACAGACAGGGAGCTTTCAAGAACTTGTTTCCGAGCCAGGCTTGCTGCACAACTGTCTGCTCCTGAACAGCTGCCTGCATGTCTGTTTGAACATGACTACATCTATGTAAAAGTTTAATTGCAAGATGTAGTCATGCTCAAACAGATATGTTGGCTATGACCACAAGAAATAGACTCCTGTTGGTTAAAAAAAAGTTACATTTAAATCATATTTTTTTTCCAAATTAGTGTTAGTTATTAGTTATATTAAGTTAATTAGTTAAAATCAGTTAATTAGTTAAAATCAGTTTTTTTTGTTCGAATTATAAATATTGTGGATTAGTGTGCTTTTTTGGTACATTTTTATAAACCTCTTGTCTGTTCATCTGATGTAAATGTTACACTTGTTTAAAGGATTTGTTTTACTTTGACTAAAAAGAGTTGTCTTTTACACATGCAGCAAAAACCTCACTTCATTTTTGACATTTAAAGTGCTTTATTTTAAAATTTTCAACAAGTGTTTCAAACAGTGACAGATATCGCTCTGCCCTTTCAGTAGCTGCCCTCTTCTGCCCTTAAGCCACACATTAAGTTCAAAAGAAAAAAATGAAATTATCAGGACTCTAGTCCTTATTTTCATGAGTTCACTCCAGCTAAGCTAATGAAACAAACAAAAGTGCCAGTATTGGGAAAATGTAAATTTGCTCAAGTCAAATATTATCATTTAATAAGAAATGAATCTGTACATGGTAATACAAAAACTCACAAACCTGCATGCTACCATATATTTTTAAATATGCATCTCTTGTTCTGTATTGCTTTTTGTATGCCTGCCTACATGGATGCATTGTTGTCAACCAAATAGCTGGTGATCTTCATAAAACCTAAAAACATTAATTGAACCACAGAATGCATAAAAGAACCCCATTTAAAATATAACCCGGAGAAAGCTTAAAGCTAAAATAACAAAAGAAGACAAACATGTCAAAACAGGAGAAAAATAAACAAAATCTAAGATCATAATGGTAACTATGGCAACATCAGCAAAAACTTTACCCATCACATGTTTGACTTACCACAGAGCTCTCTGTGACAATAATACAAGAACATCCAGGATGCATCATCATCATTGCAAAACGAAGCAAAAGCAAAACAAGAGACTAGAGCCTATCAGAAAACTAGTGAATGGACCTCACTAGTTTTAAAGAATTATATTAAAGAATATATTAAATATATTAAAGAATTTCTACCAAACTACAGGACATTATAGACATCTTCTGTTTTATTAATTCTCAACAAAATAATTTAACTTAATAAAACTTAACAGTGAACTCAAAATACTAACATCGCTCATAACACACTAAAACCCTTAGTAACCCTCCAGGGTTACACCAGTCTTTTAGGGTATGTCTCTACCAGCTTTGCACATCTAGAAACTGAAATTCTTGCCCATTCTTCTTTGCAAAACAGCTCCAGCTCAGTCAGATTAGATGGACAGCGTTTGTGAACAGCAGTTTTCAGATCTTGCCACAGAATCTCGATTGGATTTAGATCTGGACTTTGACTGGGCCATTCTAACACGTGGATATGTTTTGTTTTAAACCATTCCATTGTTGCCCTGGCTTTATGTTTAGGGCCGTTGTCCTGCTGGAAGGTGAACCTCCGCCCCAGTCTCAAGTCTTTTGCAGACTCCAAGAGGTTTTCTTCCAAGATTGCCCTGTATTTGACTCCATCCATCTTCCCATCAACTCTGACCAGCTTCCCTGTCCCTGCTGAAGAGAAGCACCCCCAGAGCATGATGCTGCCACCACCTTATTTGACAGTGGGGATGGTGTGTTCAGAGTGACGTGCAGTGTTAGTTTTCCACCACACATAGCGTTGTGCATTTTGGCCACAAAGTTCCATTTTGGTCTCATCTGACCAGAGCACCTTCTTCCACATGTTTACTGTGTCCCCCACATGGCTTGGGGCAAACTGCAAACGGGACTTCTTATGGTTTTCTGTTAACAATGGCTTTCTTCTTGCCACTCTTCCATAAAGGCCAACTTTGTGCAGTGCACGACTAGTAGTTGTGCTATGGATAGATTCCCCCACATGAGCTATAGATCTCTGCAGCTTGTCCAGAGTCCCCATGGGCCTCTTGGCTGCATTTCTGATCAGCGCTCTCCTTGTTCGGCCTGTGAGTTTAGGTGTTAGGACAGCCAGAAAGCTGACCACGCTGGGATTGGTGCCGAACTAAAAGGGCATCCGTGTGTGTCTCAAATAAAACAATAAACAGCTATCAGAACACTGTGTGGGGTCTGAGTTAT
The DNA here is from genome assembly GCF_036321145.2 of Pelmatolapia mariae. Classification (NCBI taxonomy): domain Eukaryota; kingdom Metazoa; phylum Chordata; class Actinopteri; order Cichliformes; family Cichlidae; genus Pelmatolapia; species Pelmatolapia mariae. Next base: position 16,496,546 of record NC_086229.1, on the reverse strand, counting down.
TCACAGACTACATTTTTGGAAAAGATTGCACGTTTTCGTCTGTTTGCTTTTTGGTTTTGTTTTGGTTTTTTTACTACTTGAACACTAAAGTGGCGAATAAAATGGCAGTTCAAGTAGGGGTGGGTTTTGATTATCAATTTATAAAATAAAATCGATTCTAGCTTGGATAACGGGATATCAACCACCAAACAGCTAAAACAGTAAATGAGAGCAGGTACACGGATTCTGCACAAAGATGTAAACATTAAGCGCGGACCCGCCAAAAGATCAGAATCAGTGAGATGTCGCCTTTCTAACCTGATGGCACAGATACGGTCAGGGCTGAAAGCCGACAGCTCACTGACTTTGATGTTCCTTTGATGTATTCAAAACTGAGCCACACTTATGGAGGTCCACAATTCTTTTCCTGGTGTTTTGGTTGACATCTCTTGTTTTTCCCATGTTAAAGAAACAGGCTCTGTGTATTGCCTTATATGCATCCACAGGTGTGCCACCAATTTACTCACATGGACTCTACTAACCTATCAGAAGCTTCTTAAGCTCAGACTGGAATTGTCTGGAGTTTCTTATTAATTAACAATAAACTTAGTGTATATTTACTTCTAAATTTGATGAAAGTGATAGAAAATAGACAGCTCTCTCTCTTTATTCTGATATTTAACTAATTAAAAAGATATTTCAATATTTATTTATCCAAAACAAAACAAGTTTACTCTAAATTGATGTTGTACAGTAAAAAAAATGTTCTTGTGTTTTCAATAGAGTGTATGTAAATATCTGGTTTCAACTGTGAATATACTGCTGTGTATTGAAATTCCTCTTGTTTTGCATAGAAATATACTGAACAACATACAAAGCATAATATATAAAATAACATCTACCAGAGTTTTTTCTTTGAAAGAAGCCCCTTATGTCCATTCTTGTATATCAGTACATTACTGAAACAGATTTATTTAGCCGTGAAGGGTAACAACTGAAAATTTGAAATAAACACACATGTAAGCTAAGACTCTCTAAAGAAACAGCATTGTTGTTGTTCAGCTTTTCATTTTGCCATTTGTTGATTCACTTGAAGAGCAAGTAATGTAATATGGGTCAAGTGATCAGTTTGATATCAATCTTTCATGATAAATCGTCACATTTACATTATTTGTACAGTAAGAATGATTTGCTTTGGTACCTGGTCAAACTTAAGCTCTCCTCTGTCTGCCTCGCTCCGTTTCTTTCAGCGCACTCGCAGGCAGCAGCTGCCCCAACCCCTCGCTCAGTCGCTTAGTGTCTGAGCTTGGATCATACCAATATTATGGGGAATTTACGCACAGTCGTAAATTCCCACAATGTGCACTATGTGCTTCCAATATTGTGTGTAGTTTTTTGTTTTATACAGTTGTCAGCCCGGCATCTAACTATGACAAAATTACACTCCAAAAGATCCCGGGCTTTTGAAAAAACAACCCGGGCTTAAGCCCAGTGAGCCACCCTCCCGCTCCGCCACTGGTGAGGAGGTAAAATTATTAACAAGATAATCGACCTCTGTTGGAGTATTGTTCAGATAGCTGCTCTGCTCTATGTTGGTACAGGGCATTGAAGATGATAACAGTGGGTGGATTATATTCTTAAACTTAGTAACAGCGCTTTCAGAAAGACATCTACTGTGATAAAGGCTACTCTCCACTGCTGTGTAATCAATTATTGTAAATGTAAATGTTATCAGGAAATGATCAGACAGGAGAGCGTTTTCAGGAAACACTGTTAAATGTTACATTACATTTTGAGAGAAGCCAATTGAGTCTAATAACAGATTAAATGCCATGTTGAAGCTGTCATTTTTAGCATCTACATGAATGTTAAAATGACCCACAATAATTATTTTATCTGAGCTGAGCACTAAATCAGATAAAAAGTCCGAGAAATCAGACAGAAACTCTGTGTAAGGCCCAGGCGGACGATATATGATAACAAGTGTGGGATTAAAGAAATTATTTTACTGCTACTATTCATAACCATCATCATTACCATTGCATTAATAACATAATCTACAGCATTGATATTGCATTCAGATGTTTAAACATATTGTCACCCAATTAGCCTTTATTACAGGTGCAATTATCACCACTTTAAACTGTTGAGTTTAAATTTATAATCTTAAATGCTTTTGAATGCTTTTTTATAATCTTAAATGCTTATATGCTGATTATATTGGGTTATATAAGAAAGGCTCAACTCTGAGTATAGTCTGTGCCAAAAGTGCTGACAGGAAATTACATGCTTTTGCAGATCGTGCTTTTGCACCCGAAAGTGAAACTAAGCAGAGTGTAAGTGTAAGTTATTTTGAGGAGCTGTTTGGATGATGCTATTTGAGGAACCAGGTTATTCATTATTATCTGTTATTTGTTTATATCTTTTTATTAAGCTTTGAGTAGCGGCATTGTATTAAGGCATGTATTCAATATATTACATATGTTTTTAGTGAAGTTTATTACACATATGAGTTGGCTTCTGTCTGGTGAGAGGTCATGGGTTTAGTTGGCGAGGTCAGACAGAGTTCGAGTGAGGTTGAGACACACAAACACACACACACACTGTAGGTAAACTCATTTATAGGTGAAAGTTTAATCATATCTTGCTTGCAAAAGCATTTTGTGCCTGCATAAGTGACAAGTTTGTTGGAGGACGTGCTGCTGATGTTCCAGACGATAAGCGAGCATATGTCAACGACAGGATGCACCTGGCGTGGAGACGGAGAAAATGTTCTTTTTAACTGTGTCACAAGTTGTCAACAGAACATTTGTGGTTTTGAAACTTATGCATGTATTGTACTTGTTTGACGCAAAGAGGGGGCGTCAGAAAACATACCCTGATGCTATAAAGACAACTGCTTGTGTATTATTGGGCGGAGATTGATGCTGGTGTATGCAGTGTTCATCTCCCCACGCTGCGTGTGTTCATTACAATCGTTGTTTTGACCCAGCCCTTCTGCGACCTGTTGTTTTGTACTCCTCCTCAATATCTGAACCTTAACACAAGTAAGACTGGTTTTTGAGTTTTACAGCTGGAGAGGACAAGACTAAGCATCAGGCTTTCAAATGAATTAAAAGTCTGTCTTGGTCTTTCGTTGATTAATAGGCTGGTGTGAAAAATTGCTGCCACACCGCCCCCTCGGCCTGTGCTTCGAGGTTTCTGGTAGTTAGAATGACTCGGGGGTGTTGATTCATTTCAACTAACATAATCATCCTGCTTCAACCAGGTTTCTGTGAGGCAGAGTAAATTGATTTGTTGATCAATTATCAAGTCATGTACTAACAGAGACTTGGAAACTCAAATTTGTGCAACAGTGAAATTGTTTATTGTCAAAATCTTTCTAGGACTATCTTGCAGATCCATCAAGCTCTGAAAACAGCCCTGCCCAGACCAGCAAAGGGACATCTACACCCGTTTCAACCAGATGACTGTGTGCTGGACTTCAGGAGGAGACGCTGGAAGCCTGCTTTCCACACAAACATCAGTGAAGGTCAGAAAACAAGTTACTTTGATCCATGCCAGTCACTGTAAGCTGTTTGCACGAGAGTCGTCTGCAGGAGAACAGTCAGATATTGTCATAGTCCGGGTAAGTGCTGGGTTTTTCCACAGTGCTGATGATTCCACCTCTGGGCGGAGTCACCTCGTCATCAATGACAGGCATCCATTTATGACAACCAGAACAAAGATCGAACATACTTCACCCTGGGCGTTGATGTGTCACGGCCCAGGCCAACCTGGGCAAAAGACTTGAAATGCAGACCACACATGGAGGCACAGGTGAGCATAGGAAACAGGACTGTTTACTTTCAAGAACAACTTATAGCAATTGTGACTGTGAGTTGTGAACATTGAAGCTATAGAAAGCTGAGAATGAGTACCCACAGCTCTAATAACATAAAGAGTACTCAAATAACTTTGAAAAACATGAAAGACTTGGGCAACTAGAATAATTCAGTGGCAGGGAGAAATGTACAAAGGGGCTTGGAACAGGTGAAGCAGCAAGGTGTCATGGGGAACTAGAACAACAAGAAGACAGAATTAAAAGCGGGGTTTGAGGAGTCATGACAAAAATGAAGTATAAACGAATCTTGTCTTACTTGGCCAGTGGAGGTTTTTAGGCACGAGAGGGGGGAAAAGGTCCGAGTGAGGCTGTGCTGATTACAGGTGTGGGGGTAACATGGGTTTTGTAACAGTAGGGTAAGCAGGTAAGTGAAAAGAGAGAGCCTTTTGCACTGAGCTGTTCTGTACGGATGATGGTGAGTTTGCCCAGCAGAGGTAATGGTTGATAGCAGGATGACTGTGCGTTGAAAGCACAAGATTAATCTCTCTAAGAACAAAAATACTCTTTTGCAGCAAGCTCTGTGATCGCCAGCACTAACTGTAGTTAACCTGAAGATTTGGCAGAGAGTAGTGGCCGGCAGGTGTGGAGACACCCAGAATTGCCACGACTCTGCCAGGTGTGTAAACGGAGACTCTGTGGAAAAAGCCCATGCTTAGCTGGACCATGACAAAATGTCACAGGTGAAGATCCACTGTGATTGCTCAAGATGAAATTTAGGATGCCCGCCCAAAATGCAACGGCAACCAAACATGAACCAGCTTGTTACTTATTTAAACAAAGCAGGACCTGAAGACGTGGCGCAAATAGAAACAGGTTATGTAGATAAAATCACCTGGCTGGATTGGATTTTGATTTAACCCAAATTTCTCCCACCTACATAGATGCCATAGGTGTCCCAAGAGGTGTTCCTGATGATTGCAAATTAGTTGACCAAGTCGCCGGAGGGTTTGAATCAGTTTTCATATAGATAACCCCCAATAAGAAAGCGGACAAATTAACCTATGTTCATTATAATGTTCAGCGACTGACCAATTTGACATGGGACACAGTGGTGAGCATATTTGAATAGCTGGCTGCCACATCCTTAATCAATGGTTCAATAATCATTCTGGTAAATATAAAGGTATAATAGTGTCTCTGTTAACCCTTTAAGGCTGGTCGGAGGGAGAACGCTCCGTTTTTCGTACCTATTTTTAAAGTCCAGTAGATTTGCAACCACATAAGCTAGCGCAATAATTTTTTTTAATTTTTTTTTTTTTGCATATGAAACTGGAGGAGTTGTACTTACATCTTATGCATTCAGTAGGCTTTGCAAAAATTGCCTAAAAAGGACTTGCAGCAACAAAAACATAATATTCCAGAAACATCCGATCAGCTGTTCATAGCACTTCCTACGTTGGAATGGACGTCAATGTGAACTATTGCATGTCTGCCATTAGCTGCCAAAACCTGAAGTGATGTCATATTTCGTGAGAAACGTAGTTTTCCCTTCAAGGCCTTTATAAGCCTATACTGGTGATTTTAAAAGTCATGTTTGGCTTCATGCTATTCTGATGCTTGGAACTCCAATTGCACTGCTGGAAAGAGTTTATTTTGATGCATGTGCTGTTTTGTGGTTTGGTTTTTTCTTTTTGCATATTTGCATTATAATATTTATTTTCATTTTTCCTACAGTATATAAAAGTTGGTGTATCTCAAAAATAAAACTATGAAGACACTCAAAATAAATTTCCTGTGGTGGGAAACTATTTTGTGCAACTTTTTTGTATTTGCAGTTTTGAGGGATAAACCTCTGAAATTTCACTTACTAGAAATATCTGTTAAAAAAAATTGCGATTTCTGTAGTTACTACGGAATAATTGCATTCATATTACTAAAATTTTGGATATAATATTTGTATTAATGTATAGCAACTTGAAATACTCCCAAAAATGGCACTGCAGCATGTAAAAATATAAAGATAAGCTATGGCGGACTTGGTTCTGTGGTAGGTCTTAAAGGGTTTACGTCGATCGCCATTTTAATTGCCATCCTCACATGCTGCGGTTGCAGTTTCATCCTGTGCCTCTGCACCCTGGTGATTAATTTAATTATGGCTGCACTGACAAAGGAAAGTCAGTCCCCATAGCTGCAGTTACCCTTGTTACTGACTGAGTAATATACTGAGGATAGGGAGAGTGATGTGGATAGTGAGAGTAACGATGACTGTGATGAGTGAAATTGCTCCTCTAACACTGTAAGAAAGATGCACATTGTGAATCCTCTTTGAGTGTACAATGTTGTTGATGTCAGATATAGAAGGTCAAAAAGAAATTTCGGTTTTTGGTGTGATTGATAGGTAATCAAAAGCATGTTAATGTTATGGAAATTTCATTTATTTAATGTATTGGTCACATGTTTTGGTAATTTCACTTTTATGTAATTCTTTTGTAGCTCCTTCCAGCCTTGGCTTGTAACAAGCAGCAGATCAACTGGAAAATGACAAAATTCAGTGTTTTGTTTGTTGCTTGTTTCAGTGTCAAATCCATAGCATGCAATGTTTCAATTAGATTGCTTGTCAATTTTATTTAGTTTTAAATTTAGTAGTTTTGTGTGAGTGTGTTGCTGTTAGCTGTGTTTAATTGTGCAATTTTTGTAATTGTGAGATGTTTCCTGCTCCCTATCTTGGCTGGGTCTCCCTTGAAAAAGTGGTTTTTAATCTCAATGAGTTCATCTTGGTTAAAGAAAGTTTCAATAAAAAAAAACAAAACAAAAAAACCCCCAAAAATGTGAACTATACGCTGAAAAAACTTAAAAGTCAAAAGGCTGTTCAAGTTATTTATCTGATTTTATTGATAATCAGTGACGTACAACAATGCATTTTTATCTGTTACAGTTTATTTTCCTACAGACGTAGCATTTGGCCAAATCCAAAGTCGACCCTAAGATTTAAGAGTTTCTTCTTTTGTGCTTATTTAAGTTTCGTTTTTCCCCCTGTGCTTCCATGCTTGCCCTGGTTAACCTGTCGTTAACACCACAATAAACTGTGGTTAATGGCACAAGGCAAACTCTGCAAACATACAGACTCGTAGAAAATATTCACTAGAAATTTTGTGAGACCTCAGTCTCCTCCAGTTTCACTGGGACAGCCTTCACATCTGAAAGGGACGTTGAGATTGGATGTTTCACTATCACTGATAAAAAGTGATATATTAAACACAATTCTAGTATAAAGCATTACTGCAACACTCATGAATATTCTCATCAATAATGTAGAACTGCATTTGAATACCTCTGATTTTAACATGGACCTCAAACTTGCACAGAGAAAAAAACCCAAAGAAACTAAAAATTTCACTGTCAAACAATCTTTAATTTCATAAATCTGTAGCAATGTCACCCGATTTATCACTCAGAGTAAAAACCCACAGAGTGAGTGAAAAATAGGCTCAATGTACCTACAACAGCACGTTAAGTTCAAAAGAAATAAAAGAAATTATCAGCACTCTAGTCCTTATTTTCATGAGTTCACTGCATCTAAGCTAATGAAACAAAACAAAAAATGTCAGTATTGGCAAAATTTAAATTTGGTCGGGTCAAATAATATTGATCAATAAGAAGACAGTCCAAAAACTCACAAACCTACATGCTTCCATATTTTTAAATATGTGTCTCTTGTTTTGTTTTACTTTTTGTATACCTGCCGAGATGGATGGATTGTTTTCAAGCATATAGCTGGTGATTTTCACAAAACACAAAAACATGAATGAAACCACAGAACACATAAAAACCCTTTAAAATATAACATGAAGAAAGCTAAAAGCTACAATAACAAAAGTAGACAAATGTGTCAACACAGAAGAAAATACAAGTCAAAAACGAAGATCACAACAGTAACTATGGCAACATCAGAGCAAACTTTACCCACCACCTGCTCTGCTTAGTAGAGTGACTGTGACTTTGTCTGTGCCTCCAAAGTGACAGTCAAGTTAAAGTGTCAGATACGAGGACATCCAGCTGATGTTTGAGGTTCACAATGCAAATTTATATCAGGTAAGGTTTGGTACTGTTATGGTCTCATTTATGGTTGTTACAATTATCAGACAGTAGAAGTAGAAACAGGACATGAACAGTACAATGTTTTCTTGTCCACCCTGAACTTCTCAAACAGATCTCTGAGTCTCCTCACTTTCCTCTTTACCATTTGTGTAAGTCCGCAGAGGTTGCTGTCACAATGAAGCAGAACTATGGATCTTAACAAACTGCACACAGACAAAGCCTGTGCAGTGACGTCCACAGAAGGACAGTGTCTAAAGTGTTGAAAGCCACTTTGCAAAACAAAACAAGAGACTAAAGTCTATCAGGAAAACTAGTGAGTGGACCTCTGATTAAAGAATTTCTACCAAACTACAACTGCAGCTGAACAAATGAGCTGTTGGTGGAACTTTAGACTCTGAAATATTGAAAGATTTAAAGGATGAGACAGCTCAGCACAGCATGTTATTAACTTCACACATGTAGTGGTTCAGTCGAGTAAGACTTCAGTTTTGCAGTCACCGTCCACATCCTGCTTCTTCGACTGGTCGTCATGGTAACTCTGGACTTTCCTCCATCGAATCCTGACGTCTGTCAGTCCTTCTGACAGCATGAGGCCTGACAGCTGGACAAAATGTGCAGATGATGAAAAACATGAAGCATAGTTTGAACTTGTGTCAAGTTTGTGTTGGTGACTGAACTGCTGACCTGCTGTGAAACCTGCTGCTGGATCTCTGTGCTGTGCATGTCTGCCTCTGACTGAAGCTTCATTTTCACCACTGTTTGCTTTGTCACTGCTAAAAATGAATCGCATATAAAAACACGAACATTAGTGTTTTACATGATGACAGGATCTTACAGTGTTTGCATTCTGGACCTCACCTGTGAAACAGAAAAAACGGTTCTTACTGCCACACGTAACATCATCCCATTCCCCTGTTGTTAAATAAAGAGCTCCACAGTACTCAAATACTTTTTGGTTATCAGGTTGAGTAGGCTCCCAGTTAGTGAATTTGGATGTTGTCTTGTCAGACCAGGAGGCCCAGGGATCCCTGTAGAGACCAATCCACACATACTGAACCCCTGATCCATTCAAAGTGAGCGTGATGTTGGATTTCTCCTCTTTGCTTCTTATACTGGTCAGGTCTGTGTGGTATGTCCTGCAGTACGACTGAGCCGCTGACCAGGTTTGGTTCTCCATCACTAAGATGTAACTTGTACTGCTGGCTGTGAAAGGTTAAAAAAAGGATTAATTTTGAAACATGCCCAGTCTTATAAAATTGTATAAATAACTAGGGTTACAAATCTATTTTCCTACCATTGTAACACAGGAAAGGGTAAGAATCTCCACAGGGTCTATCATTCATCTCTGTTTGTCCCTGAAGAGCCACACAGTATTCCTTTGCTTTAGCACAGTCTGGTTGGCCGTTAGCCCAGATCAGAAATTCATGTGAAAAGCTAAAATAAATATTCTTATTGTCCATGGACCACTTCCAGCTGTACGGATCACTATAGAGCCCTATCCAAGCCCAAGAATTGATCCTTGGTGACATTGAGAAAAGCAGCTGGTTGATGTCGCTGTTGTAGATGGTGACCAAGTCAGTGAAGTTTGCTCTGCAGTAACTCTGAGCTTCTCTCCAGGTTAGAATCTGGTTCACAAAGTGGTATTCTTTGAGGTTGGGAGGAAGAGTGGAAAGTCCTCCTGAGAAAAAATAAATAAATAAATAAATAAAAACATTATTGTTGAAACTGGGCTGTTGGAGGAATCACTGAAAAAGACAACTTTACAAAAATAAAAATTAAAACCATTGAAATAGTCATACTATATGGAGACTAACATGAGGGAGGAAGTAATAATTTGTTACAGTATTTAAGTTAAGTTTTTCAGGTACTTCAGGTATTTTACTTTTACTCCTTTGATGTTTTCAAAGATTTCTGTAGTTTTTTTTATTATTATTTTTTTAAACAGGTCTGTTACTTTAGGTTTAAGTCATTTGAGGTAAGTTTGTATTTCATATCACTGCACGCCTTCAAACATCCAACTTTTATTAGTCTAAGTGAAGGGGATGAAAATACATAAAAGAAAGTCCAACTGGTGAATCTATCACCCAGATACTTCCCATTCAAGGAGGTCACCCATGGCTCCCACACACACGCCACCATCTATCTTTGCTGGGGGCTCAGGAAAGTCCAGCCAGCCACCTGCTCAACTGCCTGTGGCTTACTTCAGCAATAAAGCTGCCTCCTTTAGTTCACCCTTGTGTTTTGAGCCCTGCATTTGGGACTTTTTTGGGTAGTCTTTTCCCTTAACAATCATAGTCCCTGCAAGTAAAATCCTTACTCTCACACTCCATACTGCTGTGAGACAATGTTTAAACACTATGTCGAAGCCCAATAGTTTGCACCTGCACCCAGCTAGTCAGAAGCACTCGTGATGGTAAATGTTTACTCGGGCCACCAAGAATCCAATTTAATTCTTATCCACATATTTGATTTGGCGGTGATTTTAAGTCAGCTGCCGTTCCTGATGCAACTCTCCCCATTTTATCTGGGCTTGGGACGGTCACAAGGAAAACACTGGTTTGTTGTTAACAGTAATAAAAAGAATGACGAGGAAAAGAAGCAGAAAAAAAAGATTCATCTCCATAGTCAACATAGTATTGTTTTAGTGCTTAAAATATCAAAAATGGTTTAATTAAATAGATATCAAATAGTTAGCGAGAGAAAGTCATTCAATAAATCAAAATCCAAACATTAAAAAAGGAACTTTTTTAACTCAAAGTTAATGCAGGTATTGTGGTACGAGGAGGTAAAGATTTTCTCTATTTGTCCTTGTGGTAGATGTGGTTGGCAGAAGGACATTTTAAACAACCATTACATGCAGTACGGTTACCCAACTGACCTCAGTCAGTGTCAGTGTGTTTATAAGCTATTTTTCAAATGTTTAAGATATTAATAATACTGACCTGAGAGCAGCAGGATGAGCAGTAAACAGGTTTCTTTCATTCTGTTCTTCTGTAAAACAGATGTAGGCATCATGATTATTATTGTACCATATTTATTATCATCCATATTTACCGTTTAAGGTTTCTTATCCCAGGTTGAATAAGTATAAAGTTTGGTGTGTGTGTATATCCAAGAAATCATATCCAATACTTTTGAATATTTAAATCTAATTATATCTATTGTGTCTTTAAAAATAGCTTAAATCATTATTATAAGTTTTATCATTAATAAATTAATGATCTATAACTTACCTGACAGTTTATCTTTTTGTCTGTTGACTGTTAGTTTTTTTCACGAGAGAACCCAAATATGCTCAGATTACAATTTATTATCAAATGTTTAGAATTACAAATTACTCTGACAAGGTGCCATGGACCTGCACCTCTCTGGCTCAGAGACAAAGGCTGCTGCACCCAGGCAGTAAGCACTTTTATTGCAGGTGGTAAAACCAGAATGTTAACATGATTGGTCAGAAGTTGGAGGGAAGCATTAAGATCAGTTACGTTTCGTCTCCTGCACCTTTCGAACATCTCCCTATAAGGAGATGCCAGTTCTGACATCACGATGGCCACCATCTCTTTGCCTCTGCTCAGTTCTGTAGAGAGAGAAGGGGCCATGCCCTAACACCTGATTTATTGCTGTTTTTTTCTGTGGGAGAGTCAGCCTTACTTCTGGTGCCCCAGAAGGCTGTAACAACCTGAATCCAAAACTATTCTACAATGCATATCCGTGTGCATTAAAGGACAAATCATAGATGTGTGATTTACATTATGAGGTAAAAATAAATCACAACATGACTGAAGCTGACTTTAGTCCTTGTTTGATCTTCTAATGTATTTTACTGTCAAATGAGCACATCAGAACTTATAGAAAGTGGAGACGTGTGTTTATGTTAATAAACCTGTTTTAATGAATGCTGATTAATAAAATTATTGCATTCATGGAGTTAAGCAAATGCTGTAAACACACTTTTATCTAAAGTACTATTATTGTATGTTCTGAGCTTTGATCAACCAGTCAAGACCTTACAAAACTTTGCTGGACATGAAAATGTTTCAATTGAATGCTTCAAACTGAATACTGTAACAGCCTTTTTTGTCGAAGAGAAGAGCGGGTGCCTCAAAAGGAGGAAAACTTACTCTGAGGATTGGAGGCAAGAGCCAGTTACCATTCCAAGTGACATGCCACCTATCCAGGCACCTGAATACCAAATGGACATAAGACCACCCACATGGAGTGAAGTGGAGAAGGTAGTGAAGCAGGCAAGAGCAGTATCGGCCCCAGGACCTAATGGCATTTCAAATACCTGTGAAAGCTGATGAAGGTAGAAAGGATTGATTCCAAAGGCTTGGCAAAGAGCAGGAAGTATTCTGATTTCTAAGGAGAAGAACTCCTCATCCATTAGTCAGTTTTGCCAGATCAGCCTGCTGAACGTAGAGGGAAAGATCTTCTTCAGTGTCTTGGCCCAAAGACTATCTATTTTCCAGCAAAGAAACAACTTTATTGACACATCAGTACAGAAGGCCGGTATCTGGGGCTTTGGGCCTGAGATTTGTGGGCAGATCTCAGGATCTATTTTTCGATCCACAAGCCCAAATAAGTCTGGTTCTAAAGAATCTTGCACAGGCTCATTCACAAAAAGACGTCCACTGAGTCAGGAGGTGTCTGAGAAAAGTGATACAGAACTTGTTGCACAGTCTGCTGGATTTTCCTCTATAGACACATACTTTCACTGCTCAGGATGAGAACATTATCTTATTTTCACAATACGATTGCTAACATACACATAAATGTAAAAGTGTCTTGTCTCGTTATTTATGTATACAAGCACTAGTTTGCTATCAGTAGACAAGGTGAACGCATCCATGTGCATGCCAAGCATGTCAACGATGATATGAAATCTGCTAACTCTACGGCAAGTACAGCTCCACAAAGCTCAAAGAAAGTTCATCCTTCTTCTCTAAGCGTTTCTCTTAAAATGCACAACACTTTTGTAATGTGTGGCTTCTTATATATAGGACATCTCCTATCTTGATCCTTCACATTCTTTTTGTGTCTTTGGTCTGAGCGAGCAGCAGCTCACACTTCTGTTTTGACTGAGATCTCCCTTTGTCTGCTGTTTTTCAAGGAGGTTTGTTCTATTTTAACCATGTCAGTTTAACAAAGTTAAAACTTGGATCATTCCGCATCTGGGCTTGTTGGTTCAGCCCTTTATCTGGTTGGTTTATGTGGATGGATCTAATTCATTTTGCATGTTTTTAGCTCAGCAGACTGATTTTAAAATGCGAGGAAATTTACAGCTCTGTTTTCTTTCACTAACACCAACCACTGCTTCTAAAGCGTTTGCCTTCGCTATGGCAACTTCTTTTTATATGGTCAGCATTTCTATAGAAATTTCCAGACGAGCCTTTTCCACTGTTTTCTTCATTTCTTGCTCTGCAAACACTAAATGTGCTTTTGCAGCTGATAGCTGATCCAGTTGAATGTCTGGTTGACAAAGTCCCATAAGACTGTGTCTTCATTGACAATGGCACTGACTCAATAATGTAGGCAAGTAAATGCTATGTAACATGATAACAGTAGCCATAGTCACATGCATTATATTAACTTGACATCTTTTCACTGTACTGTTTTTCCCTCTTCACACTGTGCAAAAGAGGAACCAGCAGCAAGGATCAACACTTTACTTCCATTATGACTCTGAAGACCATTGCTCTTTGTCCACAGGTTTAATAATGTAAAACATCTGACACAGAAATAAAAAATATAACATAATTACAATTTCAAACTATATTCTTTAAATATTCCGTACACACTGATCTGTAGTCTACAGTAATCTAAATCAACCTTATATAGCACTTTAGCTGCCAGAGTAAGATAGCTACACTCTAAACATGTGCTTTCAACAACTTATCAAAGTTACAGATCAAACTTCACCCATGTTACAAAAAACAGTCACAGAACTAAAGGTAAGTATCAAATAAACGATATACATACAGATGATGCCTCAAAAGATGAAAGACTGAGGCATGTTGAGTGCTCAGGTAAAGTAGAACAGGTGCTACATGTGAACCAGCCCATTTATCAGTGTACTGTATTTTTATGGAATTTATTTTTTACATTGTAATTCATTGGAGGTTTACGTCATAAATTTATTACTGAGACAAAAAGTTAACAAAATGCAATTCTGAAAAGATGTGTTTTTTGTTGTTTTTTTAAAAGAGACTACTGAGTCCACAGATCTTAAGCTCAGAGTTCCACAGTCTGGGGCCCACAGTGGCAAAAGCTCTGTCTCCTTTAGTTCTCAGCCTTGTGTGCTGTATGACAAGTAGCCCCTGATCACATGACCTCAGGGACCTGCGAGGAACATAGGGCTGTAGAAGTTCAGTAATGTAAGGTGGTGCTTGTCCGTGAAGAGCTAAAAGTCAGAACTGGACTCTTAAAATGAACTCTGAATTCAATGGGGAGCCAATGCAGCTGCATTAGCAACGGTGTCACATGTGAGAAGCCTTGCTGCAGTGTTTTGAACAACCTGCAGACGTTACAGGGAGTTTTTGCTTAGACATGTAAACAGTGAATTACAATAGTCCAAACGTGATGAAATGAATGCATGTATAACAATCTCCAGTTCAGTGCGAGATAAAACAGGATTTAATTTAGCAATGTTTCTTAAGTGATTAAAGCAAGATCGAACCAGAGATTTGACATGAACATCCAAAGTGAAAGCCGCGTCAAAAGTTACCCCTAGGTTCCTGATAGACGATTTCACAAATGTCTAAAGGGGACCAAGAAACAGGTGAAAATCTTTCTAAAATAACAGGCCAAGAGGGAGTAGGAACTGACAATGCAGATGCTGATGGGGAAAACGTTTTTCTTTCATTACTAGTTTTTTCTAGGAAGAAAGAGAGAAATTTTTCATAATATTTATTTAAAGAAATATGGGCTTGGAACAACAGAAAAAACCAAAACAAAGAGAACGAAACAAAACACCAGGTGAGCCACTAGGCACAAGTGTCCAACAAAACAGTTCAGGAGGCTGAGCTCCGGGGGTCGACCCTGAGGGCAATAACATAGGAACCCAGGGTGAAAATGTCACCAGTCAGATGGATAGGGTGGCTCCTTGGATCCCCCAGCAGAGACAGACAGCTCGGGCGGCCCCTTGGAGCCTCCAGACAGACAAATCACTGTAGCCAGACAAAACTCCTCCTCAGGAAAACTACAGCTGGCTCACGGAGTGAATGCTATCCTCCTGGAGCTCTGTACATGGGGCCAGTACTGCTGGGTCCACTGAAAAACATTCCATAAAGTAAACTAGAGAAAACTAAACCAAAATCTGAACATGACACTAGAAACTAAACACTAGGAAACTAAAAAACAAAGGTAACGGGAAACAGTAGCTTAATGATGACAAAAAAAAAAAAAAAATCTGGCGCATGGCTCAAACACAGACAGCACATGGGAGTGGTGAGCAGACAACCCAACACTGACAGAGAGAAACACAGGGTTAAATACACTGACGGAAAACAAGGGAATGAGACACAGGAGGAGAGCACAGCTGGGAGTAATCATACCTGACGAGACCAAGGGGAGGCTAGGCTAGAGATACAGCTGTGAGACACAGACATGAGACATGGGACTGTCAAAGTAAAATGACATGAACACCAGAAACAAAATGGAACCACAGAGAACACCTAAATACTGGAAGAAGAAAAAAACACGAGAACTCTAAATATTAATAAACAGAAAACATAAACACAGAGTCACCAGACTCCAGAACATGAGAATTTATCCAGTATGTATTCATCTTTCTGCCAGAATTAATTTCAGAGCTATCTTAAAACACTTTCTTTACACTGTAGATTTAGACAGCAATGTAGTACATCAGCAGAGTAATGTTGTCATGGCCTGGGTCTAGGGACCCAGGGCTCATATATTTTAGTGTATGTTTATGTTTATATTTTCTGTGTGGTGTTTTGGTTTCCTCTCCTTTTTCTCCATGTTTCTCCGGCTGTGTCCGAATTCAGGGGAAGGATGCTCATAAGGACACTACCTACCTACGTCACAAGGTAGTGTCCTTAGACGGACAGGTAGTCAGGAAGTGACAGCCCCCTTTTTTTCTCCATAGAAACTTTATTGAACAAACAATGAGTATCCAACATAACAGATGGGCTGTGGACAGCCTCCTAGCCTTCAACTCCACCCTAACTTGCGTGTTTTTCTCGTTCGCTAGCGCCACAGCGCGAAAACTTTAAAATGGACACAGAAATGTCGCTCCGTTGTGTGGACAATTTTATTTCTCGAGGAGCTAGAAAAACCTTATCGTCGTCGCCCACACGTTTTGTACCTTAGGCTCATCAGAGACAATCATATCCAGGTAAAATAATTTCCTTTAATCTACACGCATTTAGGAATTACTTAGCTAATTACACGGATAATTGAAATATTGCCGGCGTTGTGCCAAAAAAAGTGTTTGCCTGCCAAAACTGATTTCCAATGTTTCCGAGTGTAATATGTGTAATATCTTTATGTATGTTGGTAAACAGACTTCGGTGAACATGGTTTACTAAGGGGTTTTATATATACAATAATTACCTGTTGTTCAAGTATCTTTATAACTCTGGTTATAATGTAGGTACAATTGATATATTTGTTGCGCTGTCTGCTGTCCTCTTGGCCAGATTACTCTTAAAAAATAAATTTCTAATGTCAATAAGATTTTTTTTTTAACTGGATAAATAAAGGATATATAAAAGTCACTGCCAAAAACTGATTGCAGCTTCTACCTTGTTACAGGAATGTTGCTGGTGGCTCACAGTGACTTGATATCACTAATGAGGGACACATTTGACATGTTTCGCGTATTATAGACCAACAAGTTATTTATAGCAGGTTAAATACGAGCAATCAGTTTAGGGCAAAAACCGGAAATCAGTTTTTGGCAGACGATCATTTTTTGGCACAACATCGGTCATTCTCACACATGTACTGTATCATATAAAATATATAAACTAAATATGTTCGAAACATATAGAATCTAATCTTTTGTTTGTTTGTTTTTTTACATAGCACTTTATCAAACTGTTATCTGCTACAGAGTTACAAGTATTATACTAATAATATAGCATCCACCATCTCCTGCTTGCATATCTCTGTAAACATCTTAGTGGTGTGGCAGCCACGAGTGAGCCAGCCCTGCAAACCCTGTGGATGGACGATGCAGTGGACAGTGGGAGGAAGCATCCTAAAGCTCTCTTTGCAGACCACCCTGTGTGACTCTCCACTCGCCGACCAGAAAACACAAACCGCAGGTCTCAGTTGCAGCACCCCATCCACGTCTGATCTTGCTCGGGCAGATTCAGCAACACTGCCAGAGACTTCCTGTAATCTATTACAGTTGTTAAAGAAACGGTCCAGGAACAGGTCACTCAGGTTAATCCTGTGTGAACAACTGAAAATATTGTTTTTTCATCTTTACATACTGTGTATTTGAAATATTCTTGTTTAATTGTTATTTACTTTATTGCTATCAAATAAATATCCATGTAATATTGTTCAAAGTTAGCGTTATGTTCATACGTGTTACAAATGCCTGTAAATCAAATTGAGTTCAGTGACAATTACTGTTTGTTTGAATCAATTTATTAATAACATAAAACCTTTAAACTAATGCAACACATATAACAGTGTAACAAATATATTCAAATAAATAAATTTCTCAATACATAACTCATTTGGGAACTAATCTTTCTATAAGTGAAAACAGTCTGTCCGTCCTCTCCTCAGCCTCTTCTTGCTGCCTCACGTCCTCTCTGATGAGGTCTAGCAGCTCATCATCCCTGTCTCTTTTCCTCTTTCTCCCTGTCGTAGGTGGCTGAGCCGCTTCGTCATCGCTGTCGTTTTGGTCACCCACTGCTGCGCTTGGCCCTGGAGTGTCCTCAGGGAGAGAGGAAATTAGGACAGGAGGCTTAATGGAAGGCATCTGTCTTATCACCTCATCCATGAGGGCAAACCAGGGCCAAGTAGCAGCAGTGGGCTTCCCACTGACCCCCTCTGCTGAGCCTGGATACTTGCAATCCTAAAGGCAGAGGAAATCAAAAATGACAGCAGGCAAATAAAAACACCACAACAACTCTTAGTAATTGCACATTTATTAACTTGTGTTCTTAAGAATTATCTTCTTGATAGCACACATACGTACTTTGTATTCTTTAAAGTTATCTCATGTCTTCTGGCCTGCAAGGTGGTGACTTTCCCCTGCAGGCCCATCTTCTCCAGAATTGTCCGGATCACACACAACAAATAAGAGAAGAAAGGACACGATGGCAACTATGTTAATCCCTAAGCCCAAAGGTTTTCACAACAGAACACCAGAGGAATACCGTCTGGACATCACAGGTTCTGTACAGCGGCGGTCCGAGAGTCGTTTGGTACCGGGCCACGAAAGTTAAGGCTCCAGTGTGAAATTTATGGTTTTCAGGGGTTTTATCGTTAACTCGGTTTCCCTGAGTCTTTCCCTTGTTGTAGTTGTGTGTCTTATTTTGAAAGAAATATTTACACGTTACCATAGCGACCAGAGAGCATTAAGCGGCAGAGAGGAGGATGTTACTGTCAATATTGGCGCATTTTCAGGAGGACGCTGCTAATAAAGTTACACAATTACACAGTACATTCACGTTTATTATTATATTTACAAAATACCACAGTTTTTGTCTTGGTTGGATCATTTTATGTGGTTGTATTTATCCACGATACCTTAAAGGCCGCTCCGTGTCTGACATAAACCAGTCTGTGGCGCAAAAAAGGTTGGGGACCGCTGCTGTACAGCATGAGGGTTAATAGGACCGTATTCATATGAATATGATGTGTAAATTGATTTATTCTTGTACATCCACGCGGCCCAATTCTTCACCCCAGTGCAGAGGTGATCTTTTTCTTCTCGTTTTAATAAATTAAGCCGTTTGGTCTTTGTTCCCCACAACATATCACCAATTCGAAAAAATCTAAATTTGCTGTATGTAAGCGGCAATACATGAAAAAACGCGGGACCCCCGATACAAGCTGGTTTACGGTTATTTTAAAGAAAAGAAACATGTCTATGCAGATGCCGAAAGCTTAACAAAACGGCCGCTATAACAATTTAACTTTTATACAACCAGATTTTCATATACTTACATTTAAAAGTGTTTTCCTCTCCTGCTTCGACCACCATCGTTATCAGAAACAAATCTCCTCTATGACCCGCAATGAATCCTGGGATATAGTAGGACATGAAGGATACATCGGACCATCCTTAGAATTCAGGGCAAAGTAGGACGCATTTGTCGCCACATTTTGAGTGCTCTTTGAATTCAGACAGCCTTCATCGCGTCGCCGTGACGTCATTGCCTCCAAATATGGCATTGGCACATCCTTTCCCTGAATTCGGACACGACTAACCCTCAAATTCGCGGAAAAGTAGGACACATTTGTCGCCACATTTTGAGTGCTCTTTGAATTCGGACAGTCCTCGTCGCGTCGCTGTGACGTCATTGCCTCCAATTATGGCATTTTAAGCATCCTTCCCCTGAATTCAGACACAGCCTCCGTGTGAGCTTCCGGAGGTTTTGGTTCGCTGAGGCGACTGCGAACCCGGAAGTGTTTCTGCTCTAGAGACAGCCACACCTGCCGCTCGTCGTCCTCTGCCAGCTGCAGCAGATTAAGCTCGTCAAGGGAGCGGCATTTAAGACTGTAGCTGAGCTGAGGCCGACGCTGGATCCGTCAGAACTCATCAGTACAGCCGTAGACTCAATATAAACCTTCGAGAATGTAGATTCCCTGCTAACCTGAATGTGTTTGTGTTACCAGGAATCTGGAGCGGAGTGTGTTTTTGGAAGTCACGGTGTGGGAGTTTTGGGAGTCGCCACTTTTCACCGTTCACGAACATCTGCACTGTGTGGGATTCAGGGAGAATCGCCACAGGACCACAGTGCCGGGATTTTGTATATAGTTGTGTGTTTTCCACCCCCTGTAAATAAATCCACTGTCCTTCACTAAGAGTCTCGCATTTGGGCCCTACTTTCACTGCCACTCCACGGTCTGCCATCGCAGCCCGTGACAAATGTTTCATGACTGCTATTATTTGACTGCAACAAAAAGCCCTTTAAAGGGGAAACTTTGCAGCCCACTTTCATCCCTAGCTGTCTAAAGCACATCTTGCTTAAGTTCTTAAATTTATTTTTGTTATTTTATAAAGTTATTTTTATAGACTTTTTAGGGTTATACTGCATTTTGACTTTTTATTATTATGTGGTACCCCAAATTTATCTTTTGGGCTTAGTGAAATGTGCATATATAGAAAGTTTTTGGTCAGCTGGGCAGAAATAAGCTTCTTGTTTGTCTTGACTGCTGTGTCTCAAAGGACTAAACTGCCTACTCGTATCTTTTTGTCTGCCTGAGTTTCCTCCTATGGACATGTTTTATTTCAAGAGTTTGGTTGTTTGTCTGTTCCCTTTCATCACAGGCAGCCAAAATACTTTGATTATGTGAATTTGTCTGTTTATTGTTCCTCAGACATTTTCTCTCTATCTAAAGGTCCACAGCACAAATATAGACACTCATGCAGGCTCATGTTATGACACTGATTTTATTCAGCTTTGTCTGTCTTGTCTTTGACACTGTGTTAAGTGTAAATATTTGCCATCATGCAACACATAATAGACCATCTTTGTCTATTGTTTAAATGTGTGATAATCTAAAATATTGAAGTGTGACAAAAATACAAAACAATAGGTAACCGGTAAGGTGGCAAACTCTTTTCACAGGACTGTACATCACAGATACACACCTGGATCATATTGCAAATTATAAACATGATGTAGCTCTTATTGCTCTTTCAGGCATTCTCTCAGAATGATGGAGAAAATATTTTCTTTAAGAATTGGAAAGTATGTTGAATTTGTTTTACGTTATATTTACGGGATTTGGGTTTTGAATTAAACTGATGAATTTTATCAGGGTGTGATTGCAGTCGTAAAAAATGTAATTCAAGTTGTTACAATCTAAATGAAACTATGAACCTGAGTAGTGTTATCATTTTCACTGATTTGATTTTTTCAAAAACAGATTTTGTCATTTTCATCTATTTAACTCTTCTGTCAGGTTTAATTGCCATGGTAATTACACCATCTTGATTTTTCAGAACTTCTTTGAATCCCCCAGATTCTGATAGTGAACCATACATAACACCACACAATATTTCAATATAAAACATGAGAATTAGTCATCATCAGTCCTACAGAGATAAATTCAAATGCAATCAAACAGAATTCAAATATCATCAGCAGTGTTTGGGTCCAGAATGAGAGGAGTGTAGGAGACCATGTCCTTCATGTTGTTCCAGATGTTGAAGGTCAGGTTGCCCAGGTGTTTGGCCTGGTCTATCAGAGCTCCTGAGAGAAGCTGTGGATCATCCAGCAGGGGGCAGCACTGGACTCTTTTCACTGCAGTGGGGGAGATATTTTGAGAGGGGCGAGATATCCAAAGTTGACACGATGGGCAGGAGGGTAGGCCAAGGAGCGAGGTGAGTGTGAAACCTTTGGCTTTCAGGAAGACCAGAGAAGTAGAGTGAAACAGGACCAGTGCTGCTGATAAGCATGATAGAGGATGAATCTCAAGGAAACTGGAAAGGAAAGCAACATTATCCCCAAAACAGGAGACCGTGAACATAGAACACAAGGAAGGCCAAATTACCACCAATGGTAGCAGGATGAACGGGCGGAGACTGGCAGGCAGTGCTGGTTTAAAAACCCTTCAGATGATGGCAAAACAGGACATGAACAGTACAATGTTTTCTTGTCCACCCTGAACTTTTCAAGCAGATCTCTGAGTCTTCCCAGTTTCTTCTTTACCATTTGTGTAAGTCAGCAGAGGTTGCTGTCAGAATGCAACAGAACTATGGATCCTAATAAACTGCACACAGACAAAGCCTGTGCAGTGACGTCCACAGAAGAACAGTGTCTAAAGTGTCTAAAGAGATGCTGCAAAACAAAACAAGAGACTAGAGCCTATCAGGAAAACTAGTGAGTGGACCTCTAAATAAAAAATTTCTACCAAACTACAACTGCAGCTGAACAAATGAGCTGTTGGTGGAACTTTAGACTCTGAAATATTGAAAGATTTAAAGGATGAGACAGCTCAGCACAGCATGTTGTCAACTTCACACATGAAGTGGTTCAGTCCAGTCAGTCTTCAGTTTTGCAGTCACCGTCCACATCCTGCTTCTTTGACTGGTCGTCATGGTAACTCTGGACTTTCCTCCACTGAATCCTGAAGTCTGTCAGTCCTTCTGACAGCATGAGGCCTGACAGCTGGACAAAATGTGCAGATGATGAAAAACATGAAGCATAGTTTGAACTTGTGTCAAGTTTGTGTGACTGAACTGCTGACCTGCTGTGAAACCTGCTGCTGGATCTCTGTGCTGTGCATGTCTGCCTCTGACTGAAGCTTCATTTTCACCACTGTTTGCTTTGTCACTGCTAAAAATGAACCACATATAAAAACACAAACATTAGTGTTTTACATGATGACAGGATCTTACAGTGTTTGCATTCTGGACCTCACCTGTGAAACAGAAAAAAAAGACTCTGGCGCCACAGAAGACATCAGCCCATTCCCCTGTCATTAAATTAAATGCGCCACAGTACTCATTTGAATTGTAGTTATCAGGCTGATAAGGCATCCAGTTAGTGAATGTGGAGGTGGTGTTGTCAGACCAGAAGGTCCAGGGATCCCTGTAGAGACCAATCCACACATACTGAACCCCTGATCCATTCAAAGTGAGCGTGATGTTGGATTTCTCCTCTTTGCTTCTTATACTGGTCAGGTCTGTGTGGTATGTCCTGCAGTACGACTGAGCCTCTGACCAGGAGCGACTCTCCTTCACTAAGATGTAACTTGTATTTTTGGCAGTGAAAGATTAAAAAAAGGATGAATTTTGAAACACATTATGATTCTCATAAAATTGTAGGGATAACTAGGGCAACAAATCTTTTTTCCTACCATTGTAACACAGGAAAGGGTAAGAATCTCCACAGGGTCTATCATTCATCTGTGTTTGTCCCTGAAGAGCCACACAGTATTCCTTTGCATTTACACAGTCTGGTTGGCCGTTAGCCCAGATCAAAAATTCATTAGTACTGCCAACAAACAGTTTTCCCTCCATGGACCACTTCCAGCTGTAACGATCATTATAGAGCCCTAACCAAGACAAATCATTAATGTTTTGTGCCATTGTCACAAGCAGTTGGTTGATGTTGCTGTTGTAGATGGTGACCAAGTCAGTGAAGTGTTCTCTGCAGTAACTCTGAGCTTCAGTCCAGGTCATTTTCTGGTTCACAAAGTGGTATTCTCTGGAGTGTGGGGGAAGAGTGGAAAGTCCTCCTGAGAAAAATGAAAAGGTTTCATTGTGGAAACTGGGCTGTTAGACGAATCACTGGAAAAGACTGAAAAATGTATACCCTTTAACTAGTCCTGTTATATGGTATAATTCTGCTAAATGTTGATATAAAAAGAATGCACCCTCAGCACACACACACAAGCATACTCAGCTCTTTGCATTTGTAAGCATTCACATCCAACTCTTCAGCATGCTTAGCAGAGCTCTTTCAGACCTCAGGACAATTAACAGTTTTGGTTTTTGGGGGGTTTTTGGGGGGATTTTTTCCACACATATCACCATTCTTTAGCTCAGCTTTGTAGCCTCATTCACACAATACTTTCATCAGCATTTTACACACTTCCCTGAACTTCGTCATCTGTGCACCTTTAATCATTTATCCAAATAACAATTTTACACTTCATTTATACATTTATACGTTTATATATAACAAAACTGCCACTGACTCCCAAGATAAATTATTTTCATAACCATATCACATCTTCACTTCATCTTCAAAACCTTAGTACCGGTACACCTAACTTTTCGATCACTTTAAAAGCCTCTAAGGCCGAGGTTCGCTGGTCAATTGTAGCCGTTATCTGTCCGGGAAAGCGGCCCGATTTCTAAGCCCTATGTTAATTTATAAGCGCTTCCCGCAGCTCGACAGGAAGCCCCACTTTTTGGCGTATAAACTTATGCCTTAAAGGTTTACTTAAGGCTCACCTGTCAGCCACGTCGAATGGTCACGCCCGGGGCCCCGTGCTGTCGGTCAAAAAGCGCAGTAAAAAAGTGGTGCTTGACCACTTAGTTTTGAACGGGTGCTCGAAATCCTGCCCGGACTAATCTGGATGCCGCCAGGCCTGGTGATGCGTCCGCCACCAGGAGTCGCTGTCACACGCTGAGCAACCACACTCCTACGTCCTAAATAATTCTGAAAGCATCACTGTGGACTCTAACCGCCAGTTTATTATCTGATGCTCGGGTCCCACCCTATAATCAATGTGGGAATAAAATTCCCTGACTAAATGTCCTTTTCTAATCTCTTTTCTTGGCTGACGTAACACACATAACACACCAACTTCAAACATACGTCACAACAACTTTGATCTTCATCCCAGGATTAATCACAATAAATTTTCTCAAATATCCTCAAACTTTACTTTTATTTATTCCATCCATCCATCCATCCATCCATCCATCTTCATCCGCTTTATCCGAAGCCGGGTCGCGGGGGCAGCAGCCTAAGCAGAGAAGCCCAGACCTCCCTCTCCCCAGCCACCTCCTCCAGCTTATCCGGGGGAACACCAAGGCGTTCCCAGGCCAGCCGAGAGATATAATCTCTCCAGTGTGTCCTGGGTCTGCCCCGGGGCCTCCTCCCGGTGGGACATGCCCGGAAAACCTCACCCAGGAGGCGCCCAGGAGGCATCCTTGTCAGATGCCCGAACCACCTCAACTGGCTTCTTTCGATGTGGAGGAGCAGTGGCTCTACTCTGAGCCCCTCCCGGATGGTCGAACTTCTCACCCGATCTCTCAGGGAGAGGCCAGCCACCCTTTGGAGGAAGCTCATTTCTGCCGCTTGTATCCGCGATCTCGTTCTTTCGGTCACTACCCACAGCTCGTGGCCATAGGTGAGGGTAGGGACGTAGATCGACTGGTAAATTGAGAGCTTCGCTTTTACACTCAGCTCCCTCTTCACCACGACGGACCGGTGGAGCGTCCGCATCACTGCAGTCGCAGCACCAATCCGTCTGTCGATCTCCGGCTCCCTTCTCCCATCACTCGCGAACAAGACCCCGAGATACTTGAACTCCTCCACTTGGGGCAGGAACTCATCCCCGACCCGGAGTGGGCACTCCACCCTTTTCCGGCTGAGAACCATGGCCTCAGATTTGGAGGTGCTGATCCTCATTCCCACTGCTTCACACTTGGCTGCGAACCGTTCCAGTGCAAGCTGGAGGCCCTCACCCGATGAAGCCAACAGAACCACATCATCCGCAAAAAGCAGAGATGAGATTCTGAGGCCACCGAAGTGAAAGCCCTCCGCCACTTGGCTGCACCTAGAAATCCTATCCATAAAAATTATGAACAGAACCAGTGACAAAGGGCAGCCCTGGCGGAGCCCATCACCCACCGGGAACGAGTCTGACTTATTGCCGGCAATGCGAACCAAACTCTTGCAACGGTTGTATAGGGATCGAATGGCCATTAGCAATGGGCCAGACACCCCATACTCCCGCAACAGCTCCCACAGGACACCCCGTGGGACACGGTCGAATGCCTTCTCCAAGTCCACAAAACACATGTAGACTGGTTGGGCAAACTCCCATGCACCCTCATGTATCCTTGAGAGGATAAAGAGCTGGTCCAGTGTTCCGCGACCAGGACGAAAACCGCATTGTTCCTCCTGTATCCGAGGTTCGACTAGCGGACGAACTCTCTTTTCCAGCACCCTGGCATAGACCTTCCCAGGGAGGCTGAGGAGTGTGATCCCCCTGTAGTTGGCACACACCCTCCGGTCTCCCTTCTTAAAGATGGGGACCACCACCCCGGTCTGCCAGTCCAGGAGTACTGCCCCTAATCTCCATGCAACATTGTAGAGGTGTGTCAACCAGGACAGCCCTACAACGTCAACGTATTTATCCCAAATTACCCAAAATTATCATGGACATGTCACCTGAAATCTACTTAACAGATTTTATAATTTAGTTTAATTTCCCCACTACTGAGCCAATTTGACGGTCACGATCACCAACTCAGCGGACAAAAAATTTAGAATTCATCCAATATGCACAATTTTGAACAGGCTTGGGTTGTTCTTATTTTCTTCAATCAGTGATGAATAGTAAGAGGTTCTGGCTTTGCAGAAGCCTTTCTTATAAAGGAACAAACTATTTCTCCAGGCTAAATGATGATCTTCTAAATTTGTGACACGCCATTTCCTCTCCAGCTTAAGAGTCATCTGCTTTAGCCTACATGTTTGAGAATTATACCATGGAATCAAGTACTTCTGATTTGAGGCCTTAGTTTTCACAGGAGCTACAGTATCCAGAGTCGTACGTAGTGAGGAGGTAAAATTATTAACAAGATGATCGACCTCTGTTGGAATAGCGTTCAGGTAGCTGCTCGGCTCTATGTTGGTACAGGCCATTGAAGATAACAACAGTGGGTGGATTATATTCTTAAACTTAGTTACAGCGCTTTCAGAAAGACATCTACTGTGATGAAGTCTCCTCTCCACTGCTGTGTAATCAATTATTGTAAATGTAAATGTTATCAGGAAATGATCAGACAGGAGAGGGTTTTCAGGAAACACTGTTAAATATTCAGTTTCTATGCCATATGTTAAAACAAGATCTAGAGTGTGATTAAAGTGGTGGGTGGGTTCTTTTACATTTTGAGAGAAGCCAATTGAGTCTAATAACAGATTAAATGCCATGTTGAAGCTGTCATTTTTAGCATCTACATGGATGTTAAAATCACCCACAATGATTATTTTATCTGAGCTGAGCACTAAATCAGATAAAAAGTCTGAGAAATCAGACAGAAACTCTGTGTAAGGCCCAGGTGGACGATAGACGATAACAAGTAAGACTGGTTTCTGAGTTTTACAGCTGGGGTGGACGAGGCTAAGCATCAGGCTTTCAAATGAATTAAAAGTCTGTCTTGGTCTTTGGTTGATTAATAGGCTGGTGTGAAAAATTGCTGCCACACCGCCCCCTCGGCCTGTGCTTCGAGGTTTCTGGTAGTTAGAATGACTCGGGGGTGTTAATTCATTTAAACTAACATAATCATCCTGCTGCAACCAGGTTACTGTAAGGCAGAGTAAATCGATTTGTTGATCAATTATTAAGTCATGTACAAGACTTGGAGGAGAGAGACCTAATATTTAATAATCCACATTTCACTGTTTTACTCTTTGGTTCAGATGTGGATACTGTATTGTTCTTTCTTTGTGATTTTTAATGTTTAAATTGTTTATTGCTGGTTTTTAGTTTGTTTTTTGTCTGTTTGGGAGCTGACACAGTCTCAATGGAGATGTTTTTTTTGTTTTTGTTTTTTTTAGCAGGTAGCAGGAGGAGAGAAGCTGCAGAGAGGCGTGTAAGACTGCAACTCTGCTTCCTGGTCCCAATTCTGGATAGTCATATTTTGGGGGGTTTAATAAATTGGTCCATATTTCTAGAAATGAGAGCTGCTCCATCCAAAGTGGGATGGATGCCGTCTCTCCTAACAAGACCAGGTTTCCTCCGGAAGGTTTGCCAATTATCTATGAAGCTCACATCGTTTCTGGGACACCACTCAGACAGACAGCAATTTAAGGAGAACATGCGGCTAAACATGTCACTCCTGGTCTGATTGGGGAGGGGACCAGAGAAAACTACAGAGTCCGACATTGTTTTGGCGAAGTTACACACCGATTCAATATTGATTTTAGTGACCTCCGATTGGCATAACCGGGTGTCATTACTGCCGACGTGAATTATAATTTTACTGAATTTACATTTACCCTTAGCCAGCAGTTTTAAATTTCCCTCAGTGTCGCCTGCTCTGGCCCCTGTAAGACAATTGACTATGGTTGCTGGTGTCTCTAGCTTCACATGTCTGAGAACAGAATCGCCAATTACCAGAATTTGATTCCCGGCAGGTGTGTTGTTGAGTGGGGAAAAGCGGTTAGGCATATGAACAGGTTGGTGGTGTACCTGGGGCTTCTGTTTAAGACTATTCTTCCTCCTCACCGTCACCCAGTCAGCTTCTTTTCCCAGCTACTCAGGACAATCTGCCAGGGGACAGCTAGCGGGGCCTATGCTACCTTCAGCTGCATCGGCTACAGGGACCTGGGTAACTACTGGTTTACCAAGGGTGCAAAGCCGAGTCTCCAATTCAGTGATCTTGGCCCTCAGAGCCAAAAGTAGGCAACATTTATTACAAGTGTCATTACTGCTAGAGGAGGCAGCGGAGTAACTAAGCCTCCAACACAATGAGCAGGAAAGTGGAGGAGAGACAGGTTGATAGCGAGATGGCTACAAGCTAAGCTAGCGGATTCCTAAGGACACAGTGAGTAAATACCGTGACTATAAATTAGTGAGTGAATACAGGGAGAGTGTGCTTTGGATGAAGCATGTGAGGATTACATTATGAAATAAAAAGTTATCGATAAGTTTTTAATTAAATTCGCTATGCAGATAAGCTTCTCAAAAACATCACTGTGTATTGGAACAGAAAGTGATACTTTACTGCAGAAAGAGCAAACACCAAGTGATAATGCCACCTGTGAGATTAAAGGAAAATTGCTTCATTGCTACAATATATTTCATAGCCTTGGCATAGCATTAATCATACTGCATATAGCTTTAAGATGGCCTTGAGACATTTAAACATACTGACACCATATTAATCCTTTACAGGTGCAGTCATAACCATTTTTACATTGATATATCTTTATACACATTGCAGTTCTGTGCTCATAAAGAGTTGAAGCTTTCCCAGGTAATTAGAGGTCTCAAGCTTCATTCAGCGTGACTGTCTGGGTGACCCATTGGTTAGGAAACTGGGAGCTTAAGAAAGATTGCACACATGCTTACAAAACATATATATATATATATCACATATAACCTAGAACCAGACTTAAGCATAGGCCTGAATGTATTCAGTTAACATGCTGCACTGGAGCTTTCTTGACAACAGGTGACGCGGGGAGAGGACCAGCCCCTGGAGACCACAGAGGCCTGAGTCCATTGCCTTTTTTGGAAGAAGATGCCAAAAAGAGGAACCTCTATGTTGCATTTAATTCTTAAAATACATGAATGTTCTGTACATGCAAATTATGTGCTTGTAAACGCTAGAAGGGGCGTCATAATACCCTGATGCTATAAAAGCAGTCTGAAGTATAATTTTGGTGAAGACCCTTGCTGATGTGTGCAGTAATTGTCTTCCCGCGCGTGTACTTCAATAAAAGATCGCTTTGACCCAAATCCTCTGGACTGTCTTGGTTTTGTTCTCTCCACCAATTTCGAACCCTTAACACACCCAAAAGAGAGGACAACATCAGATTATCGCCAGGTTATCTCCTAGTCCTAATTCACAGGATGATTTACCACAAATCGTCTCTACAATTCATAACCATCTTTATAGAAACTGTTGCTTACTGTACTGTACTTTGTGACCCAAATAATGAGTTTAACTTTATATTTTTAAGGATCGGCCAGCAACTTTTGGTTTGTAGTAGTTACGTTTAAAAGCTATCTATTATTTTAGTTACAACTCGGTATTTTTTTAGGTGTTTTGAAAAAAATCTACAGGTTTTTTGGGCAGGTAAAAACAGATGATTTGTTTTCTTGACATTTTTGAGCCCAGTGAACCCAAGTGACAAATAGAGTGGTTCATTGTAAAGCGTTTTCATTGTGGAAGTTTTTTTTTTTGTTTTTTTTTTTGTCTGTCCCATTGTGGAAGTTTTAGACTTCAGCCAAACTTTTATGTACCTGCTTTGGGAGCCTTCTTTTTGAATAAAGCCACCTGTTGAATAAGACGTATGTGAAGATTGGTGTAGAAAGTGTTGGGCTTGCTCTGTTTGAATTCCTTTAATGGTTGGAGCTCTGAGTACACCTACACTAAACAATAGAGCAAAAACTGAAATACAGCAAACCTACTTACTCAGTTCAAAATGAACTGACCTATGATAAAGTGATAGTTATAGCGCTTCTCCATACAATGATTTTGTTAAATAACAATAACAATGAATATTAATAATAATATAATGGATTTATATTATCTTTACTTTAATTGCAGCAACATATTCCCCCCCAAAAGTTCAGCCATTTCTGCACATGGCCATATCACTAAAGGTTAACTTGACTGTACTTTAACCATCTCATGTCGATTACCTAACAATTACTCCTGCCCTTCTTTATCAGTTCTGAATACTTCATTAACTCCTTCGCCTTACATTTTAAAAGATTAGACTTCATTATAATGTCTGTACACCATAATAAGCATTGTATCAAAAAATAGAAAAAATCAAATACCTCACTATCTATAGTTTAAAAACTTAGCTCTCTATTTCAGCTACCGCTGTGAACTCAGTCAGCTAACTTAATGAAGTGTCTGCATTAGCTTATTAGCTGTTAGCTTATTAAGTATTGGTGCTTTTGAGAGTTGGATTTCTGGATTATTAAAGAAATTACTTGGAAAACATAGAAATCGAAAGAAAATTGGCATACTTACTGTGACACAAATAATAGTGGTTTGGCCGATGTTATACCTATATATGAATACCTCTTTGCTCCCGCCCACTCACATTTCAAAAGTAAACAACTGCATTAAAAAATTGGCGGACCTCCGTATGTGACAGGAAATTACCTCACTAGTTGAGTTTTTATTAAAAGAAATACACTTAAGGCATTACATAACTAAATAAAAAGGTCTCCTTTTAAAGCTCCATTAAATACATGCTTTTTTTAAAAAAAAAACAAAACATAAGTTCATTACAGTAAATGTATCATTTTTGTCAAAAATTGTTTTTTAAATGTTTATGTAATGTTTGAAAATGGAAATAAAAACAAGAGCAACTAAAGCTATTTGTTAAACTTTGTGCATAATGTTAGTGCAAGAACCTGTGAGCAACTGACAAAACACAAGATCTTTTCTCAAAAAGACATAACAGAAACTCTTTTCTGTTTGCGGTTAAATTGACCCCACAAATCGAAACCTTCCAAAGATTATCTATTTTGCATATCAAGTACCTGCTACTTAAAAATATCATTTAATTTCACTTAGTTATTTCAGTTATATCACGATCAAGTCGATCAAAAACAATGAGTTGTCATAAAAGTCAAATAAAAGAAAATGTTAGATGAATATAGGCTGTAGTTTAAATGTTTAAGATATTAATATTACTGACCTGAGAGGAGCAGGATGAGCAGTAAACAAGTTTCTTCCATTCTTTGCTTCTGTATAACAGAATTATTATTGTACCATAATTATTATCAAAGATTTTTATCATTTAAGGTTACTTATCTCCAGTTTAGGAAGTTGCTTAATATATAATTTAGTGTGCATATCCATAATAATCATATCCAATACTTTCTGAATATCTAAAAGTCTATTGTGTCTTTAAATAATGGTTTAAATGATCATTTACAAGTCTTTAAGTTTTGTCATAAATAAATTAATGATGCGTAACTTACCTGACAGCTTATCTTATCATCTGCTGACTGAGGCTGACTTTTAACAAGGTCTTTATTTGAACTCTTAATATATTTTACTGTCAAATGAGGAAACCAGAAGGGAGTGAACTTTCTGTAGAAAGTGAAGACTTGTGGTGTTAGTAATGGTATGGTAATAAACATGGTCTAAATGTTAATTATGATTAAATGTTAAATGTTAATTAATGTTATTATCGCAGCCATGTAGTTAAACAAATGCTGTAAACACATTTTTATCTAAACTATTACGCTATTATTGCATGTTCTGACCTTTGATCAAATGTAAAACCAGTTTATTAATTATCACCTTACATCCTCTAATTCAGGCCTATCTGTAATTTTTAAAAAGGTAACAAGTGGACTCGCAGGTATGTTCTAAGAAACCTGTGGGCCAACAGGTTTTGTGAGTCTATACAGTCTACAAAATGTTTGGCAGTTGCACCCAAGCCTTAAAATGTATTTAACATTTTTCTATGATATATTGACCAACAAGGTTTTTATAATGCTCATGTTTCAAAGACTTGTAGTTCTGGAAGTCGTGCTGCTCCCAAAACTAAATATAGTGGTATTTTTGGTCATGTGTCCATACCTGTGCTTCTCTAAAAGAAAAAAACATATCTGGAGGTTACACAAAGGTGATTCAACTTCACCAACATGCAAATGATTAGGGAAATCAAGCTGTTAAAGCAAGAAAAAAAAACACAAATAATCTCAGACACATTTCTAGGAACTGACAACCTGGGTGTTAGACTCCATTAATCTTTCCTACGTGTTACTGTGCTTGTCATTTGTCTGTATCATTCAGGGCACTGCACAATGTATTAGGAGGGAATTCATTTTCTGTTCCCTGATAAAGAAATATCACGTTTAAAGTAGAGGAACTGATTGCATGCTAATAGATATGATAAATGTATAGTTTAAACTAGAAGAAATCTACTGTATTAGCATTGTGGGAAAACTGGATACAGTTACATTATCAGGCAAAGGCTAGGCCATAGTCCCTATATTTCTCCTTGTTTAACTACTTATGTCCAGTATTACCTAGGTCGATCAAAGCTCTGACAGCAAAGAACACCTTGTGCATATCTGAAAGCCCAGGTGCATCTGACAGATCAGCATTCAATTCCCTGGGATGCGATAAACACGCAGATGAATGTGCATTAATTTGTCTTTATTTGCTTATCAAACACAACAAGGAGCTAACACAGAGCTCAAGTACATGCGCAACATTTGGAAGTCCTTGTTCTTACAAATACTTTACATTTTAAACACCAGCCAAAAAACAGTCGCTGTTTTCAGTAACCGAGGCCACTGATCAGTGGTCTTCAGATCATTGGCCTTGATCAATGGTCATGAGAATTTGCATATTAATGATGAAGGAACTGACCTCACAGCCAATTGTTCATTCAGTGGTAGTTTCGGTTATTATGCAAATGTACTGTTTATAAGGTTAGGGAAACCTGTAGTCAGTCAAGTAACTTGGATGAGTGACAAAACTTTTCTCCCCCTGAAAGCGCTACGTCCAGGTGAAAAGAATCAACCTTTTGGGAGTGACCATGCCTTTTTCAGTGATATCAGGGTCATTACAGTAATCCTAGGCACGGTCTCATAGCAGCCGCGCAAAGTCAAGGGTCGAAGGTTGGGAGAAAGAGAGTCAGTCAGTGTGATGTAGCTCTACAGAAAGCTGACATTTTATTGAACATTTGGGCTGTTTTAACCGTGTTTTTTCAAATCAAATCAGATCACTTTTATTGTCACATCAAATGTGCAGGTACACTGGTACAGCACATGCGAGTGAAATTCTTGTGTGCAAGCTCCACAAGCAACAGAGGTGTACAAAATGCAATACAATAACATAAGAACAAGCAAAATATAAGGATGGGTAAATTTTTTATTGGTGTGTTTATGATGTGTTGCTTTCTGTGTTATTTACCGAGATTTTGATGTGGCACCCTGCCTGGGATTACTATAATGACTGTAATGCCTACGACCTGAGGCTCAATGGGCTAAAGTCTGTGGTTCAAAATCACCCTCAGTGCACTTTTTTCTCTGCTGTGCTCAAGATGATCTCAGCTGTTTGACTGTTGGTAGGAGAGAAATATCTGATGTGTTTCATAAACACTAAATGTTAGAGAAGGATTTCAAAATGAGATCACAGTTACTTCCCCACCAGAAATCTCTGCCTGTGAACACAGACCCTAAATCCCAACAGACAAGACAAGATAGGTGACAAGAGGCTAGGGGAAGAACAGGCATGAAGTGAGACCCTGTGTGTTTGTACATGAGTGCACACTTGTGTTCTCAGTACCTTTCTCCATGCAACAGTACATCAAGTCCTTAAGTAATTTGTCCATCAAGTTCCACCTGCTCTTTGTAGAATATTAGCTCAACTTTTCCTTAGATTTTCAGAGTTGTTTGGTTCACACGTTATCTTCAAAGTCTGGGTGAATGTGTCGCTGGTTTGCTCCTCCATCTCAACCGTTGAGCCTGGTCAGGATGTCTTCAATGTAAAATTCTAAAAGAAATGGTTCTTTGTTTTTTCAAAGCTAAAAATTAAATGAATAAAACTACAGTGTTTAATGTTGAGAAAACTAATGTGGAAAATGACTTTAATAGATGCATAGACTGTTTCTACAACTGAAAGCCAGCAAAAAAGAACAGAGTTGACTTTGATCTACTGTGGATTATCAGTAATACATTTCCTGTAATACATGTAGAGTTACATGTGTGCTCAAAAGACCACTATCTAAACATCAATGCTTTTAACAACAACCTAACCACATTCAGATGCAATATAAGCAGTTTATTATTAAAATAAAAATCTATAACTTGAAAATCAGTCGTTACAATAAACTCACCTCGTTTTCATAGAGTATGTGATCAGGTTTACATCATGACACAAGCTGCTCTGGATCATCACCATCTTGTATCCTCATCTAATTTCAGTCAGTGGAGACTTGCTTTTCTTGGAGTTTCATCTACCAACAAAAACAAAACAAACAAACAAACCCATTTATGGTCCTAAAAGAATAACCATAACCTGCTGCTATGCTATCTTTTAACTAATTATAACAACCATCTGATTTAGGTTAGGCCACAGAAGAGTCTGAAACTTTAGACTCAGATTCCTCCTGGTCTCTCAGGTGATGCATAAACATGTAATAATAATGATAATGGATTGCATTTATATAGCGCTTTTCTAGGCACCCAAAGTGCCTGTAGGGTCCTGACAGGGTTTTCAACAAAGGTTGTTTTCATGACTGACTTCAGTATTATTGCTTTTAAGATGGGCAGACCACAACACCAAACTAGTGCCACTATGATAATGACCAGTAAAATTTGTGCAGCACCCAATACCCAGAAGACACGCAAGAATGGAATTTCCTTTAAAGAGGTTCAAAGCATCGTTTGTGTCGTTGTTGTCCTTTTATCCTCCAGTCACCTTTGCATCTGTGTTCACCTTCATAAGACTGCTTTGAATTTCCACCAAATTATCCCTAATTCGCCCTAGTCAAATTACCTGTGCCTCCTGACTCTGAGGTCAAATAAGTACAACATCCTTCAGCTATTATTGCACACACTCCTTCCTGTACTATAGGTAATGCTTCAAATGCTGCTCTATTGTCATTAACAATCCTCCAGATTAAATCAAGCTCACTATCAAGTGATTGTAAAGCTTTGGCAGTGTAATTTTCCCCTGAGGATATAAGGTACAGATTACTGTATTGTAATTCCCTGTTCCAATGTGAGAGCAGAGAATTAGCTCTGCATGAGCAAACACTTGAAAATTATCTGGTAATGCAAAGTATCTTGTGGCCAAATCTACTGGGTCTAATCGCATGCGTGCATGTGAGTTTGTTTAGTTCATTTCCTAAAGCAGGCCAGCAGTTCCTGCAGCACCTCGCCTGGTGTTCTCTGCAAATGCATCTGCTCCACCTGTTGCAGGTAGTAGAAGACCTCTTTTTTAGGCCTGTGTAGAACCAGCACAGACCTCTCCTTCTGGTCCAGCTAATGGGGGCAGTGACAGTATTGCTGTTTTCTGTGAGAATGTTGGTTTTGCTAAGACTTCATTATTTATTCTCATTAACATGACAAACTGGAACCTAAAACCTAAAACATCATTTTACTTCCTTCATATGATTTATCAAATTACACATCTTCAAATTGGCAACGGGAGAATAAAACCGACTCTCTGACTTAGCAGTAACTGCTCGGGGTGGGTTTCAAAAATCGATTTTCCAATTCAAATCGATTTTCCATCCATCCATCCATTTTCTTCTGCTTATCCGGGGCCGAGTCGCGGGGGCAGCAAGGCGTTTCCAGGCCAGCCGAGAGATATAATCTCTTCAGTGTGTCCTGGGTCTGCCCTGGGGCCTCCTCCCGGTGGGACATGCACGGAAAACCTCGTATAGGAGGCGCCCAGGAGGCATCCTTGTCAGATGCCCGAACCACCACAACTGGCTCCTTTCGATGTGGAGGAGCAGCGGCTCTACTCTGAGCCCCTCCCGGATGGCTGAACTTCTCACCCTATCTCTAAGGGAGAGGCCAGCCACCCTTCAGAGGAATCCCAGTTGATCAAATCGATTCATTAAATCCTGAATAGATTTTTAAATATAAATGTATTTTGCCAGAAACACCAGAATCTCAGGTTAAAGCTGAAAAAACAATAAGCACAAAATAGCTAAAACAGCAAATAAGAGCAGATTCCGCACCCAGCGTGGATCATACACAGATAAACCGCCGGTGCTGAAAGCCGACATCTGACAGATTCTGATGCTGCAGGTTTTGTCACTCTCTGACCAAAGCTCACTGCACCAGCAGTCTAAAGAAGATCTGAACTATGGTCTACGGAGCTTGGAAAGAAAAGCGTCTGGACTTCTTTAAGTTGCTTGAAGACGTTTCACCTCTCATCCGAGAAGCTTCTTCAGTTCTAAGGGTCAAATGGTGGAGAGTCCCAGATTTAAAACCAGTGGGAGTTTCCCCCCAAAGAGGGACAAAGGACCCCCTGATGATCCTCTGCCTAATCACATGAGCCAAGGTGTGAAAGTGGGCGTGGATCCCAATCAGCCAGGGTTTCGGGTGAGCTCATTGTTAAACCTGTTGTAATCAATCCAGGCAGAGCACAGGTTGGTCAGCCTGGTCTTGCAGTCTCGGCTGATTGCTCGGTCTACCATTAGCTGGTGTTGTGTGCCCCTGGTGTTCTTGCCAATCCCTTTCTGTGCCCCAATGATGTATTCACCCATGTGCCTGTTCATCTTAGCCACAATGATGCCTGACAGGAGTTTCCATGTGGTACTGAGGCAGGATATTGGCCAGTAGTTGGATGGGACCGGACGCTTCGGTGGGGTGATGATCAGGACTGTCCGGCCTTCGGTTAGCCATTCTGGGTGTCTCTCAACAACCAGCAGCTGGTTCATTTGTGCTGCCAGACACTCATGGAGGGCAGTCAGCTTTTTCAGCCAGGAGGTATGAACCCTGTCAAGACCTGGAACTGTCCAACTCTTCATACTGGAGACCCTTTCTTGGATCTCTGTCACGGTGATGCTTACTGGACCCCGTTCAGGGAGGTTACTGTGGTCTGTTCTGAGATCTACTAGCCACTGAGCATTGCTATTATGGGTTTTGCCCTTCTCCCATATGCTCTTCCAGTATTGCTCCATTTCTAGCCTTTATTGTGCTGTTCTCATATTGTTCCCCTGCCACGGAGAGTACACCTTGGCTGGTTCCATGGAGAACAGCTGGTTGATTCTACTGGTTCAGTCTCTCTGATGTATCTCTTCAAGCGGCTGGTCAAGGCTGTGACTCATTGCTTAGCAGTTTCCAAGGCTTCAGGTCTTGGTAGCTTGCTATACTTCTTAGGCAGCTTCTTTGTCACACCTTTCTGAAGCTCCAATGGTTGGGTAATCGCCCTCTGTGCTACCTTGATCTTAGCCCCTAGTCTCCTTCTCCATGGAGGGTACTGCTCCTTGTGGCTGTTCAACTTGTAGGCAAGCATCTCACTGATCACGCCTACCATGGTATAGATTACTTTGTTAGTTTTGGTAGTGGCAGCAGTGGGTATCGTCTAGTAGATCCTCTGAGGGTACTTCAAGTAGTCTTGGTAACCAGCTATATATATATCTATATATATATAGATATATATATATATATATATACATACATATATATAATAGGGGTGCAACAATACTCGTATCAATATTGAACCGTTCAATACAGTGCTTTCGGTTCGGTACGCATATGTATCGAACAAAAGAACATTTTTAATTTATTTTATCAACTTTTCTTCTGACGATGCTGTGTTGAGAGCTCAGTGGATCTGCGTTCGTCTACTCAGCCTAGACTGCACTGTCGAGCGCAGATCCACTGAGCGCAGCGCAAGCTAGCAGACAGAAGCTAAGCTAGTTGCAACATGGCAAATTGAACCTCCCCCGCCCGCATTCAGATCTGGCCTTTGGAACTATTTTGGTCTTCATGTGAATTATGACCCTGTAGGTAAGCGCCTTTAAAGACAAAAGTAAAACAGTATGGCGGATGTGCCACGCAATGCTCAATTACATGGGTGGGAACTACTGCGTTAGCGCAGTTTGCTCGTTAACGTGTTGACTCTGTCCAGCCCCACGCACGGGTCGATCCGCGGTAGCTCGTTAACGGAGATTTGCCGTGTTGTGACGTTAACGTCATTTCAGATTAACGCTGACAGCACTAGTGGGAACACAATGAATATGACTGCACCTTTACGCCGACATCATCCTAGTGCAAAGACAAGTGGAAGCAGACAAAAACAACAAGTACGCATGCTACAAACTTTACCTGAGTCATTTAGACAGCCGTTAGCACATGATTGTCCTTATGGGGACCTGAACCGAACCGAACCGTGAATTTTGTGTATCGTTGCACCCCTAATATATATATATATATATATATATATATATATATATATATGTATATATAGCCGCTTGAGGAGGTACACCAGAGAGATAGAAGGCAGGAGAATAAACCAGCTCTTCACGGAACCAGCCAAGGTGTACTCTCAGTGGCAGGGGAACAATATGAGAACAGCACCACCAAGGCTGGAGGCAGAACGATACTGGAAGAGCATATGGGAGAAGGACGCAACCCATAACAGCAATGCTCAGTGGCTAGTGGATCTGAAGGCAGACCATAGCAACCTCCCTGAACAGGGTCCAGTAACCATCACAGTGGCAGATATCCAAGAAAGGGTCTCCAGTAAGAAGAGTTGGACAGCACCAGGCCCTGACACTCCACGAGCGCCTGGCAGCACAAATGAACCAACTGCTAGTTGACGAGAAACACCCAGAATGGCGAACCGAAGGCCGGACAGTCCTGATCCTCAAGGACCCCCAGAAGGGACCGGTCCCCTCCAACTACCGACCAATAACCTGGCTCAGTACTACATGGAAGCTCCTGTCAGGCACCATAGCGGCTAAGATGAACAGGCACATGGGGCACAGAAAGGGATGAGCAAGAATACCAGAGGCGCAAAACACAGCTACTGGCAGTCCAAGCAGTCAGCCGAGACTGCAGGACGAGGCTGACCAACCTGTGCACTGCCTGGATAGATTACAAGAAGGCCTATGACTCAATGCACCACACCTGGATCCTGGAATGCCTAGAACTATATAAGATCAACAGGACCCTGAGAGCCTTCATCAGGAACTCAATGGGGATGTGGCGGTCAACACTGGAGGCCAACCTCAAGCCCAACCTCAAGCACAAGTCACTATCAAGTGCGGGATGTACCAAGGAGATGCTCTGTCCCCACTGCTGTTGTGCATAGGCCTTAACCCCCTCAGTGAGATAATTGACAAGACTGGCTACGGATACCGACTACGAAATGGAACAGTTGTCAGCCACCTCCTGTACATGGATGACATCAAGCTGTATGCCAATAGTGAACGAGACATTGATTCACTGATCCACACTACCAGGATATACAGCAATGACATCGGGATGTCATTCAGGCTGGAGAAGTGTAGTCGGATGATAACAAAGAGAGGGAAGGTAGTCAGAACTGAGGGGATCAAACTACCAGAGGGCAACATTGCAGACACAGAGGACAGCTACAAGTACCTGGGGATCCCGCAGGCAAATGGAAACCAGGAAGAGGCCGCTAGGAAAGCTGCAACCACCAAGTACCTGCAGAGGGTCAGGCAAGTCCTGAGGAGTCAGCTGAACGGTAAGAACAAGATCCAGGCTATCAACACCTACGCCCTACCTGTGATCAGGTACCCTGCTGGGGTAATAGGCTGGCCAAAGGAGGAGATAGAAGCCACTGACATAAAGACAAGAAAGCTCCTTACCATGCATGGAGGCTTTCACCCTACGTCCAGCATCCTGAGGCTGTACGCTAAGCGGAAGGAAGGGGGCCGGGGACTGGTGAGTGTCAGCACCATAGTCCAGGATGAGACTAGGAACATCCACGAATACATCACAAAGATGGCCCCAACTGACAGTGTACTCACTGAATACCTCAGGCAGCAGAAACCCAAGAAAGAGGAGGAAGGCGAGGAACCATCATGGAAGGACAGGCCCCTGCACGGTATGTACCACCGGCAGAAAGTGGAGGTGGCTGATACCCAGAAATCCTACCAGTGGCTGGACAAAGCTGGACTGAAAGACAGCACGGAGGCACTAATCATGGCAGCACAGGAACAAGCACTGAGCACAAGATCCATAGAGGCGAGGGGTCTATCACACCAGGTGCAGGCTGTGTAAAGATGCCCCTGAGACAATCCAGCACATAACAGCAGGGTGCAAGATGCTAGCAGGCAAGGCATACATGGAACGCCATAACCAAGTGGCCGGCATAGTGTACAGAAACATCTGTGCCGAGTATAACCTGGAAGTCCCGAGGTCAAATTGGGAGATGCCCCCAAGGGTGATAGAGAATGACCAAGCTAAGATCCGGTGGGACTTCCAGATGGAAAAAATGGTGGTGGCTAACCAACCAGACATAGTGGTGGTAGACAAACAGAAGAAGACGGCCGCAGTGATCGATGTAGCAGTTCCGAATGACAGCAACATCAGGAAGAAGGAACATGAGAAGCTCGAGAAATACCAGAGAGCTCTCAAGCTCAGAGAAGCGCTTGAGAAGATGTGGAGGGTGAAGGTGACGGTGGTCCCAGTGGTTATCGGAGCACTAGGTGCAGTGACTCCCAAGCTAAGCAAGTGGCTCCAGCAGATCCCAGGAACAACATCGGAGATCTCTGTCCAGAAGAGCGCAGTCCTAGGATCAGCTAAGATACTGCCCAGGACCCTCAAGCTCCCAGGCCTCTGGTAGAGGACCCGAGCGTGAAGGATTGACCGCCCACAGGGGCGAATGGGGAGTTTTGTTTTGTTTTTTATACATATATATACATATATATATATATATATATATATATATACAGTTAAGCCCATAATTATTCATACCCCTGGCAAATTTTGACTTAAAGTTACTTTTATTCAACTAGCAAGTTATTTTTTGACTGGAAATGACACAGGCTTTTCACAAAAGACAATAAGATGATGTACAAGACGCATCATTGTGGGGGAAAAATATTTCTCAGCTTTTATTTACATTTGAGCAAAAAGTATCATGTCCAGAATTATTCATACCCTTTACAAACTGTCACAGTCTCTGGGAAAATCCAAAGTTCCATACCATTCCAAATAGTCAAAGCTGTTCTAAAGCATCCTAATTACCCTGATTAATTGGAAATAGCTGTTTTAATCAACTCAACAGGTGAAAAACAGCAGCTCTCTGCAGGTGGTCTGTGGACATTCATGGCTAAGACAAAGGAACTCAGTGAGGACCTGCAGCTGTGCATTGTGGCTGCTCACAAGTGAGGAATGGGCTACAAGGCCATGTCCAAATGTTTTCAAGTTCCAGTGGCTCTAGTGCATAGTATTTTTAAAAAATACAAGATGTTCCGCACTGTGGAAAATCTCAGAGGACGTTGTCGGAAGCCAAAAGTGAAACCTGTGCTGGCCAGGAGAATAGTGAGAGAGGTGAAAAAGAATCCAAGGATCACCACCAAGGCCATTCTGGTGAATCTGGGCTCTGCTGGTGGCAATGTCTCAAGGCAGACAGTCCAACGGACACTGTTGGGTTCCACAGATGCAGACCAAGAAAAAAACGCCACTTCTCCAGGCACTTCTAAGGCATGCAAAAGCTCATTTGGCCTGTGCAAATGCTCATCTGGACAAAGAAGAAGGTTTCTGGTCTTCAGTGTTATGGTCAGATGAAACAAAAATTGAATTATTTGGTCACAATGATGTTGCCTTCATTTGGCATAAAAACGGAGAAGCCTTCAACCCAAAGAACACCATCCCTACTGTCAAACATGGTGGTGGGAACCTAATGCTTTGGGGGTGTTTTTTAGCCAATGGACCATGGAACCTAATCACAGTAAACGGCACCATGAAAAAAGAGCAATACATGAAGATTCTCAACAACAACATCAGGCAGTCTGCAGAAAAACTTGGCCTTGGGAACCAGTGGACATTTTAGCACGACAATGACCCAAAACATACAGCAAACGTGGTGAAGAAATGGTTAGCAGACAACAACATTAAAGTTTTGCAGTGGCCTAGCCAGAGTCCTGACTTGAATCCAATTGAGAATCTGTGGAGGGAGCTAAATATCAGGGTGATGGCAAGAAGACCCTCCAACCTGAAAGATTTGGAGCTCATTGCTAAAGATGAATGGGCAAAAATGCCTGTGGAGACATGCAAAAAGCTGGTCTGCAATTATAGGAAGCGTTTGATTGCTGTAATAGCCAATAAAGGCTATATATATATATATATATATATATATATATATGTATATAAATTTTTGTATTTATTTATTTATTTATTTATTTATTTTATTCCCCACTCGCCCCTGTGGGCGGTTAATCCTTCAAGCTCGGGTCCTCTACCAGAGGCCTGGTAGAGGAACAAAGGTGTGTTTGACAAAGATGTCTATGCTGCAACTAAGGTAAATCTGGTACGACGAGTTAGCTCTTTTGTGTTGTGCCATCCACTTCGCCAGAGGTTGTTTGGTTTCCCCGATGTATAAATCCTGGCACTTAACAGTGTACACTATTTTACTCTGTTTGTGTCGGGGGGACTCGATCCTTGGGGTGAACCAATTCTTTGCGCAGCAAATGTCTCAGTGGCATTTAAACCCCAAAACATGCTGCAAAAAAAAAAAAAAAAAAACTTTCAGCATTTCAGAGTTTTACAGACACTCACAGATGTGGAAGGCTGCACTGGGCATTCATGTCAGACTCTTCATCAACACTTGCACCTTCTTCAAATGAGTCCTGCAGGTCACTGAGACACAGGCTACATGACCATCTCTAAAATCTCTTTTGCACTAAAATATTTTATCTCCTTCTCTTTACTATAGTTGTTTGTCCTTCTTTACTCTCTAATTCAATTCAATTCAATTTTATTTATATAGCGCCAAATCACAACAAAAGTCGCCTCAAGGCGCTTTATATTGTACAGTAGATAGCACAATAATAAATACAGAGAAAAACCCAACAATCATATCATATGACCCCCTATGAGCAAGCACTTTGGCGACAGTGGGAAGGAAAAACTCCCTTTTAACAGGAAGAAACCTCCGGCAGAACCAGGCTCAGGGAGGGGCGGCCATCTGCTGCGACCGGTTGGGGTGAAAGAAGGAAAACAGGATGAAAGACATGCTGTGGACGAGAGACAGAGATTAATAACAGATATGATTCGATGCAGAGAGGTCTATTAACACATAGTGAGTGAGAAGGTGACTGGAAAGGAAAAACTCAATGCATCATGGGAGTCCCCGGCAGCCTACGTCTATTGCAGCATAACTAAGGGAGGATTCAGGGTCACCTGGTCCAGCCCTAACTATATGCTTTAGCAAAAAGGAAAGTTTTAAGCCTAACCTTGAAAGTAGAGATAGTGTCTGTCTCCCGAATCCAAACTGGAAGCTGGTTCCACAGAAGAGGAACCAGTGAACCAGTGATGGTAATGAAATGATGCCTCAGCCAAGATGCTTGCTTATCTTTGGCTGTGAGAGCAGCCAGGTGTATGTACACACTAACAGTAGTTTTTGTTTTTGAAGCAAAGGCAGGGTGCCATATTTTTGCTCGGGTGGCATCTTCAAAGACACGTCAAACACCTCTAAGATGACATTTGTTCACCTCCTATATGATCAGTGCATGTTTATAGATTTATACACTCTCTCTCAGATGTATGCACGTATACCACCGAGACACACACAGACACGCACAAACACACATACACCCTCTCAAACCAATGAGTCATCCCATTCTCTCAAACTACGCATACATCACATGCTGTTGACATTTTCAGTGTTGTTGCAATTTGCATAATAAATGCTCCCATCAATGAAAGAGATGTTGATTTGAAGGAGTTGAAGATGAAGTTTTAAACTCATATGTTTGAGAATCTTGCATTTGGGTGAAAAAAATAACAATTTCATAAGAACAAAAGACGCAAAATTACACACACACACACACACACACACAGAGACAATTAACAATTTAAAAATAAACTAAAGCTACTAACTACATAAAAAGTGTATATCTCAATACAAGTAGTGTAATTTGTTTGTTCATACCTGTATAACCTCAAACTACCCCCCTTATTCTGCTGTAAATTGGTAGCTTTAGGTCTTTACAATTCCACCTTAGTGTCAGAAGAAATACACGGAAATACTTGGTAAACTACAGTCGAGGTCACAGTGCGTATTATAGAGTGTGTAAAAAATAACAACTTAGCTCTGACACTAAATCATAGCCTGTGAAAAATTACAAAATATTTTGTTTTTCACTTCATATTATCTAAATATATATTTTTTATGAAAAAAATATTTTAAAATGAATTAAATACAACAACTAAAAGAAAAAGCATTTTATTTATATATTGTAATCATTGCATGTTTTTAAAAAGCACAACAGAAGCCAATTAAATATTTATATACTCAAATGATAAACCAATTAAAATTATTAACAACAATAAATCATCATCATTGGTTTTCTGTTCCAGCCAAATTTGTTACCAACGGTTCAAATGTTTTTCACATTTTCTTTTATTCTTCTTCTTCTTATTATTATTATCATTATCTGCATTGAATCATATCTGTTAATAATCTGTATCTCTTCCACAGCATGTTTTATCCTGTTTTCCTTCTCTCACCCCAACCAGTCACAGCAGATTGCCCCCCCTCCCTGAGCCTGGTTCTGCCGGAGGTTTCTTCCTGTTAAAAGGGAGTTTTTCCTTCCCACTGTCACCAAAGTGCTTGCTCATAGGGGTCATATGATTGTTGGGTTTTCCTCTATATCTATTATTGTACGATCTACTGCGCCTTGAGGTGACTGCTGTTGTG
Organism: Pelmatolapia mariae; assembly: GCF_036321145.2. Classification (NCBI taxonomy): domain Eukaryota; kingdom Metazoa; phylum Chordata; class Actinopteri; order Cichliformes; family Cichlidae; genus Pelmatolapia; species Pelmatolapia mariae. Next base: position 16,451,670 of record NC_086229.1, on the reverse strand, counting down.
ATTTGGTGCTATATAAATAAAACTGAATTGAATTAAATTGAATTTTTTTAATCTTACTGACAAATATAAAGTTTCATTAAATCCTGGTTGTCTACTACATATGCCTGCTATATATTTTTATTCATATCATTTAATGTGGCAGGAGATCCATTCATTTACATTAACCAGTTAGAATTTGTTAGTCTGAGGTTTGTATTCATTCTCTGAGTTACAACTCAAGCTGATTTCTAACCCTGTTTTCACTTTTTAAATCATTCTTAAATACATTCAAATCTGAACTTTCTTTTAGACTGGGTGTATCATTACATTTTGTCAGTGAGAGCAGAAGTACATGGAGAATTCACTGACAGGAAACAACATTAGAAATATCCTGAAATCATCTGCTCCACTGAAACTGACACTTTCAATGGCAACACCTTCACTTCTTCACGAGTGCAAATGTATGGAAACATCTTTTCAGTAAAAGTGTGTGTAAAGGTGTGTATGTGTGTGTTAGTATCAGGATCAGAGAATGACAGCTTTCCTCTGTTCCAGTTCAGGTTTACTCTGATCCTCTGGAGCTTCGTTACTACTGAGAGATCAGTGAGAGGAGCTGATGGTGAGTATGCGTAGTATTTATCTTCATTGAACTTTATCCTCCATAATCCAGACCATAACTCTTTCTTATTCTCCACAGACTTCTCCAACACACCTAGGTCCCAATATGCACTGTCTCCAACTTCAACATCCCAGCTGTGAGTCCCTGAATAAAAGCCCTCAGAGCCCAGAACAGAGTAGAACAAATGAATCCTCTCTGGATTATCAGGAAGCTGCCGTTCGTCTCCTCCTCTCACACTGGTCAGATCTTCAGACAGGATGAGATTTGGATGGGCAGTGTTTGGGTCCAGGATGACAGGAGTGTCGGAGACCATGTACTTCATGTTCTTCCAGATGTTGAAGGTCAGGTTGCCCAGGTGTTTGGCCTGGTCTATCAGAGCTCCTGAGGGCAGCTGTGGATCATCCAGCAGGGGGCAGCGCTGGACTCTTTCCACTGCAGCCTTGTAGTTTTGCATGAATGAGACATCTTCAGCTCTCAGCTGCTCCTCTGTGGCTCTGACTGTGTCTGAAAGAGCTGCTATCTCTCTGCTCAGAGCCTCCATCTTCTCCTTCATCATCCCACTCTTCTGCTCCTCTTCCTCCCTCAGTTCAGCCAGCCTGTCCTCCTCTTCCTCTGCTAGAAACTGGTGAAGCTTCTTAAACTGCTCCTTAATCTGCCTCTCTGTGTGTCGGGCCTGGACCTTAATGTGGTCTGCTGTTTGATCAAACTTCACTTGAATTTCTTCGCAAACCTTTAACTTCTCCTTTAAGGGCTCCAGAGATTCCTGAAGTTCCTTCTTGTGTTGTCGTGCAGCTTCATCGATGGGTCTGAATCTGTGATTGGTGTGTTTTTCTGAGGCGCAACAGATGTGACACACTGTCTGCTGATGGTCAAGACAGAAGAGTTTTAGTTTCTCAGAGTGCAGACTGCAGAGTGCCTCTGAATTTTGCTGATCTCTCTCCTGTAAAAACAAGGAACACATAGTAATATGATTTCTTAATTTTTGCTTATTTACTTTTGCTGATTTTTCTTTTAATTGTTTACTGAAGTTTTTTATTCAAACACATTGCATTTTGGCAACAGTGGGAAGGAAAACCTCCCTTTTAATAAAATAAACCTCCAGCAAAACCTGGCAAAACCAGGGAACGGCAATAAATTATATTAAATTACATTTTATTTATATAGCACCAAATCACAACAACAGTCACCTCAAGGCGGTTCAGATTTTAAGGTAAACCCTATAGTACAGAAAAAAAAACCACCAATCATGAACCCGCTGTTGTGATTGGTTTGGGGGGTAGGAACAGGTTTGGGGCAACGGGGGATTCCCTAGGAGCATCTTCCCACCCCGGGCTCCACCCGGGGTTGTGGTAATGACCTGTTATGGGCTCTGGTGGCTCTTAGATGAGGACTTCCTCTAGGTTGCATGCAGAGGGGCTGGGGGAGGGTCTGTGGTGACGGACATGGGTTATTGACCTGCTAGCCATGCTGCCCCTGGGTGGGTCCGGGGCGGGCATGGGGCTCTGGGGGTGCTCCGTCTCCGGGCTGGGGCTCTGGCTGGGCCTTGGGTCCTGGTTGGTGTGCCACCAAGGTTGTGGGTGGGTGGGTGCATGGGGGCTCAACCCTGGCACGAGCCAACTGGGGGGCTCATCAACTGGAGGAGAGGCTGTTACATCCTTGCAGAAGTTCTCTGGTCTCCAGGAGTTCACTCTGCAGGTGTGGGAGAGATATAGGAGAGGAGGATAATGAACTTGATCAGGGTGTCTATTGTCTTGTGTAGTCTGGGAGATGAGTGGATGATGGGGTGGTTGCAGTTTTCTCTGTGGTGGGGTCGGGTTGTCAGCCACGGATTCTGTGAGGCTGGGCGGTGCTGCTGCTGTGGCCCCCAGTCCGGATGGGCCTAAGCCCCCTCGCCTTGGTGGGTTCCAGGGTGTGGGAGTGCCTAATGGGGTTAGCGGGGGAGCTGGCCCCAGGGAGGACCCACTTGTCTTCACACACGCCTGTTCTCTGTTGTCGTGGCGGCGGGGCTGGGAGGAGCAGTCTGATTGGGTTCCAGAATGTGGGGCTTCCCTGCAACTGCAGAGTCGGTGGCGATCTGCTTGTCTCCACCCCAGGGAAAAGGGTAACACCTCCCGGGTCTAGATGCAGTCTCCCCCCCAAAGGGGCAAGGGTACCTGGACCTGAGGTATAGAGTACGTTTGGGGAGTGTGATTGTGTATACAGTGTCTATTTATGTCTGTCTCCACGCTGGGTGAGTGCTGAGTATTCGCATATGAGAGCATGAGGGTGGGAATGGATGTTCGTATCTGTGTGTGGCTGTTTGTCTGTGTCTATATGTCAGGTCGAGTATTAGACGCCACGTCTCTAGGGATATCTCAGGCCCTCCCAGGTATGGAGGCCTTTCTTCCCCCACCACACTCCCTGCCAGTGGCTGATGTCCTCAGACATCGGTGCGTTGGTGGTTCTTGGTGTCTGGGGCTGGTGTTCAGGTATACACCGGCTCAGTCCCGGTGGCTGCTTGTCGGGGCCTGGCACCTGTGACTCAGTCAGGCCCTTTGGGGGGTGGGGTGCCCTCAGCCTCTGGGCCTGGGGCTCGGTCCACTCAGGCACAACTGGCTGCCGGCAGAGCTCACAAGCACGTCACTGCAACCCCCTTTGACTTCTGCTCTGTGGCTGCAGGGTGACCCATCGTCTGGGGCTCTCCTCAGCTCTTTCCAGGAGGGTGGCACGGTTGCCCCTCCATTGATCTTCCTTAGACTCTTGCGCTCTGTTGGTCTCTGGATGTCTGGAGCCTGGATCTCCTCCATACCTGCTTCATGCCCTGGGGGATGGGGCTATGGCTCCGCACACCGTCTAGCAGATCATTACATGAAGGAACCTTTTGAACCTGTGAGGAACCTGTGAGCGCGCTCATGCTCACAGGTGTGCACATGGGTGCTCACAGACAAAAACTACACCTTTCTTGGCTGCTACACTGGGGACTGTCGATCTTACGTGCTGAACAATAATTTTCAATATTTAGTTTTAACTATTATATACTGATTATCTATATATATTATATCTATATCTATATATGTTATATCTAGATTATATATATAGATTATCGCAATGATGTTGTTTATTATATTGCTCTGTTTTTTGCTTGTTTCGTCTTTTTTTTTCTCAACAGCCGATCGAGGTGATACATATATATATATATATATATATATATATATATATATATATATATATATATATATATATATATATATATCACCTCTATAATCTATCTATCTATCTATCTATCTGATACATAGATAGATAGATAGATAGATAGATAGATTAGGGGTGCAACGATACACAAAATTCACGGTTCGGTTCGGTTCGATACTTTGGTGTCACGGTTCGATATTTTATCGATACAAAAAAATGTTTATGCCTTTTTAATTAGTCATTTATTAAAATTTTAAATATATATTTTAACTCAAAAGTACATTTTTTAAATGTAACGTTGCTGAAACAATAAAATAATTAAAAAAAATAAATCTATCTGATTGAGAAATCACTCACCTTTGGAAAAGAGAGTTTATTACAGAGAAATGGCTCTTTCCAAAATAAAAGCTATACTATAAGCTTCTTCTGGGCTATATTCTCAGCAGCATATTAAACATATCAGGTCCCCATGAGGAGAATCGTGTGCTAACGGCTGTCTAAATGACTCGGGTAAAGTTTTTTGGCATGCGTGCTTGTTGTTTTTGTCTGCTTCCACTTGTCTTTGCACTAGGATGATGTCGGCGTAAATGTGCAGTCATATTCATTGTGTTCCCACTAGTGCTGTCAGCGTTAATGTCGTTAAAATGACATTAACGCCATAATGCCGCAGATCTCCGTTAACGAGTTACTGCGGATCGCCCCGTGCGTGGGGCGTCAACACGTTAATGAGCTAACTACGCTAACGCAGTAGTTCCCACCAATGTAACTGAGCATTGCGTGGCACATCCGCCATACTGTTTTACTTTTGTCCATGACACGCTTACCATCAGGGTCATGCTTCACATGAAAACCAAAATAGTTCCAAATGCCAGATCTGAATGAGGGTGGGGGAGGTTCAATTTCGGGTAGCGTTGAGGCAGTTGCCATGTTGCAACGAGCTTAACTTCTGTCTTGCTGCTAGCTTGTGCTGCGCTCAGTGGATCTGCGCTCGACAGTGCAGCCTAGGCGGGGTAGTCGAATGCAGATCCACTGAACTCTCAACACAGACAGCCTCATCAGAAGAAAAGTTGATAAAATAAATAAAAAAATTTGTATTGTTCGATACATATGCGTACTGAACCGTAAGCCCTGTATCGAACAGTTCAATACCGATACGAGTATTGTTGCACCTCTAATATATATGTGTGTTTTTTGTTTGTTTCTTTATTTGTTTTTGTTTCTTGGCCTTCAGACAATAATTATAATGGCAAGAGCATTTATTTTATTTATTTTTATTTTATTTTATTAGTTAATCCTCAAATGTGTCAAATATATATTTTCTCATCTAAATGTCCACTGAGCTGTGAGCCAGGGAGCGGTAATGCACCTTAACATTGGTTGCCAACCAAGAAGAAGAAGAAGCTGTGAGCCAGGAGGGACGGGGTGAGTGAGTGAGTGATTTGTTTATGCTACGATTCAGCACAGGAGGGAAGGGGTGAGTGAGTCCTGAGTGATTCATTCATGCTACGATTCAGCACAGCAAGGAAGGGGGTGAGTGAGTGTGTGAGTGATTCGTTCATTCTACGATTCAGCAGTGGAAAGGAGGGGGTGAGTGAGGGAGTGATTTGCTTACCCCTACGATTCAACACAGGAAGGGAGGGGGTGAGTAGTTGAAATGTGCTGTTAGCATGTTAGCAGAGCGAAGCTACTTTGAACTGAGAAGCTATTGTCTTGACGTGTCTACTCAGGGTTTTTTCTTCCAGGAGAAATGTTTTTGTTAAGAAACTGGCTGTTGTTTTTTTCCCCCCACAATTTTAATTATAAGCTAGATATATTTCTACTAATGAAATTAGTTTGCTAACAGCAACAGGAATGAGTCAGTGAGCCAGTTGGGCTTGTGAATCATGATTCACGAGTAAGTGAAGTGATTCTCGAGTATTGAATAATTCGTTCATGATTCGCACATCACTAGCCGGAGGGAAAGAGAGAGAAAGAGAGCCAGGGACAACAACGTCACATTAGAAAGGTATAGTAATCATCCACAACTATTTTCAGTTGCAGATGATAAAGGATTCAGTAAGTTTATTCATACAGGCCTGTATGACAGAAAATGTGCATCTTCTTTTTGTTTTCATATTTTAATTTATATTTAATTGTATTGTGATTGGCAGTGTTTTGTGTTGTTTCACTTGTTTAAAAGGAAAAAGCTGAAAATTGAAATAGTTAAAAGTTAAACTGTGACTAGTTGGTTTTTGTGTTGATTTATTTATGTATTATATTTTATGTGGAGTGAATAAATAAAAGTATATTTACGGTGGCTCCTACAGACAAAGCACGTACAAACTCCAAAGCACGTACAAATTCCGAATCACGTACAAATTCCAAAGCACGCGAAACCTACGGAAGTGCTCCAGGATGCTATGGGCAGTGTTGAGATTTTGTTACCTAGTGGCTACACAAGACAGGAAGTATCAACGACCGGATTTGGTGTGAGGTAGTAACAGGTAAATTAACATTTTTTTTAAATTATTTGAATATATATGCGTGCTTGTGTATAAATACACAAACAATATACATATGCTTTCAACTGTGTAACTTAAGTGATCTAGGTAGCTCTGTTTTGAAGTTCAGTTAATGCTAGCAATGTGTTTTGGAGTTTGTACGTGCTTCGGAGGTTGTACATGCTTTGGAGTTTGTACGTGCTTTTTGGAGTTTGTACGTGCTTTTTAGAGCCGAAAGAGCCGGTTCTTTAACAAGAGCCGGAATTCCCATCACTACGATGTAGGGAATTCCCACAATAATCCAATAGCACACGACGACAACAACACATTCCGCCAATGTGCCAGTGTTCTGCCCACAAAATCCTACGTCGATATGGGCATAATGTGTGTCTGCTGTTGGGCACACAAAGACTGGTGGCCAGCCGTTCGAGTAAAAAATATAAATGTCTCTGCAACTCTGAAAGTCTCTGTGTGCCCATATCCATATCGTGGTCTAAAACCAAACAGAGATAGTCAAGGGCAGAACCTCTCAGATGCCCATGTCCAAGGTAAGATGTTCAGATATTAAAATGGTCAGTTTGAAGCCTTTGAGGCACTTTTAATTTTTACTTTCTTTTTATATTATATATCTTGAGATATTTTAAGTTCAAGCTCAGTGAAACTTTAAGCACAAGAACTTTTTCAGTACCGTATTTTTCGGAATACAACGCGCAGTTAAAATCCTTTAATTTCTTTAAAAAGTGTGCCTTATGTATGAATTCTGGTTGTTGATGCTGACTGCGAACTGATTTCACGTGGTAAACGGCGCTCAAAAATTAGTCAAAATGTTTTAGTAATATTACTGTATTGTGTGTGCATAAGGACCTAAAAATGGCACCTTTTAAGAAACATGCTTACAAAGCGGATTTCAAACTCTATGAATCACACAATAGAACATGGAAATAGAGCAGCTGCGAGAGAATTCAACATTAATGAATCAACGGTACGGAAGTGGAGGAAGCAAGAAGAATGAGTTAAGTAAAGTTTGATTTATCTGACTGGTTTTGCTTAATGTGCCTTAGAATCCGGTGTGCCTTATGGTCCAAAAAATACGGTAGCTTACCTTTCTTGTAGAAATGTGCTCCAAATAAAGAACTTTGTTCTGACAAGATTGTTAGCTAATTATTTACAAATCAATATTGTCTGTATTGACAGCATTAGTTTTAAATAGTGAATATGTAATGCTGTGGTGTTAAGTGATGCAGTTGACAAATTTGGGTGCACCTAACTTTTGTGCTAGTGCACCTAAGAGAAAAACTTAGGCGCGCCAGTGCAACCATGGCAGAAAGTCAGTCTAGAACCCTGATGATAGACCTCCCGACATACCTGAGAGCAGAGATCCTCCTCTGATCTGGAAGCCATTGAGTCTGTGAGTGAAGCTCAAAACAGCAGACAGGAAGTACAGTCAGTCCTGGCTCCCCTCCCTCCTCTACTAGCTTCACTGAAACTTCCTTTGAGTCGTGTTTTTGGTCAAACTCACACTCAGTGTGTGGAGCGTCAGCAGCTTGAAGCAGCAGTGTTGGAGTTTTCCACTTTTCTCTCCTGTAGCTGGACTCACTCAGAGGAAGCTGCTAGTTTGCTCTGAACTCAGTCTGATCGCCTGTGGGTCTCTCTGGATTGTGGAACAACAACAGGGTGGAGTTTCATTCGCCTGTCTCTTATAGATGCTGTTGCTTCACCCAAAATGTGGTTGTGCTTCATTCCAGAGCTTAGACGTTTAACTAACATCTACTGTAAGACAAGTTAAAACATGCAACTTACATGAAGCTCAAAAATAAAGTGTCATTCTGTGGTGTGGTGTTTATTCTGCAGCAGCTACTACTAGGAGTCTCACATTAACGCACAAAGGTGGACTCGCTTTCTATCTCAAGTTGTCGTTCAGCCTTTAGGACCCTTGAAATAATACATATTTCTCTGTATGTATTATTTTTTCTTTATGTATGATTTTAGGGTCTCCCTTAAAATTTAAAGTGCCTTGAGGTGACCGTTGTTGTGAATTTGGTGCTGGATAATTAAAATTGCATTGAATAGATATTTCTGTTCTCAGTGAAAATGCTCACGCTTTCCTACTAGATTAAAATATTAGATTATTTTCCAGATATACTGACAGCCCTTCAGTGAGACACAATATTTAAATAAAATGGTCCAGTTAACTTCAGTCTCAGGCAAAAAGATTTGCTCAGTAACAAATAAAACACAAAAATAAAAAACAAGTTGGAAATCATCTAGATGAATTATATCTGATGTTTCACTTCCACTGAGTGACGAAGCCTAGAGGGGGTTTCTGACGTCAGGCTCAGACATATCCCAAAAATGAGTTTTGAACAAAAGGCATTCTGATATGCTTGGCTGAACCAAGCACACACACAAGTCACAACCAATGCTTGCTTTATTTAACAGGTGGAACAATAATACATGCGGGCATTCTGAGCATACTTTAATTTACAATCATTGGAACAGTACAGGTGACCGACGTCACAAGTAGACAGAAGTACGCCTACTGAGAAACGGCCTGTGGTTTAAGTGTTAGGTGGATTCTTTTACATTGTGAGAGAAGCCTGCAGAGTTTATTATTAACAGGTTAAATGCCATGTTGAGGATGTCGCTTTAGTATCTACATGGATGTTAAAATCAACACCAATCATTTTTTTCATTTTATTTTTAAGTTAACAATAATTTATCAATTACTTCATAAATAATATTAATACTCGAAATAATTATAATAATTTTATTACTATTGGTCCCTGCGAAGCCTCACACTTTGAAAATCAAAGTTGATGGTGACAATAAACAAAATATTTGAAAGCTAGTAAACATGATCCATGGTCCAACGTCACATATATTAATTGTATTTTTAATACAATATATGCCTGTAATTTTACAGTGAACAGAGAAGATACAAAAACTGTCAAATACAATCAGGGAAATTATAATTAAAAAAACGTTTTTGCTTAACATTTTCTTGGTTTTTCTATATTTACACAACAAATCTGATAATTAGTAAACAAAGTTGTCTGAGGATGTTATGTGATGGCTGTGTGCAGGCAGGAATGGTGGACCCAAAGTGCAGACGCTCGGAGTCAAAAGGTGAGCTCAAAACAGCTTTAATGCTGATCTCAAAAAAGGTACCAGAACTGAGACTTCAAGCATAAACTCAGGCAAGCAGACAGAACACACAGCATAATAAACAGTAGATACGGACACAGAGAAACACAGGGCTTAAATACACAGAGGGAGCAATCAGGGAATGAGTAACAGGAGGGAAACACAGCTGGGGCAAATCAGGCCTAACGAAACAGGGGAAGCAAAACCAGATGCATTAACATGAGACACGGACTTTCAAAGTAAAACAGGAAACATAACACAGACTGAACTACAGACACAGACTGACTGGACACAGGGAGACAGCAACTAGAGAACACAGAGACATAAACCATAAGATAGAACTCTAACAAAGAAACCAAAGAGTAGAAATGATAAATAATATAATAAACTCAAACCTATGGGTCAACGACCCAGGCATCCTAACAGAGGACACATACAATGGCACTCGCTCACTTTCTCTCACACACACCAAAAGAAGATTGTTGATTTGTGTGGCTGTGCTTCTCCATATTTTTCTGCTGCAGGTGCTGTGTTTTGGTTTTTTTTGTTTATTTCTTTGTGCATTTCTTCTTATGGATGCAACAGTTTGTGATACAGCATGCTTTTTAAATTTATTTTTTCCTGCCTGTCAGCTTAGACATGGTCATTCGACGCATATGCTGTAATAACTGAAATAACAGTAATAGAAATGAATAAATAAACAGACAAAAGAAACACAAACAAAAGAAGCCTAAACAGAATTTATAAAGCTCATCCTGGAAATGTGTTTGGTATTTTGATCTTTATTCTGATTGCAAAAGCTGTCAGACAAGACAGGGTTAATTTTGCCTGATTTGCATTAAATTTTAGATATGCATTTAGAGCAACAATCTAGAACAGGGGTCCCCAACACCAAAACGGTTTGTCCAGAACACAAAACATTTTCTTATTTACTATATAGTTAGATATTTTATTCCTACCACCTGCTGTGGCTGACTTTTGAACAGGTGCAACAGGCAGTAATGTGGGGCTTTCTGGTCCTCACTCCAAGCCAGCTGGAGGCGGTATTGTGCCGCCAACCCCTAAAACAACAGCAAAGAAGAACAACCTACGCAGGCCCTTCAACATTGGTTGCTAAGTTACTATCTTGGGAGCTTGCGCTTGCTGACAGTAGAACGATGACTTGGTGGAGCACAGATGAGTGAGTAAAAGAAGATGGCTTTGCCAAAAATATGTAAAGTGGACTACGAAAATCGGACATTTAAAGATGAATAGACAAAATTCGCTCACAGCTGACTAATGAACATTTGCATTCATGCTTAAAGGGAATCTGGCTATTAACACATGTTTGCACTAAAATATGCACTGTGCTTTCAATAACATATATGTGGTATTAAAATACACCAAATGTTTGTTTAAGCACAATTTATATAAAACCGATTTACCAGTAGGCCGATATTGTTATTTGCTTCTCAATGCATTCTAGGTAGTGACATCATACGGTTGCACTGCATCGAGTTCACAGTTAGCAGCTGCTTCTGTTCAACCTTTTCAGTTTGATCCAGAGCAATCAGAGAGAGAGAATGAAAATAGTCAACCGGCACTTAGTTTAGATGAAGATGAAAACAATCCGTCACACGAGGATGAGAGAGTGAGGGAAAACTACGGGTGTCTATGCAGCTAATGCTTGCCAGTGTCGTGCCAAACTAGGTATCCCTTACAGAATTTGTTTCGCCTGCGTCGGGAGCATACACTGGCCTTTCGAAATCATGGACTAATAGTATCCCACGTTCGTGATTTTTAGTTCATAAACACTTCTTATAATGACTAACTACTCCAGAAATTTTGGAGATGTTAGCTCTTTATACAGTAAAGTTACAGGGATACAAATAATATCAGGCTGATTCTACCACAATTTGTTCCAAATTTGTTCCGTGTCCAAAAACTTATTACTCCTGAAATTTTGGAGGTGTTAGCTCAGTACAGCTCTGTACAGTTACAGTTATAGGATATAAATAATGATCAGTCAAAATGTCATTGGCTTATTTAAATAACCCCATCCGATGTTGTACCAAGGTCCGAACGCATAAATACAAAAAACAATACACATATGCTTTCAATTGTGTAATTTAAGTGATCTAGGTAGCTCTGTTTGGAAGTTCAGTTAACGCTAGAAATGTGTTTTGGAGTTTGTACATACTTTGTCTCTAGGGGCCACCGCATATATTTATATATAAACATATATAAATAAAACCACTTATATTTACATTAGTAATTCCTTTTGTGCATATTTTTTTTTTCCCTGTCCCGTTTGGATCTTTAGCCATCAGAATTGTTGTCTTAAGGCCAAGAGAGATGCCAAGCGGATTTACTATACCAAGTGGATCATCATGACCTTGCCATATTGATCCATTTGATTGACCTTTATTATAATTATGTATTTATTTTATTTTCGGTTGTTACAATCGGGACAGACATGACTGGGGGATAGGACAGGGAGAAAGAATGAAAGAAAGAGAGGGAGAGAAAGAAAAATAGAGGGGAAAAGAAATTGTGAGAAAGGGGAGAAGAAAGAAAGAGAAAACAAACAAAACACCTGGATCACCTGTATGGAGAAAAAAAACAGAAGAGAAAACAAACAAACAAAAAAGAGCAACATAATAAATACAACACCATCACAATAAATTATCTAGCAGTAGATAACAGTAGATACTAAATATTAAATGTTATTGTGCAGCACGCAAGATAGACAGCGCACAATGTGCTTTGAGGTAGCAGCCAAGAAAGGTGTAGTTTGTGTCTGTGAACACCCCTGTGTACACCTGTGTGGATAAGCATGCTTGTATTACAAAGGTTTCTCCATGTCACGATCTGCTAGGGAGTGTGGGGAGCCATAGCCCCGTACCCCAGGGCATGAAGCAGGTATGGAGGAGATCCAGGCCCCAGACATCCAGAGCCCCCAGAGTACGAGGACCCAAGGAGGACCACCAAAGGGGGGCAACCATGCCAGTAATTCCTTTTGTGCATAATTTTATATTATTGTTAATAATAAATTAATTAAAGCAACAAAACAATCTGAAGAGGCGGTTTGGAGCCGAAAGAGCCAGCTCTTTTTAGTGAGCCGAGCTGAAAGAGTCGGTTCTCTAAAAAGAGCCGGGAATGCCATCACTAGTCACTACCCAGAGTGCATTGAGAAGTAAATAACAATGGAGGCCTCCTGGTAAATCGGTTTTATATAAAATGTGCTTAAAAGGAAAACATTTGGCGTATTTTAATACCACATATATGTTATTGAAAGCACAGTGCATATTTTAGCGCAAATCGGGGGTTCCCTTTAAGAATTGCATTGACCCCATTTCAACCAAAGTTTGAAACGCTAGCTGCAGAGATGTCTATGCAAATTTCTCCCACTGAAGTGAGAGCCAGAGGTTTCTTCCTGTTAAAAGGGATTTTTTTCTTGGTCTTGGGGGTCATATGACTGTTGTTGTTTTTTTCTGTATGTATTATTGTATGGTCTGCCTTACAATATAAATTTTCTTGGGGTGACTGTTGTTGTGATTTGGCGCTATATAAATAAAATTGAATTGAACTGAATTTCTTGGAATTTACTCACCTGGATGACTGAGCATTCATCAAGGTACCTTAATATTGGTTTTATGTGCACTAAATATGGTTTAGATTATTGCGTAATTTCATTGTTAAATTGTTTTCTGTTTAATATTAGTACTTGAACTGGATTTCACTTTTTTGTTCAGCAGATTCCCACCATTCAATGAATATGAATAACTGGTCAGTAGTTACAAGAGAAAAATATGTAATGTTAATTAAATGTTAAATAGAAATGAAAGAAAATGTTTTTGTTGATTAATTTAAAATGACCCCAGATTGGATGATGGAAGTAGTGGATTTTAGCTTGGGGACCCCCATCTAGAATTTGACAGTGTTATATAATAAATATTGTGCACTTTACTGGGACCACAGTTACCATCACCCTCCACATATTTGTGAGCTCTTCTCTGAGCCCTTGGTATTTCTCAAGCTTCTCGGGTTCCTTCTTCCCGATGTTGCTGTCATTCGGCATCACTATGTCTGTCACTACGGCCATCTTCTTCTTCTTCAGTTTGTCTGCCACCACTATGTCCGGTTGGTTAGTCATTTTGTCTGTCTCTATCTGGAAGTCCCACAGAATCTTAGCTAGGTCACTCTCCACTGACTAATTTTTTTTTTTACTATACCTTAAAAAGTAATATTGATTTTTTTTTTTCTTATCCAAAACTTAAAAGTGCAGTCCAAAAACGTTCACCTGAACAGAATCAACATTTTGGGGTCAGCTTGGATGAGTGACGTAATATTTCCCCTACTGAAAATGTTACATTCAGGTGAACAGAAGCAACTTTTTGGGATTCCCTTAACTGGATGATTGACCAGGCATCAAGACATAAAACTACAGCAGGTCCACTGACAGGAAACAACATTAGATATGTAATTATCCTGAAGTGATCTGCTCAAGCTGATTTCTTACCCTGTGCGGAGTTTTCACTTTTTAAATCATTCTTAAATACATTCAAATGTGAACCTTCTGTTAGACTGGGTGCATTACTACATCTGGACCCAATGATTCAATTTACTGACAGGAAACAACATTAGAAATATAATCATCCTTAACTCATCTGCTCCATGACACTTGTAGAATATAGGGATATTTTGCTGATATTTTTATAATCATCAGTAACACTATGGATATTGCATTCAGATGTTTAAACATATTGGTATCATATAAGTCTTTATTACAGGTTCAGTGAGAACCACTTTAAACTGTTGAGTTGAATTTATAATCTTAAAATGTTTATAGGCAGATTACATTGCATTATTTGAAGAAGGCTCACCTTTGAATATACTCTGGGTCTAAAAGTCTTGACAGGAAACTGCAGGTTTGCAGAGTGTGCAGGGCAGGAAGTGAAACCGAAAGCAGAGTCTGAGTGCAAGTATTTTGAGTAGGTTATGAATCTTTAGTATCTTTTATGTATCTATATCTTCTGATTAAGCTTTTAGTAGAGATTCTTGATTAAAACATTTACTCAACATATTACATATAAAGTTCCAATTAGGTTATTACATGTAAGGATGAGCCTCTGTTCTGGTGAAGGGTCAGAAGGGCAACGGGTGAGATGAGAGAGCATTTAAGGACAAGACACACATACACACACATAGTTTCAGTTGTGTACGTGCTGGCCTGGTGGAAAGGTTACAAGGTTTAGCTGATGGAGCGAAGGGTGAAAATCTGATCTGATGCTGTCACATCTCCCCACGCTGCGTGTGTTCATTAAAAAAAACTACCGTCTGACTACACCCGGCCGGACCAGTGTTGTTATTTGGATTTCCAGTATATCCCTCCTTAACTTTTGAATCTTAACACACCGACACCTTCAAAGGCAACACTTTCACTTCTTCACGAGTGTGAATATATGGAAACATCTTCTCAGTGAAAGTGCTTCTGAAGGTGTGTATGTGTGTGTTAGTATCAGGATCAGAGAACGACAGCTTTCCTCTGTTCCAGTTCAGATTCACTCTGATCCTCTGGAGCTTCTTCTTTACTGAGAGAGCAGTGAGAGGAGCTGATGGTGAACATGCTGAGTATTTACTTTCAAATAACTCTATTCTCCATAATTCAGACCATAACTCTTTCTTCCTCCCCACAGACTTTGGCAACACACCTAGGTCCCAATATGCACTGTCTCCAACCTCAACATCCCAGCTGTGAGTCCCTGAATAAAAACAGAGCCTGGATTATCAGGAAGCATTAACACACACACACACACATACATATAAATATATACACATATATATATATATACATATATATATATATATATATATATATATATACATATATATATATATATATATATATATATATATATATATATATACGTTTGTGAACAGCAGTTTTCAGATCTTGCCACAGATTCTTGATTGGATGTAGACACCAGACAGGTCAGGGATAAAGTTATTGAGAAATTTAAAGCAAACTTAGGCTACAAAAAGATTTCCCAAGCCTTGAACATCCCACGGAGCACTGCTCAAGCCATCATTCAGAAATGGAAGGAGTATGGCACAACTGTAAACCTACCAAGACAAGGCCGTCCACCTAAACTCACAGGCCGAACAAGGAGAGCGCTGATCAGAAATGCAGCTAAGAGGCCATGGTGACTCTGGACGAGCTGCAGAGATCTACAGCTCAGGTGGGGGAATCTGTCCATAGGACAACTATTAGTCGTGCACTGCACAAAGTTGGCCTTTATTGAAGAGTGGCAAGAAGAAAGCCATTGTTAACAGAAAACCATAAGAAGTCCTGTTTGCAGTTTGCCACAACCCATGTGGGGGACACAGCAAACATGTGGAAGAAGGTGCTCTGGTCAGATGAGACCAAAATGGAACTTTTTGACCAAAATGCAAAACGCTATGTGTGGCGGAAAACTAACACTGCACATCGCTCTGAACACACCATCCCTACTGTCAAACATGGTGGTGGCAGCATCATGCTCTGGGGACACTTGCTAGTGGTCAAGCACCACTTTTGTTTCACCTTTTGAATGACAGAGCCGGGCTCGGGCATGACCACTTCAATGTGGCTGACAGGTAAGCGCTTTACATACCCAGTCATCCACCCATTCACACACACATTCACACACGGGTGATGGCAAGCTACATTGTAGCCACCCTGGGGCGCACTGACAGAGGTGAGGCTGCCAGACACTGGCGCCACTGGGCCCTCTGACCACCACCAGTAAGCAATGGGTGAAGTGTCTTGCCCAAGGACACAACGACCAAGACTGTCCAAGCTGGGGCTCGAACCGGCAACCTTCCGATTACAAGGCGAACTCCCATCTTGAGCCACGATCGCACAGCAATGTGGGCAAACCTGGGCCTTAGAGGCTTTTACATTAGTCGAAAACGTAGGATGATTGATATCAGAGCCAGAAGATGTGATGTTGTGGTATGGAAATGTTGAATACTGTGTAATGGAAATAATTTATCTTGGCAGTCAGTGTCTTTTGTTATGCATATAAATGTGAGAATGTATAAATAGTTTTTTGGGATGAATGATCAAAGGTGCATATTGTTTTGAAAGTGTGAGAGAAAAGGGTGTGACGCGTGTGGGTGTGTGTGTGAGACGATCTTTAAGGAAGTTGAGGGAAGTGTGCAAAAATGCTGAGGAAAGTACTGTGCTACAAAGCTGAGCTGAATGAATTGTGGATGTGTGTGGAAAACTGTTAATTGTGCCAAAAGAGCTCTGCTAACCACGCTGGATTTTGATGTGAATGCTTGCAAATGCAAAGAGCTGAGCATATTTGTGTGTGGGTGTGTGTGTGCTGAGGGTGCATTCTTTTTATATTAAAATTAGCAGAGTTCCAGGGTATATAGACTGTAAATACAAAATAAGAGTTCGGTTAGGTTGTAGAAACAGATGAAAATCCAGTGAAGTGAAGAGTGTGTGTGTGGCTGTGAGAGTGTGTGTGTCTGGCAGCAAGTGAAGCAGGAAGTGAACCAGTAAGGCTGAATATAGCGTGTGAGCTTGTGACGTTGCAAAATAAAAACAGAGGGATTAGAGACTGAATGTATTGAGACAGAGTAATGACAATGATATTAATTAAATGTTTTAGTGTGTTAATACAGGTGGATGCTTCTCAACCTCAAAACATGAGTACAGCGGCAAAATGATAGAATAACAGAATTGTGAGGAAAACAGGCCAGGTTTTGGCTTAAAATTTGACAGCTTGACCTCTCATTCTGTCCTTATCCCGAGAAGAAGCTTAAAGGACAGTCAATCTCCTGATGAAGACAGAAGACAGCCAGAGCAACACCGTGTACTTGAAGAATTAACAGCAGGCAAAAGACAGTGCAACTGACCTAAAATACTGAAGGGTCCAGGAGCATGTATGAATACCATTGTGGATGGAACATGCGCTTTGACCAGTGACAAGACAGTGTGGAAGCACTGGACGTGATATTTGCCATGCTAGGAGTTAACCTCAAAGAAAAGATCAAGAGAGAAGGAATGGAGAGAAGAAACAGCTGATTTGGAACTGTGTTGATCTGGGACACTGTGAGAACAGGGACGAGGACCAGTGAGAGGTCAAGGCTGGATGAGTTTAAGTGACAGAATATGGGAAATTGGATTGAAAATTCAGGCTGAACATGTGAACGTTGAGAACGGTCCAGAGCATCACAACAGAAAGGTAAATTAAAAAAATAGAGAGACATAAAGAAATAAATAAACTAACAATTACATGAATGAATAGAATCAGATGTGAGACAGTTTGAATCCACAGCTCAGCACAAAGATGCACGAGTTGTGTTATAAAAACACATCAAGGCAATGAAGATCGGCTTACACTCAATATTAATATGAATACAAAACACACACAAATTGAAGACATGCTTACATTTATGAATGTGAATACATGACATAAATGCTAAATGGTGTAGATTTAACACACTTAAAGCTTGAAGGTAAGGGAATAACTCAGGGAAGTTCCATGACAATAGGGTGACTTTTGTGAAAAGGAAAAAGATAAACCAGTGATTAAAAGCTTAAAGTAGTTTTAGAATAGTGAATTAGAAGGGTTATGTGCCGATTGACCAAATGAACTGATTACTCTAGAAAGAAAAAAATAAAAAATAATTCAGTAATGTGGTAATGTTTTAAATATCAATTTCTCTTGTCAAGGCAACTTCTTCTGAGATGAGTGAGTATGGAAATTAGCTGAATGTGTGGCGAAGAAAAAAAAAAGAAGAAGAACAGAAGTTTCCTGTCTGGCTGTGTGTCTGAGGCTGAAAGGAAACATGTCTGTGACTGTGAGAAGAATTGCTTGGTAAAATATATAATGGTAAAATACAGGATAATTAAATAAAGTGGTCAGGTCTGTCCAGTAGTCCAGATTTAGAAAAGAAATTTATAATTTAGTGATGACACATTGTTATAACGTGTTTAGAAAGTGTTTAATGGGGAATATTACGGTTGTGCAAACTTTTAACAAGATTTTCTGTGTATTTAGCAGGTGAAATTATGTCAGTTGACCTCAGACTCTTAGGACGCTGTGGAATAAGAGGCCAACAACTGAAATATGATGCGGGGAAAATGAACAGAGGGAGTGATTTTAAGTCTGATTTCAAACTATCTAAGTATCAGTTAAGCAGGAGTAGGGCAAAACCTTTGTCGCCCCAAAGTTCTAATTCCCACAACATATGGTTAGATTAGTAAGCAAAACTTTTCTGTGATTAAGACTTTTGGGGTTTTTGTTTTAGTGATGGGTTAATTCTGGCAGTTAGGTTTGGGTTGTTTTCTTATTTCAATAGAGGGAGTTTTACTAATCATGGACATGTTTAGGTCTGGGCACATTATTTTTGTAACAGTGCACTTAGAGAAAACCTGTCAGGTGACCATGTTTTGTGCTTTGATGACTTAATAATCAGCTCTCTTTTTCTCATTTTTGTTCTAAGCAGGTCTGAAAGATTGAATTAACAACGCTGTAAAAATCTTCGGGAGAACAAATATAAGGTGAGCTTTTCCAGATTACAATGGGCTGAGGAGAAGGCCTCCTTTTCTAAAAACAAAAAACAAAACAAAATAAAACAAATGAATGAGCTCATGTTGCTGAGGGTGGAGAGTCTGATTATTTGCACGGGAGTCTCGACTATCAGCAATATCTCGTGTGAATGGGTGTGAGTGAATGTGTGACTGAATAGTGATGGACTGATGATGTGGACTAAAGTTTTGACTGACTTGACGCTGAGACAAAGACTGGACCAAGGTTAGGATGAGTAAATGTTGACAAACAATTCACCACACCGGAAAGAGAAGGATGAATGCTTTGCTTTGCTATGTTTTGCTTTGCTATGAGCAGGAGGAGAAGAGAGACGAGAGTGGAAGAGTGTTGTTTCACATGAGAGGGTGGAGCTGCAAACTTAACCCTGGGGCGGCTAATTTTGGGTTGCTGATGTTTGCTTTGAGAAAATTCTGTTTTATTGACTGGGTTTAGATTATGGTACTAGATTATATTGTTGGGAAAATGCCAAATGCTAAAGGGGTTCCAAGCATGTATGAGCAGGAGAAGTTTAAAGTTATGGCTGAACTGTCCCAGGCATCTTCTGTTGCTCAAACTACAAATGGGTGGAGCTCCAGGTTAACGGAAAGCCACGTGACCACTCGTCATATCACAGCGGAGTAGTAGATTACATTAGATTAGATGAAACTTTATTTATCCCTCGGGTGGGTTCCTCCGGGAAATTCAGTTTCCATTAGCACAGCACCGACAGAAGTTGCAGAATGTGAGCAGAAATATACCATATATACACATTTATAAATACAGAGAATACAAAGGGGATAAATAGAATAAATAGGAATAAGAATACAAGGGAACGGCACATTTCAAGTATTGTGAGTCTATTACACCGTTGGATATTAACAAAAACTATTGCACAATGAAAAGGCACTACAGCTACTTGTTCCCCCCTCCTCTGTCCCCGTTTCCCCTCCAGCGAGGAGTTAAACAGTTTGATGGCGTGTGGGACAAAGGACTTTTTAAGTCTGCTGGTCCTTGACTTTGGGAGAAGCAACCTGTCACTGAACAGACTCCTCTGGTTGTTTATGGCTGTGTGCAGAGGATGCAGAGGCTGCCCAGCATGGTCCATAATGTCCATATTGCACCTTAATTTGTTTCTATATAAGTGCGTGGAATGAGTCTTCAGTTGAATGTTTTTTTAATAGACAAAAAATACTTAAATAAGTAAACGGCGAGTCGAATTTTTGTCTTTATTTTTCTATTTTTGCTGATCCAAAAATTGATCCGATCCGTGACTTAAAACCGTGATCCGATCCGAATCGTGAGATTTTTGATCTGTTCCACCACTAACAATAACATTTCATATTTAGTATTTACTGTTATTTACACTTAGCTAGACTATTGCAATTATGTTGTTTATTATGTTGCTCTCTTTTTTGCTTGTTTTCTTATTTTTTTTCTCTCTCAACAGCTGATCCTGATGCTGTGTGTCAATATGACAAATCCGTAATAATCCACTTGGTAAAGCAAATCCGCTGGTTGCCTTCAGACTGCAATTGTAATGGTTACAGAACCACACCGGACCAACAAAAAAAGAAAGTCTTTCTGTTCATATTATATAAGTATTTTTTTATTTTAAAAATTTGTAAAATGAAATATATACAACAATTAAAAGAAAAAACACTTTTTATCTATATATCGTAATCCTTACATGTTTTTAAAAAGCACAACAGAAGCCAACTGAATATTTACATTTGCAAAACAAAAATGTCCCTTTTTCAGATGGTAAAACAAATTAATCTGAATAATTAACAAAAATTAATTATTCTTATTGGCTTTCTGTTCAGGCGTGGTGGATTTTTGGATAACATGTATACCTATATAACTATATACACTACATATTTATCTGCATTGAACATATATACTGTAACTTACTCGTAGACTCTTCTTCACCATTGTTTATTTAGGTGGTACAGTAACAGGGCAGTTAATGCCACTGAGAGTTCTCCTGAATAACTCGCTCTCCACCCCTCCAATACACACTCAATCTCTTTCATGCACCACAACCAAAACAGTAACATTGTAACAGAGATACTGAACACATCACAATAAAATCCCATTAAGGATCATTTTAATGGTATACAATCGTACACAAAAACACTATAAACCCAGACTGGGATATTTTATAGATGAGGATCACCATAATATATGTACAATAAAAGATTATGCCACATGCTGACTGCCTGTTGTAAGATTTAATAGTTAGCATTTATGTGTGATGTTTAACCGTGTCTTGACCTATTGTGATAAGACAAAGCAAAGGGTCGCCAGAGTCCTTAGTGGCCCTTGCCAGGACCTTGGCCGGTACCCGAGCCTGCATTTCCTGTGTTGACTGGAGGACAGGTGGGAAAGTTACTCAGCATTAGGGGCTGGGGTTTTTTGTGTCCCTGTATATTGGAGTACCAGAGGACACCCCAATGCTTTTTTTCCTTCTTCTTATTTCTGTCTGTCTCTGTGTTCCTCTGCTGTTTGTGCTAAAGGCTGTACACCCCAGGTGTTTTTGCTTTGTTTGCTTTCTGCTGTGTATTTGCTATACTCTGTATGTATGTTCTTGCTGTTGATATGCTGCAGTGAATAAACTCTGTTCCAAGAATTCTGATCTTTTCCAGAGAACCTTTTTGAGTGCATTGATTTTAATTGGATCTTAAAAGCCCTCCCACTCGAAAGCTGTGCAGTCTTACAATTCATCACGATTGTATTATTATTCTTTGTCAGGGAGAGTACAAATACAACTTAATAAGAGGAAACAACATTAGAAATATAATCATCCTCATTTCACCTGCTCCACTGACACTGACACCTTCAATGGACACACCTTCACTTCTTCACGAGTGCGAATGTATGGAAACATCTTCTCAGTAAAAGTGTTTCTGAAGGTGTATATGTCTTTGTTAGTATCAGGACCAGAGAACGACAGCTTTCCTCTGTTCCAGTTCAGATTCACTCTGATCCTCTGGAGCTTCTTTCGTACTGTGAGAGCAGTAAGAGGAGCTGATGGTGAGTGTGCGTAGTATTTATCTTCACAGAGTTTTATCTTCCATAATCCAGCACATAACTCTTTCTTCTTCTCCGCAGACTTTGCCAACACACCCAATTCCCACCCTGTACTGTCTCCAACATCAACATCCCAGCTGTGAGTCCCTGAATAAAAGCCCTCAGAGCCCAGGACAGAGTAGAACAAAGGAATCCTCTCTGGATTATCAGGAAGCCGCTGCCTCTCTCCTCCTCCTCCTCTCACACTGGTCAGATCTTCAGACAGGATGAGGTTTGGATTTGCAGTGTTTGGGTCCAGAATGAGAGGAGTGTAGGAGACCATGTACTTCATGTTCTTCCAGATGTGGAAGGTCAGGTTGCCCAGGTGTTTGGCCTGGTCTATCAGAGCTCCTGAGGGCAGCTGTGGATCATCCAGCAGGGGGCAGCGCTGGACTCTTTCCACTGCAGCCTTGTAGTTGTGCAGGAATGAGACGTCTTCAGCTCTCAGCTCCTCCTCTGTGGCTCTGACTGTGTCTGAAAGAGCTGCTATCTCTCTGCTCAGAGCCTCCATCTTCTCCTTCATCATCCCACTCTTCTGCTCCTCTTCCTCCCTCAATGCAGCCAGCCTGGCCTCCTCTTCCTCTGCTAGAAACTGGTGAAGCTTCTTAAACTGCTCCTTAATCTGCCTCTCTGTGTGTCGGGCCTGGACCTTAATGTGTTCTGCTGTTTGATCAAACTTCACTTGAACTTCTTCGCAAAATTTTAACTTCTCCTTTAAGGGTTCCAGAGTTTCCTGAAGTTCCTTCTTGTGTTGTTGTGCAGCTTCATCGATGGGTGTGAATCTGTGCTTGGTGTGTTTTTCTGAGACGCAGCAGACGACACACACTGGCTGCTGATGGTCCAGACAGAAGAGTTTGAGTTTCTCAGAGTGCAGACTGCAGAGAGCCTCTGAAGCTCTCTGATCTCTCTCCTGTAAGAACAAGGAACACATAGTAATTTAACTTTTTGCACATTTTTGTAGAATTTCTTTTAATTGTTTATTGTATTATTATATTGACCCCCTATGTGCAAGTGCTCATGTGCAACATTCAGATGGGAAAACTCCCTTTTAATAGAAAAAAAAAAATGTCGGCAAAACCAGGCTCAGGGAAGGGTTATTCAATTCATTTCAGTTCAATTGTATTCATATAGCACCAAATCACAACAAAAGTTGTCTCAGGGCACTTTATATGTAATTTAAACCATATAATACAGAAAAAAACAACTATATGAACCCTCATAGACAGAACAAAAGATATGCTGTGGAAGAGATGAATAATCATAATTCAGTGCAGAGAAATATATAAAGACACAAAGATGTGTTTATACAGTGTGAGGTGTTTATACACCTCAAAGAAGCAGCACTCACAACATCATGAGAATGCCCCGGCAGCGTACACCTATTGCAGCACAATTGTCATGATACTGGTTCATGTGACCCAGTGTTTGAGTTTTTACGTGTCTTTTGTATTCATTTGTGTTCTAGTTTAGCTCATCTAGTTAATTTCTAGGCTGCAGTTGCGGTCCTTTGTTTCTTAGTTGTTTCTGTCATCTCCCCCTGTACTAACTGTCTTGTTTCATGTCTGTATTGGTTATGGGAGGCGCTACACCCGCTGATCATTGACTTTCTCGTCACCGCTCTCCATCTCCGTCCGCAGCAGCAGCAGCTGCTCAGTGTGCGTGCTGCGTCGCCAGAGCCCTCGCCCCGCTGCACGCGAGCCACAGTCAGTCAGAGTCAGAACGTGAGGCTCACGACGGACACACCATCGGCTCGCGCTTCATCAACTTCCGGGTCTTCGCTACAGTCTAGTCACACAGCGCACACACAGAGATGACAGAAGACATACACTTCGGCGAGGAAGAGTGACAGCAGGTGTTACGGGCTTATCAGGAGGAAAAGCTCCGTTGGAAGCCCTGGCTCATTCCCGAGTAGGAGCTCTCGCCAGTTGCCTCACCTCAGACCAGCCACTCGCCCTTTCCACCCCACTCAGACTTTACTTCACCTGCCTCGTGTTTAGCGAGGATGTGGGCAGAAGAAAAGGAGATTCCATTGCACCCACTTCCAGAAAAAACCATCGCACAGCGCTAACCCCAGAGGTAAGTGACTGCGTTTTGGTGCCTCTCGATCCTTCTATGGAGAAGATCAAGATGTGCATTGTTTCGCCAGGGCCGGAAACTATAACTGAATCACGTTCTGAGACTGAAAGTACAGTGTTTAGTTGTTTAGAAAGACCTACTATGGAAATCATGGATTTCAACCTCTGTGAGCGGCAGCAAGCAGCTTGCACCCATCTAGAGGAGGAGCTCCGGGGAAAGCCGTGGCTCACCCCCGATTGTCAACACATTTTTCGGGGAACACGCCTGGTGCCCGGGGGGCCCGCTGAGCTGCCAGGGTCTGCCACCTCTCACTTTCCTAACAGCCAATGCTTCAGCCTCAGTGGTTTCTTCAAAGAAGACGCGGCGTCCATATTGCTGCAGCACCGCAAAGCAGCTGTAGGTTGGTGGAACTCTTGTTTCATCTCAGACTCCGTTAATAATAGAGGTCAGTGACAGTCTTTCGCCTCAAATTCTTCCTAAGTTGCAGGAATGTGACTGTCATGAAAGGTCTGTAGACTCTCCAGAGATAAAGACAAATTCTACATGAGAAGCAACAGTGACCCAGAGCTCCTCAACACCACCCATTCTCTTAATAAATGATGGAAATGTTGATCAAGAACTCATGTTTGGTGTGAAGGGTGGTGATATATCTGGTCATGAGCTGTGTGAATTAAATAATGACACCCTGTCTGTACCTGGTGATTAAATTGACTGTTCTTTAGCTCATTCATCTGGTGACTCTAATACGTGTTATGAATTGTGAAAGATGAAAATATTGTGTAAACCAGAGGAGAACAATTCAGAGCGACCTCTGAGTGAAGCTTTATCTCCTGTACTCGACAAGCAAGAGTTTTGTGTTCCTGGTCAAGAGAACAGCAATGGCAATGTGGTCTATGTTCTCAACTCTAAAAGTGAATTGTGCCCCCCAGAGGAAGAAGATGGGGGACACGTGTCTGAGCCATGTAGCTCCAGCTCCACGGCGCAGTGAATGCTGAGGTTGAGATTTGGGCCTCCGATACTGCCTCTAATGATCATGTTTTACCTTCAGTTTGTGTAAATTTGGAATCATGCTCTTTTGTTTCTTCTAAATCATTTCAGGATGGGGTGTTGGTTGGGAGTACTACTGACATAGTAAGCTCACAGTCTGCACCACCACTGGCAGCCACAGCTCTTTTAAACACTGTGTTAGCTGCACCTCCCTTCATAGGTGACTCAGAGTCTCTGTCTAAGTCGGCTTCTGATGGGGGGCTAGCTGGGGAATGCAGGAGTGAGACTGCCAAATATCAGGCTGAGCCCCATAATTCCTGTCAGTCAGAGCATAATGAGGCTTCAATCCCCTCTGACAATGTCAGTCTTGATTTGTTTGTGACTAATGTGGTTACTGCTAAAGCTAATGGCTCTGTCAAACCAATCATAGAAGAGTTTATTCAGACTCTTGGCGTTAACCTAGTGCCAGCCTTTCCATCAGAAGTAAGTGTAACTGCTGTATGTGTAAGCACAGACTCTGATCAGGTTACATGTCCACCACATGACTGCAAAATGAACGTGAATGAGTCTTCTTTGACCATTTGTGCCAAATTAATGGATGTCCAGGAACCTAGGCATGAACAAATAAATCATGTTTCTATGAACAATTCTGTTATAAATGCAGAGCAAAGGGCTGAACTGGCCCCTTTGGTGACTGAGACCCTGTCACAGGTGGAAACTGAAAAAACATCTCTTTGTCTTCCTGTGAAAGAGGGAATGAACTGTACTCAGAGCCTTGGGGGTCCAACTTTCGAACAGAGTTTAAAAGTTAATTCACTTTCTAGGAACAGTAAAACATTTCGGTGCTTTATTTTGGTGCTTTTTTTTCCTGAGATGTCATACACTTTGGATTCTAGCCAATCATTTTCCCTTTACAAGGATAGTAGGTGGGCCCAGGTACGTACATTCTGTTAGAGCAAAGCTACAGATTAAAAATGCCCAAGGCGAAGCGGTCAACAGTCTGGCTGTACTTCACAGCAAAATATGCAAACTGAGCAGCCTGCAACAAGTGCTTTAAGGTGATATTGTGCAAAGGAGGTAAAACCTCTAATCTGATGAAACACCTGGCGACGCATAGCCTTTTTTAAATTTGTCTAGTGTCAGTTATATCATCAGTTATATCATTATCGCAAATTTTCAAATGTATATTGTGATAAATATTTTTAGTCATATCGCCCTGCTCTAATATCTATTATTAATCTCGCCCCAGTCTGTGAGATCTTCAATGCACATCTCCAGTAGAGCTTCAACAGCATTCCGAGGGAGACTGGGGACATTGAGTCCGAATGGACTATGTCAGCATCTCCATTGCTGCTGCATCGAGCTGCGGCCGCAAGGTGTTTGGTGCCTGTCGGGTGTCTGGCCCATTGCTATGGGCTCTCTGCTCAGCTTGGCTTACTCCCACCCCCCGGTGGGTGATGGGCTCTGCCAATGCTGCCCTTTGCCACCGATTCTGTTCATAATTTTTATGGACAGGATTTCTAGGCGCAGCCAAGTGGTGGAGGGCTTTCACTTAGGTGGCCTCAGGATCTCATCTCTGCTTTTCACGGATGATGTGGTTCTGTTGGCTCCATCGGGTGATGGCCTCCAGCTCGCATTGGAACAGTTTGCAGTTGAGTGTGAAGTGATCAGCAACCCCAAATCTGAGGCCATGGTTCTCAGCCGGAAAAGGGTGGAGTGCCCACTCCGGGTCAGGGACGAGTTCCTGCCCCAAGTAGAGGAGTTCAAGTATCTCACGGTCTTGGTTGCGAGTGATGGGAGAAGGGAGCTGGAGGTCGACAGATGGATTGGTGCAGTGGCCGCAGTGATGCGCACGCTGTACCGGACCGTCGTGGTGAATTTACCGGTCGATCTACGTCCCTACCCTCACCAATGGTCACGAGCTGTGGGTAGTGACCAAAAGAATGACATTGCGGATATAAGCAGTGGAAATGAGCTTCCTCCAAAGGGTGGCTGGCCTCTCCCTTAGAGACAGGGTGAGAAGTTCAGCCATCCGGGAGGGGCTCAGAGCAGAGCCACTGCTCCTCCACATCGAAAGGAGCAAGCTAGGGTGGTTCGGGCATCTGACAAGGATGCCTCCTGGGTGTTCCGGGCATGTCCCACCGGGAGAATGCCCCAGGGCAGACCCAGGACACGCTGGAGAGATTATATCTCTCTGCTGGCCTGGGAACGCCTTTGTGTTCCCCCGGACAAGCTAGAGGAGGTGGCTGGGGAGAGGGAGGTCAAGGCTTCTCTGCTTAGGCTGCTGTCCCCGCGACCCAGCCCTAAATAAAGTGGAAGAAAATGGATGGAAGAATGGATTTTAACATCCATGTAGATCCTAAAAATGGCAGCCTCAACATGGCATTTAATCTGTTATTAGACTCAATTAGCTTCTCTCAAAATATAAAAGAACCCACCCACCACTTTAATCACACCATAGATCTTGTTTTAACATATAGCATAGAAACTGAAAATTTAACAATTTTTCTTGAAAACCCTCTCCTGTCTGATCATTTCCTGATAATAGAGCTGCCATGATTAGTCGACTAGTCACGATTACGTCGACGACTAATTTAATAGTCGACGCGTCGTTTGAAGCTTTGTAAGATCACAAAAGACGCAGGAATAAGTAGTAGGATTTAAGAGTGTAATAACGGACTGAAACAGAAGATGGCAGCACTGCATGTACAAGGATGCCAGCTGCCGTTAAAACCCGAAGAAGAAGAAGAAGCTGTGTCCCAGAATTCATAGCGCAGCCCAGCTCAGTTTCCAACAATGGCGGCAGCTAGTTAGTTTTAATATTACTCTTATTATTTTTTCTGGGTCACAAAATAAATGTTTAACATATTTTCAGGCGAGAATGTAGCTGTGTAAACCTCAAATATCTGCTCGGTTTATCAAGACACCACAAATTTTCAAAAGCGCTCCGACGTTTTCGGAGACATCTGTTACCCACTAGCTCGATAGCTAGCCAGGGGCAAGGCTCACTACAGCCCGTGAGAACACCGGACTCCCGGCAAATCGTTTTCAATCCCCCGTCTTTCGCTACTCAGGTTAAACATACTTAGATAACTTAAAAATGTTATTGTTTGGCTTTTTTCAGTATTTATTTGTTCCTGAGTAAATCGGTTCCTTCTGAGATCAAAGTTATAGTTTTTACACAGCTGAATAAACGTCAAGCAGACAACTGATGATCAGAAGTGTAAGATGCTCGAGAATATACTCCGGTGTCCTGTTATATTTTAGATAGCAAGGAGTTTATTAAACTTTACCGAAACAATCTGCAAATTTCATTAAAATTTGCAGATTGGGGAGACAACCGGGTGGACGGCGGGCGGGCCGCTCAGTATAGCCAGTAATGATCCTTCCGCAGGTTCACCTACGGAAACCTTGTTACGACTTTTACTTCCTCTAGATAGTCAAGTTTGATCGTCTTCTCGGCGCTCCGCCGCTCATCTTGTCTTTATTTTTAGTTGGCACATACCTTAAACACTTAAAGCTGTAAGCTAATGATAGTTATATAAGAGCAGATGCATGCTGGCGCAATAAGCTGTACGTTTTACGTCCAATGGATGCATGATCTGATTAGTCGACTAATCGCAAAAATAATCGGTGACTAGTCGACTATCAAAATAATCGTTTGTGGCAGCCCTACCTGATAACATTTAAATTTATAGTAATTGATTACACAGCAGTGGAGAGTAGACTTCATGACGTTAGACATCTGGAGAAATAGTTTGCTACTTTATAAGAAAGCCCTCTGTAAAGCAAGAACACCTTATTACTCATCAATGATTGAAGAAAATAAGAACAACCCTAGGTTTTTCTTCAGCACTGTAGCCAGGCTGACAAAAGGTCTGAGCACTTTTGAGCTAACCATCCCTTTAACCTTTTTGATGTCCAGTACGATACAATATTATACATTTGGATATCTGCCGATATCCATATAAATCCAATTTAGTCTACTTCATACTCAGTAAAACAGTTTTTTGAATGCCTTGCTGCGTTTTTTACAATTTCATACTAAAATATCGCTACCCCTGGTCCAGAGAGTATTTTCTCTTCTGAGTCACTTATTTATTAACAGTAGGGGAGACCGGGGATAGTTATAACATTTCTGACATTTCTGTCTGTAAATTGGAGCTCTTTTAAGGTAGTGGATTCAAAATTTAATGCAAAGTATTTACATGTCTCTGCTATTAAATAGTGAGGCTATTTTCTCTGCAGCACAATTACCCATTGCATGGTATGGTCTCAAACACAAAGAGTGAAATGTTACAATTAACCCCATAGTCTGGGTTAGTTGCACCCATCCTGATTTATTTCCACTACCAATACTTCCTACTGGTCCATCTCTGAAACAGTGGTCTGCATAATTTATGTGTGGGAACACAAACAGTGGTTGTGTTGCCAATGGCATTAACCGCATATACAAAGGCGACCAGTGAACCTCTCTCTGCTGATGTCGTTGCCCCAACTTGTTTAATATAAGTTAAAGTAATAGTGTGGTAAGTTGTAACATCTGCATTATTGTTACAACTAACCCAGACTGTTGCTGTTACAACTGACCCAGACTCCTATAGCCATGAACTAGCTAAGATTACAGCCAACGGCTAAAACATTAGCACTAAAGACATACACAGAATATATCCCTATAGACATACAAATAACATAATTTAAGTTTGATGAGTTTAACTGAAAAGCAGATAATGCTATTAGAAATTGAAATAAAGTAGAAAAACTTACTTTTTGGCATACAAATTACTTTTTTTCGTGTTGTTGTCTGTGTTTGACAAAATGTGCTGATTTTTCACATGTGATAGCAGAACTGAATTGGGCATGCACAGGATGAATCACATCATTTAAAACTTAGCCCTGATTGGAGAAATTGGAAGTGTTACAACTGACCCACGTTACAACTATCCCCGGTCTCCCCTACTCATTTCTCTGACTCCAACAGCTTTCATTACATGAAACAACAATGGGAATGCTGAAGACCTCCTGACATACCTGACAGCAGAGATCCTCTTCTGATCTGGAAGCCATTGAGTCTGTGAGTGAAGCTCAAAACAGCAGACAGGAAGTACAGTCAGTCCTGGCTCCCCTCCCTCCTCTACTACCTTCACTGAAACTTCCTTTGAGTCGTGTTTTTGCTCAAACTCACATTCAGTGTGTGGAGCGTCAGCAGCTTGAAGCAGCAGTGTTGGAGTTTTCCACTTTTCTCTCCTGTAGCTGGACTCACTCAGAGGAAGCTGCTAGTTTGCTCTGAACTCAGTCTGATCGTCTGTGCGTCTCTCTTGATTGTGGAACAATAACAGGGTGGAGTTTAATTCGACTGTCTCTCACAGGTGCTATTGCTTCACCCACAATGTGGGTGTGCTTAATTCCAGAGCTTAGACGCTTAACTAACATCTGCTGTAAGACAAGTTAGAACATGCAAACTTGTAGAAAGCTCAAAAATAGCATGCCATTGTGTGGTGTAGTGTTTATTCTGCAGCAGCTACAATGTGGAGTTTGTTCTAGTGGGATTGTCACATATTAACACACAAAGATGGACTCTTTTTCTATCTCAAGCTGTTATTGTATTGTATGCATTATTTATACATACATACATACATACATATATCTATATTTATATATCTATACATATACCTCTTGATGTATTACTGTAGGGTCTACCTTAAAATATAAAGTACCTTGAGGTTAGGAACATAAAAAACATACAAAAAAAAAACAAGTTGGAAATCATCTAGGTGAAATATATCTGATGTTTCACTTCCACTGTGTGACAAAGCCTAGAAGGGGTTTCTAATGTCAGGCTCAGACATATCCATAAATTAGTGTGGAATGAAACGGATGTAGTTGGCTGAACCAAGCACACCCAGAAGTCATGATGACCAATGCTTGCTTGATTGAATGGGTCGAACAAAAACACATGCAGGCATTCTGAGCATACTTTGATATACAATACATAGTTTCAGTTGCAACAGTAGAGGTGACTGATGTTTCACAAGTAAACACAAGTACACTTATTGAGAAAAATCATGTTGTTAAGAGAGATAAAATAAGATAACCTTTTTTGTTGTGTCACAGCAGAAAGCTGACAGAGCAAAGTTACAGTAGCAAAAATGTAAAAAAAAAAAAACAAAACAAAAAAACAACAAGAGTGGAGTAGGATAACAATAATAAGAATAAGATGCTATATACAATAGAATAAAATACAATAGAATAAAAAAATAAAAAACACACAACACAGTCCACAGGACGCACTCAGAAGCTACCCTGCAGCTTCACAAGTACTCTGTTTAATCTGCACTGGTCACTCCACTTTATTGATATTTATATTTTTTATATATATTTTTATATATTTTTTATATTTTAAAAAAGTGCAATGCTGCCTAACAACTGCCACAAGAAAAATAAAAATGTAGCTATCTACAGCCTCAGTGTCCTTGAAATACCTTGGATGTTTAGTGGTTGCAGTGAAGGAGGTTTATCCAGTGTTGATCTGGAGGTAGTTCAGCTGGCACCAGTCCACAAAGCCTTGTGTCAGTTCTCTGTACTCCCTGTCATCCCCATCAGTGATGAGGCCGACTATTCCAGGGCTGTCAGAGAACTTCTGCAGGAAGCACTGGGTGGAGTTGTGGGAGAAGTCTGCAGTGTAGATGGTGAAGAGGAAAAGAGCCAGAACCTTTTCCTGCGGGGGCCCTGTACTGCAGACTTGTGTGTGAATGTGTACACCTTTGTATATGTATGCAGGTCCTTCCTCCCTGCAGCTGTTAGACTGTACAATCAAAACTGCTCCCATCAATCATAGATGTTTACATCTGCGCTGTAACTGTATTTAATCTACTGTTCCCACTACAACCTGGGTTTGCCTCTTATCTGTAGTTAATTTTATTTCATTTATTAACTGTACAGTACTGTGTTTATAGTAACCACTGTCCTTGATGTAAATATGTAAGAAAAAAATTGTATGTTTCTGTTCTGTCCTGTGTACTGTTTGTTTGATTGTATATGTGTCATTCTGGCTGCTGTTACAACCAAACTTCCCCTTGTGGGACAATTAAAGGAGTATTCTATTCTATGTATGTGCATGGAAAAAATGAATTGCTTAGCTTTCTCAGATTTGTTAATCTTTTTCTCCCAGCAAATAAAGCTGTGTTTTGTTTAAATCTCTTCTCCGTGAGTCTGCATTTTAGATCCTTTCCTACCTGCATTACACAGCCCTTTGATGAGAAAACAGGCTTTTAAATTTCATTATCGTATTTTATTGATCATTATCTCCAAACACAGCACAAACACCCACTTTTTCGGCCAACAATATCGCTAGGGAAGGGGTCGGCAACCCGCGGCTCTTTTGTCCTTATACTGTGGCTCCGGGTGGTTTGGGAAATTAAATTAGAAGTATTTAGCTGAAGTGTATTTTATTTATGTTAGTGCTTTTTTAAGTTGTAGTTCTAAATTGGAAGATTATTGTGATTTTGAAATATAAAAATACAATTATATTTTATTATTTCATCGCTCACAATAAGCGTCACACTCGCGGAAGCCGGTGTACCCGCTGAAACGCCGTGCATTTATCGAGACTTTCAACCCCAGGTAGACCAATTATTGATCTTCGAATTCACATTATGTCGGCAGCTGTTCTCCACCAAACTATGTTAAAAACAAACACCGCTCACGCCTCACAGATGACAGCTTACAGTCCTGCGTAAAGATGAAAGCCCCGATGCTGTGCGCAGAGGTTCAGGACCAGAAGTCCCATTGTAAACATATCATGGCAGACCCGACGATGTTTACATGAACATTCTTTTCAGCATCTCTTTATTGACCACTTTTCACACACGGTTGCTGTACGCATAAAGCCGGCTGTAGCTTTTCAGGTCACAGCCCGACATATACCAACAATAGCAGAGAGAGCACAGGCGTGATTGTGGGTGCCGTTCAGGTGCGTCCGACTCCCATGCAGCAGCGCTGCAGACCATGCCCCGCCACACACATTAACCAGGTAAAATACATATTTAGGCAGAATTTTGCAAATATCTATTTTTTTAGCGGCATAGTGCTTTTTTTCAATTACTTTTTAATTGAAAAAAAAAACTGTTGTGAGGGTGGCGGCTCACAGTGGTTTTTGTTTGCTACATGGATCATTTTAGTTCAGCTGGGTGTCTTTCCTTTTGTTATATTTCTTTAAGAAGAGGAGGCTCTTTGTCTCTGCTTTCCTCCCTGTCCAGGATGTGTCATCATTAAAAGAGTGTCCACTGGCCTGTAGGTGTAAATAAACTGCAGAGCCCTGGCCTGACGAGTTAGCTATTCTGTGTTGTGCCATCCTCTTCGCCAGAGGTTTCCCCAATGTATAAATCCTGGCAATCATCCTGCCACTTAACAGTGTACACTATGTTACTCTGCTTGTGTCTGGGGACCCGATCCTTGGGTTAAACAATTTCTTTAAACAGTGTGTTTTAGTGGCTTTTAAACGCCAAAACATACTGCAGTTTTACAGGCACTCACAGATTAGGAAGGCTGCACTGAGGATTCATGTCAGACTCTTCATCAATGCTCGCACCTTCTTCAAATGAGTCCTGCAGCTTGCTGAGACACAGGCCACATGACCATCTCTAAAGTTTCTTTTGCACTAAAATATTTTATCTCCTGCTCTTTACTCCAGTTGTTTGTCCTTCTATGCTCTCTAATGAAATCAGCCAAGATGCTTGCTTATCTTTGTCTGCAGCCAGGTGCATGTACACACTAACAGTAGTTTTTGGTTTTGAAGAAAAGGCAGGGTGCCATATTTTTTCTCGGTGGGGGGGGGTCGGCAACCTGCGGCTCAGGAGCTGCATGCGGCTCTGGGTCTGCCTCCCTTGCAGCAGCACTGCGGACCACGCTCCGCCACACATTAATGACGTAAAATAAATATTTATGCAGATATTTTACAAATCTTTATTTTTCATTTTTTAGCAGCATAGTGCTTTTTTTCAATTATTTTTAAAATTCAGGTCAAGCAAGGGCGTAGATTGAGTTTTGGCATTGGTGGGGACGGATGATTCAACCGGCGAGCCCTGCCCTGTTTCTCTCTCCCCCCTTTTTGTCTTTGCTTCTTGATAAGAAAGGAGAAGTATACTTGTCTTCATGAACCAACAAGTCATCATTCAATTTAGGGCTGTTCGATATAACGATATATATCGGATGACGATATAAAAACGTCTATCGTTTCATTTTACGCTATCGTTTGTTTCGTGGTGTCGCAAAATAAACTGTTTAGGGCAATATTTTTTCATCATTTTGATGGTCACTGTAGCGGCTATATTAATTTCTTAAAGTTCTCTCTTTCTCTTATATTTAATATAACCACACTACAGACGGACAAGCGCTTGTTTTTATGCTTTGTCGTTAGCAACAACGACGGTAAAACCACGGCGTGTCCGCTTGTTTATTTTCCACATAAACCTTTCACAATAAAGCTCAAGATCCTGTTGAGACTTTTCAAAATAAACTGAATCACGTGAAAGATGCAGAGTATTTACGGATGAGAAGCAAAAAAAGAGCCGTCAGGTGCTAAAAAATAAACCTTAGACTCAAACGTTAGAACAGGCTTTTCCTCGCAGCACGCTGTGTAATAAATATTTACAAAGAAAACAGCGGCCGTTACAACTTATGTCTAAAAATGTATCGTTTCATGCATCAGTTAAAACACTCGACTCCAGGTACACGACGCCCAGCTGGAAACACTTCACGCAAGTCGAGCTGCCTGAGATTCACAGAATTTACAGAAAATGTTACATTTTTGTAATTTATATCGTTATCGGACGATAGATGTCTTAATATCGGGATATGAGATTTTGGTCATATCGCACAGCCCTAATTCAATTCCACCTGTGATCTTGCATCACCATTCCTTTTTGTTTTGGTTCTTCTGTCACCTGACAAATAGGACATACATGACAATAAGAATAAAATGTGCAGCTGCTTCAGTGTTTCTGTCACTTTGTGCAGATCTTGACTCATCAGTAATGTTTGTAGGGTGAGTGCATTTTTAAAACAATTTGTGCAAACTGCACTACAAGGTTGAATATTTGCAATATCATGACTACCTCATGATATTTTGTCTCAATGATTAACCCTGTGAATATGTCAGTGCCATTAGGATGAAATTATTCTTTCACCAACATGTTAATGTTAGACATATAATTTTAACAGCCTCAGTAAATAATATCCTGGTTTGCTCGAGGCTGCTGTTTCCTCTGACAGTTTCAATCAAAATTAGAAATGCTACTCTGAGACGGAGATAACCAATAGTGCTGCATGTTGTGCAGTTAGTTTCCAAAACACGTTACTCATGGTTACATACAATTTTAGACTGATGTGGGCCAAAGCCTAGCATAGCCTGTAACGTTATTATGACGGACACATTTTATGAGTGAGCTTGACTTTAAGCGACTTACAGGTTTCTTTGAAAAATACTTTCCTATATCCAGGTTCATCCTTTTTGCTGCCATCCTCCTCTCCTCCTTACAGGTCCTTGCAGCACAGGCTTGGCACTGCTAAAACTAAACAGAGCTCCCTGAAAGGCAGAGACAATTCAATAATCGCTGAATATTGGTGGGGGACACGTCCCATCCGTCCATGCCAAATCTACGCCCTTGAGGTCAAGGCAGCGCTACAGGTTGCGAAATGGATGACGGCTCACTACAGTTTTTGTTTGCTATGTGATTAATTTAAGTTCAGCTTTTTAATTCATTTAAAAGAGACCTTCAGCTAGGTGTTTTTCTTTTTTGTTTTATTTTTTAAGAGTTTAAAAAGTGTTCATTACATAAATAAAATGTAATTTTATCTGTAGCACTTCATGGATTTCATAAACAATACACTTTAGCTGTTTATACAAAACATAAAGGCAGCACGGTGGCACGGTGGTTAGCACTGTTGCCGCACAGCAAGAAGGTCCTGAGTTCAATTCCACCATCAGGCCGGGGTCTTTCTGTGTGGAGTTTGCATGTTCTCCCCGTGTTTGCGTGGGTTCCCTCCGGGTACTCCGGCTTCCTCCCACCGTCCAAAGACATGCAGTTTGAGGGGATAGGTTAATTGGATAATCCAAATTGTCACTAGGTGTGAATGTGTGAGTGAATGTGAGCGTGAATGGTTGTCTGGCCCTGCGACAGACTGGCGACCTGTCCAGGGTGTACCCCGCCTCTCGCCCTATGACAGCTGAGATAGGCTCCAGCGCCCCCCGCGACCCTGGAAAGGATAAGCGGAAGCGAATGGATGGATGGATGGACAAAACATAAAGGTAAAAAACAATAACAGTGTTTTCTTCATTTTAGATGTCAAAAAGTATTTGTATTGTATTCTTTTCCGTGGAAACTAGGTCCAAATGCCTCTTTGGGTGTTAAAGGTGGCTGATCCCTGTCCTATATGATCAGTGCATGTTTATAGATTTACACACTCTCTCTCAGATGCGTGCACGTATACCACCGAGACACACACACAAACACACACACACATACACCCTCTTAAACCATTCATCTGTTTCTCTCAAACGCACACTTACTTAACATGCTGTTGACATTTTCAGTGTGTTTCGGAGTTTGCACGTGCTTCGGTCCTTTTGTCCCTCTTTGGGGGGATACTCCCACAAGGTATAAATCTGGGACTCTCCACCATTTGACCTTAGAACTGAAGAAGCTTCTCCGATGAGAGGTGAAACGTCTACAAGCAACCTAAAGAAGTCCAGACGCTTTTCTTTGCAACCTTCTTCCTTATGTTTCTGTCATTTGGTATTGCTATGTCTATCACTATAGCCGTCTTCTTCAGTTTGTCTGCCACCACTGTGTCCAGTTGGTTCATCATTTTGTCTGTCTCTACCTGCAAGTCCCACTGAATCTTAGCTAGGTCACTTTCCACTGACTATTTTTTATTTTATTTTTGTTACTTTAACTCAAAATGTAATATTGATTCATTTTGTTCTTATCCAAAACTTACAACTGCGGTCCAAAAACGTTCACCTGAACAGAATCAATGTTTTGGGGTCAACTTGGATGAGTGACTAAATGTTTCCCCTATTGAAAACGTTACATTCAGGTTTTTGGGATTCCCTTAACTGAATGATTGACCATGCATCAAGACATAAAACTACAGCAGGTCCACTGGCAGGAAACAACTTTAGGTATGTAATAATCCTGAAGCGATCTGCTGCACTGACACCTTCAAGGGGGACCTTTTCACGTCATCCATAAGGAGAATGTATGGAAATATCCTGTGAGTGAGAACGACAGCTTTCCTCTGTTCCAGTCCAGATTCACTCTGATCCTCTGGAACCTCTTCTGTAGTATCAAATCAGTTTCTGATGAGCTATATCTTATGGGCCATCCAATCAAGTATCTCGCATGAGCATGAGATAGAGACCAGACTAGCCCATTCTTCAATGTCCATTCGCTGTTAGAATGGCCAGGATACTCTCAGAATCCTATCCACTTTCAGAGTTTTAGAGACACTCACAGATGTCGAAGACTGCACGGAGCAATCTGTGTCAGACTCCTGATCAAAGCTCACACCTTCTTCAAATGAGTCCTGCAACTTGGTGAGACAGAGGCTAAATGACCATCTCTAAAGTCTCTTTAAATGTCACTTTATATATCTCCTTCTCTGGTCTCTGATGAAAAAATGCCTCAGCCAAGCTGCGTGCTTATGTTTTGCTGTGAAAGCAGCCAGGTGCATGTACACACTAACATTTGATCAACTGATCCCTGATTGCAATTGACACCCTTTATACTGTTCAAAACGCTTATCTCCAAGGCCGAAGTCAGACGATGGGTCTAAGTCCCAGCGCTGGATTAATAGCACTTGGCTGGATGGCTGTGGCTACTTTAGCTCACCTCTCACCCCCTTACCCACCCCAGTTGCGTGTCTTGTGGTTTATGGTGTTCTAATATGAATATGTGCGTTGTGTCATAATGTTAAAAGATGCAAAATTACACACACACATACATACACAATAATAATTTAATTACTGGTATCTAGAAACAGACAATTTTGATAAAATTATGCTAGAGTCACATATGTCTACGCCTGTAATGTTTCATACAATTACATTTTTTTCCCTGTATTTCCTTTTATGTACAGCAGGACAACCAAACAGTGAACCTAGTACAATGCTACAACAAAATTGGAAACTGTCCATCATTGGCAGTGCGCACAACACAAAGCAAGACAACACAACACAGTAACTTAACTTAAAGTGGATTTTTTAAGGTGCAAGAAATGTATAAGCAAATGAATGATTTAATAAATAAAAGGAATGAGTGTGTTTTTATTGCACATTCTTATAATTATCAGTATTATATTATTATTATTGTGATTGTTATTATTGCCCCCCAAAAAGTGCAGGTAGGTAGCCGGTCCGGTCAGCTGTTTGCATTAATTAGGGCTATTTCCCTGTTGTAAAAGTTGTCCTTTAATCTGTTTGTCAGCGACCTCACCAGCCTGACTCTCCTGCCAGATGGCAGCAGCTTAGGCTAAGTCCACACATATAAGGGTATTTTTGAAAACGGACATTTTTCTATGCGTTTGCTCCTTTCGTCCACACATTCATGACCCTCTGAAGTGCCTTTTTTGTGCCATGGTGCAGCTGGAGAACCACACACAGTTGTATGGTGGGAACAAACACAGCAAATGTGTGTACAGGGTATACAGTAGGAAACTTACTACACAGCCTTGTGGAGAGTCGGTTTTAAGGCTAAGGGCAGAGGAAAGATGAGGTCCCACTCTAAATTTCTGTACATGGTCTGAGCCAAAGCCTATAATCTAGCGGCACGTTGTAGAAGGAAGTCCGATATCCAACAGTTTTACTATTAGTCTGTCCAGGACTATCTTATTAGAAGTAGAGGTAAAGTCAACAAAGAGCAGCCTAGTGTAACGACCGCCATTGTAGCAATGGCGTTTTCAGTTGATCTGTTAGCAAAATATTTTCATTGTCTTTCATTTTACATTATGTAAATACACATTTTTATGAAAAAATATTTTAAAATTAAACAAAGAGAAAAAAACATTTTAAAAATACTGTAATCCTTATATGCAGTGTTGGGAAGGTGACTTTTAAAACATACTCCACTACAGATTACAGAATACATGCCCCAAAATGTATTTTGTAACGTATTCCGTTACGTTACTCAATGAGAGTAACGTATTCTGAATACTTTGGATTACTTAGTATATTATCATGCTTTTTACAACTACATCTACATGAATGTACTATTGCTGTGTGATTTATTACTGTTACTGAAGGTCCTCGGCTGCAAACCATAGTAAAGGGACCTCTGGCTAATGCGTCGGGTTCATGTCGGGCTCGTAGCCAAAAACTAGCTTTACTTTGTTGTCTGGGTCAACTTTGCTAGTGAGAGACAGAGAGAGTCGTTGAAAGGCTGCTCCAACCAAACTTATTGTTTCGGAGGAAAACACAAACACAGTGTACAGTCGAGTCTTAATAGCTTACTTACAACTGGGCTCGTCAGGCACTCTTCTTGGCTGCAGTGGTTATTATTATATTTACATGCTTCCAGCTCCCGTTTCTGCTTGATGACAACTCGTACTTTTCCACTCTCCTTTTTCTCCCTCCTCTACCTCACAGACACATAACGGGTATGGCACTCTATTCTCCCTGCAGCACGGACTACACTGCCCATGAGGCTACATTCTTTAGAGCTATGCCTGTAGCATTCTGCCTATTAGCTTAGCAAAACAACAACAACAAAAAGGCGCTCTCTCACCCAGGAAACACACAGTCGCACAGAGAGAGAGCATCACCCTGTAACCATGGCAACCGTAACACCACAATATGAAACAGGAAAATACCACCGAGTAATCCATTTATTTCAACAAAGTAACTGTATTCTAAATACCACCTTTTTAAACGGTAACTGTAACAGAATAGAGTTACTCAGATTTTGTATTTTAAATACGTAACGGCGGCACATGTTTTCTGTTACTTCTTTTTTTGAAAAGCGCAAAAGAAATAAACTGAATATTTATATTTGGATTAAAATGCCCTTTTCTTTCACATTATAAAACAAACCAAGCACTGCACGGTTTACAAAAATAAACTATTCAGGTTTTCTTTTCAAGCCAAATCTGTTACAAATGGCCAAAAAGGCTTGGAATCAGGGCCCATAATTTTACATGTTCTTTCATTATTATTATTATTAGTAGTAGTAGTAGTAGTAGTATTAATAATAATAATCTTTCAATATTTTTGAAATGCCTTTTTAATCTTACTGACAAATATAAAGTTTAATTGAATCCTGGTTGTCTGCTACATATGCCTGCTATATATTTTTTCATATCATTTAATGTGGAAAGAGTTCCATTGTTCACATTAACCAGTTATAATTTTTTTCATCTGAGGTTTGTATTCACTCTCTGAGTAACAACTCAAGCTGATTTCTAACCCTGTGCTGAGTTTTCACTTTTTAAATCATCCTTAAATACATTCAAATGTGAACCTTCTGTTAGACTGGGTGTATTATTACATCTGGACCCAATGTACAACTCACTGACAGGAAATAACATTTGAAATATAATCATCCCTAACTCATCTGCTCCATGACACTGACACCTTTAACGGCAACACTTTCACTTCTTCACGAGTGCGAATATATGGAAACATCTTCTCAGTGAAAGTGTTTCTGAAGGTGTGTATGTGTGTGTTAGTATCAGGATCAGAGAACGACAGCTTTCCTCTGTTCCAGTTCAGATTCACTCTGATCCTCTGGAGCTTCTTCTTTACTGAGAGAGCAGTGAGAGGAGCTGATGGTGAATATGCTGAGTATTTACTTTCAAATAACTCTATTCTCCATAATTCAGACCACAACTCTTTCTTCCTCCCCATAGACTTCGTCAACACACCAAGGTCCCAATATGTACTGTCTCCAACCTCAACATCCCAGCTGTGAGTCCCTGAATAAAAGCCCTCAGAGCCCAGGACAGAGTAAAACCAATCAAACCTCTCTGGATTATCAGGAAGCTGCTGCCTCTCTCCTCCTCTCACGCTGGTCAGATCTTCAGACAAGATGAGGTTTGGATTTGCAGTGTTTGGGTCCAGGATGAGAGGAGTGTAGGAGACCATGTACTTCATGTTGTTCCAGATGTTGTAGGTCAGGTTGCCCAGGTGTTTGGCCTGGTCTATCAGAGCTCCTGAGGGCAGCTGTGGATCATCCAGCAGGGGGCAGCGCTGGACTCTTTCCACTGCAGCCTTGTAGTTGTGCAGGAATGAGACGTCTTCAGCTCTCAGCTCCTCCTCTGTGGCTCTGACTGCGTCTGAAAGAGCTGCTATCTCTCTGCTCAGAGCCTCCATCTTCTCCTTCATCATCCCACTTTTCTGCTCCTCTTCCTCCCTCAGTGCAGCCAGCCTGGCCTCCTCTTCCTCTGCTAGAAACTGGTGAAGCTTCTTAAACTGCTCCTTAATCTGCCTCTCTGTGTGTCGGGCCTGGACCTTAATGTGTTCTGCTGTTTGATCAAACTTCATTTTAGCTTCTTCATAAATCTTTAACTTCTCCTTTAAGGGCTCCAGAGTTTCCTGAAGTTCCTTCTTGTGTTGTTGTGCAGCTTCATCGATAGGTGTGAATCTGTGCTTGGCGTGTTGTGCTAAAACACAGCAAACGAGACACAGAGTCTGCTGATGGTCCAGACAGAAGATTTTGAGCTCCTCAGAGTGCAAACTGCAGAGAGTCCCTGGAGTTTTATGATCTCTCTCCTGTAAGAACATAGTAATGTGAGTTCTTAATTTTTTGCTCATTTTCTTGTAGAATTATTTTTAATTGTTTGCTAAATTGTTTTGTACAGACACATTGCAGGGTCTACCTTTCATTATAAGGTAGACCCTGCAATAAAACAACAGAGAA
The DNA here is from genome assembly GCF_036321145.2 of Pelmatolapia mariae. Taxonomy (NCBI): domain Eukaryota; kingdom Metazoa; phylum Chordata; class Actinopteri; order Cichliformes; family Cichlidae; genus Pelmatolapia; species Pelmatolapia mariae. The sequence continues at coordinate 16,409,663 of NC_086229.1, read as the reverse complement.
AAACACAACAATCATAGACCCCTTATGAGCAAGCGCTTTGGCAAAAGTGGGAAGTTAAAAATCTATTTTAACAGGAAGAAACCTCCAGCAGAAGCAGGCTCAGGGAAGGGTGTTTATCTGCTGCGACTGACTGGTCTGAGGGTGATTATTCACCCAGAGAACAATCATACGTTATAATTCAGTACAGAGAAGTGTATAAACGAGCCCGTTCTCACTCCCGAGGCGTAACATCCGTACGTTTTGTATAGTCCCGCAGCATTCCTGAGGAACGCAAAAGGTGACCTTCCACGTTGTTATGGTACGCACCGGGTTCCAGCCCTGTACTGCAGCCCTAAACCTAACCTTATCCCTAAGCCTAACCACAACCTTATGTCTAACCTTAACCAGCACTTTAATGACGTTAAATAGTGTTTTCCCAAGCGATTTTAAGGAAAAGAGCAAAGATGTGTAGATTGAGTCCAAACGGTTTTCATGTGTCCTCAGTTTTCTGATGTCGTGACGCAGAAACACATTGGGTGCCCGAAAACGTAATATGTTGACGATTTGTCACCTAGCATAAAATGTTACGCTTTGGGAGTGAGAACGTGTTGGTATAAACACATAGTGAACACACCCTGGGCCATTTGACTACAGTAAATCACCTAATACAATGGGGCTAGGTTTCACAATGAGTTCCCTCAAAACTTTGGCTGATTGTGACCCTCACCTTTTTTCACCCTTGGCTTGTGTGATTAGGTAGAAGATCCTGGGGCCACCATAAATATACTTTTATTTATTCCCTCCACATAAAATGTAATAAATAAATCATATAATACAAAAACCAACTATTCACAGTTCAGCTTTTAACTATTTAAATTTTCAGCTTTTTCCTTTTAAAACAAATTTAAAGTGAAACAACACAAAACACTGCAAACCACAACACAATTAATTATAAATTAAAATATGAAAACAAAAAGAAGATGCATATTCTATGTCATATGGGACTGCATGAATAAACTTTCTGAATCCTTTATCATCTGCAACTGAAAATAGTTGTGGATGATTACTATACCTTTCTAATGTGACGTTGTTGTCCCTGGCTCTCTTTCTCTCTCCCTCCTACTCTGTTCCTGTGCTACTGTGAGTGTAACTACCGCCCCTCCCCTCTCCTCCCAACGCAAAGCACAAGCTGCCAAATGTTACCATTGTATTAGTTATATGAACCTTGTTAAAACATTCCTTCCGCCTTCACTCTGGGTTACTGCTCTTGGGTTCATTTCAAGTTTCTGGCCTCCAGGGCCCTCTGACAGTAATACTCAGTACATGATGGGAATCCCCCAGCAGCCTACACCTATTGCACCATAACTAATGGACAATTTAGGGAATTTCATCTCTCATCAAAGAAGCTTCTTGAGTCCTAAGAGCAATTGGTGAGCAGTCACAAATCCCCTTTGGGATTTTCCCCAAAAGGGATACTCCCGCACTCCGCTACTGATTCTCTACATAATCACATGAGCCAATGTGTTAAAACAGATGTAGGTCACAATCAGCCAAGGTTTTGGGTGAATCCATTGTGAAAGCTAGCCCCACCTTATCATGTGATACTTTGGTCAAATGGCCAAGGATGTGAGTGGGCATTAAGGCGTCTGGGAAGGGATCTCAAAACTGGATTATAGATGGCAGACAGCTGAATGTTTGAATCATTTTGGACAGAGAAGACAGATGGTTTAAAAGACTAGTGAAAGAAGTCATCTATGTCCACTGTTAACGACCATGTTTGAACAGAGGCGGTGGCTTATGATACCGACTGTCTGTTGTGTAGCTGTTTTCAAACATATTGATATTTATTTATTCTTTTTCTTCAACTCTCTTGTAATTACTTCTTCCAAACCATCAATATGTATTTTAGTCCCCATTCCAACAAGACTGCTCAAAGAAGTCCTACCATTAATTAATTTCAATTTTAAATCTTATCAATCTATCTCTATTATTAGGTGACATACATGGCTAGCCTGCCATTTACAGGTATTTCAAGATCATGCTAAAGAACCTCAGTAAAGGTTGCCAGCAGTAAGCAGAATTCAAGGTTCCATTAATCATGACAAGTTATCCAGGTCCCGAAACACTTCTCTTCTCTTGGCTGTCGCACTTTCTCCCTCTTCCTTATCTTTCCTGCTTGGCTTCTCATGTCTTGTATAGTCTTGCTTATTCTCTAACCTGAAGAGACTCTCCCACACTTGTTCTCTAAAAACCAAAAGAAGAATTATTCCGATTGTCCTGTGGAGACGTTTCCTGCCGGATACTCTATGGTCAGTTGTGTCATGTGTCTGGCGACACTCTCGATGGAGGACATTGAACAATGAGACCTGGTGACCAGTGACGGACATAGACTACTGTAAAATTGGATACAGTTTGTTCGCACTAACCAAAACAACTACCATCTTCATGCGGCCCCCCTAGCACCAGCTGGATGCTCAAGGCAAAAGCTGACGGGAATGACAAAATTCTCCCCTAGATAATAAGACTATTTGTTGTGACTCTATCTCCCCTCATTCAAGGCCACCCGCGTCGACCGAAGATTGTTGACTTTTGCCTAACCGGGTGAAGGGAGTCACTTACTTTTTAAAATACCTTTTAAAATAGGGCCAGGCAGGTTTGGATAGCTTTTTAAAAAAAAAAAAAAAACCTTAATAAATGTATTGATTAAAAAACTGCAATGTGCATTTTCTCAAGTTAATTTTATCTAATATTAAAATATGAGTAGTTCTTTAAAGCCAGATTTACAAGTGGCTCATATATGTACTAACCTTTCTCTTTCCACTATCCCTTCAGACAGTCTTTATAGAAGCTGTAGCTACATAAAACAACAATGGGAATACTGAAGACCTCCTGACATACCTGACAGCAGAGATCCTCCTCTGATCTGGAAGCCATTGAGTCTGTGAGTGAAGCTGAAAACAGCAGACAGGCAGTGCAGTCAGTCCTGGCTCCCCTCCCTCCTCTACTACCTTCACTGAAACTTCCTTTGAGTCGTGTTTTTGCTCAAACTCACATTCAGTGTGTGGAGCGTCAGCAGCTTGAAGCAGCAGTGTTGGAGTTTTCCACTTTTCTCTCCTGTAGCTGGACTCACTCAGAGGAAGCTGCTAGTTTGGTCTGAACTCAGTCTGATCGTCTGTGCGTCTCTCTCTTTACTGTGGAACAACAACAGGGTAGAGACTCATTCAACTAGACCCACGTGTGTGTTTCATTCCAGAGCGTAGCTGTTTGTCTGCTGTAAGACACGTCAAAACATGTAAACTTTTAAGAAGCTAAGAACACAGAGTGTCCTTCAGTGGTGTAGTGTATATTCCACAGCACCCACAGGCACAACTATGAGTTTGTTCTAGTGGGATATGTCACGCATTAACACACAAAGGTAGACTCTGTATCTCAAGCTGTCGTTCAGCCTTTAGGACCCTTGATGATCTTTTTTTAGCTAATTTAATCAGAAATATTTAATCATGATGCTGTGAATCCTTTCAGTAACAGAACGAAGTTTAAAACAGACAAACCTTTTCTTTTCTCTAAGATATTTTTGTTTCCCCACCTTTTTTAGACTCTATGCACCAGCTGATGATCACTTACCTGTTCCTTATGCTTTAAGGAAGCCACTTCTAAACAGAGTTGTGGATCTTCACTGGATCGTTGAACTACTAACAGTTAATGTAACATGGCGCTGATGCTTGTTGTCTTGTTGCCGTCATGATCCGGGTGAGTTTCGGTGTTTTCCACAGAGCCAGCAGTTCCACCTCTGGGAGGGGCCATTAATCTGTTGACATATAACACCAGCACTCTCCACTCCTCTTCGGCAGAGTCTCAGCTAACCAAAGTTATTGTAGGCCACAATAGTATTTGTGAACCGCTTAAGTGAACCTTGTGATTCTCATTTATAGTAACTCTCCAGATGCAAACCTTCCCCAGAGAAGCTTCATTCAGAGGCAGGACCTCTAGACAGTTTTCTCAGCCATGGCTTTGCTTGCCCTATGCACCTTCCTGCCTCCTGCCTCAGCTTCTGGAGTTCTGGATTCCTCCCCACTCACTCGGACAATTCTCCCCTCCATGCTACTCCTCCACCTGCAGCAAGTAAGCATCAAAGGAACACTCTAAACCACAGTCAGCCAGCATTTTCCTGGAACAATACCTCAACTTATCTTCTTTCCTTATCAGGGAATCCCCTTGAACCAGCCATCCAGTATGTCTACACCCTTTTTGGCCACAAAGTCATAGAACTGTTATTTCCACTGTCCAAGTTTCTCTGATTGCTTTCATAGCTCAGGTTGCATATGTACTTTACAGTTTTGCATTATTCATAGTTTATGTTCATTCCTACCTTTCACAGTTTACTTGTCTTGTACATTCACTTATTTCTCTAAATAAATTTGGTTACTAAACGTTTAACAGTGCCTCCGTCTGTATCCTACATTTGAGTCCTTTTTCTCTGAGTCGGCCTTGGGCCTGACAACTGCCTCTAGAAGCTGTCTCATTTGTGTGTGTGTGTGTGTGTGTGTGTGTGTGTGTGTGTGTGTGTGTAGGTGCAGGCATCTGTCTGGACTAGTTTTCGTCCTGCACTACAGTACTGATTAAAAGCAGAAGAAAGAGACTGTCATGAACTAGCTGTGTGAAGGCAGATGAGGACCCAAACCTCATGGAGACAGGAGCTGAACTCAAAATCACTGCTTTATTGCAGGCCTTACAAAGAAACAAAACTAAACTGAGGACCGAGAGAACACAGGAAGGAACACATGTTCGGGGAGGAGACATTGATGACGCGACACTGAACTGAGGGAGACGTGGACATAAATACACAGAGGGTTAACGAGGGAAGTGGGAGCACACAGGGAACACAGCTGACACAGATAATCATAACAAGACACAGCAGGAGCAAACACAACAAGACGCATACTGACGAGAGACTGTCAAAGTAAAACAGGAAGTACATGGAGGTGCAGACAGGAAGAGAGAGAAAGCACGGGGAGAGCACAGACATAATGGGCTGGGGAAAGCATGGAATAAAACACAAGGAGGGGAGACGGGGTAAAGTCACATGGGGAAATCAAACAATGAACATTTTAACAGAACCACCTAGGAGCAAAAGCATAAATGAAGAAAAAAATACAAAACACACGAAGACTACGAATACTGGGCCAACATGGCCCAGGACAGAGACGGCTGGTGAGTGGGGCGGGAGGGGGGTAACTGAGTTAGTAACTAAGTTACAATATTATGAACGTAAACAATTACTAGGAAAAGTAACCATTGCACTACTTTATAAAAGCGTATAATTGGCCGTTTTCTGACTACATTGACCTCTACATTTCAGGTTTAAAAGCTGTTTATCTTGTCTTGTTTGGTATCATTCTTTTCAGCGCAAACTCACATCTAGTTTTATAGTTATTTTTTCATTTTAACATACTGTATTAACACAGCTGATTAACGCATCTATGTTCAGACCAAATTTCTTACTGTAATAACCACAAACATGTTTAACGAATCATTTTCAAAAGTTCAAATGCAAATATAAATTGTACATTTAAAAGATCTATGTACAAGTTTAAACTTGTGGTTTACAAAACTATTGTTTTTATAGTTATATGCCACTATTTACCTAAAAAGAAACAATTTTTTTCAGAAACATTCCAAACTATTTACAGAACAATCAGGTGTTCTGCATCAAATAAGATCCCACACAAATTATTTGTGATACCTGCAGACCTGACATGAGGAGGTGTATCACTCCTTCTGTTTTCCACTTGGAGACAGCATTTACATTGCAATCTGGCTTTGCTGGCTCCTTAGCAGCACCTGTGACATCTTAAATCAGTCATGTGATTGGTTTACCCTGACTACTTTATTCTTCCTCAGCCAATGAGCAGCACTGCCTGCGTAGCTCTCGGTGTGCTGAAGACAGCTTCAGCTGTCTATGTGTTAAAAAATAGTAACGCGTCTGCCCTGCATTTTCTTGTTAGTAATGGCATGGCAACAATAGAAATAGTAATTTGTTAGATTACTAGTCACTGAAAAAAGTAACGCCGTTAGCAACACCATTATTCTCATCACTGGTGACGGAGGTCACAAAATAACAGATTACACAAAGTACATTACTTTTTTCAGCATTGCTTTCATGTAACATGTGATTGTACTAAATTCAGTAGTTAGTTACAATTATGTCATAACAAAGGTACAAAGGTTCTTTTTTTTTTTTCAACAAAAGGACAAGAGCACAATTCTGAAGTGTAAAGTGCATAGAGGACAGATATTCTGCAGACAGATCAGATGTTAGAATTGAATTTCTATTTTAGCAGAAACCCAGACTTTCAATGGTCAGCTGGTGTTTAGAACAGAGTTGAATAAACAACCAAAACTAACCCCCCAAAAATCTGATCGTTTCTGCAGCAGTCATCAGGACGAGTATGCTGGTCCAGATATGTCTGCTCCAAGTGAAAACGCACTTCAGTTTAGAATAAAGTGTTACAATACGTATATTATAATTTAACATCGAGAATAACGGTGGGTGAAAGAGTCTTTCTTACTGACAGCAGTGAGACATCATAGTTAAATAAAACAGTCCAGTTATGAAGCTTAAATTCAGTCTCAGCCAAAAGGATTTACTCAGGAACAAGTAAAAGACTGAATTAAAGAAAAATAAAAACAAGTTAGAAATCATCTAGATGAATTCTGTCATGTTTCACTCCCACTGAGTGGCGAAGCCCAGAGGGGGTTTCTCACCGGGTCAGGTCAAGCTCAGACATATCCAAAAATGTCAGAGCACTTTTGTAAATGCTGTCCATGCTTAATGTCCTAATGAATCAAAAATATATTTGAAGTTTGCACATTTGCATTCTTGCTTAAGAGCATGTAAAAACAAAAATTGATTTTGTGTCACAGAAACAATAATTTTTCCAACTTTACAGTTTTAGCTGCCTTTATGTGTAACTGCTGCTTTTTGAGTTTCAGATGAAAGGCATTCTGGCATGCTTGGCTGCACAAAGCACACACACAAGTCACGGCCAATGCTTGCTTGACTGAACAAGAACACATCAGAGCATTTTGAGCATACTTGACTTAATGCATACTTTGAAGTGAAGCAGTGCAGGTGACTGGTGTTTCACAAGTACACACAAGTACACCGACTCAGAAACGGCCTGTGGTTAAAGTGTTAGGTGGATTCTTTTACATTGTGAGAGAAACCAGCAGTTAACAGGTTAAATGCCATGTCTTATTTAGTATTTACATGGATGTTAAAATCACCTCCAATCATTATTTTCATTTCATTGTGAATATTAATGTATTAATTACTTAATAAATTATAAAAAATAATAATAATATTATTATTATTGGTCCCTGCAAAGCCTGACACTTTGAAGATCAAAGTCAGTGGTGACAATAATCAAAATAAGCATGCTCAACTTTCACCTACACCCTAACCGTATGTGTGTGTATGTCTGTCTGTGCGTGCACAGAGTGTGCATATGCTCTCTGCACCTTAGTTAACCTCGGCCCAGGCCACCAGGCTGAGGCCATCCTGTGTGTACTAATCTTGACTTATATGTAAAATCTATAAAACAAATGTTTCAATCTAATACCACTACTTAAAACTTAATCAAAGCTTAATCAGAGATATAAATGCATAATAAAATGACAAAACAACTTGCACTCAGAGTCTGCTTTCAGTTTCACTTCTGCAAGCCTTGCAGAAGTGTTTCCTGTCTCCTTTTGGCACAGAGTATATTTCCTGTCCCTGCAGCTCAGCAATTTAAAGTGATTCTTACTAGACCTGTACTAAAGGCTAATATATTTAAACCTATGAATGCAGTATCAATACTTCAATAAATGTGTCAATGCAAAGGCTTGCTATATGATTATGATGCAACAGTAATGACAGTAATAACAGTAATAACAAAATAATAAAAATAGAATTAATAAAAATAAAATAATAAATGGAGAGGATACAAAAACTATAAAATACAATCAGTGAAATTATACTTTAAAACATTTTTGCCTAACATTTGATTCCTTTCCATATTTACACAACAAATCTGTTAATTAGTAAACAAAGTTGTGTGAAGACACGTACGGTGGCTCTGGCTCACTCTCTCTCACACACCACAAGAAAATTGTTGATTTGTGTATCAGTGTTTTGCCATATTTTTCTGCTGCAGGTGCTGGGTTTTTTTTGTTTTTGTTTTTTTTTTGTATTTCTTTGTGCGTTTCTTCTAATAGATGCAACAATTTGTGATACAATTTTTATTTTTTCCCCTGCCCCTCAGCTTAGACATCCTACACATATACTGTAATAACTAAAATAACAGTAATAGAAAGACAAAAAAGAAATGCAAAATGTGTTTGTACTGGATCTTAATTCTTATTACAAAAGCTGGCATACAAGAAAGGTTTAATTTTGCCTCATTGCATGAAAGTTTAGATATACATTCAGAGCATTGTGTCTGTGAAGGTTCTCAGTCATCCAGGTCATTGTAGTCTAACGAGCTTGGAAAGAAAAGCGTCTGGACTTCTTTAAGTTGTTTGAAGACGTTTAACCTCTCAGGGTCAAATGGTGGAGAGTCCCAGATTTTTCACAATGAGTTCACCAGAAACCTTGGCTGATTGTGACCTACAACGTTTTCACAGCTTGGCTCATGTGATGAGGTAGAGGATCATCAAGGGGTCCTTTCTTGGCGGGATACTCCAACAGGGCATACATTATGGGACTGTCCACCATTTGAACCTCGAATTGAAGAAGCTTCTCAGATTTATTATTTATTTATTTTTCTTCTTAAGTTTATGCACCTGCCTGATTTTGTTTAAACAATTATTGCACACTTTCTGTAAATCCAATTAACTTCATTTCACTTCTCAAATATCACTGTGTGTGTCTCCTATATGATATATTTAACTGACATTTTTTATTGTAACAGCCAACGATTTATACAGGAAAAAAATGACTATTAACAAGGTTGCCCAAACTTTTGCATCCCACTGTATGTCTACACCTGTAATGTTTCGTACTGATTATTTTTCACATACAATTACAAAAAGAATATTTTTTTCCTGTAATTCCTGTTTTTTATGAATGAGGACAACTGAACAGTGAATAATTATAACTGACATTTATTTATAAGGTAAGATTGGGAACATATCATGAAATCACTTGTTAAAATTACTTACACAGCAGTATGTCACCTTCTTATATAACCTCAAATTAAATATTTACATTTACAATACCCTTTTCTTCCAAATGATAAAACAAACAAATCATAATAATTAACAACAATAAATTATTCTAATTGGTTTTCTGTTCAAGCCAAATGTGTTACAAAGGGTTCAAAGTGGATCCACCAAACACTTTTATTATGTATCAACAAATTTGAAATTTGAAATTTAATCTTACTACCAGATATTAAATTTCATAAAATTATTGTTGTCTATTACATATGCCTGCTATATTTATATATTTATATATATGAAGTATAAATGTATATAAAAATAATCTATCTATCTATCTATCTATCTATCTCACATATATATATATATATATATATATATATGTATGTATGTATGTATGAAGGGTTCGAAAATGGTCAGCCAAACACTTTAAAAAAGAATTATCATTATTATTATGTATCAACAAATTTGAAATTTGAAATTTAATCTTACTACCAGATATAAAGTTTCATAAAATTATTGTTGTCTATTACATAAGCCTGCTATATATATATATATAATTTTATATTATTTGTTTATTTATTCATTTATTTATTTATATATAAAGGGTTCAAAAATGGTCAGCCAAACACTTTTAAAATTTTTTTATCATTATTATTATGATTATTATGACTTTAACCCCTGTTAGGCCCTTAAAAAATGCACCCTTTAAAGGCCCTAAAAAGGTCCCAGGGCCTTTTAATCTTGCTACCAGATAAAGTGTCATTAAATTCTTGTTATATAGCCTGCTATATATATTTCAAATCATTTAATGTGACAGGGGTTCCATTCGTTTACATTAACCAGTTATAATTTATTAGTCTGAGGTTTGTATTCACTCTCTGAGTAAAAACTCAAGCTGATTTCTAACCCTCTGCTGAGTTTTCACTTTCTAAATCATTCTTAAATACAATCAAATCTGAACTTTCTTTTCGACTGTGTGTATTATTGCATTTTGTGAGTGAGGGAACAAGTACGTAGAAGTACATGGATAATTCACTGACAGGAAACAACATTAGAAATATCATCATCCTCAACTCATCTGCTCCACTGACACTGTCAATGGCAACATTTTCACTTCTTCATGAGTGCGAATATATGGAAACATCTTCTCAGTAAAAGTGTTTCTGAAGGTGTGTATGTTTGTGTTAGTATCAGGATCAGAGAACGACAGCTTTCTTCTGTTCCAGTTTAGATTCACTCTGATCCTCTGGAGCTTCTTCTCTACTGAGAGAGCAGTGACACCAGCTGATGGTGAGAATGCTAAGTATTTACCTTCAAATAACTCTATTCTCCATAATCCAGACCACAACTCTCCCTTCCTCTGCACAGACTCTGCTATCACACCAAGGTCCCAATATGTACTGTCTCTAACCTCAACATCCCAGCTGTGAGTCCCTGAGTTAAAGCCCTCAGAGCCCAGGACAGAGTAGAACCAATTAGTTCTCTCTGGATTATCAGGAAGCTGCTGCCTCTCTCCACCATATCTTGCACTGGTCAGATCTTCAGACAGGATGAGGTTTGGATGAGCAGTGTTTGGGTCCAGAATGACAGGAGTGTAGGAGACCATGTCCTTCATGTTCTTCCAGATGTTGAAGGTCAGGTTGCCCAGGTGTTTGGCCTGGTCTATCAGAGCTCCTGAGGGCAGCTGTGGATCATCCAGCAGGGGGCAGCGCTGGACTCTTTCCACTGCAGCCTTGTAGTTGTGCAGGAATGAGACGTCTTCAGCTCTCAGCTCCTCCTCTGTGGCTCTGACTGTGTCTGAAAGAGCTGCTATCTCTCTGCTCAGAGCCTCCATCTTCTCCTTCATCATCCCACTCTTCTGCTCCTCTTCCTCCCTCAGTGCAGCCAGCCTGGCCTCCTCTTCCTCTGCTAGAAACTGCTGAAGCTTCTTAAACTGCTCCTTAATCTGCCTCTCTGTGTGTCGGGCCTGGACCTTAATGTGTTCTGCTGTTTGATCAAACTTCACTTGAACTTCTTCACAAACCTTTAACTTCTCCTTTAAGGGCTCCAGAGTTTCCTGAAGTTCCTTCTTGTGTTGTTGTGCAGCTTCATCGATGGGTCTGAATCTGTGATTGGTGTGTTTTTCTGAGTCTCTGCAGACGACACACACTGGCTGCTGATGGTCCAGACAGAAGAGTTTGAGTTTCTCAGAGTGTAGACTGCAGAGAGTCTCTGAAGCTCTCTGATCTCTCTCCTGTAAGAACAAGTAACACATAGTAATATGAGTACATATTTTTTCCACTTATTTTATTTTTTTTTCGCTGAATTGATTTATTTAAATACACTGTAGGGTGTGCCTAACACTACAATGTAGACCCTACAACAAAACAACAGAAAAAAAACCCCAACAGTCATATGACCACATATGAGCAAATGCTTTGGCAACGGTGGGAAGGGAAAACTCCCTTTTAACAGGAAGAAAGCTCCAGCAAAAAGAGGCTCAGGGAAAGGCGGCAATCTACGACGACTGGTTGGAGTGAAGGGAGAAAGACAGGATAAAAGGCATGCTGTAAAAGAGCGCCAGAGATTAATAGAACAAATGATTCAGTGCAGAGAAATGTATAAACACCTTCGAGAAAGGTGACTAAAGAAGAAATACTCAATGCACCATGGGAATCCCCCAGCAGCCTACACCTATTGCAGCATAGCTAAGGGAGGATTCAGGGTCACCTGATCCAGCCCTAAATACAAGCTTTAGCAAAAAGTAATCTGTAAACCCAATTTAATTAAAAACTTCCAGATAACATCTTATTTCATCCGAAGCACACTCTCTGTTGATTCACTCATTAATTATAATCATAGTATTAACTCACTGTGTCTTTCGGGATTCCCTAGCTTAGCTCGTAGCCAAGTCACTAGTAGCATGGCCTCTTCACTTGTCCCTTGTGCACTTTCCTGTTCAATTCTTTAGTGATAACAATGCTTGTAATAAATGCAGCATATTTGCAACTCTGGAGACCAGAATGACTGAATTGGAGAGTCTGCTTCAAACCCAGGAAAAACCTATAGCTTGCCAGGCCATTGTAGCCAGTGCAGGCGATGGTAACAGCTGCTTGGCAGCTTGTCCCGAGGAGCCCGGAAAACAGCTGGATGATGGTGAGCAGCAAGAATAATCCTAAACAGAAGCTCCGGTAAACTACCAAAACATTCATGTGTCTAACTGGTTTTCCCCACTCGGTGACACACCAGCCGGGGGTCAAATTCTGGTAATTGGCAACTCTTTTCTCAGACATGTGAAGCTAGAGACACCGGCAACCATAGTCAATTGTCTTCCAGGGGCCAGAGCAGGCGACGTTGACAGAAATTTAAAACTGCTGGCTAAGGGTAAACATAAACATAGAATAAATGTAAATTCAGGGAGCAGTTTTTAACACAAGCTTATTAATCAACCAAATATTAATATTTAATTTAATTCATTTGAAAGCCAAATGCCTTATCCACCGTAGCTGCAAAACTAAAAAACAAACAAAAAGTCTTATTTGTGATCATCTATCATTCACTTGCACTACCATCAGCGACCCCCACAACTAGATCTCACCCACAGTGGAAACATGGTGGTGCAAGAGGAAACAGAAGAGGGGTAAGTGCTGAGTAGACTAACGGCTACTCCACACAAATCCGCTATTCCAATCATTGTATTGTCCAACATGTGCTCACTGGACAACAGACTTACTTCGTTCCACTTTGAGGTCAGTGAGGAAGTGTTGTGGCTCTTCATCTTTGTGGAAACATGGCTTAACAATAACATTCACAACAGCACCATTCAACTCGACTGGCTAACATGCTTTTGAGCAGTCTAAGGAGCTTAGAAAGACAAGCGTCAGGACTTCTTCAGGTTGCTTGAAGACGTTTTACCTCTCATCCGAGAACCTTCTTCAGTTCTAGGGTCAAATGGTGGAGAGTTCCCAGATTTAAACCCAGTGGGAGTTTCCCCCCAAGGAGTGTTAGGGTTAGGGTAATGACGTTCTGAACTTCACAAAAGTGATTTTTACGATTTGAGAAAAAATTACTCATAATATATAATCTTCTTCTGGCCTCTGACAATGGACTCATCTCTGTGATTGTCCTGCTAGACCTCAGTCCAGTGCTCGATACTGTTGAACATAATATTCTATTAGAGTGATTGTTGTAAAGACGTCTCTCCAGAAGTCCTAAACCGCCACTTATAGAAATAATTACTGCCCCAAAACTAAACCTAAAGCCGGCGCAAATACACCCTATGTTGCAGGCCTGTTTGATGCCCTAGAATGTAGCAATGCATTGAGATCTCCAAACCCTAAGTTCTTCACTCAAAAAGCAAAGAAATAAATGAACCCAGTACCTTGTATAATGTCCAACTCTCGCCAGATTACTCCAGGCAACAGGTTGTCTCCAATTCAAAGTACGCATCAAGCCAAGAATGCAAACTCACCAGATGTGGTTCTTATCTGGCTCTGAGATCTGAGATCTGGCTCGGCCCCTTTTATCGAGCATGCATTGATGGTGATTTGTGTGGACTTGGTACAGCTAAATAACCCAGAATGTATTTCTTCCAAAACTCAAAAGCGGCAAGGGTGGAGGAGCTTAATTAAAAACTTTTAAATATTACTCTTTCCTCTTCTTCCTAGCGGTTTACATCCCGCGACGCAGGGTCCGCTATCTTGCACGCCTTCCTCCACTTCTTCCTATCAAGGGCGTCTTCTGGTGTAACATTCACAGCCTTCATATAGTCCTTGATTTGGTCCATCCAGCGCTTTTTTTTTGTCTTCCTTGCGGCCTGTTTCCATCCAGATCTAATTGCTGGGCTGTTTTTGCGATGGAATTTTTATCACTATGGAAGACATGGCCGTACTATCGGAGCCTCGCCTCTCGCATCTTGTCTGTGATCAGTGTCACTCCCCATTGTTTCCTGACATCTTTGTTCCTCGCTCTGTGAAGTCGTGTGAGACCTAGAGGCCACCTCAGCATCTTCATCTCTATGGTGTGAAGAGGTTATTCATGTTTGGTCGTCGTTGGCCAGCATACTACCTGTGTAGTATGTTAACACTACTGGAAGTAAAAATAACTTGAACTCCAATTTCAAAAACACAACTTTTTTTCTTTTTTTTTTTTTTTTTAAATAAAGCTCTGACTTGTATTATGAGTCCGTGGTCTGGGAGAAGGTCCTGTAACTCTCTGTCTGCAAAATATAGTATACAATGACCAATGCTGGGCAATTAATTCTAGAGTTACTTCTGCAGCTGTTTATTTTTTTCAAGCAGCCAATGCATTTTTAAATAAACATATCAAACTATTTACAGAACAATCAGCTGTTCTGCATCAAATTTGATGCCACACAAATTATTTGTGCCACTGCAAAAAATAATTTCTGTCCACTATGAGATAAAGGAGAACAACAGGCCTGACAGCAGGAGATGTATCACTCCTGTAACACCTGTAACATTCAGCAGTCGCCTCATTGTTCTGATACACACAACAAAACTATTGACTACACTACACACTAACTACACAAGATTTGCGCTAAAAGTCTCAAATCTCTCACATCTCAAAACACCGCCGTCACTCCTAAAACTTCCCTCCGTTTCTTAACAACTAGATGCCACGTTGCTATATCATTTTCTGATTGGTCGACATGGTACTTTTTTGGACGAATAGGAAAGAGAGAGGGGGGTGGGGGTTGTTTTTACTCACAGGCTTTCGAGCCTTTTTTCTTATAAAACGCCGTTTTTACCGTTTCTTCCCGCAGTAAATATAAACAACGATAGCATTCAGGAAGAAAACCAAACATTGCAGATATTTTTATCATAACTCTGGTTTTACGTGGCCTATCAACACAATTTAAAAACTGGTATAAAGTCCACACTTTTTCCCTCAATTGTTCCGTCTGTCCTGCTCACATCTCCAATGGTTGTACACGTTGCCATTAACGTGGCTTCATTCCACATCAGCCACGCCGCTTTGCTAGCTAAAACTCCGGTGTCGGCACATAAGGACGCTGTCATAGCCTGTCAACCACGTTGATTAGCTGCGTATATAAGAATGTGAATCGCATCATTGGCTGGACTATGGGATAAGGTGGCATCGTTCTAATCCCATACGGGAGCAGCCAGTCACTTACTGACTAACACTGCAAAACAGAATTGTTAAAGTATTAATTTTAATTTCATTTCAGGATAGATTTTTTCTTGTGCGCAACGCAGATTTTCTGTGCACAGAGACCGTGCCAGCAGTGCGCAATTGCGCACGTGTGCAGCTTAGAGGGAACATTGCAAGGGACCCAAGGTACTTGAATTGGGCAACTTTAGTCAGCGGCTCGCTGTCGATAGTGATGGTACTGTTGGTCTGGGGGCCGCATTCAAGATACTCAGTCTTCTTCATGTTCAGGCGCATGACGTTTTCGGAGAGCCGGTCTTTCCATGCTTGTGTTTGGGTTTGCAGGGCTAGGCAGTTTTCTGTTTCTGATAGCTGTTTCTGGAGCTGGTCATAAAAATCTTGGTAGTGTCGTCTTTTTGCGGAGGCCACTGCCCTCTTTGCTGCCGATTTCAGCGAGCGGTTTCGGGTGAGATCTTCATGCGCTCGTGATCTCCACCAAGTCATATAGGCCAGCTTCTTTGCTTTTATTGCTTTTTGTACCTCCTCATTCCACCTCATTCCGCCGCTTCAGTCCACATCTTCTCAGCAGGTTGGTCAGTGTTTACTGCAAGTGAGAGGAGCATAGTTGTCAGTTTCTCCTTGTGCTCCTTCGCCTTCCACCATTTGAATCGTTTTGGTCCTGTCCAGCATCTGGGCAGCTTTGGCTTGGCAATCTTCATATCCATGACAAGTAGACGGTGCTGGGGGACCACAGATTCATATGGAATTACTTTGGTGTCCATGACCTGTTTGAGGTCCCGCCCCCGAACCATCCAATAGTCCATCTGAGTTGCATGTCCGCCTCTGGTGTAGATGGCTAGGTGTGATGGCCGCTTCTTAAAGAATGTGCCAGATCGTGCGCCGCCGCAAAATCAAGGATACGTATTCCATCGTCATTCCTCACGCCGAGGCCTTGTCCCCCATAGCACTGTGGGTAGCCGCCCCTGTTCGATCCCACGCGGCCGTTCAGATCACCTCCGATTAGAATGTGTTCATCCAGGGCAATGGTCCGTATAAAATATTACTCTTTCTGGGTCACAAAATAAACTTTTAAGTTATTTTCAGGTGAGAATGTAGCTGTGTAAACAACAACAGCATGGTAATAAGTAGAGATCAGATTATATTTTAAATATTTGTTCAGTTCTCTTCCAAACCCCAGCAGCTGTCTGTTGGTATTTTTGAGTGTCCACTAAAATAAAAATAAAAACGTTCTAACATGTCACCTGTACATGTACACTGCTATTTATTAATGGAGAGATTTTGCTACTGAGGTTAAACATGATGTATAAGTCACTTAGATCACTTCTAAATCTTAATGTTTGGTTTATTTCAGTGTTTCATTTGTTCCTGAGTAAATTGGTTTGGCTGAGATTAAAATTAAGCTTCATAACATATTAATCACGGTTAAATTAAGAGGGGACGGCAGTAAAAACTCTTGACCTGTGACATCATCAAATACGCTGGTGTTCCAACAGGACTCGTGTACTTAAGAATTGAGAAAGGACCAGAGTGACTATCTAGAGTCCGTCTGTCGTTATGCCATCCGGTAATGATCCTCTGCAGCTTTAAGTTCCACAAAATTAGAAAAACTGCAGTCTACATGCCATGGTAGTCCAAGTGAACGGCTGGGTTAGCCTCACTTTAATTGAACCCGGTCTGTAAGTCTGACGTCATTAACTATGTCTGGGCCCAAACTCTGCTGTAGGTCCCAAAGTCGAATGATCACTGCACCCTTACTGAGAGTTGAAAAACTGTTCTTTCAGCTTTAATAAAATGATCAGTGTTGCTGCTCTATCAGGTTTAACATCCAGGCATCCATGAAAGAATTTATTAATTTAAAGAAGTTAGAAGTTAGCAGAGAGTTAGCTTGCTAGCTTCCATCCAAATATAATATACCAGGTTGTGACTGAGGGATTTCTGAAACAAATTAATACGTACAGCTCTGTTATCATTTCTGACATAAATGAAGACAGGAAAGTAAACAGCAATGACCTTTTTAGGGTTACTGAAGTTTGGCTAGCTGGTATACAATAATGTGCTATGTGACCGCTAGCGACACAGTTATGTTAGCATAATATAAACAGTAAAGCTGGAGGATGAACGCTAATGAATGCAATCGCTTAATACAATCGCATGGCAGGATGCTGTAAACAGATCAAACTTTAGTCACTGAGATAATTCACCCACTATATAAGGTTAGTCATAAATATACTGATGCACTGGCTGAGCATTAGTTAAATCATAAAGTTTTAAAAACTGAGCTTTAAAATGATTAGCAGTAATAAAAACAAAGAGGTTGACAGTGATCACTGACTGTTTTTAGGAGCTTGTTGAGATTAAATAGAACAAGATACAAAACATTAAACCTTGTTAAAAACACAACAGTCTTATTAAACGCAGAGTAGTTTGGGCTTGGAAGCAGGATTCATCACGTCATCACTTAAAGACTGAATATTTCCGCCAGCGGCAGGAAACAAAATGAACAGTCCAGCAGCCTTACGCTGCAACGTAACCATGTCTTGCCACTAGCTTACCGACACAAACTGTGACTTATCTTTCCGAAAAGTATAGACTCACTTGCTGGAAATTTATGTAAACAAGCTAACTTCTCCAACTGCCCTATATCATCCACACACCAATCCCCTCACTCTGTGCCACCTTCACAGACCATCTCCTCTTAGGAAAGTACAGTTTAGTTTTCACCAGCAATTTAACAACAAAAGATAGATAACTTAATTTAAAGAATATAAACATGTTTTTAATCACTTTACATGGATTTTTTAAATCCAGGTTACAAAACATATTCATTTAAAAACTGCAATTTTCATTTTCTCAAGTTATCTTTATTTAATATTAACTTGTGAGCAGTTCTTGTAAGCCAAGTGTCTCACATGTGTACTCATTTCCCTGACACCACCATCTCTTCAATACACAGAATGTGTAGCTACTTGAAAGAACAATGGAAATGTTACATGGCGTGGCAGATGTGTGGAGTGGGAGAATAGGATGCAACTTTTGATGCGAGTGAGCTTTATTTTGTAAGATGGGTGGAAACAAACAGAAACAACAAGGCCAGGATAAAACTTCAACTGGAAAAATCTAACAAAACAAACCTGAAACCAAGAACAGAAATGCAGGGAGACATGGAGAGAAAACACAGAATGACCAGCAACCATGGAACACAGAAACAGAAACCAAAAGACTAGAAAAAATAAACAATGACAAAATCAAAGTTCAATAATGATACAAAAACTCAAAACACTGGGTCACTGACCCAGGACTATGACAGTGAATACTGAAGACCTCGTGACTTACCTGAAAGCAGAGATCTTCCTCTGATCTGGAAGCCATTGAGTCTGTGAGTGAAGCTGAAAACAGCAGACAGGAAATACAATGAGACCTGGCACCCCTCCCTCCTTTACTACCTTTACTAAAACTTCCTTTGTGTTGTGTTTTAATTTCAAACTCACATTCAGTGTGTGGAGCGTCAGCAGCTTGAAGCAGCAGTGTTGGAGTTTTCCACTTTTCTCTCCTGTAGCTGGACTCACTCAAAGGAAGCTGCTAGTTTGGTCTGAGCTCAGTCTGATCTTCTGTGCGTCTCTCTTTACTGAAGAAGAAGAACTTCCTGTTTCCTGCTTTGGCACCAGTAGTGGTTTTTGATACGGGCGGTTTCATCAAATCATAGTTTGATTTTCCTCTTCACGATGTGCAAAACATTTTCAATGGGAGACAGATCTGGACTGCAGGCAGGCCAGTCAGGGACACAGACTTTGTGTCTGTGAAGCCAGCCTGTTGTAATTTGTGCATAATGAGGCCTGACATTATCCTGTTGAAATACACATGGAGTTGCTAGAAAAAGACAATGTGTTGATGGGAGCATATGTCGCTCCAAAGTTCCTGTGTAAGCCTGTGGTGCCTTCACAAATCTCCCTTGCCATGGACACTGATGCATGCCCATTTACCACAAAGGTTTGTTTTTGCATCTTTCTTAGGTAACATGCTGGTCAGGTGCGGGGGGGGGGAGGGGGGGGGTGGTTCAACAGCGGTTTCAACAGCAGCTTCCACTCTTGGGCTTCATGCATAGTGAGTTCTCCTGTTTCCCTGATAATGCATTCCTAAATTCTTTGTTATCGTTTTAAGTGCCATACACAGAGGTGAGCCACACCCGTCTCTGCTTGCAAAGACTGAACCTTTGGTGGATGCTCCCTTTATACCCAAGCTTGATATGCACACCAGTTATCTCTTAACCTGCTAATTAAGAAGATTGTTTACAGATTGTTATATGCAGAGATGGGAATAAGTAAAGTTATTCTGCCTCTCGGTTGTTGCTTTGTTGGGTTTCTTTGGCTGGCGCATTTCTCAGGTTTCCCAATAGTGGGCAGTATTACCGCTTCAGGTTGTTGTTGTGCTCTACACTGCACCCTTTGGTGATGTGTTGTAAGCAGCAGGCACAGTTCACGTAGGCCAGGGGTGCCCAATCCCAGTCCTCGAGAGCTACCGTCCTGCAGCTTTTAGACGCATCCTTGTTCCGACACACCTGAATCAAATGAATGGCTTGTTATCAGGCCTTTGCCAAACTTGATGGCATGCTGAAGAGGTAATCAAACCATTTGATTCAGCTGTGTTGGAGTAGGGATACATCTAAAAGCTGCAGGATAGTAGCTCTCGAGGACTGGGATTGAGCACCCCTGACGTAGGCAGTGGGAGAAAATGCATGGAGCAGAAAACAACCTGCACAACTTTAAGCCCAGTTTACATTGTTGGGGAGTTTGTTGAGCCATAATCTGTAAGTAAGCACTGTCTAGCTTTTTTTTCTGTAAGATTTGTTACTTTCATGTTACTGAAAAGCTTATTTGAACGTATAAGAAAAGATGTTTATGGTGAATGTAAAGCATAAGAAAAGCTATGTTGCTAACTTGTTTTTGGTTACAAAATATGTCAATACTGATGCTTACGTATTATTTTACTGTATGTTCACAGTTTTACAAATTAAAAGAGGAAAAACGGTCTTCAGTTAAAGACACAAAGACAAAGCAATGTGTCCTGTCGTTCCTGGAACCATCTCCTCTTATGTTAAGCTCGCTGCATAGGGTGAATAGCCATACATTCACCTGAGGGCAGCAGAAAAATCACTTTGTTACTGTACTTAAGTAGAATTTTCGGATATCTGTACTTTTACTTCCTACATTTTTAAACAAATATCTTTACTTATATTTTCAAAATAGGCTCGTTACTTTAGTCTAAGGAGCTTGGAAAGAAAAGCGTCTGGACTTCTTTAAGTTGTTTTAAGACGTTTTACCTCTCATCAGCGAAGCTTCTTCAGTTCCAAGGGTCAAATGGTGGATTATAGATGGCAGACAGTTGGTGTCGTAAACCACCACCTCGGTTCAAAGATGGTCGCTCACAGTGGACGTAAATGGCTTCTTTCACTCCTCTTTCAAACCATCTGTCCTCTCTGTCCAAAATGTGAACACTGGCATCCTCGAAAGAGTGACCTTTGTCCTTTAGATGCAGATGAACTGCTGAGTCTTGTCCCGTGGAGGTGGCTCTTCTATGTTGTGCCATGCGCTTGTGAAGTGGCTGTTTGGTCTCTCCAATGTAGAGGTCTGGGCATTCCTTGATACACCTTACAGCATACACCTTATTGTTAAGTTTGTGTTTTTTGTCTTTCGGGTGAACCAGTTTTTGTTACTTAAAGAAGTCCAGATGCTTTTCTTTCCAAGCTCCTTATTACGATGACCTGCATGACTGAGAACCTTCACAGACTCGTTACGTTAGGTTCAGCGGTAAAATCTGTAGCATCTACACTCGGGGGTTTAAGAGGAGTGAAGGAGTACTGTTGTGTTTGTGGTACTTCAGAAAGATAAGAAAGACTGAAAAGAAGGAAGAGAGGTTAGATTCAAAGGGAAGGGTTGTCGGTAACACATGATAAACTGCACATTTAAAACATACGTGATGTCATCATTTTACTCACATATTGGATATGTATATGATGTTATTTGATAAATTATGCATTTTTATTTTGTGACACTGATTAGACTCACTTTGTGTAGTTTTGTGCAGGATAAACATGTTAGTCTGCATTAATGTGGTGAATTCCGAGTGTCTGTGGTAGAGAGGGATAATAGACCCTTATGAGTGATTTATGTCCCCAATAAATGTGTTTAATGACCCCACACAAAATAAAGGTGCCAACTAGAACCAAAAGTGATTCTTTAGACTGATGCCATAGAAGAACCTTTTTTGGTGCCACAAAGAACCTTTCAAACAATGGTTATTTGAAGAACAGTTTAACCAATAAAAGTGGGTATCATCTGCATAGCAGTGAAAATGTATGCTATGCCTTCTAAAGCAAGTATAATGTAAACAGAACTGGTCTTTGCACAGAAGCCCGTGGAGCTTCATAATTAACCTCAGTGTGTGTGAAGAGGACTCTCCATTTAATAATAGCAGTAATAAAATGTTATGGGCAACGGTATCAAATGCTGCACTTCGGGTCTGGCAGGAAAGATTTTAACATTTCAATATGAATGAATGAAGGCTAAAAACTGATTAGATTAATGTCTGATGATCTTTTCTGTGCTTCTTCAAGTTTGTAACACCAAACATACTAAAGGATGATTTAAGGTTCACAGGAACAGTTTAATTAGACACACATTTACTATTTTTCTTTATATTCTTGTTTCCATCATGGACATGTTCAATATGACTGCTATTAGAGGAGAAAATAAACCCTGTGTAGTTTAAAAACTTTAATCAAACTGAAATGTTGCTGAACCGTGATGGATGTGTCTTTTAATCTTATCATCAAAATCCTTAATTCTTGCTGATCAGAGCTGGCTTGGCTCTGGCTTATCGAAGAATTAAGAAAGCGGAACCGACTGTTCAAACCCCACAAAGCTGCCCACTGGGATTGAAACGATGGGACGAGGCGTGAGTTCTCAAAATGGGCTCATTGAGTGCAGCACGGATAAGATCTTGGAGAAGCTTGCGGCTGCCGTGAATACTCAGAATAACACCTCTGGGCACAAATTGGATCACATCTAGAAGAAGCACACTGCGGTCGTGATTCTCAGAATCGGCTCTTTGAGCACAAGAATGACAACATAACGGAGCGTAAGGTTGATAACATCATGGAGAAGCTCACGGCTCTCCAACGGGAGATTGAGAGACCAGTGTTGGACTGTTGAGTTGTTCGCACTAAACTAAAAATCACCATCACTTCATGCAGCTATCACTCTGGCACCAGCTGTGGTCTCAAGGCTCCCAATCCAGGCAAGCCCACCTGGGTTGGCTGGAAGACTGTTTACTTAGCCTGGCAGAGCAAAGGACACTGTCTCAGCTGAACTCTGGACACATACACACAGACATATACATGAACAGACACAAAACAAAACGCAAGCACAACAATAAATTGTACACATAATTTACAGTGGACATTGTCCATATTACACAAAAATAATGAGAAATATTTAAGGAGAAAAAAGATTATTTAAGAAGAGAGTATTTTTAAAAACTTTGGGGTTCCCTTCTAAAGAGAGCAGAACTATACATGCCTACATGTGTGCACACATGTGCTGTATGCACTAAACTATTATAAATCAGGGGATGCTGGCTACTATTAACCTTGTTTTTAGATCTAAAGAAAACCCACCTGCCTTTACTTTTCATGGCCATTATAAGTTGTCTTTCAACAACCATTGATTTATTTGATTCATTTCATAATGTCTGATATGCTTCACACAGTTAAGTACCAACTATCATTGCATGACTAAAATGCCATCTCTCTTAATAAAACATTATACGTGTTGGCACAGCTGACGCTGGTCATTGAACAAAAGTGACAGATCAGATGTTAGAATTGTATTTCTATTTTAGCAGAAACCCAAGACATTCAATGGTCAGCTGGTGTTTAGAACAGAGTTGAATAAACAACCAAAACGAACCCCCCAAAAATCTGATCGTTTCTGCAGCAGTCATCAGGATGAATATGCTGGTCCAGATATGTCTGCTCCAAGTGAAAACGCACTTCAGTTTAGAATAAAGTGTTACAATACGTATATTATAATTTAAGATCGCGAATAACGGTGGGTGAAAGAGTCTTTCTTACTCACAGCAGTGAGACATCCGCCACGGTATAAAAGTCAATAAAAGTAAAAAATCCAGCGGGTCGGAGCAGAAGAGGAAACCTGGCGGCGCCCTCGCCGTCCTATCAGTGTTTTCCGCTCCGGAGTGCTGGAAGAATGGGGTATCGATAGCCACTACTCCTATAGCGGCTATACAGTCTATTAGAATGGGATAAGTCGTGAGACTTAACACAGAATGGGCAGAGCTCTTAACTCTGCCCGCTGCTTTCTTGTAGCACGCAATCAGCACCGCACGTCTCACCGTGGGAGGTAGGCGCTGTCTCGCCATCTCTAATTTCCCACAGTAGCGTGATCTGGCCTCCAGTTATTCTAACATCCGGACCGCTCCCTCTGCTCCTCTGCTCACTGGCATCATATCCTCACTCCGGGCTTGCAGGGCCATCGCCTGACACCATTCCCGGCAGCGGCGCCGCCGCTTGCGGCCGTCACCTGCCACTCCTAGTTCGCCATTCCTACTGCCTGCCTCTCAAGCCTCCCCTCGAGCACCTTTCTCAGTGGTCTGGCAGGGTCTCTTATCCACCTCTGTGCCTTCCCAGGTGTATCTGATTTGTGATTTGTGACAAAATAAAAACAAACCAACTACCAGACATTATGATATAGACTTAGAATTTGCACCGATGTTTTTTCGAAATTCTATACGCGAAAAGTGAGCGCGAGAGCCCTCGGTGCGCCTGCTCGCTGCTGAAGTCAAAGTAAACTTTATTGTCATCTCCGCTACATACAGTCCAGTATATAGAGAGATGAGACGACGAGGCTCCAGTTACAGCAGTGCAAGTAAACGAACAATAAATGTAAGAGTACGAAAATAAATATACACCTTAGGACTAGGGATGAAGGGATTAATAACAATTTAACATTTATAATTTACAGTTTGATGATTTAAAGTCTCACACACAACCCGCTGACAGGGGAGGGGCCGGCTGCTTCCAGAGGGAGTGTTCGCCCAGGGCGCCAAACAGGCTAGGACCGCCACTGTCTGCGTGGATGTTGAAATCACCTCTAATCATTTTTCAGTGAATATTAAAGTATCAATTACTTAATAAATGATAAAAATAATAATATTTTTATAATGTACCCTAGACATTCCCTGCTTTTTAAACAATTCAGCAAGAATGGTTCCTAAACTGACCCTTTCATTTCTTACTCATCCTTACAAAAGCATTTTGATATTTTCAGTGGGACATCATTTCATTAAACAAATGAAATATATGCAAAATTGTATTTGATATAACCTCTATTTTTAATTATGCAAAACTTTAATTTTGCAGGCATTTATTGTTTATGCGAACAGAGAAAATACACAAACTATAAAATACATTCAGTGAAATTATACTTTAAAAAACATTGCCTAACATTTGATTCCTTTCCATATTTACACAACAAATCTGTTAATTAGTAAACAAAGTTGTGTGAAGACACATACAGTGGCACTCACTCACTCTCTCTCTCACACACCACAAGAAAATTGTTGAATTGTGTATCTGCGCTTCTTCATATTTTTCTGCTGCAGGTGCTGTGTTTTGTTGTTTTGTTTATTTCTTTGTGCGTTTTGTGCAGTCTATGCATACATCCTACATTTGAGTCCTTTTTCTCTGAGTCGGCCTTAGGCCTGACAACTGCCTCTAGAAGCTGTCTCATTTTTTTAAGCTTTATTTTCATTTTTAAATTGGAAAACAAACAAACACACAAAGCAAAAAAAAAAAAAACAAACAAACAGAAAACTCACAACTCTGGGACAGAGCAAGTATCATCAAATAACCACAGCATGGCAGGCGATTGTGACCACAGAAGCACTCCCAGGTGCACACTCTTGTATCTATGCCTTTCAAGGATAACCTCAAACATCTGAAAACCAAACACAGAAAATACAGGCATACTAATAATAATAATAATAGTAATAATAATAACATTGATAATTACAGAAATTTAAAACAAACACACAAACAAACAAAAAACAAAGAACTCAAAAAAATATTGAGCAAAACAGAAAACACATCATGTGAACCCCTCCCACCCCCCCACCCCCACCCCTTTACCCCTGTATGGCTCTTAACCTCATCACATTCATGTATCCAGACAGCCCATATTTACACCTATCTATAGAAACTCTCATGCACAGGAATCAACATCCCCCACGATAAAACTGCAGCATTCAGGAAATCAGGAATTAGGAGGGCCTAACCGGGGATCAACTCAAGGCAGACCCAGGGGGATTTGCGTCATCTCTATGATCTGTTGGGTCCAAAGACGGTAGTACTGACAGGAAGGGGCCCCAAATTTTTTCGAAGGTTACATATTTCCCTTTTACACTATGCGATATCTTCTCAGGTGTGCAGTAGGACGCTAGCTCATTAATCCAGTGTCTCAGTGTTGGAGAATTTTCAGATTTCCAATGTAGCAGAATACATTTTTTCACTGCAGTACTCGCAAGTAAAATAAAATATTTCTTATGATAATTCACATTAATAGAACCTGTGTCACCTAGAATTCATAGTTTTGGGTCCAGTTCAATTTGGATCCCCTTTACCTAGTGATGGGACGTTCTGTATCGAGGCTTCGAAGTAATGGAGGGGGCGTTTCCGCGATGCGCGTATCGAGGCTTGCTTCATTTATGGGAGGAGCTGAAAATGATGACGTCTGAAGCCTCGCTGCCTGGCTATATCACATGACTGGTTCAGGAAGTGGTTTGAACTTTGCCGTGAGCTATGACAGCGATATAAACCGCTCAGACTTCATTCAAAATTTGGGTGTTTGATGGAGCGTTGCGGTTAGTGAGAGTTTGGAGACAGTTTGGAGAAAGTTTGGAGACAGTTTGGAGGTTTATGAGAGTGAGGAGAGAAAGTCAGGAGAGAATGGAGCCAGCTAAGAAGAGGAGGATGTCCTCCCCTGTGTGGGAACATTTTGATCTTATTCCTCCCAACAAGGTATGTAGATTTCTACAGTAGATGCATTTTCATAATACTGATGGTGCAATACAATTTATGTTAAGCTGTCTTTACTTCTGTACAAGGTGAAGTGTTTGCTATGTGCCAGGGAGCTGGGATATAACAACAACACCTCATCCATGCTCAGGCACTGCAGAGCTTTGCATGAGAATAAGGGGAACACCAATTGTGGAGCAAGACCAGGTGAGCCATCAAATGCCATGATAATATAGCATGCAGTATTCTTACTAAATGATAGAACAATATTATACAACCGTAATAAATTACGTGTGTGATATTCATATTTTTGCTTTGTTTTTATTGTCTTTCCTCAGGAGAACAATCTCAAATACATGAAGACCTGGTTAGCATGGTGATTGAGGACTCCCAGCCATTTAGCATTGTGGAGGACAAAGGATTTAAAAGATTTGTTAAATCATTAAATCCTAGCTATGTTCTCCCCACTAAAAAGGTCATAAAAGCAGTGACAATGTAGTTTTTACAGAATAAAATGTGAACAGGCAGGACTGAGGCTCGAAGCCTCAGTGTGTAGCTGTCCATACCTCAACGTTACAAAAGCACAACCACTGTCCACACCTCACCTCAGAGTAAATGACATCACTACAATATACATGTCTTACACACTCCTTTTGTTGTTGACATTTACAGGCTGTGTGCAAAATGCCACACTCCTCAAATTCATGCCAACTAATATTTTCACGTCCACTAGATGTCCTACTAGATGTCTCCCCCTCTCTTCTATCATTGGGCAATTCCACAGCATGTGCAGGAGATCACCATCTGTCACCTTACATCTCAAACATTTGGGGGAATAATTATTATCTATTTTATGTAACCTATAAGGGGTGTATATATCCTATGAAATATATTAAATTGCATTTGCCTGTGATTTGTAGAAATTAACATGGACTGTGCCTGTTCCAATAAATGGTGCCATTCTACCTCTTCATAGACATAGCCCAGGTCTGTCTCCCATTTTCTTTTTATAGACGCTTTGTTATGGTCAGGTAACTTTTCATTGATAATAGTATATGCCATTCCTTTTATTGACTTCCATGGCTTGGTGCAAAGATGCGTTTCAAGAGGAGTTTATTTTGGTATCTCGGGGAATAACCCTTTGGATTTATCTATGACCCAATCTCTGCCTCATTTTTATATATTTGTGTGTGTGTCTGTGTGTCTGTGTGTGTGGGTATCTGTGTGTGTGTGTGGGTGCAGGCATCTGTCTGGACTCGTTTTTGTTATGCACTACAGTACTGATTAAGAGCAGAAGAAAGAGACGGATAGTGAGTGGGGTAGGAGGGGGGTAACTGAGTTAGTACCTAAGTTACAATATTAAGAAAGTAAACAATTACTAGGAAAAGTAACAATTGCATTACTTTATAACAAAGTTTAACCCTCTGGGGTCCAGGGTATAATTGGCCGTTTTCTGACCACATTGACCTCTACATTTCAGGTTTAAAAGCTGTTTATCTTGTCTTGTTTGGTATCATTCTTTTCAGCACAACCTCACATCTAGTTATAGTTATAGTTATTTTTTCATTTTAACATACTGTAGTAACACAACTGATTAACGCCTCTATGTTCAGACAAAGATTCTTACTGTAATAACCACAAACATGTTTAACGAATCATTTTCAAAAGTTCAAATGCAAATATAAATTGTACATTTAAAAGAATATATGCACAAGTTTAAAACTTGTGGTTTACAAAACTTTTGCAAAGTTATATGCAACTATTTACCTAAAAAAACCCCATTTTTTTTAGAACCATTCTAAACTATTTACAGAACAATCAGGTGTTCTGCATCAAATAAGATCCCACACAAATTATTCGTGCCTGATACCTGCAGACCTGACATCAGGAGGTGTATCGCTCCTCCTGTTTTCCACCTGGAGACAGCATTTACATTGCAATCTGGCTTTGGTGCACTGTTAGACTTTTCGTCTCCACTTTACGGTAACATACTGGCGACAGTGTCGCCAGTAAGATACCGTATGTCGTTATGTCGTAAATTACGTCAACAAAGTAACATCATACTGTGATTAAGAAATTGGTATACTACCGTTTATTCACGGTATGTCACTGCAAGCCCGCTGCAAGGTAATAAACTGCAATATATTTACCAGTAACTTACCGTTTTCACGCATCATCAGTACCAAAAATATTCATCTCTGCTAGAGGATACCGTGTCCCAACAGGCGGTCATTTACTGTTTAACAGGTCGTAATTTACCGTAATTTAAGGAAACAGTAACATACTGTAAGAGACTGGAGGGTTCCAAAAAAAATTGTATTGTATTAAAAAAAATGTACCATTTATTTATTTATATATATTTTTATATGAAAACATATATATATATATATATATATATATATATATATATATATACATATACCCACTATCGATCGAGATAGATATACACACACACAAAATATAATTCATGTGCTTCACACCACTTTTTATTTCTGTTCTGATTTTTCCCTGCTGAAATGCACATTTCCAAAATCAAAAGCTGAAAAGAACTGAAAACATATTTCCATTGAGGAAGCACTTGTTTTTACTAAACCATGCAATCCATTATATTCTCAGATGGTTGTACAAACAATATACATAGAAACGATATTATGTCATATCCATATCACGGCAGACAACATGCTCAAGTGTTGGGTTTTCTTAGTTATATTTTGTAGGGTCTTAAACCTACAATGTGAAGTGCCTTGGCATTCATTTTGTTGGCACAATACAAATAAACTGAATTGTAATGAATATAATATCAAGCCCCACACCTCTGCCTCTATATATACACTTTGTCCAAAATACTGGCTCACACCACCAAATCAATGCACAAAGCAGGGTCCACAAGGACATGGATGAGCGTGTGTGGTGTGAAGGAACTTGACTGACCTGCACTGAACCCTGACCTTGCTTTGTGGACTGAGTTCATTGATTTGTAGGGTGAGCAATACATGTGACAATTAAAGTGTAAGTAGCTGAAATAATTTTTAACAAATGGGTAAAAGAAGGAAAAAAAAAATCAAAACTGTTGCACATTTTGTACATTGTGTTCCCTCTTCAGGGTTTATCCTTACAAAAAACCTTAAAACATGCAACAATAAATAGTAACATACAGTAACATTGAGTTGTGATGTGAAATAATGAGTTACTTAGGGATAATTTATTCATCATCTATCACTATTAGCTAACTGTTCAAACATACCTCTGAATTAGTTCCAATGTTGCACACGCTGACTCCTGGTATTCCAGGTTCAATACATAGAATGAACCAAAGAAGACTGACATCGCATCAGCAAAGGGGTTCTCTTTGTCCAGCTCAACAATTACACGGCCCTCTGCACTCACCATCCAGCAGGTGGCGGTCATTAAACTTTGTCCTTAAATGTATAGGGGCAACATGTTCTCATTATGCAACATAAAATAATTTCAATACTTCACTTCTTC
Organism: Pelmatolapia mariae; assembly: GCF_036321145.2. Lineage (NCBI taxonomy): Eukaryota > Metazoa > Chordata > Actinopteri > Cichliformes > Cichlidae > Pelmatolapia > Pelmatolapia mariae. Next base: position 16,379,776 of record NC_086229.1, on the reverse strand, counting down.
ACACTGTCTAGATAGTCATAAAGCAAATAGCTACGTACAGTTAATTATTAATGGCCTTATGTACATAAGTCTGTTTTAACATATTAGAATTGTACATAATTGGGAATTATTCTGCACATTAAACACACCTAACAAAGAGTCAGCCCAATTAAATTACCGGAGATGAATCAACTGTATGGTTGTTTTGGAGCTTATAGTTTGTGCTGCTGTTAAACTTTACAGTATTGACTTCAGTATTTCTGCTGTTAGTGTAGCTAGACTACTATGTTGATCAGTAATATGTAATGTGAAATTTGATATTGTTACTTTGCTGGGTTCACTGAGACACATGTCCAACAACCTTGGTTTATAAAGGAAATTGCAACAAAACAGAGACTGGATACCTGTGTCCACGAAAAGCTCCTGTGCCAAACAGAAATTTTAATATGGTCTAATCATCCTGGTAGATGTTTCCTGCCAGAAAAAGGACAAAGACATTTTATGTAACTAAACAAAAAACAGGACAGCAAGCAACAGCATTAAACACACTGCTGTATGAAAAAAGCTTACATCTGCTAAGACAAAGAGGGTGTCTTCATCTTCCTTGTAATACTTCATCATGAGAAGTATGGCTGCTGTGCCAACCTTGTTGCTGGTCAAAACTCCCTCACTTTCTATCTGCTGGATGTTCAACTCTAGATTTGATGCTTCTTAGAAGTGAATAATGCCCACAACCCAGTCTCTCTCCCTTTTCAGTAAAATCTGCAAATGTTTGAGGGTGTCCATTTACAATGATTTTAGCAACTTCTTCACAAGATGCCTGTTTAGGGTTCCTGCAGTGAACTTGCATGGCCTCCAGAACTGTCCTCTGGATGAGCTCTGTCTCCTCTTGTGATTGCATGCAACAGTTGGAGTGGAAATCTTTCCCAAGTTCCAGAGTAATGGTGACATTCAGGTTCTTTGGTCTGTTGCCATCTAAAAATAAGAGAGAGAGATCTTTGGAAAAGCAACTTTATATGGCTATTTCAACAAATATGTCCTCACTAAAAGATGAACCCTGCAATTAGGATTGAGTACTAACAGAAAGGCAGTTTTGGGGACCATGTCTGAAGATGAAAATCAATCCCAGGACTTCAAAAAAACTACAAACTCAAGGTCTTGCATTGAAAAGGTTAAAAATACATAGAAAAATACAGTATATTTTACAGTTTGTCACAATTTCCACCCTTAGTCCTACAATTACCAATGAAAGGTTAATGGTGTTAGATTCAGTGTCTACTTTTGTTTCGTGCATTGCACAGCTGCAAAGATCCTGAAATTCCTCTATGATGCTCTGTATAGTGCTGGTTGGCAAGAGCATTTTAGCCTGCATTTTTAAATGACACAAAGTCAACTGTCTTCTAATAGATTAACGGTGTCCTGTCATTGTATTATGGCAAATTCCACAATTTCTTGTTGCCTTGACTGCTGAACTGTCTGCTTATGTTATTGAGAAATATGGCTGAAAAATGATGTTCGGACACTGGAGTATTAGAGCAACCTTTAAATGGACATAACACTTTTTTCCCCATCTGTTGTTTTAATTTCACAGTTAAAGCCCTGTAATGCATGCTGGGTATTTCTTTGTACTTCTTAGTAAACCTCAGGTATACTATACCTGAGGTTAGTAATAGATACAAATAAATTACATACTACATAGTATACTACAAGCACTACTATACTACAAGTATAGACTAAATGTACTTATACTTTTCTGTATACTTCTAACTGTACTTAAAGTATGCTTAAATGTAATTTGGTCTAAAAAAGGAAGAAAATACATACAAAGTAAACTAAAGGTATACTTGCTTGTATTCTAGTTTTTAAAGTATACCTATACTTAAATATTATTTTTTGTAAGAGTGAGACTGGTTGTTTGATACAAAGTGGGCTGTAATAATGTTTCACAATATATTTATTAATATCTGAGGTTCCATTCAGTTCAAGGAATTCAATTTTAGTGTGGCTGCAACTTACTCCTTAAGTTAAAAATGATGCTGTATATTGTAGTTTATATGTTATACTGCTCTCACAGTGAATTGAATTTTATAGTAATACACTCTGAATGAGGATTTAAGTCGTTACTCTTAGATCTACAGTAGAAAACAACAGAAATCCAGATGGTATAATAGTATAATCTCAGTAACATCACCAATTGTTACATTTGCTGTATTTTACAGCTGTTTCCATGAGTACGGTGAGTTACCGTAAAAATAATGTAATCTCCTGGAATTTTCCCACAATTACATGCAAATTACGGTACTAAACTGCTAACATCCTTTAGAGTTTTTTACTGTTGATTTTGCAGTACTAAGCTATGGAAATTACTGCAAAGGCTAACAGTGTGTCTTTAAAGTGGATGAAAATTTGCTGGACTCTGACACTTAGTGAATGAACTCTCATATATTGTGGAACAGTAAAGAAACTGCTAATCAGAGTGAAAGTACTGTTAACTTATAACCAGCTATTTTTTGTTTAGCTGGCTCTTGTCAGTTGTCTAGAGACATCCACAGATCATCTTCTTCTAAGTCAACAGGTTAAAATGGGAACAGCTTTAATGTCTCACTCTGTGAGTAAGGAAATTATGTGATTGCAACACGCCAAACTGCAACAATAAGATATTTTCAAATATCTTCTCTCATGTAAACTATAAGCTGAAAAAATTAAAGGTAAAAAAAAAGAACAATTCACGTTCCTTATCTTATTTTATTGATGATCAGTGAAGTACAGACTTAGTTAATTTCATGATCATTTAGGAAAGATCTTTTTTGTTGCTGTTGTGTGACCTGTGGTTATAATCAAAACTATATTACTTTAGTCAAAGTCTGCAGACATACTTCGGGCTCCTCCACTTTCACTGTGAGACTGCCTTAAGCTTTCATGTATGAGTGGGAAAATTGGGATTGGACTATTTACGGTCATTGATTATATTATGAAGTTATGGCTTTAAAAGCTGTTTTACTTCCCTATTGTTCAATAGTAGAAATCACTTTTAGTCCTTTTGAATTTGAATACATCTGATTTTAACATTGACCTCAAACTTGAACAGAGAGAATGAAGCAAAACAAACAAAACCCTGTGTAAGACTACCTGTACTTCCTCACTTAACTCATCAGCTGCTCTATTTTCTTCAACTTTTCTGCTCCCCCAACGGGACAGTGAAGTGTCAGATACAAGGACATCAATGCATACATCATCCAAATTTATATCAGGAAGGTTTTGGACTGTTATGGTCTCACTTTTAGGTGTTGCAGTTATCAAACAGTAAAAGTAGAAAAAGGACATGAACAATACAATGTTTTGCTGTCTACCCTGACCTCCTCAAGCAGACCTCTGGCTCTCCTCACTTTCGTCTCCATCATCTGTGTCAGCAGAGGTTGCTGTCACAATCAAACAGAACTATGGATCCTAATAAATGGCACACAGACAAAGCCTGTGCAGCCTGCATTTTTATATGACACAAAGTCTTCTAATAGATTAACTGTGTCCTGTCCTTGTATTATGGCAAAATCCACAATTTCTTGTTGCCTTGACTGCTGAACTGTCTACTTATGTTATTGAGAAATATGGACAGTGCCTAAAGTGTTGAAAGACATGATGCAAAACGAAACAAGAGACTAGAGCCTATCAGGAAAACTAGTGAGTGGACCTCTGATTAAAGAATTTCTACCAAACTACGACTGCAGCTGAACAAATGAGCTGTTGGTGGAACTTTACACTCTTAAATATTGAAAGATTTAAAGGATGAGACAGCTCAGCACAGCATGTTATTAACTTCACACATGAAGTGGTTCAGTCCAGTCAGACTTCAGTTTTGCAGCCACCGTCCACATCCTGCTTCTTCAACTGGTCGTTATGGTCTTTCTGGACTTTCCTCCAACGAATCCTGAAGTCTGTCAGTCCTTCTGACAGCATGAGGCCTGACAGCTGGACAAAATGTGCAGATGATGAAAAACATGAAGCATAGTTTGAACTTGTGTCAAGTTTGTGATGGTGACTGAACTGCTGACCTGCTGTGAAACCTGCTGCTGGATCTCTGTGCTGTGCATGTCTGCCTCTGACTGAAGCTTCATGTTCACCACTGTTTGCTTTGTCACTGCTAAAAATGAACCACATATAAAAACACAAACATTAGTATTTTACATGATGACAGGATCTTACAGTGTTTGCATTCTGGACCTCACCTGTGAAACAGAAGAAATTGTATCTCAATTCACACCCGGAATCAGACCAAATCCCTGCCATTAAATTCATTGTTACACAATACTGAGTTGAATCGTAGTTATTAGGCTCAGAAGGCCCCCAGTTAGTGAATGTTGAGGTTGTGTTGTCAGACCAGGAGGCCCAGGGATCCCTGTAGAGACCAATCCACACATACTGAACCCCTGATCCATTCAAAGTGAGCGAGATGTTGGATTTCTCCTCTTTGTTTCTTATACTGGTCAGGTCTGTGTGGTATGTCCTGCAGTACAACTGAGCTGCTGACCAGGAGCGGCTCTCATTCACTAAGATGTAACTTGTATTTTGGGCTGTTAAGGATTAAAGATAAGAATTAATTTAAGAACATGCACGATATGAAGCTCATAAAATTGTAGGATAACTAGGGCAACAAATGTTTTTCCTACCATTGTAACACAGGAAAGGGTAAGAATCTCCACAGGGTCTATCATTCATCTGTGTTTGTCCCTGAAGAGCCACACAGTATTCCTTTGCATTTATACAGTCTGGTTGGCCGTTAGCCCAGATCAAAAAATCATGTGTACTGCCAACATTAAAAACTTTTCCCTCCATGGACCACTTCCAGCTGTAACGATCATTATAGAGCCCTGTCCAAGCAAAATCATTTATCCTTGGTGACATCGAGAAAAGCAGTTGGTTGACGTTGCTGTTGTAGATGGTGACCAAGTCAGTGAAGTGTTCTCTGCAGTAACTCTGAGCTTCGGTCCAGTTTATTTTCTGGTTCACAAAGTGGTATTCTCTGGAGTGTGGAGGAAGAGTGGAAAGTCCTCCTGAGAAAAATATAAAGTTTTTATTGGTGAAACTGGACTGTTAGGCGAATCACTAAAAAAGTTCTCAAATTTAAACTAATTTAAACATCGGAGCACTTTTGCAAATATGTGATATTTGAAGTTTGAGGCTAACCAAACATCACAAGCAATAAAGTAGAATAAGTAGAAATAGAATTTCTGGGTACATCAGGTGTTTTACTTTTACTCCTTACATATTTACAGATACAGCTTTCTGCTTGTTTTCTTTTTTTTCTCTTTTACATTTGTGTTATTTGTGTTTGTGTCTTAACACATTTTAACACATTTGTGTTTTAACACATTTTGGTCGGCTCTTTAGTCCGGCTCCGCGTGGTTTGGGAAAATAAATTATCTTTTCTAAGTAATTAGCTGAAGTGTATTTTATTAATGTTAGTTCTTTTTAACTTGTAGTTCTAAATTGGAAGATTATTTTGATATTGAAATATAATAATACAATTATATTCTATTACATTTTGATCACTCAAAATAAGCGTCACACTCGCGGAAGCCGATATACCCGCTGAAACGCTGTGCATTTATCGAGACTTTCAACCCCAGGTAGGCCAATTATGGATCTTCGGATCCACATTATGTCAGCAGCTTGAACTGTGAACTGTGAACTATGTTAAAAACAAACACCGCTCACGCCTCACAGTTGACAGCTTACAGTCCTGCGTAAAGATGAAATGACTTTGCCCCGATTTGCAGACGCTGTGCGAAGAGGTTCAGGAGCAGAAAACCTATTGTAAACATACCACAGCAAACCCGACGATGTTTGCATGAACACACTTTTCAGCATCTCTTTATTGACCACTTTTCACACACGGTAGCTGTTAGATTTGGATTGTTGATTGTCATTTGTGCTTAGAAATATCTACTCATATATGCTTAGAGTTTTATAATGAATGTCATGGTGGTAGAGGTTTGACCCTTAGTAGTCTATGGAGACTTTGTGTGCCTCCCAGAGCACTCTGGCATGCACACACAACTTAGGGTCAGGAGAGAGGTTATATCTGCTCTTACTGATTTATGGTATAGGAGGACACCTACTCTGTATCTGGTTAAGTATAAGAGCCTTTTGTTTAGATGGACCGCTAGACTCCTGGCACCAGCTTTGGGGAGACTTCACAAGTACACACACACACACACACTCACAGACACACACACACACTTACACAACGCACAGGCAAGGTACTCTTTGTTTGTATGTAGATGTCATATGTTAATGAACCTATGCATATTCATGTAACCTCAATAAAAGAGCAGTGTTACGAGGGAGCAGACGAGAACAAATGGGGTTAAGCGAAGGAACGACGTTTGTCCAGTTGCATCCCTCGTATACGAGAATCATAAAGAACTCTACTTGGTCTTCAATGCTTTTTGATGTGTAGTTGAATTGTCTTGAACGTTCCAGTGAATAGGTTTAAGCTACAAACCTATGAGTTGCTGTACGCATACAGGAGGTGTTAAAGCTCACAGCCCGACACACACCAACACAACAGTACAGATAGCACAGACGTTAAGGCATGCGAGGCGTGATTGCGGGTGCCGCTCAGGTGCGTCCGCCTCCCCTGCAGCAGCACTGCAGACCACGCCCCGCCGCACACATTAACCAGGTAAAATACATATTTAGGCTGAATTTTGCAAATATCTATTTTTCATTTTTCAGCAGCATAGTGCTTTTTTTCAATTACTTTTTAAAAGTCAGGTCAAGGCTCCAAAAGCCCAAAGGCGATATAAGGGTAGCAGCTAACAACAGTTTTTGTTTGCTACATGGATCATTTTAGTTCAGCTGAGTGTCTTTCCTTTTGTTATATTTCTTTAAGAGTTCAAATTGTGTTAATTACATAAATAACATGTAATTTTCTCTGTAGCACTTCATGGATTTAAGCAACACGTCTTAGTTGTTTGCACAAAGGTAAAAAAGTAAGGTAAGGTAAAAAAAACAAAAAAAAAACAGTATATACAGTGTTATCTTCATTTTAGATGTCAAAAAGTATTTGCGACTCCAAGTTTTTTCTTTTGCGTGGAAATCGCGTCCAAATGGCTCTTTGGGTGTTAAAGGTTGCAGACCCCTGCCCCAGGAGAATCGGTGGGGGCGCAGGAGATGCCATCGGGGAATCAGGAACTATCGCCTAGATGCTGAAGCTTTTTTCCACTCAATAACAGTTAGGAACAAATGTAATTGCGTGGCAGGATGCTTTAAACAGACCAAACTTCAGTCAGGAGAACAACTGCAATAGGTGAGTCATTAATATACTGCAGAACTGTCTGAACAACAAGATCTGTTTCAACACCTGTCACAAGCAAAGTTGAGCCAGACAACTGTTAGGATGCCTGGGTCGTTGACCCAGGGTATTGAGTTTATTATATTATTTATCATTTCTAGTCTTTGGTTTCTTTGTTAGAGTTCTCTTATGGTTTATGTCTCTGTGTAATCCTTAGTTGCTGTCTCCCCTGTCTGCTATATCCAATGATATGAACACACAGTGACAGACTGAAACCATTTGGGTAATTTGATTACATGTAAGGGTTTTAAAATGTAATTTATTAAACATCAGCCACAAAGAGAAAACCTTTTTCTCCTTATACCAAAATACCTACATTCACTTGTTTAAAACATTATATAAACATTCTAAAAGGATTTTATGACAAAAAATGTTGAAGTTATTTTAAAGAATTTATTGGAGCATTAACAAAAGTCTATATCAGCTCCTATTTAACGGCACATGCAGTTTACATAAGACAATTTAGTTACTTGTGTTGTGTTGTGTAGTGTTTTCTACAGTCAATGGTTCATATGCTATAATTTGAATGCTTAAGATAATTATTACTGACCTGAGACCAGTAGGATGAGCAGTAAACTGGTTTCTTCCATTCTTTGCATCTGTATAATAGATACAGTCATTACGATTACTGTGCCATATTTATTTATGATATAAGATTTTTATCATTTAAAATTTCTTATCTCCATTCTAATAGCTGCTTGGTATATATTTAATATGTAAAATAATCATATGCAATAGTTTTTCAATGTTTGCATGTATCTATATCTATCATGTCTTAAAAAGTGTTTAAATAATCATTTATAAGTTTTATCATTAATAAAGTAATGATGTATAACTTACCTGGCAGTTTATTTTTTCATCTGTTGACTGCTCTTTCAGAGAAGAAGACAAATATGTTTTAAATTATACTTTTTTTATAATTTATTATCAAACATTTTGAATTTTAAATTAGTTTTGAGTGGTACCATGGATACCATGCGTCTCTCTGGCTCAGACACAGAGTGCTGCCGCACCCAGACAGTAAACACTTTTATTACATGTCATAAAAACAGAATGCTAACGTGATTGGTCAAAAAGCTCATGTTTCATCTCCTGCACCTTTCAGACATCCCCCTATAAGGAGACATTGCTTCTAACATCACCATGGCAACCATCTCTTGTCAGGCCTGTAAAGCGAACGGTGGCCATTCCTTAATAACTGGTTGATTGCTCTGTTTTTTTTCTCTCAGAGAGTCAGCCATACTTCTGGTGCCATCTCTAGTCTAGTCTCTGTCTATTTATGTCATATAAAAGAATAAATTCTAACATGCCTGAAGCTGACTTTAAACAAGGTTTTTATTTGATCTTCTAACAGATTTTACTGTCAAATGAGGACACCAAAACAGAGTGAATATCCTCTAGAAAATCGAGACGTGAAGTTAATGATAGTTCAGATTAGAGATTGTAGTTAGGAAACGCTGTAAAGTTTTATCTAGTATTACAAGTATTATACTTGTCTTGTATGTTCTGAGCTTTGGTCAAAGGCAAAATCAGTTTAATGATTATTCACCTTACTTTCTGTAATTTAAGATTAAGATCTCTTATTCGAGATCTCCCAAAATTAAATGTAGTGGCATTTTTCTGTCATGTAACCATACCTATGCTACTTTAAACCCATAAATTCTGTAAGTGACATGTCTTGATGCTTAAAGAAGCATAAGCAAGGTTACAAAAAGGTGAATCTACATCAGCAGCATTCAAATCATTAGGGATATCAAGCTGTTAAAGTAGGTTTTAAAAGAAAGGCAAATAAGGTTAGATGTGGTTCTAGGAACAAACAACATGGTTAGTAGGAAGAAGTTGGGAAGGATTATAGAGTGTGTGCTTATAAATTGTCTTCATGATTCAGGGAATTGAAGTTTTTATTAGCAAGCAATTTGGTTTTACAAACTACATTCTGTTGTCTGGTAAATATAAGTATTGTCTAAATTTTAGGAATAGTACTGTGTAAACATTGTGGAAAAAACACAATGTACAAAGCACAATAGAGATTGACAGACCACGTGACTTTCGTGCATTGCTTTGTGGGTACCCGTGGCAACAAAATCAAAACACTGCATCAAGCGCTAGTATTTCCAGAACCGGTAATCATTAATTCTGTGGTTTTAATCCCTACTTGCATTTTATTTGCCCCAAAAACAGTTATGTACAAAACGACGGAGAACACAGACAGACTTGACGAAAAGGCAAAAAAAAAGGACTAGGAAAAAATCAAAGGAGTTAAAGGGTCAGACCCATACGAGCATACAGAGTGGAGTAAAGATGTTAGCGTGCTGCCCAACTTTATAACTTTATATGGTCCTAAGTTTTAGTGCATACACTCAAAAAATGTTTAGTAACTTCAGACCCCAGCGACAAGCCCAGGTCCCATTTACTTTGATTATTTGGACTATTCTATTTCACAGCTGTTGTTAATTTTCTTCCTTTGTCTCCTGTACAGGCCAACGCAATCTATTTGTCTTTTCAAATATTTTAAAATGGCTGCAATCCAGGCCATCCGTCGGCTCTTTGTTGCTTGGGAAACGTGGCTTAAACAATTTCTCTTCCACAACGTAATCCGATAAAAAATGATCTCTTTACCTGTCGGCGTCCCGTGGCTGTCATGCGACCGGCTATTGCAGTTAGTAATACAACAGCTTCTTGCCATTTTTTGTGTTTCTTTTTATTGCTGTGTAACTGATTTCAATTGAAAGCCTGCGTGCGCTAGTACCGCTTGCCACTCGTTCCCAGAATCCTTTGCGGTTTTACCCCTGAATGACATCACATTTTCAATCTCTATTAGAAGTGTTTCTTCTGACAAAGACTTGAAATTTTAAAGAGCAGCTAAGTGAATAAGGACCTGTGTCCACACTTTGGAGCTTTTGTCCTCATTGTCTGTCCAAAATTCTCACCGAAGCTCAATGATCGTAATGGTTAACCCTCTGAAGCATAACCTGTCGCTGGTATTAGACAGGTGTTCACCTTTTTTAAATCATCTATAACTCATGTAATAAATGAACTATTTGATCAACACGAAGAATTACAACGCTTCCTGAAAGCAGGGACTATGCACTTTTCTACTGTAGCCACGTGAAAACAAAGGTTGATTGAGATGCAGCTCTACAGAGAACTGATTTTTCATTCAACATTCATTTTTTATTGTTTTGCCTTTTCCGTATTGTTTTCTGTGTTAATTCATGATATTTGGATGTTGACCCGCACCTGGGATAAACACAATGATAATTTTGATCGTAATATAACTGACAAAAGGAGCATTGTTGCTTTCAGAAACTGCTGGAAATTTCCAATTGGCTTGATGGCTCAAGATTTTGCAGCACCCGACCTAAAACCTGAAGTTGAATGGCCTAATATCCATAGTTCAAAATCACCCCCAGTGTACAACTCTTTCTCTGCTGTGGTCAAGATGCTCTCAGCTGTTTTGCATTGGTAGGGAAGAACATTTTGTTTCACTTTTCTTTAACATATCATCATTATGAACATGAACTTTTCATTTCAAGACCCTTTGTTTACCATGTCTTTGAGGATTGGGCAAGTGGCAAAGGGCAATCTGCAATGACCCTCAAAAGAGGTGATAAGGGTTTGTAAACTCCTTCCTTAGGAGAGATCAAATGTGTAAGCAACAGCTATGTAATATGTAACCCAGGGCTATGCTGGAATCTTCAGAGAGACTGCTGACAGTACTGCGATGGCTTCTCTCTCACTCAAGCTTGGGTTTAATAAAAGATGTTGTCAGCTGTCGAATTGAGAAAGTGGTGAAGGTGAAGGATTGTGTGTTTTAGCAACCACTGACACCATCTAAAGCACACCTTGTTTAACTCTCTATTGTATTTTATCAAGTTATTTTCATAGACTTTTAATGATTATAGTAGAATAGATGGCATACATTTTGTGTCATAAGCCACCACCTCTGTTAAAAGATGGTGGTTCACAGTGGACATAGGCTTTGTCCCAATTCAGCAACCGCACGCTTTGTAGTGCACGTACTTTGTTGACTACTAACGATGGCTGCTACGACTGCAAGAAGTGCAGAAGTGAGAGGCTTGTGAAATGGGACAGTCTGGTCTTCGTTGTGCTGCTCAGGTTGTCTAGCAACCATGATACTAACCACAAGAAACGTTTCATACAGCATTGTTTGACAGGAAGGAGAAAAAGTGTTTATTTGTTCGTTTATTTTTTTTTATAACATCACTTTGATTTCATAAGTATGTAAAAACATGACTGCTGGGCTTCATTTATGTAGTGAACAGCAGTGATGGGAATAACGGCGTTACAAGTAACGGCGTTACAAGTAACGGCGTTACTAACGGCGTTACTTTTTTCAGTAACGAGTAATCTAACTAATTACTATTCCTATCGTTACAATGGCGTTACAGTTACTAACAAGGAAACGCGGTCCGTTACTATTTTTCAACAAACAGACGGTTGAAGCTGTGTTCAGTTTACCGCATCTTCTGGACGCTACAGCTTTAAGCAGCTGCGCGCTCCCGCGGACGGTAATCACGAGCACTGTGTAGCACAACAGCTGGAGCTCAGGGGGCAAAACAATGGCATGAGTGCTGCTGTTTGACTGAGGAAGAATAAAGTGGTAAGCCAATCACATGACCACTTAAAGACAAAGCAACAAGGTGATATATACCAGTTTATAAATTGTGTTGATAGGCCACGTAAAACCAGAGTCATGATAAACAATATATACACGTGTTTTTCGTCAATAGTTTCGTCACGTTAGCGCTAGCAAGCACTCTGCTTATGAGCAAAAAACCAAAACAAAAAAAGTTTTAGGAGTGACGGCGAGAGAGAAAGAGAGAGAGAGAACAGGAAAAGAGAGAGAGCGAGTTTTGAGATGTGAGAGATTTGTGACGTTTAGCGTGTTTGGAGTGTGTAGTTAGTGTGTTGTCTTGTGTAGTTAGTGTGTAGTGTTGTGGATAGTTTTGTGTTGTGTGTCAGAACAATGAGGCGACTGCTGTCTCCAGGTAGAAACAGGAGTGATACACCTGCTGCTGTCAGACCTGCAGGTATCAGGCTGTGATGTTCTCCTTTATAGTGGACAGAAATATTTGGAGTGACACAAATAATTTGTGTTGCATCTTATTGAAGAACAGCTGATTGTTCTGTAAATAGTTTGAAATGGTTATTTTAAAAAAGGGTAAAAGGTAAATGGATGCAAATAACTTTGTTGTTTGCAAAACTTGTGCATAGGATTTTAAAATTGACAATTAATATTTACATTTGAAGTTATGAAATATGATTCATTAAACATGTTTATGGTTGTTACAGTAAAAACTTTTTCTACTCTGATTTTATGTTTTTTGTCTGATTTTAGATCAATTCTGGTTATACAGCATGACAAAATGAGAACATAACTGTAAATTCAGGCACGTGAGGTTGTGCTAAAAAGAATGATACCAAACAAGGCAAAGGAAATAGTTTTTAAAGGTAATATGTGGAGGGAAAATCAAGAGTAGTAAAAAAATGGCCAATTATACTCTGGACGCCAGAGGGTTAAACGTTCTTTGTTTTTGTTTTTAAAGTAATGCAATAGTTACTTTTCCAAGTAATTAATTACTTTTAGAATATTTTAACTGAGTTACTAACTCAGTTACTTTTTTGAAGAAGTAACTAGTAACTATAATTGAATTACTATTTCAAAGTAACTTGCCCAACACTGGTGAACAGTCATTTTAAGATTAGCCAGTAAATAACAATCAGTTAATGTTGTTGTAGCACAGTAAGGGGAATTGTTGATAAGAATATATGAATAGGTTCGCCTATAGGAGCACAGGGGTGTGTTTATGAGACACAGAGACAAGAATGTAACTCAAAAGAACCAGCCAACTTTAGTGAAATAAACTATAAGGTTGACAAGCACAGGTTAAAGACACTTTACAATGGTAGAAAGGAAACTTACAAAACATGAAAGAAAAGTAAAACGCATGAACTACTAAAACAGTGACTTGGCCAAGTTTTACTTCTGGTTTTCAATATAGGGTTTCAAAACTCGGGCGCATCCTAGTATCCTGACTCTTTAACTCTTATAGAAACAGATTACACAAATCCAGTGTACATTCAAATGAAAATCTCACACTCTTTTCACATGTGGAGAATGTTCTACACAACAGCTTATTATTCAAAGTCCCAAATAAAAAATGTCCAAGGGGTAAAGTCCAAAAAATTCCCAGGGTGTGAAAGAAAATATGGGTGAGAGAATGTCAGTCAGTGGTCTTATGTATAACCAGCTGTGTGTGAAAGTGTGAGTGATACAGTCCTACCACGCCGCAAGGTGCAGCAGATCATCAAGTGGAAAAGAAGGGAATCTCAGTCTCTCTAAGTCCAGGTGGGAAGGCTCGCCATCGAAGGCTGTCCCAATTCAAAATGGGGGGAAATGCGGCTCTCACATGTGTCCTTCATTTCCCTGAATTTTAAGGATGTGGCTTAATTCCAAATTCCAAGCTTCTTCAGTTCAGAACTGAAGAAGCTTCTCAGATGAGAGGTGAAACGTCTTCAAGCAACTTAAAGAAGTCCAGACACTTTTCTTTCCAAGCTCCTTTGACTACAATGACCTGGATGACTGAGAACCTTCACAGACGCTATATAAATGCAATCCATTATCATTATTATTATTAGTAGTAGTAGTAGTAGTAGTAGTAGTATTAGTATTAGTATTATTAACTTTTCCCCATAATTCAATCTTATTGAATAATAGGGTAATAACACTCAATCAAAAATTAATTTTCAAGAGCGACTGGTTTAAACAAAAAGATTATATTCTTAACAGATTTGATGGATGATGCCTCATCCTAAGTTACACAGAATTTTCAGAAAAGTATTGTCTAAACTGTTCAAAGAGAATGTTTTTTATATAGATCATCTAGCATTGTGTGTCTAAGCCATAATTAACATCATCATACTTTTGACTAAATATCATATCCATTGTGCTAAATAGAGGAATGATAAGCCTTCTCTCCCTGGTTTTATTAATGATTTTAAGATTATGTTCAATTAAAACGCCTTCCTATTCAACTGAAATGCCTTCCTGTTCGACTGAAATGCCTTCCTGTTTGACTGAAATGCCTTCCTGTTTGACTGAAATGCCTTCCTGTTCGACTGAAATGCCTTCCTGTTTGACTGAAATGCCGTCCTGTTTGACTGAAATGCCTTCCTGTTTGACTGAAATGCCTTGGTTTTTCAGTGTTGTTTGTGAGAGCGTTTCAGTAGTGTGTGTGAGAGATAAAATTTCATTAGTGTGTGGAAAAGTGGAAAGTATTCCTGAGAATTTTTTTTAAAAGAAATTATAGTGGAAACTCGGCTGTTAGACGAATAACTGAAAAAGTCGAATTTAGAAAAATAAAAATTAAAACAAGTGAAATAGTCATATATATGGAGACTACCATGAGGGTGGAAGTAATAATTTGCTATGATATTTAAATTGAATTTTCAGGTACTTCAGGTATTTTATTTTTACTCCTTCATTGTGACTAGTCAGAAAAATATTGTTTTAGTCCTTAAAATATGAAAAACAGTTTAATTAAATGGATATCAGATAAATAGTTAGACAAAGTCATTCAATAAATTAAAATCCAGGATTGTTTTTAACTCAAAATTAATGTAGGTATTGTAGTATGAGGAGGTAAAGATTTTCTTTATCTGTCCTTGTAGTAGATATGGTTGGTAGTGTTGGGAAATCAGTTTTACCCCGGTTCTTTTTTTATTCCTCGGGCCTCCAGAGATGCACCGGACTCAGTAGTCATTTTTACAAAATCTTTATTCATCTCCATTTAAGCATGCACTTCTAGAAGGGAAGACGAGGCCCGTGTCCCTCTGTAACAATCTTCACCTCTTTGTTAGTCACAGCCAGCTTTATAGAGGTGCCCCCATCATAAAACCCCCATGGTGTGCTCCAAACTCTGTGTCTGTGTGTATGCACGAGCCTGTGAATGCCTGTGTGTGCACGTACCCATGTGTATGTGTGAGTGCACGTGAGTGAGTGTGCATGTAGATGTGTGAGTGTAACAGTTTAAGCACTGTTTGTGTGTGTCTCTGTATACGTGACTTCCTGGGGGTCATAAAAGTAATCTCACCCAAGTTAAACCAAATTCCTCTACACAACATAGAAAACTGAGTTAACATATTACAAACACTGAGACTCCCAGTCTGCATCCACTGGGCCATTGTCTTACATTTACAGATAAGGTGGAGAGTCTCCTGCAAGCCTACTTCTAAGTAATGGCAATTATGAGTTTTTATTAAAGGTACAAGCATCAGCATCAGCAACCCCCAACTGTAGCTTCCTGTCTCCTTTTAGTTATGACACCAGACCCCCAGTGTCCATAAATTCCTTTCTCTATAAAGAATTACACACTCTCGGGCCACGGCTAAACCAAACTGAAACTCAGACCAATCATTTACTATTCATCTGATCTAAACAAATTTAACACATTACATTCTAATAATTATTTTCCTGTACTCACAGTAGAAGTACATTTTGAACAAACATCACATGTAATTTGATTACCCAAATGACCTCAGTTGGTCTCAGAGTGTTTTCAAGCCATTTTTCAAATGTTTAAGATTTTTAATAATACTGACTTGAGAGCAGCATGATGAGCAGTAAACAGGTTTCTTCCAGTTTTTCTTTTTTTTTGCTTCTGTATAACAGATATCATCACCATGACTAGTTTACTATATTTATTGTCATCCATATTTACAATTTAAGGTTTCTTATCGCAGGTTGAATAATTAATTAATATAGTTTGGTCTGTGTATATTAATAACTAGTATACAAGGAATCATATCCAATACTTTTGAATATTTAAATTTATTTATATCTATTGTGTCTTTAAAAGATAGTTTAAATCATCATTATAAGTTTTATCATTAATAAATTAATGATGCATAACTTACCTGACAGTTTGTTTTCATCTGTTGACTGTTTGTTGGTTTTTTCATGAGAAAACCCAAATATGCTCAAAGTACAATTTATTATCAAACATTTAAAATAACAAATTAGTTTGTCATGGTGACATTGTAAGTGGCGTGCCTCAATGCTTAGAGAAACATAATCAAGGTTAAACAAAGGTGATTCTACTTCACCAACATGTAAATTATTAGGAAAATCAAGTTGTTAAAATAGGTTCAAAAAAAGAAGCAAATAAGCTCAGGTGTGGTTCTAGGAACAGACAACAGGGGTGTTATTAGCATGATGGATTCTGTCCTTGTCATATGTGTTCATAATTCAGGGAACTGAACAGTTTATTGGAGGACAGTTCCTTTTTACCAACTACTTTTTGTTCCATGCTAAAGAAATATCATTTTTAAGGCCAAGGGAGTCATTGTATGGTATTAGATATGGCACAAGTATTGTGTAAATATGAAGAATACTGCTGTATCAGCACTGTGGAAAAAAGCACAATGTGCAAAAGTGCAGTTAGAAGTCTGAATAAAGGCTATAAAGCAGCAAAGGTGTCACCACCTCATTAAAAGAATACTACTTACATTTTTATGTGTTTTGCAATCTGCAACGTTTTAAGTATTATCTTGGTGCCTTGCAACACCTGGGGTTAAATGGAGCTTCAGCTCCAAAGGGATAAATATGGTGGACGCCAAAAGTTGTAATGAGCCACTATTCCTACAAATCATGTGAGAATGTAGGGGATATTTTCAGAAGCATGTTTCCTGACAGTGACATAGAAAAACAGTTTACTGGTGAAGAGAGTAAAGTGGCATACCTCACTGCATTTAGGATTGCTCGTCATTTCTCATCACTAATGAAAGATAAAGCCAAGAAAGACGCCTCTTTGATGAAAGCCTGGACAGGGAAATGTCAGCCTGACATGCACATGAGAATATGGAATGATAACCAAGTAAAATCGCGGTACCTGACATTATTTTTCACGGGTCATCACACTGCAGAGCAAATGTATGAGAAGATTGAAAAAAGGTGTTCTGATATAGGCTTCCAGAATCTGATTCATTTGTCAATGGATGGTCCAAATGTGAACTGGAAGACCTTCTCACTGGCCCAGCATAACATCGAAGAAAAAACAGGCTGTTACGGCCCTAGCAGGGACTCCTGAAGGTGCCTGTTTGGCCATGTCCTCCAATTTCTTCTACCACCTTTCTCTTTTATACAGCTGCCTCACATCAGCAAGAAAAGGTATTTAAGGGAAGAGAAAGGTGAGCTCTGGTGCCAGAGTGCCATGTGAGTGGTTGCAGCTAGTGAGCTGTATTTTGTAATTGCTTGCTCCTGCTCTGTGGAGAGGAGCGTATTTGGTCACTTATCTCTTTTTGACTTCGGTTTACTGACCAACGCTTGTGTTTTGTTTTGTTTCTTTAAATGGTGATAGCGGCTTATCCGTCTCTTTTAGTTAGTACTTGTTAGGGTATGGGGTCTTCACACACTCCGATTCTCTGTTAGTCATCGGGGTGGACGGGCTGGGAGGAGGTGTTGGCTGCCTGGTTGGGGTCTGGGACACAGGGCCTCCCTGCTACTGCAGAGCCAGGGACAGTCTCCTTGTCACCTCCCCAAGGAACAAGAGATCTCCTGGGTCTTGGTGCCGTTTCCCCCTTTGGGGGCAGGGGTGCCTGAACCTGGGGTATAGATAATGTTTGAGGAATGATTCTGATTCTGAGTGTGATTGTGTGTATAGAATAGAATAGAATAGAATAGAATAGAATAGAATAGAATTCAACTTTATTGTCATTGCACATGCACGGGTACAGGGCAACGAAATGCAGTTTGCATCCATCCAGAAGTGCTTTAGCCGTGATATAGATATATTACATTTATATATTAGCAATAATATAGATGTGTAAGTATATTACAGAAATCGGTCTATTATGGTATGTTATAATGTACACGGTATGAAGCACGTTATGAATATTCTATAAGTATGTACAGGCTGTAGTGAGTACAAGCTATGTACAGGCTATGAACAGGATATAAGTATGAAATAAAAACTATACAGAAATATGAGATATACAGTTATACAGAAATGTGAACTATGCAAGTTATGAACAGTTGTAGGATTAAAAATTATTGTATTGTACAGAATTATTATTTACACAGAACTATACAGTAGTGCAGTTAAGATAAGTGAGATATGTGGATAATTTCTACAGAGGCTGTATAAAGTGCTAGTGGTTGTGAGTGGTGGTCCAGTCCATGTTATTATTGTGTGTATGAGGGTACAGTTGTCCATTGTGTGTGTGTGTGGTTGTGGGTGTGTGTATGTTCAGTCCATGAGTTTAACGTGGGTCAGATGTCAGGAGGCAAAATTCAGGAGTCTGACAGCTGTGGGGAAGAAGCTGTTCCGGTACCTGGGGGTCTTAGTCCGGAGGCTCCTGTAGCGCCTCCCAGAGGGCAGGAGGCTGAAGAGTCCATGTGATGGGTGACTGGGGTCTCTGATGATTTTCCCAGCCCTTTTCAGACACCGCTTCCTGTAGATGTCCTTTATGGCAGGAAGTGGTGCTCCGGCGATGCGCTGGGCAGCTTTCACGACCCTCTGCAACGCCTTCCGATCCGAGGCAGAGCAGTTCCCGTACCAGACTGTTATACAGTTGGTCAGGATGCCCTCGATGGTGCAGCGATAGAAGTTCACCAGGATGTCTGAGGACAGGTGGTTCTTCCTCAGAGTCCTCAAGAAGAAGAGGCGCTGGTGAGCCTTCTTGACCAGCTTGGAGCAGTTGGTCGTCCAGATGAGATCCTCAGAGATGTGGACTCCCAGGAACTTGAAGCTGCTCACACGCTCCACAGCCATCCCCTTAATGTGGATGGGTGGATGTGGGTCAGCATTCCTCCTGTAGTCCACGATGAGCTCCTTAATCTTCTCGGTGTTCAGTGTATAGTGTTCATTTCAGTTTGTCTCCACGTCGGGTGAGTGCTGAGTATTTGCATATGTGTGCATGAAGGTGGGAATGCACATTTTTGTCTGTGTGTGTCTGTTTGTCTGTGTCTATATGTCAGGTCGGGTCTTAGACTCGACGTCTGTGGGAACATCTCAGGCCCTCCGAAGTTTGGATGCCTTTCTCCCCACACCACACTCCCGGTGATGCCGGGAGATGTAGGTGTATTGGTGGTTCTTGGTGGTGAGCGTTCAAGTATAGCAGCAACCACCGGCTCACTCCCGGAGGCTGCTGCACGGCCTGGCAGAGGTGGTTCAGTCGGGTGCATTCCGGGGGGGTGGGGCCCTCTGGCATCCGGGCCTGGGGCTCGCTTCACTCTGGCAGAGCTGGCTGCCGGCAGAGCCCCGCGGGCTCATCACTACAGCCCCCTCTGGCTTCTGCTCCGTGACTGCTGGGTGGCCCCTCACCTATGGCTCTCCTCAGCTCTTCCCAGGAGGGTGGCACAGTTACCACTCTATTGGTCATCCTTGGGCTCTCACACTCTGGGGGACTCTGGCTGTCTGGAGCCTAGATCTCATCCACGCCATCATCATGGCCTGTCGGACCAGGCCATGGCTCTTCACACCCTTTAGCAGATCATTAAATCGTAAAAACATTTTAAACACAAGCACGCTCATTTACACAGGTGTACAACGGGTGTTCACAGACACAAACTACACCTTTCCTGGATGCTACCTCAAGGCACATTGTGTGCTGTCAATCTTGTGTGATGCACAATAACATTTAATAATTAGTATTTACTGTTATTTACACTTAGCTAGACTATTGTAATTATGTAGTTTATTATGTTCTCTTTTTTTGCTTGTTTTCTCTTATTTTTTTCTCTCTTAACAGCTGATCCTGATGCTGTGTGTCAATATGGCAAATCCGTAATAAACCGCTTGGTAAAGCAAATCCGGTGGGCGCCTTCAGACAGCAATTATAATGGTTACACAACCACACTGGACCAACAACAAAAGAAAGTCTTTCTGTTCATATTATATAAGTATTTTTTATTTATTCATTTTTTATCTATATATCGCAATCCTTAAATGTTTTTAAAAAGCGCAACAGAAGCCAACTGAATATTGATTGATTGATTATACGTTATTCATCCCGAGAGAAATTGGGTTAAAGCTGCCAGCCGTGCCAGCGCCGTCTTACCCTTCCGACCATACATACATTACACAAACATCACATGGGGAAGACAAGTTGGAGAGGTATAACATGGAAAAAGCACAACATGAGGAAAGATGAGGAGAAAAAAACCTAAAACAGTAACATTATAACAGAGATACTGAACACATTACGATAAAATCACCTAAAGGATCATTTTAATGCTATACAATCCTACACAAAAACACTATAAACCCACACTGGGATATTTTATATATGAGGATCACCATAATATATGTATAATAAAAGATTATGCTGACTGCCTGTTGTAAGATTTAATAGTTAGTATTTATGTGCGATGTTTGACCGTGTCTTAACCTATTATGATAAGCCAAAGCAAAGGGTCGCCAGAGTCCTTAGTGGCCCTTGCCAGGACCTTGGCCGGTATCCGAGCCTGCAGTTGCTGTGTTGACTGGAGGACAGGTGGGAAAGTTACTGAGCATCAGGGGGCGGGGTTTTTGGTCCCTATATATTGGAGGACCAGAGGAAACCCCAATGCTTTTTTTCCTTCTGCTTATTTCTGTCTGTCTCTGTGTTCCTTTGCTGTTTGTGCTAAAGGCTGTGCACCCCAAGTGGTTTTGCTTTGTTTGCTTTCTGCTGTGTTTTGCTATACTCTGTATATATGTTCTTGCTGCTCATATGATGCAGTGAATAAACTCTGTTCCAAGAATTCTGATCTTTTCCAGAGAATCCTTTTGAGTGCATTGATTTTAATTTGATCTTAAAAGCACTCCCGCTCCAAAGCTGTGCAGTCTTACAATTCATCACGATTATATTATTACAATTTGTCAGTGACAGTACAAATACAACTTAATAAGAGGAAACAACATTAGAAATATAATCATCCTCATTTCACCTGCTCCACTGACACTGACACCTTCAATGGACACACTTTCACTTCTTCACGAGTGCAAATGTATGGAAACATCTTCTCAGTAAAAGTGTTTCTGAAGGTGTATATGTGTTTGTTAGTATCAGGACCAGAGAACGACAGCTTTCCGCTGTTCCAGTTCAGATTCAGTCTGATCCTCTGGAGCTTCTTTCGTACTACGAGAGCATTGAGAGGAGCTGATGGTGAGTGTTCATAGTATTTATCTTCACATAATTTTATCTTCCATAATCCAGCACATAATTCTTTGTTCTTCTCCACAGACTTTGCCAACACACCCAGTTCCCACACTGTACTGTCTCCAACTTCGACATCCCAGCTGTGAGTCCCTGAGTTAAAGCCCTCAGAGCCCAGGATAGAGTAGAACAAATGAATCCTCTCTGGATTATCAGGAAGCTGCTGCCTCTCTCCTCGTCTCACACTGGTCAGATCTTCAGACAGGATGAGGTTTGGATGAGCAGTGTTTGGGTCCAGAATGAGAGGAGTGTAGGAGACCATGTACTTCATGTTCTTCCAGATGTTGAAGGTCAGGTTGCCCAGGTGTTTGGCCTGGTCTATCAGAGCTCCTGAGGGCAGCTGTGGATCATCCAGCAGGGGGCAGCGCTGGACTCTTTCCACTGCAGCCTTGTAGTTGTGCAGGAATGAGACGTCTTCAGCTCTCAGCTGCTCCTCTGTGGCTCTGACTGCGTCTGAAAGAGCTGCTATCTCTCTGCTCAGAGCCTCCATCTTCTCCTTCATCATCCCACTCTTCTGCTCCTCTTCCTCCCTCAGTGCAGCCAGCCTGGCCTCCTCTTCCTCTGCTAGAAACTGGTGAAGCTTCTTAAACTGCTGCTTAATCTGCCTCTCTGTGTGTCGGGCCTGGACCTTAATGTGTTCTGCTGTTTGATCAAACTTCATTTTAGCTTCTTCATAAACATTTAACTTCTCTTTTAAGGGCTCCAGAGTTTCCTGAAGTTCCTTCTTGTGTTGTCGTGCAGGTTCATCGATGGGTGTGAATCTGTGCTTGGTGTGTTTTTCTGAGGCGCAGCAGATGTGACACAGAGTCTGCTGATGGTCCAGACAGAAGATTTTGAGCTCTTCAGAGTGCAGACTGCAGAGAGTCCCTGAAGAAATTATTTTTAATTGTTTGCTAAATTGTTTTGTTCAGACACATTGCAGGGTCTACCTTTTATTATAAGGTAGACCCTGCAATAAAACAAAAGAGAAAAAAAACAAACAATCATAGACCCCTTATGAGCAAGCGCTTTGGCAAAAGTGGGAAGTTATAAATCTATTTTAAGAAACCTCCAGCAGAACCAGGCTCAGGGAAGGGTGTTTATCAGCTGCGACTGATTGGTCCGAGGGGAGGGTTAAGACAGGATTAAAGGCATGCTGTGGAAAACACCCAGAGAATAATCATAAGTAATAATTCAGTACTCAGTATTCAAGTGTATAAACACATAGTGAACACACCCTGGGCCATTTGACTACAGTAAATTACCTAATACAAGGGGGCTAGGTTTCACAATGGGTTCACCCACAACTTTGGCTGATTGTGACCGAACCTTTTTTCACCCTTGGCTTGTGTGATCAGGTAGAAAATCAATAGGGGGTTTGTGACCCTATTGGGAGGACACTACGAAAGGGCTAGAGGACGGAGCATGCGGATTGGCATATTCCCTGGAGAAGAAGTATTTGACACTGCCATGGATGACCAAGTGGATTTATCCTCAGTGCACCCCAACTAGGAGACCCTTTTGTTATTTGCTTGATGATGTTGCTAATGATGGGATTTCCGTCTCTTTTTGAGAAACGGCTCTTTCAGCTCGGCTCACTAAAAAGATCCGGTTCTTTCGGCTCTGAACCGGCTCTTCAGTTTGTTTTGTTGTTTTAAAGAATTTATTATTAACAATAATATAAAATTATGCAAAAAAAGGAATTAATAAGGCAAAAATAAGTGGTTTTACCACTGGGGTGGCCCCTAGAGACAAAAAACGTACAAACTCCAAAACACATTTCTAGCGTTAACTGAACTTCCAAAACACAGCTACCTAGATCACTTAAATTACACAATTGAAAGCATATGTGTAGTTTGTGTATTAATACACAAGCACTCATATATATTAAAATAATTTTAAAAAATGTTAATTTCCCTATTACTACCACACACCAAATATGGTCGTTGGTACTTCCTGGCTTGTGTAGCCACTAGGCAACAAAAGCTCAACACTGCGCCTAGCATCCTGGAGCACTTCTGTTGTCTTTTGTACGTGTTTTGGGGTTTGTTCGTGGGGCCATCATGAATATACTTTTATTTATTCCCTCCACATAAAATGTATAAATCATATAATACAAAAACCAACTATTCACATTTCAACTTTTAACTATTTAAATTTTCAGGATTTTCCTTTTAAACAAATTTAAAGTGAAACAACACAAAACACTGCAAACCACAACACAATTAAATATAAATTAAAATATGAAAACAAAAAGAAGATGCACATTTTGTCATATGGGCCTGCATTAATAAAATTTTTGAATCCTTTATCATCTGCAACTGAAAATAGTTGTGGATGATAACTATACCTTTTAATGTGACGTTGTTGTCCCTGGCTCTCTCTCTCTCTCTCCCTGCTGTTCTGTTCCTCTGCTACTGTGAGTGTAACTACCGCCCCTCCCCCTCATCCCAGAGCAAAGCACAAGCTGCTAAATGTTACCATTGTATTAGTTATACAAACCTTATTAAAACATTCCTTCCGCCTTCACTCTGGGTTACTGCTCTTGGGTTCATTTCAAGTTTCTGGCCTCCAGGGCCCTCTGACAGTAATACTCAGTACATGATGGGAATCCCCCAGCAGCCTAAACCTATTGCACTATAACTAATGAATGATTTAGGGCATTTCATCTCTCATCAAAGAAGCTTCTTGATTCCTAAGAGCAACTGGTGAGCAGTCACAAATCCCCTTTGGGATTTTCCCCAAAAGGGATACTCCCACACTCCGCTACTGATTCTCTACATAATCACCTGAGCCAATGTGTTAAAACAGATCACTTCGCTGATCACAATCAGCCAAGGTTTTTGGTGAATCCATTGTGAAAGCTAGCCCCACCCTATCATGTGATACTTAAATGGCCAAGGATGTGAGTGGGCATTAAGGCGTCTGGGAAGGGATCTCAAAACTGGATTATAGATGGCAGACAGTTGAATGTTGGAATCATTTTGGACAGATAAGACAGATGGTTTAAAAGACTAGTGAAAGAAGTCACCTATGTCCACTGTTAACGACCATGTTTGAACAGAGGCGGTGGCTTATGACACCGACTAGCTGTTTTCAAATACATTGATATTTATTTATTCTTTTTTTTTCAACTCTCTTGTAAGTACTTCTTCCAAACCATCAATGTGTATGTTAGGCCCCATTCCAAGAAGACTGCTCAAAGAAGTCCTACCATTAATTAATTTCAATTTTAAATATTATCAATCTATCTCTATTAATAGGTGACATACATGGCTAACCTGCCATTTACAAGTATTTCAAGATCATGCTAAAGAACCTCAGTAAAGGTTCAAGGTTCCATTAATCATGACAAGTTATCCAGGTCCCGAAACACTTCTCTTCTCTTGGCTCTCGCACTTTCTCCCTCTTCCTTATCTTTCCTGCTTTGCTATTCTCTAACCCTAAGAGACTCTCCCAGACTTGTTCTCTAAAAACCAAAAGAAGAATTATTCCGATTGTCCTGTGGAGACTTTCCCTGCCGGATACTCTATGGTCGGTTGTGCCATGTGTCTGGCGACACTCTCGATGGAGGACATTGAACGATGAGACCTGGTGACCAGTGACTGACATTAGACTACTGTAAAATTGGATACAGTTTGTTCGCACTAACCAAAACAACTACCGTCTTAATCTCATGTGGCCCCCCTGGCACCAGCTGGATGCTCAAGGCAAAAGCTGACGGGAATGAAAAAATTCTCCCCTAGATAATAAGACTATTTGTTGCGACTCTCTCTCCCCTCATTCAAGGCCACCCGCGTCGACCGAAGATTGTTGACTTTTGCCTAACCGGGTGAAGGGAGTCACTTACTTTTTAAAATGCCTTTTAAAATAGGGCCAGCCAGGTTTGGATAGCTTTTTTTAAAAAACCTTAATAAATGTATTGATTAAAAAACTGCAATGTGCATTTTCTCAAGTTAATTTTATCTAATATTAAAATATGAGTAGTTCTTTAGAGCCAGGTTTACAAGTGGCTCATATATGTACTAACTTTTCTCTTTCCACTATCCCTTCAGACAGTCTTTATAGAAGCTGTAGCTACATAAAAGAACAATGGGAACAGCAGACAGGAAGTACAGTCAGTCCTGGCTCCCCTCCCTCCTCTACGACCTTCACTGAAACTTCCTTTGAGTCGTGTTTTTGCTCAAACTCACATTCAGTGTGTGGAGCGTCAGCAGCTTGAAGCAGCAGTGTTGGAGTTTTCCACTTTTCTCTCCTGTAGCTGGACTCACTCAGAGGAAGCTGCTAGTTTGGTCTGAACTCAGTCTGATCGTCTGTGTGTCTGTCTTTACTGATGAACAACAACAGGGTAGAGACTCATTCAACTACACCCATGTGTGTGTGTTTCATTCCAGAGCATAGCTGTTTGTCTTCTTAAGACAGGTCAAAACATGTAAACTTTTAAGAAGCTAAGAACACAGAGTGTCTTTCAGTGGTGTAGTGTAGTTCCACAGCAGCCACAGGACAACTATGAGTTTGTTCTATTGGAATCTGTCACGCATTAACACACAAAGGTGGACTCTCTTTGTATCTCAAGCCTTCGTTCAGCCTTTAGGACCCTTGATGATCTTTTTTTTAGCTAATTTAATCAGAAATATTAATCATGATGCTGTGAATCCTTTCAGTAACAGAACAAAGTTTAAAACAGGCAAGCCTTTTCTTTTCACTAAGATATTTTTGTTTCCCCGCATTTTTTTTGACTCTATGCAATAGCTGATGATCACTTACCTGTTCCTTATGCTTTAAGGAAGCCACTTCTAAACAGAGTTGTGGATCTTCACTGGATCCGTGAACTACTAACAGTTAATGTAACATGGCGCTGATGCTTGTTGTCTTGTCGCTGTCATGATCCGGGTGAGTTTCGGTGTTTTCCACAGAGCCAGCAGTTCCACCTCTGGGAGGGGCCATTCATCTGTTGATATATAACACCAGCACTCTCCACTCCTCTTCGCCAAAGTCTCAGCTAACCAAAGTTATTGTAGGCCACAATATTTGTGAACCACTTAAGTGAATTGCATTGTCTTACCTTGTGATACTCATTTATAGTAACTCTCCAGATGCAAACCTTCCCCAGAAAAGCTTCATTCGGAGGCAGGACTTCTAGACAGTTTTCTCAGCCATATATATATATATATGTATATATATATATATATAT
The DNA here is from genome assembly GCF_036321145.2 of Pelmatolapia mariae. NCBI lineage: Eukaryota > Metazoa > Chordata > Actinopteri > Cichliformes > Cichlidae > Pelmatolapia > Pelmatolapia mariae. The sequence continues at coordinate 16,353,050 of NC_086229.1, read as the reverse complement.
ATATATATATATATATATATACACAGTACAGGTATGTGCGATTGTATATACCGGTACAGTCAATGCCCACACTTCACCCTTTAGCGTTTTCATGGTGTTCTCTACTACGTCCTCCTTACAACACACACAGGGCGCACTGCACTATAGGGCGTGCCGCACTTTTTGAAGTAAATCTAAGACTTTTAAGTGCGCCTTATGGTCGTGAAAATACGGTAATGCTCTTTCAACTTACTTTGTGTTGATTTTGCGTGCAGTATCAGTTTTGGATCCCGTCAATCATCATCCATCGAGGAAAAAATGGACGCTATCCCACCGGCCTGGTGATGAATCTTATGTCACAGGTCCTCAAGCAGGCACTGCTATGAGTCCTGACTGACACAAGACTCCGACTTGGCGCTTTTCCCCTCAGTGAATGTTTGATTGCAGAATACGGCTTCGAAGGACCAATTAATGATAGGTCTGTCTAGCACAAACCTATTGCTGGAACAATCAGAGGCAATTCTACTGCAGCTAGCAAATCATGGAGTACCAGGCCGAACTCTTTGTGTGATCTCGTACACAAGGGAGATGCCTGAGACTGTGCTGTTCCTACCGCTAGAACCCCAGTCACTCTCAGTCAGCTCCCCTGTAGCACTGCTCTTTATTGTGGTTACATGAATATGCATAGGGTCATTAACATATGACATCTTACACAGGCATACATGTGAACAAAGAGTACCGTCTGTGTGTGTGTCAAGATATTACCCTGTGAACACCTCCTTTAAAAGCCCGTATCAGGAGTCCAGCGGTCCACCTAAACCAGGGGTGGGGACCGAGGGCCGGTGTCCCTGCAGGTTTTAGATGTGTCCTTGAACCAACACAGCTGATTTAAATGGCTAAATTATCTCCTCAACATGTCCTGATGTTCTCCAGAGGCCTGGTAACGAACTAATCATGTGATTCAGGTGTGTTGACCCAAGGTGAGATGTAAAACCTGCAGGGACACCGGCCCTCGGGGCCTGGAATTGCCCACCCCTGACCTAAACCATAGGTGTCAAACTCAGGCCCGCAGGCCAAATTTGGCCCGCAGCCTAATTACATTTGGCCCGCGAAGCCATACCAAATCACTATAAGAGCTGGCCTACTGGTATTATACAGCTAATATATATATCGTTTAGTATTAAGCTTTGCTTGTTCCATATTCAGTTTTTCAGCAAAACATGTTTGAGTCCATAAGAAAAGATTCATTCTTATATCTGGAGGAAGATTTTTTTTTTTTCAATAAATATTAATGTTAGCCCGCGACTTTGTTCCAGATTGAATTTTGGCCCACTGTGTATTTGAGTTTGACACCCCTGACCTAAACTAAGTGCTCTTATACTTAAACAGATACAGAGTAGGTGTCCTCCCATAGATAAATCAGAAAGAAAAGGTACAACCTCTCTCATGACCTTAGGATGTGTGTGTATGCCAGAGTGCTCTGGAACGCACACAGAGTCTTTGCAGACTACTAATGATCAGACCTCTATCATTATACTGTAAAATTGATTATATACCTCTAAGCATAAATGACAATCCAACAATATAAACCTGACAGTGTCCAATTTGTGGAATAAGTACAATTATCTGTTTCGGAGGTTTAGGTATTGATGGTAACCTTCAATAATTTAGTATCGCTTAAAATACCCATGAAGAACTATAGATTTTCAGTCGAGATTTTACTGTTGTTTCAATATACAATGACAATAAAGTTGAATTTTATTCTATTCTATTCTATTCTATTCTAATATAGACCACTGGTGCAAAAGTGATGGAACATCAACATCAGAGTTCAACATTGATTCAATATTCAACATTGTTTCAACATTGACAGAGGGTGCAAAAGTGACGTTAAAACAATATCAGATATCAACATTGATTCAATATTGATTTCAAATTGATATTGATTTAAAAATTTTTCAATGGATAGCTATCGGGAGAAGTCTCCGAAAACATCAGAGCACTTTTGCATGTGATGTCGTGATAAACCGACCAGATAAGTTTACGTTTACACACCTACATTATAAATACTGTTTTTTCTTCTTTTATTTGTGTCAATAGTTAATAAACAAATATGGAGAAAATGCCAAAGAGCAGCACAACATTACCTTAAGATACTGTGAGGTGATGTCACCACACAAACACCTTGGAGTAAAATAATATGAAAATAACAGTATATTACATTCCAAAAATAAAACAACAGTAATATAACAATTCTGACAGTTTTCATACCTTGTTGGGAGAGGTCAGGTTAAAATGTTCCCACAGAGATGGAAACCTACTTCTTATGCTGGGCTGCATGAATGAAGAAGCAGTATATTAAATTTCTGCATCACTATCAAATACACAAAAGAGCAACACTAACCCACGATGAGCGTTTCCAGGGGAACACTAAGGCATTCCCATGCCAGTTGAAAGATATCTCTCCAGTGTGTCCTGGGACCTCCTCCCAGTGGGACATGCCCGAACACCTTACTCAGGAGACACCCTTATCAGATGCACAAACCACCTCAACTGGCTCCTTTTGATGTGAAGGAGCAGCGGCTCTTCTCTGAGCCCCTCCTGGATGGCTGAACGTGTTCTGTTTGGCCTGTCAGTACCAATCAGCTGCCTCTGAAGTCCCACATTCTAACCAAGTCCGATAGGACTCCTTCTTCAGCCTTGTGGCTGGAAAAACTGTCCAACACATTATTAAAAAGTGGAAGGATAGTGGGGAAACACTGTCTTCAAGAAAGAGATGTAGCTGGAAAAAAAATCATTAATTCTCGTTTTCGAGGCTTACTTAAACCGGCAAAAAAAGGCTTAAATTTGCTAGGGAGCATGAAGATTGGACTCTGGAGAAATGGAAGAAGGTCAGGGGTTCTGATGATTCCAGATTTACCCTGTTCCGGAGTGATGGGTTCATCAGGGTAAGAAGAGAGGCAGATGAAGTCATACACCCCTTTTGCGTAGTGCCTACTGTACAAGCCTGTGGGGGCAGTGCTCTGATCTGGGGTTTATGTCTATGTTCAGCAACAGCGTCTGGCTCAAATTGTGAAAGAGTGGCTCTGGGAACATGAGACATTGTTTTCACACATAAGAATCTTTGGGATATGCTGGAGAAGGCTTTGCGAGCGTTTAGACTCTTCCATTATCAGTGCAAGTTCATGATGAAAAATGAATGCAAAACGGGATGAAAATAAATCTTGTGAAATTAACTTAACAGAAAAATGTTGAACATGTGAAGACCAAACAGACATGTGGATATGACTGGGGGCAAAGAAAAGGCATCACAAAAAGAGAATAAACTAGAATATAAACAGGCAAAAAAAAAACCAAAAAACAGACTATAGATGAGCAGCTAAAATAACAAGGTACTAATATTACCAAAACAAACTGAAACACAAGAAACCAGATACCACAGAAAACTCAGAATACTGGCTCAGAGACCCAAAATAATGACAAACAGGAACTAAAAAAGTATAAGTTTAAGTAAAAAAAAGTAAAATAAGTGTAAGTAAGCTTTTGATGTTTAAATGCTCAGTTATGGAGACAAAAGCAGTAAAATATATTATCTTGTGAATTTATAACATTTACGATTTTCTGCTTGTGCTTGTATTGCAGTCTCTGTTGATTTCCTTAATTCTATTTTTTGTAGTAGGTGACTGGAAGAATTTATCAAAGGTCCATTTATCTGTGAGTCTGAAGAAAAATGACTGGCTTAACAGGGAAGACTGATAACTGTTATGTGATACCTAAACGTGAGTTTGTCATTGTAGAAAAAAGAAAGAAAGCCCATCTTGATTGCACACTTCCCAGATGAAACAAAACTTTGAATTACTGCATAAACAATATCCTGTTATTTCTGGTTAACCAAAACATGCTCTACTTTATAGAGCACAAGTTTGATAATTCCTTCAACTCAAGTCAGTGAAGAGACACGGAAGCACCATAACGAACATTAAATCCAGGATAAAGGGTTTCAGTGAATGTGGTGTTGAAGGTGTGGAGGTGGATCAGAGTGTCAGAGGAGACTCTGTAGAAGGACAGAGTGCCAGCAGGACAGTCCACATACACTGCTACTCTGTTAGAGACAGAGGAGGAGGAGGAGGAGGAGGAGGAGGAGATTGGTGTTGATTTCTTGTTGTGACAGACGAAATCAGGACCACGATAAGAGCAGTACAGACTCCAGGACTGATCATTGTATCCAAACAAACAGTCTTTACCCTCTCCTTTCCTTCTGATTCTTCTGTTACTCACTGATATATAAACTTGACCTCTCCACTCGACCTCCCAGTAACAGCGACCAGTCAGACCATTTCCACATAGCAGCTGAGGGCAACCATCAAATCTGTCTGGATGATCAGGATATGACAAAATCTCCTTCTTTGCGTGTGTCACCTTTCTGTTGTTGTCAGACAGTCTGAGCCATCTGTTTACTGTGTTTGTGTCAAATGTGAGTTGACAGGAATCTGATGGAGAGAACAAACACAATCCAGCTGCAGTTATTGATCCATCATCTGTTCATTGATTGACACTTTGATGATGACTCCTGACATCAGAATGATGAAGATGGTTGAATGTGTGCTGCTTCGTTTTGATGAATCACATTAAAAACACACTTACACTTCCTCAGACCTGGTGTCAACCATCGTTCTCCAGCAGGCTCCACCCTGAAAGGAGGAGGGGGGTCAGACCAGCACAGTCAGCATGCACACATGGACATTACAAGGCTCTACTACACATACTGTTAGACACTGATAATGGAACAGACCAACATTTTTACAAATACACTTCAATCCATATGCGGATCAAACTGCTGGTGATTTTGACTGATCCTGGATCTGTCAGTACACCACTATATTGAATGAAATATGACTGATTCAAACTGTGACCTTTCATGATCTTTATATTCCTCTTCTGTTTAGCTGGAAAGGACACCCCCCTGCCTTTGCTGTCAACTGTTTTAATCCTCTTGGTGTCAGTGTGGTTACTGTACATGACCTCTGACCTTTGAGTGAGTGCAGCGTTGTTTTCAAATGTTTTAATGCCACCTGAAACCTGTTCATGTTCTGATTTAACAGCAGATTTCTCAACACGCACACAGAGAAATTTCTGCCTCTGTCACACAAACAGTGAATATTTCATGTTGAAACTATGAGGATCTGTCACGGTTCTGGGTCTATCTGACCCAGTATTTTGAGTTTATTATGTTTTGGTTTATTTTTGAGTAATGGATTGTTTTCTTATTATCTTGTTGTGCTGATTATGGTGGTGGTGGTGATGGTTACTAGTTTCATGTTCCTGTTTATGGGTGATAAGAATTTGTGTTCTCATGTGTGGGTTTAGGTGTCATTTTCTGTCTGTCTCTCAGTGTCGAGTCTGCGTCTTTGTGTAGTGTTCTTGTTTCCTGTTTTATTGTGAAGGTCTGCGTCTCATGTGAGTGTGTTCAGTTTTACCTCTGTCTCGTCTTGTTAATTACTCCCAGCTGTGTCCACCACCTGTGTGTAATCTCCTTGTGTTTCTCTGTGTGTATTTAAGTCACGTCTTTAGTCATTGTTGTTGCTGGTCCGTCTGTGTATCCTCCATGTCCTACTCGTGTGTTCTCCCTGCTGTCACCATCCTGTACCGTCGTCCACCTTGCTTCATGTTTGAGTTCCGGTTCGTATTCAGTAGTTTAGTTGTCTCCAGTATAGTTTAGTATGATCTCTGTTTCCTGTTTTCCCCGTGCCATGTATTTCAATAAACCACCTTCACTCCTCCACTACTGCCTGCGATTGGATCCTCCTTTATTTTTCCCACACGGCTCATCTCACTCGCCGTGACAGTACGGACCAGCCAGATATGGATCCAGCGGCATTCACTCCACCCACGGAGCTTCGAGAACTCATAACGGACTCAGTTTCTAAATTAATCAACCTTTGGCTCGAGCATGAGGGAGAGGCGTTCCTCTACGTTCTGGAAGTCAGGCTACAACAACTCATTTCCGATTATCCCTGGCTATTGGACTCGCTCCACCCGCTCGTACAAAACTTCATTCTCCACGAACTACACCTTCACCCCCCCGCCGTCACTGCTCGCCCGCTCGTTTCAACGGAGGACGTGCCGTCCGTACCGCCGGGTGAGGAGTTACCCGGCCCGTCGGAGCCGTCTCCACGGAGAAAGCGACGTTCGCGCCGCCGGCGCGGCACCCCACAGCCGGATGTAAGGACATATAAGCAGTCGGCTGTGGTGAGTGAAAGGGACACTTTTCCTGCTGCGTCAGATTCAGTGACTGTGTTTTCTGGCGCTATTTTTTGTGTGCCTTCTGACGCTAACAATGGTTTTCCTGTCTCACCCATGGCCATTGCGCCTCAGACTGCCTTTTCTGAGCCTACGTTTTGTGTTAATGACTGTGTTCATGCTGTTGCTTCCAAGTCGGGAGTACTTGAGTCTAGCGCTATGAACATAAGGAATTTAAGTGTCAGGGAAGTTTTTTCGTCTCCATCAGTTCATTCCGGGGAAGTTGTAAGCCTCACCGAAGCAGTTTTTCTTGATCATGCTTTCTCATCCACACTTTTACCACAGTTTAATGTTGGGTCTGCCATTCAGTTATCAGTTCAGTCAGCAGCCACGCTGCCCTCAGTTCAGTCAGCAGCCACGCTGCCCTCAGTTCAGTCAGCAGCCACGCTGCCCTCAGTTCAGTCAGCAGCCACGCTGCCCTCAGTTCAGTCAGCAGCCACGCTGCCCTCAGTTCAGTCAGCCACTCCACCACCTGTTACAACCTCGCTACTTGTAGCTCAGTTACCACCGGTTCAGCAGCCTACCCACCCGTTCATTCAGTCACCATCCTCACTGTCTCATTCTAAGCAGGGAACACACTTCACCACAACATCTGCTGGTTCCCTTAAGCTGGCCACCTCAGAGACAGTTACTCCCTCTAGGGCCTCCCCAAAGGCTGGGTGTCGCTCACCAGCTGACTCTGGACCCCTAGAGGTCAAGACGCCAGCGCCAGCAGTTTCACTGGGGAACTCACCAGAGCAGTCTCGGCTCTCAGTGCCCCCTGAGAGCTCAAGTGAGTTCACCCGTCCCCCTCCGTCCTCTGCTGAGTGTGTTGGGGAACACTTTCAGCCCTCTGAGGACTGCATCCCACTGTTGTTGCCTGAGTCTAGCCACTGTGCTGCTCAGTTCCAACCAGTGTCCACACCGGCAGGGGTCTGCGTACCTGCTGCCTCAGTGTCTGTTTCCACTGGAGGGCCCGAGGAGCCCGTCCAGTCTCACGCCACGTTAGCTGGGGGTTTGGAGGAGCCCAGCCAGCTTCAAGTGTCGTCAGCTGGGGGTTCAGAGGAGCCCAGCCAGCCCCAAGTGTCGTCAGCTGGGGGTTCGGAAGAACCCAGCCAGCCCCAAGTGTCGTCTGCTGGGGGTTCAGGTGAACCCAGCCAGCCTCAAGTCACGTCTGCTGGAGGGCCCGAGTCGCCCGTCCGGCCTCAAGTCACGTCTGCTGGAGGGCCCGAGTCGCCCGTCCGGCCTCAAGTCACGTCTGCTGGGGGTTCAGGTGAACCCAGCCAGCCTCAAGTCACGTCTGCTGGAGGGCCCGAGTCGCCCGTCTGGCCTCAAGTTTTGTCTGCTGGGGGTTCAAGAGAACCCAGCCAGCCTCAGGTGTCGTCGGCTGGAGGGCCCGAGGAGCCCGTCCAGCCCCATGACTCGTCAGCTGGAGGTTCAGGAGAACCTAGCCAGTTTCCAGCCTCGTCAGCTGGAGGGCCCGAGGAGCCCGTCCAGCCAGCCGCTGCTTTATCCACGCCTGCAGCCGCTGCTTCATCCACGCCTGCAGCCGGTGCTTCATCCACGCCTGCAGCCGCTGCTTCATCCACGCCTGCAGCCGCTGCTTCATCCACGCCTGCAGCCGCTGCTTCATCCACGCCTGCAGCCGTCCCGCTGCCGTCAGGTTCCGCAGCCGTCCCGCTGCCGTCAGGTTCCGCAGCCGTCCCGCTGCCGTCAGGTTCCGCAGCCGTCCCGCTGCCGTCAGGTTCCGCAGCCCCGCCTTCGCCTGGTCCAGTTTCTGCAGCTCCGCCTTCGCCTGGTCCAGCTTCTGCAGCTCCGCCTTCGCCTGGTCCAGCTTCTGCAGCTCCGCCTTCGCCTGGTCCTGCCTCGTCAGACTCGTCCACGCCTGGTCCTGCCTCGTCAGACTCGTCCACGCCTGGTCCTGCCTCGGCCTCTGTGTCTTCGTCCACGCCTGGTCCTGCCTCGGCCTCTGTGTCTTCGTCCACGCCTGGTCCGGCTTCTGCTCCGTCATCGTCTGGCCCTGCGGTTGCCACGCCGTCATGGAACATGGCCCATCCTGTTCCGCCTCGCCTCTGCCGGTCGCTTTCCAGGCCTCTAATTGGGCGTCATGGCCGTCGAGGCCGGCCTCCTGAGTGATCGTCACCGCTGCTGGCATTGCAGCCGACCTCCGGATCTGCTCGGTGGCCGCCACTGCCTTCCACGTGGCCGGCCTCCCGAATGGTTTTGCCTGCGCCGCCGCTGCCGTGTGCACGGTCGGCCTCCAGAACTGTTTGCCCGTCGCCGCCGTTGCTGTGTGCACGGCCGGCCCCCTGAACTGTTTGTGGACTCTGAATGACCTCTTGTTTGGTTTTTGGTTTTGATGTGTTTTCCTGTGTTTTTAGACTGTTTGGACACTCTTGCTCCTTGTTTTTTTTTTTTGTTTGGTTTCTGTCCCTCCATCCTGGACCCCCTCCGCCCGCCCTGGTTTGATGCTCTTGTTTCGTTCGGGTTTTTGTTTGGGGCTGTCGGGGGCCAGCCCTTGGTGGGGGGGTACTGTCACGGTTCTGGGTCTATCTGACCCAGTATTTTGAGTTTATTATGTTTTGGTTTATTTTTGAGTAATGGATTGTTTTCTTATTATCTTGTTGTGCTGATTATGGTGGTGGTGGTGATGGTTACTAGTTTCATGTTCCTGTTTATGGGTGATAAGGATTTGTGTTCTCATGTGTGGGTTTAGGTGTCATTTTCTGTCTGTCTCTCAGTGTCGAGTCTGCGTCTTTGTGTAGTGTTCTTGTTTCCTGTTTTATTGTGAAGGTCTGCGTCTCATGTGAGTGTGTTCAGTTTTACCTCTGTCTCGTCTTGTTAATTACTCCCAGCTGTGTCCACCACCTGTGTGTAATCTCCTTGTGTTTCTCTGTGTGTATTTAAGTCACGTCTTTAGTCATTGTTGTTGCTGGTCCGTCTGTGTATCCTCCATGTCCTACTCGTGTGTTCTCCCTGCTGTCACCATCCTGTACTGTCGTCCACCTTGCTTCATGTTTGAGTTCCGGTTCGTATTCAGTAGTTTAGTTGTCTCCAGTATAGTTTAGTGTGATCTCTGTTTCCTGTTTTCCCCGTGCCGTGTATTTCAATAAACCACCTTCACTCCTCCACTACTGCCTGCGATTGGATCCTCCTTTATTTTTCCCACACGGCTCATCTCACTCGCCGTGACAGGATCAGAGTGTTTGCTGAGGCAATACACTGGTCCCTTATGGTGCGTTCACACCGAACGCGATAGACGCGACCAGAATGTCAGGTTTACATGTAAAGTCAATGGAGGAGCACGATGAAGCGCGACTGGCGGTCCCGCGAAAATTCAAAAGCAGATATGCGTCACGAAAACACGTCAGTCGTGTGCCCAAGTAGCGCGACTGACGAGTTTGACATGCAAATAAAAATACGTGCGTCAGTTTGTGTGGTGCATTTTGTGCATTCGCACGTATCGCGTCTACTGCTGGATACTACTGAATAAATCTGAACTCCAGTGTCAAGTCACGCTGCAACAACCAATCAAGAGCCTGGTGTCATGATGCTCTGACCTAGTTCAAAGTGGTTCAAAGCCCTTCATTCTTTATTCAATATGGAGGAAAGGCCAATCAACGCCGTAGCAAATCACCCGGAGCTGTACGACACCAGCTGCTTTCTGTACCAAGACAGGAATAAAAAAGACCAAGTTTGGAGGAAGACACACTGCAAAAATTGTCCATCTTACCAAGTTTTGCAATCTTGTATTTAGCCAAAAAGTCCGAACATGCAAGAATTTTAATCTTGTTTACAGAATATATGTCTATTATTTCTTACTTAATTACCAGATCTTAAAAATAGTTGTTTTACATGCAATTTATACAAAATTATCGCATAGGATTGTCTTTGATATTATGCAGCATATTTCAGTATAATGTTTAGAAGGCAAAACTTGTTTCAATGTTTTCCATTAACTACTCACATTTGCTGTACCAACATTGACACATTTATTCAAAATTCAGTGAAACATCATACAGTATTAATTTCTTAACACAGCATGAACAATAACAAATTGCATGCATCATATTCAACACATATCGCTCACTGTTTCAAGTGGTTCTTTTAAGTGCCATTACATCATCAAGTTTATATTTTGTCTGAACATACTTTGAAACTGACTATACAATATGGGGCATACTCAACTAATAATTTTCAGAAGAGAAAACTTGTTTCAAGGATTTCAAAGAAAATTCAGTGTAATATCATAAAATATGAATTTCTTACCACAGCATGAAAAATGACTAATTACATGCATTTTTTTTATGAATTATAGAACATTTTTTGACACAATTTATTAAATTCAATCAGTTTATATTCTAAAATCTCTTCTTCCCAAAGTCTGTTTTTGTTTCATAATGGGGTTTTTCATAATGGTGTATTTATTTCAGAAGGTAATTTAACAACTGAATTTCTTAGTCAGGGAATCAGGGTCAGTGGGTGGGACCTGAACGCTCATTGGCTGCTGCTTAAACAGCTGCTTAAAATTAAAGTGTCTCAAAATGTTTTTACTATTACAAAAAAAAAACGTAGTGAAATAAATATTTAAGAAAATATTATAAAAATACACAATGTAAAATAAACATTAAATGACAAATTTTTAACACTTTGGTGTTCCATAGTCTAGTTCATATTAAAAAGTTAAATAATGCATTAGCACTAGGTTAGGTTCCTGTATTCCTCCGTACAACCATCAATCCTACATATCACACAAAAGTCTGGACTACGGCTATGAACCTCCACCCTGGCTGCCCTCAAGTGAATATGTCCATTATCTCACTGTTTGAATTGGAGTGAGGGACACAAGTGATGGTAAATTCGATTCTTTTTACTGAATCGAGTTTGAGTGAGTCACTCACCAAAGTGAATAAGGTTTTTTGAGTCATTTGAGTCACTGAGTCAGTTGCGCAGAGAGTGCAATGTACATTTTCACTCAAACTTAATTTGTTATTTATTAGTATTTTATTTTATTTGTATTTTCCTCAAATGTGTCAAATATATATATTTATATATACCGTGGAACCCCGAGTTACGAAATTAATTCGTTCCCGAGGGTCTTTCATAAGTCAAAAATTTTCGTAAGTCGAAGCACCCATTGTGCTTTTTGAGTGAGGTGATATAGGCTATAGGCTAATTGCTAACTAGAACAACAATACTTCGTTCAAGTGGAACAGTGAAGCGCAAGTACGGAAGCCAAGGGGTTGTCACATGATACGGAAGGCATTGTGGGCATTGTAGGCCCAGCCAATCAGAGCCAGCGGATTTCATTACTCGGGCATTTTGCCGTAACGCAGGCAGAAATATTGGCTTTCAGTGCCTTCAAAGTGATTCATTTATGCTACGATTCAGCGCAGCAAGGGAGGGATGAGTTACTCAAATGCGCTGTTAGCATGTCAGCTGAGCGATGCTACTGTGAACCGAGGAGCTATTGTCTTGATGTGAGCTTCTACTCAGGGTTTTTTCTTCCAGTTTAGAGCAGAAATGTTTTTGTTAAGAAACTGGCTGTTGTTTTTCTCCCCATATTTTTAATTTTAAGCTAGCTATATTTCTACTAATGAAATTAGTTTGCTAACAGCAACAGGGATAAGTCAGTAAGTCGGTTGGGCTTCTGAATCATGATTCACGAGTCAGTAAAGTGATTCTCGAGTATTGAACGATTCCTTCATGATTTGAACATCACTAGTTCGGACTGGATTCTGTTAAGGTAATTAACTTTTGTTTAAAAAAAAATTCAGGTTCTTTTGGCTTTGACTTACTGTAGTAACATCAGTTGTGGTCAAAGTTTTACAGAGGCTGTATTATCAATTCTAATATTGGCTAACAGCTAGCTAGCTTAGTTCATTCAGTTTGCTGAACTGTTAGGATGCAGTGAGAGTTTAAAATTATTAATGGTGCTAGCTGGGTACATTTAGTTTCGCGTTCAATATACTTAACATAGCTATACGACAAAAGAACTACAGTTAATATCCGCCTTTGCAACATCCATTTTGGGTGTCCCGCCCCGGGGATCAAAAATGCTTTTGCCACCTATGAGCAGTTCTGGTGACAACAGTTGTAAGTGAAACATTACAATGCTGGCAATAATATTGAATATTGAACTGAAAGATGATTTAAGTCTTTCTTTCCTGTTCTGTTTAAACATAGCCCTGTTCAGGGCACTACCAACTCTCTTCCCATCACGAGCTGCACCACCCAAGAAGATGGGACATGCCAGTGAAGCACTGATTCATGTCTTTCAGGTCTGGGTTTCCCCTAAAGCCTTCAGTTCAGCAGTTTATTTATTTCCTTTCTATCCATGCCAAGTCCTCCAACAACCTACACTTCCGGTGCCCCCCGTGTGCGGCAGCCTGTTACAGCAGCTTTGCTCATTCTGAGTTTCTTTCTTTCTTATCTTTTTCTTCTCGTAATTTTTTAGAACTAACATATTAGTAATTAGACTCTGCAACCATGTTCTACCGTTTTGTGCTAGTTCTGGTCATTTTTCTTAGTTTTTTTCTACTTTTTTCACCCGTGTCTGGGGACCCAGAGCAGGGATCCTTTGTTTACAGTAAGGATCAGCTGTTAGCGCTGCGTCCAGCAGCGGTACTGCCGGCAGACAGACCTGACATTCCCAGCGAGCTGAGGAGGAAAAGACGGGGGTGTCGTGCTGGGAAGGAGCGCCGTCGCCCGAGAAGGAGACCTTATCGACCATCTCTTCCTTCCGTAATTATTGGAAATGTACGATCTTTGCCCAATAAGATGGATGAGCTCACGTCGCTAACCTGGTCACAGAGGGAGTACCGGCAATGTAGCATCATGATGCTAACGGAGTCGTGGCTAACACCGCTAACTACGGACATGAGCGTGACACTACCGGGATTCCAGCTGCTGCGAGCGGACAGGACGAGAGAGAGCGGTAAGAGGAAAGGAGGGGGACTGGCAGTGTTTGTGAATGACAGATGGTGTAACCCTGGGCACATCACTGAGAAAGAACAACTCTGCAGCAGAGACATTGAGCTGTTAGCCGTTAGCATGCGTCCGTACTACCTGCCCCGGGAATTCTCGCATGTTATCGCGATAACAGCGTATGTCCCCCCCTCGGCCAACGCGGATGCAGCCTGTGACACTCTCCACTCAGTGGTCAGCAGACTGCAAACACAATCTCTGAGAGCCCTCCTCATAATATCAGGGGACTTTAATCATGCATCACTGAACTCCACACTGCCCACCTTCACCCAGTATGTGACTTGCCCAACCAGAGACAATAAAACACTGGACTTACTGTATGCCAATGCTGAAGAGGCATACAGTTCATCACCTCTCCCTCCCCTGGGCAGATCTGATCACAACCTGGTGCACCTTGTCCCTGTGTATGAGCCCTTAGTGCGCAAGGAGCCACCAGCCACCCGCACAGTGCAGAGATGGTCGGAGGAGAGCGAGGAGGCTGGGAAGAGTCCCACAGCTCTGGAAAACCTCCTGTGTTGTTCCAGTGCCAAAGACTTCACGCCCCAAGGAGCTCAACAGCTACAGGCCGGTGGCTCTGACATCCCACCTGATGAAGACCGTGGAGTGGTTGGTCCTGGCTCAGCTCCGGCGCCTTGTGAGCTCATCACTGGACCCACTTCAGTTTGCCTACCAGCCTGGCATTGGAGCGGATGATGCCGTCATTCACCTCCTACATCGTTCCCTCGCTCACCTGGAGACTGCTGGGAGCACTGTGATAATCATGTTCTTTGATTTCTCCAGTGCCTTCAACACTATTCTTCCCTCGGTTCTGAAGGACAAGCTGGAGAACTCAAGAGTGGACAATAGTCGGCCTCATCACTGATGGGGACGACAAGGAGTACAGAGGACTGACTCAGGACTTTGTGGACTGGTGCCAGCTGAACTACCTCCAGATCAATGCCAGTAAAACAAAGGAGCTGGTGGTAGACTTCCGCAGGCACAAACATCCTCCACTGCAACCACTGAACATCCAAGGTATGGACATCGAGGCTGTGGACAGCTACAGGTACCTCGGTGTTCATCTGAACAGCAAACTGGACTGGACTCATAACTCAGACGCCCTCTACAGGAAAGGGCAGAGCAGGCTGTACCTGCTGCGGAGACTCAGGTCGTTTGGAGTGAAGGGCCCACTCCTGAAGACCTTCTATGACTCTGTGGTGGCCTCAGCCATCTTTTATGGTGTGGTCTGCTGTGGTGGCAGCATCTCTGCTGGGGACAGGAAGAGACTGAACAGGCTGATCCGCAGGGCCAGCTCTGTTCTAGGATGCCCTCTGGACCCAGTGGAGGTGGTGAGTGACAGGAGAATGGTGGCTAAGCTGTCATCCCTGATGGACAACATCTCCCACCCGATGCAGGAGACTCTGACAGCACTGAGCAGCTCCTTCAGTGGGAGACTGCGGCACCCACGGTGTGGGACGGAGAGATTTCGCAGGTCTTTCCTCCCCACTGCTGTCAGACTCCACAACAAAGACTTTAACTGATCGAACACACACATCCACAAATGTGCAATAACACTAATGTGCAATAATCTTTTCTGGGATCGTTGTATTTTTACTGAGTTGTATATAACATTTGTATTCTATTTTTATCTTATTGTATATTTTATTCTATTTTATTCTACTGTATATAGTATTGTATTTTATTCTGTATAGTTGTGTACTGTATTTATTCTTATTTTATTTTATTCTTTTTTTTTTTTTTTTTTTTTTTTTTTTTTTGTCTGTCCCATTTGGTTCTTTAGCCATCAGAATTGTTATCTGAAGACCAACAAGAATACCAAATGGATTTATTTTGCCAAATGGATCATCATGGCATTGCCGTATTGGTCCATTTGATCAAACTTTGTTGTTATTATTTATTTTATTTTCAGTTGTTACAGATGGGACAGACATGATTGAGGGATAGGAAAGGGAGAAAGAAAGAGAGGAAGGAAAAGAAAAACAGAAGGGAAAAGGGACAGTGAGAAAGGGCACTTACAAAGACAAAGAGAAAAAAAAAAAAAATCTCCTGGATCACCTGTTGAGAGAAAAAGAAGAGAAAACAAGCAAAAAAAAAAAACCAAAACAAAGCCACATACTAAACACAACACCATCACGTTAATCTAGCTAAGTGTGAACAGCAGTAAATACTAAATATTGAAAGTTGTTGTGCAGCACGCAGGACAGACAGCGCACAATGTGCTTTGAAGTAGCAGCTAAGAAAGGTGTAGTTTATGTCTACGAACAGTGAACACCCGTGTGCACACCTGTGTGGATCAACGCGCTTGTATACAAAAGGTTTCCCCATGTAACGGTCTGCTAGAGGGTGTGGAGGGCCATAGCCCCGTCCTCCAGGGCATGAAGCAGGCATGGAGGAGATCCAGGCTCCAGACATCCAGAGGCCCCAGAGTGCGAGAGCCCAAGGAGTACCACCGGAGGGGCATCCGTGCCACCTTCCTAGGAAGGGCTGAGGACATCCCCAGACGAGGGGGTCACCCAGTAGCCACGGAGCAGAAGCCAGAGGGGGCTGCACCGGCGTGCCCGCCGGCTCTGCCGGCAGCCAGCTGTGCCAGAGTGAACCGAGTTGCAGGCCCCGAGGCCGGAGGCCCGAGGGCCCCCTTTGCCCCGGAAGAGGCCTGACTGAGCGACAGGTACCAGGCCCCGCCAAGTAGCCACCGGGAGTGAGCTGGTGCATACCTGAGCGCCCAGCCCTGGACACCAAGAACCACCAATGCACCAACCCCTGAGGGCATCAGTTACCAGCAGGGAGTGTGGTGAGGGGAGATAGGCCTCCACACTTGGAGGGCCTGGGAGTTCCCAGGGAGGTGGAGTCTAAGACCCGACCTGACATATGGACACAGACAAACAGGCACACACGGACATAAACATGCTTTCCCACCCTCATGCACACATATACAAACACTCAGCACTCACCCAACGTAGGGATAGACATACATAGACATGTACACACAATCATACTCCCCAAACTTACTCTATGCCCCGGGTCCAGGTACCCTCGCCCCCAGAGGGGGAAACGGCACCCAGACCCAAGAGATGCGACCCTTTCCCCCGGGGTGGAGGCAAGCAGACCGCCCCAGGCTCCGCAGCAGCAGGGAGGCCAATTGGACAGCCAACACCTCCTCCCAGCCCCCCGCCCCGATGGCTAGTAGAGAACGGGGGTGTGTGAAGACCCCATACCTCCCCCCTCCCGCTCATGTGAAGTGTTGCTGCGTGTTGTTCTAAAGTGCATTTAAAACAAGGGAGGGCATGGTGCTGCTGCCAGAGCAGCAGGTGTTAGCACGGCCCCTCCCGAGAACCCTCAATGTCTACATGGATTTAAAATTGAGAGGTGGGCACCGGCGCCAGAGGTAGGGTTGAATACGCAGACCGTCCTCTGGACGCCGTTAACGTGGTCACCCTCAAGGCCCTATATATGTGTGTGTGTTATGAGAGTGTGAATAATGTGGATGTCTAAGTTGTGAGATAAAATTGAGGCACAGGTGGCCAGAAGGGGATAGAGGGGGGGGGAATGCCTCCCCTGCACCCTGGTGACACACCCGCACCACAAGGCCCTACCTGTGTGGGTGGGTGTGGTGGAGCGGGAAGAGGGAGGCAGCCGGGGATGGGGAGGAAAAGAAGGGAGGGGCAGGATGCCCCTCCTTAGGGCCAGCTCCCCCGCTGACCCCAGTAGGCACCCCCGTCCTCTAGTACCCACCAAGGCAAGGGAGCCCCGGCCCATCCAGACCGGGGCCTATGGCAGCAGTACCGCTGAGCCCCACAGGACCTGGGGAAGCCCACCCCACCCCACCGCAGAGGAAACTATACCCACCCCAACATTCAATCATCTCCAGACTACACAAGACAACAGACACCCAGGCTAGGTTTGTTCTCCACCTCTCCTGTGTCTCTCCCCCACCTGCAGAGTGGACTTCTGCAAGGATGGAACAACCTCCCTGCCAGTTGAAGAGCCCCCCAGTTAGGCCGATGCACCAGAGGCCCCCTGCGCCAGGGCTGAGCCCCCGTGCACCCACCCGCCCACAACCGAAGCCCCCGAGGCCCAGCCAGAGCCCCATCACGGAGACGAAGCACCCCCGAACCCCAAGCCCCCCCGCCTGCCCCGGATCCACTCAGGGGCAGCCAGGCCACCAGGCCAGTAACCTACGTCCGCCAGTACAGACCATCCCCCAGCCCCGCTGCACGCAGCCACGAGGAGAACACCCTCTAAGAGTGACCAGAGCCACTAACCAGGTTATGACCACAACCCCCCGGGTTGAGCCCTCCAGGGATAACGGCTCTAGGGGTTCTCCTGGCGCCTTAAGCCCATCCCAACCTCCACATCAACCACAATAGCGAAGGCAGGACCAAACCATGACCCCCCACCCCCACTAGGTGATGAAGCCGATCAAAGGAGCCCAAAGGGATTGATCAAATGTGGTGGCAGAGGCTGTATCAAGACTAATGTGATCTATTAGATGGTTTTTATATTGATTAGAATTAAGATTATTTTTATTTTTCCAGTTAAGGAGGACCGTTTTCTTTGCAATGCATAGGGCTGTAAAAACAATGTGGGCTGTGTTTATTTCTGCAGTGACCTCATCCAAGTTGCTCAGCAAGCATACTAGAGGGGAGGCTGGAATGTTACATTTCAGACACTTTGATAAGTCTTCACATAACTCACGCCAAAACTTCTGCACCGGTGGACAGAACCAAAGAGCGTGGATGTAATTGTCTGGTGTATTGCCTTGACAGTGTGAGCAGTTGTTGGAAGATGTAAAGCCCATCTTGAACATCCGATGACCAGTATAGTGCACTCTATGTAGTATTTTATATTGTATTAATTGCAGATTGGGATTTTTAATCAATTTAAAGGTTTTTAAGCATATCTGAGACCAGAAGTTTTGGTCTAAGCTTACTGATAAATCTGCTTCCCACTTTGCAATAGGAAGGGATATTGATTCATCTATTTTAGAAAGTGTTCTGTATATTTTAGATAATAATTTGGGGGATTTAAGAGTAAGAAAGTGTACTGAACTTGGTGGTGTTTGTAATTCAGTTTGACTGAGGTTAAATCTCTTTTTTACTATGGATTTAATTTGTTGATATTCTAAAAATCTTTTCTTGTTGATCCCATATTGTGTAATTAGTCTGTCAAATGGAATAAATTCTGTTCCCTCTAATATATGTTCTAAGTATTTAATTCCTTTACAACTCCATTCTGGAAAATTAATCATATTATTGTTTTGTAATATGTCAGGGTTATTCCAGATAGGTGTACGTTTGCATGGGATTAATGAGGACTCTGTCATTTTTAGAAACTCCCACCATGCTGTCAGAGAAGAGCTGATGTTGATGCTTTTAAAGCATTCATGTCTTTTGATGTTTGAGCTGATAAATGGTAGGTCTGAAATTTCTAGATTATTACATAGTGCCTGTTCTACATCTAGCCAGGGCTCATCTAAGAGGGTGTGTTTAAACCATCTAGAGATGAACTGAAGCCTGTTGGCTAAAAAATAGTGATTAAAGTTAGGCAGATCTAATCCTCCTTTATCCTTGGTCCTTTGCAATGTTTTTAAGCTGATACGTGGGGGTTTGTCTTTCCAAAGGAATTTAGAAATACATGAATCTAGAGATCTGAACCAATCTTGTGATGGCTTATTTGGGATCATTGAAAACAAATAGTTTATTTTTGGCAAGACCATCATTTTTATAGCGGCCACCCTTCCCATGAGTGATATGGGTAAAGATTTCCATCTAGCCAGATCGCTTTCTACTGTCTTTAAAAGCGGGATGTGGTTTAATTTAGTTAATTCTGAAAGCTTAGGAGAGACATTAATACCTAAATATTTTATTTTTCCAGATTGCAGTGGTGTAGGAGAAGAATTATGGAAGGAGCAATTAATCGGAAGAACTGTAGATTTTGACCAGTTGATTGAATAATCTGAGACTCTTGAAAAAGAATTTATCAATTCAATCACCCCAGAGATATTGGTTTGTGAGTTTTGAAGAAAAAGTAATACATCATCCGCATAAAGGCTGATTTTATGTTCTACATTCTTGCATTTTATGCCCTTAATTACTGAATTCTGTCTAATTGCTGCTGCTAGTGGTTCAATAAAAATTGCAAAAAGTGAAGGGGAGAGTGGGCATCCCTGCCTGGTGCCCCTCAGGAGACAGAAGCTGGAGGATTTTTGGTCATTTGTTCTGACACAAGCTGTTGGGGAATTATATAATATTTTTAACCAGTTTATGAAAGAGGTTCCAAAACCAAATTTGTGTAAAGTTGCAAATAGAAATTTCCAGTTAACTCTGTCAAATGCTTTTTCTGCATCAAGAGACAATATTATGGTTTCGAGGTTTTTACTGCATGAGTAGTCTGTTAAATTAAGTAATCTACGTGTATTTGTTGATGAGTGCCTACCTTTTATGAAACCAGTTTGGTCAGGATGAATTAAAAGGGGGGTCATTTTCTCTAATCTTTTTGAGAGAGCTTTGCAGATTATTTTAAGGTCTACATTAATAAGGGATATTGGGCGATAGCTTGAGGGATATACAGGGTCTTTGCCTGGTTTTAGTAAGAGACTGATATTTGCAGAGTTCATATTTGGTGGTAGTCTACCATTTTCTTTGATTTCCTGCAACATTCTGTAAAAAACTGGTGCTAGAATCGCCCAGAATTCTTTGTAGAATTCTGCAGGAAAGCCGTCTGGACCCGGAGCCTTATTATTGGGCATACTTATCAGGGCTTCCTGGAGTTCACCTGGCGTCAGTGGCGAATCCAGTGCCATTGCTTGGGTGTCTAATAATTTTGGAAGAGTTATGTTGTCTAAAAACTGATCAATTTCGTTTTTAGATGGGTTTATTTGTGGTGTATATAAAGTTTCATAGAAATCCCTAAAAATTTTGTTTATTTTTTTAGGATCATATATTGTATTCCCAGATAAATCTTTAACAGCACATATAGTTGTTTTTTCTTTATTGATTTTTAACTGGTTAGCAAGAAATTGTCCGGATTTGTTACCGTGTTCATAATTTTGCAGGCGAAGTCTTTGTACTAAGAATTTAGTCTTTTTATTAATAATTTCATTTAATTCTAGTTTTGTTTTGCGTAAATTGTTTAATATTTCTTGATCTTGGTGTGATACATAGGCTTTTTCTAAGGATTTGATGTTTTTTTCCAGTTCTTGAATATTTTTGTTTTCTTCTTTCTTCTTATGTGATGAGAAAGAGATTATTTTACCTCTCATCACAGCTTTCCCTGCTTCCCAGAGGACAGATGCTGATGTTCCAGGAATGTCATTAAAGTCTAAATATGAAGTCCATTCTTTTTTAAAGTATTTGATAAACTCTTCATCTTTGAGCAGCGATGTATTAAATCTCCAGTTTTTACTTGGTGTGGTATTATTCTTCTGCATTAGTGTTAAAGATACAGGAGCATGATCGCTGACAGCTATAGGATGAATCTCAGTGTCTGAAATGTCACTCAGCAGTGAGCTGCTGACCAAAAAATAATCCAGACGAGAGTATTATTATTTTATTTTATTCTAATTTTTGCCTCATAACTTTTGCACTGTCCACTTCCTGCTGTGACAAAACAAATTTCCCACATGTGGGACTAATAAAGGTTATCTTATCTTATCTTATCTTAATGTAGTTTATATTTGGAAAAGTGTGCAGAGATCTGAAATGGCACAAACACTGATAGATGAAATATTTCAATTAAATCATAAAGAAAACTATAAAGAAATTAAAAACAAAATGAAAATAATTAAATTTTAACTATCACAGGTGCAATATCTTTGTCATTTCCTACAGTGTGTAAAGACATTAATCCCAATGGTGATGAGGAAGAATTTAGTACAAATTTAAATGGGATGAATATCTGGGATTTTCTATACAGTATTTGTCAATCTAAAGAAAAATAACATTAATATGGTCCGTAGCTCATCTGATCTATGATTGTCATCATTCACCTATCACCCTAAGGCAGTGGTTCCCAAAGTTCTTTTGCTAGGCCCCCCTTTTTTTTTACAAGAAAAATGTTTGCGCCCCCCCTCGCGCATGCGCACACACATCCTCCAACCACACACACCCATATTTTGCTCCACCGAAAACAGACTTTTTAAAACTCCTTTTTTGCGTTTACATGTGAACGAGGAATTCGTCTCGCAACGTCAAAGCAATGTGCCTTTTTTCACGTCACACTGTGCGCCACGTTATTGTTTACATGAGATGAATTGCAGAATAGCAGATAGAGACAAAATACTGTTAATCTGACTATCTGCAGGTTTTACAGCTTACACACGCAGTTACTGTCCCTCCATTTACAAAGGCAGAGGCGTCACGGTGTGATTATTTTACGTGTAGTTGTTTTTTTCCTGTGTAATAATATTCAACATTGCTATCAATACATTTTTCAAAAAATGCCTCTCTGTGCAAAATGGGTTCAAAAACATAAACAGCTGTGGGATCCTGTTTGTCCATGATTTGAACCGGAGGAACAAATCGTGGCAGGATCAGCCTGATATTATTTGTATCCCGCTGTAACTTTACTGTATAAAGAGCTAACATCTCCAAAAAGTAGTTAGTCATTACAAGAAGTGTTTGTGAACTAAAAATCAAGAATGTGGGATACTGTTTGTCCGTCATTTGGAGAACCCAGCGCTGCTCCCGACAAAGGGAAAACCAATTCTGCAGGGGAGACCTACCCTACCTCGGCACTTGTGCAGGTGAAGCCAAAGGGAAGACCACCATATTTCACCATATTCACCATATTTTCTAGTCTTTGGCTTAGAATGAAGTTGGTTTGGAAACATTCAGCAATGCTTCATCTCCTGCCTTGCGTTTCTGTAGGCGCCCGTGCTAGCAGTGTCCAAGCGTTTTGTTTTCTTTCCCCCCTTTTCACACCACGCCCCCCCTGCAATGGCTCTGCGCCCCCCCTAGGGGGCGGGCCCCACACTTTGGGAAGGTCTGCCCTAAGGGTGCACCCCAAAGGGATCAATAAAGTTAAGTCTAATACATACTTGTGGTTAAGTATTTGAACTACCCTGATAGCTTTGGAGTTTCTCCATACAATGTACAATTTTTGTGTTTCTTTTTCTTTTTGCCAACAGAAGATCCAGCGTCAGCCCTGTTCTGCTCTTCGAAGGCTCCCGCTGTCTTATTGCAGTTGGAACCACTCCCATCACCACATTTGCCACAGATGACCTTGGAGAAGGTTTGCTGTATCTTATGGCTTACTATTACACCCTGCATCTCACCTATCCTAAATGTGTGGCAACGCTGTCATTGAGACTGAAGTGTTAAAGGACAAAATCCATGAGCAAGACACCACAGGCTCATACAAAAAAGTCATGGCAGACTGGAGAAATTTTTTTGAAAAGTAGAGCTGTTTGAGCAAGATCTAACTTTTAGGTCTGTGTTGGAAGGTTTGTACCTGATAGCTTTGAAGTTGCAATTTACACTTGAATTCTTTTTTTGTTTTCTTTTGTAATGCAAAGTACTTTTTCTTTAAACACATCTGTTCTGCAAATTCTGTTTAAAATTCTCCAAAAGTTGAATCTGTTCATCTGGACGTAGCGTTTTGTGGGAGAAACGTTTCGTCACTCAACCAAGTGACTTCTTCAGTCTCAGCTGACTGCAGGTTTCCCCAAACCTTATAAACAGTACATTTGCATAATGACTGAAACCAGCCCACTGAAGGAACAATGGGCTGTGAGGTCAGTTCCTTAATCATAATTATGCAAATTCCCATGACCATTGATCAACAATCACTGACCAAAACCCACTGATCAAAGAACACTGATCAATGGCCATGAGTACCATTCACAGAGAGTTGGGGAATGGCTGCAATCACAGCGTTGTAAGATGGCGAAAGATGTACCCTT
This sequence comes from Pelmatolapia mariae, assembly GCF_036321145.2. Lineage (NCBI taxonomy): Eukaryota > Metazoa > Chordata > Actinopteri > Cichliformes > Cichlidae > Pelmatolapia > Pelmatolapia mariae. The sequence goes on along the minus strand of NC_086229.1, from coordinate 16,329,904 downwards.
AGGCCCCCTCCTCGATTCAGAGATGGTCTTTCCCTCTTCACGTAAATGGCCTCCTTGACTCCGCGCTCAAACCAGCGTTCCTCCCTGTCCAGGATGTGTACATCCTCATCTTTGAAAGAGTGTCCACTGGCCTGTAGGTGTAAATAAACTGCAGAGTCCTGGCTTGATGAGGTTGCTCTTCTGTGTTGTGCCATCCGCTTCGCTAGAGGTTGTTTGGTTTCCCCGATGTATAAATCCTGGCAATCCTCCTGGCACTTAACAGCGTACACTATGTTACTCTGTTTGTGTCAGGGGACTCGATCCTTGGGGTGGACCAGTTTTTGGCGCAGCGTGTTTTGGGGTTTAAAAGCCACAGAGACACGGTGTTTAGAAAAAATGCGTCTCAACTGTTCCGATACTCCTGACACATATGGGATCACTACAGGTTTTCGCCTGGGCAGCGGTTGTCCTTCTCTCCTGGATCGACTGGAGCTTTCTTTAGGTGCCTTTCCCGCTTTGACAAAAGTCCAGCTGGGATAACCACATTTACTCAGGGCCTTCTTGATGTGATGTTCTTCTGCCTCCCTGGCCGCTGTGTCAGTGGGGATGGTGTTCGCTCTGTGTTGTAGCGTCCTGATGACACCCAGTTTGTGCTCCAGTGGATGATGAGAGTCAAACCTTAGATACTGATCCGTATGTGTAGGTTTACGGTACACGTCAGCCTTTAGATGTCCCCCATTACTGATGGAAATCTCACAGTCTAAGAAGGCTAACCTGCCACTTTTCATATCCTCCCTGGTGAATTTGATGTGTCGGTCCACCGAGTTAATGTGATCCGTGAAATGTAGTACGTCCTGAGATTTGATTTTCACCCAGGTGTCATCCACATATCTGAACCAACGGCTTGGTGGTGTTCCAGTTCCAGTTCTTTTGGAACTGTGTCTTCATTCCACCTACTTCACATACAAGGGTCAGTTCTACAGGCAGAAACATGGGTGTGCCATGGGCTCCCCAGTTTCACCCATCGTGGCCAATTTGTACATGGAAGAAGTGGAAAAGAGGGCTTTGCTATCCTACCCTGGTTTCAGTCATTATGCAAATGTACTGTTTATAAGGTTTGGGGAAACCTGCAGTCAGCTGAGACTGAAGAAGTCACTTGGATGAGTGACGAAACGTTTCTCCCACAAAACGCTACATCCAGATGAACAGATTCAACTTTTGGAGATTTACTTTCCTGGATGATTGAGAATGCATCAAGACGTCTGTTTAAAATTGCATGCTCTTTTTATTACATTTTATATGTTGAGTAGCTAAATGGTTTAGCAGTTCGAAAAGGAACACAAAATAACAATGTTACACTTACAATGTGTCTTTAAATTTTTGTGTACTATGATTGACTAAAATATTTGTTACTGTTTGGAGAATTTGTTTCCAATAAAGGTCATGTACACAGTATACTTTGCCTGCTTTCCCTTGGTGTACATGCTTTGTCCTATTTTAAGATTAAAAAGAAGAATTATCTTGTTTAGTGGGTCTTGTTTTAAGATCTTTTCTCTCAAAGTAAGAAAAAATGAAACCCTAAAAAAAGCACTTAGACTTATTTTGGTTTTATTTGACAGAGTTCTTGGAATACCTAATTTCTCTTTTAAGTTTTTTACTGACCCGGGGAAGCGGCACAAAAGCTAGCAAGCCTGCCTACTGTCCCACTATTTTCCCACCGAAACAAATGCACCCACAGGTATGTACAGCAAGCACTGATAGCTTTTTACTCGGTTGGATGCCCTTGTGATCACTGTTACTAAATATCGACAACCAATTTGTTTATATCCTGTTTTTTCAATGTTGAAAATGAAAATCTAGTAGCAGCCTTCTCATTACTATGTTGTGTTGTTTTGTGCTGTGTTTTACAGGCACACAGAGGACAGCTCCGAGGCGGACGAGGTACACCCTGGACAGGTTGCCAATCTGTCGCAGCGCCAACACTCGCACATTCACACCTATGGGCAATTTGGATTATCCAATTAACCTATTCCCACAAGCTGCATGTCTTTGGACTGTGGGAGGAAGCCGGAGTACCCAGAGGAAGCCCATGCAATAATTTTAATATTATTTCAAATAAATTTTTGTAATGACTAATGTCTCAGTTATACTACACAGCAAGTATTGGCACACAACTTGACACATGTAGAATTTATATTATACTAATGAAAAAAATATACTAATATATAGGAATATAGAGAAGACCAATTATTTAAGAGAATAAAGAGGTTAGTTTTTTTGGAGTAGAGATCCATTTATTAAGAAAAATTTAAAAAGGCAGGAACGCTGTTTAGAGGTTCGTGGGTGACGCAGAGCCATTGTGGGGAAGTCACTGGGACTTCAAATGAGCTATTCTTTTGGCTGCCAAGACACTGCTCCCTCGGCCGAGATGTGGGCCCTCACCAGGACAGGCTGTCTGGAGGAGTTGTTGGCTGCTACATGACCCAGGCCTTTGTTGAAAAATTAACCTGTGATAAGACAGCATATCAAGATAGAATTGTTATTATCATATAACTAAAGATGAACCAAACTGTTCACAATTTTATCTAACTCTCCGTTTTGAAAAGGCTGGTGACCCCTGTTATAGAGTCTGACAGCTGCAGGGATTATATACAAATATTCAACTATACCAGAATTAAACCAGGTGTAAATAAAAAAAGGAGTGAGTATCACTACAAAGATTACCTACAGTGGGCCTCATACCACAGTCTGATATCAGCAAACACCGAGTGCTTACACTGATATGACACCACAGCCATACTATCATTGCAAACACTGATAACAGCAAAAATTAAATAAAATCAGGACTTGATGAGACCTTTTGAGTATCACTAGAAATATTATAAACAGTCGTCTCAGTACCAAAGTTTGCTATCAGTAAACACAGACGACATTCACTGATAGCATACCACATCCATGTTAGCAGTGTATAAATGATAGTTTAGCATATATTAGCACAGGTATCAATAACGGACTACCGTATTAAACACTTTTACTAACCTCAGGCAGATGGACAGGTGCTCTGTAGGTGGGATTGAGTGCCTGTAGTTGGTGTCTAGGCGGGCGATGCTTGGACCAGCTCGGGACAACAGGTCCTCAAACTGGGTGAGGGAAAGACGATAGTACCGCTGAAAGCGGCCGTCATCCAGACGCAGCTCCGGGAGCCAGTGGTGAAACTCATCAAACTGCTCACGTTTCTGTACCTGATGGACCCAGGTACGGCGAGGACGTCCTTTATTCCACTGCTCTCCACAGTAAATAGAGAAGGGAGACTCTCTCTCCAAACGCTAGATCGACAGCTACCATCTTGCAAATATACTGTCTTGCACTACTTCCTTCCACATATCCGCTTCCAATTCGCATTGGTCGCGCATCGAGGTCAGAGTGTGCACACAACCACCTAGGGGCGTCTGGTGTGTTTTGGTCGCGTCTATCATGTTCGGTGTGAACGCATCTTTAGACCAGTGTGTTTCCTAAGCAAACACTCTGATCCTCATGTTAGTGCACCTGAATTGTTCTGCTGACATCACTGAGAGTCACCTGTCAGTCTCCTTTTGTACTCTGAAAGTCTGAAATTTCATTTGTTATTAAGATTACTTCCAGTCTGAGTTATTGTCACATACTGACGACTCAAAGACAAACTGGAGAAAATCATTCATTTTCCAACATTTATTCTATTCTAGCAAAATAGAACAATAAAAAAATCAAACTGTGACTGCTGTTGGTTAGAATACAATATTAAAATAATCAAGTGATCAACAGCAGCATCTCTGAGTGTAGTAATGCAAACTTAAATATGTGAACAATACAGGTAACACTGATCCTTGTAAATAAATAAATAAATATATGCATGCATGAAGTCTACGGGAAAATTACGCACTCTGAACCTCTGCTGATGTAACAGTGTTTATGTGGTATTATTCCACTTGCCACAAATGTCAGTGTAATGGGGAAACAGCACCCCCCCCTCGGTGTGGCTGGTTAGGTGAGGCTGGCTGCAGTAATCGCTGCCAGTCTGCCGTAGCCATACGAGAGGTGAGTTGTGTTGTTCTGCACACAATATAGCTAAGTAGTACAGACACATAAAACATGTTTGATTAGCTGATGGGCACCGAGTGCAATAAGTGCTCAATGGACACATGTCCAACACCAGTTTTATGTACTTTTCATTTGTTTATTATTGTGTAAAACATGTATGCTAAAGCGGAATGCTAATGTGATGTTCTGCTGTAGTGTGCTGTGCGGAGTGGTGTGTGGCGAGCCTGTGCACTGACAAAACACCGTTGTTTCCATTCAGGTACATCATTTGTTGTTGCTGTTATTTTATTGTACATTATAAATTGTAATATTGCTGCAGTAATCGCGGCCAGTCTGCCGTAACCATACAAGAGTGCGCTGTGCGGAGTGGTGTGTGGCCAGCCTGTGCACTGATAAAACACCATTATTTCCATTCAGGAAATAAAGTGGCAACGATCGATCAGAGACTCTGTCTTCTTAAAACACAACACAACGCAGAGTCGAGGAGTCTGTTTGGGCCGAACTGTTGCAGCGGGATGAAGCAGAAACCGGTTACACTGACACAACTTTCCATTCAACGGCTCTGCTTTCTGAGGTTGTGTAACCATGGTAACTCAACAGCTCTTCTTACACAGCCAATGACAGTTAAGAAGCCGAGTCATTTGAATAATATAATCTGCTTGGTTTGAATTTCCTTTTTCTGTGACAGACCATACTCCTCTCCCCACATACAAGCTAAGAGGAAGGTGAAAAGTGCGCCAACGTTTTTGGAGACGTCTGTTACCCACCCGCTCGATAGCTAGCCGGGGGGTTCAGTGGTCACTCGAGCCGGCGAGAGCAGGGGACTCCCGGATTCATCGTTTTTAGACCCCTGCTGTCTTTCGCCACTCAAGTTAAACATGATATATAAGTTACTGTAAAATGTAATTTTTTGGCTTTTTTCTGTGTTTTATTTTTTCCGGAGTAAATCAAGTAGATCAAAGTTATTAGATTAAATAAAACTACTAATCCCCTAGGTGGGTTCCTCCTTGGTTTTCACACAGCTGAATAAACGTCAAACAGTAAACTGATTAAACAGAAGTGTGAGATGGTCGAGAATTTACGCCAGTGTCCTGATATATTTTAGATAGCAAGGAGCAGACGGCCGAGTTTATTAAACTCCACCGAGACAGCGGTGATGCAAATCTGAAGGCTAGACCGTCCGATTTCACAGCCTCGCACTTCCGGCCTTCTCGCTCTTCTAAGGACCCGGCCCACATAGACTGCGAAGGCCGGGTCCTCCGAAAGATGCAGCCGACGTTTTTAGAAACAGCTCATGATAATTGAACTTCTGTCGATAATTAGCACAGACAAACACTGAGAACCCTGAGAATGCTACAACAAAAGTGTTCTCAGGGCTAAAGGCACTGTTAGCAGGTAATGCTAAGATGAGGTGAATTAGCATTGGCTGGTAATGCAGTTCTAAGGTTAAATGATGGAGTCCCAGATTTAAGCCCTTTTCAAGTGAGAATAAGAAAGAAAAGTATTTGTTTGTGCCCCCCTTTTACTGTTAATGCCCTACCTGCCCCCCAGGCAAAACGTTGCCAGACGCTCCCCTGCGCAGCTATGTAGAAAAGGATCCTGGTGTAGAAAGTAATATTAAATTACAAGAACTTACTGTCAGTCAGTATGCTAAGTGAGCTAAGAACTGTGCGATTTTTGGTGTGATTGTTCATGTCTCAAATGCATGAAACAAACAAGAAGTGAGTGAAGAAAACAGGAAATGTTTCCTGCTGTACCTCCTCTATCAGACATTCTCTGCATACCTGAGCGTGTCCAGTCTCCAGCCTATATCCTTCAGTCCAGCCGACAGCAGCTTCATTCCTGAGTCTCCTGGATGATTGTAGCTCAGGTCCAGCTCTCTCAGATGGGAGGGGTTGGAGCTCAGAGCTGAGGCCAGAGACGTAAAGCCTTCCTCTGTGACCAGACAGCCTGACAGACTGCAGACACACAAAAAAACAACCCATCTGTCAACCATGTTTTTCTGTTTATCAGATACAATAACATCTATCCATTTTTTTTATTTTGATATACGTTTATTAGTCCCACAAGGGGAAATTTCATAAGGCTGCCGACCTATTGCACGCAATGGCGGCGCCATCTTACCCTCCGACCATACATACATTACACATAAACATCACATGGGGAAGACAGGTCAGAGGGGTATAACACTGGAAAATACACCACATGAGGAAAGATAAGGAGAAAAAATAACTCCCCCCAGACTGAGCTCCAACAGGGAGATCAGTTTGAGAACAGAAAAAAACACCTCTGTACATAGCACATGAAAAACTCTAATACACCAAAGAAACACATGACAAGCAACAGGGGTGGGTAAAGGGTTAGAGACAGCCGATGTAGACAGTACATCCGGGCCTGCAACCTATGCGCTGGTCTCCTTGATCCACCGTCAGCATCGGGAGGGAATAAGCGTCGAAGGCGTTTGGAGGGGGGAGGGGGATGAGTGTATGTCTGCATGTGTATATGTCAAGAGTTCAGCTGAGACAGTGTCCTTCCCTGCCAGGCTAAGTAACAACACTCTTCCAGCCAACCCAGGTGGCCTTGCATAGAATGGGAAGAACAGTCTCAACACAGTCTGTTATCAGGGTGTTTTGTTGAGCTCCAGCCTTGAGACCGCAGCTGGCGCCAAAGGGGTCTCCGCATGAAGTGATGGTGGTTTTAACTTTAATGCGAACAACTCAAATGAATGTCAAAGCTGTTCTAACAGTCAAACACTGGTCTCTCAATCTCTCGTTGGAGAGCCGTGAGCTTCCTATGATGTTATCAACCATACGTTCCGTGATGTTGTCATTCTTGTGGTCAAAGAGCAGGTTCTGAGAACTCACGACCGCAGTGCGTTTCCCAAGATGTGATCCAATTTGCGCTCAAAGGTGTTATTTCGAGCGAGCCCCTCCAGATTTAATCCAGTTTGCACTCAGAGGTCTTGTTCTGAGTATTCACGGCAGCCGTAAGGTTCTCCAAGATCTTATCCGTGCTGCACTCAATGAGCCCATTTCGAGAAACTCACGCCTCGTCCCATTGTTTCAATCCCAGCGGGCAGCCTTGTGGGGGTTTGAACAGCCGGTTCCGCTTCCTTAATTCTTCGATAAGCCAGGGCCAAGCCAGCTCCGATCAGCAAGAACCCTGTTATCATGGTTCCGAGTAGGTAGAAATCTTCAGCACTCAGGCTCACCCAAGCCCAGACTTCTCGTTGAGAAGGGGTGTCAATTGCATTCAGGGACCAGTTGATCAAATCCATAATTCCTCTTTTAGGTTTTAGAGAACAGACTGTGAGAGAGTGTTCCAGGGAAAAGTAATACAACAAAACACGAGACTAGACAAGGACACAAGAAGCTAAGCAGGGAAGCTAATGGAAGCCATTTATCCAATTCAGGCACCTGTCCCAGATGCCACAAGATGTCAGAGAGGTCAGTGAGAAGCAGAATGCCACAAAATGTCATTAGGACAAGACAGATAATCATCACAGAATAAAATAATACCATTCTAGCTGAGGAGAAAATGTAGCAAGAAACACATTTCAGACTGGAAGAACTGTCCCAAGTCATTTTGTGAGGAAGGGAGTGTTTAGGTGCAGCAAGTGAAATAAAGTAGTAAAAAAAACGAAGGCCTTGAGGAATTATGTCAGGGAAGAGTTCAGGCATCCTAAAACGGGGAGTAGCTGTTGTTTGTGTGAGATGGCCAAAAAAGATGGAAATCAACATGTTTACATGTATCCATGGCCAGAGAACTGAATAGTGCTTAGGTTTAGTGGGGTTGTGTGGGCATGATGGGCGGAAATGAACATCTCTGGAGAAAGAGTAGGAGTGCAGATAGTGACAAAAATATCCAAAGTCAATGAAATTATTGCATGTAGCCTTCTAGGTGCAAACATTTTGTAGCACAGGAGGGTCATATACTGCTGGAGAATTGGTTTTTATACAGGAACAATATAGATTATAAATAATAATTTGTGAAAAATCTGAATCCTGACCTGAGAGTTTCCAGTTTGCAGTGTGGACTCTTTAGCCCAAGAGACAGAAGTTTCACTCCTGATTCCTGCAAGTCGTTGTTACTCATATCAAGGTGCCTTAGACTTGACAACTGGATGCTGAGAAGTGAGGAAATAGTTTCATAGCTTCTGTCTGAGAGGTTACAGCGACTCAGTCTGAAAACAATTTGTGATTAAATAAAATAAATTCATATGATTTTATTTTATTTGTATGCTGGTGTGCAATATAATTAATTAGGGCTGCACGATTAATCGTTAGAAAATTGCGATCTCGATTCATACTTATGTGCGATCTCATTTCCAAATGACAACGATTAAAAAAAAAAAAAAAAAAAAGGACGATGACGATTGTACCGCATTTTGATCCGGGACGTAATCTGCATGAAAACAAGCGCTCCCTCTTCCTGCTCAACAAATGACAAGGGCGGAGCCTTATACCATGTGATACAGAAGCTGTGCCGTGATGCTCAAATTGGCAGGGAAAAACAACGGAGAACACGTCAGGGATGACGAGAAAGTGACAGGAGAAAATTCGTCCCGGTCAACCACCCAAACATCAATAACGGGAACCTTATACAGCGCTTCCCTATACACGTCGAACTCCCGCAGGCACAAAGAAATTACGGAGGCTATTACTTATCACCTGACCAAAGATATATCAACACTGTGCAAAACGAGGGATTTAGGAAAATGATCAACACCCTAGACAAACGCTACACAGTGCCGTCATGCAACTATTTTTCTATTGTTGCACTACCTGCACAGGTACAGGCAGTGTCGAGCAACGGTGGAGACGGAATTTCAAGCAGTACAACATTTTGCGGCAACCACAAAATGTGAGGCATTTATTGTTTTTATGTTTATTGTTTTTATGTTCAGTTTCAACTGTTACGAAGTTGATGTGCAGTTAATAAGTGCAATAAATATTTATATTGGAAAAGAAAATCGTGAGAGAATCGTGATCTCAATTCTAAGCAAAAAAATCGTGATTCTCATTTTATGCAAAATCGTGCAGCCCTATAATTAATCTAATATAAATACATAAATAATAGATGACTTAAAATTAAGTCTAGTTAAAAATATAACTGTATCTCTACATCTTAATTGAAACCAGTGAAGAGCTGGAAGATTTAGTCTTACTACCTCTGTATCCACTAAAACAGGAATACATAAATTACTGTTAGCAACTTTGTTAATTATAATATCTGTGATTACATATAGTTCAAAGAAACCCATATTTCTCACATACCCTGGTCTATAATAAGCCACTTGATAAACTTCCCCTTTCAGTTCACCCTTCCCAAAAAGACCACTTTAATTTGATTGATCAATTTCAGGAAGAGCAATGCTCTCCCTCCAATAGCTTCTAATGTAGAATCATACTTACTCAGCTGTGTTGGAGGCTTTGACCACCGGCAGCAACCTCAGAAGAGCCTCATCTGAAGCAGAGTATTTCTTCAGGTCAAACACATCCAGATCTTTTTCTGATGACAGTAAGATGAAAACCAGAGCTGACCACTGAGCAGGAGACAATTTATCTGTGGAGAGACTTCCTGATCTCAGGGACTGTTGGATCTCTTCCACTAGAGAATGATCATTCAGTTCATTCAGACAGTGGAACAGATTGATGCTTTTCTCTGCAGACAGATTCTCACTGAGCTTCTCCTTGATGCGCTGAACTGTTCCTTGATTGGTTTCTGAGCTACTTCCTGTCTGTGTCAGCAGGCCTCGTAGGAGAGTCTGATTGGTCTGCAGGGAAAGACCCAGGAGGAAGCGGAGGAACAAGTCCAGGTGTCCATTTGGACTCTGTAAGGCCTTGTTCACAGCACTCTGGTGGAGAAATTTTAGTTTTGGTTCTGTCTCTCCAGATTCTACTTCCCTTTGCAATTCTTGTTTTTTAAATAATTTAGACCACCAGGAGGTGGTTTGTTGCTCTTCCAGCAGATTGACTCCAGAGTTGATGAAGGTCAGATGGACATGAAGAGCAGCCAGAAACTCCTGAACACTCAGATGGATGAAGCAGAACACCTTGTCCTGGTACAGTCCTCTCTCCTCTTTAAAGATCTGTGTGAACACTCCTGAGTACACTGTGGCTGCTCTGATATCGATGCCACACTCTGTCAGGTCTGATTCATAAAAGATCAGGTTTCCTTTCTGCAGCTGATCAAAAGCCAGTTTTCCCAGAGAATCCATCATCTTCCTGCTCTCTGGACTCCAGTGTGGATCTGTCTCAGCTCCTCCATCATACTTGACCCTCTTCACTTTGGCCTGAACCACCAGGAAGTTGATGTACATCTCAGTCAGGGTCTTGGGCAGCTGTCCTCGCTTTCTGGTTTTCAGCACATCCTCCAGAACTGTTGCAGTGATCCAGCAGAAGACTGGGATGTGGCACATGATGTGGAGGCTTCGTGATGTCTTGATGTGAGAAAGGATTCTGCTGGCCTGCTCCTCATCTCTGAACCTCTTCCTGATGTACTCCTCCTTCTGTGGATCAGTAAACCCTCTGACCTCTGTCACCATGCCAACACATTCAGGAGGGATCTGATTGGCTGCTGCAGGTCGTGTGGTTATCCAGAGACGAGCAGAGGGAAGCAGTTTCCCCCTGATGAGGTTTATCAGCAGCACATCCACTGAGGTGGGCTCTCTGGGGTCAGTTAGGATTGTAGTTTTGTGGAAGTCCAGAGGAAGTCGACACTCATCCAGACCATCAAAGATGAACACGACCTGGAAGTCTTCAAAGCTGCAGATTCCTGCTTCTTTGGTTTCAGTAAAGAAGTGATGAACAAGTTGCACCAAGCTGAACTTTCTCTCTTTCAGCACATTCAGCTCTCTGAAAGTGAATGGAAATATGAACTGGATGTCCTGGTTGGCTTTGTCTTCAGCCCAGTCGAGAATGTATTTCTGTGTTAAGACTGTTTTCCCAATGCCAGCCACTCCCTTTGTCAGCACTGTTCTGATTGAATGATCTCTTCCAGGAGATGCTTTAAAGATGTCTTTCTGTCTGATTGTTTTTTCTGGTCTGTCTCGTTTTCTGAATACTGTTTCAATCTGTCTGACCTCGTGTTCTTCATTGACCTCTGCAGTCCCTCCCTCTGTGATGTAGAGCTCTGTGTAGATCTCATTCAGAAGGGTTGGGTTTCCTGCTTTAGCGATCCCCTCAAACACACACTGGAACCTCTTCTTCAACTTAGATTTCAAGTTACGGTGACACACTGCTGGAAAATTCTCTGAAAAAAAAGGAATGCAGAACATTCAGTCTAATCTCCTTAAAACATTTGACTACAAGTTGGTCCATCTCTTAAGGCATTAGAAAATGTTCATTCATCCAGCAGCTTAAATATTTAGGAAAATCCTCTTACTGCTCTGCAGACGGTCAGCCAGCTCCTCCTGCTTTATTCTCCTCAGAAAGTCCACTGTGATCTTCACAAATGCCTCTATGCTCCTCCTCTGCTCCTCATCTTCTATCTGAATCTCTAAGCATTCTGGGTAATCTGGACTCAGAACCTTCTGAATTTTCTTCAGCTCATTCTTCACAAAAGGGATGATGTTGTCCTCCAGCAGCTGGAACAGAATACTTTATGAATGACCCATTGAGACTGAAATCATGGAGCCAGACATCAGATCCATTTTAAACACACTGACAATCTACTGATCTACAAAGAGCAGCATGGAGATGAATATGAACAGAATAGATGTTTAAGACTTCCGGTCTGAGTGAACACTGGCATGACTTGCTACTGCGCCCAGTTTTTATTTTAATTTTTTTCATGTTGTGCATTTCCTCTTACTTGGAAGATTTATCACTTTTTGTTACATTAAAAGTTCAATTAATATCCCTGTTAATATCTAGTACTATTGAATTATTCATGGCTTTTATTTTGTGATGCTGAACTTGACATCTCTGCCTACAATGTGTACAGCAGAATTAATATCTGGTCTCTTCTGTCCCTTAAGCTGGGCATATACTGTGCGATTTTTTCAGTCGCGCTATTCAGCTTCTCCTCAAACTGCACAATTGACATGCAGCGATTATAAGTTTGTAGGTCACGATGCAGGGTCTCACACTATACGTCCCGATGCTCTGATGCAACCTGAGTGCTCACACTGTGCGTCCATAAAATTAAGGTTATAACAGAAATTCTGTCGCTCGCTCTGCCTCTCTGTCTTTCACTCACACAGACACACGACCACCACCAACTTTGCTAAATTGCTAATGAAAAACATTGATCAGGCAGCTGTGATTGAGCAGCAATGTAGTAAATCCAACAGTTTTCACAGTTGTTGTGGTCATGATAATTTTGTGAGGCCACATCGAAAAGGCTCGGATGAGCTTTCCAAAGTTCTACAAGTTGTGCCTCCATGCTTGTGTCCTGTTCACACGCTGCACTGCCGTGCTACTCCGTCTTTTTCACCAACGTTTATGACCAACGGCTGCCGTGACACCTTCACGACGGTCAACAGGATTTCAAACCTCTTTAAAATCCTCATGACCAAGCGGTTGATGATGGGGAGCTGGTTGTGAGGTGTTAATCACTTTTCGTTACCCCAAGTATACTACACGATGCACGATGAAGGCCAAAATCGGGCCGATCAACAAAATGGTCGCACGACTCAAAAATAGGCTCAAAATTGGCCAAAAATCGCACAGTGTAAGCCTAGCTTTACTTATGAATTGGGTCTCATGCAGTACTCAGCTATTGAACTTCTTTGGTACTGCCTTTACCAATTGGAGTCTCCACAGACTGCATTCCATCACCATCTGGACATAGATTTTTTGCACCATCACAGACACATGATTCCCCTTGCAGTTTCCAGGTAGACACCCCAAAAACAATAAACTTCCTTTGTTCTCACTCTTAACGTTCTCCATGCAATTGCGCGTATTACAAGCAATGAGCATATCATCCAACATCTCCACACTGACTGCAATTTAGACTTCTTCTGCTTAACTGAAACATGGCAACAACCCCATGACTTCTCTCAGCTCAATGAATCCACTCCTCCAGGCATTGTTTACATCGGCCAACCCCCAGTACTGGCCAGGGAGGAGGGATCACTATAATCTAAGACAAGGGGTGGAAAGTCATACTGTTGTCTGTTCTTTTCAACTGTCTGGGCCTAGAACTATAACCATTACCTCAACAGTCTACCATTCCCATAAACTTAAAGCTGACTTTTTAAATGACTCTGCTGCCTTCCTCAGACAGCTATTTTCTCACCAAACACAATACTTCACATGGACAGGATCAGAGGTGGCAAAAGTACAGTCATACTGTACTTATAATTTCTTTAAAAGCAAAATCTACACCACAGAGTATTTTCATGCAACTTTTAAATAATACAGTCTACCTCAGTTAGCTACAGACCCAATATTTAATTTAAAACCATGAAGACTTACATGTAAGATTTAAATGACCAGTCCTTCCCTTTAAATCTAAGCTCTCTTCTTCCTTTCCTGTCCTGACTTTCTTTTCTTTTCTATCTGTTAGTGAAGCTCTCATTCTTTTCTCTCCTTGTGAAATACAGCACACATTACACAAAATACACACTAATTTGTGTGTAATTTTACATGCTTTTTTTTTAAAACAGCGCATTGTGGTCTGCATCTTGATTGACCATTGTCAATCAATCTCCTCTGTGCTGTGTCTCCTGTACAGTACAGAATGTGTTCAGCTTGTCAAATTTATATAAATCTTCGATCACTACAAGTGTGACTCTAGTGTGCTGTACTGTATGTTTGTAAGTTTTCTCCTCAACAATGTAGACGAAACTTTTGCACCGTCAAAGACACCTGCAGTAGCACCCAAAAGGCAGAGGAGACACTAACCATTGCACAAAAAGTTGGACTTCTGGACATGCTAAAGGAAGGTAGAAGTTACAGTATTTTTTGGAATATTAGGTCCACCGGATTATAAGGCGCATTCCCACAGTTTTTATCTAATTTTCACAGTTCAAATTTTAAACTGTTCTGCTCTTTATGCTAATGCCAGCTATATCTTTTGGTGCTCATAACTGTTATACTTTTTGAAATATTAAGCTTTTTATGTAACCTTATGGCCCATTGAAATGAATGAATCACATTACAAGTGTGAAGGGTGAGCCATATTTTAGCTCAGTGAGATGAGCAGCTTTTCTGAGAGCGGGAGGCCCGGTTTCGAATCTCGACCATGGCAACATGCTTTCAGCAGATAGTTCAAGGTGATGGAACTTCAGCTTGTGCAGCTTTTGTCAGCTGACTGTTTTGCTTGGTAAACATTTCTGCAAACGTTTTATGATTTAAAAAAAAAAATCTCACATCCATTTCAGCTTCTTCACCTCTTTTAAACACAAAGTTCTGCTTTTTCACCTCTTTTCAGCAGACTGTTCAGCTTCTTCTGCACACATTATGTTTTATGTGTCTATGAAAAATAAATGTATTATTATTATTAAAATTAGTTGTTTTACATGTACATACCACAAATATGGAGTCCAAGTCTGTTTGGTGCTGCAGGGCAGACTGACCATTGGGAACCTCTGAGCTCTGCTGGTCCACTCTGTGGAGGAATTATCAATAATTAGTTGTCAGACATTAGTTTTGACAGACATAAAGAAGAAAAAATGACATAAATGAGGCCAGTACGGTTGATGGAATTTATTGTTTGTGAAACAAAACAGGTATGATTTGGTGCAGAGAGGTCTGTTAACACATAGTGAGTGAGAAAGGTGACTGGAAAGGAAAAACTCAATGCATCATGGGAATCCCCCAGCAGCCTACGCCTATTGCAGCATAACTAAGGGAGGATTCAGGGTCACCTGCTCCAGCCCTAACTATATGCTTTAACAAAAAGGAAAGTTTTAAGCCTAATCTTGAAAGTAGAGATAGTGTCTGTCTCCCGAATCCAAACTGGAAGCTGGTTCCACAGAAGAGGGGCCTGAAAACTGAAGGCTCTGCCTCCCATTCTACTTTTAAATACCCTAGGAACAACAAGTAAGCCTGCAGAGCGAGAGCAAAGTGCTCTAATAGGGTGATATGGTACTACAAGGTCATTAAGATAAGATGGGGCCTGATTATTTAAGACCTTGTATGTGAGGAGCAGGATTTTGAATTCAATTCTGGATTTTACAGGAAGCCAATGAAGGGAAGCCAAAACAGGAGAAATATGCTCTCTCTTTCTAGTCCCTGTCAGTACTCTTGCTGCAGCATTTTGGATTAATTGAAGGCTTGAAGGCTGGAAATTCGTCAGATCGTGTCACTCTTACACTGAAGGTGAAATTACTATAAAATTACAAATGATGGAGGCAGAGAAATCAAAGTCCAGATTTCTTCCTTCAGACGGAAAGTTTAGTGCTCACAGTTCTGTGGGGTGATGGGTGGAATTTTACTGCATTCACAGGAACAGCAAACAGGGAGGAGGAAAAGTTCCACACCAGGTAAATTTAAGAACACCATACGGATTTAAATCTATAGGCTATGAGGCAGACTTACTAAGAGGGGCAAATTATGGTGATGGAGCAATTACAGGGAAGGTTAACAATGTAGTTTAATTTATATACAAAGGGTCAGTCAGTTTTTTCAGAATTCTGTTGAGAGCAGCTCAAATTAATCTCACTATGATATTACAAACTGTTGTAATTTAAAACTCAAACCTGATGTTTCGTAGGCTGTTCTACTTTAAATGACCTGCAGAAATCAGCAGGATTACAACATGTGCTAAATTAAGATCCACTTTTCCTTGACCTCCAAGGCCTTCTTTTCATCAAAGGCGAAGAAAACAGGTTAGTGATAGGAGACAAGAGGTACTTTTCAAATGCATGCTGTGAAGAAGCTGGAATCCTACAGACACTCAGCCTCTTCACAACAGAAACACCTCCTGCAACATCCATTTTTACTCTCTGACTGCTGTGTTTGTGGAAACACTTCAACACACATCGCTTCACATATGAACATAGAAATGTGTGTGAAAAAGAGCTGAGCTGACATTAAACATGATGGAGGATTTATTCACAAACACTGAGACACAACAGCATTTAGCCACACATTACCTCTCTGCAGGAGGACATGTGCCTGATTTAAAGAAAATATCAGCATCTTTAGATCGGTCACTCTGTAAGGACACACAGCTGGGTGAAGGTCCAGGTTGATTCCTGTGAATAATGATGGAGCAGTGATGTGAGTGCTGAGCTGTCACATGGAGAAGAGTCATGGACAGTTAGAGATGGCCATCTCACCTCTGAGCTTTGGTCTGATGTTCCCCACACAGAGCGGTTTTAGAGGAAGGGACTCCTTCCTTGCTCGCATTTTGACCCATGCTGCAAAGGAAACACAAACCATTCATGTGCACATCAACTGAGAGCTGCAGAGGTCATGTCTGGTGTATTGGACTAACATCCACACCATCTGAGACACAGCTTTCATTAGTTCACTACAAAAAAAAATGTCACTGAGCCCAGTTCAGCCTCCAAATCCTCAATTACTGTAATCATTCAGAGTTAGCAGGTCAAACATGGCTGTAGAAATGGCAGAGAGCAGCTTTACTTCAGTAACAATACTCTAACTGCTAGCTGCTCCGCTAGGTAAGGTTAAATGTTAGAGTAAAGAAATAAGGTGATGCGGCTGGGAGTTACATCACTAGGGATGGGTATCGTTTAGGTTTTATCCGATACCAGTACCAAACTGGTACTTTTGAAACGGTGCCGGTGCTTAAAGAATGGAGAACACACACTTGTCCAGAAACCTCTCATGTTCAGCTGTTTTTTTGTAAAAAGATAACAATGTTAGCCTTTTCTGGAGCTAGAGGGCATATATGGTATCACTCTTGGCTGGAAGCAGTGCTTAAACAATGGAAAAATGTTTAAATGTTTTCCACTTTTTCTTTGGTCATTTTAGCTTTTTTGACCAGGGTGAAGGGAGTATCTGTCGTCAAACAAGAAGACAGCCGCATGTAACTACGACGGTGTTTGCTAGTTCACCTTACATGCATTAATTTACTATGCTCGGAAACATAAAATGATTGGCTAGAATTCAAAGTGTATGACAACTCAGAGACAAAAGCACCGAAATAAAACACCGAAATGTGCGCTACTTTTCGGTCTGGTTACTACCGTTTATGTCAGAACCGGTGCCATCATGACACCGGATACTGGTACTCATCCCTGTACATCACAGACTTTTTTTTTTTAACTTTGGCGAAATTATAACACCTGATCCTGATCCTGATTCTTCGTCATCAATTCCTTATGCGTGTTCCCCGTTCATTCAGTTGTTTATGTTGAGTTCATCAAATATATAATCTCAGGTAGATGTAGAAAACGAGATGTGTGGTTTTAAAGCAATTAACATATTAACAGCTATCAGTTAATATTTTATTTTTATTTCACTGTAAACTCTGAACACTCTGAAATTAGAAGCATCATATCAGCCACAGCTAAAATATTTCTAAAATGAAGGAGTTGTTTTGATTCATATTACAGAAACACAAAGTCCAATCACAGAAACACTTTGACTTCAGTGGATATCCTGTAAACTAAATATGTTGTATAGAAAATGAGTAGCATTTTCATGACCTGCTCATGGAAGATTTATTTTTTTAAAAACATCTTTAAAGACAAACTCATGCTCATACTGATATTAAAGTAACATGTAGTAAAAAGATTCCACCTTAACAGCTGCAGGTAGTTGCTGTTTACATGTTTTAAAGGAAGTAATCCATGGGTATGTTTAAGTGATATTGATGTGCTCTGTTACACTAACTGAAATACACTGTTTCTAAGACTCTACATTTCCTCTTTGTTCTTCACTGTCACTTGATTTGAAGCAAACTGTTTTGTATTACAGCTACAGCTTTGGAGGAGATATGAACATTAGTTAGTCCTCTGCAGAAGAAACTCTTCAGCTTCTTAAAGTCGCCTTGACATCCTCAGTTTTACATTTTAAAGACAACTCACCTCAAAACTCCAAAACACACATGACACACCAACTTGCAAACACGAGTCACTTACTTTCTTGAATTCACTCAATTGCACGTTCTATTGCTTACTAATTATTCTCTAATTGCTGTACATTCACTGTGAGTCCTATCTCCTCACTAATGCTTGTTAAATTAACCAAACAACTCTCGGCAAATGTTCTGATCAGTCATCTATTTTGTCCCCAAGTGTTTCTGAGACAGAGTATATGATTGTCGCAGGTGACTAAAGTTACACAAGTGTAATATACAAACTTGATACCCCATCCTGATGCATGCTCAATCATGCAGGGTAAGTAAATCTCCAAAAGTTGATTCTGTTCATCCATCCATCCAGATGAACAGAATCAACTTTTGGAGGTTGATACACCATCATTTTAAGTGATTTACAAATGTGATTCATTTTCAGAGAAAAGACTATCAGGCTATGCAAACAGGATGTGATGTTACAATAATAGTAAAATATTTACATGTAATATATTTCTTAATAGAACACAGAGTGGACATCACATATTTGCAGAAGTGCTCTCATTTTTGGAGATGCCTGTCCCCCCACCCAAAAAAAAAAAAGGTTCAGCTTCATAACTGGACTGTTTTATTTAATCAGTATATTTTGAATTTTACCCCTCATATCGCCTGATGTAAAATGTTTTGTTCTTGTTTAAACACTCTGAATTAAATCTAACAATAAAAAATAATTTAAATTCAGCAGAATAACAAATTTGTGTCATTTTTCATTCTAGCTGAAGTACGGGGCAAATCACTTTCTTTTCACCTCAATACGGATGTACTGTAATTGGTCCAGCAAACAATCTATTATGACCACTTAGCAAACGCACCAACTTTAATTGTTTATACCTTTACAAAAACAAACCATTGGCAATACTCGGTGGGCCGGTGTTCCAGATCTACTGGCGTTTAGATTAACTGGCGTTGGTCAAACAGATGTGTGGCAGACTTGCATTTCAGGAGCTGCTACCAACAAAACAGCAAAAAAAAAAAAAAAACGCCAAATATGTCATCCGTGACACTTGTGAGGTTATCTCAAACACACTCCGTCAGTCTTGATGCCATTGAACAACAAAATGTGTAAAAATGTCGCGAGTTTACCTGGTGATAGCCTCATGCTCGACACGATCGCGAAAACAGCAAACAATTAACACCACGCAGGTGCTGTTCACAGGACAGCGAGAATAAACGATCGGGAGACTCTTGGCGTCGTTATCGTTCCCCTCGCACGTTTTATTTCTCTGGTTTCAGCGTTTTATGCTCAAAACTAAACCGTGCAGTTTACTTTGTGTGCACTAACATGGACTCGAATCAACCAGCGCCACCTCTGGCCAAGTGCCACATCTGGCCAAGTGCCACAGCCTACAGCCAGATCAACTTTTGACACACATCTGCAGCACGTTTGAATTCGTTTCATACACAATACATGTGTACTTTTCAATTGTGTCTGTTTGTTCGTCATACAAATAAACCTTTGAAATGAATGAAATTATATCATATATTTATTATTGGCCTACATTTGTACAAAATGCCAAATTATATACACAAAGTCATAGAAATCACCACTCCAACTGATTTTAATATTCTCTTTTTCCATAACAATGAAATACGCCTTGGACAAATATGACACATCAATAGTTCATTAGTGTTGTCACATCACATCCTATAAGCATCTTCTGTCTGTGTCCTTTCTCTGGAAATGAATATTTCCAGCCAATATAGGCAATCCATCAACATGGCTGGAGAGTTGGTTGTCATATACAGTCTGTATAAGTGTGGTTAATCTAATGAACATTTGTAAGGTGATGCCAGTTACTGTGAATTTACAGCAGTTACACAGTGATTAGTAACAAACAGAGCCAGTGAGAGTGAGTGGATTGAAGAAAGTCAGTGACTCAGGTGTGTCGATTGGTTTGTCATCTGTTTGTGAGACTGGAGGAGACGTAGAAATCTTTTTGTTTTAAATCTAAGTTAGGAAGATTCCTGTTTTAAAACGAGAACATTTTGTGTGAAATACAAGAAGTACATCTGCAGAAAGCACACAGTTACATTCTGTCCATCATGTGGACAAAATTGAAAATGTTGAACATTGAAAAACTGAGAACGTTGGGCAAGTTCAAAGGAAATGTGTTTTTAAAACAAAAAACCTTTACCAAATTGTTCCTAAAAATAGTTATGGAAAGTCTAACTGTTGTATGTCTGTTCTACATGTTTATCTAATGGAAAATAAAGTTGCTATTGTTTTATTGCAGTTTCTTGACAGTTCTGAGTGGATTTACATTTACCTGCAACAAAATCAATGTCATTTTTTTGTTTTTCAACATACTATAAGGTTTAATTTCCAAAACGTGCAAATGATCTTCAATTTTTAGCAGAACCAATATCACATAGCAGCTGGAGCAGTCTCAAATGGAGGTATGTCCACTGCTGCCACCTGTGGCCAAGTACCATAGCCTACTACTAGATTAACTTGTGACACATCTGCACCTGCTGCTATGATCACATTGAGTAGAGGCTGAGTGGCTGCACCTACCCCTGGTACATCCAAATCTACCCACAAACATCTTGAAAGATGCAATGCCAGCAATTTTGATTGTCAACACTAAAAACTATCAGTAAGCAAAGACAACAGGGATCAATTTTTTCTGTTTATTTAGCACCCACAACATTTGTAGTCGCCTTCTGCACAGGGGAAGTCCACACACACTGTGTGGTACCACTTTCCGCAGAAGGTGCATTCAATCTGCAAGACTTAATGAGATTGTCAGAGTCATTGTCTGACTGTTTATTACTAATCATCACCTGCTGTACATTCACAGTAACTGGCATCTCCTTACAAATGTTCATTAGATTAACCACACTTATACAGACTGTATATAACAACCAACTCTCCAGCCATGTTGATGGATTGCCTATATTGGCTGGAAATATTCATTTCCAGGGAAAGGACACAGACAGAAGATGCTTACAGGATGTGATGTGACAACACCAATGAACTATTGATGTGTCATATTTGTCCAAGGCGTATTTCATTGTTATGGAAAAAGAGAATATTAAAATCATGATGACCAATTGGCATTTTGTACAAATGTAGGTCAATAATAAATATATGGTATGATTTCATTCATTTCAAAGGTTTATTTGCATGACGCACAAACACACAATTGAAAAGTACACATGTATTGTGCATGAAACGAATTCAAACGTGCTGCAGATGTGTGTCACAAGTTGATCTGGCTGTAGGCTGTGGCACTTGGCCAGAGGTGGCGCTGGTTGATTCGAGTCCATCTTAGTGCAAACAAAGTAAACTGCACGCTTTAGTTTTGAGCATAAAACGCTGAAACCGGAGAAATAAAACGTGCGAGGGGAACGATAACGACGACAAGAGTCTCCCAATCGTTTATTCTCGCTGTCCTGTGAACAACACCGGCGTGGTGTTAATTGTTTGCTGTTTTCGCGATCGTGTCGAGCATGAGGATATCACCAGGTAAACTCGCGACATTTTTAAACATTTTGTTGTTCAGTGGCATCAAGACTGACGGAGTGTGTTTGAGATAACCTCACAAGTGTCACGGATGACATATTTGGCTTTTTTTTTTTTTTTTGCTGTTTTGTCGGTAGCAGCTCCTGAAACGCAAGAATGCCACACATCTGTTCGACCAACGCCAGTTAATCTAAACGCCAGTAGATCTGGAACACCGATGGCCAGTCCAGCTGTGCGGGCAGCTGGTGGGTCTGCAAAAACCTTGGAGCACTTTTGCAAATATTTGCTCTAACTTTTGCAAATCGAGCAAATGTTTGAAGTTTACACAGCAACATTCAAGCCTGAAAATACCTTAAAAGTTTATTTTGTGATCCAGAAAGAGTAACATTCCACTCTGTGTTCCTCCGCTCCGCCACTGCCTCGTTAAGGTTTTTGACGAAATGGATTCTGGGATATTGCATTTCGTCATTTCGAGCTGATTTGAGACCTAAAACAGCCAATCAGAATTTTTGGTAGCAAGTCTGTGATTCGTTGGTTTTGTGGCACAAATATAACGGTGAACAGAAAGAGCTGAACTTGTAGAGGCAGAAATGTTGAGATCGCGAGCAATACATATTGCGCAAGTGCAAATGCAAAAATTGAGCGAGAGGGGCTGCTATAGTGTGTGTGTGGATAATAGTGAACACTGAAATACATTTTTGCACGCAGCAATGAATTTTTTCTCACTCAAATTTAGCTTTTCTCCACTCGAAATAAATTTCTCATCAAACTGCAACACTTGCGCCTGTAATTTTTTTTTACGTGCACTCAAAATTATTTTACGTGCGCCAGAATAGTGGCACAAAAATAACGCCTTATTAAACAGCAATAAGACTGGCAGACTGTGTTTGAGGTAACCTCACAAATATCACAGACGAAATATTTAGTGTTTATTTGCTGGTTTGTCGGTAGCGGCTTCTAAAAAGCAAGTCTATCACATATCTGTTCAGCCGTTACCAATCGATCTAGAACACCGGAAATAAAAACACACAGTGTGTGAAGAAATCAATCACGAGCTGAACAACCAGTAAAGTTCCCAAAGACAAACTGTTAAAAGAGGAAACAAAGCAAACTTACAGTTTCTTCAAACACAAACACCAACAACAAGCTTCAGCACGCGAAGTTCAGGAAAGCTTAACTTGGGAAAGAACACCCAGCAGCTCAGCAGCATTAAACACTGCGTGCAACGTTCAGGTGAACCTCGTAAACGACATTTTTCTCTGGCAGGTTGTGAATTATTTCTGCTGGTTTTCCTGTTTGAAACACAAACATCTGTCGTAATTTTATTGTTCGTCCTCCTGAGCGTTTGGATATTTCAGCACTAAACTGATGTTTCTTCAAAGCTCATTTCAACATGTTGAAGTCATGAATGAAAGTGCGGACAGAGAGTGGATCACATGATGTTTAAGGTATGTTTTGTGACATGTTCCGTATTCTCACAATGAGTTGTCCCTGATATCATAACTGATATCATATTTGAAGAATTATTACTGATAGCAGCAAAGGTCGAATGGAGCTCTCTGTCTGTGCGGATTTGTCACACTCTGGAGGTCAAAATACAAACTGCATGATGCCACTGTAACCAACGCAGTGACAGGAAGAGTCACAACATGCTGTGACACTGAGCGTATAAAATCTAATATTGTGTTTAATTAAAAATATTAAGTACACTGAACTGTTTTTTTATTAATTTGCCATTAGAACTGAGTGTAAGTATGTTACCAGTATCCATACCAGTAAGATTTGTGAAACCTGCAGTCAGCAGACTGAAGAAATCACTTGGATGAGTGACGAAACGTTTCTCCCACAAAACGCTACGTCCAGATGAACAGAACAGATCAGAATCCACTTTTGGAGATATGTTACCAGTATTGATCAACAAAGCTGATCAAAGCTGATCAACTTAGTCTATTTGAGTTGTATTAACTTAGAAAAACTAAGTAAGCTGGAAATTTTGCTTCTCAGTGCGGAAGAATAAAATCATATGGTTTGAAAATGTCATGTCACTCCCTCCCTCCTCACTTGCACAGATCAGTCCGCATGTTCATGGTGCCCGAATTTGTTTCTGGAATATGTTGAGCAAACCTGGAGAAGCTTCAGCTCAAGAGATTATAGATAGATTGCCTTCATTTGGGGTGGCTGTAGCTCAGGTGGCAAAGCAGGTCAGCCACTAATCAGAAGGTCAGTGGTTCAATCCCAGGCTGCCTCCTGGCCAAGGATATTTGGCATGCAGCCAAGGTTAGTATCTTACCCTACTGGTGGTGGTCAGAGGGCCCGGTGGCGCCAGTGTCCGGCAGCCTTGCCTCTGTCAGTGTGCCCCAGGGCAGCTGTAGCTACAATGTAGCTTGCCATCCATCACCAGTGTGTGAATGGGTGAAGTGTGTGAAGCGCTTTGGGGTCCTTAAGGACTGAGTAAAGCGCTATATAAATGCAGGCCATTTACCATGCCATTTTTCAGTAAATTGTTGGCCTTGTTTAATTATTTGATACACTGATTTGATTTGGTGAGTAAATGTTTACGCTTATTAAAACTGTTTTGTGGCTTCTCTTAGTTTTACACCAGGTTTATAGCATTGCTAGCTAACTTTTGAGTTTGGATGTGTTACATATAAACACCATTTTTTCTATCTCGTCTTTGTGCTTGTTAGAAACTTTATATATTGGAAGCTAGCTTTTAATAAGCATGTAATGATTATATTTAAATTAGGTGATCTTTTTTTAAAACACATGTCTCTTTAGGCCTAAACTGACAGTGGCAATACCACACATTCAGTCTATGAGGTCTACATTGACCTTCTGTGTTGTAAGTTATAACGGCTACACAACCATTGTAAATAATTTGTCTAGAAAAGGAGCTGCTGGACAGAAAGACATGAACTGAGTGGGAAGTATTTAAGTTTTCCAATATATTAGTAATTGTCAGTAACATTTATATTAATCAGGCTGAATTTTAATCATACTTATGATCAACCTGTTTTACCTATTGTTTTATTTGTGCTTTGGTTTGGGGAAGTTGTTTCTTTACTGATCTTTTCCTGTCTTCTGTTATTAGACTTGAGATATGACTGTACTCTGCTGTTGCTGATGACTTAAGATAATTCTACAAGACATGTTGTGTAAAAAAACACAGACGGTTTGGTCTGCATGTCTTAAAAGATCATATCCCACAAACTCAGTTTAGAGGGTCTCCACTGTCCACACTGTATATAGTGAACTCAAGTTTTTGGATTTGTTTTGTGCCCAGGGTTGGTACGGGTGCTTGAAGTCCTTGAAAATGCTTGAATTTTAGTATTGTCTTTTCAAGGATTAAAAAGTGCTTGAATTTCAGATGTGGTGCTTAAAAGTGCTTGAAACTGTAACTGTATTTCAGTCACCACAAATAACTATATGATTCAATAATTTTCTTATCAGATAGAGAAATAAAATAAGTCGGAGAGTGTAAAAGTAAAATTTCTTGCCTGGGCTCCCTAGCACCTCTGCATGTCAGTCTGTTTCAATGTGTGACCCCGCCCCGCCTCCGGACAGTCGACAATGAATGCACTTACAGGAGGTGAGTGTTTGATGGAAGTGACAATGACGGAGTATGCGCTTTCGAGTCACATGATAGGCAAGTCCTAGTAAAGAATTTCCGTGCAAGTGTACGTAACATAGGGTTTTGGTCAGTGGTTGTTGGTCAATGGTCATGAAAATTTGCATAATTATGATTAAGGAACGGACCTCAGTCATTATGCAAATGTACTGGTTAAAAGATTGGGGAAACCTGCAGTCAGCTGAGACTGAATATTTGCATATGTGTGCATGGGGGTGGGAATGGATGTTCGTATCTGTGTGTGCCTGTTTGTCTATTCAATTTTATTTATATAGCGCCAAATCACAACAGCAGTTGCCTCAAGACGCTTTATATTGTATAGTACATCCTTTACTAATAGATACAGAGAAAAACCCAACAATCATATGACCCCATATGAATAAGCACTTTGGTGACAGTGGGAAGGAAAAACTCCCTTTTAACAGGAAGAAACCTCCGGCAGAACCAGGCTCAGGGAGGGGCGGGGCCATCTGCTGCGACCAGTCTGGAAAATAGCGGGCATAGGTCCCTGGCCAGCTAATCACCTGTGAGTCCTGGCACACTTGAACTACCATACAGGAAGGTGGGCCCACATAAGGCCAGGGGCCGTAACACCCCTCCCCTTAAAAAAACAACTATAAGCAGACATTACAGAGTGTGAAAAAAACAAACAAAGAACAAACAGCACAAAAGGTGTTTACAACCGGGACAGACCATCAGCCAAAACACATGGTGAATACTTAAGTTGTATTCCTGCAAAAACAGACCCCAGCGCATAATGCGCTGGTTATTATTAAACATGAGAGCAAGGAACAAAAGTGGGTTGAGGACAGTGTAAACAACACGTAACATGCTGGACCTCAGTTATACGTGAAAGTGCTGAAGAGCCAACAACAAAGCCAGTGTCTCCTTTTCAATGATAGAGTAGTTTAATGGATTTCTGTTAAACTTACTGGAAAAATAACGAACCGGGTGGTCCAAACCCTTGCAAGACTTCCTGCAACAGCACTGCCCCAGCCCCGACAGCACTGACATCAACCTCAAGTTTGAATGGTCACGTCAAATTAGGGGCAGCTAACACAGGAGTGTGGCAGAGGAAGGGTTTTGCACTCTCGAAAGGCATCTTCACACCCACTTGATCATATAAACTCAACCCTTGGGCCAAATGGAGAAATACCTGGTGTAGGGTTTCCAAATGATCTTTCCATGTTTCAGTATAACTCTACATCATCTAGGTAGGCACTTCAGTTGGACAGGCCATGGAGGACTTTATTTACACATGCCAAACGCCATAACTGTGTACTGCACAAAATCATCAAGGCAGAGATGTTAGAGGCATGTTCAGTTAAAGGCACCTGCCAGTGACCTTTAAGAAGATCTAATTTAGTGACATACTGAGAAATACCAATATTGTCCACACAATCCTCAATTCTTGGGAGAGGATGTGAGTCAGCCATAGTCACAGAGTTCACCTTCCGGAGGTCTGTAATAAAACGGGGCGAACCATCTGGCTTAGTCTCTACTAAACAAGGCGAGCTCCAGGGGCTTTGAATGGGCTTTGCTAAGCCATGTTGAGGCAAATAGTCAGCCTCATGTCTCATGAGCAAGCATTTATGGGGGCTGTGCCATGACTACTGGACAGACTCACGCGCAGACAGTTCTTTCTTTGTGAACAAAAGGAGATAATTTATTTACAACAGGGATAACCTCAGAGCTATATATATATGTACAGTGCATTGGGAGGGGGCTCCAGGGCTCCAGGGAGAGAGAGAGAGGGGGGGGGGTGGTGTAATCTACACACATGCTTCCTCTTCCACACAGTCACGCCACAGCTCCTCCTCCACATACTCACTCCTCTTCAGCTGCACTCGCTCTTAAACTCCACACACGCTGCCACACCCAGGAAGGTCCCGTAATTTGGTCCAGAAGAGGGATATCTACACACAGAATTCAATGTTAGTTCCACAGCAAAATACACACAGAGAATTCTTTTGATAATGCCGAAAGCACGAACTCTGGAGGTTCAACGTTCCAGCAGTGAGCTGCTCTGTGCCACTGCCTTAAATAGCAGCTGGGGAAATCAGCCAGATCAGCAGAAGGTGGAGACAATCACACAGGTGCGTGGGGCAAGAGCGAGAGCCTGTAACGAGCTCCACCCAGGCAGAGAGGAGGAGGAAAGACAAAGAAAACAAAAACAAAAAACAATAACAAAACCTGTAGCCAGCATGAGCCAGCCAGAGAGACATGGGGACCGTGACAGGCTGGCTTGATAAGGATGCTGCTTAATAGGTTTAGCTGCCTGGTGTTGGGATTCAGAGATTCTTATATTGCTATCATATAATCTGCCTTATGATGAATGTATTGATAACATGTTTTACAGTATTGTTTTAACAGTAATATTGTTTACAGGGTTCTTATTGCATTGAATATGTTTGTCATCACATTAACCTTTCTATTCACAGGTTTATTTATGATCATTCTATACACAATGCATAACTGTGCTTGTTTCGAGTTGATGTTCCGTCCAAAAGGGTTTTAAGCTTCACTGGTGAGAGTGTCCAGGTGATACATGTTGAGGGAGGATGAGAACATAGCAGGTTAATTGCATGCATGCTTACAATACATAAATCTAGCAAGTGTCAAAGTGTCTTTGACCTTTTTGTAACTGGCTGCCCTTTTACCTACTTAGTAGCAGATGACGGGAGGCTATAACCAGCCCTCAGACACTCTGAAGGCTTAAGACTATGATTGTGCATGGAAGGTGTTGCAGAAAGGGGAAGTTATATGTCTGTTATATGTCTGTTTATAGCTATTGAAGATGTACCAGATATACCATTGACTGTACACGATGAACTTTTGTCTTGTGTTTACGCCATGGGGGGGCGTATACCCCACTGCTTTTAAAAGTGTTCTCAACATGTATTTTTGTCAGAGGACATATCCTGATATGTCTTCTCCGCTGCTAATAAACTCATCGTTTGATTGCACTTTTCTGGAGCCTCCGTCGTTTGTTGTCTGGTCTGCAGTTGATCGATCTCGCTTCACTGGACATCAATATCATACTCTAGATCTGTAGTGCGAGTTGGCACATCCCCGAATAAACAGGTGTATTCATTAATCAAGACAGCAAGGTGCTGTTCAGCCAGGGCGTTGGCTTGACTCAAATGTTCACTGAAGTGTTTTACATACCTACTTACATTTACTTTGGAAACCCCCTATTGGCTCCAAAATGCCTCTCTTAGAGCTTTGAGGGGTCCGCGTGGCCTATGGCCCAATACCAGCGCAGAAAGACTAAAACCAAGTGACTCCTGGACAGCATCACGGGTGGCAAGTTACACAAATGGAACTCCCTCATCCTATCCTCATCAGACTTTAGGCAGTATTTGCGTAGCATTGCCTTTAAGGTCTGATGCCACCGCTTTAATGCACCTTGCGATTCAGGATGGTAAGCAGAGGACACAACATGCTTAACACCTAGAGTGCTAGCCACTTGTTTGAATAACTTAGATTAAAAGTTTGAGCCCTGGTCAGTCTGTATGACCTTTGGCAGGCCGAAAACTGAAAAGAATGTTGTCAATGCCTTAACAACTGGTTTTGCTGTAACCTTATGTAATGGGACAGCCTCGGGGAAACGGGTAGCTGCACACATGATTGTGAGAAGGTATTGCTTTCCTTATTTTGTTCTAGGTAGTAGCTCACACAGTCTACTATGACATGGTCAAACAGCTGATCCACTACAGGAATGGGACACAAAGGAGCCGGGGGTATGACCTGATTAGGTTTACCTGCAATCTGACATACACGGCAACTGTGGCAAAACTTAGAAACATCACGCTTCATCACGCATAGTCCTAAACAGAAGCCCCAGGTACACCACGAACCTGTTCATGTGTCTAACCGTTTTTCCCCACTCTGCGACACACCCGCCGGGGGTCAAACTCTGGTAATTGGTGATTCTGTTCTCAGACATATGAAGCTAGAGACACCGGCAACCATAGTCAATTGTCTTCCAGGGGCCAGAGCAGGTGACATTGAAGGAAATTTAAAACTGCTGGCTAAGGGTAAACGTAAATTCAGTAAAATCATAATTCACGTCGGCAGTAATGACACCCGGTTACGCCAATCGGAGGTCACTAAAATCAATATTGAATCGGTGTGTAACTTTGCCAAAACAATGTCGGGACCAGGAAGTTGGGACCAGGAAGCAGAGTTGCAGTCTTACATGCCTCTCTGCAGCTTCTCTCCTCCTGCTACCCCCCCCCCCCAAAAACCCATCTCCATAGAGACTGTGTTGGCTCCCAAAAAGACAAAAAACAAACTAAAAACCAGCAATAAAAAACTTAAACATAGAAAATCAAAAAGAAAGAACAATACAGTATCCACATCTGAACCAAAGAGTAAAACAGTGAAATGTGGATTATTAAATATTAGGTCTTTCTCCTCCAAGTCTCTGTTAGTACATGACTTAATAATTAATCAACAAATCGATTTACTCTGCCTTACAGAAACCTGGTTGCAGACGGATGATTATGTTAGTTTAAATGAATTAACACCCCCGAGTCATTCTAACTACCAGAAACCTCGAAGCACAGGCCGAGGGGGCGGTGTGGCAGCAATTTTTCACACCAGCCTATTAATCAATGAAAGACCAAGACAGACTTTTAATTCATTTGAAAGCCTGATGCTTAGCCTTGTCCACCCCAGCTGTAAAACTCAGAAACCAGTCTTACTTGTTATCATCTATCGTCCACCTGGGCCTTACACAGAGTTTCTCTCTGATTTCTCAGACTTTTTATCTGATTTAGTGCTCAGCTCAGATAAAATAATTATTGTGGGTGATTTTAACATCCATGTAGATGCTAAAAATGACAGCCTCAACGTGGCATTTAATCTGTTATTAGACTCAATTGGCTTCTCTCAAAATGTAAAAGAACCCACCCACCACTTTAATCACACTCTAGATCTTGTTTTAACATATGGCATAGAAACTGAACATTTAACAGTGTTTCCCGAAAACCCTCTGCTGTCTGATCATTTCCTGATAACATTTACATTTACAATAATTGATTACACAGCAGTGGAGAGTAGACTTTATCACAGTAGATGTCTTTCTGAAAGTGCTGTAACTAAGTTTAAGAATATAATCCACCCACTGTTATCATCTTCAATGCCCTGTACCAACATAGAGCAGAGCAGCTACCTGAACGCTACTCCAACAGAGGTCGATTATCTTGTTAATAATTTTACCTCCTCACTACGTACGACTCTGGATACTGTAGCTCCAGTGAAAACTAAGGTCTCAAATCAGAAGTCCCTGACTCCGTGGTATAATTCTCAAACACGTAGCCTAAAGCAGATAACTCGTAAGCTGGAGAGGAAATGGCGTGTCACAAATTTAGAGGATCATCATTTAGCCTGGAGAAATACTTTGCTGATTTATAAGAAAGCCCTCCGCAAAGCCAGAACATCTTACTATTCGTCACTGATTGAAGAAAATAAGAACAACCCCAGGTTTCTCTTCAGCACTGTAGCCAGGCTGACAAAAAGTCAGAGCTCTGTTGAGCCAACCATCCCTTTAACGTTAACTAGTAATGACTTCATGAACTTCTTCACAAATAAAATTTTAATCATTAGAGAAAAAATTATTCACCCAGCGAATACTGGAAAAAACACTAATCACCAAGAAGGCACTTAGGTTTGTTATACTCAGTATAGAGACGAGGTTCAATGATAAAACTGTTTAACAATTTATTAATAATCATTTAAAACATATAAAAGCACAATCATAAATATCAATGTACAAATAGGCTTAAAAAGGTATTCAGAGCCAAGGCTTACCAGTGGAGGGGCAGGGATGCCACGCACGAACTCAAAAAAAAAAAGAGAAAAGAAAACACACCAAGACACAAGTGCAGCACACTATCACACACTCACGCTAATAAACTAAGAAAGGCAGGTGTGTACACTCAAAGGATCCCACCACCAAGGCACCCTAGTCTTCTCCACGTCGGCAGTCTGCATCTGAATAAAAGAAACAAAGAAAATTTTAATATATTACAACAAAACTAATATTCACACGCTGGGGATAGCCCAACTGCAGGACCACACTGGTGATCCGCAGCTAGAAAAAGGGCCTCCTACCAGTGGCGTAACAAAAACCCAAACTACAAATCAAAACAATGGAAAAAAACAAACATACAACCTAAATAAAACTTTAAAATATGGAGCAGACGGAATCGCCGTATTGCTCCAACTTGCCGTCTGCCCGACTATAAGTTAATCTTCCAGTCAATCAATATGCACGCCAGCCAACTCGCGTAGCATGCATATGGCCGTTGTCCACACCGACGTCCAATTTAAAGGCTGGCAGCAGTAGGAAAAGAAACCTCGCAACAGGAACAGACGATAAAAGCAAAGCAGCAGCACCTCAGGTAGCGGTCTGTAAAACTAAGGCCCACACTTCCGAGTAAACGGTGTCATGAATCATGAGCAGAGTGCCTCATAGGAGGCTTCTACAGCTACGACCAGCTGCGATGGAGGCTTCATAAGGGTAACCCGCAAATGATCTCTGCAACAAGGGAAGTCAGGTGACCAAAAAGGAGATCACAGCCAGATAAGCGATACTTAAGAGATAACTGGTGTGCATATCAAGCTTGGATTTAAAGGGAGCATCCACTAAAGGTTCAGTCTTTGCAAGCAGAGATGGGTGTGGCTCACCACTGTGTATGGCACTTAAAACGATAACAAAGAATTTAGGTATGTGATTATCCATGGTACAGGGAGACAGGAGAACTCACTATGCATGAAGCCCAAGAGAGAAAACCACTGTTGAATGTGTGTGACCTTCAAGCCCTCAGAAGGTATTGCATTCAAAACCGTCATTCTACTATGACTGCACTTCAGAAATTCATTGTAACTTAACACAGTCCACCAATAGATCAAGAAATACAGACTAAAGCTGTACTACGCAAAGAGGAAGTGAATATCAATTTTGTGCAGAGATGCCAACGAGTTTTCTCACCCTATGATCATCTGACATGAAATGAGAGAATATGGAAATGTGTTCTGTGGTAAGATGAGTGCACATTTCAGCTTGTTTGGGGGGAAATTGGACCTCATATACATTGCAAAGACAACCCAGGATAATGTCAGGCCTCATTATGCACAAATTACAACAGGCTGGCTTCACAGACATAAAGTCTGTGTCCCTGACTGGCCTGCCTGCAGTCCAGATCTGTCTCCCATTGAAAATGTTTTGCACAGCTCTAGTCTTACTTACAGCAGGAATAGAAAAAAATTCCAGTAGTAAAATTGCAACACTTTCTTCAGTTTCAAAAAGATTAGCATGTGTACTTAAAAGAAAAGGGGATGTGACCCAATGCTAAACTTGCATGTCCCAACTTTTTTGGAATGTGTTGCTTTCTTGCATTTGCACAATCTCTAAAATGTGAAATATCTCTGAGCGATGCTGAAAACCCCCAACAAACTAGCAGCAGCAGGCCGTGGGCATACAAGAATACCCATGCCTGCCCACTGCCTCTCACTGAGTGCAGCAACCAGACTGAAACATTCCAGTTCCTCTGTAGGGGACTGATTCCTGAGCCCAAGCCATGCTTAGAGTTGGACACCTCATGCAACAGTTCAGGGTCCTTCCCCATCAGAGAGGTAGCATTCCATTTCAATAGCCAACCTCAATAGCCGGAGATCAGACCTACAGGGCCCCCACCCCAGAAAATAAGCTCCCATTTCTGGAAAATCTGTCAATGAACAACAACAAACCCCTTCACAAACATAAAGCAGTATAAATTAATATGTAAAAGTTTTTATGATATGACCCTTTTTACAGCTGCAGGCAGAGTTCAGAAGTCTGAACCTTAGAATGAAACAGAGGCAAAGCTAAATAGGATTTACAAGGGGAAGGCAAATAAAGCTCTGATTCCTACGTCACCCAACTGCGGCAAACAGTGGCGGTCCTAGCCTGTTTGGCGCCTGTTTGAGAGAGAGTGTGTGCAGCCATCATAATTCATCATACAATGAGAACAGGGCAAATCGACAATTGACTAATTAATTTTAAAATCTGTGACATAATGTATTGTTTGGAGTTTAGTCTGTTACTGTTACTATTTTTACCATTTCTTCTTGGAGCAACTGTAACCCACATTATTTCCTTAGGAATTAATAAAGTATTCTGATTCTGATTGTTTCAGGATGACCTGCCATTATCCAATGACACATCTGCTTACCTGTATGTTTTCTTTGTTTCTCCTCCTCTTCTTTTCTCTTTTTTTTAAACTGAGCACCTGATGGCTTTGAACTTTTCTTGTCCATCTTGGTTTTAATTGTGCACTCCAGTATGAACACAAATCCCCCAACCCGAGGATCACCGCAACATAACCTAATAGACCTACACCTTAGTTCACAGATTCACTTTGTCTAGGGTTTATTTCTGGGGTTTCGCACAACCCAGGATTCAAATCATGAATACATGATGGGCTTGGATTTACAACATTATGAATGAAATGTGCTCTATTTGGAAGCAACAGGGGCCCCCTCCCCTTTCGACAGGTTGTGTGTGAGACTTTAAATCGTCAAATAAATATACATTTTAAATTTTTATTGATCCCTTTACCCCTGGTCCTAAAGTGTATATTTATTTTCTTACTCTTCTTATATATATTGTTTGTTTACTTGCACTGCTGTAACTGGAGCCTCGTCGTCTCGTCTCTCTATATACTGGACTGTATGTAGCGGAGATGACAATAAAGTTTACTTTGACTTCAGCAGCGAGCAGGCGCATCGAGGACTCTCGTGCTCACTTTTTGCTTATAGAATTTCGAAAAAACATCGGTGTAAATTATAAGTCTGTATCATGATGTCTGGTGTTTTCGTGTTTGTTTTTATTTTGCGAGTTGGTTACATTGACTGTAGAAAACATGGACGACGCGACAGCTCCCCAAAAATGAAGCCAAAACGTCTCTATCGCCCCCTGGTGTCTGGCTGCAGTATAGGTCATAAACCCCGCCTCCTCCATGTTAGCGGATGGGACTGGGGTCAGACTAAAATAAATTTATTCTCCTTAGATAATTTTTTTCCAAAGATTCTTTCTTTTGTTATCAATAGTTCTCATCATGCTGATTGATGTCCAAGGGGTCTCCTTTCCCATAAGTTTGATTCTAATTCCTACCGCGGTGATGTTAAATTGGGGTGAAACGTCATCATAGCAGCTTTGACTGACAGCTGCAGTCACGGAGAAACTTGCAGATAGAGCGTAGGCTCTGAGAGGACGCCCAGCGTTTACGGTATGAAAACACGACTGACTGTTTTAACCTGACAGCCTGAGGTGTTCTTCAGAAAACTGGACTACCCGACAGAAGGACCCGAGGCCCCGCTGCAAGTAAGTAAGTTAAGTTAAACGTGTTTGTAAGCTGAATGAATGAATGAATTTACTAAAGAAATCAAGAGAAACGCCCCGCGCTACTCAGTCACAAATTACTGTTACTGTACTTTTATTACAAGTATTATACTGTAAAAGCAACAGGCTGCACCCTGCTGCAGCTCCTGTGCAGAGCTGAGTATTAAATATGTGCAAACAACAGCATGTTTTCAGTCTCTTGCCACATCTGTAAAGACAGTAACAATTTTTTTAAAAGCTTGTACTTCAGTAACTCCTCATTAATCAGGAACTATGGATTAAAGTACTGTAGTGTACTGTAATACTGAAAAAATGTAAGAGAAGAACTTCAGATCCTGAGTGTGTGAGGACAGAAGAATCAGCTTTATTTCAATTTTGAGGGATAAAATTTATATCTGAGTTTGATGGTTCTGTTCTCTTTGTGATTACAGGGGCTGCCCTCAGATTCAGACCTCAGCACCACCCAGTGACAGCAGACAGATCATCCAACATGTTCACATGTTAACTGCAAAATGAACTGATGAAAACAGTACAAAGGTTAAAGTACCACACGTGCTGTAGTGAAAGCTGCAGCTTTATTGATAAAGTTAAGAACTAAAAAACAAAAGGATTAATCACTCATGTAACTATGTCTCTATATATCAGCATTAACAGGACCTCTGTTTGGTGTTTCACAAAGCTGCTGATCTCAGACCTGCACAGCTTCCGTTTTAAACACTTGATGTACTCAGCTGCATGAAGAGCATATGAGATTTTCTCTAACACAGTTAAATAAAACCTGATGAAGGTCAAAGGTCGTCACTTGTATGTTGAACTACAAACTTGTCATCTGGAATTTTTTCACTGTTTTTTTTACACATAGTGTGTTATTTACCATAAAGTGATTCAGGGTTATTCATACAAGAGTAACCAGAGAGGATCATATATTTTTAAATATATAACTTTCTACAGGACTGAATATAATATCTTTATGTAAAAGTCTGGAGCCTCTGGGGAGTATCTGAGTATTTATAACATTACAAAAACCAAAGGTTATCCATCTCCTGGGGCAGGTCTACAGAGGAGTGCTGAAGATTTCCCTGTGAGGGAGCTGCTGGTGAAGATCATGAGTCCTGCTTGATCAATGCGATGAGCTTCAGTCTTCCTGGTGTTTCCTAAATGATGCCTCTCTCAGTCGGTCAACAGAACATCTGGCACAGGACAGCTGTGATGAAGGAAAAGGAAGAAGTTTCTCCAAACCTCTGGACCCAGGAAACCCAGCTTGGTCCTGGTGGTCTCCCTCACTAGTTTCTCTCCAGGGTGAATGTAGCTGTTGATATAATATGGACTCTGTTATTAAATGAAAAGAATAAATTAGACTACACTACTGAAACGTTCTGCTGATGTTTTTAATTTTCCATGTTACCAGGCTGTAGAGGGCTCTGAAGATTTAAACAGTTTTAGATCCATTACACTCACAGTCTTATGTTAAAATCTCAAAGGACAGCATGATATTTGTGATATTAACAGTAACTCTGGGCTTCTGTAGAGTGTGCAGATGATCTCATCGCTGTCTAAAAATGCATAAAAAAAACATAAGTGTTGACAATTAAGAGTAGCAGGTGTGTAGCATCGCTAACTAGCTAGCAACAAGCCTCCAACACAGTGCGTATGCTAGCGGCTAATCTAGCTAACGAATTAACAACAAAGTGATTTTAGAACTATAAGATGATAAGATGTGTGTCTTTTTTTATAACAGTGACATGGTTGTAATTACCTTAATTAAACGAGTCGTCAGTCGCGGTAAACCAGCAAAAAAACTCGAGCAGCCGGGCTACGTAAAAAGTGTAGGGGGGCGTGTTTGCGGTCACGTCCATCGGGTGTGTGGGCGGGAGCGTTACACAGTCGCTCCACCTCAAGTCACTACTGCGCAGACTCTGGCTGTATCCCAATTCAGGGTCTGCAGCCTTAAAGGCTGCATTTTAAGGCCGATTACGTCACAGCGGCACGCCGAAGGCTGTCCCAATTCAAAGGCTGCTCGAAATGCGGCCCTGAAATGCGGCCTTCATTTCCCTGAATTTTAAGGCTGTGGTGATGTAGACTTCGTGGCCCAACATATCCCACAATTCATAGCGTGGCAGTCACTGTGGATAATTTTGCTGCAGACGGCAGAAGCGGAGCGGCCGAAGAGTAAACTGTTGAACGTAAGTACTGAATATCGTGTCACTTATTTATGTGCAAATGTTTAATAACGAGGAACATTAAAACATTACTGTTGGCCACATGTCGGCAAAGTTATGTGACATTAGTGATGTTTGTACTTTCAGCGTTTACTTGGTTTTAAAGCCTTTAAAATATAATAATACAATAGTTGACCTTAATCTTACAGAGAATGTGATGATTTTATGGATAATTAAAGTCAGTCATATATCCACAAACACAACAAGCTGAAAGTCGGTGATGCTGCTCGGTTTGCAGTCCTGAATATCACGGCACAAGCAGGATTCACAGCACTGTTACAGTTTTTCTCAGTCGCTTTGGTGCGTTTCTCAGATCAGAATTGAAATTCTCATAACTATTAGTTCAACCCCCACAACACTCAGTCATTTGTGCACATCATAGTAGCAATTTCTCCCCTCTCTGAACAAACTGCAAATGATCTTGGACATGAATCAGTTGCTTCCATACATTTCCCTGCTGCTTCCTGACATTTCCATTTGCTTATGTCATGTCAGT
Organism: Pelmatolapia mariae; assembly: GCF_036321145.2. Classification (NCBI taxonomy): domain Eukaryota; kingdom Metazoa; phylum Chordata; class Actinopteri; order Cichliformes; family Cichlidae; genus Pelmatolapia; species Pelmatolapia mariae. The sequence goes on along the minus strand of NC_086229.1, from coordinate 16,292,650 downwards.
CAAAAGTAATCATACCTATGGATGCTGAATAGTCGTTCCCAATAAAACTAATAGTCATACATCCATTGCTTGAGTCATCACACACAAAATTGTTGAACTAGTTATCACATGCCAAATATTGGCCATCTGTCAAGCAAATCCTATACCTTTCTGTATCATTTTTCCTGGAAATGGCTCCGAAATTGAACAATTGATCTCAGGTGAATTACAGCTGTCACTCATGAGGAGGCGTGTGAAAGCTCAGTTGTAACCAATGACAAACAACTTGTTCATTGTCAATTATGGATGAATCCTGTGAATCCCCAATTGGCAAGCATATATAAACTGCGCAGGAGCTACTGTGTACCATTTCTACACTTCTGTGACACAAAATGGAAGGTCAGCACCGTGGAAGAGGGGTGAGGAGCGGGGAGGAAGGGGAAGGGGAAGAGGGAGAAGAGGCAGATATAGGCGGATTCCTAATGAAATAAGGGCTACAATTGTGGACCATGTTGTCAATCACGGCCTCACCATGGAGGAGGCTGGTCGAAGGGTGCAACCCAATATTGGAAGAACTACTGTCAGTTCAATCATTCAAACATTCCGTAGGGAAAACAGGTATGCAAACAGTAATTCACTGTACTGTACTGTGCCATCTCAGACACATCACATGTTACTGTACTGTATTTGCAAATTCACAAAAAGTCCACTCTGCACCACATAGGATTGTCAGACAACCTCGCGGAGGCGGAAGAGGGCCCCTTTTTACCCCACAGCAAGAAGAAGCCATTTGTGCAATGGTCATTGCAAACAATGCAATAAAGCTGAGAGAAATACAAAGCGCTGTCATAGAGAACCACACGGTATTTGGCAATATTGAATCTGTTTCAATTTCAACAATTGACAGAGTACTCAAGAAGAATGAAATCCACATGAAGCAATTGTATAAAGTGCCATTTGAACGAAACAGTGACAGGGTGAAGGAGATCCGTCACCAGTATGTGCAGGTAAAGCTGGTCTTCTATGTTCTGCACTGCAAACTGTTTTACAGTACTTCGTAGTTTCATGCAGTACACTTGCAATTCCACAGCACATACTCTACAATGTGTTTTACCAAATGCATGCATTACTGTTTGTTACTGTACACAGGCATATTGTGACATTGCATTTCTGTCTCTCTCTGAAGCGTGTACTGGAGCTGGAAGCCAGGGAAACACTGCACACATTCATATATGTTGATGAGGCAGGTTTCAATCTGGCCAAAGGCAGAAGGCGTGGAAGAAATCGCATTGGACAGAGGGCAACCACTGAAGTCCCTGGTCAGCGCGGAGGGAATATTACCATGTGTGCAGCCATCTCAGACAACGGCGTCCTCACCCATATCCCCCTTCTTGGTCCATACAATACCCAACATCTCCTGACATTTTTAGACACTCTTTACAGGGACCTAGTCCCTGAGAATGAGAGAGGTGGAGGCCAACTCAGCAAGTATGTTGTTGTCTGGGATAATGTCCGTTTTCACCACTCCCATCAGGTCAGAGAGTGGTTTGCAGCACATGACAGAATTCTGGTTGAATATCTCCCTCCATATTCCCCATTCCTTAATCCAATAGAGGAGTTTTTCTCTGCCTGGAGGTGGAAAGTTTATGACCGGCATCCACATGAGCAAATGGCCCTGCTAGCAGCCATGGATGCAGCATGTGACGACATCACAGCAGGGTCCTGCAGAGGATGGATTCGCCACTCCAGGAGATACTTTCCTCGCTGCATTGCGAGGGATAACATCTGTTGTGATGTAGATGAAAATATGTGGCCAGACAGACAGGAGCGTCTGGATGTGCCGGAATGATTTACTGTACTGTTACATGTGCTGTTTATTGTTCACATTAGTGCACAGCTCTACCAAATGGGTGATTTTATGTTTACATGTATTCTACAGTGAACAAGTGACTGTAGCATATTTTTCTTTTGCACAATTCTGTAGGATTACAAACACTTCTACACAATGGAAATGTGAAACGTACGTATTCAGTGTCTCAGTTACTCCCAAGACTCCCATAACATCTACAGTGACTTCACTGCACATTTCAGATGGCTGTACAGGTAGGCCATTAGGGATGGGTATTGATAAGATTTTAACGATTCCGATTCCATTTTCGATTCTGTTTAACGATTCGATTCTTTATCGATTCTCTTATCAATTCTTTTGAAAAAGGAGAACACTCAGGTCGATTAGCTTAGAACTTTGTTTTTATCTTCTCTTTGAACAAGATAGAAATTTAGGAGGAACATGGCCTTACAAACCCAACAGTGCGATCTCAAGAGAACCAGCCTTCAATGGGGTGTCACAAGGTCCCCAGGAAAAAAAAATGTAAATGTAAAATAATAAAATAAATATTCTTCTGTAGCAATAACAAACTATAACATAAATTATTCTGTAGCAATTACACAAGAATATCCAGTAATGTCCCTGCCCACAATTAAACACCTTCACTTACCGAAAATCGGAGGCATCTGCTGTGACAAATGGGTGCAAGGCTTTGACCACAAACTTAGTCACTGCTCAGTGACATTCATCCTGGCCTGAAAGGAGACGCTACCGGTAGACTGCAGCGACAACTGCCAGCAGCTGAGCCAGCCAGACTCTGTCTCTCTCATCATGGTCACCTAAATGCACAGTAATGGCAGGTTTTGTAATAAAGCAGATCGCGCTAACATAATATGCACTGTTAGTTGATTATTTACCTGCCGCATTTACGGGAGAGGACGCACAAACATTACCGCTGCTGCTGAGTTCAGATTCACGAGTCCGGAGCGGAATTAAAAACACGACATTCATTTAAGGTCATCGCGTGTTTTGTGAGCAAATGCTTTTGCAGATTCGTAGTGTTTCCTCCGTTAAGTGAAATATCTACTTTGCAAGTATTGCAAGTTGCCCTGTTGTCATCCGTTCTTGTAAAGTATAAACAAACTTTTGAGCGTTTGAGCCGCCATGTTTCCTGCCAGGTAAATGACGCTCCGCAACATGGTGACGTCATTCAGGGCAACTGGAATCGATAAGGGAATCGTTTGCAAAAATGGCAAATGATTCCAAGGAATTGAAACAGTGGGAACCGGTTCTCAACAAGAACCGGTTTTCGATACCCATCCCTATAGGCCATAGTGCTGTCGTCAGCATTTTCAGGTGTCACCAATTGTTTTTGCAATGGGAAACACTGAAATTATAAACTGTCATAGTGGAAACATGACAATGCCATTTGACTATCTTGTTCATACAGATGGTGTCAAGACTTTTCATTTTGATGGCACTGGCAGTTTCATTGACATGGATACTTGCTTTTGCGGTATGGATAATCAATTCTGTGCATGTGACGTGCTTTTGCAGGCTATCCACTAGGTTTTGCAGTTTGCACTAATTGTTTTGGGAAATGCACTAACTGCTGTGCAAATGTTGATGGTGTTCTGAGAAACGCACCAAAGCGACTGAGAAAAACTGTAATATTAGCTATGTTATATTGCTGCTTATGTTCGGTGGAGTCGAGCCAAACAGACTTTAACGTGTGTTTGAACGAGCTGATGGTTCACTCGTTAACCTGAAAGAAAGATGCTTTAATCACAGGAGTCACACATGTGTCCACTGTACCATCTGGAACTCTTCTTGTTTAGCACTCGTAATAACACAAACACTAAATCCTCCTTCTCTTGTGCTGTTTTGTAGCAGTGTATACACCTGAGACTGTCACCTGTCTGTCTGTCCTGCACTCTCTCTCTGTTTCTTTCTCTCTGATTGTGGAATAAAAGTATGAACATGTATTTATAAGTTACACTTGTGTTTGAATCCTGCAGCTTATCACACATTTGAATTCCATGTGTGACAACTGCAAGTGTGCAGAGTGAGGACAGACTGAGGAACCCACTGCTGCACATCATCTGTGAGGCTTTGCACCCCTGATGATCCACCAGGACAAACTCAGCAGTGTGTGAGGAAGAGGAGGAGGAAGAGCCAGCAGCAGCTGACAGATGGAGAGAATAGACAGACTGTTCCCTGTTTGTGAAGGGCTGCTAGAAAAGTTTAACCTAACTAATTGTCTGTCCTGAATCAGTCTTATTAGGTAATGTTCAAATAATTTGATCATTCCAGTGTTTTCAGTGTGGGAGAAAGTACTCAGAGCCTTCAAGTTACACACTATGAAAGGCAGAAACAAGTTTAATATTCAGAAACCTAAAGTATGTATCAGCAGCAGAATGGAGCTAAAAATGTTTGTTTCAGTTCTATGAAGCTTTGAGTATTTTGGATTAGTAGTACTGCTGTGTTTGTTGGATCATATTGCTGTAATTGTTTATGTGCTTTATATATTCTGAGTTGATCTATAGTGTTACATCATATTCTATAAGGATGTTATGTGTTTGTATACTTTCTGCCCAGTTTGACCCATTTTGCAGAAGTCAGCCTGTTTAAGGCTCTGATATCTATTCTGTATGACTTAAAGCAGTTATGACATGGTCTGATTTTCTCACCCAATAAAGGAATATTTAATATATCAGTCTACTCTTTGTTTATCAGAAACAGTTTTCACAGCTCATACATTTTCTTTTTACACATATATGTAAGCATTGAGTGAAATTTAATAATGCCAACATATCAAACGGATAATATTTGTCTCTTATATATGATACATCTGTATATACACTGTCTTGTCTTGTCTTTGAGTGAAGATTTAAGGTCATAGGACATATAAATAACTGCAACTTGAATCTTTACTGAAGCTCAGTGTTAGACACAGAGTTCACTCACATGAATTTAGTCTCATGAACAACATCAGCTAATTGTTATTTACTAGCTAATCTTAAATGACTGTTCAGTACAGATATGAAGGCCAACAATCATGTTTTACAGTCCTGTGGTCTCAGCCTCAGATACTTATTAAATCACACAAAGCTCGTGTAGAAACAAACACACGAACAAAATATGTTCTCCTTCATTTCTGTCAAACAAAGCTGTATGAAACCTTTCCAGCGATTGGTGTTATGGTTGCTAGGCAACCTGGGCAGCGCGATGGAGGCTAGACCGTCCCATTTCACAAGCCTCGCACTTCCGGCCTTAGCGGTCTTTGAGTACGCGGCCCTTGAGGATTGTTGAGGCTGCGTACTTTAAGGCTGCAGACCTGAATTGGGATACAGCCATGGACATAAATACACAGAGGGTTAACGAGGGAAGTGGGACCACACAGGGAACACAGCTGACACAGATAATCATAACAAGACACAGCAGGAGCAAACACAACAAGACGCATACTGATGAGAGACTGTCAAAGTAAAACAGGAAGTACACAGAGGTGCAGACAGGAGGAGAGAGAGAGCATGAGGAGAGCACAGACATAACAGGCTGGGGAAAGCATGGAATAAAACACAAGGAGGGGAGACAGGGTAAAGTCACATGGGGAAATCAAACAATGAACATTTTAACAGAACCACCTAGGAACAAAAGCATAAATAAAGAACAAAATACAAAACACACGAAGACTACGAATACTAGGCCAACATGGCCCAGGACCATGAGAGAGATGGCTGGTGAGTGGGGCGGGAGGGGGGTAACTGAGTTAGTAACTAAGTTACAATATTATGAACGTAAACAATTACTAGGAAAAGTAACAATTGCACTATATAAAAGCGTATAATTGGCCGTTTTCTGACTACATTGACCTCTACATTTCAGGTTTAAAAGCTGTTTATCTTGTCTTGTTTGGTATCATTCTTTCCAGCGCAAACTCACATCTAGTTTTATAGTTATTTTTTCATTTTAACATACTGTATTAACACAACTGATTAACACATCTATGTTCAGACAAAATTTCTTACTGTAACAACCACAAACATGTTTAACGAATCATTTTCAAAAGTTCAAATGCAAATATAAATTGTACATTTAAAAAATCTATGTACAAGTTTAAACTTGTGGTTTACAAAATTATTGCTAAGTTATATGCCACTATTTACCTAAAAAAAAACATTTTTTCTTCAGAACCATTCCAAACTATTTACAGAACAATCAGGTGTTCTGCATCAAATAAGATCCCACACAAATTATTTGTGATACCTGCAGACCTGACATCAGGAGGTGTATCGCTCCTCCTGTTTTCCACCTGGAGACAGCATTTACATTGCAATCTGGCTTTGCTGGCTTCTTAGCAGCACCTGTCACATCTTAAATTGGTCATGTGATTGGTTTACCCTGACTACTTTATTCTTCCTCAGCCAATGAGCAGCACTGCCTGCATAGCTCCCGGTATGATGAGCTGTCTATGTGTTGAAAATAGTAACGCGTCTGCCCTGCATTTTCTTGTTAGTAATGGCATGGCAACAATAGAAATAGTAATTTGTTTGATTACTAGTCATTTAAAAAAGTAACGTCAATAGCAACACCATTATTCCCATCACTGGTGTTGGTGTCACAAAAGAACAGATTACACAAAGTACATTACTTTTTTCAGCGTTGCTTTAATGTAACATGTGATTGTACTAAATTCAGTAGTTAGTTACAATTATGTCATAACAAAGGTACAAATGTTCTTATTTTTATTCGACAAAAGGACAAGAGCACAATTCTAAAGTGTAAAATGCATAGAGGACAGATGTTCTGCAGACAGATCAGATGTTAGAATTTTATTTCTATTTTAGCAGAAACCCAAGACTTTCAATGGTCAGCTGGTGTTTAGAACAGAGTTGAATAAATAACCAAAACTAACCCCCCAAAAATCTGATTTCTGTAGCACTCATCAGGATGAATATGCTGGTCCAGATATGTCTGCTCCAAGTGAAAACGCACTTCAGTTTAGAATAAAGTGTTACAATACGTATATTATAATTTAACATCGAGAATAACGGTGGGTGAAAGAGTTTTTCATACTGACAGCAGTGAGACATCATAGTTAAATAAAACGGTCCAGTTATGAAGCTTAAATTCAGTCTCAGCCAAAAGGATTTACTCAGGAACAAGTAAAAGACTGAATTAAAGAAAAATAAAAACAAGTTAGAAATCATCTAGATGAATTCTGTCATGTTTCACTCCCACTGAGTGGCGAAGCCCAGAGGGGGTTTCTCACCGGGTCAGGTCAAGCTCAGACATATCCAAAAATGTCAGAGCACTTTTGTAAATGCTCTCCATGCTTAACGTCCCGATGAAGCAAAAAGATATTTGAAGTTTGCACATTTACATTCTTGCTTTAGAGCATGTAAAAACAAACATTGATTTTGTGTCACAGAAACAATAATATTTCCAACTTTACAGTTTTAGCTGCTGTTATGTGTAATTGCTGCTTTTTGAGTTTCAGATGAAAGGCATTCTGGCATGCTTGGCTGCACAAAGCACACACACAAGTCACGGCCAATGCTTGCTTGACTGAACAAGAACACATCAGAGCATTTTGAGCATACTTGACTTAATGCATACTTTGAAGTGAAGCAGTGCAGGTGACTGGTGTTTCACAAGTACACACAAGTACACCTACTGAGAAATGGCCTGTGGTTAAAGTGTTAGGTGGATTCTTTTACATTGTGAGAGAAATCAGCAGTTTATTATTAACAGGTTAAATGCCATGTCTTATTTAGTATTTACATGGATGTTAAAATCACCTCCAATCATTATTTTCATTTCATTGTGAATATTAATGTATTAATTACATAATAAATTATAAAAAATAATAATAATATTATTATGATTGGTCCCTGCAAAGCCTGACACTTTGAAGATCAAAGTCAATGGTGACAATAAACAAAATAAGTAAGCTAGTAAACATGATCAACCACTACAGCTATGACAACTCTATAATTTTGAACATCTTTAACATTTTCTTCAAGCATGTTAGCAATTTTGAAAAGTTGCTGCCATACTGCAGTTTACTGTCCACCTACAAAGAAATCCGTCACAATGGGAACATGTTCAAACCATTTGATTTTGTGACCAAAGGTGCTGGTGTAATGACTTGTAATTGTGACAGCCCTGACACTTTGATTGATATAAGTACTTGCTTTTGATGTATATATTATCTGTTTTGATTAAGGGACTTGCTTTTGAAGCATTGACTACTTATTTTGAGCAACTGACTTTTCTTTTTGATGGAGTGACTCACTTTTGCAAGTTATCCACCATGTTTTGCAGTTTGCACTAATTGTTTTGAGAAAAGCTTTAGTAGTGGTGCAGAGATCAATTCTGTTGTGATTACCTGCACTACTGAGAGGGAAGCTGGAGGGAGCCGGAGTAGGCAAACAGCTGACTGCATGGACCATCGACTACCTTACCAACAGACCACAGTATGTGAGGCTCCATGACTGTGTGTCCGAGGTGGTAATATGCAGCACGGGAGCACCACTTGGCACGGTTCTCTCACCTTTCCTGTTCAGCCTTTACACTTCAGACTTCTGTTATAATACATATGTATACATATGTATATTTAGTGTGTACATGTGTGTGTGTGTACATGTCTATAAATAGGAATAGTAGTGGTACAATAGCAATATCAAGCGATATAGTTATGTCTTCCATATTTCCAACCATATCCATAATCACATACTGTGTATGCTACCATTGTATATAGTGTATTATCTTACTTTTTCATTGATTGTACTTATTTGTATTTTTGTATTTCCTTCTGATATCTGTACCTGAGCTGAGGTATTGCAAAAATTTCCCCGTCGTGGGATCAATAAAGTCTTATCTTATCTTATCTTAAATGCACCAAAGCAACTGAGAAAAACTGTAACAAGGTTGCCCAAACGTTTGCGTCCCACTGTATGTCTACACCTGTATTGTTTCATACTGATTATTTTTCACATACACACATAAAAGAATTTTTTTTCCTGTAATTCCTTTTTTTATGAATGAGGACAACTGAACAGTGAATAATTAAAACTGACATTTATTTATAAGGTAAGATTGGGAATATATGATGAAATCACTTGTTAAAATTACTTACACAGTAGTATGTCACCTTCTCTATAAAAGAATACTCAGAAGTTACTGAAAAATACTAACTTACAATACAAATAGGGTAATTTGTTTGTTCATATCTATATAACCTCAAATTAAATATTTACATTTACAATACCCTTTTCTTCCAAATGATAAAACAAAGAAATCATAATAATTAACAACAATAAATTATTCTAATTGGTTTTCTGTTCAAGCCAAATGTATTACAAAGGGTTCAAAGTGGATCCACCAAACACTTTAATTATGTATCAACAAATTTGAAATTTGAAATTTAATCTTACTACCAGATATAAAGTTTCATAAAATTATTGTTGTCTACTACATATGAAGTATAAAAGTATATATATACATATATATATATATATATATATATTATATCTATCTATCTATTTATTTATTTATTTGTTATTTATTCATTTATTTATTTCTATATAAAGGGTTCAAAAATGGTCAGCCAAACACTTTTAAATGACTTTAATCTTGCTACCAGATAAAGTGTCATTAAATTCTTGTTATATAGCCTGCTATATATATTTCAAATCATTTAATGTGACAGGAGTTCCATTCGTTTACATTAACCAGTTATAATTTATAAGTTTGAGGTTTGTATTCACTCTCTGAGTAACAACTCAAGCTGATTTCTAACCCTCTGCTGAGTTTTCACTTTCTAAATCATTCTTCAATACATTCAAATCTGAACTTTCTTTTCGACTGCGTGTATTATTGCATTTTGTCAGTGAGGGAACAAGCACGTAGAAGTACATGGAGAATTCGCTGACAGGAAACAACATTAGAAATATCGTCATCCTCGACTCATCTACTCTACTGACACTGACACTGTCAATGGCAACACCTTCACTTCTTCACGAGTGCGAATGTATGGAAACATCTTCTCAGTAAAAGTGTTTCTGAAGGTGTGTATGTGTGTGTTAGTATCAGGATCAGAGAACGACAGCTTTCTTCTGTTCCAGTTCAGATTCACTCTGATCCTCTGGAGCTTCTTCTCTACTGAGAGAGCAGTGGGTGGAGCTGACGGTGACAATGCTGAGTATTTACCTTCAAATAACTCTATTCTCCATAATCCAGACCATAACTCTCCCTTCCTCTGTCCAGACTCTGCTAACACACCCAGGTCCCGATATGTGCTGTCTCTAACCTCAACATCCCAGCTGTGAGTCCCTGAGTTAAAGCTCTCAGAGCCCAGGACAGAGTAGAACCAATTAGTTCTCTCTGGATTATCAGGAAGCTGCTGCCTCTCTCCACCATATCTTGCACTGGTCAGATCTTCAGACAGGATGAGGTTTGGATGAGCAGTGTTTGGGTCCAGAATGAGAGGAGTGTAGGAGACCATGTCCTTCATGTTGTTCCAGATGTTGAAGGTCAGGTTGCCCAGGTGTTTGGCCTGGTCTATCAGAGCTCCTGAGGGCAGCTGTGGATCATCCAGCAGGGGGCAGCGCTGGACTCTTTCCACTGCAGCCTTGTAGTTGTGCAGGAATGAGACGTCTTCAGCTCTCAGCTCCTCCTCTGTGGCTCTGACTGTGTCTGAAAGAGGTGCTATCTCTCTGCTCAGAGCCTCCATCTTCTCCTTCATTATCCCACTCTTCTGCTCCTCTTCCTCCCTCAGTGCAGCCAGCCTGGCCTCCTCTTCCTCTGCTAGAAACTGCTGAAGCTTCTTAAACTGCTCCTTAATCTGCCTCTCTGTGTGTCGGGCCTGGACCTTAATGTGTTCTGCTGTTTGATCAAACTTCACCTGAACTTCTTCACAAACCTTTAACTTCTTCTTTAAGGGCTCCAGAGTTTCCTGAAGTTCCTTCTTGTGTTGTTGTGCAGCTTCATCGATGGGTCTGAATCTGTGATTGGTGTGTTTTTCAGAGACACAGCAGACGAGACACGCTGGCTGCTGATGGTCCAGACAGAAGAGTTTGAGTTTCTCAGAGTGCAGACTGCAGAGAGCCTCTGAAGCTCTCTGATCTCTCTCCTGTAAGAACAAGGAACACATAGTAATATGAGTTGTTAATTTTTTCCACTTATTTTTTTTTTTTCGCTGAATTGCTTTATTTAGATACACTGTAGGGTGTACCTTACACTACAATGTAGACCCTACAACACAACAACAGAAAAAACCCAACAGTCATATGTAGGGCTGCACGATTAATCGTTAGAAAATAGCGATCTCGATTCATACTTATGTGCGATCTCATTTCCAAATGACAACGATTTAAAAAAAAAAAAAAAACGACGACGATTGTACCGCATTTTGATCCGGGACGTAATCTGCATGAAAACAAGCGCTCCCTCTTCCTGCTCAAAAAATGACAAGGGCGGAGCCTTATACCACGTGATACAGAAGCTGTGCCGTGATGCTCAAGTTGGCTGGGAAAAAACAACGGAGAAGACGTCAGGGATGACGAGAAAGTTACAGGAGAAAATCCGTCCCGGTCAACCACCCAAACATCAATAACGGGAACCTTATACTGCGCTTCCCTATCCGGTTGTTCAGTCTGACGTCACTGGCCGTGTCTGGGCCTAAACTCCGCTGCAGGTCCATATATCAAACGATCACTGTGGCATTACTGAGAGTTGAAAAACTGTCTAAAGTCTTTCATCTTTAATAAAATGATCAGTGTTCTGCTCTACCAGGTGTAACAATTGAGTTTAACATCCAGGCATCCATGAAAATGGAATTTATGACATTTAACGGCGTTAGAAGTTAGCAGGAAGTTAGCTCGCTAGCTTCTATCTAAATACAATATAGCATGTCCTGACTGCGGGGTTTTGGAAACAAATTAAAACGTACAGCTCTGCTATCACTTCCAACATAAATGAAGACAGAAAACTAAACAGCAGTGACGTTTGTAGGATTACTGAAGTTTGGCTAGCTGGTATATAATGATGTGCTACGTGACCGCTAGCGACACAGCTATGTTAGCATAATATAAACAAGCTAACTTTTTTTCCACTCGATAAAAGTTAACGTGAGTGTTCTCGGTGGTCAGGAACAAATGTAATCGCATGGCAGGATGCTGTAAAAGGACTAAACTTCAGCCAGGAGAACAAGTGAGATAATCCATCCACAATACGAGGTTAGTCATTCATACACTGCTGCATGGGCTGTGCTGTAGTTACATCGTAAGGTTTTAAAAACTGAGCTTAAATAAATGATTAGCGGTAATAAAAGCCGAGGGAGGTCAACAGTGATCACTGACTGTTTTATGAGCTTTTTGAGATTAAATAGAAGAAAATACAAAACATTAAACATGTTAACAACACAAAAGCCATATTAAACGCGGACTACTTTAGGCCCGGAAGTAGGATTCGTCACGTCATCACTGAACAACCGGATACACGTCGAACTCCCGCAGGCACAAAGAAATTACGGAGGCTATTACTTATCACCTGACCAAAGATATATCAACACTGTGCAAAAGTATGGAACGCCAGGACTGCCATAATGAATTAATTAAATACACCATTAAATAATTAATTAAATGTGTCAATAATTAATTAAAATTGGAATTAATTAATTAAATACATAGTTATGACACATGTAATTAATTAATTATTGACACATTTAATTAATTATTTACATATTTCACATTTTAATTAATTATTGACACATTTAATTAATTAATTATTGACACATTTAATTAATTATTTATGTATTTCACATTTTAATTAATTATTGACACATTTAATTAATTATTCAATGATATATTTATTTATTTCATTTTGGCAGTCCTGGCGCCTGGCTCTCATCATGAATTAATTTTATCTGTCAGCCTCACCCATCAAACTCATGGGGCGGGGTTAACGCTGCCCATGCAGCTTCTCTAACATTTGATTGGTTGCCGTGCAAAGTAAGTCAAAACAGGTCGATCCTAGATAATCGATTGCTTCTGTAGACTTGAGGCAGCCAGGTGTCCCAGAATGCATTTCAAATCACAGGCAGCAATGGTGGTGGTGTAGTTTTAAAATACCCCGTTTTTCTGTCACCAACTACACTTTTAACAGTGTTTTAGCCGCGAATGTCGCGCCGTAATCTTCACATGTCTGGTCAGGTTGTCAACATAGAACATATTTGCAAAAGTGCTCAGATGTTTTCAGAGATTTCACTGCTCTGCTAACAGTCAGCATGCAGAGTGCAACGAGGGGGTTACGTCAACCGGTTTGTTTACATATTCCACTCTCCGTGTACCACATGTTGCATTCACAGATTCTCATTTTCACCGAATGATCGTCTCTTTCCGCCTGGTCTTGTGTGTCTGTGCTTCTGTAACATAAAGAACGAGCTGACATGTTTCTCACGACACCAGCGATCAGCTGAGCAGGCCCTCAGTTTACCTGCATGCATCCTCCTCACCTTTTAGCTGTTTAACACCTGCTGCTAATTCAAGAAACACGCCCAAGTTACCTGGTGATAGTCACAGTTTAACTGGGCAACCGGTGCTCGATATAACGCAATATCAGCCCATTTTTCTGCACAAGATAAGTAAATATACTATTTTTCCGAGCGCAGAGCTGCTGGAGCTTGTTTCCGCACTTTATAGGCAAACCCACTTTATTGGCGGCTGATGTCCAATCACCGCACACAGCTTTGAAGCCTCACCTGAGTTTTAGCTCTCAGTGGTTAAACACTGGACTTAATTCACTCAGGTTTTGTCTGTCGGGTCACGTTTATTTCGCTGTTTTATTTACAATTGAGCAAATCGGTTTGGCTGAGGCTAAAGTTCATAACTGCAGAGTTTTACAGACGTTTAATGGTTCACTGGCACATGTGTTTGACTGAACTATTCGCTTTTCTTTATCTGGTGTGTTTCAGATTTAACAGTGAATTTTGAGATTAAACTGACTTTTAAAATGTTTTTATACAAAGAGGAAAGAGAAGGCGCATTTCCACCGAGAGGAGCAGAGTTTGCAACAGCGTGTTAATCATGAAGACTGCAACCTGGACAGAAATATTATATCATCTGTTTTTTAATAGTTATTCAACTGTATTCTAAGCACCAGCTATCTGTTAGAATTTTTAGAGTTTACTTAACTAAAAATAAATGAGGTTAACATATAATTTGTGTGATTTTTTTCTCTCTCTCTCTCTTTTTATTCATTTATTTATTTTTTTTGCTTTTTCGGTCATGTTATGGTTAACTGTCAAAGGTTCGTTACAAACTATGAAACACATCGTGCAGACTTCTGGATGTTAGAAGAAAACTAATACTGCTCATGAATGAGACTAAAGGCAGGAAGGTGTCCTTTAAAACTAAACATGTTAGTAGGACCTCCCTATTTATATCATAGTTCATGATATAGCACGTGTATTTCAGTAATAGCCTACTGATTTCAGTGCAGTGGTGAACAGTCACACAGCTCACATGGGCGTTATCTGTGATACTTCTTAACTATAATTTATCCAAGTTAACGTCAGTTAACCATTCAGACAGTTCTTTTGCAATGAAAAACATAAACACCCATGCTGCGTAATGTTTACATTATAGCTGCTTATGCAGTAACCATGGTAACCACAGACTCTGAGCGGCTGGATCGACGGAGGTCAGACAACAATTTTACATGTATGATCTTAAAACAGGACACAGCCACTATCCGTGCTGGCCTCAAATCAAATGTGAACGCAGACTGAGTGTTTGACGTTTGCTTTATATCTAATCTTCCTCTCAAACATTTAAACAGCAGCGAGTCTGCAGCTGAGGGAACACAAACTCAAATTGTCGGAACAGGTTCGATCGTGGATTCATTTGGTAATTTATTAAATGTATAACTGTTATTCTAATCTGCTGCTGAGTCTTACACTGATGAAAATGCAGATAACACAGATCACGAACACCTGTTCAACCAATCACTTTCTTTCCACTTTGATCTGCGACAAACTGACGGTTCGTCTCTGTTACAGTGTTGCGTTAGACTGCTATATTTTTGTGTTTTTTATGCTGTAGATTTTCACGTCTCTGGAATAGTTGGCAGTATTAAGGATGCGTTTCTGTAAAATCATATTGATATGACCCGTGACATATTCGTAGATGACAGTTAGTCAGCTGGGAAACTCTGGGTTAACTCAGAGAGCTGAAGATATCGTGGATATGCTAACCTCGCTCCGTGGTGTACAGGGCCGTTTACCCTCATGATTAATATTCACAATAAAAATATTAGCCGAACATCATGAAGTCTGTATGTGTTTCATAGTGTCGAACAACCTTTGTACAGTTAAAGCCAGCAGTTACTACATGACGGAAACACCAACGTTTTCTCTTTTATGCGTTTATACACAGGTCACGCTGATTACTGAACAAAAACCCAAAGATCAGCTGTTAATCAAATTTATTTGCTCTCTCTCCTCCTTAAACATGTTTTTAATGTTAGTTATAATTCAGAATTGGCGACTGAAACACGTAGGACACATACGAACATCAGGAAATAAAACCCCGATAAATATAACCTCAGTAAAAGAAGTCAGTGTCAGCGGGGGTTATTACAGCTGTGTACCGGGGTCTGCGCTTTGTCGGCGGTAATAACAGCTCGATTGCTTGCGAGGCGAGCGGGTCTATCTCACGCTTTGCCGTGAGACTGGGCAGACATCTCCGAAATCATCGAAGCACTTTTGCAACGAGGCTGTATCTTGACAAACCGACCAGACATATGAAGATTAAACCACTACATTCTCGGCTAAAAAAATATTAAAACGGTATTTGGTGACACACAAACAGGGTTTTCCAAAGTTCAGTTCTGTTAGTTTCCAATGGTTTCCACATGCCGGTTGTGCTAAAAACAATGGCCACCAGGCCAAAGCAATGGTTTTGACTCGATCAGCGTTAACCCCGCCCCCTGAGTTTGATGGGTGAGTCTGACAGATAAAATTAATTCATGGTGAGAGCCAGGCGCCAGGACTGCCAAAATGAAATAAATAAATATATCATTAAATGATTAATTAAATGTGTCAATAATTAATTAAAATATGAAATACATAAATAATTAATTAAATGTGTCAATAATTAATTAATTAAATGTGTCAATAATTAATTAATTAAATGTGTCATAACTATTTATTTAATTAATTAATTCCAATTTTACTTAATTATTGCCACATTTAATTAATTATTTAATGGTGTATTTAATTAATTCATTATGGCAGTCCTGGCGTTCCATACAAAACGAGGGATTTAGGAAAATGATCAACACCCTAGACAAACGCTACACAGTGCCGTCCCGCAACTATTTTTCTATTGTTGCACTACCTCCTCTATACACGCAGTGTCGAGCAACGGTGAAGACCGAATTTCATTTTTTTGCGGCAACCACCAAATGTAAAGCATTTATTGTTTTTATGTTTATTTATTGTTTTTATGTTCAGTTTCAACTGTTACGAAGTTGATGTGCAGTTAATAAGTGCAATAAATATTTATATTGGAAAAGAAAATCGTGAGAGAATCATGATCTCAATTCTAAGCAACAAAATCATGATTCTCATTTTATGCAAAATCGTGCAGCCCTAGTCATATGACCACATATGAGCAAATGTCTTGGCAATGGTGGGAAGGGAAAACTCCCTTTCAACAGGAAGAAAGCTCCAGCAAAAAGAGGCTCAGGGAAAGGTGGCCATCTGCGATGACTGGTTGGGGTGAAGGGAGAAAGACAGGATAAAAGGCATGCTGTGAAAGAGCGCCAGAGATTAATAAGAACAAATGATTCAGTGCAGAGAAATGTATAAACACCTTCGAGAAAGGTGACTAAAGAAGACATACTCAATGCATCATGGGAATCTCTCAGCAGCCTACACCTTTTGCAGCATAGCTAAGGGAGGATTCAGGGTCACCTGATCCAGCCCTAAATACATGCTTTAGCAAAAAGTAATCTGCAAACCCAATTTAATTAAAAACTTCCAGATAACATCTTATTTCATAGTGTAATCTTCACATGCTTCATCCGAAGCACACTCTCTGTTGATTCACTCATTAATTATAGTCATAGTATTAACTCACTGTGTCTTTCGGGATTCCCTAGCTTAGCTCGTAGCCAAGTCACTAGCAGCATGGCCTCTTCACTTGTCCCTTGTGCACTTTCCCGTTCAATGTGTCAGATATTTAATTACTCCTCAGCCTTCTTTAGCAATAATAATGCTTGTAATAAATGCAGCATATTTGCAACTCTGGAGATCAGAATGACTGAATTGGAGACTCTGCTTCAAACCCAGGAAAAACCTATAGCTTGCCAGGCCATTGTAACCAGTGCAGCCGATGGTAACAGCTGCTTGGCAGCTTGTCCCGAGGAGCCCGGAAAACAGCTAGATGATGGTGAGCAGCAAGAATAATCCTAAACAGAAGCTCCGGTAAACTACCAAAACGTTCATGTGTCTAACCGTTTTTCCCCACTCGGTGACACACTAGCCGGGGGTCAAATTCTGGTAATTGGTGATTCTGTTCTCAGACATGTGAAGCTAGAGACACCGGCAACCATAGTCAATTGTCTTCCAGGGGCCAGAGCAGGCGACATTGAGGGAAATTTAAAACTGCTAGCATAAATGTAAATTCAGGGAGCAGTTTTTAGCACAAGCTTATTAATCAACCAAAAATTAATATGTAATTTAATTCATTTGAAAGCCAAATGCTCAGCCTTATCCACCGTAGCTGCAAAACTAAAAAACAAACAAAAACAGTCTTATTTGTGATCCTCTATCATTCACTTGGACTACCATCAACGACCCCCACAACTAGATCTCACCCACAGTGGAAACATGGTGGTGCAAGAGGAGACAGAAGAAGGGTAAGTGCGGAGTAGACTAACCGCTATTCCGCACAAATTTGCTATTCCAATCATTGTATTGTCCAACATGTGCTCACTGGACAACAGACTTACTTCGGTCCACTTTGAGATCAGTGAGGGAGTGTTGTGGCTCTTCGTCTTTGTGGAAACTTGGCTTAACAATAACATTCACAACAGCACCATTCAACTCGACTGGCTAACATGCTTTTGAGCAGTCTAAGGAGCTTCGAAAGAAAAGACTCAGGACTTCTTTAGGTTGCTTGAAGACATTTCACCTCTCATCCGAGAACCTTCTTCAGTTCTAGGGTCAAATGGTAGAGAGTCCCAGATTTAAACCCAGTGGGAGTTTCCCCCCAAGGAGTGTTAGGGTTAGGGTAATGATGTCCTGAACTTCACAAAAGAGATTTTTACGATTTGAGAAAAAATTACTCATAATATATAATCTTCTTCTGGCCTCAGACAATGGACTCATCTCTGTGCTTGTCCTGCAAGACCTCAGTCCAGCGCTCGATACTGTTGAACATAATATTCTATTAGAGTGATTGTTGTAAAGACATCTCTCCAGAAGTCCTAAACCGCCACTTATAGAAATAATTACTGCCCCAAAACTAAACCTAAAGCCAGATCAAATACACCCTATGTTGCAGGCCTGTTTGATACCCTAGAATGTAGCAACCCAATGAGATCTCCAAACCCTAAGTTCTTCACTCAAAAAGCAAAGAAATAAATGAACTCAGTACCTTGTAAAATGTCCAACTCCCACCAGATTACTCCAAGCAACAAGTTGTCTCCAATTCAAAGTACGCATCAAGCCAAGAACGCGAACTCACCAGATGTGGTTCTGATCTGGCTCTGAGATCTGAGATCTGGCTCTGCCCATTTTATCGAGCATGCATTGATGGTGACTTGTGTGGACTTGGTACAGCTAAATAACCCAGAATGTATTTCTTCCAAAACTCAAAAGCGGCAAGGGCCGAGGAGCTCAATTAAAACCTTTTAAATATTACTCTTTCTGGGTCACAAAATAAACTTTTAAGTTATTTTCAGGTGAGAATGTAGCTGAGTAAACAAAAACAGCATGGTAATAAGTAGAGATCAGATTATATTTTAAATATTTGTTCAGTTCTCTTCCAAACCCCAGCAGCTGTCTGTTGGTATTTTTGAGTGTCCACTAAAATAAAAATAAAAATGTTCTAACATGTCACCTGTACATGTACACTACTATTTATTACTGAAGAGATTTTGCTACTGAGGTTAAACATGATACACAAGTCACTTAGATCACTTCTAAATCTTAATGTTTGGTTTATTTCAGTGTTTCATTTGTTCCTGAGTAAATCGGTTTGGCTGCGATTAAACTTAAGCTTCATAACATATTGATCACGGTTAAATTAAGAGGGGACGGCAGTAAAAACTCTTGACCTGTGACATCATCAAGTACGCTGGTGTTCCAACAGGACTCGTGTATTTAAGAATTGAGAAAGGACCAGAGTGACTATCTAGAGTCCGTCTGTCGTTATGCCATCCGGTAATGATCCTCTGCAGCTTTAAGTTCCACAAAATTAGGGAAACGGCAGTCTACATGCCATAGTAGTCCAAGTGAACGGCTGGGTTAGCCTCAATCTAATTCAATCCAGTCTGTAAGTCTGACGTCATTAACCATGTCTGGGCCCAAACTCTGCTGCAGGTCCCAAAGTCGAATGATCACTGCACCATTACTGAGAGTTGAAAAACTGTTCTTTCAGCTTTAATGAAATGATCAGTGTTGCTGCTCTATTAGGTGCAACAATTAAGTTTAACATCCAGGCATCCATAAAAAATTTTATTAAATTTAACAAAGTTAGAAGTTAGCAGAGACTTAGATTTCTAGTTTCAATCCAAACATAAAATACCTTGTTCAGACTGAGGGATTTCTAAAACATATTAAGGCATGCAGCTCTGTTATCATTATCATTATCAACAGCAATGACATTTGTAGGGTTACTGAAGTTTGGCTAACTGGTATACAATGATGTGCTACGTGTTCGCTAGTGACACAGTTATGTTAGCATAATATAAACAGTAAAGCTGGAGGATGAACGCTAATGAACAGAGGATTCTTTTCCACTCAATAAAAGTTAACATGAGGGTTCCCGATGGTTATGGAATCACAAAATGCAATCGCATGGCAGGATGCTGTAAATAGATCAAACAATATAAGTTATCTCATATATATATATATATATATATATATATATATATATATATATATATATATATATATACTTATATATATATATAAGTATATATATACATATTATATATATATATATATACTTATATATATATATATAAGTATATATATATATATTATATATATATATATATACTTATATATATATATATAAGTATATATATATATATATAATATGTATATATATACTTATATATATATATATATATATATATATATATATATATATATATATATATATATATACATATACATATTATATATATATATATATATAAGTATATATATACATATTATATATATATATATATATACTTATATATATATATATAATATATATATAGCACTGCACTGATAGTTAAGTTATTTATTCTCCAGGATACAGTCATTTATATTACTTTATTATTATTATTACTTTTACTATATTACTATTAGAGTTATTGATACTATGTCTTGCACTATCCTACTACTGTATATTACTGTATAGTACTATTCTTATTGTATATATTGTATATCTTATTTATCTGTTCCTCTGTCTCTCCTGCTGATTTGAGCATGTACATGACAAAAGAATTTCTCTCGGGATAAATAAAGTTATTCTTATTCTTATTCTTATTAGCGGTAATAAAAACAAAGAGGCTGACAGTGACCACTGACTGTTTTTAGGAGCTTGTTGAGATTAAATAGAACAAGAACATTAAAACATGTTAAAAAAACAACAGGCTTATTAAACACAGAGTAGTTTGGGCTTGGAAGCAGGATACATCACGTCATCACTTAAAGACTGAATATTTCCGCCAGCGGCAGGAAACAAAATGAACAGTCCAGTAGCCTTACGCTGAAACGTAACCGTGTCTTGCCACAAGCTTACCAGCACAAACTGCGACTTATCTTTCCGAAAAGTATAGACTCACTTGCTGGAAATATATGTAAACAAGCTAACTTCTCCAGCTGCTCTATGTCATCCACACACCAATGCTCTGACTCTGTGCCACCTTCACAGATCATCTCCTCGTAGGAAAGTACCGTTTAGTTTTCCCCAGCAATTTAACAACAAAAGAAAGATAACTTATTTTAAAGAATATAAACATGTTTTTAATCACTTTACATGAACTTGTTTTTAAAAATAAAATAACAAAATTCAATGAATTAGTTCATCTCTTTGCTGTTTTTTTAAATCCAGGTTACAAAACATGTTCATTTAAAAACTGCAATTTTCATTTTCTCAAGTTATCTTTATTTAATATTAACTTGTGAGCAGTTCTTGTAAGCCAAGTGTCTCACATGTGTACTCATTTCTCTGACACCACCATCTCTTCAATGCAGTCTTTACAGAATGTGTAGCTACATGAAAGAACAATGGAAATGTTACATCTGGCGTGGCAGACGTGTGGAGTAGGAGAATAGGATGCAACTTTTGATGCGAGTGAGCTTTATTTTGTAAGATGAGTGGGAACAAGCAGAAACATCAAGGCCAGGATAAAACTTCAACTGGAAAAAACTAAACAAAACAAACCTGAAACCAAGAACAGAAATGCAGGGAGACACGGAGAGAAAACACAGAATGATCAGCAACCATGGAACACAGAAACAGAAACCAAAAGACCAGAAAAAATAAACAATGACAAAATCAAAGTTCAATAATGATACAAAAACTCAAAACACTGGGTCACTGACCCAGGACTATGACAGTGAATACTGAAGACCTCGTGACTTACCTGACAGCAGAGATCCTCCTCTGATCTGGAAGCCATTGAGTCTGTGAGTGAAACTGAAAAAAGCAGACAGGAAATACAGTCAGTCCTGGCTCCCCTCCCCCTTTACTACCTTTACTAAAGCCTCCTTTGTGTTGTGTTTTAATTTCAAACTCACATTCAGTGTGTGGAGCGTCAGCAGCTTGAAGCAGCAGTGTTGGAGTTTTCCACTTTTCTCTCCTGTAGCTGGACTCAATCAGAGGAAGCTGCTAGTTTGGTCTGAAATCAGTCTGATCGTCTGTGCGTCTTTCCTGTTTCCTGCTTTGGCGCCAGAAGCGGTTTTTGATACGGGCGACACGGGCGGTTGCCCGGGGCGGCATCGTGGTGGGCGGCGGCATCACGGGCATCGGAAAAAAAATGCTCGTACTCATGCCAGCGCATATCTGGAACGGCATAGGCATCGATCGGGTTTCTATCGCCCATTTGCTGGGAGTAAGGGCGCCCTCCGTTTGCGAGGTGCGCCTGCTGCTTGCTGCACAGTGAGGAGAGGGCGGGGCGGCGGGGGATTCACTGGCTGGCTGGAGCAGCATCTGATAACCAACTGGCAAAATAAAACAAAATAAAAACAAAGCAACAAACATGAAAACACCAGACATTATGATACAGACTTATAATTTGCACCAATGTTTTTTCAAAATTCTATAAAGTGATTGTGAGAGCCCTCGGTGCGCCTGCTCGCTGCTGAAGTCAAAGTAAACTTTATTGTCATCTCCGCTACATACAGTCCAGTATATAGAGAGACGAGACGACGAGGCTCCAGTTACAACAGTGCAAGTAAACAAACAATAAATATAAGAAGAGTAAGAAAACAAGTATACACTTTAGGACCAGGGGTAAAGGGATCAATAACAATTTAAAATGTATATTTATTTGATGATTTAGAGTCTCACACACAACCTGTCGAAAGGGGAGGAGCCGGCTGCTTCCAAATAGAGCACATTTCATTCATAATGTTGTACATCCAAGCCCATCATGTATTCATGATTTGAATCCTGGGTTGGGTGAAATCCCAGAAATAAACCTTAGACAAAGTGCATCTGTGAACTAAGGTGTAGGTCTATTAGGTTATCTTGTGGTGATCCTCGAGTTTGTGGATTTGTGTTCATACTGGAGTGCAAAATTAAAACCAATGGAAGATGGACAAGAAAAGTTCAAAGCCATCAGGTGCTCAGTTTACAAAAAAAGAGAAAAGAAGAGGAGGAGAAACGAGCAAAAGATACAGGTAAGCAGATGTGTCATTGGATAATGGCAGGTCATCCTGAAACATTCAGAATCAGAATACTTTATTAATCCCTAAGGAAATTATGTGGGTTACAGTTGCTCCAAGAAGAAATGGTAAAAAATAGTAACAGTAACAGACTAAACTCCAAACAATACATTATGTTACAGATTTTAATATTAATTAGTCATTGTATGATGAATTATGGCTGTTTGGTAGACGTTTGCATACAATGCACACTCTCCCTCTCTTCATGTGTGTGTGTGTGTGTGTGTTTCTCGGGTGAAATTCAGTATGGTTCCGACAACAGTTTTATGTTAATGTACAATCCTTAATATGTGTGGGAGTGTTCGCCCAGGGCGGCAAACAGGCTAGGACCGCCACTGTTTGCCGCCCTGGGCGATGTACGAATCAGAGCTTTATTCAGAGCTTTATTCACCTTCATCTTATTCATCTCCGGCTATTGAGATGGAATGTTACCTCTCTGATGGGGAAGGAGCCTGACCTGTTGCATTAGGTGTCCACCTCTAAGCATGGCTTGGGCTCTGGAACCAGTCTCCTAGAGAGGAACTGGACTGTTTCAGTCTGGTTGCTGCACTCAGTGAGAGGCAGTGGGCCGGCATGGGTATTCTTGTATGTCCACGGCCTGCTGCCAGTTTGTTGGGGTTTTTCAGCATCGCTCAGAGATATTTCTCATTTAAGACGTCTTGATGCATTCTCAATCATCCAGGAAAGTAAATCTCCAAAAGTTGAATCTGTGAGAAATCTGTGAGAATCTGTGAGAAAAGTTGAACAGATTCAACTTTTGGAGATTCTCATTTAAGAGATTGCGCAAATGCAAGAAAGCAACACAGTTGGGACATGCAAGTTTAGCATTGGGTCACATCCCCTTTTCTTTTAATTACACATGTTAATCTTTTTGAAACTGAAGAAAGTGTTGCAATTTTACGATTGGAATTTTTGTCTATTCCTGCTGTAAGTAAGACTAGAGCTGTGCGTCAGTGTGTGGTCACCATTGTCTGATTTTCCTCTTCACAATGTGCAAAACATTTCAGATGGGAGACAGATCTGGACTGCAAGCAGGCCAGTCAGGGACTTTATGTCTGTGAAGCCAGCCTGTTGTAATTTGTGCATAATGAGGCCTGACATTATCCTGCTGAAATACACATGGAGTTGCTAGGAAAAGATAATGTGTTGATGGGAGCATATGTCGCTCCAAGGTTCCTGTGTAAGCCTTCGCATCAATGGTGCCTTCACAAATCTCCCATGCCATGGGCACTGATGCACGCCCATTTATCACAAAGGTTTCTTTTTGCATCTGTCTTTGGTAACAATCTGGATTTGGGGGGGGCTCGTTCCATGTCAGATGATCATAAGCTGAGAAAACGCATTGGCATTTCTGCACAAAGTTGATATTCGCTTCCTCTTTGCGTGGTACAGCTTTAGTCTGTATTTCTTGATCTATTGGTGGACTGTGTTACAATGAATTTCTGAAGTGCAGTCATAGTAGAATGACGGTTTTGAAATCAGTACCTTCTGAGGGCTCGAAGGTCACACACATTCAACAGTGGTTGTCTCTCTTGGGCTTGATGCATAGTGATTTCTCCTGTCTCCCTGTACCATGGATAATCACATACCTAAATTCTTTGTTATCGCTTTAAGTCCCATACACAGTGGCGAGCCACACCCATCTCTGCTTGCAAAGATGTACTTGAAAAAAGTAATCAGCAACTAATTACTGATTACCTCCCCCAAAAAGTAATCCCGTTACTTTACTGATTACTTATTTTCAAAAGTAATTAATTACTTAGTTACTTTTTAAAAACACGATTTACAACCTGAATAGGTGATAAAGCGATAGATCTTTCAGCCCAATTCTACTTTTTCTGCATAATCTATCATACAAAATGTATTCAAATGGAAACGTCTCTTTTTTAAAACTTGTTTTATTAGCTTTAATCTTTTATCTTTATGCATCAAGCAAAAATGTAATTATATGCAACATTCTCTGACTGTAAGAAATTTATTTAACATTTAAACCTATTTTCTGCGCATTCCAGCACATAAAATAAAATGTGTTTTTGTGTTTACACTCACTCTTTCAAATAGATGAAAGTAAAACACAGCAGAAAATAAATATAATCAAAGACTCAGCGGTCCTGTTGCTCTATTTTCACCTGTAACGCAGGAGTGGGTTAGGCGGAGGTTTGCCCTGGTGCAGGTGTGCCGCAGCGGTCAGTTGAAAAATCCGGTGCTTGCTCGAAAATTTAGGGGTTTCTTTCACTGTAAAAAGAAGTTTACTTCCCACGCACAACGGATGCTAATGTTTTTGTCACTTTTTATGGAATCAAACTCAAAGTAAGGTCAGTACTTCCACGCTTTAAACGCTGCACGCTCATACTCTCTCCCGCACTCGATATAGAGCCCGTTCTCACTCCCGATGTTTTGTCACATCCCGCGACCTTCCACGTTGTTATGGTACATGGCGGGTTCCAACCCTGTATTGCAGCCCTGAACCTAATGTTATCCCTAAGCCTAAGCATAACCTTATTTGTAACCTTAACCAGCACTTTAATGACGTGAAATAGTGTTTTCCCCAGCGATTTTAAGGGAAAATGCGAAGATGTGTATATTGAGTCCAAACGGTTCTCATGTGTCCGCAGTTTTCCAATGTCGTCACGTAGGAACGCGTTGGGTGCCCGAAAATGTAATATGTTGACGATTTGTCACCTAGCGTAAAATGTTACGCTTTGGGAGTGAGAACAGGTTGCGATATATTATCCATTGTTGATCTGCACGCAAAAAAATCACGGTTTTAGTAACGCAGCGTTCCTACGGGAAAGTAACAGTAATCTAATTACTGTTTTTGCAATAGGAGTCCCTTACTTTACTTGTTACTTGAAAAAAAGTAATCGGATTACAGTAACGCATTACTTGTAACGTTACTTGCAACGCGTTACTGACCACCTCTGGATATCTGTACTTTTACTCCCTACATTTTTAAACAAATATGTTTACTTTCTACATTTTCAAAATAGGCTCGTTACTTTAGTCTAAGGAGCTTGGAAAGAAAAGTGCCGGGACTTCTTTAGGTTGCTTTAAGACGTTTTGCCTCTCATCAGAGAAGCTTCTTCAGTTCTAGGGTCAAATGGTGGAAAGGAGGAGGAGTTGGCCCTCCGACTGGGGTCTGGTATGTGGGGCCTCCCTACCGCTGCGGAGTCGGGGCGGTCTGCTTCTCCCCACCTCAGGGAAAAGGGTAACACCACCTGGGTCTGTGTGCAGTTTCCCCCTCCAGGGGCAAGGGTACCTAGACCCGGTTCTTAGAGTACGCTTGGGGAGTGTGATTGTGTACAGTGTGTGTGTGTGCCTGTTAGTCTGTGTCTATATGTCATGTTGGGTATCAGACACCACCTCTCTGGGGACATCTCAGGCTCTACAAGGTCTGGAGGCCTATCTCCCCCCACCACTTCCCCTGCCAGTGGCAGACGCCCTCAGACATCGGTGCGTTGGTGGTTCTTTGTGTCTGGGGATGGGCGCCCAGGTACACACCGGCTCACTCCTTGGCGGCTGCTTATCCGGGCCTGGAGCCTGGGGCTCGTTCGGGCCACTTCGGAGGTGGGGTGCCCTCGGCCTGGGGCTCGGTCACTCAGAGACAGCTGGCTGCCGGCGGAGCTCATGGGCACGTCACTGCAACCCCCTCTGGCTTCTGCTCCGCGGCTGCTGAGTGATGCCTCATCTGGGACTCTCCTCAGCTCTTTCTGGGATAGTGACGCGGCTGCCCCTCTGTTGGTCTTCCCTGGTCTCTTGTGTTCTGGGGGCCTCTGGATATCTGGAGTTTTGATCTCCTCCATACCTGTTTCATGCCCTGGAGGACGGGGCAGTGGCCCCCCACACCCTCTAGCAGATCATTACATGAAGGAACCTTTTAAAAAAACAAGCGCGCTCATGCTCACAGGTGTACA
Organism: Pelmatolapia mariae; assembly: GCF_036321145.2. Taxonomy (NCBI): domain Eukaryota; kingdom Metazoa; phylum Chordata; class Actinopteri; order Cichliformes; family Cichlidae; genus Pelmatolapia; species Pelmatolapia mariae. Next base: position 16,265,745 of record NC_086229.1, on the reverse strand, counting down.
CACAGGTGCTCACACACACAAACTACACCCTTTTTGGCTCCTACCTCAAAGCACACTGTGCGCTGTCGATCTTACGTGCTGCACAATAATGTTTAACATTTAATATTTACTGCCATATTCCCATATATCATTGTGATGTTGTTTATTATTTTACCCTCGTTTTCTTCTGCTTGTTTTCTTTTTTCTTTCTCAACAGGTGATCCAGGTGATCGATCGATATATGTATTTTTTGTCTGCTTACTCTGTTGGTTTTTGTTTTTTGCCCTTTTTCCCCGTCCCTCTTCTCAGCTGTTTTCCTTTCCCTCTTTCTTTCTCCCTTTTCTTTCCCCCAGTAAAGTCTATCCTGTATTCAGCAAATGAAAAATAAAATAAACAATAAAAGGTGACTGAAATAGACCATTACGGCAAGGCTGGGATGGTCCGTTTGGTAAAGTAAATCCGTTGGGCATCTTTCTTTGCCTTTAGACAATAATTCTGATGGCAAAAGAGCCAAACGGGACAGGCGCACAAAAAAAAAAAAAAAAAAAAAAATGGTGGAAAGTCCCAGATTTAAACCCAGTGGGAGTTTCCCCCCCAAAGAGTGGACAAAGGACCCCCTGATGATCCTCTAATCACATGAGCCAAGGTGTGAAAATAGGTGTGGATCACAATCAGTCAAGGTTTCGGGTGAGCTCATTGTGAACCTATCCCCAACCTATCATGTGATTTCGTGAGGTCAGATGGCCCAGCATGTCAGTGAGCGTTAGGGCGTCTGGGAAGGGATCTCAAAACTGGATTATAGATGGCAGGCAGTTGATGTCGTAAACCACCGCCTCTGTTCAAAGATGGTCGCTCACAGTGGACGTAAATGGCTTTTTTCACTCCTCTTTCAAACCATCTGTCCTCTCCGTTCAAAATGTGAACATTGGCATCCTCGAAAGAGTGACCTTTTTCCTTTAGATGCAGATGAACTGCTGAGTCTTGTCCTGTGGAGGTGGCTCTTCTATGTTGTGCCATGCGCTTGTGAAGTGGCTGTTTGGTCTCTCCAATGTAGAGGTCCGCTACACTGTACAGCATACACTACATTGTTCAGTTTGTGTTTTGGAGTTTTGGCTTTCGGGTGAACCAGTTTTTGTTACTTAATGTCCTAATGAATCAAAATATATATTTGAAGTTTGCACATTTGCATTCTTGCTTAAGAGCATGTAAAAACAAACATTGATTTTGTGTCACAGAAACAATAATTTTTCCTACTTTACAGTTTTAGCTGCCGTTATATGCAATTGCTGCTTTTTGAGTTTCAGATGAAAGGCATTCTGGCATGCTTGGCTGGACAAAGGACACAAGTCACGGCCAATGCTTGCTTGACTGTGTACGGGGGGGGGGGGGGTGATATTTTTTGCACAAACCTTCCTCAAAACGAACAGAGCAGTGGAGCAGCCAAGGGAATGCACACGAATTAAAAAACTGTATGGCTAAAATATAATTTATTCTATTAAAACTCCAGTTATTCCAACAGCCGGACCGCTCCCTCTGCTCCTCTGGTCACTGGCGTCGTATCCTCGCTCCGGGCTTGCTGGGCCGCCGCTTGCAGCCGTCACCTGCCACTCCTAGTTCGCCATTCCTGCTGCCTGCCTTTCAAGCCTCCCTTCGAGCACCTTTCTCAGTGGTCTGGCAGGCTCTCTTATCCACCTCTGTGCCTTCCCAGGTGTATCTGATTTGTGATTAGAAGTGGGCGGAGTCTCTCCAGGAGAAGTTAATATATTCAATAAAACATGCAATATAAATAAAACACTCCACAAAATATAACCAAAACATGCAATACGAAAAATATAAATAAAAACAATCCGCAGTGGAACACAGTAAAACACAGCAAACATGCAAAGTAAAACAACTTCAAAATAAAATCGGTCCTTCCCTGGATGACAACTGAACAAGAACACATCAGAGCATTTTGAGCATACTTTAAAGTGAAGCAGTGCAGGTGACTGGTGTTTCACAAGTACAGACAAGTACACCTACTGAGAAACGGCCTGTGGTTAAATTGTTAGGGGGATTCTTTTACATTGTGAGAGAAACCAGCAGTTTATTATTAACAGGTTAAATGCCATGTTGAGGCTGTCACTTTTACGTGCAGTAGCGGTTTTTGATACGGGCGGTTGCCCGGGGCGGGATCATAGTGGGGGGCGGCATCATGGGCATCGGCAAAAAAAAAAAGGCTCGTACTCATGCTGTCCCGACATCAGCCAGCGCATATTGGGAATGGCATAGGCCGATCGGTATCGATATCGCCTATTTGCGGAGAGTAAGGGCGCCCTCCGTTTGCGAGGTGCGCCTGCTGCAGGGCGGCGGGATTCTCTGGCTGGCTGGAGCAGCACCTAATAACCAACTCGCAAAACAAAACAAAATAAAAACAAGCAAACTACCAAACATTATGATACAGACTTATAATTTGCACCGATGTTTTTTTCGAAATTCTATACGCTAAAAGTGAGCGCGAGAGCCCTCGGTGCGCCCGCTTGCTGCTGAAGTCAAAGTAAACTTTATTGTCATCTCCGCTACATACAGTCCAGTATATAGAGAGACGAGACGACGAGGCTCCAGTTACAGCAGTGCAAGTAAACAAACAATATATGTAAGAAGAGTAAGAAAATAAATATACACTTTAGGACTAGAGGTAAAGGGATCAATAATAATTTAACATTTATAATTTACAGTTTGATGATTTAAAGTCTCACACACAACCCGCTGACAGGGGAGAGGCCGGCTGCTTCCAGAGGGAGTGTTCGCCCAAGTCGCCAAACAGGCTAGGACCGCCACTGTCTACGTGGATGTTGAAATCACCTCTAATCATTTTTTTCATTTCATTTTTCAGTGAATATTAATGTATCAATTACTTAATAAATTATAAAAATAATAATATTTTTATAATGTACACTAGACATTCCCTGCTTTTTAAACTATTCAGCAAGAATGGTTCCTAAACTGACCCTTTCATTTCTTACTCATGTTTACAAAAACATTTTGATATTCTCAGTGGGACATCATTTCATTAAACAAATGAAATATATGCAAAATTGTATTTGATATAAACTGTATTTTTAATTATGCTAAACTTTAATTTTACAGGTATTTATTGTTTATGTGAACAGGGAAGATACAAAATCTATAAAATACAATCAGTGAAATTATACTTTAAAAAACATTGCCTAACATTTGATTCCTTTCCATATTTACACAACAAATCTGTTAATTAGTAAACAAAGTTGTGTGAAGACACATACAGTGGCACTTGCTCACCCTCTCTCACACACCACAAGAAAATTGTTGAATTGTGTATCTGCGCTTCTTCATATTTTTCTGCTGCAGGTGGTGTGTTTTGTTGTTTTGTTTATTTCTTTGTGCGTTTTGTGCAGTCTATTTACACATTTCTACCTACCTGGACACTCTTTCATTGTACACATCCTGGACGGGGAGGAACGCTGGTTTTAGCACGGAGTCAAGGAGGCCATTTATGTGAAAAGGGAAAGACCATCTCTGAATCGAGGAGGGCGCCTAAGGGTACATCTTTCGCCATCTTACAATGCTGTGATTGCAGCCATTCCCCAACTCTCTGTGAATGGTACTCATGGCCATTGATCAGTGGTTGCTGATCAATGGTCATCAGAGTTTGTGTATTAATGATGAAGGAACTGGCCTCCCAGCCCATTGTTCCTTCAGTGGGCTGGTTTCAGTCATTATGCAAATGTACTGTTTATAAGACTGGGGAAACCTGCAGTCAGCTGAGACTGAAGAAGTCACTTGGATGAGTGACGAAATGTTTCTCCCACAAAACGCTACGTCCAGATGTCAAGGTGTATAATGATGACGAGGAGGTACAGTTTTAGTTTGAAGCTGCTTTTAAAAACTCCTTTAAGCCTTTACTGAGGAAATTCTTCACAGATTAGATTCAGGTGATGCAAAAGGACCATCAACTCCTGTATGTCTGTGAAGGTTCTCAGTCATCCAGGTCATCGTAGACTAAGGAGCTTGGAAAGAAAAGCGTCTGGACTTCTTGAGTTGCTTGAAGACGTTTCACCTCTCATCCGAGAAGCTTCTTCAGTTCTAAGGATCAGTGGTGGAGAGTCCCAGATTTAAACCTAGTGGGAGTTTCCCCCCAAAGGGGGACAAAGGACCCCCTGGTGATCCTCTACCTAATCACATGAGCCAAGGTGTGAAAGCGGGTGTGGGTCCTAATGAGCCAGAGTTTCGGGTGAGCTCATTGTGAAACCTGGCCCCACCCTATCATGTGATTTCCTGAGGTCAGATGGCCCAGGGTGTGAGTGGGTGTTAAGGCGTCTGGGAAGGGATCTCAAAACTGGATTATAGATGGCAGACAGTTGGTGTCGTAAACCGCCGCCTCTGGTCAAAGATGGTCGCTCACAGTGGACGTAAATGGCTTCTTTCACTCCTCTTTCAAACCATCTGTCCTCTCTGTCCAAAATGTGAACGTTGGCATCCTCGAAAGAGTGACCTTTATCCTTTAGATGCAGATGAACAGCTGAGTCTTGTCCCGTGGAGGTGGCTCTTCTATGTTGTGCCATGCGCTTGTGAAGTGGCTGTTTGGTCTCTCCAATGTAGAGGTCTGGGCATTCCTCGCTGCACTGTACCGCATACACCACATTGTTCAGTTTGTGTTTAGGAGTTTTGTCCTTAGGGTGAACCAGTTTCTGTCTGAGTGTGTTGCTGGGTCTGAAGTACACTGGGATGTCGTGCTTGGAGAAAACTCTCCTGAGTTTCTCTGATACACCAGCTACATAGGGGATGACAATGTTGTTGCGTCTGTCCTTCTTATCCTCCCTCGCTGGTGTCTGATCTTCTTTTCTGTGCATCTTTGCTGACTTTATCCTTTATCCTAAACGCCCAATTAGGATAACCGCATGTTTTAAGAGCTTCCTTTACATGTGTGTGTTCCTTCTTTTTCCCTTCAGGCTTAGAGGGAAAAAGAAGGTGGTAATCCGTTGTCCGTGCACCGTGGTCCTAAACACAACGGATTACCACACAAAGATCACTACTCTCCTCAGTGACAACAATACCTATGAAGCCTTAAAGCGAGACCCCACAAGCAGCTACAAAAAGAAAGTTATAGCTTGCCTTCAAGACCTTGAAAGGGACAAAGTCATTGACCGCCTCACATATCACCGCCTTTACCCAGGGGATGCCATACCCTGCATTTACGGACTTCCTAAGATCCACAAGGAAGGTGTCCCACTCAGACCCATTGTCAGTAGCATAAACTCAGCCACTTACAACATCGCGAAACACCTTGCAACCGTCCTAGCACCTCTTGTGGGGAACACCCCACATCACATCAAGAACTCCACCGACTTCACAGACAAGGTCCAGAAACTTACCCTGGACCCAGATGAAACCATGGTGTCCTTTGATGTAGTCTCACTCTTCACTTGCATACCCACCACGGAGGCTGTGGAGACTGTCAGAAAACGACTACAAGAAGACAGCTCCTTGGAAGACAGGACCAACTTCACACCCGATCAGATTTGCACACTGTTAGACCTCTGCCTCACCACTACATATTTCAAATACAACGAGGGTTTCTACAGACAGAAACATGGCTGTGCCATGGGCTCCCCCGTGTCACCTATTGTAGACAACCTTTACATGGAGGAAGTGGAAAGAAAGGCTCTTGGCTCTTTTAAAGGGAGAGTACCCAGCCACTGGTACAGATATGTAGACGACACCTGGGTCAAAATCAAAAGACAAGAAGTGGAATCCTTCACTGCGCACATTAACGCCGTGGATAAAAACATCAAGTTCACCAGGGAAGACACAAAGGACAACTGCTTGCCTTTCCTGGACTGCGCCATGCACATTGAAGAGAATGGCAACCTCAACATTGAAGTTTACCGGAAGCCCACACACACGGACCAGTACCTCCTCTTTGACTCCCATCACCCTCTGGAAAATAAACTTGGACTAATCAGGACCCTACACCACCGAGCAGAACATGTTCCCTCTAAGCCTGAAGGGAAAAAGAAGGAACACACACATGTAAAGGAAGCTCTTAAAACATGCGGTTATCCTAATTGGGCGTTTATAAAGTCAGCAAAGATGCACAGAAAAGAAGATCAGACACCAGCGAGGGAGGATAAGAAGGACAGACGCAACAACATTGTCATCCCCTATGTAGCCGGTGTATCAGAGAAACTCAGGAGAGTTTTCTCCAAGCACGACATCCCAGTGTACTTCAGACCCAGCAACACACTCAGACAGAAACTGGTTCACCCTAAGGACAAAACTCCTAAACACAAACTGAACAATGTGGTGTATGCGGTACAGTGCAGCGAGGAATGCCCAGACCTCTACATTGGAGAGACCAAACAGCCACTTCACAAGCGCATGGCACAACATAGAAGAGCCACCTCCACAGGACAAGACTCAGCAGTTCATCTGCATCTAAAGGATAAAGGTCACTCTTTCGAGGATGCCAACGTTCACATTTTGGACAGAGAGGACAGATGGTTTGAAAGAGGAGTGAAAGAAGCCATTTACGTCCACTGTGAGCGACCATCTTTGACCAGAGGCGGGGGTTTACGACACCAACTGTCTGCCATCTATAATCCAGTTTTGAGATCCCTTCCCAGACGCCTTAACACCCACTCACACCCTGGGCCATCTGACCTCAGGAAATCACATGATAGGGTGGGGCCAGGTTTCACAATGAGCTCACCCGAAACTCTGGCTCATTAGGACCCACACCCGCTTTCACACCTTGGCTCATGTGATTAGGTAGAGGATCATCAGGGGGTCCTTTGTCCCCCTTTGGGGGGAAACTCCCACTAGGTTTAAATCTGGGACTCTCCACCACTGATCCTTAGAACTGAAGAAGCTTCTCGGATGAGAGGTGAAACGTCTTCAAGCAACTCAAGAAGTCCAGACGCTTTTCTTTCCAAGCTCCTTAGTCTATCAACTCCTGTAACTACACTGTGATATATCATTCACCTACATATTGATAGTGAACCACGTAAATGTTATTCATTATAAATATATAAATATATAAATTCATTATAACTACTCAACTACATCAATTAAAAAATATGCATTAAAACAGAATTACAGTATCAAACATTTAATGTGTATAAGCACGACTTACATCAGAAGTGCCCCTCCGACAGCCAAACCCATCTGTTCTCTGATTGGATTTTTCCATTTGTGATTGACATGACATTGACCAATCAGATGAAAAGAAGAAAAATGGGGTCAAAATTCGTACTTGTAACTTGCAGGGGTTGTTTTTTTGGCTAAGTCCACGCACAAATCTTTTTTTTTTACGCACACACAAATCTTTTTTACACATAAAAATCTTTTTTTACACACACACAAATTCTTTTTACACATACAAATCCTGATTTACAAGTACAAAATATTTATGACCACATTTTGACCCCATACATGCGTCGCTTTAAGAAAAAGTCACGTGATCGATACAGCTGCTGTATCGCTCATTGTCAACGCGCCAAACTGTGTTTAAAAGGTACCGCACCCGAATCTGTTAACGTAATGAGTCGCCACCAAAAAACACAGAACTACTCTCGCAAAGATTAAAAAAAATACACATCTCTCCATAACAAAATGGAGCCCGAAAGAAAAATAAATGTTTCTGCTGTGTGGGATCATTTTGATCTTTTAACTTCAAATAAGGTAATAGTTCGTCTGTCTTTGTTTCAGAACAATCTATCAGAACACGAAAAACAGCAATGTGACCTGCAGTGTAAATTATTTATTTCATTTTATGCAGGCTAAATGTTGCATCTGTTCTGTTGAGCTTTGTTACACAAACAAAAGCACCTTCCCAGTGTTTAGGCATTATAGAGCCAAACATGAAAATGAGGAGACAAACACAGTGAGAATGAACACACGTCAGCCTATATTGACACTGAACAGCTTTATCCTCACTTTTTTTTATTAATATGCATTTTATTATTTTGAAATCAAGCATCTAGGAAGATTGTTCTGGACCAGGCAGTCCTGAATTTTATTATAAAGGACTGCCAACCCATTCCACCTGGCTTTACAATTTTTGTCTACCCCAGCTTCATATGTAACTGTGAGTTCTACAAATCTGGGGAAATGGTGTAAAAAAAAAAACCCACAATAGACTGAATGCAAAAACATTGGAAAAACTTATTTTTCTGAATAGAAATCTTTAATAAACTCTGAGTCAATTACATTTAAATGGGTAATATTACATTGACAATGCTTTCATTTAAATTTTTACTTAATGTCATTCACAACATATTTTAAATATGTCTACAATATTTGCAATGTAAAAGATATAAAATGATTCCATGGAAAGTATAATACCTTACAGTGTATACAAGTATGACTAGGTCATTGAATCACTGTCTGTTGTGAGTCTCAAGTAAGTTGCCTTCAATGATATTTAAGTTCCAGCAGGTGTCAGTATGGAGCAAAACAGCAACACTGTCGACACAGTATCGATACAGTTTGTGAAATGTGTTGAAACGCTTCACGAGGCCTCATCTACCCATCACTAGGAAGGTTTGACATAAGTTGTCACTTGAGTTTTTATGCTATTAGCTATGTGGCATTCATTCATTCATTAATGTAGTAATGCAATGTAGTAGTAAATGCAGAATATGTTTTTTAATTACATTCAAGTATAGTTTGATAGTTCGAGTGCGTGTTCACAGTGTGAGTTACAGCATGACCTGATTCCACATCCTGTGCTGAGCTTCAAGTTTTCTCATCTTGTTTCCATGCATCTAGCTTCTAAAGTCAACTCACAGCACATTATAAATGTCTGTGCTAATACCAGTTTGTCAGTGTTGTTTGAACTAGAGTTTGTCTGGTAAGTGAAGTATGTTAATGTACTTTACAAAGAAAGACACAACTGGAGATGTTTAAAAGTATCTCCAGTCCAGGGTGAATGACACAGATGCTGAATCTTGTGGGCCGTTTAAAGGCCCAACATTTAAATGCTACATCTGCTCTTCTGGAATTTAAAAGCAGATTATCTCATAGTAGACTGATACAAATAGTCTGGTTCTTTTAAATGTTGTATAGCATAGAGTATATCATGTAGTATATATGAACTGCATGTTAAATATTATATGAACTGTTGCACTTCACTGAAATGTAAAATTGTAGAAATTGCCTTCTTTCTCTTAATTTAACTGAAAAAGTAACGTTGATGATTTTTTTCATTACATAAAACTACAGTATAACTACATTTTAGTAGGTTTACTGAGAGCAAACAGCATTAAGAATATAATCATCCTGAATTGGTCTGCTCCACTGATACCTTCACTGGTGATATCTTCATGTCATCCATAGGGTGAATATATGGAAACATCTTCTCAGTAAAGGTGTGTGTGAAGGTGTGTATGTGTGTGTTAGTATCAGGATCAGAGAACGACAGCTTTCCTCTGTTCCAGTCCAGATTCACTCTGATCCTCTGGAACGTCTTCTGTATTACAAGATCAGTTTCTGGAGCAGATGGTGAATGTGCTGAATATTTATCTGAACTGAAGCCTAATCTCCATAAACCAGACTCTATGTCTCCCTTCCTCTGCACAGACTCTGCTAACACACCCAGTCTCCACCATGTACTGTCTCCAACATCAACATCCCAGCTGTGAGTCCCTGAGTTAAAGCCCTCAGAGCCCAGGACAGAATAGAACAAATCAATCCTCTCTGGATTATCGGGAAGCTGCTGCCTCTCTCCTCCTCGTCTCACACTGGTCAGATCTTCAGACAGGATGAGGTTTGGATGAGCAGTGTTTGGGTCCAGAATGAGAGGAGTGTAGGAGACCATGTCCTTCATGTTCTTCCAGATGTTGAAGGTCAGGTTGCCCAGGTGTTTGGCCTGGTCTATCAGAGCTCCTGAGGGCAGCTGTGGATCATCCAGCAGGGGGCAGCGCTGGACTCTTTCCACTGCAGCCTTGTAGTTGTGCAGGAATGAGACGTCTTCAGCTCTCAGCTCCTCCTCTGTGGCTCTGACTGTGTCTGAAAGAGCTGCTATCTCTCTGCTCAGAGCCTCCATCTTCTCCTTCATCATCCCACTCTTCTGCTCCTCTTCCTCCCTCAGGGCAGCCAGCCTGGCCTCCTCTTCCTCTGCTAGAAACTGGTGAAGCTTCTTAAACTGCTCCTTAATCTGCCTCTCTGTGTGTCGGGCCTGGACCTTAACGTGTTCTGCTGTTTGATCAAACTTCACTTGAACTTCTTCACAAACCTTTAACTTCTTCTTTAAGTGCTCCAGAGTTTCCTGAAGTTCCTTCTTGTGTTGTTGTGCAGCTTCATCGATGGGTCTAAATCTGTGATTGGTGTGTTTTTCTGAGTCTCTGCAGACGACACACACTGGCTGCTGATGGTCCAGACAGAAGAGTTTGAGTTCCTCAGAGTGCAGACTGCAGAGAGCCTCTGAAGCTCTCGGATATCTCTCCTGTAACAACTCACACAGGTTCTTTAAAGCCAGGTTAGGAGGTGGATCCTTGGAAGATCTTCTCTTACAAACTGGACACTCGTGTGTTGGTCTCTCTCTCCACCATCTCTTCAGACAGTCTTTACAGAAGCTGTGGCTACATGACAGAATAACAGGATCTCTGAAGACCTCCTGACAGACCGGACAGCAGAGATCCTCCTCTGATCTGGAAGCCATTGAGTCTGTGAGTGAAGCTGAAAACAGCAGACAGGAAGTACAGTCAGTCCTGTCTCCCCTCCCTCCTCTACTACCTTCACTGAAACTTCCTTTGTGTTGTGTTTTTGCTCAAACTCACATTCAGTGTGTGGAGCGTCAGCAGCTTGAAGCAGCAGTGTTGGAGTTTTCCACTTTTCTCTCCTGTAGCTGGACTCACTCAGAGGAAGCTGCTAGTTTGCTCTGAACTCAGTCTGATCGTCTGTGCGTCTCTCTTTACTGTGGAACAACAGGGTAGAGACTCATTCAACTAGACCCACGTGTGTTTCATTCCAGAGCGTAGCTGTTTGTCTGCTGTAAAACAGGTCAAAACATGTAAACTTTTAAGCTAAGAACACAGAGTGTCCTTCAGTGGTGTAGTGTATATTCCACAGCAGCCACAGGCACAACTATAAGTTTGTTCTAGTGGGATATGTCACGCATGAAAACACAAAGGTGGACTCTCTTTGTATCTCAAGCCTTCGTTCAGCCTTTAGGAACCTTGATGATTTTCTTTTTAGCTAATTTAATCAGAAATAATTAATCATGATGCTGTGAATCCTTTCAATAACAGAACAAAGTTTAAAACACGAAAAACCGTTTCTTTTCTCTAAGATATTATTGTTTTCCCAACTTTATTTTTTTTTTTACTCTATGCACCAGCTGATGATCACTTACCTGTTCCTTATGCTTTAAGGAAGCCACTACTAACCAGAGTGGTGGATCTTCACTGGATCGTTGAACTACTAACAGTTAGTGTAATGTAGCACTTACGTGGAGTTATATAAAGTACCAATGGATAATTACCAAGGTAATGAGTAATTTGGGCTAGTACCAGAAGATTAAGAACGACTCTTAGAGCTCTGGTATATGAATGACACAGAAACCAGACAAACACACTTGTGTGGCTTAAAAGTACTTTAGTGATGTTAAGCCTTTTAAAAGAATTTTGTAACCACACAGTATTACAACAGGTTTAACAGAACTTCAAATATAGAAAAATTCCCCCAAAATAGCAAAAAAAAAAAATTAGAATAAAATAAAATTGTGCACAAGCAAAAGAATTAGTCCTTTTAAGACCAAAGGGTACCGGTGGGGCCCATGACAAACAGGTGTATTGCATTAGAGTTCATCCAATGTTAAGAGTGTGTGTGATTGTCAGTCCTACCGTACTACTTGTACAGTAGAGGATTGTAGTCCATCAATGTGCAAATGAGTGTGCGTGTGTATGTATGTTGTCTCCAAGGATCTTGGGTTGGCTCGCCATCCAGTGAACACTGGAACGCTCTCAGTTCTGGAATCGCTGACCTGGTCTTTGGATTCGTCCCATATAAAAAAACCTGACCTATAAACAATGGTCAAATATGTGTCACGTCCACTTTAACAATAACTCTCACAAATTAAACTAAAGTAGTGTCACAGTGCAGTAACTACTATTCAGATCAGCTATCATAAATTCAATCATCATCACTTCAGTCATGTTGTACAACATTAAAATATCAAGTTTCAAAATTTAAAGTATCAATATCCAAAAATTCACAGTATCAAGGTTCAATACTTATTTGTAACCAGCAGTAACATTAAAGATTATCTACAAGGCTTCAACCATTCAGGAATTATAGTCACCATATAATTCACTTTCATTTTAAACATTAATAACATCCATCAAAATAAACTCACTTTACATATATATCTAATCACAAATAAATAAGTATATTACCACTTTTAAGAAATGGAATAATATGCAAATGCTTATCAGAACTGAACAAAGTGCAAACAATCAATTTCAATAACACGTATACACAACGACTCAGTCTACAAATAGGAGTATTGAAATAGACGTGCTTAATCCCGCTTTTACCATAGGCCTACTAGTACAAGTGGAAATACACTAAAAATTACCTCCAAGTATTCAATACTGAGTATTGTAAAACAACAGATTGACATCAAAAAATTAAACAGGAAGCAGGATAAAGTCTGCTTACAATTATCTCTCATAAAGTTATTTTTAGCTGCTTTAATCATTTACAGCTTTTCACATGTTAATGACTTGGTTAATGATCTAACTAACATAACAGCAGTGCGTTTCAGAGACATCCAACAACTGTACGCACACTCCGCACATCACGTGTCTGATTAGCCACATTTAGCTTACCGCCTTCGAGCTTATGCTCAGCGTCTACGTGAAGCCACAGCTCAGTAAACCTTCCGGTTTCGCTCTGCCCTCTACGACAACAAGTGCAAAACCATACTTTGTGAAAAATATCAGTTTAGATGGTATTCTTTAACTCGTTAGAGATTAATTTCTCCAGCTTACCGATAACAAAGTTTTAGTCCGCCTCTTCTCCTTCTCCTTTGTGTTTATCGGCGGTTGGCAACCAACGTAAAGGAGCATTACCGCCTCCTACTGTTCCGGAGTATGGGTCAGACAGTGAGTTTACAATTTGTATCCAAAAAACAATGCAAAACCAAACAAAAACAAATAAAAACAAACAAACAAAAACAAAACACCCACACTCTTTCATAAACAACTATATCCTTCAGACACCCCACCAGTTCCCTCACCTGTGCCCTACTACCCTCCAACACACTCTTCAGATTAAATTCCCCAATCCCCCGCTCCTTCAATCTATTCTGCAGAACTTTCCTCTCCACATCATAACCCTTGCACCGCAGTATTACATGCTCTACTGTCTACTTTGCTTCATATCCGCTACTTTTAATTTCCATCTCAGTCCTATTTTTAATCAATGCACCTTTTGCCAACCTATCTACCTTTTCATTTCCACTGATTCCTACATGAGCTGGCTTTGGTCCGCCTGCTCTGTTCGGCTGCAGAAGCAAGACACTGAAAACTTGGGAGCTAATACTAAGGCGGGACAAGAGCTGCATAGAGCTTCACCGATTGGCTGACACACGAGGAGTGGAGTAAAACAATAGGCTCCCATCAGAGCTCATCAACCCTCTGAGAAAACTTAACCCTTGTTTAACCAGAACAAATATATAAATCTGTGTCCCTTTTTTGTTTAAATAAATATATTGATCTCGTTTCACTTTCATTACCAGGGACAGTAAGAACAGAAACAATGAACATCAAATGTTTTACCTGTTGTTTTGTGTAGTTAGTTTGTTGCACACATAAGTTGTGAGGCATCTATTGCGACACCTGATTGTTCTTTCATTTTAGTTTTAGTAATATTTTTAAATGGTTGTATAAAATAAAATTTTAAAAAAAGGTGTATTGGCTGCATTTTTAGATAAATACTTGTATATGTTTACAAAATGTACAATTTATATTTGCATTTCAAGTTATAAAAATAATTTACTCAGCATGTCTGCGGGGGGGGGGGGGGGTACAGTTAAAAAAAAAAACTACTACTAGGATTTTAAGTTTTTTGTGTGATTTCAGATCAGTAATACTAATGCAGTATGTCAATGAAAAAACAACTGAATTCAGACATGTGAGGTTGAGCTGAAAAGAATGATACCAAACAAGGCAAGGGGAAAAAATAAAATGAAACAATCTCAAGGTGAAATAAAAACGTAAAATCAAAAGGAGTCAAAAATGACCAGTTATATTTTGGAGGGTTAATCCAACAAATCTTGAAAAATTAGGTTTAAATTGGTGTTCATGACAGTGCAGATTTCTGACATTTCGTGTAATTTAAGCATGTAACAATTTAACTTTTTTTTTCTAACAAGAAACAGTGAAACTCAAGTTAGACTTGTGCTTGTAAATGAACCGCCCCATGTTGAGTAGCTTTCTGGATTTTATACTTATTGGGCTCATATTTATTTATTATACAGGCTATACACTACATAAGATCAAAACTCACATGTTTTATGTAACTTAAGTGTTTAATTATGTGGGCTACAGAAAATAATTATATAATTAAAAAGTTATAGACTATATTTATGTGGAAAACATGTATACTTACTGCATTTGAATCATTTTAACCACATGTAACCACCTGCATATGTGTTTGAAAAAAAAGGCTTTGATTTGCCACCCCATTTGATTTCTTTGCCACCCTCATGCCACCCTAAGAAATTTCTCTAGATCCGCCCCTGCTTGAAGGCCTCTTCAAAGACACATCAAACACATCCCTCCAAGATGGCCTTTGTTCACCTCCTAAATGATCAGTGCATGTTGATAGATTTATATACTCTGTCTCTCAGATGCATGCATGTATACCATCCAACACAACATAACACAACACAATAAACACATAAAATTAACAATTTAATTATTGGTAACAAAAAACAGACTGTTTTGATTACATTATTATAAAGTCACATATGTCTATACCTGTAATGTTTCATACTGATTATTTTTCCACATAAAATTACAAAAAGAATAATTTTTTTCCTGTAATTCCTTTTTTTTGTAAAGTGCAACAGTGAATAATCAAAACTGATGTTTATTTATAATGTAAGATTGACAAAAATATCATGAAATCACTTCTTAAAATTACCTTCACAACAGTATGTCCCTTTTTCGGTAAAAAATACTTTAAAGTTACTGACCACTTAAAAATACCAACTTACAATACAAATAGAGTAATTTGTCTGTTCATATCCATATAACCTCAAATTTAATATTTACATTTATAATAAAATTTGCTTTTCTTCCAAATGATAAAAAAACTGAATTGGAATTAAATTAAATTAAATCATTCTGATTGCTTTCTGTTCAAGCCAAATGTGTTACAAAGGGTTGAAAATAGGTCCACCAAACACTTTTATTATATATCAACAATTTTGAAATTACTTTATGCTTACTACCAGATATGAAGTTTCATTAAATTCTTGTTGTCTACTACATATGCCTGTTATATATTTTTGTGGCAGGAGTTCCATTCCTTTACAATAACCAGTTTTAATTTGTTAGTCTGAGGTTTGTATTCACTCTCTGAGTAACAACTCAAGCTGTTTCTAACCATGTGCTGAGTTTTCACTTTCTAAATCATTCTTAAATACATTCAAATCTGAACTTTCTTTTAGACTGGGTGTATCATTACATTTTGTCAGTGAGAGTAGAAGTACATGGAGAATTCACTGACAGGAAACAACATTAGAAATATCATCATCCTCAACTCATCTACTCTACTGACACCGACACTGTCAATGGCAACACTTTCACTTCTTCACGAGTACGAATGTATGGAAACATCTTCTCAGTAAAAGTATTTCTGAAGGTGTGTATGTGTGTGTTAGTATCAGGATCAGAGAACGACAGCTTTCTTCTGTTCCAGTTCAGATTCACTCTGATCCTCTGGAGCTTCTTCTTTACTGAGAGAGCAGTGACAGGAGCTGATGGTGAACATGCTGAGTATTTACCTTCAAATAACTCTATTCTCCATAATCTAGACCATAACTCTCCCTTCCTCTGCACAGACTCTGCTAACACACCCAGGTCCCAATATTTATTGTCTCCAACATCAACATCCCAGCTGTGAGTACCTGAGTTAAAGCCCTCAGAGCCCAGGACAGAGTAAAACCAATTAGTTCTCTCTGGATTATCAGGAAGCTGCTGCCTCTCTCCTCCTCTCACACTGGTCAGATCTTCAGACAGGATGAGGTCTGGATGAGCAGTGTTTCGGTCCAGAATGAGAGGAGTGTAGGAGACCATGTACTTCATGTTCTTCCAGATGTTGAAGGTCAGGTTGCCCAGGTGTTTGGCCTGGTCTATCAGAGCTCCTGAGGGCAGCTGTGGATCATCCAGCAGGGGGCAGCGCTGGACTCTTTCCACTGCAGCCTTATAGTTGTGCAGGAATGAGACGTCTTCAGCTCTCAGGTCCTCCTCTGTGGCTCTGACTGTGTCTGAAAGAGCTGCTATCTCTCTGCTCAGAGCCTCCATCTTCTCCTTCATCATCCCACTCTTCTGCTCCTCTTCCTCCCTCAGTGCAGCCAGCCTAGCCTCCTCTTCCTCTGCTAGAAACTGGTGAAGCTTCTTAAACTGCTCCTTAATCTGCCTCTCTGTGTGTCGGGCCTGGACCTTAATGTGTTCTGCTGTTTGATCAAACTTCACTTGAACTTCTTCACAAACCTTTAACTTCTCCTTTAAGGGCTCCAGAGTTTCCTGAAGTTTCTTCTTGTGGTGTTGTGCAGCTTCATCGATGGGTCTGAATCTGTGATTGGTGTGTTTTTCTGAGTCTCTGCAGACAAGACACGCTGGCTGCTGATGGTCCAGACAGAAGAGTTTGAGTTTCTCAGAGTGCAGACTGCAGAGAGCCTCTGAAGCTCTCTGATCTCTCTCCTGTAAGAACAAGGAATACATAGTAATATGAGTTGTTAATTTTTTCCACTTATTTTTTTTCTTTTTTCGCTGAATTGCTTTATTTAGATACACTGTAGGGTGTACCTTACATTACAAGGTAGACCCTGCAATAAAACAACAGAGAAAAACCCAACAGTCTTATGACCACATATGAGCAAATGCACTTTGACTCCCTTTTAACAGGAAGAAAGCTCCAGCAAAAAGAGTCTCAGAGAAGGGCGGCCATCTGCGACGACTGGTTGGGGTGAAGGGAGAAAGACAGGATAAAAGGCATGCTGTCAAAGAGAGCCAGAGATTAATAAGAACACATGATTCAGTGAAGAGAAATGTATAAACACAGAAAGGTGTGTTCATACACTGTGAGAAAGGTGACCAAAGTAGCAATTCCCCAGCAGCCTACACCTAGTGTAGCATAACTAAGGGAGGATTCAGAGTCACCTGATCAAGCCCTACCTATATGCTTTAGCAAAAAGTAATCTGCATAGCAATTTAATAAAAAAACTTCCAGATAACATCTTATTTCATAATGTAATCTTCACGTGCTTCGTCCAAAGCACACTCTGTTAATTCACTCGTTAATTATAGTCATACTATTAACTCACTGTGTCTTTCGGGATTCCCTAGCTTAGCTCGTAGCCAAGTCACTAGCAGCATGGCCTCTTCACCTGTCTCTCACACACTTTCCTGTTCAATGTGTCAGATATTTAGTTACTCCTCAGCCTTCCTTAGTGATAACAATGCTTGTGATAAATGCTGCCTATTTGCAACTCTGGAGACCAGAATGACTGAATAGGAAACTTTGCTTTGAACCCACGAAAAACCCATGGGTAGCCAGGCCGCTGTAGCCAATGCAGCCGAGGGTAATAGCTGCTTGGCAGCTTGTCCTGAGCAGCTGGGAAAACAGCTGGATGATGGTGAGCAGGAAGAATAGTCCTAAACAGAAGCTCCGGTACACTACCAACCCGTTCAGTTGTCTAACCATTTTTCCCCACTCTGCGAAACATCCACTGGGGATCAAAATCTCAAAATTAATGATTCTCTACTGAGACATGAAGCTAGAGACACAGCAACCATAGCCAATTGTTTTCCAGGGGCCAGAGCAGGTGACATTAAGGGAAATTTGGCTACGAGTTAACGTAAATTCAGGGAGCAGTCTTCAGCACAAGCTTATTAATCAACCAAAAATGAAAACAGCCTTTTAATTTATTAATTTATTAATTTAACAGGCAGAAGATGGAGAACCAGCTTCAGCAAAACAACGTTGGTGAAGTCTGGAGAGGCCTCAGAACCATCTCAGGCCACAAACATCAGAACTCTCTGCCTGGGAGGGATGTGAGGTGGGCAAATGAACTGAATCATTTCTTCAACAGATTTGATTCAGCTATGAGGCAGTCTCCAAGATCAGCTGCAGACTCACCCACCCCCACTGCTGCTGTTCCACCTCTGACACCTCAGACACTTCACACCTCCTCTATTCACCCTGCTCACTCCTCCCCACCCCAAACAACAGCATCCAATACACAATCAACACAAGGCTCCAGCCTGTCTCTCTCAACCACCCAGATTAGGAGGGAACTGAGGAGGATTAAAGCCAAGAAGGCAGCGGGTCCAGATGGCAACAGCTCGAGGGTCGTCAGGTCCTGCGCGGACCAACTGTGTGGTGTGATGGAGCACCTCTTCAACCTGAGCCTGATACTGGGAAGAGTCCCATAGCTCTGGAAAACCTCCTATGTTGTACCAGTGCCAAAGACTTCACGCCCCAAGGACCTCAACAGCTACAGGCCGGTGGCTCTGACATCCCACCTGATGAAGACCCTGGAGCGGCTGGTCCTGGCTCAGCTTCGGCGCCTTGTGAGCCTGGCATTGGAGCGGATGATGCCGTCATTCACCTCCTACATCGCTCCCTCGCTCACCTGGAGACCGCTGGGAGCACTGTGAGAATCATGTTCTTTGATTTCTCCAGTGCCTTCAACACTATTCTTCCCACGGTCCTGAAGGACAAGCTGGAGGACTCAGGAGTGGACCATCACCTCACTACCTGGATTCTGAACTACCTCACCAACCGACCACAGTATGTGAGGACTCAGGGCTGTGTGTCGGACAGGGTCGTCTGCAGTACGGGGGCCCCACAGGGAACGGTTCTGGCTCCGTTCCTCTTCACCATCTACACTGCAGACTTCTCCCATAACTCCACCCAGTGCTTCCTGCAGAAGTTCTCTGATGACTCTGCAATAGTCGGCCTCATCAATGATGAGGAGTACAGAGGACTGACTCAGGACTTTGTGGACTGGTGCCAGCTGAACTACCTCCAGATCAATGCCAGTAAAACCAAGGAGCTGGTGGTAGACTTCCGCAGGCACAAACATCCTCCACTGCAACCACTGAACATCCAGGGTATGGACATTGAGGCTGTGGACAGCTACAGGTACCTTGGTGTTCATCTGAACAGCAAACTGGACTGGACTCATAACTCAGACGCCCTCTACAGGAAAGGGCAGAGCAGACTGTACCTGCTGTGGAGACTCAGGTCGTTTGGAGTGGAGGGCCCACTCCTGAAGACCTTCTATGACTCTGTAGTGGCCTCAGCCATCTTTTATGGTGTGGTCTGCTGGGGCGGCAGCATCTCTGCTGGGGACAGGAAGAGACTGAACAGGCTGATCCGCATGGCCAGTTCTGTTCTAGGATGCCCTCTGGACCCAGTGGAGGTGGTGAGTGACAGGAGAATGGTGGCTAAGCTGTCATCCCTGTTGGACAACATCTCCCACCCCATGCATGAGACTGTGACAGCACTGAGCAGCTCCTTCAGTGGGAGACTGCGGCACCCACGGTGTGGGACGGAGAGATTCCGCAGGTCTTTCCTCCCCACTGCTGTCAGACTCCACAGTAAAGACTTTAACTGATCAAACACACACATCCACAAATGTGCAATAACACTAATAATAATAATCTTTTCTGGCATCGTTGTATTTTTACTGAGTTGTATATAACATTTGTATTCTATTTTTATCTTATTGTATATTTTATTCTATTTTATTCTACTGTATATAGTATTTTATTTTATTCTGTACAGTTGTGTACTGTATTTATTCTTATTTTATTTCATTCTAATTTTTGCCTCATAGCATTTGCACTGTCCACTTCCTGCTGTGACAAAACAAATTTTCCACGTGTGGGACTAATAGAGGTCATCTTATCTTATCTTATCTTAATTCATTTGAAAGCCAGATGCTCAGCCTTATCCACCGTAGCTGCAAAACTAAAAAAACAAAAAAAAACAAAACAGTCTTATTTGTGATTATCTATCGTGCACCTGGGTCTTACATAGTTTCTGTCTGATTTCTCAGACTTTTTTGTCTGATTTAGTGCGCAGCTCAGAAATAATTATAAAATGATTACTGTGGGTGTTTATTGGGATGCGCACAGCCTCAACACGATAATAACTCTGTTATTCGAGTCAACTGGCTTCTTTCAAAAGAGAGAAAACCCACCCACCACTTTTATTTACCATCTATGATTCAACATGGCGGTACGGACACACGCAGCAGCTGCTCCCTGTCCCGACAAACAGTGATCCTGTATTTGTTTTGCTCTTTTTCTTGTTTTTGATAACGCTCATGCACTCATGATCTCTAAATCAAGAGAAGCAAATCCACAAGCTTTTCAATCATGGAAGAGCTCCAAATCACACTGAGGAACTGCAGACTGCTTTGGAGGCATCTACCATCAGCTACCCCCGCTACTAAATCTCACCCACAGTGGAAACATTTCAGGTGGTGTGAGAGGAGACAGAAGATGGGTAAGTGCGGAGGCATCTGGAGTAAGCTAACAGCTATTCCACACAAATCTGCTATTCCATATCATCATATTGTCCAACTGCTGAATTCACTCACTGCTCTCGCACACATGAACTCCAGACCTGCATTCACCTCTTCCCTCTGAACCCCCACCCCCTCTAAACCACCACTATTGCCTTTTCACTGACTGTCCCAACCCAACTTGCACACGGACTTGCCCACAATCACTATGATTGTGTTGGACACTGCTGTTTATAAAATGATATAGTATTGTATTGTGCTGCACATAAGACTCCTATTTTATTTTTATCTTTTTATCTTCATGTTTTAGTGTACACTGAGGGCTATGGGAGCATTGCAGTTCCAAATTTCTGTGTATGAATGGTCTTTTACAATAAAGCTGACTTTGACTTGACTTTGACTAATCAACCTCTAGATCTTGTTTTAACATAGGACATGGAAACTGAACATTTAACACTGTTTCCTGAAAACCCTCTCTTGTCTGATCATTTCCTCCTTCTTCTTTTTTTTTCTCTCTCTTGCTCTTGACGAAGGCGGTCGCACTTTTCTCCTCTCCTCCTCCTCCTCTCCCTTAGCTTCCCTGCTTAGCCTCTTATGTCCTTTTCTAGTCTCGTGTTTTTTGTATTACTTTTCCCTGGAACACTCTCTCACAGTCTGTTCTCTAAAACCTAAAAGAGGAATTATGGATTGGATCAACTGGTCCCTAAATGCAATTGACACCCCTTTCTCAACAAGAAGTTTGGGCTTGGGAGAGCCTGAGTGCTGAAGATATCTACCTATTCGAACCATGGTAACAGGGTTGCTGATCGGAGCTGGCTTGGCGATGACTTATCGAAGGATTAAGAAAGCGGAACCGGCTGTTCAAACCCCCACAAGGCTGCCCGCTGGGATAGGAACGATGGGAGAGGCGTGAGTTCTCAAAATGGGCTCATTGAGTCCAGCACGGATAAGTTCTTGGAGAAGCTTACGGCTGCCGTGAATACTCAGAATAAGATCTCTGAGTGCAAACTGGATTACATCTCGGAAGGGCTAGCTCGGAATAACATCTCTGGGCGCAAACTGGAAGACATCTCGGGGAGTCACACTGTCGTGAGTTCTCAGAATCGGCTCCTTGAGCACAAGAATGACAACATCACAGAATGCAAGTACAGCGAAGCTCGCGGCTCTCCAACGAGAGACCAGTGCTGGACTGTAGAACAGCTTTGAAATTCATATGAGCTGATCGCACTAACGTAAAAAGCATCATCACTTCATGCGGATACCCTCTTGGTGCCACCTGCGGTCGCAAGACTGGAGGCGAACAAAAACACCCTGATAACGACTGTGTTTAGACCGTTCCTTCCCATTCCATGCAAGGCCACCTGGGTTGGCTGGAAGACTGTTTACTTAGCCTAGCAGGGCGAAGGACACTGTCTCAGCTGAACTCTGGACACGCACACACATACATATACACTGATATGCACACAATCATCCCCCCTCCCTTTCCAAACGCCTTTGACTCTTATTCCCTTCCGATGCTGGCGGTGGATCAAGGAGACCAGCGCATAGGCTGCAGGCCGGATGTACTGTCTAAATCTGCTGTCTATCACCCTTTACCCACTCCTGTTGCTTGTCATGTGTTTCTTTGGTGTATTTTAGTTTTTTTCATGTGCTATGTGCTGAGGTGTTTTTTTTTTCTGTTCTCAAACTGATCTAGCTGTTGGAGCTCAGTCTGGGGGGAGTTATTTTTTTTCTCCTTATCTTTCCTCATGTGTTGCATTTTCCATTGTTATACTTCTCTGACCTGTCTTCCCCATGCGATGTTTTGTGTAATGTATGTATGGTCGGAGGGTAAGATGGCACCGCCATTGCGTGCAATAGGTCGGCAGCCTTACGAAATTTCCCCTTGTGGGACTAATAAAGGTATATCAAATCAAATCAAATCGAATAACATTTAAGTTTACAATAATTGATTACACAGCAGTAGTAGACTTTATCACAGTAGATGTCTTTCTGAAAGTGCTGTAACTAAATTTAAGTATATAATCCAAGCGCTGTTATCATTTTCAATGCCCTGTACCAACAATTAGCAGAGCAGCTACCTGAACGCTACTCCAAAAGAGTTTGATACTTTTGTTAATGATTTTGCCTCCTCACTACGTACGACACTGGATGCTGTAGCTCCTGTGAAAATAGAGACTCAAATCAGAACTACTTGACCCCCTGGTATAATTCTCAAACAAGTAGCCTAAAGCAGATAACTCGTAAGCTGGAGAGGAAATGGTGTGTCAGAAAACTAAAAAATCATCATTTAGCCTGGAGAAATAGTTTGCTAATTTATAAGAAAGCCTTCTGCAAAGCCAGAACAACTTACTATTCATCACTGATTGAAGAAAATAAGTGCAAGCCTAGTGTCTTTGAAGATTTTCAGTCATCCAGGTCATCGTAGTCGAAGAAGCTTCACGGATGTTGATAAGAGGTGAAACATCTTTAAGAAACTTTATATTTGAAGTCCAGATGCTTTTCTCTCCTAGCTCCTTTTTTTTCTTTTTTCTTTTTTTTGCCTGTCCCATTTGGTTCATCAGCCATCAGAATTGTTGTCTGAAGACCAACAAGGATACCCAATGGATTTATTTTGTCAAATGGATCATCATGGCCTTGCAGTATTGGTCCATTTGATCGACCTTTGTTGTTATTATTTATTTTATTTTTAGTTGTTACAGACGGGACAGACATGACTGGGGGATATGAAAGGGAGAAAGAAAGCGAGGAAGGAAAAGAAAAACAGAAGGGAAGAGGGACAGTGAAAAAGGGCACTTAAAAAGAGAAAGAAAAAAAATCTCCTGGATCACCTGTTGAGAGAAAAAGAAGAGAAAACAAGCAAAAACAACAAAGCAACATACTAAACACAACACCATCGCATTAATCTAGCTAAGTGTAAACAGCAGTAAATACTAAATATTGATTGCTGTTGTGCAGCACGCAGGACCGATAGCGCACAATGTGCTTTGAAGTAGCAGCTAAGAAAGGTGTAGTTTATGTCTATGAACAGTGAACACCCGTGTGCACACCTGTGTGGATCAGCGCGCTGTATTCAAAAGGTTTCCCCATGTAACGGTCTTCTAGAGGGTGTAGAGGGCCATAGCCCCGTCCCCCAGGGCATGACGCAGGCATGGAGGAGATCCAGGCTCCAGACATCCAGAGGCCCCAGAGTGCAAGAGCCCAAGGAGTACCACCGGAGGGGCATCCGTGCCACCCTCCTGGGAAGGGCTGAAGAGATCCCCAGACGAGGGGTCACCCAGTAGCCACAGAGCAGAAGCCAGAGGGCGCTGCACTGGCGTGCCCGCCGGCTCTGCCGGCAGCCAGCTGTGCCAGAGTGAACCGAGCCGCAGGCCCAGAGGCAGGAGGCCCGAGGTCCCCCAGCACCCCGGAAGAGGCCTGACCGAGCGACAGGCACCAGGCCCCGCGAAGTAGCCACCGGGAGTGAGCCGGTACATACCTGAGCGCCCAGCCCCGTACACCAAGAACCACCAATGCACCAACCCCTGAGGGCATCAGTCACCGGCAGGGAGTGTGGTGAGGGGAGATAGGCCTCCACACTTTGGAGGGCCTGGGAGTTCCCAGAGAGGTGGAGTCTAAGACCCGACCTGACATATAGACACAGACAAACAGGCACACACAGACACAAACATGCTTTCCCACCCTCATGCACACATATACAAACACTCAGCACTCACCCAACTTAAGGATAGACATACACGGACATGTACACACAATCACACTCCCCAAACATACTCTATGCCCCGGGTCCAGGTACCCTCGCCCCCAGAGGGGGAAACGGCACCTAGACCCAAGAGGTGTTACCCTTCCCCCTGGGGTGGAGGCAAGCAGACCGCCCCAGGCTCCGCAGCAGCAGGGAGACCAATCGGACGGCCAACACCTCCTCCCAGCCCCCCCGCCCCGATGGCTAGCAGAGAATGGGAGTGTGTGAAGACCCCATACCTCCCTCCTCCTGCTCATATGTAATCTTGCTGCGTGTTGTTCTAAAGTGCATTTAAAACAAGGGAGGGCATGGTGCTGCTGCCAGAGAGCAGCAGGTGTTAGCACAGCCCCTCCCGAGAACCCTCAATGTCTACATGGATTTAAAATTGAAAGGTGGGCACCGGCGCCAGAGGTAGGGTTGAATACACAGACCGTTCTCTGGACGCCGTTAACGTGGCCACCCTCAAGGCCCTATATATATGTGTGTGTGTGTGTTATGAGAGTGCGAGTAATGTGGATGTCTAAGTTGTGGAATAAAATTGCACCCTGGTGACACACCCGCACCCCAAGGCCCCACCTGTATGGGTGGGTGTGGTGGAGCGGGAAGAGGGAGGCAGCCGGGGATGGGGAGGAAAAGAAGGGAGGGGCAAGATGCCCCTCCCTAGGGCCAGCTCCCCCGCTGACCCCAGTAGGCACAATTAAGTAACAATTAAGTTTAACATCCAGGCATCCATGAAAGAATTTATGAAATTTAACGGAGTTAGAAGTTAGCAGAGAGTTAGATTGCTAGCTTCCGTCCAAAAATAATATACCAGGTTCAAACTGAGGGTTTTCTGAAACAAATTAAGAGGTACAACTCTGCTATCATTTCTAAAATAAATGAAGACAGGAAATTAAACAGCAGTGACGTTTGTAGGGTTACTAGGGTTGCCAACTCCCTGAAAAAAAACTAAGGGACGCCTTATGGCCAGGGCTGGGCGACCCGATTGTCTTCACCCTTCCCAGTGTGGGGAATTTCTTAGCTCTTTTTTTGTGTGTGTAATTATTTTTTTTAACCATTTGACAAAGTGCTTCCCTTTTCAGCTCAATACTTTTGTTTCTAAACACGGAGCGATTCCGTTTTTCAAGGGAAGGTTGGCAACCCTAAGGGTTACTGAAGTTTGGCTAGCTGTATATAATGATGTGCTACGTGACTGCTAGCTAGACAATTATGGTAGCATAATATAAACAGTGAAGCTAGAGGATGAACGCTAATGAAGGGAGGACTTTTTTCCACACAATAAAAGTTAATGTGAGGGTTAGTTATTAATATACTGCTGCATTTGCTGACCAATAGTTATATCATAAGGTTTTAACTAGAGATGGACCGATCCGATATTAGGTATCGGTCCGATACTGATGTAAATTACTGGACCGGATACGGGCGAGAAAAAAAAAATGTAATCTGATCCATTAAATATATATATAAAAAAAACATCTCACACAACTTGCCACTTGGCGTAAGTCGGCTCATCACCGTAGCCTCGCTAGCAAACCAGCATTTCCATCTCCGAGGAAGTTATCCCAGAGAGAAGGTAAAGCAAGTGTGTAAGTTCATCTCTGAATGTTTGTAAAGCATTCCCACATTAAGCTTAACAACCGATATATAGAGTGGCTGCCTCTCTCTCTCCCTCACCTTCCTGCGGCTACTTCAGTCGTGAAACTGCTTAACGATCAGCTGATCGGCTTTTCTGTCGCGAGTCCGTCTCTGTTCTTTGTTTTTGGGCCCACTTTGCACCAGAAAGAGGAAACCAGCAGCTGAACATCAGCAGCACGTTTAACCTTGATTTACTGTCGTTAGAATTTATTTAATATTACTTTCTAGACCAGGATCCTTTTCTACATAGCTGACGGCTGGTAACTGTGCAGGGGCGGATCTAGCAAAGTTTAGCCAGGGGGGCCGATAGGGCATGAACAGGGAAAAGGGGGCACAAAGACATACTTTTCTTTCTTATTCTCATTTAAAATGTCTAGCTTTTAATAAATAATTATCTGAATCTTACACCCAAAGTATTAATCTGATGTCAAATGTATAGAAGTCCATTACTGTATATAGTAACTCCTAAGTCTAATATACCCTAGTAAGCTATAGTACTTTTTCCTTTGGGAAAGTACCATCTCTGAATTCTGCAATTCTGTTGAAGAAAGATGTTGAATCTATTTAATTATTCTTGAAAAATAATTTATTTCTGTGCGTTTTTTTCCACCCTGCACCCTGATGTGATTTTGACGGCGGCGCGTCAAAATCACATCACTGATTTAAGATGACACAGCAACAAGATACAGCACAGGTGTCGAACTCCAGGCCTCGAGGGCCGGTGCCCTGCAGGTTTTAGAGTTGTCCTTGATCCAACACAGCTGATTTAATGGCTAAATGACCTCCTCAACATGTTTTGAAGTTCTCCAGAGGCCCGCTAATGAACTAATCATTTGATTCAGGTGTGTTGACCCAGGGTGAGATCTAAAACCTGCAGGACACCGGCCCTCGAGGCCTGGAGTTCGACACCCCTGAGATACAGCAACACAGAGTCTTCATTTCAACTTGGGTCAAAAGTGTGGACTTCAAGCCATATACCAGATTTTAAGTTGTGTCGATAGGGCGCGTTCAACCAGAGGCATGTTAAAAAATATACACAATGTTTTTTTCTGAACAAAACTGGTGTTGACAACGGGAAGAAACAGTAAAAACAGTGTTTTCTACAGACAGCGCTAGCAAACACTCTCCGCTTGTGAGTGAAAAAAGAAAAAGAAAAAAACTATATCAATTCCCTATTGATCTTAAAGTGTACTATGTCAACCAATCAAAAAATTGTATAGCAACATCTGGCATTTGGTTATTTAGGAAGAGGGGGGAGATTTAGGAGTGACACCAGCGAGAGAAAGTGGGCAAGTGAAAGAAAGAGAGAGAGCGAGTTTTCATATGTGAGACATTAGTGTTTGGAGGCTATAGTTAGTGTGTTGTGTAGTCATTGTTTTGTTTTGTGTGTCAGTTATACTGCTGAATGAAATAGTGAATTTCACATTTCCTCCAAAAAGCCACCAAAGGTAGATTCCGGTGTAAACGCTGTTCCCACATGGCAAACAGAACTGATACACCTCCTGCTGTCAGACCTGCAGGGTTTATGCCTGTGGTATTCTCCTCTGTCTTATAGTGGACAGAAACTATTTTTTTGGAGTGGCACAAAGCATTTGTGTGCGTTTTTATTTGATGCACCCAATTGTTCTGTAAATAGTTTTAAATGGTTATATAAAACATGCCTGAGGCCTTGGCTGCATGTTTAGGTAAATACTGTAGTACCATATAACTTTGTTATTTGCAAAACTTGTGCATAATTTTTAGAAATGTATCATTTCAATGCAATTTTCATTTTCTCAAGTTATCTTTATTTAATATTAACTTGTGAGTAGGTCTTTTAAGCCAAGTATAAAGGTTACTCACATGTGTACTCATTTCTCTGACACCACCTTCTCTTCAATGCAGTCTTTACAGAATCTGTAGCTACATGAAAGAACATTAGGAATACTGAAGACATACCTGACAGCAGAGATCCTCCTCTGATCTGGAAGCCATTGAGTCTGTGAGTGAAACTGAAAAAAAGCAGACAGGAAGTACAGTCAGTCCTGGCTCCCCTCCCTCCTCTACGACCTTCACTGAAACTTCCTTTGAGTCGTGTTTTTGCTCAAACTCACATTCAGTGTGTGGAGCGTCAGCAGCTTGAAGCAGCAGTGTTGGAGTTTTCCACTTTTCTCTCCTGTAGCTGGACTCACTCAGAGGAAGCTGCTAGGTTGGTCTGAACTCAGTCTGATCATCTGTGTGTCTCTCTTTACCAAGGATGAAGAACTTCCTGTTTCCTGCTTTGGCGCAGTTGGGTGATGTAAGAGTCAGAGCTTTATTCACCTTCCCCTTGTAAATCCTATAGCTTTGCCCACAGCATAGATCTGTTTCATTCTAAGGTTCAGACTTCTGAACTCTGCCTGCAGCTCAGAAAATATTAAGATGGAATTGAGATGGAATGTTACCTCTCTGATGTGGAAGGAGCCTGAGCTATTGCATGAGGTGTCCGCCTCTAAGCATGGCTTGGGCTCTGGAACCTCTCCTAAAGATGAACTGGATTGTTTCAGTCTGGAGCTGCACTCAGTAAGGGGCAGTGGGCAGGCATGGGTAAACTTGTATGCCTACGGCCTTCTGCCAGTTCATTGGGGTTTTATCAGCATCGCTCTGAGATAGGATATTTCTCATTTTAGAGACTGCGTAAATGAAAGAAAGCAGTCTTACACATTATTGAATATGCTTATTAAAGTCATATCCTGAGATGTTTTTTTGTTTTTGTTTTTTAACACTAATGTCCTTTTTTCACTTACTTGGCTTGACTCACAGCTCGTCTCTACTTGACTGGGTTTTGGTCATTTTCCAGTACAGTTGATTACAAACCTAATGTTTGTGTGGTCGTTAAAGCAACATGGCCAAAGGTCCTGTATGTGACACTGATTCTATTCACTTTATACAAAACCCATTTCCAGAAAACTTGGGACTATTTCTAAAACTGCAATAAACACTAAAATATGTGATTTGGTACGGCATTCAAACATTTAGTTAACGGGCAAAGGCGTAAACAAAACATTTTAAGAAACACATTTAAACATAAATGCCTGCAACACATTCCAAAAAAGTTGCAACATGCAAGTTTAGCATTGGGTCACATCCCCTTTTCTTTTAATTACACGTGTTAATCTTTTTGGAACTGAAGAAAGTAATTGTTGCAATTTTACAACTGGAATTTTTGTCTATTCCTCCTGTAAGTAACACTAGAGCTGTGCATCAGTGCATGATCACCACTGTCTGATTTTCCTCTTCATGATGTGCAATACTTTTTCTATGGGAGACAGATCTGGACTGCAGGCAGGCCAGTCAGGGACTTTATGTCTGTGAAGCCAGCCTGTTGTAATTTGTGCGTAATGAGGCCTGTTGAAATACACATGGAGTTGCTAGGAAAAGAAAACTTCTTGATGGGAATGTGTTCCTCCAAAGTTCCTGTGTAAGCCTCCGCATCAATGGTGCACACAATTCACAAATCCCCCATGACATGGACACTGATGCACGCCCATTTATTGTTTGTTTTTGCACCTTTCTTTGGTAACAATCTGGCTGGGGTTTTCTCGTCTTTGCAATGTATATGAGATCCAATTTCCCCCAAAACAAGCTGAAATGTGCACTCGTCTTACAACAGAACACATTTCCATAGTCTTGCGTTCCATGTCAGATGATCTGAAATCATTACCAAATTTAGCTTTTATTGCAGTTTTAGAAATTGCCCCAACTTTTCTGGAAGTGGGGTGTCATGGACCTGGGTCACCCAGTGTTTTGAGTTTTTTTTAATTATGATGATGATGATGATGATGATCTTGTCTTCCAGTTTATTCTGATGTTGTGTTTAGACTTCTTAGGGTTCTGGTACAGTGCTCCCTGTTTAGTGCCCGCCCATGTGTTCCGTCTGTTCTCTGTCTGTACCGTGTCTCGTCAGTGTAATCAGTCAGCCGTGTCTCCCAGCTGTTTCCTTTCAGTCCTGTTCACCTCTTGTATTTAGTGTCTGCGGCTTTCCCTTCTCGCCATCGCGTCATCCCCCATTCTTCACTGTGTGTTCTGTTTGCCAACTTGCCTGCCTGGTAGTTTTGCTTTCCCAGTTTAACTAGTTGTCTGTTCTGTCTGCAATCCCACAGTAAAAGCCGTATGTTTTGAGTTCACTTTGCCTCCACAAGTCCAGCTCTTGGGTCCACCATTCCTGCCTCCCTTCACACAGCCATGACATGGGGCTTGCACATGCTGCCCTTTAACAGTATCATTAGAAGGCACAGCATATATTTTCAACGCTGTACAGATAATACCCAACGTTATCTATCCATGGTCTGTGATCCTGAACTGCTGGACTATCTTAAACATATAAAGACCTGGATGACCTTCCTGATTCAAAATCCTGATTAAAACATAGGTCATTGTAACCAGCCCTTAAAATGTGCTCTAAAAATTATTTTGTTAGTGTATTACTTGCTCCTGTATTTTACATTGCTATTAGTAGAATGTTGGTAATTAATGAAATGAACTAGATGTGTGTGTTTTTAATAAATGTATAAATATTTCACATTTATAATAATGGCTTACACAGCAATTGGGAATACATTTCATTACAGTAGATGTATTTCTGAAAGTTAATAATTTTACCAAAACTGTGACTTTAGCCTTGAGAATAGAGGTAAAAATTAGTGAGCAAAAAGTATGGCTTCATGTCAACAAAGAGTACAACAGATGTGTAATTGTACTGCGTCTTGGACCCAAGACCCCTGTAATACAGTTTTGTACTCATACATTCGGAGTAGATTCTGAGTTCCCTGAATTCAATTAGTCCACAATGTTTTTTTTCCAGCTTCCCCTGTGTTCTCCTGTGTCAAGTTTCTCTGCTCATTACTTCCTCTTTTAATTGATTAGTTTTTGTCTCTTTTGTTTAGTTTAGTTCCTGTCTGTGATTGTATTCATTCATTTCACCGATCTATAGTACTGAAGAGAAAAGGAATTAAAATCAGTAGAAGCAAGAAAGAATACATATGTTTGAATGAGAGGGAGATAGAAGGTGGATCAGCTTAAATACCTGGGGTTGTGATGATTTAGATATTGTTAGTTTACAGCAACATTTGCCTCAAAATGCTTTATATTTGCTACTTTTTTAAAAATGTATGTAAGTTTAAGTAAATGTAAGTGTAACTACTCTCAGGCATGTTCTGAGAGTAGTCTTTGGTTATAGTTCAATAGTTTTAGTGCCAGTGGTGGGACAAAATTTTGTTTATTCAACACAAATGAACCCTGTTGTATACCTCAGAACTGGCTCCGTTTTTTGCATTCTCAAGCAAGCGGTCTCAGAACACAAGTGTATGCACAACACTGTGGGGCTGACTGAAGTTGACGAAGGCCGAGCTATTAACATGCTGGCAAGAATTCAGAAGGTATAGTATGGTGAAAGTTGTTCAAGGACTGCATCACTGATCACCGGACACATAAGATAGAATCTGTTTATCATTAACATTTATAGCTTTTGGCAGTTCATCGTCTGAACTTTGGAATAAAACATATCCTGAGTCAGAGGAAGAAACACCATTTACCAGACTGACAGCAAGGGAAACAGAAAATCTGTCTTTTTGTCAAGAAGCTGTTTAGGTCCATTAACACCTGGCCACTGAGGATTAGGACTAATGTTGCAAGTGCGCAGTTTGACAATTTAAACAGAATGAGATTAACAGGAAGTTAATGGCTCCAAAGTCATGATAACAGCAAATACCTAGATTACCTGTGCTGTTGCCCTTTACCCATCTGTAATGTTTTTTATTGGTGTACATACATGCTTGGTGAATGTTGAGTGCTATAAAAGAAGAAAAAAAAGTGGAACAAGATTTGGTACTTTTTCTACAGTTAATAATAATAATAATGATAATAATAATAATCTCCAAAAGTTGATTCTGGTCATCTGGACGTAGCATTTTCAGTGGGAGAAACGTTTCGTCACTCATCCAAGTGACTTCTTCAGGCTCAGCTGACTGCAGTTTTCCCCAATCTTGTAAACAGTACATTTGCACTAAAACTAGCACCACTGAATGAACAATGGGCTGGGAGGTCAGCTCCTTCATCATAATTATGACGCTGTTAAGTGCCAGGTGAGCTGTGATGTCCAGAAGAACAGAATCAACTTTTGGAGATTTACTTACCTGGATGATTGAGCATACATCAAGACGAAATAATAATAATGTAATGCTTTTAATCATTTTCTGCTATTAGCTACACAAAATATTACAATATTAAGAGCAACCTGTTTGAAGACTAATATCAGATAAATAATAAAATCAAATTAAACTTCATAGTGGTTTTCTTTTCTTTCTTTCTTTCTTTTTTTTTTAGCTCTTTCTAATTATAGGGCCCAAAACTTTTAAATATAATTTGTGTGTTGAGCATTTAAGAATACATAATAGATATTTATACAGTAATACATTGTACATATATTTATATTTCCAGAACCACAAAGAGATAGAAGAAATCGAATAAAGCCGTTTGATTGGCCGTTATGTAAAATAAATAAATAAATAACATGTAACTTAAATACATAAAATCATATACTTGTAGGATTAGGGCCACCGGGAAAAAAAAGTGGGCACATCTTTTTCTCTTCTTTTCCAGAATTCAGAGATAAAAGTAAGAATTCTTACATTAAGGTCATTTTTCTCAGAATTCCGACTTTAATCTCAGAATTCTGAAAACACCACACACGCTTCCTCGCTATGATCCACTCTCCTCTGGGAGTTCAGAAGGCAGGGATGGATCTCTGTTAAAGGTGCGGCTGGCACGTCTCCATTTGAAGGCTGAAGAGAAGGCCCAGAACAGGCGGGCTGAGCTAGAGCTGGAAACCAGAAGGCTGGAGATAGAGGCAGACAAAGCTGTAAGGCTGTGAAAGCTTGAACTGGAGTCTCAGCCACAAGCCTCATCTGCCTCTGCTGAAAATCTCAGTTCCACCTGAACATCTGCTTCTGCTTTCGATAACAACAACAACCTTAGAGAACCTGAGGTTGATACATACTTTGCAGCATGTGAACGTATTGCTGGAAAAAGGGGACCCTCCTTGATAAGTGGTGCATTGCCTTAAAAGCAAGGACTAAGATGCCTTGTGTGTGTTGGCGTTGTTAGAACCCATCTGCAATGTGTTTTACTGGTGTACATACACTGATACATGCTTGGTGAATGTTGAGAGCTATAAAAGCAGAAAAAAGTGGAACCAGATTTGGTACTTTTGCAACAGTTAATATAATAATTATAATAACAACAACAACAATAATAATAATAATGTTAAGCTTTTATCATTTTATGCATAAGCTACACATAAATCTTACACATTATAACATTATGGACACAAAGAACAACCTGTTGAAGAGTAATACCAGACAAATAATAAAATCAAATTCATCTTCATAGTGGTTTTCTTTTCTTTCTTTCTTTTTTTTTTTAGCTCTGTGTAATTATAGGGACCAACATTTTTAAATAGAATTTGTTTGTTGAGCATTTAAGAATACATAATAGATATTTATAGTGTTGAGATGAAATTATTTGAAGTGCCTCAATTCTATTCTTTATATTAACTAAAATGCCATATAACCACATAGTGTAGTATTAAGGGGACACGGCCCTGAAAAATAAAGGCATTAGACTACGTGTACTTGGGGGGCAGAATGCTGCAGACTCTTGCCCATGCTTGCCTGGGAAAAAGTAGATAACAGGGGACCATCTTCTAGTAGAAAGTTACTGAGACACTGTTGTTTAGACTGCTTCTGTAATAGAACTGTTGGGGGCACACCACCATTATGAGATCCACTGCAACATGTCATGCAGGACGCATCTCCCTCCTAGAAGCAATTGTGTAAGAGAATAAAGTGTGAAATGGTCTACTAAGCAGTGTTTTGTCTTTTATCAGATTGCCTATGAGGAATCAAAAGAACTCGGTGAAGTTATTATATTTAACAACAATAATATTTTGTATCTATATATATTTCCAGAACCACAAAGTGATAGAAGAAATCAAATAAAGGTGTTTTATTGATCATTATGTAAAAAATAAATAAATAAAATGTAAAAGTGAATACAATAAAATAAAGAACTCATTAAGTAAAGATTTTCAAGAATATAATAAAATATGTAACTAATAAAATAATTAATAAAAGGTAACGTAATATTACGAATACATGCTATTCATGAACAGTTAAGACCTTGGAAAACTTCAACTTAAATACATAATATTATATAGTTGTACTCCTCCCTCCCATAAGGAAGAGGATCAGGGCCACCGTAAAAAAAAAAAGAAAAGAAGAAGAAGAAGAAAAATGGACATGTCTTTTTTCTTCTTTTATAGAATTCTGAGAAAAAAGTCAGAATCCTGACTTTTTTCTCAGAATTCTGAAAACGCCACACACGCTTCCTCGTTATGATCCACTCTCCTCTGGGAGTTCAGAAAGCAGGGATGGATCTCTGTTAAAGGTGCGGCTGGCACGTCTCCATTTGAAGGCTGAAGAGAAGGCCCAGAACAGGCGGGCTGAGCTAGAGCTGGAAACCAGAAGGCTGGAGATAGAGGCAGACAAAGCTGTAAGGCTGTGAAAGCTTGAACTGGAGTCTCAGCCACAAGCCTCATCTGCCTCTGCTGAAAATCTCAGTTCCACCTGAACATCTGCTTCTGCTTTCGATAACAACAACAACCTTAGAGAACCTGAGGTTGATACATACTTTGCAGCCTTTGAATGTATTGCTGGAAAATGTCAAATTCTCAGCCAGCCAGAGGGGTTGGTTTTGTAAAAGCTGAAGCCTGTAATGAGGTCCATGGTTGTGGTGGTAAGGTGCCAGGCCCAATGTTCCCTCTAAGCTGCGCACGTGCGCAATTGCGCACTGCTGGCACGGTCTCTGTGCACAGAAAATCTGTGTTGCGCACAAAAAAATTTTTT
Source organism: Pelmatolapia mariae (assembly GCF_036321145.2). NCBI lineage: Eukaryota > Metazoa > Chordata > Actinopteri > Cichliformes > Cichlidae > Pelmatolapia > Pelmatolapia mariae. Next base: position 16,230,677 of record NC_086229.1, on the reverse strand, counting down.
TAACCTGAACTGAAATTAAAATTAATACTTTAACAATTCTGTTTTGCAGTGTTAGTCAGTAAGTGACTGGCTGCTCCCATATGGGATTAGAACGATGCCACCTTATCCCACAGTCCAGCCAATAATGCGATTCACATTCGTATATACGCAGCCAATCAACGTGGTTGACAGGCTATGACAGCGTCCTTATGTGCCGACACCGGTGTTTTAGCTGGCAAAGCGGCGTGGCTGATGTGGAATTAAGCCACGTTAATGACAACGTGTACAACCATTGGAGAGGTGAGCAGGACAGACGGAACAATTGACGGGAAAAGTGTGGACTTTATACCAGTTTTTAAATTGTGTTGATAGGCCACGTAAATCCAGAGTTATGATAAAAATCTATGCAATGTTTGGTTGTGTTCCTGAATACTATCGTTGCTTATATTTACTGTGGGAAGAAACGGTAAAAACAGCATTTTATAAGGAAAAAGGCTCAAGAGCCTGTGAGCAAAAACAAACCCCCACCCCCCTCTCTCATTTCTATTCGTCCAAAAAAGTACCATGTCGACCAATCAAAAAAATGGTATGGCAACGTGGCATCTAGTTGTTAAGAAACGGGGGGAAGTTTTAGGGGTGACGGCGGTATTTTGAGACATGAGAGATTTGAGACGTTTAGCGCAAATCTTGTGTAGTTAGTGTGTAGTGTAGTCAATAGTTTTGTTGTGTGTGTCAGAACAATGAGGCGACTGCTGAATGTTACAGGTGTTACAGCAGTGATACATCTCCTGTTGTCAGGCCTGCAGGTATCAGGCTGTTGTTCTCCTTTATCTCATAGTGGACAGAAATTACTTTTTGGAGTGGCACAAATAATTTGTGTGGCATCAAATTTGATGCAGAACAGCTGATTGTTCTGTAAATAGTTTGAAATGTTTATTTAAAAATGCATTGGCTGCATTTAAAAAAAAATAGCTGCAAAAAACTTAGTTGTTTGCCAAACTGAGTTACTTTTTTGAGGATTAACTATATAATTAATTGCCCAACATTGGTCATTATATACTATATTTTGGGACAGAGAGTTACAGGACTCTCTCCCAGACCACAGACTCATACTCATAATACAAGTCAGAGCTTTATAAAAAAAAAAAAAAAGAGGAAAGAGGAAAGAAAAAAAGAAAGTTGTGTTTTCGAAATTGGAGTTCAAGTTATTTTTACTTCCAATAGTGTTAACATACTACACAGGTCAATGACTAGATTTTTTTTTTACATTTTCATTGTAAATAGGCTGAAATACTTTAAAAGTAGTCTAACATAAATGTAAATGCTGTGATTTGATTATTTTAATAAACATGTAACTTGGATGGATTCGGTGCTGGCGTGACCACAGTGCACACGTCTGATGTCGCTCACAGTGGTCCAAGGGATCGCTCAGGGAGTTTGTGTGTTCGCTCAGACACATTAAAAATTAGAGGGAACATTGGCCATGCCCCTGTTTCGAACATTTCATTTTTGATGGCTCAGTATCGCTAACTGCCAGTCCCTCTGATTGAAAACCTGTGCGTATTTTTAGGGACACTTGAGGTTCCCAGACTGTCGTTCTCTCTAGAGTTTTACCTTTCTCCACTGAAAGTACGTGTGGTTGTAATTCTGTGTTGCATGGGATAGAGATGGGTTACGTGCCCAGACTAGTTCACCAAGTTTTTGTAAAGTCAGAACTTGTTACAGGATTTTTCCCCGTTGCCATTTGCCCGGCCTTACTGATAGACGATGTGGCCATGTTGTTGGGGAATGACATTGCGACAACCAGTATTGGGCAAGTTACTTTGAAAAAGTAATTCAATTATAGTTACTAGTAACTTCTTCAAAAAAGTTACTAAGTTAGTAACTGGGTTACAATATTCTAAAAGTAATTAATTACTTGAAAAGTGACTATTGCCTTACTTAAAAAAAAAAAGTTTAACCCTCTGGGTTAGTTAGTTATAATTAGTTAGTTATAATTAATTATAATTATAATTGGTTAGTTAGGTAAAATTTTTAACTACTTTTGATTTTCTTTCCACATTTCACCTTTAAAAACTATTTACTTTGCCTTGTTTGGTATCATTCTTTTCAGCACAACCTCACGTGTCTGAATTTACAGTTGTGTTCTCATTTTGACAAACTGTATTAACACAATTGATCTAAAATCAGACCAAGCATAAAATCATAGTAGAAAAAGTTATATTTTACTGTAACAACCATAAACGTCTTTATTGACTCATATTTCATAACTTTAAATGCAAATATTAATTGTCAATTTTAAAATCCTATGCACAAGTTTTGCAAACAACAAAGTTATTTCCATCCATTTACCTTTTACAGTTTTTTTTTAAAAAAATAACCATTTCAAACTATTTACAGAACAATCAGCTGTTCTTCAATAAGATGCCACACAAATTATTTGTGCCACTCCAAATATTTCTGTCCACTATAAAGGAGAACATCACAGCCTGATACCTGCAGGTCTGACAGCAGCAGGTGTATCACTCCTGTTTCTACCTGGAGACAGCAGTCGCCTCATTGTTCTGACACACAACACAAAACAATCCACAACACTACAACTAACTACACATGAAAACACACTAACTACACACTCCAAACACGCTAAATCTCACAAATCTCTCACATCTCAAAACTCGCTCTCTCTCTCTCCCCATCACTCCTAAAACTTCCCCTGTTTCTTTTTTTGCTCATAAGCAGAGGTCTCGCTGCGCTGTCCTTAGACATTAAACATGGCGAAACTATTGAGGAAAAAACTCCGCGTATATATTGTTTATCATGACTCTGGTTTTACGTGGCCTATCAACACAATTTAAAAACTGCTATATCATCTTGTTGCTTTGTCTTGAAGTGGTCATGTGATTGACTTACCACGACTCCTTTATTCTTCCTCAGTCAAACAGCAGCACTCATGTGATTGTTTTGCCTCCTTAGCTCCACGTGTTGTGCTAGACAATGATCGTGATTACCGTCCGCGGGAGCTGTAGCGTCCAGATTACTTACAGCTACTTCCTGCAGCTGATATAAGATGCGGTAAGCTGAACACAGCTTCAACCGTCTGTTTGTTGAAAATTAGTAACGGACCGCGTTTCCTTGTTAGTAACTGTAACGGCGTTGTAACGACAGGAATAGTAATTAGTTAGATTACTCGTTACTTAAAAAAGTAACGCCGTTAGTAACGCCGTTACTTGTAACGCCGTTATTCCCATCACTGGCGAGATCCCCCTAAATCAGAAGACTTCCAGATGTTTCTGCGCAAGCAAGTAAAGGTGGCGACATTACCCTCTCTGATTCTTTGTTGATATCTTCTATTTTCTGAGGAGAATGATGTATAAACTGAAAGAAACAGTGTTCTGTCACCTGCAGACCCAGTGAACCCAAAGTAAAGTCAAGCAGATTGTTATGCCTGCTATGTACAGGCATAAAATCCTGGCTCTTGCTCATGAAAGCCAGTGGTCTGAAAATGTGGGTGTCACAAAAAAGATACCAGCTTTTATTGAAGCATTTCTTTTGGCCTGGTATGAAGTGTGATGTTTCACAATTTTGTCGTAGTTGTCATGTGTGCCAGATTGCAGGTAAGCCTGACCAGATCATACCCCCTGCCCCCTTGTGTCCCATTCCTGTAGTGGATAAGCCATTTGATCCTGTCATAGTAGACTGTGTTGGTCCACTACCAAGAACAAAATCAGGAAAGTAATGTCGTCTCACGATCATGTGTGGAGCTTCCCTGAGGCTGTCCCATTACATAAGATTGCAGCAAAATCAGTTGTTAGGGCATTGACAACGCTCTTTACGGTATTTGGCCTGCCAAAGGTCATACAGACTGACCAGGGTTCAAACTTTCAGTCTACGTTATTTAAACAAGTTGCTAGCACTAGCGCTAGTGTTAAACATGTCGTGTCCTCTGCTTATCATCCTGAATGGACAGCATCCTATCATAAGTCCCTTTGCCAGTGTCCAGGTGACTCAGGGATGTGTGGAGCAGTTGTGATATGGCATCGTCTGTGAAACGATCAGTCAGCTGTATGTTGCTGAAGGATAAAATATTGGTCCTAATATCTATTATTTTCAACATGTCTAAAGACACACTCCAACCTCTGTTACATTGCAGGGAAACAGAACAACCTTTTTGAGTTCAGAACTTTTATGGTCAAAGTTCTCAAATGGCTTCTCACTGAATGGCAGTTTATTTTCAGAACTTTGTGAGAGGTTTTATGTTCCTATCTGTGTGGAAGAAATCAGGAGAACCTGTTTATCTGTAACCTTCACAGCTTCTGGCAGCTTGATATCTGAACTTTGGAATAAAACATCCTGAGTCAGAGGAAGAAACACCATTTATTAGACTTATCATGACAACAAGGGAAACTGAAAATGTATTTTTCTCAAGCTTTTAGCTTGATTCACATCCAGTGACTGAGGAGTAGTAGGTCTAAGTGTATTGTGGGACAAATTCACTCGAGTTGCATTAAGATGAAGTCAGTGGCTTTCAGGTCACGATAACAGCTGACTGTGCTGTTGGTCTTTAGCCACCTGTCACAAGTTTTATCAGTGCACATACTCTCAAATATTCTGGGTGGATTTTGGAGGCTATAAAAGGAGGAAGAAAATTGAGTTTCCGGATTAAAATGTTTTCATATTTTTTACAAAGTGATCACAAGGAGGAAAAAAAAGTCCATAAGAAGAAATCATCAGACAAGATTTAACAAGAACTGCACTAATACAACATCACAGACCTCGGGAATAATTCAAATCTAACTTTGTATGAACTGTGGATTGTTTCCCCATATTCTTTGTTGAAGAAAATTTCTTTAATCCAGATTTGGTACTTTTTGTCACACTTACAATAACAACAACAATATTAATATTGTTATACTACTATATAACACTATGTTTCTATTATTTGATCCTTTATTTAAATAATGAGATCAAGATCTATTAGTCAAAAGTGACCTGTGTACAAAAAACTACAAAAACTGAGACAAAAAGCCACATAACAAAATGACACATTATAACATTATACACACAAACTCTGGGATAGTCCTGCCAGATAAATAAAACCTCTTCCAATGAAATCAGAGAATGCAACTGCATAGTTTCTTTTTAAGTTTTTCATAAGCACAATTTAAAAAAAAAACACAGAAGAAAGAAATTAGTATTGTATTTTTACGATATGCTAGCAATAAACAGAAAAAAACTTTAGTGCAAGTCCTCCCTCCCGCCAGACGTTTCTGCGCAGTGACGTTATAGCCAGAGAAGATGGCGACTGTGCTGAAGGCGGAAGGTAAAGGAGCTTTAAACAGATTGTTTTACCTCCGAACTCCGTGCTGCTCTCGTCTGTCTGCTCTCGTCTAGCTCGCTCTGTTTTATACGGTATATCCGAAAGGAGCCGCCGCTGGCTGGCTCGGTGTAGCGTGCTGTAACCCGCAGGTGAAGCCCTGCAGCTGGGCTCCGGGAGTGCTTTAATCACCGCGGAGGCGAACCTGTTACCAGCAGCTAGCCGGTGGAGTTAGCCGGCTAGCAGAGCAGCTAACACCCAAACATCCGCACTCTCATCTGAGTTCCCCTCCGAGTGTAGATCATGAGGGCCTGAATAAATACAGCGCTGCGTTAAAACCCGTTGTTGTCTGGGTAACTGTGCTATTTGTTAACGCAAAGGCGTGAAACGTTAGCTTTAGCCAGCCAGCTGCAGCTGAGCTCCCGTGGGCGGGGTGCTGTGCTCTGTGAGGCGGCCATAGCGCCCATGAGAATCCGGGGTCTGAGCCCGGCCTGTGGAGACCGAGCCTGTGTGGGATGAGGATGGATCCTCTACACAAGAGGCTCAGCGTCATCCGTTATCTGTGAACCCGCCTCAGTGAGCGTCTTGATGATTAGAACTAAATCAGATATCGATCAAGTGACAGCTGGCATGTTTTCTCAGTGTGTGTGTGTCTGTGTGTGTGTGTGAGACAGCAGGTGACGTTTGGGTTTTATTCACGTATTAATCAAAGAAATCATTCTGTGGGTTAATCATCACACACTCACACCGTGAAGCTGTTGTTATGTAACTAAACACACACACACACACTCCTGTCCCAACACACACGCACTTTACACGCTCTCCATGTAAAGTGGGTGCAAATTCAGCTGTTGCTAGGCAACAGGGAGCTATTGAAGAAGTGCGTGGCTGTCTGTGTGTGTTTGTGTGGAGCTAGCCAGTTCAGAGCTTTGGATATCAGATGTGTGTGTGTGTGTTTGCAGCTCTTGTTTGTCATTGATCACACTGATGACCTGTTCTCTGTGTGTGTGTGTGTGTGTAGCGGGGCAGTGCAGGCCGCCTTGCCTTGTGTGAGACTCATCCTGCATGGACTCGTCACCATGAGCAACAAGGAGATGGTTTCCCCGGAGACAGGTCAGTCCCGTCCACCTGCACACAGACAGTGACTGCATGTGTCATTGCGTTTATGTTTCCATCAGATCAATGAGTTCTTCTTAACAGATTTCTGATTTCCTGCCAGGCCTCACGAGCTGCTGTGTGTCTTACTGTAGGTGTACCTGGTTGTGCGTTTCATTGTGAGTCAGACGATCAATATGTCACTTCTTCTTGCAGTTGAAGTGTTTTAGCTCTTTCTGTCTTGTCATTTGTTTGTGACGGTTTGTCCAGCTGGACCGGCTCTTAAACCTCCTGTCCTGACCTTCTTTTATTATTTATGCTGTTTCTTTGTTGTTGTGTCTGTTTTTGCTTTGTTATTTGTTGATATCTTTTATTTTTTATATAACTATAAAATAAATGTAAGATCACATGTGTTTATTCTTTTTTTTTTTAACCAGTTTTGTATTGTTAGGGTTTTTTGGTTGATTTCCTATTGTTAGTAGTAGTTATAAATTATTCTATATTATTTTTACTTCTACCCTTTTCCTTCAAATCTGTTCTAAAAAGGTTTATTTTTATTGAAGTGAAAAAATAAAAAATAATTATAAAAAATAAATATTTCAAGTTTAACATTTTTTATTTACTGATTTCATGTTTTTTATTTAGTATTATCATTATTATTATTATTAATAATAATAATATAAGTTGAATCATTTTTTAAGCTTGTTGTCCTCATTAGCTCTTTAGATATTGTTTAAATTTAATTTTCATATTTTATTACTTTCATTTTGTTTTTATATTATTACTATTTAGTTTACTTGATCATTTTTACGTTACGTAAAAAAAAATGTTAAAAAATGAAATCATTATAAAACAAAATAATTTCATAACGTTCATTCATGTTTGATTCCTTGTTAAAAATTTTATATTATTATATACAATTTGTAATTATTAGTGTATATATATACATATAATATGTAAATATAATCTTTTTAAAAGATTTATTTCTGTTTAATTAATGTATATAGGCGGTGTTATTGTTGTGATGACGTTGTAATGGCGCCCCCTGTGACCTTTGCTCTCTGATGGAAAGCTGTAAATAAGGGAGGTGGACAGTAAGAAGCCGTTTTGTTGGTGTTCGGTGGTTTTCTGCTCTGTTCACGTGTGAAATGACTCAGTGAAAGTTTGACGCTTCTCCCAGCCGATACGTGTTTGAACCGCCAAAGACAGGAGCTCAAACGGAGCCTTTCAGACAGGCCTGTAGCACAGGACGGTATGAAAACCTTTAAACATTAAGCATGCAGACATATTAATCTGATGAAATCAAAGGATGAGCCTGCTGGAGGGCAGACGTTCCTCTGAGGGAACATTAGAGACGCTTTGGTTGACGAGGTCTCTGCAGCTGTTCATTTTTACCTGTTTTCAGTCTTCACCAAAGTTTGACTGCAGCTCACAGCGTTACGTCGTAGGATTTCATTGTGTGTAATCTGTTTCAGCTACCAGTGACATGGAGATGCAAAGGCTTCAGTCAGAGAACGCCCTGCAGACTCACTGTGGTCTGATGATGTTTGCTGCTGTTTACTGAGCAGGAAGAGCTCTGTTGTGTCAGCTGTGTCCGAGTAAACAGTCAGATAACCAAACAGAGAAGAAGTTAGTGCTGCTCTGACTCTATGACCTCATCCAATAAACTCTGTTTCAGTGTTTCTCAATGCTTTCCTACTTTTAGACTCAGTGACAGTCTGATTTTCTCCTCTCGATGAAATCATTGGTCAATGACCTCCTGGGTGCTTCAGTAACATATCACAGAACAAGTGTCCCAGTTTCCTGCAGTGCATCAGAGTTATAGTGGGTCCCCATGTATTTTTACTGATGGAGGAGGGGTGGGGTGTGTGAGATCTTCAAGATCGGGTCCTCTGTCGGAGACCTGAGAGTTTCAGGGTCAAAATCGGCAAAATAATAAGGTACAAAAGAAAAAGGAAAAAGAAGGAAAGATGGAGGCAGGCTGAAAAAACAATTAAGTTTCTAATTGAACTTGTTTATATTGTAAACCCAGTGATGGTGCATGAAGCCTCTGACAGGACACTTTCATACCTTTAACTCGTTGAAGTTTGGCACGCAGTCATCCACACGGACCCCCGCACCCAGCTACACCTGAGTTTGGCGTCTTGGTGGCTTTTTGCTGCTCGCTGTGGTCAGACTGAGGTTGCACACGTTGCCAACTCAGAAGCGTCTAGTTTTAGTCTCAGGTGTGAGTGAAACGCTGGCTCTGGCCAGCTGCGATTGGTGGAACGTGTACACTGTCTGGCACACTTCGGTTTTCTGTTCATCAGTCCTGGGTCATTTTGTCCTTTATGTCACATCCTGTAAAAACCTCTAAAAAATTGTTTGTTTTTTGTTTCTTTTTTAAAAAATGTGAGTGTTTTTTCGCCATCTTTGCTGTTCCTGAGATCTTCAGAGATTAAAGTTCAGCCTTTGAACGGTGCTTCTTCCACAGCGCATCATCTACCTCCACCTCTTCCTATCCCAGCATCCTCCTCAGTTACACCAACCCTCTGCATGTCCTCCTTCATCCTTGAACCTCCTCTGAGCTCTTCCTCTGTTCCTCCCACGTGGCAGCTCCACCTTCATGCTCCACCCTCCCTCCTCTGCACATGCTCAGACCGTTTCAGCCTCTCTGACTGAGCTGTTCCTGTGATGGACTCATTTCTAATCGTGTCCTCTCTCACTGAGGGTGATGATGATGAGAATTTGAGGTGTTTGTCCACATCAGAACCAGCAGAACCACGCACCACTAACTGTGTGTGTGTGTGTGTGTGCAGAGAACAAAGGACAGAGGAAGGTGTTTCTTCCCAACAAGCTGCTCGAGTGTCTCCCTCGCTCGTCCAGCCTGCCTAATGAGCGGCTCAGGTGGAACACTAACGAGGTGAGTTGTCATGTGATCCTCGTTTCCTGTTTGACGCAACCGGTGGAGGCAGGAAGTGACATCACACGGAGACTATTATCATTATCACTGTTTAAAACAACAGACAGAGATAAAATCAGAGAAGCAGGTTAAGAATGAAAGCAGAATTTCAAACTTTAAAGGTAAGCTGTTCTATTACCCACGTTGGTGTCCTCCATCACTGCTGTTATCATCACTTTTAAGTGAGGACGTTCAGGGGGAGGCTCACAGGTGCGATCCCTTTGAAACTGGTCTCAGGCTCTGAGGAGGATTCGGTTTACTTGCGACTTTCCCCGCAACCCTCCCTGCCCCAGAAAGACAGTCAGAATGCCCCCGGTGTGAGCGTAGGTGACTGCATCAGGTCGGACATGCACGTGAATACAATGGTAACAGTAGCAGAGGGGCCGTTCTTTAAATGTGAGGCAGAAACCGTCAGTTTGAGGAACTAAAACCTACACAGGCCTCACTGCTCTGAGTGTTTCTGCTCTGATAATCGAGCCGCTCTGATAAATATGAAACAGAAACTCAAGAAATCCCATTATTTATTCAGTCTGCACACGCCACACTGTCTAAACCTGATGAGCCTGTTACAGTTGACAGTTCCCGCCGTCACCATCTGTGGGGTTTTCTGACTTTGAAAGAAAGATTTGGCGTTTCCAGCGTCACAGACGTGGCTGATTGTTTTATTTTACATAATAATAACTCGGATATTCTGGTCGTTCTAACTAAAAACTTCAGGAGGCTTTCAATGTCCCAGTAAAACGACACTGAAAGCCTCCTGAAGTTTTTGGAGTGAGAAAATGTTTTCTTTAGCGTCGGTAGAAAACGGTTCATCCCGTATGACGACTGTAACGCTGTTTTTAGGAGCAGTTCACTCTCAGCTCTACGTGTGATTTTAAATGATGTAAATCGTCTCTGTTTCTGCAGGAAATCGCTTCCTACCTGATATCCTTCGACAGACATGACGAGTGGCTCTCCTGCACCCTCAAAACCAGGTACAGATCCAGAGCACACCTGTCAGACACACAGCTGAGGGCCTCTCTCCTGTTGGATTTTATTGATTGATTGATTGGTTTGTGTGTCAGGCCGAAGAACGGCAGCATCATCCTGTACAACAGGAAGAAGGTCAAGTACAGAAAAGACGGATACTGCTGGAAGAAAAGGAAGGATGGAAAGACGACAAGAGAAGACCACATGAAGCTGAAGGTCCAGGGCATGGAGGTCTGCAGCACGCGCACACACACCTGAGCACAGCTGCTCCCCCTGCAGGATGCACAGTGTCACAGCACAGCAGAAGAAATACTGTTTGTGAGATTATTGTGGAAGGAAATAAGATGCATTTGTTGCCCTGAACATTATCTCTATGAAGCAGAAAATGTTAAATGAATAAAGAGGAAGATCGTGTCCACAGCGACACAGTGTCTGCTCTTATTTTGAAAGGATTGTGTTATACGTCCTGTTCTATTAGCGAGTGTTGCGGCTGATCCCTGCTAAACTGTGCTGGTCTCTGGGTTTCAGTGCCTGTATGGTTGCTACGTCCATTCCTCCATCGTGCCAACATTCCACAGACGATGCTACTGGCTGCTGCAGGTCAGAATAAACACACCGTCACACACACATTAACGCACACCACGCTGCCACTGGTTTGCAGCCAGTTTTCCAAGTGGTGTTGATTCAGCACTTACAAGGAACCATATAGAAAGAAGTTCTCCTCAGCTCGTTTACAGGTTCCTTTTATTTACTGCAGTGTGTGAGCGACTGCGGGCTTAAACATCATTAAGATTAAACAACACTGAGATTAAATGTTGGTGTTTCCACTGACAGAGTTCAGAGCTCGAGTTTCCTCTTGAAGCATGATGCTGAGTTCCCTAGTGAAGTCTAGTGGTTAGTCACTAAGTTCAGATGCAGTTTATTCTTCGAGTTTAGTCCCCAAATGTATTTACTGTTTTTAATTTAAAAGTAAAGTTTAGGATTTAGTCTCAGACTTGTTCACCAGTTATAGTACTGAGTTTAGCTCAGAGTTTAGTTCCATGTTTTTCCATCGTCTCTCCTCAGGTTAGTTTCTTACTCAGAGTTTAGTTCCCAATCTAATCGTTTAGTTACAAAGTTTAATCTAGTGTTAGTTCCAACCTGTTACCCAACTTGTTTAGTTCCAAATTAGTTGTAAGATTTAGCTCCCAGTGATTTAGTTCTTACCTTATAGTTCCCAAACTGAACTTTTGGTTCCCAAGTTAAGTGGTTACAACTTGTTTTCCAGTTAGTTAGAAAGTTTAGTTCCCAAACTAAACCTTTAGTTCGAGTGTTAAGTCGAGAGTTTAGTCCCAGACTTATTTCCATGTTTCATGTCTACGTTTAGTCACCTGGGATTTAGCTCTTGACTTTAGACCAGAGTTTAGTTGCTGTATTTAGTTCCTGGTGTTAGTCTCCAAGTTTATTTTACCAGTGTTTGATCCTACATTTATTATTTGTTTTATTATTTATTACTTGAATTCCTTAGTTTAGTCCCCAGTTTAGTTACGAAGCTGCAGGTAAGCACGAGCAGAGTGCGAAGCACGTGTGAGGATCCCTAAAACCACGTATCACTTCAAACTAATTAAGACATGAACTGCAGGCTATAGTCAGTGGATGTACTTGCAGGCTCAGTTAGCAGTGCTTTCCCGTATGTACATGCAGACACAAAATGTAAACCTGAAATTGTTTTAATCGTTGTGTTTCTGTGCGACAGAACCCAGACATCGTGCTGGTCCACTACCTGAACGTGCCGTCCCTGGAGGATTCTGGGAAATGCAGTCCACTGCTTTGCGCGGTGGCCGACCGCCATGACAGCGTGCGGTGGAGCCGAGACGACCTGCTGAGCCAGCTGCGGCCCATGTGTATGCACGAGCACCTAACTGCATGTGTTCGTCACATTGTCAGGATGCAGAGTGTGTTTTGTAGTACTAATGTGTAGTTTTACTGCGTTTCAGTCCACAGTATGAAGTGTTCGGTTGGTGCGGGAGATTTCAGTATTGAGGAGTTGGTTCAGCACATCCTGGACCGACAAAGAACCAAGCCACAGCCGCGCACACACACCTGCCTGTGTAACACTGCCCAGGGTGAGCCCTGCCACCTTCACTTCACTGTGACATCGCTATGACATCACAGAGTGAAACTAACCACCCGGCCGTGTTTATCTCTGCGCACAGTATCATCCGGAGTGAACATTCCCCACCGATGTAACAGCACCAAGCATCGCATCATCTCCCCCAAACTCCCCCCCTCTTCCTGTAGGCCATCCGCCTCGCCGGTGTCCTCTGAGCTGGGGGAGGTGGGGAGAGGAGGAGCGGGAGGAGAAGCCAAACTGCCTCACCTTCAGGCTCAGAACAGCCCGGTCTCGTCTCCCTGCCCCTCGTCCACGTAAGTCATCTGCACAAGAAAAAGAGAAGTTATTGGTCGAACTGCGCACGTTCCTGCTCGAGTCCTTTTGGCTTTGTCGGAGGAGCCAGCTCTGCTTCAGATTCACACTGACTCTGTAGTGAACACAAAGCCATATGGACTCACTGATTGTGACATTCGTGAACAATTTATGTTCTGTCAGAAAGTTGTCAGAGGGTATTGATTATGAGCTCACTTCCTGATTGATCGATTAGTCCTGTTTGTTTCCCACAGCTCCTCCTCCCCGCCTCAACCCCACCGAGCTGCTGTCACCATGAGTAACAACGGTAACAGTTTCTACGGAGACCGCCATGGCAACCTGACGACGGTGGCACTGCCACAGAACGCAGTCATTGTCATGGCGACTGCTGCCATAACAGGAGAGGGAGGAGGGGGCGGCGTGGCGAGAGGGGAGGAGGCGGGTCTGCGGAGGAGCCTGTCATTCACCGGCTCTGGGCAGTTGCTACTTTCCCCAGCACTCCCTCCCCCAGGCATCAAGCCCACCTCCCCTTCCCCTCCAACTTCCTCCTCCTCACCTGCCCCCCCTTCCCTCCCCCCGCCTCCTGTGCAGGCACCAGGCGTGACCACCCTCTCACTCACTCTTCTGCCCTCCCCGGTTATTGGAGGCCTTCTCTTAACCCCGTCTTCCTCCAACACGTCCACCTCCCTCTGCTCCCCACCACCTCCTGCTGCCGCTGTTTCCCCACCCTCTCCCCCCTCCTCCCCCTCACCCCCACCGCCGCCTCCTCCATCCCTTCCCCCTGCCTTTGATCCTGACTCGTTCCTCAACTCCCCCAAACAAGGCCAGACGTACGGCGGCCCTGTTCCTGCTCCCTCCTCCTCGTCCACCCCCACCTCTGTCATGTGCACCACCTCCTCCCCCTTCTCTCCCCCCTCCCTCGCTCTCTCCCTGTCCCCCACCTCCACCCCTCCATCCTCTGTTTCCCCTCCTTCCTCACTGTCCTCCCTCTCATCTTCCTGTGAAGTGGACAGGAGAGACTCAGTCCTCCCTCTTTCTGCCTCTCCTTCCTCCTCCTCCTCCTCTTCTCCCCAAGTTCAGTCTACAATGCCCCCCTCCCTCTCCCTATCACTGTCTCCCACGTCCACTGTGGCCCCGCCCCTGCTACCGCTCTGTTTGGAGCTTGGAGCTCTGGGGGAGTCGGAGGCAGTGAGGGAGGATGCAGAAGAAGAGGTGAAGGACAGGAGAGGGGAAGATGATGATGATGATGAAGGAAGTGCTCCTCCCTCTAAACTTGCTCTCCTGCAGGTGAGTATGTGCTCGATCTATTTCTTATTAAAAAGTGTCCTTCAGTGGGGGACTATTTCCTGTAGCAGAAGCTTGTAACCCTCCACCTACATCAACACCTTTTTTATTTCTGTGCCTTCCAGACAAACCATGCCTCCTCCAGCTTGGCACCACGGCAACAGACAATTAGCAGTTCTGCCTCCCTGCTCCTGGTGTGTCAGAGTTCGGCGACCCAGGCCTGCCAGCCGGCCAATCAGACTTACCGACAGGCTGACGAGCATCAGCATCCGTTAAACCCCGGGCAACACTCCAGTCCAACCCCGGCTCAGACATCCCGTCAGCCCTTGATGCTGCAGCAGCAGTCTTCAATATTTGCCAACAGTGACGCTAACATGGACTCCACACCTGCTGCTGTTGCCATGGATACTGCTATCCAGGTGAAAGAGGAGAGCAGGCGGGGCTCCGACTCTGAGGACACCAGCATGAACACTCAGCTGGAGGAGGAGGCGGAGCCTTGCGAGCGGGGAGGGGAGGAGCTTGACATCTCATTTGACAGTCAGTTTCCTGACCTCATCTCTGACCTCATGACAGAGGAGGCCAATCCTGTCGCGGCTCACTGCGCTGCCATCTCCGCCGTGCCAAGCCCTGCCGTGTTTCCGGCAGGAGTCCGCTATGTCGTTCCTCCCCAGCCCTCCCCTTCCTCCTCCTTTCTCCCTTTTCCTCACCCGCTGCCCGCCTCCTCCACACGCCTCACCTCCATCACAGACTTCTCCCCGGAGTGGTCGTACCCTGAGGTAATCAGTCGCCAATAAATCAGCTTCACAGTCAAACAATCAGTCAATAGAAAATCAGTCAGAAAGTTTACAGTGAAGGAAGTGGAGTCCAGTGATCGGGATATTGATCAGACAAGTCAGCGATTGATACTCTAAGCTTCTTACAAAGGCAGGGTGGAGTTCAGCTGCTCGTCCACAAGAGGGCAGCAGAGTCCAACAGCTGATTCAGACCAGTCTTTACCTTCACTGTAGTCATTGTCATTATTTATCGTCATCAGTGAGGTTTTATTGATTTAACTGAGTAAAAGTCAGAAGATTGAACCTGATGTCCCTAAAACTACATGATGCATCGATGCAGCGGACTGTGATTGGCCTGTTCACTATGGTCAGACACTCCTGCTGCTTCTTGTGGTGTTGGACACTTGTACAGGCCACGTTGTACATTTATCACAGAAGTACAAATCACACATCATAAGCCACCCCCAGAGAGAGAGCTCAGGAATTCAAGGCTCCCTCGTGGCACGATGATTTCTTTGTGTTCTTACTCGTCTCTCAATTAAAAAATGTTTTTTGTTCTAACTGAGGGAAAGATGGCACAACAATGTCTGCAACCAAAAACCTGCATAGCATTTTTTGACTGTTTCGTAATTAATTAATTAAGCATACAATATCCCCTTTTAAACTGAAATCTGAGTCAAAAAACCATAATGATTTCTTACATTAACCCTCTGGGGTCCGGTGCGTCACATGACCAATTTGACCAGCTACAAGATGCAGTGACCCAGAGTCTCCATTTCAAATTGGGTTGAAAGTACGGACTTCAAACTATATAACAGTTTTTAAATTGTGTCCATGGGCCACGTAAAACCAGAATTATGATTAAAAAATAAATAATAATAATAGATTTAAATGGTTATATAAAAAACACCTGAGGCCTTGACTGCATTTGTAGGTAAATAGTACCATATAACTTTGTTATTTGCAAAACTTGCGCATAATTTTGAGACATGTACAATTTCTATTTGCACTTCAAGTTATGAAAATGATTCGTTAAACAAGTATGTGGCTTTTACAGTAAAAGATATAACTCTTTTCTACTCGGATTGAGCAGTTTTTTGTCTGAATTTAGATCAATTGTGATAGTATAGTGTGTCGAAATGAAAAAATAACTCCAATTTCAGATATGTGAGGT
The DNA here is from genome assembly GCF_036321145.2 of Pelmatolapia mariae. Classification (NCBI taxonomy): domain Eukaryota; kingdom Metazoa; phylum Chordata; class Actinopteri; order Cichliformes; family Cichlidae; genus Pelmatolapia; species Pelmatolapia mariae. Next base: position 16,214,744 of record NC_086229.1, on the reverse strand, counting down.
TGTGCTGAAAATAGTGATACCAGACAAGGCAAGATAAATGGTTTTATAGGTGAAATATAGAGGTAAAATCAAAAGTAGTCAGAAACGGAGACTCAAGAGAAATGTGATGATTGAAGGGGGTCAGTACGGTGGGTTTGGTGGTGCGAGGAGCTCAGATGATCATGTCCCGACAGGTGTATTTTGCTCATAGTGAAAGGTAAGGTATCTCATAAAAATTATGCGTAGTTAATTGTAATAAAATATTAATTTTGAATATTTTTTTCATCGCTGTTGTGTTTTTGTTTTGTTTTTTTTCGATGCAAACTCTTTATGGGTTGCAAAAAACCTGTAAGTGATGGAGGGAACACAACTTTCAGATTATCCAAGATTAGACGTGACAAAAAAGATGGAAATCTTTGCTGGATGTAATTAAACAGATTGTCTTCGCCCTGCTGAGTTGGTGGTGTGGGCACCCAAGTTTGTGAACGCGATAATTCAACAGCAAAGTGATCGTACCACAGGTGCTTCTACTAAGAGGCTGAGGGGTAGCAAACTTTTAACCTCAGCTTAACCTCATCTTTAATAACGAACACTTCTTTTTGTGTACTTTGATCAGGAAACATGTTGATTGTTCTGTCTGTGGAGACGAAGTGTTGCGCAGAGTCAAATGTCAGGCAAGAGGCTGAAGATTTCAAAAGCTATTGTCAGAATTACACGTCTCATCCTCACGTCACACAGTATAAAAGGATAAAGTAACTGTGTGTGCTATTAAATACATACTAAATATTATGTATTTAAATACATGCATATGAAGGTGTTTAAGTGATGACTCATCAGTCATCGTTGTGTCCTCTGCAGGGCGGAGTAAAGGTGCTGATAACAGGGCCATGGAGCGAACCGTCGGGTCGGTATTCATGCGTGTTCGATCAGAGCACCGTCCCCGCCTCGCTGATCCAGCCCGGGGTGCTGCGCTGCTACTGTCCTGGTACGCTCACACAGATTTTCCTCTTCCAGCCTGACTATGCTGATTGAAATGGCGCGTGTGACCTGACAGACTCTCCCATCTCCTGTCTTTCAGCCCACGAGGCCGGCCTGGTCTGTCTGCAGGTCCTGGAGTCTGGAGGTTCGGTTTCTTCTTCGGTCCTGTTCGAGTACAGAGCGAGGAACGCCAGCTCTCTGCCCAGCTCTCAGCTCGACTGGCTCTCACTAGACGGTCAGATTTCCCTCTCTATGTCGCCACCTACACATGACAAACAATTAACGTGGAAGTGGTTAATTGATTTTGTACAGCCAAAAAACAAAAAACAGATGATGCTCGATATGTGTGAAGCTCAGGCATTACATGACAACCCCAACACAAGGCAGTCTGTATCAGTGAAATCAACCAATCAAAACCAAGCCTACAAAACATCAAAAAGTCAGTTCAGTCAAGTAAACTCTACCACACAAGCGGTTCAGAGATCAGATACACTTCTTCAGTCTCAAAACCAAACTTTTACTCAGTTTAGGCTGTTCCAGAAATAATACAAAATTTTCCAAAATCCCAGTTTGTCTGTATGGAAGTCTGTCTGAATATGTCGTTTGTTCTTGGATGAAAAATGATGTAAACTCTGAGTAGTAGAAAAAAACTACTAGTAGTAGAAGTTTTAAATGAATTGTATCAGCATTTTGGGTTCAGTGTCTCTGTACTGTAATGGTTTACACATTCGTCTAACGTGTTTGTGGGTTCATGTTTGACTCATGCGGTCAGGAACAAATTGCCTGTTAATCAGAATGTTGACGGTTTGAAAGCATTTAAAGGCTAAAGCACCAAAGTGCTGTATGAATGTGAAGTGTAGTTAGAAGGTTTACAGTGGAAGAACTACTGTTCAGTGATCGGGATATTGATCAGACGAGTAAGTGATTGATACTGATGATGGGAGCTGCTCTGCTACAGTCAGTGTGGGGTTCAGCTGCTCGTCCACAAGAGGGCAGCAGAGTCCAACAGCTGATTCAGACCAGTCCCTACCTTCAATGTAGTCATTGTCATTATTTATCATCATACAGTGAACTTTTATTTTAACTTGGTCTTTTTTCTGTAACTTTGCGACCGTATGGCAAAGATTTAGTTTCACACTAAAGCTGCTTGGGATGGATATTCCATCCATCTTCTTCCGCTTTATCCGGGGCCGGGTCGCAGGGGCAGCAGCCTAAGCAGAGAAGCCCAGACCTCCCTCTTCCCAGCCACCTCCTCTAGCTTATCCGGGGGAACACCAAGGCGTTCCCAGGCCAGCTGAGAGATTTAATCTCTCCAGCGTGTCCTGGGTCTGCCCCGGGGCCTCCTCCCAGATATTCTAATATTTATTCTTAAATTCATTTACAGTCCTCACATCTGTCTGCTGCTGTGGAAATCTTGTGGCAGTATAGTGATACTTCCTATTAGGAAGTCTTTCATCAGTGACTCAAAGGAAATTTCCCCTTTGTTTTGTTTGTATTAATTAACGCTGCACTCACCGCTGTACGCTGACGTTCACCTCCTAAAGATATAACTGCATGTTACGTCGATGCAGCTGACTGCAATAGTCTAATTTTTATTGGGCCAGAAGTGACCAGGATATCAGCTAATGCTAGTTGCCTTAAAATCAGATCCATGCTAATCAGCACTGAGTAACATTTAAATAAAATCCTAGAATTTCACTCATTGAAATTAGAGCTTAGAATTCTTGGACAGTACATTTAACCACGCAGCAGTCATATTATTTGTCAGATTATTGGATTAAAAAACGCTTCAAAAGGATCCCACAGCACAAGTTCTAGAGGCCCAGTACAGGTTCCCAGTTAGCTGAAGTAAGGCCTAGCAGACAGCTACCCCTAGTAATGAATTATCATAACTTTAACACGAGGCATATTTTAAAAAAACACCCTCTGTACATTTGTAGAAGCAAACAAACAAGATGATATAATCTGAATAATAAGTAGAGGCTCAGTAATAGAGCCTTGTGGAACTCCATTCTGGGTTTTGTTTTCCTCTGTGATCTCTGTCGTTTCCTGCATCTAGAAAAACTCAGATTTTGGTTTAAAATACTTCAGGTCAGACATTTAAAGGCTGTTATATGTGTACTGCTGTTTTTCTGATACAGAGACATGCTGATTGCTACTGTGAAGTTGGACTTTTTAACACTTACGCGCTTGGGGGGCCTCTGGTGGACATTAGTGGAACTGCAGCATCTTGTTTTCAGCTCGTTTGGTTGTTGTGGTCAGAGTGTGAGGGCAGCTGTCTGGCCTCAGCTGTCTGTCTGTCGAGGGTTTCCGTCTCACATTCAGGAATGTCACACAGTCAGTGGAGACACTCTATCAGCCTCCCCTCCCCTTCCCTCTTTGTGGGTTTCCCAGCATGCCTTTCTGCAGTGTTTGGACGTCCTGCCTGCTCTCTCTCTCTCTCTCTCTGATCCTCGTACCGCCGCTCAGTCTGCCTCCTCATGGCATGCGTGTCTTTGTGCGTTGCTGCACACATAAGGATCCCGTGTAGACTTATCCTGTGACATCACAGCGTACCCAGCATGCTCCTCACCTGAAATCAGACGCCCACAGACAGACAGACGATGGACACTCGGCAGCAGGATGGGGCCGGTAGGACCAACCTAAGAGAGTGTGTGTGGGTTTTTTTTTTTATGTGATGGTTGTCATGGTTACATGGCTGCCCCGTAACCACGGCAACCACCCACAGTCATCAGAGAGGTAATTTTCTTTCCGTAAACCTGTATTGATTAAGTGTTTAATAACAGGAACAAACATGAGAGCTGCAGGTGGAAGTAACTGTTAAAAGTTTTACACGTTAAAACTGAAGCCACATCGCTCACGTTCTGTGACGCGTAACGCGTAAATATTTTAGACCTTGAACCTAGAAAACGTTAACTTTAATGTGTCGTCTGTCATTCTCTGAGGAGAGAATCTGAATCGCTGCTTCTTCCTTAAGCGTTGATCATCTCATCATCTCTGTGTTGATTTTAAACTCAGGACTGTTTTTTCGGACGTTCAAAGCCGTCACAACCTGCATGTCCCCGTCGCCGCCGCCCCGGCTGACGGAGTCCCAATCAGACGTCGTTTTCTTTGCATTTGTGTCTCTTTGTAGGTGTTTTTGCTCGTTAGCAGACGAAGGTCGATCCAGAGAAACGGGTAAAATAATCACAGCAGCTGTTTGAAAGCAGGGAGTCCCCTGTGTGTAAGAGTGTGTGTGTTGGGGGGGGGGTCCAGGTCACAGTGTATCAGGCTATATTAGGGACTCTGCTTTTATTTCCTTCACACACACTCGGTGTGCCAGGCGGCTGAGCGATTGAAGTCAGTCAGATAGTTTCCATGTGAGACACTGTGTGTGTGTGTGTGTATGCGTGTGTGTGCGCGTGTGTGTAAGTGATAAAGACGTGCTCTTTAAAAAGTTATTTAGGAGCAGCCCCATGGTTAGAGCTGTCAACACACACGCAGTTTTCTGAGCTTCAGGTCTCCGATGATTGACGGTTTGTCCTTCTGCTGTTGAATTTGTAGCGGTTTACCAGAGATAACCCTCGATACCGGTGCATCATGGGAAGTGTAGGACTCAGGGAGTCACGCTAGATGCAAGTTTTCTCACTCAGCAGCCCTGTTAGTAACACCCCAGTGCAGTTTACGCTTCAGGAATAATTGACGTCTGTTAGTGGAGACGACCTTCCAGAAATAAAACTATAAACATTGTGAAGTTTTGTTTCGCCATGCTAACGTTCTGCAATGCAAAAAAATCACCCTGCAGCTCTGCGTCAGTAACTATAGATGATGGATGACAGGGTTTCACCCTCCGTGCTCTCTTCCTGCAGATAATCAGTTCAGGATGTCCATTCTCGAGCGGCTGGAACAGATGGAGCGCAGGATGGCGGAGATGGCCCGCGACAACAACCAACAGCAGCAACAACGGCAAAATCAACAGCAGCACGGCAGCCAGCTGGCCACGCCCCCTCCTCCTCCACCAGAGGACCACGAACAGGTGAGACTGCTGTTCACCATCTGAAAACCATTTGAAGTCACTTCATACCAAACTTTCCTGAAAGCGCCCCTTACCTACAATCAGTCACGATTGTGTTGGATTTCGGTCTCTGTGTGTTCGCTCCTCTCCTCAGTTTAATGGTTTTTACATAAAGGTTTCTGGTTCTGCTGCAGCACCTCAAAATCAAACCTATTTCACTTCCTGGACACATTCAGCCGATTTAAACATTGAAAAAACTCCAGCTAACGGTCCACCTTTCTTTTAGTTTAAACAACTGTTGGCACAATCTGATAATGATCACATTTAATAAAGCATCCAATAATAAAACTGATGAGAGAGACGTCTACGGAAGTATGAAAAGACATTTAAATCAACAAGATTTATTTCTGTTATTTCATAATAAAAATAACATTATTATATATATGCATTAATGCCTTAAAAACCTAAAAATGTATTTAAAAGCTATTAAACATCCATGAAAGCATGTCAATAAATACTCTTTTAAGAAGAGATTAAAAAGTCAGTAAAGAGGTTTTGATCTCAGTGGGTGGACTGCTCTGAATGTAAACGCCTGCTGATCTTTGTTTACTCACATTCACAGAGCGTTAAGAGGTTCTTAATGAACTTCAGAGCAAAGCCATCCAGTGCTTTACAGTTATTAATAAGATCGGTGAAGGGAGCTGGCGTAGAGAGGGGCACGATAATCTATTAAATGCACTTGTGACGTTGTGCAAAGCATTAGCAGATAACAATGATCCGATTCTGAGCACATTTTAAACAAAGAGAACCGAGATAAACACTTTAACACAGCTTCTTATGTTTGTTCCATGAACTGAGCCGACTGTAGGTCAGAGCGGACGCCGTGTTTATCATCGCTGAGCTTTTAGAAAGTGTTGAGCACCCTGCGTTTGCTATCACTGAAGCAGGTGAGCAAACTGTCGAGGCTGACAGGGGAACATAGAGCCGTGTGTCGTCTGCATAGCTGCAGTGGACGGTATCACAGCTAAGAGTGGTCTGGCTGGGACAAATCACATATATATATATATTTAGAAAACAAAAGTGGGCCAAGGATAGAGCCCTGAGGAAGCCATAATTAAAATTAACAGCGGAGGAAATGGAGTGCATGTCAATGCATAACTAACAGCGACATTCAATTTTTATTTATCTAACACCAAATCACAACAGCAGCCACCTTTATAGTGTAAGGTATGGATGATGTCTTTGTAAGAAAGCTGTAAAACTGAACTGTAGGTAACAATTCAGTCAATGAAAAGTCCTTATTTTCACATCTTTCATTTGGTCCCCGTACACTCAGATCAGTCAAAGTAGCAACCTGAAGCCAGGAGCTAAACAACAACAATCAAAACCACCATGAAGTAACTGAAAAGTTACTACACAGAGTAGAAGATGACAAATGAAGCTCGATTCTGAAAGCAGTAACAGTTCAGCTGAACTTTTAATTTGAAATTCACTAAGACTGAAACTTGGATGGATCCTCGTCTAAACTGATCAGACTGCAGCAGAGGCCTCGCAGCGAGCGCGTACAGCTGGATCCTGTGAAGAACAAACGGTGTGACCTCTGCTGAACCTCCCTCCGCCCCCCTCGCCCTCCCTCTGATGTCATGGGAATTTGGCAGACGCCGCGGTCGAGTTAAAATAGCCTCGCTGTGACAGAGAGACACTTGACCTTAACTGAAACAATCTGCTGTTGTCTTGAGAAAGAAGAGCTGCTCAGGGAGGCCCCGTTAACCCTCTCGTGCCCGGGCTGTTACGCAGCTGTGCACATCTGTCAGTCAGCTGTGCACACACAGATGTTTGTGTGTCCACGCTCAACACTGGACACAGCAACTAATCTCCACTGAACTGTGCTAAAGGAGCTTCACCAGCAACCTAAAGCCCTAACGAGCAACAAGTGTCCCCGCTTGGACACTGCTAGCACGGGGCTCCCACACAAACGCAAAGCAGGAGATGAAGCATCGCTGAATATGTTTCCAAACCAACTTCATTCTAAGCCAAAGACTAGAAAATATGGTGAAGCATATCTTCCCTTTGGTTTCACCTGCACAAGTGCTGAGGTAGGTCTCCCTGCAGAATTGGTTTTCCCTTGGTTGGGTGCAGCGCTGGGCTCGTCAAATCACGGACAAACAGTATCCCACATTCTTGATTTTTAGTTCATAGCACACTTATTATAATGACTAACTACTCCTGACATGTTGGAGATGTTAGCTCTTTATACAGTAAAGTTACAGTGGGATACAAATAATATCAAGCTGATCCTGCCACGATTTGTTCCCCCTGTTCAAATCACGGACAAACAGTTGTTTATGTTTTTAAAGCCATTTTGCACAGAGAGGCATTTTTTGAAAAATGTATTGATAGCAATGTTGAATATTATGGGGCCTAGCAAAAAAAAAGTTTGGGAACCACTGGGCTAAAGGAAAGCTTTATACTTAAAGAGCAACTTTCATTGCTTAAAACCAACTTTTAACCTTGAACAGCAACTTTAATGCATAGACAGAAACTTCACGAGCAGCTTCAGCAACCTGAATACTTAAAGAGCTGCTTAAAAAGCAACTTTATTCTATGAGGAACAAATGAAAGAGCAGCTTTAAACCTTCAACAACAACTCAGCTCAAACAGCTGCTTTAAAACTAACTTCAGTCTTTAAAGAGAAAATTAAAGTTAACAGGCTTAATGTGGATTAAACTGGAAGTGGATTAAAGTCGTCCTTTAACACTAATCTTTTATTGCTTAAAGAGCACCTTCAGTACTTTCTCAGACTACAGAAACTAAGAGTGGCTTGTGAAGAACAAAACTCAACTTTGGCGGCAACATGAATCCTTCAAGAACAAAAAAAGCGCATATATTTGCATAAAGTTAAAGAGCGATGCCTTAAAGATGAAATTCAAGGGCAGCTTCCATACCAAAAGAACAACTTTAAAAGCAACTCTAGCAACTTAAAGGCATTTATTTTTCCTTAAACCTTTCATAGAATGAGTCAGAGTAACTTATCCACCAGGAGCGTCAGAAAGACACCCTTTGTGCAGTGTTTTAGCTCGATCGTGGCACTTTTGCAGACCTTTGATTGCTGACCTGAGCGATCGTAATCAATCCGCCTGGAGACGTCGCTTTGAATTAAAATAAAAATGTTGAGCGTAAACTGGAGACCGCAGAGTTTATTTACTGCGCGGGTTAGCGTGCGGTTAGAACGGTGTTAGCATGGTGTTGGTGCTGCAGCTGTCCGAGAGCCTGATGGATGACTGACAGCTGGGTGGATCACAGAGACTCTCTCTCTCTCCCTTTCCGCCGTCAGTCATTTTTAGCCGCGCTTGTCCTCACAGGGAGGGGAGGGGGAGGTGTGCATGCCTGGGTGAGTCGCAGGGAAAACTGGAGGGGAGGGAGGAGGGTATGAATGTAATGTTTCCTACCAGCTGGAGGAGAAGGAGGTGATTTATAAACTATCATTTATCAAGCTAAAGGAGCTCCCCTGTGATTGGTCTAAAGTGTCACATGACCCTGTGAAGTCAGGTAGCAGGTGAGGTCAGAGCAGGTTAAAAAGGGCAAAGCTGACATTAAGCTGTCTGATCTGTGTGTGTGTGTGTCAGTCCTCTCAGTGGTTCGAGAGGAGGATTGTGGGAGTGTGCGAGCGGATGATGAGGGGCGGTCGGTGGTCAGGGGGAGGAGGAGGAGAGAGGCTTCATCACTCTGTTCGTCACCGTGGCATGACGCTGCTCCACCTGGCTGCTGCGCAGGGATACACACACCTGATCCACACACTCATACACTGGAGGTAAACACACACACACACGTTCTCCTGTTACTGCTGTTGTTTTTGCTTTGTTGACATTGTTGTTGCTGTTCACAGGAATGTAAACAGCGACAGTCTGGACCTGGAACAGGAAGTCGATCCTCTGAATGTCGACCACTTCTCCTGCACGCCGCTGGTAAACACACACACACACACATATCAGTGGCCAACGGGGTCAAAGTTCATTGTTCAATATTTGAAATTCGTACCAAGAAGAGGAACTTCTGCCTTAAAATTGCAAGTTTGATCCCTACAGAGCAACTTGCATCCTGTTGTATTACTTGCTGTTGTATTGCTGAGTTGCAGCTAAAGGTCAACTTTCATTTTCCAGCAGTAACCAGCGTCATATGAGGAATGTAAAAGACAACTTCAACACTAAAAGAGTAACTTTAGTTTTCAACAAATGTTGAAGAGCAATCCTTAATCCATACAGAGTGAATTAAAGCAAATCTATTCACATTTTGGATAGAGACCATCTTTCATTCTCATAAATGAAGTGTCAGAGTTGTCACGCCAACATCTGGTTGCTGCTTCCCTCACCTCTGTGTCACGTGTATTCCAGATGTGGGCGTGTGCGCTGGGCCACCAGAGGGCGGCAGAGCTCCTCTACAGCTGGAACAGTCTGGCTCTGGGCATCCCTGATTCTCTGGGACGCTTGCCTCTTGCCGTTGCTCGCTCCCGAGGACACACTCGCCTCGCCACGGCGCTGGAGGAGCTGCACACGCAGCGCACGCTCGCTAACGTGGTGTCCAGAGACGTGCACAGTCCTCCAGCAGACACGCACACACCGCAGCCGCCACTGTCCCCTCTCTCCACCAGCCCAGATACAGGTAATGCTTACAGCTGTTGCCCATCATGTGGCCTGAATCCATCTCTCTGATTGGTTGTAACAGTATGCACTCTTCCCAACAGGTCTGAGCTCCTCCAGCAGTCTCCCCTCCCCCAGTGACCCCTCCTCACCCTCCCCCAGCTCTGCTTACTCCAGTGGCCCTGCCCCAATGGAGACGTCGCCCTCTTCCCCTTCATCTCCTTCCTCCTCTTCCTCACTATCTGTCTCCCCTCCCTCCCCCTCCTCCGTCCCTCTGGTGTCCATGTGGGGGGAGGAGACAAACACCGCTTTCAGCACAGGTAACATTAACGTTCATTGATTTGTAATTTGCCAACGTACCTGATGAGGTCAGTGATCGTCAAATTCGATCTTGCAGGTTTGAACCCTGGTGGTTCCAGAGACTCTCCCCTTCACCTCATGGACTATGAGAGCGTCTCCGCCAGCCACGCTCAGTCATACATGCACACAGCGAGCAGGCGGCGGTCGCACGCCACACTGGAGGAGCAGCTGCTGAGCTACAGCGAGAATGCTGAGAACGAAGGCGAGGAAGAGGTGTACCTGGAGGAGGAGGTGCTGCAGGTAGCAAAATTTAGTCCCTTAGTTTAGACCAGACTAATTTTTAAAATGTATTTAATGAAAAAAATGCCACTGTTGCTATGGTTACCATCCCCACACAACAGGTTGACATGGCAACGCTAGCAGAGCAAATCATCGAGGCAACCCCAGAGCGAATCAAACAGGAGGATTTCCCCAGGGGGGCGGAGTCACCGCTCCGAGAAAGGTGGGACAACCCGGCCATACAGGACACCTGGCTGGCTACATACCTGGAAACGGTCGACACCCACGCACACTCCCCGCCCAGGTAAGCCCCGCCCCAAACGATGCCAGAAAAGTGTAACCATTAGAAGCAAACGTTGTCATGAGAATGTGTGCACATTTGCTTGCAGGCGGGTGTGCCCCCCCTCGCCACTGAGCGCTTTAGCGCTCCAGAGGCTCCGCCCTCCTTCTTCTGCAGCATGGGCAGAATTCCTCAACGCATCAGCCAATGGAAAGATGGAGCGAGATTTCGCCCTGCTGACGCTGACAGACGGCGAGCAGAGGGAGCTTTACGAGGCCGCCAGAATCATCCAGAACGCCTTCAGGAGATACAAGGTGCACATGGCATTATGGGAAGTGAGGGAGCGAGCAATATTAGGGATAAAGGTTTCCTTCTAGTGCGGGGCGTTTAGTCTGTGTGTCCAAGAACACAGTTCAGTCCCGTAATCTAGTCCGGTAGTTCACGTCCTTCTCCCCCAGCTGAATCTGGTCATCCTAGTCTAATGCTCCAAAGGTGTGTTTTTTAACAAGAGCTGAACTGTTATCAAAGCATTTGGACCCAAACATGTCTTTCTGTATTCTCCACTGCTCTTTATCAAATTTCTGTGTGCTAACAAAGAAAGAAATGCCCTCAAACATCCACATCATATATGCAGGATGTCAGAGGTCACTCTTTCATACCATCCATCTGCTGTCAGTTTGGTTTATTTCACCTGTGTAGTGTGGCAGTTTATTCCCAGGAGTTTTAGTATTTTTTCTTTATTTTCAGGGTCGGAGGTTAAAGGAGCAGCAGGACATGGCTGCGGCCGTCATCCAGAGATGCTACCGGAAATACAAACAGGTGTGTGTGTGTGTGCTGAGCTGTTTGAGTTTGTCTCGAGCTTCACTAACACTAAACTAACCTGCCATGTCTCTTTACCATGTCTCTCTCTCTCTTTCTCTGGCTAGCTAACATGGATAGCTCTGAAGGTAATATGGCTGACAGTAGATGTAGTGATGTGTAGTCAGTACATCGCCCTGTGTGTGTGTTGGTGTGTGGCTCACTGTTTAACGACAGCAGTCAGTAATGTATCCGTACTACCTCGAGCTCATGATGTCCCTGTTTTTAAGATCAGTGTTCCAGTTTATTTGAGCTGGAACAGAGAGGCCTGGGAAATTACATAAAATTGTTAAAGTAGGGCAACAGCTGTGCTTCACACAATAAAATGCTCAAAGATAACAACTTTATTGTCAAGTGACAAAGAAAAATAAAAAACTATCACCTTTGACAGTGTGAAACAGCAAATATGTTCCCTTCTCTTTTAGTGGCAAAAGCAATGTAAGATAGTCCCAGAAAGTTGATTATGTTCATCGAGACATTGATGGGATAAACTTTTACTATTACTGTGAAAGTAAAACTGAGATTAAATCCAGTTCATGTCCTACATGAACATCTTAAAAAACATTGTTAAACTCTGCTCAGAGGTTAAATGGATCAGGGCGAAATGGAAAACTGAAAACGAGTGCTGTCAGCGTTAATCGCGTTAAAATGATGTTAATACCGTAATCGCATTAATGCGGCAAATCTCCGTTAGCAAGTTGACGCTGACAGCACTAACTAAAACAAAAGGAAAGTCAGATTTATAAAGAGTCCTGGACCGAGGTACGGCATTTGAGATTCACCAGAGTGACGACATCAAACCGAAAACAGATGATGGATCATCTCTCCGTCAGTTTCTCTAAACACTATTTCTTCTGTACGAACTCTAACACTCTGTTTGCCTCCTCAGTACGCTCTCTATAAGAAGATGACCCAGGCAGCCATCTTGATCCAGTCCAAGTTCAGGTCGTACTACGAGCAGAAGCGTTTCCAGCAGAGCCGGCGGGCCGCCGTCCTCATCCAGCAGTACTACCGCAGCTACAAGGAGTATGAGAGGCTCAAACAGGCACCAAGAGGCACTGCCACCCACAACCCCAAGATCAAGTAAGACCACTCCTGAAACAAGCTAATAAACCTGGTGCAGAAAAGTTCTGATGGCATGGAAACAAGATTAATTTCTGCCCACAAAAATAATGTAGTAATGACAAGTTAAGACACTGTCTTCTTCCATACGCTTAAGTATAATATTTTCCTAAAAGTTTCATTCTGATTACAAATTGTTCCCTCAAGAAAACAAGGAAATTTTTTATCTTTTCCCACAAGATAAAAATTTGTTCTCTCAACACAATAAACGAGTTTCTCCTTGTTCCTTCTGAATATGAATTTGTTCCTTCAAGAAATACAACGTAGCCCTTAAATAAATAATTCTTTAAAACAGGTTAATAACTTGTTCAGTCAAGATAACTTTTTCCTTCAAAGAGGTAATTTGTTCCCTCAGGATAAAAACTTGAGGGAACAAGTTGTTGTCTTCTTTCTGTCGTCTACAGAAAAATAATTTGTTTTTACACAAGACCATTTGTCCCATCATGATAATAACTTGCTCCTTTGGAATATTCACCACGAGTTGAACATCTTGTGGACATATGTTGTTAACTTGTTTCACACAAGAAAATCACCTTTTTCTCATCTTTCCTCAGTATTGTAAAATATTCATTCTAGATGGTACCTTGTTCACTCTTAACTCAACTATCCCATTTTCTCAGGATAATAACTGGTTCACTCAGAATAATCTCTTTCTTGTACCCTCAAGATAATAATTAGCTTCCCTCAGTATCACAACTTGTTCCCTTAGGATAATAAAATAACCATCATGATAACTTGTTGCTTTAGAATATTAGCCCACATGTTAAATACCTTGTAGGCATAACTATTAACTTATTATTATTATTATTATTATTAACACACAAGAAAATAACTTTCAAAATCTTCTCTAAATATAATCACTTGTTCCCTCAAGTTTTTCACCTGTCAGTTGCTGCACAGTTGCTGTGCTGCTTTCATGTCCAACAATGAAGCTTCATGTTCATGTTCTCTTTAAATTAGCCTCTGCATTGAAACACAGATTTAGTTTCTCATTTTTAAGTAAGTCCAATTTATTAATATAGCACTTTTTAAGAAAATAATATATTACAGAGTGCTTTACAGGGAACTTAAGTTATGTTGTTTTTGTGTGATGTATTTTTAAGGCCATAAAAGTAAGAGTGAGGATTTTAAACTGATATCTGTAGCTAACCGCAAGCCAGTGCAACTAACAGTGGAGTGCTATGTGAGACTTTGAGTGTGAGTTGAAAGCCTTGCAGTAACCCGTCCCCGCGGCCATCAGAAGGTCATTTGGGACTTTAAGGAGAGCTGTTCCTGTGGAGTATAACTTCCTGAAACCTGACTGAAAGTTATCAAGAATATTATGCGTCTCAAGTGCCTGCCTTACTTACTTGTGACCAAACAGCTTTTTCTAATATTTCTGTAATGATGGGAAGTTTTGAGATGGGTCTGTAGCTTGTCTGTAGTGTGTCGTTCTTAGCAGAGGTTGAATATCTGCTGTTTAGAGCACCTGGGTAAAGAGCCAGAGAGCAGAGAGTAATGTATTAAAGTGGCCGCCCAATGGCACTAAAAACTTTAAGAGAAGGGTTTCGTTTGAGTTAGTGATCCGGATAGATCTTGTGAGGTTTAGAGACACACACTGATCACAGATATTTTCTTGTGTCGTTGTCATTAAGGGGGTCGTTTCTGACGAAGAAACAGGACCAGGCAGCCCGCAAGATCATGAGGTTTCTGCGGCGCTGCAGACACAGGTAACAGAAGGAGGAATTTTAAAATAATAATGATATTTTATCTCTTACCTCGAATTGAGTTTTAAATATATTTTTACAGGATCAAAGAGCTGAAACAGACGAGGGAGCTGGAGAGGAGAGGACTGACCACCTAAACCATTTTAACCTTTTTTCCTCTCCTCCAGCGGAGAGAGGGATGATGGCGGGAACGAGAAAGTTCAGCAGGTTTAGTTTGATGTATACAAAGAGAAAAACCAAACGAGGAAACGACAGATGGAGAGAAGGACAGTGACGGAGAGATGCCTTACCCCACGCCAACTCTATCTATCTACTGATCTATCTATCTACCAATCTATCTATCTATCGATCAATGTCTTCTCTCCTGTTGAATGTAGCTGTCTGTCTGCAGCTTGAAGCGCTCCGTTCGAAAGCAGCTCAGCCAACGTGGGCTCGCTTCTTTGCCCTGAGCAGTGTCTTGTAGTGAGATTCTGGCAGTCTTACGCCTCGTCTGACAGGACAATCATTGAGCTTTCAGTCTATATTTACAAACTGAAGATGATATCAGGAATTGAACTGATCAGTGTGTTCACTGACAGAAAAAAATTATCTGTTTTTGTAATAAAATAAATCAAGCTTTTTTTTTAGTAAAACCAGAAAAAACCAATCCTCAGATTAATTGCTGAGGAAATGTATCCCTGTTAATATTGACCGCACTGCATTTGTTTACCTTTCTATTTATTTATTGATTATTTTCAGTAAAGTGCGGTGAATAAAAACCTCGAGTCAAAACTGCCTCCTCACACTGCCAGATTGAAATTCATCCTCTGTCAGGCGCTTCTTCCAACAGATCTGCAGTTTGATTTTTCCTTTCCATAACAATCAACAGCAGATGAGTCCCAGACATGGACCTGAAGTTAAGGAAGAGCGCATTGTTTTCACAAGGAAGCACAGTGAGAAAGGTGCCTCCTGGGAGGCACAGCTCAGGGCACAGTGAGCCCACATCCAAGTGTTTTTTCTTTTGTTTTTTGTCCCATAATTCACTGCTGTTTGTCATTTTGGGGTTTTTTTATATGAGGGATCGAAGGGACGTGTGAATGTTTGATTTCAGCTGCAGCACTTTTGAATGGAGCTCTGCTTCTTTTGAAATGTACATGATTCTATCAAAGCTACTTATAAATATATTTAAACACAGCCACATATAGAAACATATATAAATATATATATTCTAACGTTGGACTTTATAGATGCTCTGGATGTTTTTATTTATTACAGCATGAACTGTTCATGTGCGTGTGAGTGAATGTGTGAGTGTGAGTTCTGCACAGACTGTGAGGTCGAGTCTTAATAATCCCACCCCCCAGCCGACGGAAGCTTTCCCCGAACCCTGACCTCTGACCTCAGTCAGACGCAGAGTTTCCTGTTTTAGTGAAAAGATCTGATCAGAAAACAGAATTAAACAGCTTGTTTATTGTTTACCTTAAGTACCTTAGAGATCTGGTTGTTGCTGCCTGATCTAAACCAGAAGCTCCATTTATTCTTCACATGTGCAAAAAGGGCTTCTTCCTGTTCCTGCCTTTCACAATAAAAGCTCTTAGTGTATCCACTTGCAGAAGATGGACATTGATAAAATATACAGCAGATTGTAGAAACAAAATCAAATTTTATTTTCAGGTTTATTATATCTTAAACAGAGAACGATTCTTTATATGTTAATCAGTATTCATGTTAGATTTATTAGGCAGTTTTTAAGGAACCCAAAATGCTCCAGGTTTAGGGAATAAAAAGTAGAGTATATTTGTGAAACACAGAGTCCTATGTGGGGAAGTAGAACTTGCAATAAGTACTGCCACCAAGGGAGTGGAGGGATTCAGATCACTTTCTGAAAAACCCCCACACAATTTCTCTGCTTCCTGTTTTAAAGTCTTCTACATCGTGACACCTGTCAATTAAAAGAATGCAATGAGTGCTTCGCTCATCAAGCACCTGGATAAGACTTAAAGGGCCATCCATCCTTTATCTTCCATTTATCTGAATTCAGGCTGTGGTGGCAGGAGGCTCAGCAGGTATTCTGGATGTCCGTCCAGATGCTCAACACTGTCTAGTTCCCCCCAGGGTTCTCCTCCCAGTTGAGCGATAAACCTTTAAGTAAGATAGCAACACAGATGCAGGTATTAAGATGTTTTTTAATGATTATTATTAATGGTACTTTGAACTTTTAAGCACAGCCACTTCCATTTGATCAAATCTCACTTTATTCTTCCTCTGATGAGGTCAGAGGTCAGATGGAGCTCCTTTCTCTTCCATATTTTAAACTGTGCAGCGTTTTATTTCAGGGCAACATTGAGGACAAAGTACTCTCCAAGTCCTGCTGTTTTTTTGTTTTGTTTTTTTTAACGATGTGCTTTTCTTAGGCGGACACTGAAGCGCCCGAGCATGAGCTTTCATTACGAGTTGTTTGCTCTCAGTTTGAGCTGAGATGAGGAAATCCTCAGTTTTTCTTCTTCAGCCATTGCAGTGAAGCTTTGCATGAGTTTGTATTGACTTGTTCTGCATTTTAAACCTTTAAGATTAAATCATTGTTGTATGATTCAGATGATTAAATCAACTGTTTGCTACTCGTCTCTGTTGTTTGGTTCCTTATTTTGATAACTGAACCAAAGAGGGGAAGGCCCTAATATATTTGTGATATTCTCCACCCTTTTGTGTATTTCTGTATTAATGTGTAAATTAGATCCTAAAAGCTTTTAAAACAAAATTTAACCTTTGTTAACTTGCCATTCCTAAAGGGAGTCACTCCCTATATACTCCAGTGTTAAGACTTTGCAGTCCAACTTCACAACAGAAATGAACATGTTTTCAGCCTGATACATATAACGGCTCCTCTCTCCACACTTGTGAACAAGAGGCTAGAATACTTACATTCCTACACTTGGGACAGTAACTTGTCCCTGACCCGGAGTGGGCTCTTTGCCCTTTTCCATCTTAGCACCATGGACCGCTTCACAACTCACCACTCCAGTGTGAGCTGGAGACTCACGTTTGTTTCTACATGAGCTTTGTGTGATTTAAGTATCTGAGGCTGAGACCACAGGACTGTAAAACATGATTGTTGGCCTTCATATCTGTACTGAACAGTCATTTAAAGATTAGCTAGTAGATAACAATTAGTTAATGTTGTTCATGAGACTAAAGTCAGTGTAAATATGATATGGCCAATATTATAGTCATTATATTAATCATTATTAGTTATTACAGTAGTAAGTTTGAAGTCTCAAATCACTTTTATTGTCACATCACATGTGCAGGTACACTGGTACAGCACATGTGAGTGAAATTCATGTGAGTGAACTGTGTGTCAAATACTGAGCTTCAGTAAAGATTCAAGTTGCAGCTATTTATATTTCCTATCACCTTAAATCTTCACTCAAAGACAAGTATCTTCGACAGTGTATATGTAGATGTATTATATATAAGAGACAAATGTTGTTCGTTTAATATGTTAGCATTACTACATTTGGCTTAATGCTTACATATATGTGTAAAAACAATGTACGAGCTGTGATAACTGTTTCTGATAGAATGAAGAGTAGACTGATATATTAAATATTCCTTTATTGGGTGAGAAAATCAGACCATGTCATAACTGCTTTAAGTCATACAGAATAGATATCAGAGCCTTAAACAGGCTGACTTCTGCTAAATGGGTCAAACTGGACAGAAAGTAAACAAACACATAACATCCTTATAGAATATGATGTAACACTATAGATCAACTCAGAATATATAAAGCATATAAACAATTACAGCAATATGATGCAACAAACACAGCAGTGCTACTAATCCAAAATACTCAAAGCTTCATAGAACTGAAACAAACATTTATTTTTAGCTCCATTCTGCTGCTGATACATACTTTAGGTTTCTGAATATTAAACTTGTTGCTGCCTTTCATAGTGTGTAACTTGAAGGCCCTGAGTACTTTCTCTCACACTGAAAACACTGGGATGGTAAAATTATTTGAACATTACCTAATAAGACTGATTCAGGACAGATAATTAGTTATGTTAAACTTTCCTAGCAGTCCTAACAGGGAACAGTCTGTCTATTCTCTCCATCTGTCAGCTGCTGCTGGCTCTTCCTCACACACTGCTGAGTTTGTCCTGGTGGATCATCAGGGGTGCAAAGCCTCACAGATGATGTGCAGCAGTGGGTCCCTCAGTCTGTCCTCACTCTGGACACTTGCAGTTGTCCCACATGGAAATCAAATGTGTGATAAGCTGCAGGATTCAAACACAAGTGTAACTTATAAACACATGTTTATACTTTTATTACACAATCACCCACACAGCTGTTCTACATAAGCTAATCATGCTTCTATATATTTTCCCACAATTTCGTTTTACATATAAAATGATAATAAAGGTCTGTTCTATTGTATATGAGCAGGATGCCGGGTTACAAACAGAGCTGGAGAACAGGATAGAACTGAAGGGTGCAGCTGGAAAGCTGCTAAGAAGAAACTGTTTAAAACTTCACTCTAAATAAACATTAATTTACCTTGTAACACTGTGTGCACCGGGTTATTTTTCATGAGTGATGCCAAAACCCAGTCATAGGATGACTGGCAAGAATGGTGTCAGAGCTAACCGCTGGATCAGAGGCAGGTGGTGGAGCTCCATAAACAAATAATAAATATAAGAAGAGTAAGAAAATAAATACACACTTTAGGACTCGGGGTAATAACAATTTAAAATTTATATTTATTTGATGATTTAAAGTCTCACACACAACCCGTCGAATGGGGAGGGGGGCCGGCTGCTTCCAAATAGATCACATTTCATTCATAATGTTGTAAATCCAAGCACATTATGTACTCATGATTTGAATCCTGGGTTGTGTGAAATCCCAGAAATAAACCCTAGACAAAGTGAATCTGTAAACTAAGGTGTAGGTATGTTAGATTATGTTGTGTTGATCCTCGAGTTGGGGGATTTGTGTTCATACTGGAGTGCAAAATTAAAACCAATGGAAGATGGACAAGAAAAGTTCACTGTCGCCACCCTCCCTCGGTTTGAAAGGGACCCCTGCTGAGCCTACAGGAGAAACACATATCATATGTTTCGCAAATGCAAAGTCCAAAACTGTAAAACAAAAAACAAACACACAAAAAACGTTTGAGGTGGCTGAATGAGTGACAGATTGCCAAATTGCAAAACTCTTAGCTGTGTCTCTATCAGGTAATGTTCACATGTTGATTCATGGTTTTCAGTTTTTGATCTACTGCAGAATATCTTTAAGGTTATCTGCAAAAAAAAAAAAAAAAAAAAAAACCAACAACTTAGGCCAGAAAAATCTCCTTCATGTTTTTCTGTTTTATCCTCAGTTACTTTGACACAAAGGCATCTGCTGTGATGCTCACACCTCACAAGTGTCTGCTTAGTTTGTATTTGTGCTAGCATGAGGTGGGAATAAAGTCATCATCATGAATCATAAGCAGAGTGGCTCATAGGAGGCTTCTGCAGCTACGACCAGCTACGACGAAGGCTCCAGGAGGGTGACCCGCAGATGATCTCTGCAACACCAAGGGAAGTCAGGTGACCAAAAAGGAGATCACAGGCAAGCGATCCAGGGACGCTCAAATGGTCACTACTTATAGTAGCACCCCCCCTAATGTGCCAGGCCGAAAGTGGGTTGAACGGAGACATAACACTAATCCTGCCAGAATCTACCCCTCCTTTTTGCATCGTCACCCCGACGATGGATTACAAGGACACCCAGGTTAATCCCAAGGCCTAAAAGAATGTACCCTAAGCTCAGAAATAGAGTTTGCAGCCCCTTGTGCCACCTCCCCTGTTGGTCTTGGGAGATGATGGATGTTTGAATGCTGGCCAGCCATGGACCAGGAGGTTCTTCGCACAACCATATTTTTTGTATCAGAGCTCGTAGTGGGAACAGGAAGAAAGCTAGATGGAACTGGTGCTGCACTCGGAGTAGCTGTACAAGTGGCTGGAATGGCCCAACAGAAAGTCCACTGGCAACCTGGGTTCTTGCCCAAACATCAATAAGAATGGAGTTTCCCCAGTAGCCTGATGGGGAGTGGTGTTATAGCTGTAGAGTAACTGGGGCAAATATACATTCCAGTCTCTTTTCCTGGATACTGGCAGGGTCCGCAACAAATTGTGCAAAGTCCTATTAAAACGTTCGCACTGACCATTTCCAGCCGGATGATAAGGAGTACTATGGGAGTTCTCAATACCGTAAAACTTGCAGAGCTGCTGGATCAGGGAGCTTTCAAAGTTACGACGCTGATCAGAATGAATACGCGCAGGTACACCAAACTTTGAGAACCACTCAGTTACGAGAACCTGGGCCACTGTAGCAGCACATTGGTCACGAGTGGGGACAGCCAATGTATACTTGCTGAAAACATCAGTCATCACCAAGACGTTCTCCAGCCCATTCTGGGAAGGTTCAAGCAGGGTGTAATCAATGGCCAAGATTTCATTTGGCCGAGAAGCCAACAAATGTCCCATGAAACTTTGAGCTGCTGGTTGGGGGTCTTTTCCAACTTGGCAACATTCACATCTCTGACACCAGCGAGCTACCTCAGCAGACATACCTGGCCAGTAGCACTGTGAGCGGAGAAGCGCTAGGGTCCTTTCCACACCCTGATGGCTGTGCTCCTGATCAATGTTCCCTCTAAGCTGCGCACGTGCACATTTCTGCACTGCTGGCACGGTCTCTGCGCAAAAAAAATCTAACCTGAATTGAAATTAACCTCCTAAGACCCGAACTCTTCCACGACATGCATTTTTAATTTCTCTTTGATATTTGGGCTGATTGGGGCCTGATGAATGTAAAAACAAAGAATTTCCAGATTTTCTTTTTACCTTATTTTTGTTTTTAAGAAAAATAAGAGCCACAAATGAGGATATTCATTTAAAATCTTGATAGAACAGTAGCAGTATAATGTCCTCGTAAGTGGATATCAGGCCCATGTAGAGCAAAATTGAGTATTTTGGTCAAAATAACCAAAAATGTGATGTCCACATATGTGGACGGCAGGTCCTAGGAGCTTAAAATTAAAACTTTAACAATTCTGTTTTGCAGTGTTAGTCAGTAAGTGACTGGCTGCTCCCGTATGGGATTAGAACGATGCCACCTTATCCCATAGTCCAGCCAATAATGCGATTCACATTCGTATATACGCAGCCAATCAACGTCGTTGACAGTCGACATAGTACTTTTTTGGACCAATAGGAAAGGTTGGGGGTTTTTGGTTTCGTTTTTGCTCACAGGTGGAGAGTGCTTTCGAGCGTTTTTTCTCATAAAATGCTGTTTTTACCGTTTCTTGCTGCAGTAAATATAAACAATGACAGCATTCAGGAAGAAAACCAAACATTGCAGATATTTTTTATCGTAACTCTGGTTTTACGTGGCCTATCAACACAATTTAAAAACTGGTATAAAGTCCACACTTTTCCCGTCAGTTGTTCCGTCTGTCCTGCTCACCTCTCCAATGGTTGGACACGTTGTCATTAACGTGGCTTCACCCCACATCAGCCACGCCGCTTTGCTAGCTTAAACTGAGGTGTCGGCACATAAGGACGCTGTCATAGCCTGTCAACGACGTTGAGACAGACTGGGACATATTTGAACACCAGGACCTAGAAACTTTCACAGGATCAGTACTGGACTACATCAAGTTCTGTACTGCAAATGTGACTGTGGACAAAAGCATTTGGGTTTTCCCAAACCAAAAACCCTGGATGACCAGCAAGGTCCGCTCACTCCTCAAAGCCCGTGATGCCGCCTTCAGGTCAGGTGACAGAGCTCTGTACAGGGCTGCTCGAGCTGACCTGAAAAGGGGGATTAAAAAAGCCAAGTCAGACCACAAAAGGAACATTGAGTCCCACCTGTCCAGCAACAACACACGAGAGGTGTGGCAGGGAATGCAAGACATCATCAACCACAGAGGCAGCACTGCGAAAACAGAGAATTCGAGTGTGCAGCTGGCAGAGGAAATAAACAGCTTCTTCGCCCGCTTTGAAACACCACAACAGCAACACTCATCTGCTTCAGCCCTGCTCCCATCCTCATCCTCACCTGGTTCCTGCACCGCTCCACTCACTGTAACGGAGCACGATGTCAGACGTGTGCTCCTAGCAGTGAACCCCAGAAAGGCGGCCGGTCCAGACGGAGTACCTGGCAAGGTACTAAGAGCATGCGCACACCAGCTCACCCTCATCTTCACCAGACTCTTCAACCTCTCACTGGATCAGGCAGCCATCCCATCCTGTCTAAAATCAGCCACAATCATCCCAGTGCCGAAGAAGTCTTCCATCACCAGCCTGAATGATTACCGCCCTGTGGCCCTCACACCGGTAATCATGAAATGCTTTGAGAGACTAGTCCTTCAACACATCAAGGATTACCTCCCCCCAGAATTCGACCCCCACCAGTTTGCATACCGTGCAAACAGATCCACAGAAGACGCCATCGCCACAGCCCTCCACGCTGTGCTGAGTCACCTAGAGCAGCGGCAGAGCTACGTCTGAATGCTCTTTGTGGACTACAGCTCAGCCTTTAATACTATCATCCCGGACATCCTCATCAACAAACTGGTCACTCTTGGCCTCCCTCCTCTCACATGTGCTTGGATAAAGGATTTCCTCACAAACCGGCCCCAGACTGTGAGACTCGGCCCTCATCTCTCCTCCACTCGCACACTTAGCACCGGCTCCCCACAGGGCTGTGTGCTGAGCCCCCTCCTGTATTCTCTCTACACCCACGACTGCAGTCCGACCCACAACAACAATCTCATCATCAAGTTTGCTGATGACACCACGGTAGTTGGACTCATCTCGAAGGGAGACGAGGCAGAGTACAGAGAGGAAGTCCTGAAGTTGGCAGCATGGTGTTCAGAAAACAACCTGGCACTGAACACCAAGAAAACCAAAGAGCTCATTGTTGACTTCAGGAGACACAGCACTGACTTGGCCCCCCTCAACATCAACGGGGAGTGTGTGGAGAGGGTCCACACCTTCCGGTTCCTTGGTGTCCTCATCTCTGCTGACATCTCCTGGGCGGAAAACATCTCAGCGGTCATCAAGAAGGCCCAACAGCGGCTGCATTTCCTGAGAGTCCTCAGGAAGTACAAGCTGAACTCCAACCTGCTGCTGACCTTCTACCGCTCATCCATTGAGAGCCTGCTAACCTACTGCATCACAGTATGGTACGGCAGCTGCACCAAGGCAGATAGAGTGAGGCTTCAGAGTGTGGTCAAGACAGCACAAAAGATCATCGGCTGCCCTCTCCCCTCCCTGATGGACATTTATTCCTCCCGCTGCCTCAGCAGAGCAGCAAACATTATCAAGGACAGCTCCAACCCTGGTTTCAACATGTTCAGCCTGCTTCCCTCAGGGAAGTGCTACAGGTGCATCAACACTAAAAACCACAGACTCAAAAACAGTTTCTTCCCCAAAGCGATAACCACCCTGAACTCACACATGCACCGATAACACAGCCCCCCACTTCCCACTTCCTCTATGGACCACCACTATTTATACCAATTCTATGTGCAATAACTGTATATACATAACACTATTTATACCAATCCCATGTGCAATAACTCAACTGTACATACATAACACTATTTATCACATATTGTTTACGGCTTGTAAATTGTACATTTTATATATACACATCTTCTTCCCTATGTTAATACTGTCCATATGTATAAAGCGCTGCAGACCTGTACACCCCCCCCCCCCCCCCCCCCACATTTGTTTACACTGAGTAGGAGATGCTCTGTATCTCATTGTACAACTGTATAATGACAATAAAGGCATTCTATTCTATTCTATTCTAAAAGGCGTTGAATTAGTCTCTGTAAGGTGCTAGGGGCATTACAG
This sequence comes from Pelmatolapia mariae, assembly GCF_036321145.2. NCBI lineage: Eukaryota > Metazoa > Chordata > Actinopteri > Cichliformes > Cichlidae > Pelmatolapia > Pelmatolapia mariae. The sequence continues at coordinate 16,190,715 of NC_086229.1, read as the reverse complement.
AGCCCAAATGGCATTCGGTTCCACTCAAATAGGCCAAAAGGAGTACAGAGGGCAGTCTTGGGCCTATCCTCTTCCGTAACTGGGACCTGATTGTAGCACAAAAACTAGTCTCTCTGCTACAGTGACACTAGCAGTTGGGGGGTTAACAGATGATGCAGTTGAAGTAGAAGGTGTAGCACTACCTGACCCAACAGCCCTCTCCTGACGCAGCCTCTTTTTGTCTGCTTTTAGCTGCGCAATCAAGTCCCTGAGTTCCTGTAACTCTTCCTCCATCTCTGTAACACAGCTGTGGAACCCTACACCAAAGTAGCTGCTGCTTTGCTTTTATCCTGTACAAAATAAATAAAAAATGGTTTACATTACACCAGATAATAAAACAAAACAAAACAAAAAAACAAAGGAACACACGTCTCTGTTTGTAAAGAGTATATCCTGTCGACAAATGCCAAGTTTGTGGCAGCACGAGGTGGGAATAAAGTAATCACTATTCACAGTTTAAAAGACAACGCCACTCTGGGAATTTCACCCAGAGAATACTGGAAGTAACACTAATCACCAAGAAGGCACTTAGATTCGCTATACTCAGTACAGAGGCGAGGTTCAATGATAAAACAGTTTGACAATTTATTAATAATTATTTAAAACAACGTATATAAGCACAATCATAAATAGCAATGTAGAAATATGCTTAAAAAAGGTATTCAGAGCCGAGGCTTACTAGTGGAGGGGCAGGGATGCCACACACAAACTCAAAAAAAGAAGGGAAAACACACCAAGACACAAGTGCAGCACACTCTCACACTAATAAACTAAAAGAAGACCCACCACCAAGGCGCCCCCAGTCTCCTCCACATCAGCCCTCTAAATAAAACCTTAAAATCTGGAGCAGACAGAATCGCCGTATTGCTCCAACTTGCCGTCTGCCCGACTATAAGTTAATCATCCAGTCAATCAATGCGCACGATTACAGGTCACCAGAGATCTTCAATCTATACACCTAAAAACCACAAACCAGGCGAGAAATTTGGGTGTACTGATGGATACAGACCTAAACTTAGAAAAACACATTAAGACAATAACACAATCAACAGGACCTGGAAAAACTAGTCCATGCATTCATCTTTAGCAGGCTTGATTACTGTACCAGCATCTTTACAGGTCTACCTAAATAATCAGTCAGACAGCTACAGCTCATTCAGAACTCTGCTGCTCGAGTCCTAAGACCAAAAAATTGGACCACATCAGTCCAGCTCTGAGGTCTTTACACTGGCTGCCTGTCCTTCAGAGGATAGACTTTAAAGTTCTGATGCTGGTCTATAAAGCTCTGAATGGTTTAGGACCAAAATACATCAGTGACCTCCTGACCCAGTATGAACCTTCCAGATCCCTCAGGTCATCTGGATCCGGTCTGTTATCAGTCCCCAGAGTCAGAACCAGACACGGAGAAGCTTTTATGCTCCTTATATCTGGAACAAACTCCCAGAAAGCCTCAGATCAGCTGAAGCACTCAGTTTATTTAAATCCAGGTTGAAGACTCACCTGTTCTCAGCTGCATTTAAATAAAGCACCAAATCTGCACTTTTAAGCTTAAATTTCAAAACTTACATTTTAACTACTGATTTTATCTACCTTTTTTTAATCAATTTTAAATCATGCTTTTTATTTGTTTTGTTTTTTAATGTGTCTGTAAAGCACTTTGAATCGCCTTGTTGTTGAATTGTGCTATATAAATACATTTGCCTTGCCAGCCGACTCCCGTAGCCGGTGTTGTGCCAAAAAGTAATTGTCTGCCAAAAACTGATTTCCGGTATTTGCCAAAAACTGATTGCTTGTATTTAAACTGCTATAAATAACTTGTTGGTGTATAATATGTGAAACATATGTAAAATATATCCCTCATCAATGATATCACGTCATCTTGAGCAACAAACAACGTTTCTGTAACAAGGTAGAAGGCACAATCAGTTTTTGGCAGGCAATCACTTTTTGGCACAACACCGGCATGCATATGGCCGCTGTCCACGCTGACGTCCACTTTAAAAGGGAAACCTGTAAAAGCAAAGCAGCAGCACTTCAGTTAGCACAGTAACGGTGACGTTATTAGTGACTTTGCCCCGTTTGTCATATAAACCGTTTGAGTGAGCTGCAGGTCTGGACACCCCTCAGCTCAGTCAGAGCAGCAGAGCTAATGTCTGAACCACAGCACTGACTTTAATCAACATTCAGGCTCACACAGACTTCTTTAGCCAGATTTCATTCATGTGCACGGACTAGCTGCCTTCCCTGACCGCTAGCTAGTTAGCTAACTAGCTAAGGACGTTATTATCTTAAAAACACATTTAACTTAGCGAAACAGTGCTGAGAGGTCTCGGGTCCTCCTGTCGGTTATTTTCAGTTCATTGAACAACACCTCAGGCTGTCAGTGTGTAACAGTCGGTGTGGTTTTGAAAGGTTCATTATAACTAAAATATCCGTGTTACAGGAATCTGTTTTCTTCACGCCTGACTCAGCGGAGGATTTACGATCGGTGAGAATCAGCCCATGAAAATCTGATGAATGTTACAGTTTTATAAAGAAGGAAAGCACATCTAGTGTTTTTCCTTTAAATATATATGTTTGAATGAATTAAACATGAAAATCTAGCGCCATGCCAACTTCTAGCTTTGCTTGACAGTGTGTTAAACAAAGCGATGACACGAACAGGCAGAAAACATAAAGAGGGCTGAGAGCACAAAACGAACCCTCTGCAACCCTGTGCGGTTATTACAGTAAACACAGCAGTCTTTCCTCTCTGTTTACTGAAGCACACCGATCAGCACTGTCACAGCTTTCTGTCTTTAACAGTCTCATTATTTTTACTTCCAAAACGTGGTGATCACAGTGATCGACAGTCTGATATAACAGGTAGATTATCAAAATGTGGCGATGGCCAGTTTTATGGTAGTAATTAGAATCAAACTTGTGAAAAAGTAGACCCCCCGCAAGACCAATCTTGGTGAAGACTATCTGAGGAGGAGGTTGTTGTCCCATCCGCTAACGTGGAGGAGGCGGGGATTACGGGCTGTCCTGCAGCCAGACACCAGTGGGTGATTCAGCGAGAAGGGATGCCGAAATGTTTTCTTTACCTTTTTTTAAAAAAATAATAAATATATCTTTCCTTATTTAAAAACAGAATCTAGTGGTTAAAGTTTTATTTCCTTTTGAGATTAATAAAAAAAAATTAAATTACATTGTTTTTAAACAGAGCCATGTGTAATGTAACTACTCGGCACCGCAATGGAGGGGCTCAGCCGGGCTCCGCTTGCTGATCACACTTTGGTGTGGCAGCTGTGGAGATGGCGGCGACAAGAGCAGCCGGATTAACGGGAATCATGGCGGAGAGGAGCCAGGACCAGCAGACCATAAACCTGGAGACCAGCGACGGAGGGCAGCCCTCCGAAGCTCCCGACGAGCTCCAGGTCAGTGTCCCGGATTTATTTTACCCTACAACGGACCGTTTATCATCCGGTTTATTCTGGTTTTAGTAAAGACGGTTGGGCTTTTAGCGCCTCTGAAAAACAAAATAATAAGAAGGGGCAACCAGTCCACGAGAGTACCCACGAGAGTACCACGAGAGTACCATGCTCCAGAAAGCTGTCGTCTGTCCTGCAGACAGCCGGGTTTGAGAGTTGCAGTCAGGCTTCTCTGAGGTTCAGGCTCATGTTAATGAACCATTGTTACTAACAGCCAGACACCGTAAACTTGTGAAGGTATGCAGTGCTACAGTTTAAATATAATAACCAAACTATTGTTATCTGATGTTCATATATGACTATGAGTATTATATCTACATGTACACTTTGTGTTTCTGTTTGTTAATCTGACGGTTAAGGTGTACTTTTCTGTTGTAGTTCCTTCGTTTTCTGTGTTTTTAAATGCCGAAGTTTAATCATTTACAGAAAGAATTAAAGCCACACATTAATTATAACATGTTAATAACCAGAAAATATCATTAGACACCACGATCACCAATAAAAACATGTTGTGCTCGACTTTTACAGTACCAATAAAACAATAATAACCCACACGCATATTATAGTAGTTAGTATATAAAATGAGTAAACTGTTCACCCTGTCTGTAAGGGAGAGGCCAGCTAGCCTTCGAAGGATTTGCACCAGAGAGAAACTGCACAGCTGCGATGAATGTGGATCACTATCTACTCAATCAGGTAACCTGAAGAAACACATCAAAATTCATACTGGAGAGAATCTGGTCACATACAGAAAATATGGGAATGCTTTCACTCTTTCAGGCTCCTTGAGTCGCCATCAGCAAATCCATATGGAAGAAAGGTCGTCCACCCAGGGAGACAGGCAGTACATCTGAAACCAGTGTGAGAAAGCCTTTACTCAGAAACGTACTCTGGTGTGTCACATGTTAGTTCAGGCTGGAGACAGACCACACTGGGGGAAAGAATGCAAAGCACTTTCAGGAAAAGGTTGAACTTGGTGCACTGTGGAAACCTTCATGACGGAATAAACTGACAGATTATGCTGCGGCTGACTGAGACACTCAAGGCCAGATTTTAGTGTAGACCTTTAGAGTTAAAAATGTATTGTGCAAGTAGTCTACAGGGCCTTCTCAAAAAAATAGCATATTGTGATTAAGTTCATTATTTCCTGTAATGTACTGATAAACATTAGACTTTCATATATTTTAGATTCATTGCACACAACTGAAGTAGTTCAAGCCTTTCATTGTTTTAATATTGATGATTTTGGCATACATCACTCATGAAAACCCCAAATTCCTGTCTCAAAAAACTTGCATATCATGAAAAGGTTCTCTAAACGAGCTATTGACCTAACCATCTGAATGAACGAATTAACTCTAAACACCTGCAAAAGATTCCTGAGGCTTTGAAAAACTCCCAGCCTGGTTCATTACTCAAAACCGCAATCATGTGTAAGACTGCCGACCTGACTGCTGTCCAGAAGGCCATCATTGACACCCTCAAGCAAGAGGGTAAGACACAGAAAGACATTCCTGAACGAATAGGCTGTTCCCAGAGTGCTGTATCAAGGCACCTCAGTGGGAAGTCTGTGGGAAGGAAAAAGTGTGGCAGAAAACGCTGCACAATGAGAAGAGGTGACTGGACCCTGAGGAAGATTGTGGAGAAGAACCGATTCCAGTCCTGCGGAAGAAGTGGACTGAGTCTGGAGTAGAAACATCCAGAGCCACCGTGTACAGGCGTGTGCAGGAAATGGGCTACAGGTGCCGCATTCCCCAGGTCAAGCCACTTTTGAACCAGAAACAGCAGCAGAAGCGCCTGACCTGGGCTACAGAGAAGCAGCACTGGGCTGTTGCTCAGTGGTCCAAAGTACTTTTTTCGGATGAAAGCAACTTTTGCATGTCATTCGGAAATCAAGGTGCCAGAGTCTGGAGGAAGACTGGGGAGAGAGAAATGCCAAAATGCCTGAAGTCCAGTGTCAAGTACGACCTGGCACCTGCTCACAGTGCCAAAACCAGTGGTAAATGGTTTACTGACCATGGTATTACTGTGCTCAACTGGCCTGCCAACTCTCCTGACCTGAACCCCATAAAGAATCTGTGGGATACTGTGAAGAGAAAGTTGAGAGACGCAAGACCCAACACTCTGGATGAGCTTAAGGCCGCTATCGAAGCATCCTGGGCCTCCATAACACCTCAGCAGTGCCACAGGCTGATTGCCTCCATGCCACGCCGCATTGAAGCAGTCATTTCTGCAAAAGGATTCCCGACCAAGTATTGAGTGCATAACTGAACATAATTATTTGAAGGTTGACTTTTTTTGTATTAAAAACACTTTTCTTTTATTGCTCGGATGAAATATGCTAATTTTTTGAGACAGGAATTTTGGGTTTTCATGAGTTATGTATGCCAAAATCATCAATATGAAATCTGTGAGATGATATATTGAATTGACAATATCAGTTGTTGAACATTCAGTGCTTTTGTGTTTTTTGGAAGGGAGATGTAGTTACTGTTACAGTTTGACTTTGCATCTGGAACTCTTTAGTTCTTGTTGGTCTTGCCGTAAAGTGTTTCAGGATTTTAAAGTGCAAAATAAAGTTCTGTATTTTAAAGAAACCTCTGAGACGAGTTATCAATTTGACGTGGATATTTGACTCCGGTGATCAAATTAATTGTTTGATATTTTTGTTTCCTGCTCACAAAAGTTATTAATAAATATGGACATTACTGTTCATCTGGGCAAATGGAATCAATCTGAGAGCAGGGGAGAAGGGACAGAAGCAACAAAAGGTAAAGTATTACAGCTATTAAGTTGTTCCTTATGCTGTCTTGTTCATTTAAAAAGAAATGATTTAACTACGCCCCTCTGTCTGCAGGGGGCGAGGTGGGATGTAAAACTACTGATGGAACACATTGTACCATACCTTCATGAGTATTATTTAAACTGTACTGTACTGCAAAAATAGTGTGTTGTTGTAAAAAGGATGCAAAAAACGCAGTTAACAATAGAAGAGATTTCATAATAATTCTTAAAGAAAGTCAATGTGTCACTGAGTACAGTTTCCTTCACCATCAAAAGGCACTCAGGAACAGGTGGAAACTGAGAGTTAGAACTCTGGCAAACACAAAGCCACAGCTAAATCAGAAGACAAGTTTCTAAAAGTCAACAACTTGTGTGATAGGCACAAGGCACAAGCGATGAACTGGTAATGACTGGAAGAAGGTGTTATGAACTGATAAATCGAAATCTGAAATATTTCGTACATCACACAGTGTTTTTTCAATATGTGGCATCAAATGTCAGACATGGAGAACATGTGATGGGACTGTTGCTGGATCCAGGGTCGGTGACTTATACAGAGTATGAGACGCCCAGAACTAAAATGGCTACCACAGCATTCTGCAGTGTCGTGCAGGACCCACTGGTTTGTGTCTAGTTGGTCCTTCTGCAGAAAGATAATGACCTAAAAGTTCAAGCTACGATAGATCTAACTTAAACAAAAAAAAGAGCTTAAAAACATGGAGTTGCCATCATAGAGTGGGCCCATCAAGGTGTTTTGGGATGAACTGAACAGAAGATTGAAAAGCAACCTACAAGCGCTACACATTTATGGAAACTTTTACAGCAGAATTGAGAAGAACCTTTTGAAGAATATCCCCAAAGTTGATTCTGTTCATCTGTACGTAGTGTTTTCAGTGGGGGAAACATTTTGTCACTTATCCAAGTGACTTCTTCAGTCTCAGCATTCTGCTGGTTTGACCAATCTTATAAACAGTACATTTGCACAATGACTGAAGCTAGCTGAATGAACAATGAAATGTTTCTGCACTGAAAATGCTATTTCCTGATGAAAAACATCAACCTTTTGGGATTTAACTACCTGGATGATTGAGCACGCATCAAGACCTTTTGAAGAATATTTGGTTTCCACTGTAGAAAGAAGGACACTAGTGTGTTCAGCTGTCAAATCTGGCAAAGGTGACTTATTTTGAGTCAAAAGTCTAGAATTAATTTTGATTACAAATGGATTCTCTGATTTTGTTTTTTAATCTTAGTTGTTTTTTTTTAGTTCTGTGCAAAGAGACAGTAAACTGCTTGGATTTCAGTAAGACTCTGGAAGAATTGTGGCGCTCTAAAGCTTTTGACCAGAGTGTGTATATATAGAGAAAATATATATACTTCTGAGTCATATGTAAACATCTGTTTTCAAAAGAAAGAAGCTGCTGATAAAAACCACAGTTTTCAAAAATTAGTCATCAATAAACTGTATTAATAATAACTGGGGGCGGGGGCGGGTGGGGGGCTGCGGGGGCTCCATTCCAAACTAATTAATGTTGGTTTATTATTCTATTGTGAGAGTATAATTTCAGCTACAATATGGTCGTAATAGAAAAAGAACTTCTAAATTCTAAAATTTCAAGATTATAATGAAATTTCAGCGGCAGTGTCAGTCCAGCAGACTGCCGTTTTCTCCAACTGACACCAGTCCAGCAGACTGCAGGCTGCAGTCCAGCAGAGTACAGGGTACAGTTCAGCAGGCTACAGTCCAGTATCTTATAAGCCCTGCTGTAAACAAACACATCTTTAAGATATTCTCATTTTTTAAAATGGAAGACATATTTTGAGAAATATGAAAGGAAGATGAGCCGATGAGGTGGTGTAACACCTGATTTTTCTCTAAATTTAACGCCTGATGCACTGGGTGCATTGTTAGGTAGAGTTTGATATAACTTTGCTGTTTGCAGTTTTTAACAGAAATATTTTAAAAAGATTAAAGTTTATATTTGCATTTCAAGTTATAAAAATGATTTTTTTTAAAAATGTATGTGGTTTGTACAGTAAAAAAAAATACACTTTTTCTACTCAGATTGTATATTTTTTAGATTGTTTGTGTTAATGCAACATGACAATGAACAAATAACTGTAAATTTAGACATTTGATGTTGTACTGAAAAGAAAGATACCAAACAAGGCAAGGCAAATAGTTTTTAAAGGTAAAATCAAAAGTTGTCTGAAACAGCCAACTATAGGGTTATAGGGCAATGGACAAGCAACACAGCGAACATAAGAGAGCGACTTAAAATTTCCATCTTCCATTCTAAGTTTCAAACCCCAAACCAATGAATTATGATCCATTTGGCTTTCCATACACAGCTGATGTATCAGACCTGCAGAGATGGGAAGTAACAAAGTACAAATACTTTGTTCCTGTACTTAAAAAGGTAGATGCTGAAGTACCATGAACACAGCGTATTACATTTTGAAAATGTAGGAATTAGAAGGTACAGAAATTTGTTTAAAGTTGTAGGGAGAAAAAGTAAAATTAGAAAAATTCTGTTTAAGTGGCAGGTAATTTCAAATTTCAAACTAATATCAGCATGCACACAAACTGTTTGTGTGCAGTTTGTCCCATTCTGCAAGCTGAAGGTAAACCTGATATATTTCCCAGAATGAGAGCGAACGTCACTCAGAGATGGAAAAAGCAGAGGTGATATTTAGAGGTAAGGACTGCTTAGTAGGAACTGTAAACATTTACATTTAAAGCTTGCATGTAATGTCTTCTTTTCTTAAAATCAGATTTTGTGTGTGTATATGATGTGAAGTTATATTTTTTCATATTGTGAATGCTCCTGCATAACCATGGGAGGTGTACTAACTTTGTCTTATTTAAAGGTTGCATAAAAATACTGTGCAGTTCAGGGCAGAATTAGGCTAGCTTGCCTCTCTGTGGTGAATACACAGTAAAGAACACAGTGTTGGACTGGTGCACAGCGACTGAGGTGTTCATCGTCAGAGTTGGGTTAGATCAAGCGTTCCAAAGATTTAAGTTGATGCTGAAGGATGTTACACACTGTGTTATTTTACTAATCAGAACTTGCCATGTAGCCTATATACACACCAAATGTGTTACATTTTTGCAAAAAGTCCTCAAAAACTGCACAGTGAAGAAAAAAAGTGACGTTGGCATGGAGAACATTATAGTTTGATCCAGGAGTAGAAGCTGAATCACACATTCATACACATGAAACGATGTCAGTGAGACAGTTTGAACTCTTGTTAGCAGCTGGGAGCAGATCTGAGGAAGCAGAGGAACCAGAGCAGCATCTGACTGTGTCTGAATAGGGAAGGTAAAATCAGGAAAGACATAAAATCTCTGAAAATCAAACATGCGGATCATAAACGTACTGAATCAGTCAGGGCCCAGGTTTATGATGATGGCCTCTGGTGCTGTTGACCAACAGGGTGTTAATGGAAACAGAACAAAGGAAGAGACGAGGAAAGCTGTTCAGAGGCTGCAAGACAGAAGGAAGGACAGGACTGTGGAGGTGAGAGTAGAGACTTTAAACACAAGGACTGAGGCTTTTAAAGGGAGTGCACTCACTGCAAAGTTAGAAAGACAAGACTGAGACAGTGTGGACATTTGCACGGGAGGGACAGTGGATACACTGGACAAAGGATGTTGAAGACTGAGTTTACAGGCAGGCAGAAAAGAGAGACCACAGGGAAAACTAACCATGCCATTAATCTGGCTTCATGAATCTGAACTTGAGCTGCATTAAATTCTCCTCTCATTTAGTCCCGTTCATTTCATTGGTGTGCAAAATCCTGTATTTCCATCCTAAAGTTTAGTCCTTTGTTTGGTACAGAAGTATCGTTTTCCTCTCAGGTCTAAAGTTGAACCATCTGAACTTCTGAATTCAGTCCCAGAGTTTGTTCTTTTTCAATCAAGAAAGAAAGTGTGTGAAGGTAGAGCCAAGGGTTAAACGGTCGAAGAGATAAAGAAGGTAAACAGGAGTAATGGGATGTTGAAAGCCAGGCTTTCACACGGCTGAGCTTCCTTTCAGTCTCTTGAAAGGAGAAGAAAATCCCAGGCCTCATGTCACCAAGGTCTCACTCAGGGCGAGAGCTCCATTCACTCCTATCAGCAGAGAGAGAGAGAGAGAGAGAGAGAGAGGAGGCAACACTGTGCTGTAAACTGATTTCAATATCTCAATAAAAACCTGCTCTCTGCTTTCAGGAAGGAAATAAAACAGGAGTTCTATAATGAAACAGTGACGTCATCCTCTCTGTAACCTGACACTCACACATTTCACTGCCAGAAAGAAAATAATCTGTAAAAAGAAAAGTTTAAAAAACACATCCATTAAATACAGGTGATCTACTTCTTTACTGTTTTCATGGCAAATTAGTTTTTTTCTTTTCCCATTTTTATTCCCACTGAAGCTTCTGTTGTGAATTTATCATAAACAACAGAAGTAATGAAGGTTCACATGGTTATTACAAACACATGGTTATTACAGGAAACACTGCAGTCTTTCCTCTCTGTGTTCGGCTTTACAAACTGATTTATTGTGAGCAACATGAATCTTACTGCGTCACTGTTTCACAGAATATAATCATCAAGATGTGGTGATGGCCAAACTGTCCAGCAGGTGTCACTGTGGAGACGGTTTCAGGTCGTTTCGAAGGCTCGGTACACTTCTACCAGCTCTACTCCACAGCTCTCTCGCTCTGTGGGGAAACAACACAAGGGCTGCTGCACAGAGGAGATGACAAATGAGTAAACTTAGAGGCAACAACAGGAATGTGAGCTGGTTCACTAGCACGGTTAGAGGAGGAGGGTGGAGGTCCTGGACCCAGCTAGCCTGAGTAAAGAAACAAACACAAAAACACTGCATATTCATACTGAGAGAGAAATGGCAGTGACACAGCAGGCCGGAGGACCTTGACACACACGTACAGGCGAAGGATTGTCTGCTGTTTCTTTGTATGTCACCTTGCGGGGAGGAAGAATAGGAAGAATACCTCACCTTTGCCCAAGAGTTCTTTGCTTTTGTGAGGACCCAGAGAACTGAACTGATGGGAGATGCACAAGGAAAGGGGCTCAGGTCCACTGTGAGGCAGCCTCAGTCTGAAAGCTGAACCTCAAATCACTGTCTCTGCTCTCAGCTGATCAAGTTCATTCCCGATTCTCTTCTGTGATTGGCTGAGCTTCAGGCCTTCTCTCAGTGCATGTTTCAGTGTCAGGACTGAAGGTGGAGCTTTGTGTGTGTCAGGGTGAGGCCGCAGCAGCCGCCTCCAACCGTAGCACTCAGGTGTGAAACTATGAGGAAACTGAACGTCCTCCTCTTTCCTCAGAAGTGATCCGTGGGCGTCTGGACCGGTTTCCACTGATCTGGTTTAACAAGATGTGAAGCTGAACTCTGAGCTGTCACCTTGTCTGAGACAATAATCATAGATAAGTTAGCCGCATGTTGCTGGCTCTTTAGCACAGTTTGAAAACCCTGATATGTTTTTCTCACCTGTTAGTTCATAAGGAGTGTGCAAGGTTTGTTTCATCTGAGTGCTCGATTAAGCATGCAAAAAAATAAAAAAGATGTCAAATGAGTGATTTTGTATTATTTTTTGCAGTGAATGAACATGTAAAAGTATCTGTGCACCACTCCATGAGGCTCAGCACACTATCAACTGATAATGGCCACACAAAGGATATTTATATACTTTAGTAATTCTACTGGAAGGATAGAGTCAGAGGAGAGGAATGTAAATACTGCGGAACCCCGACTTATGAAATTAATTTGTTCCTGAGGGTCTTTCGTAAGTTGATCGTGCCTTTTGAGTAAACGATAGCCTATAGGCTAATTGCTAACTGCAACAACAATATGGTGTTCATGTGGAACAGCGAAGCGCAAGTACGAAAGCAAAGGGGTCACAGGTCAAATGTCACATCATTTGGAAGGCATTGTGGGCATTGTAGGCATTCTGGGCTCAGCCAATCAGAGTCAGTGGATTTCGTTACGCGGGCATTTTGCCGTAACATGGGCAGAAATATTGCCGTTATGTGCCTTCGTTACTTGAACTTTTCGTTAAATGGGGTATTCATACGTCGGGGTTCCACTGTACTAGGATAACAGTGTAGTTCAGTGTTGTGCTAATGGCTGCTGCTTCCATATGTGATCATTTTTGTTTCTTGTCCTCTCAGACCAGCAGGTGATTGTGAAGGTGGTAGAAGGGTCGGAGTCTGCCATCTTGCCCTGCAGAACGACAGCTTACCTCTCACAGGATGCCACGGTTGAGTGGACTCGCTCTGATGTAGACTTCATGTTGGTCCACGTGTACTCAAAGACACGTAACACCATCAGGGAACAGGATGGCTTTTACAGAGTCCGAACGATGATGAATGAAGACCCGCTGAGAACTGGAGACCTCAGTCTGACCCTGAAATACCCCACAGATGGAGACAGTGGAGGATATGTTTGCACCATCTACAGGGACAAAGACATCCTGAGACAGAAAGTAATGCTGCAGGTCAAAGGTCGCTGCTACAAGAGCGTAAGAGTTCAATTTCTTATATTATTGTTTCTTCTTAGAACGATCTTGGGCCAAAGTTCTAGTGGCTCTCCTGGTTCTCCTGGTTCTTGTTGTGGTTTCTGGAGGTCTTTTATATCATATCTGGCAGTACTACATGAAAGGTGAGGGTCTCTTACTACACTACCCATAATGCCGATGGTTAGCAGGTGTCCTCTGGTGGCTCCTTGACTGTGGCCAGTGTTGGGTAAGTTACTTTAAAAAAGTACTTAACTACTATTACTAATTACTTAATCAATATTGTATTTAAAATACTTATCTAATTACTGTGTCTGAAAAGTAACTTAATTACTCAATAAGTAATTTAACTAAATACTTATTAAAATCCCCACAAACCTTGAGTGGACAAACAATAGAAATTAAACTCTTTCAATAATAAATAAAAAAACGAGTCAACATGAAATAGTTTAGCCCTTTTTGCTTCCTGAATCATCTTTATGACATTCTATAAAAAAAACATTTTTTAATAATTACATTTTTTAGTCAGGAATGTAACTTTCTTTAGCTAAGAAACACAATTCCAGAATAACAAATATATTTTTCTGCAACATATCTCAATAACACAAAAGCTTAACTTAAGAAATGTTAAACATGACATATTTCACGCAGTAAACATTAAATTTTTTTAATTTTCAAAGCAATGAGTAACATATTCATACATAATGTATGTAATCATGTCATGTGATTCAACAATGTGAAGTTAACTCTGAACTTTGGTTAACAAACAGAATTCCTCTGAAACTTCCTCAAACCAATAAGCACCATATTTCCTGCATGCTGTATGCACTCAGCGGACTCCCGGCACATCGTTTGCACCCCACCCGGTCTTTTCGCTACTCAGGTTAAAGAAACAGCAGCTGTCTATAGTATTGAGTGTCCACTAGAATAGCAATAAAAGCATTCTAACATCTCACCTGCTTGTTTTTATTAAGGTATGTGCACGTATGTACATGTACACTATTTTTATTAATAGAGGTTTCACTACTGAGGTTAAAAATTATATATAAGTCACTTAGATCACTTCTAAATGTTAGGTTTGGCTGTGATTAAAGTTAAGCTTCATAACACTCGCTTCAGCCGAGTCCGAAAATCTTCTGCTTTACAATACGACTATGCAGCAAACTGGCGCGAAATGACGTGCAGCTGCACTACAGCGATGTTAAAGCGGCAGAGTTTGTTTTTACCTTTAGAAGACAAATTATTGAAATTAAATAATGATTTTCAGCGAGTTTAGTTATTTTACAATGTAACGAAAGTACAAGTAAGTAACTGTAATTAAAATACCTAACACTGACGTGTTACACCCAACACTGACTGTGTCACACAAACTTGTTCCAGAAGCTGAAAGAGTTGAGAGTTACAAACAGCTGATACAGAGAGCTGAAGAAAATCTCATGTGATGACAGCTGCTGCTGATGTCATCATGTTGTGCTTTGTTGTCCTCTCAGCTTACGAGATGAAGGTGGATTCAGGTGTGAAGTCTGTCCAGCTTCCCTGCAAAGCCATAGTTCACATACCTAAAAATGCTAAAGTGGAGTGGAAGGACAGCCTGAAGAAAAGCACCAGTTTTACAAAGGCCAAACAGAGATGAGGAGAAAACTGCTGATTTTGGAGACTTCAGTCTGAACCTAAAACACCCCAAAGGCAGAGACACAAAGACCTACACCTGCACCGTCTACAGCAAGGAGGGAAACATCCTGATAGAAAAAGCCAAGCAGGAAAGATAAGGGAGAAGGAGAGGGAGAAAGTGCGACCGCCTCCTTTAGGAATCAGCTTAATAAGACCAGGGGAAGAGATTGGAAAGACTGGAAATGGTGGACTGGAGCCGTCCTCCTGAATTACTTCATTTTATTCATTCTAGAAACTACTCTGCAGGAGGATTAGAGTAAATCATTTTCATGCTCTATGCAGGCAATGCAGATGCACAGGGCCCTTTTAGCCTCCAGACAAAGTAACAAATCCTCTTCACACATTTGTTCAGCATCTCCAACTGCTCAAAAAGTTGATTTAACTTTCTGTCCTGTTACCTTCTGCTCTGATCTGCTTCTGTCCCTCATCTTTCTCTACAACTCTGAAAACTTGCTGCTGCTGTCTGTACAGCTCATCTTTTGTTTGTTATCCTCTCAGTCTGCCAGGTGGAGGTGGTTGAGGGGGTGGAGTCTTTGGTGCTGTCCTTCAAAACGACAGGAAACCTGCCTAAAGACGTTGTAGTGGTGTGGAGGTGATGACAGAACAAAAATAATCCGTCTGAAAGTCAAAGGTATCTGTCTGTCTCTGTCTTCATGTTCATATTTCAAGATTCTTTAGTTGTCATGTGCATAGTTATACAAGTACAACACAGTGAAATGTGTCCTGAGAAGCTGCTCGACTGTGCAACAAAACAACAAAGAGAACATTATATACAGTGAGTGAATTATATATATTATATAAATGAAATAAAACAATCTGTAAATTTACGTTTGAATCTCAGAATGTACATTGCATGAGTGTTAAAGTGTCTTGTGACGTAGTGAAGCCAGAAGGATTGATTGTTAACTAGATTGTTAATTTATTTCAAACATGTAAACAATATACAGGTACATTTAGAAAAGAAAATAAGAGAGAAAAAAAATACTAGATCAGACATGATATCAGAATGTGGTAAGAATAAGTCCTGCGTCAGTCATGTATGGTGGGGGGGCGTGTCCTGATTTAACATACAGCAGAAATGCAGTCACCACAAAATGCACAAAACCCAACATTTCTTTAGGATTGTATTCAATATGTTTCATTTTAAGATGTAATGAGGAAAGGTGACAAATACTGGTTTTTTCAGTATTCAAGGCAGTTCTTATATTATTCCTTCACAACAAAAAATCTTAAATTTTCAATCAGATCAATATGTGGGACATTTTGTTTAATAAGAAAATGTGTTTTACAGATAATCTTCATCAGAATTTATAAATATAATTTCCAGGGGATGAAAATGGCACCCATTTGGTGGAATGACTCATTTAACATTTCAAAGTTTGGCACATTTAATTTAACGGGACGTTCGGAGGGTTTTCTGTGTGTTTACAGGAGGATGAAGCTGTTTCTGCTGTTCCTGCTCCTCATGAACACTCTGACTCTGAGCGCTGTTTGAATGCACACTGTGAACCCGCGGTTTGATTCACACAGAGCGACTGTGTTTGTGAAAGTATGAGGGCTGGTGTGACAAAACCCACGACCCGACACTACGTGACATTACTAACGTGTAGGGGCGGAGCCAAGTTGCCATAAAGCGTGCGGCGCGTTCCAGTACTTTATTTTAGGAGAGTTCCCAACTGAGGGAGGCACGTGACCCTGTGTTGCAGGTTAACTGTTAGATTTGTTTACAGACTCCACTCTGTGTGTTCATCGTGTGTGGATCTGCAGATTGGTCGTTTTCACGAGCGGTCTTCTCAGTCTGTCAGTGTGTCTGCGGTTTGACATGATTAATGACCTTGGCAAAAAGAAAGTCTCCAGCTCTGTAAATCCACACACTATCAATATTATCTTTAGACGGCAGAAAACACAGTCTGAGGGGGCTGTAGTGACGTGCTAAGAAACGAACTCAACTAATTAGAAACTAACTCATTAGAAATACACTTAATCAGCAGTGGTGATGTTTTATATTCCCCATAAGATCTGGGGACCTTGGAAAGGTGTAACGAAGGGCCAGAGAAGAGAGTGGCTGTTAGTGAATCATCCAGCAGGTCGGTGTTGAAGTGTTGAGTTTTAGATTAATCTGATTTTGTCTTTCAGATCAGGGAAGGAATACAGAAGTCAGGAGGTGGAAAAAAAGCAAAAAGGCAAAATCCAAGCAGAGTTCAGTTAAAAGCTGTGGGGCACAAAGATTACAGGGCAGCAAACAGAGGCTTTGAGACATGTTGTAGACAAAGGTGGGTTGATTGCACACGGGCCTGTTATGTTGTAAACTGCTTAAATCAGGGGACTGATTCACTCTGTAGCAAATACTTTGTCTTAAACACCAACAAGACTGAGACCGTGATCATAGCTCCTCATGAACTACAAATATAAAATTGGTTCTTGCTTCTTTTTGTTCAACTTTAAGTCCAACATTCAAAATCTTGGTGGAATATTTGATTCTTCTCTGGGCTTCAACTCACAGATAAAATCTGTCTCGTTCCTGTTTCTTTCATTTAAGGAACATTTCTAACTGTGACATATGGTCTCCTCGGCTGAACTGGAAAAAACTGTTCATACATTTGTGTCATCGTGTTTAGATTATTGTAATGTCCTGTTTACCAGCCTGGACACATCATGTCGTTCTCACCTCCAAGTTATACAAAATGCTGCAGCCAGACGACTAACATGTTCTAACAAGTGAGCTCACAACCTTAACATCACAGACCATCCTTTGGTTCTTCTTCTGTTCCTCTGAAACTTCCTGTGTGGTGCCTTTCAAATTAAAAGCCCTCCCTGCCTGTAAAGACTGGACTGTGCTGCAGCTGGTGGAAACAGTGTGTAGGTGTGTTGTGTTTGATGGAGGACTGAAGTGTGTGTCCAGCTGAGCTCTCTGTGTGCTCATATATACAGATGCTGATAAACACATGTTTGTATTTGGACCCTGTTACTGATCAGGACCTGCTGTCTGTTTCCTGTCCACAGGTCTACAAAGAGTCGCACTTCCTGCTGTGGTTCAGATGTTCAGTGTGTTGCTTTGTTTCTCACATGTTGGCTCCACGGTCTCTGCTGCTGTGGGCTGATGTCATGCAGCAATACAGCTGCTGAACATCTGGCCTTGTTTTGCTCCATCAGCAGATATTTGACTTTTAGATCACATGATATTTGCATGCAACCTTCAAACACGTGTGGAGAATTCATTATTTCTTTGAGAGATTTTTTTAGTAAATAACAGAAAAAAGAAAGTAAGAGAAAAGCAAAGTTTTAATTCTATAAAAGAGTAAAAAATCCACACACATGTAACTCACCACTGTGTGAACATCACAGGGGAGAAATCGTTTCTCTGAGTCAGAGATGAGTGTCAGTAACACAAAAGTAACACTCAGTGTCATGCAGTGACTTTTACACAACCAGATCAGATGAACAAACTCACACTAAAACATGCATTTTGCTGCACTCTTTACACTTATTTCTTTTCTTTCTGCTCTTTTATATATTTTGAAAAACCACAAAAAATATTTTATATCAGCAGCAATTTTTCTCAAACTGCTGCATCACAGCTTTCATGCTCTGACCTGCATGTGAAATGAGATAAAAGCTCTTTATTAGTAACTTTGACAACTTCTGGCAGGTTAATGTCTGAACTTTGGAGTGAAACACACCCTTAGTTACAAGAAATAACACCACTGTCTGTAACAAAGTGAATCCACCTTAACACCACCTGTGTGTGTGACTGCATTACACTCCCACTGCTGGGAACCTGAACAAGAACCAGAACAAAGTCTAAAATAGAAGCTGACAAACAGCTGCACCACCGAGTGACACTTTATTTTATAAACTTCACAACAGGTTTCACGTTGTGATCTGTGGAGGTGAAATGACACAAAACCTGTTTTACAGTTTTTGAGCTGCAGGCAGGATTGAAACACACCTTAGTTAAAAGTGAAACAGCAACATTTTTCTCCTCCCCTCATGTCACTCAAATGTCAAAAACAAGGAAACGGGAAGTTCTTCGTCCTCAGTAAAGAGAGACGCACAGACGATCAGACTGAGTTCAGACCAAACTAGCAGCTTCCTCTGAGTGAGTCCAGCTACAGGAGAGAAAAGTGGAAAACTCCAACACTGCTGCTTCAAGCTGCTGACGCTCCACACACTGAATGTGAGTTTGAGCAAAAACACGACTCAAAGGAAGTTTCAGTGAAGGTCGTAGAGGAGGGAGGGGAGCCAGGACTGACTGTACTTCCTGTCTGCTGTTTTCAGCTTCACTCACAGACTCAATGGCTTCCAGATCAGAGGAGGATCTCTGCTGTCCGGTCTGTCAGGAGGTCTTCAGAGATCCTGTTCTTCTGTCATGTAGCCACAGCTTCTGTAAAGACTGTCTGAAGAGATGGTGGAGAGAGAGACCAACACACGAGTGTCCAGTTTGTAAGAGAAGATCTTCAAAGGAGTATCCACCTGTGAACCTGGCTTTAAAGAACCTGTGTGTGTCATTCTTACTGGAGAGAGATCAGAGAGCTTCAGAGACTCTCTGCAGTCTGCACTCTGAGAAACTCAAACTCTTCTGTCTGGACCATCAGCAGCCAGTGTGTGTCGTCTGCAGAGACTCAGAAAATCACACCAATCACAGATTCAGACCCATCGATGAAGCTGCACAACAACACAAGAAGGAACTTCAGGAAACTCTGGAGCCCTTAAAGAAGAAGTTAAAGGTTTGTGAAGAAGTTCAAGTGAAGTTTGATCAAACAGCAGAACACATTAAGGTCCAGGCCCGACACACAGAGAGACAGATTAAGGAGCAGTTTAAGAAGCTTCACCAGTTTCTAGCAGAGGAAGAGGAGGCCAGGCTGGCTGCACTGAGGGAGGAAGAGGAGCAGAAGAGTGGGATGATGAAGGAGAAGATGGAGGCTCTGAGCAGAGAGATAGCAGCTCTTTCAGACACAGTCAGAGCCACAGAGGAGGAGCTGAGAGCTGAAGACGTCTCATTCCTGCACAACTACAAGGCTGCAGTGGAAAGAGTCCAGCGCTGCCCCCTGCTGGATGATCCACAGCTGCCCTCAGGAGCTCTGATAGACCAGGCCAAACACCTGGGCAACCTGACCTTCAACATCTGGAACAACATGAAGGACATGGTCTCCTACACTCCTCTCATTCTGGACCCAAACACTGCTCATCCAAACCTCATCCTGTCTGAAGATCTGACCAGTGTGAGAGGAGAAGAGAGGCAGCAGCTTCCTGATAATCCAGAGAGGATTGATGGATTATGCTACTCTGTCCTGGGCTCTGAGGGCTTTAACTCAGGGACTCACAGCTGGGATGTTGATGTTGGAGACAGAACATGGTGGGACCTGGGTGTGTTAGCAGAGTCTGAGCAGAGGAAAGGAGTCATACGGTCTGGAATATGGACTATATGGTTTGATGGAAGTAAATACTCAGCATACTCACCATCAGCTCTCACTGCTCTCTCAGTAGAGAAGAAGCTCCAGAGGATCAGAGTGAATCTGGACTGGAACAAAGGAAAGCTGTCGTTCTCTGATCCTGATACTAACACACACATACACACCTTCACACACACTTTCACTCACAGGATGTTTCCATACATTAGCACCGATGGTAAAGTGAAGGTGTGTCCGTTGAAGGTGTCAGTGTCAGTGGAGCAGATGAGTTGAGGATGATGATGTTTCTAATGTTGTTTCCTGTCAGTGAATTGAAGCTGTTAAACTGCAGCTGTCCTCCTGCTGCCTCGTTGTTCCAAAGCTCTTTGTTTCTCTTTTAGTTCTCACTGTTTCTTTCTGTTTCTGCTGTCCACCTTTTCACATGGAAAATCATTTCACTGTTTCTCACTGAATGACTCCCCAAACTAGATTTGAAATTCTATCAAGTTTCTAATCATTACAAGTGATTCATGTTTCTATTTGATGTGTGTAAATGGAGATGATTTAGTTTGCTGGGATATGGACTGACATGTGTTGAATGGGAGGAGCAGTTTGTTGTTGTCTTCTTGTCTGTTTATGACAACAATAAATATATTGTTGAAACAATGATTCATGTTTAACTCCATATATGAAATGTTTCTGATCTTTGAATTCTGTTTGATTAAAGACTTTCTTCATGACACAAATGAGATTTCAGTGTATTAATAGAACTAAATAAGCTCAGAGTTGAAAGGCTGGAGTATTATGTACGTGCTTCACTGTCAGTATCTTCAGGGGGATTCAAAGGGAAACATCAAACTGCTGTAATGAGATAAACTAGTTGGGCTGAACACACTTATCTGTAGTTTGTCTCCATCCAGGATCATCAGAATATAATGAACATGTGTGAAGAGCCAAAAAATGCTGCTCCCCTCTCAGCATGATGAGCTCCAGCCTTTGTTAACAGGACAACAGGAAACATGAGACAACTTTTTGAACCCATTTTGCACAGAGAGACATTTTTTGAAAAATGTATTGATAGCAATGTTGAATATTATTACACAGGAAAAAACAACTACACTAAAATAATCACACTGTGACGCCTCTGCCTTTGTAAATGGAGGGACAGTAACTGCATGTAAAACCTGCAGACAGTCAGATTAACAGTATTTTGTCTCTATCTGCCATTCTGCAATTCATCTCATGTAAACAATAACGTGGCGCACAGCGTGACGTGAAAAAAGCACATACCTTTGACGTTGCGTGACGAACTCTGTATTCCTCGTCCACACGTAAACGCAAAAAAGGAGTTTTAAAAATCTCAGATTTTGGTGATTCGAAACGCCGTTTACGTGTGGAAGAAACAGCTGCGTTTTCAAAAATACCCGTGTAGGTGTGGACGCAGCATAAAAGAGTTAGTAGTTTATTTTCTTACTACCTGCAGATTACTTGTATTTGCTTAATTGTTTACTAAATGTTTGAGGTATGAAATAAACCACAATGGAGCAAAATATGGGTGTGTGTGGTTGGAGGATGTGTTTGTGCGCACGAGGGGGGCGGGCAAATTTTTCTTGTAAAACAAAGGAGACCCAGCAAAAAAAGTTTGGGAACCACTGGTTTAAACGATGTTAGCACAGAAATATTAGCTTCTGTCATGACTGATGAAGTTACTAGTTAATAAAGTTTCCAGTAAAGTGATTAATTGCAGCCACAGATTGACAGTAAATATCCCGATTAGCTTCAATGCATCTGTAATAAATATGTGCAAGTTTCAGTGCTTCGTTTAAACTGTATGATACTTATACTGACCCAGGGTCAGTGTAAAATACAATCCTAGCTGTGTGAACAAAGCCTGGCTCCTTTAATCCTGCAGCACAAACCTCAGGATGCAGGTTGTTATTACTCTTTCCTGCTGGCACACCTGTCACACCTGAGAGTCAGCTAGAAACTTACAGTGACGTGGACATCATGCAAAGACTGCCAGACTCTGTAATACTGTAATAGGCTAGCTTGCCTCTCTGTGGTGAATACACAGTAAAGAACACAGTGTTGGACTGCTGCACAGCGACTGAGGTTCATCGTCAGAGTTGGGTTACATGAAGCGTTCCAGAGATTTAAGTTGATGCTGAAGGATGTTACACACTGTGTTATTTTACTAATCAGAACTTGCCATGTAGCCTATATACACACCAAATGTGTTACATTTTTGCAAAAAGTCCTCAGAAACTCCACAGTGAAGAAAAAAAGTGACGTTGGCATGGAGAACATTATAGTTTGATCCAGGAGTAGAAGCTGAATCACACATTCATACACATGAAACGATGTCAGTGAGACAGTTTGAACTCTTGTTAGCAGCTGGGAGCAGATCTGAGGAAGCAGAGGAACCAGAGCAGCATCTGACTGTGTGTCTGAATAGGGAAGGTAAAATCAGGAAAGACATAAAATCTCTGAAAATCAAACATGCGGATCATAAACGTACTGAATCAGTCAGGGCCCAGGTTTATGATGATGGCCTCTGGTGCTGTTGACCAACAGGGTGTTAATGGAAACAGAACAAAGGAAGAGACGAGGAAAGCTGTTCAGAGGCTGCAAGACAGAAGGAAGGACAGGACTGTGGAGGTGAGAGTAGAGACTTTAAACACAAGGACTGAGGCTTTTAAAGGGAGTGCACTCACTGCAAAGTTAGAAAGACAAGACTGAGACGGTGTGGACATTTGCACGGGAGGGACAGTGGATACACTGGACAAAGGATGTTGAAGACTGAGTTTACAGGCAGGCAGAAAAGAGACACCACAGGGAAAACTAACCATGCCATTAATCTGGCTTCATGAATCTGAACTTGAGCTGCATTAAATTCTCCTCTCATTTAGTCCCATTCATTTCATTGGTGTGTAAAATCCTGTATTTCCATCCTAAAGTTTAGTCCTTTGTTTGGTTCAGAAGTATCGTTTTCCTCTCAGGTCTAAAGTTGAACCATCTGAACTTCTGAATTCAGTCCCAGAGTTTGTTCTTTTTCAATCAAGAAAGAAAGTGTGTGAAGGTAGAGCCAAGGGTTAAACGGTCGAAGAGATAAAGAAGGTAAACAGGAGTAATGGGATGTTGAAAGCCAGGCTTTCACACGGCTGAGCTTCCTTTCAGTCTCTTGAAAGGAGAAGAAAATCCCAGGCCTCATGTCACCAAGTGCTCACTCAGGGCGAGAGCTCCATTCACTCCTATCAGCAGAGAGAGAGAGAGAGAGAGAGAGAGAGGAGGCAACACTGTGCTGTAAACTGATTTCAATATCTCAATAAAAACCTGCTCTCTGCTTTCAGGAAGGAAATAAAACAGGAGTTCTATAATAAAACAGTGACGTCATCCTCTCTGTAACCTGACACTCACATACAATAGTCTGTAAAACACGTCCATTAAATACAGGTGATCTACTTCTTTACTGTTTTCATGGCAAATTCGTTTTTTCTTTCCCCATTTTTATTCCCACTGAAGCTTCTGCTGTGAATTTATCATAAACAACAGAAGTAATGAAGGTTCACAGACTCAGTGAAACATCATGCCAGTGTTACAGGATAAAACATCCACAGCAGCGTGATTTTTAATTCATTAAAAACAACCTAATGCTATGTCAGCTTCTATCTTTGTTACTGTGTCACGGTTTCACAGAATATCATCATCAAGATGTGGTGATGGCCAAAGTGTCCAGCAGGTGTCACTGTGGAGACGGTTTCAGGTCGTTTCGAAGCCTCGGTACACTTCTACCAGCACTACTCCACAGCTCTCTCTCTCTCTCTGCAGGGAAACAACACCAGGGCTGCTGCACAGAGGAGATGACAAATGAGTAAACTTAGAGGCAACAACAGCAAAGAGACTTACAGATGGGAGCTGGTTCACTTGCACGGTTAGAGGAGGAGGGTGAAGGTCCTGGATCCTGGACCCAGCAGGCCTGGTTAAAGAAACAAACACAAAAACACTACATATTCATACTGAGAGAGAAATGGCAGTGACACAGCAGGCCTGGAGGACCATGACACACACGTACAGGCGAAGGTCTGCTGTTTCTTTGTATGTCACCTTGCAGGGAGGAAGAATACCTCACCTTTGCTCTAGAGGTCTTTGCTTTTGTGAGGACCTAAAGAGAACTGCGTATTGTGAACTGGTGGGAGGTTACACAAAGAAAGGGGTTCAGGTCCACTGTTGTCAGCAGTGAGGTAGCCTCACTCTGACAGCTGATCAAGACCTTTCCCGATTCTCTTCTGTGATTGGCTGAGCTTCAGGCCTTCCCTCAGTGCATGTTTCAGTGTCAGGACTAAAGGTGGAGCTTTGTGTGTGTCAGGGTGAGTCCGCAGCAGCCGCCTCCAACCAGAGCGCTCGGGCGTGAAACTATGAGGAAACTGAACGTCTTCCTCTTTCCTCAGAAGTGATCCGTGCGCATCTGGACTTGTTTCCACTGATGTGCTTTAACAAAGTGTGAAGCTGAACTCTGTGACAGTGTGAGCAGTGTGAGAGTGTCAGGAGATGATCAGCAGAGGAAAGTGAAGCTGCTGTGAGCTGATGTCCTGAAGGGCTTTTAAAGAGTCTCTGAGTTTGACAGGAACATGAAGATGTTTGTGGTGTTTGTGATCCTCCTGCACGGTAAGTACACCTTCCTCTCTCTGCTCTCATCATCATCTCTCTCTCTTTAATGTGTTGAAGTGCAGCAGGAGGAGATTTCCATCAAACACTGGATTCTGATTCAGATCAAACTAACAATCCAAAGCAGCAACTTTCAAATCACTGGATTCTTCTTGGTGGCTTTCAGATGAGCTCATGTTACAATCAGCTGCTGTGGGTGTGAGTGTGTGTGTTTGTTTCCTGTGTTTGTTGTACTGTCCTATGAATAAATCAGATTCCTGGAAACGTGCAAACTGTTAGTTTGTTTTGCTTAAGTTTGTATTTGTACTACGACTGCTGTGTGTTGTTGTGTAGCTCTGTGCCTCCCATCGTCTGTGGACATTAATATTCTCATGAGTGGATCAGGAAGTCTAGTAAACTCTGATTATTTTTTTACAATAGTTTGAATACAATTAAAGTATCAGGTGTTTATTTTGTGTAGGTTTGTACTTGCACTGCAATGCTACAACAGTGTATTTCAAGCATTTGTAAACAACTTAACGTGTTCCTCACTTTAGCATTTCCAGCTGTTTAATCTTAGATCTGTAGTTTATAATAATATCTCTTAGTTTGATATTGAATGAGTCTTAGAGTACCGCACAGATGTGTGATGAGGTCACACTTTAAGAGTTCGTTCTGTAATTTTTTTGACCACCAGCGTCTCTGATTGAATCTGTTTTTTCATGGAGAGAATAACTGTAAAAGTTGTCTCTTTCATGCCTGCAGATAAATGTTAGTACGGTGCTAAACTGAAGGCAAGCAGTTAATCTGTGTTTCTGTTTGTGTGTTCATCACAGTTTCCCAGCATGCCCTGGCTCTGGTGGTGGAGGTGAATGAGGGGGAAGACTATGTCCTGCTGCCCTGTCAGTACTCCGGGATCATACCTGAGACAAATCCCACTGTGACGTGGACTCGCAACGATCTTGATCTGAAATCTGTTCACCTACGAGGAGAAGGAGGAGATGATCTTACAGGACAAAACCAGCGTTACAGCAGACGCACATCAATGAGGTCTGACGCTCTGGACACTGGAGACTTCAGCCTCACTCTGAGAAAACCAACAAAGACTGACAGCAGCAACTACAGCTGCTCCATCAGCGATGGAAGAGAGGAACGGAGAGTCATAGACATCCAGCTGAAGGTCAAAGGTTAGCAGAAAAACTGCAACAAATGTTGTAATTACTGGTCATAAGTCAGTTCTGGAGAAAAATGTCAGAGATTAACTGAAGAAAGGTATTTCCTAAATTACTATGTATGACAGCGGCAACTACACCTGCACCCTCAGTTATAGAAGCCATGGAGTAGAACGTAGACTGACAGACATAGAGCTGGAGGTCAAAGGTCAGCAACTAACCCTGATTGATTCGTTTAAAAAAATTGCCTACTTACATAAACATTCCAGTTCTTGTTCTGCACTGTAACTCTGGGCCCACTGAGGCCCAATAAAAATGCAGTAAAGGTTTTACCGGTGTTCTGGGAATCCATCCTACCTGACAAACCATCCTACCCGTTGTTTCTATGTATGCGCACAACACGAAATTAAAGGGCGAACCGTCCTACCTTTATGAATGTGACCTATAAACATACTTTAACAGATAAAATTCAGTGGCAAATCATCCTACCTTTGTTATTAAGAGCGAGAAACATACTTTAACGGGTAAAATGAAGTAGCAAACCATCCTGGCTTTATGAATATGAGCTACAAGCATATTCTGATGGGCAATGTTAAGTGGCAAACCGTCATTCCTACTTACATTTGTGCTGGAATTACTCTGTGACATCAGGAATGTGCATAAACCGCTTACGGTAGGACATTTTGTCAAAGTAGGATGGTTTGTCAGAACACCAGCATTGAACAAAACATTCATTCATTCCACTGACCTGGTTTAACGTGAAGCTGAACTCTGAGCTGGCACCTTGTCTGAGACAATAATCATAGATACGTTAGCCACATGTTGCTGGCTCTTTAGCACAGTTTGAAAACCCTGATATGTTTTTCTCACCCGTTAGTTCATCAGGAGGGTGCAAGGTTTGTTTCATCTGAGTGCTCGATTTAGCATGCAAAAAAATGTAAAAGTTTCAAATGAGTGATTTTGTATTAATTTTTGCAGTGAATAAACATGTAAAAGTGTCAGTGCACCACTCCACGAGGCTCAGCACACTATCGACTGATAATGGCCACACAAAGGATATTTATATACTTTATTAACACTACTGGAAGGATAGAGTCAGAGGAGAGGAATGTAAATACTACATAACAGTGTAGTTCAGTGTTGTGCTAATGGCCGCTGCTTCCATATGTGATCATTTTTGTTTCTTGTCCTCTCAGACCAGCAGGTGATTGTGAAGGTGGTAGAAGGGTCGCAGTCTGCCATCTTGCCCTGCAGAACGACAGCTGACCTCTCACAGGATGCCACGGTTGAGTGGACTCGCTCTGATGTAGACTTCATGTTGGTCCACGTGTACTCAAAGACACGTAACACCATCAGGGAACAGGATGGCTTTTACAGAGTCCGAACGATGATGAATGAAGACCCGCTGAGAACTGGAGACCTCAGTCTGACCCTGAAATACCCCACAGATGGAGACAGTGGAGGATACGTTTGCACCATCTACAGGGACAAAGACATCCTGAGACAGAAAGTAGTGCTGCAGGTCAAAGGTCAGTGTAGTAAATGCAGGTCAGAGGTCGCTGCTACAAGTAAGAGCGTAACAGTTCAATTTCTTGTTTTATTGTTTCTTCTTAGAACGATCTTGGGCCAAAGTTCTAGTGGCTCTCCTTGTTCTCCTGGTTCTTGTTGTGGTTTCTGGAGGTCTTTTATATCATTTCCGGCACTTTTTCATGTCAGGTGAGCGTCTCCTACTACACTACCCATAATGCCGATGGTTAGCAGGTGTCCTCTGGTGGCTCCTTGACTGTGGCTCACACAAACTTGTTCCAGAAGCTGAAAGAGTTGAGAGTTACAAACAGCTGATACAGAGAGCTGAAGAGAAACTTCCAGGTTTGTTCCTGTCAGTCAGAAAACCTCCTTCAGACTCAGTCATTGATCAGTGAAACAGCTCCACAACATGACTTTACTAAACAGTGTGAGTGCTTCACTGCATTGATCTGACACAGAGGCTGCATGTGGACAAGCTGTTCTTCTTCTGTGGTGGTAAACAGCAGGCTGACATGGAAACATGTGCTGACAGTAAATGTTGCAGCAGCTTCAGTAAATGTTCCTCCTTGAGTTGTGCTCAGTCATGTGGTGGAGAGCTTCAGATGTTCAGAGCAGACACATGAGATCTTTATGGTCTCTGTGCTGATGTGTGTGAGACATGGCCGACTGTGGAGGCTCAGTCTGTCTGTTCTTCTGCTCTTCATCCAACATGTCTGCAGCACTTTACAGGACGCTGCAGACTAGTTACCAAAGAACGAGTCAGGAACACATCAGGAACAAACTGAGACACAATCTGACTGAGACTAGAGACAAGGAGGGGACAGGGAGGTCATGTGACCATCACAGCTCAATCAATCAATCCTTTTATTTGTCACATGCAATGTTTACACCTGCAGTCAATGATGGTGGTTTTCCTTTAGTGTGAACAACTGCATGTCAATTTCACAGCCGATCTAACAGTCCGTCACTGATCTCTCATTCTCCCTTTTAAGAGCCGTGAGCTTCTCAAAGATGTTATCAACTTTGCGCTCAAAGAGCAAAGTCTGAGTCCTCACCACAGCCTCGAAGTTCTCATCCGTGCTGCGTTCAACGAGCCCATTTTGGGAAGTCGCGACTCGTCCCATCTGCTGTTCATATCATCATGTTGTTTTTTGTTGTCCAGTTTACCAGGTGATGGTGGATTCAGGGGCAGAGTCTGTCCAGCTGCCTTGCAAAACGAGAGCTCACTTGCCTCAAGATGCTAAAATTCAGTGGATGGACAAATACGACAGTAAAGTCCACGTGTATGAGAATGGCTCTGACCAGCCTGAAGAACAGCACCAGGTTTACAGAGACCGAACGAAGATGAATGAAGACCTGCTGAAAACTGGAGACCTCAGTCTGACCCTGAAACAGCCCACAGACAGAGAGACTGACACCTACACCTGCACCGTCTACAACAGGGAGGGAAACATCCTGATGAAGAAACAAGTGGAGCTGGAAGTCAGAGGTCAGTGCTGCAGACACAGGTCAAAGTTAAGGCTTAGTTTAGTTAGTAGGTAAAAGTGGTTTTCCACTGATCATAAGAAACATTTGTGGTTTTAAAAAGCAGTTGGAGAATTTATTCTTCTGTAGAGAGGAGTTTTGAGCAGCTGACAGACTGATCAGAAAGAAATAATAGCATTGAAATTCCTTCAGTGTGAAAGCAAACATGTTGGTATTTCATGAAGTCAGCAGAGGAACAGTTTGGATCTGCTGCCTCCAGAGTTTTGTTCTCCTCCTTCATAGTTTGG
This sequence comes from Pelmatolapia mariae, assembly GCF_036321145.2. Taxonomy (NCBI): domain Eukaryota; kingdom Metazoa; phylum Chordata; class Actinopteri; order Cichliformes; family Cichlidae; genus Pelmatolapia; species Pelmatolapia mariae. The sequence continues at coordinate 16,161,718 of NC_086229.1, read as the reverse complement.
AGGAAACATTTCTCACTGAGTCTGGCTCACACTTTGTGTGGAACACCAATGTTCCTGAAAACTCACGCTTACAGCAAGAAAGCCATCATCAGTCGAGCTTCAGAATTGACAAATCAACAGCTAAGTAAAGAACAGCGCCTGCTTTGTAATAAATGAATGCATGTCTAATTTATTTCCCCATCCTAAGCACTGTTGGGTTATGAAAGTAGCCATGTTGATTACAAAATAAATGAACTTCTAACTGGAATCTCAGTGTTTGTAAAAATATAAATTTCCATAGTTAAGTTATTTTGCTTTGAACTTTTACACTGACTCAGAGGTTTTAGCTAATCCTGCTTCCTGGGACAGAGACCTGCTAACAGGTTGAAGCTGGTTAACCCTTCCTTTCAGTCTAATTTCCACTGAATCAGAAAGATTTATCTTTATTTCAGCTGTTTGCTTGATAAAGCTCCTTCTGTCTGCTTAAGGATCAGAGGGTAAAATGAGAAGTTCTGTGTGACTAAACAAACACCTGCTGAACTTTGACCTCCAGGACAAAACCAGATAGTGGTCCCCCTCTGAGATTTGCATAATTAGCACTTAGACAGTGAGCTCTGATCTGAGCTGCTCTGTGAACACAAATTGGGCTTTGGACTTTTGATGAACCTCCAACATTCAGAGGAACTACAGACAGATGATTCAAACAGGAAGTTAGGAATGAAAAAAAAGTACTGCTTCAGGTCAAAGGTTAGTACATGACTATGCCAGAACTCAATTTGTGATCATATATAACACATTTGTTTTTTCTTAAATGTTAAATGTTAAAAGTTTATGGATCATTTCAGTTAAATTAAAACTATTTCCTTCTGAGAAGCTACAGTTTGAGTTGCCTCGTACACTTCTCAGCCAAAAACTAAACAACGTTCTGCTACTTTATTGGCCGACCAACAAAGAGCAACACTGACACTGTGTTTCTGTCCATCATCAAGCCACATTTATTCACACTGTCAACTGTCTAATTAAGCTAATCACATGTTTAGACCAATTAGTGACTCTGAGGTGCCTGTAGATGTAACAGCTGATTTTGAAATCACATAAAAACACTTATATTATTTTTTTACCTTATTTTGTGCATAAATGGTTATGTGTGACACTGTATTAATGTATAAAATTGTCAGCAGATTTTCAAGACTTGTCTTTTTAAAGTATAATTTGGAAAGATAGAATTAACACCACCTAACCCCCACCCACTCAGACAGCGATGAGATAGATTCACCAGGGGCAACAGGGAGCAACCACCCTGAAGACCTCAGTCTGACCCTGAAATACCTCACAGATGGAGACAACTCCACCTACACCTGCACCGTCTGCAGCAGGGAGGGAAACATCCTCAAGAAACAAGTGGAGCTGAAATTCAGAGGTCAGTGCTGCAGACCTCTGACTTTGTTTTCTGTTTCCAGGCAGCTAATGAGAAGCTGATTGAAGGTAAAAGTGGCTTCCAGTTCAAAAGTGCCTCTTTGAGTTTGGAGTCAGAGTGAATCTTATGGAGTTAGTGCAGCATTTCTTTGCTGAATATAACAACTCATTAGAACACAGGACACAGACAGCAGTAGCTCAAAGCTTTGAGGACACACAGAAATGTGATAATGAGTGGAAACACTGGTGGTTTTAAACAGCAGCTGGGGAATTACTTCTTCTGCAGAAAGTAATTAGTGGGGAAGAAAGACCATGATTTAGGTCCTTGCAGTGTGAAACCTAACACGCTGTTTTCAGGTAGTTAATGTGGAGATCTTCACATTAGACCCAAATCAGTGTGGAGTATTATAGAGGTAACAGGATTCCTTGTGCACGAGTGTTCATGTGCGAATATATCCCCAACACTCTAGGAGGATTGTCATGGTTTATACATCGGGGAAACTAAACAACCTCTGGCACAACACAGAAGAGCTACCTCGTGAGGCCAGGACTCTGCAGTCTGTTCACACCTACAGGCCAGTGGAGACTCTTTCAAGGATGAGGATGTACACATCCATTGATCATTGATCAGTGGTTGTTGATCAATCGTTATACAGTGGCATATTAATGATCAAGGAACTGACCTCACAGTCATTCAGTGGGCTCGTTTCAGTGCAAATGTTTACAAGATTGGGGAAACAAGTCAGCTGAGACTTAAGACGTCAGTTGGATGAGTGACTAAATGTTTCTCCCACTGAAAACGCTGTGTCCAGATGAACAGAATCAACCTTTTGGGGCATGTTCTCAGAGGTTTTCATGTATTTGACCAGATTTTTAGAAATGAGAGCTGCTCCATCCAAAGTGGAATGAATGCCGTCTCTCCTAACAAGACCAGGCTTCCTCCAGAAAGTTTGTCAATTATCTATAAAGCCCACATTTTTGGACACCCCTCAGACAGCCAGCAAGCTAAACATATCAACCCTGGTATGACTGGGGAGGGGACCAGAGACATGTGGAGTAGCAGTTTGGCTGCTGGTGCAATGCTCAGGAATCAAGGCCAGGGGAAGAGATTGGAAACACTGGGAATGGTGGACTTGAGCTGTCCTCCTGAATGACTTCATTTTATTTATTCTAGAAACTACTTTGCAGGATTAGAGTAAAGCCTTTTCATGCTGTATGCAAACAAATCTAAGCTGGATTGATAGGCAGGCTGTGGCTTGTGTTTTTTGTGGTAATCAATTTAAAATCATCACTAGGCTGTTGAGCAATGAGTGACATCCATAAACAGCCTTACGTCATGTCAGGAGGAGAATTATCCCTCACAATCCTTCTAGTGCAGTAAAATCAAAAAGCATCATCTATTCTTCATGAGTGAAATGATGAATCGACTATGTCATGCTATATCACAGACTGAGATCAGAATGATCTCTACTAGACAAGCACAAGTATATTACCTAAGTATCATGATAAAATTAAAATAAAATTAAGGTCACCCAAACAGTAAAATGGCAACACTAATTTTCAAATTGCAATGCTCCATTTAGTTTACTATCAGCCAGATTTGAAGTCACAATTTTAAGATATAGTGCTTTAAAACAGTTTCAGGGCAGCACATTTGTGTCATTGTGACTACACAGTTTAAGAATAATGGTGAATGACACAAAGTAAAATCTTCCCTTCTGTCTTCTTCATGGTCCTCCACATGTATGTTTATCATTCATGCATTATTATTACATTATTATTACATTATTATTGCATTTGTTTACATGTTTGAACACTCCAAACTGTTAAATGCTGCTTACAGAACACAGGTACATTTAGGCATTTAATCATCAACTGAAATTATTTAGATTTGTATAAAAAATTCTTTAAAAAAAAATTTGACATGCAAAGTTTCAAACATTGTCAGTGTGAATTTTGACTCTGACAATGTCCTTTGAAATCGTTATTATTATTATTATTATTTGGTTGCAAAGCAAAATAAAAAAATATATTTGTATTTCCTGTTGCTACATTGTAGGGGGTGACTTTGCCTCTAAACAGAAAATATGTACAGTCAGGGGTTGAAGTGGATTCAGCAGGTGGCGTAATTTTAAAATTGGTTGTAATGTCTCAGTGTGGGGAAAACAATCATAACTCACATTAATTTCTATTGAGAGCTCCAGTAGATTTCTTTAGTGTGCAGGCTGATCAGCTGACCTGCTGCTCTCTGTGGATGTACACAACTGAATTCAACCAGATGTCAGCAGATGTTTCATGAGCTGTCCTGGCTGATGTCATCCTCTACACTGACACTACACTGTTTATAGTCTTTATATTAGACAATACAAACTTGGTATGAAGGTGGAAATCAGTGAATGGATCTCAGCATCATCAGCTAAAATTCATATGAATCTCTACTACACTTGATGTAAGCTAACTGTGAGCATGAAACCACGGTCACTGTGCACCAGGCACACACTGTTCTTTATTTTTAAAAACACAATGTGACATGTACAGACTGAAGATCTGATTTAAAAATATGAGGACAGGACAAGCTTTAAATGAGCAGTCCTTACCTTTAAATCTAAGCTCTCTTCTTCCTCTCCTGTCTTTCTTCTCTTTCTTCCTCTCTGAGTGAAGTTAGCTCTCTTTCTTTTATCTCACTGTGAAGTCCAGCAGCTCCACCTTTAGCTGCAATGCACTGTGACACAAACACACAAAGAGTTTGTGTGTTTGCTAATATTTGTTTAAAAATGTAGTGAGTAGAAGTAAAAAGTAGTCAGAAAAAAAGCCACTCAAGTAAAGTACAGATAGCTGAAAATTGTAATTAAGTACAGTAACAAAGTACTTGTACCTTGTCACTTCCCACCTCTGTCTGCAGCCTGCTATAATCTGAATCTGCAGGTGTCACTTCAGTCACTCCCACTGCACAGTGAATTCACTGACAACATGAAGTTTGTGTGCAGTCAAACTGTCTTCAATTACAGTGGTTTGCAAAAGTATTCGGCCACCTTGAACTTTTCCACATTTTGTCACATTACAGCCACAAACATGAATCAATTTTATTGGAATTCCACGTGAAAGACCAACACAAAGTGGTGTACACATGAGAAGTGGAACGAAAATCATACATGATTCCAAACATTTTTTACAAATAAATAACTGCAAAGTGGGGTGTGCATAATTATTCAGCCCCCTGAGTCAATACTTTGTAGAACCACCTTTTGCTGCAATTACAGCTGCCAGTCTTTTAGGGTATGTCTCTACCAGCTTTGCACATCTAGAGACTGAAATCCTTGCCCATTCTTCTTTGCAAAACAGCTCCAGCTCAGTCAGATTAGATGGACAGCGTTTGTGAACAGCAGTTTTCAGATCTTGCCACAGATTCTTGATTTGGATTTAGACACCAGACAGGTCAGGGATAAAGTTATTGAGAAATTTAAAGCAGGCTTAGGCTACAAAAAGATTTCCCAAGCCTTGAACATCCCACGGAGCACTGTTCAAGCCATCATTCAGAAATGGAAGGAGTATGGAACAACTGTAAACCTACCAAGACAAGGCCGTCCACCTAAACTCACAGGCCGAACAAGGAGAGCGACAACTATTAGTCGTGCACTGCACAAAGTTGGCCTTTATGGAAGAGTGGCAAGAAGAAAGCCATTGTTAACAGAAAACCATAAGAAGTCCTGTTTGCAGTTTGCCACAAGCCATGTGGGGGACACAGCAAACATGTGGAAGAAGGTGCTCTGGTCAGATGAGACCAAAATGGAACTTTTTGGCCAAAATGCAAAACGCTATGTGTGGCGGAAAACTAACACTGCACATCACTCTGAACACACCATCCCTACTGTCAAACATGGTGGTGGCAGCATCATGCTCTGGGGTGCTTCTCTTCAGCAGGGACAGGGAAGCTGGTCAGAGTTGATGGGAAGATGGATGGAGCCAAATACAGGGCAATCTTGGAAGAAAACCTCTTGGAGTCTGCAAAAGACTTGAGACTGGGGCGGAGGTTCACCTTCCAGCAGGACAACGACCCTAAACATAAAGCCAGGGCAACAATGGAATGGTTTAAAACAAAACATATCCATGTGTTAGAATGGCCCAGTCAAAGTCCAGATCTAAATCCAATCGAGAATCTGTGGCAAGATCTGAAAACTGCTGTTCACAAGCGCTGTCCATCTAATCTGACTGAGCTGGAGCTGTTTGGGCAAAGATTTCAGCCTCTAGATGTGCAAAGCTGGTAGAGACATACCCTAAAAGACTGGCAGCTTCAATTGCAGCGAAAGCTGGTTCTACAAAGTATTGACTCAGGGGGCTGAATAATTACGCACACCCCACTTTTTAGTAATTTATTTGTAAAAAATGTTTGGAATCATGTATGATTTTCGTTCCACTTCTCACGTGTACACCACTTTGTATTGTTCTTTCACCTGGAATTCCAATAAAACTGATTCATGTTTGTGGCTGTAGTGTGACAAAATGTGGAAAAGTTCAAGGAGGCCGAATACTTTTGCAAGCCACTGTATATACAATACAATCCTTTACAGTCAGCAGGGCAAAATTAACAGTATTACTCAAATTCCCATTTTCCTCAGAAACTGTTTGTATCAGTAGAGTCCATATATTCTCCCACAGTGTTTCAAGGGAACATTTCTCGCTCAGTCTCTTTAACTTTGTCTGGAACACAAATGTTCCCCAAAGAGACCACAGACAAACTAACAAATCCTCTTCACACATTTGTTCAGCATCTCCAACAGCTCAAAAAGTTCCTTTAACTTTCTGTCCTGTTACCTTCTGCTCTGATCTGCTTCTGTCCCTCATCTTTCTCTACAACTCTGAAAACTTGCTGCTGCTGTCTGTACAGCCCATCTTTTGTTTGTTGTCCTCTCAGTCTGTCAGGTGGAGGTAGAGGAGGGGGTGGAGTCTTTCCAGCTGCCCTTCAAAACCACAGAAAACCTGCCTGAAGATGCTGTAGTGGTGTGGAGGGACAGTGATGACAGGAAGGTCCACGTGTATAAGAATAGCTCTGATCAGCTTGAAGAACAGGACCAGGATTACAGAGGACGAACAAAGATGAATGAAGACCTGCTAAGAACTGGAGACCTCAGTCTGACCCTGGAACAGCCCACAGAGAGAGACAGTGGAGTGTATAAGTGTATGGTAAACAGCAGCAGTATCATCCAATACAAAATAATCCCACTTAAAGTCAAAGGTATCTGTCTGTCTCTGTCTTCATGTTCATATTTCAAGATTCAAGATGCAAGATTCTTTAGTTGTCATGTGCACAGTTCTATGTCCTGATGTAACACACAGATGGCCCAAGGATAGAAGCTGCTCTTGAGTTTCTCTGTTTTTGCGCAGACGGTGAAGAACCTTAGAACAGTTATTTGCTGGGATGTGACAGGTCCTTCAATCAGAGCTGCTTTAGTCCAGCATCTACTGGTGTAGATGTCCTTTAGGGAGGCAGTCCTGCAGCAGCGTTCTGCTGTACAGATCACTCTCTGAAGAGCTTTTTGGTCCTTAACACAGCTGTTCCCATACCAGGATGTGATGTTCTGTGTCAGGATGCTCTCCACAGCGCCTGCATAGAAAGGCCAGAGGATCACTGGAGAGACCTCAAACTTCCTAAGTTGTCAGAGATGATATTTGTGTTTGTTGCTGTCTGACTGTGTTGTGTCTCCTCTGCAGGGAGAGTTCAGGTCCAGGATCAAACAGGGGACATCAGGAACAGAAGCAGCTCCATTGATCCGACTCCTCTGATGGCTGATCAATCAGTTTGATCTGTGTGTTCTTTGATTATTGATCAGTGATGTCAGAGTGGAGTCAGTGTGATGTTGTTGTTGTGTGTTTGAGACTTTTAGTGTCCATGAAGGTCTCTGCTGCCGTAGATCCTCTGAACTGTGACAGAGGTCTCACTCTGGAGGAAACTCTCAGCACTTTCCAGCAGCTCCTCCATCATGGAGGACGTTCCCTCACTGTAACAGGTGGAGGAGAGAGGGGAGGAAGCACAGGTGGATCCTCTGAGGAAGAGGAGCGTTCGTACAAACCACATGATCACATGACCAGAATGGTATAGCTACAAAGTCAGATTAATGGGTTTGCAGGTGTCCTTAAAGTCAAAGTTCTCAGAAACAGGAAACTGTCATTCTTTTTTTTGTCACCATGGATGCAGAATGAAACAGAACATTTATGTCATTTTTTTGTTTTGTTTTTTCATTTTATTTATATGTTTGAAGTAAAGCAATAAATCAACAACACATCATTGTAGTATTAAAGGATCTCCACGTGTTTCTCTTTAAACGTCAGTCTCACACAAAGCAGACCAGTGATTTTACTTTACCTCCATGTGATGTGTTGTTTGTATGTCTTTTGACTTCATACTGGTCATACTGGGTCTTGTACAGTTTTGGTTTTGTATTTATTTATTTTAGGTTTGGATTTTTATTTATTTATTTCTGCTTTTGTTTAGTTTTATAATGTTATTTTGTAATGTTGTTCTTTATTTCTATTATATTTTGTTCATTAGTTTGAATTGAGATTTGGTGATTCCCCACTGCAACAATTGGTAGATTTAAGTAACATCAGCCTTCACCAATGGATAATGGCTCTCTTACAGCAAATATTTTTTAGTGTTAGTTTTATTGATTAAAAAACACACTATATCGGATTCATATCGGTATTGGCCGATATCCAAATTTATGATATCGGTATCGGACATAAAAAAGTGGTATCGTGCCATCTCTAGTGTTAATAGTATAAGTTAAATATCTGAATGGGATGCAGACCTGATGTGGCCTGCATCTGTCATCTTTAACTCTTCTGGATCCTGCTGTGCAGGTGGAATCTGGTACAGACCCGGTTTGCTGATCAGTTCTGGGTTTGGTGTTTCTGCTATCTGGGTAGATCCACTCAGACCGATATAGATGAAATATTATTAGTATAAAACAATGTGAGGATCAGGCTTTGCATTTTAGACACTGTACCTTTTAGACAGCTGTTCAAAAACAAACAGTTAAGAGTTTCAAAGTTATTCATGCCAGAGATCAGAGTAATACTCAGTTTGATCTCTGGTACAGACAGCTGGCTGTTCCTGTGTGTGAGTGTATTTGTATTTATTTATCCTATTTTATTTGTCCTAGTTTATTTCCTCACATCCATCTTTCCCCCTTGCTTGCTTCCTCTCCTCAGGCCTGTGTGTGCCTTCATAGTAAACATGAAGATGTCTGCACTGCGCCACGCTGGTTTGCAGAAAATAATGAAAATAAAAGAAGCAAACAACTGCACTTACTGTGAATTTCATCCAGTTGTCTGATACAAATTATAAACGGTGAATCTGCAACAAATCTATTATGGATGACATGTATACAAAGTTATAAAATGCAGCATGTTTTTACCAATAAAATTCTGTGTTTCAGATGAATTTGAGTTGAATTGTCATGGTTATAAATCTTTCTACTTTTTTGCATTTTCAAATGCAGGACATGAATAACCTTACAATAACTCTGACAATCACTACGCTGTTTAATAATAATTCATATTTGTTTATTAGTACAATCCTGAAAGACTGCTTTACAGACTGATGTGCACACATGTTCAGAAAGAGGCACACTGGATGAGTCCATGGACACGAGACACTTCCTTTAGTCACTCCAGCTTAGCTGTTTTATATTTGTATTTGACATTTTGGCACATTTATAATCTTTAATGTGCTGCTTTCTCCTTCAGTCACAGTGTGGCTGTGAAACAACGCATGAGTGGATATGAACGAAACTTATCAAATACATTGTATTCTATTTCACACACACACACACACACTTAAAAAGAACAGCTGAGCAAACAGGTGTCTGGGGGGCTCTTTTTAGAGAACCGGCTCTTCAGGTTATTTTGTTGCTTTAATTAATTTATTAGTGAAGCGGAAAAAAAGTGCCAGAGAGGGAAAAAAAAACGCCACGACTCGCGATAAGGAGCCGGCTCGCGTCGTTCACGTCAAAGATCCGGCTCTAAGAGCCATTTCGTTCACGACCGACACATCACCATTGGGGGCTTCCTCTGCACACACAGCAGTGCGGACGGTCTCTTCTGGCCTCTTCGCCGTGGATTTAACGGGGCGTGAGGACGGTTTTCTGCGTGTTTACAGGAGGATTAAGCTGTTTCCGCTGTTCCTGCTCCTCATGAAGGGTAACACACTGACTCTGAGCGCTGTTTGAACATATTGTGAATCCGCGGTTTGATTCACACAGCGCGACTGTGTTTGTGAAAGTATGAGGGTGGGTGTGAGAAAGCCCACGACGCTATTGGCTGTCCTAAAAGTCGCTAGAAGCCACTTAATGATGTTATTGCCTAATTTGCATAATTGTCATGCTAATATAATTGTAACCTACGCTGTTGGAGAGAGAAATAACGTTGTGGAAGAGACATAAGGTCAGTAAAAAACATCTTAAATGCATTTAGAATTTATTTAGAACTACAAATTAAATTTATTTTAGCAATTAAATCTTTTTTAATGTTACAATGCTCCTTTATCCGGGCTTGGACCGGCAAAAGTGACCCGAAACAGTCACTCTGGTGGAGTTACTTTGTGTGTGTTCATAAGTAGTTTTAAACTTTATCGTCCACAAAACTGCATAACAGTAAAAGAAGAACTGACTGCGTTACAGTCAGTGAGGGAGCCCTGCCCTGATAGCAGCTGGGGGAGGACTATCCAACGCCTGTGAGAGCTTTGACACGGGCGAGGTGCCCACGGCAGCACCGCTGCTTAGTGAGAGTAAGAGCGATATTCACGAGCGCTTTCACGTCAAAAAGTCGTCATAAACAAGTCTGTAATGACGCCAGAAAAAGTCGCCAGACTTGTTGCTACTCGCGTTTTAGAAGAAAGAAAGTCGCTAAAGGGGTCTGAAAACTGCTAAATATAGCGACAAAGCCGCTAAGTTGGCAACACTGAAGTAACATATGGGGGCGGAGCCAAGTTGCCCTAAAGCGCGCCGTTTGTTCCAGTACTTTATTTTAGGAGAGTTCCCAACTGAGGGAGGCACGTGACCCTGTGTTGCAGGTTAACAGTTAGATTTGTTTACAGACTCCACTCTGTGTGTTCATCGTGTGTGGATCCGCAGATTGGTCGTTTTCACGAGCGGTCTTCTGTCAGCGTGTCTGCGGTTTGACATGATTAATGACCTCGGCAAAAAGAAAGTCTCCAGCTCTGTAAATCCACACACTATCAATATTATCTTTAGACGGCAGAAAACACAGTCTGAGGGGGCTGTAGTGACGTGCTAAGAAACTCTCTTAATTAAATTCTCAGTTCTGGAACTCATTTATTAAATAAACTTACAATAAAAAAAATAGAAATACACTTAATCAGCAGCGGTGATGTTTTATATTCCCTATAAGATCTGGGGACCTTGGAAAGGTGTAACGAAGGGCCAGAGAAGAGAGTGGCTGTTAGTGAATCATCCAGCAGGTCGGTGTTGAAGTGTTGAGTTTTAGATGAATCTGATTTTGTCTTTCAGATCAGGGAAGGAATACAGAAGTCAGGAGGTGGAAAAAAAGCAAAAAGGCAAAATCCAAGCAGAGAGTTCAGTCCAGTTGAATAGCCGTGGGGCACAAAGATTACAGGGCAGCAAACAGAGGCTTTTGAGATGTATTGTACAAAGGTGGGTTGATTGATTGTTTGAGATTTACCTTAGAATATAAAGCACCTTATGGTGACTCACAGAACCTTTTGTTATGTTTGTGGTGCACACGGGCCTGTTATGTTGTAAACTGTTAGGCTGGGAAAAGGAGAGACTTGTGGTTAAATCACACCTTAATGTTGCATAAAAGAGTGATGATCACATCATGTGATCATCTCAAATAAAACCCAAAACAGGCAGTGCTTCATGCCCTGTTGGAAAGGCTGTCAGCTGTGTGAGGGAGGCCCCTTGTGGTGAGAGAGCACAGCTGCACTATTGAGCACATGTTCCAGTGTTCAGAGTTTGAGCTAACACATAGCAAGAGCCACCTGGCAGACTGACTCAGCAGGGGATATCTACACACGGTGTGAGTCACTAAAGAACTGTGAGTAGTTGTGGAGCCCTGCCTGGAAAGGACAGTTTTAGTCTTTCATGCCATTTAGACATTTAGTGGATCTTGAAGTTACTGATGGGTTTTCCAGCTCTTTTTTTCGGTTCTTCTCACTAAAAAGAGCCAGATCTTTCAGCTCTGAACCGGCTCTTCAGGTTGTTTTGTTGCTTTCATTAATTTATTATTAACAATAATATAAAATTATGCACAAAGGAATTACTCATGTAAAAAAAAGTGGTTTTCGGTGGCCGCGAGAGACAAAACACGTACAAACTCCAAAACACATTTCTAGCATTAACTGAACTTCAAAACAGAGCTACCTAGATCACTTAAATTACACAACTGAAAGCATATGTGTATTGTTTGTGTATTTATACACAAGCACTCATATATATTCAAATAATTAAAAAAAATGTTCATCTACCTGTTACTACCACACACCAAATCTGGTCTAAGGAGCTTGGAAATAAACCCTATAGAGCCTGTGTGCTTTGGATCACCAGGAGGGCCGGCTGCAATCTGAACCCGACTGGGATGGACTCTGCAAGGGGCTGCAAAGTCACTTGAGTCACAGTTAAGAGTCTCAACACTGTCTGTATACTTCCTGCACCCCACTATCTGTTGAACTCCAGAGGAATGTGGAGAAGCTGTGGCAAGTGGATGTTCGACCCTATAAAAGTGAAAAGGAGGTGACAAGGTCGAGGGAGGATCATGAAGCCCAGATATTGGAGGCCACACCTTTACTGAGGAGGAAGGATGCACCACTTTTACAGGCCACCCAAGAAGCGACACTGCCCAGCCTGAGGAGTATGGAGAGACGTCTGAGCGAAGACCTGGTTAGGGCTGCTGCATATATGGCAGAGATTGAAAGGTGCCCACTTTAAACACAGTGACTGCAGGTCCTCCTACAGGTGGTATGACTGTAGTTTATTGTCAGTAGTTTATTGGCACATTGTCAGTATATCCTCTACAGACATTTCCACTGCTGCTTATTCTCTGGCTTATGCTAGTTTTGCCCCACTCGGGAAATACAGAACTAGTTTTTGAGGATTGATTCATAACTCCGGGAGAGAAACAAAGACTTCAATGATGCTGTTCTAGGCTCTCAGTGCTGTGACAGGTCTATGGGAGAGTGCAGCCTGTCCACCCATTTCAAATTTAAAAGCTTATTTCATTGACTTTAATTTGATTAATGGTTTCTTTGTGTGTTTGCTATTTTTATGTTTATGCTACTTGTATTCCATCATTTTAACATTGAGTCAAACCCACAACATGTATTTGACTTGAGTTTCTCTTTGTGTGTCCTCAGTTTCCCAGCATGCTCTGGCTGTGGTGGTGGAGGTGAATGAGGGGGAAAGGTCTGTCCTGCTGCCCTGTCTGTACTCAGGTTTTATACCTGACAACTCCACAGTGATGTGGACTCGCAGTGACCTGGATCCCAAATCTGTACATCAACGAGGAGGAGGAAGAGACGATGTTAGAGGACAAAACCAGCGTTACAGCAGGCGCACATCAATGAATCGTTACGCTTTCATCATTAAAGACTTCAGCCTCACTCTGAGGAAACCAACAAAGACTGACAGCGGAAACTACACCTGCTCCATCAGTGCTGGAGGAAAAGAACGGAGACTCAGAGACATCCAGCTGCAGGTCAAAGGTCAGCAAAAAACTCAAAGACAGGGGTGTCCAACTCCAGACCTCAAGGGCCGGTGTCCTGCAGGTTTTAGATATCAGCCTGGGTCAACACCCCTGAATCAATTGATGAGTTCATTACCAGGAGAACTTCAAGACACGGTGAGGAGCTAATTTAGCCATTTAAATCAACTGTGTTGATTCAAGGAAGCATCTAAAACCTGCAGGACACCGGCCCCCAAGGCCTGGAGTTGGACACCCCTGCCCAAAGACAAAGTCAGTACTACAGACAAAGGTCAGAGATAAAAAAAAAAAAAATCTTAAATTATTGTGAAAGTCTTTATGAAGTCAGCAGCTTTTTAGACCTAACCTCAGTGGAAACAACAAAACATGAACAGCAAAGCAGCTCCTACTGTTACAACCTTTGTACATGAGGTCCCTTTCTTTATGGTCCTTCAGCTGCTGTGCAGACATGTGGGCTCAGCCACACTTGAATATATTTACATAATATATTCATCACTAACTGATGTTTTAAACATTGGGAGATCTTTTTAAAGTGTGTCAGAATCAATGTTTTATGCTAATCAGAGATTTTAACGATCTGATCATGAAAACATTCTTTCAGTAGTTTGTAATTGTAGCATCCTTTTATAAAATAATCCATTCAATTTGCATTAAAAATAAAAGGAGCAAAAAATATTATTATTGTATATGATCACTGGTTACCAGAGTCAGAGGTCATGGATGTAGATGTAGTCATTCGGGTCCAGTTACCATCAGAATGACTGCAGCATCTTATACAGTTGATCTTGTGGTTTCTTGTCCTCTCAGACCAGCAGGTGGAGGTGAAGGTGGAGGAAGGCTCAGAGTCTGTCATCCTGCCCTGCAAAACAAAATCTGACCTGCCCGAGGGCACCACAGTGGAGTGGACTCGCTCTGACCTCGGACTCATCACAGTCCATGAGTATTCTAACAGAAATGATGACCTCATGACTCAGGATGACCTTTACACAGACCGAACGAAGATGAATGAAGACCTGCTGAGAACTGGAGACCTCAGTCTGACCCTGAAACAGCCCACAGACAGAGACACAGGAGGATACATCGGCACCATCTACAGGGACAAAGATATCCTGAGACAGAAAGTAGTGTTGCAGGTCAAAGGTCAGTGCTGTACTTACAGGTCAGAGGTCAATGTTGTCGACACAGGTCAGAAAACTTTTTGTTTCTTTTCATCACAGAACCATTTCCATCCTGGGCTACAGCTCTCCTAGTTCTCCTCGTTCCTATTGTGGTTTCTGGAGGTCTTTCATATCATTTCCGGCAGTATTACATGTCAGGTGAGTGTCTCCTACTACACTACCCATAATGCCGTTGGTTAGCAGGTGTCCTCTGGTGGCTCCTTGACTGCGGCTCACACAAACTTGTTCCAGAAGCTGAAAGAGTTGAGAGTTACAAACAGCTGATACAGAGAGCTGAAGAGAAACTTCCAGGTTTGTTCCAGAAAACCTCCTTCAGACTCAGTCATTGATCAGTGAAACAGCTCCACAACATGACTTTACTAAACAGTGTGTGTGCTTCACTGCATTGATCTGACACAGAGGCTGCATGTGTACAGATAGAGCCACCCGTGTAACAATTTAATAAAAACTTATAGATAACTTCTTATTTCATAGGGTAATCTTCACGTGCTTAATCCAAAACACTCTCAGTTGATTCACTCACGAATTATATTCACAGTATTCACTCGCTGTCTTTGTTTCTAGCTTAGCTCAGCTTATAACCGACTCATTAGCACTATGGCCTCTTCACCTCTTCACCCCGCTGCAATTTCCTGCTCAGATGTTTAGTTAATCCTCTGCCTTATTGCCTTTAGCGATAATGATACTTGTAATGAATGTAGCCTATTTGCAACTCTGAAGGCTGAATTGGAGACTCAGTTTCACACCCTTGAAAACCTGTTGCTAGCCTGGCCCCTGTAGCGCGTGTAGATGAAGGTAGTGCAGGCCCTGCTAACTGCTAACCCAGCAGACTGTCCTGATGAGCCAGGGAAGCAGGATGGCTGGGTGACGGTGACGAGGAAGGAAAGTCTTAAACAGAAGCCCCAGGTACACCACCAACCTGTTCATGTCTCTATCTGCTTTTCCCCACTCTGCAACCTCTGTAAATACTAAATACTTCTTAGGATTCATCATTGACTGAAAAAAATAAAAACAACCTTAGGTTTCTCTTCAGTACTATAGCCAGGCAGACAAAAAGTCAGAGCACTGTTAAGCCATCTATTCCTTTAACGTTAACTACTAATGTCTTTATGAACTTCTTCACAAATAAAATTTTAACCATTAGATAAGAAATTACTCATAAGGTAGCAGGGAAGGAGGCTAGCTAACTATCAGAGCTGCAGAAAGGTGCGACAAAGAAGTCTAAGCAAGCTGTCCATACCTGATATCTGAAATTGCCAAGCAAAGACTCACAGACTTGGCCAGCTATTCAAAAAAGAATGACTTCATATAGGGACAAATATATATCACATCTGCAGGACATCTTAAACTAGTTCTTTAATTAAGCAGCAAGGCAGAACAAAGTCAGGGCTGTATCAAGACACGAGGACTAAACCCCAATTCAACCAGACCCAGAACTGATCCGGAATTAAAACAGGACTACAACAGTTCAAAATCAGGACTACTTAGAATTTAACCAAGACAGAACCAGAATCAGAACTAGATGATAGTAGCACTGAAAACCATCATAGACCTGCACTACACTTATTTTTTTTAATTCTACCAAAGTCCACTATTTAGATTCAGAAAAGTTTATATAATTATTTAGCCTTGTTGTGCAAACAAGCCTGCATAACTTAAAAAATATATAACTTGAAAAATAACAAACCTAAAAAGAAACACTAGGTACGAGATACATAAGTACCTATGATACGGTGATACTTTTGGTAAACAACCATTTGACTAACATGTGTGTCTCACCTGCTCTTGTTCCATCTCTGTTCTGTTCCTCTCTCTCCCTCTTTGTGCTGACAATCATCAAATATACAGTTGAAACCAGATATTTACTTACTCTTCAGATAAAAACACAAACACTTTTTTAATTGTAACATCAAATCAGACTAAATGTTTATTTTTTTACAATATAAAAACATTTGTTAACTTTAAGAGTAAAGAGAGAAACTATCTGTATTTCTTAATTGCAAATGGCACCAAATTGTATTAAAACTGAGCCACACTTATGGAGCTCCACAATTCTTTTCCTGGTGTTTTGGTTGACATCTCTTGATTTTCCCATGTCAAAGAAACAGGCTCTGTGTTTTGCCTTATATGCATCCACAGGTGTGCCACCAATTTACTCACATGGACTCTACTAACCTATCAGAAGCTTCTTAAGCTCAGAATACAATCATCTGGAGTTTTCTTATTAATTAACAATAAACTTAGTGTATATGTACTCCTACATTTAATGAAAGTGATAAAAAAATAGACAGCTCCCTCTTTTTATTCTGACATTTAACTAATTCAAAAGATATTTCAATATTTATTTATCCAAAACAAAACAAGTTTAATCTAAATTGATGTTGTACAGTAAAAAAATGTTGTGTTTTCATAAAGTGTATGTAAATATCTGGTTTAAACTGTGAATAAACTGCTGTGTATTGAAATTCCTCTTGTTTTGCATAGAAATATACTGAACAACATACAAAGCATAATATATAAAATAACATCTACCAGAGTTTTTTCTTTGAAAGGAGCCCCTTATGTCCATTCTTGTATATCTGTACATTACTGAAACCGATTTATTTAGCCGTGGAGGGTAACAACTGAAAATATGAAATAAACACACATGTAAGCTAAGACTCTCTAAAGCAGGGGTGGCCAACCAGTCACAGACCAAGAGCCACTTTTTTTTACTGTGTTACCGCAAAGAGCCACATCATACGCATGGGCACACATGAACATCACCCATCCTTTCCTCCCTCTCTCTCTCTCTCTCTCTCTCTCTCTCACACACACACACACACACACACACACACACACACACACACACACACACACACACACACACACACACACACACAAATACACACATCTCTGCTCAGCCAGATTTATTGTAAATGTCACACACCAACATGATAAAGACAGAAATGGACTCCTACAGTATTGAAACCACAGGCCCGTCATTTTCAACAATTAACTTTGTGTGCACTGTCTCACACACAAACTCTCAGTTCAACCAAGTCCACAAACAAAAATATAATAATCTACAATAGCATTTACTTCTACAATGCATGTTGTTTAGTGGGACTTCTGGCATTCCTTGCCTTGAAAATCTGTCGCTCCCTCTCCCTCTCTGTCTTTCACTCACACAGACACACACACACCACCATCAACTTTGCTAAATTGCTAATGAAAAACATTGATCAGGCAGCTGTGATTGAGCAGCAATGTAGATCCAACTATTTTCACGGTTGTTGTGGTCGTGATAATTTTGTGAGGCCACATCGAAAAGGCTCGGGTGAGCTTGCCATAGTTGTACAACTTGTGCCTCCATCGCTTGTGTCCAGATCACACGCTGCATTGCCGTGCTGCGCCGTCTTTTTCGCTGACATTTGTGTTTGCGCGTGCGCAGTGTGAGAAGCTGCGGCGACACCCTCACGACCAAGCGATTGATGATCGGGAGCAGGTCGTGAGGTGTTAATCGCTTCTCGTTACCCCACGTACACTACAAGATGCACGACGAAGGCCAAAATCGGGCTGATCGCCAAAACGGTTGCACGACTCAAAAAATGGCTCAAAATGGGCCAAAAATCGCACAGTGTGAGCCCGGCATAAGAGCCGCATGAAACCAGGCAAAGAGCCGCATGCGGCTCGAGAGCCGCGGGTTGGCCACCCCTGCTCTAAAGAAACAGCATTGTTGTTCGGCTTTTCATTTCGCCATTTGTTGATTCACTCGAAGAGCAAGTAATGTAATATGGGTCAAGTGATCAGTTCGATATCAATCTTTCGTGATACACCGTCATATTTACATTATTTGTACAGTACGAATGATTTGCTTTGGTACCTGGCCAAACTTCAATTCTCCTCTGTCTGCACCTGGCTCTGTTTCACCAACAGGCAGCAGCTGCCCTGCCCCCTAGCTCAGTCGCTGAGCTCGGATCATACCAATATTAGGGGGGATTTACGCACAGTCGTAAATTCCCACAGTGTGCACTATGTGCTTCGAATATTGTGTGTAGTTTTTTTGTTTTATACAGTTGTCAGCCAGGCATCTAACTATGAAACAGTTACACTCCAAAAGACCCCGGGCTTCTGAAAAAAACAACCCGGGCTTAAGCCCAGTAAGCCACCCCCCCACTCACCACTGAGCACCACCAAGGAGCAACTCTGGAAGAGCATATGGGAGAACGATGCAAGCAGACCACAGCAACCTCCCTGAACAGGGTCCAGTAACCATCACAGCTGCAGACATCCAAGAACGGTTCTCCAGTATGGAGAGTTGGACAGCACCAGGCCCTGACATGGTTCAAGCCTACTGGCTGAAGAAGCTGACTGCACTCCATGAGCATCTGGCAGCACAAATGAACCAACTTCTATTCAATGAGAGACACTGAGAATGGTTAACCGAAGGCTGGACATTCCTGATCCTCAAAGACCCCCAGAAGGGACTGGTCACATCCAACTAGCGGCCAATAACCTGCCTTAGTACCTCATGGGAGCTCCTGTCAGGTATCATAGTGGCTAAGATGACAGGGAACATGGGTGAATACATGAATGGGACACAGAAAGGGATGGGCAAGAATACCAGAGATGCAAAAGACCAGCTACTGGTAGACTGAGCAGTCAGCCGAGACTGCAAGACCTGTGCACTGCCTGGATTGGTTACAAGAAGGCTTATGACTCAATGCCCAACACCCGGATCCTGGAATGCCAAGAACTATACAAGATCAACAGGACCCTCAGAGCCTTCATCAGGAACTCAATGGATGTGGTGTACAATACTAGAGGCCAACTTCAAGCTCATAGCACCAGTCACCATCAAGTGACCAGGTTGAAGGACAGGACCAGGTTTACAGAGACCGAACAGCGATGAAGAGGAAGCTGCTAAAACCTGGAGACCTCAGTCTGACCCTGAAATACCCCACAGACAAAGACACACACACCTACACCTGCTCAGTCTGCAGCCGGGAAGGAAATCAAAGCAGCATGAAGATGAAGAAGGAAGTGGAGCTCATTGTCAAAGGTCTGTTATCTGTGTATACTTAGATTCCATGTGTATTTCATATAATGCACATTTGTGGCCTTTTACACACTAATTTAACTCCATACTTTACCCCCCAAAACAATAAAGGTTCTCAGTGAAGTGAAACAAATAGAACTTATTGATCAGTAGCAAGTTGGATGAGATAGCTTAAATAGATAAAAGATAAAAAAGATAGCTTTTTACCTTTGTTGATCCAGCTAGCAGTCTAGTCTGGATATGTTGATCGTGTGTCATAGGACACCTCTCTGATAATAAGTGCAGTAGCATTGTCTTTCAAAGATAACACTGAGTTCTTTAGGAAACAACTCTGCTGCTGATTGGACATCAAAGGCAACTTCAAAGGAATCAGTCAAACATGTTTTAACTACAAATATTTAACTTATTCAGTGCAATGCTTATTGTGCTCAGTGCTCTGTTGTCTTTTCAGTCCCCCAGGTGGAGGTGGTGGATTCAGGTGTAGAGTCTGTCCAGCTGCCCTTTCAAACCACAAAAGACCTGCCTACAGATGCTAAAGTGGTGTGGTGGGACATTCATGACAGGAAGGTCTACGTTTTTTCAGACCAGGCTGGAGAGCAGGACGAGGTTTACAGGGACCGAACAGAGATGAAAAACAACCCGCTGACAACTGGAGACCTCAGTCTGACCCTGACATACCCCACTGACTGGGATGGAAAGACCTACACCTGCACCGTCTACAACGGACAGGGAAACACCCTGATGAAGAAACAGGTGGAGCTTAAAGTTAGAGGTCAGATGATACTTTGTTTTTCACATGTGCTGTACATAATTTGGACATATCACCCTTTTAACACTAATTCATCGCCATACTTTATCCTCCTGGTGAGTTAGGAAAGATTGATCTCACTGATCAGCAACAGTTTGGAAATCGATCAGCATGAAGCTGAAGGAGAAACTGTCAGAGCACAATCTTAAAGTGAACTCTGAAGCTGATCTGCAGACATCCCAGGGAGGTTGTACAACAATAAATACACAAGGACGCACAACACAAAGAAACTCTACTTGGAAATCTTTCTTAAGTGAAAAAGCAAGAGCGAACCAGATTTACCCAAACTAAAAGCATCAAAAGTCAACTAAAGTTTCCTGATTAAAAAATTAGTAAATGTGGAAAAGGGAGTTACAGTATCATTTGCATTACCTTAGTTTGAACTCTGTTTGTGCTTTGTCTTTATTAAATTGGAGAAAATTCTCAGCAATCCTGCTTTTAATGGTCTAAGCATCAATTCCACATCTTTAACTTTAGAAACATGTTGAGCTAACTGGGGGGCTCTTCAACTGGCAGGGAGGTTGTTCCATCCTTGCAGGAGTCCTCTCTGGATGGGCCTGGGCTCCCTTGCCACAACTTAGTCATCCACACTACTTACATTGTCATAACACACACACACATGTAATATATATATATATATATATGTACATACACACATACATATATATATATATATATATATATATATATATATATATATATATATATATATATATATATATATATATATATATATATATATATATATATATTAGTGTTACACTTACTACCTCTGGCGCCGGTGCCCACCTCTCAATTTTAAATCCATGTAGACATTGAGGGTTCTCAGGAGGGGCCGTGCTAACACCTGCTGCTCTCTGGCAGCAGCACCATGCCCTCCCCTGTTTTAAATGCACTTTAGAACAACACGCTGTTTGTCTGTGTCTATATGTCAGGTCGGGTCTTAGACTCCACCTCCCTGGGAACACCCAGGCCCTTCAAAGTGTGGAGGCCTATCTCCCCTCACCACACTCCCTGCCGGTGACTGATGCCCTCAGGGGTTGGGGCATTGGTGGTTGTTGGTGTCCGGGGCTGGGCGCTCAAGGATGTACCAGCTCACTCCCGGTGGCTACTTGGCGGGGCCTGGTGCTTGTTGCTCGGTCAGGCCTCTTCCAGGGCGCGGGGGGCCCTCGGGCCTCCGGCCGCTGGACCTGCGGCTCGGTTCATTCTGGCACAGCTGGCTGCCGGCAGAGCCGGCAGGCACGCCAGTGCAGCCCCCTCTGGCTTCTGCTCCGTGGCTACTGGGTGACCCCTCGTCTGGGGATCTCCTCAGCCCTTCCCATGAGGGTGGCACGGATGCTGTTTACACTTAGCTAGATTAATGCGATGGTGTTGTGTTTAGTATGTTGCTCTGTTTTTTTTGCTTGTTTTCTATTCTTTCTCTCTCAACAGGTGATCCAGGAGATGTTTTTTCCCTTTCTCACTGTCCCTCTTCTCTTCTGTTTTTCTTTTCGTTCCTCTGTTTTTCTCCTTTTCCTATCCCCCACTCATGTCTGTCCTGTCTGTAACAACTGAAAATAAGATAAAATAAATAATAAAAACAAAGGTCGATCAAATGGACAAATAAGCCAATGCCATGATGATCCATTTGGCAAAATAAATCCATTGGGTATCCTTGTTGGTCTTCAGACAACAATTCTGACGGCTGATGAACCAAATGGGACAGACAAAAAAAAAAAGAAAAAAAAAAAGAAAAATCTTGGGACTTCAAAAAAACAGATGTACAACTGAATTTCATCTGCATTGTGGTAACAAGTAATGTCAAAGTGCCTGAAATCTGGTGAAGAGAGAACGGATATAACAGAAATAGCAAGAGTCTCCAAAACTGAACCTTTTGAAACACCATAGGCATGATAAGCAGAAGAGGAACTGTGCATCCACGTAACCATCAGCTGTGAACAATGGAACAAAACACAGAGACATGGACAGGCAGTAAAGTCCAAGCTTTATTAATCTCATATGAGCGGGAAGAAAAACAGAGTAAACTCCAAAAGAAAATTTCCCTCACAGATTATGTTGTTTGTTTTCCTCTCAGTCTGTCAGGTGCAGGTGAAGGAGGGGCCGGAGTCTGTCCAGCTGCCCTTTCAAACCACAAAAGACCTGCCTACAGATGCTAAAGTGGTGTGGTGGGACATTCATGACAGGAAGGTCTACGTTTTTTCAGACCAGGCTGGAGAGCAGGACGAGGTTTACAGGGACCGAACAGAGATGAATAACAACCCGCTGAAAACTGGAGACCTCAGTCTGACCCTGAAACGTCCCACAGAGAGAGACAGTGGGACATACAGATTTAAAGTCTACAGGAAAACCAGCAGATACAAAAAAGTGCAGCTCATAGTCAAAGGTTTGCTTGTTTGTTTCTTAGTTCCTGTCTGACTGTGTTGTCAGTTGTCACAGATGATATTTGTGTGTTTGTGTGTGTCTGACTGTCTTGTGTCTCCTCTGCAGGGAGAGTTCAGGTCCAGGATCAAACAGGGGACATCAGGAACAGAAGCAGCTCCATTGATCCGACTCCTCTGATGGCTGATCAATCAGTTTGATCTGTGTGTTCTTTGATTATTAATCAGTGATGTCAGAGTGGAGTCAGTGTGATGTTGTTGTTGTGTGTTTGAGACTTTTAGTGTCCATGAAGGTCTCTGCTGCCGTAGATCCTCTGAACTGTGACAGAGGTCTCACTCTGGAGGAAACTCTCAGCACTTTCCAGCAGCTCCTCCATCATGGAGGACGTTCCCTCACTGTAACAGGTGGAGGCGAGAGGAGAGGAAGCACAGGTGGATCCTCTGAGGAAGAGGAGCGTTCGTACAAACCACATGATCACATGACCAGAATGGTTTAAGTACAAAGTCAGATTAATGGGTTTGCAGGTGTCCTTAAAGTCAGATTCCTCACATCAGGTTCAACAGGGAGGACAAAGGATAACTGTTTGCTGAGCTGAGCACTATATGCAGTCTGCCTTTGTTTTCGCGTCTTCGTTCACTTTGAAATAGTTCCATGCGGCTCACTTGTTTCGCCTTCTCCCAGCTCCGAGCTGCAGCCGGGGCCTGGGGGCAGGCACTGGGAAAGACTCGCTCACAGCTGATTAAATGCCAGATTTTCACTTCAGGAAGCACACAGCCCCACTCCACTGTTGGCCAACGCCCTCAACGACTTTTACTGCCGGTTTGATGAGACATCAAGCAGCTTTCACAACTCAATAGAGAATTCCCCAACAATAGAGGCACTTTGGTCACTCATGGTAATGGACTGATTCTTATATAGCGCTTTTCTGCTCTCCCGGAGTACTCAAAGCGCTCTATACAACACGCCACATTCACCCAGTCACACCCATTCTCACAAGCAATACCTCTATACTGAGTGCTTTCTAACTACACTAACACACATTCATACTCCGATGGATGCATCGGAGAGCAACTTGGCGTTAGTATCTCGCCCAAGGATACTTGGCATGCAGACTGGAGGAGCCTGGGATCGAACCTCCTTGCGATCAGTAGGTGACCTGCTCTACCTCCTGAGCTACAGCCACCCCCAGCAACAGCCACCCCATCCCCCCACCTTCCCCACCCCCCCCCACAACAGATGCTATGAAAGACTTCACCCACAGGAGCAACCTCCTTACTTCACACCTATGAGGATTTCACACCACCTTCTCCCACTACAACCCTTCATATTCATGAAGCAGATGTGAGGAAGCAGTTTAACCCTTTAGAAATACTAAAGAACCAATTCAATTCAATTCAATTCAATTGTATCTATATAGCGCCAAATCACAAGAAAAGTAGCCTCAAGGCGCTTTATATTGTACAGTAGATACAGAGAAAAGCCCAACAATCATAGACCCCTTATTAGCAAGCACTTTGGCGACAGTGGGAAGGAAAAACTCCCTTTTAACAGGAAGAAACCTCCGGCAGAACCAGGCTCAGGGAGGGGCGGGGCCATCTGCTGCGACCGGTTGGGGTGAGCGAAGGAAAACAGGATAAAGACATGCTGTGGAAGAGAGACAGAGATTAATAACAGATATGATTCGATGCAGAGAGGTCTATTAACACATAGTGAGTGAGAAAGGTGACTGGAAAGGAAAAACTCCTCGTGTGTCATAGTGGTCTGATCAGACAATATATTTACCCTTCTGTGCCATTTCATGTTTAGGTCAGTTATGTTTGTTTAGGTCAGTTATATTTCTTTGTGCAGTCATTTGGTTTGTTAAGTTTGCAGTTCTTTGCCTGAGTTCAGTTTTGTTTCTTTGACATTTTTTATGAGCTTAACATTAATTACTTTTGTAAATATAATATTTGGGTTAAATGAATGAAAACTTTGTTTTTCTAATAATTCTTGTGACTCCTGCTTTTTCAACTTGGTTCATCACACAGCCCTAAATATTTGTTTAATGTCCTGGTCAAATATTACTCCAAGGTGTTACTGGAGGCCAAGGTAATGCCATCCAGAGCAAGTATCTGGTTAGATACCATATTTCTAGGTATTTTAGGGCCAAGTATAATCAGCAGCATAAAGTTAGTTGTCACCCAGGTCTTTATATCAAGCTCTGCTGTGTTCAAGCTATTAATTACTGCGCGCAGGAGAGCCAAAACACACATCAAACATTAAAGTTCAGTTATGCCAGCTTTAACCTTGGGATGCCTCAGCTTCTCTTTTATATCCCCCACACTCAACTCTCTGCATCAGGAAGCTCCTGCCACTGGTCACCCTGGAAGTTTCGTCCTTCTACACCCTAACAGTTAGCAGATAACATAGTGAAGCACCGCTGACTGTGACAGCACTGAGCAGCTCCTTCAGTGGGAGACTGCGGCACCCACGGTGTGGGATGGAGAGATTTCACAGGTCTTTCCTCCCCACTGCTGTCAGACTCTACAATAAAGACTTTTGCAGCTGATCAAACACACAAACCCACACATGTGCAATAAGACTGCTATATGTGCAATTCTTCTGACGAAGTTGTGTTTTCCTACTCAGTTGTATATAGTATTTCTATTTCTATTTTATTCTATTGTACATAGTATTTTATTTTATTTTATTCCAGTGTTTTCTAATTTCTGCTACATAACTTTGCACTTTTGCTGTAACAAAACAAATTTCCCACCTGTGGGACTAATAAAGGCCATCTTATCTTATCTTATCTTATCTGACACAAAATTTGACTCTGACTTTAAACACTGGTCACTTCAGGTGTTGCTCTGATATACAGGAAATGACATCACGGCTCAAACTCTTTGTCAGTAAACCATTTCTTTATTTAACATATAAAATTTTGGTTTAATTGCTGCAGGATTTCATTACACAAACAAGCTGAAAAAAACCTGCAGAACACATGGATCAATGCATTCAATAAAAATATAACAGGAAACAGATTTCTTAATCAAACTGCTGGAACAAAGCGAACCACTCAACACAAACACTACAGTAGAACAGTTTAGAAAGCTTAAAATGTAACAAGAGGCACATTTTCATTCATAGCTGCCTCATCAGATCTTTACAGAAGACTCCACCTGAACTCTGTGGAGCCTGATCTCAAGGGTTTAAGTCTGACCCTGAAACCAGAAGAGGATCTTTCTGTCTCTGCAGATTCACTGTGATCCAGAGATGGCAATGATTTCAGTCCTGCATCACGCTGATGTTTGCACAGAGAAGATAATTTAGTAAATGTTTTTGAACATTGGTAACAGTAAACGTCATAATCATTATGCAAATTTTTACTCTGTGAATGGTACTGATGGCCATTGACCAGTGGTTGTTGATCAATGCTCATAAGAATTTGCATATTAATGATGAAGAAATTGACCTCACAGCCCATTGTTCATTCATTGGGCCGGTTTCAGTCGTTATGCAAATGTACTGTTTACAAGATTAACGTAAAAGCAGGAATCAAGACGTAACAGTTTATTTGTAACATGGAATCGTTTCTGAGTGGAGTATGAACTGAGATTACTCAAACTCTTTCACAGATGAAGTTCTCTTTCATGTGTCTGCGTTCATGCTTAGTATGATCACATGATTGTGAAAAGGTTTGGTCACAGTGTCTGCACTTGTATGGTTTCTCTCATGTGTGGACTCGTTTATGCTTTTCAAGCTGACGTGCACTGATGAAGGATGACCCACACTGATCGCAGACATGCTTTTTAACGCCACTGTGAAGGAGTTCATATTGTTTGAAGTCCTTTGAAGTGGTGAAGCCTCTCCCGCATTCTTTACAGTAGTTCATTTTGTCTCCAGTGTGTCTACGTTGATGTATTTTCAGAGTCCTTCAATGACTTAAAGTCTTTCCACAAAGGTCACAACAAAAGTCTTTCCCACAGCGATGACAGGGTTGAGAACTTGATCCATCTGTGTCGCTCTGCTTCTAAACAAAAACACAAAGACAGTGTAAGTCAGTCCTTCAACATTTTTATCCTGAACGTCACCTGGAATAAAGAGCATCTCTGCCAAAGTCCAATTACATTTTACGGTTTACATTATCACACTCAGCTCAATTTAATGTGCTATAAAAACGATAAGAGTAAAAACATTAAAGTAATACTAGTTTAATGCTACAATAACAATAACACAATTCTCAAACACTATCCCTAAAAACCTGTGATTAGAGTCTGAATAATCAGTCAGAGCTGCCTTTCCATGCAGTAGAATTGCTAACATGCTAACACACTTTGATGAGCAGAGTTGTTTCAAACAGTCGGGCTGACAAGATAAAAATATAAATACATACCTCACAGTAACTGCACTTGTAGAGTCTTTCTGGTGTGGATCTGTTGGTGTGCTTTCAGGTAACGTGGAGATTTAAAAGTCTTCTCACACAGGTCACATTTATAAGGTCGTTCCTCAGTGTGGGTAAACATGTGACGTCGTAACTCTGTGTTTGTAGTAAACTGTTTACCACACTGATCACAGCTGTACACATCATGTCTGGTGTGAATGCGTAGGTGTGTATTTCGGCTCCCTATCCGGCTGAAAGTTTTTCCACAAATGTCACAGCTGTACGCCTTAATTCCAGAGTGGGTAACTAGATGACTCTGTAAGCTGTTACTGTGAGTAAAAGCTCTGCCACACTGATCACAGGTGTACGCTTTAACTCCACTGTGGATGAGTTGATGTGATTTTAAGTGTGAAATGCGCGTAAAAGACTTTCCACACTCGTCACAGCTGAACGGTCTCTCTCCAGTGTGGATGAGTTGGTGTGCTTTTAAGCTTCCAGAGTGGGTAAAAGACTTTCCACAGTCTCCACAGCTGAACGGTCTCTCTCCACTGTGGATGAGTTGGTGTGTTTTTAAGCTTCCAGACGTGGTAAAAGACTTTCCACACTCGTCACAGCTGAACGCTCTCTCTCCGGTGTGGATGAGTTTGTGTGTTTTTAACTTTCCAGACCTGGTAAAAGACTTTCCACAGTCTCTACAACTGAACGGTCTCTCTCCACTGTGGATCAGTTGGTGTGTTTTTAAGTGTCCAGACGTGGTAAAAGACTTTCCACACTCGTCACAGCTGAACACTCTCTCTCCGGTGTGGATGAGTTTGTGTGTTTTTAACTTTCCAGACCTGGTAAAAGACTTTCCACAGTCTCCACAGCTGAACAGTCTCTCTCCAGTGTGGATTAGTTGGTGTGTTTGTAAGTTTCCAGACGTGGTAAAAGACTTTCCACAGTCTCCACAGCTGAACAGTCTCTCTCCACTGTGGATGAGTTGGTGTGCTTTTAAGCTTCCAGAGTGGGTAAAAGACTTTCCACAGTCTCCACAGCTGAACAGTCTCTCTCCAGTGTGGATTAGTTGGTGTGTTTGTAAGTTTCCAGACGTGGTAAAAGACTTTCCACAGTCTCCACAGCTGAACAGTCTCTCTCCACTGTGGATGAGTTGGTGTGTTTTTAAGCTTCCAGACGTGGTAAAAGACTTTCCACACTCGTCACAGCTGAACGCTCTCTCTCCGGTGTGGATGAGTTTGTGTGTTTTTAACTTTCCAGACCTGGTAAAAGACTTTCCACAGTTTCTACAACTGAACGGTCTCTCTCCACTGTGGATCAGTTGGTGTGTTTTTAAGTGTCCAGACGTGGTAAAAGACTTTCCACACTCGTCACAGGTGAACGGTCTTTCTCCAGTGTGGATGAGTTTGTGTGTTTTTAAGCTTCCAGACGTGGTAAAAGACTTTCCACAGTCTCCACAGCTGAACAGTCTCTCTCCAGTGTGGATTAGTTGGTGTGTTTTTAAGCTTCCAGACCTGGTAAAAGACTTTCCACAGTCTCCACAGCTGAACGCTCTCTCTCCGGTGTGGATGACCTGATGCATTTTTAGGGAAGCTTTCACAGTAAAATCTTTCCCAAACTCGTCACGGTTGTATTTTTTTCTTCCACTTCTTTTGTCAACAAAATTGTCGGCCTCCTGAGAGCGCTGACTTCTCGATCCACGTTGGTCCTGCAGTGACAGAGACACAAATAGAGGCAGTGATTTGTGGGAAATACATTATTCTAACCCGCCTTTTATTAGTGGTATTTTGTGAGCTTTTATTAAATAAGTATTTATACTTATTTTCATACACACATTGCAAATGTGCTCATGAGAGTTGGCATTCAGTCTTTTGAGGATCAATGCAAACACGCTTACAGACACAGATAAATATTAGACTTGTTTCTAGGGCAAAGATTAGAGACATTTGGCTGTGCCTGTACGCCTGCTCAGTGAGATTAGCACAGAATGTACTCTGGATGTTTCAGAGACGTGTACGAGGAGAAAAAACAGCAGGAAACACACAGAGTGTGAGACGGTGAGGACGGTTTTTAAGTGTTATAGAAGTCAAGTAACTGACGCATATTATGATATCTGCTTACGTATTGTGAGGCTGGACTTTAAT
The DNA here is from genome assembly GCF_036321145.2 of Pelmatolapia mariae. Classification (NCBI taxonomy): domain Eukaryota; kingdom Metazoa; phylum Chordata; class Actinopteri; order Cichliformes; family Cichlidae; genus Pelmatolapia; species Pelmatolapia mariae. Next base: position 16,132,680 of record NC_086229.1, on the reverse strand, counting down.
ATACAAAAGTTGAGATCTCTGTGAGTGACGCAGATATATATATATATGTACACACACACACACATATATATATATATATATCTATATGTATCTATACATCTATCTATCTATATGTATATATGCCTAAAATTACACAGGTATTACCGTGAACGGTATGATATAGCCCAGCCCTACACGTGTCAATATTTATGTCTCCAGATTGTTAGTGAGCCATTAAGACTGTACTCTTGGTACAGTTTTTATTTTTGATGCTTTTGTCTTACACTGTCAAACAATCACAGATTTGCAGCGTTTGTATGTGTGTGCAAAAGCAAATGTGCCAGGCCTCAAAGACAATGGGTGGTTTGCACAACAAAAGCAGGATGTGAATCGAGCATATGACCTGTACAAATGTCAGCAGGGGTGATTAACACCTCGGGACTTGCACCAGAAAATAAAAAAGTCAGTAATTCTAGTAGGTGTTGGTTTCAAGGGATTTCTGCAAATGTGCGCAGGGTTAGTAAATCTAATGTTAAAGTTAGCTCGGTGCTTACCTTTAGATGAGCCCACAAACCGAGAGAAACTCCGTGATGAAGCTGGAACTCTTTCCAAACAGGAAACAGGTCAGGGAGCAGAGACCCACGTGGTTCACGCTGATCTCAGCTACGATCCAGGAGACAAGGGTGTGCAGATCGATGGAGATATCGATCCAAACGTTGGTAGTGGTATATGATCGATACTTTAGTTTGTTTCTCTCCTGGAGGTTCACTATTTACTTGCTGTGGATGAAAAAGCAGCTCTGTCTGTGTGAACACCTCTTCTTATGCGGCAGACGCACTTTGCTCCGCCCCCTTCTTCCTGCCCTGCTGGGATTTGTTCCTGTGCCGTCACGTGACTCAGATGCGCTCAGAAGACTCATTTGGACTGCAGAGAGAGAGAAAGAGGAGCAACATGTGGAGATATTTTATGACTGTAAATGAAAATGCTGGAGAACAGCTGGAAGGCTGTCAAGCCACAGGGGACCACAACAAGCTGTAGAGTTCAGCTTATTTTTCACACCTCAGTTAAATGCTTTGACTGAAGTCTCACTGCACACACTCAAACTTAGTGTTTGTGAACACCTTGGTCATTATAACCTGACACTGATCAGTGCTGCTCTGACGACCACACTCACATCCATGTAATCATTTAACTGGGATGATCTGGATTTACTGCACAATGCTGAATGTGTCCTTACAGTACAGGGAATAACTCTCTCTGTGTTCCTGCAGAGAAACTCTGGGTTTGTGTGCTGACGAGCATCACTCACAGTATGATACAAAGGCTCACTCATACCTTTCCACACATGTGACAAATTCAAAAAGATGCTGAAACCTTTAGAACATCATAAACTACACATTGTTGTACTCTTTTAGGATGGAACAGCTTTCAGATTTATTTACTCTTAAAGGATAAAAGATGTTTTTAAGAATTTTTCATTCAAGAGGAGAATGTTTAAATAAGTCATGTAAATGAGAATTTCAAAGTTGGTGGCTGCAGTATATACAAATTGGTGTATCTCAAAAATAAAACTATGAAGACACTCAAAATTAATTTGGAAACTGTTTTATGCAACTTTTTTACATTTACAATTTTCAGGGATGAACCTCTGAAATTACTTTAACTAGAAATTTGTGTAAAAATACCACTATTGCAATTTATGTAGTTGCTGATGACTTGATGCATACATATGATTAAAATTTGGGATATAATGGTTGTATTGATATATAGCAACTTAAAATACTCCCAGAAATGGCACTACAACATGTAAAAATATAAAGATAAGCTCAGGCGGACTGGGTTCTTTAGTAGGTCTAAAGGGTTAACCTGCGTCCTCACATCTGCTTCATGAATATGAAGGGTTGTAGTGGGAGAAGGTGGTGTGAAATCCTCATAGCTGTGGAGTGAGGAGGGGGCTCCTGTGGGTGAAGTCTTTGATGGTGGTGATGGCTCTGTGCTGGTGGGAGTGGGGAGGTGGGGGGATGATGGACCAAAGTGTCTCTATTGTTGGGGAAGGTGGAGGTGTCAAGGCTGCTTGATGGCTCATCAAACCAGCAGTAAAAGTCGTTGAGGGTGTTGGCCAACAGCAGGTCGTCAGTGGAGTGGGGCTGTGTGCTTATATCCTTACTCTCATTTCCCTTAGCGTATCTGTAACATGCAAGTTCTGTCGGTGCTGTGCTACTGGAAACTGAATTTCCATCACACTATATGTTGTGATGATCTCAGTTCAGTCATGGTGTGTTCTGCAATCCTGCTGAATTGTGTTCCAGTCCCATCGACTGTGTATGAGCGTACAAACAAACGTGTGGCGGGGATGAATCGGAATGTCTTGAGCCTCAGCATCACATCATCATAGTGGGTGTCACAGTAATACTCGGGCAATTCGGAGTCTGGCGAGTCTGAGAGGTCCCATGCTTGCATGTCTCCCTCTGAAAAATGAGAACAATAACAAGATGTTATATTTTGTTGCATAGATACTCACACACACACATTTAACCTACCATTTGGTTTATTTAGTTGTCAGACGGCCTTTTGATTTTAGGTTTGCACAGGGCAGAATGCATGCCAGTCTTCGGACAAGTCGCAAAATCATCAAAAACAAGGCGTTTTCTAATACCCTCGTACGCAGTGTTGAGCCTATACCTCTTGATGGTGTCGTCAATCTGGCTAAAGAGAAGCAGCATAGCTCTCCAGTCGCACCACTGTATAAAAAACATGTCCTTAAACCATGTAGTGCGCTCTTCTATGTTATTCTATAGTCTATGGATGTTATTTATGACCATCTGTTGTGTTAAAACTAGTAGCCCCTGTCTCCCTCTTAGTTCAACATTCCGAAATCCTGATTTTTTAAATAAAATAATCTCATCAACCCGTGAAAGAAACCCCAGTAGATGCGTAATAGTGATGGGTCGTTCGCGAACGAAATGGCTCTTAGAGCCGGATCTTTGAAGTGAACGACGCGAGCCGGCTCCTTATCGCGAGCTGTGGGGGTTTTTTTTTTCTTTCTCTCACCCTCTCTCTCGCCCTTTTTTCTACTTCACTCTGCATGTGAGCCTTGTGCTTTGCGCTGGGGGAAGGGGCGGTAATTACACTCAGTAGCAGAGGAACAGAGCAGGAGGGAGAGAGAGAGAAAGAGAGCCAGGGACAACAACGTCACATTAGAAAGGTATAGTGATCATCCACAACTATTTTCAGTTGCAGATGATAAAGGAGTCAGAAAGTTTATTCATGCAGGGCCCATATGACAGAGAATATGCATGTTCTTTTTGTTTTTCATTTTTTCATTTATATTTAATTTATATTTAATTGTGTTGTGGTTTGCAGTGTTTAAATTTGTAAAAGGAAAAAACTGAAAATTTAAATAGTTGAACTGTGACTAGTTGGTTTTTGTATTATATGATTTATTTATTACATTTTATGTGGAGTGAATAAATAAAAGTATATTTACGGTGATCCCCAGAGACAAAGCACGTAAAAACTCCAAAACACGTAAAAACTCCATAGCACGAACAAACCCCGAAGCACGTACAAACTGTAAAACACGTAAAAACTCCATAGCATGTAAAAACTCCAAAACACATACGAAATCTGAGACACGTACAAACCCTGAAGCACATACAAACTCCAAAACACGTAAAAACTCCAAAACACGTACAAACTCCGAAGCAAGTACAAACCCCGAAGCACGTACAAACTCTAAAACACGTAAAAACTCAGTAGCACGTAAATACTCCAAAACACGTACAAAAGACAACAGAAGTGCTCCAGGATGCTAGGCGCAGTGTTGAGCTTTTGTTACCTAGTGGCTACACAAGCCAGCAAGTACCAATGACCGGATTTGGTGTGTGGTAGTAGCAGGTAAATGAACATTTTTTTAAAATTATTTGATTATATATATGTATAAATACACAAACAACACACATATGCTTTCAATTGTGTAATTTAAGTGATCTAAGTAGCTCTGTTTTGGAAGTTCAGTTCATGCTAGACATGAGCTTTGGTGTTTGTACGTGTTTTCTCTCTAGGGGCCACCGCATATATTTATATATAAATAAAACCACTTTTTTTTTTTACATTAGTAATTTCTTTTGTGCATAATTTTATATTATTGTTAATAATAAATTAATTAAAGCAACAAAACCTGAAGAGCCGGTTCGGAGCCGAAAGAGCCAGCTCTTTTTAGTGAGCCGAACCGAAAGAGCCGGTTCTCTAAAAAGAGCCGGAAATCCCATCACTAATGCGTAAAAACTAGTTAAATTAAAACTAGTGGTTTGATTAAATGAAACGCTTGTGAACAAGCTGACATTACCCATTCAGAAGAAATTCCCACTTGTGCCGTTTTTAAAATAAAATGCATGCATCGCTGCAAGCTGAGATATTGTCAGAATTATAAAATTAGTGTGATTAAAAAACTATTACCAACACTTTTGACTAGATGTAAATAAAAAGCATCCCCTCTTTGTTAAGGTGCACTGTGAAGCAAAATGGCTTCCACTCCGCCCGCAAAACAAAGAATTGCTTTTAAGAACACGTATGTCTGCATAATTGAATGTTGAGATACACCAAAGTGATAAAAATAGTTTGGGACTCTGACCAGCAACATCCAGCAAGACCCAGACAGCGTTTTCTATCTCCCAGCTGGAGTTTTTTGTTTGTCTGTGACTGCAGAGTCAGATCTTTGTTGAGCTTCACACTTGCAGAGGTGAGTCAGTTTGCAGAGATCCCTCCCACCCTGGCTTTCATGTGCTAGATTTCTTATGTGAAACAGTAATATTTCACTGACTGCTGCTTATACCACAGGTTAATACACTCTACTGATCCCTGATGGGAGAATCATCACCTCTGCCAGCAAAGAAGCCTGGTGGATGTTTGTTGACAGTCTGATGATGCGACATCATGCTCTGCATCTTCAAAGTTTGTCTCTTGATCATCATTCATACACAGTTATGTAAAGTATCCTCATATGTAGTAGAGCAGGGCAATATGGCCCAAAATATTTATCACGATATATATTTGAAAATTTGCGATAACGATATAACTGACGATATAACTGACACTCGACAAAATACTTTACAACTCCACAACATTATTAGTGCAAAACCCCCATCAATGTATTTTCACTTAAACAAGCAGCTGTTTTTTATGTGCATTAAAGTTATATAAAAATGTAACAGTGCAAATGCAAATTCCTTGCTGACAGTTTAACCAAAAGGCATTTCCAGTGGAAATTGGCCAACATATCCTCAGCATAACCATGAATAATATCCACAAAACTTAAAATGAGGTTAAACACACACAATGCAGTAATATTACGTTGAAGCACCGTATCACTGCGAGGCTCCCGACTACGGTAGCCGTAATGCTCCAACAGTCCATCAAGCAGTGCGGCTGCATAGCTCAGCAAAGTCATACTAAAACATTTGTGACAGATTTCTGAGTGCCGTGTGCCACCTAAAATCTGTTCGGAAAGGCAGGTTATCCATATTTGGTATTTTCATTTTTTTAAAATCATTGCCTAACATTATAACGGTATGATATGGCCCAGCCCTAGTATAACTGGGCCAACCTGGTAGTCTTCATTTATGGAGGCTGTTTGAGTCTGAATGTTGGATGTTGTGTATCTCATGTTCTCTGGGCTTTGTTGTCCTCAGTCTCTTTGCAGAATCAGAAACCTGTCACGGTTCTGGGTCAGTTTGATAAAGTATTTTGAGTTGTTATGTTTTGGTGTGTTTTTGCATTATGGATTGTTTTCTTATTCTCTTGTAGTGCTTGTGCTGCTGCTGCTGATGATGATTAGAGTTCCATGTTTCTGTTTATTCATTGAAGCGAGATCGATCAACTGCAGACCAGACAACAAACGACGGAGGCTTCCAGAAAAGTGCAATCAAACGATGAGTTTATTAGCAGCGGAGAAGACATATCAGGATATGTCCTCTGACAAAAATACATGTGAAGAACATTTTAAAGCACTGGGGTATCCGCCCCCCCATGGCGTCAACACAAGTCAAGAGTTCATCACGTACAGTCTATGATATATCTTGTACATCTTTAATAGTTATAAACAGACATGGACCAGACATATAACTTCCCCTTTCTGCAACACCTTCCATGCACAATCATAGTCCTAAGCCTTCAGAGCGCCTGAAGGCTGGCTATCACCTCCAGTCGTCTGTTACCAAGTAGCTAAAAAGGCAGCCGGTTAACGAAGGGTCAGTGACACTTGCCTTTTAAGGTAACAAACTTCAAGCTGCAGGGTCTCTAAAAGCTAATAATGGACCCTCGTCATCAATCACTAAGCAAACGTAACTGCAGCCAGTCCCAAGAAGGAGCAGAAGACACTTGGGCCTTCGCTCAGGCCTGCTACTAGATTAATATGTGTATTGTAAGCATGCATGCAATTAACCTGCTATGTTCACATCCTCCCTCAACATGTATCACCTGGACACTCACCAGTGAAGCTTAAAACCCTCTTGGATGTAACATCAACTCTAAACAAGCACAGTTATGCATTGTGTATAGAATGATCATAAGTCAACCTGTGAATGGAAAGGTTAATGTGATGACAAACATATTCAATGCAATAAGAACCCTGTAAACAATATTACTGTTAAAATAATACTGTCGAACGTCTTATTAATGCAGTCATCATAAGGCAGATTACATGATAAAAATAAAAGAATCTCTGAATCCCAACATACCCTCTTTTGACATTCCAACCAGGAATGTCACCACACTTCGTGTTGTATCACTCCCTGTCCCACTCTACGGGTTCTAAGCTGGTAGATGCCCTCGACCCAGCCAGGGTTCGCAACCCTAGCCATAACTTTTACCAACACTCCTCTGACACAAGGAATGATACCACAACCAGCGATGACCAACATTCCCAGAAATACAGCCAATGAGCATATCACTGACATAGCCACACCTTTCCATTGTCCAAACACAGATGTCATCCAGGACGCCAGCGGATTTTCGATACCTGAGTGCTCATGCATTGTTTTAGACAAAATTTTCAGACCCTCCAGAGCTCGGGTTACTGAGCCATCTCGGGCAGTATTAATAGGGATGAAAGTGAAGCACATGTCTTTGAACATGGCGCACGTCAAGGGCCATTTGATTTTGCACTCCCATCAGCAAACTCGGACCCAATTGTTCTTCAAACCCCATCATGGCGTCCCTGGTGAGGTTAGAGAGTCTCAGCAGGTTGTAATGAACATAATTAATGCGATCAACATTTTTATTAGGCGTTACCCAAAGAAATATACTCTCAAATCCTGCAGCTATCGGATTTACCAGCTTGTACTCGTCTGGAACTCCCCTAGGCACTCCTATGGAGTCTATCCAGGTCGGTGAGTTCAGGCGAGGATCATAAGCATGTGTACCCTGGGTCCCTCTTTTGGCCAAAATCTGTCTCTTATGTCTGGCAGCTAAAGTTTGCGTGTTATGTTGTGGAATAGTCTTTACCTGGTTACCAATCAGTATGAGTGGAGCTCCCAGTCACTCTGTAGACAAACGTGGCCTGGCTGAAGCACAGGCAACATTGTCAGATACATGTTGTTCTCTAGCCTTTTGAGCCACCCAATCAAGCCAGAGGTTACTGTCCTTGAAACCAGTGGCACGCTCGATTAAATCCTTACGCTAAAGTCTAGAGTAATCTGTGGTCAGAAGTACTCTCCCTTTCGGCTCCTGTTCCTTTTGATCTACTGTTCCTGGAGTCACCGTCTGATCGGTCAGAATGGTGATAGAACTTTCTGCGAGCGGCTTAGACTTTGGATGAATTAAATTTACCTAAGCATATCATGGGGTGATTGCAGACCTGTACATCATACGCTCTCCAACTACTATTAGCTCCTGTACACTTAATGACGTCCCACAAATCAAACGTGAATGAGCTGGTAGACCCTTTAACATAATTCAACTCTATGCCATTATTGCTGCTGAGACACTCATCACCTTTACCTGACACCTCGCGCTTTTGTCTTTTTACCGATCCTATTTTAGCAACTACAGTCTCAGGAAGTGCTGGACTGGACTGGCCTCCGTGTTCAGACAAGGGGTCTGGAGTACCCTGCAAAATATAAACAATAAACAACACAGCCATGGTTAATATCACTGCATATGTGACCAAGTGGTCGGCGGGGTTATAAAAGAAATAATAAAATGACAACGCCACCTAGGGGAATTTCACTCCCAGGAAATATGCTTAAGAAAGATAGATAAAAAAACAGGAATAAAAGGAGGCCGCACAGATTCAAGGATGCACACTGAGGCAGGTTAGCTCCAATATTACTCACTCCAATATATAACGAGTGAGTCCCCGCGTCCTCAAGACCTGTGCCCCCCAGCTGTGTGGAGTCTTTCATAAACTGTTTATGCTGAGTCTGAGTCTGCAGAGGGTACCAGTGTTGTGGAAGACATCATGCCTCGTCCCTGTACCAAAGACGGCACTGACCTCCCACATCATGAAGACCCTGGAAAGGCTCGTCCTGAACCAGCTGCGACACATTGTCAGACCACATCTGGATCCCCTTCAATTTGCCTATCAGCCTCGTCTCGGAACAGAGGACGCCATCATCTACCTGCTTGATCGTGTCTACACCCACCTGGACCAGCCAGCGCTCACTGTGAGGGTCATGTTTTTTGACTTTTCCAGTGCTTTCAACACCATCAGGCCGACCCTGCTGGGTGATAAGTTAGCAGCAATGCAGGTGGATGCCTCTCTGGTGTCCTGGATTGTTGATTACCTGACAGGAAGACCACAATATGTACGTCTCCCACAGTGTATGTCTGACAAGGTAATCAGTAACACAGGGGCACCACAAGGGACTGTCCTCTCCCCCTTCCTCTTCACCCTCTACACCACGGACTTCAGCCACTGCACAGAGACCTGCCATCTTCAGAAGTTTTCTGATGACTCTGCGGTGGTTGGATGCATCAGCAGGGATGATGAGACAGAGTACCGGGCTGTGGTCGACTCCTTTGTCACGTGGTGTGAGCAGAATCATCTGCAGCTCAACGTGGCAAAGACCAAAGAACTGATTGTGGAAGACAAGGAAACACTTGACCCCTGTTTCAATCCAGGGGGTCAGTGTTGACATTGTGGAGGATTATAAATACCTTGGAGTCCACATTGACAATAAACTGGACTGGGCTAAAAACACCAAAGCACTCTACAGGAAGGGCCAGAGTCGTCTCTATTTTTTGAGGTGACTGAGGTCCTTCAACATCTGCCACAAAATGCTCAGGATTTTCTACGAGTCTGTTGTGGCCAGTGCGATCCTCTATGCTGTGGCATGCTGGGGGAGCAGGCTGAGGGTCGCAGATGCCAACAGACTCGATAAACTGATCCGTAAGGCCAGTAATGTTGTTGGGATGGAGCTGGACTCCCTCAAGGTGGTGTCGGAGAGGCGGATGCTGTCCAAAATAAAGACAATGTTGGATAACACCTCCCACCCACTCCATGACATGCTGGTCAGTCACAGGAGCGCGTTCAGTGAGAGACTGAGATTATCGAAAAGCACCACTGAACGACACAGGAAATCATTCCTGCCTGTGGACATCTCCCTGTATAATGCATCTGTTTAACATACTGGTTACTGCTACAACTACATGGTTCTTTTCCAGCTATTTATTATTGTGTGACTTATGTTTCTTTCCCGCTATTTATTATTGTGTGACTTATGTTTCTTTCCTGCTATTTATTATTGTGTGACTTATGTATATATACGTATATATAGATATATATATATTGTACTATTCTTAGTTAGTGTGTTGTCTGTTTTGTTAATGTTGGTGTATAATTGAGCACTGTAACAAAGAAATAATTTCCCCCAGGGATCAATAAAGTATTCTGATTCTGATTCTGAAGAATACCTCACCTTTGCCCTAGAGGTCTTTGCTTTTGTGAGGACCCAAAGAACTGAACTGATGGGAGATGCACAAGGAAAGGGGTTCAGGTCCACTGTTGTCAGCAGTGAGGTAGCCTCACTCTGACAGCTGAACCTCAAATCACTGTCTCTGTTCTCAGCTGATCAAGTTCTTTCCCGATTCTCTTCTGTGATTGGCTGAGCTTCAGGCCTTCTCTCAGTGCATGTTTCAGAGTCAGGACTGAAGGTGGAGCTTTGTGTGTGTCAGGCTGGGGCCGCAGCAGCCGCCTCCAACCGGAGCGCTCTGGTGTGAAACTAGGAGGAAACTGAACGTCTTCCTCTTTCCTCAGAAGTGATCCGTGCGCGTCTGGAGTTGTTTCCACTGATCTGGTTTAACAAGGTGTGAAGCTGAACTCTGTGACAGTGTGAGCAGTGTGAGAGTGTCAGTAGATGATCAGCAGAGGAAAGTGAGAGCTGCTGTGAGCTGATGTCCTGAAGGGCTTTTAAAGTGTCTCTGAGTTTGACAGGAACATGAAGATGTTTGTGGTGTTTGTGATCCTCCTGCACGGTAAGTACACCTTCCTCTCTCTGCTCTCATCATCATCTCTCTCTCTTTAATGTGTTGAAGTGCAGCAGGAGGAGATTTCCATCAAACACTGGATTCTGATTCAGATCAAACTAACAATCCAAAGCAGCAACTTTCAAATCACTGGATTCTTCTTGGTGGCTTTCAGATGAGCTCATGTTACAATCTGCTGCTCTGTGTGTGTGTTGTTGTGTAGCTCTGTGCCTCTCATCGTCTATGGACATTTAAATTCTCATGAGTGGATCAGGAAGTCTAGTAAACTGTGATTATTATTTTTTTTTACAATAGTTTGAATACAATTAAAGTATCAGGTGTTTATTTTGTGTAGGTTTGTACTTGTACTGCAATGTTACAACAGTGTATTTCAAGCATTTATAAACAACTTAACGTGTTCATCACTTTAGCATTTCCAGCTGTTTAATCTTAGATCTGTAGTTATAATAATATCTCTTAGTTTGATATTAAATGAGTCTTAGAGTACTGCACAGATGTGTGATGAGGTCACACTTTAAGAGTTCGTTCTGTAATTTCTTTGACCACCAGCGTCTCTGATTGAATATGTTTTTTCAGCGAGAGACTAACTGTAAAAGTTGTCTCTTTCATGCCTGCAGATAAATGTCAGTACGGTGCTAAACTGAAGGCAAGCAGTTAATTTGTGTTTCTGTTTGTGTGTTCATCTCAGTTTCCCAGCATGCCCTGGCTCTGGTGGTGGAGGTGAATGAGGGGGAAGAATATGTCCTGCTGCCCTGTCAGTACTCCGGTATCATCCCTGAGGCAAATCCCACTGTGACGTGGACTCGCAACGATCTTGATCTGAAATCTGTTCACCTACGACGAGAAGGAGGAGATGATCTTACAGGACAAAACCAGCGTTACAGCAGACGCACATCAATGAGGTCTGACGCTCTGGACACTGGAGACTTCAGCCTCTCTCTGAGAAAACCAGAAGTGTATGACAGCGGCAACTACACCTGCACCCTAAGTTATGGAAACCATGGGGTAGAACGTAGACTGACAGACATAGAGCTGGAGGTCAAAGGTCAGCAACTAACCCTGATTGATTAGTTTTAAAAAAAATTGCCTACTCACATAAACATTCCAGTTATTGTTTTGCACTGTAACTCTGGGCTCATTGAGGCCCAATAAAAATGCAATAAAGGTTTTACCAGTGTTCTGGGAATCCATCCTACCTGACAAACCATCCTACCCGTTGTTTCTACAAATGCGCATAACACGAAATTAAAGGGCGAAGCGTCCTACCTTTATGAATGTGACCTATAAACATACTTTAACAGATAAAATTCAGTGGCAAATCATCATGATGGGCAAAGTTAAGTGGCAAACCGTCATACCTACTTACATTTGTGCTAGAATTACTCTGTGACAGCAGAAATGTGCATAAACTGCGTACGGTTGGACGTTTTGTCAAAGTAGAATGTCAGAACACCGGCATTAACAAAACATTCATTCTCCTATACTGGCACCTTGTCTGAGACAATAATCATAGATAAGTTAGCCACATGTTGCTGGCTCTTTAGCACAGTTTGAAAACCCTGATATGTTTTTCTCACCCGTTAGTTCATCAGGAGGGTGCAAGGTTTGCTTCATCTGAGTGCTCGATTTAGCATGCAAAAAAATGTAAAAATTTCAAATGAGTGATTTTGTATTATTTTTTGCAGTGAATGAACATGTAAAAGTATCTGTGCACCACTCCACGAGGCTCAGCACACTATCAACTGATAATGGCCACACAAAGGATATTTATATACTTTATTAACACTACTGGAAGGATAGAGTCAGAGGAAAGGAATGTAAACACTAGGATAACAGTGTAGTTCACTGTTGTGCTAATGGCTGCTGCTTCAATATGTGATCATTTTTGTTTCTTGTCCTCTCAGACCAGCAGGTGATTGTGAAGGTGGTAGAAGGATCGGAGTCTGCCATCTTGCCCTGCAAAACGACAGCTGACCTCTCACAGGATGCCACGGTTGAGTGGACTCGCTCTGATGTAGACTTCATGTTGGTCCACGTGTAATCAAAGACACGTAACACCATCAGGGAACAGGATGGCTTTTACAGAGTCCGAACGATGATGAATGAAGACCCGCTGAGAACTGGAGACCTCAGTCTGACCCTGAAATACCCCACAGATGGAGACAGTGGAGGATACATCTGCACCATCTACAGGGACAAAGACATCCTGAGACAGAAAGTAGTGCTGCAGGTCAAAGGTCAGTGTAGTAAATGCAGCTCAAAGGTCGCTGCTACAAGTAAGATCGTAAGAGTTCATTTTCTTATTTTATTGTTTCTTCTTAGAACGATCTTGGGCTAAAGTTCTAGTGGCTCTCCTGGTTCTCCTGGTTCTTGTTGTGGTTTCTGGAGGTCTTTTATATAAATTCCGGCAGTATTTCATGTCAGGTGAGTGTCTCTTACTACACTACCCATAATGCTGATGGTTAGCAGGTGTCCTCTGGTGGCTCCTTGACTGTGGCTCACACAAACTTGTTCCAGAAGCTGAAAGAGTTGAGATTTACAAACAGCTGATACAGAGGCTGTATTCCAATTCAGGGTCTGCAGCCTTAAAGTACGCAGCCTCAACGGTCCTCAAGGCCGGAAGTGCGAGGCTTGTGTAACGCTTCCGTTCTTCACAAATCACAGACACTCAGAAAGGTTGGCTGTTCACGGTTTATTCTGCACAGTGCAAACGTGCCTGCAGAAGACAGAAAACACTTATCATGTGTCTTCTGGTGGTACAGCAATTGTAGCTCCCTCACAGTGCAAACGCGCGCTGTGTAAACAGACTTACAATTAACTTCTTAATAAAGAAAAGATGGAAAATAATCATTTCTCCAATTTTACAGTCTGTCACACTGAATTTATCACTTATAAAAATACATTTCACAACCGTATAAAACAAAATAACAGGATAACAGAAATATCACTGGCTAAACATTTCCCTCTAGTGGACAAATTAACAGTAGCGCATTACATTTTCATTTGCTTGTGCTTTGCAGACAAGATGACTGTTAACAAGCTCACGTACCTGCAGAAGACAGAAAACACTTAACAGGTGTCTTCTGGTGGTACAGCAATTGTAGCTCCTACAATGTAAAGCAACATTACAAAAAGCACAGAAAAACAGTAAATCCAAACACATTTCCTGCTATGCGCAGCAACCACTAGGGGGCCGACAAAAGATTACTGCCAAAGAGCATAAATACGGCAGAAACACTGTTTAACAGCAACCAGCCTTTGTTTCGGTTACACAGTAACATCCTAACATCAATATAAACCTATATACATCGACATGTACAACTTATGTAACAACATTCACACCAGAAACCATAAAAATGGTTTCTGGTGTCAGAGCCTTTCCTTACAGAACTTACCCTCACAGTGCAAACGCATGCTGTGAGGAGCGGAAGCCTTAGCAGCTTCTAAATGCTAGAGTGAGATCCGGTTTCTGGGTTTTCAAAATAAAATACAACAAAAAAAATGATAAAATTCACACTTAAAATAATAATTAAGACCAGATAAGTGCATGTTTTTCAGATGTCTTTTTAACTCTGTTACACTCACTCCCACTGACTTTTATCAAATTTGAGCCTCAGGTACCCACACTGGTACGCACCAACCAAACAGAGGTCAAAAATCACAGTCACCAACTAAACGTATCCCTAAGGATGAAGTGGGATGGGAGCAGCGCTAAACTCCCAAGCCAGCAACTGGCAGCAGAGTGCCCGAAATACACCCTACTAATAACCCCTTACAAAGGTGTGTACCATGGCTCAAAAGGAAAAACAAAATACAAAAATGTGGAGTACATAACAGCAAGTGCAAATCCCATCACTCAGGTATGCATATAAACAGAACATTTAGTCAGAGAAGGATGGAATCAAAGACTTACAAACTGACTTCACATCAAACCTGTCACGAGCCACGACTTGATTTGACATAGTCTGGATCAGTCTATGCACCGGTTTGACAAGTCGCCAAAGTCTGGTTCTGATCAGGGAAGCATTCCTGGTTTGGCTATAGTCAACCATTGGGGACTGAGCAGCAATGGCAGGAGCAACTACATCCACCGCTACGTCAGGTGTAGTAGAGCATACTTGCACACTCTCCCCACAGCTCGTAGCAATATTGACCTCCTGGGACGTCGTGCTAGAACCAGCTCGGTTGAAGTCCACTCCAAGAGACAAGCCAGATGCAGCCGGCAGGGCTGAATCCACGCTTGAAACATCAGTAACATCTCCCTGGGACCTGCTGGACTCCGTCAACTGCGACACCCATGCAATCGTCCTCTCCCCAGGGTCCAAAGGTTCAGAGACAACCTCCAGGTCAGCTGTCCCATCCATGGCATCGGGTGAGCGGTTATCATGAGCACCAACACAGCTCACAGCAGGGGCATTCAAATCCCCCTCCCCAGACGCAGCCTCATCATCATCTTCAGGCGCCGTGTCCACATCCCATGTAGAGGAGACGTGATCCGAGGTTCCAACATCATCCTCCAGGGGCAGGAAATTCGCCACCAACAGCAGATTCCGATGGACCACTCTCTCTCGTCCGGAAACAGAATCACGGATCTTGAAAGTGTGAGTATCAGGGTTCACATCGATCACGGTGTAGACCGTTGACTCCCACCGATCAGCAACCTTCTTTTTTCCCCTCTCTTTCCTGTTGGCAACCAGGACTCTGTCACCAACCTCAATCCTGGAACCCTTCACTCTCCTGTTATAGAGTTGCGAATGACGACGCTTCTCCTGCGCAGCTCGGGCGCGTGTAATTGCTTCCTTCACATCTTCCCTGAGGGAAACCACATACCTGTCATAACAGGTAACAGCAGGATCGCTCAGGACAGAGCGGAACAGAATGTCAACAGGCAACCGGGGCGTGCGACCAAACATCAGGTAAAACGGTGCAAATCCTGTTGTCTCATGTGCGGTGCAGTTGTACATGAACGTCAAAGTCTGAAGCCGTCGTGGCCAGTCCACTTTTGAGTCTTGTGGTAGGGCACAAATCATCCCACCCAGAGTCCGGTTGAAGCGCTCCACACTGCCGTTCCCCATCAGGTGGTAAGGCGTCGTGTGTGTCTTCTTCACACCAGAGACTCTGAGGAGCTCACTTATCAATTGGCTCTCAAAATTAGCACCCTGATCGCTGTGTATCCTTTCCGGAAACCCGAATACACAGAAGTACCTGTCCCAGAGAAGCCTTGCAACCTGTTTAGCCGACTGGTCCTTGCATGGGAAGGCCTGCGCCCAGCCAGTGAAGTGGTCTGTGATGACCAAGACGTCGACGGACTTGTTGTGGGAGGCCTCAGCCGACCAAAAGTCGATGCAGACCAACTCCAATGGTCTGGACGAGGACACGCTGACCAAAGGAGCACGCCCCTCTGGTTCGATAGTCTTACTGACTACACAGCGCTGGCATCCCCGTACATGGTCTCTCACATCACGCCCAAGGTTCAACCAGAAAAATCTCTTTCTAGCCAGGTCTAAACTCCTGAACTGGCCCTGGTGACCGGCATCATCATGGATCCCTCGGAGGACCTCAGCCTTCAACGAGTCAGGAACCACGAACTGCAGTCGTCTGCTACCTGATATCTGGTCTCTGGAGACTCTGTACAACACACCATTGTTGAGGACCAGCTTCTCCCAGTGGCTCAGGTATCTTTTAACAAGGGCTGGGTCCCCTACCCGCTCTCTCCTCGAAGGTCTCCTGTGTCTCTCAACGTAGAAGACGACGCGGGACAGCGCTGCATCCTGCAGCTGTGCATCCCTAAGTTCTCTCTCAGAATAGGCAGGTAAGGCTTCCAGACCGGGGGACACCATCTGTGGCAGGTGATGCAGAGCCTCTATCGCTCTCCCTCTTGGGCCGACATCCCATTGGACATGTGACTGCAAAACAGCTGTGACAGCATCTTCAGCCAGAACAAGGGGATTCGGACTCTGCGTGCCTTGGTACATGATGGAAGCTCCACCATTCGCCTCGCAGTCGGTGGACGACCGAAACGCCCTCTGGATTGATGCATGCGAAACATCTTTTGCCTCATCAAGGAAGTCTGCATATCTCTCAGCCAGCAGTCTGTCACTTACAGTATCCTTCACAAAAGGCAATCGGCTCAGGGCATCTGCCACAATGTTCTGACGGCCTGGGACATATTTAATGTCAAAGTCATAGCTTGCAAGTTTAGCCACCCAACGTTGTTCACAACAGTCCAGCTTTGGCTTGGTTAAAATGTGGGTCAAGGGGTTGTTATCAGTCCAGACGGTGAACTTGTGACCTTTGAGCCAATGGCTGAACTTGTCGCAGACTGACCACTTTAACGCCAGAAACTCCAGCCTGTGCGCTGGATAGTTTCTTTGAGACTGAGACAGTGATTTGCTGGCAAAAGCAATCGGTCTGGGCTTAGTTCCACCGTCCTGGATTTGAGCCAATACTGCTCCAATGCCATCCAGTGATGCATCTGTTGACAACAAGAAGGGGCGAGAGAAGTCTGGGTGAGCCAAAACGACTGTATTTAACATCAAACTCTTGAGCTTCTCAAAAGCCTCCTCTTCTCTGGATGTCCAATCCGAAGCACTCAACTTCCTGCACGGCCGCCTCACCTTAGTTGTTCCCTTGCCCTTCTTCACAGCACCTCTCAGGAGCTCAAACAGAGGTCTGGCAACAGCAGAGTACATGGGGACAAAGTGTTGTAGTAATTAATCATCCCCAAAAATGATCTGACCTTTCGTTGGGAAGGAGTCACTCCATCAGTGTCCATGAGGTCCACGCTCCTCATGTTCGTGATAACTTCAACCTTGGATGGGTCTGTTGATACCCCATTTTGATCGATGATGTGACCGAGGAACTTCACAGATTTCCTCAGGAAGAAGCACTTTCTGGGAGCCAGCTTCAAGTTATGCCCGCGCAGCCTCTCAAACACCATTTCCAGGCGCTGCAAGGCAGTGTCCTCGTCTGGAGCAAACACCAGGAGATCATCCAGGTAACACAACAGGCTCAAATAATTCTGGTCACCAAAGATGCTGGTCATCATGCGCATGAAGCTCGCAGGGCTGTTGCACAGACCCTGCGGCAGCCGATTATACTCATACAGACCCATGGGCGTGGTGAAGGCAGAATATTTCCTGTCATCTTCATGCAGCGTCATGTTGTAAAAGCCAGACGTCAAGTCCATGGTACTGAACAGGCTATTTCCCCCCAAAGCAGCCAGACAATCTGCTTGATGTGGAAGAGGATGGGCATCCTTCAGGGTTCTCTTATTGAGCCAGCGGAAATCGTTGCAAATGCGTAGATCACCATTCTTTTTCCACACGAGCACCAATGGTGATGCATACTCACTGGTCGATTTCCTGATGATGTCCCTCTCCTCCATCTCAGTCAACACTTGTCTCAGCTTCTGGTACTGACTCGGGGGCACACGCCTGTAGGGAAGTCTGAACGGTCTGTTATCTGAGAGGCGGATGCGGTGCACAAAGTCTTTGGCTTCCCCGCAGTCGAGATGATGGCGGGAAAAGACATCCTCGTACTGCAAAACCAGGTCAGCCATCCTCTCTTTACACTGTTTCTATGTCTCACAGGACTCCATGTCAACATCCCCAAGGCCAACAAGTTTGAGTTTCTCCTCCATGTTGGTGGGCGGGACTTGTGGCGACATGGCCGACTGATGGCTGCTAGCCAGAGTTGTCTCCTGGAGCGCTGAAGCATCAAAGTCCTCAAGCGCCACACAGGAGTACACGTCTGCTAGTTTGGCGTTACGCCGCAGGTGTACAGGCTGCTCAGACATATTGATCAGTTTCAATGGGACCCATCTGTCACCCCACAAGGGAGTAACCAATCTAGCAACCAAAATCCCTCTGGGTGCTGAGCGGGATGACGAGGGCTCTGTCATCACTGTGCTGCCAGGGGAGACATTGACATTCTTTGGTAGTTTTCCCCATATCAGATATTCGCGACCCGGTTCAAGGGACACAGCTGAGTTACACCTAACCGTGCCTACTCTGTCCGGGACGTCCGAATCTTTCCATGGGGTCAAACCAGAAAGCATAGACAGAAAGTTTTCAGTCTCAAGGTTGGTCTTAGAGCAATTACTGGAGACCGTGCTCCAGTAGGGCTCACAACGTTTAGACTGGCGTAATATGTGCTTTATGACATTCGTCCCCAGTATCAGGTCATCAAGCTGCCCCTGAACTACCAGGATGGGAACCATCATTCTGCAGCCATACTAGGGCTGCACGATTTTGCATAAAATGAGAATCACGATTTTTTTGCTTAGAATTGAGATCACGATTCTCTCACGATTTTCTTTTCCAATATAAATATTTATTGCACTTATTAACTGCACATCAACTTTGTAACAGTTGAAACTGAACATAAAAACAATAAATAAACATAAAAACAATAAATGACTCACATTTTGTGGTTGCCGCAAAATGTTGTACTGCTTGAAATTCCGTCTCCACCGTTGCTCGACACTGCGTGTATAGAGCAGGTAGTGCAACAGTAGAAAAATAGTTGCGGGACGGCACTGTGTTGGGTTTTTCCAGGGTGTTGATCATTTTTCCTAAATCCCTCGTTTTGCACAGTGTTGATACCTTTGGTCAGGTGATAAGTAATAGCCTCCGTAATTTCTTTGTGCCTGCGGGAGTTCGACGTGTATAGGGAAGCGCTGTATAAGGTTCCCATTATTGATGTTTGGGTGGTTGACCGGGATGGATTTTCTCCTGTCACTTTCTCGTCATCCCTGACGTGTTCTCCGTTGTTTTTTCCTGCCAATTTGAGCATCACACGGCACAGCTTCTGTATCACGTGGTATAAGGCTCCGCCCTTGTCATTTGTTGAGCAGGAAGAGTGAGCGCTTGTTTTCATGCAGATTACGTCCCGGATCAAAATGCGGTACAATCGTCGTCGTCTTTTTTTTTTTTTTTTTTTTAAATCGTTGTCATTTGGAAATGAGATCGTACATAAGTATGAATCGAGATCGCGATTTTCTAACGATTAATCGTGCAGCCCTAAGCCATACACCTCCATCTCCACATTGAGGGCATACTTAGGCTTCACACGCAGCCCTCCACACCCAACAAGAGTCACATCCACTTTGATAACATCTTGATCAATTATCAGTCCAGACTCACGCAGCGTCACCTCGGCTGCTTCATTCATGCTGCAGGCCATGGAACCACTGTCCAGCATACCACCCATTTTCAAAAGCCCACCGAAAGTGACCGGAGTGTAGAAAAGACTGTCACTATTGCCGACTTTGTGAATGTTCTGAAAAATAACTTCAGAATCCTTGCATTTTTGTCTGGCCTCTTCATACACTGACTCCGCATCACAGATATCAACAGTTTGGGAGTTACCCGTAAGACCTGCACTGCCTCCCACCGAATACAGGTCGGCTAGTTTCCCTCCGGCTGGACCTGGGTAGACGTACTAGCCGGGCAGGACAACCGAACATGGCCAGGAGCAAAGCATGAAAAGCACAGTTTATCAGACAGGCAGTGTGATGCTGTGGTATGTCTTGGATCACTGCAGACTCTGCAGGCATCCTCTCTCCTCCGTCCATTTCGTGAGAACTGATTAAATGCCCCTCTCCTAGGTCTCTGAGTGTTGTGGTGCTGCATTCTCTCCATCATGGCCTGAAACATGTCCACCATCTGACCCATGAGCCTTTCCTCTGACTGTTGAAGATTTTGACTCACAGCGGTCGAAGGGGAGAAACTCGGACTTCCAACGAGGGGCTCTCGTGTTGCAGTGGTGGAGTGGAACGAGTCCACCAACCCCTGAAAACCTGAGGATGGGGGCAAGAAGCTTCGGGAGCATCCCTCTGGCACAGCAGCTGCAGGTGAGGCGTTCGGGTGCACGGCAGTGATCGTAGAATTACAGCCCTTCAACTGGGCAGCGCAGCTGGCTCTGCCATTAGCTCTCACCTCCCTTTGATAATCATCAATCCTTTGTTGTACATCCCGAGCAGTCCACTCATGGACAGGCTTGCACTTGAAGACATAAGACAACTCAGGGTCAGGGCAATGTTTCACGAACATACATGCTACTTCATGGGTTAAAGGGGTCGCTGTCTGCCCCTGTCTGCGTAGCCCCTCTATGGCTAGTTCAGCAGCCTTGTTCAGTCTTATCCAATAATCTACTGGGTTTTCACCTCTGGTAGGGAGTGTTGCGGTACATCCCGAGCAGTACTGTTACATTGCTCAGTTTGAGTCTTAGAGTCACCAGTCAGATTCACAACACCACCTGACAACAGTTTAGTAACAATGGATTCACCTATCTGGGCTCCTATTTGCTCAACCATGTCAGTAAAGCTGTGTACAGCATCACTGTCTCTAATTGGAGTGGAAACTTGAGGCAAATTACCCATACCCCTACCGATGGGAATAAAACTCGGGCTTTGGCCTAGCCCAGTGTCACTGCTCACAGGACCAAACTGTGTGACATTACTGGTGTCAACTGCATGAACTAGTCCGGAACCTCTACCCTTAGGTAGTACTGGAGTGACAAATTTATCCATCCTCAAGTCACACACTTAAGATAATACCTACACGCGCACTCCGTTAGGGAGAGAAAAAAAAAAACAGAGATATAAATAAGAAAAATAACAGTATAATAGCAGCAAAACGAGGGAAAGAAAGAAAAATAATAGTGTCTAAACAATTCAAGCGTATAACCACACGTTGTATATCAAAACACAGGCACTTTTACCTTTGTCTTATTTCAATCACATCCCTCACCTTTTTTGTTCGTTTTTGGGGGATTTTTTTTTTTTTTTTTTTTAAACTCACTCGGTTACAACAACCCACATTCAACTTGTGAACAGCAGGGGAGCAGAACAGCAGCCACGGCGATGAGCATCAAGCTGATCTGAAGATCCGAATGGTCACGGCACCAGTGTAACGCTTCCGTTCTTCACAAATCACAGACGCTCAGAAAGGTTGGCTGTTCACGGTTTATTCTGCACAGTCCAAACGTGCCTGCAGAAGACAGAAAACACTTAACAGGTGTCTTCTGGTGGTACAGCAATTGTAGCTCCTACAATGTAAAGCAACATTACAAAAAGCACAGAAAAACAGTAAATCCAAACACATTTCCTGCTATGCGCAGCAACCACTAGGGGGCCGACAAAAGCTTACTGCCAAAGAGCATAAATACGGCAGAAACACTGTTTAACAGCAACCAGCCTTTGTTTCGGTTACACAGTAACATCCTAACATCAATATAAACCTATATACATCGACATGTACAACTTATGTAACAACATTCACACCAGAAACCATAAAAATGCCAGAGCCTTTCCTTACAGAACTTACCCTCACAGTGCAAACGCACGCTGTGAGGAGCGGAAGCCTTACCAGCTTCTAAACGCTAGAGTGAGATCCGGTTTCTGGGTTTTCAAAATAAAATACAACAAAAAAAATGATAAAATTCACACTTAAAATAATAATTAAGACCAGGTAAGTGCATGTTTTTCAGATGTCTTTTTAACTCTGTTACACTTGTAAGCTTGTGAAATGGGACAGTCTAGCCTCCGTCGCGCTGCCCTAGCAACTAGGGCTGGGCGATATGGCCTAAAATCCATATCGTGGTATAATTCGAAGCACGTGCGGTAACGATATATATTGCGGTATATTCTTTTCTTCTGTATAACGTATTTTCAACACTATAAGGCACACTTAAAATCCTTTAATTTTCTCAAAAATCGAGAGTGTGCCTTATGTATGAATTCTGGTTGTGCTTACTGAACTCAAACCGATTTTGCCATGCAGAAATCTGATAAAAAATGTTTTAGTACAACTTTGGTAAGCCGCACTGCTTGATGGTTTGTCAGAGCATTACGGCTGCCGTAGTGACGAGCTTCACGGAGTAATCTGGGTCCAAAACTCTGTCCACTTCAGGTCCCAAAGTCAAACGAACACTAAGAGTTAAAAACGATTTAAGTTCTTTAATCTTTAATAAAATCCTCAGTGTTGCTGCTTTACCAGGTGTAACAATTAAGTTTAACATCCAGGCATCTATGAAAACAGAATGTATTAAATTTAACGGAGTTAGAAGTTAGCAGGAAGTTAGCTCGCTAGTTTCCAGTTAAACATGACATACCATGTTCTGACTGAGAGATTTTTTTAACTAATTCAAACGTACAGCTCTGCTATCACTTCCAACATAAATGAAGACAGAAAACTAAACTGCAGTGACATTTGCAGGGTTACTGAAGTTGGACTACCTGGTATAGGGCTTTGGAGTTGACGTCACGCCGCAGTGCATTGTGGGATTGTGGCGCCATGTCAGAAGGCAACAAATCAAAACAAACACACATTACTGCCAACATGTGGCCAACAGTAATGTTTTAATTTTCTTCATTATTCAAGATTTGCACATAAATAAGTGACATCATATTCAGTACTTACTTTTAACAGTTCACTCTTCCGCCGTTTTTTTCGGCAAAATTATCCACACCCACCGCCGCGCTATGAAGTCTGGGATATGTTGGGCCATGAAGGCTACACTGACCCATCTTTAAAATTCAGGGAAATGAAGGATGCATTTGAGGCTGCATTTCGAGCAGCCTTTGAATTGGAACAGCCTTCCTCGCGTGACGTAATAAGCCTTAAACTGCGGCCTTTAAGGCTGCAGACCCTGAATTGGGATACAGCCACAGAGAGCTGAAGAGAAACTCATGTGACCATCACAGCTGCTGGTGATGTCATCATTTTGTGCTTTGTTGTCCTCTCAGTTTACGAGGTGAAGGTGGATTCAGGTGTGAAATCTGTCCAGCTTCCCTGCAAAGCTATAGTTCACATACCTAAAGATGCTAAAGTGGAGTGGAAAGATATGAAAGACCGATTGGTCCACGTTTATGAGAACAGCTCTGACCAGCCTGAAAAACAGCACCAGTTTTACAAAGGACGAACAGAGATGAAGAGAAAACTGTTGAAATTTGGAGACCTCAGTCTGACCCTGAAAGACCCCAAAGGCAGAGGCACAAAGACCTACACCTGCACCGTCTACAGCAAGGAGGGAAACATCCTGATAGAAAAAAAAGTACTGCTTTAGGTCAAAGGTTAGTACACTTTCAATAATGACTATGCCAGAACTCAGCTTGTGAACATATATAACACATTTGTTTTTTCTTAAATGTAAAAATTTTATGGATCATTTCAGTTAAATTAAAACTATTTCCTTCTGAGAAGCTACAGTTTGAGTTGCCTCGTACACTTCTCAGCCAAAAACTAAACAACGTTCTGCTACTTTATTGGACGACCAACAAAGGGCAACACTGACACTGTGTTTCTGTCCATCATCAAGCCACATTTATTCACACTGTCAGCTGTCTAATTAAGCTAATCACATGTTTAGACCAATTAGTGATTCTGAGGTGCCTGTAGATGTATTATTATGTATTATAATTATTACTATTAATGTATATTAATGTATAAAATTGTCAGCAGATTTTCAAGATTTGTCTTATTTCAAAGTATAATTTGGAAAGATAGAATTAACACCACCTAACCCCCACCCACTCAGACAGCGATGAGATAGATTCATCGGGGGCAATGGGGAACAACCACCCTGAAGACCTCAGTCTGACCCTGAAACACCCCACAGATGGAGACAAGTCCACCTACACCTGCACCTGCACCGTCTGCAGCAGGGAGGGAAACATCCTCAAGAAACAAGTGGAGCTGAAATTCAGAGGTCAGTGCTGCAGACCTCTGACTTTGTTTCTGTTTCCAGGCAGCTAATGAGAAGCTGACTGAAGGTAAAAGTGGCTTCCAATTCAAAAGTGCCTCTTTGAATTTGGAGTCAGAGTGAGTCTTATGGAGTCAGTGCAGCATTTCTTTGCTGAACATAACAACACATTAGAACACAGGACAACACGGACAGCAGTAGCTCAAAGCTTTGAGGACACACAGAAATACTGTTAGGATGCCTGGGTCGACCCAGAGGTTTTGAGTTTGTTATCATTTCTAGTCTCTGGTTTCTTAAGTTCTGTCTTACGGTTTATGTCTATGTTCTCTAGTTGCTCTGTCTCCCCTGTCAGCTGTATCCCCTTGTCAAGTTCGCATCTCTGTGTTATGTTTCCTGTTTTACTTTGGAGGTGCGTGTCTTATGTTAATGTGTCTGGCTTTGCTTCCTTGTCTCGTTAGTTCTGATTTCTCCCAGCTGTGCCCTCCTTCTGTGTCTCATTCCCCTCGTTACTTCCCAGTGTACTTAAACCCTGTGTTTCTTTGAGTCAGTGTTGCGTTGTCCCCCATGCTGTGTGGATCTCCCTGTGTTTCCCATGAGTTTATGTTGTTTCCCAGTTTAGTTTAGTTTGCTTTTCTTTGCTTTGCTTTGTACGCTTGTTTCCCTGTGCCAGCAAATAAAGCTGAGTATTTTTGAGTTCATCCCTTGAGTCTAAGTCCGCACTTTGGGTCCACCACTCCTGCTTGCCTGCCACACAGCCAACCTTAACAAATATGGTAATGAGTGGAAACACTGGTGGTTTTAAACAGCAGCTGGGAAATTACTTCTTCTGCAGAAACTAATTTGTGGGGAAGAAAGACCATGATTTAGGTCCTTGCAGTGTGAAACCAAACATGCTGTTTTCAGGTAGTTAATGTGGAGATCTTCTTATTAGACCCAAATCAGTGTGGAGTATTATAGAGGTAACAGGATTCCTTGTGCATACTTGTACACGAGTGTTCATATGCGAGTATACCCCCAACACTCCAGAGGATTGCCAAGATTTATACATCGGGGAAACCAAACAACCTCTGGCCAAGCAGCTGGCACAACACAGAAGAGCCACCTCGTCAGGCCAGGACTCTGCAGTCTGTTCACACCTACAGGCCAGTGGACAGTATTTCAATGATGAGGATGTACACATCCATTGATCACTCATCAATGGTCTTAGATCAGTGGTTGCTGATCAATGGTCATACAGTGGCATATTAATGATCAAGGAACTGGCCTCGTAGTCCATTGTTCATTCAGTGGGCTGGTTTGAGTGTAGGTCTGTTGTGGTGCATATGTATGTGTGTGTGTTCCTTGTTCAGCCGAGAGAAAGTGTCCCTTCACCCGGTTAAGCAAAAATCAACAATCTTTGATCCACGCTGGTGGCCTTGAATGAGGGGAGAGAGAGTCACGATGAACAGTCTTTTTATCTAAAGGAGAGTTTTGTCAGGGGGTGCCAGGTTAGTGCGTACAAACTGCATCCAATTTTACAGTAGTCTATGTCCGTCACTGGTCACCAGGTCTCTCAATTCCCATTGTTCTTCTTCAAGATGTTATCCATATTGCAAAGCCATTACCTTCTCCAAGATCTTATCCATATTGTGTTCAATAAACACAGTCTGAGTACTCACAGCCCTGCCCATCGTCTATCATGTCAGCCAGCCTTGTGGGATTTTGAACAGCTGTAGCCGCTTTTGTATTTCGATAAGTCAGGTCCAAGCCAGCTCCAATCAGCCAGAACTCTGTTATCATGATTCAGAATTGGTAGATGTCGTTCAATGTCCTCCATCGAGAGTGTCGCCAGACAAACGACGCAACTGACCATCAAGTATCCGGCAGCAAACTTCTCTACAGGACAATCAGGCTCTCCCGAGCCCAGTAGGGTGTCAAGACCAGTTGATCAAATCAATAATTCTTCTTTATGTTTTTAGAGAACAAGTCTGGGAGACTCTCTTAGGGTTAGAGAATAAGCAAGACTATACAAGACATGAAAAGCCAAGAAGAAAAGATAAGAAGAAAAGAGAAAGAGAGGGAGAAAGTGCGACTGCCTCCGTCAAGAGCCAAGAGAGAATGGATGAGTGATGAAACGTTTCTCCCACTCAAAATGCTGCGTCCAGATGAACAGAATCAGCCTTAAGGGCACATTTTTGGAAGTTTTTGTATATCTGACCATTTTTTACAAATAAGAGCTGCTTCATCCAAAGTGGGATGGACGCCGTCTCTCCTACCAGATTTAATCCTGAAAGTTTCTCAATTATCTAGAAAGCCCACATTGTTTCTGGACACCACTCAGACAGCCAGCAAGCTACACATATCAACCCTTGTCTTGCTGGGGAGGGGACCAGATACGTAAAACCACAGTTTTTTGAATGTGGACTAGCAGTTTAGCTGCTGGTGCAATGTTTAGGAATCAGCTTAATAAGGCCAGGGGAAGAGATTGGAAACACTGGAAATGGTGGACTGGAAACGTCCTCCTGAATTACTTAATTTTATTCATTCTAGAAACTACTCTGCAGGAGGATTAGAGTAAAGCCTTTTCATGCTCTATGCAGGCAATGCAGATGCACAGGGCCCTTTTAGCCTCCAGACAAAGTAACAAATCCTCTTCACACATTTGTTCAGCATCTCCAACTGCTCAAAAAGTTGATTTAACTTTCTGTCCTGTTACCTTCTGCTCTGATCTGCTTCTGTACCTCATCTTTCTCTACAACTCTGAAAACTTGCTGCTGCTGTCTGTACAGCTCATCTTTTGTTTGTTATCCTCTCAGTCCGTCAGGTGGAGGTGGTTGAGGGGGTGGAGTCTTTGGAGCTGCCCTTCAAAACCTCAGGAAACCTGCCTAAAGACGTTGTAGTGGTGTGGAGGGACAGTGAAGACAGGAAGGTCCATGTGTATGAGAACGGCTCTGGCCAGCCTGAAGAACAGCACCACGATTACAAGGACCGAACAAAGATGGATGAAGACCTGCTGGGAACTGGAGACCTCAGTCTGACCCTGAAACAGCCCACAGAGAGAGACAGTGGAGTGTATAAGTGTATAGTCAACAGCAGCAGTATCATCCAATACAAAATAATCCGGCTGAAAGTCAAAGGTATCTGTCTGTCTCTGTCTTCATGTTCATATTTCAAGATTCTTTAGTTGTCATGTGCAGAGTTATACAAGTACAACACGCAGTGAAATGTGTCCTGAGAAGCTGCTCGACTGTGCAACAAAACAAGAAAGAGAACATTATATACAGTGAGTGAATTATATATATTATATAAATGAAATAAAACAATCTGTAAATTTACGTTTGAATCTCAGAATGTACATTGCATGAGTGTTAAAGTGTCTTGTGCCGTAGTGAAGCCAGAAGGATTGATTGTTAATTAGATTGTTAATTTATTTCAAACATGTAAACAATATACAGGTACATCTAGAAAAGAAAATAAGAGAGAAAGAAAAATACTAGATCAGACAGAAAGTGGTAAGAATGAGTCCTGTCTCAGTCACGTATGGTGGGGGGGCGTGTCCTGATTTACCACACAGATGGCCTAAGGATAGAAGCTGCTCTTGAGTTTCTCTGTTTTTGCGCACACGGTGCAGAACCTTCTGCCTGATTGCAGCAATCGGAAAAGTTTTTTGCTGGGATGTGACAGGTTCTTCAATAGCTGGGCTGCTCTAGTCCAGCACCTACTGGTGTAGATGTCCTGTTGGGAGGGGAGAGCAGCCTTGCAGCAGCGTTTTGCTGTACAGATCACTCTCTGAGGAGCTTGTTGGTCCTTAGCATAGCTGTTCCCATACAAGGATGCGATGTTCTGTGTGAGGATGCTCTCCACAGTGCCTATATAGTAGGGGTGGGTTTTTATAATCGATTATTGATTAAAATCGATTCTGGCTTGGATAACGTAAAATCGATTCATTAAAATCCTGAATTGATTTTTTAATATTAATTTATTTTGCCCGAAATGCCAGAATCTCAGGTGAAATCTCACAAAATTTCAACAACCACCAAACAGCTAAGGCAGTAAATGAGAGCAGGAACATGGATTCTGCACAAAGACGTAAACACACAGCACTACCCGTGGATCAGAATCAGTGACATGTCGCCTTTTTCACAGTCGGGCTGAAAGCCGACAGCTCACTGATTCTGATCTGTCGGCGGGTCCGCGCTTTGTGTTCCCCTTATGTGCTGATTCTAAAGCTGTTAGTTTTATCTCTCTCGACCGAACCAGCAGCAAAAGAAGATCCAAACTACGCTACATACAAACAACAACAACTCTGACTTTTACTGTTTTGCTTCCACCACGACGCACAGCTCTCTCTCTCTCTCTCTGTACTCCAACAACAGTTTCCCGTCTAAAAATCTGTTTTCTGCATTATTCGATTGCTTGTTACGCTCAAGTCTGCCGCTGTTTTCTTCCTTTTACTTACTTCCGAAAAGAAAACCTCATTTCTGCTGTTCAATACTGAACCAATTTAAACTTTTTAAAATTATGCAAAATGCAAAATGCTTAGCCGTGTCTCTAATAAAACCGCTGGAACGTCAGAGGTAACGCTCATATGTTGATTAATGGTTTTCTTTTGTTTTTCCTACTGCAGAATATTTTTATAAAATCCAGGCCAGGAAAACCACCTTCATGTTTTTCTGTTTTATCTTCAGCTACTTTGACACAAAAGCATCTGCTGTGACGCTCACACCTTTGATAAAGTCTTGCGTGTGCCAGCTTCCTTTTTATAGATACAAAAATATGTAAATGTACTGATCTGAATTATAATATTTCTGACTGTCAAAATTTCCCAGATTCCAATCGAATTGATTCAAATTAAATTGAATCGTGGATAGAATAGATTCGGGACCATGTAAATCGGAATTGAATCGATTCTAGAAATCAGTCACGATACCCAGCCCTACTATATAGAAAGCCCCCAAACTTCCTCAGTTGTCAAAGATGATATTTGTGTGTGTGTGTGTGTGTGTGTGTGTGTCTCTGACTGTCTTGTGTCTTCTCTGCAGGGAGAGTTCAGGTCCAGGATCAAACAGGGGACATCAGGAACAGAAGCAGCTCCATTGATCCGACTCCTCTGATGGCTGATCAATCAGTTTGATCTGTGTGTTCTTTGATTATTGATCAGTGATGTCAGAGTGGAGTCAGTGTGATGTTGTTGTTGTGTGTTTGAGACTTTTAGTGTCCATGAAGGTCTCTGCTGCCGTAGATCCTCTGAACTGTGACAGAGGTCTCACTCTGGAGGAAACTCTCAGCACTTTCCAGCAGCTCCTCCATCATGGAGGACGTTCCCTCACTGTAACAGGTGGAGGAGAGAGGAGAGGAAGCACAGGTGGATCCTCTGAGGAAGAGGAGCGTTCCTACAAACCACATGATTACATACAATTCAATTCAATTGTATTTATATAGTGACAAATCCCAACAAAAGTCGCATCAGGGCACTTTATATTGTACAGTATAACCTATAATAATGGATACAGAGAAAAACCCAACAATCATATGACCCCCTATGAGTAAGCACTTTGGCGACAGCGGGAAGGAAAAACTCCCTTTTAACAGGAAGAAACCTCCGGCAGAACCAGGCTCAGGGAGGGGCGGGGCCATCTGCTGCAACCGGTTGGGGTGAGAGAAGGAAAACAGGATAAAGACATGCTGTGGAAGAGAGACAGAGATTAATAACAGATAATAACAGTGAGTGAGAAAGGTGACTGGAAAGGAAAAACTCAATGCATCATGGGAATCTCACTGAGGTCTAGCAGGACAAGCACAGAGATGAGATCATATTTAAGATTGAAGAATTAATTAATGGCAGGACTTCTTTGAGCAGTTTTGTAGGAATGGGGTCTAAAAGACACGTTGATGGTTTGGAGGAATTAATTATTGAAGTTAACTCAGAAAGATCAATTGGAGAAAAAGAGTCTAACTTTACATCGATGGTACTAAAAGTAGCTGTAGATAATATTACATCTGTGGTATGATTATTGGTAATTTTTTCTCTAATGATAAAAATTTTATTTGTGAAGAAGTTCATGAAGTCATTACTAGTTAACGTTAAAGGGATGGTTGGCTCAGTAGAGCTCTGACTTTTTGTCAGCCTGGCTACAGTGCTGAAGAGAAACCTGGGGTTGTTCTTATTTTCTTCAATCAGTGACGAATAGTAAGATGTTCTGGCTTTGCGGAGGGCTTTCTTATAAAGCAGCAAACTATTTCTCCAGGCTAAATGATGATCCTCTAGATTTGTGACACGCCATTTCCTCTCCAGCTTACGAGTTATCTGCTTTAGGCTACGTGTTTGAGAATTATACCACGGAGTCAGGGACTTCGGATTTGAGGCCTTAGTTTTCACAGGAGCTACAGTATCCACAGTCGTACGTAGTGAGGAGGTAAAATTATTAACAAGATAATCGACCTCTGTTGGAGTAGCGTTCAGGTAGCTGCTCTGCTCTATGTTGGTACAGGGCATTGAAGATGATAACAGTGGGTGGATTATATTCTTAAACTTAGTTACAGTACTTTCAGAAAGACATCTACTGTGATAAAGTCTACTCTCCACTGCTGTGTAATCAATTATTGTAAATGTAAATGTTATCAGGAAATGATCAGACAGCAGAGGGTTTTCAGGAAACACTGTTAAATGTTCAGTTTCTATGCCATATGTTAAAACAAGATCTAGAGTGTGATTAAAGTGGTGGGTGGGTTCTTTTACATTTTGAGAGAAGCCAATTGAGTCTAATAACAGATTAAATGCCATGTTGAGGCTGTCATTTTTAGCATCTACATGGATGTTAAAATCACCCACAATAATTATTTTATCAGAGCTGAGCACTAAATCAGATAAAAAGTCTGAGAAATCAGAGAGAAACTCTGTGTAAGGCCCAGGTGGACGATAGATGATAACAAGTAAGACTGGTTTCTGACTTTTACAGCTGGGGTGGACGAGGCTAAGCATCAGGCTTTCAAATGAATTAAAAGTCTGTCTTGGTCTTTGGTTGATTAATAGGCTGGTGTGAAAAATTGCTGCCACACCGCCCCCTCGGATGGCATTATTCAGTCTTTTAATAACATTTCTTATCATTTCTATGCCATTGACATTCAGGCTCATCAGCTCAAAAGGCTATCCACCCTAGCAATGTTCCCTCTAAGTTGCGCGCGTGCGCAATTGTGGTCTCTGCGCAGAAAAAATCTGTGTTGCGCACAAAAAAAATCTAACCTGAATTGAAATTAAAATAAAAACTTTAACAATTCTGTTTTGCAGTGTTAGTCAGTTAGTGACTGGCTGCTCCTGGGATTAGAACGATGCCACCTTATCCCATAGTCCAGCCAATAATGCGATTCAGATTCGTATATATGCAGCTAATCGTTGACAGGCTATGACAGCGTCCTTATGTGACTCCGGTGTTTTAGCAAAGCGGCGTGGCTGATGTGGAGTGAAGCCACGTTAATGACAACGTGTACAACCATTGGAGATGTGAGCAGGACAGACGGAACAATTAACGGAAAAAGTTTGAACTTTATACCAGTTTTTAAATTGTGTTGATAGGCCACGTAAAACCAGAGTTATGATAAAAATATCTGCAATGTTTGGTTTTCTTCCTGAATACTGTCGTTGTTTATATTTACTGCAGGAAGAAATGGTAAAACGGCGTTTTATAAGGAAAGCACTCTCAGCCTGTCAGCAAAAACAAAACAAAAACACCCCCCACCCTTTCCCATTGGTCGAAAAATGTACCATGTCGACCAATCAAAACATGGCATTTGTTGTTTAGGGCGGGGGGACGTTTTAGGAGTGATGGCGGTGTTTTGAGATGTGAGAGATTTGCCACGTTTAGCGCAAATTTTGTGTAGTTAGTGTGTAGTGTAGTCAATAGTTTTGTTGTGTGAGTCAGAACAATGAGGTGACTTCTGAATGTTACAGGTGTTACAGGAGTGATACATATCCTGTTGTCAGGCCTGCAGGTATCAGGCGGCTGTTCTCCTTTATCTCATAGTGGACAGAAATTATTTTTGGAGTGGCACAAATGATTTGTGTGGCATCAAATGCTGATGCAGAACAGCTGATTGTTCTCTAAATAGTTTGAAATGTTTATTTAAAAAAAACGCCTTGGCTGCATTTTTAGGTAAACAGCTGCAAAAACTTTGTTGTTTGACAAACTGAGTTACTTTTTTGAAGAAGTAACTATATAATTAATTGCCCAATATTGGGCATTATATGCTGTATTTTGCAGACAGAGTTACAGGACTCTTTCCCAGACCACAGACTCATACTCATAAGTCAGAGCTATATTTTCTTTTTAAAAAAGAAAGCAATAAAGTTGTTTTCAAAATTGGAGTTCAAGTTATTTTTACTTCCAATAGTGTTAACATACTACACAGGTCATGAACAAGATTTTTTTTTAATTTTCATTGTAAGTGGGCTAAAGCAGTTAATAAAATGTAGTGTAACATAAATGTAAATGCTGTAATTTGATTATTTTAATAAACCATGTAACTTGGATGGATTCGATGCTGGTGTGACCACAATGCACACGTCTGATGTCGCTCACAGTGGTCCAAGGGGTCGCTCAGGAGGTTTGTGCGGTCGCTCAGACACATGAAAAATTAGAGGGAACATTGCACCCTAGTCCACTGCTTAAATCAGGGGACTGATTCACTCTGTAGCAAATACTTTGTCTTAAACACCAACAAGACTGAGACCGTGATCATAGCTCCTCATGAACTACAAATATAAAATTGGTTCTTGCTTCTTTTTGTTCAACTTTAAGTCCAACATTCAAAATCTTGGTGGAATATTTGATTCTTCTCTGGGCTTCCACTCACATATAAAATCTGTCTCGTTCCTGTTTCTTTCATTTAAGGAACATTTCTAACTGTGACATATTGTCATGAAGCGCTGTGTGGCAGGCTGGAGATGGGGACTCAAAATGCAGGCGCATAGACTCAAGGTGTAAACTCAAAGTCACAGCTTTATTGGCTGGCAGGGAAAAAGGCATACAAACTAAACTAAACTGGGAAATATAAACTTACACTTGACAGAGAGGCACACGAGGAAACACACAGCTTGAGGGACGACGCAACACTGACTCAGAGAAACACAGGGTTTAAATACACTGGGAAGTAACGAGGGGAATGAGACACAGAAGGAGGGCACAGCTGGGAGAAATCAGGGCTGACGAGACAAGGAAGCAAAGCAGGACACATTCACATAAGACACGGACCTACAAAGTAAAACAGGAAGTATGACACAGAAGCGAGCGTGGCACAGTGGAGACAGCAACTAAGAAACACAGAGACAAAAACCAAAGGCAGAGGTCTAAGAACCAAAATACACAGAGGGAAACACTAAGCTTGGAACACAAGAAACTAGACTCGAGGGAGTAACAAAAGACCAACCATGAGAACATAATTCACAATACAGAGTGACAGAAAACAAGAAACTCAAAACATGCAAAGACACAGATTTACACAGAACTGAGGGGACACAGAAACATGAAGGGCAAGGGATCAAAACTGGAAACCATAAAATAACTCACAAGCAGAATAATACAAAAACCTTGAAGAACTAAACACGCTGGGTCAAGAGACCCAGGATCCTGACACATATGGTCTCCTCGGCTGAACTGGAAAAAACTCTTCATACATTTGTGTCATCGTGTTTAGATTATTGTAATGTCCTGTTTACCAGCCTGGACACATCATGTCGTTCTCACCTCCAAGTTATACAAAATGCTGCAGCCAGACGACTAACATGTTCTAACAAGCGAGCTCACATTACTGCTATTTAATCTTCTTTATATTGGCTCCCAATAAATTTCAAGATTTGTTTCAAAATTCTTGTTTTAACACACAGAACACTAAATGATCACGTCCTCGATTATTTATCTCAACTTCTTACAAAATATATGCTGCTCGTTGTCTCCGTTCACGGACTCATGATGTGTTAGTTGTTCCCTGTACACGACTAAAGACTAAGTGTGACAGAGCCTTTCAGTCTGTGGCACCAAGGCTGTGGAACAGTCTGCCTCCACAACAACGTTTAGTCCACTCTGTGGATTCTTTAAAAAAGCTGTTCAAGTGTTTCTGTTTTACAGGCTTTCTAATGACAAACATTTTATTGAATTATTATTTATTTATTTAAAACTACCTGTTTATTTTACTGTCTTATTGAATCTTTTTTTTCCACTTAATGTTCATGTTTATTTGAGCCTTTTGTGTGAAGCGCTTTGTGACCGCTGTGAAAAGTGCTTAATAAATAAACTTTAATTACTTGTCTCTGAAAATCAATCAATCAATAATCAAACAGTGAGTTTGTGCGTTTCAGTTTGTGTGTTTCAAAGATGGAGGCCACGCTGCTCTCAGAGGACTGTGTGTGGTTGTGGTAAACGTGTGAGCTGCTGCTGCTTCTTCCTCACATGTTTGATATGTTTCATATTTCCAGCTGATGCTGATCACACTAACCTTAACATCACAGACCATCCTTTGGTTCTTCTTCTGTTCCTCTGAAACTTCCTGTGTGGTGCCTTTCAAATTAAAAGCCCTCCCTGACTGTAAAGACTGGACTGTGCTGCAGCTGGTGGAAACAGTGTGTAGGTGTGTTGTGTTTGATGGAGGACTGAAGTGTGTGTCCAGCTGAGCTCTCTGTGTGCTCATATATACAGATGCTGATAAACACATGTTTGTATTTGGACCCTGTTACTGATCAGGACCTGCTGTGTGTTTCCTGTCCACAGGTCTACAAAGAGTCGCACTTCCTGCTGTGGTTCAGATGTTCAGCGTGTTGCTTTGTTTCTCACATGTTGGCTCCACGGTCTCTGCTGCTGTGGGCTGATGTCATGCAGCAATACAGCTGCTGAACATCTGGCCTTGTTTTGCTCCATCAGCAGATATTTGACTTTTAGATCACATGATATTTGCATGCAACCTTCAAACACGTGTGGAGAATTCATTATTTCTTTGAGAGATTTTTTAGTAAATAATAGAAAAAGGAAAGGAAGAGAAAAGCAAAACTTTAATTCTATAAAAGAGTAAAAATTCCACACACATGTAACTCACCACTGTGTGAACATCACAGGGGAGAAATCGTTTCTCTGAGTCAGAGATGAGTGTCAGTAACACAAAAGTAACACTCAGTGTCATGCAGTGACTTTTACACAACCAGATCAGATGAACCAACTCACACTAAAACATGCATTTTGCTGCACTCTTTACACTTATTTCTTTTCTTTCTGCTCTTTTATATATTTTGTAAAACCACAAAAAATATTTTATATCAGCAGCAATTTTCCTCAAACTGCTGCATCACAGCTTTCATGCTCTGACCTGCATGTGAAATGAGATAAAAGCTCTTTATTAGCAACTTTTCCAACTTCTGGCAGGTTAATGTCTGAACTTTGGAGTGAAACACACCCTTAGTTACAAGAAATAACACCACTGTCTGTAACAAAGTGAATCCACCTTAACACCACCTGTGTGTGTGACTGCATTACACTCCCACTGCTGGGAACCTGAACAAGAACCAGAACAAAGTCTAAAATAGAAGCTGACAAACAGCTGCACCACCGAGTGACACTTTATTTTATAAACTTCACAACAGGTTTCATGTTGTGACCTGTGGAGGTGAAAAGACACAAAACCTGTTTTACAGTTTTTGAGCTACAGGCAGGATTGAAACACACCTTAGTTAAAAGTCAAACAGCAACATTTGTCTCCTCCCCTCACGTCACTCAAATGTGACAAACCAGTAAACAGGCTCTTCTTCGTCCTCAGTAAAGAGAGACGCACAGACGATCAGACTGAGTTCAGACCAAACTAGCAGCTTCCTCTGAGTGAGTCCAGCTACAGGAGAGAAAAGTGGAAAACTCCAACACTGCTGCTTCAAGCTGCTGACGCTCCACACACTGAATGTGAGTTTGAGCAAAAACACGACTCAAAGGAAGTTTCAGTGAAGGTAGTAGAGGAGGGAGGGGAGCCAGGACTGACTGTACTTCCTGTCTGCTGTTTTCAGCTTCACTCACAGACTCAATGGCTTCCAGATCAGAGGAGGATCTCTGCTGTCCGGTCTGTCAGGAGGTCTTCAGAGATCCTGTTCTTCTGTCATGTAGCCACAGCTTCTGTAAAGACTGTCTGAAGAGATGGTGGAGAGAGAGACCAACACACGAGTGTCCAGTTTGTAAGAGAAGATCTTCAAAGCAAGAACCACCTTTAAGTCTGGCTTTAAAGAACCTGTGTGAGTCGTTCTTACAGGAGAGAGATCAGAGAGCTTCAGAGGCTCTCTGCAGTCTGCACTCTGAGAAACTCAAACTCTTCTGTCTGGACCATCAGCAGCCAGTGTGTGTCGTCTGCAGAGACTCAGAAAAACACACCAATCACAGATTCAGACCCATCGATGAAGCTGCACAACAACACAAGAAGGAACTTCAGGAAACTCTGGAACCCTTAAAGAAGAAGTTAAAGGTTTGTGAAGAAGTTCAAGTGAAGTTTGATCAAACAGCAGAACACATTAAGGTCCAGGCCCGACACACAGAGAGGCAGATTAAGGAGCAGTTTAAGAAGCTTCACCAATTTCTAGCAGAGGAAGAGGAGGCCAGGCTGGCTGCACTGAGGGAGGAAGAGGAGCAGAAGAGTGGGATGATGAAGGAGAAGATGGAGGCTCTGAGCAGAGAGATAGCAGCTCTTTCAGACACAGTCAGAGCCACAGAGGAGGAGCTGAGAGCTGAAGACGTCTCATTCCTGCACAACTACAAGGCTGCAGTGGAAAGAGTCCAGCGCTGCCCCCTGCTGGATGATCCACAGCTGCCCTCAGGAGCTCTGATAGACCAGGCCAAACACCTGGGCAACCTGACCTTCAACATCTGGAACAACATGAAGGACATGGTCTCCTACACTCCTCTCATTCTGGACCCAAACACTGCTCATCCAAACCTCATCCTGTCTGAAGATCTGACCAGTGTGAGAGGAGGAAAGACGCAGCAGCTTCCTGATAATCCAGAGAGGATTGCTTATTACTGGTCTGTCCTGGGCTCTGAGGGCTTTAACTCAGGGACTCACAGCTGGGATGTTGATGTTGGAGACAGTACAGTGTGGGGACTGGGTGTGTTAGCAGAGTCTGTGCAGAGGAAGGGAAACATACGGTCTGGATTATGGAGAATAAGATTCTCTCAAGGTAAATACTACAAACAATCACCATCAGCTCCTTTTGAAACTGTTCTCTCAGTAGAGAAGAAGCTCCAGAGGATCAGAGTGAATCTGGACTGGAACAGAGGAAAGCTGTCGTTCTCTGATCCTGATACTAACACACACATACACACCTTCACACACACTTTCACTCACAGGATGTTTCCATTCATTTTCACTGGTCGTAAAGTGAAGGTGTGTCCATTGAAGGTGTCAGTGTCAGTGGAGCAGATGAGTTGAGGATGATGATGTTTCTAATGTTGTTTCCTGTCAGTGAATTGAAGCTGTTAAACTGCAGCTGTCCTCCTGCTGCCTCGTTGTTCCAAAGCTCTTTGTTTCTCTTTTAGTTCTCACTGTTTCTTTCTGTTTCTGCTGTCCACCTTTTCACATGGAAAATCATTTCACTGTTTCTCACTGAATGACTCCCCAAACTAGATTTGAAATTCTATCAAGTTTCTAATCATTACAAGTGATTCATGTTTCTATTTGATGTGTGTAAATGGAGATGATTTAGTTTGCTGGGATATGGACTGACATGTGTTGAATGGGAGGAGCAGTTTGTTGTTGTCTTCTTGTCTGTTTATGACAACAATAAATATATTGTTGAAACAATGATTCATGTTTAACTCCATATATGAAATGTTTCTGATCTTTGAATTCTGTTTGATTAAAGACTTTCTTCATGACACAAATGAGATTTCAGTGTATTAATAGAACTAAATAAGCTCAGAGTTGAAAGGCTGCAGTATTATGTACGTGCTTCACTGTCAGTATCTTCAGGGGGATTCAAAGGGAAACATCAAACTGCTGTAATGAGATAAACTAGTTGGGCTGAACACACTTATCTGTAGTTTGTCTCCATCCAGGATCATCAGAATATAATGAACATGTGTGAAGAGCCAAAAAATGCTGCTGCCCTCTCAGCATGATGAGCTCCAGCCTTTGTTAACAGGACAACAGGAAACATGAGACAACTTTCAGAGACAGTAACCAACTGTGGCCACAAGATGGCAGCAGCTGATCTGAGATCCTTTATTGGACAGAACGACTCTGTGACGTCATCAGAGAGACGGCCTTCACTTTGATAGATCTGACGTCATGTCTGCACTGCGATGATGAAAGCTGATAAACACATTGTTATTGATCCATGAAATCACCTCTGTCCTCTCAAGTGTAGCTGTTTACAGAGCTAAAGAAGTCCTTCATCATCAAAACAGACAAACATGGATTTTCTGTATTAAGTGACGTCATCCTCACTCTAACCTCTTACATACATTCTGTTCAGTTTTCCTGCTGTAAGAAATAAACTGTGTGCAAATATAAATGCAGGGAAACATCCATTAATCACAGGTGAGCCGTTTGTTTCTGACTCACATTAAATGAGGCTTCAGGTGTAAATACCTCAGAAGTGTTTCTGAGTTCAGTAGAACCAGACCCAGTCAACCATCATGGCATCCACAGCACTACACAATGCAACAGAAAGGCCTTCATCATCTGCTGAAGCACCTCTGAACCACGACGCTCTCCCTGCATCTAAAAGCTGTTAGTCAGGATGAGATGCTGCTGTGATCGCTCACAGTTTACCTGTGAGATCTTTGTAAATATTGTCTTTGTTTCTGAAGGAAACACCTTTAGTCTGTTTTTATTTGGAGTGCAGATCTGGGCGTCCATCACTTTAACCTGCACACGTTTAGTTATTGAGTGTAGTTGATGTTTGGCAGCATTTTATAAGTGACAGTTCATGAACGGTGCAGGAACAGAGGACGCCTGACCATCCTACCTGTGTCAGTAAGAAAACTTTCATCACAACTTCACAACTTAACACAACTGAAACCTGAATTCTGTGTTGCATAGTTTACGGTTCATTAACATATGACATCTCACACAGACACAGATGTGTTTATCATATCATAAATCAGAAAGAGAAGGTTCGACCTCTCTCATGACCTTACGATGTGTGTGGATGCCAGAACACTCTGGAAGGCACACAGAGTCTTTGCAGACTGCTAAGGATCAGACCTCTATCATTATACAATTGATTATATACCTCTAAGCATATATGATTATATATTTCTAAGCATAAAGGACAATCCAACAATATAAACCTGACAGACAGAACTAAATAATACTGTATTATATAAACCTGTAAAGGGGAAATCCTGACGAACCAATCAAACAACCAGAAAAGAAGACTAACTCTGTGCTGCTCCAATCAGGCGTCAGCTCTGTCAGTGTAATATGTAGGTGTGTAAAGTCACAGAGTAGCTGGTTTTAAATGTATCTATAAACTTTATTTACATTTTATTTAGGCTTAAAAACCGTCCAAGTTTATTTCTTTGGACTGTTTTCACTTAGTGCCACCTGGAGGACAGTCAGCTCCCTGCAGCAGCTCTGGAGGACTGTTAACTGATGAAGAGCTGGGACTGCACAGCCTGCTTCATCATGACTTCTTTAAATAAACATGACCAGGATCAGTCGCAGCACCTCAGACAAACATTTGTTACACAGCAGCCGCCTTCACACCGACTGAGCTCCATCACAGCTTCAGAGCTCAGCTTACTAAAGTCCAAAGTTTATTTCCTCTCAGGTTTATTACTTTCAGTAAAGTTTGACTTTTAGAGCCCTGACCAGCATCCTGCAGCATCTGGAGCAGCTGTGTGGTGCTGTCATGGCAATAAGGATCCAAATCTGTGGGGATGTTTCCAGCAGGGGTTATAACCTGCAGTCAGCAAGGTGTACCTAATAAAGTGGCAGTGTTTATGTCACAGTGCAGCACCATCAGAAAACGGTGGTTTACATCTCTGTTACAGGAAACCTGAAGAGTTAAAACACAAGAGAAGAAAATCTAAACGTTACACAAAGAACCTAAAAGAACTAAACTTCATAAAAACTTCACAAATGATGCTTTAAATGAAAAATAAATCCCTGTAAATAATTCAACAGGTCACATATTAGAACCACCTTAACTAAAACTCTGCAGCCGCTCACTGTGGTTTGTCCCAGCCGCTCTTAGGAAACAAACTGCTAACTTCAGTGTTAGCACACACTGTTCCTCTGCATATTCATGGGACCACAATAAAGAGCAGCGCTATGGAGGAGCTAACTGAGAGTGACTGGGGAGGAACAGCGCTCGTGCACGGTTCTCTCCCTCGTGCACGAGATCACACACAGAGTTCTGCCTGGTTCCCAATGCTGTGCTAGCAGCAGTTGAATTGTCTTGGCTGTGCCAGCAACAGGTCTGTGCTAGACAGACCTGTTGCTGTCCACATGTTTGTCATATTGTTTTTATTTTCATCTAAAAGTTTACTGTAGTAATTTCTTTTGCTGCTTCTTATAATTATTATCAGTTTATTCTTATACTTCTTGTAGGTTTGTTCAGCTTCTATTGTTCTTTTCTTTAAAACATCTTGAATATAGATGTTGTCAGTGGTAAGACATTATAAAACACATTGAAGGAATACAAAACAGTCAGAGTTTTGTTCAGAGAACTACGTGCGCACGGGTGAGTGCTCGGGTGATACTCACCCCGAGGCTTTGCAGTCAGCTTTATTTATACTCAAGCATGTTTGCGTCACAGACACATGTAGGAAGAGATAACATACCACTCCCTACAAAGCATAAAACATATACGTTCAACTGTCAGTAAGGAACTGGTCAAGCCTATCTTAAGGGAAACAGAAGCCAGTTGGTTCCTGTTCCCAACGGCAGACTCAGCAAACTCAGCAAAGGTGAGGTTTCCTGTGGCAACCTCCTTATGCCAGTCATTTTCTTAGAAGTCAGCAAGGCTCACGTGCATGTGTAGTGACAAGATACATGTAGTATAAAATATATGAACATCATTGTACATTCGCAAACCTATTTAGGGAAAGCATGTTATTTAATAAAACATTAAACAAAATCTCTTAACAGATGTTCAACACGTTCTCACTCCTAACTGGTCAAATGTGCGACGCATGGTCAGGCTCCCTCTGCTTCACTTATTGACGCGCCGGGTACCCCCCTCGCATCGAGAATTGACGTGCAGGGTCCTCTTAGGCTGCGTTCACACTGCAGGTCTTAATGCTCCCAGTTTTTGATCAAATACGGTTTTTTTGTCTGACAGCAAACGTGCTCTAGTGTGAACGCTCAAAGCGCCCGCATGCTCAAAAGAAGACGTCACACACAACGCGCTCTGTTTAGACCCAGACCAAACAGTATTGTTTGACTGATGGCCGTTAATATAGAGACTTGTTTCAGACTTTACATTTCCTAATTTTGTTTTAAGTTAAAAAGTTATTTTGTTATTTACATTTGGCCTAATAATGATCCTTATTGCTTCAAAGGATAGTTGCAGATTTCTGTCAGAATCTGCAGATTATACAGTACAACTAAAATGTTCACGTTTCTCCAACATTGTCTTCCCAACAGTTTCACTGGATGGCCAGGAAGCGTTCATGATGTCTCCTCAGGCGCTTCTCCGGCGCTGATAATTGGCGTCTGTCTTGTGTCAGTGACGTAAAAGACGGATTTAATGCCACATGACCATCAAACAGCAGTCGCTTTCTAAAACATCAGATATGTATCGGATTCAGTACCACATACAAAAGTGACCCAGATCGGATTTGAAAATATCGGATTTGTGCCGTTCACACTGTCACACCGTGATCGGATATGAGTCGCATAGGGTCAGAAAAGTCAGACTGATGCACTTTCACCTGCAGTGTGAACGTAGACCGATTGAACTGTTGAATACTATAGAGCTCCCTAAATGTTGTTTACTGATGACAAGAGATTGCTGTGGAAGAGTCTGTTGTCTGTATATTTCTATATTTCCAAAATGACACAGTAGTGACCAGAGGTGGGTAGTAACGAGTTACATTTACTCCGTTACATTTACTTGAGTACATTTTTGAAAAAAATGCACTTTCAAAGTACCTTTATTGCACCATACTTTTTACTTGTACTCGAGTACATTTGTGAAGAAGAAACGGTACTTTTACTCTCTACATTTGACAATATTTGACTCGTTACTTTCTTTTTAAATAATTAATTTCACACATTAGATAATGTTACTAATAATAGATCATGCCGCCAGTGGAGTTTCCTGCAACTCTTTCACCAGCAGATGTAGCCATGCGGTCACATGACCAGTTATGAACTGTGGCGGGCAAAGTGGCTCAAGCCTTTCAAACTAGCG
Source organism: Pelmatolapia mariae (assembly GCF_036321145.2). Lineage (NCBI taxonomy): Eukaryota > Metazoa > Chordata > Actinopteri > Cichliformes > Cichlidae > Pelmatolapia > Pelmatolapia mariae. The sequence continues at coordinate 16,090,151 of NC_086229.1, read as the reverse complement.
GACACACGGAAAGAAGAAACAGGAAAACATGGCAGAGGCAACTGTTTCTGTTAGAATTGAAGAGGATGAACACCCTTGGTCTCATCTACAAAGCATGTTTCGCGTAAAAGCTGTACAAAAGAAGAGCTTTATAACGCAGTGTCTTCAGTGTGAGCCAAAATATAATATAATTGTAGTAAAGCTGTTACTGTTTAAACCAGACCTTCCCAAACTGTGTGTGTGTGGGGGGGAAACGCACAAGTGCCGAGGTAGGTCTCCTCAGCAGAATTAGTTTTCCCTTCGTCAGAGCAGCGCTGGGCTGTTCAAATCACAGACAAACAGTATCCCACATTCTTGATTTTTAGTTCACAAACACTTGTTGTAATGACTAACTACTCCTGACATTTTGGAGATGTTAGCTCTTTATGCAGTAAAGTTACAGCGGGATACAAATAACATCAGGCTGATCCTGCCACGATTTGTTCCCCCTGATCAAATCACGGACAAACAGTATCCCACAGCTGTTTATGTTTTTGAACCCATTTTGCACAGAGAGGCATTTTTTGAAAAATGTATTGATAGCAATGTTGGATATTATTACACAGGAAAAAACAACTACAGTAAAATAATCACACGTGACGCCTCTGCCTTTGTAAATGCAGGGACAGTAACTGCGTGTAAAACCTGCAGACAGTCAGATTAACAGTATTTTGTCTCTATCTGCCATTCTGCACTTCATCTCATGTAAACAATAACGTGGCGCACAGCGTGACGTGAAAAAAAGCACATACCTTTGACGTTGCGTGACGAACTCTGTATTCCTTGTCCACACATAAACGCAAAAAATGAGTTTTAAAAATCTCAGTTTTTGGTGACTCGAAACGCCGTTTACGTGTGGACGAAACAGCTGCGTTTTCACAAATACCCGTGTAGGTGCAGACGCAACGTAAAAGAGTTAGTACTTTATTTTATTACTACCTGCAGATTACTTGTATTTGCTTAATTGTTTACTAAATGTTTGAGGTGTGAAATAAACCGCAATGGAGCAAAATATGGGTGTGTGTGGTTGGAGGATGTGTTTGTGCGCACGAGGGGGGCGGGCAAATTTTTCTTGTAAAACAAAGGGGACCCAGCAAAAAAAGTTTGGGAACCACTTATTTAAACGATGTTAGCACAGAAATATTAGCTTCTGTCATGACTGATGAAGTTACTAGTTAATAAAGTTTCCAGTAAAGTGATTAATCGCAGCCACAGATTGACTGTAAATATCCAGATTTTCTTCAGTGCATCTGTTATAAATGTGTGCAAGTTTCAGTGCTTCGTTTAAACTGTATGATACTTATACTGACCCAGGGTCAGTGTAAATACAATCCTAGCTGTGTGAACAAAGCCTGGCTCCTTTAATCCTGCATGACAAACCTCAGGATGCAGGTTATTATTACTCTTTCCTGCTGGCACACCTGTCACACCTGAGAGTCAGCTAGAAACTTACAGTGACGTGGACATCATGCAAAGACTGCCAGACTCTGTAATACTGTAATAGGCTAGCTTGCCTCTCTGTGGTGAATACACAGTAAAGAACACAGTGTTGGACTGGTGCACAGCGACTGAGGTGTTCATCGTCAGAGTTGGGTTACATCAAGCGTTCCAGAGATTTAAGTTGGTGCTGAAGGATGTTACACACTGTGTTATTTTACTAATCAGAACTTGCCATGTAGCCTATATACACACCAAATGTCTTACATTTTTGCAAAAAGTCCTCAGAAACTGCACAGTGAAGAAAAAAAGTGACGTTGGCATGGAGAACATTATAGTTTGATGCAGGAGTAGAAGCTGTATCACGCATTCATACATATGAAACGATGTCAGTGAGACAGTTTGAACTCTTGTTAGCAGCTGGGAGCAGATCTGAGGAAGCAGAGGAACCAGAGCAGCATCTGACTGTGTGTCTGAATAGGGAAGGTAAAATCAGGAAAGACATAAAATCTCTGAAAATCAAACATGCGGATCATAAACATACTGAATCAGTCAGGGCCCAGGTTTATGATGATGGCCTCTGGTGCTGTTGACCAACAGGGTGTTAATGGAAACTGAACAAAGGAAGAGACGAGGAAAGCTGTTCGGAGGCAGCAAGACAGAAGGAAGGACAGGACTGTGGAGGTGAGAGTAGAGACTTTAAATATAAGGACTGAGGCTGGTAAAGGAAGTGCACTCGCTGCAAAGTTAGAAAGACAAGACTGAGACGGTGTGGACATGTGCACGGGAGGGACAGTGGATACACTGGACAAAGGATGTTGGAGATTGATCTTACAGGCAGGCAGAAAAGAGAGACCACAGGGAAAACTAACCATGCCATTAATCTGGCCTCATGATTCTGAACTTGAGCTGCATTAAATTCTCCTCTCATTTAGTCCCATTCATTTCATTAGTGTGCAAAATCCTATATTTCCATCCCAAAGTTTAGTCCTTTGTTTGGTTCAGAAGTATCGTTTTCCTCTCAGGTCTAAAGTTGAACCATCTGAACTTCTGAATTCAGTCCCAGAGTTTGTTCTTTTTCAATCAAGAAAGAAAGTGTGTGAAGGTAGAGCCAAGGGTTAAACGGTCGAAGAGATAAAGAAGGTAGAGAGGAGTAATGGGACGTTAAAAGCCAGGCTTTCACATGACTGAGCTTCCTTTCAGTCTCTTGAAAGGAGAAGAAAATCCCAGGCCTCATGTCACCAAGTGCTCACTCAGGGCGAGAGCTCCATTCACTCCTATCAGCAGAGAGAGAGAGGAGGCAACACTGTGCTGTAAACTGATTTCAGTATCTCAATAAAAACCTGCTCTCTGCTTTCAGGAAGGAAATAAAACAGTGACATCATCCTCTCTGTAACCTGACACTCACACACTGCACCGCCAGAAAGAAAATAGTCTGTAAAAAAACACATCCATTAAATACAGGTGATCTACTTCTTAACTGTTGTCATGGCAAATTCGTTTTTTTCTTCTCCCATTTTCATTCCCACTGAAGCTTCTGCTGTGAATTTATCATAAACAACAGAAGTAATGAAGGTTCACAGACTCAGTAAAACATCATGCCAGTGTTACAGGATAAAACATCCACAGCAGCGTGATTTTTAATTCATTAAAGATAAAACCTAATGCTTCTATCTTTGCTTGACAGTGTGTTAAACAAACCTGATGACATGAACTCCCAGAAAACTTAAAGTGACCCAAACACATGGTTATTACAGGAAACACTGCAGTCATTCCTGTATATGTTTAGCTTTATAAACTGGTTTATTGTGAGCAACACAAATGTTACTGTCACGGTTTCGCAGAATATCATCATCAAGATGTGGTGATACCCAAATTGTCCAGCAGGTGTCACTGTGGAGACGGTTTCAGGTCGTTTCGAAGCCTCGGTACACTTCTACCAGCACTACTCCACAGCTCTCTCTCTCTCTGCAGGGAAACAACACCAGGGCTGCTGCACAGAGGAGATGATAAATGAGTAAACTTAGAGGCAACAAAAGGAAAGAGACTTACAGATGGGAGCTGGTTCACTAGCACAGTTAGAGGAGGAGGGTGAAGGTCCTGGACCCAGCACGCCTGGTTAAAGAAACAAACACAAAAACACTACATATTCATGCTGAGAGAGAAATGGCAGTGACACAGCAGGCCTGGAGGACCATGACACACACGTACAGGCGAAGGATTGTCTGCTGTTTCTTTGTATGTCACCTTGCAGGGAGGTAGAATAGGAAGAATAGGAAGAATACCTCACCTTTGCCCTAGAGGTCTTTGCTTTTGTGAAGACCTAAAGAGAATGGCTTATTGTTAACTGGTGGGAGGTTACACAAGGAAAGGAGTTCAGGTCCACTGTTTTCAGCAGTGAGGTAGCCTCACTCTGACAGCTGATCAAGACCTTTCCCGATTCTCTTCTGTGATTGGCTGAGCTTCAGTCCTACCCTCAGTGAATGTTTCAGTGTCAGGACTGAAGGTGGAGCTTTGTGTGTGTGTCAGGGTGAGGCCGCAGCAGCCGCCTCCAACCGGAGCACTCAGGTGTGAAACTAGGAGGAAAGCCGACGTCCTCCTCTTTCCTCAGAAGTGATCCGTGCACATCTGGACTTGTTTCCACTGATCTGGTTTAACAAAGTGTGAAGCTGAACTCTGAGCTGTGACAGTGTGAGCAGTGTGAGAGTGTCAGTAGATGATCAGCAGAGGAAAGTGAGAGCTGCTGTGAGCTGATGTCCTGAAGGGCTTTTAAAGAGTCTCTGAGTTTGACAGGAACATGAAGATGTTTGTGGTGTTTGTGATCCTCCTGCACGGTAAGTACACCTTCCTCTCTCTGCTCTCATCATCAGCTTTTCTTTCATCTCTCTCTCTTTAATGTGTTGAAGTGCAGCAGGAGGAGATTTCCATCAAACACTGGATTCTGATTCAGATCAAACTAACAATCCAAAGCAGCAACTTTCAAATCACTGGATTCTTCTTGGTGGCTTTCAGATGAGCTCATGTTACAATCAGCTGCTGCGGGTGTTTTTGCTTCCTGTGTTTGTTGTGCTGTCCTATGAATAAATCAGATTCCTGGAAACGTGTGAACTGTTAGTTTGATTTGCTTAAGTTTGTATTTGTACTACGACTGCTGTGTGTTGTTGTGTCGCTCTGTGCCTCCCATCGTCTGTGGACATTAATATTCTCATGAGTGGATCAGGAAGTCCAGTAAACTGTGATTATTTTTTTTTTTACAATAGTTTGAATACAATTACAGTATCAGGTGTTTATTTTGTGTAGGTTTGTATTTGTACTGCAATGCTACAACAGTGTATTTCAAGCATTTGTAAACAACCTAATGTGTTCATCACTTTAGCATTTCCAGCTGTTTAATCTTAGATCTGTAGTTTATAATAATATCTCTTAGTTTGATATTAAATGAGTCTTAGAGTACTGCACAGATGTGTGATGAGGTCACACTTTAAGAGTTCGTTCTGTAATTTCTTTGACCACCAGTGACTCTGATTAAATCTGTTTTTTCATGGAGAGACTAACTGTAAAAGTTGTCTCTTTCATTTCCTGCAGATAAATGTCAGTACTGTGCTAAACTGAAGGCAAGCAGTTAATTTGTGTTTCTGTTTGTGTGTTCATCACAGTTTCCCAGCATGCCCTGGCTCTGGTGGTGGAGGTGAATGAGGGGGAAGACTATGTCCTGCTGCCCTGTCTGTACTCCGGTATCATACCTGAGACAAATCCCACTGTGACGTGGACTCGCAACGATCTTGATCTGAAATCTGTTCACCTACGAGGAGAAGGAGGAGATGATCTTACAGGACAAAACCAGCGTTACAGCAGACGCACATCAATGAGGTCTGACGCTCTGGACACTGGAGACTTCAGCCTCTCTCTGAGAAAACCAACAAAGACTGACAGCAGCAACTACAGCTGCTCCATCAGTGATGGAAGAGAGGAACAGAGAGTCATAGACATCCAGCTGAAGGTCAAAGGTTAGCAGAAAAACTCAAACAAATGTTGTAATTACTGGTCATAAGTCAGTTCTGTAGACAAATGTCAGAGGTTAACTGAAGAAAAGTATTTCCTAAATTATTATGTATGACAGCGGCAACTACACCTGCACCCTCAGTTATAGAAGCCATGGAGTAGAACGTAGACTGACAGACATAGAGCTGGAGGTCAAAGGTCAGCAACTAACCCTGACTGATTCGTTTAAAAAAAAAGTGCCTACTCACATAAACATTCCAGTTATTGTTCTGCACTGTAACTCTGGGCCCACTGAGGCCCAATAAAAATGCAGTAAAGGTTTTACCGGTTTTCTGGGAATCCATCCTACCTGACAAACCATCCTACCCGTTGTTTCTACGTATGCGCACAACACGAAATTAAAGGGCGAACCATCCTACCTTTATCAATGTGACCTATAAACATACTTTAACAGATAAAATTCAGTGGCAAATCATCCTACCTTTGTTAATAAGAGCGAGAAACATACTTTAACGGGTAAAATGAAGTAGCAAACCGTCCTGGCTTTATGAATATGAGCTACAAGCATACTCTGATGGGCAAAGTTAAGTGGCAAACTGTCATATCTACTTACATTTGTGCTGGAATTACTCTGTGACATCAGAAATGTGCATAAACTGCTTACGGTTGGACGTTTTGGCAAAGTAGAATGTCAGAACACCGGCATTAACAAAACATTCATTCTCTTATACTGGCACCTTGTCTGAGACGATAATCCTAGATAAGCTAGCCACATGTTGCTGGCTCTTTAGCACAGTTTGAAAACCCTGATATGTTTTTCTCACCTGTTAGTTCATTAGGAGGGTGCAAGGTTTGTTTCATCTGAGTGCTCGATTTAGCATGCAAAAAAATAAAAAATGTCAAATGAGTGATTTTGTATTATTTTTTTGCAGTGAATAAACGTGTAAAAGTATCTGTGCACCACTCCACGAGGCTCAGCACACTATCAACTGATTATGGCCACACAAAGGATATTTAAATACTTTATTAACACTACTGGAAGGATAGAGTCAGAGGAGAGGAATGTAAACACTAGGATAACAGTGTAGTTCACTGTTGTGATAATGGCTGCTGCTTCTATATGTGATCATTTTTGTTTCTTGTCCTCTCAGACCAGCAGGTGATTGTGAAGGTGGTAGAAGGATTGCAGTCTGCCATCTTGCCCTGCAAAACGACAGCTGACCTCTCACAGGATGCCACGGTAGAGTGGACTCGCTCTGATGTAGACTTCATGTTGGTCCATGTGTACTCAAAGACACGTAACACCATCAGGGAACAGGATGGCTTTTACAGAGTCCGAACGATGATGAATGAAGACCCGCTAAGAACTGGAGACCTCAGTCTGACCCTGAAATACCCCACAGATGGAGACAGTGGAGGATATGTTTGCACCATCTACAGGGACAAAGACATCCTGAGACAGAAAGTAGTGCTGCAGGTCAAAGGTCAGTGTAGTAAATGTAGGTCAGAGGTCACTGCTACAAGTAAGAGCGTAAGAGTTCAATTTCTTATTTTATTGTCTGTGAAGGTTCTCAGTCATCCAGGTCATTGTAGTCTAAGGAGCTTGGAAAGAAAAGCGTCTGGACTTCTTTAAGTTGCTTGCTTAGAACTGAAGAAGCTTCTCGGATGAGAGGTGAAACGTCTTCAAGCAACTTAAAGAAGTCCAGACGCTTTTCTTTCCAAGCTCCTTAGACTTCTTATTTTATTGTTTGTTCTTAGAACAATCTTGGGCTAAAGCTCTCCTGGTTCTCCTGGTTCTTCTTGTGGTTTCTGGAGGCCTTTTATATTATTTCCGGCACTATTTCATGTCAGGTGAGTGTCTCCTACTACACTACCCATAATGCCGATGGTTAGCAGGTGTCCTCTGGTGGCTCCTTGACTGCGGCTCACACAAACTTGTTCCAGAAGCTGAAAGAGTTGAGAGTTACAAACAGCTGATACAGAGAGCTGAAGAGAAACTTCCAGGTTTGTTCCTGTCAGTCAGAAAACCTCCTTCAGACTCAGTCATTGATCAGTGAAACAGCTCCACAACATGACTTTACTAAACAGTGTGTGTGCTTCACTGCATTGATCTGACACAGAGGCTGCATGTGTCCAAGCTGTTCTTCTTCTGTGGTGGTAAACAGCAGGCTGACATGGAAACATGTGCTGACAGTAAATGTTGCAGCAGCTTCAGTAAATGTTCCTCCTTGAGTTGTGCTCAGTCATGTGGTGGAGAGCTTCAGATGTTCAGAGCAGACACATGAGATCTTCATGGTTTCTGTGCTGATGTGTGTGAGACATGGGCGACTGTGGAGGCTCAGTCTGTCTGTTCTTCTGCTCTTCATCCAACATGTCTGCAGCACTTTACAGGACGCTGCAGACTAGTTACCAAAGAACGAGTCAGGAACACATCAGGAACAAACTGAGACAATCTGACTGAGACTAGAAGACAAGGAGGGGACAGGGAGGTCATGTGACCATCACAGCTGCTGCTCATGTCATCATGTTGTCCTTTGTCCTCTCAGGTTACAAGGTGGTGGTGGATTCAGGGGTGGAGTCTGTCCAGCTGCCCTGCAAAATCATTCTTCCCCCAGCTAACAATGCTAAAGTGGAGTGGCAGAACAGAAACAACAGGATCGTCCACGTGTATGAGAATGGCTCTGATCAGCCTGGAGAACAGGACGAGGTTTATAGAGACCGAACAAAAATGAAGAGAAACTTACTGGAACCTGGAGACTTCAGTCTGACCCTGAAATACCCCACAGACAAAGACACAAACACCTACACCTGCACCGTCTACAACAGGGCACTGAAAAGGCCGTTGAGGACAAACGTCGAGCTGATAGTCAGAGGTCAGTGATGTAGATACAGATCAAAGGTCAGAGCAATACTTTGTTTTTATTTGCATTTCATTTGATACCCAGTTGTGAACTTTTTCAGACAGATTTCTATCCGTAATTCATGTCGACTGCTGGGGAACTTCCCATGATGCACTGAGCATATCTTTCTCTCTCTCTTCACTCCATGTTTTCCAACACCACCTGTATTAATGATTAATAATTACTCAACTCTATCTTACTTTCACACAGTGGGTCTTCAGTGCTGTCTTCCTCCACTGAACCCCAACCTGTCATAACTGCACCTCTGTGAGACTGTGGAACTTCCTGTTAAAAGAAAGGTTTTCCTGGCCACTGTCACCAAATAGTTGCTCATAGGGAACCTGATTTGGTGGTCCCTCTCCAGGGCATCTGGACTCTATTGATGATCAATGAAAATTAATACTAAGTTAAGTCAGTTATTGAACTGACATCAGTTTTAGTTATTACTGGAACTCTGTTATATATCTTGGAGTCCAAATAACTAAAGAGACTTTCTTTACATGCTGATAATTAATTTGCAATCATGGGATGCTGAATCATTTCTGATGGAAATAGAAGATATTTAAGCATATGTGGTTCTAAATGGCTATGACAGTGATGGGTTAATTTTCATAGATTTCCGCTCTCCTAACTACACCTATTTGTAATTTCATCCCGTCACATTTATTTTCCACATATTTGGCCTGAAGGGAGAAGAAAAAGAGGCCTGACAGAGCAAAATGGTTAAATAACAAAGTTTAATTTAAAAGGTCTCCACACAAGGAGCGGGCAACACACAGCCCTGCACTACTGATTACTAGCAGCAAACTCCAAACTGCTCCCAATATGAGAAACTGTCAAAACACAACACTGAGGTGCTCCATTCTTTAGGCTGGGTCTCCAACAACCCTTGCAAGTAGATCTCAGCTAGTCTTTAAAATGTTTGAAGACTAATTGGTGAGAGAGCCAGGTCCAGAGTGGGGCAAAGGAGTGCCAGATGGGGGAAAAAATGCAAGAGAGAAAGTGGGAGCACCACACAGATACACCCACCCAGCCCCATAGCATGTAACAGAGCCAATCAGGAACTTTCAGACTCATCAGGAGATAAAGATTTGGATCTTAAACATTGCTATCGTTACAGCTGAATATATTTATTAGTGAGACTGGTGCATTGTTTGGTTTGATCAGTTTGAAGTCTTTCAAGAAGATTCAGTGAGTTAAAATGGAAATGCTAATCAGCGTTACCATATTAGCCATCTAGCCATGTTATGCCATGTTGTTACTGCTTCTGACGTCATCATGTTGTGCTTTGCTGTCCTCTCAGTCCCCGAGGTTGTCAAAGAGGATTCAGGGAAGGATGCCCTGCTGCCCTGCAAAGCCACTGTTCCCCTGCCTGAAGATGCAAAAGTGGAGTGGATAGACGGTGATAATGACAAGGTTCACGTTTATCAGAACGGCTCTGACCAGCCTGATGAGCAGGACCAGATTTATAGAGACCGAACTAAGATGAATGAAGACCTGCTGAAAACTGGGGACGTCAGCCTGACCCTGAAGTACCCCACAGACAATGACATCACAACCTACACCTGCACCATCTATAACAGAAAGGGAAATGTCCTAATGAAGAAACAAGTCAAGCTCAAGGTCAAAGGTCAGTGCACACTTAATAACAGAAGTTTGGTAAAAGTACATTTATTGGACCTACAGCTAGAAGCTACATTTACCTTGAAGGTTGTTGATCACGTACTTTGATTTAAAAACAAACAAACAAACAAACAAAACAGGAGGTCTTATTACCTTTGGAGGCCTAGAATTTACCACCCACACCCATTGCAGCAGCTCCACTCTTGTTCAGTGGTTTTGGAATTATGACTGGGTTTGTTTTAGAGGCCTGGAGAGTAGTTTGTTAGTTTTAAAAGGCTAAAATAATCTGTAACATCTATTTACTACGGGAGAGGATTAGGGACAGTGAATAAAACAAATTGCCGCATTTTTGTTCCCTTTTCCAGAATTCTGGAAAAGGGAACAAAAAAAAGACGTGCCCGCTTTTTTTCCCCCCAGTAGCCTTAATCCTGTTTAGTAATTTATACTAATGTGGGCTGATAGTCAAGTTTTTACCTTTACTGTTTCACAAAGGGTTAAAAATGGAATGTCCATGTTTTAGACCAGGGGTGCCCAATCCCAGTCCTCGAGAGCTACTTTCCTGCAGCTTTTAGATTCATCCTTGTTCCAACACACCTGAATCAAATGAATGTCTTGTTATCAGGCCTTTGCCAAACTTGATGGCATGCTGAAGAGGTCATCAAACCATTTGATTCAGCTGTGTTGGAGTAGGGATGCATCTAAAAGCTGCAGGAAAGTAGCTCTCGAGGACTGGGATTGGGCACCCCTGTTTTAGACTCTTTGAATGCAGGATTTCATTAAAGAAGTTTAGCAGGAGCAAATCAAAAGCAGAACCAAAACCAAGTCACTTAATCACACTTATCTATTCAACTTTCTCTGAGCTAATGTTGATTTGGTTATAATCTTTATTCTGTGCTAATTTCTGTGGGAATAATCTAGTAGGAAAGGAGCCAAGTTCTTTAAAGTTATATTCCAGTAGGAAACAATGAAAATGCAAATCCTCTTGAATTTATAATCCAACAGGTTAAAATGAGTAGAGAAAAGGTAAAAAATGCAAAGTGTTCAGGCTGCGGTTGTTCCTCTTGCTATACTTGGTATATTTTATCACTGTGAACTCCTAGAGTCCAGTCACATGATTTCTTCTGCTCATCGCAAGAGCTCGAGGAAGAAACAGCCCCAAATTTTCCTCATGTGCTCATTTGCATCCCTCCTCTCTCTCTCATCCTGTTTTTCTCTGAATATCCAATCATTGTTGACCCATCATCACCTGATGTCTACACTTTATCATCCCTCTCTCCCTCTCTCTCTGTCTCTCTGACTTTTAACAAGTGCAAAGGTTACTTCATTAAAATAATTTCTTCTACATTTTATTCTTTTCCATGTTGTACTTTAACATCAAAGGTCAGCGTCATACATACAAGTCAGAGATGAGACCAGTAGATCGAGGCAGCTTCAACATAGTCTGTGAAATAACTGTGACCTTAAACCTTCTTGTTTTCTTCTCTTCAAACTCAGATTCAATAACAACAGACTCAATATAATTATATAATTTCCATTATTAAATAATTATGTTAAAGTCAGACGGAGACAGAGATCTGGGCTGTGTGAAATACTTGCATATAACCTGTTGCTACATACAATCCAGAGTTGGGAAAAGTGCAGGCATCCTGCACTTGATTAGAAACACAAATACTATTGTTAAAAATACTCCACTAAAATGTGAAGTACTTATTCAACTTCTTTACTCAAGTAAAAGTACAGAAATACAGCTTCTGTACTCAAAGTAAGAATGTAAGAGAGGCTCTTTGGAGGATGTTTATATTTGTGTGCAAAGCCAACTGAACCTTGTGCTATATTAACATAATAATAAAATAATATCAGTAGATGGGAATACAGACTTTAGTTTAACGTTTTTTTAATTTGTAAATATACTCAGCTTGAATCTATTTTCTGTTGCCTCCATTGTAGAGTGTGACTTTGTCTCTAAACAGGAAAATGCACAGTACAAATACTTTGTTACTTCTCACCTCTGAAACAATCCCAGCACGCAAGAACACACTGATTAAATCACAGTAGAAGGTCAGAAGGTCGATTTCATTCCTCAAACATGCTTTTCTCACTCATCATATTTGTTAGACTTAATAGGACTTCAGTCTCTTTCATTTCAAGTGGCTGAGCCTCAATATAACTGTATGTAAGTGTTTGTAGGCTTTCATATTCATATATTTTAACTGTTCAAAAGTTTTGAGGCATTCCTTTTTAGTTCCAGAGTTTCTTTTAATTTCATCAAGTTCATCAACAGTAGTACTCCTGGTGAGGTGTTTCAGATTCTGCTTGTTTTTTCTCATTTTCAGTCTTTTACCTGCCCACTGTCAGAATATCTTTTTTGTTTGTTAAGCCACTTAACACTGTCTTATCTTATTCAAGTACATAAGAGAACACTAGCTCAAGTAATTCTCCAAAAGTTGAATCTGTTCATCTGGACGTAGCGTTTTGTGGGAGAAACGTTTCGTCACTCATCCAAGTGACTTCTTCAGTCTCAGCTGACTGCAGGTTTCCCCAAACCTTATAAACAGTACATTTGCATAATGACTGAAACCAGCCCACTGAAGGAACAATGGGCTGTGAGGTCAGTTCCTTAATCATAATTATGCAAATTCCCATGACCATTGATCAACAATCACTGACCAAAACCCACTGATCAAAGAACACTGATCAATGGCCATGAGTACCATTCACAGAGAGTTGGGGAATGGCTGCAATCACAGCGTTGTAAGATGGCGAAAGATGTACCCTTAGGCCCCCTCCTCGATTCAGAGATGGTCTTTCCCTCTTCACGTAAATGGCCTCCTTGACTCCGCGCTCAAACCAGCGTTCCTCCCTGTCCAGGATGTGTACATCCTCATCGTTGAAAGAGTGTCCACTGGCCTGTAGGTGTAAATAAACTGCAGAGTCCTGGCCTGATGAGGTTGCTCTTCTGTGTTGTGCCATCCGCTTCGCTAGAGGTTGTTTGGTTTCCCCGATGTATAAATCCTGGCAATCCTCCTGGCACTTAACAGCGTACACTATGTTACTCTGTTTGTGTCGGGGGACCCGATCCTTGGGGTGGACCAGTTTTTGGCGCAGCGTGTTTTGGGGTTTAAAAGCCACAGAGACACGGTGTTTAGAAAAAATGCGTCTCAACTGTTCCGATACTCCTGACACATATGGGATCACTACAGGTTTTTGCCTGGGCAGCGGTTGTCCTTCTCTCCTGGATCGACTGGAGCTTTCTTTAGGTGCCTTTCCTGCTTTGACAAAAGTCCAGCTGGGATAACCACATTTACTCAGGGCCTTCTTGATGTGATGTTCTTCTGCTTGCCTGGCCGCTGTGTCAGTGGGGATGGTGTTCGCTCTGTGTTGTAGCGTCCTGATGACACCCAGTTTGTGCTCCAGTGGATGATGAGAGTCAAACCTTAGATACTGATCCGTATGTGTATGTGTATGTTGGAACAAGACAAGGCTATCGACCGGACCTCATACCACAGGCTGTACCCAGGGGAGTCTACACCAAGTCTGTATGGTTTACCGAAAATACATAAGCAGGGTGCACCTTTAAGACCTATTGTCTGCATGATCAACTCGGTCACCTATAACATCTCCAAGTTTCTGGCTTCGATCCTCAACCCGCTGGTGGGCAGCTCTGAACACCACATCCAGAACACCCTGGATTTTGTTGAGAAGGTGAGAGATGTCATTATGGAGGCAGATGAAACCATGGTCTCGTACGACGTTACATCTCTCTTCACTTGCATCCCAGTCACGGAAGCGTTGGAGGTAGTCCGTAAGAGATTACAGGATGACACCAACCTCAGCAACAGGACCACTCTCAGCATCGACCAAGTGTGTTTGCTTTTGGAACTGTGTCTTCATTCCACCTACTTCACATACAAGGGTCAGTTCTACAGGCAGAAACATGGGTGTGCCATGGGCTCCCCAGTTTCACCCATCGTGGCCAATTTGTACATGGAAGAAGTGGAAAAGAGGGCTTTGCTATCCTACCCTGGAACACCACCAAGCCATTGGTTCAGATATGTGGATGACACCTGGGTGAAAATCAAATCTCAGGACGTACTACATTTCACGGATCACATTAACTCGGTGGACCGACACATCAAATTCACCAGGGAGGATATGAAAAGTGGCAGGTTAGCCTTCTTAGACTGTGAGATTTCCATCAGTAATGGGGGACATCTAAAGGCTGACGTGTACCGTAAACCTACACATACGGATCAGTATCTAAGGTTTGACTCTCATCATCCACTGGAGCACAAACTGGGTGTCATCAGGACGCTACAACACAGAGCGAACACCATCCCCACTGACACAGCGGCCAGGCAAGCAGAAGAACATCACATCAAGAAGGCCCTGAGTAAATGTGGTTATCCCAGCTGGACTTTTGTCAAAGCAGGAAAGGCACCTAAAGAAAGCTCCAGTCGATCCAGGAGAGAAGGACAACCGCTGCCCAGGCAAAAACCTGTAGTGATCCCATATGTGTCAGGAGTATCGGAACAGTTGAGACGCATTTTTTCTAAACACCGTGTCTCTGTGGCTTTTAAACCCCAAAACACGCTGCGCCAAAAACTGGTCCACCCCAAGGATCGGGTCCCCCGACACAAACAGAGTAACATAGTGTACGCTGTTAAGTGCCAGGAGGATTGCCAGGATTTATACATCGGGGAAACCAAACAACCTCTAGCGAAGCGGATGGCACAACACAGAAGAGCAACCTCATCAGGCCAGGACTCTGCAGTTTATTTACACCTACAGGCCAGTGGACACTCTTTCAACGATGAGGATGTACACATCCTGGACAGGGAGGAACGCTGGTTTGAGCGCGGAGTCAAGGAGGCCATTTACGTGAAGAGGGAAAGACCATCTCTGAATCGAGGAGGGGGCCTAAGGGTACATCTTTCGCCATCTTACAACGCTGTGATTGCAGCCATTCCCCAACTCTCTGTGAATGGTACTCATGGCCATTGATCAGTGTTCTTTGATCAGTGGGTTTTGGTCAGTGATTGTTGATCAATGGTCATGGGAATTTGCATAATTATGATTAAGGAACTGACCTCACAGCCCATTGTTCCTTCAGTGGGCTGGTTTCAGTCATTATGCAAATGTACTGTTTATAAGGTTTGGGGAAACCTGCAGTCAGCTGAGACTGAAGAAGTCACTTGGATGAGTGACGAAACGTTTCTCCCACAAAACGCTACGTCCAGATGAACAGATTCAACTTTTGGAGATTTACTTTCCTGGATGATTGAGAATGCATCAAGACGTAGCTCAAGTAATGACTCAATCTTGTGTGCACACCACACTGTCAACTTGGCAAAGAACGAATTTTAATTTGTAGCTTTAGGCACCTTGTTGTTAGCAGGATTTTGCAAAAAGACAAAAAAAACAATGTTTCCGTTTCTTTGCTGACTTCTACAAAATGTTGACATTTCTACAGCCATAAAATAGTATTTTCATTCGTAATGACTTATAAACCAAAAACTAGGTATTGTGTGCAGTGTCACCTTTAAACAGTTGAGGAAACAGGACATATGGAAGTTAAGGTACATGGCAGGTCTACAAAACAAACACTATCCAGAAGTAATATCCTGAAGAACAGAAAATCCAGCAGGAATCTGGCACAACACCTGAGAGATCCATGTGGACTTTCAGTTGATCCATCTACTGTTTGCCTGTAAGTCAGAAATGGAGCCACTGAACACTTGGTGGAGGCTCTGTTAAGGTTTTGGGCTGAACTAGGCTGATACAGTATTACCTAACAATACATAAAGAGGCAACTACTTAAAGAGGTCTTGAAGTGACTGTAAACACTTTGAGGTGACTGTTGTTTGGTGCAATATAAATGAAACTGAATTGAATTTAATATTTGGTATGACCACTTTTAAATGTGAACACAAGCTGGACTCACGTCCTTGTAATTTCAATTACTTTTTAGGTGTGTCTAAATTTTTTTAACTCAGACAAAATCTTTTCTCTCTAAAGAGAACTTCTCTTTGGTTTGCCAAATTTGGTCTGAATAAACCTTAAGACATCTGGAACAATGTTCTTTGGACAGACAAAACCATAAACTCCTCTATATTCGATAATCAAATGTGAGGCCATTTGTCTGACATCATAAGCATTGGCAAAATGTTGTTATTCAACAGGACATCAAGAAATCTATAATAGAATGGCTGAAACACAAAGGTACTGACGAGTGGCCCAGTCAAATTCAAGTCCTTAACTCAATTAAAATGCTGTGTATAAATGAATGCCCTAAAACCTCAATGAACTGATGCAACAGAGTGGGCCAAAATTCTTCCACAATAACAGACTCACCCAGGAAATGAAGTAATCATACCAAAAAGTGTGTTTTTCATTTCTGCTTAGGTTTTGCTAAATAAAAAATGGAGTCCCACACAGCAGCACCAACAGTATGTGGACTTGTTTCCACCTGCCAGCCTTCATCTTTCTTTTTCTTCGTCTTCACACACATGACTTTCTAACTAGCAGTGAGCTTCCAGTGAAGTAACAACATTCATGCTATGAGCGTACAGGCAGCATTCATTGCCATGCAGCATTCCCTGATGTGTCCTTTAGTACTGTTCCATATCCCTTTTTGGATTTCCATTATGTCTTAATGCACGGTCAATCCTCCAGGTTAGGAAATCAAAGTAAGATGGTGAAAGATGTACCCTGAGATTGTCTTTCCCTTTTCAAATGGCCTCCTTGACTCAGCGCGCAAAGCAGCATTCCTCCCCGTCCAGGATGTGTAAGAGTGTCCAGGTAGGTAGGAAGGTGTAAATAGACTGCAGAGTCCTGGTCTCATAAGTTAGCTCTTCTGTGTTGTGCCATCTGCTTCGCCAGAGGTTGTTTGGTTTCCCCGATGTATAAATCCTGGCAATCCTCCTGGCACATAACAGCGCACACTATGTTACTCTGTTTGTGTCGGGGGACCCGATCCTTGGGGTGGAACAATTTTGGGCGCAGCGTGTTTTGGGGTTTAAAAGCCACAGAGATGCAATGTTTAGGCAAAGTGTGTCTCAACTGTTCTGATATTCCTGACACCTACAGGATCACTACGGGTTTTCGCTTGGGCAGGACTTGTCCTTCTCTCCTGGATCGCCTGGAGCTTTCTTTAGGTGTCTTCCCATCTTTGACAAATGTCCAGCTGGGATAACCACATTTACTCAGTTTTCAGGCCCCTCTTCTGTGGAACCAGCTTCCAGTTTGGATTCGGGAGACAGACACTATCTCTACTTTCAAGATTAGGCTTAAAACTTTCCTTTTTGCTAAAGCATATAGTTAGGGCTGGACCAGGTGACCCTGAATGCTGTATAAATAAAATTGCATTGAATTCTTTCAATGATGAAGATGTACACATCCTGACAGGGAGGAACGCTGGTTTGAGCGCAGAGTCAGGGAGACCATTTGAAAAGGGAAAGGCCATCGGCCTAAGGGTACATCGTTCACCATCATACAATGCTGTGATTGCAGCCATTCCCCAACTCTCTGTGAATGGTACTCATAGTTTTTGATCAATCGTCATGATAATTTGTATTTCAGTGATCATAAACTGACCTCCAGCCCATTGTTCCTTCACTGGGCTGGTTTCAGTCATTATGCAAATGTACTGTTTATAAGATTGGAGAAACCTGCAGTCAGCTGAGACTGAAGAAGTCACTTGGATGAGTGACGAAACGTTTCTCCCACTGAAAATTCTACATTCAGATGAACAGAATCAACTTTCTGGGATATCCATAATATTTCCCTTCATCCAGGAAAAAACTGTGTTCAGTGCTGCTGCTGTCTAACCAGCTCATGTTGTTCTCTGATGTCCCCTCAGTTCACCAGCAGGAGGTGCGTTCAGGAGAGGAGTTTGTCAAGCTTCCCTTTAGTATCGAACCTGATCTGCTTGAAGGAGCTAAAGTGGAGTGGACAGACAAGGACAACAGGAAGGTCCAGGTGTATCAAAACACCTCTGACCTTAATGAATTACAGCATCGTTTTTACAGACACCGAACAGAGATGAATGAAGGTCTCATCAAAGCTGGAGATCTTAATTTAACACTAAAATACCCCACAGACTGGGACAGTGGCATCTACACCTGTACTGTCTACAACAGCTATAGAAAGATCCTGATGAAGAAACAAGAGGAGCTGAAAGTCAGAGGTCAGTGTTGTACATACAAATGAAAAAAGTCAAACATTACTTATGTCCTGTCCTCCTCCACTTACCCAAACTGGTCACGGCAGATGCCCCCTGCCCCCATTATCTTTTAGATTTCTGTCCTCTGTTATGTCCTGCTGTGCTTCTGTACTCCAGCTTTCTCTACAACTGTGAGATCCTGCTGCTGCTGTCTGTACAGCTCGTTATGTTTGTTGTCTTCTCAGTCTGTCATGTAAAGGTGGAGGAGGGGATGAAGTCTGTCAAGCTGCCATTCAAAACCACAGAAAACCTGCCTGAAGATGCCAAAGTGGAGTGGAGCAAGTATAAACCATTCAGGACCGTTTATGTGTATCAAAACGGCTCTGACCAGCCTGACAAACAGGAACAGGTTTACGTGGACCGAATACAGATGAAAGAAGACCTGCTGAAAACTGGAGACCTCAGTCTGACCCTGAAACAGCCCACAGTGACAGACAGTGGAGAATACAGATGTGAAGTGGACAGCACACAGATCTACAGATACAAAACTGTGCTGCTCAAAGTCAAAGGTGTGTGTGTGTGTGTGTGTGTGTGTGTGTGTGTGTCTCTGACTGTGTTGTGTCTCCTCTGCAGGGAGAGTTCAGGTCCAGGATCAAACAGGGGACATCAGGAACAGAAGCAGCTCCATTGATCCGACTCCTCTGATGGCTGATCAATCAGTTTGATCTGTGTGTTCTTTGATTATTGATCAGTGATGTCAGAGTGGAGTCAGTGTGATGTTGTTGTTGTGTGTTTGAGACTTTTAGTGTCCATGAAGGTCTCTGCTGCCGTAGATCCTCTGAACTGTGACAGAGGTCTCACTCTGGAGGAAACTCTCAGCACTTTCCAGCAGCTCCTCCATCATGGAGGACGTTCCCTCACTGTAACAGGTGGAGGAGAGAGGAGAGGAAGCACAGGTGGATCCTCTGAGGAAGAGGAGTGTTCCTACAAACCACATGATCACATGACCAGAGGGGTCTACTATGAAGTCACATTGATGGGTTTTTGTGTCAGAAAGTTGTCCCTCTCTTTGCCTGTTACATCTGACTGAAACATCCATTTCTGTTGCTTGTTATTATTTATATTTTTCTTTATTTCAAGCATGGAAATAATCAGTAAGTCACCATGACGGTATCACAGGAACATGTTCCAGTTTGGAGGTCGGTCTCTACCAAAGCTGACCTGTGATCACTTTAAGAAACTGACCTGTGGTCTGTATGTCGTCTGTCTTTGTCCTGGTCCTCGGGTTTGAGTTTTGGTTTGTATATTATTGATTTATTTGTAATTACATTATAAGTTATTCAAATTTGACAGCCACGTTTAACTGATGGTTTAACTTAAATGTTCTTCTTCTGTGGTGTTTGTGATGGAGCAGCTGTTCCTGATGTGTTTCAGGGTTCCTGAAAAATTGGACTTTTTAATGTGACTCAAAATAAAATTTATGACCAATTTAACAAACTCACAGAAACCTGTAAATAAATGAAACCTCTGTCTTTGTTTTGTTTGGCATTGCGTAGTCTATTTATGTAATAATATATTTTCATACAATTGCTGTTTAAGTTTATTTATCATGTGTGGTATTTCATATATGCAGTACAAATGTATTTAACGTTTGAGTTTTTATTCAATAAAATCATAATGAATGAAATCTACAATAAACTGTTCACTGTGATTAAAAAACATGATTTTCAAAAAGGTTTTGAATTAAAAATCTTACAAGTTGTTTACAGTCGATGATTAAGAACTTCAATCTCTGTACATGCTTTTAATACTCGCTGCCATCTGCTGGTGTTTATTTTAATTTTCAGTTTTATTCTCATTTATTATTCAGGATCAGTGAACTAAAGACAAACATGTGTTGCTGCAGAAAAACTATTATTATTACTTATTTTGGTCAAACAGCAACTTTTTCTCTCTTGTAGTTGCTTTTGTGGTGGTGCAGTGGGGTACACCCAAATCATGAGATGGTAGCCAAGTAAAATGGCTGTGAATAAATGAAGGAATGTATTGTTAATTAATATCAAACGTAATATAATGACTTAGGGATTTTATTATTTTGTGTGAATTTCAGCGCCCCCTGCAGCCCAGGTAAAGCACTGGTGAGCCTTAAAAGTTTGTACCTGGGTTATAGAGATCCCACACAGTTCTTTTTCCTGAACAACAAGGACAAAGTGACAGTCAAGCTTTAAATAAAGTGACAAAACACTTCAATTAAACTGACAGGACCTTAATTGACTTCAGTGACTTCATAAGATAAAAAAGTGGAACGAATGAATCAAATTCAGATTAAAAACGATGCGTTTCAGAGTTACTGTTTAAGTTCATTTAAATGTGTATGGGTGCAATAAGCAAAACAGAAACTCATTACAGCAAGTGACAAGTGTCTGGAGAAGCCTCCATCACAGCCAGTGTTACTGTGTCATACAGTAACAAATGGCTCTGTGCCTAATAAAGTGGCTTCTCACAAAGGTGGTGACAAAACCTCTGTGGCTTTGAGACTTTGTTATCGAACTTAAACTTTACGTGAGGCCCTTTAATATCATGCATGAACGTGGTCACATGTCAGTATTCATCCTGACATGGGAGAGCTTCAGACTCTTTATAGCAGCTCATGATGACAGCAGTGAGATGCATTTATGTTCACACTCTGGGCTCTCATGCTGGGCTTTCTCATGAAAAAGCCATCAGAGTCAGTATTAACCGTGACTACAGGCCAGTCTGCGTTCTGTTGTTCTTTATTCCAACTGTTTTCTTTCCACTTTCCACATCTGTCTGCACACTAATGGGACTTTAGTTAATTTATGCGTTCTATTTCGTTTTGCATTATTTTATTTTTAGAGCACGTTACCTGACTGGTTTTGTCCCTGCACACTGTTCTGTGTAGTATCTTCAAATGTCCACTAGATGTCAGAAAGACACATTGAACGTGAAACATGCATGAATCTGTCATGTGGATTATGGCATGCTCTGAATCCACAGACAGGATAACCAACTTGACCTTTAATAACTATTCTCGAGCTACAACGTCCTGTAAAAATTTGAACCTGAAACTTCCACATAAACTCAGATTTCCAAGTCCTAAAGTCGGAGCAACAACAACCCCGACTTAACAATCCAAGACGGCAGCAGTGATTGTAAGGAGCGGTTAAACTGTAAGACTCTGAATCAGCTGTTTATGTGTGAGTCGCTGTGCAAACCACACACAGCAGTGCACAGGCTCAGTCTGTGACTGTGCTGCAGTGCTGTTAAGCACAAACAAAGTAAAACCTTTCTTATGCTGTGGTGTTTGGATGATTCTACGTGCTGATAAGCAAAACAAATCCTGTTTTTCGTGTTTTTCCTGGAACATCCGAAATCCGATTTTGAACACAGCAGCTGTCAGTAACTACAGGAACAACAGTGAGGCGTGTGTGGGAGCTCTGCTTCATCCAGGGTTACCGGACTTTGCGGCTGCTGTGGTTTCAAGGAGGATGAAGATGTTGCTGTTTCTCCTCCTGAGCGGTAAGAAACTCTCTGAGCTCCGTTTACCTGTTTAACCGGCGCTCAGTCAGCACAGCGCCATAAATTCACTCATTCCCAGAAAACAGCGACCTAATGACGTTTGAATTACCTGTGAGAGTGTGAATGATGTCTGAGAGGCTCAGGACCAACAGAGTGCGGGCTTTCAGGTGAAAGTTTCTAGCAAGAGACACGAACGATACCAGCTATGTGCTACAGTAGCTCAGTGTGCGTGGGCGACGCTGATATGAGACATGCGCGCAGGGCTGATAAGCGTTAAGTCCCGTGTGATTATTAACAATGTTTGGAGACAACGACATGAGGTCAGTGTGTTGCTTTCGGTCATCAGAAAGCAAACATCTCTTCTCTTCCCTGCTCTGCTGTGTGGGTTTCCTGCGATCTAAAGCTATTTTACAAATGCGGACATCCAAACCTAAAGAAATACTGATTACGCAATATATTAAAAACCTGAATGCATGTGAGGACGCTATGAGCTACCTGGATGTCCTAAAAACTCACTGAAAAGTCTTCAGTTAATCCAAAATGCTGCAGCAAGAGTACTGACAGGGACTAGGAAGAGAGAGCATATTTCTCCTGTTTTGGCTTCCCTTCATTGGCTTCCTGTTAAATCCAGAATTGAATTCTAAATCCTGCTCCTCACATACAAGGTCTTAAATAATCAGGCCCCATCTTATCTTAATGACCTTGTAGTACCATATCACCCTATTAGAGCACTTCGCTCTCACACTGCAGGCCTACTTGTTGTTCCTAGAGTATTTAAAAGTAGAATGGGAGGGAGAGCCTTCAGTTTTCAGGCCCCTCTTCTGTGGAACCAGCTTCCAGTTTGGATTCAGGAGACAGACACTATCTCTACTTTCAAGATTAGGCTTAAAACTTTTTGCTAAAGCATATAGTTAGGGCTGGACCAGGTGACCCTGAATCCTCCCTTAGTTATGCTGCAATAGACGTAGGCTGCCGGGGATTCCCATGATGCATTGAGTTTTCCTTTCCAGTCACCTTCTCACTCACTATGTGTTAATACACCTCTCTGCATCGAATCATATCTGTTATATGATTGTTGGGTTTTTTTCTGTATCTACTGTACAATATGAAGCGCCATGAGGCGACTTTTGTGATTTGGTGCTATATAAATACAATTGAATTGAATGTGCACCAATGGCCTGATACTCACAGATCACATCAATTTCTAATTAAGTTTGAATCAACAGATTTCTAGTTATTTACAAATTGAAACAATAAAGGGCCGTTAAGTTCTAGATTTCATTTTTGTTTGGTCATTTGTGTGTTTGTACATCTGGTTTCTGCCTATAATGTCACTTTTCATTCATCATTTAAACTCTGGGTCAAACCCACAACATGTATTTGATTCTTTGTGTGTCCTCAGTTTCCCAGCATGCTCTGGCTGTGGTGGTGGAGGTGAATGAGGGGGAAAGGTCTGTCCTGCTGCCCTGTCTGTTCTCAGGTATTACACCTGTGGAATTACAGGGATTATTTTACATAACCATCATCTTATCATTGCATTAATTATCATTTCATCAAAGTGTTTATTGAAGCTGCTGGCATTATGTTATAATTTATATTATAGGGGTTATCATAATCAAATATTAACATGTTTATTACAGGTGCAGTTATAACTACTTTAAAATGATTGAGTTAAATATATATATATCATAACTCATAGGCTGAGTACATGGTTACAGTAAAATAGTAGCTGAGCAAAGGCCTGAATGTATTCAGCTTCTTGTGGTATTTGAGTTTGCCTAGTTACAGGTGACGGAAGGATGTCCAGTCCATGGTGACCTCAAAGGCCTGAGATCATCACCATATTCGAAAGAGTATGCCACAAGGAGGAACCTCTGTGTTTGCATTTAATTCTTAAAATACATGAATGTTCTGAACATGCAAATTATGTGCTTGTAAACGCAAGAAGGGGCGTTACAATACCCTGATGTTATAAAAGCAATCTAGAGTGTATTTTGGGTAGAGATGTACAACTGTTTTGCAGTTTGCACCTCTCCACGCTGCGTGCATTAAAATCAATTGTTTGAACGACCTCTTCTGGACTATCATTGTTTTACTCTCATCCTCAATTTCGAACCCGTAACATTTGGTGCATTGGCCGAGGTTGAGGGAGAAAAGTTGGAGAATGAGACTGAGAGGGTCCAAGGTGCTCAAACAGGCAGACACGAGTCAGTGGTCGAAGTGAGTGGACATAAGCCGGCTTATTCAAAGGTAAGGCACTACCTGTTGAATTATTTCCAAACAGTGCTGAATTGGTTCTGACAAAATTGAAAGTCTACTCACTGAAAATTACTGGTAAAGGTCTGTTTTGGTTTTGGTGAAAATCTCATGAGAATTGAAGTTGAAGTAATGATAATGTAAGGTTAAGTGACAGTACTGATTAAAGGAAATGCAGTTGGACTGCTAAGGAAAGAGAATTTAAAGTAGTTGGACTACTGAATTTAGGATTATAGGTCATTTGAAATCTGTATATGGGCATACAGTTATAATTGAATATAAAGCTGGGCTTGGACATCAATAAAGTTGGTTTGGTGGTTTCATAGGATGTCTTTAAAAACATAATTAAATTTATGTAGAACGGAACTGTGGGATGTTCTAAGAAGTGCATTTCTCGGAGGTGACGCTCCCAATTTCCTGAGGACGCTCAGGATTTTCCGTTGGACGGGATAGTCCGATTGGCGATCGTGGAGAACTTGGGAACCTCCAAAATAGCTAGTGGTTGGACCACTTTACCGTTTGGAACGGTTTATGCACTTTTTTGGGTAGCAAAGGTTGGACCTTGGGCGTTGGACGCTTTTAAATTTACTTAGGACATTTAGGGATTAGACCAGATACAGTTTGGAACTGATACTGTGTGAATTGATGACAAAAAACTTGGAGTTTGTCCCTTGGAGGGTTAATTTAAATTGTCTAAATTGTGTAGGTTTTGAAATGAGAGGCCTAAAATCTGTGCAGTTGTAATCATAGGACGTCTGTGTAAATATATTAAGAGACTTGTCTGAGTCTGTGAGTCAGGCTGGTATTATTTTTAGATTGTGTGTGTGTGTGAGAATGCAAATAAGGCAGCTGAGAGGTCAATAGAGTATGAGGAAGTTTATAGGGACTGCTAGACATTGCTGAGGGCTGTATTTAAGACGCTGGATTTGTTTATTACAATATTGTAAGTAAAGTTTTATTTCTTGCCATGACTGTATGACTTTTTGCTGGGTCTTGAGATAGGATACATAAAATGTTGATACTTAGGACCGTTATTTGGGTTCTGAGAAATGAAATGGACTTTGAGATAATTTAATTAATAAATATGTCTGTAAGTGATGTTTGTTTTGGTGTCGAAGTAAGAGGTTTTAGGATTTTTAGATGGGTTTTGTTTCAGTTTGAGATGATATATAGAGTTACATTTTGTGTGTGTGTGTTGTTGAGTGACAACATGCGCAGTTTAAATTGGGCGCTGTTCCTTCCTCTTTTTAGTTTCAAAACACAAAGGCTGTTAGATTAATAATTACTGTGTGAGGAACGGTTTGACTTTTGACTAGGGAAATATGATGCTTACTTTTGGGTCTATGAAGATATCATAACATTTTGGTGGAGATGCCAGGGTAAAAATAGTGAGCTCAGACAAGGGAGTCTGAGAAAAAACACCGTGAGATGAGTAAGGTGTTTAACTGACTCAGGATTTCAGAGAATCGAGTCAGCGGCGATCTTGAGTTTTAATGGTAAGTTGATTGTAAGAGAAAAATCATTGTTTACCATGTTGAAGTAATTATTACTAGAGGTGTTGTGACACAAGTGAAGAACAAGTTGTAAATGGGGACTCACAATTATGTTGATATGGATAAAGGACAGAAACAGTTTCTGAATTTTGAGGAGAATTTTGAAGCACTGAGGTTGAATTTTCTCTGTGCTTGGTGCCCTGTGTGGACCTATGTTAGAGTTATAAGTCCAAAGGTTATGACCTGGAGGTCATTCATGGTGTTTAAAGAAGAACAGGAATTAGAAAAGATATTTAATGTCATATTTTGTGTAAATTGAGGGGGACTCACCACATATGTGTTCACCTTTTTAATTTAAAGTGACACAGACATTGACACACACATAAAATTCTTAGGGGTGAGTTACTTCCTCTTTTAATTTTAAACTGGAACACATGTGTGCATTGGACTAGAATTTCATTTGGGCTAGTTAAAGATAAAGATGACCTGTGTCAGTCCCAGAGGTGGGAAATTTCTTTTGTTAAAGCAAAAGCGCAAAGTTATGCAGTAGAAATCAGAAAACACTGGAATGCCATAAAATAAAATAGAACAGAATGATGTATACAATAGAATAAAATAAGAATACCAAGATTATATAAAACTCTTTCTCTTTTAAGAGGACAGACGCAGTTACTGAGGGTTGTCTACTTCCCCTTCCTGATTGTAAACAAGCATGTTTGATAGAGATCTGCGCGCTTGATAAAACTCCCTCTAAAAAACTCCCTGTAAGACTGTTAGGAAAGCGTGTATGGGGTGATTATAAGTGTATGAATGTTGTACTGGATTTTAATGATTCTGTGTGAGTTGTACAAAGTAATATAAGTAATAATAAGTCTGGGTAGGTACAATAGGAGAATGAGTGAAAAAGTGGAAGTCTGAGAGAAAAGGCAGTGTGTGTGAGACGATTATGAAAGGATTGTGTGAATGAAGTAAAAAAAAAACAAAAAAAAAACAAAAACTGACAAATGCAAAAATTAGTATACTGAAAAGTGTGTGAGAAGAGGGTGTATTGTTTTTAGACCAAGACTTAGTAAAACTAAAGAGGGTTTGTAGACTGTAAATATGAAAAAACAAGTGTTTGATTAATCTGTAGAAACAGGAAAGAGAAATAGGAAATACTGTGCTGCTGTGTGAGTGATTGATGATGTCAGGGGAGCACCCAGAGAAATAGGCAGACGAGTTAAATTCTAAGAAGATGAAGCGAATGCATGTTTTAAGCAAAGTAATAAAGTAATAAAATTATATTAATTACAGGTTTTACAAAAGGGACAGACTGAGAGAAATAAATACATGAACTGACAATTACATTAATGAATTGAAAATGCACGTACACTAACTGTTACATGTGAAATTATTGTTGGAAAGTTTAATACACACATGAAATAAAGAAAGCAGTTTACACTCCTTTAATTTCCAGAACCAGTGTGTCCCCTAGACCTGATAACACCCTTGCCCAGTTGGCCCCCGTATAAGGCAGCATGGAAGGCTGGACAGCCCATGACGGGTAAGATCCCACCTCGAAACCCTGGGACAACCTAAGGCAAGGCGCAGTCACGATTGCTTGAACCTAAGTCCCGGAGTGACCTTGGAGTCACTGGAGGAGACGGGACTTCAAGGGTACAGCTGCTGGGCACAGGCGAAGGGGAAATGCCACTAACAATGACCAGTGATGAGCCAGAGAGAGAAAACACACCCTGTCAAAAGGAGTTTGAAACACTGCAAAAGAAACATTTACAAGATCACAAGGATCACAAAGAAACATTGATAAAATTACACATACAAACAGAAAATGCACTAACCTTATAAAGATAAGCTCATGAAGATTAATGCGATTAAAACCTGGCTAAGAATACAAACATATGTAATTAAATAAGGTTGCTAATTTCAGGAGTGTTAAAATGGTGTGGATGTTGAATAAAATACACTTGGATAAAGTAACGTTGAGGAAAAACTCAAAAGAAGTTAGATGACAAGGAAATCAGTTATACGAAAAAGTGATTAAAGTAGTTTAAAAAGAGTGACTTAGCAGTGCTTTTGCACTGAGTGATCAAAACAAGTGATTAGTATAGAAAGAAAATGAAAATAATTGAATAATGGCATGGGATTTAAAAAAGTATTTCTCTTGCCAAGTTAAATTGTTGAGATATGGCTGAGTATGCAAAAAGTTCGAAAGCTCGTGTGAATGTGGACAGAGGAGCTTGCTGTGTGTGTGATTGAGGCCTTAAAGGAGGGGTAGATTGTTCAGAGGTGCAAATTTGATTAAGAGGTTTATAAATTAGTGTTGACACATTGTTATAAGGTGTTAGGCTGAATCTGAGTATGGTAAAGTGCTTAATGGGGGTTATGGTTGTGTACGAAACGGTGTAGCTTTTGGCGAGGTTTGTAGTGTGTTGAATGGGTGAAATTTAAGATTGTTGAAGATTTTTGAGGCTGTTGTTTTGTTTTTAAAGGGGGAGTTTTAATAAAGATGGACATGTTTAAGGTGGCCGATTGGTTTTGTAACAGTGCACTTAGAAAGAAAAAACCTGTCAGGTGATTTTGTTTTGTACTTTGATGAGCTAATACTCAGCTCTCTTTTTTCTCTCATTTTGTTCTAAGCAGGCCTGCAAAAGAATGAATAACAGCGCTGACAATAGTCTCAGGAGAAGAAAAAGTAAGGTGACCTTTTACAAATTACAATGGGCAAAGGAAAGAGGCTACGTGTGGGGATCTGATCAGATTGTGGGTCCCTGTCTAAAAGGATTGCAGCGAGCCAATCCAGTCCAAAAGTATAAAGAACTATTTTCCTAGAAACAACTAAAAAGAAAATAGATGAGTATATAAATTAACTAAGTTTACTGAAAGTGGAAAATGTGATTATTTGTGCGGACGTTTACCACTACCTGATGTTGATGCGTGTGAGTGAATGTGTGGGAATGGACAGGTGAATGGACGGACCAGGCAGGCCATAGGTTGGACCGACTGGACACTGACAAAAGACTGGACTAAGGTTGGACACATGACTGATAATTGTTCTGTTTTAACTTTTGTTTTATAACACAGGTGGGATCATAAGTGGAGAAACTGAGTATAAAAGGTGGTGTTCTGGTTAACACACAGGCTTTTGTTTCTAGGACGTTTCAAGGATGCAGGCTGTGGATGGAGCCAAGAAAGGATTTGACATGATGATTAATTTGATTTCATTCCTTAAACACAGGTTTGAAGTTATGGAGCATTTATACATAATGTGATAGGACTAAATTTTTCTTTTAATTCCCTAACCTGAGTGAAGGATTTTGAGTTTGTAACACATGAGATGTGTCACAAAAAGGGGGGTGTTAATATATGCGATTAGCTACATGAAATGTGCTCTTTTAGGGTTACTAAGCAAATGTCTACGTGACCTTTACCTAACAACCTTTGTGATGATAAACTTGTTTACCGACTTGCTCTCTTGTAGAACATACAGACTTAGAAAAGGGGAACTTCAGCTCTGAGTTTTGAGAATAACTCTGTTAAGTTGACAGGAAACACGTCGGAACAGCCATATAGAGCAAATGTGTTGGAGCTTGTAATTAAATGTGGGACTTGAAAAGAGGAAGCAAATTTGGTACAGGACGTGCTTGAGATGATCAGACGAGAGAAGGAGAAGGTCAGGAATAGTTTAAACTAAGATTGAGAAAGTAAATGGGGTAAAAGGGGGTGTAGCTTCAGGGCAGTTCACAGCCCGGCGTAAACGCAAGGTGCTGTCACACAGCTTAAGTTATTTGGGTGATTTATTTTATGACAAAATAATAAGGAAATATTGAAAATATACAACACGTTGAGGAGATCTCTTTTGTTATATGCCTCTCTGGAGCTTCTCTCCTGATGCTACTCCACCAAAAGAAGTTTATTTATAGAGACTATGTCAGCTCCCAAACAGACAACAACAAACTAAGATTAGCAATAAACAATCTAAATATAAATAATAATAAATAAAGAACAATACAGAATCCAAATCTGAACCGAAGAACACAATAGTGAAATGTGGATTATTAAGTATTAGGTCTCTCTGTTAAAAGAAGTCTCTGTTAGCTCACGCCAAGCGGTCGCAGCAGATGGCTGCCCGTACCTGAGCATGGTTCTGCCGGAGGTTTCTTACTGTTAAAAGGGAGTTTTTCTTCCCACTGTTGCCGAGGTGCTGGCTCAGAAGGGGGTCACAAGATTGTTGGGTTTTTTTCTCTGTATATATGAAATATTTTTAATGTGTATCTGCTCATTATCTTGTTTTATGTACTTTAATAATGAAGGCTTGTAGAGGCCAGTTTTTACTCACAAACAAGTGCTCAGCCAGACTGAAAAACAGGAAGCTTTAGTGCACAAGGCATATTAATAAATATAGACACAAAAAGAGGAACTCCCCATATAAACAACGTTCAAAATGTGTGAAGTATAAAGTACCGAAATAACACTATATAAGTCACAGTTGATGATTCTAATGTTAGAGAGCTCTTGCAACTGGCGTCTGAGCTGTGCAGAGGTCGATGTTTGTCATAACAGTGATGTCTCTATTTACAGGTTGAGTTCATTTTATACACAATGCATAACTGTGCTTGTTTAGAGTTGATGTTCCGTCCAAAAGGGTTTTAAGCTTCACTGGTGAGAGTGTCCAGGTGATACATGTTGAGGGAGGATGAGAACATAGCAGGTTAATTGCAGGCACGCTGACAAACACACATGATTTAAATATAGGCCAGGCTAAAGGCCTGGACTTGATGCAGCTTTCAACTTTACAGCTCCTAACGTGCAGGAATGGCGTGGAGTGTAATGAATGAATGCAAAATATGCTTACAGACACAAACATGACAGGGGTTTATTTTACAGGGTAAAGGTGGATCACAGGTTGCTTTGTTTCTGCTTAGCAACTACTGAGGTAAAAGGTGTTAAAGATAAATATGCAATAAGTGAACAGGAAACGTGTGAGGGTGAGCCGGGTGAAACAAAATGTTGTAGATAATGGAAACTTGTCTAACGGGCATTAACAGTAACCTTTGCATGTTATGTATATGCTTGAGGCCAAAAGAGGCGTAAATCCAGATAGAAAACTTTGAAGTGTGCTTTTTAGCGGAGAGTCAGGCTGACATGGGGATGGTGTGTATTTTACTGGGGTTGTGTTTAATAAAACTAAAAGCGTTGCTCACACACATAAAGAGTATTGAGATTGAAGAAAGTTAATATAATGGATAGAGCCCAGAACATGATAATATATAAGTGAAATCAAATGCAATGTGTGATTTCACTTTTATTGGGAAAATAATTAGCCAAGAAATGTGTATTGAACTCTCCACATACATTGACACTGCGCAACTATGAGTGGGCCATGGAATCAAGAAACTGTTACATATCTGTATTAAACTAGCCAACATAGACTCACCACCACAAATGATGTAGGATGTTGCCCTGCAGCGGGGGCAGAAAATAATTTGCAAATCAGGGATGTTATGTTGATTATAATATGCTTACCTATGTAGACACACACACACAGAAGGGAAGAATTTCAAAACAAAACAAAAAACAACTTCCCTTATCCTGTCAAGCACAGGAGCAAAATAAAAATCTCTTTGGGCTCTGTTAAAATTTCTTTAGTAAAAGTGTAAAAGGCCAAACCTAAGAGGTTGGGCAACCCGGAAAGTCCCTCCAGTATCAGGAGTTAATAGTCAGGAAACATTTCTCACATTAACGCCTTATATCTGAAAAATGATTGACTGATAGATGTAGATTGACATACAAGTGCACATACATACACATGTGAATTTAGACATTAAAAGTGTAGAGGCATGTACACACAGATTGGCAAACCGGTACAGAGTCTAACTGAAGAGCTTAACAAAGCAGACGTGGCAGTAGGATTTGTGATTTTGCCTGATATGATATTGTGAACTAACTTTGAATAATGACAGGAACCTTAGATGAACACAGTAGGTTAGTAAGGGGTAGCAGAGAAAGGTTGTTTGTTTTCTATCCCTTACAGGAGAAGATTTCCACTAGAGAGAGACCCAGAAGAGGAGCGGAGATTACCTAAGCATGAAGTGTTTTCAAGTGGGGGCTGGTGTTTAGTACTAGACCACCTAGAGGACAGGAGGTTATTGTCTGATTTGCTGAGTCAGGGGGCGGCAAGAGAGGGTCAGAGCGAAGGTAGTGGACCTGGGAATGGTGTAGTGACGTCTTTGGAAGACGTCAAAAGGGGGAATTGTGGAATTACAGGGATTATTTTACATAACCATCATCTTATCATTGCATTAATTATCATTTCATCAAAGTGTTTATTGAAGCTGCTGGCATTATGTTATAATTTATATTATAGGGGTTATCATAATCAAATATTAACATGTTTATTACAGGTGCAGTTATAACTACTTTAAAATGATTGAGTTAAATATATATATATCATAACTCATATGCTGAGTATATTGTTACAGTAAAATAGTAGCTGAGCAAAGGCCTGAATGTATTCAGCTTCTTGTGGTATTTGAGTTTGCTTAGTTACAGGTGACAGAAGGATGTCCAGTCCATGGTGACCTCAAAGGCCTGAGATCATCACCATATTCTTAAGAGTATGCCACAAGGAGGAACCTCTGTGTTTGCATTTAATTCTTAAAATACATGAATGTTCTGAACATGCAAATTATGTGCTTGTAAACGCAAGAAGGGGCGTTACAATACCCTGATGTTATAAAAGCAATCTAGAGTGTATTTTGGGTAGAGATGTACAACTGTTTTGCAGTTTGCACCTCTCCACGCTGCGTGCATTAAAATCAATTGTTTGAACGACCTCTTCTGGACTATCATTGTTTTACTCTCATCCTCAATTTCGAACCCGTAACACACCTGAGGACACCACAGTGATGTGGACTCGCAGTGACCTTGATCCCAAATTTGTGCACCTACAAGGAGAAAAAGGAGGAGACGATGTTAGAGGACAAAACCAGCGTTACAGCAGGCGCACATCAATGAATCGTTACGCTTTCATCATTAAAGATTTCAGCCTCACTCTGAGGAAACCCACAAAGACTGACAGCGGCAACTACACCTGCTCCATCAGTGCTGGAGGAAAAGAACGGAGACTCAGAGACATCCAGCTGCAGGTCAAAGGTCAGCAACAAGCCCAACACCTGCTGTAATTACAGGTCAATACTCTAGTCGAAGGTCAGAGGTCAGACTGACACAAAGTCTTGTAAAAATACCGATGAAACCAGCAGCATCATTTAGCACAGATGTAACCTCAGTGTAAACAACAAAGCAGGAGATGACTGCAGAGAACTGCTGCAGCCTCTGGAAAATGTGACGTTAGACTCATGTAGGTCCTTCAGCTTGTGTGCAGAGTGCTGTGTGTTTACCACACACATTTCTGTACATATGTAAATAAATGACATTCTATGCATCACCCAGCACAAAA
This sequence comes from Pelmatolapia mariae, assembly GCF_036321145.2. NCBI lineage: Eukaryota > Metazoa > Chordata > Actinopteri > Cichliformes > Cichlidae > Pelmatolapia > Pelmatolapia mariae. The sequence goes on along the minus strand of NC_086229.1, from coordinate 16,057,265 downwards.
CACTCAGAGCAATTTTGCTGCTGCTTCTACAGTTGATGTTGTGGTTTCTTGTCCTCTCAGACCAGCAGGTGGAGGTGAATGTGAGGGAAGGGTCACAGTCTGTCATCCTGCCCTGCAAAACAACACCTGACCTGCCCGAGGGCACCACAGTGGAGTGGACTCGCTCTGACCTCGGACTCATCACAGTCCATGAGTTTTCAAACAGAAATGATGACCTTATGACTCAGGATGAAGTTTACACAAATAGAACAAAGATGAACAAAGACCTGCTGAGAACTGGAGACCTCAGTCTGACCCTGAAATACCCCACAGTGAGAGACAGTGGGAGATACATCTGCACGATCTACAGAGACAAAGACATCCTGACACAGAAAGTAGTGCTGCAGGTCAAAGGTCAGTGCTGTAAGTTGAGGTCAGAGGTCAATTTTTTAGATACAGGTCACAGGTCAGAAATCTTTTTTTATGCTTCTCCACAGAACCTTTTCCTTCCTGGTCCAAAGTTTTAGTGGGTCTCCTGGCTCTCCTGGTTGTTCTAGGGGTTTCTGGAGGTCTTTATTTTCATTTGCGGCAGTATTTCATGTCAGGTGAGTGTCTCCTACTACACTACCCATAATGCCGATGGTTAGCAGGTGTCTGCTCATGTTTCAAACCTCTTTTCCCCACTCTGCGACACACCCGCCGGGGATAAAACCCTGGTTTGTGGCTCTATAAAAGGAACTCCGTAAACCTTTGACATCCTAGTATTCATCATTGACTGTAGAAAATTAAAAAATACTCTAAGTTTCTCTTCAGAACTGTAGCCAGGCTGACAAAAAGTCAGAGCACTCTTGAGACAACCATTCATTTAGTGTTAATGGTGATAACTTCATCAATTTATTCACAAATACAATAGAGAAAGAATTACCCACAAGATCAAGGTAGCACAGATAGAGGTCAGCCAAATATTGAAGGTGCAGAAAGGTGCTACAAGAAGGTGCCTAAGAAGTCCAGCAAGCTGTCGATGTGTGAGGCCTTGCAAACTGTCAACCAAATACTCACAGACTTGGCCAACTGCCAAAAAATATAGTCACATGGTAACAAAGAGAGGGAAGGTAGTCAGAACTGAGGGGACTGAACAACCAAAAGGCAACATTGCAGACATAGAGGACAGGTACAAGTACCTGGGGATCCCACAGGCAAATGGGAACCATGAAGAGGCTGCTAGGAAAGCTGCAACCACCAAGTACCTGCAGAGAGTCAGGCAAGTCCTGAGGAGTCAGCTAAACGGTAAGAACAAGATTGTCTATGAACACCTACGCCCTGCATAGGTACCCTGCTGGGATAATAAGCTAGCCAAAGGAGGAGATAGAAAGCTGGACTGAAAGACAGCACAGAGGCACTAATCATGGCAGCACAAGAACAAGCTCTGAGTACAAGATCCATAGAGGCTGGGGTCTATCACACCAGGCAAGACCCCAGGTGCAGGCTGTGTAAAGATGCCCCAGAGACAATCCAGCACATAACAGCAGGGTGCAAGATGCTGACAGGCAGGGCATACATGGAGCGCCATAACCAAGTGGCCGGCATAGTATTCAGAAACATCTGTGTGAGGATAACCTGGAAGTCCCAAGGTCAGAAACAGAAGAAGACAGCTGTAGTGATAGATGTAGCGGTACCGAGCAAGCTCAGGGTATGCAGTGTTATTGCATATGTATGTTTCTGCTTTAATCTGCTGATACTGCTTTGGGCTTGGTGGAATTTAAACACAACAACATTGCTGGCAGAGGTAAAGTGTAAATTGCATAAACCAGCACATCAAACAGGAAGTCTAGATTGATTCTCTCTTTAACAAAACCTAAACTCTGATCCAATTCAAAGCTTAGACTGATCTGATAGTTGAGTGGATTCGACATGTTCTCATTGCCTTGAAGCCTTCTAAATGTCTTCCTTTCTTCTTCTGATGAAAACCCAGACGTCCTGAGTAGTCTTTCAGGCATGGCATTCATCAGCCCCAGGCTGAGGCTCAGTCTGCCTGTGCTTGTGCTCTTCATCCAACATGTCTGCAGCACTTTACAGGACGCTGCAGACTAGTTACCAAAGAACGAGTCAAGAACACATCAGGAACAAACTGAGACACAATCTGAAGGAGACTAGAAGACAAGGAGGGGACAGGAAGGTCATGTGACCATCACAGCTGCTGCTGATGTCATCATGTTGTGCTTTGTTGTCCCCTCAGGTTACAAGGTGGTGGTGGAATCAGGGGAGGAGTCTGTCCGGCTGCCCTGCAAAGCTATAGTCCAATTACCCAACGCTGCTAAAGTGGAGTGGACAGACAATTCCATTTCCAACAGGAAGGTCCATGTGTCTGACCAGGTTGGAGAACAGGACGAGGTTTACAAAAACCGAACAGAGATGAAGAAGAACCTGCTGAAACCTGGAGACTTCAGTCTGAACCTGAAATACCCCACAGACAAAGACTCAAACACCTACACCTGCTCCGTCTACAGCCACGAAAGAAATCGACTAATCATGAGCAAGAAAGTGGAGCTCATTGTCAAAGGTCAGTTGTCTGTGTATATTCAGATCTCACATGTATTTCATATAATCCACATTTGTGACCTTTTACACACTAATTTCACTCCATGCTTATCCCCCAAACCAATGAAGGTTCTCGGTGAAGAGAAAAAGGTAGAACTTATTGATCAGTAGCTGGTTGGATGAAATACGCTAGCTTAAAGCCAAAGGTTGTTGGTTTGGTCTTCTCCAGTCTGCATGGGGCAAGATACTGAGGTTGTTTTATTCATGTGTGAATCCAGGTTAGTAGAGCAAACCAATAAATGACAGGACCCAGAACCAAGACTAAACAAGACTAGACAAGACTATAATACCCTCTGAAATCTGGGTTTCATTGTTAATATGTTGGTGAGATCTGACTCTGAAGCAAGAGTTAAAGATAGATAGATTTATTTTATAAACTTTTCTTCTGACGATGCTGTCTGTGTTGAGAGCTCAGTGGATCTGCGTTTGACTACTCACCTAGGCTACACTTTCGAGCGCAGATCCACTGAGCGCAGCGCAAGCTAGCGAGACAGAAGCTAAGCTCGTTGCAACATGGTAACTGCCTCAACCCTAGCCGAAACTGAACTTCCCCCACCCTCATTCAGATCCGGCGTTTGGAACTATCTTTGTTTTCATGTGAAGTATGACCCTGACGGTAAGCGCGTCATGGACAAAAATAAAACAGCCCCACGCAATAGGGCTGGGCCATATTGTTCACAGTAATACCTGTACAATGCTAAGACAATGATAAGAAAATGAAATATCACAATAGGATATAGGTAAAACGCGCATGCGCAGTGCCGAATAAGCGCTGCGGTAAAGGAGATTGGTTGAATTTTGGTTAAACTTTCAGCAAGGAATTTGCATTTGCACTGTTAAATGTTTATAAAGCTTTAATGCACATAAAAAAACAGCAGCTTGTTTAAGTAAAATAATTGTGTTGCGCTAGTAAAGTTGTGGAGCTGTATTTTGTCTTGCAGAAATGATATCGTCAGTTATATCGTCATCGCAAAATTTCCAATATATATCGTGAAATATATTTTTGGCCATATCGCCCTGCCCTACCACACAGTGGGCGATCTGCGGTAGCTTGTTCAGGGAGATTTGTTGCGTCATGGCATTAACGTCATTTCAACAAGATTAACGCTGACAGCACTAGTGGGAACACAACGATTATGACTGCACATTTATGCCGACATCATCCTAGTGCAAAGACAAGTGGAAGCAGACAAAAACAACAAGCACGCATGCTACAAACTTTACCTGAGTCATTTAGACAGCCGTTAGCACATGATTCTCCTTATGGGGACCTGCTATGTTTAATATGCTGCTGAGAATATAGCCCAGAAGAGGCATATAGTATAGCTTTTATTTTGGAAAGAGCCATTTCTGTGTAATACACTCTCTTTTCCAAAGATGAGTCAGTCAGTGAGGGAGATCACCATGGTAACTGATGCTGAACACATCAGCTCGTCTGCAGCAGGTTATGTTCTGAGTTTGATGCTGAAATTGGCTCAAAGTGTCCGTATCTGACTAACAGCACCAAATGAAGCCCTGCAGTTATAAAGAAACAGTCGCACTGTTGCTGCAATTTACTTGCAACTGCTGATGAAGAAAAACAGGTTTTAGATTTTGTTGATCCAGCTAACACAAAGAAAGTCTGGATATGTTGATTTTGTTTCATAGTAAGTGCAGTAGCATTCTCTTTCAAAGACTGCAAATAAAGCTTTTATTCTAAAATAACACTGATTTCTTTAGGAAACAACTCTGCTGCTGATTGGACATCAAAGGCAACTTCAAAGGAATCAGTCAAACATCTTTTTAACTCCAAATATTTAACTTATTCAGTGCAATGCTTATTGTGCTCAGTGCTCTGTTGTCTTTTCAGTCCCCCAGGTGGAGGTGGTGGATTCAGATGTACAGTCTGTCCAGCTGCCCTGCAAAGCCACAGTTAATCTGCCCGAAGACGCTAAAGTGGAGTGGACAGACAGTTCACACAGGAAGGTTCACATATGGCAGAATAGACCTGACAACCTTGAAGAACAGTTTGTGTTTTACAAAGATCGAACACAGATGAAAAACAACCCGCTGACAACTGGAGACCTCAGTCTGACCCTGACATACCCCACTGACTGGGATGGAAAGACCTACACCTGCACCGTCTACAACGGACAGGGAAACACCCTGATGAAGAAACAGGTGGAGCTTAAAGTTAGAGGTCAGATAATACTTTGTTTTTCACAAATTTGCTGTAAATAATATGGACATTTCACCTTTTTAACACTAATTTATCACCATACTTTATCCTCCTAACTGCTAGATTTCCTCAGTGAGTTAGGAAAGATTGATCTCACTGATCAGCAACAGTTTGGAAATCGATCAGCATGAAGCTGAAGGAGAAACTGTCAGAGCAAAATCTTAAAGTGAACTCTGAAGCTGATCTGCAGACATCCCAGGGAGGTTGTACAACAATAAATACACAAGGACGCACAACACAAAGAAACTCTACTTGGAAATATTTCTTAAGTGAAAAAGCAAGAGTGAACCAGATTTACCCAAACTAAAACATCAAAAGTCAACAAAAGGTTCCTGATTGAAAAATTAGTAAATGTGGAAAAGGGAGTTACAGTATCATTTGCATTACCTTAGTTTGAACTCCGTTTGTGCTTTGTCTTTATAAAATTGGAGAAGATTCTCAGCAATCCTGCTTTTGATAGTCTAAGCATCAATTCCACATCTTTAACTTAGAAACATTTTGGGGCTTCAAAAAAAGAGACGTACAACTGAATGTCATCTGCATTGTGTAACAAGTAATGTCAAAGTGCCTGAAATCTGGTGAAGAGGGAACGGATATAACAGAAATAGTAAGAGTCTCCAAAACTGCTTATCTTGCCTATGGTGTGTCACAAGGTTCAGAAGAGGACCTGTGCATCCACGTAACCATCAGCTGTGAACAACAGAACAAAACACAGAGACATGTACAGGCAGTAAAGTCCAAGCTTCATTAATCTCATATGAGAGGGAAGAAAAAAACTGTTTCAACTCCAAGAGAAATTTTGCCTCACAGCTCATGTTTGTTTGTTTTCCTGTCAGTCTGTTAGGTGCAGGTGAAGGAGGGGCCGGAGTCTGTCCAGCTGCCCTTTCAAACCACAAAAGACCTGCCTACAGATGCTAAAGTGGTGTGGTGGGACATTCATGACAGGAAGGTCTACGTTTTTTCAGACCAGGCTGGAGAGCAGGACGAGGTTTACAGGGACCGAACAGAGATGAATAACAACCCGCTGACAACTGGAGACCTCAGTCTGACCCTGAAACGTCCCACAGAGAGAGACAGTGGGACATACAGATGTAAAGTCTACGGGAAAACCAGCAGATACAAAAAAGTGCAGCTCATAGTCAAAGGTTTGCTTGTTTGTTTCTTAGTTCCTGTCTGACTGTGTTGTCAGTTGTCACAGATGATATTTGTGTGTTTGTGTGTGTCTGACTGTCTTGTGTCTCCTCTGCAGGGAGAGTTCAGGTCCAGGATCAAACAGGGGACATCAGGAACAGAAGCAGCTCCATTGATCCGACTCCTCTGATGGCTGATCGATCAGTTTGATCTGTGTGTTCTTTGATTATTGATCAGTGATGTCAGAGTGGAGTCAGTGTGATGTTGTTGTGTGTTTGAGACTTTTAGTGTCCATGAAGGTCTCTGCTGCCGTAGATCCTCTGAACTGTGACAGAGGTCTCACTCTGGAGGAAACTCTCAGCACTTTCCAGCAGCTCCTCCATCATGGAGGACGTTCCCTCACTGTAACAGGTGGAGGAGAGAGGAGAGGAAGCACAGGTGGATCCTCTGAGGAAGAGGAGCGTTCGTACAAACCACATGATCACATGACCAGAATGGTTTAAGTACAAAGTCAGATTAATGGGCTTGCAGGTGTCCTTAAAGTCAGATTCCTCACATCAGGTTCACCAGGGAGGACAAAGGATAACTGTTTGCTGAGCTGAGCACTATATGCAGTCTGCCTTTGTTTTCGCGTCTTCGTTCACTTTGAAATAGTTCCATGCGGCTCACTTGTTTCGCCTTCTCCCAGCTCCGAGCTGCAGCCGGGGCCTGGGGGCGGGCACTGGGAAAGACTCTCTCACAGCTGACTAAATGCCAGATTTTCACCTCAGGAAGCACACAGCCCCACTCCACTGTTGGCCAACGCCCTCAACGACTTTTACTGCCGGTTTGATGAGACATCAAGCAGCTTTCACAACTCAATAGAGAATTCCCCAACAATAGAGGCACTTTGGTCACTCATGGTAATGGTAAATGGACTGATTCTTATAGAGCACTTTTCTACTCTCCCAGAGTACTCAAAGCACTCTATACAACATGCCACATTCACCCAGTCACACCCATTCTCACAAGCAATACCTCTATACTGAGTGCTTTCTCACTACACTCACACACATTCATACTCCGATGGATGCATCGGAGAGCAACTTGGCGTTAGTATCTCGCCCAAGGATACTTGGCATGCAGACTGGAGGAGCCTGGGATCGAACCTCCTTGCGATCAGTAGGTGACCTGTTCTACCTCCTGAGCTACAGCCACCCCCAGCAACAGCAACAGCAACAGCAACAATTTTGGTTTAACTGTTGCAGGATTTCATTACACAAACAAGCTGAAAAAAACTGCAGAACACATGGATCAATGCATTCAATAAAAATATAACAGGAAACAGATTTCTTAATCAAACTGCTGGAACAAAGCGAACCACTCAACACAAACACTACAGTAGAACAGTTTAGAAAGCTTAAAATGTAACAAGAGGCACATTTTCATTCATAGGTGCCTCATCAGATCTTTACAGAAGACTCCACCTGAACTCTGTGGAGCCTGATCTCAAGGGTTTAAGTCTGACGCTGAAACCAGAAGAGGATCTTTCTGTCTCTGCAGATTCACTGTGATCCAGAGATGGCAATGATTTCAGTCCTGCATCACGCTGATGTTTGCACAGAGAAGATAATTTGGTAAATGTTTTTGAACATTGGTAACAGTAAACTTCATAATCATTATGCAAATTTTTACTCTGCGAATGGTACTCATGGCCATTGACCAATGGTTGTTGATTAATGCTCAAAAGAATTTGCATATTAATGATGAAGAAATTGACCTCACAGCCCATTGTTCATTCATTGGGCCGGTTTCAGTCGTTATGCAAATGTGCCGTTTACAAGATTAACGTAAAAGCAGGAATCAAGACGTAACAGTTTATTTGTAACATGGAATCGTTTCTGAGTGGAGTATGAACTGAGATTACTCAAACTCTTTCACAGATGAAGTTCTCTTTCATGTGTCTGCGTTCATGCTTAGTATGATCACATGATTGTGAAAAGGTTTTGTCACAGTGTCTGCACTTGTATGGTTTCTCTCATGTGTGGACTCGTTTATGCTTTTCAAGCTGACATGCACTGATGAAGGATGACCCACACTGATCGCAGACATGCTTTTTAACGCCACTGTGAAGGAGTTCATATTGTTTGAAGTCCTTTGAAGTGGTGAAGCCTCTCCCGCATTCTTTACAGTAGTTCATTTTGTCTCCAGTGTGTCTACGTTGATGTATTTTCAGAGTCCTTCAATGACTTAAAGTTTTTCCACAAAGGTCACAACAAAAGTCTTTCCCACAGCGATGACAGGGTTGAGAACTTGATCCATCTGTGTCGCTCTGCTTCTAAACAAAAACACAAAGACAGTGTAAGTCAGTCCTTCAACATTTTTATCCTGAACGTCACCTGAAATAAAGAGCATCTCTGCCAAAGTCCAATTACATTTTACTGTTTACATTATCACACTCAGCTCAATTTAATGTGCTATAAAAAGGATAAGAGTAAAAACATTAAAGTAATACTAGTTTAATGCTACAATAACAATAACACAATTCTCAAACACTATCCCTAAAAACCTGTGATTAGAGTCTGAATAATCATTCAGAGCTGCCTTTCCATGCAGTAGAATTGCTAACATGCTAACACAATTTGATGAGCAGAGTTGTTTCAAACAGTCGGGCTGACAAGATAAAAATATAAATACATACCTCACAGTAACTGCACTTGTAGAGTCTTTCTGGTGTGGATCTGTTGGTGTGCTTTCAGGTAACGTGGAGATTTAAAAGTCTTCTCACACAGGTCACATTTATAAGGTCGTTCCTCAGTGTGGGTAAACATGTGACGTCGTAACTCTGTGTTTGTAGTAAACTGTTTACCACACTGATCACAGCTGTACACATCATGTCTGGTGTGAATGCGTAGGTGAATGTTTCGGCTCCCTATCAGGCTGAAAGTTTTTCCACAAATGTCACAGCTGTACGCCTTAATTCCAGAGTGGGTAACTAGATGACTCTGTAAGCTGTTACTGTGAGTAAAAGCTCTGCCACACTGATCACAGGTGTACGCTTTAACTCCACTGTGGATGAGTTTGTGTGTTTTTAAGCCTCCAGACGTGGTAAAAGACTTTCCACACTCGTCACAGCTGAACGGTCTCTCTCCAGTGTGGATTAGTTGGTGTGTTTTTAATGTTCCACACTGGGTAAAAGCCTCTCCACACTCATCACAGCTGAACGGTCTCTCTCCAGTGTGGATGAGTTTGTGTGTTTTTAAGTTTCCAGACTTGGTAAAAGACTTTCCACACTCGTCACAGCTGAACGGTCTCTCTCCAGTGTGGATGAGTTTGTGTTTTTTTAATGTTCCACACTGGGTAAAAGCCTCTCCACACTCATCACAGCTGAACGGTCTCTCTCCAGTGTGGATGAGTTTGTGTGTTTTTAAGTTTCCAGACTTGGTAAAAGACTTTCCACACTCGTCACAGCTGAACGGTCTCTCTCCACTGTGGATGAGTTTGTGTGTTTTTAAGCTTCCAGATGTGGTAAAAGACTTTCCACAGTCTCCACAGCTGAACGGTCTCTCTCCACTATGGATGAGTTTGTGTGTTTTTAAGTTTCCAGAGTGGGTAAAAGACTTTCCACACTCGTCACAGCTGAACGGTCTCTCTCCACTGTGGATGAGTTTGTGTGTTTTTAAGCTTCCAGATGTGGTAAAAGACTTTCCACAGTCTCCACAGCTGAACGGTCTCTCTCCAGTGTGGATGAGTTGGTGTGTTTTTAAGTTTCCAGACTGCGTAAAAGACTCTCCACAGTCTCCACAGCTGAACGGTCTCTCTCCACTGTGGATGAGTTGGTGTGTTTTTAAGTTTCCAGACGTGGTAAAAGACTTTCCACAGTCTCCACAGCTGAACGGTCTCTCTCCACTATGGATGAGTTTGTGTGTTTTTAAGTTTCCAGAGTGGGTAAAAGACTTTCCACACTCGTCACAGCTGAACAGTCTCTCTCCACTGTGGATGAGTTTGTGTGTTTTTAAGCTTCCAGACGTGGTAAAAGACTTTCCACAGTCTCCACAGCTGAACGGTCTCTCTCCGGTGTGGATGACCTGATGCATTTTTAGGGAAGCTTTCACAGTAAAATCTTTCCCAAACTCGTCACGGTTGTATTTTTTTCTTCCACTTCTTTCTTCAACAAAATTGTCGGCCTCCTGAGAGCGCTGACTTCTCGATCCACGTTGGTCCTGCAGTGACAGAGACAAAAACAGAGGCTGTGATTTGTGGGAAATACATTATTCTAACCGGGCTTTTGTTAGTGGTATTTTGTGAGCTTTTATTAAATAAGTATTTATACTTATTTTCTCCGCCCCTTTCGTGAGTGTGGACGCTTCCTCTCTTTGCTCTTCAAATGCTTTGCTTCTTTTATTGATTTTTATGCTGATTTTTTCCCTTTTTTCTAAATGAGCTTACCTGCGAGAGCTTCTGGACACTTATAGATCATTAGGACTAAAGTGTTCTTAACAGAACAGCAACATTTTTAGTTACCTTATCCTCAGCGCTCCGTGTGTCTGTGGCCTAGACACAGCTGAAGCCTGATTACAGCGTCTGGACACCGAACAGCCTCAATAGCCTGGAAAGGTGCTAACCGCTAGGCTAACTAGCAACAAGATGCCTTCCCTCTCCACAGATGACTACCACAGCCTCCTGCAGAAGATTGCAGTACTGGAGACAAAAATTCATCGCTTAGAAGTAAATGTGGAGGTAAATGGACTGTGTGGAAATGAAAGAACCTCGCCATTGATTCAAAGCAATGGCGATGAGCAAGCTAGTACACAGTTAAGGAGCACAGATAACATGACCAAGAAAGTAGACTCTGTGCATTATAATAAATCCTCAAGCAATAATCCCCCCTTGGACTGTCTTGGTGCAAAACCAAGACATAAATCATGTCTCCTGGAAGGGGGAGGACGTATCACAGGCAGAGCACAGCGAGCTGAAATCTGTGAAACCGACTGGCCTTCACTTCCTACGAGACAGAGAAGCTCTTCTACCCCTGTATACGAGAGGAAACAGGACTGGACAACCGTGAATAGGAAGGTTAACAACAAACCTCCAAAACAACTGAATGTGAAACTGCAGAACAGATTTGCTCCACTATCAAAGGACCCTGGATCTTGTTGGGAAGGAAGGATTATTTTTTGTTATTTTTATTATTTCCATCTATTATTTTATTTTTATTAATTCTATTTTTATTATTTTGTCATTACTGTTGCATCATAATCATATAGCAAGCCTTTGCATTGACACATTTATTGAAGTATTGATACTGCATTCATAGGTTTAAATATATTAGCCTTTAGTACAGGTCTAGTAAGAATCACTTTAAATTGCTGAGCTGCAGGGACAGGAAATATACTCTGTGCCAAAAGGAGACAGGAAACACTTCTGCAAGGCTTGCAGAAGTAAAACTGAAAGCAGAGTCTGAGTGCAAGTTGTTTTGTCATTTTGTTATGCATTTATATCTCTGATTAAGCTTTGATTAAGTTTTAAGTAGTGGTATTAGATTGAAACATTTGTTTTATACATTTTACATAGAAGTTAAGATCATCACAACACAGGATGGCCTCAGCCTGGTTGCCTAGGCCGAGGTCAACTAAGGTGCAGAGAGCATATGCACACTCTGTGCACGCACAGGCAGGCATACACACACATACACACACACATACGGTTAGGGTGTAGGTGAAAGTTGAGCATGCTTCCTGTGACTGATGAAGAAACAGATGAGCTGAGCTGGCTTACGGGAAACCACCGGGGAGAAGATGGAAGCCGGTGTCCTTTTACTTTTGTCACAAGTTGTCAAATAGAACATTTGTGGTTTTGAAACTGATGTATGTGATGACGCAATGAGGGGGCGTCACTAAATATACTCTGATGCATATAAAACTGTATTTTGAAGTCTGGGCGAAGAGATTTTGATGCTGTTTGTATACAGTGTCCATCTCCCACGCTGCGTGTGCTTCATTAAAAATCATTCGTTGACTCCAACTGACTGGGTCAGTGTGTTATTCCGATCTCCCACATCTCTCTCGTCCTCAAAATGAACTTTAACAATCTATATCGGACAACCATCCACCTAAAAGTAGCGAAGTAAAGTCTGAAAATCTGTTGAAAAGTAAAAGGCCACAGGGAAAGCTAAAGGCTAGGCCTGAAACTCTGATTGTGGGTGACTCTGCCGTAAAGGATGTACAAAGGATGTGCGGTAAGAACACTAAAGTCCTCTGCTTTCCTAAGGATATGGTCAACAACCTGAAGGAGAGAATTCTTCAGATTGCAGATGAATATCCAACTGTGACAAACATTGTTCTGCATACAGGGTCAAACGATGTGTCCAAACAACAGTCGGAGGCTCTGAAACGGGACTTTACTGGATTATTACATACTGTAAACTCTCTGAATGCAGCTGTATTCATCAGTGGACCTGTACCGCCCGTCAGAGGAGGAGACGAGAGATTCAGCAGGTTGTTTGCACTGAATAAATGGCTCATATCAGCATGTACTGACCACTCAGTGCATTTTATCAACAACTTTAATATTTTTTGGGAACGCAGGCATCTGTTTAAAGCAAACGGATTTAATTTTAACAAGTCAGGGGTGAAACTGTTCACCTCCAACTTGTTTTATTCCATACGTCATCCATCTGTGCTTGGTGCCAAGGCTGAGATAAACGAGGAGTTATCTCATAAAGAGGAACAAACAGTACTCCAAGAACAAACAAAGCCCAGCAGAAACCTTGAGGAGGAGCTCCATCTGCCCCCACCCGGGAAGAGCCTCAGAAAGGAGAGATGTCTGAGGCAAGAAGAGGGGTCCCTATTTGCCTCCAACTCTCTCAACAACACCAACGACCAGGACCAGGGACCACGACCTTCCCCAGTCCCCGGAACCCCTGACAGGCCATCACCCTCCTCCCCCTCCCTTTCTCCCTCATCCCCACACCTGAAATTCACTGAGGAGATGATGGAGCGGGTCAATGCTGGGCTCAGATCTACCCCCCGGCCCAATCCCTTTTTGTCCCCCATAAACCCCCCACCAGAGCAGCCAAAGGTTCGCCATCGGGCCCCGCCCTCAACAGAGCAATCGAAGTTACATTGCGCAGCCTCTCCCCCCTTAGTTCCTCCTTACCACCTTCATGCTCTGTCTCCGCAGTCTGATGTGTGATGTGTGGAGGGTCCAGGCTGTGAGGATTATGGCAGTGGTGACTTTTCCCAGGAGAAGCTGGGACCCTGTTTACTAGAAGGTTTTAAAATTTCAGTACTTTTAGGTGACAGAAGGAGACATGTGGCCTGGTCAAAACACAGAGAGCTGCACTCTAAAAGATCTTTAAATATAGTAAACATACCTTGTGTGCCACAGACTGCTCCCAAACACAAGGGGGCAAATAATACCTCTAAAACACTTAAGTTGGCTTTATTAAACGTTAGAGCTTTAGCTGGGAAAACATATTTAATTAATGATTTAATCACTGAGCACAACCTTGATTTTATGTTTTTAACTGAAACTTGGATGGACCAAAGTAACAGTGGAGCTGTTCTCATCGAGACGACCCCTCCTAACTACATCTTGATGCATTCTCAATCATCCAGGAAAGTAAATCTCCAAAAGTTGAATCTGTTCATCTGGACGTAGCGTTTTGTGGGAGAAACGTTTCGTCACTCATCCAAGTGACTTCTTCAGTCTCAGCTGACTACAGGTTTCCCCAAACCTTATAAACGGTACATTTGCATAATGACTGAAACCAGCCCACTGAAGGAACAATGGGCTGTGAGGTCAGTTCCTTAGTCATAATTATGCAAATTCCCATGACCATTGATCAACAATCACTGACCAAAACCCACTGATCAAAGAACACTGATCAATGGCCATGAGTACCATTCACAGAGAGTTGGGGAATGGCTGCAATCACAGCATTGTAAGATGGCGAAAGATGTACCCTTAGGCCCCCTCCTCGATTCAAAGATGGTCTTTCCCTTTTCACGTAAATGGCCTCCTTGACTCCGCGCTCAAACCAGGAGCACAAACTGGGTGTCATCAGGACGCTACAACACAGAGCGAACACCGGCTACATAGGGGATGACAACGTTGTTGCGTCTGTCTTTCTTATCCTCCCTCGCTGGTGTCTGATCTTCTTTTCTGTGACTCTTTGCTGACTTTATGAACGCCCAGTTAGGATAACCACATGTTTTGAGTGCTTCCTTTACGTGTGTGTGTTCCTTCTTTTTTCCCTCAGGCTTAGAGGGAATATGTTCTGCCCGGTGGTGTAGGGTCCTGATTACTCCAAGTTTGTGTTCCAGAGGGTGATGGGAGTCAAAGAGGAGGTACTGGTCCGTGTGTGTGGGCTTCCGGTAAACTTCAATGTTGAGGTTGCCGTTCTCTTCAATGTGCACGGCGCAGTCCAGGAAAGGCAGACAGACTGTCTGCCACCAGCGAGGGAGGATAAGAAAGACAGACGCAACAACATTGTCATCCCCTATGTAGCCGGTGTATCAGAGAAACTCAGGAGAGTTTTCTCCAAGCACGACATCCCAGTGTACTTCAGACCCAGCAACACACTCAGACAGAAACTGGTTCACCCGAAAGACAAAACTCCAAAACACAAACTTAACAACGTGGTGTATGCTGTACAGTGCAGCAAGGAATGCCCAGACCTCTACATTGGAGAGACCAAACAGCCACTTCACAAGCGCATGGCACAACATAAAAGAGCCACCTCCACAGGACAAGACTCAGCAGTCCACCTGCATCTTAAGGATAAAGGTCACTCTTTCGAGGATGCCAATGTTCACATATTGGACAGAGAGGACAGATGGTTTGAAAGAGGAGTGAAAGAGGCCATCTATGTCCACTGTGAGCGACCATCTTTGAACAGAGGCGGTGGTTTACGACACCAACTGTCTGCCATCTATAATCCAGTTTTGAGATCCCTCCCCAGACGCTTTAACGCCCACTCACATCCTGGGCCATCTGACCTCAGGAATTCACATGATACGGTGGGGCCAGGTTTCACAATGAACTCACCCGAAACCCGGGCTGATTAGGTCCCATACCCGCTTTCACACCTTGGCTCATGTGATTAGAGGATCACCAGGGGGTCATTTGTCCCTCTTTGGGGGGGATACTCCCACTGGGTTTAAATCTGGGACTCTCGGCCATTTGACCTTAGAACTGAAGAAGCTTCTCGGATGAGAGGTGAAACCTCTTCAAGCAACTTAAAGAAGTCCAGACGCTTTTCTTTGCAAACTCCTTTGACAACATATCAATCTGTCAATCCTTTCCGTGTCCGGGCCGGGTGAGGTTTCCCGTGTTGAGTCAAATTAAGCCGCAGGCTCCACTCCTCTGGCTCACCCCGAGCCGCGTGCTGTCCACCCTTACAGTGATCACACGGTTGCTGTAACAGTAGCCTACAATCAACGGCTGCAGGCCTCCTGCTGCCAGCTGTACACATCAACACCAAAAACAACAACAGCACAAGCAGCGCACAGGTTTTAAGCTGGTGAGGCATCATTGTAGATGCAGTGAAGGTGAGTCCATCTCACCTGCAGCAGCACCACGAGCCGCCACAATAATAAGACCTTTTTTATTTAATTATAAATAAATTCTTTCTCCTAATTATGTCCTGGGTTTTAGCTAATTAATAATACCAAAGGAAACATCACAAAAAACACTTAAGGTCATGAAAATTAATTGCGATTTAGTAATTCACTGAGGCATCCACCTTATTTATTTAAAAGTATCGTATCGGTATTGGTATCGGCGATACTGGCCCGAATTTACTTGGTATCGGATCGATACCAAAATATGCAGTATCGCACACCACTACCATCAAGCGGTGCAACTTCGTAGCTGAGCAAAGTCGTACTGAAACATTTGACAGATTTTCGAGCACCGTGTACATAAAATTGTTTCGAGGTCAGTAAACACAACCAGAGTTACATAAGGTACATAAGGAGCACTGTCGAACAAAGGATTGATTTTAGGTGTGCAGTATTTTATGCCTGCTAGCATGCTCTACCAAAAATAGGCTTTGTTGTGTATCTGACAGACGAAAGTCAAACTAGTTCCACACCACTGAAGTTGCAGCATTTTTACAAACCAGTTCTGGTTCATCCGTTTCATTTAACGACCCACTTTCTCTTCTCGCCGCCATGTGCTTATGTAAACATATGCACTGCGCATGCGCGTTTTACCCATATTCTATCCAATATTTCATTTTCCTATCATTGCCCAAAATTACACCGGTATTACCGTGAACGGTATGATATAGCCCAGCCCTACACGTGTCAATATTTATGTCTCCAGATTGTTTGTATAGTGAGCTGTTAAGAGATTTTGGGGTTTTTATTATGTTATGCTTAAAAGTACGTTTCATTATCTAAATGTGTTTGCTCTTTTCAGTATTCAGCTTAAACTCTGTGCACACTTTGTGCAGACTCCTAAATGGGGAAGTTACACTCTGTACTCAGAGTCTGCACGCAGCAGCTATTTTATCTCTTCCTGTATCACTTCCTGTATGTGCTTTCAATAAAAGACTACTTCTTTATGCTGCAGGCGAGAGTCTCTCTGAGTCTCCCCGTGTACACGTAAAACCTGTCTCTGAGCGTTTTATTCCGACCTGGGTTGCAATTCAGGAAAACTCCTGACATGAGCCATTAAGACTGTACTCTTGGTACAGTTTTTATTTTTGCTGCTTTTGTCTTACACTGTCAAATAAACACAGATTTGCAGCGTTTGTATGTGTGTGCAAAAGCAAATGTACCAGGCCTCAAAGACAATGGGTGGTTTGCACAACAAAAGCAGGATGTGAATCGAGCATATGACCTGTACAAATCTCAGCAGGGGTGATCAGTGGCGGTCCTAGCCTGTTTGGCGCCCCGGGCGAACACTCCCTCTGCCCCCCCCCCCCCCCCCCCCCCCCCCCACACACACACACACATAAAACATATTAAGGATTATACATTAACATAAAACTGTTGTCGGAACCATACTGAATTTCGCCAGAGAAACACACACACACACACACACACACATATGAAGAGAGAGAGAGAGAGAGTATGGATTGTATGCAAACGGCTACCAAACAGCCATCATAATTCATCATACAATGAGAACAGGACAAATCAACAATTGACAATGATTAATTAATATTAAAGTCTGTAACATAATGTCTTGTTTGGAATTTAGTCTGTTACTGTTACTATTTTTACCATTTCTTATTGGAGCAACTGTAACCCACATTATTTCCTTAGGGATTAATAAAGTATGATTCTGATTGTTTCAGGATGATCTGCCATTATCCAATCACACATCTGCTTATGTGTATCTTTTGCTCGTTTCTCCTCCTCTTCTTTTCTCTTTTTTCTAAACTAAGCACCTGATGGCTTTGAACTTTTCTTGTCCATCTTCCATTTTGCACTCCATCCTCCAACCCGAGGATCACCACAACATAACCTAACAGACCTACACCTTAGTTCACAGATTCACTTTGTCTAAGGTGTATTTCTGGGATTTCACACAACCCAGGATTCAAATCATGAATACATAATGGGCTTGGATTTACATTATTATGAATGAAATGTGCTCTATTTGGAAGCAGCCGGCCCCCTCTCCCCTTTCGACGCGTTGTGTGTGAGACTTTAAATCATCAAACTGTAAATTATAAATTTTAAATTGTCATTGATCCCTTTACCCCGAGTTACCCCGAGTCCTAAAGTGTATATTTATTTTCTTACTCTTCTTATAGTTATTATTTGTTTACTTGCACTGCTGTAACTGGAGCCCCGTCGTCTCGTCTCTCTATATACTCGACTGTATGTAGCGGAGATGACAATAAAGTTTACTTTGACTTCAGCAGCGAGTAGGCGCACCGAGGGCTCTCGCGCTCACTTTTCGCGTATTGAATTTCGAAAAAACACCGGTGCAAATTATAAGTCTGTATCATGATGTCTGGTGTTTTCGTGTTTGTTGGTTTGTTTTTATTTTGTTTTATTTTGCGAGTTGATTATTAGATGCTGCTCCAGCCAGCCAGAGAATCCCCCGCCACCCCGCCCTCTCCTCGCTGTGCCGCAAGCAGCAGGTGCACCTCGCAAACGGAGGGCGCCCTTACTCCCAGCAAATGGGCGATAGAAAACCGATCGGTGCCTATGCCATTCCCAATATGCGCTGGCTGATGTCGGGGCAGCATGAGTACAAGCAATTTTTTTTTTTTTTTTGCCGATGCCCGTGATGCCGCCCCCCACCACGATGCCGCCCCGGGCAACCGCCCGTGTCGCCCGTATCTAAAACCGCTACTGGGGGTGATTAACACCTCGGGACTTGCATCAGAAAATAAAAAAGTCAGTAATTCTAGTAGGTGTTGGGTTCAAGGGATTTCTGCAAATGTGCGCAGGGTTAGTAAATCTAGTGTTGAAGTTAGCTCGGTGCTTACCTTTAGATGAGCCCACAAACCGAGAGAAACTCCGTGATGAAGCTGGAACTCTTTCCAAACACAGGAAACAGGTCAGGGAGCAGAGACCCACGTGGTTCACGCTGATCTCAGCTACGATCCAGGAGACAAGGGTGTGCAGATCGATGCAGATATCGATCCAAACGTTGGTAGTGGTATATGATCGATACTTTAGTTTGTTTCTCTCCTGGAGGTTCACTATTTACTCGCTGTGGATGAAACAGCAGCTCTGTCTGTGTGAACACCTCTTCTTATGCGGCAGACGCACTTTGCTCCGCCCCCTTCTTCCTGCCCTGCTGGGATTTGTTACTGTGCCGTCACGTGACTCAGATGCGCTCAGAAGACGCATTTGGACTGCAGAGAGAGAGAAAGAGGAGCAACATGTGGAGATATTTTATGACTGTAAATGAAAATGCTGGAGAACAGCTGGAAGGCTGTCAAGCCACAGGGGACCACAACAAGCTGTAGAGTTCAGCTTATTTTTCACACCTCAGTTAAATGCTTTGACTGAAGTCTCACTGCACACACTCAAACTTAGTGTTTGTGTACACCTTGGTCATTATAACCTGACACTGATCAGTGCTGCTCTGACGACCACACTCACATCCATGTAATCATTTAACTGGGATGATCTGGATTTACTGCACAATGCTGAATGTGTCCTTACAGTACAGGGAATAACTCTCTCTGTGTTCCTGCAGAGAAACTCTGGGTTTGTGTGCTGACGAGCATCACTCACAGTATGATACAAAGGCTCACTCATACCTTTCCACACATGTGACAAATTCAAAAAGATGCTGAAACCTTTACAACATCATAAACTACACATTGTTGTACTCTTTTAGGATGGAACAGCTTTCAGATTTATTTACTCTTAAAGGATAAAAGATGTTTTTAAGAATTTTTCATTCAAGAGGAGAATGTTTAAATAAGTCATGTAAATGAGAATTTCAAAGTTGGTGGCTGCAGTATATACAAATTGGTGTATCTCAAAAATAAAACTATGAAGACACTCAAAATTAATTTGGAAACTGTTTTATGCAACTTTTTTACATTTACAATTTTCAGGGATGAACCTCTGAAATTACTTTAACTAGAAATTTGTGTAAAAATACCACTATTGCAATTTATTTAGTTACTGATGACTTAATGCATACATATGATTAAAATTTGGGATATAATGGTTGTATTGATGTATAGCAACTTAAAATACTCCCAGAAATGGCACTACAACATGTAAAAATATAAAGATAAGCTCAGGCGGACTGGGTTCTTTAGTAGGTCTAAAGGGTCAAACTGCGTCCTCACATCATGAATATGAAGGGTTGTAGTGGGAGAAGGTGGTGTGAAATCCTCATAGCTGTGGAGTGAGGAGGGGGCTCCTGTGGGTGAAGTCTTTGATGGTGGTGATGGCTCTGTGCTGGTGGGAGTGGGGAGGTGGGGGGATCAAATGTTTGATTAAACGGATGAAAAAGGCGTTTCTTCCATATAATTATCACTTTTTAAAATCTTTAGCAACTTCAAGTTTGTCAGTGTGCTGAGGTCACAGAAACGAGAAAAGAAGTTTGACACTTCAGAGCATGTGTCAGACTCACACATCTGGCCCGGCAGACATTTATATCTGGCCCGCGAGATCATTTTATATAGATTTATTATTATTGTTATGCATGGCCCGGCAATATGAGGTAATAATAACACACAAACTACAGATCCCATAATGCAGCGCTGCAGCCTCCTTACTGAACGCTAGGCTAACTGGGAACATTCCCGCGTCAATCAAGTCCAACGTGTGTTAGCTGGCACCTCACAATGGCAAAGAGAAAAGTTGATTCTGAAAACAGAGCCTTTCAGCACCGGTGGGAGACTGATTGTTTACAAACATTGCTGGTAAACCCGTGTGTCTTATTAGTGGAGCTAATGTGGCTGTAATTAAAGAATTTAATTTAAGACAAAACTATGAGACAAAACGTCAGGTTTGTCTGAAAAACCTGAATGCAGAGCAGAAACTACAGAAAGTAGAAGAGCTAAAGAAGAATCTGACATTTCAGCAGACTTTTGTCACCAGAGCAAAATCACAAAGTGAAGCTGTTGTGAAAGCAAGTTTTATTGTAGCAGAGGAGAAAGCCAAATCAGCCCGGACATTTACCGAGGGAGAGTTTCTGAAAAGCTGCATGATGAAGGTGTGAGACGTCTTGTGTCCAGAATTTAAATATCAAAAATAAAAGTGCCAGCTTCACACACGAGAGCACACTAGTCCGCGTACACAACGAAGAAGAATAAAAAAGAGGGTGACCTGCAGTCATGACACAACAGGAGCCACCATGCGGCGATGAACTGCATTACAACACGCCACTGCTGAGTAAGTGTATTTGTAATGTTTTATCATCGTCAGTTTGATCAATAAACAAGTTCAGGGCGCTGAGAGTTTAGTTTGGAGATAAGAGCTGTTTGAGCAGTGCAGCTCCCTCAGACAATACATATGCCAGTGAAAGTAAAAACCAGTTAACCTGGAAGACAGGACACTGCTGTTCACGTGAAACCGAAAGTAAACAGTGTAGCTGGTGTTACTCCCTCCACTGTGTTTTATCCACGGCTCCAAATATGAGATATAAATCCCCAAATATTAAGACAACAATGAGAAGTATTTGGATTTAACGGGTTGCTGTTTCTTGCAGGAGATTGAAGATGCTGCTGTTGCTCCTGCTCCTCACGAGTGGTAAGAAACTCTTACTATGTTATATACTATATGTAAACCATGTTTATCTTGCACTCAGACCGAAGTTTGATCATTATCGCACAGGTAGATACACGCAGTGTGTGAAATTACCGATGTAATGATGGCTTTAATGTAGGAGAGCGAGGGGTGGTGTGAGAAAGTCTGGACCGACTTTGTGTTGAACGTTTCAGCTTTGAGAGGCTAACTAGCCGTGCTAAGCTAGCTCGGTGACAGGTCATGGCTGCAGATAAAAGGCTTTATTGACAGGTGCGATAATCCTTTATATCACAACAACATCATTCTCAGACAGGTGACAGGAACATGCAATGAAGTGGACACCTATATCTGCTATTGTTGCCAAAGTGTGTCAATGTTAACTGAAGCTGCGAGTCCCAGTTCTGCCCTGGTCCTCCCCCATTAGGACAAGCCTAGAAAAAGCTCCGTTTGGAGGCATCCTTGTAAGATGCATGAACCAGCTCAGCTGGCATCTTTTGATACGGCAGGACTCTAAGCCTAAATCATAATATAAGATGAGTAACAGTATGGTGGACATTAGGTAAGGCTGCACTTTTTGCAGCGATCTTGTTTAGAAAACTATTTTTGTATGAGTAATATGTTTTCTTTTTGTCTGTTAATAATCTTGTTGAACTGCACATGATTATTTGCAGCTAGCAGGTTGTTAATGCTATCCACCAAGTCTAAAAACAGCATGTTAATACTTGGAGATCCTGAAGGCTGCTCCAAAAATGATGACAGGTGCTTTTGTTTGTGTAAGAAAGCTCCGCAGAACAGATGCGACACTTAACCTGCATAAAATGAAATAAATAATTTACACTGCAAGTCACATTGCTGTTTTTCCTATTCTGATAGATTACACTGAAACAAAGACAGACAAACTATTACCTTATTTGCAGTTAAAAGATCAAAATGATCCCACACAGCAGAAACATTTATTTTTCTTTCGGGCTCCATTTTGTAACGGAGAGATGTGTGTTTGTATTTGTTGTAGAAAGACATGTATTTTTTTTTTTTATCTTTGCGAGAGTACTTTTGTGTGTTTTTTGGTGGCGACTCATTCCGTTAACAAATGCGGATGCGATACCTTTTAAACACAGTTTGGCGCGTTGGCAATAAGCGATACAGTAGCTGTATCGATCACGTGACTTTTTCTTAAAGCGACGCACGCACCGATACAGGTTTCGCTCTGTGAGCTTGATACAAGCGTCGGTGCGTCAGTGTTGCAGGACCCATCACTAGTTTTTTGTATATTTGTGCACTAATTGATGCCATAGGCCAAGTTGTAATTTGGCATAGTAATTAGTGCAGCCATTGTGAGTTGCAGTTATTTGTCTGTGCAGTCTGTGCATTTGTTTAATAGTTAATCCCCTGTGCTGATTTGTATATTGGACAGTTGCATGTGGAATAAAAGGAGCAAATGTTACAGAAGTGTATTTTATGCGTTTATTGTTGCGCGTCATCTGTGTCCTCATGTTCAGCCTGCCGCAGCCTTTGGTTGGAGGAGCTGCAACAGTCTTGATTAACCTAACAGAAAGATTTCCAATGGACCGAACCTTAAAATGAAACAACAAACATGAGCAGGAAAGTAAACTAAAATAAGATCTTACTGATACAGCCTCTGTGGTATATGGCATTGCATTCTTTTAGGTGTGCAGAGTTGTCTTCTCTTCTCAGGGAGACAAATGTCAGTAGACTTTTTACATATTGTCCATGATGAAAACTCAAGATTTCTTTTAAAACACTGAAACATTCATTATGATCCCTCAATTGTCTGTAGCTGTAGCACCAGTTCATAAATTCCAGTTTAGTTTCCACTCAAAGCAAAGAGTAGTGAGCCACATTAGTGAAGTCAGAGGTCAGAAATGCAGAAACTTGTCATTTGCCATGAGTGTGACTGCTATTGGTCCAATATTTGATATTGTGGTTTCTTGTCCTTTCAGATCATCACGTGGAGGTGAAGGTGGAGGAAGGCTCAGAGTCTGTCACCCTGCCCTGCAAAACAACACCTGACCTGCCTGAGAACACCAGAGTGGAGTGGACTCGCTCTGACCATGAACTCTTGATAGTTCAGGAGTATTCAAACAAAGGTGGCAAACTTATGAAACAGGACAAGTTTTACAGAGACCGAACAGAAATGAATGAAGACCTGCTGAAAACTTCAGTCTGACCCTGAAACAGCCCACAGAGAGACACAGGAGGATACATCTGCACCATCTACAGGGACAAAGACATCCTGAGACAGAAAGTAGTGCTGCACTATGTCAGAGGTCAGAGCTGGTGGACAGTGGCTCAGATTAACTTCAGAATTCAAAGGTCATAATTTATTTATTCATTTATTTTTTGTTTCTCCACAGAAAAACTTCCACTTTGGGCCACAGCTGTCGTAGTTCTTCTTGTTCTTGTGTTTTTTGGGGGTCTCACATATAGATTTCAACACTATTTCACGTCAGGTGAGTCTCTCGTGCCAGACACACTAGTGGTTAACAAGTGTCCCCTGGTGGCTCCTTAAGTGTCACTCAAAGGTCCAGAAGTTGAAAGAATTGCTGTCCTTCAGCTTTCTTTAAAACTTGCTGCTGCTGTTTGTACAGTTCATGTTGTTTGTTGTCCTGTCAGACTGTCAGGTGCAGGTGGAGTCAGGGGTGGAGTCTGTAAAGCTGCCTTTCAAAACCAAAGCAAAAAATATACCTGAAGATGCTAAAGTGGAATGGAAGGACAGATACAACAACAAAGTCCATGTGC
Source organism: Pelmatolapia mariae (assembly GCF_036321145.2). Lineage (NCBI taxonomy): Eukaryota > Metazoa > Chordata > Actinopteri > Cichliformes > Cichlidae > Pelmatolapia > Pelmatolapia mariae. The sequence goes on along the minus strand of NC_086229.1, from coordinate 16,033,412 downwards.
ACCAGAATGGTTGTGATAGGATTGAAGACCAAAGCCCAGCATACAGGAAGCGAACAGAGATGAACCTGCTAGAAACTGGAGACCTCAGTCTGACCCTGAAATACCCACAAACAAGGACAGAGGCACCTACACCTGCACCGTCTACAACAAGGAGGGAGGAAAATTCCAGATAGACAAACAGGTGGAGCTTAAAGTCAGAGGTCAGTGCATACTTAGTTTTTACTTGTATTTCATATAATATTAACTTGATTCACTGATGATGATGGGAAAAATGTTGTGCTTCTGCAATATTCTTTATATTGAGACCAAGTCGTGCCATCAAAGTGCCTTTGTTCACTTTGACTCTGTCCCCAAAAGTAATCAGTTAAATGAGGCACATTGTGTCTGTGCCAGATCTTTTTGGCTGAATGAATATACTGAGGCTATACACATTCATTAATTACCTGGATTATATTACTTTGTCTTCATTTGGCTGCTCATTTTAAAGGTTGCCACAAGTTATCCTCCTACATCTCCCCCTCTTCCAGCATCCACCCCTAACAGCCTTGCTGCTCTCCTTCTGTCACAAATCACCTTTGATGTTGATCTCCACCCAATCCACCCCGCCTGCATTCTCCTTTATCACCTCCCTTTGCATTGTCCATTCCTTTCAAGGGTTGACTCCAGGTAGTTAAACTCATCTACTTTCACTACTTCTGCTACTTCCATGTTCACCTTTCCACCTGTCTGCCTCTCATGCATGCACTTGTATTCTGCTATGCTTCTACTGACAGTGCACATCACCCTTGTTTGTGAAAATCAGTTCTCTCTAAAGTGAGAGGATACTTGTTAAACAACAGGATGTGTTAGAAAGTCTGATCACAAAGGTCCACTGCCCTCTTTTCTTTCCACTCTTAATCGTTCTCATACCTGCCCTCACTTCCTCCTTACTAATCCTCTGAAATAATGAAGCACTGTTTCCTTTATCTGTGCTTCTCACTCTTTCATTTTCCTCATTCATCAGCCTCTCAAACTACTTCCATCTCCTCAACACACTTTCTTCACTCGCTGGTACATTTTCATCTTTATCTCTAATCATCTTAACCCAGTGGTTCCAAACCTTTTTTTGCTAACCCCCCTTTGTTTTACAAGAAAATCCATTGCAGTTTATTTCACACATGAAACCTTTGTAAACATTTGAACAAATAAAATTCAAGATCAATAAATTGCAGGTTCAATAAAATAGACTCTTTTAAATGACAGAAAAACAAACCATCTTCATAGTGTGATTCTTTTAGGTCCTCCGTGTAAAATGGAGTGAAAAACATAAACAACTCTGTTAAGAGATTTCTTAGGATTTTGGGATTTTTATTATGTTATGCTTAAAAGTACGTTTCATTATCGAAATGTGTTTGCTCTTTTCAGTATTCAGCTTAAACTCTGCAACTCTGTGCAGACTCCTAAATGGGGAAGTTACACAGGAAGCCTGCAGTTCTATTTTCTCTCTTCCTGTATGTGCTCTCTGAATAAAGACTCTTCCTTTTTACTGCAGCGGGGCGAGTCTCTCTGAGTCTCACCCGTGTACACGTTAACCTGTCTGAGCGTTTTATTCCGACCTGAGTTGCAATACAGGAAAACTCCTGACAAACTCCCTCAATGGAAAAATCAGAAATTAAAGGTTTGTTGTGTAAAAATAACACATTTAATCCTGACATCGTTTTAGTGGCTGGTGTGAGCTGCTTGTTGCTGCAGATCTTCTCAAACCTGGGTGGAGTTTTAAAACCGCCACTCTGAGTTCATTTTCAATGTCCAGCTTTGAACTGTAGTTTTGTCTTGATTGAAGTCACAGCAGAACAGACTACCTCACATAAGTAGGATGTGATAAAAGAAGTATGGCCAGCCTCTCTTACCTAGCAGTGGGTAAAATTTCTCCACTCCAATCCAAAATGCAGAAAGGGTCTGCTGCAATTTACCTCCAACTGATGAGGAAGAAAAAGCTTCTGTTGCCTGTTCAGCTCATGTTGTGCTTGGTTGTCCTCTCAGTCCCCCAGGTGGAGGTGGATTCAGGGGTGGAGTCTGTCCAGCTGCCTTTCAAAATCAGAGTTCGTCTGATTAAAAAACTCCCTAAAGTGGAGTGGACGGAGAACAAGAAGAAGGTCCATGTGTATAAGAACGGCTCTGACCAGCCTGAAGAACAGCACCAGGTTTACAGAGATGAATGAAGACCTGCTGAAATCAGGAGACCTCAGTCTGAAACTGAAACACCCCACAGACTGGGACACAAACACCTACACCTGCACCGTCTACAGCAGGAAGGGAAACATCCTGCTGAAGAAACAAGTGGAGCTTAAAGTCAGAGGTCAGAGTGTACATAGTTTTGCCTTGGATTTGATATTTGATATCATATTCATTTTTGACCTTTTTAAACAAATCTTTTTTCTCCAGCCTGATTTTTTTTTTTTTTTATTTTTTTTAACTAGAAATGCAGCAATGAGAATTATTGCAATACAACAACTAAAAATAATGGGTCAGTTACTGATGATACTAAAAACATTTTATCTGACCGTTTTGGAAAGCCATATTAAAGCCATATAAAGTGATGGCTGTTGACTAACCTTTTGCTTCGCTGCACCCAGATTTTTCAACCGCATCAATTAAGACCACATTTTTACATTTGCACTTTTTCAGGGGGAAATTGCCATACAGACAATATTGATTTGTAAATGATTAACTAACAATCTTGTCAACACAAAGTTCTTTATTTGAAGCAGATTTCTACAAGAAAGTTAAGTTACTGAAAAAGTGCTTAAAGTGCTTTGGCAATATTGTAGACAATGTTAAACTTAATCATCGTCTGATGACCTTTTTTGCTGCTGCCTGCAGCTTAAAGGCAGTGGGGAGAGGGGACACTTGGGCAGTGCATTTATCACAGCATACAATGTGTTTTCTGGATCCACTGTGTATCAGTATTGCCGGCCATGGTCTTTCCACACTCACCATAGTAAATGCAGTGCATCATGTTGCCAGCTTTATAACAGATAACCGCCTTAAAAATCTTCTGCAGAAGAACCAAGACTGAAGAAAACCATGAATGAACATCTGAACATTACCTGATGCTGCTGCAGTGAAGCAGAGGAATGTTACAGAGGTTTGATTAGAGACACAGCTAAGAGTTTTGCAATTTGGCATAATTTTAAAAAGTTTTAATTTCATTAATAATAAACATTTTTGGGGAAAAGAAGAAAAACAGCGCTGAACCCAATGGTAGACTGGTGCGTAATAAGAAGAAAGATTGTGCAGAAAACAGAGATTTGAGATGGGAAACTGTTCTTGAAGTACATTTGGGTCAAAGAGGGACAAAACCTGCAGCTCAGAATCAGTGAGATGTCGACTTTCAGCCCCGACGGCACGAACACACCGAGAAAGCCAACATCTCAGCGCTCTGTTTGTCTTTGTGTGGAATCTGTTTACCTGCTCTCATTTACTGTTGTAGCTATTTGGTGGTTCCTGAAATAGTTTGTGAGCTCCTGGAGTTCCTGGCAAAATTAATTTATATTGAAAGATGAATTCAGGATTTAATGAATTAATGTTGCTTTATTCAAGCTAAAATCATTTTAAATCAGTTATTGAAACCCAGCCTACTGCTCACCTCTGTCTATGCACCTGCATTTTCAAACATAAACACGTAGGCCGACAGGACTATCAGAGGTCCCACCCCTGACTACCTTTGGTTGGTGTAGACCACGATATGGTAGATAGACCATGATATACGCGAAAGGCTGGTGCGACCTACGATTTTCTTTTAGTCGGTTTAGGGTTGGTTTAGGGTCCGGATGGCTTGAGGATAGAAGCTCTTCTTGAGTCTCTCTGTCCTTGCCCGGATGATGCGGAACCTTCTACCAGATTGTAGAAGTTGGAACAGTTTGGTACCAGGATGGGACGGGTCTGGGAGGTTTGCCTCTATTACTGCTGTTCTTGCTGATCTGCACTGCGCCCATTAAATATCGTATCCAATTTAAAATACTGCTGCTTACTTTTTAAATTATCAACAACACAGCGCCGAGCTACCTTATCGAATTCCTTAGATTGTCCTTGTTAGAGCACTAAGATCATCTACTCGGGTAATCTTGGTGCAGCCGAGATCTTGGCTGAAATCTAGAGGTGACCGTGCGTTTGCCTTGGCTGCACCTGATTTGTAGACTTATTCTGTTTCTCTTTTATACATTTCTTTTATGCTTTTGTGCTTTTACCATGTTTTTATTTGATGTGCATTTCATTGCTATTTCTGTGTATTAGTGACATCGACCTGTTAGCATATTTTGTACTTTGTTTTGGTCTTGCAATATTTATGTTCTATTTTCTGCTTTTTTTTGTTAAGCACTTTGGTATACTGTTGTTTTTTAACTGTGCTCTATAAATAAAGTTGTATTGTAACAAATGTAATTTTAAAGTGTTTTGAGACACTTCATCTTCTGTCTATGACAGTCTAACACAGCCCTCTGTCCCTGAGAGGTCTCCAGTCCTCCCCATCACCTTCATGGTAGACCACACCACATGCAGCAGATTAGATTTTGCCTGCCATACCACAATGATATGCCGTACCTTACTATGCTGTCCAGTGCAGCCTGGTAGTACAAAACCATTACTTTTGGATCAACTCCAAACCGCAGCACCAATCCGTCTGTCGATCTCCGGCTCCCTTCTCCCATCACTCGCGAACAAGACCCCGAGATACTTAAACTCCTCCACTTGGGGCAGGAACTCATCCCCGACCCGGAGTGGGCACTCCACCCTTTTCCGGCTGAGAACCATGGCCTCAGATTTGGAGGTGCTGATCCTCATTCCCGCTGCTTCACACTCGGCTACGAACCGCTCCAGTGCAAGCTGGAGGCCTTCACCTGATGAAGCCAACAGAACCACATCATCCGCAAAAAGCAGAGATGAGATTCTGAGGCCACCGAAGTGAAGGCCCTCCGCCACTTGGCTGCGCCTAGAAATCCTGTCCATAAAAATTATGAACAGAACCGGTGACAAAGGGCAGCCCTGGCGGAGCCCATCACCCACCGGAAACGAGTGCGACTTATTGCCGGCAATGCGAACCAAACTCTTGCAACGGTTGTATAGGGATCGAATGGCCCATAGCAGTGGGCCAGACACCCCATACTCCCGCAACACCTCCCACAGGACACCTCGAGGGACACGGTCGAATGCCTTCTCCAAGTCCACAAAACACATGTAGACTGGTTGGGCAAACTCCCATGCACCCTCAAGTATCCTTGAGAGGATAAAGAGCTGGTCCAGTGTTCCGCGACCAGGACGAAAACCGCATTGTTCCTCCTGTATCTGAGGTTCAACTAACGGATGAACTCTCCTTTCCAGCACCCTGGCATAGATTTTCCCAGGGAGGCTGAGGAGTGTGATCCCCCTGTAGTTGGAACACACCCTCCGGTCTCCCTTCTTAAAGATGGGGACCACCACCCCGGTCTGCCAGTCCAGGGGTACTGCCCCTGATCTCCACGCAACATTGTAGAGGCGTGTCAACCAGGACAGCCCTACAACATCCAGAGCCTTCAGCAACTCGGGGCGGACCTCATCAACACCAGGGGCTCTGCCACCAAGGAGTTGTTTAACTGTTTTTCTTTTATTTTTATAATGTCATTTTTGCAATGTTGAGCTTCATTTTGTATTGTATAAAGTTCTTCTTTAGTTTGTATGGAGCTTTGGTCCTTCCCCAGTACAACAATTGGTAGATTTAAGTAACATCAGCCTTCACCAATGGCTCTCTGACAGCAAATATGTTTTACTGTTAATAGTAAGAGTTAGATATCTGGATCAGTTGCAGGCCTGGTCTGGCCTGAATCTGTCATCCTTGTGTCTTCTGGATTCATCCTGCTGTGCAAGTGGAATCCAATAAAGACCCAGTTTGCTGTTCCATTACAGTACCCTATCATACTTTTGAGTTCGGTGTTGCTGCTATCTGGGCAGATGCACTGAGATATATATATCTATGATATAGATGAAATATTATTAGTATAAAACAATGTGAGGATCAGGCTTTGCATTTTAGACACTGTACATTTTAGACTCCTGATTTAGAAACAAACAAAAAACAAAACATAAAAAACAGTTCAAGGTTTCAAACTTAATCATGTCAGAGATCAGGGCAATAGAGTTTGATCTTTGGTACAGACAGCTGGCTGTTACTGTGTGTGAGTGTATTTGTATTTATTTATTCTGTTTTATTTGTCCTAATTTATTTCCTGACATCCTTCCTACCCCCTTGCCTGCTTCCTCTCCATTGGCTGTCCCCAGGTCTGTGTGTGTTTTCATAGTAAACATGAAGATGTCTGTACTGTGCCACGCTGGTTTGAAGAAAAGAATGAAAAAAAAATGCAAACAACTGCACTTACTGTGAATTTCATCCAGTTATATGTTCCCTATTCTTAACAGTTAATCTGCAATAAATATGTTATTTATAACATGTAAAGTCTGATAATTATAAATGAGGGATATAAAGTTTCCACAGTCACTGAATCTAAGCAAATGAACAAATCAGGAATCCAACAGTGCACAGGGATAATAAAAGACACAAGGAAATGACAGAGGACAGAGACAAATGACCTGGCAAGGACAAAGACTAACTTCAGCTTTCAACTTTTATTTCTTTTATAGGGGTCATTGCACCGAATGGGTGCCATCTCCAACATGAAATAATATTTTTTTATATAGTTTTTAAAACTTAACGGAGTACGGGTTATGATCCGAGCTGCAGAATTTTGAAGAAGTTGGAGTTTATGAAGGGACCTTTTAGGGAGACCAAATAGGAGGGAATTACAGTAATCAATACGGGATGTAATAAGACTATGAACAAGGATGGCAGCAGCATGAGGGGTAAGGAAGGGACGGAGTCGGTTAATATTACGTAAATGGAAGTAAGCAGACCGGGTTATGTAATTAATGTGAGACTGGAATGAAAGAGTATTATCAAGCATTGTACTGGATGGAGACTGGGAAGAGAGATCCTTGCACTCAGAACATTCTCCGTACATGCAGTTTGTTTTCTGTGTGATGGCTTTCACAAGATCATCCAGATCGACAGTCATCACTTTCAAGTGGTGAAGCTTCTGCACAACAACCCAGATTCTCATGCATTTTGCACATATATGTGTCCCAATAAGTCTCGAGGGGTAACAAGGTGCAGTTCAGTTTCTTTTCTTTCCTTGATATTATGCTGTGTCTTTCTCCACCTTTGCATTGACTTCATATCAGTATTTATTTATATCACGAAACTGAACATAAATCTCAACAACTCGAGTAATTTCAACTGTACAACTTAAAAATCAGGTAAATAGAGTAAAATAAACAAATATTCACATTAATAAATCATTTAATCCATTGACTCTACTCACTCCTGTAACTGGTACTCAGTCTACTCTTTATATGAGTAACAGGACTGAAAGTAATAGGAGTGAGTTTTTAGCATACAGTTTGCAATATAGCCACATGGCATCCTTGCTAGTATGAGGACAGTGAGCACAATCTAATGATTTTCCCCAACATTTTATTTTTAAAATAATCAAATAACAACTAAGATATAATTAAGGTAATGGGGCTGTATGTTGATATTCAGCCATAGTTAAAATATCAAATAAATGAGAAAACGTACTTTTGGTCTTTGCATGGCTTTTAAAAGATTCACCTTATGCAACTTCCTGTTGTGCATGTGACTTCTGCAATGTTCCACATTTTTTACACGGGATAATATGTTAGGGTAACAGGACTGGGTGAAAACCCAGGGACATGACTAAAGTGTATATTTAACAAAATTATTATAGGTTTCTATGGAAATATTCAAGATTCAAGACTCAAAGATTTATGCAATGCATAGAGCGGAAATGCAGTCACCACAAAATGCACAAACCCCAACATTTCTTTAGGATTGTATTCAATATGTTTCATTTTAAGATGTAATGAGGACAGGTGACAAATACTGTTTTTTTTCAGTATTCAAGGCAGTTCTTATATTATTCCTTCACAACATATATCTTAAATTTTCAATCAGATCAATATGTGTGACATTTTGCTTAATAAGAAAATGTGTTTTACAGTTAACCTTCATCAGAATTTATAAATATAATTTCCAGGGGATGAAAATGGCACCCATTCGGTGGAATGACTCATTTAACATTTCAAAGTTTGGCACATTTAATTTAACGGGACGTTCGGCCGGTTTTCTGCGTGTTTACAGGAGGATGAAGCTGTTTCTGCTGTTCCTGCTCCTCATGAACACACTGACTCTGAGCGCTGTTTGAATGCACACTGTGAACCCGCGGTTTGATTCACACAGAGCGACTGTGTTTGTGAAAGTATGAGGGCGGGTGTGACAAAACCCACGACCGACACTACGTGACATTACTAACGTGTGGGGGCGGAGCCAAGTTGCCATAAAGCGCGCGGTGCGTTCCAGTACTTTATTTTAGGAGAGTTCCCAACTGAGGGAGGCACGTGACCCTGTGCTGCAGGTTAACTGTTAGATTTGTTTACAGACTCCACTCTGTGTGTTCATCGTGTGTGGATCCGCAGATTGGTCGTTTTCACGAGCGGTCTTCTCAGTCTGTCAGCGTGTCTGCGGTTTGACATGATTAATGACCTCAGCAAAAAGAAAGTCTCCAGCTCTGTAAATCCACACACTATCAATATTATCTTTAGACGGCAGAAAACACAGTCTGAGGGGGCTGTAGTGACGTGCTAAGAAACTAACTCAACTAATTATAAACTAACTAATTAGAAATACACTTAATCAGCAGTGGTGATGTTTTATATTCCCCATAAGATCTGGGGACCTTGGAAAGGTGTAACGAAGGGCCAGAGAAGAGAGTGGCTGTTAGTGAATGTTACGGGTCCGAAATTGAGGATGAGAGTAAAACAATGATGGTCCAGAAGAGGTCAATCAAACAATTGATTTTAATGAATGCACGCAGCGTGGAGAGGCGTAAACTGCAAAACAGTTGTACATCTCTACCCAAAATACACTCTAGATTGCTTTTATAACATCAGGGTATTGTAACGCCCCTTCTTGCGTTTACAAGCACATAATTTGCATGTACAGAACATTCATGTATTTTAAGAATTAAATGCAACATAGAGGTTCCTCCTTGTGGCATACTCTTCCGAATATGGTGATGACCTAAGGCTTTTGAGGTCACCCTGGACTGGACATCCTTCCGTCACCTGTAACTAAGCAAACTCAAATACCACAAGAAGCTGAATACATTCAGGCCTTTGCTCAGCTACTATTTTACTGTAACAATATACTCAGCATATGAGTTATGATACATATATATTTAACTCAATCATTTTAAAGTAGTTATAACTGTACCTGTAATAAACATGTTAATATTTGATTATGATAACCCCTATAATATAAATTATACCATAATGCCAGCAGCTTCAATAAACACTTCGATGAAATGATAATTAATGCAATGATAAGATGATGGTTATGTAAAATAATCCCTGTAATTCCACAATTCCCCCTTTTGACGTCTTCCAAAGACGTCACTACACCATTCCCAGGTCCACTACCTTCGCTCTGACCCTCTCTAGCCGCCCCCTGACTCAGCAAATCCGACAACAACCTCATGTCCTCTAGGTGGTCCAGCAATAAAACACCAGCCCCCACTTGAAAACACTTCATGCTTAGGTAATCTCCGCTCCTTTTCTGGGTCCTTCTCTAGTGGAAATCTTCTCCTGTAAGGGATAGAAAACAAACAACCTTTCTCTGCTACACCTTACTAACCTACTTTGTTCATCTAAGGTTCCTGTCATTATTCAAAGTTGGTTCACAATATCATATCAGGCCAAATCACAAACCCTACTGCCACGTCTACTTTGTTAAGCTCTTCAGCTAGACTCTGTACCGGTTTGCCAATCTGTGTGTACATGTCTCTACACTTTTAATGTCTAAATGCACATCTGGATGTATGTGCACTTGTATGTCTATCTGCATCTATGAGTCAGTGGTTTGTCAGCTATAAGGCGTTAATGTGAGAAATGTTTCCTGACTATTAACTCCTGATACTCAAGGAACTTTCCTGTTTGCCGAACTTCCTAGGTTTGGCCTTTTACACTTTTACTAAAGAAATTTTAACAGAGCCCAAAAAGATTTTTATTTTGCTCCTGTGCTTGACAGGTTAAGCGAAGTTATTTTTTGTTTTGTTTTGAAATTTTCCCTTCTGTGTGTGTGTGTGTACATAAGTAAGAATATGATAATCAACATAAGATCCCTGGTTTGCAAATGATTTTCTGCCCCCGCTGCAGGGCAACATCATTTGTGGTGAGTCTATGTTGGCTAGTTTAATACAGATATATAACAGTTGCTTGATTGCATTGCCCACTCAGAGTTGCACAGTTTTTATGTATGTGGAGAGTGTTTTCACAGTTTAAACATAGGTTACTCACATTTCTAGCCTGATTGTTTCCCAATAAAAGTGAAATCAAACATTACATTTGATTTTACTTATGTATTATCCTGTTCTGGGCTCTATCCATTATATTAACTTTATTCAATCTCAATACTCTTTATGTGTGTGAGCAACGCTTTTAGTCTTATTAAACACAACCCAAGTAAAATGCACACCATCCCCATGTCAGCCTAAATCTCCGCTAAAAAGCACACTTCAAAATTTTCTATCTGGATTTACGCCTCTTTTGGCCTCAAGCATATACATAACATGCAAAGGTTACTGTTAATGCCCGTTAGACAAGTTTCCATTATCTACAACATTTTGTTTCACCCGGCTCACCCTCACACATTTCCTGTTCACTTATTGCATATTTATCTTTAACACCTTTTACCTCAGTAGTTGCTAAGCAGAAACAAAGCAACCTGTGGTCCACCTTTACCCTGTAAAATAAACCCCTGTTATGATTGTGTCTGTAAGCATGTTTTGCATTCATTCATTACACTCCACGCCATTCCTACAAGTTAGGAGCTGTAAAGTTGAAAGCTGCATCAAGTCCAGGCCTTTGGCCTGGCCTATATTTAAATCATGTGTGTTTGTAAGCGCGCATGCAATTCACCTGCTATGTTCTCATCTTCCCTCAACATGTATCACCTGGACACTCTCACCAGTGAAGCTTAAAACCCTCTTGGATAGAACATCAACTCTAAACAAGCACAGTTATGCATTGTGTATAAAATTAACTCAACCTCATGCTAACCTACATAAGTACCTGTCTTAAGAGAGACCTCTGCACAGCTCAGACGCCAATTGCAAGAGCTCTCTAACATTAGAATCATCAACTGTGACTTATATAGTGTTATTTCGGTACTTTACACTTCACACATTTTGAACGTTGTTTATATGGGGAGTTCCTCTTTTTATGTCTATATTTATTAATATGCCTTGTGCACTAAAGCTTCCTGTTTTTCAGTCTGGGTGAGCACTTGTTTGTGAGTATAAACTGGCCTCTACAAGCCTTCATTAGCAGATACACATTACAAATACTTCATATATACAGAAAAAAACCCAATAATCCACATTTCACTATTTTGTTCTTTGGTTCAGATTTGGATTCTGTATTGTTCTTCATTTGTTATTATTTATGTTTAGATTGTTTATTGCTAATCTTGGTTTGTTGTTGTCTGTTTGGGAGCTGACATAGTCTCTATAAATGAACTTCTTTTGGTGGAGTAGCATCAGGAGAGAAGCTCCAGAGAGGCATCTTCCATGTTAAACACTAAAATATAACATAAGAGATCTTCTCAACGTGTTGTATATTTTTAATATTTCCTTATTATTTTGTCATAAAATAAATCAACCAAATAACTTAAGCTGTGTGACAGCACCTTGCGTCTACGCCAGGCTGTGAACTGCCCTGAAGCTACACCCCCTTTTACCCCATTTACTTTCTCAATCTTAGTTTAAACTATTCCTGAGCTTCTCCTTCTCTCGTCTGATCGTCTCAAGCACGTCCTGTACCAAATTTACTTCCTCTTTTCAAGTCCCACATTTAATTACAAGCTCAAACAGATTTGCCCTATATTGCTGTCTCGACGTGTTTCCTGTCAACTTAACAGAGTTATTCTCAGAACTCAGAGCTGAGGTTCCCCTTTTCTAAGTCTGTCTGTTCTACAAGAGAGCAAGTCGGTAAACAAGTTTATCATCACAAAGGTTATTAGGTAAAGGTCACGTAGACATTTGCCTAGTAACCCTAAAAGAACACATTTCATGTAGCTAATCGCATATATTAACACCCCCCCTTTTTGTGACACATCTCATGTGTTACAAACTCAAAATCCTTCACTCGAGCTTAGGAAATTAAAAGAAAAAAGTTAGTCCTATCATATTAGGCATACATGCTCCGGCCCTTCAAACCTGTATTTAAGGAATGAAATCAAATTAATCATCATGTCAAATCCTTTCTTGGCTCCATCCACAGCCTGCATCCTTGAAACGTCCTAGAAACAAAAACCTGTGTGTTAACCAGAACATCACCTTTTATACTCAGTTTATCCACTTATGATCCAACCTGTGTTATAACAGAAAAGTTAAAACAGAACAATTATCAGTCATGTGTCCAACCTTAGTCCAGTCTTTTGTCAGTGTCCAGTCGGTCCACCCTATGGTCTGCCTCGTCCGTCCAGTCACCATCCATTTACACACATTCACTCACACGCATTACCATCAGGTATTGCTGACAGTGGAGACTATCTCGCAAATATTCAGTCTTCACTCTCAGCAACATCAACTCATTTATTTGTTTTACTTTGTTTTTAAGAAAATAGTTCTTTCTGCTTTTAGACTGGATTGGCTCGCGGCAATCCTTTTACTTTGTCAGCGCTGTTATCCACTCTTTTGCAGGCCTGCTTAGAACAAAATGAGAAAAAGAGAGCTGATTATTAGCTCATCAAAACACAAAACAAAATCACCTGACAGGTTTTTTCTAAGTGCACTGTTATAGAAACTATGGGCCCTTATAGACATGTCCATGTTTATCAAAACTCCCTCTATTAAAAATAAAACAACAACCTCAAAAATCTTCAACAATCTGAAATTTCACCCGTTCGACACACTGAAAACCTCGCCAAAAGCTACACCGTTTCGTACACAACAATATCCCCCTTTAGGCACTTTACCATACTCAGATTCAGTCTAAGATCTTACAACAATGTGTCAACACTAATTTATAAACCTCCTAATCAAATTTGCACCTCTGAACAATCTACCCCTCCTTTAAGGCCTCAATCACACACACACAGCAAGCTCCTCTGTCCACATTCACACGAGCTCTCAAACTTTTTCCATACTCAGCCATATCTCAACAATTTAACTTGGCACAAGAAATACTTTTTAAACCTCATGCCACTTATTCAATTATTTTCATTTTCTTTCTATACTAATCACTTGTTTTGATCACTCAGTGCAAAAGCACTGCTAAGTCACCCTTTTAAACTACTTTAATCCGTTTATTCAACATTCACACCATTCTCTCACTCATACAAGTAGCAAGCCGATCTTCATTGCATATGCTTATGTTCTTAGCCAGGTTTTTAATCAATATCTGTTCATTAAGCTTCAGGAGCTTGTCTTTATAAGGTTAATGCATTTTCTGTTTGTGTGTGTATGGGTATATGTTATTTTGCATCTATGACTTCACAGTCTCCCAGACTTCTTCCCAACTCTCCAGTTAAGCAGTCAGTTTTCTTTTTCCCCGAGTTACTAACCCACATTTTGATTTCCCACCTTAACCCTTGTGTTGTCCACGGGTCATTTTTGTCCTCTACAGAAATCTTTTGCTATCAAAAATATGTTTTTTATTCATCAAATGGTCTGAAAATAACAGAAGTTATTCATTACTATACTGTGCATGATTGGAATAAGTTTTAAGTAATTTGATTTATTTATGGGGTTTTTATTCGATTTTATAACACCTGTTGTCCTCGTGGACAAAAATGACCCCAAAGTACAAAGTGTTGCAAAAGGCCGTATTTTCACAACATACTGCTATCAAACATCTTTGATCTTGGATCACTGATGTTTGGGGTCAAGCACTGGTCATAACAACCACAACAACAACAACAAGAGGCAGCACAATGAGGAGGCAGGTGCTCTATATTCAATAAAATGTTATTTATACTGCGCCAAATCAAAACAACAGTCGCATCAAAGTGCTTCGTATTGTAAGGTCGACCCTACAATAATACATACACAGAAAGTATGCTCACAAGCCTCCATTGCACTAGAGATTTGCATACTTTGATGAGCATACTTTTTTTTTACCATGTTGTGCAAAGCAATGACCAGTAGGACAAAGCACATATTGTCCTCTAGTATAATGAGGAGGAAGAATCAATGTTCAGGAAGATCCAGGGTTAGAAGATATAGAAAATATTGTCAATATTTAGAGCACATGCTACCCTTTCTCTGAAAAAGCACATCACCCACCTGCAGAAGTGGAAGAAGGCTATGAAGTGAAGAAAAGTGATGAAGAATCTGAACTATGTTCAAGTAGGTTCTTGGGCATCCAGGGCATTGTAGTCTGAGGAACTTGGAAAGAAAGTGACTGGGCTTCTTGAAGTTTCTTGAGTTTTCAGAATGTGAAACTGGAATAGAAGATGTGTCAGAGGACTGCACATCATCCATTTCAATTATGATGAAGACAAAGAATCAAGCAGGAAAGAGGAGTCAGCTGAGACGGAGGAATATTTGCAGTAATGTGAGGAAACATTGATCTGGTCTTCTAACATCCCAATGACAGACGATGCCTGACTCTCTCATGTGCCACAGAGAAAGATAATCTATCACAGTCCAAGCACATATGCCAGGTCCCATACTCCTTCATTGGCTTTCTACTCGAGTACTGAAAGCATTATACACAGTGTTCTGCTTGTATTCTGCTTTTTAACGTTCACATGCCAATGGATGCATCAGAGACCAAGTTGGGGTTCAGTAACTTGCCCAAGGACACCTTGGTAAGAACTCCAGACTAGAGCACACAGAGACTGAACCAACAACCATCCAATTAGCAGATGAGCTGCTCTACAGCTAACTCAATGACGAACAAGGAGGGACAACAAGAGGGGAAAAAAATGGATCGAATGCAGCTGTAGTCTTATGTGGGTATGTTGATTCTACATCCGGTGGAGTCGCTACGGACAGTTTATGACATCCTGAGTCTGGTAGAGCAGTTTTAAAGGTGACACAAGATTAATCATAGAAGCGCAAAAAGGATATAATTTCTTGATAAAGACACAATAGATGATCATCGTGCAGGGCCCCGCCCGTCGGGCTATATGATCGCCCGACTGGAGATATCACTAGCTCCGCGACGTTGGGCTAGCGATTTTGCGAGCCCTGTCGTTCATGACACAAACGCGCTCCCATTTGAGGTGTATGGAACAAGTGGGTGTTTCTCCTGCTGTGATGTAAGATCCTGATACTGATGTGACTGTATGAGCACAAAGTCCCGTTCAGAGGACTCTGTCCATTCCAACAGAACATCCCAAGTAAACCTATGAGATAAAAACATGGCAGTATGTGATGCCAGGTCCAGCTGTACATGGAACATGCTAGTGTACGATGGCAAACGTCTGGCCTGCAGTCAGGACACGCGAGTTGTCCCTAACATTGCAGGTTTCCAAAAGAAAACAATCATCTGTAACAACTTGTTTACTGTATATGACCCTTGCCTGCAACTGCAGAAAAGAAAGCTGTCCATGATGGGACCAGTGCAGAGGAATAAACCTGAGCTTCCTCCTGCACTTGTGTCAAATATGGACATGAAAGTTTGCCTTCACTCAGACCCATGCCCTGGTGTCCTACCATGCCAAAATATAGAAAAATGTCAGGTAATGAGTTGGAATAAAGTTGAATAAAACCTTGAAACACAGAGATGGATGATATTTTATACTTATGGCTTTATAAACAGTCAAAGCAAACAGGGTCATTTTTGAGCGCAGAGGACAACAGATGTGATTATTTGCTGCCAGTAAAAAACTTGAAGTAGTTTAAAAACAGCTTTCTAAATTAACTTTGACATATACCCGTCTGTGATCATCTGCTAAAGCAACTGACTCTGGTTGTGAAACGATAATCACAATAACTGATGATTTGATTTATTTTTTACCCGAAAACAAAGAAAAAATTCATTTTTATGAGGTTTTTAACAGACTTAAATTTGAAATGGAATAAAAAAAATGTGTCAGAATGTTTGAATTAAGTTTTAATTAAAAGTGGGGGAAAAATCCACTTCAAAGTAATTAAGTATCAATCAAACCAGATGGGGACATTTTTGACCCCTGAGGACCACAGGTGTGATTATGTGCTGCCATTTAAAAATTATAAACGGTTCAAAAAAAACTTTTTCACTAAAGTTCAACATAGAGCACTCTGTAGTTAGTCAGATAGTCAAAATTATCTGAACTTTTAAATATTTTATTTTCTTGTTTTGTTTCCACTCGAAAACACAGTGTATTTTATGTAAACAAGGTCTGGTGGCCCTAAAATGTAAAATGTTGGGTAAATTTTGTGTTAATGTGTTGGTCTTAAGTAAAACTAAGATGTAACATTGAATTGATTGACAAAGTATACTTTATATTTTAAAAACAGTCAAATGAAGTGGGGACATTTTTGACCCCTGAGGACCACAGGTGTGATTATGTGCTGCCATTAAAAAAATGTAAATGGTTCAAAAAAAATTTTTTCACTAAAGTTCAACATACAGCATTCTTTAGTTAGTCAGATAGTCAAAATTATCTAAACAATTAAATATTTCATTGTCTGATTTTATTTTCGCTCAAAAACACAGTGTACTTTATGTAAACAAGGTCTGGTGGCCCTTAAATGTGTAATGTTGGGTAAATTTTGTGTTAATGTGTTGGTCTTAAGTAAAACTAAGGTGTAACACTGAATTGATTGACAATTTATAATTTATACTTTAAAAAACACTCAAATGAAGTGGGGACATTTTTGACCCCTGAGGACAACAGGTGTGATTATGTGCTGCCATTTAAAAATTATAAACACTTCAAAAAAAACTTTCTCACTAAAGTTCAACATACAGCACTCTGTAGTTAGTCAGATAGTCAAAATTATCTAAAAAATTAAATATTACATTGTCTCATTTTATTTTTGCTCAAAAACACAGTGTACTTTATGTAAACAAGGTCTGGTGGCCCTAAAATGTAAAATGTTGGGTAAATTTTGTGTTAATATGTTGGTCTTAAGTAAAACTAAGGTGTAACACTGAATTGATTGACAATTTATAATTTATATTTTAAAAAACAGTCAAATGAAGTGGGGACATTTTTGACCCCTGAGGACCACAGGTGTGATTATGTGCTGCCATTTAAAAATGTTAAATGGTTCAAAAACAAATTTTTCACTAAAGTTCAACATACAGCAGTCTGTAGTTAGTCAGATAGTCAAAATTATCTAAACAATTAAATATTTTATTTTCTTGTTTTATTTCCGCTTAAAAAACAGGGTGTATTTTTTGTAAACAAGGTCTGGTGGCCCTAAAATGTGTAATGTTGGGTAAATTTTGTGTTAATGTGTTGGTCTTAAGTAAAACTAAGATGTAACACTGAATTGATTGACAATTTATACTTTATTCTTTAAAAAACACTCAAATGAAGTGGGGACATTTTTGACCCCTGAGGACAACAGCTGTATGGAAATCGGGAGGACATTATGAGGGTTAAATTACCGCCCTCCTGGTCTTCAGCCAGGAGCTGGGGCTTGCTTTTCAGGTTCCTGGACACATCATGCTGTGAACAATTCAACCAGAAACTTGCCTTAACTTATCCATAGATGTTAACCTCTAACTTTCTTCCGACTGCTGCTGTGGAGAGCCGGTCCAAGTCTGCTTTACTCCTGAAAATAACAAAACTAAGACATTTTCATTATTATCACGGACGCCTAAACGACCCACTTCTCTTTTTCTAGTCAAAAATACCAATTATGCCTTGTATGTAAGCGTGTTCTTCCTTGCGTTTTATGTTAATTGAATGTAAGCTGCTTCTTCATTGCATCCTTATGTATTCATTGCATTTTCATGTATTCATATTTAATTTATGCATCTTTTCACTGAGCTCTAGATTCAAACTATCTCACTTCTGATTCATTTCAAAAATAATCTCACATGTAACAATTTGTATGTGTGTTTTCTATTCATTAAGGTAATAACAATTATTTCTTTCATTATTCTTACCTTTTCTAATGTTTACCTCTTTATTATGCTATGGTGGACATCCCTAAACAATTCATGAGTTCAGGTTTCAATTTTCAATCCAATTATATCCTATATTCTCGCAGTCAAACTCGTCCAGCTTCATCTCTCACTGGTCCTCTCTGCACAATGTCCTGTTCGGGCTTCAAAGCTCCCGCAAACACAGTCTCAACTCAGCTGTTGTCTTCTTCTCTGTTTCTTTACAGTCTTTCTTTCAGATTAAGTCCCGGCATGGCAAAATATCACTCAATGTGTAGTGCTCTTCCACAATTCTTTATCCCACTGTTCAACTGCCCAGCCTGTATTTTCACAGTACATGTTACATTACACTTACATGCTGCTGCTGGTCGTCAGTCGTCATCAGTGTTACTGGATCAGTGGCACTGTCGTTTGCCTGCTGTATTCAAGTCCACGATGTTCTATCGGTCTTCATCAGGCGATTAACTGTCCTTTGAACTTCTTCTCCGCTTCAGGGACAAAGTGAGAGATCCAGCCGCACAATTTCGAGCCAAAGACTGGCTTATTTTCCCAATTCTTTTAATCTACTTTTCTGCTACTGAACTCAAGGTTGCAAAGTTGAAAGACGCCCACCTGTATTGACACACTAAACCATATAATTAGTATTATATTCATTTTTCTTAAAGGCTTCATTTGCCTAGAGTTAAATCTCTCTCTCTGTGTTCTTTCTGTACACACTCAGTTCCCATATATGGGCATGCACAGTTCCTGTTCACTATTTCCTGTCGCTGCAGCCCCGGTACACAGAGCAATATTTCCTGTTCCTCAAACTAATCTAACTCCTTTGTTTTTTGTTTTCTTGAATTAAAAACACTTTCAAACTTTAGCACATCCTACTTTTCATCACACAAGAAATACATTTCACACTCCTTTATTCCATACACACCTTTTAAATGCTCTAACCTCTTTCAGACGCCATAAATCGTCTCACACGCACTGCCTTTCTCTCTCTCAGACTTCCCCTTTTCACTTACTCAGACAAATCACCCAGTCACTCAAATCAAATACTGACAGCATTCACACAGTTAAAATCACACAAAATACGCTTTCATACGAGTATCTTGGACATGCCTTCCATGATCAGAAAGAGCAAGTCAAAAGAAAAAAGAAAAAGAAAACTGAAACCTCTCATAACATCACTGAAGGTCAAATATCTTCATAGACCCAAAAGTAAGCATATTATTTCCCTAGTCAAAAGTCAAACCGTTACTCACAGTAATTTTTAATCTCACAGCCTTTATGTTTTAAAACTAAAAAGAGGAAGGAACAACGCCCAATTTAAACTGCGCATGTTGTCACTCAACAACACACACACAGAAAATGTAACTGTATATATTATCTCAAACTGAAACAAAACCCATCTAAAAATCCTAAAACATCTTACTTCGACACCCCAAAACACACATGGCTTACAGACATATTTATTAATTAAATTATCTCAAATTCAATTTCAGTTCTCAGAACCCAGGTAACGGTCTTAAGTATCAACAGTTTATGTATCCTATCTCAAAACCCCTCAAAAAGTCATACAGTCATGGCAAGAAATAAAACTTTACTTACATATTGTAATAAACAAAACCAGCATCTTAAGTACATGCACCAGCAATGTCTAGCAGTCCCTATTAACTTCCTCATACTCTATTGACCTCTCAGCTGCCTTATTTGCATTCTCACACACACACACACAGTCTAAAAATAATACCAGCCTGACTCACAGACTCAGACAAGTCTCTTAATATATTTACACAGACGTCCTATGATTACAACTGCACAGATTTTAGGCTTCTCATTTCAAAACCTACACAATTTAGACAATTTTTAAATTAACCCTCCAAGGGACAAACTCCCTGAGTTTTTTGTGATCAATTTAACCAGTCTCGGCCCCGGACCGTGGTCAAATATCTAAGACCCTACACAATTTAAAAGCGTCAACCAACTCAACCCCTGCCGAAAAGCTCTGTTTTGGGGACATTTCACATCCCAGGCTTCCCCGAAGTTTTAAGTTAAAAGTTACACGCCCGAAACCCGGTTTCTACTGACCAAAAAAGTGCAAACCACCGCCCCGGACGGCAAACTGACCCAGTCAGTGGCTATTTTGGAGTGTCGTAGTTCTCCACACTTGCCAAGTGAACTATCCCTCCCCGAGGAAGATGTCGATCGTCACCGACAAATTGGAAGCGTCACCTTCCGACAAATGCACTTGTTAGACTCCCAGAGTCCCGTTCTATACAATTTAATTATTTTGAAGACACCCCGAAAATCACAAACCCACCATATCGGTGTCCAAGCCCGGCTTTATATTCAATTGAGACTTTAATGTCACAAACTTCACCAATTACCTATTATTCTAAATTCTCTTTATCCTAAATCCTCTTTATTCTTATTCCTTTGGGACTTTAACCCGGTACCTTTAGTGAGACTCTAACTCACTTTTACTCTTTTTCTTATCATTACTTCAACTTCAACTTCTCATGAGATTTTCACCAAAACCAAAACAGACCTTTACCAGTAATTTTCAGTGAGTAGACTTTCAATTTTGTCAGAACCAATTCAGCACTGTTTGGAAATAATTCAACAGGTAGTGCCTTACCTTTGAATAAGCCGGCTTATGTCCACTCACTTCGACCACTGACTCGTGTCTGCCTGTTTGAGCACCTTGGACCCTCTCAGTCTCAAGCTCCAACTTTTCTCCCTCAACCCTCGGCCAATGCACCAAATGTTACGGGTCCGAAATTGAGGATGAGAGTAAAACAATGATGGTCCAGAAGAGGTCAATCAAACAATTGATTTTAATGAATGCACGCAGCGTGGAGAGGTGTAAACTGCAAAACAGTTGTACATCTCTACCCAAAATACACTCTAGATTGCTTTTATAACATCAGGGTATTGTAACGCCCCTTCTTGCGTTTACAAGCACATAATTTGCATGTACAGAACATTCATGTATTTTAAGAATTAAATGCAACATAGAGGTTCCTCCTTGTGGCATACTCTTAAGAATATGGTGATGATCTAAGGCCTTTGAGGTCACCATGGACTGGACATCCTTCCGTCACCTGTAACTAAGCAAACTCAAATACCACAAGAAGCTGAATACATTCAGGCCTTTGCTCAGCTACTATTTTACTGTACCCATATACTCAGCCTATGAGTTATGATACATATATATTTAACTCAATCATTTTAAAGTAGTTATAACTGTACCTGTAATAAACATGTTAATATTTGATTATGATAACCCCTATAATATAAATTATACCATAATGCCAGCAGCTTCAATAAACACTTCGATGAAATGATAATTAATGCAATGATAAGATGATGGTTATGTAAAATAATCCCTGTAATTCCACATGAATCATCCAGCAGGTCGGTGTTGAAGTGTTGAGTTTTAGATGAATCTGATTTTGTCTTTCAGATCAGGGAAGGAATACAGAAGTCAGGAGGTGGAAAAAAAGCAAAAAGGCAAAATCCAAGCAGAGTTCAGTTAAAAGCTGTGGGGCACAAAGATTACAGGGCAGCAAACAGAGGCTTTGAGACATGTTGTAGACAAAGGTGGGTTGATTGCACACGGGCCTGTTATGTTGTAAACTGTTGGGCTGGGAAAAGGAGAGACTTGTGGTTAAATCACACCTTAATATTGCATAAAAGAGTGATGATCACATCATGTGAACATCTCAAATAAAACCTAATACAGGTCCTGTTTCATGT
The DNA here is from genome assembly GCF_036321145.2 of Pelmatolapia mariae. Taxonomy (NCBI): domain Eukaryota; kingdom Metazoa; phylum Chordata; class Actinopteri; order Cichliformes; family Cichlidae; genus Pelmatolapia; species Pelmatolapia mariae. The sequence goes on along the minus strand of NC_086229.1, from coordinate 16,011,470 downwards.
CCACTTTAAACACAGTGACTGCAGGTCCTCCTACATGTGGTATGACTGTAGTTTATTGGCACGTTGTCAGTGCAGATATTTTCACTGCTGCTTATTCTCTGGCTTATGCTAGTTTTGCCCCACTCAGGAAATAAGGGACTAGTTTTTGAGGATTGATTCATAACTCTGGGAGAGAAACAAAGACTTCAATGATGCTGTTCTAGGCTGTCAGTGCTGTGACAGGTCTATGGGAGAGTGCAGCCTGTCCACCCATTTTAAATTTCATTTCAATTCAATTTTATTTATATATCAAATCACAACAGCAGTCACCTCAAGGTGCTTTATATTGTACAGTAGATCGTACAATAATAGATACAGAGAAAAACCCAACAATCATATGACCCCCTATGAGCAAGCACTTTGGCGACAGTGGGAAGGAAAAACTCCCTTTTAACAGGAAGAAACCTCCGGCAGAACCAGGCTCAGGGAGGGGCGGGGCCATCTGCTGCGAGCGATTGGGGTGAGAGAAGGAAAACAGGATAAAGACATGCAGTGGAAGAGAGACAGAGATTAATAACAGATATGATTCAATGCAGAGAGGTCTATTAACACATAGTGAGTGAGAAAGGTGACTGGAAAGGAAAAACTCCTCGTGTGTCATAGTGGTCTGATCAGACAATATATTTACCCTTCTGTGCCATTTCATGTTTAGGTCAGTTATGTTTGTTTAGGTCAGTTATATTTCTTTGTGCAGTCATTTGGTTTGTTAAGTTTGCAGTTCTTTGCCTGAGTTCAGTTTTGTTTCTTTGACATTTTTTATGAGCTTAACATTAATTACTTTTGTAAATATAATATTTGGGTTAAATGAATAAAAACTCTGTTTTTCTAATAATTCTTGTGACTCCTTCTGCTTTTTCAACTTTGTTCATCACACAGCCCTAAATATTTGTTTAATGTCCTGGTCAAATATTACTCCAAGGTGTTACTGGAGGCCAAGGTAATGCCATCCAGAGCAAGTATCTGGTTAGATACCATATTTCTAGGTATTTTAGGGCCAAGTATAATGAGCAGCATACAGTTAGTTGTCACCCAGGTCTTTATATCAAGCTCTGCTGTGTTCAAGCTATGAATTGCTGCGTGCAGGAGAGCCAAAACACACATCAAACATTAGAGTTCAGTTATGCCAGCTTTAACCTTGGGATGCCTCAGCTTCTCTTTTATATCCCCCACACTCAACTCTCTGCATCAGGAAGCTCCTGCCACTGGTCACCCTGGGAGTTTCGTCCTTCTACACCCTAACAGTTAGCAGATAACGTAGTGAAGCATCGCTGACACAAAATTTGACTCTGACTTTAAACACTGGTCACTTCAGGTGTTGCTCTGATATACAGGAAATGACATCACGGCTCAAACTCTTTGTCAGTAAACCATTTCTTTATTTAACATATAAAAGTTTGGTTTAATTGTTGCAGGATTTCATTACACAAACAAGCTGAAAAAAAACTGTAAATGTACTGTTTACAAGATTAACGTAAAAGCAGGAATCAAGACGTAACAGTTTATTTGTAACATGGAATCGTTTCTGAGTGGAGTATGAACTGAGATTACTCAAACTCTTTCACAGATGAAGTTCTCTTTCATGTGTCTGCGTTCATGCTTAGTATGATCACATGATTGTAAAAAGGTTTTGTCACAGTGTCTGCACTTGTATGGTTTCTCTCATGTGTGGACTCGTTTATGCTTTTCAAGCTGACGTGCACTGATGAAGGATGACCCACACTGATCGCAGACATGCTTTTTAACGCCACTGTGAAGGAGTTCATATTGTTTGAAGTCCTTTGAAGTGGTGAAGCCTCTCCCGCATTCTTTACAGTAGTTCATTTTGTCTCCAGTGTGTCTACGTTGATGTATTTTCAGAGTCCTTCAATGACTTAAAGTTTTTCCACAAAGGCCACAACAAAAGTCTTTCCCACAGCGATGACAGGGTTGGGAACTTGATCCATCTGTGTCGCTCTGCTTCTAAACAAAAACACAAAGACAGTGTAAGTCAGTCCTTTAACATTTTTATCCTGAACGTCACCTGAAATAAAGAGCATCTCTGCCAAAGTCCAATTACATTTTACTGTTTACATTATCACACTCAGCTCAATTTAATGTGCTATAAAAACGATAAGAGTAAAAACATTAAAGTAATACTAGTTTAATGCTACAATAACAATAACACAATTCTCAAACACTATCCCTAAAAACCTGTGATTAGAGTCTGAATAATCATTCAGAGCTGCCTTTCCATGCAGTAGAATTGCTAACATGCTAACACAATTTGATGAGCAGAGTTGTTTCAAACAGCCGGGCTGACAAGATAAAAATATAAATACATACCTCACAGTAACTGCACTTGTAGAGTCTTTCTGGTGTGGATCTGTTGGTGTGTTTTCAGGTAACGTGGAGATTTAAAAGTCTTCTCACACAGGTCACATTTATAAGGTCGTTCCTCAGTGTGGGTAAACATGTGACGTCGTAACTCTGTGTTTGTAGTAAACTGTTTACCACACTGATCACAGCTGTACACATCATGTCTGGTGTGAATGCGTAGGTGTGTATTTCGGCTCCCTATCAGGCTGAAAGTTTTTCCACAAATGTCACAGCTGTACGCCTTAATTCCAGAGTGGGTAACTAGATGACTCTGTAAGCTGTTACTGTGAGTAAAAGCTCTGCCACACTGATCACAGGTGTACGCTTTAACTCCACTGTGGATGAGTTGATGTGATTTTAAGTGTGAAATGCGTGTAAAAGACTTTCCACACTCGTCACAGCTGAATGGTCTCTCTCCAGTGTGGATTAGTTGGTGTCTTTTTAAGCTTCCAGACTTGGTAAAAGACTTTCCACAGTCTCCACAGCTGAACGGTCTCTCTCCAGTGTGGATGAGTTGGTGTATTTTTAAGTTCCCAGAGTGGGTAAAAGACTTTCCACAGTCTCCACAGCTGAACGGTCTCTCTCCAGTGTGGATGAGTTGGTGTATTTTTAAGTTTCCAGAGTGGGTAAAAGACTTTCCACAGTCGTCACAGCTGAACGGTCTCTCTCCACTGTGGATGAGTTTGTGTGTTTTTAAGCTTCCAGACTCGATAAAAGACTTTCCACAGTCTCCACAGCTGAACGGTCTCTCTCCAGTGTGGATTAGTTTGTGCGTTGTTAAGCTTCCAGACCTGGTAAAAGACTTTCCACAGTCTCCACAGCTGAACGGTCTCTCTCTGGTGTGGATAACTTGATGCATTTTTAGGGAAGCTTTCACAGTAAAAATTTTTCCCAAACTCGTCACGGTTGTATTTTTTTCTTCCACTTCTTTCTTCAACAAAATTGTCAGCCTCCTGAGAGTGCGGACTTCTCGATCCACGTTGGTCCTGCAGTGACAGAGATACAAACAGAGGCAGTGATTTGTGGGAAATACATTATTCTAACCGGCCTTTTATTAGTGGTATTTTGTGAGCTTTTATTAAATAATTATATATATATATATATTAAATATTTATAATTATTTTCATACACACCTTGCAAATGTGCTCATGAGAGTTGGCATTCAGTCTTTTGAGGGTCAATGCAAACACGCTTACAGACACAGATAAATATTAGACTTGTTTCTAGGGCAAAGATTAGAGACATTTGGCTGTGCCTGTACGCCTGCTCAGTGAGATTAGCACAGAATGTACTCTGGATGTTTCAGAGACGTGTACGAGGAGAAAAACAGCAGGAAACACAGAGTGTGAGACGGTGAGGACGGTTTTTAAGTGTTATAGAAGTCAAGTAACTGACGCATATTATGAAATCTGCTTACGTATTGTGAGGCTAGACTGTAATATACAAAAGTTGAGAACTCTGTGAGTGATGAGGACGGTTTTAAAGTGTTATAGAAGACAAGTTATAGAAGTCATGCTACCCAGCTGCCTGTATGTATAATGTATGTATAATATATATATATATATATATATATATATAGGCAGCTGGGCAGCATGCCACCCTCAGGCGTGGCAGGACCCCCACGCACCTTCGTCTCCAGCTTGGCAGGTCCTGCTGGCACGCCAGCCTCCGGCTCACCCCGAGTCGCGTGCTGTCCACCCTTACATTTAGGGCTGCACGATTTTGCATAAAATGAGAATCACATTTTTTTTGCTTAGAATTGAGATCAGGATTCTCTCACGATTTTCTTTTCCAATATAAATATTTATTGCACTTATTAACTGCACATCAACTTCGTAACAGTTGAAACTGAACATAAAAACAATAAACATAAAAACAATAAATGCCTCACATTTTGTCGTTGCCGCAAAATATTATACTGCTTGAAATTCCGTCTCCACCGTTGCTCGACACTGCGTGTATAGAGCAGGTAATGCAACAATAGAAAAATAGTTGCGGGACGACACTGTGTAGCGTTTGTCTAGGACAGGGGTCTGCAACCTTTAACACCCAAAGAGCCATTTGGACGCGATTTCAATGAAAAAGAAAACTCTGGGAGCCGCAAATACTTTTTGACATCTAAAATTAAGATAACACTGTATATATTGTTTTTTTTTATGCTTTATGTGAACAACTAAGGTGTGTTGCCTAAATCCATGAAGTGCTACAGAGAAAATTAGAATTTTTTATGTAATCAACACATTTTGAACTCTTAAAGAAATATAACAAAAGCAAAGACACCCAGCTGAACTAAAATGATCCATGTAGCAAACAAAAACTGCTGTGAGCCGCCACCCTTATATCGCCTTTGGGCTTTTGGAGCCATGACCTGACTTTTAAAAATTAATTGGTAAAAAACACTATGCTACTGAAAAATTAAAAATAGATATTTGCAAAATTCTGCCTAAACATGTATTTTACCTGGTCAATGCGTGCCGCGGGGCGCGGTCTGCAGCGCCGCTGCAGGGGAGGCGAACGCACCTGAGCGGGTTACAGGAGGAAATCAGAGAGCGGATGAAGCCGCAAAGGGAGCAGCAGGCTATAAAGGACAACAGCATAGGGTGCAGGTAACTGCTGAAGAGGAAGCAGGTATCAATATGTGGGAGGAGGCCAGACGGGCCCAACAGGAGGCTTCTTCCCAGGAAAAGAGGGTGGTCTTTGGAAAGGAGCCACGCTGGACTGGTCCTTACGAGGTGATTGCCAGGACGCCTACAGCAGTTCAACTTAAAGGGAAAGGCGACACTTGGTTTCACTGGTCGCAGTGTGCACCAGCACATGAGGGCTTGGTTGAGGAAGACTCGTCTTCAACCAACACAGGTGTCAACAAACAGAGGCAGAATAAATCCTCTCACCTGTGCAACGGGCCTACCTGGGAGGCCGAAGAAAGAAGAAGAGCATCGCAGAAGGTCGCCGCGTCACCAAAAAGGAGTGGTAACAAATTGAAAAGAACATTAGAAAGAGTGAAGGTCTAGGCTAAAGCTAAAATCCACATAACATCATGGAAATGCCTGAGCCCGAGGGGCGCAGAGACAGGAGGTGTATTCCAATGTTGTATTTGATTTTACGTATCTTTTGTGTATTGATAATCATTGCGGCCGCATGTTTTCTTGGGTATTTTTTGCAGGGCGCACCTTGTGAATTGGTCAGGCGTGGATGCCAGTCCAGCACAGCACTTCCTGAGACAGTAGTTGCTAAAACAGGATCGGTGAAAAGACTAAAGCGCGAGGTGTCAGGTAAAGGTGATGAGTGTCTCAGCATGAATCATGGCATAGAATTGAATTATGTTAAAGGGTCTGCCAGCTCATTCACGTTTGATTTGTGTGACGTCATTAAGTGTGCAGGAGCTGGTAGCAGCTGGAGAGCATCAGGGACACAATACACGTACTTTAGCAGCCAGACGTAAGAGACACATTTTGGCAAAAAGAGGGACCCAGGGCACACATGCATATGACCCTACGTTAAACTCTCCGACCTGGATAGACTCGATAGGAGTGCCCAGGGGAGTTCCAAACGAGTATAAGCTGGCAGACCAAGTAGCTTTAGGATTTGAAAGCATATTGATTTGGGTGACCCCTAATAAGAATGTGGATCGCATTAGCTATGTCCATTACAACCTGCTGATACTCTTTAACCTTACCAGGGACGCGAAAGGCGGCGTGTGTGCCATGTTCGCAGACATGTGCTGCACCTTTATCCCCAACAACACTGCCCGAGTTGGCTCAGTAACCCGAGCTCTGGAGGGCCTGAAAACTTTGTCTAAAACCATGCATGAGCACTCAGGTATTGAAAACCCGCTGGAGAGCTGGATGGCATCCGTGTTTGGACGATGGAAAGGTTTGGCCATGTCAGTGATGTTTTCTCTGACCATACTTTTAGGGATATTGGTCACCTGTGGTTGTTGTGTCATTCCTTGTCTCAGAGGATTGTTGGTAAAGATGATGGCTAGGGCTCCGAATCCCGAACGGGGGGATTCAATGTACCTGGTGAACTTAGCCGCCAGGCAGTGGGCTGAGGAGTGATACAACAAGGTGTGGTGACATTCCTTTTCTGGAATGTCAAAAGAGGGAAATGTGGAGATACAGAGTTGCTTTTATTTCTGCCATATAACCTGCATTGCTATAATTGCATTAATAACATTCTTTTACAGCATCAACCCATTTAATACTATTTCTTTACAGGATTGATATTGCCTTAAAGTTGTTTATTGAAGACGTTCATTTAAGGATTCTTTTATTATGTTGACTTTTATTACAGGAATAACCGGAAGTAGTTCATACACATTGCATAGTGCTGATTTAGAGTTGATGTTCTCTCCATTAAGGGTTTTAAGCCTCACTGGCGCGATGTCCATGTGATACATGCTGAGAAAGATGAGAGCATAGAAGGATAACTGCAATACATGCTTGCAATACACATAATCTAGGAATGTGCCAGGCCTCTGTGGCCTCTGAGGCCTTAACTCATTTTTGTGTCTCACTGTACTTTTGTTCTCCTTGGTAACAGATGACTAGAGGTAATAATTAGACCTTAGAGACTTTGCAGATTTAAGGTTATTGCCTTATATGGTAGGTGTTAGTAAAATGAGAAGTTCTATGTCTGATTATAGCCATTAAAGATGTACAAGATGTACCCTTGTCTGCAAAACAATGACTGTACATAATGTATTTTTGACCTGTAATTGACGCCATGGGGGGCGTGTACCCCACTGCTTTATAAGTGTTCTCAAAGTGCATTTTTGTCAGAAGACATGGGCTGATGTTTTCTCCTGGCTGTTAATAAACTCACGTTTGATTGCACGTTTCTGGGGCCTCCGTGGTTTGTTCGCACCGTTCTACACTGATTGATTCCCAACAACAACCAGAGTTACATAAGGCACGCGGGATTATAAGGGGCACTGTTGATTTTCAGAGAAATCAAAGGGTTGATTTTAAGTGCGCAGTATTTTCCAAAAACACGGTAATAACGACGGCCCGCTAGCATGCTCTACCAAAAATAGGCTTTGTTGTGTATCTGACAGACGAAAGTCAAACCAGTTCCACACCACTGAAGTTGCAGCATTTCTACAAACCAATTCTGGTTCATCCGTTTCATTTAACGACCCACTTTCTCTTCTCGCCGCCCAGCCCTACACGTGTCAATATTTATGTCTCCAGATTGTTTGTATAGTGAGCCATTAAGACTGTACTCTTGGTACAGTTTTTATTTTTGCTGCTTTTGTCTTACACTGTCAAATAAACACAGATTTGCAGCGTTTGTATGTGTGTGCAAAAGCAAATGTGCCAGGCCTCAAAGACAATGGGTGGTTTGCACAACAAAAGCAGGATGTGAATCGAGCATATGACCTGTACAACTCTCAGCAGGGGTGATTAACACCTCTGGACTTGCACCAGAAAATAAAAAAGTCAGTAATTCTAGTAGGTGTTGGTTTCAAGGGATTTCTGCAAATTTGTGCAGGGTTAGTAAATCTAGTGTTGAAGTTAACTCGGTGCTTACCTTTAGATGAGCCCACAAACCGAGAGAAACTCCGTGATGAAGCTGGAACTCTTTTCAAACACAGGAAACAGGTCAGGGAGCAGAGACCCACGTGGTTCACGCTGATCTCAGCTACGATCCAGGAGACAAGGGTGTGCAGATCGATGCAGATATCGATCCAAACGTTGGTAGTGGTATATGATCGATACTTTAGTTTGTTTCTCTCCTGGAGGTTCACTATTTACTCGCTGTGGATGAAAAAGCAGCTCTGTCTGTGTGAACACCTCTTCTTATGCGGCAGACGCACTTTGCTCCGCCCCCTTCTTCCTGCCCTGCTGGGATTTGTTACTGTGCCGTCACGTGACTCAGATGCGCTCAGAAGACGCATTTGGACTGCAGAGAGAGAGAAAGAGGAGCAACATGTGGAGATATTTTATGACTGTAAATGAAAATGCTGGAGAACAGCTGGAAGGCTGTCAAGCCACAGGGGACCACAACAAGCTGTAGAGTTCAGCTTATTTTTCACACCTCAGTTAAATGCTTTGACTGAAGTCTCACTGCACACACTCAAACTTAGTGTTTGTGAACACCTTGGTCATTATAACCTGACACTGATCAGTGCTGCTCTGACGACCACACTCACATCCATGTAATCATTTAACTGGGATGATCTGGATTTACTGCACAATGCTGAATGTGTCCTTACAGTACAGGGAATAACTCTCTCTGTGTTCCTGTAGAGAAACTCTGGGTTTGTGTGCTGACGAGCATCACTCACAGTATGATACAAAGGCTCACTCATACCTTTCCACACATGTGACAAATTCAAAAAGATGCTGAAACCTTTAGAACATCATAAACTACACATTGTTGTACTCTTTTAGGATGGAACAGCTTTCAGATTTGTTTACTCTTAAAGGATAAAAGATGTTTTTAAGAATTTTGCATTCAAGAGGAGAATGTTTAAATAAGTCATGTAAATGAGAATTTCAAAGTTGGTGGCTGCAGTATATACAAATTGATGTATCTCAAAAATAAAACACTCAAAATTAATTTGGAAACTGTTTTATGCAACTTTTTTACATTTACAATTTTGAGGGATGAACCTCTGAAATTACTTTAACTAGAAATTTGTGTAAAAATACCACTATTGTAATTTATGTAGTTACTGATGACTTAATGCATACATATGATTAAAATTTGGGATATAATGGTTGTATTGATGTATAGCAACTTAAAATACTCCCAGAAATGACACTACTGTCACGGTATGGCATGGCAGACCGTGGGGGGTGTGAGGAAGGAGGACCCAGGTGCGGTGCTCTGTGTATAAACAGTGCGTTTATTTACAGTGATGCAAATAACAACAATAAATCCCCGTGTTTTCCCCAGACTCCCGTGTCGTGTTCTCCTAGTGCTCTCTGCTCCCGTGTGTCGGCACTCCCAGTGCCCGCTGCTCATCATGCCTCCCACGCACCTCCTGCAGGGAACAATAGCGGCAGCCGTCAGTACACTTATCTATGGCAGGCATACACTAAAGACAAAACCTAAACTGGTGACTAACGTGGAGTCTCAAGCAATGATCCCGCGTCGGTGGGAGCTCCAAGACTCTCTTAAGTAGCTCCCCCGACGAGGCCTGATCAGCAGCAGGTGTGTGGCTTTGGGTGTGGCCAGTCCACCAGCAGGGCCACACCCACCTGGCCTGAAGGCGCCCACAGAGACACATACACACACACAGACACATATGCACAAACATAGAGAAGGGGGAGCAACACCAAAAATACATAATATAATAGGTCCATGACTGCCCAGGGGTCCCGGGTCACCCAGTCCCAGGACCCTGACAACTACAACATGTAAAAATATAAAGATAAGCTCAGGCGGACTGGGTTCTTTAGTAGGTCTAAAGGGTCAAACTGCGTCCTCACATCATGAATATGAAGGGTTGTAGTGGGAGAAGGTGGTGTGAAATCCTCATAGCTGTGGAGTGAGGAGGGGGCTCCTGTGGGTGAAGTCTTTGATGGTGGTGATGGCTCTGTGCTGGTGGGAGTGGGGAGGTGGGGGGATGATGGACCAAAGTGTCTCTATTGTTGGGGAAGGTGGAGGTGTCAAGGCTGCTTGATGTCTCATCAAACCAGCAGTAAGAGTCGTTGAGGGTGTTGGCCAACAGCAGGTCGTCAGTGGAGTGGGGCTGTGTGCTTATATCCTTACTCTCATTTCCCTTAGCGTGTCTGTAACATGCAACTTCTGTCGGTGCTGTGCTACTGGAAACCAGAGGCGGAGCCAGACATTTGAAACACCCGGGGCTTAGCCCTAAAGGGTAGTGGGATTTTTTTATTTTCTTATTTATTTATTTATTTATTTATTTATTTTGGGGGGGGGGGTTAGAAATGACTGAAAGATTAATTGGCTCTGTTTTGAGTTTTGTTCAAAAAAGAATGACTTCATATAGGGAAAAAATATATATCACATGTGCAGGACACCTTAAACTAGTTTTTTAATTAAGCAGCAAGGCAGAACAAAGACGGGGCTGTATCAAAACAGGAGGATTAAACCCCATTCAACCAGACCCACAACTGATCCGGAATTAAAACAGGACTACAACAGTTCAAAGTCAGGACTACTTAGGACTTAACCAAGACAGAACCAGAATCAGAACTAGATGATAGTAGCACTAAAAATCATCATAGACCTGCACTACACTTATTTTTTAATTCTACCAAAGTCCACTATTTAGATTCAGAAAAGTTTATATAATTATTTAGCCTTGTTGTGCAAATAAGCCTGCAAAACTTAATAAATGTAGAATTTGAAAAATAACAAACCTAAAAAGAAACACCAGGTAGGAGATACATGAGTTCCTATGATACGGTGATACTTTTGGTGAACAAGCATTTGACTAACATGTGTGTCTCACCTGCTCTTGTTCCATCTCTGTTCCTCTCTCTCCCTCTCTACTCCTCTCTCCCTCTCTGCTCCTCTCTCTCCCTCTCTGCTCCTCTCTCCCTCTCTGTCCCTCTCTCTCCCTCTCTGTTCCTCTCTCTCCCTCTCTGTTCCTCTCTCTCCCTCTCTGCTCCTCTCTCTCCCTCTCTGCTCCTCTCTCCCCCTCTCTGCTCCTCTCTCCCTCTCTGTTCCTCTCTCCCTCTCTGCTCCTCTCTCCCTCTCTGTTCCTCTCTCTCCCTCTCTGCTCCTCTCTCTCCCCCCTCTGTTCCTCTCTCTCCCTCTCTGCTCCTCTCTCCCTCTCTGCTCCTCTCTCCCCCTCTTTGTGCTGACAATCATCAAATATACAGTTGAAACCAGATATTTACAAACTCTTCATATAAAAAACACAAACACTTTTAATTGTAAAATCAAATCAGACTAAATGTTTATTTTTTTAGATTGATAAATATAAAAAACATATTTGTTAACTTTAAGAGTAAAGAGAGAAACTATCTGTATTTCTTAATTGCAAATGGCACCAAATTGTATTCAAAATTGAGTCACACTTATGGAGCTCCACAATTCTTTTCCTGGTGTTTTGGTTGACATCTCTTGATTTTCCCATGTCACAGAAACAGGTTCTGTGTTTTGCCTTATATGCATCCACAGCTGTGCCACCAATTTACTCACATGGACTCTACTAACCTATCAGAAGCTTCTTCAGCTCAGAATGGAATCGTCTGGAGTTTCTTATTAATTAACAATAAACTTAGTGTATATGTACTCCTAAATTTGATGAAAGTGATAAAAATAGACAGCTCTGTCTCTCTTTATTCTGACATTTAACTAATTCAAAAGATATTTCAATATTTATTTACCCAAAACAAAACAAGTTTACTCTAAATTAATGTTGTACAGTAAAAAAATGTTCTTGTGTTTTCCATAAAGTGTATGTAAATATCTGGTTTAAACTGTAAATATACTGCTGTGTATTGAAGTTCCTCTTGATTTGCATAGAAATAAACTGAAAAACATACAAAGCATAATATATAAAATACTACCAGAGTTTTTTCTTTGAAATAAGCCCCTTATGTCCATGTTTGTATATCAGTACATTGCTGAAACCGATTTATTTAGCCGTGGAGGGTAACAACTGAAAATATGAAATAAACACACATGTAAGCAAAGACTCTAAAAAAAACCAGCATTGTTGTTGTTCGGCTTTTCATTTCGCCATTTGTTGATTCACTTGAAGAGCAAGTATCATAATATGGGTCAAGTGATCAGTTTGATATCAATCTTTCGTGATACACCGTCATATTTACATTATTTGTACAGTACGAATGATTTGCTTTGGTACCTGGTCGAACTTCAGTTCTCCTCTGTCTGCCTGGCTCCGTTTCTCCAACAGCGCACTTGTAGGCAGCAGCTGCCCCGCCCCGCTTAGTGCCTGAGCTCGGATCATACCAATATTAGGGGGGATTTACGCACAGTCGTAAATTCCCACAGTGTGCACTACATGCTTCGAATGTTGTGTGTAGTTTTTTTTTTATACAGTTGTCAGCCAGGCATCCAACTATGAAAAAATTACACTCCAAAAGACCCCGGGCTTCTGAAAAAACAACCTGGGCTTAAGCCCAGTAAGCCACCCACCCGCTCCGCCCCTGCTGGAAACTGAATTTCCATCACACTATATGTTGTGATGATCTCAGTTCAGTCATGGTGTGTTATGCAATCCTGCTGAATTGTGTTCCAGTCCTATCGACTGTGTATGAGCGTACAAACAGGCGTATGGTGGGGATGAATCGGAATGTCTTGAGCCTCAGCATCACATCATCACAGTGGGTGTCAAAGTAATACTCGGGCAATTCGGAGTCTGGCAAGTCTGAGAGGTCCCATGCTTGCATGTCTCCCTCTGAAAAATGAGAACAGTAACAAGATGTTATATTTTGTTGCATAGATACTCACACACACCCACCCACACACATTTAACCTACCATTTGGTTTATTTAGTTGTCAGACGGCCTTATGATTTTAGGGTTGCACAGGGTAGAATGCATGGCAGTCTTCGGACAAGTCGCAAAATCATCAAAAAACAAGGCGTTTTCTAATACCCTCGTACGCAGTGTTGAGCCTATCCCTCTTGATGGTGTCGTCAATCTGGCTAAACAGATGCAGCGTAGCTCTACAGTCGCACCACTGTATAAAAAACATGTCCTTAAACCATGTCGTGCGCTCTTCTATGCTTAGAGGGTAAGGATTTAATCTCCAGTTTCCAACCCCTCTGGCAGCAATAAGACTTTCCCTGTCATCACATACACTGAGAAAAATAAAGTCATAAGCTCAGGGTCTGTTGGACTGTTCCACTGGGAAATATACAGCATCTCTAGTGATGTGCGGATCGATCCTGAAATATCGATTCCTCTGGTACCAGTCATTTATGTTCTAGAATCGATTCTCACATTAAAATATCTATATTTTAGTAATTTAGGGTAAATTTGTAGTTTATCATTAACAGGAACAGAGTGGAAAGTAACTATATCATTCGGATTGTCTACAATGGAAGGAACTACTTCCTCTTCCGCCTTTCATAGTCATGTGCAAAATAGCTGAGTGTAAATGGAGTCATGTGCAGACATATTTCACCTCCACAAACAGACAAGACCCGGTTTGCGATACATGTGGCAAGACAGTGAGGTGTTGTAGCAACACCACTAACCCCGTCAAACACCTCCGAGTAAATCATATCACAGAATATGAGGAGCTTATGTTGAGGCGAACTGAAGAGGAGGAGAAGGACAGGTGCTGCGAGGGCGAGACAGACGTCTCAGGGAGTCTTTTAGTGCTGCAGCCCGGCACCGTGTTCAAATAGCGCACTAAACTAAAAACTTACGTTTTTTAATTTCTATATGATAATTCTGCATCATTAAGTGATAAGAACAAGTAATCTGACGTCCTGTAATCATTATGAAGCTATAATTTGAGATACAATAAAAGATACAGTAAAAAAAAATATTTTTTGTACAAAGTATCGGTATCGGATCAGTATCTCCGATACCACCCTGAATTTTACTTGTTATTGGATCGGAAAGGAAAACAGTGGTGTCACACATCACTAGCCATTATGCAGTAATTTTATTTGGCCACATGATGGCGCCAAAGTTCCGTGTCAATGGTTAGTGCAGAGCCATTGCAGGGGGGACGAAAAGGAAAAAAAAAAACACTTGGACACTGCTAGCATAATGGACAGGTTTTTGACGGGCGCCCACACAAACGCAAAGCAGGAGATGAAGCATCGCTGAATATGTTTCCAAACCAACTCCGTTCTAAATCAAAGACTAGAAAATACAGGGAGTGCAGAATTATTAGGCAAATGAGTATTTTGTCCACATCATCCTCTTCATGCATGTTGTCTTACTCCAAGCCGTATAGGCTCGAAAGCCTACTACCAATTAAGCATATTAGGTGATGTGCATCTCTGTAATGAGAAGGGGTGTGGTCTAATGACATCAACACCCAATATCAGGTGTGCATAATTATTAGGCAACTTCCTTTCCTTTGGCAAAATGGGTCAAAAGAAGGACTTGACAGGCTCAGAAAAGTCAAAAATAGTGAGATATCTTGCAGAGGGATGCAGCAGTCTTAAAATTGCAAAGCTTCTGAAGTGTGATCATCGAACAATCAAGCGTTTCATTCAAAATAGTCAACAGGGTCGCAAGAAGCCTGTGGAAAAACCAAGGCGCAAAATAACTGCCCATGAACTGAGAAAAGTCAAGCGTGCAGCTGCCAAGATGCCACTTGCCACCAGTTTGGCCATATTTCAGAGCTGCAACATCACTGGAGTGCCCAAAAGCACAAGGTGTGCAATACTCAGAGACATGGCCAAGGTAAGAAAGGCTGAAAGACGACCACCACTGAACAAGACGCACAAGCTGAAACGTCAAGACTGGGCCAAGAAATATCTCAAGACTGATTTTTCTAAGGTTTTATGGACTGATGAAATGAGAGTGAGTCTTGATGGGCCAGATGGATGGGCCCGTGGCTGGATTGGTAAAGGGCAGAGAGCTCCAGTCCGACTCAGACGCCAGCAAGGTGGAGGTGGAGTACTGGTTTGGGCTAGTATCATCAAAGATGAGCTTGTGGGGCCTTTTCGGGTTGAGGATGGAGTCAAGCTCAACTCCCAGTCCTACTGCCAGTTTCTGGAAGACACCTTCTTCAAGCAGTGGTACAGGAAGAAGTCTGCATCCTTCAAGAAAAACATGATTTTCATGCAGGACAATGCTCCATCACACGCGTCCAAGTACTCCACAGCGTGGCTGGCAAGAAAGGGTATAAAAGAAGAAAAACTAATGACATGTCCTCCTTGTTCACCGGATCTGAACCCCATTGAGAACCTGTGGTCCATCATCAAATGTGAGATTTACAAGGAGGGAAAACAGTACACCTCTCTGAACAGTGTCTGGGAGGCTGTGGTTGCTGCTGCACGTAGTGTTGATGGTGAACAGATCAAAACACTGACAGAATCCATGGATGGCAGGCTTTTGAGTGTCCTTGCAAAGAAAGGTGGCTATATTGGTCGCTGATTTGTTTTTGTTTTGTTTTTGAATGTCAGAAATGTATATTTGTGAATGTGGAGATGTTATATTGGTTTCACTGGTAAAAAGAAATAATTGAAATGGGTATATATTTGGTTTTTGTTAAGTTGCCTAATAATTATGCACAGTAATAGTCACCTGCACACACAGATATCCCCCTAAAATAGCTAAAACTAAAAACAAACTAAAAGCTACTTCCAAAAACATTCAGCTTTGATATTAATGAGTTTTTTTGGGTTCATTGAGAACATGGTTGTTGTTCAATAATAAAATTATTCCTCAAAAATACAACTTGCCTAATAATTCTGCACTCCCTGTAGTTAGGAGGGGTCGTCTCAATGAGAACAGCTCCACTGTTACTTTGGTCCAACCAAGTTTCAGTTAAAAACATAAAATCAAGGCTGTGCTCAGTGATTAAATCATTAATTAAAAATGTTTTCCCAACTAAAGCTCTAACGTTTAATAAAGCCAACTTAAGTGTTTTAGAGGTATTATTTGCCCCCTCGTGTTTGGGAGCAGTCTGTGGCACACAAGGTATGTTTACTATATTTAAAGATCTTTTAGAGTGCAGCTCTCTGTGTTTTCACCAGGCCACAGAAGGTGGGGGAGGTGTGTGTGTGTGTGGGGGGGGGGGGGGGCAACTTCAATCACATCCTGTAGCAGCAGAAAAGGCTAACATTGTTATCTTTTTACAAAAAAACAAAAAACAAAAAACAGCCAACATGAGAGGTTTTTGAAAAAGTTTGTGTTCTCCATTCTTTAAGCACCATTTCAAAACTACCGGTTTGGTACTGGTATCGGATAAAACCTAAACGATACCGATCCCTACTCACCACCAGGGAACCACTGCTTTATATAATATGAAAATGAAGTTCAAGCAGGTCCCATGAAACTTGGATTACACACACACACACACACACACTGCAGCACTGACCTGCAACTTTCAGCTCCACTTGTTTCTTCATCAGGGTTTTTCCCTCCTTGCTGTAGACGGTGCAGGTGTAGGTGTTGTTATCTCCATCTGCGGGGGTTTCAGGTTCAGACTGAGGTCTCCGGTTTGCAGGAAATTTTCATTCATCTCCGTTCGGTCTCTGTAAACAGGGTCCTGATCTTCAGGCTCAGAGAAGTTCTGACACACATGAACCTTCCTGTCTGAACTGTCCCTCCACACCACTTTAGTGTCTTTGAGGAAGTTAACTAAAGTTTTGTAGGGCAGCCAGACAGACTCCACTCCTGAATCCACCTCCACCTGGGGAACTGAGAGTAGCACAGCGGTATTTACACCTGTTCCATCAGTGCTGGAGGAGGAGAACAGAGACTGAGTGACATCCAGCTGCAGGTCAAAGGTCAAACCTGCTGCATGAAAGAGTAAAAGTCAGTACAGTAGATGAAGCTCAAATAGTCCCAAAAGCAACAAGAAAGCCAAGTTTTTTTCTGAATAGTTCTGAAAGTCTTGATTAACCTAACAGAAAGATTTCCAATGGACCGAACCTTAAAATGAAACAACAAACATGAGCAGGAAAGTAAACTAAAATAAGATCTTACTGATACAGCCTCTGTGGTATATGGCACTGCATTCTTTTAGGTGTGCAGAGTTGTCTTCTCTGCTCAGGGAGACAAATGTCAGTAGACTTTTTACATATTGTCCATGATGAAAAACTCAAGATTTCTTTTAAAACACTGAAACATTCATTATGATCCCTCAATTGTCTGTAGCTGTAGCACCAGTTCATAAATTCCAGTTTAGTTTCCACTCAAAGCAAAGAGTAGTGAGCCACATTAGTGAAGTCAGAGATCAGAAATGCAGAAACTTGTCATTTGCCATGAGTGTGACTGCTATTGGTCCTATATTTGATATTGTGGTTTCTTGTCCTTTCAGATCATCACGTGGAGGTGAAGGTGGAGGAAGGCTCAGAGTCTGTCACCCTGCCCTGCAAAACAACACCTGACCTGCCTGAGAACACCAGAGTGGAGTGGACTCGCTCTGACCGTGAACTCTTGATAGTTCAGGAGTATTCAAACAAAGGTGGCAAACTTATGAAACAGGACAAGTTTTACAGAGACCGAACAGAGATGAATGAAGACCTGCTGAGAACTTCAGTCTGACCCTGAAACAGCCCACAGAGAGACACAGGAGGATACATCTGCACCATCTACAGGGACAAAGACATCCTGAGACAGAAAGTAGTGCTGCACTATGTCAGAGGTCAGAGCTGTTCATAATTTATTTATGCATTTATTTTTTGTTTCTCCACAGAAAAACTTCCACTTTGGGCCACAGCTGTCGTAGTTCTTCTTGTTCTTGTGTTTTTTGGGGGTCTCATATATAGTTTTCAACACTATTTCATGTCAGGTGAGTCTCTTGTATGGAACGCCAGGACTGCCATAATGAATTAATTAAATACACCATTAAGTAATTAATTAAATGTGGCAATAATTTAAATAAATAGTTATGACACATGTAATTAATTAATTATTGACACATTTAATTAATTATTTAATAATTTATTTATTTCATTTTGGCAGTCCTGGCTCTCAGCTTGTGACCTGCTGATAAAAGATGAACGACAGTCAGAAATATAGTGAAACTCTAACAAAGGCAGAGGTTCAGAGTAATTCCGGCCTTTCCTTGCATGTTATGTAGCTGATACCTGCTGTCTTGTGTGGTCTCCTGGTTGTCTGGGCTGTTGTCAGCTGCATGAGTGTTACTGTCTGCTACACAGATTTCCTCAGACAGACGTGATCTGACATTACATCTGTTAGTCTGACGTCTGTCCACAGTCGAAGACTCTATGACTGAAGCAAAAATGTCTTTAAACGCCGCCAGAGAGCGTTTGACAGTCTGAGGAGTGATCAGTGACTTTGCTGTCAAAGGAGGCACTGGAGCTCCTCCTAGAGGTTTTAATGAAACTGCCGTGTTGACATTTTTGGGAAGACCGAGTCTGGGAGATTTGCTCTGTTTAGACTGTTTCTTCCTTTCTTTTTTAGGTTCAGGCCTCTTGGGATGAAGCTGCTGAGGCTTTGAGGACATGTTCTCCAAATCTTCAGCTACGTTGTTGACATGCCACCATCCGCCCAGGGCTCTCCTTCTCCATTTGGCTGAATCTGCTTCCGTGAGCCGCTCCTTAAGTCGACTTTGCGACACGGGCACTTTTGGTGTGACTGATAGTTTTCCAATAGGATCGTGCTGATATCAGTCTGACTCTGAAAAACCCCACACAGGGAAACATTGGGAGATACACATGTTACGTCTGGAGAAAGGGAGACATAATCAGATCGAAAACAGTGATGTTAAAAGTAACAGTTTCTCGGGTGCCATTGTCTAGATATTGAACTTTGGTTTTATTATATTAATTTCCTCTTTATGATAGGTTAACATTTCTGAATAACAGGATGAAAGTACAAGCATGAACATTTTAAACATGTTTTTTATATTTATTTATATTTCAACAATATGTTTGAATGTTTTAATCCAGCAGTTTAAGGTCGGGCTCAGACTAAAGTCTGTGCTAAGACGACACCATTGCAAAATGTTCATTGTGTTTTTCAGAGGTGGGCTTTCTGCATCATTACCCTGTTGCATAATCTGAGTGAGCTAAAGGGCATGAACTGATAGCTTCATATTCTCCTTCAGGATGATCAGATAGGGAGCAGAATTCATGTTCATCAAGTGAGACAAATTGTCCAGAAGCAGCAAAGCAGCCCAGACCATCACACTACAACCGCCATGTTTGACTGTTGGTGTGATGTTCTTTTTATGAAATGCTGTTATTTTCAGTGCAGATGTAAGGGGACTAAGACTTTCCAGAAAGATGAGCCTTTTGTCTCGCCAGTGCACAGATTATTTTCCCAGAAGACTTGGGGATCATTGAGATCATTTTGGCAAATGTGAGATGAGCCTTCGTGATCCTTTTGGTCAGCAGCAGTTCTCGTCTTGGGATTCTCCCGGTGTTTGAGGATGGAAGCAGGGTTCCTACAACTTCAGCAAAGTTAGATTTAAGACTTTTTTTGTCACTCAGTATTTAACAATAACAAAAAAAATTCATTAAGAGTTAAATTTATTAAGAGTTATAGACTAAACAGGGGTTAGAGGTCAACATGTTGAAATTTGTGTGTGATCAGTGATGAGGGGTTTCTGTATTACCCCTGACATGCTATTTATTTTACAGTCAGCAGACTTCAAGTCTGAAAGACTTTCTTCAAAACATACAACATGCCTCATACACACTTACACTGCTGCTTTTATCCATGATAATTCTGGCTCACAGACAGGAAAAAAGAAAATCATGTCTTTGAATGTTTGAGACATTTTAATAACAATTAGTCTTATTCTGAATTTTCATGGATCTGATCTGAAGTCTGAGGTGTTTCTTTGGATGATGTTAAAGACGGAGTACTGTCTCCTCGGTAACCTGGACCTCTGAAGGTTTTGGGGTTTTTTCTTACTAACATTAAAAACTGAAGAAAACCGAAGTTTTAATTTAACGATTCAGTATTTTGAAATCTTAAAATGTAAATTATGAACCTGCAAATCACCAGAATCGGTTCACTTCTATTACATCATCTCTGGTCAGGTCCTGTCAGGTTACAGCTAAAAATCTAATACAAGACCTGGTCTGAATCAAAATCAGTACCTTCCTCCTGATTTATGTGTTTATTTATGTATATATGTATGTATTTATGTATTCTAGTCTTTCCCCCTGTCCTCTGCCCTTCTGCCCTCTCCTCCAGGCTGTCCTCAGGCCTGTAAGATGCTGCTGTCATGTTGTCGGTCAGGTTCTTTCTGAAAGAAGCAAACATGAAGATCAGAACTAAACACACAGACAACACACTGGTGAAACTGGAGCTAAAGAAAGACCAAAAATTCAAAATAATGAAACATTGAAAACTCTCAGCAAACAGAACTTGGAGTAATCCAGTAAGACTGGAACTCTACATGCTGAGATAGCAAACAAATCAAGAACTAAAACACAGATCACAAAGTAGAAATCAACATTATCAATAAAGACAGAAATCAGAGATTCAACTATATCACGAGGCTTCAGATGCACTTTTAGAATATTGTTGAAGAAAAAAATGCTCACAATTATTTGAAGTATTACTATACTTGTGCTGTTTTCTTCATCCTGCAAAGCTGTTCATGTTCAACATGACTGATGAACAGATCCACACAGTCATTCAGTTTGTTGGAGGAAGCAGCTCATCTGAGGTCATGTGATTATCAGCAGCTTTCAGTGGAGCTGATTTAACTCTTTGGTCCAACAGAGCAGCTCAAACAGAACTGTAGAGATGAGCTGTGTTGATCCTGAGGACTTAGTGATGTGTAGAAATAATGAAACCTTGATGTGTGACAGTTTCTGAGGCTCCAGGTTGAAGATGTGTTTTAAATCCGGTGCTTTGTTGAGTCATAGTGTCCTACAAAGAAACCGATCCTGACAGAAGACAGGATCTGTGATCAGAACTCCTTGAACTCTTCTCTCTAATGTTTCATTTTAGGTCCACAAACACTTTCAGCAGTAAGTAGATCCACACTGACAGGAGACATGACTGTGAAGCAGCACCATCAGACTCTGATCGTCTCCAACATCTTTAAAAACTGCTTTGACTTTTTAGATCTCTGTCCTGTTGCCTCCTGCTGTGGTCTGCTTCTCTCCTTCAGCTTTCTCTATAACTCTGCTGCAAACTGCTGCTGCCATCTGTTTAGCTCACGGTGTGTTTGTGTCCTCTCAGTCTGTCAGGTGGAGGTGGAGGAGGGGGCGGAGTCTGTCCAGCTGCCCTTCAAAACCACAGAAAACCTGCCTGAAGATGTTAGAGTGAAGTGGAGGGACAGATACAACAGGAAGCTTCACGTGTATCAGAACGGCTGGAGGCCTGAAGAACAGCACCAGGTTTACAGAGACCGAACGAAGATGGATGAAGACCTGCTGAGAACTGGAGACCTCAGTCTGACCCTGAAACAGCCCACAGTGAGTGACAGTGGGAGATACAACTGTGTAGTTGACAGCAGGAATATCTACAGATACAAAATGGTGCTGCTTAAAGTCAAAGGTTTGTTTATTTGTTTGTTTCTCTCTGACTGTCTTGTGATTTAAGTTTGACTTGTTAGAATGATTTTGTTGGATTATGTTTCAACAGCAAGCAAACTAAATCTAGTTTCAACCAGTCTGGGCATCAACAAGTGGGAAAATGAGATTTATGAAACTGACTTAGTAGCCTTGATACCGTTTTATTGGTGATACTTTAACGCAATGTTTCCATAAATTTAAATTGCGACTACTCTCACTTCTACAATCATCATCATACACAGACACTAATAACTGGAGCTCCAGGTACCACAGTTTACATTAGCAACAGCTTAATCTTTAAGTACCTTCTATCCATTTCTTCCTCTTAACCGGGGCAGCAGCCTAAGCAAAGAAGCCCAGTCCTCCCTCTCCCTCCCCAGCACCTCTTCCAGCTTGACTGGGGAGCACCAAGACGTTCCCCGGGGCCTCCTTCCGGTGGATATATGCTCAAAACACCTCACCCAGGTTAAAGCTCATTTCCACCACTCGTATCTGCAGTCTGGTTCTTTCAGTCACTACCAAAGCTCACGACCACAGGTGAGTGTAGGGACATAAACTGACCGGTTATTTGAGAGCTTCACTTACATTCAGCCACATTCCAGTGTGAGTCAGTGATGCTCTTTGATTCTGACAGTCTGGAACAATGAGGTTGTAAATTTTCTTCTCACATGTAATTCTGATGTGAATAAAATATCACTTCAGTGTTTTAGTTTTTAGAGGTGCTTTGACTGGAAATGAAACTTCATTGTCTGACTGTCTTGTGTCTCCTCTGCAGGGAGAGTTCAGGTCCAGGATCAAACAGGGGACATCAGGAACAGAAGCAGCTCCATTGATCTGACTCCTCTGATGGCTGATCAATCAGTTTGATCTGTGTGTTCTTTGATTATTGATCAGTGATGTCAGAGTGGAGTCAGTGTGATGTTGTTGTTGTGTGTTTGACAGCTGGATCCTCTGAGGAAGAGGAGCATTCCTACATTCATACATTCCTACCACATGATCACATACAATTCAATTCAATTTTATTTATATAGTGACAAATCCCAACAAAAGTCGCATCAGGGCACTTTATATTGTACAGTATAACCTATAATAATGGATACAGAGAAAAACCCAACAATCATATGACCCCCTATGAGCAAGCACTTTGGCGACAGTGGGAAGGAAAAACTCCCTTTTAACAGGAAGAAACCTCCGGCAGAACCAGGCTCAGGGAGGGGCGGGGCCATCTGCTGCAACCGGTTGGGGTGAAAGAAGGAAAACAGGATAAAGACATGCTGTGGAAGAGAGACAGAGATTAATAACAGATATGATTCGATACAGAGAGGTCTGTTAACACATAGTGAGTGAGAAAGGTGACTGGAAAGGAAAAACTCAATGCATCATGGGAATCTCACTAAGGTCTAGCAGGACAAGCACAGAGATGAGTCCACTGTCAGAGGCCATAAGAAGATCATTTGTAACCTTCACTAAAGCTGTTTCTGTGCTGTGATGAGCTCTGGAACCTGACTGAAACTCTTCAAATAAGCCATTCCTCTGCAGATGATCTGTTAGCTGTTTGACAACTACTCTTTCAAGGATTTTTGATATGAAAGGAAGGTTGGAGCTTGGCCTATAATTAGCTAAGACAGCTGGGTCTAGAGATGCTTTTTGAGTAAAGGTTTAACTACAGCCAGCTTGAAGGCCTGTGGTACATAGCCGATTATTAGAAATAGGTTGATCATATTTAAGGTTGAAGAATTAATTAATGGCAGGACTTCTTTGAGCAGTTTTGTAGGAATGGGGTCTAAAAGACACGTTGATGGTTTGGAGGAAGTAATTATTGAAGTTAACTCAGAAAGATCAATTGGAGAAAAAGAGTCTAACTTAACATCAATGGTACTAAAAGTAGCTGTAGATAATATTACATCTGTGGGATGATTATTGGTAATTTTTTCTCTATTGAAAAAAATTTTATTTGTGAAGAAGTTCATGAAGTCATTACTAGTTAACGTTAAAGGGATGGTTGGCTCAACAGAGCTCTGACTTTTTGTCAGCCTGGCTACAGTGCTGAAGAGAAACCTGGGGTTGTTCTTATTTTCTTCAATCAGTGACGAATAGTAAGATGTTCTGGCTTTGCGGAGGGCTTTCTTATAAAGCAGCAAACTATTTCTCCAGGCTAAATGATGATCCTCTAAATTTGTGACACGCCATTTCCTCTCCAGCTTACGAGTTATCTGCTTTAGGCTACGTGTTTGAGAATTATACCACGGAGTCAGGTACTTCAGATTTGAGGCCTTAGTTTTCACAGGAGCTACAGTATCCAGAGTCGTACGTAGTGAGGAGGTAAAATTATTAACAAGATAATGGACCTCTGTTGGAGTAGCGTTCAGATAGCTGCTCTGCTCTATGTTGGTACAGGGCATTGAAGATGATAACAGTGGGTGGATTATATTCTTAAACTTAGTTAGAGCACTTTCAGAAAGACATCTACTGTGATAAAGTCTACTCTCCACTGCTGTGTAATCAATCATTGTAAATGTAAATGTTATCAGGAAATGATCAGACAGCAGAGGGTTTTCAGGAAACACTGTTAAATGTTCAGTTTTTATGCCATATGTTAAAACAAGATCTAGAGTGTGATTAAAGTGGTGGGTGGGTTCTTTTACATTTTGAGAGAAGCCAATTGAGTCTAATAACAGATTAAATGCCATGTTGAGGCTGTCATTTTTAGCATCTACATGGATGTTAAAATCACCCACAATAATTATTTTATCTGATCTGAGCACTAAATCAGATAAAAAGTGAGAAATCAGAGAGAAACTCTGTGTAAGGCCCAGGTGGACGATAGATGATAACAAGTAAGACTGGTTTCTGAGTTTTACAGCTGGGGTGGACGAGGCTAAGCATCAGGCTTTCAAATGAATTAAACGTCTGTCTTGGTCTTTCATTGATTAATAGGCTGGTGTGAAAAATTGCTGCCACACCGCCCCCTCGGATGGCATTATTCAATCTTTTAATAACATTTCTTATCATTTCTATGCCATTGACATTCAGCCTCATCAGCATAATAGTCTATCCACCCTAGTCCACTGCTTAAATCAGGGGACTGATTCACTCTGTAGCAAATACTTTGTGTTAAACACCAACAAGACTGAGACCGTGATCATAGCTCCTCATGAACTACAAATATAAAATTGGTTCTTGCTTCTTTTTGTTCAACTTTAAGTCCAACATTCAAAATCTTGGTGGAATATTTGATTCTTCTCTGGGCTTCAACTCACATATAAAATCTGTCTCGTTCCTGTTTCTTTCATTTAAGGAACATTTCTAACTGTGACATATGGTCTCCTCGGCTGAACTGGAAAAAACTGTTCATACATTTGTGTCATCGTGTTTAGATTATTGTAATGTCCTGTTTACCAGCCTGGACACATCATGTCGTTCTCACCTCCAAGTTATACAAAATGCTGCAGCCAGACGACTAACATGTTCTAACAAGCGAGCTCACATTACTGCTATTTAATCTTCTTTATATTGGCTCCCAATAAATTTCAGGATTTGTTTCAAAATTCTTGTTTTAACACACAGAACACTAAATGATCACGTCCTAGATTATTTATCTCAACTTACAAAATATATGCTGCTCGTTGTCAGGACCTGCTGTGTGTTTCCTGTCCACAGGTCTACAAAGAGTAGCTCTTCCTGCTGTGGTTCAGATGTTCAGCGTGTTGCTTTGTTTCTCACATGTTGGCTCCACGGTCTCTGCTGCTGTGGGCTGATGTCATGCAGCAATACAGCTGCTGAACATCTGGCCTTGTTTTGCTCCATCAGCAGATGTTTGACTTTTAGATCACATGATATTTGCATGCAACCTTCAAACACGTGTGGAGAATTCATTATTTCTTTGAGAGATTTTTTAGTAAATGACAGAAAAAAGAAAGTAAGAGAAAAGCAAAACTTTAATTCTATAAAAGAGTAAAAATTCCACACACATGTAACTCACCACTGTGTGAACATCACAGGGGAGAAATCGTTTCTCTGAGTCAGAGATGAGTGTCAGTAACACTATTTTTTTTTTTTTTATTTGTTTATCAAGAGATTATAGAAACTTACACACATTGTGTTGTATGCATCTTACATGACATTTTCTCAAGCGTTTCTTTCCCAATCATTTTAACTTTAATTTCTTAAACAAAAGAGCCATTTAAATACAAAAAAAACATACCAACAGAAGAACAGAAAATTGAAGAAACAACATTAAAGAAAATAAACAAATAAACAAACAAATGAAAAATAAAAACAAAAGAAAAGAATAAAAGGGGGGGGGGGGTGCTTAAATCCTATGCCTACCTTAAGAAAAAAAAAAAAAAAAAAAAAAAAGGAGTAAATTTCAAATTCTTTTCAATATAGTCGCAGGATGGGTAAATTGCATTGTACTAAGGAACAGATTTGAGATATTCCACAAAGGGTGTCCATTTGTGGATAAATTTTGCAGAACTACCTTTCACTGTGAGTGAGATCTTCTCCATCCTCAAGAATGTCCGGACAGTATTAAGCCATTGCAATGCAGATGGAGGTGTGGGAGATTTCCAAAGAAGTAAGATACACCGTCTAGCAAGAAGGGAGCAAAAGGCCAAGATCTCATTTTGCTGGGTAGTTATATTAAGAGGAGTCTTTGGAACTCCAAAAATGGCTATGAGAGGGTCTTCTCGGACCTGAATTCCAAAAACCCCCGAAAGTACAGAAAAGAAATCACTCCAAAACTTGTTCAAACTCGGACAGAAAAAAAACATATGGCTTAGATTGCAAGGGGAGGTGTGACATCTGTCACATTGGTCTACAATTGAAGGAAAAATTTTAGATAAACGGGATTTTGAGAAATGGACTCTGTTTATCACTTTAAACTGTATAAGCTGTAGCCTAGCACATGGTGTACTTGAACGCATGATGAGATTCACCTTATCCCACCATGATTCAAACAGTTCAACACCTAATTCACGCTCCCAGGCGGTTCTGATTTTACCTGATAAGTCAGATTCGGTCGCCATAAGCATACAATATATATTTGATAGAGGTGATTTTTGATTAGGCCTAACAAGCAGAAGGTCAACCCATGGAGGATCAGCAGGGAGAATTGGGAAATTTGGAAACAGTGATGAGACACAGTGTCTAATTTGCAAATAGAGAAACAAGTGAGTGGGAGGTAGGTTAAATTTTGAAGAAAGCTCCGAGAAACTAAGAAAGACATCATCCTTGTAAAGGGCTCTCATGGTCTTTATGCCTCTTTCGTGCCACGTCAAATAGGCGGCATTGGTAGTGGCAGGGGAAAATAGATGATTCCTTAACAATGGTAATCTGGTAGAGGGGGATATGAATTTAAAATGCGACCTGAACTGAAACCATATCTTAAGTGTAGAGAGCACTATGGGATTTGAAGCAACAGAAGATGTTTTAACAGGCAGTGATGAATAGATAAGAGAGGCGGGTGAAAAACATGGAGAAATTGATTGAATCTCCAGTTTACACCAAATCAGGTTAGGCGAATTTAGCCAGTAGGTCAGCTTGTGAATATGCGAAGACCAATAGTACATTAAAAAAATTGGTAGGGAAAGACCCCCATTAGAGGTAAACTGTTGTAATAAAGAGAGCCTAAGTCTAGGGGCCCTTCCATTCCACAGAAAAGAAGAAACCATCTGGTCCAGGGACTTAAAAAACTGTTTGGGCAAAAATAGGGGGATACACTGACATAGAAAGAGAAATCTGGGTAGCACATTCATTTTGATAATATTAATCCTGCCAATTAGTGACAGTGGGAGGGAATTCCACCTCTGGAAATCTAATGCAAATTGTGAGACCAGGGGAGCAAAATTCTCAGAAAACAGTAAAGGCAAAGTTCGTGTAATATTAATTCCCAAGTACCTAAACCCCGAGGGGCTGAGCTTAAAAGGAATGTCAGACTGCTCAAGTGTTAACGCTAAAGAGTTCACAGGGTAACATTCGCTCTTGAGCAAATTAATTTTATAGCCAGAAAAAGAGCTGAATTTTTCCAAGACAGATAAAATTGGAGGAAGACTACATATGGGGTCAGCTACATATAAAAGAAGGTCATCTGCGTACAGGGATACCTTAAGTTCAACACCTGCACAGATAATGCCATGAAAGGAAGAGAGAGATTTCAGAGCAACAGAAAGAGGTTCTATGGCTAAAGCAAAGAGAAGGGGAGAAAGAGGACACCCCTGTCGAGTGCCACGGCATAGTGGAAAATAATCAGATCGAACTGAGTTGGTGATGACACAAGCCTGAGGGGATGTATAAAGAAGTTTGATCCAAGACACAAACCTGTCTCCAAACCCAAACCTAGTCAGTACAGCAAAAAGATAATCCCATTCAACCCGATCAAAGGCCTTCTCTGCATCTAGAGAAATGATCACCTCAGGAGACGAGGGACAGTGAGCAGAAAAAATTGTACTTAGCACTGTACGTGTGTTAAAGAACAACTGACGGCCTTTGATAAATCCATTCTGTTCCTGTGAGATAATCTGTGGAAGAACGGCCTCGAGCCGAATTGCAAGTAGTTTTGCCAAAATCTTAAAATCTACATTTAGGAGAGACAGGGGCCTGTAGGACTCACAGGCCGTAGGGTCTTTGCCTTTCTTCAGTAAAACTGAAATAGATGCCTGCGTTAAAGTGGGGGGCAGCCGGCCACTTCGCAGTGATTCATTATATACATCAAGAAGGAGAGGGGCCAGCTTGTCTTTAAATTTTTTGAAAAACTCAGCCGGGAAATCCGTCTGAGCCTGGGGCCTTACCGCTCTGCATACATTTGATTGAGCCAAAAATTTCCTCTATTTTAATGGGAGCATCGAGTTCATCAGAAACTGATTTATTTACTGTGGAAAGGTCAGAATTCTGGAGGAAGGCAAGCATCTCATCTGAAACTGACTGTGAATCAGAGCTGTAGAGATTGCAGTAAAATCTCTTAAAAATCCCACTGATAGAGACAGGGTCAAAAACCAGATTGCCAGACTGGTCTTTAACTTGTGAAATTGTGCGAGAGCTGGCTCTACGTTTCAGTTGGTGCGCCAGAAGTCTACTTGGCTTTTCACCATGCTCGTAGTAGGTAGCACGGGATCGAATCAAAAGACGTTCTGCGTCAGCTGTTGTGAGGAGATCAAGTTCAGTCTGTAAATCCTGTCGTTGCTTCAATAACATCAGTGATGGATTAATGGCATTTTGGTTGTCAATGTCCTGAATTTTTGCTGAAATTTCTGCTACCTTGGCCCTGGGGTTTTTATTAAGATTAGCTGAATAAGAAATAATCTGGCCACGCAGATATGCTTTCAGTGTTTCCCATAACAATGAGGAGGAGACTGAATCGCTTTTATTAAAGGCAAGAAAGTCATCGATTGCTGATAGAATGAACTGGTTGAATGAATCAGCAGATAGTAGGAGAGTGTTGAACCTCCAAGAAGGGCAGGAGCGAGGTCTACCAGTGAAGTTTATATCAAGGCTTAGTGGAGCATGGTCTGATATAACAATTGGGTGGTATTCAGAGGATGTGACTTTAGGCATCAAAGAACCATCAACAAAAAAATAATCTATACGGGAATAAGATTGGTGTACCTGAGAGAAAAAGGAAAAAATTTTTGTTTGTGGATTACGCGTCCTCCAAGGATCTACAAACCCATTCTGAGACATGAAGTCAGAGATTGATTTGGACATAGAGGACTGAGTAAAGACACGAGGTGAGGAGCGGTCTAGTGTCGGGTTCATTACACAGTTCAAGTCCCCAGCAAGAATTAAGCAATGGGTGTCAAGAAAAGGAAGAGTGCTAAATAGATTGTTTGCAAAATCAGGGTTGTCAAAATTTGGAGCATAAATATTGACCAACAAAACAGGAATATGAAATAGTTTACCAGCAATTATAAGAAATCTACCATTTTTATCCTCAATTGTTTTGGAAACCCTAAAATCAACCCTCTTACTAATTAAAATAGCGACTCCCCTGGCTTTAGAGTTAAAGGTTGAATGAAAGGTCTCCCCAACCCATGAGTACCTGAGCTTGCAATGATGTGTATCTTGCAGATGTGTTTCTTGTAAAAATACTATATCTGGATTTAGACGCTTCAAGTGTGAAAATATTTTAGAACGCTTCACCGGGTTGTTAAGGCCTTTAACATTCCAACTTAAAAATCCAACTGAGGAAGAACTTGATGAGGCTTGTATGTCACAGGACATGAGATCAGTCATTTATAGCAGAAGTAAGTAGGCACCCCCCTCCCAAAGGAAAACAAAACGGAAAAAACAAAACAAAAACAGAACGAAAAACAACAACAACAACAACAACAAAAAAAACAAACAAAAAAACAAAAAAAACAAAGACCACCCGCCCCACCCCCCTCCCCTTGCTTGCACTGTCCTTCCCCAAACGAAGGAGCGGTGCAGACTCCTATGGGAGTCATTGACAAAGTTGTACTTTCAGCTAAATAGCGCAACAGGAACAAGAAAAACCATAAAAAACAAAAACACCTTTAAGTGTCGGGTGAATCCCGCAGGACTAGACACACAGTATAAAATGGAAATATACGACGGGCACTAATCTAAGAATGCCTAAGTGAAAATATTGTTTTTAAACTAACCGTGTAAGGGACAAACATTTTAAAACAGACTCATACATTTTTGAACCTAAAAAAAAAATACCTTACCCCAGAAGAAGAAAAACACACTCCTCAAACCATGAAATATAAACCGGAGACGTCAATTGCTTCCTTAAATATATTATAGTATATATACATTTTTTCCTCACTTGGTTATCATCTTAATGTAAGTATTGGCCTCCTCTGGAGAGGTAAAGTCCCGTGTGACCCCATCATGGGTAATCCGCAGCCGGGCTGGGTGGAGCAGGCCGAACCGGACCCCTTCGATTCCTCGGAGCTGACGGCAACAGTCCGCGAAGGCCGCACGAGCTCGGGCTGTCTTGGCGGTGTAGTCGGGGAAAACGGAGATGGTCATATTGTTCACCTTAATCCGCTGAAGCTCCCTTGCCCTCGACAGGATTTTAACACAGTCAGCGTAGTAGTGTAGCCTCGCTACAATGGGACGGGGCCGCTCACCTGTTTTAGGCTTGGGGGCCAGAGTACGGTGAGCACGGTCTAGTAGCGGCTCCTCGGCGAGATCAAAGGCCTCCTTCAGCAACCGTGAAATAGCAGCCGTGGATGCCGACAATGGGTCATCCTCTGGAACCCCAACGATGCAGATATTTTGACGCCGGGACCGGGACTCCAAGTCGTCACATTTATCCTCCAACTTGGCTACCGCTTTAGTTAGATGCTCCACGTTTCTCTGGAGGCTAACGATGTCATCGGTACAGGTAGACAGGGATCGCTCCATCTCGGCGACCGTTACCTTTAGCCCAGTGAAACTCTCCTGCATCGCGGACAGGCCAGAGGACAATTCCTTTTTGAAGGAGAGAAGCTCGGACTTAATGGAGGAAAGTGTTTCACCAATGATAGCTTGAAACTCCGTTTTAAGTGTGGCAGCAAAGTCCTCGCGGAGAGCCGAAAGCAACTCCGCCTTGAGAGCGCCGACATCGCTACTGGTGGCGGCCTGGGCCGCAGTCCCCGACTCGGGATGGGTCAAGGGCTCATCAGGAGAAGCAGGCCGCAGGTGAGGCCGAATAGAGCTTCCTCCTTTAGTCGGCTTTGGTGGCATTTTAGTGACCAAAATGAAAAAGTGCACTACTTTAAAACGAATTAGATATCGCTTGGGGTCGAGTCAGAAAAAAAGCGCCCAGTAATTATAAAAAAAAGGTCTACCGTGCAGGAGCTCACCAAAACACTACTCACTCCAAGCCGCCATTAGCCGGAAGTCGAGTGTCAGTAACACTAAAGTAACACTCAGTGTCATGCAGTGACTTTTAAACAACCAGATCAGATGAACCAACTCACACTAAAACATGCATTTTGCTGCACTCTTTACACTTATTTCTTTTCTTTCTGCTCTTTTATATATTTTGTAAAACCACAAAAATATTTTATATCAGCAGCAATTTTTCTCAAACTGCTGCATCACAGCTTTCATGCTCTGACCTGCATGTGAAATGAGATAAAAGCTCTTTATTAGTAACTTTTACAACTTCTGGCAGGTTAATGTCTGAACTTTGGAGTGAAACACACCCTTAGTTACATGAAATAACACCACTGTCTGTAACAAAGTGAATCCACCTAAACACCACCTGTGTGTGTGTGACTGCATTACACTCCCACTGCTGGGAACCTGAACAAGAACCAGAACAAAGTCTAAAATAGAAGCTGACAAACAGCTGCACCACCGAGTGACACTTTATTTTATAAACTTCACAACAGGTTTCATGTTGTGACCTGTGGAGGTGAAAAGACCAAAACCTGTTTTACAGTTTTTGAGCTACAGGCAGGATTGAAACACATCTTAGTTAAAAGTGAAACAGCAACATTTTTCTCCCCCCTCACGTCACTCAAATGTGACAAACCAGGAAACAGGAAGTTCTTCGTCCTCAGTAAAGAGAGACGCACAGACGATCAGACTGAGTTCAGACCAAACTAGCAGCTTCCTCTGAGTGAGTCCAGCTACAGGAGAGAAAAGTGGAAAACTGCAACACTGCTGCTTCAAGCTGCTGATGCTCCACACACTGAATGTGAGTTTGAGCAAAAACACGACTCAAAGGAAGTTTCAGTGAAGGTAGTAGAGGAGGGAGGGGAGCCAGGACTGACTGTACTTCCTGTCTGCTGTTTTCAGCTTCACTCACAGACTCAATGGCTTCCAGATCAGAGGAGGATCTCTGCTGTCCGATCTGTCAGGAGGTCTTCAGAGATCCTGTTATTCTGTCATGTAGCCACAGCTTCTGTAAAGACTGTCTGAAGAGATGGTGGAGAGAGAGAACAACACACGAGTGTCCAGTTTGTAAGGAAATATCAGTGTATGAACCACCTTTAAACCGAGCTTTAAAGAACCTGTGTGAGTCGTTGTTACAGGAGAGAGATCAGAGAGCTTCAGAGGCTCTCTGCAGTCTGCACTCTGAGAAACTCAAACTCTTCTGTCTGGACCATCAGCAGCCAGTGTGTCTCGTCTGCAGAGACTCAGAAAGACACACCAATCACAGATTCAGACCCATCGATGAAGCTGCACAACAACACAAGAAGGAACTTCAGGAAACTCTGGAGCACTTAAAGAAGAAGTTAAAGGTTTGTGAAGAAGTTCAAGTGAAGTTTGATCAAACAGCAGAACACATTAAGGTCCAGGCCCGGCACACAGAGAGGCAGATTAAGGAGCAGTTTAAGAAGCTTCACCAGTTTCTAGCAGAGGAAGAGGAGGCCAGGCTGGCTGCACTGAGGGAGGAAGAGGAGCAGAAGAGTGGGATGATGAAGGAGAAGATGGAGGCTCTGAGCAGAGAGATAGCAGCTCTTTCAGACACAGTCAGAGCCACAGAGGAGGAGCTGAGAGCTGAAGACGTCTCATTCCTGCACAACTACAAGGCTGCAGTGGAAAGAGTCCAGCGCTGCCCCCTGCTGGATGATCCACAGCTGCCCTCAGGAGCTCTGATAGACCAGGCCAAACACCTGGGCAACCTGACCTTCAACATCTGGAACAACATGAAGGACATGGTCTCCTACACTCCTCTCATTCTGGACCCAAACACTGCTCATCCAAAACTCATCCTGTCTGAAGATCTGACCAGTGTGAGAGGAGGAGGAGAGAAGCAGCAGCTTCCTGATAATCCAGAGAGGTTTGATCATTACTGCTCTGTCCTGGGCTCTGAGGGCTTTAAGTCAGGGACTCACAGCTGGGATGTTGAAGTTGGAGACAGTACAGGGTGGGCACTGGGTGTGTTAGCAGAGTCTGTGCAGAGGAAGGGAGACATAGAGCCTGGATTATGGGGAATAGGATTCTATGAAGGTAAATACTCAGCAGGTTCTCAATCAGCAGAAACTGCTCTCTCAGTCCAGCAGAAGCTCCAGAGGATCAGAGTGAATCTGGACTGGAACAGAGGAAAGCTGTCGTTCTCTGATCCTGATACTAACACACACATACACACCTTCACACACACTTTCACTCACAGGATGTTTCCATTCATTGGCGCTGACAGTAAAGCAAAGGTGTGTCCGTTGAAGGTGTCAGTGTCAGTGGAGCAGATGAGTTGAGGATGATGATGTTTCTAATGTTGTTTCCTGTCAGTGAATTGAAGCTGTTAAACTGCAGCTGTCCTCCTGCTGCCTCGTTGTTCCAAAGCTCTTTGTTTCTCTTTTAGTTCTCACTGTTTCTTTCTGTTTCTGCTGTCCACCTTTTCACATGGAAAATCATTTCACTGTTTCTCACTGAATGACTCCCCAAACTAGATTTGAAATTCTATCAAGTTTCTAATCATTACAAGTGATTCATGTTTCTATTTGATGTGTGTAAATGGAGATGATTTAGTTTGCTGGGATATGGACTGACATGTGTTGAATGGGGGGAGCAGTTTGTTGTTGTCTTCTTGTCTGTTTATGACAACAATAAATATGTTGTTGAAACAATGATTCATGTTTAACTCCATATATGAAATGTTTCTGATCTTTGAATTCTGTTTGATTAAAGACTTTCTTCATGACACAAATGAGATTTCAGTGTATTAATAGAACTAAATAAGCTCAGAGTTGAAAGGCTGGAGTATTATGTACGTGCTTCACTGTCAGTATCTTCAGGGGGATTCAAAGGGAAACATCAAACTGCTGTAATGAGATAAACTAGTTGGGCTGAACACACTTATCTGTAGTTTGTCTCCATCCAGGATCATCAGAATATAATGAACATGTGTGAAGAGCCAAAAAATGCTGCTCCCCTCTCAGCATGATGAGCTCCAGCCTTTGTTAACAGGACAACAGGAAACATGAGACAACTTTCAGAGACAGTAACCAACTGTGGCCACAAGATGGCAGCAGCTGATCTGAGATCCTTTATTGGACAGAACGACTCTGTGACGTCATCAGAGAGACGGCCTTCACTTTGATAGATCTGACGTCATGTCTGCACTGCGATGATGAAAGCTGATAAACACATTGTTATTGATCCATGAAATCACCTCTGTCCTCTCAAGTGTAGCTGTTTACAGAGCTAAAGAAGTCCTTCATCATCAAAACAGACAAACATGGATTTTCTGTATTAAGTGACGTCATCCTCACTCTAACCTCTTACATACATTCTGCTCAGTTTTCCTGCTGTAAGAAATAAACTGTGTGCAAATATAAATGCAGGGAAACATCCATTAATCACAGGTGAGCCGTTTGTTTCTGACTCACATTAAATGAGGCTTCAGGTGTAAATACCTCAGAAGTGTTTGTGAGTTCAGTAGAACCAGACCCAGTCAACCATCATGGCATCCACAGCACTACACAATGCAACAGAAAGGCCTTCATCATCTGCTGAAGCACCTCTGAACCACGACGCTCTCCCTGCATCTAAAAGCTGTTAGTCAGGATGAGATGCTGCTGTGATCGCTCACAGTTTACCTGTGAGATCTTTGTAAATATTGTCTTTGTTTCTGAAGGAAACACCTTTAGTCCGTTTTTATTTGGAGTGCAGATCTGGGCGTCCATCACTTTAACCTGCACACGTTTAGTTATTGAGTGTAGTTGATGTTTGGCAGCATTTTATAAGTGACAGTTCATGAACGGTGCAGGAACAGAGGACGCCTGACCATCCTACCTGTGTCAGTAAGAAAACTTTCATCACAACTTCACAACTTAACACAACTGAAACCTGAACTCTGTGTTGCATAGTTTACTAACAGTGGGTGCTAACACTGAAGTTAGCAGTTTGTTTCCTAAGAGCTGCTGGGACAAACCACAGTGAGCGGCTACAGAGTTTTAGTTAAGGTGGTTCTAATATGTGACCTGTTGAATTATTTACAGGGATTTATTTTTCATTTAAAGCATCATTTGTGAAGTTTTTATGAAGTTTGGTTCTTTTATGTTCTTTGTGTAACGTTTAGATTTTCTTCTCTTGTGTTTTAACTCTTCAGGTTTCCTGTAACAGAGATGTAAACCACCGTTTTCTGATGGTGCTGCACTGTGACATAAACACTGCCACTTTATTAGGCACACCCTGCTGACTGCAGGTTATAACCCCTGCTGGAAACATCCCCACAGATTTTGATCCTTATTGACATGACAGCACCACACAGCTGCTCCAGATGCTGCAGGATGCTGGTCAGTTATTTTATTATTATGTTATTTGTATATATCAATATCTTTTATTCAGGTGTGTTCTTCGTGTAACGTTTAGATCAGTGATATTTGACTGTCCTGTTGCTCCCATTGAAATGTATACAGCCTATTTAAAATCTAAAACTTAGCTCCTGCTGTTACCACTGTCCTGTTTGAAATGGATACTAACTAGCTAACTGATCGAATGCCCATTAACCTTATAACTCCTGTTGTGTGTGTGTGTGTGTGTGTGTGTGTGTGTGTGTGTGTGTGTGTGTGTGTGTGTGTGTGTGTGTGTACAGAGAGACAGCCAGGTTCATAATGGATGTTAGGAAGTTGATGTTTTCTTTTTTTTTAAAAAAAGGAGCCACATTCAGGTAAAAGTGTAAAATCATGAAATGGGGTCAATGCAGTTCTTAAGCATTAGTCAGCTGGGAAAGACTCGCTCACAGCTGACTAAATGCCAGATTTTCACTTCAGGAAGCACACAGCCCCACTCCACTGTTGGCCAACGCCCTCAACGACTTTTACTGCCGGTTTGATGAGACATCAAGCAGCTTTCACAACTCAATAGAGAATTCCCCAACAATAGAGGCACTTTGGTCACTCATGGTAAATGGTAAATGGACTGATTCTTATAGAGCACTTTTCTACTCTCCCAGAGTACTCAAAGCACTCTATACAACACGCCACATTCACCCAGTCACACCCATTCTCACAAGCAATACCTCTATACTGAGTGCTTTCTCACTACACTCACACACATTCATACTCCGATGGATGCATCGGAGAGCAACTTGGCGTTAGTATCTTGCCCAAGGATACTTGGCCTGGGATCGAACCTCCAACCTTCCGATCAGTAGGTGACCTACTCTACCTCCTGAGCTACAGCCACCCCCAGCTACAGCCAGGTCTTTATATCAAGCTCTGCTGTGTTCAAGCTATTAATTACTGCGCGCAGGAGAGCCAAAACACACATCAAACATTAAAGTTCAGTTATGCCAGCTTTAACCTTGGGATGCCTCAGCTTCTCTTTTATATCCCCCACACTCAACTCTCTGCATCAGGAAGCTCCTGCCACTGGTCACCCTGGGAGTTTCGTCCTTCTACACCCTAACAGTTAGCAGATAACGTAGTGAAGCATCGCCAAGCAGTTTTCACAAGGTCATATTGACACAACATTTGACTCTGACTTTAAACACTGGTCACTTCAGGTTTTGCTCTGACATACAGGAAATGACATCACGGCTCAAACTGTTTGTCAGTAAACCATTTCTTTATTTAACAAATAAAATTTTGGTTTAATTGTTGCAGGATTTAATTACACAAACAAGCTGAATAATTTAGTAAATGTTTTTGAACATTGGTAACAGTAAACTTCATAATCATTATGCAAATTTTTACTCTGTGAATGGTACTCATGGCCATTGACCAGTGGTTGTTGATCAATGCTCATAAGAATTTGCATATTAATGATGAAGAAATTGACCTTACAGCCCATTGTTCATTCATTGGGCCGGTTTCAGTCGTTATGCAAATGTACTGTTTACAAGATTAACGTAAAAGCAGGAATCAAGACGTAACAGTTTATTTGTAACATGGAATCGTTTCTGAGTGGAGTATGAACTGAGATTACTCAAACTCTTTCACAGATAAGATAAGATAACCTTTATTAGTCCCACACGTGGGAAATTTGTTATCTAATTACTAATACGTTCGTTATAAAAAATTACAAGAAGAAAAAGATATGGAAAAAAAGAAACTCAGAACGAGCAGAGCTGCTGTAACAGGCTGCCGCACACGGGGGGCGCCGTGATGAAGTTCTCTTTCATGTGTCTGCGTTCATGCTTAGTATGATCACATGATTGTGAAAAGGTTTTGTCACAGTGTCTGCACTTGTATGGTTTCTCTCATGTGTGGACTCGTTTATGCTTTTCAAGCTGACGTGCACTGATGAAGGATGACCCACACTGATCGCAGACATGCTTTTTAACGCCACTGTGAAGGAGTTCATATTGTTTGAAGTCCTTTGAAGTGGTGAAGCCTCTCCCGCATTCTTTACAGTAGTTCAGTTTGTCTCCAGTGTGTCTACGTTGATGTATTTTCAGAGTCCTTCAATGACTTCAAGTTTTTCCACAAAGGTCACAACAAAAGTCTTTCCCACAGCGATGACAGGGTTGAGAACTTGATCCATCTGTGTCGCTCTGCTTCTAAACAAAAACACAAAGACAGTGTAAGTCAGTCCTTCAACATTTTTATCCTGAACGTCACCTGAAATAAAGAGCATCTCTGCCAAAGTCCAATTACATTTTACTGTTTACATTATCACACTCAGCTCAATTTAATGTGCTATAAAAACGATAAAAGTAAAAACATTAAAGTAATACTAGTTTAATGCTACAATAACAATAACACAATTCTCAAACTCTATCCCTAAAAACCTGTGATTAGAGTCTGAATAATCATTCAGAGCTGCCAGTAGAATTGCTAACATGCTAACACACTTTGATGAGCAGAGCTGTTTCAAACAGTCGGGCTGACAAGATAAAAATATAAATACATACCTCACAGTAACTGCACTTGTAGAGTCTTTCTGGTGTGGATCTGTTGGTGTGCTTTCAGGTAATGTGGAGATTTAAAAGTCTTCTCACACAGGTCACATTTATAAGGTCGTTCCTCAGTGTGGGTAAACATGTGACGTCGTAACTGTGTGTTTGTAGTAAACTGTTTACCACACTGATCACAGCTGTACACATCATGTCCGGTGTGAATGCGTAGGTGTGTATTTCGGCTCCCTATCCGGCTGAAAGTTTTTCCACAAATGTCACAGCTGTACGCCTTAATTCCAGAGTGGGTAACTAGATGACTCTGTAAGTTGTTACTGTGAGTAAAAGCTCTGCCACACTGATCACAGGTGTACGCTTTAACTCCACTGTGGATGAGTTGATGTGATTTTAAGTGTGAAATGCTCATAAAAGACTTTCCACACTCGTCACAGCTGAACGGTCTCTCTCCACTGTGGATTAGTTGGTGTCTTTTTAAGTGTCCAGACTGCGTAAAAGACTTTCCACAGTCTCCACAGCTGAACGGTCTCTCTCCAGTGTGGATAAGTTTGTGTGTTTTTAAGCTTCCAGACTCGGTAAAAGACTTTCCACAGTCTCCACAGTTTAACGGTCTCTCTCCAGTGTGGATGAGTTTGTGTGTTTTTAAGCTTCCAGAGAGGGCAAAAGACTTTCCACACTCGTCACAGCTGAACGGTCTCTCTCCACTGTGGATCAGTTGGTGTGTTTTTAAGTTTCCAGACTCGGTAAAAGACTTTCCACAGTCTCCACAGCTGAACGGTCTCTCTCCAGTGTGGATTAGTTGGTGTCTTTTTAAGCTTCCAGACTCGGTAAAAGACTTTCCACACTCATCACAGCTGAACGGTCTCTCTCCACTGTGGATCAGTTGGTGTCTTTTTAAGTGTCCAGACTGCGTAAAAGACTTTCCACAGTCTCCACAGCTGAACGGTCTCTCTCCAGTGTGGATGAGTTGGTGTGTTTTTAAGTTTCCAGACTCGGTAAAAGACTTTCCACACTCGTCACAGCTGAACGGTCTCTCCCCACTGTGGATGAGTTGGTGTGTTTTTAAGTTTCCAGACTCGGTAAAAGACTTTCCACAGTCTCCACAGCTGAACGGTCTCTCTCCAGTGTGGATGAGTTGGTGTGTTTTTAAGTGTCCAGACGTGGTAAAAGACTTTCCACAGTCTCCACAGCTGAACGGTCTCTCTCCAGTGTGGATGAGTTGGTGTCTTTTTAAGCTTCCAGACCTGGTAAAAGATTTTCCACAGTCTCCACAGCTGAACGGTCTCTCTCCGGTGTGGATGACCTGATGCATTTTTAGGGAAGCTTTCACAGTGAAATCTTTCCCAAACTCGTCACGGTTGTATTTTTTTCTTCCACTTCTTTCTTCAACTAAATTGTCGGCCTCCTGAGAGCGCTGACTTCTCGATCCACGTTGGTCCTGCAGTGACAGAGATACAAACAGAGGCAGTGATTTGTGGGAAATACATTATTCTAACCGGCCTTTTATTAGTGGTATTTTGTGAGCTTCTATTAAATAAGTATTTATACTTATTTTCATACACACATTGCAAATGTGCTCATGAGAGTTGGCATTCAGTCTTTTGAGGGTCAATGCAAACACGCTAACAAACACAGATAAATATTAGACTTGTTTCTAGGGCAAAGATTAGAGACATTTGGCTGTGCCTGTACGCCTGCTCAGTGAGATTAGCACAGAATGTACTCTGGATGTTTCAGAGACGTGTACGAGGAGAAAAAACA
This sequence comes from Pelmatolapia mariae, assembly GCF_036321145.2. Taxonomy (NCBI): domain Eukaryota; kingdom Metazoa; phylum Chordata; class Actinopteri; order Cichliformes; family Cichlidae; genus Pelmatolapia; species Pelmatolapia mariae. The sequence continues at coordinate 15,971,463 of NC_086229.1, read as the reverse complement.
GCAGGAAACACAGAGTGTGAGATGGTGAGGACGGTTTTTAAGTGTTATAGAAATCAAGTAACTGACGCATATTATGATATCTGCTTACGTATTGTGAGGCTGGACTTTAATATACAAAAGTATTGTGATGTGTGCTTCCTAGTTGAGATCTCTGTAAGTGACGCTGCAGTAACTGCACCGTCATATATGTATGTATGTATGTATGTATGTATGTGTATTTATATATATGTAGCCGGTCTGGCCTTAAACTATGAGTGCCGCTAGCTCTCTGCGTTGTGTTGTGCGAATGACCAGAGGAGTCAGCTCTCACTTTGCCAGCTGGGCGGATTTATTCTCTCTGAACTGTCTGTTGAAAATAAAAATAGAACAGTACAGCGACTTCACTTTACTGGACTTCTGCATAAACACCTCTCCTCAGCGGGACCTCTAGGCGACTGAGGTGCAACATCACAACAAATCCAATTAACAAATAATACTGCTAAAATGTATTTATAATCATATGTAACAAATGAAAATGCACTGCATCGTGACCATATAGTGACAGTTACCTCAACAACAAAATTATAGTTTAGGGAGACTTCATTTACCAGTGTCAATTTTACATATTTTTTTAGTTACATATATCTAACAGTAAGTTGAAACAGTGAACATGAATCACAAACAAAAGATTTAACCAGTACACATGACACAAAAATAAAAGAGGGAGCTCACATACCTGTTTATAATAAAAATAAAACAGTACAGCGACTTCACTTTACTGGACTTCTGCATGTACACCTTTAAGGGAGAGAGAAGGATAGCAGACCACATGAGAAGCCACCTGCATGCTTATGTGCTCTCATCTGAAAATGGCTAACTAGCATGTTACAATAAAGTGCTGTACTCGACAGAGAAACAATAATTCACACTAAAACATCTAACAGAACTGTGAGACAAAATGTACAAAGGGAACAAGCAGTGTTTGAATTACTTTTAGTTACTTTAACTGTGTTTATTAACTCTGTTACTGAGAACACTAGTGTACGCTCACCTCTCCTCAGCGGGACCTCTAGGCGACTGAGGAAAATAGCGCGCAGCTACAGGAAGTGACTTCGTGGGAAGTCAAAGGTCACACAAACAAAATAAAAGCTCCCAAAATATAAATACAGAAAATAAACTGTCAAGAGATTTATTCTAAAACACTTCTTCAGTTGAGAATCAGGGAGGAGAAACACACTGCAGTTAGTTACTTGGAAGCAAGGGCAGCCACAGAACTCGCACAGAGGTGCGGGCTCTGAGACTCGCGCCGTGCCATTGCCCTGTTCTTTATTTATACATCAGTGGGTGTTTGTTCTTTACATTGGAATGTGGATGTTTAGGTGTGTGTGTGTGTGTGTGTCCATAACCGACTTCCTAAACTGCTGGCCTGGAAGTCCAGCAGTTCATCTAAACAAAATGCATTTAGAGTAAAACAGACATAGATACGTTTATCCTGCCATAAAACAATAAAAGAAGGTACGACCTCTCCCATGCTCCCAGGATGTGGGTGTGAAAACCAGAACACTCTGGAATCACACAAGCTTCCTAGGATGAGACATTCTTCCAGGATACTAATGTTAAGATTCAATATTGGAGAAAGGAGTACGGAGGGCTCTCAAACAAATAACAACTCTGGTCCACGAGGTATGATCAAAGCGAAGATTTATTGGTTACATGCATGGAGTTCAACACTGAGCAGATTCAGCATTGAACTCCTGACAATACTCAGAACAAAGGCTTTATAGGGGTGAAATGGTACAGCCCCCCTTTCCTGTTGCCAGGCAGATTCAGTAAAACATACGTCAATCCAAAACCACAACCGTTCAGTTAACTTTTGACACAGTTTAAAAGAACATTGTCTCGTTTCCATCCAGGTGTTGTCCCCACAAGCTCGCTCTTATCTTGATGACCTATTTAGCGTCTTCCTGTTTCAACTGACAGCCTCGGCACACTTGTGGTTACAGCAAAAACACATCTCAACTTCTAACCTACTACAATGATTCTACTCCTATGCTCGTGTATGGGTGTATGTGTGAGTGTGTGTGTGTGCTCTGTGTATGGTGTCATGACCCCTTCTGCACCTCACACCCACAGAAGGCCCGCACGTACACAGCTGAAACGATACGTGTAATTTCTAGACTAAATGTCACACTCAAATGATGCTTCTAAAAATATGAACTAGACTTAACTCTTAAAACTTAACTCTAAAGAATATAGGTAATAAAGAATAATCAAATAACTGAAAAATATGACATGTAAGCAGGTGTGTTGCAATTCCTTTCAGAGCTCCGTCATCCTCACCATGCATTGGCTGATCATAACGTCTGCCAAGAGTTCCTGACCTTCACTTGACCAGGAGCCACAGCTCCTTTAATAAGCACAAATGCAATCATGTATAAAGAGATTAAAATCCTTTTCCTTACGAATGGGTCTTTCCCAGACTGCCAATATGTTTGCTCATCTAAATGCACTATCCCTACTTGGAGATTATGTGATTAATACCATGGTAATATGAACAATAGCAGTAAAATAATTTCTTTAATTCTACACTATCAACTACATACTTCTAAACACAAATGATTACATGCAGCATTCTACCATAAGCAGACCTATATAATTAAAAGATAATACTGACATTATAGTTAACATTCTATTAACATAAACATATACAAATCAACACATATACATAACCAATACTGACAAAGCAAAATAACACTGCAAGATGGATCTTTGGTGAAATATAAATTATTTTTTAATACACCCGTTACATCCACCCCTCCTAGATTTCACCAAAATCCAGAACAGTCAGGTGAACAATCTAACTGGAATACCGGGACAAATCTACAGAATTTATGGCTCCTAGGCATGGGTTTAAACCTCCGAGCTATAAGTTCTAGTCTCAGCTGTATAAGCCACCTACCAGATAGGTTCAGAAAGAGCGTGAGGGTGATCAGGCCTCAGCCTTTCTTAGATCAGTGTGATGTAATTTACACCACACACATTCCCAGCCGTCCACACACATCAATTACCTTAAAACTTATTATGTATCTAATTGTGCCATAATGACACTGTCCCTTAGAACCAAAAAAACGAAATATCTCTAAACACCTGGGTTCACTTAAAACAGCGTAAGAAGAGACTGAGACCTTCTGCTAACAGAATTCGCCAAACGCTTAAAGCCAAAAGGCTTTTGAACCATGGACTCAATGAGTCGATTAACTTAAATGTTTTTAAAACTAAACTCAAAGGCCTACAGACTGCCTCAATAATGTGTAATTGTTTTGTGTAATTTTTAATCTTGTTTGTTTGTATGTATTTGTTTGGAAATGTGCTGCCTCTTGGCCAGGACTCCCTTGAAAAAGAGGTTTTTAATCTCAATGGGACATTCCTGGTTAAATAAAGGTTAAATAAAAATAAAATAAACTCTTTTACTAACTCGGCCGGCTCGCGTCATGACAACATTGTCCGGGCCTGCCCGTGGCTGTTCTTGGGGACCCACATCATGACACACATCCGTTGGAGACATCTGTGCGTCAGCAACATGCACTGGGGCTACTGGTAGGGGCTCGGTGTGTGCATCACGATCTGTGCCTGATGGATGCAAGTGGGTGAGTGCAGTTTCTGCAGTGTATCTAACACAGACGGGGAGTCTAAGTCAGGTTCTGCTACCAAACTGTCCAAGTCCGTGTCTCTGTCTGGGCAGTCCTCTCCTACCAGGGAACACTGGGTTAAATCCCCTGCAAACACCTCTGGAGCTTGCTGACTTGACTTACCCAATCTCGAGAGTCCCTCACTCAGGGTCTCCTGACTCTCATCATCATCCGAGTTGATCCAAGCACTGGTCCTGTCCTCTGCAGTCTCCTCATCCAAGGAGTCTAACTGGTCTGATGCACATGACCCTTCCTCTGATCCAGTGTCACCCAGTTCAGCTGTCACTACTGGCAGGAAGCTGATATTCAATACCAGGTTGCGATGTACCACCTTTATGTTGCCACTGTCATCTTCCAACTTGTATGTGTGAGTCTGCAAATTTCTGTCTCTGACTGTGTACACTGTTGCGTCCCACTTGTCAGCAAGTTTCTTCTTTCCTCTCTCGCCCTTATTTGCAATGAGTACCCTGTCTCCTATGTTCAAATGAGTGCCCTTTACTTTTCTGTTATATCCTTTTGCCTGTTTGTCTTGTTCCTTGATGGCATGGGTCTGGGCAATCCTAGCTGCCTCATGAAGATGTGACATGAGTGTTTTCACATAACTTTTGTGATCCACAACTACAGGATCACAGAGCACCCGTTTAAACATCACGTCAACAGGGAGCCTCGGGATGCGGCCAAACATGAGCTGAAATGGGGCAAAACCCGTGGTCTCATGTACAGTTGCATTATATGCAAATGTCAGACTCTGTATCTGTTGAGGCCACTTGTTCTTTTCTCTGAGGGGCAAGGACCTAAGCATGTTGTGTCCTATTAAACCTCTCAGTCCCTCCATTTCCCATGGGATAGTATGCCGTAGTATGGGATTTGGAGACCCCCGAGAACTTGAGCAGTTCTGCCAAGAGCTCACTTTCAAAATTTGGTCCCTGATCAGAGTGAATCCACTCAGGAAACCCATACACACAGAAAACATGTCCCATAGTTTCTTAGCCACCTGCTTTGCAGTCTGGTTTGTGCAAGGGAAGGCATGGGCTAGCTTAGTGAAATGATCTGTAAGGACAAGAACATCTACTGAGCGCTGCTTACTATCCTCTGCACTCCAAAAATCCAAACACACCAACTCCATAGGAGCGGAGGTTCTGATGCTCTCAAGTGGGGCTCGAGCAGAGGGTTCTGGTGTTTTGGCCAGGATGGATCTTTGACAGCATTTGACATACTCCTTTATATCAGACTCCATCTTCGGCCAAAAGAACCGTTGTCTTGCCAGATATAAAGTCTTCGCTTGCCCCTGATGTCCTGCAATATCATGGACACCGTTCAATGCCTTTGCTCTGAGACTTTCAGGCAAAACAAACTGATGTCTCCTTTGTTTACTCAGGGGGTCCTTTGTGATCCGATAGAGAACTCCATTTTGGATCCTAAGCCTCTCCCACTGTTTAAATAACACCATGGCTTTCGCATCAAATCCTGCCCTTTCACGCCTGGAAGGTCGCCGTCTCCTTGTGACAAATGGTAAGATCCTTGAAATACTGGGATCAAGTTCCTGGCTATGCTGGAGTTCCTCTATCGTGGACACAGAAAATGACTCCTGTCCTGGCAACACTAGGTCCTGAACTGACTGGAACAGTTTCACAGCCCTTGTTTCAGCAGCCAGATCCTACTCACTGTGACAATCCAAGATTGCCTTAACATCCATAGCATCACATCCAGGCTGAGACGAGGGCGGCCGCAGTCCTGTGGTGCGGAAAGGTGGTGTGTCCACGCGTTGACCTTGGACCTTCAACCGGAATGTATTTTGTATTCCCTCAGAACTGACACTCTCAGATTCAGCAGCTCTGTGATCAGCCTATGGCTGACTGTTGTTGCAAAGGGGTCTCTGCTAAGAGCATCAGCTACGACGTTCTTGGTACCAGGTATGTGCTTCAGATCAAATGTGTAAGGAGCAAGCTTGGACACCCAACGCTGCTCACAAGCATCAAGCTTTGGCTTTGTCATGATGTAGGTGAGAGGGTTGTTATCTGTCCACACTGTAAAGGAAAGACCTCTTAGCCAGTGACTGAACTTCTCACACACACTCCATTTCAATGCCAAATACTCTAGCCTGTGGGCTGGGTACTTTTTCTGTGAATTGCTCAGGGTCTTACTGGCAAAAGCAATTGGACGGGCTTTCTGCTGTCCGGCTGGTATTTGTAACAATACAGCACCGAGCCCATCTAATGAAGCATCAATGGACAATATGAAAGGCAAAGAAAAGTCTGGATGTGTAAGGACTACAAAATTCAACAGCTTCTCTTTCAGATTAGACAGAGCTGCATCACATTCATCTGTCCAGTCAGAGGGCCTCAGTTTTCTGTATACACCAGCACTGATGCCTGTTTTAACTCTCCCTCTCCTCTTTTGTCCAGCAGTGAGGGCAAACAAGGGCTTCGCCATAGAGGAGCAGCTAGGGATGAAATGCTGATAGTAGAATATCGCAAAAGAAAACTCTGGGAGCCGCAAATACTTATTGACATCTAAAATTAAGATAACACTGTACATATTGTTTTTATACCTTTATGCTTTGTGTGAACAACTAAGGTGTGTTGCCTCAATCCATGAAGTGTTACAGAGAAAATTACAATTTTTTATGTAATCAACACATTTTGAACTCTTAAAACAATATAACAAAAGCAAAGACACCCAGCTGAACTAAAATGATCCATGTAGCAAACAAAAACTGTTGTGAGCCGCCACCCTTATATCGCCTTTGGGCTTTTAGAGCCTTGACCTGACTTTTAAAAATTAATTGGTAAAAAAGCACTATGCTACTGAAAAATTAAAAATAGATATTTGCAAAATTCTGCCTAAACATGTATTTTACCTGGTTAATCCATGCCGCGGGGCGTGGTCTGCAGCGCCGCTGCAAGGGAGGCGAACGCACCTGAGCGGGACCTGCAATTTACGTCTGTGCTATCTATGCTGTTGTGTTGGTGTGTGTCCTGCTGTGCTGCAAAGCTACATTCGGCTGTATGCGTACAGCAACCGTGTGTGCTAATCGGGGCTGTACGAAGTCATCTTTACGCAGGACTGTAAGCTGTCATCTGTGAGGCGTGAGCGGTTTGTCTTTAAAACCCTTTGACTGCCTCACCAAGAAAAATACAATGAAAGAATTATTTGTCCATATTTTCTAATACTTTAGGTCAATAATGATCACAATCAAACAAACAAATGTATATGCTCAACCAAATGGTTGAGCAGGTAGTCAAAGGGTTAACAGAGTTCACGGTGGAGATGCTACCATAATGTGGATCCAAAGATCCATAATTGGCCTAACTGGGGCTGAAAGTCTCAATAAATGCACGTCAATTTGGCGGGTATACCGGCTTCCGCGAGGGTGACGCTTATTTTGAGCGATGAAAAAATAATAGAATATAATTTTTTATATTATATTTTTTTATTTCAATATCACAATGATCTTCCAATTTAGAACTACAAGTTAATAAGAACTAACATAAATAAAATACACTTCAGCTAAATACTTCTAATTTATTTTCCCAAACCATTGGAGCCAGAATATAAGGACTATATAAGGCCACAGGTTGCAGACCCCTGGTCTAGGGCATTGATCATTTTCCTAAATCCCTCGTTTTGCAGTGTTGAAGGGAGCCATATCTTTGGTCAGGTGATAAGTGATAGCCTCAGTAATTTCTTTGTGCCTGCGGGAGTTCGACGGGTATGGGGAAGCGCTGTATAAGGTTCCCGTTATTGATGTTTGGGTGGTTGACCAGGACGGATTTTCTCCTGTCACTTTCTCATCATCTCTCACGTGCTCTCCGTTGGTTTTTCCTGCCATTTTTAGCAGCCAGGTGGCTTCTGTATCATGTGGTATAAGGCTCCGCCCTTGTCATTTGTTGAGCAGGAAGAGTGAGCGCTTGTTTTCATGCAGATTATGTCCCGGATCAAAATGCAGTACAATCGTCGTCGTCTTTTTTTCTTCTTCTTTTTTTTAAAAACTCGTAGTCATTTGGAAATGAGATCACGATTTTCTAATGAATAATCATGCAGCCCTACTTACAGTGATCACGCGGTTGCTGTAGCAGAAGCCTACATTCAACGGCTGCAGCCCTCCTGCTGCCAGCTGTACACATCAACACCAAAAACAACAAAAGCACGAGCAGCGCACAGGTTTTAAGGCAGCGAGGCATCATTGTAGAGGCAGTGAAGGTGAGCCCATCTCATCTGCAGCGGCATCGCAGACCACGAGCCGCCACAATAATAAAACATTTTTTATTTAATTATAAATAAATTCTTTCTCCTAATTATGTCCTGGGTTTTAACTAATTAATAACACCAAAGGAAACATCACAAAAAACACTTAAGGTCATGAAAATTAATTGCGATTTAGTAATTCACTGAGGCATCCACCCTATTTATTGAAAAGTATCGTATCTGTATTGGTATCGGATCGATACCAAAATATGCACTATCGCACACCACTACCATCAAGCGGTGCGGCTTCGTAGCTGAGCAAAGTCGTACTGAAACATTTGACAGATTTGAGCACCGTGTACATAAAATCGTTTCGAGGTCAGTAAACACAACCAGAGTTACATAAGGCACGCAGGATTATAAGGGGCACTGTCGATTTTCAGAAAAATCAAAGGATTGATTTTAAGTGCGCAGTATTTTCCAAAAACACGGTAATAACGACGGCCTGCTAGCATGCGCTACCAAAAATGAGAGCTTTGTTGTGCATCTGACGGACGAAAGTCAAACTAGTTCCACACCACTGAAGTTGCAGCATTTTTACAAACCAGTTCTGGTTCATCTGTTTCATTTAACGGGCCGCCATGTGCTTATGTAAACATATGCACTGCGCATGCGCGTTTTACCCATATTCTATCGCAATATTTCATTTTCCTATCGTTGCCTAAAATTACACCGGTATTACCGTGAACGGTATGATACAGCCCAGCCCTACACGTGTCAATATTTATGTCTCCAGATTGTTTGTATGTGTGTGCAAAAGCAAATGTGCCAGGCCTCAAAGACAATGGGTGGTTTGCACAACAAAAGCAGGATGTGAATCGAGCATATGACCTGTACAAATCTCAGCAGGGGTGATTAACACCTCGGGACTTGCACCAGAAAATAAAAAAGTCAGTAATTCTAGTAGGTGTTGGTTTCAAGGGATTTCTGCACATTTACGCAGGGTTAGTAAATCTAGTGTTGAAGTTAGCTCGGTGCTTACCTTTAGATGAGCCCACAAACCGAGAGAAACTCCGTGATGAAGCTGGAACTCTTTCCAAACAGGAAACAGGTCAGGGAGCAGAGACCCACGTGGTTCACGCTGATCTCAGCTACGATCCAGGAGACAAGGGTGTGCAGATCGATGCAGATATCGATCCAAACGTTGGTAGTGGTATATGATCGATACTTTAGTTTGTTTCTCTCCTGGAGGTTCACTATTTACTCGCTGTGGATGAAAAAGCAGCTCTGTCTGTGTGAACACCTCTTCTTATGCGGCAGACGCACTTTGCTCCGCCCCCTTCTTCCTGCCCTCCTGGGATTTGTTACTGTGCCGTCACGTGACTCAGATGCGCTCAGAAGACGCATTTGGACTGCAGAGAGAGAGAAAGAGGAGCAACATGTGGAGATATTTTATGACTGTAAATGAAAATGCTGGAGAACAGCTGGAAGGCTGTCAAGCCACAGGGGACCACAACAAGCTGTAGAGTTCAGCTTATTTTTCACACCTCAGTTAAATGCTTTGACTGAAGTCTCACTGCACACACTCAAACTTAGTGTTTGTGAACACCTTGGTCATTATAACCTGACACTGATCAGTGCTGCTCTGACGACCACACTCACATCCATGTAATCATTTAACTGGGATGATCTGGATTTACTGCACAATGCTGAATGTGTCCTTACAGTACAGGGAATAACTCTCTCTGTGTTCCTGTAGAGAAACTCTGGGTTTGTGTGCTGACGAGCATCACTCACAGTATGATACAAAGGCTCACTCATACCTTTCCACACATGTGACAAATTCAAAAAGATGCTGAAACCTTTAGAACATCATAAACTACACATTGTTGTACTCTTTTAGGATGGAACAGCTTTCAGATTTATTTACTCTTAAAGGATAAAAGATGTTTTTAAGAATTTTGCATTCAAGAGGAGAATGTTTAAATAAGTCATGTAAATGAGAATTTCAAAGTTGGTGGCTGCAGTATATACAAATTGGTGCATCTCAAAAATAAAACTATGAAGACACTCAAAATTAATTTGGAAACTGTTTTATGCAACTTTTTTACATTTACAATTTTGAGGGATGAACCTCTGAAATTACTTTAACTAGAAATTTGTGTAAAAATACCACTGTTGCAATTTATGTAGTTACTAATGACTTAATGCATATATATGATTAGAATTTGGGATATAATGGTTGTATTGATGTATAGCAACTTAATATACTCCCAGAAATGGCACTACAACATGTAAAAATATAAAGATAAGCTCAGGCGGACTGGGTTCTTTAGTAGGTCTAAAGGGTCAAACTGCGTCCTCACATCATGAATATGAAGGGTTGTAGTGGGAGAAGGTGGTGTGAAATCCTCATAGCTGTGGAGTGAGGAGGGGGCTCCTGTGGGTGAAGTCTTTGATGGTGGTGATGGCTCTGTGCTGGTGGGAGTGGGGAGGTGGGGGGATGATGGACCAAAGTGTCTCTATTGTTGGGGAAGGTGGAGGTGTCAAGGCTGCTTGATGGCTCATCAAACCAGCAGTAAGAGTCGTTGAGGGTGTTGGCCAACAGCAGGTCGTCAGTGGAGTGGGGCTGTGTGCTTATATCCTTACTCTCATTTCCCTTAGTGTATCTGTAACATGCAAGTTTTGTCGGTGTTGTGCTACTGGAAACTGAATTTCCATCACACTATATGTTGTGATGATCTCAGTTCAGTCATGGTGTGTTCTGCAATCCTGCTGAATTGTGTTCCAGTCCCATCGACTGTGTATGAGCGTACAAACAGGCGTGTGGCGGGGATGAATCGGAATGTCTTGAGCCTCAGCATCACATCATCACAGTGGGTGTCAAAGTAATACTCGGGCAATTCGGAGTCTGGCGAGTCTGAGAGGTCCCATGCTTGCATGTCTCCCTCTGAAAAATGAGAACAATAACAAGATAGTAGTAGCCCCTGTCTCACTCTTAGTTCAAAATTCCGAAATCCCGGATAAAATAATTTCATCAACCCGTGAAAGAAACCCCAGTAGATGCGTAAAAACTAGTTAAATTAAAACTAGTGGTTTGATTAAATGAAACACTTGTGAACAAGCTGACATTACCCATTCAGAAGAAATTCCCACTTGTGCCGTTTTTAAAATAAAATGCATGCATCGCTGCAAGCTGAGATATTGTCAGAATTATAAAATTAGTGTGATTAAAACACTATTACCAACACGTTTGACTAGATGTAAATAAAAAGCATCCCCTCTTTGTTAAGGTGCACTGTGAAGCAAAACGGCTTCCAATCCGCCCGCAAAACAAAGAATTGCTTTTAAGAACACAAATGTCTGCATAACTGAATGTTGAGATACACCAAAGTGATAAAAATAGTTTGGGACTCTGACCAGCAACATGCAGCAAGACCCAGACAGCGTTTTCTATCTCCCAGCTGGAGTTTTTTGTTTGTCTGTGACTGCAGAGTCAGATCTTTGTTGAGCCTCACAGTTGCAGAGGTGAGTCAGTTTGCAGAGATCCCTCCCACCCTGGCTTTCATGTGCTAGATTTCTTATCTGAAACAGTAATATTTCACTGACTGCTGCTTATACCACAGGTTAATACACTCTACTGATCCCTGATGGGAGAATCATCACCTCTGCCAACAAAGAAGCCTGGTGGATGTTTGTTTACAGTCTGATGATGCGACATCATGCTCTGCATCTTCAAAGTTTGTCTCTTGATCATCATTCATACACAGTTATGTAAAGTATGCTCATATGTAGTAGAGCAGGGCAATATGGCCCAAAATATTTATCACGATATATATTTAAAAATATATATCGGTTACCGAGGGAGAGTTTCTGAAAAGCTGCATGATGAAGGTGTGCGACGTCTTGTGTCCAGACAAAACGCAGATTTTGGCAAATGTGAGCCTGAGGAGAAACGTATGTCAAAGTGTAACCGCCATGAAACTGCCCTGGGACAAACTTGTTGGGCTTACAAGAAATCGAATGTCAGTGTTGTGTGGTGAGAAAAGTGGACTTGTTGGCAGGATGCAAGTACAGATGCAGGAAATGAGTTAGGGGGCGATTTAACCCCCCCGCCCAAAATGGAAACATGTCATGGTTTCAAGTTAACTTGCTCTACTGGTTTATCTTCTTTTCCTCTTCCCAGCTACACATCATTCTGCCTCTTTATCCTTTCTGTTCTCCATTTAGACCGAGATAACGTCAGACTGTATATTATGTATATATATATTATGTATTATGTATTTACTGTATATTATTATGTATATCAAAAAGCCCCGAAGAACATCACACCAGGTATCCTGCAGTGTGGAAAACTTGTTTTCTGACGATGTTTGCTACCCTACAATCCGTCCTGCTCTGTAGTAAAATCAGTGATATATGACCGTCCTGTTGCTCCCATTGAAATGTATACAGCCTACTTAAAATCTAAAACTTATAATTGTCCGTAGCTACTGCTGTTACCACTGTCCTGTTTGAAATGGATACTAACTAGCTAACTGACTGAATGCCCATTAACCTTATAACTCCTGGTGTGTGTGTGTGTGTGTGTGTGTGTGTGTGTGTGTGTGTGTGTGTGTGTGTGTGTGTGTACAGAGAGACAGTCAGGTTCATAATGGATGTTAGGAAGTTGATCTTTTTTTTTAAAAAAAAAGAGAGCCACATTCAGGTAAAAGTGTAAAATCAAATGATCCGTCAATCAAAAATAACGTTGGATCAGTGTTTCAATATTTATATCTTTTATTAGATGTTCATGTGGTTTGGTTATTTGCCTTTTGGTTGAAAGTACACTGAGACAGGACTTTGTTAGTGATCTTAATAATATTTTTTTCATATTAATGTCATTTTTCATCTAATTGAATACAATTTATTTGTGTATGATTGTCAGTCCAAAGAGGGAGAGAGGAAAGAGGGTAACGTGGGGAGAAAGTTAAAAGTCAGGAAGAACCAGGTAAGAAAACAGAAGGGGAACAGTGACAGGCAACAGAAAGTGTTAAACTGACAAAGAGAAAAAACCTGATTTTAATCACACAATCTGGAAGTTTTTCTCTCCCTGTGTTAAAGCTGCTTTACAGGATCTGCAAAACAAACTGGGTTGAAACATTTTTGACGCTCAACATTCCAATACAACATTATCATTGATCAATTAATAACCAATGGTAATGGGGAGATTAAAATTAATAATATTTATGTATGTGGTTCAGCCACAACTCTACTAAAACCTCAGCCAGTAATAGGTAGGCCAACTTTTGGACCGTCCAGTTGTGTGTATGACTGCCGGAGTACCTACATCGCATTTGCTCACTATCAGAAAGAGCCAAACGGTGCCCTGGTGGAGTAATAAGATAAAATAAAATAAGATAAAACTTTATTAATCCCTCGGGTGGGTTCCTCTGGGAAATTCGGTTTCCAAAAGCACAGCACCGACAGAAGTTACAGAGCGTGAGCAGAATATTATATATACACACATATAAATACAGAGACATATATAAATAAATTATACGAAGGGGATAAATAGAATAAATAGGAACAAAAAATAAAAATAAAATACAAGTGAAAATACAAGTGAATTGCACATTTCAAGTATTGAAGTCAGGAGTGAGGAGCTGTGAAGAGAAGCAGATGCTCTGTTTATATTCTAAAAATGTTTTAAGCTTGTTTCAAAGATTCTGTACTGCAGCTTTAAATGTTTTCTAAAAGCACACACACACTTATCAGTGTTTCTCAAACTTTTTACAGTGTGAGAAAATGTCAAGCTCTCAAGTACCACGATGAAAGCATGAAACTCATAAATCTGACAACACAAAATTAGTCTTATTGAATTAGTAAAATTAGTGTCTGCAGTAAAGATTTTTTCATACATTGTATACATTCTACCACAGGCAAAGGTGCCTCCATTTTTATAGTTTTTATTCATATTTTGTAATAATTTATTCTGTTTTGGGATCATTTTTTATGTATCTGTATTATATTATACATTCACATTAAAAGTGAATCTCTGTCCATAAATTGCACTCAGTTTACTTTTTACTCACTATGAGCATCATTCATCATTTTCCCCAGTAATTAAGGTTAGCATATGTATTTTTTTATTCCAATCCATTCTTCTTTTGCAGCATTTAAATAACCTTTATCAGATTTGATGGTTTTGTTACAGACTTTTCAAAAAAGTGTTTTGTTTTTCCTTCACACATGTGGGATTAAATTTGTGTTAAATGAAGTGATGGCGGTTTTCACTTTAGTGCAAACAACTCATGTGACTTTCAAAGATGTTCCAGCATTCCCGTTGGACAGCTGTTAGCCTCTCCACGATGTCATCCATCCATACCGAGATGTTATCCAGTGTGATCATAGAGCATGAGTGTTCACGACAGCCGTGAGCCTCTCTGAGATGTTGTCAGATGTTGTCGGTCTCAGTACTCACAGCAGCCACAAGCTTCTCCAAGATGTCATCCGTGCTGCGTAGAATGAACCCATTCTGAGAAGCCACAGCTCGCTCCATTGTTCCAATCAACATAGTGGGCAGCCTTGAGGGGGTTTGAACAGCCGTTTCTGCTTTCTTTATTTTTCGATAAGCCAGGGCTAAGCCAGTGCCGATCAGCAAGAACCCTGTAATCATGGTTCCGAAAAGGTGTCTTCAATGTCTTACAGTCAGGCTCACCCGAGCCCAGGCTTCTCATTGAGAAGAGGGTGTCAATTGCATTCAGGGGCCAGTTGATCAAATCCATAATTTGTCTTTTAGGTTTTAGAGAACAGACTGTGAGAGAGTGTTCCAGGGAAAAAGTGAGAAAATACACGAGACTAGACAAGGACACAAGACGCTAAGCAGGGAAGATAAGGGAAGGGGGAGGAGAAAAGTGTGACTGCCTTCGCCAAGAAAAAATAAATAAAAAAAAATTTGGAAGCTTTCACTTAAATAAATGAGGGAAAAGTCATACATTAATGTTCAGTGGTGACAACAACATAAAAACTGTTTTTATTAAATCAATATTTAAAACTGATTAAAAAAAACAAACCAAAAAAAAGCTTAAATTTTATGGATGTATCTAAAATTTTATTGTGATAATGAGGAAACATGACTACCAACACACAGTATTCCCCTGCAGGTTTATATTCAGCTTTCTTGGAATGCCATGTCTCCTCATTATCTAACGTGTCAGTTTAAAGGGACTCAACTCTGCCTGTGTCAGCATTTCTTTCAGCTCTTCTTTCACAAATTCCTCCATCAGTGAATCAGCTCTCACACACATAAAGTTTCACAGGTTAGAGAAAATGATCCAAATACTGTCATAAAACAACACTGACATGAAGGGCTCATCAATCAGGTACATGAATGAAATTCAACATATACATAATATAGGAAGAAAACCCAGTTAGATACTTTTCACCTTAAGGTTGTTCAGTGTTTAAACAGCTGGAGCTGAAACATGAACTAAATGTTAAATAAAACTAAAATAAGTACAAAACACTGTGAACATCCTTTGATTCATTAGAACTACGACTGACCGTCACTTACAAATGAAACAGATGATGAAAGCTTATTTTTTCTTATAGTCTATATGTGAATGAAGTTTGATTAATGGTCATCATCATAAAGTTCACAGAGCTCTGAGAGATGCACGGATTGTTTCCATGGCAACCAAAGGTGACGTCACTTCCAAAGGTTCCAAAAGTGAAAAGTAGAATAAACACCAACTATTTAATGCACCACACATCACAGCTAGCTACATCCAACTTTCATCCAGACTAAAAAAGTACACACAGATAAAAAAACTAAATACAACAACAAAAACAACATGACAGAAATATTAAATGAAGGAAGAAAAATTTAAAAATATTACAAAATTAGCTACATTTACAATTCATAATGTCAGGATATCACACATACTTACTAGTGTCTTAAAGAAATATCTACACGCCACAACCAAGAGGGGGGTCGTACCCCGTACATATGGAGTATATTATGCTGTGTAGAGATAGTCTCGATATGCTAGAGAACTTTAATATTTAATGTGCTAAACGAGGCCTGGTAAGTCTGACATGCAGCTCTATGGTTTGTTGCACCTTCTTTGAGGATTGCATGGTCTGAATTTGGGGAAAGTGGCAGCCGTCATTTCTTGTGAATAATTTCTCACTGTAAGTAACTAATGTGTATTTATATAGTGCTTTTGTTTTTCTGCCACTGTAAATAAGAATGCGCTCTTTCCTTGATTAGATAAAGGTTACTCTGACTCACTGCTCCACCTTGTGGCTGAAATTGCTATTACATAGAAGTGCAGCTAAGCCCCAGGTCCAACTTCAATTTTTTTTTTAATATGTTTGTCTTTTGATAATTAAACTCTAATTACTTATGTCTGTAGTTGTAGATGGTTGGTGGTTATTAAACACAAGAAGTACTGCACTGACTTGAACATCCTGTCAGTCTTTTAAATATAAGATTACATTTTGCTGCTCTAAAAGTTGTAATATAAAGTTGCAGAAATCTCTGTTATGTTCAAGGATTACTAACAAATACTACTATTTCCCCGGTGAATAAAAAGATTAAATGTTACTAGGATAAAACTTTAGAGTACTAAGATTCCTCACATCATGTTCACCAGGGAGGACAAAGGATAACTGTTTGCTGAGCTGAGAACTATATGCAGTCCGCCTTTGTTTTTGCGTCTTCGTTCACTTTGTTTGTTTGTTTTTTGTTTGTTTTTTTGCCTGTCCCATTTGGCTCTTTTGCCATCAGAATTATTGTCTAAAGGCAAAGAAAGATGCCCAACGGATTTACTTTACCAAACGGACCATCCCAGCCTTGCTGTAATGGTCTATTTGATTCACCTTTTATTGTTTATTTTATTTTTCATTTGCTGAATACGGGACAGACTTTACTGGGGGAAAGAAAAGGGAGAAAGAAAGAGGGAAAGGAAAACAGCTGAGAAAAGGGACGGGGGAAAAGGGCAAAAAACAAAAACCAACAGAGTAAGCAGACAAAAAATACATATATCGATCGATTGATCACCTGGATCACCTGTTGAGAAAGAAAAAAGAAAACAAGCAGAAGAAAATGAGGGTAATAGAATAAACAACAGCACAATGATATAAGGTTCTTTCATGGAATGATCTGCTAAAGGGTATGGGAGGCCACTGCCCCGTCCTCCAGGGCATGAAGCAGGTATGGAGGAGATCAAAACTCCAGACATCCAGAGGCCCCCAGAACACAAGAGACCAGGGAAGACCAACAGAGGGGCAACCGCGTCACTATCCCAGAAAGAGCTGAGGAGAGTCCCAGATGAGGCATCACTCAGCAGCCGCGGAGCAGATGCCAGGGGGGGTTGCAGTGACGTGCCCATGAGCTCCGCCGGCAGCCAGCTGTGCCTGAGTGACCGAGCCCCAGGCCGAGAGGCCGAGGGCACCCCACCTCCGAAGGTCTTCGTTCACTTTGAAATAGTTCCACACGGCTCACTTGTTTCACCTCGCCTTCTCCCAGCTCCGGCCTGGGGGCGGGCACTCGGCGCCTGTGATTAACCCTTTACATGCCGCCCAAACATAGACAGGTCTCAGACCGTGGTATCGGTCCCCAGTATCGGGGGACTTTTAACGAGTACTTTAGAAAATGTGGTATCGAGGCCGATACCAGATACCGGTATCGATATCGGTGCATCCCTAGTGGTGACTTCAACAAAAAACACATTTCCTGTTTGTATACATTTTTTACAAATAAGATATTATGGGAGAAGGAGGGAGGAGTGTGCATAACACAGGATGAATGGACTCAAATGAACAATGGAAATGCACTACCTCACAAAGATGGAGGGAATTTGGATGGAAAATTTTGATTAGGTTCTTTATCACCTCTTACCAAAAGATTTATTATGATGGGAATCCCCCGTATGCTGGAGAAAATATGGACACAGATGACTACACCTCTGATATTTGCAGGCAGAATTTTAAAGCTTGGGTGAAATGTGGTCAATGCAGTTCTTAAGCATGCATGCAAATGTTCATTAGTCAGTTGTGAGCGAATCTTTCCCATTGTTAAGAGAAAACTCAGGAGGCAAGAAAGACAGACTCAGCTACAGTTGGGCAAAAAAGTATTTAGTCAGCCACTGATTTATGAGAATTTATCCATAAATCAGGGTGGCAAATAAGTATTTGGTCAATAACAAAAATACAACTCAATACTTTGTAACATAACCTTTGCTGGCAATAACAGAGGCCAAACGTTTACTATAGGTCTTTACCAGGTTTGCACACACAGTAGCTGGTATTTTGGCCCATTCCTCCATGCAGATCTTCTCCAGAGCAGTGATGTTTTGGGGCTGTCACCGAGCAACACGGACTTTCAACTCCCGCCACAGATTTTCTATGGGGTTGAGGTCTGGAGACTGGCTAGGCCACTCCAGGACTTTCAAATGCTTCTTACGGAGCCACTCCTTTGTTGCCCGGGCGGTGTGTTTTGGATCATTGTCATGTTGGAAGACCCAGCCGCGTTTCATCTTCAAAGTTCTCACTGATGGAAGGAGGTTTTGGCTCAAAATCTCACGATACATGGCCCCATTCATTCTGTCCTTAACACGGATCAGTCGTCCTGTCCCCTTGGCAGAAAAACAGCCCCATAGCATGATGTTTCCACCCCCATGCTTCACAGTGGGTATGGTGTTCTTGGGATGCAACTCAGTATTCTTCGTCCTCCAAACACGACGAGTTGAGTTTATACCAAAAAGTTTTTCTTTGGTTTCATCTGACCACATGACATTCTCCCAATCCTCTGCTGTATCATCCATGTGCTCTCTGGCAAACTTCAGATGGGCCTGGACATGCACTGGCTTCAGCAGCGGAACACGTCTGGCACTGCGGGATCTGATTCCCTGTCGTTTTAGTGTGTTACTGATGGTGACCTTTGTTACTTTGGTCCCAGCTCTCTGCAGGTCATTCACCAGGTCCCCCCGTGTGGTTCTGGGATCTTTGCTCACCGTTCTCATGATCATTTTGACCCCACGGGATGAGAACTTGCGTGGAGCCCCAGATCGTGGGAGATTATCAGTGGTCTTGTATGTCTTCCATTTTCTGATGATTGCTCCCACAGTTGATTTTTTCACACCAAGCTGCTTGCCTATTGTAGATTCACTCTTCCCAGCCTGGTGCAGGTCTACAATACTTTTCCTGGTGTCCTTCGAGAGCTCTTTGGTCTTGGCCATGGCGGAGTTTGCAGTCTGACTGTTTGAGGCTGTGGACAGGTGTCTTTTATACAGATGATGAGTTCGAACAGGTGCCATTCATACAGGTAACGAGTGGGGGACAGAAAAGCGTCTTACAAAAGACGTTACAGGTCTGTGGGAGCCAGAGATTTTCCATGTTTGAGGTGACCAAAAACTTATTTGCCACCCTGATTTACGGATAAATTATTTACAAATCCTACCGTGTGAATTCATGGATTTTTTTTCACATTCTGTCTCTCACAGTTGACGTGTACCTCTGGTGCAAATTACTGGCCTCTGTCGTCATTTTAGGTGGGGGCACTTGCACAATCGGTGGCTGACTAAATACTTTTTTGACCCACTGTATATGACATGTACATGGGCGGTGCCCTCGACACTGTCTCTTACACAATCGTTTGCGTGAGATATGTCTTGGAGGACTCACATCGAGGGGTCCGCTTGTTCTTTATTTATATTGTAAAACAGCATTCTTAGGTGGAGCATACAGAGTGAGAAAGTCAGAAAAACATCTCCCGATTTGGGAACAGGATGTGTGTGTTCATTGACCTTAACATGATGTGCTCTATCTGTCCTTTTAAGCCAACATTCCAAGTTTCAGTTAAGCAACTTCCTTCATATGGTTTCAATCATACTAGTCTACAAATGTCAGGCACACACACACTCTAAGTTTAAATGAAGCTAAACACTATAAGAGGACAAACACTTTATAAAACAGTAGTGGAATAATACAAATGGATACAAATTTCCTTTAACACCCATTCATCTTTAAATGCCAGATTTTCACTTCAGGAAGCACACGGCCCCACTCCACTGTTGGCCAACGCCCTCAACGACTTTTACTGCCGGTTTGATGAGACATCAAGCAGCTTTCACAACTCAATAGAGAATTCCCCAACAATAGAGACACTTTGGTCACTCATGGTAATGATAAATGGACTGATTCTTATAGAGCACTTTTCTACTCTCCCGGAGTATCAAAGCGCTCTATACAACACGCCACATTCACCCAGTCACACCCATTCTCACAAGCAATACCTCTATACTGAGTGCTTTCTAACTACAACTTGGGGTTAGTATCTTGCCCAAGGATACTTGGCATGCAGACTGGAGGAGCCTGGGATCGAACCTCCAACCATGCGATCAGTAGGTGACCTGCTCTACCTCCTGAGCTACAGCCACCCCATCCCCCCACCTTCACCACTCCCCCCAAAACAAAGCAATTAATGCTATGAAAGACTTCACCCACAGGAGCAACCTCCTCACTTCACACCTATGAGGATTTCACACCACCTTCTCCCACTACATCCCTTCATATTCATGAAGCAGATGTGAGGAAGCAGTTTAACCCTTTAGACCTACTAAAGAACCAATTCAATTCAATTCAATTCAATTGTATCTATATAGCGCCAAATCACAAGAAAAGTAGCCTCAAGGCGCTTTATATTGTACAGTAGCTACAGAAAAAAGCCCAACAATCATAGACCCCCAGATGAGCAAGCACTTTGGCGACAGTTCGAAGGAAAAATTCCCTTTTAACAGGAAGAAACCTCCGACAGAACCAGGCTCAGGGAGGGGTGGGGCCATCTGCTGCGACTGGTTGGGGTGAGCGAAGAAAGACAGGTTAAAGACATGCTGTGGAAGAGAGACAGAGATTAATAACAGATATGATTCGATGCAGAGAGGTCTATTAACACATAGTGAGTGAGAAAGATGACTGGAAAGTAAAAACTCCTCGTGTGTCATAGTGGTCTGATCAGACAATATATTTACGCTTCTGTACCATTTCATGTTTAGGTCAGTTATATTTCTTTGTGCAGTCATTTGGTTTGTTAAGTTTGCAGTTCTTTGCCTGAGTTCCGTTTTGTTTCTTTGACATTTTTTATGAGCTTAACATTAATTACTTTTGTAAATATAATTAATAAATGAATGAAAACTCTGTTTTTCTAATAATTCGTGTGACTCCTTCTGCTTTTTCAACTTGGTTCATCACACAGCCCTAAATATTTGTTTAATGTCCTAGTCAAATATTACTCCAAGGTGTTACTGGAGGCCAAGGTAATGCCATCCAGAGCAAGTATCTGGTTAGATACCATATTTCTAGGTATTTTAGAACCAAGTATAATGAGCAGCATACAGTTAGTTGTCACCCAGGTCTTTATATCAAGCTCTGCTGTGTTCAAGCTATTAATTACTGCGCGCAGGAAAGCCAAAACACACATCGAACATTAAAGTTCAGTTATGCCAGCTTTAACCTTGGGATGCCTCAGCTTCTCTTTTATATCCCCCACACTCAACTCTCTGCATCAGGAAGCTCCTGCCACTGGTCACCCTGGGAGTTTCGTCCTTCTACACCCTAACAGTTAGCAGATAACGTAGTGAAGCACTGGTCACTTCACGTGTTGCTCTGATATACAGGAAATGACATCACGGCTCAAACTCTTTGTCAGTAAACCATTTCTTTATTTAAAATATAAAATTTTGGTTTAATTGTTGCAGGATTTCATTACACAAACAAGCTGAAAAAAACCTGCAGAACACATGGATTCAATAAAAATATAACAGGAAACAGATTTCTTAATCAAACTGCTGGAACAAAGCGAACCACTCAACACAAACACTACAGTAGAACAGTTTAGAAAGCTTAAAATGTAACAAGAGGCACATTTTCATTCATAGGTGCCTCATCAGATCTTTACAGAACACTCCACCTGAACTCTGTGGAGCCTGATCTCAAGGGTTTAAGTCTGACCCTGAAACCAGAAGAGGATCTTTCTGTCTCTTCAGATTCACTGTGATCCAGAGATGGCAATGATTTCAGTCCTGCATCACGCTGACGTTTGCACAGAGAAGATAATTTAGTAAATGTTTTTGAACATTGGTAACAGTAAACTTCATAATCATTATGCAAATATTTACTCTGCGAATGGTACTCATGGCCATTGACCAGTGGTTGTTGATCAATGCTCATAAGAATTTGCATATTAATGATGAAGAAATTGACCTCACAGCCCATTGTTCATTCCTTGGGCCGGTTTCAGTCGTTATGCAAATTTACTGTTTACAAGATTAACGTAAAAGCAGGAATCAAGACGAAACAGTTTATTTGTAACATGGAATCGTTTCTGAGTGGAGTATGAACTGAGATTACTCAAACTCTTTCACCGATGAAGTTCTCTTTCATGTGTCTGTGTTCATGCTTAGTATGATCACATGATTGTGAAAAGGTTTTGTCACAGTGTCTGCACTTGTATGGTTTCTCTCATGTGTGGACTCGTTTATGCTTTTCAAGCTGACGTGCACTGATGAAGGATGACCCACACTGATCGCAGACATGCTTTTTGACGCCACTGTGAAGGAGTTCATATTGTTTGAAGTCCTTTGAAGTGGTGAAGCCTCTCCCGCATTCTTTACAGTAGTTCATTTTGTCTCCAGTGTGTCTACGTTGATGTATTTTCAGAGTCCTTCAATGACTTAAAGTTTTTCCACAAAGGTCACAACAAAAGTCTTTCCCACAGCGATGACAGGGTTGAGAACTTGATCCATCTGTGTCGCTCTGCTTCTAAACAAAAACACAAAGACAGTGTAAGTCAGTCCTTCAACATTTTTATCCTGAACGTCACCTGAAATAAAGAGCATCTCTGCCAAAGTCCAATTACATTTTACTGTTTACATTATCACACTCAGCTCAATTTAATGTGCTATAAAAACTTTAAGAGTAAAAACATTAGAGTATTAATAGTTTAATGCTACAATAACAATAACACAATTCTCAAACACTATCCCTAAAAACCTGTGATTAGAGTCTGAATAATCATTCAGAGCTGCCTTTCCATGCAGTAGAATTGCTAACATGCTAACACAATTTGATGAGCAGAGTTGTTTCAAACAGTCGGGCTGACAAGATAAAAATATAAATACATACCTCACAGTAACTGCAATTGTAGAGTCTTTCTGGTGTGGATCTGTTGGTGTGCTTTCAGGTAACGTGGAGATTTAAAAGTCTTCTCACACAGGTCACATTTATAAGGTTGTTCCTCAGTGTGGGTAAACATGTGACGTCGTAACTTTGTGTTTGTAGTAAACTGTTTACCACACTGATCACAGCTGTACACATCATGTCTGGTGTGAATGCGTAGGTGTGTATTTCGGTTCCCTATCCGGCTGAAAGTTTTTCCACAAATGTCACAGCTGTACGCCTTAATTCCAGAGTGGGTAACTAGATGACTCTGTAAGCTGTGACTTTGAGTAAAAGCTCTGCCACACTGATCACAGGTGAACGCTTTAACTCCACTGTGGATGAGTTGGTGTGTTTTTAAGTTTGAAATGTGCGTAAAAGACTTTCCACACTCGTCACAGCTGAACGGTTTCTCTCCACTGTGGATGAGTTTGTGTGTTTTTAAGTTTCCAGACTCGGTAAAAGACTTTCCACACTCGTCACAGCTGAACGGTCTCTCTCCAGTGTGGATGAGTTTGTGTGTTTTTAAGCTTCCAGAGTGGGTAAAAGACTTTCCACACTCGTCACAGCTGAACGGTCTCTCTCCAGTGTGGATTAGTTGGTGTGTTTTTAAGTTTCCAGAGTGGGTAAAAGACTTTCCACACTTGTCACAGCTAAACGGTCTCTCTCCACTGTGGATCAGTTGGTGTCTTTTTAAGCTTCCAGAGAGGGTAAAAGACTTTCCACAGTCTCCACAGCTGAGCGGTCTCTCTCCACTGTGGATCAGTTGGTGTCTTTTTAAGTTTCCAGAGAGGGTAAAAGATTTTCCACACTCATCACAGCTGAACAGTCTCTCTCCAGTGTGGATGAGTTGGTGTGTTTTTAAGCTTCCAGACTGCGTAAAAGACTTTCCACACTCGTCACAGCTGAACGGTCTCTCTCCAGTGTGGATTAGTTGGTGTGTTTTTAACTTTCCAGATGTGGTAAAAGACTCTCCACAGTCTCCACAGCTGAACGGTCTCTCTCCAGTGTGGATTAGTTTGTGTGTTTTTAAGTGTCCAGACTGCGTAAAAGACTTTCCACAGTCTCCACAGCTGAACGGTCTCTCTCCAGTGTGGATCAGTTGGTGTGTTTTTAAGTTTCCAGAGTGGGTAAAAGACATTCCACACTCGTCACAGCTGAACGGTCTCTCTCCAGTGTGGATTAGTTGGTGTCTTTTTAAGTTTCCAGACCTGGTAAAAGACTCTCCACAGTCTCCACAGCTGAACGGTCTCTCTCCAGTGTGGATGAGTTGGTGTCCTTTTAACTTTCCAGACTCGGTAAAAGACTTTCCACACTCGTCACAGCTGAACGGTCTCTCTCCAGTGTGGATCAGTTGGTGTCGTTTTAAGCTTCCAGAGTGGGTAAAAGACTTTCCACAGTCTCCACAGCTGAATGATCTCTCTCCGGTGTGGATGACCTGATGCATTTTTAGGGAAGCTTTCACAGTAAAATCTTTCCCAAACTCGTCACGGTTGTATTTTTTTTTTCCACTTCTTTCTTCAACGAAACTGTCGGCCTCCTGAGAGCGCTGACTTTTCGATCCACGTTGGTCCTGCAGTGACAGAGATACAAACAGAGGCAGTGATTTGTGGGAAATACATTATTCTAACCGGCCTTCTATTAGTGGTATTTTGTGAGCTTTTATTAAATAAGTATTTATACTTATTTTCATACACACATTGCAAATGTGCTCATGAGAGTTGGCATTCAGTCTTTTGAGGATCAATGCAAACATGCTTACAGACACAGATAAATATTAGACTTGTTTCTAGGGCAAAGATTAGAGACATTTGGCTGTGCCTGTACGCCTGCTCAGTGAGATTAGCACAGAGTGTACTCTGGATGTTTCAGAGACGTGTACGAGGAGAAAAACCAGCAGAGGACGGTTTTTAAGTGTTGGTCTCCAGCTTGGCAGGTCCCACTGGCGCACCAGCTTCCAGCTCACCCCGAGCCGCGTGCTGTCCACCCTTACAGTTAGGGCTGCACGATTTTGCATAAAATGAGAATCACATTTTTTTTGCTTAGAATTGAGATCACCATTCCCTCACGATTTTCTTTTCCAATATAAATATTTATTGCACTTATTAACTACACATCAACTTCGTAACAGTTGAGACTGAACATAAAAACAATAAACATAAAAACAACAAATGTCTCACATTTTGTCGTTGCCGCAAAATGTTGTACTGCTTGAAATTCAGTCTCCACCGTTGCTCGACACTGCGTGTATAGAGCAGGTAGTGCAACAATAGAAAAATAGTTGCTTGACGGCACTGTGTAGCGTTTGTCTAGGGTGTTGATCATTTTCATCGCAGACCACGAGCTGCCACAATAATAAAACATTTTTTATTTAATTATAAAAAAATTATTTCTCCTAATTATGACCTGGGTTTTAACTAATTAATAACACCAAAGGAAACATCACAAAACACACTTAAGGTCATGAAAATGAATTGCGATTTAGTAATTCACTGAGGCATCCATCCTATTCATTGAAAAGTATCGGTATTGGTATCGGTGATAATGGCCCGACTTTACTTGGTATCGGATCGATAACAAAATATGCAGTATCGCACACCACCATCAAGCAGTGCAACTTCGTAGCTGAGCAAAGTCGCACTGTCAGTAAACACAACCAGAGTTACATAAGGCACGCGGGATTATAAGGGGCACTGTCGATTTTTAGAAAAATCAAAGGATTGACTTTAAGCGTGCAGTATTTTCCAAAAACACGGTAATAGCGACGGCCTGCTAGCATGCTCTACCAAAAATAGTGCTTTGTTGTGCATCTGACGGAGGAAAGCCAAACCAGTTCCACACCGCTGAAGTTGCAGCATTTTTACAAACCAATTCTGGTTCATCCGTTTCATTTAACAACCCACTTTTTCTTCTCGCTGCCATGTGCTTATGAAAACATATGCACTGCGCATGCGCGTTTTACCCACATTCTATCCAATATTTCATTTTCCTATCGTTGCCTAAAATTACAGGTATTACCGTGAACGGTATGATATAGCCCAGCCCTACACGTGTCAATATTTATGTCTCCAGATTGTTCGTATAGTGAGCCATTAAGACTGTACTCTTGGTACAGTTTTTATTTTTGCTGCTTTTGTCTTACACTGTCAAACAATCACAGATTTGCAGCGTTTGTATGTGTGTGCAAAAGCAAATGTGCCAGGCCTCAAAGACAATGGGTGGTTTGCACAACAAAAGCAGGATGTGAATCGAGCATATGACCTGTACAAATCTCAGCAGGGGTGATTAACACCTCGGGACTTGCACCAGAACATAAAAAAGTCAGCAATTCTAGTAGGTGTTGGTTTCAAGGGATTTCTGCAAATTTGCGCAGGGCTAGTAAATCTAGTGTTGAAGTTAGCTCGGTGCTTACCTTTAGATGAGCCCACAAACCGAGAGAAACTCCGTGATGAAGCTGGAACTCTTTCCAAACAGGAAACAGGTCAGGGAGCAGAGACCCACGTGGTTCACGCTGATCTCAGCTACGATCCAGGAGACAAGGGTGTGCAGATCGATGCAGATATCGATCCAAACGTTGGTAGTGGTATATGATCGATACTTTAGTTTGTTTCTCTCCTGGAGGTTCACTATTTACTCGCTGTGGATGAAAAAGCAGCTCTGTCTGTGTGAACACCTCTTCTTATGCGGCAGATGCACTTTGCTCCGCCCCCTTCTTCCTGTCCTGCTGGGATTTGTTACTGTGCCGTCACGTGACTCAGATGCGCGCAGAAGACGCATTTGGAGATATTTTATGACTGTAAATGAAAATGCTGGAGAACAGCTGGAAGGCTGTGAAGCCACAGGGGACCACAACAAGCTGTAGAGTTCAGCTTATTTTTCACACCTCAGTTAAATGCTTTGACTGAAGTCTCACTGCACACACTCAAACTTAGTGTTTGTGTACACCTTGGTCATTATAACCTGACACTGATCAGTGCTGCTCTGACGACCACACTCACATCCATGTAATCATTTAACTGGGATGATCTGGATTTACTGCACAATGCTGAATGTGTCCTTACAGTACAGGGAATAACTCTCTCTGT
This sequence comes from Pelmatolapia mariae, assembly GCF_036321145.2. Taxonomy (NCBI): domain Eukaryota; kingdom Metazoa; phylum Chordata; class Actinopteri; order Cichliformes; family Cichlidae; genus Pelmatolapia; species Pelmatolapia mariae. The sequence goes on along the minus strand of NC_086229.1, from coordinate 15,944,321 downwards.
GTTCCTGTAGAGAAACTCTGGGTTTGTGTGCTGACGAGCATCACTCACAGTATGATACAAAGGCTCACTCATACCTTTCCACACATGTGACAAATTCAAAAAGATGCTGAAACCTTTAGAACATCATAAACTACACATTGTTGTACTCTTTTAGGATGGAACAGCTTTCAGATTTATTTACTCTTAAAGGATAAAAGATGTTTTTAAGAATTTTGCATTCAAGAGGAGAATGTTTAAATAAGTCATGTAAATGAGAATTTAAAAGTTGGTGGCTGCAGTATATACAAATTGGTGTATCTCAAAAATAAAACTATGAAGACTCTCAAAATTAATTTGGAAACTGTTTTATGCAACTTTTTTACATTTACAATTTTGAGGGATGAACCTCTGAAATTACTTTAACTAGAAATTTGTGTAAAAATACCACTATTGCAATTTATGTAGTTGCTGTATTGATGTATAGCAACTTAAAATACTCCCAGAAATGGCACTACAACATGTAAAAATATAAAGATAAGCTCAGGCGGACTGGGTTCTTTAGTAGGTCTAAAGGGTCAAACTGCGTCCTCACATCATGAATATGAAGGGTTGTAGTGGGAGAAGGTGGTGTGAAATCCTCATAGCTGTGGAGTGAGGAGGGGGCTCCTGTGGGTGAAGTCTTTGATGGTGGTGATGGCTCTGTGCTGGTGGGAGTGGGGGGATGATGGACCAAAGTGTCTCTATTGTTGGGGAAGGTGGAGGTGTCAAGGCTGCTTGATGTCTCATCAAACCAGCAGTAAAAGTCGTTGAGGGTGTTGGCCAACAGCAGGTCGTCAGTGGAGTGGGGCTGTGTGCTTATATCCTTACTCTCATTTCCCTTAGCGTATCTGTAACATGCAACTTCTGTCGGTGCTGTGCTACTGGAAACTGAATTTCCATCACACTATATGTTGTGATGATCTCAGTTCAGTCATGGTGTGTTCTGCAATCCTGCTGAATTGTGTTCCAGTCCCATCGACTGTGTATGAGCGTACAAACAGGCGTATGGCGGGGATGAATCGGAATGTCTTGAGCCTCAGCATCACAAAACCAGGATGACCATAAATGTTTCTTGTCCTGTTGGATGATGATAAGACTGTGACATGGGATGCCACCTTTGGTCTTGTGATGAAGCAAAGCTCAGGAAGAAGTGTGATTAAATGGTACCCACATGTGTGCTGCTGAGAAGGATGTACAGGTGTACCTGCTGCCAAATCCAAGCCTCCTCAGGTTAGTTGTAGCTGCAGAACGCTATAGGACTGAGACAGCTGAGGCATCAAATATTTGATTAAACGGATGAAAAAGGTGTTTCTTCCATATAATTATCACTTTTTAAAATCTTTAGCAACTTCAAGTTTGTCAGTGTGCTCAGGTCACAGAAACAAGAAAAGAAGTTTGACACTTCAGAGCACATGTGTCAAACTCAAGGCCTGCGGGCCACATCTGGCCTGGCAGACATTTATATCTGGCCCGCGAGATCATTTTATATAGATTTATTATTATTGTTATGCATGGCCCGGCAATATGAGGCGCTAATAACACACAAACTACAGATCCCATAATGCAGCGCTGCAGCCTCCTTGCTGAACGCTAGGCTAACTGAGAACATTCCCGCGTCAATCAAGTCCAACTTCTGTTAGCTAGCAGCTCACAATGGAGAAGAGAAAAGTTGATTTCTGAAAACCGAGCCTGTCAGCACCGGTGGGAGACTGATTGTTTACAAACATTGCTGGTAAACCCGTGTGTCTTATTAGTGGAGCTAATGTGGCTGTAATTAAAGAATTGAATTTAAGACAAAACTATGAGACAAAACATCAGGATAAGCTGAAAAACCTGAATGCAGAGCAGAAACTAGATAAAGTAGAAGAGCTAAAGAAGAATCTGACATTTCAGTGTTTTGAGTGCAGTGTTTTGTGTTGTTTCACTTTAAATTTGTTTAAAAGGAAAAAGCTGAAAATTTAAGTAGTTAAAAGTTGAAATGTATGAAATGTAAATAGTTAGTTTCTGTTTTTTTATCATTTATTTATTACATTTTATGTGGAGTGAATAAATAAAAGTATATTTACAGTGGCCCCTAGAGACAAAGCATGTACACACTCCAAAACATGTACAAACTCCGGAGCACGTACAAACTCCAAAACACAACGGAAGTGCTCCAGGATGCTAGGGGCCGTGTTGAGCTTTTGTTACCTAGTGGCTACACAAGCCAGGAAGTACCAACAATTGGATTGGGTGTGTGGTAGTAACAGGTAAATGAAGTTTTTTTTTTTTTTTTTTTAAGTATTTGAATATATATATATATATATATGAGTGCTTGTGTATTAATACAAAAACAATAGACATATGAATTCGATTGTGTAATTTAAGTGATCTAGGTAGCTCTGTTTTGGAAGTTCAGTTAATGCTAGAAATGTGTTTTGGAGTTTGTACGTGCTTTGGAATTTCTAAGTGCTTTGGAGTTTGTACGTGTTTCGTCTCTAGGCGCCCCCATAAATATTTATATATAAACATACATAAAAAAAAACACGGTTTTTTACATTACTAATTCCTCTTGTGCATAATTTTATATTGCTGTTGATAATTAATTAATTAAAGCAACAAAACAACCTGAAGAGTCGGATGGGAGTCGAAAGAGCCGGCTCTTTTTAGTGAGGTGAGCCGAAAGAGCCGGTTCTCTAAAAAGATCCGGAAATCCCATCACTAGCGTACACAACGAAGAATAAAAAAAGAGGGTGACCTGCAGTCATGACACAACAGGCGCCACCATGCGGCGATGAACTGCATTACAACACGCCACTGCTGAGTAAGTGTATTTGTAATGTTTTATCATCGTAAGTTTAATCAATAAACAAGTTCAGGTCGCTGAGAGTTTAGTTTGGAGATAAGAGCTGTTTGAGCAGTGCAGCTCCCTCAGACAATACATATGCCAGTGAAAGTAAAAACCAGTTAACCTGGAAGACAGGACACTGCTGTTCACGTGAAACCGAAAGTAAACAGTATAGCTGGTGTTTCTCCCTCCACTGTGTTTTATCCACGGCTCCAAATATATGTATGAGATATAAATCCCCAAATATTAAGAGCAACAATGAGAAGTATTTGGATTTAACGGGTTGCTGTTTCTTGCAGGAGATTGAAGATGCTGCTGTTGCTCCTGCTCCTCACGAGCGGTAAGAAACTCTTACTATGTTATATACTATATGTAAACAATGTTTATCTTGCACTCAGACCGAAGTTTGATCATTATCGCACAGGTAGATACACGCAGTGTGTGAAATTACCGATGTAATGATGGCTTTAATGTAGGAGAGCGAGGGGTGGTGTGAGGAAGTCTGGACCGACTTTGTGTTGAAAGTTTGAGCTTTGAGAGGCTAACTAGCCGTGCTAAGCTAGCTCGCTGACAGGTCATGGCTGCAGATAAAAGGCTTTATTGACAGGTGCGATAATCCTTTATATCACAACAACATCATTCTCAGACAGGTGACAGGAACATGCAATGAAGTGGACACCTATATCTGCTATTGTTGCCAAAGTGTGTCAATGTTAACTGAAGCTGCGAGTCCCAATTCTGCCCTGGTCCTCCTCCATTAGGACATGCCTAGAAAAACCTCCGTTTGGAGGCATCGTTGTAAGATGCATGAACCAGCTCAGCTGGCATCTTTTGATACGGCAGTACTCTAAGCCTAAATCATAATATAAGATGAGTAACAGTATGGTGGACATTAGGTAATATGTTTTCTTTTTGTCTGTTAATAATCATGTTGAACTGCACGATTATTTGCAGCTACCAGGTAGTTAATGCTATCCACCAAGTCTAAAAACAGCATGTTAATACTTGGAGATCCTGAAGGCTGCTCCAAAAATGATGACATTATATTTTAAATATTTGTTCAATTCAAATGATCTTTTCCTCTCAAAGAAATCTACTACATGTGTCATTTTTATGTCATGTGTAATTTCCATTGCAAACATTAATCACAGTTAAATTAAGAGGGGATGGCAATAAAAACTCCAGTGATACCATCAAGTACACTGCAATTTCAGTTATGGAAAGGTCGCACTGCGTTCTCCGGGAGTCCGGACTCCCGTGTGAACTTACAAAGTCTGGACAAGTGACGACTGGAGTACGGACTCGCATACATGAGTACTGAGAAACAGCCTGACAGTCTGCAGTCTATGAACTAACATCAACTAACTCCAACTAACAATGTTAGCTCTGTAGCAAGCAGCCTTAATGAATACTAATAGGAATCACACAGCAATAGTACATCAAAGATACTGAAGTTTTGGCCGTCCCATTCTTCTTATGAAGTGGTGTCGGAGTTTCCAAGTGAGGAATGATTTCCTGCCCGTGCACTGCTGGCTCTGGGTTCATTGTGTAACTGACACCACCAGCAGGACGCTTGCATTAGAGCCTTATTATGTGTTTGGTTTTGGTTTCTGGTAATCAGAATCAGAGAAACTTTATTAAACCCTGATGGAATTTGAGTAAAAAAAACCAAAAATAAATAAAGTGGGCCATGAGTCATGCTCGAAACAGCGATATGCATGCAACATGTGATATATGTGTACATGCTCATCCAACTGAGCTAAACCTGCGCCCGAACTTGTTTAATCACCAACACTGGAGAAGGCATAGAGTGGGGATAACCTAAGTAGCCTATAATATATAAAACAGGAAAAGACCGCCGTGCATTTATTTCAACAAAGTAACTGTATTCTGATTACCACCTATGTAAACGTTAACTGTAAAGAAATAGAGTTTCTCATATTGTGTATTTTAAATATGTCAGTACATGTATTCCATTACTCCCCAACACTGACTACATCTCTGCATGTTGGAACGTTTTTAGTTGATCATTTAAAGCTATTTCTGCTCCTAGTGGTCCATTTTTGCAGCTGGGACCTAACCCAAATGTTTCCTTAGGAGTGTTTTGGGAGAATGTGTTCATCCATTCAGGACAGAAAAGGACACTTGGATAATCTGTGCTGAGGAGCATTAAACTGTTCTTGATACATCGAGAGCTCCTTCAGACACAGCAGCCTTTTCACTCTATTTAAATATGTAAAGATTAAAATGTTGTCATTTCTTTGTAAAATGTTCCCTAAAGATAATGTTACTTGTAATCTATTATTTCAAAACTAAATCAAACCCAAACATTCCTTTGATTTCCAATGGACCGAACCCTAAAATGAAACAACAAACATGAGCAGGAAAGTAAACTAAAATAAGATCTTACTGATACAGCCTCTGTGGTATATGGCATTGCATTCTTTTAGGTGTGCAGAGTTGTCTTCTCTTCTCAGGGAGACAAATGTCAGTAGACTTTTTACATATTGTCCATGATGAAAAACTCAAGATTTCTTTTAAAACACTGAAACATTCATTATGATCCCTCAATTGTCTGTAGCTGTAGCACCAGTTCATAAATTCCAGTTTAGTTACCACTCAAAGCAAAGAGTAGTGAGCCACATTAGTGAAGTCAGAGGTCAGTAGGGATGGGTACTGGTATCCGGTGCCATTATGGTGCCGGTTCTGACATAAACGGTAGTAACCAGACCGAAAAGCAGCGCACATTTCGGTGCTTTTTTTCCTGAGACGTCATACACTTTAGATTCTAGCCAATCATTTTACGTTTCCGAGGATAGTAGGCGGGCCCAGGTACGTACGTTCTTTTAGAGCAGAGCTACAGATTAAAAATGCCCAAGGCGAAGCGGTCAAAAGTCTGGCTGTACTTCACAGCAAAAGATGCAAACTCAGCAGCCTGCAACAAGTGCTTTAAGCTGATACTGTGATACTGTCAAAGGAGGTAACACCTCAAATCCGATAAAAAACCTGGCGACGCATAGCGGTTTTTTTTAAAAGCTGAGAAATACACCATATTTGATCGCTTGCTGCGAGACCTCACATCGAGCACATCTACTGCGCGTGTGGTGCCTGTTATCGGACCCGGAGTTAGCAACATCCCCCAAGAACCTGAAGAGTAGAGTCCTGGCCCCTAGCCCTGCCAGTGTAGCAGAAATGATGACGGATGATGATGGCAGCAGCAGCCGTTCTTCTCTGCGTGAGTAGCTTAATGTTGTTCGTGTGTAATTTACGTTGAGTAGGCTAACCACGTTTTTAAATTAATGCATGTAAGGTGAACTAGCAAACACAGTCGTAGTTACATGCGGCTGTCTTCTTGTTTGATGGCAGATAGCTGCAGAAAAGGCTAACATTGTTATCTTTTTACAAAAAAACACCTGAACATGAGAGGTTTGTGGACAAATTTTGTGTTCTCCATTCTTTAAGCACCGGTTTGAGCACCGTTTAAGCACCGGCACCGTTTCAAAAGTACCGGTTTGGCACCGGTATCGGATAAAACCTAAACGATACCCATCCCTAGAGGTCAGAAATGCAGAAACTTGTCATTTGCCATGAGTGTGACTGCTATTGGTCCTATATTTGATATTGTGGTTTCTTGTCCTTTCAGATCACCACGTGGAGGTGAAGGTGGAGGAAGGCTCAGAGTCTGTCACCCTGCCCTGCAAAACAACACCTGACCTGCCTGAGAACACCAGAGTGGAGTGGACTCGCTCTGACCGTGAACTCTTGATAGTTCAGGAGTATTCAAACAAAGGTGGCAAACTTATGAAACAGGACAAGTTTTACAGAGACCGAACAGAAATGAATGAAGACCTGCTGAAAACTTCAGTCTGACCCTGAAACAGCCCACAGAGAGACACAGGAGGATACATCTGCACCATCTACAGGGACAAAGACATCCTGAGACAGAAAGTAGTGCTGCACTATGTCAGAGGTCAGAGCTGGTGGACAGTGGCTCAGATTAACTTCACAATTCAAAGGTCATAATTTATTTATGCATTTATTTTTTGTTTCTCCACAGAAAAACTTCCACTTTGGGCCACAGCTGTCATAGTTCTTCTTGTTCTTGTGTTTTTTGGGGGTCTCACATATAGTTTTCAACACTATTTCATGTCAGGTGAGTCTCTTGTGCCAGACACACTAGTGGTTAACAAGTGTCCCCTGGTGGCTCCTTAACTGTCACTCAAAGGTCCAGAAGTTGAAAGAATTGCTGTCCTTCAGCTTTCTTTAAAACTCTGAAAACTTGCTGCTGCTGTTTGTACAGTTCATGTTGTTTGTTGTCCTGTCAGACTGTCAGGTGGAGGTGGAGTCAGGGGTGGAGTCTGTAAAGCTGCCTTTCAAAACCAAAGCAAAAAATATACCTGAAGATGCTAAAGTGGAATGGAAGGACAGATACAACAACAAAGTCCATGTGCACCAGAATGGTTGTGATAGGATTGAAGACCAAAGCCCAGCATACAGGAAGCGAACAGAGATGAACCTGCTAGAAACTGGAGACCTCAGTCTGACCCTGAAATACCCACAAACAAGGACAGAGGCACCTACACCTGCACCGTCTACAACAAGGAGGGAGGAAAATTCCAGATAGACAAACAGGTGGAGCTTAAAGTCAGAGGTCAGTGTGCACTTAGTTTTACTTGTATTTCATATAATATTAACTTGATTCACTGATGATGATGGGAAAATGTTGTGCTTCTGCAATATTCTTTATATTGAGACCAAGTCGTGCCATCAAAGTGCCTTTGTTCACTTTGACTCTGTCCCCAAAAGTAATCAGTTAAATGAGGCACATTGTGTCTGTGCCAGATCTTTTCGCTGAATGAATATACTGAGGCTATACACATTCATTAATTACCTGGATTATATTACTTTGTCTTCATTTGGCTGCTCATTTTAAAGGTTGCCACAAGTTATCCTCCTACATCTCCCCCTCTTCCAGCATCCACCCCTAACAGTCTTGCTGCTCTCCTTCTGTCACAAAACACCTTTGATGTTGATCTCCACCCAATCCACCCCGCCTGCATTCTCCTTTATCACCTCCCTTTGCATTGTCCATTCCTTTCAAGGGTTGACTCCAGGTAGTTAAACTCATCTACTTTCACTACTTCTGCTACTTCCATGTTCACCTTCCCACCTGTCTGCCTCTCATGCATGCACTTGTATTCTGCTATGCTTCTACTGACAGTGCACATCACCCTTGTTTGTGAAAATCAGTTCTCTCTAAAGTGAGAGGATACTTGTTAAACAACAGGATGTGTTAGAAAGTCTGATCAAAAAGGTCCACTGCCCTCTTTTCTTTCCACTCTTAATCGTTCTTATACCTGCCCTCACTTCCTCCTTACTAATCCTCTGAAATAATGATTCACGGTTTCCTTTATCTGTGCTTCTCACTCTTTCATTTTCTTCATTCATCAGCCTCTCAAACTACTTCCTTCTCCTCAACACACTTTCTTCACTCGCTGGTACATTTTCATCTTTATCTCTAATCATCTTAACCCAGTGGTTCCAAACCTTTTTTTGCTAACCCCCCTTTGTTTTACAAGAAAATCCATTGCAGTTTATTTCACACATGAAACCTTTGTAAACATTTGAACAAATAAAATTCAACATCAATAAATTGCAGGTTCAATAAAATAAAAAACTCTTTTAAATGACAGAAAAACAAACCATCTTCATAGTGTGATTCTTTTAGGTCCTCCGTGTAAAATGGAGTGAAAAACATAAACAACTCTGTTAAGAGATTTCTTAGGATTTTGGGATTTTTATTATGTTATGCTTAAAAGTACGTTTCATTATCTAAATGTGTTTGCTCTTTTCAGTATTCAGCTTAAACTCTGCAACTCTGTGCAGACTCCTAAATGGGGAAGTTACACAGGAAGAATGCAGTTCTATTTTCTCTCTTCCTGTATGTGCTCTCTGAATAAAGACTCTTCCTTTTTACTGCAGCGGGGCGAGTCTCTCTGAGTCTCACCCGTGTACACGTAAACCTGTCTGAGCGTTTTATTCCGACCTGAGTTGCAATACAGGAAAACTCCTGACAAACTCCCTCAATGGAAAAATCAGAAATTAAAGGTTTGTTGTGTAAAAATAACACATTTAATCCTGACATTGTTTTAGTGGCTGGTGTGAGCTGCTTGTTGCTGCAGATCTTCTCAAACCTGGGTGGAGTTTTAAAACCGCCACTCTGAGTTCATTTTCAATGTCCAGCTTTGAACTGTAGTTTTTTTTATATTGATTGAAGCCACAGCAGAAAAGACTACCTCACATAAGTAGGATGTGATAAAAGAAGTAAGGCCAGCCTCTCTTACCTAGCAGTGGGTAAATTTTCTCCACTCCAATCCAAAATGCAGAAAGGGTCTGCTGCAATTTACCTCCAACTGATGAGGAAGAAAAAGCTTCTGCTTCCTGTTCAGCTCATGTTGTGCTTTGTTGTCCTCTCAGTCCCCCAGGTGGAGGTGGATTCAGGGGTGGAGTCTGTCCAGCTGCCTTTCAAAATCAGAGTTCGTCTGATAAAAAAACTCCCTAAAGTGGAGTGGACGGAGAACAAGAAGAAGGTCCATGTGTATAAGAACGGCTCTGACCAGCCTGAAGAACAGCACCAGGTTTACAGAGATGAATGAAGACCTGCTGAAATCAGGAGACCTCAGTCTGACCCTGAAACACCCCACAGACTGGGACACAAACACCTACACCTGCACCGTCTACAGCAGGGAGGGAAACATCCTGCTGAAGAAACAAGTGGAGCTTAGTCAGAGGTCAGAGCGTACATGGTTTTGCCTTGGATTTGATATTTGATATCATATTCATTTTTGACCTTTTTAAACAAATCTTTTCTCTCCAGCCTGATTTTTTTTTTTTTTTTTTTAACTAGAAATGCAACAATGAGAATTATTGCAATACAACAACTAAAAATAATGGGTCAGTTACTGATGATACTAAAAACATTTTATCTGACCGTTTTGGAAAGGCATATTAAAGCCATATAAAGTGATGGCTGTTGACTAACCTTTTGCTTCGGTGCACCCATATTTTTCAACCGCATCAATTAAGACCACATTTTTACATTTGCACTTTTTCAGGGGGAAATTGCCATACAGACAATATTGATTTGTAAATGATTAACTAACAATCTTGTCAACACAAAGTTCTTTATTTGAAGCAGATTTCTACAAGAAAGTTAAGTTACTGAAAAAGTGCTTAAAGTGCTTTGGCAATCTTTGGCAATATTGTAGACAATGTTAAACTTAATCATCGTCTGATGACCTTTTTTGCTGCTGCCTGCAGCTTAAAGTCAGTGGGGAGAGGGGACACTTGGGCAGTGCATTTATCACAGCATACAATGTGTTTTCTGGATCCACTGTGTATCAGTATTGCCGGCCATGGTCTTTCCACACTCACCATAGTAAATGCAGTGCATCATGTTGCCAGCTTTATAACAGATAACCGCCTTAAAAATCTTTTGCAGAAGAACCAAGACTGAAGAAAACCATGAATGAACATCTGAACATTACCTGATGCTGCTGCAGTGAAGCAGAGGAATGTTACAGAGGTTTGATTAGAGACACAGCTAAGAGTTTTGCAATTTGGCATAATTTTTAAGTTTTAATTTCGTTAGTATTAAACATTTTTGGGGAAAAGAAGAAAAACAGTGCTGAACCCAATGGTAGACTGGTGCGTAATAAGAAGAAAGATTGTGCAGAAAACAGAGATTTGAGATGGGAAACTGTTCTTGAAGTACATTTGGGTCAAAGAGGGACAAAACCTGCAGTTCAGAATCAGTGAGATGTCGACTTTCAGCCCCGACGGCACGAACACACTGAGAAAGCCAACATCTTAGCGCTCTGTTTGTCTTTGTGGAATCTGTTTACCTGCTCTCATTTACTGTTGTAGCTATTTGGTGGTTCCTGAAATAGTTTGTGAGCTCCTGGAGTTTCTGGCAAAATTAATTTATATTGAAAAATGAATTCAGGATTTAATGAATTAATGTTGCTTTATTCAAGCTAAAATCATTTTAAATCAGTTATTGAAACCCAGCCTACTACTCACCTCTGTCTATGCGCCTGCATTTTCAAACATAAACACGTAGGCCGACAGGACTATCAGAGAGGTCCCACCCCTGACTACCTTTGGTTGGTGTAGACCACGATATGGTAGATAGACCATGATATACGCGACAGGCTGGTGCGACCTACGATTTTCTTTTAGTTGGTTTAGGGTTGGTTTAGGGTCCGGATGGCTTGAGGATAGAAGCTCTTCTTGAGTCTCTCTGTCCTTGCCCGGATGATGCGGAACCTTCTACCAGATTGTAGAAGTTGGAACAGTTTGGTACCAGGATGGGACGGGTCTGGGAGGTTTGCCTCTATTACTGCTGTTCTTGCTGATCTGCACTGCGCCCATTAAATATCGTATCCAATTTAAAATACTGCTGCTTACTTTTTAAATTATCAACAACACAGTGCCGAGCTACCTTATCGAATTCCTTAGATTGTCCTTGTTAGAGCACTAAGATCATCTACTCGGGTAATCTTGGTGCAGCCGAGATCTTGGCTGAAATCTAGAGGTGACCGTGCGTTTGCCTTGGCTGCACCTGATTTGTAGACTTATTCTGTTTCTCTTTTATACATTTCTTTTATGCTTTTGTGCTTTTACCATGTTTTTATTTGATGTGCATTTCATTGCTATTTCTGTGTATTAGTGACATCGACCTGTTAGCATATTTTGTACTTTGTTTTGGTCTTGCAATATTTATGTTCTATTTTCTGCTTTTTTTTTGTTAAGCACTTTGGTATACTGTTGTTTTTTAACTGTGCTCTATAAATAAAGTTGTATTGTAACAAATGTAATTTTAAAGTGATTCAGCCTGTGTTTTGAGACACTTCATCTTCTGTCTATGACAGTCTAACACAGCCCTCTGTCGCTGAGAGGTCTCCAGTCCTCCCCATCACCTTCATGGTAGACCACACCACATGCAGCAGTTTAGATTTTGCCTGCCATACCACAATGATATGTCGTACCTTACTATGCTGTCCAGTGCAGCCTGGTAGTACAAAACCATTACTTTCGGATCAACTCCAAACACCCCTAGTCTGCTTAAAAAATTTGAAATGGACATTCCAGCTAAAGAGATAATCGACGTGAATGCCACGGTCGATTAGACCTGGTTGGGATTGAGCTGGTTTCTTCATTATGAATAAGCACTGGACATCATCTCCTCACCAACAGACAAGTGTTTGTTTGTGTTTGTCTGTTGGTCAACTCTTTGTACAATCACTTATAAAGAGTAAACAGGACTGGTAAACTAACACAGCGGCTTTTCTGGATCTTTGGTTTTTATTTAGCTTTTTCTCAGTTTTTAAATGAATCATGGCTGCACGCAGCCTTTGAAACACATGTTCAACAACAAGCCACAGAAACCTTCATCACATTAAGTTCCTCTTGAGCCTCTCTGTTTTTGCCCGGATGGTGCACAACCTTCTGCCTGATTGCAGAAGCTGGAACAGTTTGTTGCTGGGATTGGAGAATAAAATTATCATTAATATTGTTTTGGCAAATGTGAGATGAACCTGTGTGATTGTTTTGGTCTGCAGCTGTTTTCTTCTTGGGATTCTCCCAGGATGAAACCAGGGTTCCTACTGCTTTAGGAAAGTTAGATTTAAGACTTTTTTTGTCACTCACAATAGGACCAATTTAACAATAACTAAAAACACATAAATTCATTAAGAGTTATAGACTCAACAGGGGTTAGAGGTCAACATGTTGAAATTTGCGTGTGATCAGTGATGAGGGTTTCTGTATTACCCCTGACATGCTATTTATTTTACAGTCAGCAGACTTCACCAAGTCTGAAAGACTTTCTTCAAAACATACAACATGCCTCATACACACTTACACTGCTGCTTTTATCCATGATGATTCTGGCTCACAGACAGGAAAAAAGAAAATCATGTCTTTGAATGTTTGAGACATTTTAATAACAATTAGTCTTATTCTGAATTTTCATGGATCTGATCTGAAGTCTGAGGTGTTTCTTTGGATGATGTTAAAGACGGAGTACTGTCTCCTCGGTAACCTGGACCTCTGAAGGTTTGGGGTTTTTTTTCTTACTAACATTAAAAACTGAAGAAAACCGCAGTTTTAATTTAACGATTCAGAGTCAGTACTTTGAAATCTTAAAATGTAAATTATGAACCTGCAAATCACCAAAATCGGTTCACTTCTATTACATCATCTCTGGTCAGGTCCTGTCAGGTTACAGATAAAATTTTCTACAAGACCTGGTCTGAATCAATTTTTGCTTCTTGTGTTTGTTTTTGTATTTTCGTTGTTTCCAGTTACATGTCCTCGAAGTACACTGGGGTGAACCAAAATTAAAGTGGACCTGTGTAAGGTCTATGGCTGAGGAACAGAAAGAACAGTGGTGTACTGGATGTTTGATCTGTTTTCTGATAATTCACAAGAGAAATTTAAAAAAGTGAACATGAGTGTGAACAAGCAAACTAAATCTAGTTTCAACCAGTCTGGGCAACAACAAGTGGGGAAATTAGATTTATGAAACTGACTTAGTAGCCTTGATACTGTTTTATTGGTGATACTTTAACGCGACGTTTCCATAAATTTAATTTGCGACTACTCTCACCTCTAAACTCATCATCATACACAGACACTAATAACTGGAGCTCCAGGTACCACAATTTACATTAGCAACAGCTTAATCTTTAAGTACCTTCTATCCATTTCTTCCTCTTAACCGGGGCAGCAGCCTAAGCAAAGAAGCCCAGTCCTCCCTCTCCCTCCCCAGCCACCTCTTCCAGCTTGACTGGGGAGCACCAAGACGTTCCCCGGGGCCTCCTTCCGGTGGATATATGCCCAAAACACCTCACCCAGGTTAAAGCTCATTTCCACCACTCGTATCTGCAGTCTTGTTCTTTCAGTCACTACCAAAGCTCACAACCACAGGTGAGTGTAGGGACATAAACTGACCGGTTATTTGAGAGCTTCACTTACATTCAGCCACATTCCAGTGTGAGTCAGTGATGCTCTTTGATTCTGACAGTCTGGAACAATGAGGTTGTACATTTTCTTCTCACATGTAATTCTGATGTGAATAAAATATCACTTCAGTGTTTCAGTTTTTAGAGGTGCTTTGACTAGAAATGATCGACTTCATTGTCTGACTGTGTTGTGTCTCCTCTGCAGGGAGAGTTCAGGTCCAGGATCAAACAGGGGACATCAGGAACAGAAGCAGCTCCATTGATCCGACTCCTCTGATGGCTGATCAATCAGTTTGATCTGTGTGTTCTTTGATTATTGATCAGTGATGTCAGAGTGGAGTCAGTGTGATGTTGTTGTTGTGTGTTTGAGACTTTTAGTGTCCATGAAGGTCTCTGCTGCCGTAGATCCTCTGAACTGTGACAGAGGTCTCACTCTGGAGGAAACTCTCAGTACTTTCCAGCAGCTCCTCCATCATGGAGGACGTTCCCTCACTGTAACAGGTGGAGGAGAGAGGAGAGGAAGCACAGGTGGATCCTCTGAGGAAGAGGAGTGTTCCTACAAACCACATGATCACATGACCAGAATGGTATAAGTACAAAGTCAGATTAATGGGTTTGCAGGTGTCCTTAAAGTCAGAGTTCTCAGATACAGAAAACTGTCACTCTTTTTACCTGTTATGTCACCGTGGTAACTGAATGAAACACTGCATTTATGTCAGTTTTTTTTAATTGTTTATTTTCCATTTTATTTACATGTTTGAAGTAAAGCAATCTGTCAATCAATAACCATCATTGTAATATTAATCTCTCCAGTCTCACACAAAGCAGACCAGTGATTTTACTTTACTTCCATATGATGTGTTGTTTGTATGTCTTTTGTCTTCGTACTGGTCATACTGGGTCTTGTACCATTTTTGAGTTTTGCTTTTTTATTTATTTATTTTAATTTTGTCCCAGTTTCTAGTCTTGGTAGCTGGGTCTGCCCCGGGGCCTCCTCCCGGTGGGACATGCCCGGAACACCTCACCCAGGAGGCGCCCAGGAGGCATCCTTGTCAGATGCCCGAACCACCTCAACTGGCTCCTTTCGATGTGGAGGAGCAGCGGCTCTACTCTGAGCCCCTCCCGGATGGCCGAACTTCTCACCCTATCTCTAAGGGAGAGGCCAGCCACCCTTCGGAGGAAGCTCATTTCTGCCGCTTGTATCCGCGATCTCGTTCTTTCGGTCACTACCCACAGCTCGTGGCCATAGGTGAGGGTAGGGACGTAGATCGACCGGTAAATTGAGAGCTTCGCTTTTACACTCAGCTCCCTCTTCACCACGACGGACCAGTGCAGCGTCCGCATCACTGCAGCCGCAGCACCAATCCGTCTGTCGATCTCCGGCTCCCTTCTCCCATCACTCGCGAGCAAGACCCCGAGATACTTGAACTCCTCCACTTGGGGCAGGAACTCATCCCCGACCCGGAGTGGGCACTCCACCCTTTTCCGGCTGAGAACCATGGCCTCAGATTTGGAGGTGCTGATCCTCATTCCCGCTGCTTCACACTCGGCTGCGAACCGCTCCAGTGCGAGCTGGAGGCCCTCACCTGATGAAGCCAACAGAACCACATCATCCGCAAAAAGCAGAGATGAGATTCTGAGGCCACCGAAGTGAAAGCCCTCCGCCACTTGGCTGCGCCTAGAAATCCTGTCCATAAAAATTATGAACAGAACCAGTGACAGCCAGTGGCAGTGGCAGTGGCAGCCCTGGCGGAGCCCATCACCCACCGGGAACGAGTCCGACTTATTGCCGGCAATGCGAACCAAACTCTTCCAACGGTTGTATAGGGATCGAATGGCCCGTAGCAATGGGCCACACACCCCATACTCCCGCAACACCTCCCACAGGACACCCCGAGAGACACGGTCGAATGCCTTCTCCAAGTCCACAAAACACATGTAGACTGGTTGGGCAAACTCCCATGCACCCTCAAGTATCCTTGAGAGGATAAAGAGCTGGTCCAGTGTTCTGCGACCAGGACGAAAACCGCATTGTTCCTCCTGTATCCGAGGTTCGACTAACGGACGAACTCTCCTTTCCAGCACCCTGGCATAGACTTTCCCAGGGAGGCTGAGGAGTGTGATCCCCCTGTAGTTGGAACACACCCTCCGGTCTCCCTTCTTAAAGATGGGGACCACCACCCCGGTAGGACAGCCCTACAACGTCCAGAGCCTTCAGCAACTCGGGGCGGACCTCATCAACACCAGGGGCTCTGCCACCAAGGAGTTGTTTAACTGTTTTTCTTTTATTTTTATAATGTCATTTTTGCAATGTTGAGCTTCATTTTGTATTGTATAAAGTTCTTCTTTAGTTTGTATGGAGCTTTGGTCCTTCCCCAGTACAACAATTGGTAGATTTAAGTAACATCAGCCTTCACCAATGGCTCTCTGACAGCAAATATGTTTTACTGTTAATAGTAAGAGTTAGATATCTGGATCAGTTGCAGGCCTGGTCTGGCCTGAATCTGTCATCCTTGTGTCTTCTGGATTCATCCTGCTGTGCAAGTGGAATCCAATAAAGACCCAGTTTGCTGTTCCATTACAGTACCCTATCATACTTTTGAGTTCGGTGTTGCTGCTATCTGGGCAGATGCACTGAGATATATATATCTATGATATAGATGAAATATTATTAGTATAAAACAATGTGAGGATCAGGCTTTGCATTTTAGACACTGTACATTTTAGACTCCTGATTTAGAAACAAACAAAAAACAAAACATAAAAAACAGTTCAAGGTTTCAAACTTAATCATGTCAGAGATCAGGGCAATAGAGTTTGATCTTTGGTACAGACAGCTGGCTGTTACTGTGTGTGAGTGTATTTGTATTTATTTATTCTGTTTTATTTGTCCTAATTTATTTCCTGACATCCTTCCTACCCCCTTGCCTGCTTCCTCTCCATTGGCTGTCCCCAGGTCTGTGTGTGTTTTCATAGTAAACATGAAGATGTCTGTACTGTGCCACGCTGGTTTGAAGAAAAGAATGAAAATAAAATGCAAACAACTGCACTTACTGTGAATTTCATCCAGTTATATGTTCCCTATTCTTAACAGTTAATCTGCAATAAATATGTTATTTATAACATGTAAAGTCTGATAATTATAAATGAGGGATATAAAGTTTCCACAGTCACTGAATCTAAGCAAATGAACAAATCAGGAATCCAACAGTGCACAGGGATAATAAAAGACAAGGAAATGACAGAGGACAGAGACAAATGACCTGGCAAGGACAAAGACTAACTTCAGACACAAAAAATAGGTAAAAAACACCTCTAATACGGTTAGCTTGATTAGCAATAATAAGCACAGGGTTATGAAGTTCCTGACCTCTTACTCCTGCTCATTGTGATTTTCCTGCCATGTTATCTGATTATTGTGAAAATATTTGTAATTCTTTTGCCGGTGGCATCAGCAGTATAAGATCAGAGTTCAAACCTGGAACTATCACCTTTCCAAGTCTCTCAGCCAACCCTGTTATCTGATTTTGATTTGGTTTCCATCTCCAGGACATAGTTTCTCATATGCACACTTCCTTCTGCCCAAAGCATACTGTTCCTCCAAATTTCTTTTTGAGGATCTCTCACAGACGTCTCACTCCTCTATTATCAATCGGTCTCTATCATCCGAGTGCACGCTGTATTACTTTACAACAGCCATCGCTAACTTTAAAATATTTCTTGATGGGGACACTGTGCAGAAGGACGTTGGATGGGAGGATGTATGTATATAAAGCACATCTGTGTGCTGGTGTGATGTTCTGAAGTGGACTGCTTGTATCTCTGTGCTATATTTTCAGAGCTCATTTTCAGAGGTCAACATGAATCAAGTCTTCATGTGCTTTCAAGCCTCGTCTCTTTTTTGATTGTTACTTTGGATGTTTTGCCACTGGGGTCATCCTTGTGCTCCTAATCCACTACTGCCTGCTGGAGATAAGTCACTTGACTCTCTGCATTGTACTGGATGGAGACTGGGAAGAGAGATCCTTGCACTCAGAACATTCTCCGTACATGCAGTTTGTTTTCTGTGTGATGGCTTTCACAAGATCATCCAGATCGACAGTCATCACTTTCAAGTGGTGAAGCTTCTGCACAACAACCCAGATTCTCATGCATTTTGCACATATATGTGTCCCAATAAGTCTCGAGGGGTAACAAGGTGCAGTTCAGTTTCTTTTCTTTCCTTGATATTATGCTGTGTCTTTCTCCACCTTTGCATTGACTTCATATCAGTATTTATTTATATCACGAAACTGAACATAAATCTCAACAACTCGAGTAATTTCAACTGTACAACTTAAAAATTCAGGTAAATGGAGTAAAATCAACAAATATTCACATTAATAAATGATTTAATCCATTGACTCTACTCACTCCTGTAACTGGTACTCAGTCTACTCTTTATATGAGTAACAGGACTGAAAGTAATAGCAGTGAGTTTTTAGCATACAGTTTGCAATATAGCCACATGGCATCCTTGCTAGTATGAGGACAGTGAGCACAATCTAATGATTTTCCCCAACATTGTATTTTTAAAATAATCAAATAACAACTAAGATATAATTAAGGTAATGGGGCTGTATGTTGATATTCAGCCATAGTTAAAATATCAAATAAATGAGAAAACGTACTTTTGGTCTTTGCATGGCTTTTAAAAGCTTCACCTTATGCAACTTCCTGTTGTGCATGTGACTTCTGCAATGTTCCACATTTTTTACACGGGATAATATGTTAGGGTAACAGGACTGGGTGAAAACCCAGGGACATGACTAAAGTGTATATTTAACAAAATTATTATAGGTTTCTGTGGAAATATTCAAGATTCAAGACTTAAAGATTTATGCAATGCATAGAGCGGAAATGCAGTCACCACAAAATGCACAAAACCCAACATTTCTTTAGGATTGTATTCAATATGTTTCATTTTAAGATGTAATGAGGACAGGTGACAAATACTGTTTTTTTCAGTATTCAAGGCAGTTCTTATATTATTCCTTCACAACATATATCTTAAATATATATTAACACATAGTGAGTGAGAAAGGTGACTGGAAAGGAAAAACTCAATGCATCATGGGAATCTCACTGAGGTCTAGCAGGACAAGCACAGAGATGAGTCCACTGTCAGAGGCCATAAGAAGATCCTTTGTAACCTTCACTAAAGCTGTTTCTGTGCTGTGATGAGCTCTGAAACCTGACTGAAACTCTTCAAATAAGCCATTCCTCTGCAGATGATCTGTTAGCTGTTTGACAACTACTCTTTCAAGGATGGTTGATACGAAAGGAAGGTTGGAGATTGGCCTATAATTAGCTAAGACAGCTGGGTCTACAGATGCTTTTTAAGTAAAGGTTTAACTACAGCCACCTTGAAGGCCTGTGGTACATAGCTGATTATTAGAGATAGGTTGATCATATTTAAGATTGAAGAATTAATTAATGGCAGGACTTCTTTGAGCAGTTTTGTAGGAATGGGATCTAAAAGACACGTTGATGGTTTGGAGGAAGTAATTTTTGAAGTTAACTCAGAAAGATCAATTGGAGAAAAAGAGTCTAACTTAACATCAATGGTACTAAGAGTAGCTGTAGATAATATTACTTCTGTGGGATGATTATTGGTAATTTTTTCTCTAATGATAAAAATTTTATTTGTGAAGAAGTTCATGAAGTCATTACTAGTTAACCTCCAAAAGTTGAATCTGTTCATCTGGACGTAGCGTTTTGTGGGAGAAACGTTTCGTCACTCATCCAAGTGACTTCTTCAGTCTCAGCTGACTGCAGGTTTCCCCAAACCTTATAAACAGTACATTTGCATAATGACTGAAACCAGCCCACTGAAGGAACAATGGGCTGTGAGGTCAGTTCCTTAATCATAATTATGCAAATTCCCATGACCATTGATCAACAATCACTGACCAAAACCCACTGATCAAAGAACACTGATCAACGGCCATGATTACCATTCACAGAGTGTTGGGGAATGGCTGCAATCACAGCATTGTAAGATGGCGAAAGATGTACCCTTAGGCCCCCTCCTCGATTCAGAGATGGTCTTTCCCTTTTCACGTAAATGGCCTCCTTGACTCCGCGCTCAAACCAGCGTTCCTCCCTGTCCAGGATGTGTACATCCTCATCATTGAAAGAGTGTCCACTGGCCTGTAGGTGTAAATAGACTGCAGAGTCCTGGCCTGACGAGGTTGCTCTTTTGTGTTGTGCCATCCGCTTCGCTAGAGGTTGTTTGGTTTCCCCGATGTATAAATCCTGGCAATCCTCCTGGCACTTAACAGCGTACACTATGTTACTCTGTTTGTGTCGGGGGACCCGATCCTTGGGGTGGACCAGTTTTTGGCGCAGCGTGTTTTGGGGTTTAAAAGCCACAGAGACCCGGTGTTTAGAAAAAATGTGTCTCAACTGTTCCGATACTCCTGACACATATGGGATCACTACAGGTTTTCGCTTGGGCAGCGGTTGTCCTTCTCTCCTGGATCGGCTGGAGCTTTCTTTAGGAGCCTTTCCAGCTTTGACAAAAGTCCAGCTGGGATAACCACATTTACTCAGGGCCTTCTTGATGTGCTGTTCTTCTGCCTCCCTGGCCGCTGTGTCAGTGGGGATGGTGTTCGCTCTGTGTTGTAGCGTCCTGATGACACCCAGTTTGTGCTCCAGTGGATGATGAGAGTCAAACCTTAGATACTGATCCGTGTGTGTAGGTTTACGGTACACGTCGGCCTTTAGATGTCCCCCATTACTGATGGAAATCTCACAGTCTAAGAAGGCTAACCTGCCACTTTTCATATCTTCCCTGGTGAATTTGATGTGTCGGTCCACCGAGTTAATGTGATCCGTGAAATGTAGTACGTCCTGAGATTTGATTTTCACCCAGGTGTCATCCACATATCTGAACCAATGGCTTGGTGGTGTTCCAGGGTAGGATAGCAAAGCCCTCTTTTCCACTTCTTCCATGTACAAATTGGCCACGATGGGTGAAACTGGGGAGCCCATGGCACACCCATGTTTCTGCCTGGTGTCCAGAACACCCTGGATTTTGTTGAGAAGGTGAGAGATGTCATTATGGAGGCAGATGAAACCATGGTCTCGTACGACGTTACATCTCTCTTCACTTGCATCCCAGTCACGGAAGCATTGGAGGTAGTCCGTAAGAGATTACAGGATGACACCAACCTCAGTAACAGGACCACTCTCAGCATCGACCAAGTGTGTTTGCTTTTGGAACTGTGTCTTCATTCCACCTACTTCACATACAAGGGTCAGTTCTACAGGCAGAAACATGGGTGTGCCATGGGCTCCCCAGTTTCACCCATCGTGGCCAATTTGTACATGGAAGAAGTGGAAAAGAGGGCTTTGCTATCCTACCCTGGAACACCACCAAGCCATTGGTTCAGATATGTGGATGACACCTGGGTGAAAATCAAATCTCAGGACGTACTACATTTCACGGATCACATTAACTCGGTGGACCGACACATCAAATTCACCAGGGAAGATATGAAAAGTGGCAGGTTAGCCTTCTTAGACTGTGAGATTTCCATCAGTAATGGGGGACATCTAAAGGCCGACGTGTACCGTAAACCTACACACACGGATCAGTATCTAAGGTTTGACTCTCATCATCCACTGGAGCACAAACTGGGTGTCATCAGGACGCTACAACACAGAGCGAACACCATCCCCACTGACACAGCGGCCAGGGAGGCAGAAGAACAGCACATCAAGAAGGCCCTGAGTAAATGTGGTTATCCCAGCTGGACTTTTGTCAAAGCTGGAAAGGCTCCTAAAGAAAGCTCCAGCCGATCCAGGAGAGAAGGACAACCGCTGCCCAAGCGAAAACCTGTAGTGATCCCATATGTGTCAGGAGTATCGGAACAGTTGAGACACATTTTTTCTAAACACCGGGTCTCTGTGGCTTTTAAACCCCAAAACACGCTGCGCCAAAAACTGGTCCACCCCAAGGATCGGGTCCCCCGACACAAACAGAGTAACATAGTGTACGCTGTTAAGTGCCAGGAGGATTGCCAGGATTTATACATCGGGGAAACCAAACAACCTCTAGCGAAGCGGATGGCACAACACAAAAGAGCAACCTCGTCAGGCCAGGACTCTGCAGTCTATTTACACCTACAGGCCAGTGGACACTCTTTCAATGATGAGGATGTACACATCCTGGACAGGGAGGAACGCTGGTTTGAGCGCGGAGTCAAGGAGGCCATTTACGTGAAAAGGGAAAGACCATCTCTGAATCGAGGAGGGGGCCTAAGGGTACATCTTTCGCCATCTTACAATGCTGTGATTGCAGCCATTCCCCAACACTCTGTGAATGGTAATCATGGCCGTTGATCAGTGTTCTTTGATCAGTGGGTTTTGGTCAGTGATTGTTGATCAATGGTCATGGGAATTTGCATAATTATGATTAAGGAACTGACCTCACAGCCCATTGTTCCTTCAGTGGGCTGGTTTCAGTCATTATGCAAATGTACTGTTTATAAGGTTTGGGGAAACCTGCAGTCAGCTGAGACTGAAGAAGTCACTTGGATGAGTGACGAAACGTTTCTCCCACAAAACGCTACGTCCAGATGAACAGATTCAACTTTTGGAGATTTACTTTCCTGGATGATTGAGAATGCATCAAGACATTACTAGTTAACGTTAAAGGGATTGTTGGCTCAGTAGAGCTCTGACTGTTTGTCAGCCTGGCTACAGTGCTGAAGAGAAACCTGGGGTTGTTCTTATTTTCTTCAATCAGTGACGAATAGTAAGATGTTCTGGCTTTGCGGAGGGCTTTCTTATAAAGCAGCAAACTATTTCTCCAGGCTAAATGATGATCCTCTAAATTTGTGACACGCCATTTCCTCTCCAGCTTACGAGTTATCTGCTTTAGGCTACGTGTTTGAGAATTATACCACGGAGTCAGGTACTTCGGATTTGAGGCCTTAGTTTTCACAGGAGCTACAGTATCCAGAGTCGTACGTAGTGAGGAGGTAAAATTATTAACAAGATAATTGACCTCTGTTGGAGTAGCGTTCAGATAGCTGCCCTGCTCTATGTTGGTACAGGGCATTGAAGATGATAACAGTGGGTGGATTATACTCTTAAACTTAGTTACAGCACTTTCAGAAAGACATCTACTGTGATAAAGTCTACTCTCCACTGCTGTGTAATCAATTATTGTAAATGTAAATGTTATCAGGAAATGATCAGACAGCAGAGGGTTTTCAGGAAACACTGTTAAATGTTCAGTTTCTATGCCATATGTTAAAACAAGATCTAGAGTGTGATTAAAGTGGTGGGTGGGTTCTTTTACATTTTGAGAGAAGCCAATTCAGTCTAATAACAGATTAAATGCCATGTTGAGGCTGTCATTTTTAGCATCTACATGGATGTTAAAATCACCCACAATAATTATTTTATCTGAGCTGAGCACTAAATCAGATAAAAAGTCTGAGAAATCAGAGAGAAACTCTGTGTAAGGCCCAAGTGGACGATAGATGATAACAAGTAAGACTGGTTTCTGAGTTTTACAGCTGGGGTGGACGAGGCTAAGCATCAGGCTTTCAAATGAATTAAAAGTCTGTCCTGGTCTTTCATTGATTAATAGGCTGGTGTGAAAAATTGCTGCCACACCGCCACCTCGGATGGCATTATTCAGTCTTTTAATAACATTTCTTATCATTTCTATGCCATTGACATTCAGCCTCATCAGCTCAATAGGCTATCCACCCTAGTCCACTGCTTAAATCAGGGGACTGATTCACTCTGTAGCAGATACTTTGTCTTAAACACCAACAAGACTGAGACCGTGATCATAGCTCCTCATGAACTACAAATATAAAATTGGTTCTTGCTTCTTTTTGTTCAACTTTAAGTCCAACATTCAAAATCTTGGTGGAATATTTGATTCTTCTCTGGGCTTCAACTCACATATAAAATCTGTCTCGTTCCTGTTTCTTTCATTTAAGGAACATTTCTAACTGTGACATATGGTCTCCTCGGCTGAACTGGAAAAAACTGTTCATACATTTGTGTCATCGCGTTTAGATTATTGTAATGTCCTGTTTACCAGCCTGGACACATCATGTCGTTCTCACCTCCAAGTTATACAAAATGCTGCAGCCAGACGACTAACATGTTCTAACAAGCGAGCTCACATTACTGCTATTTAATCTTCTTTATATTGGCTCCCAATAAATTTCAGGATTTGTTTCAAAATTCTTGTTTTAACACACAGAACACTAAATGATCACATCCTAGATTATTTATCTCAACTTCTTACAAAATATATGCTGCTCGTTGCCTCCGTTCACGGACTCATGATGTGTTAGTTGTTCCCTGTACACGACTAAAGACTAAGTGTGACAGAGCCTTTCAGTCTGTGGCACCAAGGCTGTGGAACAGTCTGCCTCCACAACTACGTTTAGTCCACTCTGTGGATTCTTTAAAAAAGCTGTTCAAATGTTTCTGTTTTACAGGCTTTCTAATGAGAAACATTTTATTGAATTATTATTTATTTATTTTAAAACTACCTGTTTATTTTACTGTCTTATTGAATCTTTATTTCCACTTAATGTTCATGTTTATTTGAGCCTTTTGTGTGAAGCGCTTTGTGACCGCTGTGAAAAGAGCTTAATAAATAAACTTCAATTACTTATCTCTGAAAATCAATCAATCAATAATCAAACAGAGAGTTTGTGCGTTTGAGTTTGTGTGTTTCAAAGATGGAGGCCACGCTGCTCTCAGAGGACTGTGTGTGGTTGTGGTAAACGTGTGAGCTGCTGCTGCTTCTTCCTCACATGTTTGATATGTTTCATATTTCCAGCTGATGCTGATCACACTAATCTTAACATCACAGACCATCCTTTGGTTCTTCTTCTGTTCCTCTGAAACTTCCTGTGTGGTGCCTTTCACATTAAAAGCCCTCCCTGACTGTAAAGACTGGACTGTGCTGCAGCTGGTGGAAACAGTGTGTAGGTGTGTTGTGTTTGATGGAGGACTGAAGTGTGTGTCCAGCTGAGCTCTCTGTGTGCTCATATATACAGATGCTGATAAACACATGTTTGTATTTGGACCCTGTTACTGATCAGGTCCTGCTGTGTGTTTCCTGTCCACAGGTCTACAAAGAGTCGCACTTCCTGCTGTGGTTCAGATGTTCAGCGTGTTGCTTTGTTTCTCACATGTTGGCTCCACGGTCTCTGCTGCTGTGGGCTGATGTCATGCAGCAATACAGCTGCTGAACATCTGGCCTTGTTTTGCTCCATCAGCAGATATTTGACTTTTAGATCACATGATAGCTGTGTCCCAAAACGTCGGCTGCATCCTCCGGAGGCCGCATTTGAAGGCCGATTACGTCACAGCCAGGCGACGAAGGCTGTCCCAATTCGTCGACTCCTTCAAATGCGGCCGAGAAATGCGTCCTTCATTTCCCCGAATTTGAACGATGTGTTGGGTGTGTCCTTCGTGGCCCACCATATCCCAGAATTCATAGCGCGGTCCAGCCAAATTTCAGCTGCCAACAATGGCGGCCGCTACTAAGTTTTAAAATTAGTCTTATTACTCTAGCTGTGTCCCAAAACGTCGGCTGCATCCTTCGGAGGACCCGGCCTTCGCGGTATACATGGGCCGGGTCCTTCGAAGACCGAGAAGGCCGGAAGTGCGAGTCTTGTGAAATGGGACGGTCTAGCCTTCACATTTGCGTCACCAGCTGTTCCCGCCCTTACCACTTTCTCCCCCTCTGTGAAATAATGGATATCGTTGAAACTCTCTGTATTTTTGTCTTATTTTTGTTAATCGAAGAGTTACAACAAATCAGCCGTCGCAGACGACTGATTTATCTCCGACTACGAGATAACCGAGTTCAGGTACAGTGAAAATACATGTCTTCAGTTTTTTCCCCCCATCGTTTATGTGTGTATTTGAAATCTGTTTGCTAGGTAAATAAAGAAAACTTCGATGTAGAAGTGATTTTATTCGCTCTTTTATCTTTTCTCAGTTAACCAGTGAATTTTACTTAAGTATGACAATCAAAATAAAGTTTTGACACGTTTTTTTTTTTTTTAAAGAACAAGAGCAACATTCATAACAATGACAAAAATAAAACATTTTTCTTATTTTCCTTCACCAGGCGAGACCACAGTACTGCAGGATTAACCTGAGTGTCCCAGTCCTGGACAGGTTTTTTAATAATGAGGACACTAGGCCTGATTTTCGTCTGAGCAGGGAGTCTCTGAAAGAGCTGCTGAACCTCCTTAACCAGGATCGGCCACGTGGTTGGGGTGCCACTATTGAGGTTCTTGTGTTTCTTTTCTGACTGGCAAGTGGAGCATCCTACAGAGTTGTTCCCAGAGTGTTTGCTATTCCTCGCTCCACTGTTCACCGCATCGTCCACAAGGTCACAGAGGAGGTGGTGGCTATTCGCCATCAGGTTATCCATCTCCCTCGGACTCCTGAAGACCTAGATGTCCTGTCTAATGGGTTTGCAGGGCTGGCAAGACACAGAGCCTTTTTTAAGGCTGCTGGTGCAATTGACGGCTGCCATGTCCGCATCAAGCCTCCCAGCGGCCCTGATGGTCAGTGCTACAGAAACAGGAAATTGTTCCCATCCATACTCCTGCAGGCAGTTTGTGACCATCAGGGCCGCTTCATCGATACATATGTGGGCTGGCCTGGGTCAGTGCATGACTCAAGGGTGCTATGCAACAGCCCACTGTACCGGCAGGCCATTTACCCTCCTCCAGGGCATTTCATCTTAGCAGATGGAGGGTACCCATGTCTCCAGCATCCACTTCCCGTCATCACTCCGTACAAGAGCCAGTTCAAGGTGTGGGAGCCCAGCGCTTCAACTCTCATCATTCCAGGGCACGCTCTATTATAGAGGAATGATGAAGACGAGGTTCCGGGCCATCTTCCTTCAAGCGCTGGAGGTGCACCACACCTTTGTACCACATGTAAGTCATTACAATATAGTGCCATTCTTTTTCAAATAATTATAATGATATAATGGGAACTTTAGTGTATGTACATTTATAAACACCTTATGTTTTTTTAAAAAACAAAACAAAAACATCTGTTTCAGGTCATAACAGCATGTGCTGTCCTACACAACATCTGCCTCTGTGCTGGTGACGCTATGGACCCGGAGGATGCACCTGAGGATGATGTGCAAGATGAGGGGGAGATGGGTTTGGAGGCAGTCAGTGGTGCTCACTGGCGGGACCAGCTATCTGCTGAGGTGTCTGCCCTGGAGGAGCTACCCCAAGACCATGAATATTTTTAAACAGGCAAGTATTCTGTTAGTAGAGCATTTTTTAGATATTATTTGTTAGATCTTTATTAACAGGATTGTTTGCATCTTTCTGAATACATCTTAGTGACATGGCAGCCGTCAGTTACATCAGCCCTGTAAACCCAAGTGACACATGATGCGGTGGACAGTGGAAATGAGCATCCCTAGACCCTATGGAGATCACCCTGTATGATGCTCCACTTACTAGCTGGTAATACAAACCAAGGTCTTGCTTGTGGCTCCTCCATCTCTCTGGTCCTGGTCCAGCACATTCAGCAGCACTGCCCGAGACTTCCTGCTCAGCCAAAGATCAGACCTGGTTAAAAGTACCTGTGCTTACTGGGACACTCAGGTTAATCCTGACTGTAATAATAATTCTTAAGAATTCATGTTTTTTGTTGTTTTTTCTATTGTTACTTTTTTCAGACATTTTAATTAATTGTGTTGATAAAATTTATGTTGTACATAGTTTCTTTTAAAAAAAAAGGAAAAACAATGCAAATAAAGGTGAAGCATTTACATTTTTATTTACAGAAATTTAATCCTTTTTTTTCTCAACAAGTTTCTCGAGCAAACCAAACAGCCTGTCCATTCTATCTTTTGCCTCCTGTGCTCTTCTTTCCTCCATTTCCCTCTGCAATCTCATGTCCTCTCTAATTAAATCCAAAAACTCATCCCTGTCCTTCTTTCTTTTTGCCCCTCTTTGCTCCACCTGGCCCTCATCTTCCTGCTCTTCCTCATCCAACACTTGGTTGCCCACTGCTGAACTGGGCCCTGGAGTGTCCTCGTGGATGGAAACAATTAGCACTGGAGGCTTGGTAGAAGGCCTCTGTCCTAACACCTCATCCATGAGGGCAAACCAGGGCCATGTAGCAGCAGTGGGCTTCCCGCTCACTCCCTCGCCTGACCCTGGATACTTGAAGTCCTAAAGGCAGAGGAAATAAAAAGTGGCAGTTGACAAAAAAAAGCAACAGTACAGGTTTACATGAATAAGTTTCTAGCTTGCTAAAAAAAAAAATATTTGAATACAGCTGTACATACTTTATATTTCTTTTTTAGATAGTCCCTTTTTTTTTTCGCCTGCAAAGGGGTGATTTTACCCTGCAGGCCCATCATTTCAAGAATGGCCCTAACAGACAGAAAACAATAGAGCATATCAATCTTCTTAATTCCTGAACAGTATCCATAGCAAAATGTACACACTTCGGACTAAAAGACAGATTAAGCTCTCTCCCTTATGCCTAACAGATTAAAAGCGGCATATTGTTGCTGTACCTCCAACCCACAGTGGCTGAGTTTTTGGCACCGGTAAACAGTTGCTCATTGTCGCGCCGGAGTTTAATGAAAGTGGTCGTCTGCTCTTTGCTTCCTAAAACATAGGGCTGGGTATCGTCACTGATTTCTAGAATCGATTCAATTCCGATTCACAAGGTCCCGAATCGATTCGATCCACGATTCGATTTAATTCGATTCGATTCGATTTGAATCTGGGAACTTTTGACAGTCAGAAATATTATAATTCAGATCAGTACATATACATATTGTTGTATCAATAAAAAGGAAGCTGACACACGCAAGACTTTATGAAAGGTCTGAGCGTCACAGCAAAGTGTCGAAGTAGCTGAAGATAAAACACAGAAAAACATGAAGGTGATATTCCTGGCTTGGGATTTTATAAAAAATATTCTGCAGTACATCAAAAACGAAAGAAACTCATTAATCAACATATGGACATTACCTCTGACATTACAGCGGTTGAATTAGAGACACGGCTGAGCGTTTTGCATTTTGCATAATTTTAAAAAGTTTAAATTTGTTCAGTATTGAACGGCAGAAATGAGGTTTTCTTTTTGGAAGAATGTAAAAGGAAGAAAAAAACAGCGGCCGACAGCGCTGTAAACAACGTAACAAGCAAGCGAATAATGCAGAAAACGCTTTTTAGATGGGAAACTGAGAGAGAGAGAGAGAGAGAGAGAGAGAGAGAGGTGGAGGCAAAAAAGTAAAAATCAGAGTGACGATGTTTATGTGAAGCGTAGTTTGGATCTTCTTTTGCTGCTGGTTCGATCAATATTGTTTAGAGAGAGATAAAACTAACAGCTTTAGAATCAGCGCAAAAACGGCGTGAACACAAAGCGCGGAGCCGCCGACAGATCAGACTCAGCCAGCTGTCGGCTTTCAGCCCGACCGTGTCCGTGCCGTCAGGTGAGAAAGGCGACATCTCACTGATTCTGATCCACGCTGTGTTTACCTCTTTGTGCAGAATCCGTGTTCCTGCTCTCATTTACTGTCTTAGCTGTTTGGTGGTTGTTGAAATTTTGTGAGATTTCACTAGAGATTCTGGCATTTCGGGTAAAATAAATTTATATAAAAAAATCGATTCTGGATTTTAATGAATCGATTTTACGTTTTCCAAGCCAGAATCGATTTTAATCGATAAATCGATTATAAAAACCCACCCCTACAAAACATGACAGGACATTGGAGTACAATCAACCATCTCACACTTCTGTTTAATGGGTTTTCTGTTTGACGTTTATTCAGCTATGTGAAAACTACTGTAACTTTAATCTCAGCCAAACTGATTTACAGAGGAACAAATAAAACTGTGAAAAAACAAACAAACATTAAGACTTATAAGTTATCTAAGTGACTTATATATATCATGTTTAACCCCAGTAGCGAAAGATAGCGCGGGGTCGGAAAACTTACAGCTGGCGGGACTGTACAATCGTAAGTTTAACGACTGTAAAAAAATTACTTCCATTGAACTGCCTTGTTAACTACTTTAAGAAACATCTTAACATTTGTATCGCTACTTCAAACACAACTTACATTTAAAAATGTAGTTGTCCTCGACCGCCGTTTCTACCGGCTCCGTAACTGCCGCCATTGCTGAAAACTGGCGTTTGGCTGGGCCGTGCTATGAATTCTGGGAACCCACCCGATGGATTAATAATTGTATATAATATATATAATTTATATTATATTTTATATATATAAATATAATATATATAATTATATATATTATATTTATATATATAATTATATATAATTTAAAAAATATATATATAATATATATAATATCTAATAATCTAATAACTTTGATCTCAGCCAACCCGATTTACTCACGAACAAATAAAACACCGAAATAAGGCAAACAATTACATTTTTAAGTTATCCGAGTGACTTATATATCATGTTTAACCTGAGTAGCGAAAGAGCGGGGGTCTGAAAATGATGAAGCCGGGAGTCCGCTGCTCTCGCCGGCTGTGTGACCATTAAACCCACCGGCTTGCTATTGAGCGGGTGGGTAACAGACGTCTCCGAAAACGTCGGCACACTTTTGCAAATATGCAATGTCTTGATAAACCGAGCAGATATTTACAGTTTACACACCCACATTCTTGCCTGAAAATATGTTAAAAGTTTATTTTATGAACCAAGAAAGATTAATACGAGTAATTTTAAAACTTAGTAGGGGCCGCCATTGTTGGCAGCTGAAATTTGGCTGGGCCGCGCTATGAATTCTGGGATATGGTGGGCCACGAAGGATACACCGGACCCATCCTTCAAATTCGGGGAAACGAAGGACGCATTTGTAGGCCGCATTTCAAGAAGTCGACGAATTGGGACAGCCTTCGTCGCCGGGCTGTGACATAATCGGCCTTCAAATGCGGCCTCCGGAGGATGCAGCCGACGTTTTGGGACACAGCTTCTTTCTGGGTCACAAAATAAACTTTCAACATATTTTCAGGCGAGAAAGTGGCGGTGTAAATGTCAAATATCTGCTTGGTTTATCAAGACATCGCATATTTGCAAAAGTGCACCGACGTTTTCGGAGACGTCTGTTACCCACCCGCTCGATAGCAAGCTGGGGGGTTCAATGGTCGCTCTAGCCGGCGAGAGCAGCGGACTCCCGGCTTCATCGTTTTCAGACCCCCGCTCTTTCGCTACTCAGGTTAAACATGATATATAAGTGACTCGGATAACTTAAAAATGTAATTGTTTGCCTTTTTCGGTGTTTTATTTGTTCCGGAGTAAATCGGTTTGGCTGATATCAAAGTTATTAGATTAAATAAAACTTTATTAATCCATCGGGTGGGTTCCTCCGGGATTTTCACACAGCTGAATAAACGTTAAACAGAAAACTGATTAAACAGAAGTGTGAGACAGTCGAGAATTTTCGCCAGTGTCCTGTTATATTTTAGATAGCAAGGAGCAGACGGCCGAGTTTATTAAACTCCACCGACACAGCGGTGACGCAAATCTGAAGGCTAGACCGTCCCATTTCACAGCCTCGCACTTCCGGCCTTCTCGGTCTTCGAAGGACCCGGCCCACGTATACCGCGAAGGCCGGGTCCTCCGAAGGATGCAGCCGACGTTTTGGGACACAGCTACAATTTGCATGCAACCTTCAAACACGTGTGGAGAATTCATTATTTCTTTGAGAGATTTTTTAGTAAATAACAGAAAAAAGAAAGCAAGAGAAAAGCAAAACTTTAATTCTATAAAAGGGTAAAAATTCCACACACATGTAACTCACCACTGTGTGAACATCACAGGGGAGAAATCGTTTCTCTGAGTCAGAGATGAGTGTCAGTGACACAAAAGTAACACTCAGTGTCATGCAGTGACTTTTACACAACCAGCTCAGATGAACCAACTCACACTAAAACATGCATTTTGCTGCACTCTTTACACTTATTTCTTTTCTTTCTGCTCTTTTATATATTTTGTAAAACCACAAAAAATATTTTATTTCAGCAGCAATTTTTCTCAAACTGCTGCATCACAGCTTTCATGCTCTGACCTGCATGTGAAATGAGATATGCTGTCATACTCACACATTTATAACAGGAAGTGGAAAGAAGCTTGATCTCTCACGTCACTCAAACGCGACAAACCAGGAAACAGGAAGTTCTTCGTCCTCAGTAAAGAGAGACGCACAGACGATCAGACGGAGTTCAGACCAAACTAGCAGCTTCCTCTGAGTGAGTCCAGCTACAGGAGAGAAAAGTGGAAACTCCAACACTGCTGCTTCAAGCTGCTGACGCTCCACACACTGAATGTGAGTTTGAGCAAAAACACGACTCAAAGGAAGTTTCAGTGAAGGTAGTCGAGGAGGGAGGGGAGCCAGGACTGACTGTACTTCCTGTCTGCTGTTTTCAGCTTCACTCACAGACTCAATGGCTTCCAGATCAGAGGAGGATCTCTGCTGTCCGGTCTGTCAGGAGGTCTTCAGAGATCCTGTTCTTCTGTCATGTAGCCACAGCTTCTGTAGAGACTGTCTGAAGAGATGGTGGAGAGAGAGAACAACACACGAGTGTCCAGTTTGTAAGAGAAGATCTTCAAGGGATGATCCACCTTTAAACCTGGCTTTAAAGAACCTGTGTGAGTCGTTGTTACAGGAGAGAGATCAGAAAGCTTCAGAGGCTCTCTGCAGTCTGCACTCTGAGAAACTCAAACTCTTCTGTCTGGACCATCAGCAGCCAGTGTGTGTCGTCTGCAGAGACTCAGAAAAACACACCAATCACAGATTCAGACCCATCGATGAAGCTGCAAAACAACACAAGAAGAAACTTCAGGAAACTCTGGAGCCCTTAAAGAAGAAGTTAAAGGTTAGCAAACGAGTTCAAGTGAAGTTTGATCAAACAGCAGAACACATTAAGGTCCAGGCCCGACACACAGAGAGGCAGATTAAGGAGCAGTTTAAGAAGCTTCACCAGTTTCTAGCAGAGGAAGAGGAGGCCAGGCTGGCTGCACTGAGGGAGGAAGAGGAGCAGAAGAGTGGGATGATGAAGGAGAAGATGGAGGCTCTGAGCAGAGAGATAGCAGCTCTTTCAGACACAGTCAGAGCCACAGAGGAGGAGCTGAGAGCTGAAAACGTCTCATTCCTGCACAACTACAAGGCTGCAGTGGAAAGAGTCCAGCGCTGCCCCCTGCTAGATGATCCACAGCTGCCCTCAGGAGCTCTGATAG
The DNA here is from genome assembly GCF_036321145.2 of Pelmatolapia mariae. Lineage (NCBI taxonomy): Eukaryota > Metazoa > Chordata > Actinopteri > Cichliformes > Cichlidae > Pelmatolapia > Pelmatolapia mariae. The sequence continues at coordinate 15,911,143 of NC_086229.1, read as the reverse complement.
ACCAGGCCAAACACCTGGGCAACCTGACCTTCAACATCTGGAACAACATGAAGGACATGGTCTCCTACACTCCTCTCATTCTGGACCCAAACACTGCTCATCCAAACCTCATCCTGTCTGAAGATCTGACCAGTGTGAGAGGAGGAGGAGAGAGGCAGCAGCTTCCTGATAATCCAGAGAGGATTGATTGTTACATCTCTGTCCTGGGCTCTGAGGGCTTTAACTCAGGGACTCACAGCTGGGATGTTGATGTTGGAGACAGTACAGGGTGGGCACTGGGTGTGTTAGCAGAGTCTGTGCAGAGGAAGGGAAGCATACAGTCTGGATTATGGAGAATATGGTTCTATTTTGGTAAATACTCAGCATGTTCACCATCAGCTCCTCTCACTGCTCTCTCAGTAGAGAAGAAGCTCCAGAGGATCAGAGTGAATCTGGACTGGAACAGAGGAAAGCTGTCGTTCTCTGATCCTGATAATAACACACACATACACACCTTCACACACACTTTCACTCACAGGATGTTTCCATTTATTAACACTGGTGGTAAAGTGAAGGTGTTGCCGTTGAAGGTGTCAGTGTCAGTGGAGCAGATGAGTTGAGGATGATGATGTTTCTAATGTTGTTTCCTGTCAGTGAATTGAAGCTGTTAAACTGCAGCTGTCCTCCTGCTGCCTCGTTGTTCCAAAGCTCTTTGTTTCTCTTTTAGTTCTCACTGTTTCTTTCTGTTTCTGCTGTCCACCTTTTCACATGGAAAATCATTTCACTGTTTCTCACTGAATGACTCCCCAAACTAGATTTGAAATTCTATCAAGTTTCTAATCATTACAAGTGATTCATGTTTCTATTTGATGTGTGTAAATGGAGATGATTTAGTTTGCTGGGATATGGACTGACATGTGTTGAATGGGAGGAGCAGTTTGTTGTTGTCTTCTTGTCTGTTTATGACAACAATAAATATGTTGTTGAAACAATGATTCATGTTTAACTCCATATATGAAATGTTTCTGATCTTTGAATTCTGTTTGATTAAAGACTTTCTTCATGACACAAATGAGATTTCAGTGTATTAATAGAACTAAATAAGCTCAGAGTTGAAAGGCTGGAGTATTATGTACGTGCTTCACTGTCAGTATCTTCAGGGGGATTCAAAGGGAAACATCAAACTGCTGTAATGAGATAAACTAGTTGGGCTGAACACACTTATCTGTAGTTTGTCTCCATCCAGGATCATCAGAATATAATGAACATGTGTGAAGAGCCAAAAAATGCTGCTCCCCTCTCAGCATGATGAGCTCCAGCCTTTGTTAACAGGACAACAGGAAACATGAGACAACTTTCAGAGACAGTAACCAACTATGGCCACAAGATGGCAGCAGCTGATCTGAGATCCTTTATTGGACAGAACGACTCTGTGACGTCATCAGAGAGACGGCCTTCACTTTGATAGATCTGACGTCATGTCTGCACTGCGATGATGAAAGCTGATAAACACATTGTTATTGATCCATGAAATCACCTCTGTCCTCTCAAGTGTAGCTGTTTACAGAGCTAAAGAAGTCCTTCATCATCAAAACAGACAAACATGGATTTTCTGTATTAAGTGACGTCATCCTCACTCTAACCTCTTACATACATTCTGTTCAGTTTTCCTGCTGTAAGAAATAAACTGTGTGCAAATATAAATGCAGGGAAACATCCATTAATCACAGGTGAGCCGTTTGTTTCTGACTCACATTAAATGATGCTTCAGCTGTAAATACCTCAGAAGTGTTTGTGAGTTCAGTAGAACCAGACCCAGTCAACCATCATGGCATCCACAGCACTACACAATGCAACAGAAAGGCCTTCATCATCTGCTGAAGCACCTCTGAACCACGACGCTCTCCCTGCATCTAAAAGCTGTTAGTCAGGATGAGATGCTGCTGTGATCGCTCACAGTTTACCTGTGAGATCTTTGTAAATATTGTCTTTGTTTGTGAAGGAAACCCCTTTAGTCTGTTTGTATTTGGAGTGCAGATCTGGGCGTCATCACTTTAACCTGCACACGTTTAGTTATTGAGTGTAGTTGATGTTTGGCAGCATTTTATAAGTGACAGTTCATGAACGGTGCAGGAACAGAGGACGCCTGACCATCCTACCTGTGTCAGTAAGAAAACTTTCATCACAACTTCACAACTTAACACAACTGAAACCTGAATTCAGTGTTGCATAGTTGCAAATTGTTGGGATTCAGAGATTTTATTTCTATCATATAATCTGACTTATGATAAATGTATTTAATAACATGTTTTTACAGTATTATTTTATCATTTAATATTCTTTACAGGGTTTGTGATATATTGAAAATGTTTGTCATCACATTGACCTTTCTATTCACAGGTTTAGTTCATTTTATACACATTGCATATCTGAGTTGTTTAGAGTTGATGTTCCATCCAAAAGGGTTGTAATCTTCATCTGGTGAGACTGTCCAGATGATACATGTTGAGGGAAGATCAGAATATAGTTGGTGTTACGCCCCTAGTCTAGGCGGACAGAGACGCACATAGAGGTTGGAGGAGAGAGAGACAAATACCCGCCCTGGTTCCCAAGCCAAACATCCAAAACCAGTTGTGAGTAAAAAAAAAGCGATTTTATTAAAGGTGATGAAGCATAGCTCCAGGGTGAACCCAGGCCAAAATAATAAACAAAACCAACTAAGTCCCACCAAAGAAAACTAACTAAACCCTAAGAAAGAAATAAAACAAACAAATGACAATACTAACCCTCGCTCCCTAACCCGGAAAACAGGAGAAAACTGTTTCAAAGAAAAAGGCGGCTCACCCCTTCCGCTTCAGCCTATGCGTGCCTAAGCACTAAGTTAATACACTAGGAGCTGCTCTCACAGAACACGCTCACACAAACACACAACAAAAGGTATAGGCTGGAAACCAGGGCCAGGACCGTGTCTGCTGTCAAACTGCTTGCTTGCTCGCTCGCTTCTCTCTCTCTCTCTCTCCCTGGGAGCTGTCAGAGCGGCTTTTTGAACGTGGGCACGTGTTCCACGGGCCAATCAGCTGCTCGCTGCTCTTCATTAGGGGATGGACCTGCAAAGAGTCTTAAGCATAGTAGAGAGACAGAACAAGACAGCACACAGTGTTCATATGGCCGCAGCCGTAACACCCCCCTTCCCAAAATCAAAGACATCTCCCTTGTAGATGTTTTTGACATTCACGTTTAAAGGAAGGTACGGGACAGTGCATCCGCCAACACATTCTCTGTCCCCTTTCTATGGCGGATGTCCAAATTGAAATCTTGCACCAGAAGAGACCATCTCATAAGCCTTTGGTTCGAGTTCTGCATGCGCATTAGGAACACCAGGGGATTGTGGTCGGTATAGACGATCACAGGCGAGGGGCTGGAACCGACATACACCTCGAAATGCTGCAATGCGAACAGCAGAGAGAGGGCCTCTTTTTCAATCGTGCTATACCTTCGCTGATGGACACTGAATTTCTTTGAGAAATAGCCGATTGGGTGATCCACACCGTGTTGGTCTTCTTGTAGCAATACGACACCTGCTCCGTTTGCACTGGCATCTACCTCTGATTTAAAAGGGCGTGCAAAATCAGGGGCAGCCAGCATTGGCGCACTGCACAAGAGAGTTTTAACAGCCAAGAACGCACTCTGACACACAGAGGACCACACAAAAGGTTTCAACACGCTAGTGAGGCTAGTGAGGGGTGCGACCACTTCCGCGAAATTTCGACAGAAACCCCGGTAGTAGCCCACCATGCCGAGAAAACGGCGGAGCTCACGCCTAGTACGAGGGGCAGGGAAGTCCAGTATGGCCTGGATTTTGGCCAGAAGAGGGCGCACTTGGCCCTGACCCACCTGTTTCCCCAGATATGTCACCATGGCTTTACCGAAATCACACTTGGCGAGATTGAGGGTAAGGGATGCCCTTTCCAAGCGATGGAACACGTCAGTGAGTGTTTCCATATGCTCTGACCATGTGTCTGAGTAGACGACAATATCGTCTAGGTACACTTCACACTTGCGAACGCTTCCCAGCACAATATTCATGAGTCATTGGAATGTGGCGGGGGCGTTGCGTAACCCGAAAGGCATGACAGTGTACTGCAGAAAATGGTCAGGAGTGACAAAAGCAGAGATTTCAGCTGCACGTGATGTTTGAGGAACTTGCCAATAGTCCTTTAACAAGTCCAGCTTAGTGACAAACTTCGCAGAACCGACCCTATCAACACAATCTTCCATTCTGGGAAGAGGATATGAGTCAGGCTTGGTCACGCTGTTCACCTTCCGAAAATCTGTACAAAACCGTGGGGTCTTGGATACTTGGATGACTCTCAATCAGCTGACACACGTCATCTCGAACATCATCATCTAAATCGGTTAGATGTGACCTGAGGTCGCTTAGGATTTCCGAGTTTCGGAGACGTGCGCAGCCCTCCGCACAACCGAAAACTAAATCATCATTTACGGGGTCATACCGGGCTTCTGAACCTGGCACCCCCACAGTCGCGACTGTTGACACACCACCAGCAAAGTAGGGCTTCATCATATTAATATGACACACACGACACTTTTTCCTTCGCTCTGGGGTGTCGATGACATAATCCGTATCACTCAATTTTGCCTGCACTGTATACGGACCACTGAACTTTGCCTGGAGAGAAGAACCAGGGACCGGTAGAAGGGTGAAAACCTTATCACCAACCTCAAATTTCCTTTGCACAGCTTTCTTATCAAACTTTCTCTTCATCCTGCCCTGCGCTGCCACGAGAGCATCACGTGCGATTGCACATGCTTTATGCAAACGCTCTCTAAAAGAACTCACATAATCCAACACATTTTCCTTAGGAGCATCTGGGTCGGACAGGAAGTTCTCCTTGAGCAGTCGCAGCGGGCCACGCACCGTGTGACCGAACACCAGCTCAGCAGGGCTAAATCCCAGCGATTCCTGCACGCTTTCCCTCACCGCTAAAAGGAGCAGCGGCAACCCCTCATCCCACTCCTTTCCAGACTCAAGGCAGAATTTTCGCATCATGGATTTCAAGGTCTGGTGAAACCGCTCAAGCGCACCTTGGGACTCTGGATGATAGGCACTGGATTTTTGATGTTTAATACCAAGTGACTGCAAAACTTGAGCAAAAATCCTAGACATGAAATTAGAGCCTTGGTCGGTTTGGACAACTTTTGGTAACCCAAACGTAGAAAAGAAATTCACCAACGCCTTAACAACTGATTTAACCTTAAGGGTGCGCAATGGAATCGCTTCAGGAAAACGTGTAGCAACGCACATGAAAGTCAAGAGGTACTGGTAGCCCGATTTCGTTTTAGGAAGTGGACCAACACAGTCAATGAGTATGTGTTCAAAAGGTTCCCCTAAAACTGGAATAGGGTGGAATGGAGCGGGTGGAATGACTTGGTTAGGCTTACCGCTGATCTGACAGGTGTGACAAGAACGACAATACTTAGCAACGTCACTCTTCAGTCCTGGCCAAAAGAAATGGCGCAGAATGCGGTGGTAGGTTTTCCTAATACCTAAATGTCCAGAAAAGTTGTCATGGGCAAGACTAAGCACTTTATGTCGGTACTGTTGAGGCACCAGAACCTGCTTAAACACATTTCAGCCCAGATCACCAGCTGCAGGCGGATACCAGGTACGCATTAACACATCATCCTCAACACTATAAACATGGGGGTACTGGTCGCTAGAGTCGGCAGCTGAAAAGCAACCCACCAGAGTCGGGTCACTGTGCTGTGCCAAAGCAAAATCCTTTTTGTTAACTCCCAAAGGCAGTTGAGTTGTCACTGATGGAATAATAGACAGCATCGCCTCAGAGTCGCCCCTTAGCGAGTCACAGGTTTTAGATTCAGACTCCGGCTCACCACCAGCGCAGAGAAAAGAATCCGACAAATCAACGTCACTATACCTGCGCTTGTGCGCACGAGTTACCGCACAGGCAGGAAAAACCGAGTGAGAGCGCTCAACAGCAGGGTCAGATAACAAAGTATCAGGCACAGGATTTTCAACCACTCTCGGGGTAAAAAACACTTTCCCATTTGCTAAGTCATTCCCCAAAATCATAGCAACACCGGGCACTGGCAGATGATCGCGCACTCCAACCGTTACCGGACCCGAAACGAGCGGCGATTGAAGAAACACCTTGTGTAGGGGCACTCGCAACACATCAACACATTGAATGTTTTATTATCATATTTGATCTGCTCCAGGACAGATTCGAAAACACAGACTGGGGTACGTTTACCCACACAGATATAGACCAGTACGCCTTATCTGAACTGGATTACATCTTCAAAACTCCAGCCAGCGTCACCACCCAGAAACAGATCATTTACCCCAACCAGAAGCCTTGGATGAACTGGGATGTTTGTCTCCACCTGAAGCACCATGACTCCACCTTAAGGTCAGGTGGTGCACAGGCCTACCATATAGCCAGGGCTAAGCTAAAGAGGTGTATCAAAAAGGCCAAACACCACCAAGAAACGGTTCTTTGGGGCACCTTTAACGGTTTTTCGAAGAACCTTTTTAAAAATGGTTATTTAAAGAACCATTTTTAAAAAGGTCCTTCAGCCTTACGTTTTTTAAGGTAAGTTTTATGTTGGACTCATGGTTCTTTGTTAGTCCAGTTTAGGACAATGTCTCTGATGTATGTATCATATCAAATATATGTCATATCAAAACAACCCCACACAGCTGCTGTGGTTTCAATTTTTTTACAGGTTTTTCCTGTCAGCTGGTCATCCTTACTCAGGTGGACATCCATATCAGCCAACCAAACGACAAGCTCCTCCCCCCTTTGTGCTTCATATCCTTCCCACTCTAAGACAAGGAGCTGAGAGAGAGAAAAGAAGGGTCAATTATGAGAGAGAGGGAACAGAACTGAATCACTGGGTCAGCGACCCAGGAACCCTGACACTGTTTGGCGTTCACGTCATCCCAGTGTTGCCAGCAGCCGAGTCTGCAGGGTGCCCTGGAAGAGCCGAGTTAATGTAGACTCCTCCTGGTCAGGTTGTCCAGGTGGATGAGCCGAGGTCTCCCCTCTCGCCGCCGCCTCTGTACACACAAACAGAAATGGCATCTGAAGCAGGGGGTGCAGATTTTTTTGCTATTCTTTTCTAAATCCAGGCTTCATTACGTGGAGGTATTTGGAAAACTTTTTCGGTCAGCGGACGACTATTGTGTCGCAGAAAGTCAAATCAAATGTATGAAATACAGAATTAATTCATGAGAACACATTATAAAAAACAAGTCCAGTTCTTGCCTGATTTCAAGTGAATTCTGCATCAAAACAGGGTAACAGAATTAAAACGAGAGTTTGCAGCAAATGTGAGCACAAAGCTTCACTTTGTACAAGCCTGCTATTAAAGTTCTCCTCTATGCAGATCCGTAAAGATGCTGCTTTTCTTCCTTCTCATCCTAAGCTTCCTTCTCCTTGTCCTCAACATCCATCTAACTGTAATTCAACCTAATTGTTTTTCTCCCCCTCCTCTTCCTCATTTTGTTGGAGCTGTGAAAAGAATTCGAGTGAATCTGAATTAATTTGTGCAAACAAGAAAAATCTACAGCTTTTTGGTCAGAGGTGGTCTTGTGATTTAAACTGGGTAGAGTAGATTTTGTGTTGATGCTACCTGCTTCATCTCTGCGACTGGCTGCTGAGTGATATTTACACTCTGGCTGGATTACAAACTTTAACCACATGCTGAACTTTGGCCCAGTGTTGATACCTCTTGTTAGTATAATGACCTCTTCTTGGCTCAATGTTTGATGGTGGATAAATGAAACGTACAAAGAAAATGTAACTATGTTACAAATGGATATCCTTCTTGGTAACATCAAATGGTCTAACCCAGGGGTCAGCAACCTTTTACACCCAAAGAGCCATTTGGACCCGGTTTCCACGCAAAAGAAAACACTAGGAGTCGCAAATACTTTTTGACATCTAAACTGAAGATAACCCTGTATATATTGTTTTTTTTTTTACCTTTATGCTTCGTGTAAACAACTATGGTGTGTTGCTTAAATCCATGAAGTGCTAATGAGAAAATTACATGTTATTTATGTAATTAACACATTTTGAACTCTTGAAGAAATATAACAAAAGGAAAGACACCCAGCTGAACTAAAATGATCCATGTAGCAAACAAAAACTGTTGTGAGCCGCCACCCTCATTTGCCTTTGAGCTTTTGGAGCCTTGACCTGACTTTTTTAAAAGAAATTGAAAAAAAGCACTATGTGTTGAAAATGAATATATATTTAGGCAAAATTCTGCCTAAATATGTATTTTATCTGGTTATTGTGAGTGGCGGGGCGTGGTCTCCAGCGCCGCTGCAGGGGAGGCAGACGCACCTGAGCGGCACCCGCAATCACGCCTCACCGCCTTAACGTTGCTTAACATGCTGTTGTGTTGGTGTGTGTCAGGCTGTGAGCTTTAACACCGGCTGTATGCGTACAGCAACCGTTTGTGAAAAGTGGTCAATAAAGAGATGCTGAAAAGTGTGTTCATGCAAACATCGTCAGGTCTACCGTGGTATGTTTACAATGGGGCTTCCTGAACCTCTGCGCACAGCGCCTGCTAATCGGGGCTGTACAAAGTCATCTTTACGCAGGACTGTAAGCTGTCATCTGTCAGATGTGAGCGGTGTTTGTCTTTAACATAGTTCACGGTGGAGAACAGCTGCTGACATAATGTGGAACACTTACCTGGGGTTGAAAGTCTTTATAAATGCACGGCGGTTCGGCGGGTACGTCGGCTTCAGCGAGTATGATGCTTATTTTGAGCAATGAAAAAATAATAGAATATAATTTTATTTTTATATTTCAATATTACAATGATCTTCCAATTTAGAACTACAAGTTAACAAGAACTAACATAAATAAAATACACTTCAGCTAAATACTTCTAATTTATTTTCCAAAACCATGCGGAGCCGCATTATAAGGACTAAAGAGCTGCATGCGGCTCCAGAGCCGCAGGTTGCCGACCCCTGCCCTAGACAAACGCTACACAGTGCCGTCCCGCAACTATTTTTCTATTGTTGCACTACCTGCTCTATACACGCAGTGTCGAGAAATGGTGGAGACGGAATTTCAAGCAGTACAACATTTTGCGGCAATGACAAAATGTGAGGCATTTATAGTTTATATGTTCATTTATTGTTTTTATGTTCAGTCTCAACTGTTACGAAGTTAATATGCAGTTAATAAGTGCAATAATTATTTACATTGGAAAAGAAAATCGTAAGAGAATCGTGATCTCAATTCTAAGCAAAAAAAATCATGATTCTCATTTTATGCAAAATCGTGCAGCCCTAATATCTATATTGTGGCTAAAACACTTCTGGATGGATGCAAACTGCAATTTACCTTGTACTTGTGATGTGCAATGACAATAAAGTTGAATTCTATTCTATTCTATTCTATTCTATTTGACGTTCTTGAAAACTGACTGTTGTACAACAATAACTGTTTATGTGTAAAGTGTGGTTGCATTTCTATTTACTTTTACTACTACTACTAATAATAAAAAAAATAATTTTGGATTGCAAGTAAAAAATAATTTTTGTATGTTGGTCCCTCTGTTTCTAAAGTTTTCATCACTATGATATATATTTTTTTCCTTTCACCTGTATTGATGCTTGGCCCTAAGAGTAGAATGGGTTTCTTGATGGATCTTAGTGTGCGACGCTACTCTGATTTTTATTGCCTGTATTTCTCCAGGAGATGGAAGCAAATATCCACAAATAAATAAGATGGACGCTGATGTAGTGCCTGAGCTCTGAAATGTCACTCTTTTAATTCTCTAATGTAACCCTGAGCCTAAATCTAACTCTAACCCTGACACTAAACACTAACACTACACACACATACACTAATTTACAAAGGGATGATTTTCATTTGGCATACAGTTGGGTCTAAATCAGGGGTCTCAAACTCGCGGCCCGCAGGCCATTTGCAGCCCCCGTCACCTCTACTTGCGGCCCGCGTATTTTTTAAAAAAATTATTATGCGAAAAATGATTTAATACGAAGGCAGAGCGTTACAGGCATTGCCCTTTAAGACTGTAGCCTCATGGGCGGTGTAGTCCTTGCTGCAGGGAGAACGTGTGGGACCGCCCCTCCCACTGTGTGAGTGTGAGGGAGGGAGAAAAAAGTTAAGTCGAAAAGTCCGAGCTGTCACGGAGCAGAAACGGGAGCTGGAACCATGTTGTGGCGGGGCGTGGCCTGCGGTGCGGTGCAGAGGAGGTGGACGCACCTGCACGGCATCCGCAATCACGCCCCGCCGACTTAAATACTCTACTGGGTCCTGTGGTGTCGGTGTTGGTGATGTTGAGCTGGCAGCAGGAGAGAGCTGCAGCTCTGTGTGTGTTTGCCGATAAATAAAGAATGCTACAAAGCATGAACATGCACGCGGGTCCGCTGTGGGTTTGTTACAGTGGTGCTGAAACCCAGGATGGGGACACAGCGGACCCGCAACTGGGCCAGCCGGGGAAGGAGCTGACCCAAATGGTGGCCGAGATGGTGGCCGCACAGCAGGAGCAGACGGCAGTGTTGAGACACTGGCAGGAAGAGCTGGCGGACCGGGTTGAGCGTCGCGCGCAACGGATCGCGAGTCTGGCGGCTCAGATCCAGTCCTGGCCAACACCGCCGCCGCCCCCAGCGGCATCCCTTGAATTCATGGGAGTGGCCGACGTCTGGAACGTTCCAGCGCCTGTGCCGGCCCCAAGGGTGCGACCAGCCAGCACGCAGCCTGCTACAGCGCCTGGTCCCACCCCGCGCGTGGGAGCCGCTGGGGCTCGGCGGGGGCTGGTGCCTGTTCCTGCGCCCCGGAAGAAGGCCGAGGAGCCGGCAGCGGCGGAGGCGGCGTGCGACGAGACGCTCCAGCCGGGAGGGGCGGAGGTGGAGCGCGAGGAGCCGCTCCAGCCGGGAGAGACTGCGGCGGAGGTGGCGTGCGACGAGCCGCTCCAGCTAGGAGAGAAAGCGGCGGAGGAGGCGCACGACGAGCTGCTCCAGCCGGGAGAGACTGCGGCGGAGGAGGCGCACGACGAGCCGCTCCAGCCGGGGGAGACGGCGGCGGCGCACGACGAGCCGCTCCAGCCGGGGGAGACAGCGGCGGAGGCGGTGCGCGACGAGCCGGGAGAGAGAGCGGCGGAGGCGGTGCCCGAGGAGCTGCTCCAGCCGGGGGAGACAGCGGCGGAGGCGGCGCCCGAGGTTGGCGGGCTGAGCAGAGCGGCCTCACCTCCACCAGAGGCTGGTGCCCGCCGGACACTTGCCCAGCCGCCTGCGAGCCGGGGCGCACGACCGTGCCAACCGCGCCGTGTCCACCTGCCACGCGGCCGACCTCCGGACCAGCTTCACCGGCGCCGCTGGGTTCGCGGGCGGCCACCTGAACTCGTAACTCCCCGTTGCTTGGCCAGGGCCCGGGGGCGCCGACGGTCCGGGCTGATCCTCTCTCCCGCTCGCAGTGGGGGAGTAGGTTCGGCCAGATGGCTCCCCGGCCTCAGTCGGGCGATGGGGATATGTGGCGGGGCGTGGCCTGTGGTGCGGTGCAGAGGAGGTGGACGCACCTGCACGGCATCCGCAATCACGCCCCGCAGACTTAAATACTGTACTGGGTCCTGTGGTGTCGGTGTTGGTGATGTTGAGCTGGCAGCAGGAGAGAGCTGCAGCTCTGTGTGTGTTTGCCGATAAATAAAGAATGCTGCAAAGCATGAACATGCACGCGGGTCCGCTGTGGGTTTGTTACACATGTAAATATAATAATAACCACTGCAGCCAAACAGAGTACCTGATGTTGAGCCCAGCTGTAAGTAAGCTATTAAGACTCAACTGTACACCGTGTTCGTGTTTTCCTCTGAAACAGTAAGCCCCGTTGGAGCAGCCTTTCAACCCCTCTCTCTGTCTCCCGCTAGCAAAGTTGACCCAGACAACAAAGTAGAGCTAGTTTTCGGCTACGAGCCCGACAGTATTAGCCAGAGGTCCCTTTACTACAGTTCGCAGCCGCGGACCTGGCCGAGGTAAGCATGTTGAGGGGTTGGCTGTGTTAGTTCAGTGACAGATTTATTTGGAAAGAAAACAATTTTCACTTGTAGTCGAAAACTAATGTGTACACTTATGGCTGCATTTTTATTTTGTTAAATACAAACAAAATTGTAGCAAAAGTGCTTCCACGTGTCTGGCCAGAAAGAGCTGTTTATTTGGTAGTTCAGTGAAACTACTATACTATACTGTACTACACTGCTGAGTAGGGATGGGTATCGTTAAGGTTTTATCTGATACCGGTGCCAAACCGGTACTTTTGAAAGGGTACCGGTGCTGAAACGGTGCTCAAACCAGTGCTTAAAGAATGGAGAACACAAAACTGGTCCAAAAACCTCTCATGTTCAGCTGTTTTTTTTGTGTGTTTTTTTTTTTTTTTTTGTAAAAAGATAACAATGTTAGCCTTTTCTTCAGCTTTAGGGCATATATGGTCTCACTCTTGGCTGGAAGCAGTGCTTAAACAATGGAAAAAACACAAAACTTCTTATCTTTAGCTGTTTTCCAATTTTTTCTTTGGTCATTTTAGCCTTTTTGGCCAGGGTGAAGGAAGCATCTGTCATCAAACAAGAAGACAGCCACATGTAACTACAACGGTGTTTGCGAGTTCACCTTACATGCATTAATGTAATAACGTGGTTAGCCTACTCAACGTAAATTACAGACGAACAACATAAAGCTACTCACACAGAGAAGAACAGCTGCTGCAGCCATCCTCATCATTTCAGCTATGCTGACAGAGCTAGGGGCCAGGACTCTCCTCTTCGGGTTTTTGGGGGATGTTAACTCCGGGTCGATAACAGGCACCACACCCGCAGAAGATGTGCTCGGTGTGAGGTCTCGCAGCAAGCTATCAAATACGGCGCAATTCTCAGCTTTTAAAAAACACTATGCGTCGTGTAGGAATGTTTAGCTTATTTTAGAGTTTAGAAATGTGTTAGATATAAGGTAGAATAATTGTAGAGACACTGACACTGCCCTGGATGTAATAAAGGCCTGATTGTGTCATGAACTTAGGAGTAGAGCTTAGGAGACCCTCCCCCAGGTTGAACTGTGAAGCTAAGACAGAAAGTGGAAATTCCTCAGGGCATACCTGGGTGGGGGTCTCAACATTTAACTTTATAACTGTGGTCTGGAGGGGAGATGTTTTTTATGACCCCTAGGAACTCACTACAAAGAGACACACACACACACAGTGCTTAAACTGTTACACTCACACATCCACACCTACATGCATACTCACTCACGTGCACTCACATACCAGGTATCCGCATATACTCACTCAGGTGCACTCACATAGGCATACGGGTACGCGCACACACAGGCACTCACGTGCTCGTGCACATAGACACACACAGAGTTTGCAGCGCACTGTGGGGGGATTTATGATGCAGCCGCTTCTATAAAGCTGGCTGTGACTAACGAAGGGGTGAAGATTTTGCAGAGGGACACCGGCCTCGTCTTCCCTTCTAGAAGTGCATGCTTAAATAAAGAATAAAGAATGAGTAAAGAATGAAGATGAGTAATGATGAAGATGAATAAAGTTTTTGTAAAAATGACTACTGGGTCCGGTGCATCTCTGGAGGCCCGAGGAATGGAAAAGAACCGGGGTAAAACTGATTTCTTAACAGTCGCCAGGTGTTTCATCGGATTTGAAGTGTTACCTCCTTTGACAGTATCACAGTATCAGCAGCTGCTGAGTTTGCATCTTTTGCTGCGAAGTACAGCCAGACTTTTGAAACTGAAAGGCTTCAGAAAAATATTGCATTCATGTTTGAAGTTTTGTCTTGTTACACAATATTTGGAATTAAACAAAACACTACATTTTAGGAAATATTAGAGGGTGTTTTCGTGTTTGTTTTTTTGTACTACTTGGACACTAAAGTGGCCCTTCAATGAGATGACAGTGCCAGAAGTGGCCCGTGTCTCATTTGAGACCCCTGGTCTAAATCTTCTGATGGTGTTTGGACAGCATGAAGGAAAATAGTGGAACAACTTTATTTGTAAACACTTGCTTTGTTGGTGCTATGAACAGACACTTTATTGTGTAAGACAAGTGTTTGATAGCGGAGGAAGGCTAATCGCATCTGTTTGCCTGTTTTCCAGGAAACGAAAAAAACATAGATAGACGGCTTGTGTCAAAATTTGATTGATGACCCCCCTCGCCCCCCTCCTAAGCCCCCCTCCTAAGCCCCCCCCCACACACCCTTTTTTTCCCCCCTCCCCCACTACTCCGGAAGTGTGTAATTTGATCCATAATCGCGTCACGTGTTGCGGCACCTGTTGTTTTTGAAAAAAAAAAAAAAAAAAGTTTTTAGAGGGAGGGGGGTCTGTGGAGGAAAGAGAATAAAAACAGAGAGGAGGGGCGGCGCACTATACTACCCTATGCACAGACACAAGATGGATCCTTTCATTCTGCAGCCCTGCGTTCCTCTGTACTTGGACGGGGAAGAGATCTGCTCTCCCGAGGCCGTAAGCATGGGTGGCAGCGGCGGCGAGTGGTCTTCGTCGATTATCAGCGACACCCCCGTCACCGTCTACAGTAACAGATCTGAAGCAACCGCTGCTCCGCGGAAAGAAGGGAGAAATAAGAGCGTCTTTATGTTCCGCAGCCAGATACCGGCACCGAGGAAGTTGCTGGAAGAATGGACTCTGCCTTTTGAGGGCTGTGGAAAGTGGGGCTACGTCTTCAAATACAGCATATTTACTATTGAAGGCCTCAATCCAGACCTTTTGACCCTACCAGAAATACTCCGGAAGTGTCTAGTCATTTTCAGACCTGTGCATTATGTTCCATAAGCATGAGGGGAGGGGTATGGTTCCTGAGGAGGGATCAGAGAGGGAGGAGGGATCCTGAAGCATAGGGGGGTGACGCAGCTGTTGAGTCAGTGCTGTATAGAGAGACAGAGCGGCAGTTAGTTTTCCACAGACAGCAGTTTGAATTCTGTTTAAATATTATGACAATTTTCTCAGTAAAGAACTATTTCTTTTTACAATAGCGGATGTATTTTACTTTCTTATATGACAGGCACAATAAAATAAAAAAACTTTGAGATTATCCGACTAGTAACGGATTACATATATATATATAGATATATATATATATATATATCTATATATATATATAGATATATATATATATATATTTACACATATATAGTGCCGGGTAGAGGTAAGCTACACCAGCGCTTGTAATGGGAAAAGAAAATAGTGACTTCCTATTGGCTGTAGAGAACCATTTCTTTCAATAGTATTTTATTTTCTTATATTACAGATGCAATAAAAAACCTTTAAGATTACCTGCCTAGCAACAAATTGCATTATTATAGAGTGGGGTGGAGGCAGGCGCTTGTAATGAAAAGAAGAACTTTCTATCTGCTTGTAACCTACAGACCGCCCACCTGGTATGTGTAAGCCTTAGAGGAAAAAATGCGCAGCGCACATCTTCAGAAATCGGCCTTACTTAAACAATTAAAACACCAGGTATTTTGGTTTTGTGCAGCCACTCCTTCTCAGACCAAAGTAAAAAGTTTTTCTTCATTTTTTGAGCTACTTTTACAATGGGTTTTCTCAATAGACAGAAACCCTAAAAGAAAATGGCCTTGTTTTACGCACACCATGAAGGAGTCAACAACCCCTCTAATCGTTATTAGTATTTCTTAATGCCTCCAGCCAAGCAAAGAATTTCATATTGGCCTCAACTCAATGTACATGTAAAATAACCCTTAGTGAAAAAAAGCACAGCGCACATATTGAGAACTTGAATAAGTTCCGTCGGTTCATTACCTCCGAGAGATCGGGATGCTTCCTCCGTCTCGTACCATAAACGTATGAGAAACCCCCCCAAGAGAATTTATTATTTTGGTAAGAGAGAGAGAGAGAGAGCGAATCGAACAAACTTTTCTACAACGCGATATACCACTCCGGGTCAGGAGGGGCGATATAGCACGGACCGGTCAGATGACTACGCCGGATGGAAGCATAACCGGAAGCGTGGCAGCGAGTTTCCCTTTGACCTTCATCCTGCTCCATGATCAGCCGTTAAAACTTTCCCCAATATTGCTGTAACGTAACAACAAAGTTAGCTTTTTTAGATCAGACAGGTCCCAAATCAGTCCTCACACACAGTCGCTGAATTAACATCTGTGGCACAAATAAGCTTCAGGGACTGACTTGTCTTTTAGAACCGACCTTTGACACTTGGCCTAATTTTTTACACAAAGAGAAATTTGACCCTAATAATAAACAACACGATACTGTGGTGAATACTTACCTCAACTTTGATGGGTTTTTTCACAGCTATTTATTTAGAAAAAAGTAAAACGAGGACACAATGCACATTGCAGAGTACATGAATGGAAATTCCTCCTCTCTATACTTACACTCCTCCCTAACAAATGCCGAGTCATCATCTCCATATTGTGTGTCCCACTTTTCGAGTTTCATTGAACTGTGTACAAGATGTAAAAACAATATATTAGTTTTTTTTTTAAGCCCCCGGTCTAACAAGATGCCATTCATTTAAGAGACTAATAATCTTTTAAAGATTTTAAATTGTGCTAACGCAGTAACATTAAAAATAAAACATAGCAGAACTCATTTTTGTTGGACACAAGAACAACTCAAGCATATTTTCCGGGAGCCGGAACTAGGGCTTACAAGTTTGTCGTGCCCCTGGGACCAGTGCGAGGTTGGGTGGCGTGGAGGGTCCAGACACTCCCACAGCGCAGACTTTGCTATCCGCACAGAGCTTTTCTGGTGTGTCTCATGCAAAAGCGACAATACAGCTCACGGTAAGCCTGTCCTTTATAAATATCTCTTTAATTATTCAAACAGTGTTTAAATTGTGACTCCAAAAACATTTTATCTATGTTAAAATATACAGATATATTTATTTCAAGTTTTTAGCTTAAACAGACTCTTGAGCAAAATCCGTATTGGCATAACCAGTGTGCAGCCTAATGTATATCTTTTAAGTGTATGTTTATAGGTACATGAAGCGTACCTCTGAAAAGAGTCCATCATTTGTGAATTTACCGATTTATTTTTTTTTTAACCGCAGTTTTCACAAACTGTGGATGATTGTAGAAAATGTCTTTAAACTATCGCTGTTCCTACTTACTGAGCTTTACTGTGTGAATAAATAATTTGAACGAGAAAGGATTTAAAGACACATTGAAGCAAAGGTAAAAACTTTGTAATGAAATTTATGTGACCGCTGTTCTGAAATCTGAGAGAGAGTGAAAATCCAAGAGCTGCTGCAATCCTCTGCATTAATGATCTTTCTGTTTCTCTAATTCTGCGTGTGTGTGTGTGTGTGTGGTGTGTGTGTGCTCACAGAGGAGAGGTCACGGCAGGAGTTCCCTGAGTTGACACGTATGAACCATAAAGTCAGTTTGGACCGAGGAGCATTCGGTAAACTACATTCAGTGTAGACAAAATTACTTTTTTATCCGATGCATGCACAAGAAATCAAATCTCTGTATCACATTTTCATTAAAGCCTTAGTATTTTATGGGGACAAATTAACGTAGATCATTAATAGGGAACAAAAAAGGAGGATCACATCAGCAATGGGAGACAGTAGTCTTGATACGTGCTTATAACTTAAAACACACAAAAAAAACCCAGTTACAGCCAGTAAGATTTATGGTATAAACCAGACTTTCACAGTCTGCATCTTTACAGGGTTTTTTCTGCTTTTGTTCACTCCTAGTGTGATTAAAAAACATCAAACCACAGAGCCCACTAACTATTAGCCGCTTTTTCCCCCTAAACAGTCAGTTGACTGAGAGAAATGCAGTCCATTATTGTGAACGCTGAAGGAGATGTGCTCCATAGTCAAACTTATATTTCCTTAACTTACATCCTATGTTCTGTTTATTCCCTTTGACGGAAAATTGGTTAAACCATTGCTCAACTTATGTCCCAATGACGGCAGATAATTCTGATGAAACTGAACCGTAAGCACTTTGCAGCTGAGTCGAGGGCTCGTGGAAATAAGGTCAAGGAGGTGTCCGGCGTGAGTGCGGCCTGACATTCCATTTGGGGACAGCTGACAGACACATTAGTGCAACTGTGAGCAGCAACTCCTGTATACTGAACATAAGAAAAGTAATGTGTAATGCTTCTTCTTTTTTTTTCTTTTCTTTTTTTTTTTAAAAAAAAGCCGAGATTCCAGGACTCATGCTTTTATGGTTTTCTTTTATCCAAAAACAGGTTAGTTTATCCGGTTTGAGGAGTTGGTTCCCTGGTCCAGATATTTGGGATGGTTCAAATGCCGAGTCTCCAAATGCAAACAAAAGGATATTTTCCACGTTATTTCTTAAATGTGCATAAATGGGATGTCCAATAAAAGTAATAAACGATAAATGTAAATCAGTTTTTTTTAACTGTGCAGACCCACTCCAGTGAAAGCGATAAAAAAAAAAAACTTAGAGGCGAGTGTTTTTGTCAGGGCTCTGTGTGCGGGCAGGTGGAGATGTGGATCCAAGTGCAGGAGTCAGAGACGGAAATGTGACTGAAAACCTCAGCTTTATTGCTGGCACCAAACAAAACAGAACCCAACCATGAAAACACTAACAGGAGGAGCAAAGCTGATCATACTGACATAAGACACAATCCTTCAAAATAAAACAGGAAACAATACACAAGGACGCAGACTAAGAAATACAGATGTGGCACCCCTGTGAGGGAATGACCACATTAATATTATTTTGTGCAAAACACTCATGTAACGGGACATTTTTCATTACTATATGTATTTATTTTCAGTTTCTTTAAAAGGATGGAAAATCCATGTAGCAGGAATTCATTTTATATTAGAAAGCAGTGAGGGCGGAACACGTTCTGGAGGAAAGCAGAGACGCATCGTGTCTTCCTTACTCCGCTCTTCACCTGCTTTTACAGGTCGGTAAATGGTGCTTGCACCGAAAACTTTGTTTATTGTTACCATGGTTACCCACGTTAACGCGAATTAGAGAGTTAAGGCGGTCCGCCCGAGTTATTTATATATAAACACGGGAGAAACCAGAGGAGTGTCCCGTGCGGCCGCATCGCGAGCCGCTCGTTAAGTAGAGCGCTCGTGAAGCAGAGTCAGTACGCTCCTGTGCTCTGTGCAAATGTGTTGTAATGTTCTGATCAAACCAGTTCTGTGAGATGTGAATGTTAATAGTTATGTTAAAGTGACTGAGTAGATTAGCTAGTGTAACACAAGCACTCTGAGCAACTCTGTGTAGTTAACAGAGGCATTCACAGTTAATTAAATAAGCTGGGGTTCATGATACACTAAATAGTGATTTTGCCAGTAAATTACTGAAGGAAACAAATGTGATGTATTTACTGATGCTGTTATTGAATATAACTGTTTAGCCAGTAAGACACTGTAGAAGACAATGTGATGTGTTTATGGATATGGTAAAGGAATGTAACTGTTATGTAAAGAAGTGTGAATTTGAGAAACGGAACCAGTTACAGAGAGTATATTTCACTGAGGTTGTGAAATAAGTAAGTGTAATTGATGTGAATGAGGAACCAGCTGATTAGTATATTGAAAGCTCATGTTTAATGTTATATAGCATTTATTTGTGTAAAATAAATCAGACTCAGACACGTTCTGGAGGAAAGCAGAGACGCATCGTGTCTTCCTTACTCCGCTCTTCACCTGCTTTTACAGGTAACATATTTGTCATCGTGGTCTTCATCTTTGGGACCCGTAACACAGACTTAACACGGGCAGAACTAAACATAAACCAGAATAAGCTGGAATATAGAACATCATCATCAAATAGATCAAGAAAATAACCAAAAATACAAAATCAAACTAAAAAATATGAAAACTCAAAATACTGGGTCAAAACTGACCCAGAACAGTGACAGGTTTCTCTGTTCAATCAATTTATAAGCACATGTAAAAACAACAAGGGCTGACCATAATGCTTTACATAGTAAAAAAGCAAATGAAATACAGATCATAATTTCAAGAGGTAGACTGTTCCAAAGTTTAGGCGCAGCGATCGCAAAAGCCCGATCTCCTCAGTTTTTTAACTTGCTTCTTGTTTGCATTTTTATTAATTAATTGATTGATTGGGAATTAAAAATAATGTAATAAAAACAATTACGCACTGGTTCTTATTAGGTTTTTTGGATGTAGGATTAAAACGACAACTTGTGAAGCGACAAGGTCCATCCTACCTGTGTCAGAAAAGAGTCAAAATTAGAGCTGCTTACATTTGATCATTTGTCAATAACCTAAACATATGTGAAAAGAGAATTTGTAAAAGTAGTCACCTGTCCTTGTTGCTTACGGCAGGATGTGGAAGCAGCTCAATCACCTGCTTAAGAGCTCCTGGAGCAGACCAGTGTGCCGGGTTAGGGGAGTATGAAGGGTTAGATAGTAATGGTTGAAGCATATGTTATTGATTTGTTTATAGTATGTTTTTTGGAAATATGTATATGTTTGTTATGTGCTCTAATGTAATTGTATGTTAATGTTTTCATTTGGATTCGTTAACCCCCCATACTCACAGCCTTCATATCATAGGTAGGTAGAGTATTAAAGGAAGCCATTTTGTTTTTAGTGTTTGTGCCTTCTTTAATAAAGTGCCGGTCCATGGATTTATTTTATGCTAGTCATATTATTGGAAGGAACCCGTGACCGCCGGCCAAAACTGACAGGGAGCTCAAGGTTGTGATCTCAGTTAAGAGGCAGATACGCAGAGACAGCGTGAGCATTAGAGGGCGTGGTCTGAAGAAACGAGACTGGGTATATTACTTCAGAAAATAAAAATACAATGCAAGAACATATCTTTAAAACTTGTGTTTTTGGGGGGATGTGAAATAAATAAAAAGCTCACAGCCTCAAAACAGAAGCTGAATCCAGAAGCCTTTAATAAATCCCAAGCCTCACTTGAATACATACGTAACAAGAATTACAACGTCTTCAGCATCTACAGTAAGGTCACACACACACACACACACACACACACACAAAAAGTAGAAAAAACTGATTTCATTACGCTAGTTGAGCAATGAAAAATCATGCGACCGCTCTACTAATCTTAAAGGCTCATAAAAGAAACAAGTTTATGTTAAATGACTGTCAAAACTAAAAACAAAACTATGATAAAATTTAAAAAAACAAAGGTAACACAAATTGTCCTCGCTTTTTCAAAAAGAGAAAAAAAAATAATTGTGAAAATGGTTGTCAAGAGCCCCATACCCTTTGTCGTAATGATAACGAGTGAAAATGTGTAAAATAAGAGTTCATCTGTACAAAACAGGCAAAGAAACTACTCCGATCATTCTGCCTCTACACAGCCATCTCCTCAAAATCTGCTTTACTCTCAACTTCGTGCAACAACGCGTCAGGTACGCCTTGCTTTGACCCCACAACAGAGGCTATAATGTTTTCTAGGTGAGGATTTCCCTTTGCTTCCTCCTCAACTCTTTCCAACGCCTCCCCATACCCATCTTTCTTCAGATTATCCACAAAGCTTTCAAATATAGTGAGCAGAGGAAAGGCGTACTCAATCACGTTCTCGCTAAGGTTCGGAAACCCGTAGAAAAACCCGCCACTGTGCAAACCAAACACTCGTCCCTCTGCATCGAAAACCGGGGAGCCGGAAGAGCCGTGGTACATGAGAGTGTTGTAGGTGACGTAGATATTTTCATACGGGTCGTTTTTGATCTGCTGATTGATTTCACAAAGACTGCAAAATTCCTCGCAGTCTTCTACATTGTCATTATTCTCTCGCCTCTCTTTCTCCACGACCCACGTAGGACTTATTTTTTTAACTCCTCCTCCCGGGTGTCCGACGACACAGGCCTCGCCGTCTGAAGGTACAGGCCCAAATCTCTTAAGGAGCCCCGGCGGTACTTTCTCTGTTTCCAGCTTAAGTATGACATAATCTAACTTTTCGTCGCCGACGAACACCTTAGCGTCGAGGTTGTTCTTGTCTGATTCTTGGTCTTCAAAGTTAAAGACCACGGTAACGTTTACAAATTCACGCCAGTTAGGTGTGTTTGATTTAACCCAGTAGTCGAATAAGCGGGCGTTGGTCAAGACGAAGTTGTCGAATAGCACAAAGCCTGTGCCTTGCTTTATGAAGGAACCGGTTATGAGACAAACTGACTCGCTCAATTCGAGCAGCAACATAACCCTGCGAATTTCAGTAAAAGACTGCCGGCTCTTTCCAAAGGTCTCCTTCCTGTACTTCAGTGCTTCCCGGAAAGAATTTTTGGGGAATCTGGTCTCCATCCATCGTTTCAGACGCGGATACTGCTGACAAAGTAGATCGTAAACCTGCTTACGGTCAATGTTGCCGCCCGTTTCTTTGATTGCCGTTGTTAGACTCAATCCGTTCTGCCGTGCTACATCTAAGACCGATGTCATTCCGCCGCTGCGCTTTGCATTATTTGATGCGTGTGGAGGTTTCTGCTGCCCTGTGATGGCTACATCCGTATCTGCTCCCTGCGGAAAACATATCTGGAATTTCTTATTGTCCAGACAATCAATTATGTCTGTGCACTCAGTCTTACGTTCGTCGTCGATGTTAACCAGCTCAAAGTAGCCCAGGTCATCGACGAAGCGACTGTCTCTTTTCAGAGCCTCGGCCGCAGTTATTCCCTTCTCCCTGTAAACACAAAGATACTCGAACTGTTTTAAAGCATCATTTTTTAAAAAACTTTTCTCTTTTTTGGCATTTAGTCCTCCCTTTGTAGCGATGTAAAAGACAGAATAGCAATCTCTCGCCTTAACCATCTTCTTACATTGACTGAAAGGCCTCCGTGCATGCTTGAACATGTTGCGTGTGTCGTCTGAACTGGATTTCAGTCTGGAGTGATGTCCGTGTGGGTCCTGCAGGAAATCAGAGTTGGAAAAGTTGTTATTGTAGCAAAAAACCAAAATGTATTGCATTTTGTTCATAATCTCTTTAAAGTCATGAACATTTTTTTATCGCTTTCACTGGAGTGGGTCTGCACAGTTAAAAAAAACTGATTTACATTTATCGTTTATTACTTTTATCGGACATCCCATTTATGCACATTTAAGAAATAACGTGGAAAATATCCTTTTGTTTGCATTTGGAGACTCGGCATTTGAACCATCCCAAATATCTGGACCAGGGAACCAACTCCTCAAACCGGATAAACTAACCTGTTTTTGGATAAAAGAAAACCATAAAAGCATGAGTCCTGGAATCTCGGCTTTTTAAAAAAAAAAAAAAAAAAAAAGCAAAAAAAAGAAGAAGCATTACACATTACTTTTCTTATGTTCAGTATACAGGAGTTGCTGCTCACAGTTGCACTAATGTGTCTGTCAGCTGTCCCCAAATGGAATGTCAGGCCGCACTCACGCCGGACACCTCCTTGACCTTATTTCCACGAGCCCTCGACTCAGCTGCAAAGTGCTTACGGTTCAGTTTCATCAGAATTATCTGCCGTCATTGGGACATAAGTTGAGCAATGGTTTAACCAATTTTCCGTCAAAGGGAATAAACAGAACATAGGATGTAAGTTAAGGAAATATAAGTTTGACTATGGAGCACATCTCCTTCAGCGTTCACAATAATGGACTGCATTTCTCTCAGTCAACTGACTGTTTAGGGGGAAAAAGCGGTGTCAGGAGTTTTCCTGTATTGCAACCCAGGTTGGAATAAAACGCTCAGACAGGTTACCGTGTACACGGGGAGACTCAGAGAGAGGCTCTCCCCTTCAGCATAAAGAAGTAGTCTTTTATTGAAAGCACATACAGGAAGTGATACAGGAAGAGATAAAATAGCTGCTGCGTGCAGACTGGAGTACAGAGTGTAACTTCCCCATTTAAGAGTCTGCACAAAGTGTGACTTACTGAAAGAGCAAACATAAACATAAAGAGCAAAAGATAAAGTAATAAAATAAAATAATAATAAAAATGCCACAATCCTGAAATCTTCTGACATTCCCTCCTGTTGTTTGATCTTTCCTTCTATATATGTACAAGCAGTTACCATTTTTGATACCATGTTCTTCAAACAAGGTATGACACATGAAGTGAACAGACACAACAACAGCAGAAGAACACCAACGAAAACAAGTCCTTTAATCAGCAGGGACTTCCAAGAGCCGCTTAAAAGCCACGTAAGCCAGTCCTCTGTGTTTGTGGCATAGTCTCGTTGTTGTGCATCTCGAAGTTGTCTGAGTGTTTTCAGAGCATCAGTCATGTTCGGTGAGTGCACATTATCTGGAATGTATGTGCAACATGTGTTGCTAAAGAGAATTCTCCTTTCTCGGCGAGAATTATGTCCAATGCTACCCTGTGTTGCATTACTGCAATGCACAGAGCATCAATCTCCTGATCCCATTCGTCGTTGAATTTACATGAAGCAGTCAGAACCTTTTGTCTTTCAGTCCAAAGTTTAAATTCCTCTGGGACATCGGAACCCCATATGGAATCATGCTGCTGAGGTCTGGGGTGCTTCGTCTTTTCCTTGTTGTTGACGTTGATGTTGACGTGGCGTCCATGGTTATCTTGAAAGTGTGGTCAGATATGAAAATGGGAGCGCACTGACCTGTCCAATTTCCAGGAAGGATATCCCAGGCCATCCCTTGCACCCAGAAGGTGCCATTTGAGATGTTGCTGCTCCTCACGGGCCCTCCAGGAGCGTGTGTCTGTACTGCTTTACAGTTGGTGGTGCTTCCCATTGGCGTGGATCCGTTCTCTTGGCGGTAGCATAGGCTGTGGCTCAAATTCCCATTGTTTCCAAGAAAGACTGGGAATGATTTAGCCTTACTTCTGTGCTTCACTTTCAGGTCAACCCAGAACCATTCGTCACATGTGCCATTTCATCCTATCTGGAGAGGTTCCTCATGGTTGACCACGATTCCCTGGAATTGATGCCCACGGCTGGCGTAGCTTGCGGCACACTTTACTTGAATTATGTCCATTCCCTTCGCATACAAGGGGGCGTATTGTGTCGTTGGGGGCATATAGGAGCAAACATAGCAGTCTCTTCTGGGTGTGATGTCATGTATATATCGATACCATGCGTTGTTCATCTTCTTTCTTTCAGGTGAGTGTTAAGAAACTCACCAGGAGTGCAACATTAGCCACTAGGAGGACGAGTGTCTTCATGATGACCAGACACACCTGTGACCTCTGATGAGTAGACTACTGGCAAGAAGAAGAAGGCGGGGTATACCCGATCAGCCCTCCCTCCACCAATAGATCACCATACAGGAGTTAGGGGTGTCGGCGTCTAAACATTTAGGTTGTCACTCACTCTTTTGCAGTGGCTTTGATGGATCCAAGACGGTCTTTCTGCTATTTTGCAGGCAGTAGGTGTGGTGAGTAGCACTTGATAAGGACCTTCCCACCTTGGTGAGCTCCAATTTTTCCTTTGGAGTACTTTGATCAGGATCCAATCACCTGGTTTCAACCTGCAAGATACTGGAGAGTTGTTTAGAACAATCTCTTTATTTTCAAGTGATTTAGTCATCCATTCGGCTAGTGTAGTTTCTCTTATTGACTTATCTATAGGTTTATCTATAGGTTCACTTGTGATTGCTAGTGGAAATAGTCTACCGTGAATGATTTCAAAAGGTGTGAGTTTCTGAGAACTTTGTGTCAGTCTCATCCACATTTTTACCAGGCCTATACACTCAGGCCATGGTCTCCCTGTTTCTTCCATGCATTTTCTCAGTCTCTGTTTTATTTCCTAGTGCTTCAGAGATCTTACTGATTACTTCATTAACAATATGTGTCCCATTGTCTGATCTTATCAGAGTGGGGATGCCATATGTTGGAATGAAGTGATTGCATAAACATTTTGCAACTGAGATGGTGTCTGCTTTTTTACTGGATAGATTTCTGGCCATTTTGAGATCACGTCTATGATCACTGGAGCGTATTCTGAGCCTTGGCTTTCATTTAGCTCAATAAATCCCATGTGGATCGTATGAAAAGGATGAGGTGGTGTGCATTATGCGCATTATGTTTTTGGCAAATCATGCATGTTCCGACAAATTTCTGAAAGTTTATCTACCACTCCTACCCCCCCCCTCCTGTTGACAATAATGCTGCTGATATGTGTAGGGACCTCTTTTGTTCTCTAGTTGGTGCGGCTTTCTGTTCGTATATAAGCACATCAAGTGGTATTTGCATTGAGGAGTCAGATATTAATATGTCTATAGTTTGTTGTGCTGCTGCTTTTGCTGCTTGATCTGCAAAGTTATTGCCTTTAGTGACCTCTGAGCATTACAAAATGCTAACTGTTTTGGCAATATAATTTAGAAGATCTCAAAGTGTTGCACAGCTGAAAAAACTTACTGTCTGTCAGTGTATATATTTATATCTTGGCCTGCGTGTGTGAGGATGTCAACGGTTTCGCTTCTCTATCTGCTGTGGTTACTGCATAGCCTACACAGTTTCGTCCTAGGCTATTCTTAAGTTACTGAATGCTTCTTCTGCTTTCTTCTTTGTAAATGCAACACTACATTTTGACTTAAGGCATTTTAGGCAATTCCTATTTCTCAAAGAATTCATACATCTTACATGCTTCAAACTTTTAAGTTAGGAAAAACTTTGCATTGCTTATAGCTCATAGCTCACAGCTCTAAAACTCGTCATTGTTAAATCATGCGCCTAATCATTATATGTTAATGTGATCCACAAGTATGATCCCAAATTTGTTTTCCAAACTTACAAAACAAACAAACAAAAACAAAACAAATTGGCTATGGCATCAAGGCTTTGCGTTCAGATTAATTGAGTGTAAGCTGCTTTCTTCATTGCAAGTGTTTATTGCCATAAGGTTTAATTCATGCATCATATCACTGAGTTCTAAGTTCAAACTATCTCTTCTGACCCTTTCCAGAAATAATTTCACATATAACAATTTGAGTATGTGTTGTCTATTCATCCTATTCATAGAGTCTATTCATAGAGTTCTGTTTCTCTCTGTGGCTGTCTTGACACTCCACAGGCAAACATATTTCCTGTTTCTGCAGACTAATCGAACTCTTTTGTTTCTCTTTGTATTCATAGTCTATAAAACCTCTTTAATTCTACTAAATCTTGATCTAAAACCAACACCTTTATTTCACACACACTTTTAAATTGAGCTCTTTCAGACATCAGGAATCATCACACACACTTCCACTCGTCCACTCACTCCACTATGAACCTTTGTAGTGTTATTATTACTTATGTTTTATTATTTTTGTACAAATCACACCCAATCACTCAAAACCTACTACTCACAGCATTCACACAGTTAGAATCACTCAAAATATGCTTTCATACGAGTATTTCAGACATGCTTTTCAAGATATATAGAGGTCACTCACTGCACATCCACAGTACTGAATTCAAACTCTATTTATACAATTGTAGTGAGCAAAACCAGCATCTCCATGCGCGTCACCGCTCCTCATTAGCTTGGTAGTGTCCACATATTTATTTAATCCAGCTTCTCAATCTTGTAGCTGTTGTATACAGGGTTTGGCTCATTAGTTGTTAGTATAGGTTTGCTCTTCATCTTAACAA
The DNA here is from genome assembly GCF_036321145.2 of Pelmatolapia mariae. Taxonomy (NCBI): domain Eukaryota; kingdom Metazoa; phylum Chordata; class Actinopteri; order Cichliformes; family Cichlidae; genus Pelmatolapia; species Pelmatolapia mariae. The sequence continues at coordinate 15,883,553 of NC_086229.1, read as the reverse complement.
AGTCTCATCTAAGATGACAGGTTTACAAGCAAGGCAAGTGTCTCTGTCTCTGAACGCCGGCCAGAACCCGAATTCACGTCTCTGGACTCTATCCTGTACCTAGACAGGAGCTGTCGACAGACTTCAGCGCGGGCTTCTCACGACGTCGGGGCTCGATGAGGCTTTCCTGTGGGGTCACACAAAGGTCGCTGTGTCCCATCCGGCTCGAAGGACCAAGAAATGTCAGGATTTTTCCTGTATTGCAACCCAGGTTGGAATAAAACGCTCAGACAGGTTACCGTGTACACGGGGAGACTCAGAGAGAGACTCTCCCCTTCAGCATAAAGAAGTAGTCTTTTATTGAAAGCACATACAGGAAGTGATACAGGAAGAGATAAAATAGCTGCTGCGTGCAGACTGGAGTACAGAGTGTAACTTCCCCATTTAAGAGTCTGCACAAAGTGTGACTTACTGAAAGAGCAAACATAAACATAAAGAGCAAAAGATAAAGTAATAAAATAAAATAATAATAAAAATGCCACAATCCTGAAATCTTCTGACAAGCGGCTAATAGTTAGTGGGCTCTGTGGTTTGATGTTTTTTAATCACACTAGGAGTGAACAAAAGCAGAAAAAACCCTGTAAAGATGCAGACTGTGAAAGTCTGGTTTATACCATAAATCTTACTGGCTGTAACTGGGTTTTTTTTGTGTGTTTTAAGTTATAAGCACGTATCAAGACTACTGTCTCCCATTGCTGATGTGATCCTCCTTTTTTGTTCCCTATTAATGATCTACGTTAATTTGTCCCCATAAAATACTAAGGCTTTAATGAAAATGTGATACAGAGATTTGATTTCTTGTGCATGCATCGGATAAAAAAGTAATTTTGTCTACACTGAATGTAGTTTACCGAATGCTCCTCGGTCCAAACTGACTTTATGGTTCATACGTGTCAACTCAGGGAACTCCTGCCGTGACCTCTCCTCTGTGAGCACACACACACCACACACACACACACACACACGCAGAATTAGAGAAACAGAAAGATCATTAATGCAGAGGATTGCAGCAGCTCTTGGATTTTCACTCTCTCTCGGATTTCAGAACAGCGGTCACATAAATTTCATTACAAAGTTTTTACCTTTGCTTCAATGTGTCTTTAAATCCTTTCTCGTTCAAATTGTTTATTCACATAGTAAAGCTCAGTAAGTAGGAACAGCGATAGTTTAAAGACATTTTCTACAATCATCCACAGTTTGTGAAAACTGCGGTTAAAAAAAAAATAAATCGGTAAATTCACAAATGATGGACTCTTTTCAGAGGTACGCTTCATGTACCTATAAACATACACTTAAAAGATATACATTAGGCTGCACACTGGTTATGCCAATACGGATTTTGCTCAAGAGTCTGTTTAAGCTAAAAACTTGAAATAAATATATCTGTATATTTTAACATAGATAAAATGTTTTTGGAGTCACAATTTAAACACTGTTTGAATAATTAAAGAGATATTTATAAAGGACAGGCTTACCGTGAGCTGTATTGTCGCTTTTGCATGAGACACACCAGAAAAGCTCTGTGCGGATAGCAAAGTCTGCGCTGTGGGAGTGTCTGGACCCTCCACGCCACACAACCTCGCACTGGTCCCAGGGGCACGACAAACTTGTAAGCCCTAGTTCCGGCTCCCGGAAAATATGCTTGAGTTGTTCTTGTGTCCAACAAAAATGAGTTCTGCTATGTTTTATTTTTAATGTTACTGCGTTAGCACAATTTAAAATCTTTAAAAGATTATTAGTCTCTTAAATGAATGGCATCTTGTTAGACCGGGGGCTTAAAAAAAAAACTAATATATTGTTTTTACATCTTGTACACAGTTCAATGAAACTCGAAAAGTGGGACACACAATATGGAGATGATGACTCGGCATTTGTTAGGGAGGAGTGTAAGTATAGAGAGGAGGAATTTCCATTCATGTACTCTGCAATGTGCATTGTGTCCTTGTTTTACTTTTTTCTAAATAAATAGCTGTTAAAAAAAATCATCAAAGTTGAGGTAAGTATTCACCACAGTATCGTGTTGTTTATTATTAGGGTCAAATTTCTCTTTGTGTAAAAAATTAGGCCAAGTGTCAAAGGTCGGTTCTAAAAGACAAGTCAGTCCCTGAAGCTTATTTGTGCCACAGATGTTAATTCAGCGATTCAGTCATCTGACCGGTCCGTGCTATATCGCCCCTCCTGACCCGGAGTGGTATATCGCGTTGTAGGAAAGTTTGTTCGATTCGCTCTCTCTCTCTCTCTTACCAAAATAATAAATTCTCTTGGGGGGGTTTCTCATACGTTTATGGTACGAGACGGAGGAAGCATCCCGATCTCTCGGAGGTAATGAACCGACGGAACTTATTCAAGTTCTCAATATGTGCGCTGTGCTTTTTTTCACTAAGGGTTATTTTACACGTACATTGAGTTGAAGCCAATATGAAATTCTTTGCTTGGCTGGAGGCATTAAGAAGTACTAATAACGATTAGAGGGGTTGTTGACTCCTTCATGGTGTGCGTAAAACAAGGCCATTTTCTTTTAGGGTTTCTGTCTATTGAGAAAACCCATTGCAAAAGTAGCTCAAAAAATGAAGAAAAACTTTTTACTTTGGTCTGAGAAGGAGTGGCTGCACAAAACCAAAATACCTGGTGTTTTAATTGTTTAAGTAAGGCCGATTTCTGAAGATGTGCGCTGCGCATTTTTTCCTCTAAGGCTTACACATACCAGGTGGGTGGTCTGTAGGTTACAAGCAGATAGAAAGTTCTTCTTTTCATTACAAGCGCCTGCCTCCACCCCACTCTATAATAATGCAATTTGTTGCTAGGCAGGTAATCTTAAAGGTTTTTTATTGCATCTGTAATATAAGAAAATAAAATACTATTGAAAGAAATGGTTCTCTACAGCCAATAGGAAGTCACTATTTTCTTTTCCCATTACAAGCGCTGGTGTAGCTTACCTCTACCCGGCACTATATATGTGTAAATATATATATATATCTATCTATATATATATATATATGTAATCCGTTACTAGTCGGATAATCTCAAAGTTTTTTTATTTTATTGTGCCTGTCATATAAGAAAGTAAAATACATCCGCTATTGTAAAAAGAAATAGTTCTTTACTGAGAAAATTGTCATAATATTTAAACAGAATTCAAACTGCTGTCTGTGGAAAACTAACTGCTGCTCTGTCTCTCTATACAGCACTGACTCAACAGCTGCGTCACCCCCCCATGCTTCAGGATCCCTCCTCCCTCTCTGATCCCTCCTCAGGAACCATACCCCTCCCCTCATGCTTATGGAACATAATGCACAGGTCTGAAAATGACTAGACACTTCCGGAGTATTTCTGGTAGGGTCAAAAGGTCTGGATTGAGGCCTTCAATAGTAAATATGCTGTATTTGAAGACGTAGCCCCACTTTCCACAGCCCTCAAAAGGCAGAGTCCATTCTTCCAGCAACTTCCTCGGTGCCGGTATCTGGCTGCGGAACATAAAGACGCTCTTATTTCTCCCTTCTTTCCGCGGAGCAGCGGTTGCTTCAGATCTGTTACTGTAGACGGTGACGGGGGTGTCGCTGATAATCGACGAAGACCACTCGCCGCCGCTGCCACCCATGCTTACGGCCTCGGGAGAGCAGATCTCTTCCCCGTCCAAGTACAGAGGAACGCAGGGCTGCAGAATGAAAGGATCCATCTTGTGCCTGTGCATAGGGTAGTATAGTGCGCCGCCCCTCCTCTCTGTTTTTATTCTCTTTCCTCCACAGACCCCCCTCCCTCTAAAAACTTTTTTTTTTTTTTTTTCAAAAACAACAGGTGCCGCAACACGTGACGCGATTATGGATCAAATTACACACTTCCGGAGTAGTGGGGGAGGGGGAAAAAGGGGGGGGGGGGGTTGGGGGGGGGGGGCTTAGGAGGGGAGGAGGAGGGGGGCGAGGGGGGTCATCAATCAAATTTTGACACAAGCCGTCTATGTTTTTAACGAACGAGACGGAGAGACGTGAGGAGAGACGTCACTTTTCACGAGAGTTGTGTGGACACACGAGGGGAGCACTGAAGGGACTTTGCACTGTGGATAACTGTGGATTGGTTTCACTGCAAATAAAGACACGGTTCAACTTTAACGAGAGGTCCGCGTCTGGGTTCACTAACTCACCACCCTTAACAGTTTGTTTTAATGACACTTTGTAATTGACTGATTTTTTTCTTCATTCAATTATTGGTTTTATTATTTGTTTCTCAGAAATATTTATGTGCTCGTTCACAAAATGAAAGACATAAAGATATCAATATTTTTGTGTATTTGTCTGATTATGAGACTGTCACCAGGGTTAAAGGAAATGAAAACTGAGATTGATTTTCTCTTCAGACATTTAATTAAAGCACACATGAAGTGATTGTGAATGTAGGTTCATGTTGGATCATCATGTGAATTTTACAGGATTCAGACTGGAAATGTGATTTCTCTTTAAAGCTCTAAAAACAGCGCCTTGCTCCTTTAAATCTCTTCCCCTCCTTTATTTGTACTTACAACAATGTTTTGTAACAATTAGTACTGACAAACAAAAATAATGCTCAGATGATTTTCTCTACACTGGTTTATCTCATGACTTTGAATCCCCCTGAAGATACTGACAGTGAAGCGCATATATAATACTGCAGCCTTTCAACTCTGAGCTTATTTAGTTCTATTAATACACTGAAATCTCATTTGTGTCATGAAGAAAGTCTTTAATCAAACAGAATTCAAAGATCAGAAACATTTCATATATGGAGTTAAACATGAATCATTGTTTCAACAACATATTTATTGTTGTCATAAACAGACAAGAAGACAACAACAAACTGCTCCTCCCATTCAACACATGTCAGTCCATATCCCAGCAAACTAAATCATCTCCATTTACACACATCAAATAGAAACATGAATCACTTGTAATGATTAGAAACTTGATAGAATTTCAAATCTAGTTTGGGGAGTCATTCAGTGAGAAACAGTGAAATGATTTTCCATGTGAAAAGGTGGACAGCAGAAACAGAAAGAAACAGTGAGAACTAAAAGAGAAACAAAGAGCTTTGGAACAACGAGGCAGCAGGAGGACAGCTGCAGTTTAACAGCTTCAATTCACTGACAGGAAACAACATTAGAAACATCATCATCCTCAACTCATCTGCTCCACTGACACTGACACCTTCAACGGCAACACCTTCACTTCATCAACAGTGCGAATGAATGGAAACATCCTGTGAGTGAAAGTGTGTGTGAAGGTGTGTATGTGTGTGTTAGTATCAGGATCAGAGAACGACAGCTTTCCTCTGTTCCAGTCCAGATTCACTCTGATCCTCTGGAGCTTCTTCTCTACTGAGAGATCAGCATAGTCTAATGGTGATTGTGCATAGTATTTATCTTCATGGAAGCATATTCTCCATAATCCATCGACTATGAATCCCTTCCTCTGCACAGACTCTGCTAGCACACCCAGGTTCCACCCTTTACTTTCTCCAACTTCAACATCCCAGCTGTGAGTCCCTGAGTTAAAGCCCTCAGAGCCCAAGACAGAGCAATGTCTCTTAAACCTCTCTGCTTCACAGGATCCACCATCTCTAGAGTCTAAAAACATTTTGATCAGTGCACCTTCACTGTACAAAATAAGCTCCACATAACCGTGTAAAATCTGCCACGTCTGCAAGATAAGCTCAACATTTGGAATATGTGAGTTAAAGTAATAGTCAATGTCAGAGTCAGAGTCCAGGAAATAGTAAAGCCAATGAAACCTCTCTGGATTATCAGGAAGCTGCTGCCTCTCTCTTCCTACTCTCACACTGGTCAGATCTTCAGACATGATGAGGTTTGGATGAGCAGTGTTTGGGTCCAGAATGAGAGGAGTGTAAGAGACCATGTCCTTCATGTTGTTCCAGATGTTGAAGGTCAGGTTGCCCAGGTGTTTGGCCTGGTCTATCAGAGCTCCTGAGGGCAGCTGTGGATCATCCAGCAGGGGGCAGCGCTGGACTCTTTCCACTGCAGCCTTGTAGTTGTGCAGGAATGAGACATCTTCAGCTCTCAGCTCCTCCTCTGTGGCTCTGACTGTGTCTGAAAGAGCTGCTATCTCTCTGCTCAGAGCCTCCATCTTCTCCTTCATCATCCCACTCTTCTGCTCCTCTTCCTCCCTCAGTGCAGCCAGCCTGGCCTCCTCTTCCTCTGCTAGAAACTGGTGAAGCTTCTTAAACTGCTCCTTAATCTGCCTCTCTGTGTGTCGGGCCTGGACCTTAATGTGTTCTGCTGTTTGATCAAACTTCACTTGAACTTCTTCACAAACCTTTAACTTCTTCTTTAAGGGCTCCAGAGTTTCCTGAAGTTCCTTCTTGTGTTGTTGTGCAGCTTCATCGATGGGTCTGAATCTGTGATTGGTGTGTTTTTCTGAGTCTCTGCAGACGACACACACTGGCTGCTGATGGTCCAGACAGAAGAGTTTGAGTTTCTCAGAGTGCAGACTGCAGAGAGCCTCTGGTGTTCTCTGATCTCTCTCCTGTAAGAACAACTCACACAGGTTCTTTAAAGCCAGGTTTAAAAGTGGTTCAGACTTTGCAGATCTTCTCTTACAAACTGGACACTCGTATTTTGTTCTCTCTCTCCACCATCTCTTCAGACAGTCTTTACATAAGCTGTGGCTACATGACAGAATGACAGGATCTCTGAAGACCTCCTGACAGACCGGACAGCAGAGATCCTCCTCTGATCTGGAAGCCATTGAGTCTGTGAGTGAAGCTGAAAACAGCAGACAGGAAGTACAGTCAGTCCTGGCTCCCCTCCCTCCTCTACGACCTTCACTGAAACTTCCTTTGAGTCGTGTTTTTGCTCAAACTCACATTCAGTGTGTGGAGCGTCAGCAGCTTGAAGCAGCAGTGTTGGAGTGTTCCACTTTTCTCTCCTGTAGCTGGACTCACTCAGCGGACGCTGCTAGTTTGGTCTGAACTCCGTCTGATCGTCTGTGCGTCTCTCTTTACTGAGGACGAAGAACTTCCTGTTTCCTGGATTTTGCATTTTGATGATGCGAGAGGCAGAGAAAAATGTTGCTTTACCTGTAACTCAGGTGTGTCTCATTCCAGAGTCAAACTGAAATTCTGCCTGTAGCTCCAAAGCTATAAAAAGGGTTTTGCTTCATTCCAGCTGCTCAGTCACAATGTGAAACCTTTTTTGGAGTTCAAAAAACAAAGTGTGACTCAGTGGTGCAGCTGTTTTTCAGCTTTTATTTTAGACATTATTCTGGTCATTTTCAGGTTTTCTTCCATTTTATCTGGGGCCGGGTCATGGGGGCAGCAGCCTAGCCCAGACCTCCCTCTCCCCAGCCCTCCTCCAGCTTATCTGGGGGAACACCATTATATCTCTCAGGCCAGCCGAGAGATATAATCTCTCCAGCGTGTCCTGGGTCTGCCCCGCGGCCTCCTCCCGGTGGGACATGCCCGGAACACCTCACCCAGGAGGCATCCTTGTCAGATGCCCAAAGCACCTCAGCTGGCTCCTTTCGATGTGGAGGAGCGGCGGCTCCACTCTGAGGCAAACTTCTCACCCTATCACTAAGAGAGAGGCCAGCCACCCTTCGGAGGAAGCTTATTTCCACCACTTGTATCAGCGATCTTGTTCTTTCGGTCACTACCCACAGCTCGAGGCCATAAGTGAAGGTAGGGACGTAGATTGACCGGTAAATTGAGAGCTTTGTTTTACACTCAGCTCCCACTTCACCACGACAGAACGGTGCAGCCTGACAGTTTGACAGAATCGCTTCAAGGCAGTCCAAAAGTCCTTTTCCATGGCCTCTCCGAACTCCTCCCACACCTGGGTTTTTGCTTGAGCCACTGCCCGAGCCACATTCCGCTTGGCCTGTCGGTACCTGTCAGCTGCCTCCAAAGTCCTACCACCGATAGTGGTGGTAAGGAAGAAGAACGGAGACGTAAGACTCTGTGTAGATTGCTGTAAGTTAAATCTGAACACCATCAAAGACGCCTATGCACTTCCTATTTTGGAAGAAGCCTTCTCCGCCTTAACAGGATCGAAGTGGTTGTCGGTCCTTGACCTCAAAAGCGGGTACTACCAGATCAAGGTCAATGAGGCAGATAAGCACAAAACAGCCTTCGTATGTCCGATGGGGTTCTTTGAGTTTAACCGGATGCCCCAAGGCATAACAAACGCTCCCAGCACATTTCAAAGGCTGATGGAGAAATGTATGGGTGACATCAACCTTAAGGAAGTCCTGGTCTATCTAGATGACCTTATAGTTTACTCCGAAACCCTCGAACAACACGAGACCCGCCTTTTCCACATGCTTAATCGTCTCAAAGAATACGGTCTGAAGCTATTGCCTAAAAAATGTATGTTTTTTCAGACGTCAGTACTTAGGGCACATTGTCTCCCAAAACGGTGTAGAAACAGACCCCGAAAAAGTAGCAGCGTTAAAAACATGGCCATGTCCCATGAACTTGAAAGAACTCCGCTCCTTCTTAGGGTTTGCGGGGTATTATAGGCGGTTTATTAAGGACTTTTCTAAGATCGTAAAACCCCTTACCAACCAATTGCTGGATACCCCCCACTGCGAAAAAACAGTAGCTCTAAGTCCAACTACGTCCAATACTTTCAGCCAAAAGTTACTTTCGGGGAAGACGGACAGAGAGTTGTCAGAAAGCATTCGAGGCGCTTATAGACAAATTGACTTCTGCCCCAATTTTAGGCTTTGCCAACCCCAAGTTGCCTTAAGTATTAGATACAGATGCAAGCAAAATTGGGTTAGGGGCAGCTCTTTATCAAGAAGGAGAGTTGCGAGTAATTGCATACGCAAGCAGGGGACTATCAAAAAGCGACAGGCGTTATCCTGCTCCTAAGCTTGAGTTTCTTGCCCTCAAATGGGCTGTAACGGAAAAGTTTTGCGATTACTTATATGGCAGTCCTTTCACAGTAATAATTGACAGTAACCCTCTAACTTACATTTTGACCACCGCTTAGTTAGCGGTGAGCGGTGAGCGATGAGCTATCGCTGGTTGTCCGCTCTGTCCTCTTTCCAGTTCCAGCTTAGGTACAGAGCTGGCAAACAAAACATGGACGCAGATGGCGTATCTCGTCGTCCGCATCTCGATTAACTGACCTTGTCTCCCTGAAGGAACAGGAGCGGATCCGTTAGTTTGTGCAACACCACTTGCCTGGCACCGATCCCTTCACTCACGTTCCCACTCAAGCTGTCAGTGCAATCTGTGAGAAACATCTAGTCCTCCAGTCTCTTAACACAGACCATGCTCTCACCTGCCCACTCGTAACATCCATGTCTATGTCCGTTGATGCTGTTTCCGACAGTTTCGACAAGTGTGATGCTTTTCCTGTCATTCCAAGCTTGTCAGAAGAAGAGTTAAGACAAAGTCAAAGAAACGATCCTGCTATCAGTGAAATCATACACCAGCTTGAAACAGGTGAAACATCTCCTCCTACTGTTCACAACGAGATCCCACAACTTAGCATCCTTCTGCGTGAGTTAAACAAACTTGAGTTGCAGAACGTGATTTTGTACAGAAAAAGGCAGGTGAATAGGCCCAGGACCAGCTGGTTCTTCCTGCAAGTCTAAGACCTATGGTGTTCAAAAGTCTTCACGATGTCATGGGTCATTTTAGTCTAGACCGGACCCTTGATTTAGCCAGAACCAGATTTTCCTGGCCAAAAATGGCCTCAGACATAGAGCAACATATCAAAAGCTGTAGCAAGTGTGTTTGCAGAAACACCCTGCCAGAGAGGGTGGCGCCCCTAGTAAACATTCAAGTGACCAGACCTCTAGAGTTAGTGTGTATTGATTTCTTGACAATTGAATCAGATCGCAGCAACACTAAAGATGTCTTAGTTATTACAGATTTCTTTACGAAGTATCCTGTAGCAATGACAACTCCAAACCAAAAGGCTAAAACTGTAGCCAAAGCCCTGTGGGAAAATTTTATAATCCACTACGGTTTTCCCGAGAAGTTGCATAGCGATCAGGGAGCAGACTTTGAGTCAAAAACGATCAAAGAGTTATGCGACTTAGCTGGGATTCAAAAGTTCAGAACTTCGCCCTACCATCCCCAGGGGAAACCCTGTGGTGAGGTTTAATAGAACTTTGCTAAACATCGTGGGTACACTAAAAGACGAAGACAAGAAACATTGGCGTGACTTTGTTAAGCTACTTGTTCACACGTATAACTGCACCAAACATGAAAGTACAGGGTTTACGCCGTACGAGTTAATGTTTGCAGCAGCCTAGGTTAGCCATTGATCTTGCCTTTAATGTTAATTCAGGTATAATGGCTAAAATATGTGTTCATATGCTGCTGCCTAAACGAGTGAAAAAAATATTAAAAACAAGTCAGAAGTCTACATAAAGCCATTTTTGTACTCTGGAGAATATATTTTTGTTTTTCTGACCTGTCCTTGTCTTGGTGACGTTGTGAACATAAACGAACGGGAGTTGGTGAGCTCAGAAATTGTATTTTATTTCATGCAAGAAATGTTTTGTTGTATTATATTGCTCATTTCATGCAAATGGAAAGTCAAGGTAGCAGATTTATGTTGTTTAATGTCAAAAAACGGCACAGGCTGCAGTTCAAAGGCCTTTGACGTTGTATCAGCGCGCCATATTGGCGTCATTTACGGCTAAATATGCTGGGGAAAACGGACTTTTACTGTTATTAAAGGGCTACCCGTGTGTTATTGTTATGGTAGGCCATTAAGGTTTGGATCGGGAGATGTCAAGCTAGAATCAGAGTTTGATCCGCTGAGCGAGAAACAAGATGGCGAGCCACCCATGGGAATAACGGCGTTACAAGTAACGGCGTTACTAATGCCGTTACTTTTTTCAGTAACGAGTAATCTAACTAATTACTATTCCTATCATTACAACGCCGTTACAGTTACTAACACAAAATGCGGCCTGTTACTATTTTTCAATAAACAGACGGTTGAAGCTGTCTTCAGCTTACCGCACCTTATATCTGCTGCATGGAAGTAGCTGACTGCGTAAGTACAGCTTTAAGCAGCTGCGCGCTCCCGTGGACGGTAATCACGATCACTGTCTAACCCAACACCTGGAGCTAAGGAGACAAAACAATGGCATGAGTGCTGCTGTTTGACTGAGGAAGAATAAAGTACTCGTGGTAAGCCAATCACATGACCACTTAAAGACAAAGCAACAAGGTGATATATACCAGTTTTTAAATTGTGTTGATAGGCCACGTAAAACCAGAGTCATGATAGACTATAATTTTTTCCTCGAGAGTTTCGTCACGTTATTGCTAGCAAGCACTCTCTGCTTATGAGCAAAAAAACATTTTTTTAAATAGTGGAAGTTTTAAGATTGACGGCGAGAGAGAGAGAGAGAGCAGGAAAAGAGACAGAGCGAGTTTTGAGATGTGAGATTTATGACGTTTAGCGTGTTTGGGGTGTGTAGTTAATGTGTTGTCTTGTGTAGTTAGTGTGTAGTGTTGTGGATAGATGTGTTGTGTATCAGAACAATGAGGCGACTGCTGTCTCCAGGTAGAAACAGGAGTGATGCACCTGCTGCTGTCAGACCTGCAGGTATCAGGCTGTGATGTTCTCCTTTATAGTGGACAGAAATATTTCGAGTGGCACAAATCATTTGTGTGGCATCTTATTGAAGAACAGCTGATTGTTCTGTAAATGGTTTAAAATGGTTATTTAAAAATCAAGGTAAAAGGTAAATGGATGCAAATAACTTCATTGTTTGCAAAACTTGTACAGAGGATTTTAAAATTGACAATTAATATTTGCATTTAAAGTTATGAAATATGATTCAATAAACATGTTTGTGGTTGTTACAGTAAAAAATATAACTTTTTCTACTCGAATTTTATGTTTTTTTGTCTGATTTTAGATCAATTGTGTTAATACAGTATGTCAAAATGAAAACATGACTGTAAATTCAGATACGTGAGGTTGTGCTGAAAAGGATGATACCAAACAAGGCAAAGTGAATAGTTTTTAAAGGTAAAATGTGGAGGAAACATCAAAAGTAGTAAAAAAAAATGGCCAATTATACCCTGGACCCCAGAGGGTTAAACATTTTTTTAAAGTAACGCAATAGTTACTTTTCAAGTAATTAATTACTTTTAGAATATTGTAACTCAGTTACTAACTCAGTTACTTTTTTGAAGAAGTAACTAGCAACTATAATTGAATTTCTCTTTCAAAGTAACTTGCTCAACACTGCCCATGGACCCACTGAACTGTACCGAGCAGGAAAAAGGAAACCGCCCCCTGCTGGACCTTGAGTTCTTTCGCTGAAAAAACTGGTAGGATTAATCCATACACCTCTGCAAAAGGACAGTGGACTTTCAAAGCACTGGATAATCATTCAGAGCAATTCCAGGATTAATAGTTAAAGGACACAGAGACAATTTTCTTTTGTTCGTTTGTTTAAGGGATTCATGCAGCCTTTTGCTGAATTGTTTTCAGTTTTACTGTTTTTTTGTTTTGTGTAATTTATTTTGGTCAACCTTACATTTTAATGCTGTAATGGTCTTAATGGAAATGTAAGTAATTTTGTTGGGTTAAAACAAAATAAGAACTGGTTGAAATTTAAAGGTGAACCTAGACCAAGATTAAATTAAATCTTGGGCCTAAAAGAACTAAACTAGATTTAAATAACGCAGTGTTAATGCAAATTGATCAAAGAATAAACTTGAACTTAGAACTTGAAATAAATAAGACAATAACCGAGGTTGAAAATAACATCCTTTTAAAGCCAAATAAGAGGTTTTGAGATAAACAGGATAAATTAACAGAAATTCTGAACTAAAAAAAGGGAAAGAAATATCTTGTTTTCCTTAAATGTGTAATGTTGAATGTTTTATGTAATGTGTCTATAACTGTCTATTCTCTGTCTTCAAAAAATAAAAAGCCGGCAATTTAAACTTATTTTCTGGTCTGTGGTCTTTATCACACGCTACACTCATCACTACTCTGGTAGTCAAACCTAACTGGTCCTAGTATACTGTAACGACTCCAGAAGTGTTACAGAAGCGGCGAGCCAGCCAGGAGCAGTAATTGATCCCTCAATCTTGTTTTCCTGACCCAGACCTGAAAAATAGGCCAAGTCCGGCAAAATGGAAATAGTTGACAGGGAGAATGTTAAAATCCCAATCTCAGTTATTGTTATTGGGATTACAGGCACAGACACTGATGATGCTTTAAAAGACTTTTTAAACAGATATGGTCGAAGATAGATGACCCTAAGTCTTCTTAAAACAAAAATGCTATTGTAGAGTGTGAGAGTGGAGCTGCTCTGTCAACACTTGAACCCTTACTACCCTACACACTTGAATGTCCTAATGAAGTCACTTATCAGATACGAGCCCTGTCATCTGAGTACATTGCAGCTGTTACCAACGTCGGCACAGTTTTTTCAATGAACTGCAAAGCATTGCTAAACTTAGTGGCAAATCTTTTGAAGCTGTTCTGCATGAACACCTTTCCCTATGTGCTCAATCAGTCACACACAGTCACGTTATTCCGCTCCTGCTCAAACTATACAATTAAATCGCAGAGGTTAGAAGTTCATAGGTCACGATGCAGGGTCTCACATTATACGGCCTGATGCTCTGATGCAACCTGAGTGCTCAAACTGTGCGTCCATAACATGAAGCTTATCATATAAAATCTGTCCCTCGCTCTCCCTCTCTGTCTTTCACTCACACAGACACACACACCATCAACTTTGCTAAATTACTAATGAAAAACATTGACCAGGCTGCTGTGATTGAACAGCAATGTCCATCCAGCTCTTTTCATGGTTGTTGTAGTCGCGATAATTTTGTGAGGCCATATTGAAAAGCCGTGGATACGTAAGCGTAGAGCTGCCACCGGGGCAAAAGAAAAATAGACCTATGTCACGTTATAACATGAAAGGTCTATTGTTCCCATCCCCAGACACAAAGAACCACCAACGCACCGATGTCTGAGGGCGTCTGCCACCGGCAGGGGAAGTGGTGGGGGGAGATGGGCCTCCAAACCTTGGAGGGCCTGAGATGTCCCCAGAGAGGTGGCGTCTGATACCCAACCCGACATATAGACACAGACAAACAGGCACACACAGATACAAACATCCATTCCCACCCTCATGCTCTCAAATGCAATTACTCTAAGAAAGCGTACTCTAAGAACCGGGTCTAGGTACCCTTGCCCCTGGAGGGGGAAACTGCACCCAGACCCAGGTGGTGTTACCCTTTTCCCTGAGGTGGGGAGAAGCAGACCGCCCCGACTCCGCAGCGGCAGGGAGGCCCCACATACCAGATCCCAGTCGGACGACCAACTCCTCCTCCTAGCCCCCCCGCTCCAACAGGCCGCAGAGAATGGGGGTGTGAGAAGACTCCAAACCTCCCTCCACCCGCTCATATGTAGTGTTGGTGTATGTTTGTTCTAAGATGCATTTAAAACCCAGGAGGGCATGGAGCTACCTGCCAGAGAGCAGCAGGTAAGCCCACCTGATAGCCCTCAATGTCTACGTGTATTTAAAATTGAGAGGTGGGCAACGACGCCAGGGGTGAGGTGTACACCCTGATGGTAATTTGGATTCCATGTAGCGTGCCCACCCCCAAGATCCTATATGTATGTGTAATAAGAGTGTGAGTAATGTGAATGTCTAAGTTGCTGGATAAAATCTAGGCACATTTGTAATTACTTATGAACTTTTTCTACTTATTTCTTTAGACCAAATCCCCTGTACACATATAGTGACTCAGAGGATGAGCAGCCCACCAAAAAAACGGCACCTCGAGTGAAAATACCAGGTAATGAAATACTGTCAATTGTCTTTGTACATATCTGCGTGTGACACATGGAAACTTTTTGGACAAGCCGTGTGTATTCTTAAATGTTAAAAAAAATATTTTTTTTTTTTATTTTTTTTAACACCCAGTTTTTTTTACACCCTAACCCAGTTAAAACTAATACTTGAATGCAGTGTTACACCATCACTTATGGGTATATTAGTTTTTCGCCTCTCACTGCTTAAGCCATTAATCTTTCTGGAATTGTTCTTTGAAACAGATGCGATCTCACAAAAGATGTTAACTATGCTGTCAGACCTGACGAGATCTCTTAACGAACTCCATGAGGAGGTCAGAGCCATCCGCCTCTGGATTTGCCCTTACACAATCTGGAGGAGCTAAACAATGCAGAGGCAGTGTTTCAATCGCAAGAGGCAAATAAGGCAATGGTAAGTATATAAAGGTTATGTACACTTTGTAACTATAAAGTGTAATAGCTGTCAGATGTGATTTAAATGCATAACAACGGCATACACACAAGCACTTGCATAAACATTTAAGACATGAGACACACTAATTCCATCTCTTAAATTGTGTCTATAGGTGAGACGCTTTGCCTTGATTGGAGGGACCACACTGGAGGTGCGAGTCCGCCGTGTAATGGCTTATGCCTTACAAACGAGCTGGCCTTAGTTCTAAACTGGGCAGGGAAAAAAAAACAAGGACCAGATGAAGCAAAAAAGGGCATTTAAAGATACAGTGCTATGCAGATGCATATTTGGTAAGTTTTACCGTTTACTGTAGTTTTATGAGCCTAAAGTGAACAATAAAGGGATCAATTGATGTGCTTGGTGTGTTTTCACATGTCCTATGTCCGGTTTTTGCTATATTACTTTGTCTTTCTTAATAACAAGACTTTCATGTCTGGTTAATCTGGAGATGGAGTCTTTGGTCTTCAGCTTGTTTAGTCCTTGGGTTGTAGTTTGTACAGCCCGAGGACCCCATGTTTATTTTGTTTTAAAGGATGCACGGCACACCATGCTAAGACTTATCAATTTTTCCACTCATAGCTCTTTGGGAATCAAATGTGGCAGATTTACGCCTGGTGACTTTCATGTTTATCAGCCTAGGAGTTTACATACTTTCTCCCTGCTGAAGACAGTTAACAAGAGCTTATTCATGTGCTCTAATTCACTTTTTTTGTTTGTTTGTTTGTGTGTATTTTTGTCCTAGATGGCCTGACGCAGCAGGTAGGGGCAAACTCTATGTCAGAGATTGTCTTTGCACAGGCACTGCAGAAATGGCTCCGATACGCCCCAGACCGTTTGGGTGGCACAGGACGCACATCATCCGTCCCCATCCTGGAGTAAAAACTACAAAGTTATGTTAAAATATAAATCTAAATAGAAAACTGTCTTATAATAAAGTATTTAGTTTTTTTTTTCCCTGTTACATCACATGCAATGCTTTCTTATTTTAGGATATTAATATTGACATTATACATTGTGAGACATTTGATTTTTATAAAGGGTGTCCAGTTTGAGGAATAAGTGCAATTATGTGTTTAGGTAGTTTAAGTATTGATGGAAACATGCAGTAGTTTAGTATTATTTAAAATACCTGTAAAGAAAGGTAGATTTAGAGTCATGATTTAACTTGTTTTAATAAAAAGCAACTGTGCGAAAGAGGTGGAAAATCAACACCATAGCTCAACAGTGTTTCAATATCAGAATTTGACATTGTTTCAATGTCAACAGTATTAGAAAATATAACGTTGAATCAATGTCAGGTTTCAACATTGATTCAACATCAAATCCTGACGTTGTTTCAATGTTAAAAACGGGTGCAAGAGTTAGGTCAACGTCACACTTCAACGTTGATTCAATGATGTCGCCTGATATTGACTCAACATTGTTTCAAAGGTCCCTTGCTATCTGGGTCCTAACTTTACTGCGACGCCCGATCCCGGCCCGAGTACCGCGTCTCTTCCTCCTCACCTCGCGGGGGATGTTAGCTTGCTCGGCAGTAGGCATGGCAACGGAGGCTCCGAGGGCTAACAGCTGATCCCTGCTGTAAACAATGGGAGGTCGGACCTCCACGTGCTCTCCGGACAAAGACGCCGTAAAAAATGTGATAAAGAACACCATTGTCCATAGAATTCTGAGCTCCATTGTGGGGGACAGCACTCCACAATAGAAAAACAAAAACAAAAAACACAAAACAACAGAGAAACATATATTAAAGAGAAAAAAAGGACTCTGTCAGGTCGGAGCTGCTGATACTGGCTGCCAGCTCAGAGCGGCGCTGGAAGTGCTCTAGGAAATAATAATTTTAAATACTCTAGGAACAACAAGTAGGCCTGCAGAGCGAGAGCGAAGTGCTCCAATAGGGTGATATAGTACTACAAGGTCATTAAGATAAGATGGGGCCTGATTATTTAAGACCTTGTAAGTGAGGAGCAGGATTTTGAATTCAATTCTGGATTTAACAGGAAGCCAATGAAGGGAAGCCAAAACAGGAGAAATATGCTCTCTCTTCCTAGTCCCTGTCAGTACTCTTGCTGCAGCATTTTGGATTAGCTGAAGACTTTTCAGCGAGTTTTTAGGATATCCTGATAATAATGAATTACAGTAGTCCAGCCTGGAAGTAATGAAGGCATGAACTAGTTTTTCAGCACACGAGTAAAACAAACTAAAGACAGTATGCCACCCAAGAAAGGCCCAACACCAGAGGAGGTCGAGAACATAAAAACCTCCCTCGGAGCGCTGTGCGGAGACGTGGCCACAGTCAGGGCGCAGCAGGAGCTGCTTCTGGGGCTTCTGGAGGAGGTAAAACAGCTCCGCCTCCAAAATGCCCAGAAGGACAGACGAATCATGGATCTCGAGCGGCGGGTGGATGAGCTGGAGCAGTACACCCGTACGAACAATGTGGTCATCAGCGGTATTAAAATAAAGCCACGCGTGGCCGGGAACGTCTGGGAGCCCAGCGATGAGGAGACCCGCTCGGTGGAGCAACAGGTGGCATCCTTCCTTCAAAGCAAAGGGATAGAGATGGACATGGAGCATGTAGAAGCATGTCACCCACTGCCCAGGAGGAGCGACAGACCGCCGGCCGTCATTATGAGATTCGTCAATCAGAACAACAAGGTCGCACTGCTGAAACAAGGACGCAAACTGAAAGGCACGGACGTTTTCATCAATGAGCATCTGACACGAAAAAATGCAGACATTGCGAGGAAGGCAAGGCAACTGAAGAAGAACGGTAAAATACAACATACATGGGTAACAAACTGCAAGATTTTCATTAAGCTAAACGGGACACCAGAAGAGGCAAAAGTACTGATAGGAACATGGAGGACCTGGACAAGTACAACTGACACTAATGTATTGAGGTAATATATAACTCTAATGACAATCAAAAATGATAAATACAACAACATCTCTAATTACACCAGGAAATGACATGGACACGTTGAAGTCAATTCTCCAACAGAAAGTAATTGATCTAGATTGTAAATATAAGGATCATAATATAATAGACGCAGAAATAGATTCTGAAAGTAATTTTCTCTCTTCTTTTGTTAAAAATTGTAATTATTTCACACAGGAACAATATGAAAAAAAAATCTAATTTTGATTTCATTAAGAACTACTTGCAACAATTTTCTCGCCTCTTTAGTGTTATAGCCATCACTGAAACTTGGTTCAATGTCGATAAAGGAATAGATTCAGTTTGAATGGATATGATTTAAAATACATGAATAGATTAAATAAGGCGGGCGGCAAGGTTGCTATATATGTTCATAACTCTATAAAATATAATGTTGTAACAACTATGTCAACAAAACAAGAAAGAGAACATTATATACAGTGAGTGAGTGAATTATATACATTGTATAAATAAAATAAAACAATCTGTAAATTTACATTTGAATCTCAGAATGTACATTGCATGAGTGTTAAAGTGTCTTGTGCAGTAGTGAAGCCAGAAGGATTGATTGTTAATTAGACTGTTAATTTATTTCAAACATGTAAACAATATACAAGTACATTTAGAAAAGAAAATAAGAGAGAAAAAAATACTAGATCAGACATGATATCAGAATGTGGTAACAATAAGTCCTGTGTCAGTCTTGTATGGTGGGGGGGCGTGTCCTGATTTACCACACAGATGGCCTCAGGATAGAAGCTGCTCTTCAGTTTCTCTGTTTTTGCGCACACGGTGCAGAACCTTCTGATGTGACAGGTCCTTCAATAGCTGGGCTGCTCTAGTCCAGCACCTACTGGTGTAGATGTCCTGTTGGGAGGGGAGAGCAGCCTTGCAGTACAGATCACTCTCTGAAGAGCTTGTTGGTCCTTAACATAGCTGTTCACATACAAGGATGCGATGTTCTGTGTGAGGATGCTCTCCACAGCGCCTATATAGTAGAGGTGGGTTTTTATAATCGATTTATCGATTAAAATCGATTCATTAAAATCCTGAATTGATTTTTTAATATTAATTTATTTTGCCCGAAATGCCAAAATCTCAGGTGAAATCTCACAAAATTTCAACAACCACCAAACAGTTAAGACAGTGAATGAGAGCAGGAACATGGATTCTGCACAAAGACGTAAACGCACAGCCGCTGATTCGCTGATTCTGATCTGTCTGCGGGTCCGCGATTTGTTTTCCCCTTATGTGCTGATTCTAAAGCTGTTAGTTTGATCTCTCTCCAAACAATATTGACCGAACCAGCAGCAAAAGAAGATCCAAACTATGCTTCACATAAACAACAACAACTCTAACTTTTACTGTTTAGCTTCCACCACGACGCACAGCTCTCTCTCTCTCTCTCTGTAGTCCAACAAGTTTCCCGTCTAAAAATCTGTTTTCTGCATTATCGCTTGCTTGTTACGCTTAAGTCTACCGTTGTTTGCAGCGCTGTCTGCCGCTGTTTTTTTTCCTTTTACTTACTTCCGAAAAGAAAACCTCATTTCTGCTGTTTATACTGAACCAATTTAAACTTTTTAAAATTATGCAAAATGCTTAGCTGTGTCTCTAATAAAACCGCTGTAACTTCAGAGGTAATGTTCATATGTTGATTAATGGTTTTCTTTCGTTTCTCCAACTGCAGAATATTTTTATAAAATCCAGGCCAGGAATCCAGTTGGGATGCTGTGTAAGACATAAATAAAGCTAAAATACAAAGGTTTGGACAGCGTTTTGCATGTTTCCCTACTGCAGGGGTCTCTGCAAGCATACAGGGCTCTGAGAGGGTCCAAGATGACAACTTATGAACTCTACTAGAAACAGTCGATCATATTTGTCAGAGCTGAATCCAGGACAAGCTACGCTAAATTAGCGTTTTTAGCTAGCAGCTACAATAAGCATAAAAGTTACTGTACGGCTATCATTTGTTAACATGACGATTGTTCTTATACATGTAATATATTTATTACCAACCTGAGAGTTTATCTGCTGGTCATGCGACATGACGAATGACTTCTGAAGT
This sequence comes from Pelmatolapia mariae, assembly GCF_036321145.2. Taxonomy (NCBI): domain Eukaryota; kingdom Metazoa; phylum Chordata; class Actinopteri; order Cichliformes; family Cichlidae; genus Pelmatolapia; species Pelmatolapia mariae. The sequence goes on along the minus strand of NC_086229.1, from coordinate 15,863,248 downwards.
CTTAATTCAGCTCAAGACGCCGTAGATTGCCGTCCGTAACGCCATCTGTCCGTAGTTCTATTAATCTGCGCTTGAACCGGAACCGGAAGTAAGTCCCAAAAAACTGAATTTTGGAACTGAAACTGAATGGTGAGAAGTGAAACTGAAATTATTCGAGAGCTGAATTTTTAAAGGATAAAATGCAGTTTCAAAGCAAATCAATTCATTTTCAAACCATAAATTCAATTTCAAATTACACTAATTCAAATTCAGTTTTCAAAAGCTTTTATTCAAGTTACAATTCAGATTCAATCCGAGTAATTCAAATTCAAATTTAACTGATTCAAATTCAGTTTCTGGTGGCACAGAGAGGACATCCTCCTCTTCTTAGCTGGCTCCATTTTCTCCTGACTTTCTCTCCTCACTCTCATAAACCTCCAAACTCTCTACAAACTCTCACTAACCGCAGCTCTCCATCAAACAGCCACATTTTGAATGAAGTCAGGTGGAGGTGGAGGAGAGAGGAGAGGAAGCACAGGTGGATCCTCTGAGGAAGAGGAGCGTTCATACAAACCACATGATCACATGACCAGAATGGTATAAGTAGAAAGTCAGATTAATGGGTTTGCAGGTGAAAAGTCAGATTCCTCACATCATGTTCACCAGGGAGGACAAAGGATAACTGTTTGCAGAGCTGAGCACTATATGCAGTCCGCCTTTGTTTTCGCGTCTTCGTTCACTTTGAAATAGTTCCACAGGGCTCACTTGTTTCGCCTGGGCTTCTCCCAGCTCTGAGCTGCAGCCGGGGCCTGGGGGCGGGCACTCGGCGCCTGTGATTAACCCCTTACATGCCGCTCAAACAGAGACAGGTCTCAGACCGTGGTATCGGTCCCCGGTATCGGGGGGCTTTTAACGAGTATGAGTACTTTTGAAAATGTGGTATTGAGGCCGATACCAGATACCGGTATCGATATCGGAGCATCCCTAGTGGTGACGTCAACAAAAAACACATTTCCTGTTTGCATACATTTTTTACAAATAAGATATTATGGGAGAAGGAGGGAGGAGTGTGCATAACACAGGATGAATGGACTCAAATATGGAAAGAACAATGGAAATGCACTACCTCACAAAGATGGAGGGAATTTGGATGGAAAATTTTGATTAGGTTCTTTATCACCTCTTACCAAAAGATTTATTATGATGGGAATCCCCCGTATGCTGGAGAAAATATGGACACAGATGACTACACCTCTGATATTTGCAGGCAGAATTTTAAACCTTGGGTGAAATGGGGTCAATGCAGTTCTTAAGCATACATGCAAATATTCATTAGTCAGCTGGGAAAGACTCGCTCACAGCTGACTAAATGCCAGATTTTCACTTCAGGAAGCACACAGCCCCACTCCACAGTTGGCCAACGCCCTCAATGACTTTTACTGCCGGTTTGATGAGACATCAAGCAGCTTTCACAACTCAATAGAGAATTCCCCAACAATAGAGGCACTTTGGTCACTCATGGTAAATGGACTAATTCTTATATAGCGCTTTTCTACTCTCCCGGTGTATTCAAAGCACTCTATACAACACACCACATTCACCCAGTCACACCCATTCTCACAAGCAATACCTCTATACTGAGTGCGTTCTAACTACACTCACACACATTCATACTCCGATGGATGCATCGGAGAGCAACTTGGGGTTAGTATCTTGCCCAAGGATACTTGGCATGCAGACTGGAGGAGCCTGGGATCAAACCTCCAACCTTCCGATCAGTAGGTGACCTGCTCTACCTCCTAAACTACAGCCACCCCATCCCCCCACCTTCCCCACTCCCCCCACAACAGAGCAATTAATGCTGTGAAAGACTTCACCCACAGGAGCAACCTCCTCACTTCACACCTATGAGGATTTCACACCACCTTCTCCCACTACAACCCTTCATATTCATGAAGCAGATGTGAGGAAGCAGTTTAACCCTTTAGAAATACTAAAGAACAAATTCAATTCAATTGTATCTATATAGCGCCAAATCACAAGAAAAGTAGCCTCAAGGTGCTTTATATTGTACAGTAGGTACAGAGAAAAGCCCAACAATCATATGACCCCCTATGAGCAAGCACTTTGGCGACAGTTCGAAGGAAAAACTCCCTTTTAACAGGAAGAAACCTCCAGCAGAACCAGGCTCAGGGAGGGGCGGGGCCATCTGCTGCGACCGATTGGGGTGAAAGAAGGAAAACAGGATGAAAGACATGCAGTGGAAGAGAGACAGAGGTTAATAACAGATATGATTCAATGCAGAGAGGTCTATTAACACATAGTGAGTGAGAAAGGTGACTGGAAAGGAAAAACTTTGGTCACTCATGGTAATGGTAAATGGACTGATTCTTATATAGCGCTTGTCTACTCTCCCAGAGTACTCAAAGCGCTCTATAAAACACACAAACTCCTCGTGTGTCATAGTGGTCTGTTCAGACAATATATTTACCCTTCTGTGTCATTTCATGTTCAGGTCAGTTATGTTTGTTTAGGTCAGTTATATTTCTTTGTGCAGTCATTTGGTTTGTTAAGTTTGCAGTTCTTTGCCTGAGTTCAGTTTTGTTTCTTTGACATTTTTTATGAGCTTAACATTAATTACTTTTGTAAATATAATATTTGGGTTAAATGAATGAAAACTTTGTTTTTCTAATAATTCTTGTGACTCCTTCTGCTTTTTCAACTTGGTTCATCACACAGCCCTAAATATTTGTTTAATGTCCTGGTCAAATATTACTCCAAGGTGTTACTGGAGGCCAAGGTAATGCCATCCAGAGCAAGTATCTGGTTAGATACCATATTTCTAGGTATTTTAGGGCCAAGTATAATCAGCAGCATACAGTTAGTTGTCACCCAGGTCTTTATATCAAGCTCTGCTGTGTTCAAGCTATTAATTACTGCGCGCAGGAGAGCCAAAACACACATCAAACATCAAAGTTCAGTTATGCCAGCTTTAACCTTGGGATGCCTCAGCTTCTCTTTTATATCCCCCACACTCAACTCTCTGCATCAGGAAGCTCCTGCCACTGGTCACCCTGGGAGTTTCGTCCTTCTACACCCTAACAGTTAGCAGATAACGTAGTGAAGCATCACCAAGCAGTTTTCACAAGGTCATGCTGACACAAAATTTGACTCTGACTTTAAACACTGGTCACTTCAGGTGTTGCTCTGATATACAGGAAATGACATCACGGCTCAAACTCTTTGTCAGTAAACCATTTCTTTATTTAACATATAAAAGTTTGGTTTAATTGTTGCAGGATTTCATTACACAAACAAGCTGAAAAAAACTGCAGAACACATGGATCAATGCATTCAATAAAAATATAACAGGAAACAGATTTCTTAATCAAACTGCTGGAACAAAGCGAACCACTCAACACAAACACTACAGTAGAACAGTTTAGAAAGCTTAAAATGTAACAAGAGGCACATTTTCATTCATAGGTGCCTCATCAGATCTTTACAGAAGACTCCGCCTGAACTCTGTGGAGACTGATCTCAAGGGTTTAAGTCTGACCCTGAAACCAGAAGAGGATCTTTCTGTCTCTGCAGATTCACTGTGATCCAGAGATGGCAATGATTTCAGTCCTGCATCACGCTGATGTTTGCACAGAGAAGATAATTTAGTAAATGTTTTTGAACATTGGTAACAGTAAACTTCATAATCATTATGCAAATTTTTACTCTGTGAATGGTACTCATGGCCATTGACCAGTGGTTGTTGATCAATGCTCATAAGAATTTGCATATTAATGATGAAGAAACTGACCTCACAGCCCATTGTTCATTCATCGGGCCGGTTTCAGTCGTTATGCAAATGTGCTGTTTACAAGATTAACGTAAAAGCAGGAATCAAGACGTAACAGTTTATTTGTAACATGGAATCGTTTCTGAGTGGAGTATGAACTGAGATTACTCAAACTCTTTCACAGATGAAGTTCTCTTTCATGTGTCTGCGTTCATGCTTAGTATGATCACATGATTGTGAAAAGGTTTTGTCACAGTGTCTGCACTTGTATGGTTTCTCTCATGTGTGGACTCGTTTATGCTTTTCAAGCTGACGTGCACTGATGAAGGATGACCCACACTGATCGCAGACATGCTTTTTAACGCCACTGTGAAGGAGTTCATATTGTTTGAAGTCCTTTGAAGTGGTGAAGCCTCTCCCGCATTCTTTACAGTAGTTCATTTTGTCTCCAGTGTGTCTACGTTGATGTATTTTCAGAGTCCTTCAATGACTTAAAGTTTTTCCACAAAGGTCACAACAAAGTCTTTCCCACAGCGATGACAGGGTTGAGAACTTGATCCATCTGTGTCGCTCTGCTTCTAAACAAAAACACAAAGACAGTGTAAGTCAGTCCTTCAACATTTTTATCCTGAACGTCACCTGGAATAAAGAGCATCTCTGCCAAAGTCCAATTACATTTTACTGTTTACATTATCACACTCAGCTCAATTTAATATGCTATAAAAACGATAAGAGTAAAAACATTAAAGTAATACTAGTTTAATGCTACAATAACAATAACACAATTCTCAAACACTATCCCTAAAAACCTGTGATTAGAGTCTGAATAATCATTCAGAGCTGCCTTTCCATGCAGTAGAATTGCTAACATGCTAACACACTTTGATGAGCAGAGTTGTTTCAAACAGTCGGGCTGACAAGATAAAAATATAAATACACACCTCACAAAAACTGCACTTGTAGAGTCTTTCTGGTGTGGATCTGTTGGTGTCGTCTCAGGTAACGTGGAGATTTAAAAGTCTTCTCACACAGGTCACATTTATAAGGTCGTTCCTCAGTGTGGGTAAACATGTGACGTCGTAACTCTGTGTTTGTAGTAAACTGTTTACCACACTGATCACAGCTGTACACATCATGTCTGGTGTGAATGCGTAGGTGAATATTTCGGCTCCCTATCCGGCTGAAAGTTTTTCCACAAATGTCACAGCTGTACGCCTTAATTCCAGAGTGGGTAACTAGATGACTCTGTAAGCTGTGACTGTGAGTAAAAGCTCTGCCACACTGATCACAGGTGTACGCTTTAACTCCACTGTGGATGAGTTGATGTGATTTTAAGTGTCCAGACTGCGTAAAAGACTTTCCACACTTGTCACAGCTGAACGGTCTCTCTCCAGTGTGGATTAGGTGGTGTGTTTTTAAGCTTCTAGAGTGGGTAAAAGACTTTCCACACTCGTCACAGCTGAATGGTCTCTCTCCGGTGTGGATGACCCGATGCATTTTTTGGGAAGCTTTCACAGTAAAATCTTTCCCAAACTCGTCACGGTTGTATTTTTTTCTTCCACTTCTTTCTTCAACGAAATTGTCGGCCTCCTGAGAGCGCTGACTTCTCGATCCACGTTGGTCCTGCAGTGACAGAAATACAAACAGAGGCAGTGATTTGTGGGAAATACATTACACGTGTCAGTATTTATGTCTCCAGATTGTTTGTATACTGAGCCATTAAGACTGTACTCTTGGTACAGTTTTTATTTTTGCTGCTTTTGTCTTACACTGTCAAACAAACACAGATTTGCAGCGTTTGTATGTGTGTGCAAAAGAAAATGTGCCAGGCTTCAAAGACAATGGGTGGTTTGCACAACAAAAGCAGGATGTGAATCGAGCATATGACCTGTACAAATCTGAGCAGGGGTGATTAACACCTGGGGACTTGCACCAGAAAATAAAAAAAGTCAGTAATTCTAGTAGGTGTTGGTTTCAAGGGATTTCTGCAAATTTGCGCAGGGTTAGTAAATCTAGTGTTAAAGTTAGCTCGGTGCTTACCTTTAGATGAGCCCACAAACCGAGAGAAACTCCGTGATGAAGCTGGAACTCTGTCCAAACAGGAAACAGGTCAGGGAGCAGAGACCCACGTGGTTCACGCTGATCTCAGCTACGATCCAGGAGACAAGGGTGTGCAGATCGATGCAGATATCGATCCAAACGTTGGTAGTGGTATATGATCGATACTTTAGTTTGTTTCTCTCCTGGAGGTTCCCTATTTACTCGCTGTGGATGAAAAAGCAGCTCTGTCTGTGTGAACACCTCTTCTTATGCGGCAGACGCACTTTGCTCCGCCCCCTTCTTCCTGCCCTGCTGGGATTTGTTACTGTGCCGTCACGTGACTCAGATGCGCTCAGAAGACGCATTTGGACTGCAGAGAGAGAGAAAGAGGAGCAACATGTGGAGATATTTTATGACTGTAAATGAAAATGCTGGAGAACAGCTGGAAGGCTGTCAAGCCACAGGGGACCACAACAAGCTGTAGAGTTCAGCTTATTTTTCACACCTCAGTTAAATGCTTTGACTGAAGTCTCACTGCACACACTCAAACTTAGTGTTTGTGTACACCTTGGTCATTATAACCTGACACTGATCAGTGCTGCTCTGACGACCACACTCACATCCATGTAATCATTTATCTGGGATGATCTGGATTTACTGCACAATGCTGAATGTGTCCTTACAGTACAGGGAATAACTCTCTCTGTGTTCCTGTAGAGAAACTCTGGGTTTGTGTGCTGACGAGCATCACTCACAGTATGATACAAAGGCTCACTCATACCTTTCCACACATGTGACAAATTCAAAAAGATGCTGAAACCTTTACAACATCATAAACTACACATTGTTGTACTCTTTTAGGATGGAACAGCTTTCAGATTTATTTACTCTTAAAGGATAAAAGATGTTTTTAAGAATTTTGCATGCAAGAGGAGAATGTTTACATAAGTCATGTAAATGAGAATTTCAAAGTTGGTGGCTGCAGTATATACAAATTGGTGTATCTCAAAAATAAAACTATGAAGACACTCAAAATTAATTTGGAAACTGTTTTATGCAACTTTTTTACGTTTACAATTTTCAGGGATGAACCTCTGAAATTACTTTAACTAGAAATTTGTGTAAAAATACCACTATTGCAATTTATGTAGTTGCTGATGACTTAATGCATACATATGATTAAAATTTGGGATATAATGGTTGTATTGATGTATAGCAACTTAAAATACTCCCAGAAATGGCACTACAACATGTAAATATATAAAGATAAGCTCAGGCGGACTGGGTTCTTTAGTAGGTCTAAAGGGTCAAACTGCGTCCTCACATCATGAATATGAAGGGTTGTAGTGGGAGAAGGTGGTGTGAAATCCTCATAGCTGTGGAGTGAGGAGGGGGCTCCTGTGGGTGAAGTCTTTGATGGTGGTGATGGCTCTGTGCTGGTGGGAGTGGGGAGGTGGGGGGATGATGGACCAAAGTGTCTCTATTGTTGGGGAAGGTGGAGGTGTCAAGGCTGCTTGATGTCTCATCAAACCAGCAGTAAGAGTCGTTGAGGGTGTTGGCCAACAGCAGGTCGTCAGTGGAGTGGGGCTGTGTGCTTATATCCTTACTCTCATTTCCCTTAGCGTATCTGTAACATGCAAGTTCTGTCGGTGCTGTGCTACTGGAAACTGAATTTCCATCACACTATATGTTGTGATGATCTCAGTTCAGTCATGGTGTGTTCTGCAGTCCTGCTGAATTGTGTTCCAGTCCCATCGACTGTGTATGAGCGTACAAACAGGCGTGTGGCGGGGATGAATCGGAATGTCTTGACTCTCAGCATCACAAAACCAGGATGACCATAAATGTTTCTTGTCCTGTTGGGTGATGATAAGACTGTGACATGGGATGCCACCTTTGGTCTTGTGATGAAGCAAAGCTCAGGAAGAAGTGTGATTAAATTGTAGCCACATGTGTGCTGCTGAGAAGGATGTACAGGTGTACCTGCTGCCAAATCCAAGCCTCCTCAGGTTAGTTGTAGTTGCAGAACGCTATAGGACTGAGACAGCTGAGGCATCAAATGTTTGATTAAACGGATGAAAAAGGCATTTCTTCCATATAATTATCACTTTTTAAAATCTTTAGCAACTTCAAGTTTGTCAGTGTGCTGAGGTCACAGAAACGAGAAAAGAAGTTTGACACGTCAGAGCACATGTGTCAAACTCAAGGCCTGCGGGCCACATCTGGCCCGGAGGACATTTATATCTGGCCTGCGAGATCATTTTATATAGATTTATTATTATTGTTATGCATGGCCCGGCAATATGAGGTAATAATAACACACAAACTACAGATCCCATAATGCAGCGCTGCAGCCTCCTTACTGAACGCTAGGCTAACTGGGAACATTCCCGCGTCAATCAAGTCCAACGTGTGTTAGCTAGCACCTCACAATGGAGAAGAGAAAAGTTGATTTCTGAAAACAGAGCCTTTCAGCACCGGTGGGAGACTGATTGTTTACAAACATTGCTGGTAAACCCGTGTGTCTTATTAGTGGAGCTAATGTGGCTGTAATTAAAGAATTTAATTTAAGACAAAACTATGAGACAAAACGTCAGGATAAGCTGAAAAACCTGAAAGCAGAGCAGAAACTACAGAAAGTAGAAGAGCTAAAGAAGAATCTGACATTTCAGCAGACTTTTGTCACCAGAGCAAAATCACAAAGTGAAGCTGTTGTGAAAGCAAGTTTTATTGTAGCAGAGGAGAAAGCCAAATCAGCCCGGACATTTACCGAGGGAGAGTTTCTGAAAAGCTGCATGATGAAGGTGTGCGACGTCTTGTGTCCAGAATTTAAATATCAAAAATAAAAGTGCCACACACGAGAGCACACTAGTCCGCGTACACAGCGAAGAAGAATAAAAAAAGAGGGTGACCTGCAGTCATGACACAACAGGCGCCACCATGCGGCGATGAACTGCATTACAACACGCCACTGCTGAGTAAGTGTATTTGTAATGTTTTATCATCGTAAGTTTGATCAATAAACAAGTTCAGGGCGCTGAGAGTTTAGTTTGGAGATAAGAGCTGTTTGAGCAGTGCAGCTCCCTCAGACAATACATATGCCAGTGAAAGTAAAAACCAGTTAACCTGGAAGACAGGACACTGCTGTTCCCGTGAAACCGAAAGTAAACAGTATAGCTGGTGTTTCTCCCCCCACTGTGTTTTATTCACGGCTCCAAATATGAGATATAAATCCCCAAATATTAAGACAACAATGAGAAGTATTTGGATTTAACGGATTGCTGTTTCTTGCAGGAGACTGAAGATGCTGCTGTTGCTCCTGCCCCTCACGAGTGGTAAGAAATTCTTACTATGTTATATACTATATGTAAACCATGTTTATCTTGCACTCAGACCGAAGTTTGATCATTTTCGCACAGGTAGATACACGCAGTGTGTGAAATTACCGATGTAATGATGGCTTTAATGTAGGAGAGCGAGGGGTGGTGTGAGGAAGTCTGGACCGACTTTGTGTTGAAAGTTTGAGCTTTGAGAGGCTAACTAGCCGTGCTAAGCTAGCCCGGTGACAGGTCATGGCTGCAGATAAAAGGCTTTATTGACAGGTCCGATAATCCTTTATATCACAACAACATCATTCTCAGACAGGTGACAGGAACATGCAATGAAGTGGACACCTATATCTGCTATTGTTGCCAAAGTGTGTCAATGTTAACTGAAGCTGCGAGTCCCAGTTCTGCCCTGGTCCTCCTCCATTAGGACATGCCTAGAAAAAGCTCTGTTTGGAGGCATCCTTGTAAGATGCATGAACCAGCTCAGCTGGCATCTTTTGATACGGCAGGACTCTAAACCTAAATCATAATATAAGAAGAGTAACAGTATGTTGGACATTAGGTAAGCCTGCACTTTTTGCAGTGATCTTGTTTAGAAAAGTATTTTTGTATGAGTAATATGTTTTCTTTTTGTCTGTTAATAATCATGTTGAACTGCACATGATTATTTGCAGCTAGCAGGTTGTTAATGCTATCCACCAAGTCTAAAAACAGCATGTTAATACTTGGAGATCCTGAAGGCTGCTCCAAAAATGATGACATTATATTTTAAATATTTGTTCAATTCAAATGATCTTTTCCTCTCAAAGAAATCTACTACATGTGTAATTTTTATGTCATGTGTAATTTCCATTGCAAACATTAATCACAGTTAAATTAAGAGGGGATGGCAATAAAGACTCCAGTGATACCATCAAGTACACTGCAATTTCAGTTGTGGAACGATCGCACTGCGTTCTCCGGGAGTCCGGACTCCCGTGTGAACTTACAAAGTCTGGACAAGTGACGACTGGAGTACGGACTCGATATATGTGTACATGCTCATCCAACTGAGCTAAACCTGCGCCCGAACTTGTTTAATCACCAACACTGGAGAAGGCATAGAGTGGGGATAACCTAAGTAGCCTATAATATATAAAACAGGAAAAGACCGCCGTGCATTTATTTCAACAAAGTAACTGTATTCTGATTACCACCTATGTAAATGTTAAGTGTAACGGAATAGAGTTTCTCATATTGTGTATTTTAAATATGTCAGTACATGTATTCCATTACTCCCCAACACTGACTACATCTCTGCATGTTGGAGCGTTTTTAGTTGATCATTTAAAGCTATTTCTGCTCCTAGTGGTCCATTTTTGCAGCTGGGACCTAACCCAAATGTTTCCTTAGGAGTGTTTTGGGAGAATGTGTTCATGCATTCAGGACAGAAAAGGACACTTGGATAATCTGTGCTGAGGAGCATTAAACTGTTCTTGATACATCGAGAGCTCCTTCAGACACAGCAGCCTTTTCACTCTATTTAAATATGTAAAGATTAAAATGTTGTCATTTCTTTGTAAAATGTTCCCTAAAGATAATGTTACTTGTAATCTATTATTTCAACACTAAATCAAACCCAAACATTCCTTTGATTTCTGTTTTTGTGTCTTCACAGTTTCCCAGCATGCTCTGGCTGTGGTGGTGGAGGTATATGAGGGGGAGACTTCTGTCCTCTTGCACTATGTTTACAAAGGTTCGATACCTGAGGACAATCCCACAGTGATGTGGACTCGCAGTGACCTCAGTCCCAAATCTGTCCACCTACAAGGAAAAGGAGGAGACGATCTTAAAGGGCAAAACCAGCGCTACAGTGGGCGCACATCAATGAGTCGTTATGCATTAAACACAAAAGACTTCAGCCTCACTATGAGGAAACCCAAACTGACTGACAGCGGTATTTACACCTGCTCCATCAGTGCTGGAGGAGGAGAACAGAGACTGAGTGACATCCAGCTGCAGGTCAAAGGTCAGACCTGCTGCATGAAAGAGTAAAAGTCAGTACAGTAGATGAAGCTCAAATAGTCCCAAAAGCAACAAGAAAGCCAAGTTTTTTCTGAATAGTTCTGAAAGTCTTTGTAGGAGCCATGAGTTGCTCTTTTTTGACTGTGTTGGTTTAAATGGACTCACTGTATTGGTGCACGGGTGTGGGGCGTGTCTCATGGGTGTGTTAGATGATAAATATGGTTGCACTCACCTGTTCACCGCACCTGATGTTGATGAGCAGAAAGGTAGGATGAGCATGAGGCAAAACCTTCTGTTGACCGCAGCTTGAATGCTTTTGATAGATTTTGACTGTAACTTGATGGTTTTTGTATATTTGTGCACTAATTGATGCCATAGGCCAAGTTGTAATTTGGCATAGTAATTAGTGCAGCCATTGTGAGTTGCAGTTATTTGTTTGTGCAGTCTGTGCGTTTGTTTAATAGTTGATCCCATGTGCTGATTTGTATATTGGACAGTTGCATGTGGAATAAAAGGAGCAAATGTTACAGAAGTGTATTTTATGCGTTTATTGTTGCGCGTCATCAGTGTCCTCATGTTCAGCCTGCCGCAGCCTTTGGTTGGAGGAGCAGCAACAGTCTTGATTAACCTAACAGAAAGATTTCCAATGGACCGAACCTTAAAATGAAACAACAAACATGAGCAGGAAAGTAAACTAAGATCTTACTGATACAGCCTCTGTGGTATATGGCATTGCATTCTTTTAGGTGTGCAGAGTTGTCTTCTCTGCTCAGGGAGACAAATGTCAGTAGACTTTTTACATATTGTCCATGATGGAAAACTCAAGATTTCTTTTAAAACACTGAAACATTCATTATGATCCCTCAATTGTCTGTAGCTGTAGCACCAGTTCATAAATTCCAGTTTAGTTTCCACTCAAAGCAAAGAGTAGTGAGCCACATTAGTGAAGTCAGAGGTCAGAAATGCAGAAACTTGTCATTTGCCATGAGTGTGACTGCTATTGGTCCAATATTTGATATTGTGGTTTCCTGTCCTTTCAGATCATCACGTGGAGGTGAAGGTGGAGGAAGGCTCAGAGTCTGTCACCCTGCACCGCAAAACAACACCTGACCTGCCTGAGAACACCAGAGTGGAGTGGACTCGCTCTGACCATGAACTCTTGATACTTCAGGAGTATTCAAACAAAGGTGGCAAACTTATGAAACAGGACAAGTTTTACAGAGACCGAACAGAAATGAATGAAGACCTGCTGAAAACTTCAGTCTGACCCTGAGACATCCTGAGACAGAAAGTAGCGCTGCAGGTCAAAGGTCAGTGTAATAAATGCAGGTCAGAGGTCAATGTTGTAAAAGAGGTCAGAAATCAGAAGCCTCATTTTTTTGTTTTTTCCACAGAACCATTTCCATCTTAGGCAAAAGCTCACCTGGTTCTCATGATTCTTCTTGTGGTTTCTGGAGGTCTTTTATGTCATTTGTTTCATGTCAGGTGAGTCTCTCCTACTACACTACCCATAATACCACTGGTTAGCAGGAGTCACCTGGTGGCTCGTTGACTGTTCAGAGCAGACACATGAGATCTTCGTGGTTTCTGTGCTGATGTGTGTGAGACATGGGCGACTGTGGAGGCTCAGTCTGTCTGTTCTTCTGCTCTTCATCCAACATGTCTGCAGCACTTTACAGGACGCTGCAGACTATTTACCAAAGAACGAGTCAGGAACACATCAGGAACAAACTCAGACACAATCTGACTGAGACTAGAAGACAAGGAGGGGACAGGGAGGTCATGTGACCATCACAGCTGCTCCTTATGTCTGTACAGTTAATGTTGTGCTTTGTTGTTTTCTCAGTTTATAAGGTGGAGGTGGAATCAGGGGTGGAGTCTGTCCAGCTGCCCTGCAAAACTGTAGTTAACTTCCTCAAAGACCCTAAAGTGGAGTGGAAGGACAGAATGAACAGGAAAGTCCATGTTTAGCAGAACGATTCTGAGCACCATGATGAACAGGATCAGATTTACAACAACCGAACAAAAATGAAGAGAAACTTACTGAAACCTGGAGACTTCAGTCTGACTCTAAAGTACCCCACAGATGGAGACACAAATACCTACACCTGCACTGTCTACAGCAAGAAGGGAAACAAATCTATTAAGAAAGAAGTGGAGCTAAGAGTCAGAGGTAAGAGGTCAAAGGTCATTGTGTACAGGGTTTTTCTTTTTCTTTTTTTCATGATATCCAATTGTGATAGTTGAGTTCAAGGAATGGAGATGTATGGTATATACCTTACCTTACTTGCTTCAACCCAAAATCTCAATTTGAATCAGTCAAATGAGGCAGATAGTGTTTATTGTGGTACAATGATATGTTATTGATGGGTTTATTGCTCAATTTTTGAATTTAGTGACAATTTTCTGTAAGTTAAGCTCTGCTTCTAAAAGAAATATTTTCATAAAATACTGACAGATGATCATTTGCCACACATTATTTCAGGGTTTAACAGTCTTGGTCCTAAATCCTTGTACTGGATAACTGGTGACCAAACAACCTTTTTATCTCTGTGCTGGGCAGGCTGAAGGACAAGTGAGTGACGTGTGAAAGAGGTGACTGACATGGGTTAGTGACACGGGGGTTCATAATGTTCACAATGGTATTTTATTAGTTGTTGGTTTAACCATGGATGAGGCGATGGCTGTTATTTTCTTTTCAATCACGTTACATGTTCATTGCTGGATTTATGGAAAAACATCAACTAATACTGCATGTCCATAATTATTAAAATGGATATAAATAAAGAATACTTACACTATAATGTTATTTAGAAGTGTAATGCAAAAAAATGGATTTTTACGCCTATTATGAATTTTACTGGAATACAAATACAAATACTTTTCCCCCCTCAACAGATACAAATACTGGCTGCTTTGCACATCGCTACTCAGTATATATCGTGTGAGTAGAGCACTTATTTGCCCTCCTGAGTCACTTGACTGTTTGCCAGAATTGCTTTGAGGCAGAGCAGAAGTCTTTTTCAATTGCCTCACTGAGCTCTTCCCTAGGGATGGGTATCGTTTAGGTTTTATCCGATACCAGTACCAAACCGGTACTTTTGAAACGGTCCCGGTGCTTAAACGGTGCTGGAACCGGTGCTTAAAGAATGGGGAACACAAACTTTGTCCAAAAACCTCTCATGTTTAGCTGTTTTCCACTTTTTCTTTGGCCATTTTAGCCTTTTTGGCCAGGGTGAAGGGAGTATCTGCCATCAAACAAGAAGACAGGTGCATGTAACTACAACGGTGTTTGCTAATTCACCTTACATGCATTAATGTAATAACGTGGTTAGCCTACTCAACGTAAATTACACACGAACAACATTAAGCTACTCACGCTGAGGAGAACGGCTGCTACTGCCATCATCATTGTCATCATTTCTGCTACTCTGGCAGGGCTAGGGGCCAGGACTCTCCTCTTCTGGTTTTTGGGGGATGTTGCTAACTCCGATAACAGGCACCACACCCGCAGTAGATGTGCACGGTGTGAGGTCTCGCAGCAAGCTATCAAAAACGCTCATTTCTCGGCTTTTAACAAAATGCTATACGTCGCCAGGTGTTTCAACAGATTCGAGGTGTTACCTCCTTTGCACAGTATCAGCTTAAAGCACTTGTTGCAGGCTGCTGAGTTTGCATCTTTTGCTGTGAAGTACAGCCAGTTTTTAATCTGTAGCTCTGCTCTAAAAGAACGTACGTACCTGGGCCCGTCTACTATCCTAGAAAAGGTCAAATGATTGGCTAGAATCCAAAGTGTATGACATCTCAGGAAGAAAAAGCACCGCTGCTTTTCGGTCTGGTTACTACCGTTTATGTCAGAACCGGTACCCATCCCTAGTAACAAGTGTTTATTTGAATTACTGCTGACTTCTTGTTAGCTCAAAGCAGTCTTACCACTGTCTTCTGACCTGAAACAAACAAACAAACAAAACCAACCTAAAAGCCTTTCAAACGCTCTTCCTGCTTTAAAAAACTGAAATGAAGCCTGGTAACTCTTACTTCCAGAATCCTTTTGCAATAGGTCAACCAGATCCAATTTCATTTTCATATTAATAAGGTTTTGAGATAATTGTCTCCTCTCCACCTGATATTTCTGACAGTGCAATATCACATGCTCTATAGTTTCTGTGTCTCCACAGAAGGCACATTTCCCTGCATTATGTTTCCCAATCAAGAATAATGTAGCATTTAATCCAGTATGTCCAAATCTCAATTTTGATATGATCATCTCCTCTCTCCTGCTCCTTCCAGTGGTCCTCATTTCTCCTACGCCCTTTTGTATTGTATACAACCACTGTCCTCTCCTTTCCTCCTCCCACTGCTTTTGCCATCTACTCCTCAGTTCTTGCCGTATTATACTCTTCACTTCAGCTTGACCAAAACTAACAGTCAGGTCAACCATCGCATGTTTTGTGGCTTGCTTCGCCGCTCTGTCTGTCATTTCATTCCCCAGTATTCCATAATGGGCTGGAATCCATAGAAACACAACTGTAAGACCCATCATGTTTATTCTGAATAGTGTTTGCTGAATTTCTGCTAGAATATCTGCTCTTGCATCTGAGTGACTACACAGTAAACTAAGCAATGATGCCTTTGAGTCTGAACAAACAATAGCTTTTAATTGCCTCATATCTTCCACCCACTGAATCGCCAACAGAATTGCAAGCAATTCTCCAGTGAATACTGAGAGTCTATCTGTTGAAAGATTTTATTATGTTTATGTTTAGAAGTACATTTTGTTTAAGGTTTTATAGATGTGTTTGCTCTTTTTATTAGAGAAGTTACGTTGTGCAAGCTTTGTGTGCATTCCAGAGCTCCCTGACTTTCACACCCACATCCTGGGATCATGGGAGAGGTCACACACCTTGTCTTATTGTTTATCTCATATATGCTTAGAAGTATATAGTCATTTGTAGATTGAAAGAATGTCTCATCCTAGGAGGTCTGTAACAACTCTGTGCAGCATGAAGAGGGGAGTGCGTTCACTCCTCCTCAGAGTGTTCTGGCATAGATCACACGTCTCCTAAGAGAGGTCGTAACTGCTCTTGCTGATATATGGTATAACAAACACACGTATATCTGTTTGAGTCTAAGAGCCTTTTGTTTAGATGTACCGTTAGATTCCTGGCACCAGCTTTGGGGAGTCTTCCTGGGGTCCCAGGAAGACCCCCACACACAGATACACAGATACACACACTCACACACACACACACAAGGTATTCTTTGTTCACATGTATACCTATAAGATGTCATATGTTAATGAACCT
Organism: Pelmatolapia mariae; assembly: GCF_036321145.2. NCBI lineage: Eukaryota > Metazoa > Chordata > Actinopteri > Cichliformes > Cichlidae > Pelmatolapia > Pelmatolapia mariae. The sequence continues at coordinate 15,846,800 of NC_086229.1, read as the reverse complement.
ATGCATCTACATGTAACCACAATAAAAGAACAGTGTTCCGGGAGAGCGGACGAGAGCAACTGAGGTCAAGCGAAGGAACGGCGCCTGTCCAGTTCTCTCCCGTGCACGTTAATTTGTAAAACCTGTCTGAGTGTCATTTATTCCAATCTGAGTTGAAGTACAGGAAAACTCTTTACACTATCAGTAATCCTTTTTCCTATTTTAACCATGAACTCTGGGACCACAACTGCTACACCAATGTGACTGGCTGAATCCTTACATGCATCTGTATATAATTGAACATAACCATAAAACTGGTCAATGTAAGCCTGCACAGTATAGGAATTTAAAATAAATGCCCCATCCTTAGTCTTCTTATCCAGTAGAGTGAAATCAACTATGGCTTCAGGAAGTATCCAGGGAGATATTGCTGGTAACGAAACTCTTTGACAAACGTCCAACTGATCCAGTTTAAATTCACTTGCTCTTCCACCCACAATCCACCCAAAGCTCTTTGATTTCTGCCTTTCTTTCTCCCAGCAAGGGTTGAGAACTGCTCATGTTGGGTGATCTTGTCCATGGCCTTGAAGATTTGCCCAATAATTAAGTACAAGTTGTGTTCTTCTCAGTCCTAGAGTTATCTCCCCCATCTCCACCTGCAAAGCTGCAGTCGGAGTTGTTTTAAAAGCACATGTACAAAGTCTTAGCGCCTGATGTTGAATAATGTCTAACTTAACCAGAGTTGTGTCTGCAGCCGAACAGTATGCTACACACCCATAGTCTAACACAGATCTTACCAACCCCACATATATGGCTCTCAAGGACTTCCTGTCTGCTCCCCACTCCCTCCCTACCAACTCAATATATTTAATACTTTTTTGCATTTATCCACCATTTTCTGAATACGAACCCCCCATGTCAGCCTTTCATCCAACCACATTCCCAGAAACTTAAATTGCCTAACTCTTTCTAACTCTAAACCATACAACTTTAGCTTAACCACCTCACTAACCCTTTTCCTTGTAAAGAACATTGTCTTGGTCTTATCCACTTATAATTTAAAACCCCACTTATACATTCCACCCTCTATGCCATCAAACACATCATTTATCATTAAAGAAAATAACAAAGGGCTCACTATGCTCCCTTGAGGTGTACCGTTTTCTACCAAAAACCTTTCAGAATCCTTCCCAATCCTCACTTGAATTTGTCTTCCCAGTAAAAAAAATCCATAATCCACCTCTACATCGTCCCCCTAATACCCAATTTACAGAGTTTAATTAGTAGGCCTTCCCTCCACATCATATCATAGACTTTTTCAATATCAAAAAACACAGCAACTACACATCTTTGTTTATTTGGGCTTTTCTAACTTCATGCTCCAAACACAACACTGGATCCATGGTAGTCCTCCCTCTCCTAAACCCACTTTGATGTTTAGAGAGAAAGCCTCTAGTTTCTAAATAGTACGTTAATCTTTCATTTATGATACGCTCCATTACTTTACAAACATGCGAGGTCAAAGCTATGGTTCTAAAATTTTCTGGATTGGTGTCATCCTTTCCTGGTTTCCGTATGTTAACCGCTGTTACTTCTCCATCCCTCAGAATTGGATACCCATACTCCCTTTTTATGCCATTCATCCTTCTAATCATCGACCACACACTGTGTATTTTGGTCTCCCTCCCAACTGAGTTAAAAAAAACCTCTCCAGAAATCCCTCTTTGCTTTTTTAACGGTTAGCCTTACTTTAGCTTGTAACGTCCGGTATCCAACAAGATTCTGAAAATTGTGATTCCGCTTTAAAATTTTAAAAGCCTTATTTCGACGTCTAATCATGTCCTCACACTCCTTTGTCCACCGAGGTACAATCCTCTTTTCCCTTATACCTTCCTTCTTCTTTATTGCCCTACCTGCAGCCTCCAATACTGCCTTACAAATAGAATCGTTTAAATCATCCACCTCAATATTCACATCGATCCTTTGCACTTCCTGATCACTAATTAATCTAAATGTATCCCAATCAGCACCACTGAAACACCATTTCTTGACACCACTCATATCCTGTTTCTCAACACTCAGCTCTACCTTAATCATAATAGGATAATGGTCACTCCCTACTGTAGTCCCTTTTAATATCTCCAATGAACAAATGCCTGCCAAAGAGTCTGACACTAGTGTAACATCAATTGATGATTCGACCCCCGTCCTAACATTGACCCTAGTCCCACCTCCATCATTCAAAAACACATAATTCTTTACCTCCATTAATTTCTGAATCACTGCCCCATTCCGATCATTACTCTTACGCCACAACGTGCTGTGTGCATTAAAGTCCCCACATCAGATTACTCTCCCCCTTAAATTTGCATCAAGTTCCTCCACTGCTAATAGGTTGTTAGCTGGATTATAAAAATTAACCACTCTAATGCTGCCAGTTCCTTCCCATATTTCAAGAAGGATAAATTCCAACTGCCTTCTTGTAGCTACAACTCTATATTGGATCCCTTGTTTCACAAATGTTACACATCCTCCTCCATTACCCTCCTTCATATCCCTCCGGACACTATCATAACCTTTAATAACAAACTCCAAAGTCAGTTTAAGCCATGACTCCTGTACACAGATAATTTCTGGTTTCTTTATACAGTTTCTAATGAATCCCTTAAACTCTTGACCATTAGCTATCAAAATTCTAGCGTTCCACTGCAAAATAATCATGTTATCCTCTCCCCTGAACTTTCCGCTTTCCCCTCCCCTCCCAGTCTTTTATTGATATGTTTCCAAGAAATATCTTTAATACCAAAAAACCTCTCCGCTCCTTTAACTATTATCTTAATTTTCTCCGTTTTGTGTTTGACTTGATCGCTGCAATTTATTACATAGGCAATGAACAAAATCATCTTCTCAACTGTCAGTCCAGGGTTAGCTCCATGCGGTTGCACCTGTTCCGATGACTAGACTCTTCCTGTTCCGTCCTTCATTTTCTGAACCCTTCTGACAGCCTCTGCATAGCTTACGTTATGAGCTACTTTAACTTGCTCGACCTCCATGGCCTTCTTCCTTACCTCACACCCCCCATAACTTACCCTGTGCTGCCCCCCACAGTTACTGCATTTCTCCTGAACGTTATCCCCACATTCGTCAAATCTGTGCTCACCCCCACACTTGGGCCATCTCTGTTTCCCTTTACAAACTGCAGCAATGTGACCGTATTTTTGGTATTTATAGCACCTGAGGGGCGGCGGCACGTAGGCTCTAACAGGAAAACTCATGCATCCTATTTTAACCCTATCCGGCAGAACAGCTTCCCGAAATTCCAATAAAACTGAGAAGCTACTAACCCTCTCCCCATTAAGTGTTTTCAGCAGTCTTTACGTTAGTGACCTCACCCCTTCTGATCTCTGACATCAACAAGGCATTTTCTCCCAGATACCTACTGCTCATTGGTTATGTTATTTGGACCATTCTCTGCGAACCTTAGAGATGGTTGTGTGATGGTTCTGGAAATCCCAGAAGGTCAGCAGATTCTCCAGAGGTCTGGTAATGAACTAATCATTTGATTCAGGTGTTTTAACCCAGGGTGATATCTAAAACCTGCAGGACACGGGCCCTCGAGGTCTGGAGTTGCCCATACCTGATCTAAAATTAGATCAGGTATGGGCTGTTAACAGTAGTCTGGGACACACAAATGTTGTGCCAAGGTATCCCCAACAGAATGGTTCCCCTGTGTCGGAGCACGCACTGGGCTGTCTAAATCGCAAACAAACAGTATCCCTCCTTCTTGATTTTTAGTTCACAAAAACTTCTTATAATGACATATTACTCCTGATGTTTTGGAGGTGTTAGCGCTTTAGACAGTGAAGTCACAAGAGGATACAAATACCTATCAGGCAACATGTCCTCAGTTAGTTGAAATAACAGGTGAGTACAATAAATGTATCATTTTCTGTTGTAACCCACAAAAAATGAACGGTAATGTAACAACATTCATCTTTGACTTTTTCACTAAAGTAAAACGTCACTGCTTCCACGTCTAGTTGGTTGTAATGGAGGCGGAGTCAACTGGTCTCTCTCTCTGGCCCAGAATGCTCCCTGTAAAACAGAAAGTAACCGCTCCTTTGTGTGTTAGCAGTAGCTGCAGGTGTGTTCAGGTGTCGGATCGTTCGGTCAGCAGAGGATTTATCGAGACTTTGTCCTGGATTTAGTGATTTTTACAGGAGGATGGGGATGTTGCTGCTGTTCTTGCTCATCATAAACGGTAAGAAACTCCCTCTGGACGCTGTTTCAACGGGGACTGTGTTACCTGCAGCAGCTGTGCATTTTGATCACAGTCGCGCAGGTAAACCCGCGCGGTGCCAGAATATTACGATTTAATGATGAGTGGCTACACTTGTAAAAGTATGATGGATGGTCAGAGACAGTCCAGGACCCAGAAACAACTACCGAACACCTGAAGAAGCTAGATGAGTATGCTAAAGTAGACGTTTTCTACCTAGGGAAAATATGGGCGTGACTTCGTGACTGAGGCCAGGTGATCAACAGATTTGAAATGATCTGAGTTCAGGTAATGTAAATTACCTCAGGTCTAAAACCTATAAAACCTTGTGATAATAACAGTTTATAAGAAACATGACAAGATCATTATTCAAACGGTTTAACTTGCGCGGTGTTCTATACAGGCACTGGAGTGGACATCCATCCCTGTCGTAGAGGCAGGTACACTCAGCAGTCAGAGTGGGCCATAGTTTGTTTTTTTTTTAATTTTATTATTTTAGTCAAAAACAATATGAACAATGGATTTTGGGGTTAAAAACACAGATGGAGGATGTTCAAGTGTTGAATGAATAAATTAATAAATAATAATAATAATAATAATTATAAATGTATACCCTAACTAAATAGATGAGAAGACAATGTTTTGTAACTTGTAAACTATGTGGGCTATCAATATCTGTTTTTTCACCTTAAGAATCAGCAGCCTTTGGTGAACAATCATGACAAGTTGCCTGTCTCTGCGCTAATCTATCTAAGATACATAATGAGACAAAAAAAGGCTTCATTTGCAGAGTTTGAAACCTCTGAGGAGGACAGATTTGGTACCCTGAACAAACATAATTCATGGCAACACGGTAAAAGGTATATGAAAAAATGAATAAATCTTGAATCATGAGGGTCAGGAGGCTCATGTCGAAACATCACATGGTTTAGGCAATATGACGATTCGAAAACCTGTCCTGTTAGAGACTTCAAGCTCTGATTTGAAATAGCATTTTCATTGTATTTCTATAGAAAGTGGGTAGACTTTGTTGCTTTCAGCCGATTTGCCAAAAAAGTGTAACTCCCACAATAAAGACAGTCACATTTTCTGACAGCCTACAAAAATACCTCTGTTTTGATGTATGATTTGTGTGGGCAGAGCAAAAATTGAGCGAGTAAAAAGAGTTTGTTTATACATGAAAAAAGTTGACTTATATAATAATAACCCAATAACTGGAGAACAATCTAAAGCTGGAGTGGTGTTTGTACGTGAACGTATGCGTAAGTATTTAAGCTTCAAAAACAAGCAAGTTTTAGCAGAGTATGGGTACAGTGTGGAGTTTGTACCCATGTGAAAACCATATTCTCCTACAGCTGCTTCTCATTCATCTGAATTGCAGTGATTACTTCAGAGAGAAATTTGTAAAATCTGCACTTACACTGTGTTGTTTTGGTTAGGACATCATCCCTCATTAGACCTGCTTGTTTTTGAAATGAATAGGTGTGTCTGTAGTTTCTTGGCATGCAGAGATTTCAACTCCCTTGAACATATTTTTGAAGTTGCTACCTTATTTTGATTTGCCCCACTTAGGAAATAAGGGAGTATTTCTTTTCAAACATTGGTTCATAACTCTCTTTGTGTGTCCTCACAGTTTCCCAGCATGCTCTGGCTGTGGTGGTGGAGGTGAATGAGGGGGAAAGGTCTGTCCTGTTGCTGTGTCTGTACTCAGGTTTTATACCAGAGGACACCACAGTGATGTGGACTCGCAGTGACATCGATCCCAATTCAATCCACCTACGACAAGAAGGAGGAGACAATCTTAGAGGACAAAACCAGCGTTACAGAGGGCGCACGTCAATGAATCGTTACGCTTTAATCACGAATGACTTCAGCCTCACTCTGAGGAAACCAACAAAGACTGACAGCGGCAACTACACCTGCTCCATCAGTGCTGGAGGAAAAGAACGGAGACTGGGAGACATCCAGCTGCAGGTCAAAGGTCGGCAACAAACCCAACACCTGCTGTAATTACAGGTCAAATACAATACAGTAATCAGAGGTCAAACTGAAGCAAATTATTTCCTCGAGTGTTCTAAAATTACTGATGAGACCAGTAGCATCATTTAGCTCAGACCTGACCTCAGTAGAAGCATGAACAACAAAGCAGAAGATAACTGCATCTTACTGAAACTTTAACATTTCTTTTAAAAGCGTGTCAGGATGAGTGATTTTATGGGCCTGATTTCAAAAACCTTCAATATGATTAGTAGTTTGTAACTGTAGCATCATCTCCTCAGTTCCAGTTTAGTTACCATTCAAAACAAATACAGTGAAAGATTATTATTATAATACACTGCTCAAAAAAAGTGAACACTTAAACAACACAATGTAACTCCAAGTCAATTACACTTCTGTGAAATCAAACTTTCCACTTAGGAAGCAACACTGATTAACAATCAATTTCACATGCTGTTGAGCAAATGGAACAGACAACAGGTGGAAATTCTAGGATGGGATGGGTATCGTTTAGGTTTTATCCGATACCGGTGCCAAACCGGTACTTCTGAAACGGTGCGGTGCTTAAACGGTGCTCAAACCGGTGCTTAAAGAATGGAGAACACAAAATTGGTCCTAAAACCTCTCATGTTCAGCTGTTTTTTTGTAAAAAGATAACAATGTTAGCCTTTTCTGCAGCTATAGGGCATATATGGTATCACTCTTGGCTGGAAGCAGTGCTTAAACAATGGAATAAACACAAACTTTGTTCAAAAACCTCTCATGTTTAACTGTTTTCCACTTTTTCTTTGGTCATTTTAGCCTTTTTGGCCAGGGTGAAGGGAATATCTGCCATCAAACAAGAAGACAGCTGCATGTAACTATGATGGTGTTTGCTAGTTCACCTTACATGCATTAATGTAATAATGTGGTTAGTGTACTCAACGTAAATTACACACGAACAACATTAAGCTACTCACGCAGAGAAGAATGGCTGCTGCTGCCATCATCATCATCATCATTTCTGCTACACTGGCAGGGCTAGGGGCCAAGACTCTACCCTTCGGGTTTTTGGGGGATGTTGCTAACTCCGATAACAGGCACCACACCCGCAGTAGATGTGCTCGGTGTGAGGTCTCGCAGCAAGCTATCAAACATGGCGCATTTCTCGGCTTTTAAAAAAAACGCTATGCGTCGCCAGGTGTGTCATCGGATTCGAGGTGTTACCTCCTTTGCACAGTATCAGCTTAAAGCACTTGTTGCAGGCTGCTGAGTTTGCATCTTTTGCTGTGAAGTACAGCCAGACTTTTGATGGCTTCACCTTGGGCATTTTTAATCTGTAGCTCTGCTCTAAAAGAACGTACGTGCCTGGACCCGCCTACTATCCTCGGAAACGTAAAATGATTGGCTAGAATTGGCTCAGGAAAAAAAAGCACCAAAAAAAAGCACCGAAATGTGCGCTGCTTTTCAGTCTGGTTACTACCGTTTATGATGGCACCGGACACCCGTACCCATCCCTAGTGACCACAGACCACTTCTCAGTACCTCTGCTTTCTGGATGATGTTTTGGTTACCTTTGAATTTTGGCAGTGATCTCACTCTAATAGTAGCATGAGACGGAGTCTGACCCCCTGTGAGACCATATGCTGGTGTGGTTGGCCCTGGGATAGTCCTAATGCAAGACTATGCTAGTCCTCTAGCATACCTGGAGTGTGTCAGCAGTTACTGCAAGATGAAGGCATTGATGCTATGGATTGGCCCACCTAATCCCCAGACCCAAATCCAATTGAGCACATCTGGGACATCATGTCCTGCTCTATCCACCAGCGCCATGTTGCACCACAGACTGTCCAGGAATTGGCAGATGCTTTAGTCCAGGTCTGGGAGGAGATCCCTCAGGAGACCATCTGCCAACTCATCAGGAGCATGCCCAGGCATTGTAGGGAGGTCCTACAGGCACGTGGAGGCCACACACACTACTGAGCCTCATTTTGACTTGTTTTAAGCACATACATCACGTTGGATCAGCCTGTAGTGTGTTTCTTTCCACTTTAAGTTTGAGTGCGACTCCAAATCCAGACCTCCATGGGTTGCTAAATTTGATTTCAATTGATAACTTTTGTTGTCGGCACATTCAACTATGTAAAGAACAAAGTATTTAATAAGAATAGTTCATTCATTAAGATCTAGGATGTCTTATTTTTGTGTTCCCTTTACTGTTTTGAGCAGTGTATGTGTGCTCTGGTTACACGACAGAGTCAGAGGTAAGGAATGTAGACATCAAGTGATGCTCACATTACCATCAATATGACTGCTGCTACTTCAAAAATTGATGTTATGGTTTCTTGTCCTCTCAGACCAGCAGGTGGAGGTGAAGGTGGAGGAAGGGTCACAGTCTGTCATCCTGCCCTGCAAAACAAAACCTGACCTGCCCAAGAACACCACAGTGGAGTGGACTCGCTCTGAAGTGGGACTCATCACAGTCCATGAGTATTCTAACAGAAATGATGACCTCATGACTCAGGATGAAGTTTACAGAGACCGAACAAAGATGAATGAAGACCTGCTGAGAACTGGAGACCTCAGTCTGACCCTGAAACAGCCCACAGTGAGAGACAGTGGGAGATACATCTGCACCATCTACAGGGACAAAGACATCCTGAGACAGAAAGTAGTGCTGCAGGTCAAAGGTCAGTGTAATAAATGCAGGTCAGTTGTTAATATTGTAGATACAGGTCAGAGATTAGAAGTTCTGTTTTTTTTTCTTTTTGTTTTCTTATTTTTCTACAGAAGCATTTCCATCCTGGGCCACAGCTCTCCTGGTTCTCCTGGTTCTTCTTGTGGTTTCTGGAGGTCTTCTATTTTATTTCCGGCACTATTTCATGTCAGGTGAGTGTCTCCTACTACACTACCCATAATGCTGATGGTTAACAGGTGTCCTGTGGTGGTCTTTTGACTGTTCAGAGCAGACACATGAGATCTTCATGGTCTCTGTGCTGATGTGTGTGAGACATGGCCGACTGTGGAGGCTCAGTCTGTCTGTTCTTCTGCTCTTCATCCAACATGTCTGCAGCACTTTACAGGACGCTGCAGACTAGTTACCAAAGAACGAGTCAGGAACACATCAGGAACAAACTGAGACACAAGCTGACTGAGACTAGAAGACAAGGAGGGGACAGGGAGGTCATGTGACCATCAGTAGTGCTTCTGTTAATGTCTGTGCAGTTTATATTCTTTTATGATTTGTTGTCCTCAGATTACCAAAAGGTGGAGGTGGATTCAGGGCTGGAGTCTGTCCAGCTGCCCTGCAAAAATATAGTTAACTTTCTTAAAGACACTAACGTGGAGTGGAAAGACCGAGACAACAGGAAGGTTCATGTGTATGAGAACGGCTCTGATCAGCCTGAAGAACAGCACCAGGATTACAAAGACCGAACAGAGATGAAGAGAAACCTTCTGAAACCTGCAGACTTCAGTCTGACCCTGAAATTTCCCACAGACAGAGATACAAACACCTACACCTGCACCATCAGCAGGGGGGGAAACATCAAGATAAAGAAACGAGTGGAGCTGAAAGTCCGAGGTCAGTGATGTAGATACAGTTTAGAGCTAAAATAGTATTTCTTTTTCTTTTTCTTTTTCATATGACACCCAGTTGTGACCTTTTCTTTAGTCTGATTTCTTTATTTTTGCATTCACAACTCAACAATGAAACCTCAAGGCCAAGGCCTGTAAAACGCTGTAACTGTATGTATACTAATTGGCCTGGCTTCAGCTGGTTGTGGCAGATGGTATGGGTTAGAATAATGGTAGGTTGTTGAGTGTGTTTTTCTTCTAACCCTGCCACCTTGAGTGGGGAATTGGGGAATGGAGACATTAAAGTGTTCTCTCAGGTTAGTTATGTCTGAATTTATTCAGAAGGAAGTACAGGAGAAATCTCTGTCTTTTAAAAAGATGTTTGAAAGAAAGAGAGAGTGAGATGTTTTAAAGATGTTTAAAAATTTGCTTCTGCAATTGGAATTAAAACTTACAGCGCTGGACCTCGATGTGAACACAGCTGTCTGACCCTGATTTGGGCTGTTCAGTTTTATACTGCGACAATAACAAATTATTATTATGGCTATCTTCTTCCGGACGCAATGTGGCAGTCCTGTTGTCTGCCTATGAGGGTTTTCTCCGTTCACGCCTGCTCACTCCCAACCTCATTATCTGCTCCTTTATCCTGGAATTAAAGACAGGAAAAACTCCTCCCTGCCTAGCCTTGACCATTTTAATATCATCGTACTATTGATCCTACATATCTAGTTTGGAACATTCTGTTCAGACTCCTTTTAGCCTTCTAACCATTATCAGTATGATGTGTAAGCATGTAGCAAAACCCTCTGTGCTACTGCATCAACAGAACTTTTGACCCTCAAAACACAGAGTGCCATCTCGTTTGAGCACACTGTGTATATAAAAATATTAACAGCTTTATTAAATCATTTTCAACCCTAAGAGGGTTGGGGGTTAGTGCTCAGCTCTGTGCTGTCAATTTGAACCAGTTTTAAAACGAATTACAATATTATAAGAACCTCGACCCAGCAGCTTGACATCCACCCTGGCAAAGCAGCACCTTACCAATCTGTAAATTCAACAGGGCGCCAATATACTGAGCAGTTACCACAGAAGAAATATCCCTCCTACTTTATTTCGTGTCTGTCTTTTAATTACAGACTACAAGTTTCACCACAAGCATGAAACAATACTTTCTCCTAAAGAGTAAACAGTTTTAAACATCATATTCTACTGAAACTACAGGACAATGTTTTCTGTGACCTACCTCTCCAACAGAAGGCTGTGTAACCCACATGAAGCTGCTGGAATATTAAAATCATTGATTTTGACATAAAACAATATTTCTGAGGAAATCTGATTTATAAATAGCAACATCAACAATTTATTTCTCTTTCATTCATGAAGTTTTGGCGTGGAAGAAAAATTATTTATTAATGTGTTAATTCAGGTTAGTACAGCTTGCCTCTAAAGGACTAAAACACTTTGGGGTTTTTATTGAGGTCTGTTCAGTCTAAAGCCAGAGTTTTTACCATTTCTAATCTGATAGATCACCATGGTAACTGAACACATCAGCTGGTCTGCAGCAGGTTATGTTCAGAGTTTGAGGCTCAAATTGGCTCAAAGTGTCCCTTGAAGCATGTCGTCGGGAAAACAAGCAGTGAAGCTTGTTTTCCCGACGACATGCTTCAAGTGTGATATGGATCCTCTGCTGAAGGAATCTGCTTTCTATCCACAACCTGTTGATCCGTATCTGACTAACAGCAGCGCAGGAAGCCCTGCAGTTATAGAGAAACTGTCTGAGTCGCATTGTTGCTGCAATTTACCTGCAACTGCTGATGAAGAAAAAGTCTCAATGTGTTTGTGTTTGGTCCTAATCTGCTGCCAAGTCTGTTTGACACTGCTGGATTTCCAGCTGATAGATGACAGATTAGAAACTGATCAGTCTATTGATCACACAATATTCCATCAATAGAATTGATTTGACTTTGATTTGTGTAACAAAGTGATTTCCACGTCTCCTTCATGATGTGACAGTGTCAGAGCTGAATGCACTGGTAGAGTCCATTACTACGTTCCTCTCGCCCTTATTTGCAGCTCCACTCTTGTTATTGTATTTTTTGCTGTGATAATTATCTTCACGAGGGCTTCTAACCAAAGAAGGTGCCGCTCAGTCAGTTCTCTTTGTGCAGAAGAGTCACGTGATGCATCAAGTGCCCTCTTTAATGTAAGTGAGCTCAGGGCCTGAAGCAGAAAATCGTGTTAACAGAGAAGGAGGACCTCTGACTGGAGTTTAGAACTTGTTTAATTCAATTAAAGGTGAGCATTATTTGAAGTTGGTGACGTGCTGCAGCACAGAGAAACGCTCTGGTCAAACACCTAAGCAGTCTCATGTCTTATATGCCTCACAGACAAGGAAAATTCCTCAACACACTACGTGAGTCTGTACCTTTAGTTCACGTTATCCTTGAAAACATTCCCTTCAGAGAGAAAGAGAGAGAGAATTATGACCGTGTTTTCTACTTAGCCATTGCCTAACCATTTACATCCCAAGTCCTCCCTCCTTCTTCCCTGAGATGAGGAGTCTCGCTGTCTGTTTTACGTCTCACATGAACTTATAATGGCCCCACTGTGAGTGTGTGTCTGTGTGGTAGAGCATAAGGCCCATTTGTGGTGCTATTCTACATTCATATAACCACCACACTTGCTTCATAGGAAACCAGTCAAGGAACAAGTTCAAATTTTCCTGCATTGAACGTTTTTATGCTTTTCAAAGACATCAAGTAAAGTTTTGACTCTGGAAATGTGAAAATAACATTTAATACTGCTTTAAGAAATGGTCCGCTCTGCTGCTGAGTGAACAGAAACCAACACTGTGTCTCTCTGCAGTGGAGCATTGGGGCATATTTCAGAGTAAACCAGCCAAACATGTTTTCAGAGTAAATATTTAACTTCATCAAGTCAAAGAAAATGGTCTCAGTGCTGCTGTTGTCTGTACAGCTCATGTTTTGCTTTTTTGTCCCCTCAGTCCCCCAGGTGGAGGTGGATTCAGGGGTGGCGTCTGTCCAGTTGCCCATCAAAACCACAATTCACTTGCCTGAAAAAGCTAAAGTAGAGTGGAAGAACAGTTCAGGCAGGATAGTCCACGTGTATGAGAGCGGCTCTGACCAACCTGAAGAACAGAACCACTGTTACAAAGACCGAACAGTAATTAATATAGACCCACTGAAACCTGGAGACCTCAGCCTGACCCTCAAACACCCCACAGACAGAGATAACTCCACCTACACCTGCACCGTCTACAGCACAGATAAAAAAACAGTCCTAATGAAGAAACAAGTGGAGCTGAAAGTCAAAGGTAAGAGCATACTTGGTTTTCACAAGTATTTAATATAATAACCAGCTGTGACCTGCACTCTTGGTTTCTGCTTAGAAAAGAATAGAATTCCATTTATTGTCACTTTACACATGTACAGTGAGATACAGAGCGTCTCCTACTCAGTGCAGACATGTGAGAAAAGAAAGGGGGCGAGGTGCACAGTTCTGCAGCACTAGATACATATGAAGTGTATTAAAAAAACTTAATATCTAATGTACAAATATACAAATCGGGGATTTTTGTTGTGGGTCAAACTGCAGTCGTGGGTGTAGAGAGAATACAGGAGGGGGCTCAGCACGAAGCCCTGTGTGGAGCCGGTGCTCAGTGTGCGAGTGGAGGGGAGATGAGGGCCGAGTCTCACAGTCTGGGGCCAGTTTGAAAGAAAGTCTTTTATCCAGGCACATGTGAGAGGGGGGAGGCCAAGAGTGACCAGTTTGGTGATGAGGATGTCCAGGATGATTGTGTTGAAAGCTGAGCTGTAGTCCACAAAGAGCATTCAGACGTAGCTTTGCCGCTGCTCTAGGTGACTTCTGTGGATCTGTTCGTGTGATACGCAAACTGGTAGGGGTCGATGTGCTGAAGGACTAGTCTCTCGAAGCATTTCATGATTACCGGTGTGAGGGCCACAGGGCGGTAATCGTTCAGGCTGGTGATGGGAGACTTCTTCAGCACTGGGATGATTGTGGCTGGGATGGGATGGCTTTTTGATCCAGTGACCGGCAGCGTTCCTGCCGGTCCACTACTAGGAACACCTGTCTGAACGGTGTGGGAACCACGTGAGGATGAGGATGGGAGCAGGGCTGAAGCAGATGTTGTGGTGTTTGAGAGTGGGCAAAGAAGCCATTTATTTCCTCTGCCAGCTGCACACTCAGAGTTTCTGTTTTCACAGTGCTGCCTCTGTGGTTTGTGATGTCTTGTATGCCCTGCCACACCCCCGTGTGTTGTTGCTGCACAGGTGGGACTCTATGCTTCCTTTATGGTCTGTCTTGGCTTTTTTAATTCCCCATTTTCAGATCAGCGGAGCAGCCCTGTACAGAGCTCTGTCACCTGACCTGAAGGCGGCATCGTGGGCTTTGAGTAGTGAGCAGACCTCGCTGGTCATCCAGGGTTATTGGTTTGGAAAAAGCTGAATGCTTTTGTCCACAGTCACATTCCCAATACAGAACTTGATCCAGTACTGATCCTGTGAAAGTTTCTAGGTCCTGGTGTTCAAATATGTCCCAGTCTGTCTCTGTGAAGCAGTCCTGCAGTTTGGAGAGAGCATTTTCAGGCCTGGTTGTAACAGTCTTTGTGGTGAGCATGGTAGTGCGTCTGAGGGGGGTGTAGGCTGGGGAGAGCAGGAGAGAGAGGTGGTCGGACTGACTGAGGTGGGGGAGGGGTGCGGCTCTATATGCATGCTTGATGTTGGAGCAAACATGATCCAGAGTGTTTTCTCCACTGGTGGGACATTTGACATGCTGATAGAACTTTGGGAGTACAGTCTTTATGTTGGTCTTATTAAAGCCACCTGCAATTATGTGAACACCGTCAGGGTGACACGCTGCTGTTCATAAATGCTGTTCAGCAGGATGGAGAGTGCTGTGTTTACATTGTCGCTGGGTTGAGTGTACACAGGTGTGACGATCACTAGTGTCAACTCTCTCGGTAGAAAAAAAAGGCCGCCATTTTACCGTCATGTACTTGAGGTTCGGGGAGTATTGACTGTTTATTATTGTACCGTTGTTGCACCAGCTTTCATGCACATAAATACAAGACTGGTGCTGGTTACCTTTTTATTGCTGCATTTGATCAGATTGAGTGAGATTAATAGCTCTGTTCTAAATAGCTGAGGTGAGGACTTGAGGACTGAGTGAATTCTTACTGGATGAAGCCAAACGATTATTCTCCTCAGTGATTCACACACTCAGATCCTGGATAATGGAGAAAGTTGATTATCTCAGTCCTGATATTACTGATAATGATTAATGATTACTGACATATCTACCCTATAATATAAAGCGCTTTGATGCGATTGATGTTATGTTGAGCCAGCTAACGCAAAGAAAGTGGAGCATGTCAGAGTGGAGCCAGTCAAAGATAATTCATTCAAAGAAAACCAAAGAAAATGTGCTCAGTGCTGCTGCTGTCTGTCACATTGTGCTTTGTTTTCCTCTTAGTCCCCCTTGTCGAGGTGGAGGATTCAGGGCTGGAGTCTGTCCACCTGGCACATAAAACTACACTTAACCTGCCTAAAGATGTTAAAGTTGAGTGGATGGACAGTTCATACAGGATGATTCACGTGTATCCAAGCAGCTCTGACCAACCTGAAGAACAGGACCGCCGTTACAGAGGACGAACAGAGATGAATGATGAAAATGGAGATCTCACTCTGACCCTGAAACACCCCACAGACTGGGACAGAGGCCCCTACACCTGCACCGTCTACAGCAGGGAGGGAAATATCCTGATGAGGAAACAAGTGGATCTGAAAGTCGGAGGTCAGTGCAGGTGTGTGTGTGTGTGTGTGTGTGTGTGTGTGTGTGTGTGTGTGTGTTAATCTGTTATATTTTTTTAAAGCATTAGTACTTCTGTTGGTGGTGTGAATCCATATAGATAGGCTGTAGTTGGAGTTGTTGCTGGGCAACATGAAGGAACCTTTAAGGAACAATGTAAAGGTAGAAGAGACAAACTGAGCTTCAGAGTCAAAACAGCAACAAAACACTACCAGTAAACACAATCTGACCAACCATTTAGTGTCACACAGCTCAGTTGGAGCAGACAGTCTGATCCAGTCTGGATTTCTCATGGAGAGATTTCTCACTTCAGGCTCTGATTCTGTTCTCAGACACTGAAGTTTTGTGCCATTTTCTTCATCCTGCAAAGCTGTTCATGTTCAACATGACTGATGAACAGATCCACACAGTCATTCAGTTTGTTTGGAGGAAGCAGCTCATCTGAGGTCATGTGATTATCAGCAGGTTTCAGTGGAGCTGATTTAACTCTTTGGTCCAACAGAGCAGCTCAAACAGAACTGTAGAGATGAGCTGTGTTGATCCTGAGGACTTAGTGATGTGTAGAAATAATGAAACCTTGATGTGTGACAGTTTCTGTGGCTCCAGGTTGAAGATGTGTTTTAAATCCGGTGCTTTGTTGAGTCATATTGTCCTACAAAGAAACCGATCCTGACAGAAGACAGGATCTGTGATCAGAACTCCTTGAACTCTTCTCTCTAATGTTTCATTTTAGGTCCACAAACACTTTCAGCAGTAAGTAGATCCACACTGACAGGAGACATGACTGTGAAGCAGCACCATCAGACTCTGATCGTCTCCAACATCTTTAAAAACTGCTTTGACTTTTTAGATCTCTGTCCTGTTACCTCCTGCTGTGGTCTGCTTCTCTCCTTCAGCTTTCTCTATAACTCTGCTGCAAACTGCTGCTGCCATCTGTTTAGCTCACGGTGTGTTTGTGTCCTCTCAGTCTGTCAGGTGGAGGTGGAGGAGGGGGCGGAGTCTGTCCAGCTGCCCTTCAAAACCACAGAAAACCTGCCTGAAGATGTTAGAGTGAAGTGGAGGGACAGATACAACAGGAAGCTTCACGTGTATCAGAACGGCTGGAGGCCTGAAGAACAGCACCAGGTTTACAGAGACCGAACGAAGATGGATGAAGACCTGCTGAGAACTGGAGACCTCAGTCTGACCCTGAAACAGCCCACAGTGAGTGACAGTGGGAGATACAACTGTGTAGCTGACAGCAGGAATATCTACAGATACAAAACGGTGCTGCTTAAAGTCAAAGGTTTGTTTATTTGTTTGTTTCTATCTGACTGTCTTGTGATTTGAGTTTGACTTGTTAGAATGATTATGTTGGATTATGTTTCAACAGCAAGCAAACTAAATCTAGTTTCAACCAGTCTGGGCATCAACAAGTGGGAAAATGAGATTTATGAAACTGACTTAGTAGCCTTGATACTGTTTTATTGGTGATACTTTAATGCAGTGATTCCCAAAGTGTGGGGCCCGCCCCCTAGGGGGGGCGCAGAGGTATTGCAGGGGGGGCGCGGCATGAAAAGGGGGGAAAAAAAAACAACGCTTGGACACTGCTAGCACGGGGCGCCCACACAAACGCAAAGCAGGAGATGAAGCATCGCTGAATATGTTTCCAACCAACTTCATTCTAAGCCAAAGACTAGAAAATATGGTGAAGCAGATCTTCCCTTTGGTTTCACCTGCACAGGTGCTGAGGTAGGTCTCCCTGCATAATTAGTTTTCCCTGCGTCGGGAGCAGCGCTGGGCTGTTCAAATCACGGAGAAACAGTATCCTACAGTTGTTTATGTTTTTTAACCCATTTTGCAGAGGGATTTTTTGAAAAATGTATTGATAGCAATGTTGAACATTATTACACAGGAAAAAAAACAACTACATGTAAAAACTTACACCATGATGCCTCTGCCTTTCTAAATGCAGGGACAGTAACTGCCTGTATATATAAGCGTGTAAAACCTGCAGAGTCAGATTAACAGTATTTCGTCTCTATCTGCCATTCTGCAATTTATCCCATGTAAACAATAACGTGGCGCACAGCGTGACATGAAAAAAGGCACATACCTTTGACATTGCGTGATAAACTGTATTCCTTGCAAACGCAAAAAAAGGAGTTTTAAAAAATCTCAGTTCTCGTTGATTCGATACGCCGTTTACATGTGGCCGAAACAGCTGCGCGTTCAAAAATACCCGTGTAGGTGCGGACGGAGCGTAAAAGAGTTAGTAGTTTATTTTCTTACTACCTGTAATTTATTGCAGATTATTTGTATTTGCTTAATTGTTTAATAAATGTTTGAGGTGTGAAATAAACCACAATGGAGCAAAATATGGGTGTGTGTGGTTGAAGGATGTGTTTGTGCGTGTGCATGCGCGCGCGCGCGTGCACGCGCGGGGGTGGGGGGGCGCGAACATTTTTCTTGTAAAACAAGGGGGGCCCAGCAAAAAAAGTTTGGGAACCACTGCTTTAACGCAACGTTTCCATAAATTTAATTTGCGACTACTCTCACTTCTAAACTCATCATCATACACAGACACTAATAACTGGAGCTCCAGGTACCACAGTTTACATTAGCAACAGCTTAATCTTTAAGTACCTTCTATCCATTTCTTCCTCTTAACCGGGGCAGCAGCCTAAGCAAAGAAGCCCAGTCCTCCCTCTCCCTCCCCAGCCACCTCTTCCAGCTTGACTGGGGAGCACCAAGACGTTCCCCGGGGCCTCCTTCCGGTGGATATATGCCCAAAACACCTCACCCAGGTTAAAGCTCATTTCCACCACTCGTATCTGCAGTCTTGTTCTTTCAGTCACTACCAAAGCTCACGACCACAGGTGAGTGTAGGGACATAAACTGACCGGTTATTTGAGAGCTTCACTTACATTCAGCCACATTCCAGTGTGAGTCAGTGATGCTCTTTGATTCTGACAGTCTGGAACAATGAGGTTGTACATTTTCCTCTCACATGTAATTCTGATGTGAATAAAATATCACTTCAGTGATTTAGTTTTTAGAGGTGCTTTGACTAGAAATGAAACTTCATTGTCTGACTGTGTTGTGTCTCCTCTGCAGGGAGAGTTCAGGTCCAGGATCAAACAGGGGACATCAGGAACAGAAGCAGCTCCATTGATCCGACTCCTCTGATGGCTGATCAATCAGTTTGATCTGTGTGTTCTTTGATTATTGATCAGTGATGTCAGAGTGGAGTCAGTGTGATGTTGTTGTTGTGTGTTTGAGACTTTTAGTGTCCATGAAGGTCTCTGCTGCCGTAGATCCTCTGAACTGTGACAGAGGTCTCACTCTGGAGGAAACTCTCAGCACTTTCCAGCAGCTCCTCCATCATGGAGGACGTTCTCTCACTGTAACAGGTGGAGGAGAGAGGAGAGGAAGCACAGGTGGATCCTCTGAGGAAGAGGAGCGTTCCTACAAACCACATGATCACATGACCAGAGGGGCGTGGCCTTCAGTGGTAGTAATAAAGGAACAGTCCACATGTTCCACTTTGAAGGCTCATCTCCAACAAAGCAGACCTGTGATCACTTTAACTCAGTATTGATGGATTGATTGTATTTGTCTTTGTTTCTCTGGCTTTTCTTGTGTGTCTGTGTGTCTTTGTTGGATAGAGTCATGTGACCTGCCCAGTGACTACACATGGAAATGAGCAGTTTAGCTCAAATCTGGCAGGTTTCCTTCTTATATCGTTTTATATTGATTTTTATTGATATGAGCCGTCCTGTTAAATAATTGAAAATAAAAACAGCTTTTAATCTGATCCAGTTTTGTTCTTCTTTAGTGTTTACATCTCTAAACACTCACAGCTTTTCATCATCCTTTTTTTTAGGAACTTTATTGAAGAAACAGTGAGTATACAACATACAAACATATAAAGTATACAAGAGAACAGAACATGAACACACAAAATTAGGGGTAAAAAATGATTATATAAAAACACAATAACTCACACACATGTATTTTTTTTAGAGCTTTTTTGTCGGTGGAGTCTGATGTTGATTTTATGTACAATTCCAAATCCTTAAGAAAATGACAGAAATGTTTTAGAAGTGTTTTATTAGTAAACTTCGGGATAAAAATTTAGCTAAAAGTATTAACAGATTTAATATAAAAAACATCATTCTTCTTGGGGAACTTAAAGAAACAAAATAAAACATTTTCCCATCTTACAGAAAACTCCCTTAAAATATGGACAATAACAAACCAGCAAAATTCCTTTCAGAATCTCTGTGTAGAAGAACAGTACCAAAAAAGATGCTTCTCATCATCCTGTTTCACTGAATAAAACAGGTGTGAGGTCACTTCCTTTGGGTGGAGTCAGCAGCTGGTCACCTCGAAACATAAACACACACACCTCAAATCGCAGCTTGTGTTTTTCTTTACAAAGAAACCGTCTCTTTCATTTTACAGTTACAGGTTTTTTTAAAATAGAGCTAATCTCAACATCGCCATCACACATTCAGCTCTTTATTACTGTTATTTAAAGCAGGACTAAAACGTACATAAATACTTCAGACCATTTGGCTTTAATTTGGAGATCATCACTTCCTGTTTTTCCTCTGCTGGATTCTTTGCTCTGAACTCAGAGATAACAGCATTCACAACTCCTTTACTCCATTTTTTATGTCTTTATTTGAACTTTACTGATGTGTTTCATCTTGACTGTATTTTTATTTTCCACTGTATAATAAAAACAGAATTTGACAAACAAAGAATCTAATCACAGACTCTTTGTACATCATTTCTACATTTTTGCATCCACAGAGTTTGAACAAAACAGATTTGAAAGTGTTGAAAATGTATTATTTCAGTCTGTTATTGTGATTAATAATCTTCATAACTTATTTTCAGATGTAGTGTGAACCAGTTTCAGTTTGTGTAAAATAGATGGATCCTTTATGAATGGGCCTCAGAGCCGCTCTCAGTGTCTGATGTGGACTGCACACAAAGTTTCAGGTTACATGGACAGTTGAGCTGAGTCCTGTATTCATCCTCTGCTTCTGTTATTATTCATCTGGTCTGGCTGCAGACCTTAGGTTTAGTACTGCAAAGGATAAACATCCTAAAGGTTAAAGTTCGGTTCATTTTATTGATAAAGAGATAAGAGTGTGTTTTACAAGAGAATGTGACATGTCATAAAAGTTAGTGGCAGCAGCTGAAATCACAGTGTTAGTGCTATAAAACACTCTTATACAGTAAAAAAATAATAATTGAATGTATTTCTTTTGTGTTATTATGAGTGATAGTATTTATTGCATGTATGTATTGTATGGACTCTAACTGTAAACTCAGTGAAGGGAAAATATTTTACCTCAAACACCAAAATTCATAAAGTGTAAAGTTAAGTTTTTCCTCCACACAATTCAGATTTTATTGCTGGTTTCTTCATAAAGTTGGATCTGACTTCAGTGTAAATGACCTTTGTCTGATGTATCTTATTTCATGAGCCTGTTTCTCCTGCTTTTCCTCACTGTCCTCACAGTCTGCCCTGATCTGATCGAGGTTGAAGTTTCTGTTGGAATGATGTGGACTTGGAGCAACAGACCTCCTCCCTCACTGAAGTGTGAAACTTTGTGTGGTTCACAGTGACAGTGTGAGCAGTGTGAGAGTGTCAGTAGATGATCAGCAGAGGAAAGTGAAGCTGCTGTGAGCTGATGTCCTGAAGGGCTTTTAAAGAGTCTCTGAGTTTGACAGGAACATGAAGATGTTTGTGGTGTTTGTGATCCTCCTGCACGGTAAGTACACCTTCCTCTCTCTGCTCTCATCATCATCTCTCTCTCTTTAATGTGTTGAAGTGCAGCAGGAGGAGATTTCCATCAAACACTGGATTCTGATTCAGATCAAACTAACAATCCAAAGCAGCAACTTTCAAATCACTGGATTCTTCTTGGTGGCTTTCAGATGAGCTTGTGCTCTAACTCACATTTCATATGTGACCAAAGGAAACTTGGTGTGTGTGTGTGTGTGCTGTTGTGTAAGTTTGTTGTTGCCATCCTCTTTGGATTTAATAAAAATGTTCTCATGAATACATCAGAGACTGAAGAAAGTAGACAGGATAACTTGAAGTCTAGGCATTTAGCAAAGAGAGAGGTGGCAAAATCAAAGGTTTGTAGTGAGTTGTTTGTCAGGTTGGAAACTAACGGAGGATCAAGTGCTTCTATTTATTGGCTAGATACAGCATAATAATTGAAATAGATCTGTGGTTCAACAACATATCTACAGTTTCTTATACCTCCTGCATGGAGGATGTTTTTGGCAGGGTGTGTGTGTCAATCTCTTTACATGTAATAGCTTCAACAATATTTGAATGAATTATGATAAAACCTTGTAGTGGTGTAGAGTTTGGTGATGTTAACAATCTATGAAAATCTCACTGACACCCATGATTTATTGGTCCACAATTGAATTAAATACTTGTGACCTGTTTGTGTGTCCTCACAGTTTCCCAGCATGCCCTGGCTGAGGTGGTGGAAGTCTATAAGGAGGCAACATCTGTTTTGCTGCCCTGCCAGTACTCGGGTGTTATTCCTGAGAAGAATCCCACAGTGATGTGGACTCATAACAATCTTGATCCCAAATCTGTCCACCTGCGACTAAAAGAAGGAGATGATCTTAAAGAGCAAAACCAGCGTTACAGCAGGCGCACATCAATGATGTCTGATGCTCTGGAAACAGGAGACTTCAGCCTCACTCTAAGAAAACCAGAACTGAGCGACAATGGCACCTACACCTGCTCTATCAGTGATGGGAGAAAAGAACTGGGACAGAGAAAAACACAGCTAAAGGTCAAAGGTCAGAAAGCAATGGAACTTGATTAGATAAAAACTGTTTCTTATGATATTTATTAACACATTTATTTAAAAAAAAAAAATACAATGAAGTATTAATTATTAATACAGAATTTCACCTATACTGGGTAAATTTGGTTATCTGGTTTAAAGCCAAGCAACTCCATTTTAAAATTTGGATTTACAGACACTGCAAATTTTACATTTTCCCAAAAAGGAATTTATACACTATTAACTATGGAACCTTGTGAGAAAAAAAACCCTTAATAAATAAAAACATAAAATTGAAAAAATAATGAAGACTGTAATCAGTAATAAAAAAACAAAGTCATCTGGCTCTTGTCTGCAGTCTTTTGTCAATGCCTTCATCATGAACATTTTGAACATCTTCTGTGATACATTATGTCTTTTAACAGTAAAAAATACAGTATTATGTATTTAATATTGGCAAATCCATCTTCACAGGCTGACCTGCTTTTCATTGAACACTGTGCCCTGGCAGTATGGCAATCTGCATACAATAAAAAGTGTCTCAAGAACTAAACCTGACACACACCTTAAACTTTAGTATTTTATGGTGAAAAGACTCTATGCCATGTCCTAAAACATTTTAGCATTGTAGCACTGGTTATGTTTCATCAGGATATCTGCTATTTTTTTGTATGAGTGTTTATTCAAAGGGATGAGTGCAGTAAAAGGCTCAGTGCACACTTTTCATTTTGGGGCTTTTATCATTTTATCATTATGCAAATTTTTACTCTGTGAATGGTACTCATGGCCATTGACCAGTGGTTGTTGATCAATGCTCATAAGAATTTGCATATTAATGATGAAGAAATTGACCTCACAGCCCATTGTTCATTCATTGGGCCGGTTTCAGTCGTTATGCAAATGTACTGTTTACAAGATTAATGTAAAAGCAGGAATCAAGACGTAACAGTTTATTTGTAACATGAAATCGTTTCTGAGTGGAGTATGAACTGAGAATACTCAAACTCTTTCACAGATGAAGTTCTCTTTCATGTGTCTGCGTTCATGCTTAGTATGATCACATGATTGTGAAAAGGTTTTGTCACAGTGTCTGCACTTGTATGGTTTCTCTCATGTGTGGACTCGTTTATGCTTTTCAAGCTGACGTGCACTGATGAAGGATGACCCACACTGATCGCAGACATGCTTTTTGACGCCACCGTGAAGGAGTTCATATTGTTTGAAGTCCTTTGAAGTGGTGAAGCCTCTCCCGCATTCTTTACAGTAGTTCATTTTGTCTCCAGTGTGTCTACGTTGATGTATTTTCAGAGTCCTTCAATGACTTAAAGTCTTTCCACAAAGGTCACAACAAAAGTCTTTCCCACAGCGATGACAGGGTTGAGAACTTGATCCATCTGTGTCGCTCTGCTTCTAAACAAAAACACAAAGACAGTGTAAGTCAGTCCTTCAACATTTTTATCCTGAACGTCACCTGAAATAAAGAGCATCTCTGCCAAAGTCCAATTACATTTAACTGTTTACATTATCACACTCAGCTCAATTTAATGTGCTATAAAAACGATAAGAGTAAAAACATTAAAGTAATACTAGTTTAATGCTACAATAACAATAACACAATTCTCAAACAGTATCCCTAAAAACCTGTGATTAGAGTCTGAATAATCATTCAGAGCTGCCTTTCCATGCAGTAGAATTGCTAACATGCTAACACACTTTGATGAGCAGAGTTGTTTCAAACAGTCGGGCTGACAAGATAAAAATATAAATACATACCTCACAGTAACTGCACTTATAGAGTCTTTCTGGTGTGGATCTGTTGGTGTGTTTTCAGGTAACGTGGAGATTTAAAAGTCTTCTCACACAGGTCACATTTATAAGGTCGTTCCTCAGTGTGGGTAAACATGTGACGTCGTAACTCTGTGTTTGTAGTAAACTGTTTACCACACTGATCACAGCTGTACACATCATGTCTGGTGTGAATGCGTAGGTGTGTATTTCGGCTCCCTATCCGGCTGAAAGTTTTTCCACAAATGTCACAGCTGTACGCCTTAATTCCAGAGTGGGTAACTAGATGACTCTGTAAGCTGTAACTGTGAGTAAAAGCTCTGCCACACTGATCACAGGTGTACGCTTTAACTCCACTGTGGATTAGTTGGTGTCTTTTTAAGTTTGAAATGCGCATAAATGACTTTCCACACTCGTCACAGCTGAATGGTCTCTCTCCACTGTGGATCAGTTGGTGTGTTTTTAAGTGTCCAGAGTGGGTAAAAGACTCTCCACAGTCTCCACAGCTGAACGGTCTCTCTCCAGTGTGGATGAGTTGGTGTTTTTTTAAGCTTCCAGACTCGGTAAAAGACTTTCCACATTCATCACAGCTGAATGGTCTCTCTCCAGTGTGGATGACTTGGTGTCTTTTTAAGCTTCCAGAGTGGATAAAAGACTTTCCACACTCGTCACAGCTAAAAGGTCTCTCTCCACCGTGGATGAGTTGGTGTCTTTTTAAGCTTCCAGACCTGGTAAAAGACTTTCCACACTCGTCACAGCTGAACGGTCTCTCTCCACTGTGGATCAGTTGGTGTGTTTTTAAGTGTCCAGACTGCGTAAAAGACTTTCCACACTCTCCACAGCTGAACGGTCTCTCTCCAGTGTGGATGAGTTGGTGTGTTTTTAAGCTTCCAGAGTGCGTAAAAGACTTTCCACACTTGTCACAGCTGAGCGGTCTCTCTCCAGTGTGGATCAGTTGGTGTGTTTTTAAGCTTCCAGAGTGGGTAAAAGACTCTCCACACTCGTCACAGCTGAACGGTCTCTCTCCAGTGTGGATAAGTTGGTGTCTTTTTAAGCTTCCAGACCTGGTAAAAGACTCTCCACAGTCTCCACAGCTGAACGGTCTCTCTCCAGTGTGGATGACCTGATGCATTTTTAGGGAAGCTTTCAGTGAAATCTTTCCCAAACTCGTCACGGTTGTATTTTTTTCTTCCACTTGTTCTTCTTCTTCAACAAAATTGTTGGCCTCCTGAGAGCGCTGACTTCTCGATCCACGTTGGTCCTGCAGTGACAGAGATACAAACAGAGGCAGTGATTTGTGGGAAATACATTATTCTAACCGGCCTTTTAGTAGGGGTATTTTGTGAGCTTTTATTAAATAAGTATTTATACTTATTTTCATACACACATTGCAAATGTGGTCATGAGAGTTGGCATTCAGTCTTTTGAGTGTCAATGCAAACTCGCTTACAGACACAGATAAATATTAGACTTGTTTCTAGGGCAAAGATTAGAGACATTTGGCTGTGCCTGTACGCTTGCTTTTCCAAAAACACGGTAATAACGACGGCCCGCTAGCATGAGCTACTAACGACCTACTTTCTCTTCTTGCCGCCATGTGCTTATGTAAACATATGCACTGCGCATACGCGTTTTACCCATATTCTATCGCAATATTTCATTTTCCTATCGTTGCCTAAAAAATTACACCGGTATTACCGTGAACGGTATGATATAGCCCAGCCCTACACGTGTCAATATTCATGTCTCCAGACTGTGGCGTGTCCAGCGTGCCACCCCGAAGCCAAAACAATAAAATCCAATGAAATATCAAATTTACGATTATGTTTTCACAGAGAGGCTCAGATATCCGAGTGTAAGTGAATGCAGCATCGGCTTCTGCGCTGTGAGCATAGAGAAAAGAAAGGTAGGAGAGCCAAGCACGAAAGACAGCATCAGAGAAAACAGTTTTTCGGCAAAAGAGTAACAGTTTAACATAGCTGGACTGGCCATCGAGCATGGCGGAGCTTCCACGGCGGCTAGCAGGTGGATGAGGGAAGGGTAGGCAGGAGGAGGAGAGACCCGAGGCGGCCGCCGGTCCGAGTGTCAGGTGAACTGAACTTCAGGTAAGAAGTTATGACCTGCAGTCTATCTGGGTCAGATATAAACCAAGTTTAGGTGGAGTTTATTTTCGTTGTGCTGACTTTTTACAGTCAGTTACAATAACTCGTACTGCGTACTAGCTAGCATGACGGAGTTTCTATACAGCTGGGTGGGTGCTATGATGTTACTAGGGGTGCAACGGATCACGGTTTATCCGAAATCCGAACCGATCCCACTCCACGGTTCGGTACGCACGTGATCCGAAGATTCGAAAAAGAAAAAAAAGTATGTGTATGGTGCGCGTCGTCAGTCTGTCAAGCGGTAGTTATGGTCAGCGCTAGCGGTCCAAGTAGCGGAGCAGAGGAGTTTGCGGCATTTAAGCAGCCCTTTGCTGCCCAGTCTGACCGGGCTAAAGCTAAAAGCTAATGGGGTGTTTAGCTGCAGACGGGAGGCCGTCGTCTGTTGTGCAAAACAAGGTTTAAATTGTGATGAACGTGCTTGAGCCAAGCTATGATATCTCGTTGTGAGTCCACTTCAGTGACAAGATCGTTCCAAGTATGTATGAGCAGGAGAAGTTTAAAGTTATGGCTGAACTGTCCCAGGCATCTTCTGTTGCTCTAACTACAAATGGGTGGAGCTCCAGGGCAACGGAAAGCCACGTGACCGTGACCGCTCATCATATCACAGCGGAGTGGTAGATACAAAGCCCTGCACTGCCCTATAGATTACATTAGATTAGATGAAACTTTATTTATTTCTCGGGTGGGTTCCTCCAGGAAATTCAGTTTCCAGTAGCACAGCACCGACAGAAGTTGCAGAATGTGAGCAGAAATATACCATATATACACATATATAAATACAGAGTATACAAAAGGGATAAATAGAATAAATAGGAATAAGAATACAAGGGAACGGCACATTTCAAGTATTGTGAGTCTATTGCACCGTTGGATATTAACAAAAATTATTGCACAGTGAAAAGGCACCACAGCTTACTTGTTCCCCTCCTCTGTCCCCGTTTCCCCTCCAGCGAGGAGTTAAACAGTTTGATGACGTTTGGGACTTTTTAAATCTGCTGGTCCTTGAATTTGGGAGAAGCAACCTGTCACTAAACAGACTCGTCTGGTTGTTTATGGCCGGATGCAGAGGCTGCCCAGAATGTTCCATAATGTCCATATTGCACCTTAATTTGTTTTTATATAAGTGCGTGGAATGAGTCTTCAGTTGAATGTTGTTTTAATACACAAAAAATACTTAAGTAAACGGCAAGTAGAATTTTTGTCTTTTTTTTTCTATTTTTGCTGATCCGAAAATTGATCCGATCCGTGACTTTAAAACTGTGAACCGATCCGAACCGTGAGATTTTTGATCCGTTGCACCACTAGATGTTACTGATAGTGAACTTTATTTTATTCACAAGGTTAGTTTGTAGAGTTGCCAACGGCTCCTTAAAAAATGGAATGGTCCCTCATTCAGAGAAAATATTACAGGTTTTGTATTGAGCTGAGAAGAGACGCAGTTTGTCCCGTACTTAAGTTAGAATGAAAAAGACACAAAGCTGGAGTTATTCTGTGTCTTTGCTGCACAGCTGCCTCTTCTTCTCTCATTCTCTCCCCTCCCTTTCCTGTTGCTACTTCAATCATGAAACTGATCAATGATCAGCTGATCGACTTTTCTCTCTTGTTTATTTATCGCCCACTTTGCACCTGAAAGAGGAAACCAGCAGATGTCGCGCTAAACAACAGCAGCACGTTTAAGCTTGATCAGCTGTTGTTAGACGTGCCGCCCCCTTTTGTGAGTGTGGACGCTTCCTCTCTTTGCTCTTCATATGCTTTGCTTCTTTTATTGATTTTTATTGATTTTTATGCTGATTTTTTCCTTTTTTTCTGTATGAGCTTACCTGCGAGAGCTTCTGGACACTTATAGATCATTAGGACTAAAGTGTTCTTAACAGAAACAGCAACATTTTTAGTTACCTTATCCTCAGCGCTCCGTGTGTCTGTGGCCTAGACACAGCTGAAGCCTGATTACAGCGTCTGGACTCCGAACAGCCTCAATAGCCTGGAAAGGTGCTAACCGCTAGGCTAACTAGCAACAAGATGCCCTCCCTCTCCACAGATGACTACCACAAACTCCTGCAGAAGATTGCAGTACTGGAGACAAAAATTCATCGCTTAGAAGTAAACGTGGAGGTAAATGGTCTGTGTGGAAATGAAACAACCTTGCCTTTGATTCAAAGCAATGGCGATGATCAAGCTAGTACACAGCTAAGGAGCACAGATAACATGACCAAGAAAGTAGACTCTGTGCATTATTATAAATCATCAAGCGATAATCCCCCCTTGGACTGTCCTGGTGCAAAACCAAGACATAAATCATGTCTCCTGGAAGGGGGAGGACGTATCACAGGCAGAGCACAGCGAGCTGAAATCTCTGAAACCGACTGGCCTTCACTTCCTACGAGACAGAGAAGCTCTTCTACCCCTGTATATGGGAGGAAACAGGACTGGACAACCGTGAATAGGAAGGTTAACAACAAACCTCCAAAACAACTGAATGTGAAACTGCAGAACAGATTTGCTCCACTATCAAAGGACCCTGCATCTATATCGGACAACCATCCAGCTAAAAGTAGCGAAGTAAGGTCTAAAAATCTGTTGAAAAGTAAAAGGCCACAGGGAAAGCTAAAGGCTAGGCCTGAAACTCTGATTGTGGGGGACTCTGCCGTAAAGGATGTACAAAGGATGTGCGGTAAGAACACTAAAGTCCTCTGCTTTCCTAAGGATATGGTCAACAACCTGAAGGAGAGAATTCTTCAGATTGCAGATGAATATCCAACTGTGACAAATATTGTTCTGCATACAGGGTCAAACGATGTGTCCAAACAACAATCGGAGGTTCTGAAACGGGACTTTACTGGATTATTAAATACTGTAAACTCTCTGAATGCAGCTGTATTCATCAGTGGGCCTGTACCGCCCGTCAGAGGAGGAGACGAGAGATTCAGCAGATTGTTTGCACTGAATAAATGGCTTATATCAGCATGTACTGACCACTCAGTGCATTTTATCAACAACTTTAATATTTTTTGGGAACGCAGGCATCTGTTTAAAGCAAATGGATTTAATTTTAACAAGTCAGGGGTGAAACTGTTCACCTCCAACCTGTTTTATTCCATACGTCATCCATCTGTGCTTGGTGCCAAAGCTGAGATAAACGAGGAGTTATCTCATAAAGAGGAACAAACAGTACTCCAAGAACAAACAAAGCCCAGCAGAAACCTTGAGGAGGAGCTCCATCTGCCCCCACCCGGGAAGAGCCTCAGAAAGAAGAGACATCTGAGGCAAGAAGAGGGGTCCCTATTTGCCTCCAACTCTCTCAACAACACCAACGACCAGGACCAGGGACCACGACCTTCCCCAGTCCCCCAAACCCCTGACAGGCCATCACCCTCCTCCCCCTCCCTTTCTCCCTCCTCCCCACACCTGAAATTCACTGAGGAGATGATGGAGCGGGTCAACGCTGGGCTCAGATCTACCCCCCGGCCCAATCCCTTTTTGTCCCCCATTAACCCCCCACCAGAGCAGCCAAAGGTTCGCCATCGAGCCCCGCCCTCAGCAGAGCAATCGAAGTTACACTGCGCAGCCTCGCCCCCCTTAGTTCCTCCTTACCACCTTCATGCTCTGTCTCCGCAGTCTGATGTGTGATGTGTGGAGGGTCCGGGCTGCGAGGATTATGACAGTGGTGACTTTTCCCAGGAGAAGCTGGGATCCTGTTTACTAGAAGGTTTTAAAATTTCTGTACTTTTAGGTGACAGAAGGAGACATGTGGCCTGGTCAAAACACAGAGAGCTGCACTCTAAAAGATCTTTAAATATAGTAAACATACCTTGTGTGCCACAGACTGCTCCCAAACACGAGGGGGCAAATAATACCTCTAAAACACTTAAGTTGGCTTTATTAAACGTTAGATCTTTAGCTGGGAAAACATTTTTAATTAATGATTTAATCACTGAGCACAGCCTTGATTTTATGTTTTTAACTGAAACTTGGTTGGACCAAAGTAACAGTGGAGCTGTTCTCATCGAGTCGACCCCTCCTAACTACAGTTTTATCAGTGAGGCCAGGGTGAGCAGGAGAGGCGGAGGGGTTGCCGTCTTATTTAATGAATCATTTCAATGTAAGCAGCTATCTCCTGGAAGTTTTCAGTCTTTTGAATATGTGGCGTTACAGCTGAAGGCCCCATCCAAAGTTGTGTTTCTTAATGTTTACAGGCCTCCCAAATACTGCACAGACTTTTTTAATGACCTCAGTGAACTGCTGTCTGTGATCTGTGTTGATTTCGACTGTGTAATTATTGTTGGGGATTTTAATATCCATGTGGACAACCCTCAGGACAAAGGGACTAAAGACCTGAGTAACACTCTGGGCAACTTTGGGCTGACTCAGCATGTAACAGAGGCCACACATAATAGAGGACATACTCTTGACCTACTGATCTCCAAGGGCCTGAGCATTTCAAAGGTTACTGTATCTGATGTGGGCCTATCTGATCATTACTGTGTTTTCTTTGAAAGTAAAATTTCAGCCCACACAAATATATCAACAGCAGTGATCACAAAACGGTGTATAACTGAACACAGTAGTGAGATCTCTAACCAGGTCTTCCCATTAACACCTGATCTGTCCAGAGGTTCAGTCAATGACCTTGTCAATAGCTTCAATGTTAAAATGTTAAATGTAATGGACACTATTGCTCCCATTAAGGTGAAGGTTATCTCTGGAAGGAAGAAGTCTCCATGGAGAAACTCCACACTGGTGAAAAATGAAAAAAGAGAGTGTAGGAAAGCTGAGCGCAGATGGAGAAAAACAAACCTCCAGGTTCATTATGACATCTATAAAGAGAAACTTCTCAATTATAATTTACAACTGAGGAGTGCAAGGAGGTCCTACTTCTCTGACATCATCACCAAAAACAGTCATAACGCTCGGGTCTTATTTTCTACAGTTGACAGGCTAACAAACCCTCCTGTGTCAGTGGCAACTGAATTTCATTCGACCATGGCCTGCAATGACTTTGCCAAATTCTTCACAGAAAAAATCCAAAAGATTAGACAAGCAATTGGTACATCAACAGCAGATCCAGGATATGTACTGTGTCCACCAAAAAACTGTTTAAACACCATCAAACAGTTTCACCCTATTTACAGCAAAGACCTGGACGACATCTTAGGTCAACTGAACTCCTCCTCTTGCTGTTTAGATGTCCTGCCAACAAGTTTTTTCAAAAAGGTCTCAAAGACTTTGGAGTCAGACCTGTTACAGATTGTAAACTTTTCTTTAATATCAGGTGTGTTTCCAGAACCACTAAAAACTGCTGTAATAAAACCTATACTGAAAAAGGACAATCTTGACAAGACACAAATGAATAACTACAGGCCGATCTCAAACCTCCCATTTTTAAGTAAGATCATTGAAAAAGCAGTTTCTCAACAGCTCAATTACTTCTTAACACAGAATAACTGCTATGATGCCTTCCAGTCAGGTTTTAGACAGAACCACAGCACTGAAACCGCTCTGACCAAAGTGTTTAATGACATATGTCTGAATACAGACAGTGGAAAAATGTCAGTCTTAGTTCTACTGGATCTCAGTGCAGCATTTGATACAGTTGACCACAACATATTACTCAAACGACTGGAGAACTGGGCAGGTCTTTCAGGAACTGTACTAAACTGGTTCAAAACATACTTAGAAAACAGGAAATACTTTGTATCAATAGGTAACTTCACCTCTGAGCAGACAAGTATCACATGTGGAGTTCCCCAAGGTTCCATCTTGGGACCCCTTCTGTTTAACATTTACATGCTCCCACTGGCACACATTATAAAGAACAACAAAATAAACTATCATAGCTATGCAGATGACACACAAATATATATCACATTGTCACCAGGAGACCGAGGCCCTGTACAGGCTCTTGGTAAATGCATTGAGGAAATTAATGACTGGTTGTGCCACAATTTTCTTCAGCTAAACAAAAACAAAACTGAAGTAATAGTCTTTGGTGCCAAAGAAAAACGATTACAGGTCACCAGAGAACTTCAATCTATACACCTAAAAACCACAAACCAGGCGCGAAATTTGGGTGTAGTGATGGATGCAGACCTAAACTTAGAAAAACACATTAAGACAATAACAAAATCAGCTTACTATCACCTCAAGAATATTTCAAGGATAAAAGATCTGATGTCTCAACAGGACCTGGAAAAACTAGTCCATGCATTCATCTTTAGTAGGCTTGATTACTGTAACAGCATCTTTACAGGTCTACCTAAAAAATCAGTCAGACAACTACAGCTCATTCAGAACTCTGCTGCTCGAGTCCTCACTAAGACCA
The DNA here is from genome assembly GCF_036321145.2 of Pelmatolapia mariae. Classification (NCBI taxonomy): domain Eukaryota; kingdom Metazoa; phylum Chordata; class Actinopteri; order Cichliformes; family Cichlidae; genus Pelmatolapia; species Pelmatolapia mariae. The sequence continues at coordinate 15,814,058 of NC_086229.1, read as the reverse complement.
AAAAAGTGGACCACATCAGTCCAGCTCTGAGGTCTTTACACTGGCTGCCTGTCCGTCAGAGGATAGACTTTAAAGTTCTGATGCTGGTTTATAAAGCTCTGAATGGTTTAGGACCAAAATACATCAGTGACCTCCTGACCCAGTATGAACCTTCCAGATCTCTCAGGTCATCTGGATCCGGTTTCTTATCAGTTCCCAGAGTCAGAACCAGACACGGAGAAGCTGCATTCAGCTTTTATGCTCCATATCTCTGGAACAAACTCCCAGAAAGCCTCAGATCAGCTGAAACACTCAGTTTATTTAAATCCAGATTGAAGACTCACCTATTCTCAGCTGCTTTTGAATAAATCACCAAATCCACACTTTTAAGCTTAAATTTCAAAACTTACATTTTAACTACTGACTTTATCTACTGTTCTGATTTTATCTACTGTTTTGATTTTTGATTTTAAACACTGTTTTGTTTGTTTGTTTGTTTGTCTTAATCAATTTTAGATCATGCTTTTTATTTGTTTTTGTTTTTAATGTCTCTGTAAAGCACTTTGAATCACCTTGTTGTTGAATTGTGCTATATAAATAAACTTGCCTTGCCTTAGAATTTATTTAATATTAATTTCTAGCATCAGCTGATGTTTGCTGGAGCCACAGCTGTAAAGCTGCTGGTCATGATATTGGTTTGTATATCTGGTGAGAGGGAAACATGAAGATGAAACCAGGAGATGTCCTTACTGAATCATCAGAGCTGAACTGCTGATGGAGAAACAAGTTTACCTTTTAGGTGACATGGATGAGTTGAAGGGAAGTTATGAACTGTTTCTGAGAAACAAATAACACCAGGATCCTTTTCTATGTAGCTGACAGCTGGTAACTGTGCAGGGGCGGATCTAGCAAAGTTATGCCAGGGGGCCAGGTAGGGCATTAACAAGGAAAGGTGGACACAAAGAAATACTTTTCTTACTTATTCTCATTTAAAATATCTAGGTTTTATTAAATAATTATCTGAATCTTGCAAACAAAGTTTTTATCTGACATAAAATTGATAGAAATCATACATATACCAACAAGACAGTGTACATCACTGTCACTACAGCGTTTGTTTTCATTCAAAGGCTTTATGGCTTTAATACCTGGTGGGCTGGTCTGTAGTCAAAATGCCCATTTTTTTTTCAGTATCTAAAAACTTTGCACCGTAGTGGTTAAAACCTCATTCTAATAAGAGTCAAAAGCAGATTCAGTTATTAGGTTTATAGGGTTATTGAATGATGGTTGGTAGAATTTTTTTAACATTATCTGCCAGTTACATCTGCCACCCTTCTCCAAATCTGTGCCCCTACCTGGCCCCCCCCAACAAAAATTTTCTAGACACGCCACTGTCTCCAGATTGTTAGTGAGCCATTAAGACTGTACTCTTGGTACAGTTTTTAGTTTTGCTGCTTTTGTCTTACACTGTCAAACAAACACAGATTTGCAGCGTTTGTATGTGTGTGCAAAAGCAAATGTGCAGGGCCTCAAAGACAATGGGTGGTTTGCACAACAAAAGCAGGATGTGAATCGAGCATATGACCTGTACAAATCTCAGCAGGGGTGATTAACACCTCGGGACTTGTACCAGAAAATAAAAAAGTCAGTAGTTCTAGTAGGTGTTGGTTTCAAGGGATTCTGCACATTTGCGCAGGGTTAGTAAATCTAGTGTTGAAGTTAGCTCGGTGCTTACCTTTAGATGAGCCCACAAACCGAGAGAAACTCCGTGATGAAGCTGGAACTCTTTCCAAACAGGAAACAGGTCAGGGAGCAGAGACCCACGTGGTTCACGCTGATCTCAGCTACGATCCAGGAGACAAGGGTGTGCAGATCGATGCAGCTATCGATCCAAACGTTGGTAGTGGTATATGATCGATACTTTAGTTTGTTTCTCTCCTGGAGGTTCACTATTTACTCGCTGTGGATGAAAAAGCAGCTCTGTCTGTGTGAACACCTCTTCTTATGCGGCAGACGCACTTTGCTCCGCCCCCTTCTTCCTGCCCTGCTGGGATTTGTTCCTGTGCCGTCACGTGACTCAGATGCGCTCAGAAGACGCATTTGGACTGCAGAGAGAGAGAAAGAGGAGCAACATGTGGAGATATTTTATGACTGTAAATGAAAATGCTGGAGAACAGCTGGAAGGCTGTCAAGCCACAGGGGACCACAACAAGCTGTAGAGTTCAGCTTATTTTTCACACCTCAGTTAAATGCTTTGACTGAAGTCTCACTGCACACACTCAAACTTAGTGTTTGTGAACACCTTGGTCATTATAACCTGACACCGATCAGTGCTGCTCTGACGACCACACTCACATCCATGTAATCATTTAACTGGGATGATCTGGATTTACTGCACAATGCTGAATGTGTCCTTACAGTACAGGGAATAACTCTCTCTGTGTTCCAGTAGAGAAACTCTGGGTTTGTGTGCTGACGAGCATCACTCACAGTATGATACAAAGGCTCACTCATACCTTTCCACACATGTGACAAATTCAGAAAGATGCTGAAACCTTTAGAACATCATAAACTACACATTGTTGTACTCTTTTAGGACGGAACAGCTTTCAGATTTATTTACTCTTAAAGGATAAAAGATGTTTTTAAGAATTTTGCATTCAAGAGGAGAATGTTTAAACAAGTCATGTAAATGAGAATTTCAAAGTTGGTGGCTGCAGTGTATACAAATTGGTGTATCTCAAAAATAAAACTATGAAGACACTCAAAATTAATTTGGAAACTGTTTTATGCAACTTTTTTACATTTACAATTTTCAGGGATGAACCTCTGAAATTACTTTAACTAGAAATTTGTGTAAAAATACCACTATTGCAATTTATGTAGTTACTGATGACTTGATGCATACATATGATTAAAATTTGGGATATAATGGTTGTATTGATGTATAGCAACTTAAAATACTCCCAGAAATGGCACTACAACATGTAAAAATATAAAGATGAACTCAGGCGGACTGGGTTCTTTAGTAGGTCTAAAGGGTCAAACTGCGTCCTCACATCATGAATATGAAGGGTTGTAGTGGGAGAAGGTGGTGTGAAATCCTCATAGCTGTGGAGTGAGGAGGGGGCTCCTGTGGGTGAAGTCTTTGATGGTGGTGATGGCTCTGTGCTGGTGGGAGTGGGGAGGTGGGGGGATGATGGACCAAAGTGTCTCTATTGTTGGGGAAGGTGGAGGTGTCAAGGCTGCTTGATGGCTCATCAAACCAGCAGTAAGAGTCGTTGAGGGTGTTGGCCAACAGCAGGTCGTCAGTGGAGTGGGGCTGTGTGCTTATATCCTTACTCTCATTTCCCTTAGCGTATCTGTAACATGCAAGTTCTGTCGGTGCTGTGCTACTGGAAACTGAATTTCCATCACACTATATGTTGTGATGATCTCAGTTCAGTCATGGTGTGTTCTGCAATCCTGCTGAATTGTGTTCCAGTCCCATCGACTGTGTATGAGCGTACAAACAGGCGTGTGGCGGGGATGAATCGGAATGTCTTGAGCCTCAGCATCACATCAGCATAGTGGGTGTCAAAGTAATACTCGGGCAATTCGGAGTCTGGCGAGTCTGAGAGGTCCCATGCTTGCATGTCTCCCTCTGAAAATGAGAACAATAACAAGATAGTAGTAGCCCCTGTCTCACTCTTAGTTCAACATTCCGAAATCCCGAATAAAATAATCTCATCAACCCGTGAAAGAAACCCCAGTAGATGTGTAAAAACTAGTTCAATTAAAACTAGTGGTTTGATTAAATGAAACGCTTGTGAACAAGCTGACATTACCCATTCAGAAGAAATTCCCACTTGTGCCGTTTTTAAAATAAAATGCATGCATCGCTGCAAGCTGAGATATTGTCAGAATTATAAAATTAGTGTGATTAAAACACTATTACCAACACTTTTGACTAGATGTAAATAAAAAGCATCCCCTCTTTGTTAAGGTGCACTGTGAAGCAAAACGGCTTCCACTCCGCCCGCAAAACAAAGAATTGCTTTTAAGAACACGTATGTCTGCATAACTGAATGTTGAGATACACCAAAGTGATAAAAATAGTTTAATTAAAAACTCTATGGTTTGTTTAAATTAAAACCCAGTTAAAAACACATAAACTCATATAACCTCTCTGACGCCCTGTGTGTTTCCACACATGAACATGACTGTTCACTGAAAACTAGATGAACTTACTTCAGCGTCAGCAGTTTGAGAAAACAACTCCCTTTAAAGGTGCTGATAAGGCCAAGGGCACAAAAGAGCTTAACCATTGATCTGTTAGGTTTCATAGCGAGACGCGTTAATTCTATGTTTACCTGACAGCCTGGACACATGTGCTGTGTGAAGGATGTAAATCAGATCTTAACTGCTTACATTTAAGGAGCCTGTTCATATTTAATTGTAATATGAACCAATGATTTTCTGATTGCTGATTCTAAGAGAGTCTTTGTGGAAATCCTGTTTGGCTTTTTGTCATTTTAATTCTCTTTTCTGTTTTCCAGGACAGTTCTCCACAGTCACTGTCCACATGGGTCAGTGGGACCAAGCAGCACTCAGCTAAAGTGGGACTCTAACCAGCAACATCCAGCAAGACCCAGACAGCGTTTTCTATCTCCCAGCTGGAGTTTTTTGTTTGTCTGTGACTGCAGAGTCAGATCTTTGTTGAGCTTCACACTTGCAGAGGTGAGTCAGTTTGCAGAGATCCCTCCCACCCTGGCTTTCATGTGCTAGATTTCTTATGTGAAACAGTAATATTTCACTGACTGCTGCTTATACCACAGGTTAATACACTCTACTGATCCCTGATGGGAGAATCATCACCTCTGCCAGCAAAGAAGCCTGGTGGATGTTTGTTTACAGTCTGATGATGCGACATATTGCTCTGCATCTTCAAAGTTTGTCTCTTGATCATCATTCATACACAGTTATGTAAAGTATGCTCATATCTAGTAGAGCAGGGCAATATGGCCCAAAATATTTATCACGATATATATTTGAAAATTTGCGATAACGATATAACTGACGATATAAATGACACTTGACAAAATACTTTAAAACTCCACAACATTATTAGTGCAAAAACCCATTAATGTATTTTCACTTAAACAAGCAGCTGTTTTTTATGTGCATTAAAGTTATATAAAAATGTAACAGTGCAAATGCAAATTCCTCACTTACAGTTTAATCAAAAGGCATTTCCAGTGGAAATTGGCCAACATATCCTCAGCATAACCATGTATAATATCCACAAAACTTAAAATGAGGTTAAACACACACAATGCAGTAATATTACGTTGAAGCACCGTATCACTGCGAGGCTCCGACTACGGTAGCCGTAATGCTCCAACAGTGCATCAAGCAGTGCGGCTGCATAGCTCAGCAAAGTCATACTAAAACATTTGTGACAGATTTTTGAGCGCCGTGTGCCACCTAAAATCTGTTCAGAAAGGCATGTTATCCATATTCTATCTATTTCATTTTTTTTTTATCATTGCCTAACATTATAACGGTATGATATGGCCCAGCCCTAGTATAACTGGGCCAACCTGGTAGTCTTCATTTATGGAGGCTGTTTGAGTCTGAATGTTGGATGTTGTGTATCTCATGTTCTCTGGGCTTTGTTGTCCTCAGTCTCTTTGCAGGATCAGAAAACTTTCACGGTTCTGGGTCAGTTTGATAAAGTATTTTGAGTTGTTATGTTTTAGTGTGTTTTTGCATTATGGATTGTTTTCTTATTTTCTTGTAGCGCTTGTGCTGATGACGATGTTGATGATGATGATGATGATTAGAGTTCCATGTTTCTGTTCATTCATGTTTCAGGATTTGTGTCTCATGTTCAGCATTGAGTTTCATGTGTTATATTCTGTCTGCCTCTCAGTGTCAAGTCTGCGTCTTTGTGTGATGGTTTCTTGTTTCCTGTTTTATTGTGAAGGTCTGTGTCTCATGTGGGTGTGTTTAGTTTACCTCCCTTGTCTCGTCTCATTAATTACTCCCACCTGTGTGTAATCTCCCCGTGTTTCTCTGAGTGTATTTAAGTCGTGTCTTCTGTTGTTGTAGTCGCTGGTCTATCTGTGTATCCATCGTATTTCATCAGTGTGTTCTCCCTGCTGGCCGTCATCTCTTACCGCCGCCCATCCTTCTTCATGTTTGTGTGGTTTGTGTTTTGTAGGTTAGTTGTTCCCAGTTCAGATAGTCTGCAGTCCCGTTTGCTGTTTTTCTATTTTGTCCTTTATTTTCAATAAACCACCTTCACTCCTTTACAAGTGCCTTTGTTTCGATCCTACTTCATTATCTCCACACGGCTCACTTCACTCACCGTGACAAAAACAAAACCAGGATGACCGTAAATGTTTCTTGTCCTGTTGGATGATGATAAGACTGTGACATGGGATGCCACCTTTGGTCTTGTAATGAAGCAAAGCTCAGGAAGAAGTGTGAGTAAATGGTAGCCACATGTGTGCTGCTGAGAAGGATGTACAGGTGTACCTGCTGCCAAATCCAAGCCTCCTCAGGTTAGTTGTAGTTGCAGAACACTATAGGACTGAGACAGCTGAGGCATCACATGTTTGATTAAACGGATTAAAAAGGTGTTTCTTCCATATAATTATCACTTTTTAAAATCTTTAGCAACTTCAAGTTTGTCAGTGTGCTGAGGTCACAGAAACGAGAAAATAAGTTTGACACTTCAGAGCACATGTGTCAAACTCACACATCTGGCCCGGCGGACATTTATATCTGGCCCGTGAGATCATTTTATATAGATTTATTATTATTGTTATGCATGGCCCGGCAATATGAGGCGCTAATAACACACAAACTACAGTTCCCATAATGCAGCGCTGCAGCCTCCTTACTGAACGCTAGGCTAACTGGGAACATTCCCGCGTCAATCAAGTCCAACGTGTGTTAGCTAGCACCTCACAATGGAGAAGAGAAAAGATGATTTCTGAAAACAGAGCCTTTCAGCACCGGTGGGAGACTGATTGTTTACAAACATTGCTGGTAAACCAGTGTGTCTTATTAGTGGAGCTAATGTGGCTGTAATTAAAGAATTTAATTTAAGACAAAACTATGAGACAAAACGTCAGGATAAGCTGAAAAACCTGAATGCAGAGCAGAAACTACAGAAAGTAGAAGAGCTAAAGAAGAATCTGACATTTCAGCAGACTTTTGTCACCAGAGCAAAATCACAAAGTGAAGCTGTTGTGAAAGTTTTATTGTAGCAGAGGAGAAAGACAAATCAGCCCGGACATTTACCGAGGGAGAGTTTCTGAAAAGCTGCATGATGAAGGTGTGCGACGTCTTGTGTCCAGACAAAATGCAGATTTTGGCAAATGTGAGCCTGAGGAGAAACTTATGTCAAAGTGTAACTGCCATGAAACTGCCCTGGGACAAACTTGTTGGGCTTACAAGAAAAACGTCAGTGTTGTGTGGTGAAAAAAGTGGACTTGTTGGCAGGATGCAAGTACAGATGCAGGAAATGAGTTAGGGGGCGATTTTAGCCCATTTTGGGGGTGCTTCAGCCCCAAAATGAATCAAAGCACCCCCAAAGATTTCTTACTTTTTTGACAATACTTGCTGTTTGTGTGACACACTAGTAAAAATATAAAAAGCATTCAGTACTTGGTTGAGACGTAACATTTTAACAACAAAAGTATAGACCCCCCCTCCCAAAATGGTTTGTTGCAGCTCGCCTCTCCCTGCTGGAGCGATGGTGGTTGAGACGCAGCGGAGCTGAGGTGTAAGTGCCTGGATTAAAACAGGACATGTTAGCTGCATTTAACCTTCAGTTACTCTTTACAGTGGGGCAAAAAAGTATTTAGTCAGCCACCGATTGTGCAAGTGCCCCCACCTAAAATGATGACAGAGGCCAGTAATTTGCACCAGAGGTACACGTCAACTGTGAGAGACAGAATGTGAAAAAAAATCCATGAATACACATGGTAGGATTTGTAAAGAATTTATTCGTAAATCAGGGTGGCAAATAAGTATTTAATGTCTATGAACTAACATCAACTAACTCCAACTAACAATGTTAGCTCTGTAGCAAGCAGCCTTAATGAATACTAATAGGAATCACACAGCAATAGTACATCAAAGACACTGAAGTTTTGGCCGTCCCATTCTTCTTATGAAGTGGTGTCGGAGTTTCCAAGTGAGGAATGATTTCCTGCCCGTGCACTGCTGGCTCTGGGTTCATTGTGTAACTGACACCACCAGCAGGACGCTTGCATTAGAGCCTTTATTATGTGTTTTGTTTTGGTTTCTGGTAATCAGAATCAGAGAAACTTTATTAAACCCTGATGGAATTTGAGTAAAAAAAACAAAAATAAATAAAGTGGGCCATGAGTCATGCTCGAAACAGCGATATGCATGCAACATGTGATATATGTGTACATGCTCATCCAACTGAGCTAAACCTGCGCCCGAACTTGTTTAATCACCAACACTGGAGAAGGCATAGAGTGGGGATAACCTAAGTAGCCTGTAATATATAAAACAGGAAAAGACCGCCGTGCATTTATTTCAACAAAGTAACTGTAATCTGATTACCACCTATGTAAACGTTTACTGTAACGGAATAGAGTTTCTCATATTGTGTATTTTAAATATGTCAGTACATGTATTCCATTACTCCCAACACTGACTACATCTCTGCATGTTGGAACGTTTCTAGTTGATCATTTAAAGCTATTTCTGCTCCTAGTGGTCCATTTTTGCAGCTGGGACCTAACCCAAATGTTTCCTTAGGAGTGTTTTGGGAGAATGTGTTCATCCATTCAGGACAGAAAAGGACACTTGGATAATCTGTGCTGAGGAGCATTAAACTGTTCTTGATACATCGAGAGCTCCTTCAGACACAGCAGCCTTTTCACTCTATTTAAATATGTAAAGATTAAAATGTTGTCATTTCTTTGTAAAATGTTCCCTAAAGATAATGTTACTTGTAATCTATTATTTCAACACTAAATCAAACCCAAACATTCCTTTGATTTCTGTTTTTGTGTCTTCACAGTTTCCCAGCATGCTCTGGCTGTGGTGGTGGAGGTATATGAGGGGGAGACTTCTGTCCTCTTGCACTATGTTTACAAAGGTTCGATACCTGAGGACAATCCCACAGTGATGTGGACTCGCAGTGACCTCAGTCCCAAATCTGTCCACCTACAAGGAAAAGGAGGAGACGATCTTAAAGGGCTAAACCAGCGCTACAGTGGGCGCACATCAATGAGTCGTTATGCATTAAACACAAAAGACTTCAGCCTCACTCTGAGGAAACCCAAACTGACTGACAGCGGTATTTACACCTGCTCCATCAGTGCTGGAGGAGGAGAACAGAGACTGAGTGACATCCAGCTGCAGGTCAAAGGTCAGACCTGCTGCATGAAAGAGTAAAAGTCAGTACAGTAGATGAAGCTCAAATAGTCCCAAAAGCAACAAGAAAGCCAAGTTTTTCTGAATAGTTCTGAAAGTCTTTGTAGGAGCCATGAGTTGCTCTTTTTTGACTGTGCTGGTTTAAATGGACTCACTGTATTGGTGCACGGGTGTGGGGCGTGTCTCATGGGTGTGTTAGATGATAAATGTGGTTGCACTCACCTGTTCACTGCACCTGATGTTGATGAGCAGAAAGGTAGGGTGAGCATGAGGCAAAACCTTCTGTTGACCGCAGCTTGAATGCTTTTGATAGATTTTGACTGTAACTTGATGTTTCTTGTATATTTGTGCACTAATTGATGCCATAGGCCAAGTTGTAATTTGGCATAGTAATTAGTGCAGCCATTGTGAGTTGCAGTTATTTGTTTGTGCAGTCTGTGTGTTTGTTTAATAGTTAATCCCATGTGCTGATTTGTATATTGGACAGTTGGATGTGGAATAAAAGGAGCAAATGTTACAGAAGTGTATTTTATGTGTTTATTGTTGCGCGTCATCTGTGTCCTCATGTTCAGCCTGCCGCAGCCTTTGGTTGGAGGAGCAGCAACAGTCTTGATTAACCTAACAGAAAGATTTCCAATGGACCGAACCTTAAAATGAAACAACAAACATGAGCAGGAAAGTAAACTAAAATAAGATCTTACTGATACAGCCTCTGTGGTATATGGCATTACATTCTTTTAGGTGTGCAGAGTTGTCTTCTCTGCTCAGGGAGACAAATGTCAGTAGACTTTTTACATATTGTCCATGATGAAAACTCAAGATTTCTTTTAAAACACTGAAACATTCATTATGATCCCTCAATTGTCTGTAGCTGTAGCACCAGTTCATAAATTCCAGTTTAGTTTCCACTCAAAGCAAAGAGTAGTGAGCCACATTAGTGAAGTCAGAGGTCAGAAATGCAGAAACTTGTCATTTGCCATGAGTGTGACTGCTATTGGTCCTATATTTGATATTGTGGTTTCTTGTCCTTTCAGATCATCACGTGGAGGTGAAGGTGGAGGAAGGCTCAGAGTCTGTCACCCTGCCCTGCAAAACAACACCTGACCTGCCTGAGAACACCAGAGTGGAGTGGACTCGCTCTGACCATGAACTCTTGATAGTTCAGGAGTATTCAAACAAAGGTGGCAAACTTATGAAACAGGACAAGTTTTACAGAGACCGAACAGAAATAAATGAAGACCTGCTGAAAACTTCAGTCTGACCCTGAAACAGCCCAGGCTTGTGACCTGCTGATAAAAGATGAACTGAAAATATACTGAAAATGTAACAAAGGCAGAGGTTAAGAGTAATTCAGGCTTTTCCTTGCATGTTATGTAGCTGATACCTGCTGTCTTGTGTGGTCTCCTGGTTGTCTGGGCTGTTGTCAGCTGCATGAGTGTTACTGCCTGCTACACAGATTTCCTCAGACGGACGTGATCTGACATTACATCTGTTAGTCTGACGTCTGTCCACAGTCGAAGACTCTATGACTGAAGCAAAAATGTCTTTAAACGCTGCCAGAGAGCGTTTGACAGTCTTAGGAGTGATCAGTGACTTTGCTGTCAAAGGAGGCACTGGAGCTCCTCCTAGAGGTTTTAATGAAACTGCCGTGTTGCCATTTTTGGGAAGAGCGAGTCTGGGAGATTTGCTCTGTTTAGACTGTTTCTTCCTTTCTTTTTTAGGTTCAGGCCTCTTGGGATGAAGCTGCTGAGGCTTTGAGGACATGTTCTCCAAATCTTCAGCTACGTTGTTGACATGCCACCATCCGCCCAGGGCTCTCCTTCTCCATTTGGCTGAATCTGCTTCCGTGAGCCGCTCCTTAAGTCGACTTCGCGACACGGGCACTTTTGGTGTGACTGATAGTTTTCCAATAGGATCGTGCTGATATCAGTCTGACTCTGAAAAACCCCACACAGGGAAACATTGGGAGAGACACATGTTACGTCTGGAGAAAGGGAGACATGATCAGATCGAAAACAGTGATGTTAAAAGTAACAGTTTCTTTTTCTTTTCTCTATTTTTTTTTTTTTTCCAGTGAGTCTTAGCTGCACACTGCCTTTGAAACACATGTTCAACAAGAAGCCACAGAAACCTTTATCACATTAAAGTCTCATTGTTTCTGTACAGATTTTCATGTGTTCTCATGTGTTTGGCTCCCAGAGTGTCGATTCCTCCTCCTGTCTCATCTTCCTCTGTTCTCTGTTACCTGGTCTTTCAGAGTACTGTTAGGGTGATATTCTGCCAAGTGTGAAGTTGATGAGCTTCACAGTTACAACAGGTTAACATTTCTGAATAACAGGATGAAAGTACAAGCATGAATATTTTAAACATGTTTTTATATTTATTTATATTTCAACAATATCTTTGAATGTTTTAAACCAGCAGTTTAAGGTCGGGCTCAGACTAAAGTCTGTGCTAAGACGACACCATTGCAAAATGTTCATTGTGTTTTTCAGAGGTGGGCTTTCTGCATCATTACCCTGTTGCATAATCTGAGTGAGCTAAAGGGCATGGACTGATAGCTTCATATTCTCCTTCAGGATGATCAGATAGGGAGCAGAATTCATGTTCATCAAGTGAGACAAATTGTCCAGAAGCAGCAAAGCAGCCCAGACCATCACACTACAACCGCCATGTTTGAGTGTTGGTATGATGTTCTTTGTATGAAATGCTGTTATTTTCAGTGCAGATGTAAGGGGACTAAGACTTTCCAGAAAGATGAGCCTTTTGTCTCGCCAGTGCACAGATTATTTTCCCAGAAGACTTGGGGATCATTGAGATCATTTTGGCAAATGTGAGATGAGCCTTCGTGATCCTTTTGGTCACCAGCAGTTCTCGTCTTGGGATTCTCCCGGTGTTTGAGGATGGAAGCAGGGTTCCTACAACTTCAGGAAAGTTAGATTTAAGACTTTTTTGTCACTCAGTATTTAACAACAACAACAAAAAAAAACTTAAATTAAGAGTTAAATTTATTAAGAGTTATAGACTAAACAGGGGTTAGAGGTCAACATGTTGAAATTTGCGTGTGATCAGTGATGAGGGGTTTCTGTATTACCCCTGACATGCTATTTATTTTACAGTCAGCAGACTTCACCAAGTCTGAAAGACTTTCTTCAAAACATACAACATGCCTCATACACACTTACACTGCTGCTTGTATCCATGATAATTCCAGCTCACAGACAGGAAAAAATCATGTCTTTGAATGTTTGAGACATTTTAATAACAATTAGTCTTATTCTGAATTTTTAGGGATCTGATCTGAAGTCTGAGGTGTTTCTTTGGATGATGTTAAAGACGGAGTACTGTCTCCTCGGTAACCTGGACCTCTGAAGGTTTGATAGTTTTTTTTTCTTACTAACATTAAAAACTGAAGAAAACCGAAGTTTTAATTTAACGATTCAGATTCAGTATTTTGAAATCTTAAAATGTAAATTATGAACCTGCAAATCACCAGAATCAGTTCACTTCTATTACATCATCTCTGGTTAGGTCCTGTCAGGTTACAGCTAAAAATCTAATACAAGACCTGGTCTGAGTCAAAATCAGTACCTTCCTCCTGATTTATGTGTTTATTTATGTATATGTGTATGTATTTATGTATTCTAGTCTTTCCCCCCTGTCCTCTGCCCTTCTGCCCTCTCCTCCAGGCTGTCCTCAGGCCTGTAAGATGCTGCTGTCATGTTGTCGGTCAGGTTCTTTCTGAAAGAAGCAAACATGAAGATCAGAACTAAACACACAGACAACACACTGGTGAAACTGGAGCTAAAGAAAGACCAAGAATTCAAAATAATGAAACATTGAAAACTCACAGCAAACAGAACTTGGAGTAATCCAGTAAGACTGGAACTCTACATGCTGAGATAGCAAACAAATCAAGAACTAAAACACAGATCACAAAGTAGAAATCAACATTATCAATAAAGACAGAAATCAGAGATTCAACTATATCACGAGGCTTCAGATGCACTTTTAGAATATTGTTGAAGAAAAAAATGCTCACAATTATTTGAAGTATTACTATACTTGTGCTGTTTTCTTCATCCTGCAAAGCTGTTCATGTTCAACATGACTGATGAACAGATCCACACATTGGGCGTTTTTCAATATGCGTACTTGTGCGTACTTGCGTTCTCGTGTACTCGTGAAACGTCATCAGTCGGAGACCAAGTACTGTTCCAATTCGAAGTACGCATCACGCCGAGAACGCGAAAAAGTCCCGGATGTGTTCTCGATCCGCCCATTTTATCGAGCATGCATCGGTGTAGACTTGGGACAGCTAAATATCCCAGAATGCATTTCGTCCAAAACTCAACAGCGGACTCCCGGCACATCGTTCCCCCCCCCGCTCACGGACTTCTCTCTATTCAGGTTAAAGAAACCCCAGCAGCTGTCTATAGTATTGAGTGTCCACTAGAATAGAAATAAAAGCGTTCTAACATCTCACCTGCTTGTTTTTATTAAGGTATGTACACGTATGTACATGTACACTATTTTTATTAATAGAGGTTTCACTACTGAGGTTAAAAATGATATATAAGTCACTTAGATCACTTCTAAATGTTAATGTTTGGTTTATTTCAGTGTTTTATTTGTTCCTGAGTAAACCGGTTTGGCTGTGATTAAAGTTAAGCTTCATAACATGTTGCTCACAATTAAATTAAGAGGGGACGGCAGTAAAAACTCCGGACCTGTGACATCATCACGTACGCAGGTGTTCCGACTGTACAAATCACAGGTCCGTGCTCGCGTACTTGAGAATTGAGAAACATCCCACGAGTCCGTGCTCGCGTTCTCGGCGGGTACGTACTCCCGTGCGTTCTCGGCGGGTACGTACTCACGTACTTGGGCATTGATAAACGGCCAGTCATTCAGTTTGTTTGGAGGAAGCAGCTCATCTGAGGTCATGTGATTATCAGCAGGTTTCAGTGGAGCTGATTTAACTCTTTGGTCCAACAGAGCAGCTCAAACAGAACTGTAGAGATGAGCTGTGTTGATCCTGAGGACTTAGTGATGTGTAGAAATAATGAAACCTTGATGTGTGACAGTTTCTGAGGCTCCAGGTTGAAGAGGTGTTTTAAATCCGGTGCTTTGTTGAGTCATAGTGTCCTACAAAGAAACCGATCCTGACAGAAGACAGGATCTGTGATCAGAACTCTTTGAACTCTCTAATGTTTCATTTTAGGTCCACAAACACTTTCAGCAGTAAGTAGATCCACACTGACAGGAGACATGACTGTGAAGCAGCACCATCAGACTCTGATCCTCTCCAACATCTTTAAAAACTGCTTTGACTTTTTAGATCTCTGTCCTGTTACCTCCTGCTGTGGTCTGCTTCTCTCCTTCAGCTTTCTCTATAACTCTGCTGCAAACTGCTGCTGCCATCTGTTTAGCTCACGGTGTATTTGTGTCCTCTCAGTCTGTCAGGTGGAGGTGGAGGAGGGGGCGGAGTCTGTCCAGCTGCCCTTCAAAACCACAGAAAACCTGCCTGAAGATGTTAGAGTGAAGTGGAGGGACAGATACAACAGGAAGCTTCACGTGTATCAGAACGGCTGGAGGCCTGAAGAACAGCACCAGGTTTACAGAGACCGAACGAAGATGAATGAAGACCTGCTGAGAACTGGAGACCTCAGTCTGATCCTGAAACAGCCCACAGTGAGTGACAGTGGGAGATACAACTGTGTAGTTGACAGCAGGAATATCTACAGATACAAAACGGTGCTGCTGGAGTCAAAGGTTTGTTTATTTGTTTCTCTCTGACTGTCTTGTGATTTGAGTTTGACTTGTTAGAATGATTTTGTTGGATTATGTTTCAACAGCAAGCAAACTAAATCTAGTTTCAACCAGTCTGGGCATCAACAAGTGGGAAAATTAGATTTATGAAACTGACTTAGTAGCCTTGATACTGTTTTATTGGTGATACTTTAACGCAACGTTTCCATAAATTTAATTTGCGACTACTCTCACTTCTAAACTCATCATCATACACAGACACTAATAACTGGAGCTCCAGGTACCACAATTTACATTAGCAACAGCTTAATCTTTAAGTACCTTCTATCCATTTCTTCCTCTTAACCGGGGCAGCAGCCTAAGCAAAGAAGCCCAGTCCTCCCTCTCCCTCCCCAGCCACCTCTTCCAGCTTGACTGGGGAGCACCAAGACGTTCCCCGGGGCCTCCTTCCGGTGGATATATGCCCAAAACACCTCACCCAGGTTAAAGCTCATTTCCACCACTCGTATCTGCAGTCTTGTTCTTTCAGTCACTACCAAAGCTCACGACCACAGGTGAGTGTAGGGACATAAACTGACCGGTTATTTGAGAGCTTCACTTACATTCAGCCACATTCCAGTGTGAGTCAGTGATGCTCTTTGATTCTGACAGTCTGGAACAATGAGGTTGTACATTTTCTTCTCACATGTAATTCTGATGTGAATAAAATACCAATCAAGTGATTCAGTTTTTAGAGGTGCTTTGACTAGAAATGAAACTTCATTGTCTGACTGTCTTGTGTCTCCTCTGCAGGGAGAGTTCAGGTCCAGGATCAAACAGGGGACATCAGGAACAGAAGCAGCTCCATTGATCCGACTCCTCTGATGGCTGATCAATCAGTTTGATCTGTGTGTTCTTTGATTATTGATCAGTGATGTCAGAGTGGAGTCAGTGTGATGTTGTTGTTGTGTGTTTGAGACTTTTAGTGTCCATGAAGGTCTCTGCTGCCGTAGATCCTCTGAACTGTGACAGAGGTCTCACTCTGGAGGAAACTCTCAGCACTTTCCAGCAGCTCCTCCATCATGGAGGACGTTCCCTCACTGTAACAGGTGGAGGAGAGAGGAGAGGAAGCACAGGTGGATCCTCTGAGGCAGAGGAGCGTTCCTACAAACCACATGATCACATACAATTCAATTCAATTTTATTTATATAGTGACAAATCCCAACAAAAGTCGCATCAGGGCACTTTATATTGTACAGTATAACCTATAATAATGGATACAGAGAAAAACCCAACAATCATATGACCCCCTATGAGCACTTTGGCAACAGTGGGAAGGAAAAACTCCCTTTTAACAGGAAGAAACCTCTGGCAGAACCAGGCTCAGGGAGGGGCGGGGCCATCTGCTGCGACCGGTTGGGGTGAGAGAAGGAAAACAGGATAAAGACATGCTGTGGAAGAGAGACAGAGATTAATAACAGATATGATTCGATGCAGAGAGGTCTACTAACACATAGTGAGTGAGAAAGGTGACTGGAAAGGAAAAACTCAATTCATCATGGGAATCTCACTAAGGTCTAGCAGGACAAGTACAGAGATGAGTCCACTGTCAGAGGCCATAAGAAGATCATTTGTAACCTTCACTAAAGCTGTTTCTGTGCTGTGATGAGCTCTGAAACCTGACTGAAACTCTTCAAATAAGCCATTCCTCTGCAGATGATCTGTTAGCTGTTTGACAACTACTCTTTCAAGGATTTTTGATATGAAAGGAAGGTTGGAGATTGGCCTATAATTACATAAGACAGCTGGGTCTAGAGATGCTTTTTGAGTAAAGGTTTAACTACAGCCAGCTTGAAGGCCTGTGGTACATAGCCCATTATTAGTAGGGATTAAAAATGCCCAAGGCGGCGGTCAAAAGTCTGGCTGTACTTCACAGCAAAAGATGCAAACTCAGCAGCCTGCAACAAGTGCTTTAAGCTGATACTGTGATACTGTCAAAGGAGGTAACACCTCGAATCTGATGAAACACCTGGCGATGCATAGCGTTTTTTTTAAAAGCCGAGAAATGCGCCGTATTTCATAGCTTGCTGCCAGACCTCACACCGTGCGCATCTACTGCGGGTGTGGTGCCTGTTATCTGGCCGGAGATAGCAACATCCCCCAAAAACCCGAAGAGTAGAGTCCTGGCCCCTAGCCCTGCCAGTGTAGCAGAAATGATGAGGATGATGATGGCAGCAGCAGCCGTTCTTCCCTGCTTGAGTAGCTTAATGTTGTTCGTCTGTAATTCACGTTGAGTAGGCTAACCACGTTATTACATTAATGCATGTAAGGTGAACTAGCAAACACCGTCGTAGTTACATGCGGCTTCTTGTTTGATGGCAGATACTCCCTTCACCCTGGCCAAAAAGGCTAAAATGACCAAAGAAAAAGTGGAAAACAGTTAAACATGAGAGGTTTTTGGACCAATTTTGTGTTTTTTCCATTGTTTAAGCACTGCTTCCAGCCAAGAGTGATACCATATATGCCCTACAGCTGAAGAAAAGGCTTACATTGTTATCTTTTTACAAAAAAACTGTCACGGCTAGACGGTCCTCAACGGTCGCCTTGCCAATTTTTGTTGTGTTTTTGTGTACTTTGTGGTGTTCTCCTCTCCATTCGGTGCATGTGTGTTTGTATGCTGGAACATGTACTTCCGGAAGCCGTGGCACGGAACGGCAGCTGACCCGGGGGAGAATCCTGAGCTGGAATCACCGCACCTGTGCTTTATCATTTCGCCGGCTGCTACCAATCCGAAGCAGACCTATTTAATGGTGCGGTCGGATCACAACCAACGCTGGAACGTTGAGCTAAACCGGGTAGCGTGGTCGCGATTAGCATACCTTGTTTGTGGAGGAGAGAGAGCGTTTTCGTGACCGTGTATGTGTTTTTCTCATCTGCCTCCAGGATCCAGGGATCGGAGGAGGAGCGGGCACAAAAGGGAGTTGTTTTGGATTATCACAGCACTGTCACCGCGGGGAGAGGTCACCGTATCACTGCACTGCCCTTTTGGATTACAGACTCGGACTGTTGCCTTATTTTTTCACTGTGAATAAAATTCACTGCCACGCTGCAAGGAGTCTCGCACCTGAGTCCTTTAACTCAATTCTCCATGACAAAAACAGCTAAACATGAGAGGTTTTTGGACCAATTTTGTGTTCTCCATTCTTTAAGCACCGTTTAAGCACCGGCACCGTTTCAAAAGTACCGGTTTGGCACCGGTATCGGATAAAACCTAAACGATACCCATCCCTAATTATTAGAGGTAGGTTGATCATATTTAAGATTGAAGCATTAATTAATGGCAGGACTTCTTTGAGCAGTTTTGTAGGAATGGGGTCTAAAAGACAGGTTGATGGTTTGGAGGAATTAATTATTGAAGTTAACTCAGAAAGATCAATTGGAGAAAAAGAGTCTAACTTAACATCGATGGTACTAAAAGTAGCTGTAGATGATATTACATCTGTGGGATGATTATTAGTAATTTTTTCTCTTATGATAAAAATTTTATTTGTGAGGAAGTTCATGAAGTCATTACTAGTTAACGTTAAAGGAATGGTTGGCTCAGTAGAGCTCTGACTTTTTGTCAGCCTGGCTACAGTGCTGAAGAGAAACCTGGGGTTGTTCTTATTTTCTTCAATCAGTGACGAATAGTAAGATGTTCTGGCTTTGCGGAGGGCTTTCTTATAAAGCAGCAAACTATTTCTCCAGGCTAAATGATGATCCTCTAAATTTGTAACACGCCATTTCCTATCCAGCTTACGAGTTATCTGCTTTAGGCTGTTTGAGAATTATACCACGGAGTCAGGTACTTCGGATTTGAGGCCTTAGTTTTCACAGGAGCTACAGTATCCAGAGTCGTACGTAGTGAGGAGGTAAAATTATTAACAAGATAATCGACCTCTGTTGGAGTAGCGTTCAGATAGCTGCTCTGCTCTATGTTGGTACAGGGCATTGAAGATGATAACAGTGGGTGGATTATATTCTTAAACTTAGTTACAGCACTTTCAGAAAGACATCTACTGTGATAAAGTCTACTCTCCACTGCTGTGTAATCAATTATTGTAAATGTAAATGTTATCAGGAAATGATCAGACAGCAGAGGGTTTTCAGGAAACACTGTGAAATGTTCAGTTTCTATGCCATATGTTAAAACAAGATCTAGAGTGTGATTAAAGTGGTGGGTGGGTTCTTTTACATTTTGAGAGAAGCCAATTGAGTCTAATAACAGATTAAATGCCATGTTGAGGCTGTCATTTTTAGCATCTACATGGATGTTAAAATCACCCACAATAATTATTTTATCTGAGCTGAGCACTAAATCAGATAAAAAGTGAGAAATCAGAGAGAAACTCTGTGTAAGGCCCAGGTGGACGATAGATGATAACAAGTAAGACTGGTTTCTGAGTTTTACAGCTGGGGTGGACGAGGCTCAGCATCAGGCTTTCAAATGAATTAAAAGTCTGTCCTGGTCTTTCATTGATTAATAGGCTGGTGTGAAAAATTGCTGCCACACCGCCCCCTCGGATGGCATTATTCAGTCTTTTAATAACATTTCTTATCATTTCTATGCCATTGACATTCAGCCTCATCAGCTCAATAGGCAATCCACCCTAGTCCACTGCTTAAATCAGGGGACTGATTGACTCTCTAACAAACACTTTGTCTTAAACACCAACAAGACTGAGACTGTGATCATAGCTCCTCATGAACTACAAATATAAAATTGGTTCTTGCTTCTTTTTGTTCAACTTTAAGTCCAACATTCAAAATCTTGGTGGAATATTTGATTCTTCTCTGGGCTTCAACTCACATATAAAATCTGTCTCGTTCCTGTTTCTTTCATTTCAGGAACATTTCTAACTGTGACATATGGTCTCCTCGGCTGAACTGGAAAAAACTGTTCATACATTTGTGTCATCGTGTTTAGATTATTGTAATGTCCTGTTTACCAGCCTGGACACATCATGTCGTTCTCACCTCCAAGTTATACAAAATGCTGCAGCCAGACGACTAACATGTTCTAACAAGCGAGCTCACATTACTGCTATTTAATCTTCTTTATATTGGCTCCCAATAAATTTCAGGATTTGTTTCAAAATTCTTGTTTTAACACACAGAACACTAAATGATCACGTCCTCGATTATTTATCTCAACTTCTTACAAAATATATGCTGCTGGTTGTCTCCGTTCACGGACTCATGATGTGTTAGTTGTTCCCTGTACACGACTAAAGACTAAGTGTGACAGAGCCTTTCAGTCTGTGGCACCAAGGCTGTGGAATAGTCTGCCTCCACAACTACGTTTAGTCCACTCTGTGGATTCTTTAAAAAAGCTGTTCAAATGTTTCTGTTTTACAGGCTTTCTAATGACAAACATTTTATTGAATTATTATTTATTTATTTTAAATCTACCTGTTTATTTTACTGTCTTATTGAGTCTTTTTTTTACTTATCTCTGAAAATCAATCAATCAATAATCAAACAGTGAGAAAAGCAAAACTTTAATTCTATAAAACAGTAAAAATTCCACACACATGTAACTCACCACTGTGTGAACATCACAGGGGAGAAATCGTTTCTCTGAGTCAGAGATGAGTGTCAGTAACACAAAAGTAACACTCAGTGTCATGCAGTGACTTTTACACAACCAGATCAGATGAACCAACTCACACTAAAACATGCATTTTGCTGCACTCTTTACACATATTTCTTTTCTTTCTGCTCTTTTATATATTTTGTATAACCATAAAAAATATTTTATATCAGCAGCAATTTTTCTCAAACTGCTGCATCACAGCTTTCATGCTCTGACCTGCATGTGAAATGAGATAAAAGCTCTTTATTAGTAACTTTTACAACTTCTGGCAGGTTAATGTCTGAACTTTGGAGTGAAACACACCCTTAGTCACAAGAAATAACACCACTGTCTGTAACAAAGTGAATCCACCTTAACACCACCTGTGTGTGTGTGACTGCATTACACTCCCACTGCTGGGAACCTGAACAAGAACCAGAACAAAGTCTAAAATAGAAGCTGACAAACAGCTGCACCACCGAGTGACACTTTATTTTATAAACTTCACAACAGGTTTCATGTTGTGACCTGTGGAGGTGAAAAGACACAAAACCTGTTTTATAGCTTTTGAGCTACAGGCAGGATTGAAACACACCTTAGTTAAAAGTCAAACAGCAACATTTGTCTCCTCCCCTCACGTCACTCAAATGCGACAAACCAGGAAACAGGAAGTTCTTCGTCCTCAGTAAAGAGAGACGCACAGACGATCAGACTGAGTTCAGACCAAACCAGCAGCTTCCTCTGAGTGAGTCCAGCTACAGGAGAGAAAAGTGGAAAACTCCAACACTGCTGCTTCAAGCTGCTGACGCTCCACACACTGAATGTGAGTTTGAGCAAAAACACCACTCAAAGGAAGTTTCAGTGAAGGTAGTAGAGGAGGGAGGGGAGCCAGGACTGACTGTACTTCCTGTCTGCTGTTTTCAGCTTCACTCACAGACTCAATGGCTTCCAGATCAGAGGAGGATCTCTGCTGTCCGGTCTGTCAGGAGGTCTTCAGAGATCCTGTTCTTCTGTCATGTAGCCACAGCTTCTGTAAAGACTGTCTGAAGACATGGTGGAGAGAGAGACCAACACACGAGTGTCCAGTTTGTAAGAGAAGCTCTTCAAAGAATGAACCACCTTTAAATCTGGCTTTAAAGAACCTGTGTGAGTCGTTCTTACAGGAGAGAGATCAGAGAGCTTCAGAGGCTCTCTGCAGTCTGCACTCTGAGAAACTCAAACTCTTCTGTCTGGACCATCAGCAGCCAGTGTGTGTCATCTGCTGTGCCTCAGAAAAACACACCAATCACAGATTCAGACCCATCGATGAAGCTGCACAACAACACAAGAAGGAACTTCAGGAAACTCTGGAGCCCTTAAAGAAGAAGTTAAAGGTTTGTGAAGAAGTTCAAGTGAAGTTTGATCAAACAGCAGAACACATTAAGGTCCAGGCCCGACACACAGAGAGACAGATTAAGGAGCAGTTTAAGAAGCTTCAGCAGTTTCTAGCAGAGGGAGAGGAGGCCAGGCTGGCTGCACTGAGGGAGGAAGAGGAGCAGAAGAGTGGGATGATGAAGGAGAAGATGGAGGCTCTGAGCAGAGAGATAGCAGCTCTTTCAGACACAGTCAGAGCCACAGAGGAGGAGCTGAGAGCTGAAGACGTCTCATTCCTGCACAACTACAAGGCTGCAGTGGAAAGAGTCCAGCGCTGCCCCCTGCTGGATGATCCACAGCTGCCCTCAGGAGCTCTGATAGACCAGGCCAAACACCTGGGCAACCTGACCTTCAACATCTGGAACAACATGAAGGACATGGTCTCCTACACTCCTCTCATTCTGGACCCAAACACTGCTGGTCCATACCTCATCCTGTCTGAAGATCTGACCAGTGTGAGACGAGGAGGAGAGAGGCAGCAGCTTCCTGATAATCCAGAGAGGATGGATTATTCCTGCTCTGTCCTGGGCTCTGAGGGCTTTAACTCAGGGACTCACAGCTGGGATGTTGAAGTTGGAGACAGTACAGTGTGGAGACTGGGTGTGTTAGCAGAGTCTGTGCAGAGGAAGGGACGCATAGGGTCTGGATTATGGTCAATATGGTTTTCTACAGGTGAATACTCAGCATTCTCACCATTAGCTGGATTCACTGATCTCTCAGTCCAGAATAAGCTCCAGAGGATCAGAGTGAATCTGGACTGGAACAGAGGAAAGCTGTCGTTCTCTGATCCTGATACTAACACACACATACACACCTTCACACACACTTTTACTGAGAAGATGTTTCCATATATTGAAACTGCTGGTAAAGTGAAGGTGTTGCCATTGAAGGTGTCAGTGTCAGTGGAGCAGATGAGTTGAGGATGATGATGTTTCTAATGTTGTTTCCTGTCAGTGAATTGAAGCTGTTAAACTGCAGCTGTCCTCCTGCTGCCTCGTTGTTCCAAAGCTCTTTGTTTCTCTTTTAGTTCTCACTGTTTCTTTCTGTTTCTGCTGTCCACCTTTTCACATGGAAAATCATTTCACTGTTTCTCACTGAATGACTCCCCAAACTAGATTTGAAATTCTATCAAGTTTCTAATCATTACAAGTGATTCATGTTTCTATTTGATGTGTGTAAATGGAGATGATTTAGTTTGCTGGGATATGGACTGACATGTGTTGAATGGGAGGAGCAGTTTGTTGTTGTCTTCTTGTCTGTTTATGACAACAATAAATATGTTGTTGAAACAATGATTCATGTTTAACTCCATATATGAAATGTTTCTGATCTTTGAATTCTGTTTGATTAAAGACTTTCTTCATGACACAAATGAGATTTCAGTGTATTAATAGAACTAAATAAGCTCAGAGTTGAAAGGCTGGAGTATTATGTACGTGCTTCACTGTCAGTATCTTCAGGGGGATTCAAAGGGAAACACCAAACTGCTGTAATGAGATAAACTAGTTGGGCTGAACACACTTATCTGTAGTTTGTCTCCATCCAGGATCATCAGAATATAATGAACATGTGTGAAGAGCCAAAAAATGCTGCTCCCCTCTCAGCATGATGAGCTCCAGCCTTTGTTAACAGGACAACAGGAAACATGAGACAACTTTCAGAGACAGTAACCAACTGTGGCCACAAGATGGCAGCAGCTGATCTGAGATCCTTTATTGGACAGAACGACTCTGTGACGTCATCAGAGAGACGGCCTTCACTTTGATAGATCTGACGTCATGTCTGCACTGCGATGATGAAAGCTGATAAACACATTGTTATTGATCCATGAAATCACCTCTGTCCTCTCAAGTGTAGCTGTTTACAGAGCTAAAGAAGTCCTTCATCATCAAAACAGACAAACATGGATTTTCTGTATTAAGTGACGTCATCCTCACTCTAACCTCTTACATACATTCTGTTCAGTTTTCCTGCTGTAAGAAATAAACTGTGTGCAAATATAAATGCAGGGAAACATCCATTAATCACAGGTGAGCCGTTTGTTTCCGACTCACATTAAATGAGGCTTCAGGTGTAAATACCTCAGAAGTGTTTCTGAGTTCAGTAGAACCAGACCCAGTCAACCATCATGGCATCCACAGCACTACACAATGCAACAGAAAGGCCTTCATCATCTGCTGAACCACCTCTGAACCACGACGCTCTCCCTGCATCTAAAAGCTGTTAGTCAGGATGAGATGCTGCTGTGATCGCTCACAGTTTACCTGTGAGATCTTTGTAAATATTGTCTTTGTTTCTGAAGGAAACACCTTTAGTCTGTTTTTATTTGGAGTGCAGATCTGGGCGTCCATCACTTTAACCTGCACACGTTTAGTTATTGAGTGTAGTTGATGTTTGGCAGCATTTTATAAGTGACAGTACATGAACGGTGCAGGAACAGAGGACGCCTGACCATCCTACCTGTGTCAGTAAGAAAACTTTCATCACAACTTCACAACTTAACACAACTGAAACCTGAATTCTGTGTTGCATAGTTTACTAACAGTGTGTGCTAACACTGAAGTTAGCAGTTTGTTTCCTAAGAGCTGCTGGGACAAACCACAGTGACCGGCTACAGAGTTTTAGTTAAGGTGGTTCTAATATGTGACCTGTTGAATTATTTACAGGGATTTATTTTACATTTAAAGCATCATTTGTGAAGTTTTTATGAAGTTTAGTTCTTTTATGTTCTTTGTGTAACGTTTAGATTTTCTTCTCTTGTGTTTTAACTCTTCAGGTTTCCTGTAACAGAGATGTAAACCACCGTTTTCTGATGGTGCTGCACTGTGACATAAACACTGCCACTTTATTAGGTACACCTTGCTGACTGCAGGTTATAACCCCTGCTGGAAACATCCCCACAGATTTTGATCCTTATTGACATGACAGCACCACACAGCTGCTCCAGATGCTGCAGGATGCTGGTCAGGGCTCTAAAAGTCAAACTGTTATTTATAAAAGTTTCACTTTTAGGACGATTATAACGATAAGTGGGCTAACTACTTTTTACATACAGGTCAGTGACGTATCCGGCTAAAGTAGTTAAGGTGTCGTACTAAATAGGATAGCTGTAATTGGGTCTATGCGAAATATTGGCATCAGTGTGTATTTAGGCTGTGTTTTGTGTTGTTGGGCTTCTTTTTTTTTGTTTTTGTTTTTGTTTTTTTTGATGGAAATACACATTGATTATCAATTTGTTGTGTTGTTGTAACTGGGAATATCCATCCTGTTATCTTCTTCTTTTGTTCTTTTTTTTAAAATTAAAATCTAATAAAGTTTGGGTCATAAAAAACTAAAAACAGAAATGATGCTACTTGTATTCCTCATTTTAACATTGAGTCAAACCCACAACATGTATTTGACTTGAGTTTCTCTTTGTGTGTCCTCAGTTTCCCAGCATGCTCTGGCTGTGGTGGTGGAGGTGAATGAGGGGGAAAGGTCTGTCCAGCTGCCCTGTCTGTTCTCAGGTTTTATACCTGACAGCTCCACAGTGATGTGGACTCGCAGTGACCTGGATCCCAAATCTGTACATCAACGAGGAGGAGGAGGAGACGATGTTAGAGGACAAAACCAGCGTTAAAGCAGGCGCACATCAATGAATCGTCATTTAAATCAACTGTATTGATTCAAGGAAACATCTAAAACCTGCAGGACACCGGCCACCGAGGCCTGGAGTTGGACACCCCTGCCCAAAGACAAAGACAGATCATAAGTCAGTACTGCAGACAAGGGTCAGAGGTCAAATAAAAAAAAAAAAAACAATCTTAAATTGTTGTGAAAGGCTTTATGAAGTCAGCAGTTTTTTAGACCTAACCTCAGTGGAAACAACAAAACATGAACAACAAAGCAGCTCCTACTGTTACAACCTTTGGAGTACATGAGGTCCCTTTCTTTATGGTCCTTCAGCTGCTGTGCAGAGATGTGGGCTCAGCCACACTTATATAAATATATTTACATAATATATTTATCATTAACTGATGTTTTACACGTTGGGAGATCTTTTTAAAGTGTGTCAGAATCAATGTTTTATGCTATTCAGAGATTTTAACGATCTGATCATGAAAACATTCATTATAATATTTCAGTAGTTTGTAATTGTAGCATCCTTTTATAAAACAATCCATTCAATTTGCATTAAAAATAAAAGGAGCGAAAAATATTATTATTGTATATGATCACTGGTTACCAGAGTCAGAGGTCATGGATGTAGATGTAGTCATTCGGGTCCAGTTACCATCAGAATGACTGCAGCATCTTATACAGTTGATCTTGTGGTTTCTTGTCCTCTCAGACCAGCAGGTGGAGGTGAAGGTGGAGGAAGGGTCAGACTCTGTCATCCTGCCCTGCAAAACAACACATCACAACTCATCACAGTCCATGAGTATTCTAACAGAAATGATGACCTCATGACTCAGGACGACCTTTACACAGACCGAACAAAGATGAATGAAGACCTGCTGAGAACTGGAGACCTCAGTCTGACCCTGAAACAGCCCACAGAGAGAGACACAGGAGGATACATCTGCACCATCTACAGGGACAAAGATATCCTGAGACAGAAAGTAGCGCTGCAGGTCAAAGGTCAGTGTAATAAAGGCAGGTCAGATATCAATGTTGTAAACAGAGGTCAGAGATCAGAAGCCTTATTTTTTGTTTTTCTACAGAACCATTTCCATCTTGGGCAAAAACTCTCCTGGTTCTCATGATTCTTCTTGTGGTTTCTGGAGGTCTTTTATGTCATTTCTGGCACTGTTTCATGTCAGGTGAGTCTCTCCTACTACACTACCCATAATACCACTGGTTAGCA
Organism: Pelmatolapia mariae; assembly: GCF_036321145.2. NCBI lineage: Eukaryota > Metazoa > Chordata > Actinopteri > Cichliformes > Cichlidae > Pelmatolapia > Pelmatolapia mariae. The sequence goes on along the minus strand of NC_086229.1, from coordinate 15,787,046 downwards.
GGAGTCATCTGGTGGCTCCTTGACTGTTCAGAGCAGACACATGAGATCTTCATGGTCTCTGTGCTGATGTGTGTGAGACATGGCCGACTGTGGAGGCTCAGTCTGTCTGTTCTTCTGCTCTTCATCCAACATGTCTGCAGCACTTTACAGGACGCTGCAGACTAGTTACCAAAGAACGAGTCAGGAACACATCAGGAACAAATTGAGACACAATCTGACTGAGACTAGAAGACAAGGAGGGGACAGGGAGGTCATGTGACCATCACAGCTGCTGCTGATGTCTGGACAGTTAATGTTGTGCTTTGTTGTTTTCTCAGTTTATAAGGTGGAGGTGGATTCAGGGGTGGAGTCTGTCCAGCTGCCCTGCAAAACTGTAGTTCACTTCCTCAAAGACCCTAAAGTGGAGTGGAAGGACAGAATGAACAGGAAAGTCCATGTTTACCAGAACGATTCTGAGCACCATGATGAACAGGACCAGATTTACAACAACCGAACAAAAATGAAGAGAAACTTACTGAAACCTGGAGACTTCAGTCTGACTCTAAAGTACCCCACAGATGGAGACACAAATACCTACACCTGCAGTGTCTACAGCAAGAAGGGAAACAAATCTATTAAGAAAGAAGTGGAACTAAGAGTCAGAGGTAAGAGGTCAAAGGTCATTGTGTACAGATTTTTTCTTTTTCTTTTTTTCATATGATATCCAATTGTAATAGTTGAGTTCAAGGAATGGAGAGGTATGGTATATACCTTACCTTACTTGCTTCAACCCAAAATCTCAATATGAATCAGTCAAATGAGGCAGATAGTGTTTATTGTGTAAATAGATGGTTTTATTGCTCAATTTTAGAAGTTAGCAACAATTTTCTGTAAGTTAAGCTCTGCTTCTTAAAGAAATATTTTCATAAAATACTGACAGATGATCATTTGCCACACATTATTTCAGGGTTTAACAGTCTTGGTCCTAAATCCTTGTACTGGATAACTGGTGACCAAACAACCTTTTTATATCTGTGCTGGGCAGGCTGAAGGACAAGTGAGTGACGTGTGAAAGAGGTGACTGACATGGGTTAGTGACACGGGGGTTCATAATGTTCACAATGGTATTTTATTAGTTGTTGGTTTAACCATGGATGAGGCGATGGCTGTTATTTTCTTTTCAATCACGTTACATGTTCATTGCTGGATTTATGAAAAACATCAACTAATACTGCATGTCCATAATTATTAAAATGGATATAAATAAAGAATACTTACACTATAATGTTATTTAGAAGTGTAATGCAAAAAAATTGATTTTTATGCCTATTATGAATTTTACTCGAATACAAATACAAATACTTTTCCCCCCTCAACAGATACAAATACTGGCTGCTTTGCACATCGCTACTCAGTATATACTGTGTGAGTAGAGCACTTATTTGCCCTCCTGAGTCACTTGACTGTTTGCCAGAATTGCTTTTAGGCAGAGCAGAAGTCTTTTTCAATTGCCTCACTGAGCTCTTCCCTAGGGATGGGTATCGTTTAGGTTTTATCCGATACCAGTACCAAACCGGTACTTTTGAAACGGTGTCGGTGCTTAAACGGTGCTCAAACTGTTTTCCACTTTTTCTTTGGTCATTTTAGCCTTTTTGGCCAGGGTGAAGGGAGTATCTGCCGTCAAACAAGAAGACAGCCGCATGTAACTACGACAGTGTTTGCTAGTTCATCTTACATGCATTAATGTAATAGCGTGGTTAGCCTACTCAATGTAAAATACACACGAACAACATTAAGCTACTCACGCAGAGAAGAACGGCTGCTGCTGCTGCCATCATCATCTGTCATCATTTCTGCTACACTGGCAGGGCTAGGGGCCAGGACTCTCCTCTTCGGGTTCTTGGGGGATGTTGCTAACTCCGGGTCCGATAACAGGACCCGGAGTTAGAAAGACTGGGACTGGGACAGAGGCCCCTACACCTGCACTGTCTACAGTGGGGAGGGAAACATCCTGATGAGGAAACAAGTGGACCTGAAAGTTGCAGGTCAGTGCTGCAGTGTGTGTGTGTGTGTGTGTGTGTGTGTGTGTGTGTGTGTGTGTAATCCAAGTTTCATGGGATCTGCTTGAACTTCATTTTCATATTATATAAAGCAGTGGTTCCCTGGTGGTGAGTAGGGATGGGTATCATTTAGGTTTTATTCGGTACCAGTACCAAACTGGTACTTTTGAAACGGTGCCGGTGGTTAAAGAATGGAGAACACAAACTTTTTCAAAAACCTTTCATGTTAGCTGTTTTTTTTTGGTTTTTTTGTAAAAAGATAACAATGTTAGTCCATTGTTCTGGACGAACAATGGACTAAGGCACAAGAATTGGTTCACTCCACTTCTGTCTGCTGCAGGCACGGATTATTACAGTTTAAGGTCCTACATAGGCTCCATCTGTCTAAATTGAAGGTTTCAAGGATGTTTCCAGGAGCAGACTCAAGATGTGATCGATGCAGCCAGAATTCTGCCTCATTGTCACATATGTTTTGGACATGTCCTAATATTGCCATCTACTGGTGTAAAATATTTAAAACTTTGTCTGATGTTTTTAAAAAACAGCTCCCCCCAGACCCAGTAATGGCACTTTTTGGTGTAGCTACAGTCAAATACTTAAATAATAAACAAGTTTGTGTTTTGAGTTTTATAACATTGCTTGCAAGATGCCTTATACTTCTAAACTGGAAAAATAAAGCCCCCCCAACTCACTCTGCTTTGTTAAGAGACACAATGTATCATTTACAGTTGGAGAAAATTAAATTTTCATTGCGAGATAACGTTAAACAGTTTTACCTAATTTGGCAACCCTTTATAGACTACTTTAATAAGTAAAACTGGGAGGGATGGCCTCCTCCCATATCGGCTTCAAGATTATATACATTGGTTTGGGCAGTTGTATTGTTCTTTTCGGGGGAGGGGGGGTTGTTTGTTTTTTTGTTTTTTGTTTTTTTCTTCTTCTCTCCCCTCCTTTGTATATACTTATTTGGGCATCTAAATGTATATGTACAGACATAGATATATGATCGTTTATATTATGGTAATTATATTGTTTGTAAAAAAGGAGGGGGAGAGGAAGGAGGGGGAGGGGAAGGGGAAGGAGAGGGAAGAAGGGGAAAAAAAAGCATGTATTTAGTGCATGTGTTTTTCTAAAACATATGGGTTGTACAGCATTTGTTTCCTGAACTGAACAGCCAGGTTGTGTTTTTTATTTTTTTATTTTTGCAGGGTGTTTGTTTCTAGGATATAAAGCTTTGTTAAACAATGCAAACAGTAATTTCCATTCCATATTTTTGTGATAAAATGAATATTGTTGGATGAAACTATGCCTTTAATGTAAATCCCTGCCTGATATGTCTGAAATGTACAGAGTGGCAATGTAATAAATATGTACAGTGGCAAAAAAACAAAAAACAAAAATAACAATGTTAGCCTTTTCTGCCGCTACAGGATGTGAGTGAAGTTGGCCCCCGCCCACTTTCTTCAAATCCAACAAAAGTGGTATCAAACGTTTGTGCTACGTTTGTGCTGCAAAAATTTTTGTTTGTGTCGCTATCATTTTAAAGATATTAATAAAAATTTCTAGAGGTCATCAGAGGTCAACCAGCCCCCCCACATTAATTAAATCAAACAAAATTGATGTGCTACGTTTGTGCTGGTTTGTGCTGCAAAAATTTTTGTTTGTGTCGTTATCATTTTAAAGATATTAACAAAAATTTATAGAGGTCAACAGAGGTCAACCAGCCCCCCCACTAAAGGTTGATTCTGTTCATCTGGACATTTTCAGTTGGTGAAACGTTTCGTCACTCATCCAACTGACTTCTTCAGTCTCAGCTGACTGCAGGTTTCCCCAATCTTATAAACAGTACATTTGCATATTGAAGGAAACCAGCCCACTGAAAGAACAATGTGCTGTGAGGTCAGTTCCATGATTCTTAGTATGCAAATTCTTATGACCATTGATCAATGACAACTAATCAAAGTCTACTGATCAATGGCCATGAGTACCATTCACAGAAAGTGGGGAATGGCTACAATCACAGCATTGTAGGATGGCAAAAGATGTACCCTTGGGCCCCCCTTCTCGATTCAGAGATGGTCAGCATCCTGACAGCCCGATGGACGAAGCTGTCTCTCAGTCTCTCTCTCTCTCAGCTAGCTACATCCAACTTTTTCATCCACACTAAAAAAGTACACACAGATAAAAAACTAAATACAACAACAAAAACAACAAGAAAAATTGAAAAATATTACAAAATTAGCTACATTTACAATTCATAATGTCAGGATATCAGACATATTTACTAGTGTCTTAAAGAAATATCCACACGCCACAACCAAGGGGGGGTCGTACCCCGTACATATGGATTATATTATGCTGTGTGGAGATAGTCTCGATATGCTAGAGAACTTTAATATTTAATGTGCTAAACGAGGCCTGGTAAGTCTGACATGCAGCTCTATGGTTTGTTGCACCTTCTTTGAGGATTGCATGGTCTGAATTTGGGGAAAGTGGCAGCCGTCATTTCTTGTGAATAATTTCTCACTGTAAGTAACTAATGTGTATTTATATAGTGCTTTTGTTTTTCTGCCACTGTAAATAAGAATGCGCTCTTTCCTTGATTAGATAAAGGTTACTCTGACTCACTGCTCCACCTTGTGGCTGAAATTGCTATTACATAGAAGTGCAGCTAAGCCCCAGGTCCAACTTCAATTTTTTTTTATTTAATTTGTTCGTCTTTTGATAATTAAACTCTAATTACTTATGTCTGTAGTTGTAGATGGTTGGTGGTTATTAAACACAAGAAGTACTGCACTGACTTGAACATCCTGTCAGTGTTTTAAATATAAGATTACATTTTGCTGCTCTATAAGTTGTAATATAAAGTTGCAGAAATCTCTGTTATATTCAAGGATTACTAACAAATACTACTATTTCCCCGTGAACAAAAAGATTAAAATGTAACTGGGATAACACTTTAGAGTACTAAGATTCCTCACATCATGTTCACCAGGGAGGACAAAGGATAACTGTTTGCTGAGCTGAGCACTATATGCAGTCCGCCTTTGTTTTTGCGTCTTCGTTCACTTTGAAATAGTTCCACACGGCTCACTTGTTTCGCCTGGCCTTCTCCCAGCTCCGAGCTGCAGCCGGGGCCTGGGGGCGGGCACTCGGCACCTGTGATTAACCCCTTACATGCCGCTCAAACATAGACAGGTCTCAGACTGTGGTATCGGTCCCCGGTATCGGGGGACTTTTAACGAGTACTTTAGAAAATGTGGTATCGAGGCCGATACCAGATACCGGTATCGATATCGGTGCATCCCTAGTGGTGATGTCAACAAAAAACACATTTCCTGTTTGTATACATTTTTTACAAATAAGATATTATGGGAGAAGGAGGGAGGAGTGTGCATAACACAGGATGAATGGACTCAAATATGGAAAGAACAATGGAAATGCACTACCTCACAAAGATGGAGGGAATTTGGATGGAAAATTTTGATTAGGTTCTTAATCACCTCTTACCAAAAGATTTATTATGATGGGAATCCCCCGTATGCTGGAGAAAATATGGACACAGATGACTACACCTCTGATATTTGCAGGCAGAATTTTAAACCTTGGGTGAAATGGGGTCAATGCAGTTCTTAAGCATGCATGCAAATGTTCATTAGTCAGCTGTGAGCGAGTCTTTCCCATTCATCTTTAAATGCCAGATTTTCACTTCAGGAAGCACACAGCCCCACTCCACTGTTGGCCAACGCCCTCAACGACTTTTACTGCCGGTTTGATGAGACATCAAGCAGCTTTCACAACTCAATAGAGAATTCCCCAACAATAGAGACACTTTGGTCACTCATGGTAATGATAAATGGACTGATTCTTATATAGTGCTTTTCTACTCTCCCGGAGTATCAAAGCGCTCTATACAACACACAAACTCCTCCTCAGACAATATATTTACCCTTCTGTGCCATTTCATGTTTAGGTCAGTTATGTTTGTTTAGGTCAGTTATATTTCTTTGTGCAGTCATTTGGTTTGTTAAGTTTGCTGTTCTTTGCCTGAGTTCAGTTTTGTTTCTTTGACATTTTTTATGAGCTTAACATTAATTACTTTTGTAAATATAATATTTGGGTTAAATGAATGAAAACTCTGTTTTTCTAATAATTCTTGTGACTCCTTCTGCTTTTTCAACTTGGTTCATCACACAGCCCTAAATATTTGTTTAATGTCCTGGTCAAATATTACTCCAAGGTGTTACTGGAGGCCAAGGTAATGCCATCCAGAGCAAGTATCTGGTTAGATACCATATTTCTAGGTATTTAAGGGCCAAGTATAATCAGCAGCATAAAGTTAGTTGTCACCCAGGTCTTTATATCAAGCTCTGCTGTGTTCAAGCTATTAATTGCTGCGCGCAGGAGAGCCAAAACACACATCAAACATTAAAGTTCAGTTATGCCAGCTTTAACCTTGGGATGCCTCAGCTTCTCTTTTATATCCCCCACACTCAACTCTCTGCATCAGGAAGCTCCTGCCACTGGTCACCCTGGGAGTTTCGTCCTTCTACACCCTAACAGTTAGCAGATAACGTAGTGAAGCATCGCTGACACAAAATTTGACTCTGACTTTAAACACTGGTCACTTCAGGTGTTGCTCTGATATACAGGAAATGACATCACGGCTCAAACTCTTTGTCAGTAAACCATTTCTTTATTTAACATATAAAATTTTGGTTTAATTGTTGCAGGATTTCATTACACAAACAAGCTGAAAAAAAACTGCAGAACACATGGATCAATGCATTCAATAAAAATATAACAGGAAACAGATTTCTTAATCAAACTGCTGGAACAAAGCGAACCACTCAACACAAACACTACAGTAGAACAGTTTAGAAAGCTTAAAATGTAACAAGAGGCACATTTTCATTCATAGCTGCCTCATCAGATCTTTACAGAAGACTCCACCTGAACTCTATGGAGCCTGATCTCAAGGGTTTAAGTCTGACCCTGAAACCAGAAGAGGATCTTTCTGTCTCTGCAGATTCACTGTGATCCAGAGATGGCAATGATTTCAGTCCTGCATCACGCTGATGTTTGCACAGAGAAGATAATTTAGTAAATGTTTTTGAACATTGGTAACAGTAAACTTCATAATCATTATGCAAATTTTTACTCTGTGAATGGTACTCATGGCCATTGACCAGTGGTTGTTGATCAATGCTCATAAGAATTTGCATATTAATGATGAAGAAATTGACCTCAAGCCCATTGTTCATTCATCGGGCCGGTTTCAGTCGTTATGCAAATGTACTGTTTACAAGATTAACGTAAAAGCAGGAATCAAGACGTAACAGTTTATTTGTAACATGGAATCGTTTCTGAGTGGAGTATGAACTGAGATTACTCAAACTCTTTCACAGATAACATAAGATAACCTTTATTAGTCCCACACGTGGGAAATTTGTTATCTAATTACTAATACGTTAGTTATAAAAAACTTACGAGAAGAAAAAGATAAGAAAGAAAGAAACTCAGAACGAGCAGAGCTGCTGTAACAGGCTGCCGCACACGGGGGGCGCCGTGATGAAGTTCTCTTTCATGTGTCTGCGTTCATGCTTAGTATGATCACATGATTGTGAAAAGGTTTTGTCACCGTGTCTGCACTTGTATGGTTTCTCTCATGTGTGGACTCGTTTATGCTTTTCAAGCTGACGTGCACTGATGAAGGATGACCCACACTGATCGCAGACATGCTTTTTAACGCCACTGTGAAGGAGTTCATATTGTTTGAAGTCCTTTGAAGTGGTGAAGCCTCTCCCGCATTCTTTACAGTAGTTCATTTTGTCTCCAGTGTGTCTACGTTGATGTATTTTCAGAGTCCTTCAATGACTTCAAGTTTTTCCACAAAGGTGACAACAAAAGTCTTTCCCACAGCGATGACAGGGTTGAGAACTTGATCCATCTGTGTCGCTCTGCTTCTAAACAAAAACACAAAGACAGTGTAAGTCAGTCCTTAACATTTTTATCCTGAACGTCACCTGAAATAAAGAGCATCTCTGCCAAAGTCCAATTACATTTTACTGTTTACATTATCACACTCAGCTCAATTTAATGTGCTATAAAAACGATAAGAGTAAAAACATTACAGTAATACTAGTTTAATGCTACAATAACAATAACACAATTCTCAAACACTATCCCTAAAAACCTGTGATTAGAGTCTGAATAATCATTCAGAGCTGCCTTTCCATGCAGTAGAATTGCTAACATGCTAACACACTTTGATGAGCAGAGTTGTTTCAAACAGTCGGGCTGACAAGATAAAAATATAAATACATACCTCACAGTAACTGCACTTGTAGAGTCTTTCTGGTGTGGATCTGTTGGTGCGTTTTCAGGTAACGTGGAGATTTAAAAGTCTTCTCACACAGGTCACATTTATAAGGTCGTTCCTCAGTGTGGGTAAACATGTGATGTCGTAACTCTGTGTTTGTAGTAAACTGTTTACCACACTGATCACAGCTGTACACATCATGTCTGGTGTGAATGCGTAGGTGTGTATTTCGGCTCCCTATCCGGCTGAAAGTTTTTCCACAAATGTCACAGCTGTACGCCTTAATTCCAGAGTGGGTAACTAGATGACTCTGTAAGCTCTTACTGTGAGTAAAAGCTCTGCCACACTGATCACAGGTGTACGCTTTAACTCCACTGTGGATGAGTTTGTGTGTTTTTAAGCTTCCAGACGTGGTAAAAGACTTTCCACAGTCTCCACAGCTGAACGGTCTCTCTCCAGTGTGGATTAGTTGGTGTGTTTTTAAGCTTCCAGACTGCGTAAAAGACTTTCCACAGTCTCCACAGCTGAACGGTCTCTCTCCAGTGTGGATTAGTTGGTGTGTTTTTAAGCTTCCAGACGTGGTAAAAGACTTTCCACAGTCTCCACAGCTGAACGGTCTCTCTCCAGTGTGGATGAGTTGGTGTGTTTTTAAGTCTGCAGAGTGGATAAAAGACTTTCCACAGTCTCCACAGCTGAACGGTCTCTCTCCAGTGTGGATTAGTTGGTGTGTTTTTAAGTTTCCAGACTCTATGAAAGACTCTCCACAGTCTCCACAGCTGAACGGTCTCTCTCCGGTGTGGATGAGTTGGTGTCTTTTTAAGTTTCCAGACCTGGTAAAAGACTTTCCACAGTCTCCACAGCTGAACGGTCTCTCTCCGGTGTGGATGACCTGATGCATTTTTAGGGAAGCTTTTACAGTAAAATCTTTCCCAAACTCGTCACGGTTGTATTTTTTTCTTCCACTTCTTTCTTCAACAAAATTGTCGGCCTCCTGAGAGCGCTGACTTCTCGATCCACGTTGGTCCTGCAGTGACAGAGACAAAAACAGAGGTAGTGATTTGTGGGAAATACATTATTCTAACCGGGCTTTTATTAGTGGTATTTTGTGAGCTTTTATTAAATAAGTATTTATACTTATTTTCTCCGCCCCTTTCGTGAGTGTGGACGCTTCCTCTCTTTGCTTTTCAAATGCTTTGCTTCTTTTATTGATTTTTATGCTGATTTTCTGACGTATCACATGCAGAGCACAGCGAGCTGAAATCTCTGAAACCGACTGGCCTTCACTTCCTACGAGACAGAGAAGCTCTTCTACCCCTGTATACGGGAGGAAACAGGACTGGACAACCGTGAATAGGAAGGTTAACAACAAACCTCCAAAACAACTGAATGTGAAACTGCAGAATTGCTCCACTATCAAAGGACCCTGGATCTTGTTGGGAAGGAAGTATTATTTTTTGTTATTTTTATTATTTCCATGTATTATTTTATTTTTATTAATTCTATTTTTATTATTTTGTCATTACTGTTGCATCATAATCATATAGCAAGCCTTTGCATTGACACATTTATTGAAGTATTGATACTGCATTCATAGGTTTAAATATATTAGCCTTTAGTACAGGTCTAGTAAGAATCACTTTAAATTGCTGAGCTGCAGGGACAGGAAATATACTCTGTGCCAAAAGGAGACAGGAAACACTTCTGCAAGGCTTGCAGAAGTAAAACTGAAAGCAGAGTCTGAGTGCAAGTTGTTTTGTCATTTTGTTATGCATTTATATCTCTGATTAAGCTTTGATTAAGTTTTAAGTAGTGGTATTAGATTGAAACATTTGTTTTATACATTTTACATAGAAGTTAAGATCATCACAACACAGGATGGCCTCAGCCTGGTTGCCTAGGCCGAGGTCAACTAAGGTGCAGAGAGCATATGCACACTCTGTGCACGCACAGGCAGACATACACACACATACACACACACATACGGTTAGGGTGTAGGTGAAAGTTGAGCATGCTTCCTGTGACTGATGAAGAAACAGATGAGCTGAGCTGGCTTACGGGAAACCACCGGGGAGAAGATGGAAGCCGGTGTCCTTTTACTTTTGTCACAAGTTGTCAAATAGAACATTTGTGGTTTTGAAACTGATGTATGTGATGACGCAATGAGGGGGCGTCACTAAATATACTCTGATGCATATAAAACTGTATTTTGAAGTCTGGGCGAAGAGATTTTGATGCTGTTTGTATACAGTGTCCATCTCCCACGCTGCGTGTGCTTCATTAAAAATCATTCGTTGACTCCAACTGACTGGGTCAGTGTGTTATTCCGATCTCCCACATCTCTCTCGTCCTCAAAATGAACCTTAACATTTGGGGGCTTCATCCGGTGTTTGAGGGGGGAGAATGTGTCTGGAGTTGTAGACGGAGTCGGACGGGCAGGCATTGATCAGTGATCGAAAGTGAGTGACAAGCCGGCACATCTAGAGGTAAGGCACTACCTGTTGAATTATTTCCGAACTGTGCCAGATTGGACATTACAAAATTAAAAGTCTACTCACTGAAATTACTGGTAGATGTCGGTTTTGGTTTTGGTGAAAATCTCATGAGAACTAAAGTTGAAGTTGAAGTAAAGATAATGACATGTTGAAAATGATTAAAGAGAATAAGGTACTGGTTAAAGAGAATAAGGTACTGGTTAAAGAGAATAAGGTACTGGTTAAAGAGAATAAGTGTATTTGAAGCAGTTGGACTGCAGAGTGAATTTAGAGTTATAGGTTATTGGCGAAGTGTTTGTGACAGTTAAGTCTCAATTGAATATAAAGCCGGGCTTGGACATCAATAGAATTGCTTGTGTGATTTTATGGGGTGTTTTCAAAGTAATTAAATTATTTTAGGACGGGACTGGGTCCTAGGAAGCGCATTGCTCAGAGGTAACGCTTGCCAACGGTTCGGACGCGCGCCGTTGTCCTCTATGAGGGATAGTCAGCTGGCTACTGTGGAATTTGGGGCACTCCAGAACAGCTAGTGATTGGATCACTTTTACTGTCCGGGACAGTAGGTTGCGCTTTTTTTGGATGAGAGAAACCGGGTTTTCGGGCGTGTAACCTTAAGACTTAAAACTTCCGGAAAGTCTTGGCTGAGGAAGGCCAAAATAGAGCTTCAGGTAAAGTTTGGGTTGGTTGACGCTTTTAAATTGTGTTAGGGCACTAGAGATAAGGCCGCGGTCCGGGACCGACAAACGGTTAAATTGATCGTAAAAAACCTGGGGTTTATCCGCTGGGCGGTTATCGTAAATTTGTCAAAATTGTGTAGGTGTTAAGAGGCCTGAAATCTGTGCAGTTGTAATTAAAAGACGTCTGTGTAATATAAAATAAGAGATCTTTGTGTGAAGGAGTCTCTGAGTCAACAGTGCACGGGCTGCTGACTTCTATTTTTAGACGGTGTGTGTGTGAGAATGCAAATGAGGAGCGGTGACGTGCATGGAGATGGTTGCTTTCGGTTTAGAGTGTTATTGAGCTTTATAACTAGTGGTGCAACGGATCAAAAATCTCACGGTTCGGATCGGATCACGGTTTTAAAGTCACGGATCGGATCAATTTTCGGATCAGCAAAAATAGAAAAAAAGACAAAAATTCTACTCGCCGTTTACTCATTTAAGTATTTTTTGTCTATTAAAAAAACATAAAAACAAATTAAGGTGCAATATGGACATTATGGAACATGCTGGGCAGCCTCTGCATCCTCTGCACACGGCCATAAACAACCAGAGGAGTCTGTTCAGTGACAGGTTGCTTCTCCCAAAGTCAAGGACCAGCAGACTGAAAAAGTCCTTTGTCCCACACGCCATCAAACTGTTTAACTCCTCGCTGGAGGGGAAACGGGGACAGAGGAGGGGGGAACAAGTAGCTGTAGCACCTTTTCACTGTGCAATAGTTTTTGTTAATATCCAACGGTGTAATAGACTCACAATACTTGAAATGTGCCGTTCCCTTGTATTCTTATTCCTATTTATTCTATTTATCCCTTTTGTATTCTATGTATTTATAAATGTGTATATATGGTATATTTCTGCTCACATTCTGCAACTTCTGTCGGTGCTGTGCTACTGAAAACTGAATTTCCCGGAGGAACCCACCCGAGAAATAAATAAAGTTTCATCTAATCTAATGTAATCTATAGGGCAGTGCAGGGCTTTGTATCTACCGCTCCGCTGTGATATAACGAGCGGTCACGGTCACGTGGCTTTCCGTTGCCCTGGAGCTCCACCCATTTGTAGTTAGAGCAACAGAAGATGCCTGGGACAGTTCAGCCATAACTTTAAACTTCTCCTGCTCATACATGCTTGGAACGATCTTGTCACTGAAGTGGACGCGCAAAGAGATATCATAGAGTGGCTCAAGCACGTTCATCACAGTTTAAACCTTGTTTTGCACAACAGACGACGGCCTCCCGTCTGCAGCTAAACACCCCATTAGCTTTTAGCTTTAGCCCGGTCGGACTGAGCAGCAAAGGGCTGCTTAAATGCCGCAAACTCCTCTGCTCCGCTACTTGGACCGCTAGCGCTGACCATAACTACTGCTTGACAGACTGACCATGCGCACCATAGGCATACTTTTTTTCTTTTTTGAATCTTCGGATCACGTGCGTACCGAACCGTGGAGTGGGATCGGTTCGGATTTCGGATAAACCGTGATCCGTTGCACCCCTATTTATAACTATTGTTTGCAAATAGTGCTAAATGCTTGTGACTGAGATGCTGGTTTTGCTCACTAGAATTGTATAAATAGAGTTTGAATTCATTACTGTGGATGTATAGTAATTGACTGAGTTTTGATATATATATATATTTATTGAGTGCATTGTACGGTACCTAAGGCCAAAATATTACGTTAAGTAGTAACCTATCTTGAGCCATAAATGCTGGTGTGTTTTATGTTTTTTTCTCGAGTTTATGTGTGTGCTGTGAGAAAGATTAGAGGCTTGAATTGTTTTTCTTTGACTTGCTCTTTCTGAATATGCAAGGCATGTCTAAAATACTCTTAGGAAAGCATATTTTGAGTGATTTTAACTGTGTGAATGCTGTCAGTATTTGATTTGAGTAACTCTGCGTGATTTGTGCCAAATAATAAATAGGTAATAATAACATTACGAAGGTTGATAGTAGAGTGAGTGAAAAGGTGGAAGTTTGAGAGAAAAGGCAGTGTGTGTGAGACGATTCATGATGTCTGAAGGAGGTTAGAATATTTAAAAGTGTGCATGAAATAAGGGTGTATTGTTTTTAGACGAAGATTTAGTAGAACTAAAGAGGGTTTATAGACTGTAAATATAAAAAACAAGAGTTTGATTAATCTGTAGAAACAGGAAAGAGAGACAGAAAATACTGTGCTGCTGTGTGTGAGAGGAAGTGGTGGTTGTGAGAGGAACTTTGCATGCCCATAAAAAGGAGCTGACTGTGTCAAGACAGCTGACAGAGAGAAACAGACGAGTTAAACTCTAAGAAGATGAAGCGAATGAATGTCTTAAGAGAAAGTAATAAAATTATATTAATTAAATGTTTTAGAAAAGAGAAAGACGGAGAAAATAAATAGAGGAACTAACAATTACATTAATGAATTGAAAACGCACATATATAAATTGTTACATGTGAAATTATTGTTGGTAAGAATCTGAAGTGAGACAGTTTAATGAACATGTAATGAAGAAAGCAGTTTACACACCTTTAATTTCCAGAACCAGTGTCTCCCCTAGACCTAATAACACCCTTGCCCAGTTGGCCCCTGTATCAGGCGAGTATGGAAGGCTGGACAGCCCATGACGGGTAAGATCCCACCTGAAAACCCTGGGACAACCTAAGGCAGGCACAGTCACGACTACTTGACCCAAGTCCGTGTGAGCTCGGACTCACTGGTGGAGACGGGACTTAAAGGGTAAAGCCGCTGGGCAGAGGCGGAGGGGAAAATTAACAATGACCAGTGATGAGCCAAAGAGAGAAAACACACCATGTCTAAAAGGAGTCTTGTTGAAAGATTTTTATTATGTTTATGTTTAGAAGTACATTTCATTTAAGGTTTTCTAGATGTGTTTGCTCTTTTTACTAGAGAAGTTATGTTGTGCAAGCTTTGTGTGCATTCCAGAGCTCTCTGACTTTCAAACCCACATCCTGGGAGCATGGGAGAGGTCGTACCTTGTTTTATTGTTTTATGGTAGGATAAACATATCTATGTCTGTTTTAGGCTAAGTGCATTTTGTTTAGATGAACTGCTGGACTTCCAGGCCAGTAGGTTTAGGAAGTCATTAATGGGTTCACACACACACACACACACACACACACACACACACACACGGTATGTTATATGTTAATGAACCTATGCATATTCATGTAACCACAATAAAAGAGCAGTGTTACGGGGGAGCGGACGAGAGCAACTGAGGTCAAGCGAAGGAACGGCGCCTGTCCAGTTCTCTCCCGTGCACGTGAAACATAAAGAATGTTGCCTACTCGTGTCTTGCTTTGCTGTGTAATTGCATTGCCTTCAACGTTCCAGCGAATAGGTTCAAGCTACAAACCTATCATTAATTGGTCCTTCGACGCCGGATCCCTGGAGTCGGCATTCACCGAGGAGAGAACCCTGACGTCAGCGAAACGTGAGAATTTGTCATCGGGCCGGTGGATGAGCTGTCCGTTTTCTCTCTTCGATGAATGACGATCGGCGGGATCCGAGGCTGATATTACACGCAATGAGCAACACCAAGTAAGTGTGCGAAAAATCTTAGCTGAGTTGTGAAGTCTTTATCACTGTGTGTGATAAAGCGTGTAGTCACTGTGTGCAACTATTCAAGTCTTTGCCACTGTGTGCGGCAAAGCACGCATCCTCTGTGTGAGGTTGCGTTGAAAGCACGCATCCACTGTGTGCGGTTGCGTTGAAAGTCTTTGCCACTGTGTGCGGCGAAGCACGCATTCACTATGTGAGACTGAGTTGAAAGTCTTCATCACTGTGTGCGTTAAAGCGCGTGATATGTAAGTCTTTGCCACTGAGTGCGGCAAAGCGCGCAGCCACTGTGTGAGACTGCGTTGAGAAAATAGGCCTAATTTTTGTTGTTTGTGAGCGAGGATATTTTGTTGTTGTTGTGTGAATGCTGCGGAGCAGGCGTGGTCTGTGACACGTTTGTTGTTATCATGGGTTCCCGAGCAAGTAAGACTGCCTCACAGGGAGACAACACATTTTTGCAAGAATTTACTCCCAACAGTGCGAGGTATTTATATTCTCATAATTGTCATGAGGGTAAACTGGTCGCGGGAGAATCTCAAATGTTAGAAGTTTTCAGGAAAACAGCAGCCTTGAAGAGCGTGTGGAGAAGGCCAGCTCACATCAGCAGCAGTTAAGCTATGCTCTGGTGGATGGCTTTCCCCCACCCCTTGCTGACATAAAATGTTTAGATGATTTCCCTGATCAACAACGGCCTGTGCTCCAGACCATTAATTTAACCAGTTGTTAAAAGTAATCTGCATTAAGCTTAAGGTTGCTCAAATTCAGTACAATGACATATGAGATGAAGTAAAATAGGCAAATATTCTAACTAATGAAGTGCATAGAGGCACTTAACCTGTTTGTAAGACTGTCGTCTTATTATGAGCCATTGTTGAGATAGAGAGCACACCTGTGAAAACAACTATTATGCTGAACCCTGTGTGAAACGGCTGAAAACTACATGATGGAAAAGCTGAAAATGTAAGTCTTTGCCGCTGTGGGCAAAGCACCCAACCACTGTGTGAGGTTGCGTTGCGGTCTCTTCTGAGCTGATGAGCAAGCTACACATTATCAGATCGGGAGCTGGCTGAGAACTCATCAAAGAGAGAGAAACAGAACTATGATAATTATGATAACTGGAGTGTGCAGCGTTTCCGTGAGTTCTTTCAGATGCGCAGCAGTTTTCCTGTCTCTTGATTCATGTGTGTAGAGTGTTCATAGCATCAGCATCATGTTTTTGTTTATTTGTTTTGTTGAGTTGAAAAATAATTAAATAAACTTGTGATCATACTTATGGATCACCATGGCACATGTCATCAGCCATATGTTTTATTTATGCAGATGAAAAGAGTGAGTGTGAATGTGCCTGACGGCGCTGTGTAAAAGTAATTGTCACAAATTGTGAGAGCGGTGATTCTGCAGGTCACCAGCTAGTGTAAAGAAAGAAAGAGTAAAAAAGAGACGAAGTTTATATTGTAGATGAAAATAATCAGAGGAAAAAGGTTTTGTGTTTATCAGCCAAGAACAACTACAATCTCACTTTCTGCTTTTAAGAAAGGAGAATTCACAAAAAACAGAGAGAGAGTTCTGTGTGTCGGTTAAGTAATGAGAATAATGATCAAAATGTCTCAGTGTGTCACTTGCAGGTGAGGAGCAGACCCGGATCAATTTCCCATGTGCAGCGGTCGGAAGGAAATTATAGTTTAACATCATTGGAAACATTCGGGCCAAGTTTTTGGCTATTTACAGCACCATGTGTCCCTCATCCTCACAAGCGAGCTCTCACTCCTCCCTGAAGACAAGGAACGCAGTTCCAAAGAGCAATAACATGGCAGATAAGAGACAGCAGCAAAGTCCTGAGCAGAGAGACCCAGCAAGCAGCAGCAGTGTGGACAAACAGCAGTGGAGAAGAAGAGCAAACCATCATCCTGATTGGATGAATGACACTGTGTTTCCAACAAGCTGCAAAGTCACTGTGCTTGTGAAAAGGACGTTTGAGGAGAACTGAGGAGACTGTTGGGGTTTGACATTTGCCACTTTCGGAGGAAAATGGCAAGAAGAGACAGTGGAACACAGGACAAAGCTGAAGAAGAACTGCCGGCTATTGGACTGTTGAAGTGGGAGAGGACAACAGAGTGAGAGTAAGTAAGGACACAGAGGAATTCTGCTGTTTAATGTGGGAAATCAAAATTTGGGTTAGCAAACCTGTGGAAAAGAAAACTGGCTGCTTAAGTCGAAAATTGTGAAGGAATCTGAAACACTGCAAAAAGAAACATATACAAAATCACGCACAAGCAGAACATGCATTAACCCTACTAACACAAACACAAGAGAGCTCATGAAGATTAGACAGCATCTTGAGCATGTGAGTCTGTTTATCATCTTATCCAAGTCACTTAGTGTGATGAGAAGTGATGCAAAGACCAGTGGACTCATAGCACATTAGTTAAAAAATGATCAATTAATAGCAGAGAAGTGTGTAGGAAAGGCAGCTTTAAGAACATGCCCTGCTGGAGATGCAGCTCCACAGACATTGATTAAACCTGCCTAATAACAAACAGACATGCAATGAAAATCAGCTTGTTATCTCTCATCAGTGTTAAAATAGTGTAAATTTAACAGACACTTGTTATCAAATGCTTAATTTATCCAATGCTGACAGTTAACTGACTATGTTGCAGGACAACAGTTTAATTTTTGTGGGAAAAAAGATTCTGGTTTGACCAACCAGTGATCAGAAAATAAATTTAGTTGGTAATATAGTAAATTGGGAGATGCTTTCTGCCTGATTGATGCAGCACAAAATATTTTACTGTATGAGGGAAAATTCTATTTTTGTGATAATATTTTGAACATGCATTTCTGTTGTCCTGTCATCTTAGTGGTTTAATAGCTGATATGCAAATTAGTTGATGGTTCTTAGATTAATGAAAGGTGATTGAATTCTAGTACGAGTGAATGGGATGCGTTGGAGTTTGTTAGAGAGGAGATTCTAAAACACTGAGTTTCCTGTTGTGATGTGCGAGTGAATCCTGTACCCAAATACCAAACTCTGAATACATGAGAACAAACTTCTTTTGCGAAATGCATGACAACATGTCACATGTTTTATGATGATGGGGAAAAAGGAAAACTAAATAAAATTTGTGGCCTAAATGAGTAAAAAGTACAGTCCTGGGGATTAAAATTCATAGCTAATGAGACATGAGGCTTATGTTGTGTGTTGTGCGGCTGATGGTTGGTTTTGAATTAATCTAGCTGATGATTTTTCTTTTGTTGTGAAGTTGAGCCTGCCAATTAGTATGATGGTTTGATAAACCATGCTAATGGTATGATTTACCCTCCTGAGATGAGGAGCGTGTGTCATGACTTAACGAGGCCTTTTTATTTTGATACTTTCACAGGGCACTGAAAGTTTTATTGATAATCTCTGTTTGAGCAGATCTGCACGATTAGAACAGAAGCGCTATACGACACGTCGTCGAGAAAATTGTTGCAAGTGAGTTTCTCCAAAAGATTACAATGGGCTCCGGAGAAAGTCACTTATCTGGGACAATTAGAGAATAGGTCCCTACCCAAAAAAGGATTAAGCGAGAGAATCCAATATAAAGTTCTTCTTTTCTTTTTGAAATGACGTCATTTTGCTGAGAAGTGGAAATGAAAATGCGACAACAATTTCCACTGTCAGCAAAGAAAGAATGAATGTATGAATGAATGAGTGAGAGAAAATAAAACTGACTGACTGGTAAAAGCGGACAGAAGCTGACAGACTGACTGACATCACTGTGCGAAGTTAACCCCCACCTGACAAAGGTGCAGATGAATCTATGTGTGTTTCTTTTTACAGGAGCAGAAAGATGACAGCAACATTCGAGGTTGCGTGATGATTTAACCTTTTAAATGCCACTTTCTGTGTCTGTGTATCTATCAGGGGTGTTATTCACTACCTTGTGTTGTTCACAGAGGTGACTGTGAGGAAGTGTGTATACACCTGTGCAGCACTAACATTTCTACAGCATTACAGTTTTCATGTGATTTGATCATGTGATTTATACCAGGATAGCTGGTTGATGTTTTCTACTACAGGATTTCTGGGTTTATGTCTGAAGAAAACTGTGTTTACAGGTTATGAGTTGGTGATGCTGTTACACTGTATTAGTGGGAAAATGTTAAAGGTTACTTTGACGATGTGAATAACATGTGAGACATTCCCTGTGTTGAAACTAGTGCCACTTCTTTCCACAGCTATGGATGGCTAACTTTATGGTCTTTTTATAGCACCTCTGGACCCTGTCAATTTGTGCCTGACCTCCAGGATTGTCCATGTGTGTTGCTAATGTTTGTTTTTCTAAGAGTGCATGTAGAGGATTCAGCAGAGACGGACAAGTAACATGAGAAAGCAAATAAGAGATGCAGTGTTTGTGGAAAACCTGCACATGATTCTTGTCCTGTTGATGCTTTATTACTCTTATAATACAATTGTTTATAAGTGTGAAGTTTGATTTCACTTCCAGATCTTGTTTTCCAGGCCATGATGGTGTGTATGATGGCTCCAGGCGGAGCCAGACGTTGAGCACACTTATTATGCAAAACACACTAACATCTTTTACTGCAGGGTTATAGGTCCGGGGTGGTGCTGCTCCAGAGGAGATGCCCTGATGTTGCCTGGGACGTAATCTAGCTAACCTTTTTCTTTAAGACAGGAATCTGGGTTTGATGAGTTGACTCATGGGAGTGTCCATGCGTCAAGAGGAGGGGTCCAGAATTATAGAGTTACATGAATGAAACTATCTTTTCTATGTTTTCTAAACTATGTTTTTTAAGATTGTTGCAGTGATTTGTGTGATTAACAGTTCCTCAACGGGTATTAAACCTATGCAAAGTGGTGCATCCGTGTTCAGATGAGACTTTGATGGTCCATAAGTGAAGCTCACTGAACTAAAGAATGTGGTTTGATGATGGTTTACATGCTCTCGAAATAGGAGTTTTTCCTCCTAGCAAGGAAATATAGGTGCAGCAGTCAGAGTATTGCTGAAAGGAATCTCCTGAGAAATCTTCTGAGGCCCAGTGAGAAGCAAGAACCCATTCCAGGCAGAGCTGACAGTCCAGGCAGTGGTTGAGGTCAAAGGTCGAGCTGTTTGGGGCCCATTGGGAGATCAGATTCCACAACCACAGCAAGGACCACGAAGCTGCGTTGGAATGAGAGCTGTGCCAAGGGGGCTTTCCAGAGGCCAACAGAGGAGATTGTGGACGACAGACGGGCACCTGAAGGATGAGGGGAGCGTGCCAAGCTCCACCGACAGCGCAGGGGGAGTCCAAGGATGACATCATGATTCTGTGAGAAGCACAGGAACCAGAAGCTATGGTGGTGATGACAGCAGTTTCCTATGAACATCACCTAATGCTGTGTCACTATATTGTGCATACGATGACACTCTGAAGACTGCTGGGATCATAACAGCAGTAAGATAACTGGATCCAACATCCTTTCCATAGAGGATTTTTCCTGCAGAGGATGGACAATGGAGGAGTCATAAAAATCCCCCACAGGACAGAGGCCTGAAGTGAGGTGATGGGGGTTGGCAGAGGCCATAAAACTAGAGTGCTGAAGAGGTCTGCAGCTTTGAAGATAGCTGAGACCCATGTTGACAAAGGGCAAACTCAACTGGTATGTTTGAATGTCTATTCTACATACATTTGGACTCTGGTCCTATGGACAGCGCCTTGAAGCGACTTTTGTTGTGATTTGGCGCTATATAAATAAAATTGAATTGAATTGAATTGACAGTGATGGGAACAACTGGAAGACACATCTATGAGGCACTGCAGAACTTAACTGCTCTGCAGAAATATGTGGCGGACCACCGGACAAAAGGTCCTGCACTCACTTTTTCCATGGGTGGGCACCGGAAAGAACATGTTAAGAATTGAAACTTTGGACTACCGCTTTGGACTGTTCCTGAATGCCTCGTGCAAAATCAACAAACAACAAAATGAAGAGATTGATGCCCTGCGCATAACTGTGATGCAACACCGAGTAGCACTGGACATGATTCTGGCTGAAAAAGGAGGACTCTGTATACTCTTTAACAACACATGCTGCACATACATTCCAGATAATGTGCACTCATCCAACATGACTGATGCTCTGAACATACTTAGACAACTCAGGGATGCACAACAACAAGACTATGTTACAAACACAGAAGACTGGCTCACATGGTTGTTAAGCGGCTCTTGGAAATCCCTGCTGTTTAAAGGACTTGTTTTAGTTGGTGTTCTACTATTGTTACTGTGTCTTTTTACTTCATGCGTCATACCTTGTTTGAAGAACATGGTGTCAAAAATGGTAACTGCTTCAATTAATGCTTACATCACCCTACCACAGAATGAAGAAGATGATAATGAGATAGACATGTGGATATAACATATTCACAAAACCCACTAATTAATGATGTCCTGGCTAAAAATGTTTTACAAGTGGCCATAGACTGATATAGTGTTAGTGAGTTGCTATGTGTATATATAGGAGGAAAGATCAAACAACAGGAGGGAATGTTGAAAGATTTTTATTATGTTTATGTTTAGAAGTACATTTCATTTAAGGTTTTCTAGATGTGTTTGCTCTTTTTACTAGAGAAGTTATGTTGTGCAAGCTTTGTGTGCATTCCAGAGCTCTCTGACTTTCAAACCCACATCCTGGGAGCATGGGAGAGGTCGTACCTTGTTTTATTGTTTTATGGTAGGATAAACATATCTATGTCTGTTTTAGGCTAAGTGCATTTTGTTTAGATGAACTGCTGGACTTCCAGGCCAGTAGGTTTAGGAAGTCATTAATGGGTTCACACACACACACACACACACACACACACACACACACACACACACACACACACACGGTATGTTATATGTTAATGAACCTATGCATATTCATGTAACCACAATAAAAGAGCAGTGTTACGGGGGAGCGGACGAGAGCAACTGAGGTCAAGCGAAGGAACGGCGCCTGTCCAGTTCTCTCCCGTGCACGTGAAACATAAAGAATGTTGCCTACTCGTGTCTTGCTTTGCTGTGTAATTGCATTGCCTTCAACGTTCCAGCGAATAGGTTCAAGCTACAAACCTATCAAGTCTGAAACACAGTAAAAGAAACATTTAAAAAACCACCCATACAAACAGAAAATGCACTAACCTTACAGAGACAAGCTCATGAAAATTAATGCATAGACAGTGATTAAACTTGGCTAAGAACACAAACACATGTAATTAAATCAGCTTGCGAATTTCATGAGTGTTAAAATGGTGTGAATTTTGAAGAAAATACACTTGGATAAAATAGAGTTGAGGAATAACTCAAAAGAAGCTGTATGACAAGGGAGTGAGTTATGGAAAAAACAAAAGAAAAGTGATTAAAGTAGTTTTAAAAAAAGTGACTTAGGAGTGCTCTCGTAGTGAGTGATCAAAACCAGTGATTATTATAGAAAGAAAATGAAAATAATTCAATAATGTGTTAAGGTTTAAACAGGCATTTCTCTTGTCACGGCAACTTGTAGAGATATGACTCAGTATGCAAATTAGCTGGAGTGAGTGGTGACGAAGACACTTCCTATGTGTCTGTGTGATTGAGGCCTTGAGGAGAAGAAGCAAAGTAGACAGTTCAGAGATGCAGATTTGGACAAGAAATTTATAATTTAGTAATGACACATTGTTATAACGTGTTTATATATTGTGCTGAATCTAGGTATGTTAAAGTGCTTTAAGGATACCATTATTATGTGCAAATTGTGTGGTTTTAACAAGACTTTCGGTGCAATGAGGAGGTGAATTATATCAGTTGATCTGGGAGTGTCTGGACTCTGGTGGCAAAACTTTTCTGTGTTTAAGATTTTTGAGGTTGTTGTTGTAGTGATGGGTTGATTCTGTCAGTTAGGTTTGGGTTGTTTTCTTATTTTAATAGAGGGAGTTTTATTGAACATGGACACGTCTGAGAGGGGCCCATAGTTTTTATAACAGTGCACTTAGAAAAAACCTGTCAGGTGATTTTGTTTTGTACTTTGATGAGCTAATAATCAGCTCTCGTTTTTCTCATTTTTGTTCTAAGCAGGCCTGGAAGAGAGTGAACTAACAGTGCTGACAAAATCTTGGGAGAACAAACATAAGATGGACTTTACAGATTATAATTGGTTGAGGAGGAGACCTGATTGGCTGTGAGTCTCTGTCTAAAAGGATTGTAGCGATTCAATCCAGTCAAAACCATAAAGAACTATTTTCTTAGAAGGAAAAAACAAAATAAAACAAATGAATGAGCTCAATTTGCTATTGTGGAGTACCTGATTATTTGCGCAGGAGGCTACACTATCAGCAAAATATCTTGTGTGAATGTGTGTGAATGTATGCATGTAACTGGACTGTGATGGACTGACAACTAAAGGTTTTAACTGACTTGATACTGAGGAAGACGATACTGACGTGAGGATTAATCAATGTCGACAGACAACTCACCCAGGCGGTAAGAGAAGAGTGGATGTTTTGTCTTGCCTTTTTTTTGTAGGAAAATAACAGAGACTGTAGGGTGAGAATGTAGCTTAACATGAGAGTGTGGAGCTGCAGACTTAATCCTTTGGTTGCTAATTTTGAGTTACTGATGTTTGCATTAAGAAAATTGTGTTGTAGTAGCTGTGTTTCGATTAATGTATCACATTATGTTGTTGGGAATGTTAAATGCTACAATGGAGGAAAGGTTTGATTTTACAAATGATTGAACATGTTATTATTAACCATAGCAGGCCACTGTAAAAAGTCAATTAACGTCTATAGTGAAAAGCAAAGACTTTAACAATATCTATGAATAACAGGGAAATGGAAGACTTAACATTCAAATGGAGATATGTAATAACACACACTGGTCCATGTGAATTGGGTTCTTTCTTGACACGGTCAGGAATTTAAAAAGTAGAATATAGCCGACAGGGGCATATGATAGGATGTGGTACTGCAAAAGGATAAGAGCAAAGTGAAAAAAGAAAACCTATTGTGTTTCGTGTATTTTATAAATTCAAATTAAATGGTACCACTAGACTCAGAGGATCAATATGAAAACATAATATATGCAAATTCTGTATGAAGTACATGACTGATGACTGTTCTGTCCTGAGCTTTTGTTTTCTATAGCGCCCAATTGACCACACCAACAGTTTTTCGCCACCAAAAGGAGGGTAATTGTGAATATTGGAGGGAGAAATATTATCAGTAGTGGGAAAGGTAAGCCCCGATGGGGGTGATAACACCATAGCTTTCATTTAAATGCTTATAATTTGACACCAAACATAAAACTTCTCCAAAACTCTGTTGTTGTTGTAAATATAGTTTGAACTGCGTGAACATAGAAGTTATTATACATGTGGTCCACTCGCTAAAGGGGGACCGAGCGCCTTAGATTTAAAAATAAGCAATGGACCTAGTAAAACCGGATTATGAGGTGGAAGTGATCTCTTTAAAAAAGAGATCACATAGGGGGAATTGTAAGATTATTATATTGTGAAACTATGATGTAGTTTTAGTTTGTATTATTCTCGTGGATTAGAGGAAGTATAATTGTTATAACTATTATATTTGTTAAACTGATTTGTATTACATTGGACTGCTGAGTGATTGTGAATGAATGATATTGTTTA
Organism: Pelmatolapia mariae; assembly: GCF_036321145.2. Classification (NCBI taxonomy): domain Eukaryota; kingdom Metazoa; phylum Chordata; class Actinopteri; order Cichliformes; family Cichlidae; genus Pelmatolapia; species Pelmatolapia mariae. The sequence goes on along the minus strand of NC_086229.1, from coordinate 15,762,266 downwards.
TGATGCATTATACTGCTGAGTTATAGGAAATACGGTTGTCAGAGAGTTATGACCTTATTCAGCTGATTAGAAGAGAGCAGAATATACCGGAGAGGTTTTCTGGCTCATGTCATCAGGAGGAGATAAAACAGGAGCCAGGGCCGCTACTTAGGCGCCGTGTGAGAGAGAGAATGTGCATGTTTAGGCTTTTACGATGGTTTATGCTCAAAAGTGTTGTCCTTGCTTTAGCCCAAAGACTGAAAGAATTGGGAGAACTTAACAACTCAAGATTCTTCAAATCTTGAGAGCAAGCATAAAATTTTCCAAAATGTAGAGACAGAGTGGAGATTTAGATAAACATAATTTAGTGAACCACAGAAGGATGGAGCGTTAGAACCTATAATATGGTAAAATAACACGCAGTAAAATGCGGACCATGTGGAGTATGTTTATACTAGTGTGCAGACATTGGCTAATCTGACCAGAGAATGCAGTAAAACAGGATTGTCGAAACAGTCGGCGTTAAAGTCACCTTTCACAGTCCAGACGAGGATGCCGTTGGACATGCTAAGGGTGGAGAGAGGTTGGAGTGACCAAGGTATGGTTATGTATATTTCAAAATGATACAGCTCTGGATAGCCCAGTTACCAGGGCATGGAAGGATGATAGACATTATTAAAGGAGGAGAAGAAATATTCTGGGATTGAGGATCCTCTGGGTAAGTGGTTGACTTAAACATGCATAAATCAAAAGCTATCATTTTAGTATTGAAGGTTAATTGATTGATAATTGGCCACGTTTACAGCTGTACTGACTTGTTATAGACACAGTCTAGTTCATATTGAAGAATTGTAATTAACAGATTGAAAACAGTGACACAAAGAGAGGAATATGCAGTGCCACACTATCAGATGCCAGTGACGGTTGGGCTCAGTGATGAATCAGGTGAGCTGGATTAATGGCTGAATAAAGACATAGATTCCCCTGATGTGGTCAGTGAGGGAAAACCAGGGGGAATAAAAAAAAAACCCAAAAAGGTGTTTTTATATGTGAAGTTCATATTAGTATAGGTTTTGTTTCCAGGAAGTTCCAAGGATGCAGGCTCTGGAGGAAGACAGGAGTCTGAAAGATTTGACATGATGATTAAATTGATTTTATTCCTTAAACACAGGTTTTCAGGGCCGGAGCGAAATACCTGAGAGGAGGATTGCTGAAGTGTTTGGAAAGATGATATGACTAACCTTTTTCCCTTTAATTTCTTAAGCCCGGGTGACGCATTTTGAGTTTTATTTGGACACACATGTGAGGTGTCCAAATAAAAAGGGGGGATTGAAATAAGTTTTAGGATCATGTAATGACATTTATTCTGGGTTGTTTGATAATTTAGATATGGTAAAACTGAGGCAGGAATTGTTATTTTTATGTTTAAGTTAAAGGATTAGAATGAACTCAATTCTGTTCGGAAGATAAAATACCGGTGTTCATAAGAAGCTGTACACCAAACTTAAAGGGAAACTGTGGGAATAATAATAATAACGGGGAAGATTAGCAAAGATTTTACGAGTAGAAAATGTGTGATTTCTTTTTGACTTTTAGAATAAGTTGTTATAATGTAGGCTTTAGAAACAGATATTAAATAGATTTATTTCTAGGGTAGAGGAGAGAGCTTTTTATGAGGATGTTAAAAGTGTCACTGACCCAAATGAATAGCATTGAAGATTATATACATAGAAATGATTTCATACACATTGCATTTTGTGCCTTTAAAGGAGTTGTGGCTCAAAAAGTTATCTCTTGAGGGTTACAAACTTTTGGTTAGCATTATGATTAGCCAATCTACTGTGAGGATGATATGAGTTATTGAAGGATTGCACACGCTTACAGACATATGGAGTTCATAAACACACATGACAGTACAGGGAGTGCAGAATTATTAGGCAAGTTGTATTTTTGAGGAATAATTTTATTATTGAACAACAACCATGTTCTCAATGAACCCAAAAAACTCATTAATATCAAAGCTGAATGTTTTTGGAAGTAGTTTTTAGTTTGTTTTTAGTTTTAGCTATTTTAGGGGGATATCTGTGTGTGCAGGTGACTATTACTGTGCATAATTATTAGGCAACTTAACAAAAAACAAATATATACCCATTTCAATTATTTATTTTTACCAGTGAAACCAATATAACATCTCCACATTCACAAATATACATTTCTGACATTCAAAAACAAAACAAAAACAAATCAGCGACCAATATAGCCACCTTTCTTTGCAAGGACACTCAAAAGCCTGCCATCCATGGATTCTGTCAGTGTTTTGATCTGTTCACCATCAACATTGCGTGCAGCAGCAACCACAGCCTCCCAGACACTGTTCAGAGAGGTGTACTGTTTTCCCTCCTTGTAAATCTCACATTTGATGATGGACCACAGGTTCTCAATGGGGTTCAGATCAGGTGAACAAGGAGGCCATGTCATTAGTTTTTCTTCTTTTATACCCTTTCTTGCCAGCCACGCTGTGGAGTACTTGGACGCGTGTGATGGAGTATTGTCCTGCATGAAAATCATGTTTTTCTTGAAGGATGCAGACTTCTTGCTGTACCACTGCTTGAAGAAGGTGTCTTCCAGAAACTGGCAGTAGGACTGGGAGTTGAGCTTGACTCCATCCTCAACCCGAAAAGGCCCCACAAGCTCATCTTTGATGAAACCAGCCCAAACCAGTACTCCACCTCCACCTTGCTGGCGTCTGAGTGGGACTGGAGCTCTCTGTCCTTTACCAATCCAGCCACGGGCCCATCCATCTGGCCCATCAAGACTCACTCTCATTTCATCAGTCCATAAAACCTTAGAAAAATCAGTCTTGAGATATTTCTTGGCCCAGTCTTGACGTTTCAGCTTGTGTGTCTTGTTCAGTGGTGGTCGTCTTTCAGCCTTTCTTACCTTGGCCATGTCTCTGAGTATTGCACACCTTGTGCTTTTGGGCACTCCAGTGATGTTGCAGCTCTGAAATATGGCCAAACTGGTTTCAAGTGGCATCTTGGCAGCTGCACGCTTGACTTTTCTCAGTTCATGGGCAGTTATTTTGCGCCTTGGTTTTTCCACACGCTTCTTGTGACCCTGTTGACTATTTTGAATGAAACGCTTGATTGTTCGATGATCACGCTTCAGAAGCTTTGCAATTTTAAGACTGCTGCATCCCTCTGCAAGATATCTCACTATTTTTGACTTTTCTGAGCCTGTCAAGTCCTTCTTTTGACCCATTTTGCCAAAGGAAAGGAAGTTGCCTAATAATTATGCACACCTGATATAGGGTGTTGATGTCATTAGACCACACCCCTTCTCATTACAGAGATGCACATCACCTAATATGCTTAATTGGTAGTAGGCTTTCGAGCCTATACAGCTTGGAGTAAGACAACATGCATGAAGAGGATGATGTGGACAAAATACTCATTTGCCTAATAATTCTGCACTCCCTGTATTGATTCCAGGCCAAAGGCCTCAAAAATGCATTTAGCATTTAACTGAATAAGAGTTTCGCTTGTAACTAAACTGTGACATGTAAAATATTGAGATAACACATGCAGCTCCACATGAGTCTTATTATATAAAATGCAGTTACAGAATAACGAATGCTTGTCGAAGTGACCAAGGTTTCTTGCTTTAAAAAAGGACCAAAGGAAGGAATGCATGTATTTTGGTTAAGACTGATAAAGTATAATTAGAATGTACCATTACATTAAGAGCAGCAAAATGAAATAAAATGCTATACCAAGAACCGAAATAACACAGGAAATGTGAGTTTTAAAATGAAGTTAGTGTTAACACATAGAAGTTGTTTCTAGGCAGCTTTTAGCTATGATGAAATTTATTCAGGAGTAATTGATTATATGTTTACACTTAGTTGATTAAAATGGTTGTTTTTTTTCCTTTGATCCTTTAGTAGAATAAGTGTTTATGATTTTTCTTGTGAAAGGTGACTTTAGATCAGAGTGGAGGCACTTGCAGCAGCGACGGTTTTGTGTACAGGATGTTGATGATCAGATAAGGGACAATAGGGGAGCAACAGGAAGCACATGCAGAGACGTGAAAGCAGCGCTTTAAGAGTTTTAAAATGATGACTAACGTTGAATAATATATATGAACAAAAGTCAGAAAGTCAAAACATAATTAGGTTCATGCTTTTGAATAAGGAGAAAATTGACGAACATATGTGAGGGGAAGAGCATAGTAGGGAGAAGGTTTTTTTTTTATCCCTTACAGTTAAGGTGAATCTAGTCTTAGACTAGGATCTACTCTGTGAATTATTAGTTTCGGTCATGCTTTTATTTGTTTTGGTGAGGAATTGTTGGGAAGGAAGTATTATTTTTTGTTATTTTTATTATTTCCATCTATTATTTTATTTTTATTAATTCTATTTTTATTATTTTGTCATTACTGTTGCATCACAATCATATAGCAAGCCTTTGCATTGACACATTTATTGAAGTATTGATACTGCATTCATAGGTTTAAATATATTAGCCTTTAGTACAGGTCTAGTAAGAATCACTTTAAATTGCTGAGCTGCAGGGACAGGAAATATACTCTGTGCCAAAAGGAGACAGGAAACACTTCTGCAAGGCTTGCAGAAGTAAAACTGAAAGCAGAGTCTGAGTGCAAGTTGTTTTGTCATTTTGTTATGCATTTATATCTCTGATTAAGCTTTGATTAAGTTTTAAGTAGTGGTATTAGATTGAAACATTTGTTTTATACATTTTACATAGAAGTTAAGATCATCACAACACAGGATGGCCTCAGCCTGGTTGCCTAGGCCGAGGTCAACTAAGGTGCAGAGAGCATATGCACACTCTGTGCACGCACAGGCAGACATACACACACATACACACACATACGGTTAGGGTGTAGGTGAAAGTTGAGCATGCTTCCTGTGACTGATGAAGAAACAGATGAGCTGAGCTGGCTTACGGGAAACCACCGGGGAAAAGATGGAAGCCGGTGTCCTTTTACTTTTGTCACAAGTTGTCAAATAGAACATTTGTGGTTTTGAAACTGATGTATGTGATGACGCAATGAGGGGGCGTCACTAAATATACTCTGATGCATATAAAACTGTATTTTGAAGTCTGGGCGAAGAGATTTTGATGCTGTTTGTATACAGTGTCCATCTCCCACGCTGCGTGTGCTTCATTAAAAATCATTCGTTGACTCCAACTGACTGGGTCAGTGTGTTATTCCGATCTCCCACATCTCTCTCGTCCTCAAAATGAACCTTAACAATCTATATCGGACAACCATCCACCTAAAAGTAGCGAAGTAAAGTCTGAAAATCTGTTGAAAAGTAAAAGGCCACAGGGAAAGCTAAAGGCTAGGCCTGAAACTCTGATTGTGGGTGACTCTGCCGTAAAGGATGTACAAAGGATGTGCGGTAAGAACACTAAAGTCCTCTGCTTTCCTAAGGATATGGTCAACAACCTGAAGGAGAGAATTCTTCAGATTGCAGATGAATATCCAACTGTGACAAACATTGTTCTGCATACAGGGTCAAACGATGTGTTCAAACAACAGTCGGAGGCTCTGAAACGGGACTTTACTGGATTATTAAATACTGTAAACTCTCTGAATGCAGCTGTATTCATCAGTGGGCCTGTACCGCCCGTCAGAGGAGGAGACGAGAGATTCAGCAGGTTGTTTGCACTGAATAAATGGCTCATATCAGCATGTACTGACCACTCAGTGCATTTTATCAACAACTTTAATATTTTTTGGGAACGCAGGCATCTGTTTAAAGCAAACGGATTTAATTTTAACAAGTCTGGGGTGAAACTGTTCACCTCCAACTTGTTTTATTCCATACGTCATCCATCTGTGCTTGGTGCCAAGGCTGAGATAAACGAGGAGTTATCTCATAAAGAGGAACAAACAGTACTCCAAGAACGTGAATGCCACGGTCGATTAGACCTGGTTGGGATTGAGCTGGTTTCTTCATTATGAATAAGCACTGGGGTGCACCATCTCCTCACCAACAGACAAGTGTTTGTTTGTGTTTGTTGGTCAACTGTTTGTACAATCACTTATAAAGAGTAAACAGGACTGGTAAACTAACGCAGTGGTTTTTCTGGATCTTTGGTTTTTATTTAGCTTTTTCTCAGTTTTTAAATGAATCATGGCTCCACGCAGCCTTTGAAACACGTGTTCAACAACAAGCCACAGAAACCTTCATCACATTAAGTTCCTCTTGAGCCTCTCTGTTTTTGCCCGGATGGTGCACAACCTTCTGCCTGATTGCAGAAGCTGGAACAGTTTGTTGCTGGGATCGGAGAATAAAATGATCGTTGATATTGTTTTGGCAAATGTGAGATGAACCTGTGTGATTGTTTTGGTCTGCAGCTGTTTTCTTCTTGGGATTCTCCCAGGATGAAACCAGGGTTCCTACTGCTTTAGGAAAGTTAGATTTAAGACTTTTTTGTCACTCACAATAGGACCAATTTAACAATAACTAAAAACACATAAATTAAGAGTTATAGACTAAACAGGGGTTAGAGGTCAACATGTTGAAATCTGCGTGTGATCAGTGATGAGGGGTTTCTGTATTACCCCTGACATGCTATTTATTTTACAGTCAGCAGACTTCACCAAGTCTGAAAGACTTTCTTCAAAACATACAACATGCCTCATACACACTTACACTGCTGCTTTTATCCATGATAATTCTGGCTCACAGACAGGAAAAAAAAAATGTCTTTGAATGTTTGAGACATTTTAATAACAATTAGTCTTATTCTGAATTTTTATGGATCTGATCTGAAGTCTGAGGTGTTTCTTTGGATGATGTCTGTGAAGGTTCTCAGTCATCCAGGTCATCGTAGTCTAAGGAGCTTGGAAAGAAAAGTGTCTGGACTTCTTGAGTTGCTTGAAGACGTTTCACCTCTCATCCGAGAAGCTTCTTCAGTTCTAAGGGTCAATTGGTGGAGAGTCCCAGATTTAAACCCAGTGGGAGTTTCCCCCCAAAGAGGGACAAAGGACCCCCTGATGATCCTCTACCTAATCACATGAGCCAAGGTGTGAAAGCGGGTGTGGGTCCTAATCAGCCAGAGTTTCGGGTGAGCTCACTGTGAAACCTGGCCCCACCCTATCATGTGATTTCCTGAGGTCAGATGGCCCAGGATGTGAGTGGGCGTTAAGGCGTCTGGGGAGGGAACTCAAAACTGGATTATAGATGGCAGACAGTTGGTGTCGTAAACCCCCGCCTCTGTTCAAAGATGGTCGCTCACAGTGGACATAGATGGCTTCTTTCACTCCTCTTTCAAACCATCTGTCCTCTCTGTCCAAAATGTGAACATTGGCATCCTCGAAAGAGTGACCTTTGACCTTTAGATGCAGGTGGACTGCTGAGTCTTGTCCCGTGGAGGTGGCTCTTCTATGTTGTGCCATGCGCTTGTGAAGTGGCTGTTTGGTCTCTCCGATGTAGAGGTCTGGGCATTCCTCGCTGCACTGTACAGCATACACCATCATACTTTGGATGATGTTAAAGACGGAGTACTGTCTCCTCGGTAACCTGGACCTCTGAAGGTTTGGGGTTTTTTTCTTACTAACATTAAAAACTGAAGAAAACCAAAGTTTTAATTTAACGATTCAGAGTCAGTACTTTGAAATCTTAAAATGTAAATTATGAACCTGCAAATCACCAAAATCGGTTCACTTCTATTACATCATCTCTGGTCAGGTCCTGTCAGGTTACAGCTAAAAATCTAATACAAGACCTGGTCTGAATCAAAATCAGTACCTTCCTCCTGATCTGCTCAATTTTTGCTTCTTCTGTTTGTTTTTGTATTTTCGTTGTTTCCAGTTACATGTCCTCGAAGTACACTGGGGTGAACAAAAATTAAAGTGGACTTGTGTAAGGTCTATGGCTGAGGAACAGAAAGAACAGTGGTACACTGGATGTTTGATCTGTTCTCTGATAATTCACAAGAGAAATTTAAAAAAGTGAACATGAGTGAGAACAAGCAAACTAAATCTAGTTTCAACCAGTCTGGGCATCAACAAGTGGGAAAATTAGATTTATGAAACTGACTTAGTAGCCTTGATACTGTTTTATTGGTGATACTTTAACGCAACGTTTCCATAAATTTAATTTGCGACTACTCTCACTTCTAAACTCATCATCATGCACAGACACTAATAACTGGAGCTCCAGGTACCACAATTTACATTAGCAACAGCTTAATCTTTAAGTACCTTCTATCCATTTCTTCCTATTAACCGGGGCAGCAGCCTAAGCAAAGAAGCCCAGTCCTCCCTCTCCCTCCCCAGCCACCTCTTCCAGCTTGACTGGGGAGCACCAAGACGTTCCCCGGGGCCTCCTCCCGGTGGATATATGCCCAAAACACCTCACCCAGGTTAAAGCTCATTTCCACCACTCGTATCTGCACTCTTGTTCTTTCAGTCACTACCAAAGCTCACGACCACAGGTGAGTGTAGGGACATAAACTGACCGGTTATTTGAGAGCTTCACTTACATTCAGCCACATTCCAGTGTGAGTCAGTGATGCTCTTTGATTCTGACAGTCTGGAACAATGAGGTTGTACATTTTCTTCTCACATGTAATTCTGATGTGAATAAAATATCACTTCAGTGTTTTAGTTTTTAGAGGTGCTTTGACTAGAAATGAAACTTCATTGTCTAACTGTCTTGTGTCTCCTCTGCAGGGAGAGTTCAGGTCCAGGATCAAACAGGGGACATCAGGAACAGAAGCAGCTCCATTGATCCGACTCCTCTGATGGCTGATCAATCAGTTTGATCTGTGTGTTCTTTGATTATTGATCAGTGATGTCAGAGTGGAGTCAGTGTGATGTTGTTGTTGTGTGTTTGAGACTTTGAGTGTCCATGAAGGTCTCTGCTGCCGTAGATCCTCTGAACTGTGACAGAGGTCTCACTCTGGAGGAAACTCTCAGCACTTTCCAGCAGCTCCTCCATCATGGAGGACGTTCCCTCACTGCAACAGGTGGAGGAGAGAGGAGAGGAAGCACAGGTGGATCCTCTGAGGAAGAGGAGCGTTCCTACAAACCACATGATCACATGACCAGAATGGTATAAGTACAAAGTCAGATTAATGGGTTTGCAGGTGTCCTTAAAGTCAGAGTTCTCAGATACAGAAAACTGTCACTCTTTTTACCTGTTATGTCACCGTGGCAACCGAATGAAACGATGTCAGTTTTTAAAAAGTGTTTATTTTTCATTTTATTTACATGTTTGAAGTAAAGCAATCTGTCAGTCAATAACCATCATTGTAATATTAATCTCTCCACGTTTCCATTTAAAGGTCAGTCTCACACAAAGCAGACCAGTGATTTTACTTTACTTCCATATGATGTGTTGTTTGTATGTCTTTTGACTTCGTACTGGTCATACTGGGTCTTGTACCAGTTTTGAGTTTTGCTTTTGTATTTATTTATTTTAATTTTTCCCAGTTTCTAGTCTTGGTAGCTGGGGATCAGTCTGCCAGGGCCTCCACTCTGGCCACCGCCTGGCACACATTGCACCTGACACTACGGCGCATCCTGCAGATGGTGGGCCTGCAGGAGGATGGGCCCATGTCCCTTTTTTGGGCTGTGCCCGGAGGTGCCCCATGGACTATGGCCCCATAGGGGTCAGATTTGGAGGACCATTGGCTAAGATCTGAGGGTCCTCCAAATCTGAGGCCATGGTCCTCAGCTGGAAAACGGTGGAGTGCTCACTCCGGGTCGGGGACAAGTTCCTGCCCCAAGTGAAGGAGTTTAAGTATCTCAGGGTCTTGTTTACGAGTAACGGGAGAAGGTAGATCAACAACGGATTGGTGCCGCGGCTGCAGTGCAGTGATGCGTTACTGGTCCGTCATGGTGAAGAGAGAGCTGAGTTTAAAAGCGAAGCTCGTGATTTATTTGTCGATCTACGTTCCTACCCTCACCTATGGTCACCAGCTTTGCGTAGTGACCAAAAGAATGAGATTGCGGATACAAGCGGTGGAAATGGGCTTCCTCCGAAGGGGGACTGGCCTCTCCCTTAGAGATACAGTGAGAAGGATGCCCTCTTGGTGCCTCCTGGCTGAGGTGGCAGACCCAGGACACGCTGGAGAGATTATATCTCTTGGCTGGCCTGGGAACGCCTGGTGTTCCCCTGGACAAGCTGGAGGAGGCTGCTGGGCAGAGGGAGGTGTGGGCTTCTCTGCTTGGGCTGCTGCCCCGCAACCCGGCCCTGTATAAGCGGAAGAAGATGGATGGATTAATTTAATTTTCTGCTTTGGTTAAGTTTTTCTTTTGTTTATTTTTATAATGTCATTTTTGCAATGTTGAGCTTCATTTTGTATTGTATAAAGTTCTTCTTTAGTTTGTATGGAGCTTTGGTCCTTCCCCAGTACAACAATTGGTAGATTTAAGTAACATCAGCCTTCACCAATGGCTCTCTGACAGCAAATATGTTTTACTGTTAATAGTAAGAGTTAGATATCTGGATCAGTTGCAGGCCTGGTCTGGCCTGAATCTGTCATCCTTGTGTCTTCTGGATTCATCCTGCTGTGCAAGTGGAATCCAATAAAGACCCAGTTTGCTGTTCCATTACAGACCCTATCATACTTTTGGGCTCGGTGTTGCTGCTATCTGGGCAGATGCACTGAGATATATACATCTATGATATAGATGAAATATTATTAGTATAAAACAATGTGAGGATCAGGCTTTGCATTTTAGACACTGTACATTTTAGATTTAGGAAAAAAAAAAGAGTTTGATCTTTGGTACAGACAGCTGGCTGTTCCTGTGTGTGAGTGTATTTGTATTTAATTATTCTGTTTTATTTGTCCTAATTTATTTCCTGACATCCTTCCTTTCCTTATTGCTTGCTTCCTCTCCATTGGCTGTTCTTACACCTGTGTGTGTTTTCATAGTAAACATGAAGATGTCTGTACTGTGCCACGCTGCTTTGAAGAAAAAAATGACAATAAAAGACGCAAACAACTGCACTTACTGTGAATTTCATTCAATTATTTGATACCAATTATTAACAGTTAATCTGCAACAAATCTGTTATGTATAACAAGAAATGTTTTTCCAATAAAATTGTATGTTTCAGATGGATTTGAGTCAGAATTTCATGGCTAAATCTTTCTACATTTTTTTTACGTTTTGAAATACAGGACGTAAAGGTAGCTGACATAAAATAGGAGTGAGCCATTTATCGGCTATTTCAACAGTCTGTGAATCGAAACAAATGAACAAATCAGGAATCCGACAGTGCACAGGGATAATAAAAGACAAGGAAACGACAGAGAGCAGAGACAAATGACCTGGCAAGGACAAAGACTAACTTCAGCTTTCAACTTTTATTTCGTTTATAGGGGTCATTGCACCGAATGGGTGCCATCTCCAACATGAAATAATATTTTTTATATAGTTTTTAAAACTGAATGTAGTAACATACATATCTAACTATTCTAAATGGGCTTTAGTCAATCACAGGAGATGTTATTACATTTTTATGAGTTTTTTAAAGCCAGAAATTCATGTGACATCTAAAAAAGCATGTAAGCAAGCAAGCATCAATTAATTTCATTGTTTTCCCAACAAAAAGGTCTTTTTTCATGGAATGGTTGATTATTTGCTAAAATAATTGATATTTGTGACCAAAAAATCCCTATATGTACTGTCAAGGTACTGGGTCTGAGGACCAGGGTTTGTATTTTCTGTTTTTGAATTCTTTCTGATTTTGTGTTATTTTATACTCCTTGTCTTTCTTGCAGTTTCAAGGATTTAGATTTTGTCTCTGTGCCTCCCTGTGTTCCACGTGTCATGTCTAGTGTCCCCGATCCCTATGTTCGTCTATCTGCTGCGCATGCCCAGTCAGTGTGTCTCCATGTCGCAGTGAGTTACTCTTGTCTCTGTGCTCCATGTTCTCTGAGGCTGTGTCCCAATTCAGGGTCTGCACGCTTGAAGTACGCACACTACGCGTACTACGTACGCACCGTACGTACGGTGTGTACATAGTACGCGTAGTGTGCGTACTACAAGTACGGGAAGTGCGGAAATGAGAGGCTTGTGAAATGGGACGGTCTAGCCTTCATCGCGCTGTTCAGGTTGCCTTGCAACCATGATACTAACCACGAGAAATGTTTCAAGCAGCTTTGTGTGAGAGAAATGAAGGAGAAAAAAATGTTTTGTTGGTCATTCATTTTTGTCATGACATCACTTTGATTAGCTGAGACCACAGGACTGTAAAACATGATAGTTGGGCTTCATTTCTGTACTGAACAGTCATTTCAAGATTAGTTAGTAAATAATAATTAGCTAATGTTGTTCATGAGACTAAAGTCATCTCACTGTGGTAATGTTAATATAATATGGACAATATTATATGTACTGTCAGATTATATATATATATATATATATATATATATATGAGCTTGAACTCTGGGTCAAAGATGCAAGTAGCAGTTATTTATATTTCCTATCACCTTAAATCTTCACTCAAAGACAAGTATCTCTGACAGTGTATATATAGATGTATTATATATAAGAGACAAACATTGTTCTTTCAATATGTTGGCATTACTAAATTTGGCTCAATGCTCACATATATGTGTAAAAAAGAAAATGTACGAGCTGTGATAACTGTTTCTGAGAGAATGAAGATCAGACTGATATATTAAATATTCCTTTATTGGGTGAGAAAATCAGACCATGTCATAACTGCTTTAAGTCATACAGAATAGATATCAGAGCCTTAAACAGGCTGACTTCTGCTAAATGGGTCAAACTGGGCAGAAAGTATACAAACACATAACATCCTTATAGAATATGATGTAACACTATAGATCAACTTAGCTCACAATATATAAAGCATATAAACAATTACAGCAATATGATGCAACAAACACAGCAGTACTACTAATCCAAAATACTCAAAGCTTCATAGAACTGCAACAAACATTTATTTTTAGCTCCATTCTGCTGCTGATACATACTTTAGGTTTCTGAATATTAAACTTGTTGCTGCCTTTCATAGTGTGTAACTTGAAGGCCCTGAGTACTTTCTCCCACACTGAAAACACTGGGATGATAACATTATTTGAACATTACCTAATAAGACTGATTCAGGACAGACAATTAGTTATGTTAAACTTTCCTAGCAGTCCTTCACAAACAGGGAACAGTCTGTCTATTCTCTCCATCTGTCAGCTGCTGCTGGCTCTTCCTCCTCCTCTTCCTCACACACTGCTGAGTTTGTCCTGGTGGATCATCAGGGCTGCAAAGCCTCACAGATGATGTGCAGCAGTGGGTCCCTCAGTCTGTCCTCACTCTGGACACTTGCAGTTGTCACACATGGAAATCAAATGTGTGATAAGCTGCAGGATTCAAACACAAGTGTAACTTATAAATACATGTTCATACTTTTATTCCACAATCAGAGAGAAAGAAACAGAGAGAGAGAGAGGACAGACAGACAGGTGACAGTCTCAGGTGTACACACTGCTACAAAACAGCACAGAGAAGGAGGATTTAGTGTTTGTGTTATTACGAGTGTTAAACAAGAAGAGTTCCCAGATGGTCCAGTGGACACATGTGTGACTCCTGTGATTAAAGCATCTTTCTTTCAGCTTAACTAGTGAACCGTCAGCTCGTTCAAACACACGTTATAGTCCGTTTGGCGACACCACCGAACAGAGGCAGCAATATAACATAGCTAACATTAACAGTGCAGTGAATCCTGCTTGTGCCGTCATATTCAGGACTGCAAACCGAGCAGCATCACTGACTTTCAGCTTGTTGTGTTTGTGGATATATGACTGACTTTAATTATCCACAAAATCATCACATTCATTGTAAGATTAAGGTCAACTATATATATATATTTAGAAGTAGAGGCTTTAAAACCAAGTTACCGCTGAAAGTACAAACATCACTAATGTCACATAACTTTGCCGACATGTGGCCAACAGTAATGTTTTAATGTTCTTAAACATTCGCACATAAATAACTGACATAATATTCAGTACTTACTTTTGACAGTTCACTCTTCGGCCGTATTTTGCGGCAAAATTATCCACACCCACCCCCGCGCTATGGATTGTGGGATATATGGGACCACGAAGCGTGCACCGGACCACGCTTGATATTTGGGGAAATCGACGGCACATTTGGAGTATGCATTTGAAGTACACTTTGAATTGGGACAGCCGTCGTTGCGTGGCGGTGACGTAATCGCACTTGAAATGCGTACTTCAAGCGTGCATACCCTGAATTGGGACACAGCCCCTGTGCTCCAGGTTAACTGTTAGATTTGTTTACAGACTCCACTCTGTGTGTTCATCGTGTGTGGATCCGCAGATTGGTCGTTTTCACGAGCGGTCTTCTCAGTCTGTCAGCGTGTCTGCGGTTTGACATGATTAATGACCTCGGCAAAAAGAAAGTCTCCAGCTCTGTAAATCCACACACTATCAATATTATCTTTAGACGGCAGAAAACACAGTCTGAGGGGGCTGTAGTGACGTGCTAAGAAACTAACTCAACTAATTAGAAACTAACTAATTAGAAATACACTTAATCAGCAGTGGTGATGTTTTATATTCCCCATAAGATCTGGGGACCTTGGAAAGGTGTAACGAAGGGCCAGAGAAGGGAGTGGCTGTTAGTGAATCATCCAGCAGGTCGGTGTTGAAGTGTTGAGTTTTAGATGAATCTGATTTTGTCTTTCAGATCAGGGAAGGAATACAGAAGTCAGGAGGTGGGAAAAAAGCAAAAAGGCAAAATCCAAGCAGAGTTCAGTTAAAAGCTGTGGGGCACAAAGATTACAGGGCAGCAAACAGAGGCTTTGAGACATGTTGTAGACAAAGGTGGGTTGATTGCACACGGGCCTGTTATGTTGTAAACTGTTGGGCTGGGAAAAGGAGAGACTTGTGGTTAAATCACACCTTAATATTGCATAAAAGAGTGATGATCACATCATGTGAACATCTCAAATAAAACCTAATACAGGTACTGTTTCATGTCCACTTTAAACACAGTGACTGCAGGTCCTCCTACATGTGGTATGACTGTAGTTTATTGGCATGTTGTCAGTGCAGATATTTTCACTGCTGCTTATTCTCTGGCTTATGCTAGTTTTGCCCCACTCAGGAAATAAGGGACTAGTTTTTGAGGATTGATTCATAACTCCGGGAGAGACACAAAGACTTCAATGATGCTGTTCTAGGCTGTCAGTGCTGTGACAGGTCTATGGGAGAGTGCAGCCTGTCCACCCATTTTAAATTTCATTTCAATTCAATTCAATTTTATTTATATATCAAATCACAACAGCAGTCACCTCAAGGCGCTTTATATTGTACAGTAGATTGTACAATAATAGATACAGAGAAAAACCCAACAATCATATGACCCCCTATAAGCAAGCACTTTGGCAACAGTGGGAAGGAAAAACTCCCTTTTAACAGGAAGAAACCTCCGGCAGAACCAGGCTCAGGGAGGGGCGGGGCCATCTGCTGCGACCGGTTGGGGTGAGAGAAGGAAAACAGGATAAAGACATGCTGTGGAAGAGAGACAGAGATTAATAACAGATATGATTCGATGCAGAGAGGTCTATTAACACATAGTGAGTGAGAAAGGTGACTGGAAAGGAAAAACTCAATGCATCATGGGAATCTTACTGAGGTCTAGCAGGACAAGCACAGAGATGAGTCCACTGTCAGAGGCCATAAGAAGATCATTTGTAACCTTCACTAAAGCTGTTTCTGTGCTGTGATGAGCTCTGAAACCTGACTGAAACTCTTCAAATAAGCCATTCCTCTGCAGATGATCTGTTAGCTGTTTGACAACTACTCTTTCAAGGATTTTTGACATGAAAGGAAGGTTGGAGATTGGCCTATAATTAGCTAAGACAGCTGGGTCTAGAGATGCTTTTTAAGTAAAGGTTTAACTACAGCCAGCTTGAAGGCCTGTGGTACATAGCCGATTATTAGAGATAGGTTGATCATATTTAAGATTGAAGAATTAATTAATGGCAGGACTTCTTTGAGCAGTTTTGTAGGAATGGGGTCTAAAAGACACGTTGATGGTTTGGAGGAATTAATTATTGAAGTTAACTCAGAAAGATCAATTGGAGAAAAAGAGTCTAACTTAACACCAATGGTACTAAAAGTAGCTGTAGATAATATTACATCTGTGGGATGATTATTGGTAATTTTTTCTCTGATGATAAAAATTTTATTTGTGAAGAAGTTCATGAAGTCATTACTAGTTAACGTTAAAGGGATTGTTGGCTCAGTAGAGCTCTGACTGTTTGTCAGCCTGGCTACAGTGCTGAAGAGAAACCTGGGGTTGTTCTTATTTTCTTCAATCAGTGACGAATCGTAAGATGTTCTGGCTTTGCGGAGGGCTTTCTTATAAAGCAGCAAACTATTTCTCCAGGCTAAATGATGATCCTCTAAATTTGTGACACGCCATTTCCTCTCCAGCTTACGGGTTATCTGCTTTAGGCTACGTGTTTGAGAATTATACCACGGAGTCAGGTACTTCTGATTTGAGGCCTTAGTTTTCACAGGAGCTACAGTATCCAGAGTCGTACATAGTGAGGAGGTAAAATTATTAACAAGATAATCGACCTCTGTTGGAGTAGCGTTCAGGTAGCTGCTCTGCTCTGTGTTGGTACAGGGCATTGAAGATGATAACAGTGGGTGGATTATATTCTTAAACTTAGTTACAGCACTTTCAGAAAGACATCTACTTTGATAAAGTCTACTCTCCACTGCTGTGTAATCAATTATTGTAAATGTAAATGTTATCAGGAAATGATCAGACAGCAGAGGGTTTTCAGGAAACACTGTTAAATGTTCAGTTTCTATGCCATATGTTAAAACAAGATCTAGAGTGTGATTAAAGCGGTGGGTGGGTTCTTTTACATTTTGAGAGAAGCCAATTGAGTCTAATAACAGATTAAATGCCATGTTGAGGCTGTCATTTTTAGCATCTACATGGATGTTAAAATCACCCACAATAAGTATTTTATCTGAGCTGAGCACTAAATCAGATAAAAAGTCTGAGAAATCAGAGATAAACTCGGTAGATAGATGATAACAAGTAAGACTGGTTTCTGAGTTTTACAGCTGGGGTGGACGAGGCTAAGCATCAGGCTTTCAAATGAATTAAAAGTCTGTCCTGGTCTTTCATTGATTAATAGGCTGGTGTGAAAAATTGCTGCCACACCGCCCCCTCGGATGGCATTATTCAGTCTTTTAATAACATTTCTTATCATTTCTATGCCATTGACATTCAGCCTCATCAGCTCAATAGGCTATCCACCCTAGTCCACTGCTTAAATCAGGGGACTGATTCACTCTGTAGCAAATACTTGCTGAGACCGAGACTGAGACCGTGATCATAGCTCCTCATGAACTACAAATATAAAATTGGTTCTTGCTTCTTTTTGTTCAACTTTAAGTCCAACATTCAAAATCTTGGTGGAATATTTGATTCTTCTCTGGGCTTCAACTCACATATAAAATCTGTCTCGTTCCTGTTTCTTTCATTTAAGGAACATTTCTAACTGTGACATATGGTCTCCTCGGCTGAACTGGAAAAAACTGTTCATACATTTGTGTCATCGTGTTTAGATTATTGTAATGTCCTGTTTACCAGCCTGGACACATCATGTCGTTCTCACCTCCAAGTTATACAAAATGCTGCAGTCAGACGACTAACATGTTCTAACAAGCGAGCTCACATTACTGCTATTTAATCTTCTTTATATTGGCTCCCAATAAATTTCAGGATTTGTTTCAAAATTCTTGTTTTAACACACAGAACACTAAATGATCACGTCCTAGATTATTTATCTCAACTTCTTACAAAATATATGCTGCTCGTTGTCTCCGTTCACGGACTCATGATGTGTTAGTTGTTCCCTGTACACGACTAAAGACTAAGTGTGACAGAGCCTTTCAGTCTGTGGCACCAAGGCTGTGGAACAGTCTGCCTCCACAACTACGTTTAGTCCACTCTGTGGATTCTTTAAAAAAGCTGTTCAAATGTTTCTGTTTTACAGGCTTTCTAATGACAAGAATTTTATTGAATTATTATTTATTTATTTTAAAACCACCTGTTTGTTTTACTGTATTATTGAATCTTTACTTTCACTTAATGTTCATGTTTATTTGAGCCTTTTGTGCTTAATAAATAAGCTTCAATTACTTATCTCTGAAAATCAATCAATCAATAATCAAACAGTGAGTTTGTGCGTTTGAGTTTGTGTGTTTCAAAGATGGAGGCCACGCTGCTCTCAGAGGACTGTGTGTGGTTGTGGTAAACGTGTGAGCTGCTGCTGCTTCTTCCTCACATGTTTGACATGTTTCATATTTCCAGCTGATGCTGATCACACTAACCTTAACATCACAGACCATCCTTTGGTTCTTCTTCTGTTCCTCTTAAACTTCCTGTGTGGTGCCTTTCAAATTAAAAGCCCTCCCTGACTGTAAAGACTGGACTGTGCTGCAGCTGGTGGAAACAGTGTGTAGGTGTGTTGTGTTTGATGGAGGACTGAAGTGTGTGTCCAGCTGAGCTCTCTGTGTGCTCATATATACAGATGCTGATAAACACATGTTTGTATTTGGACCCTGTTACTGATCAGGACCTGCTGTGTGTTTCCTGTCCACAGGTCTACAAAGAGTCGCACTTCCTGCTGTGGTTCAGATGTTCAGCGTGTTGCTTTGTTTCTCACATGTTGGCTCCACGGTCTCTGCTGCTGTGGGCTGATGTCATGCAGCAATACAGCTGCTGAACATCTGGCCTTGTTTTGCTCCATCAGCAGATATTTGACTTTTAGATCACATGATATTTGCATGCAACCTTCAAACACGTGTGGAGAATTCATTATTTCTTTGAAAGATTTTTAGTAAATAACAGAAAAAAGAAAGTAAGAGAAAAGCAAAACTTTAATTCTATAAAAGAGTAAAAATTCCACACACATGTAACTCACCACTGTGTGAACATCACAGGGGAGAAATCGTTTCTCTGAGTCAGAGATGAGTGTCAGTAACACAAAAGTAACACTCAGTGTCATGCAGTGACTTTTACACAACCAGATCAGATGAACCAACTCACACTAAAACATGCATTTTGCTGCACTCTTTACACTTATTTCTTTTCTTTCTGCTCTTTTATATATTTTGTAAAACCACAAAAAATATTTTATATCAGCAGCAATTTTTCTCAAACTGCTGCATCACAGCTTTCATGCTCTGACCTGCATGTGAAATGAGATATGCTGTCATACTCACACATTTATAACAGGAAGTGGAAAGAAGCTCGATCTCTCACGTCACTCAAACGCGACAAACCAGGAAACAGGAAGTTCTTCGTCCTCAGTAAAGATAGACGCACAGACGATCAGACTGAGTTCAGACCAAACTAGCAGCTTCCTCTGAGTGAGTCCAGCTACAGGAGAGAAAAGTGGAAAACTCCAACACTGCTGCTTCAAGCTGCTGACGCTCCACACACTGAATGTGAGTTTGAGCAAAAACACGACTCAAAGGAAGTTTCAGTGAAGGTGGTAGAGGAGGGAGGGGAGCCAGGACTGACTGTACTTCCTGTCTGCTGTTTTCAGCTTCACTCACAGACTCAATGGCTTCCAGATCAGAGGAGGATCTCTGCTGTCCGGTCTGTCAGGAGGTCTTCAGAGATCCTGTTCTTCTGTCATGTAGCCACAGCTTCTGTAAAGACTGTCTGAAGAGATGGTGGAGAGAGAGAACAACACACGAGTGTCCAGTTTGTAAGAGAAGATCTTCAAGGAATGATCCACCTTTAAACCGAGCTTTAAAGAACCTGTGTGAGTCGTTCTTACAGGAGAGAGATCAGAGAGCATCAGAGGCTCTCTGCAGTCTGCACTCTGAGAAACACAAACTCTTCTGTCTGGACCATCAGCAGCCAGTGTGTCACATCTGCAGAGACTCAGAAAAACACACCAATCACAGATTCAGACCCATCGATGAAGCTGCACAACAACACAAGAAGGAACTTCAGGAAACTCTGGAGCCCTTAAAGAAGAAGTTAAAGGTTTGTGAAGAAGTTCAAGTGAAGTTTGATCAAACAGCAGAACACATTAAGGTCCAGGCCCGACACACAGAGAGGCAGATTAAGGAGCAGTTTAAGAAGCTTCACCAGTTTCTAGCAGAGGAAGAGGAGGCCAGGCTGGCTGCACTGAGGGAGGAAGAGGAGCAGAAGAGTGGGATGATGAAGGAAAAGATGGAGGCTCTGAGCAGAGAGATAGCAGCTCTTTCAGACACAGTCAGAGCCACAGAGGAGGAGCTGAGAGCTGAAGATGTCTCATTCCTGCACACCTACAAGGCTGCAGTGGAAAGAGTCCAGCGCTTCCCCCTGCTGGATGATCCACAGCTGCCCTCAGGAGCTCTGATAGACCAGGCCAAACACCTGGGCAACCTGACCTTCAACATCTGGAACAACATGAAGGACATGGTCTCCTACACTCCTCTCATTCTGGACCCAAACACTGCTCATCCAAACCTCATCCTGTCTGAAGATCTGACCAGTGTGAGATATGGAGGAGAGAGGCAGCAGCTTCCTGATAATTCAGAGAGGATTGATTGTTATTTCTCTGTCCTGGGCTCTGAGGGCTTTAACTCAGGGACTCACAGCTGGGATGTTGATGTTGGAGACAGTACATGGTGGATACTGGGTGTGTTAGCAGAGTCTGTGCAGAGGAAGGGAATCATACAGTCTGGTTTTTGGAGAATGTTTTTCGATCAAGGTAAATATTTAGCATGGTCACCATCAGCTCCTGTCACTAATCTCTCAGTAGAGAAGAAGCTCCAGAGGATCAAAGTGAATCTGGACTGGAACAGAGGAAAGCTGTCGTTCTCTGATCCTGATACTAACACACACATACACACCTTCACACACACTTTCACTCACAGAATGTTTCCATACATTAGCACTGTTGATAAAGTGAAGGTGTTGCCATTGAAGGTGTCAATGTCAGTGGAGTAGATGAGTTGAGGATGATGATGTTTCTCATGTTGTTTCCTGTCAGTGAATTGAAGCTGTTAAACTGCAGCTGTCCTCCTGCTGCCTCGTTGTTCCAAAGCTCTTTGTTTCTCTTTTAGTTCTCACTGTTTCTTTCTGTTTCTGCTGTCCACCTTTTCACATGGAAAATCATTTCACTGTTTCTCACTGAATGACTCCCCAAACTAGATTTGAAATTCTATCAAGTTTCTAATCATTACAAGTGATTCATGTTTCTATTTGATGTGTGTAAATGGAGATGATTTAGTTTGCTGGGATATGGACTGACATGTGTTGAATGGGAGGAGCAGTTTGTTGTTGTCTTCTTGTCTGTTTATGACAACAATAAATATGTTGTTGAAACAATGATTCATGTTTAACTCCATATATGAAATGTTTCTGATATTTGAATTCTGTTTGATTAAAGACTTTCTTCATGACACAAATGAGAGTTCAGTGTATTAATAGAACTAAATAAGCTCAGAGTTGAAAGGCTGCAGTATTATGTACGTGCTTCACTGTCAGTATCTTCAGGGGGATTCAAAGGGAAACATCAAACTGCTGTAATGAGATAAACTAGTTGGGCTGAACACACTTATCTGTAGTTTGTCTCCATCCAGGATCATCAGAATATAATGAACATGTGTGAAGAGCCAAAAAATGCTGCTCCCCTCTCAGCATGATGAGCTCCAGCCTTTGTTAAGAGGACAACAGGAAACATGAGACAACTTTCAGAGACAGTAACCAACTGTGGCCACAAGATGGCAGCAGCTGATCTGAGATCCTTTATTGGACAGAACGACTCTGTGACGTCATCAGAGAGACGGCCTTCACTTTGATCGATCTGACGTCATGTCTGTGTTACAGGCCCCACTATGGTGGGCGCGTAGCCAGATTACGATCCCGTAAAACAGGAGAGAAAGTGAACACAGGAGACACGCTGCCGTTCGCCTGGTCAGTCTTGCCAGAATTTATTCATACAACACGAGCATATCTGCTCCACTCTTTTGGTAACTCAATTGCACTATAACTGCCCATTCCCTCACATGGCTTGTTTTCCCCCAGTACATTTCAATATTAATCCACACTACTGGCATAAAACAACAAAGGGTTGAAATGAATGAAGCAAATGACAACTACATCTCTTTCCCCATAAAACAGATTAACAAAATATTTCACATCATCATGGTAGTGTCTTAACATAGAAGGAAACTCTACTTTCAACATCACTGTACTACTGTCCTTGCCAGCATTTTTGTTGTCCGTACTCTTATTAGCTCTCTCGCTTCATATGTCCTTTCTAGACCAGTTAGACTCTAACACTGAAACAGCAAGTTTACACATGACTTCAGGCAGGCTCAGAACACTTTACAGACACGTTATACAAAACATTTGCAATGAACACAAAGCTACAAGTTTATCAGGAACTGTAAACCCAACCGGGTTGGTGCTTCTTATTATTATATGGAGTATTATACGCAGTTGCAACAGCTTGCTAGCGTTACCCAGGCATACAGCCTAGCTATAACATCTTACAGAGCTAAAGCAGCTCACATAGCGACATTGTAATACATCACATATCACAGACCCGTCTTAAGTCATGAAAGTTTAAGTATCACAGTGTCCAGCTGTGTATTTCTTTATGTTTTTGACCACATTACTGACCTGTAAAACAGGAGAGAAAGTGAACACAGGACACACGCTGCCGTTCGCCTGGTCAGTCTTGTCAGAATGGAAAACTTACGGCACCCGACTCAGTTCCCAAAGCACGCTGCTGCCCCCTACTGTCCAAAGTGTTATACAATCTCCTGGCAACAGGGAACTTACATGACATTGTGGATTTAAATCACACCAATAAACCAGCAAAATAAAACATGCATAATAATCTCCATATATGACGACACTTATTTTATAATTTGACTTTACATACTGTGGGGGGGAGAGGACGGTTGTAAAGCTTACAATAACTAGTATTTTCATTATGCTATATTTGTCACAGCTGGGTCAGGCAGTCGTGTTGTGGATGAACGAGGACCCAAATACAAGCAAACGACTGATGAAGAGTGTGACGTTTATTTACAGAGTGGCAGGGTGGCAAACAGGCAGTGAGGCATGACAAATAACTGAAGAAGACCTAAACTGGGATAAACTAAAGAGCAAACCTGAAGTCATAAGGAAACGGAGTGGCACAGAGACGCAGACCAACGAAGACGAATGCAGACGCTTTACCGGGAAACACAAGCAAAGGCAGACGAGCCGACAACAGGCACAGACTGACACCCACTATATATACACACACCAACAAGGAGACCAGGGCCCTGTTTCAGAAAGCCGGTTTAGTGCAAACTCTGAGTAAGTATACCCTGAGTTAACGAAAACTCTGGGTTTTCGGTTTCACAAAGCGAGTTTAGATTAATTCTGAGTGAGTTACTATGACGACACACTCCGTGAAGCTAACCTGCCCCCTAGAAGGTTTACTTCAACTAACCCTGACCTTCTCCGCCTCTTTGTCGGAAACCTGACTGTAGGAAGTGTCAGACATGGCGTGCCCCTTCCTTGAAGAGCCAGTAGATGTTGAAGCCCAAATTCTCCGCAGAGCTCTCCGCCGGGAGAGAGTGATTAGAGCGCGTTTGGACATTTTATCATTTCCTGATGATTTTCTGTGTGAACGTTACTGTTTTTCAGCACAATCTATAATTTATTTGAATAACATCCTCAGGCCTTATATTGCTCATGTGACACATCGCGGACATTCTCTCAGTTCTGTACATATTATTTGTATTGCACTTCGTTTTTTTTGCAAACGGGAGCTTTCTGTATAATATTGGTGACGCTGAGCACGTTTCCACGTCTGTCGGGCAGTCAGGAATGTTACAGTTGCACTGAAACGTCTCCTGTACTCGTTTGTGGTATTCCCCCGGTCATAGACCCACAAGATTTATCAAAGAGGCGAGATCGATCAACTGTAGACCAGACAACAAACGACGGAGGCCCAGAAAACTACAATCAAACGATGAGTTTATTGACAACGAGAACAACCGTCAGCATATGGCCTGTTTTGCTCTGACAAAAATACACTGAGTTCTGGTTTTAGAGCATAGAGGATCACACCCCCACATACACGTCAATACAGGTCAAAAATACATTATGTCCAGTCATTGTTTACAGACAAGGGTACATCTTGTACATCTCTAATAACTATAAACAGACATATAACTTCTCTCTTTGATCAGGGCCTCTAAGGGCTAATAATGGACCCTCGTCCTCAATCACTAAGTAGACTGAATTGGCACAGGTCTCAAATAAGAAGCAGAAGACACTTGGGCCTTCGCTCAGGCCTGCTACTAGATTTATGTGTATTGTAAGCATGCATGCAATTAACCTGCTATGTTCTCATCTTCCCTCAACATGTATCACCTGGACACTCTCACCAGTGAAGCTTAAAACCCTCTTGGATAGAACATCAACTCTAAACAAGCACAGTTATGCATTGTGTATAGAATGAACTCAACCTGTGAATAGAATGAATGTGATGACAAACATATTCAATGCAATATGAACCCTGTACACAATATTACTGATAAAATAATACTGTAGAACATGTTATTAATGCATTTATCATAAGGCAGATTATATGGCAGCAATAAAAGAATCTCTAAATCCCAACATTCCCTCTTTTGACATTCCAACAAGGAATGTCACCACACTTCATGTTGTATCACTCCCTGTCCCACTCTATGGGTTCTAAGTTCATCTGGTAGATGCCCTCAACCCAGCCAGGGTTAGGAACCCTCGCCATTACTTTTACCAACAATCCTCTGACACAAGGAATGATACAACAACTAGCGATGACCAGTATTCCCAAAAGTACAGTCAAAGAAAACATCACTGACATAGCCACACCTTTCCATTGTCCAAACACAGATGTCATCCAGGACGCCAGCAGATTTTCGATACCTGAGTGTTCATGCATAGTTTTAGACAAAGTTTTCAAGCCCTCCAGAGCTCGGGTTACTAAGCCATCTGGGGCAGTATTATTAGGGATAAAAGTGCAGCACATGTCTCCGAATATGGCGCACACACCTCCCTTCTCATGTTAAGGGCCATTCGATTTCCCATCAGCAAACTCGGACCCAATTGTTCTGCGAACCCCATCATGGCATCCCTGGTTAGGTTAGAGAGTCTCAGCAGATTGCAATGAACATAGTTAATGCGATCAACATTCTTATTAGGTGTCACCCAAAGAAATATACTTTCAAATTCTACCACTATCAGATTTACCAGCTTGTACTCATCTGGAACTCCCCTGTGCACTCCAATAGAGTCTATCCAGGTCGGAGAGTTTAACCTAGTAGTGATGGGTCGTTCGCGAACGAAATGGCTCTTAGAGTCGGATCTTTGAAGTGAACGACGCGAGCCGGCTCCTTATCGCGAGCCGTGGGGTTTTTTCTTTTCTTTCTCTCACCCTCTCTCTCGCACTTTTTTTTCGCTTCACTCCGCGCGCGAGCCTTGTGCTTTGCGCTGGGCAGAGGGGGGAGGGGCGGTAGTTACAGTCGCAGTAGCAGAGGAACAGAGCGGGAGGGAGAGACAAAGAGAGCCAGGGACAACAACCTCACATTAAAAAGGTATAGTAATCATCCACAACTATTTTCAGTTGCAGATGATAAAGGATTCAGAAAGTTTATTCATGCAGGCCCATATGACAGAGAATATGCATCTTCTTTTTCATATCTTAATTTATATTTAATTGTGTTGTGGGTTTGCAGTGTTTTGTGTTGTTACATTTTAAATTTGTTTAAAAGGAAAAGCTGAAAATTTAAATAGTTAAAAGTTGAACAGTGACTAGTTGGTTTTTGTATTATATGATTTATTTATTACATTTTATGTGGAGTGACTAAATAAAAGTATATTTACGGTGGCCCCTAGAGACAAAGCAGCACGTACAAACTTCAAAACACGTACAAACCCTGAAGCACGTACATACTCAAAAACACGTAAAAACTCAGAAGCACGTAAATACTCCAAAACACATAAAAACTCAGGCTACATCCACACGTACCCAGTATTTTTGAAAACGGAGATTTCTAAAAAATGCCTGTCAGGGTGGATATTTTCTAAAAGTCCGTTTTTGCATTTACGCCTGGATGAGGAAAACGGAGAAAACCCAGCGTCAAAGATGTGCGCCTTTTTTGACGTCACACTGTGCGCCACGTTTTGTTTCGGTGAAATGAATTTCTACAATACTGTTACTGTTAATTGTACTCTCTGCAGTGTTTAAATGCTTACATCTAAACACAGTTACTGTCCCTCCACACATACGACTCGGTTCTGCTTCTATGCCCCATCTTTGTTTACTATTTCCCACCGAGGCTTCTAGACTTCTGATTGGCCAACATTTCTACATGTTTAGGAATATATCGGCACCTGTTGCTTTGGCATGCTCCTAGCAGCGTTTTCCTTCATTTCTGCATTTACATGTGGACGGGATTATTTTTTAAAATGAAAACGGAAAATCTCTGTTTTCAAAAATACCCGTGTACGTAGCCTCAGAAGCACGTAAAAACTCCAAAACATGTACAAAAGACAAAGAAGTGCTCCAGAATGCTAGGCGCAGTGTTGAGCTTTTGTTACCTAGAGGCTACACAAGCCAGCAAGTACCAATGACCGGTGTGTGGTAGTAAGAGGTAAATGAACTTTTTTTTTTTAATTATTTGAATATATATGATTGCTTGTGTATAAATACACAAACAATATACATATGCTTTCAATTGTGTACTTTAGGTGATCTAGGTAGCTCTGTTTTGGAAGTTCAGAAATTTGGAAGTTCTAGAAATGTTTTTTAGAGTTTGTACGTGCTTTTTGGAGTTTGTACGTGTCTCTAGGGGCCACTGTATATATTTATATATAAACATATATAAATAAAACCACTTTTTTTACATTAGTAATTCCTTTTGTGCATAATTTTATATTATTGTAATAATAAATTAATTAAAGCAACAAAACAACCTGAAGAGCCGGTTCGGAGCCGAAAGAGCCGGCTCTTTTTAGTGAGCCGAGCCGAAAGAGCCGGTTCTCTAAAAAGAGCCGGAAATCCCATTACTATAACCTAGGGTCATATGCATGTGTACCCTGGGTCCCTCTTTTGGCCAAAATATGTCTCTTACCTCTGGCGGCTAAAGCACGTGTGTTGTGTTGTGGAATAGCCTTTACCTGCCAAACTGAAGCACAGGCAACACAGTCAGATACATGTTGTTCTCTAGCATTTTGAGCCACCCAATCAAGCCAGAGGTTACTGTCCTTGAAACCGGTGGCACGCTTTATCAAATCCTTAGGCTTCAGTCTAAAGTAATCTGTTGTCAGAAGTACTCTCCCTTTTGGTTCCTGTTCCTTTTGAGCTACTGTTCCCGAAGTTACCATCTGATCAGTCAGAATGGTGATTAAGCTTTCTGCGAGCGGCTTAGACTTTGCATCAACTAAATTTACCCTACGCATATCATGGGGTCATTGCAGACCCGTACATCATACGCTCTCCAGCTACTACTAGCTCCTGTACACTTAATAACATCACACAAATCAAATGTGAATGAGCGGGTAGACCCTTTACCATAATTCAACTCTATGCCATTATTCATGCTGAGACACTCATCACCTTTACCTGACACCTCGCGCTTTTGTCTTTTTACCGATCCTGTTTTAGCAACTACAGTCTCAGGAAGTGCTGGGCTGGACTGGCCTCCGTGTTCAGACAAGTGGTCCAGAGTGCCCTGCAAAATATAGACAATAAACAACACAGCCATAGTTAATATCATTGCATACAATAAACATGTAGTTGTAAGGAACATTCTAATCAGTTTTCTCATTATGTGTCTCTGACTCGTGTGTTTGCATCATGTTATATAAACTTTATATCCTGGAATGAAACTCCCCTGCTTTTGTGGAGTCCTCAACTTGTCACCGCTCCTTTCTGCTGGCGTGGCGACCTTCTGCGCTGCTCCTCTTCTCTCTTCAGCCTCCCAGGTAGACTACTGGTTGGCCCGTTGCACAGGTGAGAGGATTTATTTTGCCTCTGCTCGTTACCACCTGTGTTGGGTGTAGAGGGGTTTTCCTCTACCAACCTCTCATGTGCTGGTACACACTGCGACCAATGATACCAGGTATCGCCTTTCCTTTTCAGTTGAACTGCTGTAGTTGTTCTGGCAACGACCTCGTAAGGACCCATCCAGCGTGGCTCCTTCCACTTCTGGAGTTCCTTGTGGGCTCAAATTCAGTTCCTTGTTTGCAGACTCAGTCTCTGTTGTGCTAATGATGTCATAGTGAACGCCTGCGAGTTCACATATGCCACCACACTATGTGTAATCAGAACTTTTAGTGGGTGTTCTCTCACTACATGTGCTGTTTTCTATATTATTTTGGCAACCCCTGCTGCATGCTGTGCGCATGTAGGGTGCCTTGCTTCTGTTGGACTCCACCTTATGCTGACATACATAAGTACCTGTCTTTCTTTATTCAATCATCTTCCGGGGGTGAGAGACCTCTGCACAGCTCAGACGCCAGTTGCAAGAGCTCTCTAACATTAGAATCATCAGCTGTGACTTATATGGTATTATTTCGGTACTTTACACGTCACACAGTCTTGAACATTGTTTGTATGGGGAGTTCCTCTTTTTTGTGTCTATATCTATTAATATCTATTAATATGCCTTGTGCACTAAAACTTCCTGTTTTTCAGTCTGGCTGAGCTCTTGTTTGTAAGTCAAAGGTGGCCTTGTACATAGTACATGTACCAAGTACATAAAACAGGATAATGAGCAGATACACATTAAAAATATTTCTTTTATTCCTAACACCAGTCCCCCTTTTTCATTTTTCACTTGAGAAATGAACTAATTCCTAATTTATCACATTAAGTTTACTTCAATACAATTCAATTGAATTTTATTTATATAGCGCTAAATCACAACAAAAATTGGCTCCAGGTGCTTCATAGATACAGAGAAAAACCCAACAATCTTGTGACCCCCTATGAGCAAGCACTTTGGCAACAGTGGGAAGGAAAAACTCCCTTTTAACAGGAAGAAACCTCCGCCAGAACCACGCTCGGGTACGGGCAGCCATCTGCTGCGACCGCTCGGCGTGAGCCAACAGAGGCTTTGAAGAGAGAGACCTAATATTTAATAATCCACATTTCACTGTTTTATTCTTCGGTTCAGATGTGGATTCTGTATTGTTCTTGCTTTGTTACTATTGATGTTTAAGTTGTTTTATTGCTAGATTTGGTTTGTTGCTGTCTGTTTGGGAGCTGACATAGTCTCTATGGATAAGGGTCTTTGGCAGGGTAGCATCAGGAGAGAAGCTCCAGAGAGGCATGTTCCCTGTTAAAGCTAAAATATAACAAAAGAAATTATGCTAAACAAACAAAACCTTTCAATTCCCCAACCCTATCTGTCTCCTCAACGGGTTGTATGTTTTCAATGTTTAAAATAAATCAAACAAATAACTTAAGCTGTGTGACGGCACCTTGCGTTTACGCCAGGCTGTGAGCTGCCCTAAATCTACTTGCTACACCCCCTTTTCACCTAGTTTAATTTTTTTTTCAATCCTAGTTTAAACTATTCCTGACTTCCCTCAGTGCACACTGTAAAGTGTAAAAGATACAATTAGCTTTCTCCTGGTAAAAGGTCCTAGATTATTTTCTCGACCTTTGGAAACATCCTCTATCGAGTTAACCCGTTTCATTTTTCAAACTTAGGCCTGATTTCTTCGCCCCCTTTAACGGGTAGCGCATATCCGGTCTGAACACTGTGTTTGGGCAATTTACGAATTGTTGCAGGATTTCTATATTATGTAAAGTTCCTCTCATCCCTTTTATGCTTCCATTATAACCTATGTCTAACAAGCTTTTGATCTTCTTTGTAATATAAACAACTAGGTGTCTTTGTGCTCTGTTTTTCTCCTTTCTCTGGTTGGTTCCGTTCGGTCTGGGGCTTCCAGGATTCTCGCCCCCCCTGTGGTCGCTGTGGTCCTGAACTCTTCTCCTGTAAAGGATAGAAAACAAACAGCCTCTCTCTGCTACACCTCACTAATCTACTGTGTTCATCTAAGGTTCTTTAATCATTCAAAGTTGTTTCACCATATCATGTTCTGGGCTCTGTCCTTTATATTAACTTTACTTAATCTCCATGCCCTTCATGTGTGTGAGCAACACTTTTAGTTTTATTAAACACGCCCAGGGTAAGATATAAACCATCACCATCTGAGCATAGAAACAGATCAAAAAGAACCACAAAACAATTTCTGTATCTAAATTATCAAAAACCCCAAACGTCATAAAACGATCCTAAAACCCATTTCAAATTAAACCTTAAATCCTGTAACTCCCCCCTTTTGTAACACATCTTATGTGTTACAAACTCAAAATCCTTCACTCGAGCTTAGGAGATTAAAAGAAAAGGTTAGTCATATCATATTAGATATTCATGCTCCGGCCCTTCAAACCTGTGTTTAAGGAATGAAATCAAATTAATCATTATGTCAAATCTTTTCTTGGCTCCATCCACAGCCTGCATCCTTGGAACTTCCTAGAAACAAAAACCTGTGTGTTAACCAGAACTTCACATTTCATACTCAGTTTCTCCCACTTATGATCCGACCTGTGTTATAAGAAAGGAAAATTAAAACAGAACAGTTATCAGTCATGTGTCTAACCTTAGTCCAGTCTTTATCTCAGTGTCCAGTTGGTCCAACCTATGGTCTGCCTCGTCCGTCCAGTCACCATCCATTTACACACATTCACTCACATACATTAACATCAGGTATTGCTGACAGTGGAGACTATCTCGCAAATATTCAGTCTTCACTCTCAGCAACGTCAACTCATTTATTTGTTTTACTTTGTTTTTAGGAAAATAGTTCTTTCTGCTTTTAGACTGGATTGGCTCGCGGCAATCCTTTTAGACAGAGACTTAGCCTTCTCCTCTGCCCATTGTAATCTGGAGAAGGTCACCGAGAATTTTCAGCGCTGTTATCCACTCTTTTGCAGGCCTGCTTAGAACAAAAATGAGAAAAAGAGAGCTGATTATTGGCTCATCAAAACACAAAACAAAATCACCTGACAGGTTTTTCTAAGTGCACTGTTACAAAAATGATGGACCCCCTTAGACATGTGCATGTTTGATAAAATTCCCTCTATAAAATAAAAAACAACACAAATCTAACCGATAGAAGTAACCCATCACTACAACAACAACCTCAACAATCTTAAACACAGAACATTTTGCCACAAGTTCTTCAGGGTCCTGACACTCTCAGGTCAACTAACATCACCTCACCTGCTCAATACACAGAAAATCTCGTTAAACACCACACAACTTGCACACCATCATCACTAAATTCTAAATTTTCTCTTCTGAAAACTTACTACGCACTAAGCGAGTTGGACAACATGATAAACAGACTCCTATGCTAAACCTGCTATCTGATCTTCATGAGCTCTTTTGTATTCTAAGGTTAACGCATTTTCTATTTGTGTGTGTGATTGTGTATATGTTTCTTTTCGTGGTTTTTCAGACTCCCTCACAAGGTTCCACTTAAACAGTCAGTTTTTCTCTTTCCCAAATTTGATCTCCCTCCTTAAATAACAACATTCCTTGTCCTCAGCCAGAAGTTAGAGCTTGATTTTCAGGTTCAGGGAACAATTCACCCTGAAAGACAGTGAGTGTCTCCCCTCTTTGGCTCATCACTCGTCATTGTTAATGACATTTCCCCCTCTGCCCCAGCGGCTTTACCCTTGAAGTCCCGTCTCCTCCAGTGAGTCCAAGCTCACTTAGGGACCTAGGTTCAAGCAATCGTGACTGCGCCTTGCCTTAGGTTGTCCCAGGGTTTCGAGGTGGGATCTTACCCGTCATGGGCTGTCCAGCCTTCCATGCTTCGCCTGATACTGGGGCCAACTGGGCACGGGTGCTATGAGGGGAGGGGACACACTGACTCTGGAAATCAAAGGAGTGTAAGCTGCTTTCTTCATTTCATCAGTATATTAAGCTATCTCACTTCTGATTATTCCCAACATTTCACCTGTAACAATTTGTGTACGTGTGTTTTCTATTCATTAATGTAATTGTTAGTTCATGTATTTATTTTCTCAGTCTTTCTTTTTCTAAAACATGTAATTAATATATTTTATTACTTTTTCTTAAGACATTCAGTCTCTAATTCCTCTGTTTTCATGCTGCAACGTCTCTCCCCAGCTATAATCAGACTTCCTGTTTGACGCACACACACTCTCTCAGGCCTCCTCTATTCACGCACTCTCCTATGAGTTATTATTACTTATTTATTATTTTGTACAAATCACACAGAATCATTCAAATCAAGTACTCACAACATTCACACACTTAGAAGCACTCAAAATACGCTTTCCTAAGAGTATTTTATCAAACATGCTTGCGTAGAATCAGAAAAAGCAAGTAGACAACACTCAGTGCGTCTGTCCTCTTAAAAAGAAGAGAAATAAACACATATGGGACAATTCTCCCCATCTTAGACAAAATGTGACCTTTAATGTCCGTTTCCAAGTCATGTTCTTCTCTACACACGACTCTTGGCCTCCAGGGCATAAAACTTTAAACCTAAGTTTTTACTTTTACCAGAACTAGTACTTTACCAGAACCCTCATACGTCCAATAAGACTGCTATATGTGCAATTCTTTCTTTGACAAAGTTGTATTTTGTATTTTCTTACTCAGCTGTATATAGTATTGGTATTCTATTTCATTCTATTCTACTTTATTTTATTGCATTCCAGTGTTTTCTAATTTCTGCTGCATAACTTTGCACTTTTGCTTTAACAAAACAAATTTCCCAGCTGTGGGACTAATAAAGGTCATCTTTATCTTTGACTAGCCCTAACCTAAATCCTGTCTCATCCACTGCTGAAATTCTAGTTCAATGAACACGTGTTGCAGTTTAAAATTAAAAGAGGAAGTAACTCACACCCAAGAACTGTGTGTGTGTATTAATGTCTGTGTCCCTTTAAATGAAAAAAGGTGAACACATGTGGTGAGTTTTCCTCAATTTACACAAAATATGACATTAAATATCCTTTTCTAATTCCTGTTCTTCTTTAAACACCATGAATGACCTCCAGGTCATAACCTTTGGACTTATAACTCTGATATAAGTCCACACAGCACACCAAGCACAGAGAAAATTCAACCTCAGTGCTTCAGAATTCTCCTCAAAATTCAGAAACTGTTTCTGTCATTTATCTCCCCAAGAACTTCATCATATGGACCTCGCTGGGTCCAGTAATCTTCAGCACACGTATCTCACTGCAGCCAGTGAAGATTTAAAAACAGTTTATTGTCTCAGTTTACCCAGTATTAACTTATCAGGTGGACCGCAGCCGATCCATACATCTCAACACAATCGTGTGTTGACATTTACACAACTTATTCTTTACTTGTATCACAACACATCTAGTAATATCATCAGAATTACTTCAACATGGTAACCATTGATTTTCCTTTAAAATCAACTTACCCTTAAAACTCAAGATCACAGCTGACTCGATTCTCTGAAATCCTGAGTCAGTTAAAACACCTTGCTCAACTCACGGTGTTCTTTTCTCGGACCCCTTCGTCCGAGCTCACTCTTTTTACCCCGGCATCTCCCCCAGATTGTTACGAGATCTTCATAAACCCAAAAGTAAGCATATTATTTCCCTAATCAAAAGTGAAGCCGTTCCTCACACAGTAATTCTTCATCCAACAGCCTTTGTGTTTTGAAACCAAAAAGAGGAAGGAACAGCGCCCAATTTTAAACTGTGCATGTTGTCACTGAACAACACACACACACAGACACCGACCCAGGGCAATTCTTCCTGGATCATTTATCAACGTTCGAACAAACACAGTCCGCATTGATTATTTTCTGGACCTCAGCAGATCCACCAAAATTCATATAAATATATCAGCCATTAACCGATTTATTTCTTTTCCTCAGACCACGCCGGATCTGTTAATATCAACAACACTGCACACTCAGAATTGTGCAGCTGATTCTTCCCGTCAGACCGCCCCGGATCTGTTACTTCAGCACAATAAACACTGATTTTCCTTCAAAATCAGTTTACCAAGAGCCACAAAACCATTTCTGACTCGATTTTCTGAACTTCTGTGTCACTTAAACATCCTGACAGCACCAGGTGTTTCTGTCGGACTTCCTCGTCCGAACTTAATCCTTTTACTTAAAAATAAGCGTCTCCCAAAATGATCCTCTTGATCATTAGCTATTCACCGAGCCCACAACTCTCGGCAACACCACCTGACATATGCCCACGCCGGAGCTCCTCTTTGAAGTCTCAAAGAGGTACAGGAGTTTGACACTTATTAAACCATAAGCTGACCAATAACTCTTATATTCTTCTATTCTTAAACATGCATTGGTCTCTTTTTCTCTTTTACCATGAAATACCATATAACCTTTTAACTCAGTACTGTCTGTTTCTCAAAGTTTCATTATCCTTGCTTCAAAGCTTCTCATTACTTCCAAGTTACTCATTCATTACTTCGACGTTTTACTTTATTCTCGAGAATTCAGTTTTACCACTACTGCGCCAATTTAATAGTTAAGATCATCTACTCAGCGAACAGATAATTTAGAATTCAGCCAATTTGCACAAATTTGCTTATTGAACAGGTTTGTGCGTACCTTTTAATCTTTTTAGACCGGTCCTCTGTTCGCCTCATATCAGATCCAACCTTCGGCCACATTAGTTCTCTCTGATCTAATCTAGAAACTTCACAGTCTGCCATACACAGAATCTCTTTTCCCTTTTCTTTAACAAGAGATACTCAAAAATTCTGCAAATTCTCTCCACTCAGGAGGAGGCTCACAGCTTTATTTATTACTCTGTTTCTGGTTGGATTAAAATAACTCTTATATTAGAATCACCCTGTCCAGTGATACTGTATTTCAAAATCACCAAAGGCACGCTCACAAAACAGGAAAATGCTTCAGCAGCCTTAATGGGATCCCCGTGGGCCTCTCACTGTCTATTTCCAAGCACCTATAATGAAACAACGGCACAATGAGCATGCCTTTTTATCTACCCCTCATTTAATCAATGTATCTATTCTTTGTTAAAATTAAAAGGGGAAGTGACCGCACCCAAATTTTAACTGCGCACTTTTCCCCAGCAAAAAAGAACGGAAAAAGAGACTTTTACAGCCTCTCTCTCACACACAGCCTGCAACCGGCTGGCACTTAAATCATTTCAGACAGTTTCTTACGTCACGGTTTCCAGCTGTATGAGTGAGTCCCCACAACCCGGATATACACACCGCTGCTCGTCTTTAAGAGACGTCAACAGGTCTGCAAATTCTCCAGGAATATCAACAAAAACATAGCTTTTCTCGGCCCACGGCGGGCCCACAAATTTTCACTGACCACGGCGGGTCCACAAATTTTTCACTGACCACGGCGGGTCCACAAATGCATAGGTAATACTTTTTAATCGTCTCTCATAGCTCACAGTATTTATTCTCAGAGTTACTTCAACACAACAGACCTTAGTTTCACTTTACTGCTCGGCTGGCTTTACTGCAAAACCTCAATCTTACGGCTGGCCTGAGTTTCTCTTAAATCATATATCAACTTCCTCGGACTCTTACGTCCGGTATTTTACTCTTTTTCTCACAATTAAGTGTCTCCCTAACAATGATCCTCTGCGATCACCAGGGCTATATCTGAGGCCACAAAATCTCAGTGGGGCCCTTCCCCCAGTTTAATACCCAGGAAACGTCTTTCCCGGGGGTGGAGTCCTCCGGCTCCGTGACTTTTAGACACTTATAATCTCTTTATTCCTTAATCACAGCTCAATCTCTAGTTACTTTTAGCTCAGTACTGCTTTTTCCGAGCGACCGTGAACACAACACTACTCTTAAGTTTCACTTTCGTTGCAACAAAGTTTTTCGTTTCAAACAAAACTCAAAACAGAGATCAACGGATGACCACTTGACTACATGTTCTAGAATTATAATCCAATACAGCACAATTTCAGTTTAAGAGGTTTGTGCCTTACCTTTTTGCGGGCCCAATAGTCAAGCCATCACCGTGGCGTCTGCCGTTCGATCACCTGATCTGGCCTCGACCTCCGCCGACAACAAACACCTGTACCTCTTACTGCTGATCTTTAGTTGCCCTGCATCCTCCACCAAATGAAGCGAGATCGATCAACTGTAGACCAGACAACAAACGACGGAGGCCCAGAAAAGTACAATCAAACGATGAGTTTATTGACAACGAGAACAACCGTCAGCATATGGCCTGTTTTGCTCTGACAAAAATACACTGAGTTCTGGTTTTAGAGCATAGAGGATCACACCCCCACATACACGTCAATACAGGTCAAAAATACATTATGTCCAGTCATTGTTTACAGACAAGGGTACATCTTGTACATCTCTAATAACTATAAACAGACATATAACTTCTCTCTTTGATCAGGGCCTCTAAGGGCTAATAATGGACCCTCGTCCTCAATCACTAAGTAGACTGAATTGGCGCAGGTCTCAAATAAGAAGCAGAAGACACTTGGGCCTTCGCTCAGGCCTGCTACTAGATTTATGTGTATTGTAAGCATGCATGCAATTAACCTGCTATGTTCTCATCTTCCCTCAACATGTATCACCTGGACACTCTCACCAGTGAAGCTTAAAACCCTCTTGGATAGAACATCAACTCTAAACAAGCACAGATATGCAATGTGTATAGAATGAACTCAACCTGTGAATAGAATGAATGTGATGACAAACATATTCAATGCAATATGAACCCTGTACACAATATTACTGATAAAATAATACTGTAGAACATGTTATTAATGCATTTATCATAAGGCAGATTATATGGCAGCAATAAAAGAATCTCTAAATCCCAACAGATTCCACAAAATTGCAGGTATCAGGATGAACCAAACTTAATTCATGATGTGGTGATACTTGAAGTACTACTTAAATTTTACATTTATTATCAGGGTTCCCAGGCGTGATTGGCTGTATAGATGGCACTCACATTCCAATCATTGCTCCTTCAGTAAATGAAGGCGACTATGTGAACAGGAAGTCTTTCCACAGCATTAATGTACAGGTACATAATTCCCTGTAGCATTTCAAGCTAACAAATTATTTCATTATAGTAATGGATGCTAATTTGTGTCCTCTGCACTGTGAGGATCATATGTGATGCTACCAACATTAACACAAATGTGGAGGCCAAGTGGCCAGGCTCTGTTCATGACTCACGAATCTTCGTGAATCTACACTGAGCACAAAATTTGGACATGGTGAGTTGAAAATACTTTAAAATATATAAAGACCAATTGCTACAGGGACATTTGAACTGAAGTGTATCCTTCTGTCTTAGGAGAGTTCACTGGCTACTTGCTTGGTGATAGGGGGTATCCATGTTTACCCTATTTGCTTACCCCTTACCCCTTACACTGAACCGGGCCCACAGCAGCGATATAATCTGGCAGGACAAGAGCCAGAGTTGAAATGACTATCGGAATGCTTAAGGCCCGGTTCCAGTGCCTTCAAAGACTCAGGGTCACCCCAGAAAGGGCATGTGACATTATTGTGGCATGTGTGGTTCTTCACAACATTGCCACAATTAGAGGAGAACACTGTCCTTCAGAACCAAACATCAGCAGTGATCCAAACCATGAACATCCTGACCCTCCTACGGACATACAAGATGGAAGAGCAGTCAGAGACACCATATGTCACAATCATTTCCTTTGACCCATCACCTCAACATGTTGAAAGAAGAATAAACAGATTTTCTGTTCAACTGGCTTTATTGGTCGCCTGTATTTCCTGTACACAAAGTATTAATAAGTATATCATTATGTTGTTCAAACACTGAAATAATTCGTCCATCTCTGACCACTTCACCCACCCTAAACTGATGTTCCAGCAGTAAAATCTCAATCTTGGTCTTTTGGATCTGCTGCTTGAAGTGTTCCATTTCCAAGTCACATTTCTTTATTTTCTTGATCAAATAGGTCTTGTACAGCTGCTTTACAGGGAGCTATGGAAACACAGGAAATAGCATTGACATTCATAGTACATGCCTACTTAGGTTGGTTGTAAATCAGTGCTGAACATCTTACTGAGGAAAGGTTTGTTGGAGAAGTGGCTGGACCCTCTTCCTCTGCATTTCCATCATCACTCTGTTAGAGACATAGAAAGTCCATGGATTTATTATAGTACCACATTTTATTCAATTGTTATATTTTCCATTGTAAGATGTAAACCTCATAAAGTGTCTCTGTTGCTTCCTCCTCTGTAACAGCTGTCAATGTTTCTTCATTATTTTCCTGTAGTAAAGAAATTAACAACATTGCTGTTCTACTGTAAACTCATATAATCTGTGGAGTATTAAGAGTACTCACAACTGCATGTTGGTTTGGCTCAACAGGAGGCTGCACCAGATGCAGTACACCATCACCATCAACTGATAGAATATGAGGTTTATACGGGTCACTTATAACTTACAAGGGACCAAATGGCAATTAACAAACATATACCAATCACCTTACACTTCATTGTCATTATGCTCTCAAAGACAACCAAGACTGAGGGAAGGCAAAATCAGTAGGAACATAACTTCACTACAAAATAAATCATTATGGTAAAGAGTTTATCAAATGAATGAGTAGCACTGCAAAGGTGACTGTGAAGAAAGGATGTATGCACATCATGTATTATTTTGAATTTACCTCTTATGTAGGCACTTGTGTCTTGCGGGGTTATTGACTCAGAGGATGTCCCCGCAGAGATGCCTTCAGCCACAGGGCACCCACTGTTTTGGCTGAGGGCCAACTGCTCAGCCTCTGTGAGTGGTGGTGGTGGAGGACCCCCACCTGTTTTTCGGGCCTCCACTTTTTTTCTGTTGGCTATAACGGGTCACATTTGAGCATACAGAGTAGGCAAATATGTACTTGTAGTGTGCTCAGATAATTTCAATAAGTGCTTACAGAAAGAAAATGAATGTAGCCTCTAACTGCAATTGATTTACATAGGACAAACAGACCAAGCACTATGGCTCATAATACAATTACACCTTACCTGTTTGGACTATATTTTTATATTTCATTTTTACTTGCTGCCAGGAACGTTTGGGGCCTGTTGGGTTGCACCTGCGCTCACATCACATCACAAATTAAATGTATAAAATAAAAAATAAAATGAAATATAATAAAATAACGTGTTAAATGGGTGGAAATCCCTAGATCAATGTTTAAATTAACACTCACGCATTGACTCTGTCGGCTATGTTTTGCCATGCATGCTCCCTTTCTTTTGCAGCTGAGGCTGTGTTACTTTTTTTCCGCAAAATTTGCATGTTATCGGCATATGCTGCCATCAGAATTTCGGTCTCAAGCGCTGTAAAATACATTGACCGCGCCTTCTTTCCGTCCGTATCCATGGTGACTCGCTTAATCTGTGCTCCACTAATCAGGGCTTTATGTATCCTCGTGTGCGCGCTTAACTTGGGGTTAAAGCAACTCCGCGTTGATTGAACTAATTGTTATCAGCCTTTCTGAAACCGAATATTCCAAGCGGGACAGTTCGGAGTTACTCAACCCTGAGTATCATTTTTAACTCTGAGTTTTCTAAATCCGCTTTCTGAAACAGGGCCCAGGTAATGACATACAGGTGGGAGCACAGCTGATTCTAATACACAAGACGACCTGAGGATACAAGCTGAACACGATGACAACAGACACAGACCTTTAGAATAAAACAGGAAATCCAGAACAGAACAGGGGCCTGTTCTTCGTACCTCGCTAAGTAAGTTAGCCGGATTTGAATGTTGACGATTTCGCGTGATCTTGGATCGTTCGGTTCTCCGAAGCTCATCTGGGACTTGCTGTCATAGCAACAGATCCGTAAGCGTAAACCTGCTCGGGAGCAGGTTTACTTTATGTAAACAGGATTAGATCGCGGCCACTCAGGTATGTCCGCTTCATCTATAGGAAAGCAACAGCGATATTTCTCCACCAGTGGCGTCAACTGCTGAGTCTTGTCCCGTGGAGGTGGCTCTTCTATGTTGTGCCATGCGCTTGTGAAGTGGCTGTTTGGTCTCTCCAATGTAGAGGTCTGGGCATTCCTCGCTGCACTGTACAGCATACACCACATTGTTCAGTTCACAAACTGAACAATGTGGTGTATGCTGTACAGTGCAGCGAGGAATGCCCAGACCTCTACATTGGAGAGACCAAACAGCCACTTCATCTGCATCTAAAGGATAAAGGTCACTCTTTCGAGGATGCCAACGTTCACATTTTGGACAGAGAGGACAGATGGTTTGAAAGAGGAGTGAAAGAAGCCATTTACGTCCACTGTGAGCGACCATCTTTGAACAGAGGCGGGGGTTTACGACACCAACTGTCTGCCATCTATAATCCAGTTTTGAGATCCCTTCCCAGACGCCTTAACGCCCACTCACACCCTGGGCCATCTGACCTCAGGAAATCACATGATAGGGTGGGGCCAGGTTTCACAATGAGCTCACCCAAAACTCTGGCTGATTAGGACACACACCCGCTTTCACACCTTGGCCCATGTGATTAGGTAGAGGATCATCAGGGGGTCCTTTGTCCCCCTTTGGGGGGGAAACTCCCACTAGGTTTAAATCTGGGACTCTCCACCATTTGACCTTAGAACTGAAGAAGCTTCTCGGATGAGAGGTGAAACGTCTTCAAGCAACTTAAAGAAGTCCAGACACTTTTCTTTCCAAGCTCCTTAGATGTTAGTTACCTTTGTATCAGGTGTGTCTCTCACACCTGCACTGGGCCCCGGTCCGGATGGGCCTGGGCCCCCCTTTCCCTGGCGGGTTGCAGAGTATGGGGGTGCCTACTGGGGTCAGCGGGGGAGCTGGCCCCAGGGAGGGGTCACTTGCCCCTCCCTTCCTTCCCTCCCCATCTCCAGCTGCCTCCCTCTTCCCGCTCCACCACAATCACCCACACATACAGGGCCTTGGGGTAGGGGTGTGTCACCAGGGTGCAGAGGAGACATCCCCCCCCTCTGTCCCCTTCTGGCTGCCTCTGCCTCAATTTTATCCCACAACTTAGACATTCACATTACTCACACTCTCATTACACATACATATAGGATCTTGGGGGTGGGCACGCTACACTGATTCCAAATTACCATCAGGGTGTACACTTCACCCCTGGCGTCGTTGCCCACCTCTCAATTTTAAATACACGTAGACATTGAGGGCTAGCAGGAGGGGCTATATGCTTACCTGCTGCTCTGGCAGGTAGCTCCATGCCCTCCTGGGTTTTAAATGCACCTTAGAACACACATACATCAACACTACATATGAGCGGGTGGAGGGAGGTTTGGAGTCTTCCTACACCCCCGTTCTCTGCGGCCTGCTGGAGCGGGGGGGCTAGGAGGAGGAGTTGGCCGTCCGACTGGGGTCTGGAATGTGGGGCCTCCCTGCTGCTGCGGAGTCGGGGCAGTCTGCTTCTCCCCACCGCAGGGAAAAGGGTAACACCACCTGGGTCTGGGCGCAGTTTCCCCCTCCAGGGGCAAGGGTACCTAGACCCGGGGCTTAGAGTACGCTTGGGGAGTGTGATTGTGTGTACAGTGTCTCTCTATGTCTGTCTCCACGTTGGGTGAGTGTTGAGTAATTGTATATGAGAGCATGAGGGTGGGAATAGATGTTTGTATCTGTGTGTGCCTGTTTGTCTGTGTCCATATGTCAGGTTGGGTATCAGACGCCACCTCTCTGGGGACATCTCAGGCCCTCCAAGGTTTGGAGGCCCATCTCCCCCCACCACTTCCCCTGCCGGTGGCAGACGCCCTCAGACATCGGTGCATTGGTGGTTCTTTGTGTCCGGGGGTGGGCGCCCAGGTACCCACCGGCTCACTCCTTGGCGGCTGCTTATCGGGGCCTGGAGCCTGGGGCTCGCTCGGGCCACTTCGGGAATGGGGTGCCCTTGGCCTCCCGGCCCGGGGCTCGGTCACTCAGGCACAGCTGGCTGCCGGCGGAGCTCACGGGCACGTCACTGCAACCCCCCCCGGCTTCTGCTCCGCGGCTGCTGAGTGACCCCTCATCTGGGACTCTCCTCAGCTCTTTCTGGGATAGTGGCGCGGCTGCCCCTCTGTTGGTCTTCCTTGGTCTCTTGTGTTCTGGGGGCCTCTGGATGTCTGGAGTTTTGATCTCCTCCATACCTGCTTCATGCCCTGGAGGACGGGGCAGTGGCCCCCCACACCCTCTAGCAGATCATTACATGAAGGAACCTTTTAAAAACAAGCGCGTTCATGCTCACAGGTGTACACACGGGTGATCACACACACAAACTACACCCTTTTTGGCTCCTACCTCAAAGCACACTGTGCGCTGTCGATCTCACGTGCTGCACAATAATGTTTAATATTTAGTATTTACTGTCATATTCCCATATATCATTGTGATGTTGTTTATTACTCTCGTTTTCTTCTGCTTGCTTTCTTTTTTCTTTCTCAACAGGTGATCCAGGTGATCGATATATGTATTTTTTGTCTGCTTATTCTGTTGGTTTTTGGTTTTTGCCCTTTTTCCCCGTCCCTCTTCTCAGCTGTTTTTCTTTCCCTCTTTCTTTCTCCCCTTTCTTTCCACCAGTCAAGTCTGTCCCGTATTCAGCAAGTGAAAATAAAATAAACAATAAAAGGTGAATCAAATGGACCATTACGGCAAGGCTGGGATGGTCCATTTGGTAAAGTAAATCCGTTGGGCATCTTTCTTCGCCTTTAGACAATAATTCTGATGGCAAAAGAACCAAACGGGACAGGTTTAAATAAAAAAAAAAAAAAAAAAAAAAAAAAAAAAAAAGGTGTGTCTCTCACACTGAAATTCCTTTTGTTGTCTTTAGTTTTGCTCTGGAGCGCCTCCCATCTTGAGGGTGTTCAAGACCTCTCTCTACAATCAGGAAGTGCAGTACTCTGTGCTGGTCCACAGCCCGGCCTCTGAGCTCTTCTCAGAGTATCCTTTGCTTCCGTATGATGACCCGAACGCCATCTTCACTTACAGAGACGGACACTTCATCTGGAGGTCACAGGCCATGTGCGAGAAACACAGGTATGTGTTTAAAGTATCTACTGAAATAAATGTGATCAGTCCCTTTGACTGTAATTTTGAATTTGATTTTGTAATATTCTAAAAACCACAAACAAAGTAAAGATGATGGACACAACGAGTTTAATGAAGTGTCTGATATTCATGTTGTCATTGGTCTGCTCCCTCTTGTGGAGACGACCTGAGCATCAGATTTAATGCTGCACTGGAAGCTCTGTCAGGGAAGCAGTCTGAAGTTATCTGTAAGGTAATTAGTTGAAATGCTGTTTGTGTCTCTGACCTTCCTCTAAGCTTTGAGTTGATCCAAAATCCCAACCAAAACCAGATGTACCCTCGGAGTCTATGTTCCTATGAACATCAGTTTTATGTTTGGGATAATGTCGCCGTCGCCCTGCACGTGGATCATGGACAGGTACCTGCACTGCC
Organism: Pelmatolapia mariae; assembly: GCF_036321145.2. Lineage (NCBI taxonomy): Eukaryota > Metazoa > Chordata > Actinopteri > Cichliformes > Cichlidae > Pelmatolapia > Pelmatolapia mariae. The sequence continues at coordinate 15,718,688 of NC_086229.1, read as the reverse complement.
CTTCCTACTCAGTCTTTAGAGACACCTAAAGCATTTCAGAAGAAGAAGGCAGTTTAGTTGATTTCAGCTGTTGCCTATAAATTCGATTAAAAAATGAAACAAAGCGTTGAACTTTCTCACCTTGTTTCTCTGCTCAATTTGTTTTTCAGATGCTGAAGTTTGACTGTAATCGACTGAGAGCAAACCTTACATACTGTAAACAACCTGTAGATCCATCAGCCAATTTTCTAACAGTCTTCCCATTTGGTGGGAAACCTCAGAATGTTTCACCTGGAATCCACTATGACAGTTTTGAAAATGCTAACTCTCTGGTTGAACGTTTGTGGCCTGACGCAGGCTTCCCCCTGTTGAAGGAGCCTTCACTCAACCTCATTTTCTAAGGTAACAAATCAGTAGGGGTGGGTTTTGATTATCGATTTATCGATTAAAATTGATTCTGGCTTGGATAATATGAAATCGATTCAGGATTTTACTGAATCGATTTCATGATTTTTTTAATATAAATTTATTTTGCCCAAAACGCCAGAATCTCAGGTGAAACCACCCTTTTTGCGCTGATTCTAAAGCCGTTGGTTTTATCTCTCTCCAAATAATATTGACTGAACCAGCAGCAAAAGAAGATCCAAACTACGCTTCACATAAACTTCATCATGAATTCACTCTGAATTTTACTGTTTTGCTTCCACCAGGATAAAATCACACTTCATGCACAGCTCTCTCTCTCTCTCTCTCTCAGTATACTTCAAGAACAGTTTCCCTTGCTTGCTTGTTACACATAAGTCTGCCGTTGTTTACAGCGCTGATGGCCACTGTGTTTTTTTTCCTTTTTCATACTTCTGACATGAAAGTCTCATTTCTGCCGTTCAGTACTGAACAAATTTAAGCTTTTTAAAATTATGCAAAGCTGCAAAAAGCTTAGCTGTGTCTCTAATCAAACCTTTCTAACTTTGCTCTGCTTCACGTCAGCAGCATCAGGTCATGTTCATGTGTTCATTAATGGTTTTCTTTCATTTTTGTTCTACTGTACAATATTTTTAAGGTTATCTGCTATAAAATCCCAGGCAAGGAAAATCTGCTTCATGTTTTTCTGTGTTTTATCCTCAGTTACTTTGACACAAAGCCATCTGCAGTGATGCTTACAACTCTGATCAAGTCTCATAATTGTCAGCTTTCTTTTTATAGACATGAAAATATGGATATGTACTTATACGTGATCAGAATCATAATATTTCTGGCTGTTTGAGGCAAAATTTCTCCGATTCAAATCGAATCATGGATTGAATTGATGGATTCAGTGACGATACCCAGCCCTACTATGAAGTGTTCAGCAGTCTGATGGCCTGATGGAAAAATCTATCTCTCAGTCTGCTTGTTCAGAACCTCCTGCCTGATGCACGTTGTTTGAACAGCTTATGGCTGGGGTGACTGGTGTTGGGTCTAAACTCAGACCCCGCTGTATCCAGGACTTATTCCCGCGAAAGAAAAACAGCATTCGATCGATTACTTGCGCAAGGGAGGCCTCATCTGTGTTCACACACACACTATGTGCGTGCGTGCGTGTGTGTGCGACCTCGTGCTGGGCAGGAAGCTTACATCAAAAAGACCTTCACAAGGATGTTGCCCGTAATAAAAGACTACAGCCCCCCACCCAGAATCTCGAGAATCTTGGGAGGGGGACAGTGAAATTCCTTTTGTAGAGATGGTAAGCATAAAAATGACAAACATTTCACAATTCACTCTAACATTCCCTCTTGTTTTGTGATATTTATGCTCCAAATTATTCCTGTGTAGTATATTCTTAGCCATGCGTTCTTTCCTTGATTAGATAAAGGTTACTCTGACTCACTGCTCCACCTTGTGGCTGAAATTGCTATTACATAGAAGTGCAGCTAAGCCCCAGGTCCAACTTCAATTTCATTTTTTTAATTTGTTCGTCTTTTGATAATTAAACTCTTATTACTTATGTCTGTAGTTGGAGATGGTTGGTGGTTATTAAACACAAGAAGTACTGCACTGACTTGAACATCCTGTCAGTCTTTTAAATATAAGATTACATTTTGCTCCTCTATAAGTTGTGATATAAAGTTGCAGAAATCTCTGTTATATTCAAGGATTACTAACAAATACTACTATTTCCCCGGTGAACAAAAAGATTAAAATGTCACTGGGATAACACTTTAGAGTACTAAGATTCCTCACATCATGTTCACCAGGGAGGACAAAGGATAACTGTTTGCTGAGCTGAGCACTATATGCAGTCCGCCTTTGTTTTTGCATCTTCGTTCACTTTGAAATAGTTCCACACGGCTCACTTGTTTCGCCTTCTCCCAGCTCCGAGCTGCAGCCGGGGCCTGGAGGCGGGCACTCGGCACCTGTGATTAACCCCTTACATGCCACTCAAACATAGACAGGTCTCAGACTTTTAACGAGTACGAGTACTTTAGAAAATGTGGTATCGAGGCCGATACCAGATACCGGTATCGATATTGGTGCATCCCTAGTGGTGACGTCAACAAAAAACACATTTCCTGTTTGTATACATTTTTTACAAATAAGATATTATGGGAGAAGGAGGGAGGAGTGTGCATAACACAGGATGAATGGACTCAAATATGGAAAGAACAATGGAAATGCACTACCTCACAAAGATGGAGGGAATTTGGATGGAAAATTTTGATTAGGTTCTTTATCACCTCTTACCAAAAGATTTATTATGATGGGAATCCCCCGTATGCTGGAGAAAATATGGACACAGATGACTACACCTCTGATATTTGCAGGCAGAATTTTAAACCTTGGGTGAAATGGGGTCTATGCAGTTCTTAAGCATTCATGCAAATGTTCATTAGTCAGCTGTGAGCGAGTCTTTCCCATTCATCTTTAAATGCCAGATTTTCACTTCAGGAAGCACACAGCCCCACTCCACTGTTGGCCAACGCCCTCAACGACTTTTACTGCCGGTTTGATGAGACATCAAGCAGCTTTCACAACTCAATAGAGACTTCTCCAACAATAGAGTAATGGTAAATGGACTGATTCTTATATAGCGCTTTTCTACTCTCCCGGAGTACTCAGTGCGCTCTATACAACACGCCACACTCACCCAGTCACACCCATTCTCACAAGCAATACCTCTATACTGAGTGCTTTCTAACTCCACTCACACACATTCATGCTCCGATGGATGCATCGGAGAGCAACTTGGGGTTAGTATCTTGCCCAAGGATACTTGGCATGCAGACTGGAGGAGCCTGGGATCGAACCTACAATCTCCCAATCAGTAGGTGACCTGCTCTACCTCCTGAGCTACAGCCACCCACTCCCCCCACCTTCCCCACTCCCCCCACAACAGATGCTATGAAAGACTTCACCCACAGGAGCAATCTCCTCACTTCAAACCTATTAGGATTTCACATCACCTTCTCCCACTACAACCCTTCATATTCATGAAGCAGATGTGAGGACGCAGTTTAACCCTTTAGACCTACTAAAGAACCAATTCAATTCAATTCATTTGTATCTATATAGCGCCAAATCACAAGAAAAGTAGCCTCAAGGCGCTTTATATTGTACAGTAGATACAGAGAAAAACCCAACAATCATATGACCCCCTATGAGCAAGCACTTGGCGACAGTGAGAAGGAAAAAGTCCCTTTTAACAGGAAGAAACCTCCGGCAGAACCAGGCTCAGGGAAGGACTGGGCCATCTACTGCCACCGATTGGGGTGAGCAAAGGAAGACAGGATAAAGACATGCTGTGGAAGAGAGACAGAGATTAATAACAGATATGATTCGATGCAGAGAGGTCTATTAACACATAGTGAGTGAGAAAGGTGACTGGAAAGGAAAAACTCCTCGTGCGTCATAGTGGTCTGATCAGACAATATATTTACCCTTCTGTGCCATTTCATGTTTAGGTCAGTTATGTTTGTTTAGGTCAGTTATATTTCTTTGTGCACTCATTTGGTTTGTTAAGTTTGCAGTTCGTTGCCTGAGTTCAGTTTTGTTTCTTTGACATTTTCTATGAGCTTAACATTAATTACTTTTGTAAATATAATATTTGGGTTAAATGAATGAAAACTTTGTTTTTCTAATAATTCTTGTGACTCCTTCTGCTTTTTCAACTTGGTTCATCACACAGCCCTAAATATTTGTTTAATGTCCTGGTCAAATATTACTCCAAGGTGTTACTAGAGGCCAAGGTAATGCCATCCAGAGCAAGTATCTGGTTAGATACCATATTTCTAGGTATTTTAGGGCCAAGTATAATCAGCAGCATAAAGTTAGTTGTCACCCAGGTCTTTATATCAAGCTCTGCTGTGTTCAAGCTATTAATTACTGCGCGCAGGAGAGCCAAAACACACATCAAACATTTAAGTTCAGTTATGCCAGCTTTAACCTTGGGATGCCTCAGCTTCTCTTTTATATCCCCCACACTCAACTCTCTGCATCAGGAAGCTCCTGCCACTGGTCACCCTGGGAGTTTCGTCCTTCTACACCCTAACAGTTAGCAGATAACGTAGTGAAGCATCGCCAAGCAGTTTTCACAAGGTCATGCTGACACAAAATTTGACTCTGACTTTAAAAGCTGGTCACTTCAAGTGTTGCTCTGATATACAGGAAATGACATCACGGCTCAAACTCTTTGTCAGTAAACCATTTCTTTATTTAACATATAAAATTTTGGTTTAATTGTTGCAGGATTTCATTACACAAACAAACTGAAAAAAAAAACCCTGCAGAACACATGGATCAATGCATTCAATAAAAATATAACAGGAAACAGATTTCTTAATCAAACTGCTGGAACAAAGCGAACCACTCAACACAAACACTACAGTAGAACAGTTTAGAAAGCTTAAAATGTAACAAGAGGCACATTTTCATTCATAGCTGCCTCATCAGATCTTTACAGAAGACTCCACCTGAACTCTGTGGAGCCTGATCTCAAGGGTTTAAGTCTGACCCTGAAACCAGAAGAGGATCTTTCAGTCTCTGCAGATTCACTGTGATCCAGAGATGGCAATGATTTCAGTCCTGCATCACGCTGATGTTTGCACAGAGAAGATAACTTAGTAAATGTTTTTGAACATTGGTAACAGTAAACTTCATAATCATTATGCAAATTTTTACTCTGTGAATGGTACTCATGGCCATTGACCAGTGGTTGTTGATCAGTGCTCATAAGAATTTGCATATTAATGATGAAGAAATTGACCTCAAGCCCATTGTTCATTCATTGGGCCGGTTTCAGTCGTTATGCAAATGTACTGTTTACAAGATTAATGTAAAAGCGGGAATCAAGACGTAACAGTTTATTTGTAACATGGAATCGTTTCTGAGTGGAGTATGAACTGAGATTACTCAAACTCTTTCACAGATGAAGTTCTCTTTCATGTGTCTGCGTTCATGCTTACTATGATCACATGATTGTGAAAAGGTTTTGTCACAGTGTCTGCACTTGTATGGTTTCTCTCATGTGTGGACTCGTTTATGCTTTTCAAGCTGACGTGCACTGATGAAGGATGACCCACACTGATCGCAGACATGCTTTTTAACGCCACTGTGAAGGAGTTCATATTGTTTGAAGTCCTTTGAAGTGGTGAAGCCTCTCCCGCATTCTTTACAGTAGTTCATTTTGTCTCCAGTGTGTCTACGTTGATGTATTTTCAGAGTCCTTCAATGACTTCAAGTTTTTCCACAAAGGTCACAACAAAAGTCTTTCCCACACTTGATCCATCTGTGTCGCTCTGCTTCTAAACAAAAACACAAAGACAGTGTAAGTCAGTCCTTCAACATTTTTATCCTGAACGTCACCTGAAATAAAGAGCATCTCCGCCAAAGTCCAATTACATTTTACTGTTTACATTATCACACTCAGCTCAATTTAATGTGCTATAAAAACGATAAGAGTAAAAACATTAAAGTAATACTAGTTTAATGCTACAATAACAATAACACATCTCTCAAACACTATCCCTAAAAACCTGTGATTAGAGTCTGAATAATCATTCAGAGCTGCCTTTCCATGCAGTAGAATTGCTAACATGCTAACACACTTTGATGAGCAGAGTTGTTTCAAACAGTCGGGCTGACAAGATAAAAATATAAATACATACCTCACAGTAACTGCACTTGTAGAGTCTTTCTGGTGTGGATCTGTTGGTGTGCTTTCAGGTAATGTGGAGATTTAAAAGTCTTCTCACACAGGTCACATTTATAAGGTCGTTCCTCAGTGTGGGTAAACATGTGACGTCGTAACTCTGTGTTTGTAGTAAACTGTTTACCACACTGATCACAGCTGTACACATCATGTCTGGTGTGAATGCGTAGGTGTGTATTTCGGCTCCCTATCCGACTGAAAGTTTTTCCACAAATGTCACAGCTGTACGCCTTAATTCTAGAGTGGGTAACTAGATGACTCTGTAAGCTGTTACTGTGAGTAAAAGCTCTGCCACACTGATCACAGGTGTACGCTTTAACTCCACTGTGGAAGAGTTGATGTGATTTTAAGTGTGAAATGTGCGTAAAAGACTCTCTCCAGTGTGGATTAGTTGGTGTCTTTTTAAGCTTCCAGACTCGGTAAAAGACTTTCCACACTCATCACAGCTGAACGGTCTCTCTCCAGTGTGGATTAGTTGGTGTGTTTTTAAGCTTCCAGACTGGGTAAAAGACTTTCCACACTCGTCACAGCTGAACGGTCTCTCTCCAGTGTGGATGAGTTTGTGTGTTTTTAAGCTTTCAGACCTGGTAAAAGACTCTCCACACTCGTCACAGCTGAACGGTCTCTCTCCAGTGTGAATAAGTTGGTGTGTTTTTAAGCTTTCAGACCTGGTAAAAGACTCTCCACAGTCTCCACAGCTGAATGGTCTCTCTCCGGTGTGGATGACCTGATGCATTTTTTGGGAAGCTTTCACAGTAAAATCTTTCCCAAACTCGTCACGGTTGTATTTCTCGCAGTTAGTATCATGGTTGCTAGGCAACCTGAACAGCGCGACAGGGGCTAGACCGTCCCATTTCACAAGCCTCTCACTTCCGCACTTTCCGTACTTATAGTACGCACCGTCTGTAGTACGCGTAGTGTGCGTACTTCAAGCGTGCATACCCTGAATTGGGACACAGCCTCATATAGGACCTGAATACACAACATGGACACCATGGTAAGTATAACCAAAGCAACATAAAGAAACAGAATTTACCAGACATTTGCCTGTAAACAGAAGAAAATTCAGATGATCTATTGGTTATTAGTGTTTGCTTTAAAACACATGCATGGATGTAAAGGATGAAACTACTGCTACCACAAACAAAACCCGGGATAGTGTGTGTTAAGAGAAGTTACACCAGCAATGTCTAAATTAAAGCATTATGGCTGACTGTAAAATAACAAAGAAATAAATTAAGGGACAAGTGGTAAATGAGTTCATGCCTAACCACTTTGTCACAGTGCCAACTCCAAATCAACGATTTGAATGTATTCGGTTGCTTCAATGTATTCGGTTGCTGATAATATTTTCTTTTATTTTGGTGGACTGTAGATCTCAGCACTTCATTAAATGAATAAATTACATGAATACATAAACCTCATTAAGCACCAAATTGTGTATTGTGTATCTATTTGGACGTATTTTTCATGAGTGGCTCTTGTGCATGTATTTTTTGCTTTCTCTCATGTGTTTATATACTTTTTTCCAATGATGTCTCTCTGGCTTTCCAATGTTCTCTGTGTGGCTGAGGAGCTCTCCCAAGCCATGGATCTACTTACCTGCCAAAGCCAAGCTTTAAATTATAAGATGTCTCCCCTGAAACATTGTCTACCTCTACCTCTGCCAACTGTCTACCCTCCTTCCTACGACCTCCAGCACCCACTGAGAGTGAAACTGTTCCCACTACCCTTACAAAAAATCTAGTTTCTTTTTAAGAATTTATACATGTACATTTCATTTACACCCTGGGAGATAATATAACATGAAACGCGCACGCGCGCGCACACACACACACACACACACACACACACACACACACACACACACACACACACACTCACTCACACACTAAGAAAACAGAGAGACACACCTGCCTCTTTTCCACCCACACAGAGCTGCTGAGGATCCAGTTCTCTCACATATTTCAAAAGCCTTAAGAAGTGATTGAAGCGATTCTCATCCAGCATTAGTTTCTGAATTTGGAATCATTTCTATGGAAACTGGACTTTCAGCTATATTTAAACCTTAAATGTAATCTCAGTTAGTCAGGTTTGAACTCAGGTTACATTATTTAGTGAAAGTACCAACAGACTCAAACATTTAGAACAATCCAAGATCGGCACTAGAGGAAATGTCTGCTGTGACTGCGTCACTCTGCTCAACTTTGCTGTTATTCAGCCTCTGCATGTTTACCTCTGCAGGTGAGTTTTACCTGTTAGAAACTAAATGAGATTTCAATGACAGATAAAGAGAAAACATGCAAGTAGAATTATTTCACATTGATTCAGTTTGTCTGTCTATGTTTATTGTGTGTGTGTGTGTGTGTGTGTGTGTGTGTGTGTGTGTGTGTGTGTGTGTGTGTGTAGAAGAGCTCAGTGGTCTATGATCTTCACTCTGTTTGACTGTTGTAGAAGTTACATGTTGTACCTTTAACCTCTCTGCTCTTTTGCAGACCGGAAAATCATTGCTGCTAAGTCTGGACAGGACGCCACTCTGACATGCCGAGCTCCAAACAACAACATTATAGTAGCTGTAAAGTGGACCAGACCAGGCCTGCAGAGAGGAAATGTCCTTTTGTACCTGGATGGTCACCTTGTTTCAGAAAACCAGCATCCATCTTTTAAGAACCGGGTGGATCTGCAGGACAGACAGATGAAGGATGGAGACGTATCTTTGATTCTGAAGGATGTGACGATTAATGACGCTGGAACATACAAGTGTCATGTCTTCATGGAAGAAACACAATCATGGGAGCTCATCAGGATCATCAGGATCATCTCCCTGAGAGTTCTTCCTCCAGGTGAGTGAGTAGAGTTGAGTGTGTGTGATCAGAGGTAAGAGCGTTGCCCTGTGGGGATATGGTGCTGAGTGGCAGTGGGGGAGGGCCTCAATACAGTATACATAAAATATAGCTCTCCAATGTTACACTAGCTTTACTCCAACAGTAATAAATGTGCATGCAACCTGAAAAAAGGGCATTATCAGATTTTTTTTTATTATATTGTTACATATAAAACCTTTGAAATTAAACAAGTGTCAAGCTGAACACACACAGTGAGGACGGAGGAGAGAGGATGGTTGCTGTTAGTCTGAGATATCTAGATCATGACAAACTAAGCTAGCAGTTGTATCTGAATACACTTTGATTTTCTTTTAATATAATCCACACTACAAGACAACTCATACCTGTTTCTCACATGCAGGTCAGCTACGAAGACACACAGAGGAAGGAGGGAAGGAGGATCTAACTGTTAGTCCAATATATTCAGGCGTTCTTGTAGTTTCTGCTGCTGTTGTTATTGTTAGTTATGCTTTTGCATTTGTTGGTTGGATATATTGTTTTTGTGTTTTTTTGATCAATGTGATTAGGAATTCAGGTTTTAGCCAACTCCCTTCCTGACACAACAGCCCAAACAGTGTATGTGATGATCTGAGTGTAGATGAAGTTCTGTGGCCTATAGACAATAAATAATGTGCCTAAAATGTTCAGGACTGAGGCTTTTTTTTCTGAACTATTTTTATTCATCTTTAGGCATGAAAAAAGATTTTTGAATGACACTTTTTTAAAGATGTACTTTTCAAATAGTTTTTTACATGTCCACTTAGATGGACAACACACATTTTGAATTTGTTCATGAATTACGCTTATGAATTTGACAAACAAATAAATAATATACAGAGTGTAAAAACTATAACATAACAAAAATATTTTATTATATTTTTCAAATATTTATTTTTAACAATATAACAATATATGTAACAAATATAACAAATATAATGTGAGTGGGTGGCAGGGCATGGAGTGTCCAAATTTAGTGGTTTATGTGCAAGTCTACCATCAAAACCGACAGAAATACAAGAAAACAGCCTTTAAATAGAATCCACTGTAGTGACCACTGTGTGAAAGGGTTAAGTAAGTCCAATTTACCAAAGGTTCAATCTTATAGAATGTTTAAAGTGTTATATTAAAGTAAAGAACCATGTAGTTGTACACTGACACGTTTCTCTCCCTCTGATCTCTCGATACTCTATCTATCTATCTATCTATCTATCTATCTATCTATCTATCTATCTATCTATCTATCTATCTATCTATCGTTGTCAACTCTGCGAGGTTCTTCATCATGTGCAGCGTCTCTTTAAACTTCCGTTTTCAATAAATCTTTACATGTAAATCAAATGACATTGCTTTTTTGTGTCTGTTTTTGTGATGGACCATGAAATGAAAGCTTGTATTCATTTATTTTAAGGAGAAACTGAATAGTAGCTGGAAGATTTGTCGGCTTCTCCTTGTAATAAAATAAAATAAAACCTGGTGATAATAATAATAAAAATACATTTTTAAAGTGTCTCAAAGTACTAAACGTAAAATTGATGGCTGATTTTTGGGGGGATTTTTCCAGTTTTCTGCACAGCTTGTTTGGATATATGTTTTTGACTAGTAGCTCTTTGGTAATCAACTTCTTGGTGAACAAATACTATTTTATACCCATCTGTGTTCTCTGACACTTTTTGTAGATTCAGCTAAAGTAATGGGAACATGTTAATAGCAAGAGATTAACAGTAACAAGCTGCCTAAAGATCTTGCATCAGTCACATGACTACATTAACCAATGATCGCACTTGACATCAGGGCGCTGGGTACGAGCCAGGAACGAGCTCACAGAGAGCACGCACCTTGGGTCCGTTCTTCGTACCTCGCTAAGTAAGTTAGCTGGATTTGATTGTTGACGATTTTGCGTGATCTTGGATCGTTCGGTTCTCCGAAGCTCATCCGGGACTTGCTGTCATAGCAACGGATCCGTAAGCGTAAACCTGCTTGGGAGCAGGCTTACTTTATGTAAACAGGATTAGATCGCGGCCATTCAGGTATGTCCGCTTCATTTATACGACAGCAACAGCGATATTTCTCCACTGTTTTTCCATAAATAAAAATTATCAATGTAACTAAAGATAATGCAGTATTTGATTCTTTTATTGATTTCACACAGATACATACAGGTCATTTCCTAAAAAAAGGGAAATGTACTATTAATCATTCTATTTCATGTATTTGATTATTTCAGATGTAATTCATATTTTATTTTTTATTTGTTATTTTTTTGTTTTATTTATTTGTTTATTTTTTGTCTGTCCCATTTGGTTCTTTAGCCGTCAGAGTTGTTGTCTGAAGACCAACAAGGAAACTAAATGGATTTATTTTGCCAAATGGATCATCATGGCATTGCCGTATTGGTCCATTTGATCAACTTTTGTTGTTATTATTTATTTTATTTTCAGTTGTTATAGATGAGACAGACATGATTGGCGGATTGGAAAGGGAGAAAGAAAGAGAGGAAGGAAAAGAAAAACAGAAGGGAAAAGGGACAGTGAGAAAGGGCACTAACAAAGACAAAAAAAAAAAATAATAATAATAATAATAATAATCTCCTGGATCACCTGTTAAGAGAAAAAGAATAGAAAACAAGCAAAAAACAAAACAAAACAAAGCAACATACTAAACACAACACCATCACGTTAATCTAGCTAAGTGTAAACAGCAATAAATACTAAATATTGAATGTTGTTGTGCAACACAGACAGCGCACAATGTGCTTTGAAGTAGCAGCTAAGAAAGGTGTAGTTTATGTCTATATATGTATATATATATGAGAGAGAGAGAGAAAGAGAGAGAGGCAGAGAGAGAGAGAGTGTGCATGCTTCAGTCCCCCCTTGCATTGGAACAGGTAGAAGTGATGGAGTGTTATGTAAAACTACGCACAAAAAAACCCACAATGTCAATAAATGTCACAGTACAAAAAGCATTTTAATTTAGGCAACAACCAAATATTTTACATTGTACAAATAGAATTATGAGCTCATTTACCAGTTATGAAGGTGCTGCTACTGCACCCCGGCTGCTGGTCTAAGGAAGAGCTGCCCCCAGGGATGCCCTCAACAATGGGTCTGGTGGCATTCAACCCTAGGGCCAGCTCCTCTGCCGGGGTGTGACGAGGGGGTGCAGGACCACCACCTGTCTTTATTTGCTCTGCCCTTTTCTTGGTTGCTGTTATAAACAAACAAACAGATTATTTTCAAGAAACTAAAAGCAATATAAGTGATAAATATTACCATTCTGTAGAATATTCTTATATTTCACTTTTACTTGTTCCCATGTTCTAGTGGGTCCTGTTGTGGCTCTAATGTGAAAGAGGATATAATGTAATATAATATCATAAGTTACTTACGAGTTTAATTTGTCAGCAACTTTCTGCCAGCCCTCTCTCCTTGCTTTTGCAGCCTTTGCAGTGTTCCCCTGCGTTTTAATTAAACTCTGAAACTCCTGAAATCCCTCAATCAAGAGTTCTTGCTCTGCTGCCGAAAAATACTGAGCGCGCTCCTTCGACATTTTCGACGACAAATCAAAGGGTTGCCGATCTATGTTTCTACTATCGATGCGTAGCCCCTTTTAAGCCACCCAGTGATCTCAGATTACTTCATCCAACTATACTAATCGTCAACAACAGGTGTGTTCGGAGAACCGGATTAGCGAGCTCAAAGTTAGCGTGATGATTTGATCTTGGATGTGTCATTTGATCTTGGATGTAGTAAGCGAGGTACGAAGAACAGGCCCCAGGAGACCACTTTTGGGAAATGGGGAGTCACAGTATGAAAACATTATGGTGAAAGATTTAGTGTTGCTTTATCTGCCATAGGGCAGATAAAAAGGGGGATTTGTAGAAATGTTTAGCTTATTTTAGAGTTTAGACATGTAGGAATGTTTAGTTTGTTTTAGAGTTTAGAAATGTGTTAGATAGAATGTAGAATTATGGTAGAGACACTGACACTGCCCTGGGGCCTGTTCTTCGTACCTCGCTTACTACATCCAAGATCAAATGACACATCCAAGATCAAATCATCGCGCTAACTTTGAGCTCGCTAATCCGGTTCTCCGAACACACCTGTTGTTGACGATTAGTATAGCTGGATGAAGTAATCTGAGATCACTGGGTGGCTTAAAAGGGGCTACGCATCGATAGTAGAAACATTGATCGGCAACCCTGTGATCAGTCGGCGAAGATGTGGAAGGAGCGCGCTCAGTATTTCACGGCAGCAGAGCAAGAACTCTTGATTGAGGGATATCAGGAGTTTCAGAGTTTAATTAAAACGCAGGAGAACACTGCAAAGGCTGCAAAAGCAAGGAGAGAGGGCTGGCAGAAGGTTGCTGACAAATTAAACTCGTAAGTGATCCATGATATTACATTATATCATGTGATATTATATTATACCACATTATATTATATTACATCATATCCTCTTCCACATTAGAGCCAAGGGTGAAATATAAGAATATTCTCCAGAATGGTAATATTTATCACTTATATTGCTTTTAATCTCTTGAAAAGAGACTAAAATAAAAATAATGAAATAAGACTGAAATAATCTGTTTGTTTGTTTATAACAGCAACCAAGAAAAGGGCAGAGCAAATAAAGACAGGTGGTGGTCCTGCACCCCCTCGTCACACCCCTTTTTGTACTGTGACATTTATTGACATTGTGGGGTTTTTTGTGTGTAGTTTGACATAACACACCATCACTTTTACCTGTTCCCATGCAAGGGGTGACTGAAGCATGCACAGTAAGTCGGGAGTAAGTATATACAGTACAGTAAGTATATGTATATATATATATATATATATATATATATATATACATATATATATATATATATAGAGAGAGAGAGAGAGAGAGAGAGAGTAAATAATACCCTCACGGGAGAATCGATATCTCTCTATGAGCACACCGTCGCGCTGAGCTAAAGGATCCTGTCTATCCCGCAATATACGCTAAATTCTGTAAACCCTCCTTATCAATCTTGCACCTTCCTTGCTCGCGTACAAACGGACAGGACATGGCTGCGACAGACTTCCCAAATCCACCTTCGCTTTTATAGCCGTGGTCTCTCATCTTGATTGCACGTAGTAATTTACTATTACTACTCTAAAATATGAATTACATCTGACATGATCTACTACATGTAATAGAATGATTAATAGTACATTTCCCTTTTTTTAGGAAATGACCTGTATGTATCTGTATAAAATCAATAAAAGAATCAAATGCTGCATTATCTTTAGTTACACTGATAATATTTATTTATGGTAAAACAGTGGAGAAATATCGCTGTTGCTTTCATATAACTGCAGCGGACAAACCTGAATGGCCGCGATCTAATTCTGTTTACATAAAGTAAACCTGCTCCCGAGCAGGCTTACTCTTACGGATCTGTTGCTATGACAGCAAGTCCCAGATGAGCTTCGGAGAACCGAACGATCCAAGATCACGCCAAATCGTCAACATTCAAATCCGGCTAACTTACTTGGCGAGGTACGAAGAACAGGCCCCTGGATATAAATAAAGGCCTGACTGTGTCATGAACTTAGGAGTAGATCTTAGGAGACCCTCCCCAGTTGAACTGTGAAAGTAAGACAAAGAGGAGTTAATGCTGAGTCGAAATTCCCCAGAGGATACCTGTGTGGGGGTCTCAACATTTAACTTGATAACTGTGGTCTGGAGGGGAGATGGTATTTATGGCCCCTAGGAAGAGACACATACCCACAGTGTTTTAACTGATATACTCCCACACCTATGCACACTCACTCACGAGCACTCACATAGACACGCGGGTACACGCACACACAGGCACTCACGTGCTCGTGCACATAGACACAGACACAGAGTTTGCAGCACATTGTGGGGGATTTATGATGGGGTCGCCTCTATAAAGCTGCCTGGAACTAACAAAGGGGTGAAGATTGTTTCAGAGGGACACACCGGCCTCGTCTTCCCTTCTAGAAGTGCATGCTTAAATGAAGATGAATAAAGATGAATAAAGGTTTTGTAAAAATAACTACTGAGTTCCGGTGCCATTTTCTGGATCCCTCGACGAATAAAAGAACTGGGGTAAAACTGATTTCGTAACATTACACAATATTTGGAATTAAACAAAACTACATTTTAGGAAATATTAGAGGGTGTTTTCGTGTTTGTTTTTTGTACTACGTGGACACTAAAGTGGCCCTCCAATGAGATGATGGTGCCAGAAGTGGCCCGCGGCTCATTTGAGTTTGAGACCCCTGGTCTAAATCTTCTGACGGTGTTTGGACAGCATGAAGGAAAATAGTGGAGCAACTTTATTTGTAAACACTTGCTTTGTTGGTGCTATGAACAGACACTTTATTTCCTGCTTTTAACTGTTTGTGTCAGGTCCGACGGTGCCCCGACTGGCGACCTGTGCGTATGTTTGTGTTTGTTCTCTCTCTCTCGCTCTGTTTTTCTCTCCCAGGCTCCGCTGCAATTGTTACGCGGTTGCGCTCTCCGACCCAGAAGTGCTGCCACTCTGAGCTGGCCCACCTGCGACTGATTCCTCGCCAGCTGCTGCCAGTCATCCACCATCGTTGGTAGAGCTATTTAATGGTGTGGCTGAGTGACAGACAGCGCTGGAGTATTCCACCAAGCCTGGTAGTGACTCGAACTCAGCGAGTGTAAGACAAGTGTTTGATAGCGGAGGAAGGCTAATCGCGTCTGTTTGCCTTTTTTCCAGGAAACGAACGAGACGGAGCGACGGGAGGAGAGACATCACTATTCACGAGAGTTGTGTGGACACACGAGGGGAGCACTGAAGGGACTTTGCACTGTGGATAACTGTGGATTGGTTTCACTGTAAATAAAGACACTGTTCAACTTTAACGAGAGGTCCGCGTCTGGGTTCACTAACTCACCACCCTTAACAGTTTGTTTTAATGACACTTTAAAATTGACTGATTTTTTTCTTCATTCAATTATTAGTTTTATTATTTGTTTCTCAGAAATATTTATGTGCTCGTTCACAAAATGAAAAACATAAAGATATCAATATTTTTGTGTATTTGTCTGATTATGAGACTGTCACCAGGGTTAAAGGAAATGAAAACTGAGATTGATTTTCTCTTCAGACATTTAAATAATGCACACATGAAGTGATTGTGAATGTAGGTTCATGTTGGATCATCATGTGAATTTTACAGGATTCAGACTGGAAATGTGATTTCTCTTTAAAGCTCTAAAAACAGCGCCTTGCTCCTTTAAATCTCTTCCCCTCCTTTATTTGTACTTACAACAATGTTTTGTAACAATTAGTACTGACAAACAAAAATAATGCTCAGATGATTTTCTCTACACTGGTTTATCTCATGACTTTGAATCCCCCTGAAGATACTGACAGTGAAGCACGTACATAATACTCCAGCCTTTCAACTCTGAGCTTATTTAGTTCTATTAATACACTGAAATCTCATTTGTGTCATGAAGAAAGTCTTTAATCAAACAGAATTCAAAGATCAGAAGCATTTCATATATGGAGTTAAACATGAATCATTGTTTCAACAACATATTTATTGTTGTCATAAACAGACAAGAAGACAACAACAAACTGCTCCTCCCATTCAACACATGTCAGTCCATATCCCAGCAAACTAAATCATCTCCATTTACACACATCAAATAGAAACATGAATCACTTGTAATGATTAGAAACTTGATAGAATTTCAAATCTAGTTTGGGGAGTCATTCAGTGAGAAACAGTGAAATGATTTTCCATGTGAAAAGGTGGACAGCAGAAACAGAAAGAAACAGTGAGAACTAAAAGAGAAACAAAGAGCTTTGGAACAACGAGGCAGCAGGAGGACAGCTGCAGTTTAACAGCTTCAATTCACTGACAGGAAACAACATTAGAAACATCATCATCCTCAACTCATCTGCTCCACTGACACTGACACCTTCAACGGCAACACCTTCACTTCATCAACAGTGCGAATGTATGGAAACATCCTGTGAGTGAAAGTGTGTGTGAAGGTGTGTATGTGTGTGTTAGTATCAGGATCAGAGAACGACAGCTTTCCTCTGTTCCAGTCCAGATTCACTCTGATCCTCTGGAGCTTCTTCTCTACTGAGAGATCAGCATAGTCTAATGGTGATTGTGCGTAGTATTTATCTTCATGGAAGCATATTCTCCATAATCCATCGACTATGAATCCCTTCCTCTGCACAGACTCTGCTAGCACACCCAGGTTCCACCCTTTACTTTCTCCAACTTCAACATCCCAGCTGTGAGTCCCTGAGTTAAAGCCCTCAGAGCCCAAGACAGAGCAATGTCTCTTAAACCTCTCTGCTTCACAGGATCCATGTCTAGATTGTCTAGATTGTCTAGATTCTAAAAACATTTGGATCAGTGTACCTTCACTGCACAAAACAAGCTCCGCAGAACCGTGTAAAATCTGGCACGTCTGCAAGATAAGCTCAACATTTGGAATATGTGAGTTAAAGTAATAGTCAATGTCAGAGTCAGAGTCCAGGAAATAGTAAAGCCAATGAAACCTCTCTGGATTATCAGGAAGCTGCTGCCTCTCTCTTCCTACTCTCACACTGGTCAGATCTTCAGACACGATGAGGTTTGGATGAGCAGTGTTTGGGTCCAGAATGAGAGGAGTGTAGGAGACCATGTCCTTCATGTTGTTCCAGATGTTGAAGGTCAGGTTGCCCAGGTGTTTGGCCTGGTCTATCAGAGCTCCTGAGGGCAGCTGTGGATCATCCAGCAGGGGGCAGCGCTGGACTCTTTCCACTGCAGCCTTGTAGTTGTGCAGGAATGAGACGTCTTCAGCTCTCAGCTGCTCCTCTGTGGCTCTGACTGTGTCTGAAAGAGCTGCTATCTCTCTGCTCAGAGCCTCCATCTTCTCCTTCATCATCCCACTCTTCTGCTCCTCTTCCTCCCTCAGTGCAGCCAGCCTGGCCTCCTCTTCCTCTGCTAGAAACTGGTGAAGCTTCTTAAACTGCTCCTTAATCTGCCTCTCTGTGTGTCGGGCCTGGACCTTAATGTGTTCTGCTGTTTGATCAAACTTCACTTGAACTTCTTCACAAACCTTTAACTTCTTCTTTAAGGGCTCCAGAGTTTCCTGAAGTTCCTTCTTGTGTTGTTGTGCAGCTTCATCGATGGGTCTGAATCTGTGATTGGTGTGTTTTTCGGAGTCTCTGCAGACGACACACACTGGCTGCTGATGGTCCAGACAGAAGAGTTTGAGTTTCTCAGAGTGCAGACTGCAGAGAGCCTCTGGTGTTCTCTGATCTCTCTCCTGTAAGAACAACTCACACAGGTTCTTTAAAGCCAGGTTTAAAAGTGGTTCAGACTTTGAAGATCTTCTCTTACAAACTGGACACTCGTATTTTGTTCTCTCTCTCCACCATCTCTTCAGACAGTCTTTACATAAGCTGTGGCTACATGACAGAAGAACAGGATCTCTGAAGACCTCCTGACAGACTGGACAGCAGAGATCCTCCTTTAGTCTGGAAGCCATTGAGTCTTTGAGTGAAGCTGAAAACAGCAGACAGGAAGTACAGTCAGTCCTGGCTCCCCTCCCTCCTCTGCTACCTTCACTGAACCTTGCTTTGAGACGTGTTTTTGCTCAAACTCGCATTCAGTGTGTGGAGCGTCAGCAGCTTGAAGCAGCAGTGTTGGAGTTTTCCACTTCTCTCTCCTGTAGCTGGACTCACTCAGCGGACGCTGCTAGTTTGGTCTGAACTCCGTCTGATCGTCTGTGCGTCTCTCTTTACTGAGGACGAAGAACTTCCTGTTTCCTGGTTTTTGCATTTTGATGATGCGAGAGGCAGAGAAAAATGTTGCTTTACCTGTAACTCAGGTTTGTTTCATTCCAGAGTCAAACTGAAATTCTGCCTGTAGCTCCAAAGCTATAAAAAGGGTTTTGCTTCATTCCAGCTGCTCAGTCACAATGTGAAACCTTTTTTGGAGTCCAAAAAACAAAGTGTGACTCAGTGGTGCAGCTGTTTTTCAGCTTTTATTTTAGACATTATTCTGGTCATTTTCAGGTTTTCTTCCATTTTATCTGGGGCCGGGTCATGGGGGCAGCAGCCTAGCCCAGACCTCCCTCTCCCCAGCCCTCCTCCAGCTTACCTGGGGGAACACCATTATATCTCTCAGGCCAGCCGAGAGATATAATCTCTCCAGCGTGTCCTGGGTCTGCCCCGGGGCCTCCTCCCGGTGGGACATGCCCGGAACACCTCACCCAGGAGGCATCCTTGTCAGATGCCCGAAGCACCTCAGCTGGCTCCTTTCGATGTGAAGGAGCGGCGGCTCCACTCTGAGGCAAACTTCTCACCCTATCACTAAGAGAGAGGCCAGCCACCCTTCGGAGGAAGCTTATTTCCACCACTTGTATCAGCGATCTTGTTCTTTCGGTCACTACCCACAGCTCGAGGCCATAAGTGAAGGTAGGGACGTAGATTGACCGGTAAATTGAGAGCTTTGTTTTACACTCAGCTCCCACTTCACCATGACAGAACGGTGCAGCCTGACAGTTTGACAGAATCGCTTCAAGGCAGTCCAAAAGTCCTTTTCCATGGCCTCTCCGAACTCCTGCCACACCTGGGTTTTTGCTTGAGCCACTGCCCGAGCTCCAAAGTCCCACCACCGATAGTGGTGGTAAGGAAGAAGAACGGAGACGTAAGACTCTGTGTAGATTGCTGTAAGTTAAATCTGAACACCATCAAAGACGCCTATGCACTTCCTAATTTGGAAGAAGCCTTCTCCGCCTTAACAGGATCGAAGTGGTTGTCGGTCCTTGACCTCAAAAGCGGGTACTACCAGATCAAGGTCAATGAGGCAGATAAGCACAAAACAGCCTTCGTATGTCCGATGGGGTTCTTTGAGTTTAACCGGATGCCCCAAGGCATAACAAACGCTCCCAGCACATTTCAAACGCTGATGGAGAAATGTATGGGTGACATCAACCTTAAGGAAGTCCTGGTCTATCTAGATGACCTTTTAGTTTACTCCGAAACCCTCGAACAACACGAGACCCGCCGTTTCCACATGCTTAATCGTCTCAAAGAATACGGTCTGAAGCTATTGCCTAAAAAATGTATGTTTTTTCAGACGTCAGTTCAGTACTTAGGGCACATTGTCTCCCAAAATGGTGTAGAAACAGACCCCAAAAAAGTAGCAGCGTTAAAAACATGGCCATGTCCCAAGAACTTGAAAGAACTCCGCTCCTTCTTAGGGTTTGCGGGGTATTATAGGCGGTTTATTAAGGACTTTTCTAAGATCGTAAAACCCCTTACCAACCAATTGCTGGATACCCCCCACTGCGAAAAAACAGTAGCTCTAAGTCCAACTACGTCCAATACTTTCAGCCAAAAGTTACTTTCGGGGAAGATGGACAGAGAGTTGTCAGAAAGCATTCGAGGCGCTTATAGACAAACTGACTTCTGCCCCAATTTTAGGCTTTGCCAACCCCAAGTTGCCTTAAGTATTAGATACAGATGCAAGCAAAATTGGGTTAGGGGCAGCTCTTTATCAAGAAGGAGAGTTGCGAGTAATTGCATACGCAAGCAGGGGACTATCAAAAAGCGACAGCCATTATCCTGCTCCTAAGCTTGAGTTTCTTGCCCTCAAATGGGCTGTAATGGAAAAGTTTTGCGATTACTTATATGGCAGTCCTTTCACAGCAATAATTGACAGTAACCCTCTAACTTACATTTTGACCACCGCTTAGTTAGCAGTGAGCGGTGAGCGGTGAGCTATCGCTGTTTGTCCGCTCTGTCCTCTTTCCAGTTCCAGCTTAGGTACAGAGCTGGCAAACAAAACATGGACGCAGATGGCGTATCTCGTCGTCCGCATCTCGATTAACTGACCTTGTCTCCCTGAAGGAACAGGAGCGGATCCGTTAGTTTGTGCAACACCACTTGCCTGGCACCGATCCTTTCACTCACGTTCCCACTCAAGCTGTCAGTGCAATCTGTGAGAAACATCTAGTCCTCCAGTCTCTTAACACAGACCATGCTCTCACCTGCCCACTCGTAACATCCATGTCTATGTCCGTTGATGCTGTTTCCGACAGTTTCGACAAGTGTGATGCTTTTCCTGTCATTCCAAGCTTGTCAGAAGAAGAGTTAAGACAAAGTCAAAGAAACGATCCTGCTATCAGTGAAATCATACACCAGCTTGAAACAGGTGAAACATCTCCTCCTACTGTTCGCAACGAGATCCCACAACTTAGCATCCTTCTGCGTGAGTTAAACAAACTTGAGTTGCAGAACGTGATTTTGTACAGAAAAAGGCAGGTGAATAGCCCCAGGACCAGCTGGTTCTTCCTGCAAGTCTAAGACCTATGGTGTTCAAAAGTCTTCACGATGTCATGGGTCATTTTAGTCTAGACCGGACCCTTGATTTAGCCAGAACCAGATTTTTCTGGCCAAAAATGGCCTCAGACATAGAGCAACATATCAAAAGCTGTAGCAAGTGTGTTTGCAGAAACACCCTGCCAGAGAGGGTGGCACCCCTAGTAAACATTCAAGTGACCAGACCTCTAGAGTTAGTGTGTATTGATTTCTTGACAATTGAATCAGATCGCAGCAACACTAAAGATGTCTTAGTTATTACAGATTTCTTTACGAAGTATGCTGTAGCAATGACAACTCCAAACCAAAAGACTAAAACTGTAGCCAAGGCCCTGTGGGAAAATTTTATAATCCACTACGGTTTTCCCGAGAAGTTGCATAGCGATCAGGGAGCAGACTTTGAGTCAAAAACGATCAAAGAGTTATGCGACTTAGCTGGGATTCAAAAGTTCAGAACTTCGCCCTACCATCCCCAGGGGAAACCCTGTGGTGAGGTTTAATAGAACTTTGCTAAACATCGTTGGTACACTAAAACACGAAGACAAGAAACATTGGCGTGACTTTGTTAAGCTACTTGTTCACGCGTATAACTGCACCAAACATGAAAGTACAGGGTTTACGCCGTACGAGTTAATGTTTGCAGCAGCCTAGGTTAGCCATTGATCTTGCCTTTAATGTTAATTCAGGTATAATGGCTAAAATATGTGTTCATATGCTGCTGCCTAAACGAGTGAAAAAAATATTAAAAACAAGTCAGAAGTCTACATAAAGCCATTTTTGTACTCTGGAGAATATATTTTTGTTTTTCTGACCTGTCCTTGCCTTGGTGACGTTGTGAACATAAACGAACGGGAGTTGGTGAGCTCAGAAATTGTATTTTATTTCATGCAAGAAATGTTTTGTTGTATTATATTGCTCATTTCATGCAAATGGAAAGTCAAGGTAGCAGATTTATGTTGTTTAATGTCAAAAAACGGCACAGGCTGCAGTTCAAAGGCCTTTGACGTTGTATCAGCGCGCCATATTGGCGTCATTTACGGCTAAATATGCTGGGGAAAACGGACTTTTACTGTTATTAAAGGGCTACCCGTGTGTTATTGTTATGGTAGGCCATTAAGGTTTGGATCGGGAGATGTCAAGCTAGAATCAGAGTTTGATCCGCTGAGCGAGAAACAAGATGGCGAGCCACCCATGGGAATAACGGCGTTACAAGTAACGGCGTTACTAATGCCGTTACTTTTTTCAGTAACGAGTAATCTAACTAATTACTATTCCTATCATTACAACGCCGTTACAGTTACTAACACAAAATGCGGCCTGTTACTATTTTTCAATAAACAGACGGTTGAAGCTGTCTTCAGCTTACCGCACCTTATATCTGCTGCATGGAAGTAGCTGACTGCGTAAGTACAGCTTTAAGCAGCTGCGAGCTCCCGTGGGCGGTAATCACGATCACTGTCTAACACAACACCTGGAGCTAAGGAGACAAAACAATCGCATGAGTGCTGCTGTTTGACTGAGGAAGAATAAAGTACTCGTGGTAAGCCAATCACATGACCACTTAAAGACAAAGCAACAAGGTGATATATACCAGTTTTTAAATTGTGTTGATAGGCCACGTAAAACCAGAGTCATGATAGACTATAATTTTTTCCTCGAGAGTTTCGTCACGTTATTGCTAGCAAGCACTGTCTGCTTATGAGCAAAAAAACATTTTTTTAAATAGTGGAAGTTTTAAGATTGACGGCGAGAGAGAGAGAGAGAGCACGAAAAGAGACAGAGCGAGTTTTGAAATGTGAGATTTGTGACGTTTAGCGTGTTTGGGGTGTGTAGTTAATGTGTTGTCTTGTGTAGTTAGTGTGTAGTGTTGTGGATAGATGTGTTGTGTATCAGAACAATGAGGCGACTGCTGTCTCCAGGTAGAAACAGGAGTGATGCACCTGCTGCTGTCAGACCTGCAGGTATCAGGCTGTGATGTTCTCCTTTATAGTGGACAGAAATATTTCGAGTGGCACAAATCATTTGTGTGGCATCTTATTGAAGAACAGCTGATTGTTCTGTAAATGGTTTGAAATGGTTATTTAAAAATCAAGGTAAAAGGTAAGTGGATGCAAATAACTTCATTGTTTGCAAAACTTGTACAGAGGATTTTAAAATTGACAATTAATATTTGCATTTAAAGTTATGAAATATGATTCAATAAACATGTTTGTGGTTGTTACAGTAAAAAATATAACTTTTTCTACTCGAATTTTATGGTTTTTTTGTCTGATTTTAGATCAATTCTGGTTATACAGTATGACAAAATGAGAACATAACTGTAAATTCAGGCACGTGAGGTTGCGCTAAAAAGAATGATACCAAACAAGGCAAAGTGAATAGTTTTTAAAGGTAAAATGTGGAGGAAACATCAAAAGTAGTAAAAAAAATGGCCAATTATACCCTGGACCCCAGAGGGTTAAACATTTTTTTAAAGTAACGCAATAGTTACTTTTCAAGTAATTAATTACTTTTAGAATATTGTAACTCAGTTACTAACTCAGTTACTTTTTTGAAGAAGTAACTAGCAACTATAATTGAATTACTCTTTCAAAGTAACTTGCTCAACACTGCCCATGGACCCACTGAACTGTACCGAGCAGGAAAAAGGAAACCGCCCCCTGCTGGACCTTGAGTTCTTTCGCTGAAAAAACTGGTAGGATTAATCCATACACCTCTGCAAAAGGACAGCGGACTTTCAAAGCACTGGATAATCATTCAGAGCAATTCCAGGATTAATAGTTAAAGGACACAGAGACAATTTTCTTTTGTTCGTTTGTTTAAGGGATTCATGCAGCCTTTTGCTGAATTGTCTTCAGTTTTACTGTTTTTTTGTTTTGTGTAATTTATTTTGGTCAACCTTACATTTTAATGCTGTAATGGTCTTAATGGAAATGTAAGTAATTTTGTTGGGTTAAAACAAAATAAGAACTGGTTGAAATTTAAAGGTGAACCTAGACCAAGATTAAATTAAATCTTGGGCCTAAAAGAACTAAACTAGATTTAAATAACACAGTGTTAATGCAAATTGATCAAAGAATAAACTTGAACTTAGAACTTGAAATAAATAAGACAATAACCGAGGTTGAAAATAACATCCTTTTAAAGCCAAATAAGAGGTTTTGAGATAAACAGGATAAATTAACAGAAATTCTGAACTAAAAAAAGGGAAAGAAATATCTTGTTTTCCTTAAATGTGTAATGTTGAATGTTTTATGTAATGTGTCTATAACTGTCTATTCTCTGTCTTCAAAATATAAAAAGCCGGCAATTTAAACTTATTTTCTGGTCTGTGGTCTTTATCACCAGTGTTGGGCAAGTTACTTTGAAATAGTAATTCAATTATAGTTACTAGTTACTTCTTCAAAAAGTAACTGAGTTAGTAACTCAGTTACAATATTCTAAAAGTAATTAATTACTTGGAAAAGTAACTATTGCGTTACTTTAAAAAAACAAAACAAAGAACGTTTAACCCTCTGGCGTCCAGAGTATAATTGGCCATTTTTTTACTACACTGTAAAAAAAATATTGTCGAATTTACGGTGAATTACTGGCAGCTGTGGTTGCCAGAATTTCACCGTGAAAAATAAATTGTAAATGTAGAACACAAAATGGTATCCTATTTTGGTAACCTTAAATTTCACAGTAAATAATAATTATTTCTTTTACAGTAAATGACTGAATTTAAACATAAATTCATGTGAAAACAACAGACATTCCGTTAACCTGATTACAGTCTTACTTTGTAAAATATAGTGAAACTGTATAAAATAATACGGTATCATACCTAAAAAGTTGAATATTACGGTAAATTACTGGCAGCTGTGGTTGCCAGAATTTCACCGTGGAAAATATAGTAATAATGTAGAATATATAACGGTATACTTTGTTGATAAATGTAAAATTCACAAAAAAGAATCATAAATCTGTTCATGGTAACTCATGTAGAAGCAACAAACATTCTATTAACCTGATTACAGTTTTGCATTGTAAAATACAGTGAAACTGTATAAAATAAATATTAAAAAGTTGAATATTACGGTAAAATACTGGCAGCTGTGGTTGCCAGAATTTCACCGTGGAAAATATAGTGATAATGCAGAATACATAACGGTATAGTTGTTGATAAATGTCAAATTCACAGTGAACTTTGGTTTTTGTGCAATTATTACATTGAAATAAAAAACTAATATAAAGTAAACCAGTTAAAATACATTTTAATAAGCTTGTTTACCGTCTCCTATTGACAAAGCACAGAAGAGCTGTATAATACAAAACATGCCTTTTTATTTAAAAGTTCATATTTACACGAAATTATTGGCAGCTGTTGCAGCCTGAATGTCGTCTAAAAAAATTAAGGTCCAACAAATGAGGTAATAAACATAATAGGGCTAACTGGCATAAAACTTACATTCTTTGACTTTTTGTCATAATTTGCTAGAAACATTAATAAAAACCAATAGATACAATGATTAAATTAAACAGTTAACATCCATCCATCCATTCGCTTCCACTTATCCTTTTTCAGGGTCGCAGTGCTGGAGCCTATCCCAGCTTTCATAGGGCAAAAGGCAGGGTACACCCTGGACAAGTTGCCAGTCTGTCACAGGGCAAACACACAGGGACAGACAACCATTCGCACTCACATTTACAACTATGGGCAATTTGGATTAATCAATTAACCTATCCCCACAAACGTTGGACTTTGGACTTCCGTCCAAAGACGGTGGGAGGAAGCCGGAGTACTCGGAGGGAACGCACGCAAACACGGGGAGAACATGCAAACTCCACACAGAAAGACCTCGGCCTGATGGTGGAATTGAACTCAGAACCTTCTTGCTGTGCAGCAACAGTGCTAACCACCGTGCTGCCTTAAACAATTCATACTTAATAATCAAATTAATGAACTTAATACAACCAAAAACAAATAAGTACATAATAAACAGTCAAACAAAATTTAAAACACTTGATACTTGCAGTGGTTGGCAAAGTTTCTTTTTATCCAGACTTGATAGTAGAGGGCTATCAAAACAGTCTCTGATAGTGTCTGAGGAACTGGAACAGGTTTTGGATTCAATGTGCTGGAGGACTTGCATGCTTGTTCTTCAGATGCTCGGTGTAGATTAGCGTTCTTTCCTTGCAGTCTGAAAGCAAATACAAAGCACAATAAAGCAAACTGCCCATTTCAAAAGCAAATATACAATCTTACATCTAATAGAGCTGACACAATTAATCGTATAATGACTTACAATTGTGATGCATTGCAATGCGGACGTAAAGCATTCTTAATCGATTCAGAAGAAACTAATCGATTATTAAATACAGTCCCAATCAAAAGTTTAAGACCACTTGAAACCACTTGCATGGTTGGATCTTAACAAGGTTCCAACAACATGCAACAAGCAAAAATGGGAATGACAAAACATTTAACTTACATTTCACAAACTTAAACTGGGACAGGCTGTTTTACAGCTGATCAAATGTTTAGGACCACATGCCTTTAAAAGGCCAAATCTGTGCAAAACTGTGGATTCATTGTCATTTTCTGTCAGGTAGTCAGACTGTCAGGATGTTCTGATGGCAAAAGCAAAAAAACTTTCCTTGTTGAACATGGTCGGCTTGTTGAACTGCATAAGTAGGGTCTCTCACAGCGTGCCATCGCTGCTGAGGTGGGATGCAGTTAGGACGGTCATTTCTTATATAATCCTGGGGGTTATGGAACAAAAACGTGAAGTGGAAGACCTAAAAAATCCTCAACCCAAATTAAGGCCATTAGTGGTCTGATTGCACCCCCATAACGATCAAATGGCATCTGAGACTGAAGGGCTTCAAAAACGAATTCTCTGATGAGAAAAAAATATAACCTTTTTTTATTCTGTAAAAAAAATGCAACCTTGATGGTCCTGAGGGTTTCCAACCTTACTGGCATGACAAGCAGATCCCACCTGAGATGTTTTCTTCGCCCTACAGACGAGTGGGTGCCACAATGATTGGGAAGATGCTTTTTCCTTCAGTGGAACAATGAAGCTTCAGGAGGTGCAGGGGTGTCAAAAGGCTGCTGGCTATGTCCAGATGTTGCAGAGAGCATCCGTGATGGCTTAGGGCCCTCATCTGTGTGGTAACGACTGGGTTTTTCAGCAGGACAACACTACAGTACACAATGTCCACAGGACAAAGGACTTCTTCCAGGAGAATAACATCACTCTTTTGGACCATCCTGCGTCTTTCCCTGATCTAAATCCAACTATGAATGGACAACAGTTCCAGACAGTAGACGCCCTTCGTGTGGCCCTCTTCACCACTTGGAGAAATGTTCCCACTCACCTCATGGAAACGCTTGCATGAAGTGATCAACAAGAACAGCGGACCTATTAATTACTGAGTTCAAGTTTGGAACTTTCTGTTTTGGGGGTTTACCCATGTTTTCTGGAGGTGTGGTCCTAAACTTTTGATCAGCTGTAAAACAGCCTGTTTGAGTTTAAACGTTGTTTTTAATAAATTGCATGCTCAAAAAATGTTTTGCCTCACTCCTATTTCGTCTTGTTGCATGTTGAAGCTGTACTTGGAACCTTCTTAAGATCCAACCATGCAAAATATGATTTTTTGCCATTTTTCAAACTGTCTAAAACTTTTGATTAGGACTGTACAACCTAAAAATAACAGCAATTTGTTTTCTTCAGCCACATACATCACAGTGGACCAACAAGTGCAGTTTGTGTTCAGACAAGTTTTAAGCAATAAAAAAGTAGCTTATATGTAACCTCCTTTATTTGTTGATGAAAAGAAACAAACTGAAATGAAGTTATCATGATGCACTGGGAAAAAAATTATATTTTTCAGCGCAAAACGTCTGTAGTTTTCTAATAAAATCTCTGTTGCTGAGCTTCACAGGTCCTTGTCTTCTGCTGCTGCGCATCACATGCCAGCAGTGGCTTCGCACATGCGCGATTGGATGCAGTGGGGTAAAAATCATCTGCTCCATCTTACATTCCACCACGTCATCAATCATGACAGGCAACAGCCTTAAAAAGTTCCAGTTTTATATTAACTGCTGAGAGTTTGTTTGAGGACTGACCTCACACGGCTTTGAAGAGGTATCAGAGTCAGAGTATTTAAACTGTTTGATGCTCCAATTCAGATTGGAGTAGGTGAACCATTCTTTTTTTTTTCACAAAAAAATTTAAGAAACAGCACAACATCATATGACAAAATGCCATAAAATCTTGTGTCCTAATCAAAATGGCAAACCTGGCTGACAGATGTGAAAATATTATAAACAGTTGAAAACTGACTCAAACTTTACTCCTTCTATATCTGGTGTACCTTCAGTCTTGAGGTGTTCAACAGGAGAGTTGTACATCTCTATGGTGCATTCTGCTCCACGCTGATTTGGATCACCATCCTGAAAAACAGATTGTGTCTTTAAACAGTATCTACAGAAATGTTGTGTACAACTAAAGCAGAGGCCACCAGTGCAATGTGAGCCCAAATTATCTCCAGCATGCAAAACAAGGTTCCTTTAACTACAGTTTTATCTATTTATTTCCATAACCTAAACGATTAACAACTTCAAAGGCATTTTGGTATAGCAGTAGTGTGAAACATAATGGATTTTGGTTAAAAAAAAAAAAAATACTACTTTTGAATATCTGACCATCACAAATGTCACACAGTATATCTGATGAAGACTCAGCTGATTCCTCACCTGTTACACATTTCTGGATCCCTTGACCGCCTCACAAAGCTTGGAAATACCCTCATCAGATAATGTTGTTTCAGTTTTAAGAAGTGTAGTGAGCTTATTCAGAGTATATGACTGACCCAACTCATATTTTCTTTTAATTTCCTCTACAATGGTCAGGATGGCAGAAGCAGGTCGCAATGAAATACATAACCCCTCAGTGACTTCACTGACTTGGCACAGAAATCAAAAAGGAACATTGTCTGGCGTTTGTTTCACAGTAAAGCTAGCTAAAATCTTCAACCTGCTGCATTAGCATGAACTTTCCAGAAAACAAAACAGGACTGAAGGCGAAGCCTGTAACAGAGGAACGCTTTCAATGCAACAAGAAAACTAAGCGAACTATGGTTACAGCTGATATACGTTTCAAGTCTAATGATATACTTACATTGAAAGAGAAGGTTGTTGGTTCGCAGGGTGCTGCTGGGCTCCCTTGCTGAGCAGGAGTCTGTCTGGACCAGGTCTGGACCGTTAGAAGTGGCGCTATCTTCTTCTTCGTTGGTTTGGTTTTAAATATTTGGCGCTTCCAAGGAGTATTGGTGCCCTCTGCTGTTGCAGTACCTCAAAGTCAGACAGCTATTTCTGACAACATAGTATATATATATATATATAATATGTGTGTGAAACGGTTTAGACATGTGATGCATTTTCTCCCAAACGTGCATGGACTTTAACTGATTGTTACAGCTTTTATAATACATTCGTTGACTGCTCTTGACCTTGCAAACTACAACAATTTATTAACATTATTTCATTATTTTTTTGTATTTCATTTTGATCCATTAATTTTAATTTCAGAAGGTGGTATCACACTCAAACAGATTGAACACGGACTGAACAGTGGCAAATCCATGATTTAAACCTCCCTATAACACAAAATATTTTATTTATTGTAACTGTGTTATAATTGGTGAGACTCTAGAACTTAAAGAAATATAATTTTTTTTATTAGTAGTAATTGTTTGTATGTACTGTTAACATATACTGTTTTAACAAACAGCCTGAGGTTGTTGATATTAAAAACATTTCACCGTAACTTTCACATTAATTCTAACAATGTTTTCACATTTTGTTAAAATTAAAAGTACGGTATGTTTTGAGTAATTAATATACAGTTGTAAATCTTAAATTCAATGAAAAAAGCAGGAAAGATTGTCATTCATACAGAGATATTATGTAAATTGTAGGGTGATTAATTGTAAATAATGTTACAGATTTTTCTTGTGATTTTCAAATACAATGGGCCATATTACAGTACATTGATATATTTTCAACATATTAGGAGTGTAAAAATAAAGGCAAATCACCGTTTTTCAATTTACAGAAATGTAATGTCCATATTACAATCAATTACTCTTTTTGTTTTAATGGTAATTTACCGTTGCCATTTTACAGTTATTAACTGTAATTTTTATGTACATTTCTTACAGTGTACTCTTGATTTTCCCTCCACATTTTACCTTTAAAAACTATTTACTTTGCCTTGTTTGGTATCATTCTTTTTAGCGCAACCTCGCGTGCCTGAATTTACAGTTATGTTCTCATTTTGTCATACTGTATAACCAGAATTGATCTAAAATCAAACAAAAAACATAAAATCAGAGTAGAAAAAGTTATATTTTTAACTGTAACAACCATAAACATGTTTAATGAATCATATTTCATAACTTCAAATGCAAATATTAATTGTCATTTTAAAATCCTATGCACAAGTTTTGCAAACAACAAAGTTATTTGCATCCATTTACCTTTTACCCTTTTTTAAAATAACCATTTCAAACTATTTACAGAACAATCAGCTGTTCTTCAATAAGATGCCACACAAATTATTTGTGCCACTCCAAAACATAATTTCTGTCCACTATAAAGGAGAACATCACAGCCTGATACCTGCAGGTCTGACAGCAGCAGGTGTATCACTCCGGTTTCTACCTGGAGACAGCAGTCGCCTCATTGTTCTGACACACAACACAAAACTATACACAACACTGCACACTAACTACACAAGACAACACATTAACTACACACTCCAAACACGCTAAACGTCACAAATCTCAAAACTCGCTCTCTCTCTTTTCCTGCTCTCTCTCTCTCTCTCTCTCTCTCTCTCTCACCGTCACTCCTAAAACTTTTTTTTTGTTTTGCTCATAAGCAGAGAGCGCTTGCTAGCGCTAACGTGGCGAAACTATTGAGGAAAAAACGCCGCGTATATATTGTTTATCATGACTCTGGTTTTACGTGGCCTATCAACACAATTTATAAACTGGTATATATCACCTTGTTGCTTTGTCTTGACGTGGTCATGTGATTGGCTTACCACGACTACTTTATTCTTCCTCAGTCAAACAGCAGCACTCATGCGATTGTTTTGCCCCCTGAGCTCCGGGTGTTGTGCTGGACAGTGCTCGTGATTAGCGTCCGCGGGAGCGCGCGCAGCTGCTTAAAGCTGTAGCGTCCAGAAGATGCGGTAAGCTGAACACAGCGTCAACCGTCTGTTTGTTGAAAAATAGTAACGGACCGCGTTTCCTTGTTAGTAACTGTAACGCCGTTGTAACGATAGGAATAGTAATTAGTTAGATTACTCGTTACTGAAAAACGTAACGCCGTTAGTAACGCCGTTAGTAACGCCGTTACTTGTAACGCCGTTATTCCCATCACTGTTTATCACACGCTACACTCATCACTACTCTGGTAGTCAAACCTAACTGGTCCTAGTATACTGTAACGACTCCAGAAGTGTTACAGAAGCGGCGAGCCAGCCAGGAGCAGTAATTGATCCCTCAATCTTGTTTTCCTGACCCAGACCTGAAAAATAGGCCAAGTCCGGCAAAATGGAAATAGTTGACAGGGAGAATGTTAAAATCCCAATCTCAGTTATTGTTATTGGGATTACAGGCACAGACACTGATGATGCTTTAAAAGACTTTTTAAACAGATATGGTCGAAGATAGATGACCCTAAGTCTTCTTAAAACAAAAATGCTATTGTAGAGTGTGAGAGTGGAGCTGCTCTGTCAACACTTGAACCCTTACTACCCTACACACTTGAATGTCCTAATGAAGTCACTTATCAGATACGAGCCCTGTCATCTGAGTACATTGCAGCTGTTACCAACGTCGGCACAAACAGTTTTTTCAATGAACTGCAAAGCATTGCTAAACTTAGTGGCAAATCTTTTGAAGCTGTTCTGCATGAACACCTTTCCCTATGTGCTCAATCAGTCACACACAGCACAGAAGCTCCTACCCCAGACCAGAGGTGGGTAGTAACGAGCTACATTTACTCCGTTACATTTACTTGAGTAAGTTTTTGAAAGAAAATTACTTTTTAAGTACCTTTTTTGCACGATACTTTTTACTTCTACTTGAGTACATTTATGAAGAAACATTACTTTTACTCAGCTACATTTGCAAAATTCGACTCGTTACTTTAAAAAATGAAAAAATTAGTTTAACACATTAGATAACAAGCCATCAGTGGAGTTTCCGGTATCGTTTTTGCCAATGAGACGTGGCCATACAGTCACATGACCACTTTGAAACTGTGGCAGGCAGAGCGGCCCAAGCATTTCAAAGTAGCAGACACACAGAAAGAAGCAATGTGATGGCAGAGTCTACACTAGAGCCGAAGAGGATGAACACCTTTGGCCTCACATACAAAGAATGTTTCGCTTAAAAGCAGCACAAAAGAACAGCTATGTCTGCAGTGTCGGTGTCTTCAGTCAGAGCCAAAACAAACCAACCTTTCAGCGTTAAACAACTCAACTCGTAACCTGAGGAAACGGTAAGTTTTCTCTAAATATCTTTTTAGCTGTGGTTAGCTGGATGTCAGTCTTGTGTTACAGCAGCTGCGTCGAGCTCGAGCTGCGAGTCATATTTTCGGCGCTACGTTGTAGTGAGACAAGTTGGGGGGTGTTTTGTGCAGTTTCATCTGTCTTTTTAACTGCTTGCTGGTTAGCTAGCGTGAGCTATAAGCTAACAGCTAGCCTGGTTAATGACGCTAGAGTTCCACGCACATGCCAACAGCTTATCTTTACTGCTTTAACTGTTAAAACAGAAAGCAATACTGTGGCAGACAGGGTTTATTATGCGAAACAGCAGCTTGTTTAGTTTAAACAGTCTGCAAACACTGTGCGAGTTTTTTTCAGTCACGTTATTCCGCTCCTGCTCAAACTATACAATTAAATCGCAGAGGTTAGAAGTTCATATATCACGATGCAGGGTCTCACATTATACGGCCTGATGCTCTGATGCAACCTGAGTGCTCAAACTGTGCGTCCATAACATGAAGCTTATCATATAAAATCTGTCCCCGCTCTCCCTCTCTGTCTTTCACTCACACAGACACACACACCATCAACTTTGCTAAATTACTAATGAAAAACATTGACCAGGCTGCTGTGATTGAGCAGCAATGTCCATCCAGCTCTTTTCATGGTTGTTGTAGTCACGATAATTTTCTGAGGCCATATTGAAAAGCCGTGGATACGTAAGCGTAGAGCTGCCACCGGGGCAAAAGAAAAATAGACCTATGTCGCGTTATAACATGAAAGGTCTATTGTTCCCATCCCCAGACACAAAGAACCACCAACGCACCGATGTCTGAGGGCGTCTGCCACCGGCAGGGGAAGTGGTGGGGGGAGATGGGCCTCCAAACCTTGGAGGGCCTGAGATGTCCCCAGAGAGGTGGCGTCTGATACCCAACCCGACATATAGACACAGACAAACAGGCACACACAGATACAAACATCCATTCCCACCCTCATGCTCTCAAATGCAATTACTCTAAGAAAGCGTACTCTAAGAACCGGGTCTAGGTACCCTTGCCCCTGGAGGGGGAAACTGCACCCAGACCCAGGTGGTGTTACCCTTTTCCCTGAGGTGGGGAGAAGCAGACCGCCCCGACTCCGCAGCGGCAGGGAGGCCCCACATACCAGATCCCAGTCGGACGACCAACTCCTCCTCCTAGCCCCCCCGCTCCAACAGGCCGCAGAGAATGGGGGTGTGAGAAGACTCCAAACCTCCCTCCACCCGCTCATATGTAGTGTTGGTGTATGTTTGTTCTAAGATGCATTTAAAACCCAGGAGGACATGGAGCTACCTGCCAGAGAGCAGCAGGTAAGCCCACCTGATAGCCCTCAATGTCTACGTGTATTTAAAATTGAGAGGTGGGCAACAACGCCAGGGGTGAGGTGTACACCCTGATGGTAATTTGGATTCCATGTAGCGTGCCCACCCCCAAAATCCTATATGTATGTGTAATAAGAGTGTGAGTAATGTGAATGTCTAAGTTGTTGGATAAAATCTAGGCACATTTGTAATTACTTATGAACTTTTTCTACTTATTTCTTTAGACCAAATCCCCTGTACACATATAGTGACTCAGAGGATGAGCAGCCCACCAAAAAAACGGCACCTCGAGTGAAAATACCAGGTAATGAAATACTGTCAATTGTCTTTGTACATATCTGCGTGTGACACATGGAAACTTTTTGGACAAGCCGTCTGTATTCTTAAATGTTAAAAAAAATATATATATATATTTTTTTACACCCAGTTTTTTTTACACCCTAACCCAGTTAAAACTAATACTTGAATGCAGTGTTACACCATCACTTATGGGTATATTAGTTTTTCGCCTCTCACTGCTTAAGCCATTAATCTTTCTGGAATTGTTCTTTGAAACAGATGCGATCTCACAAAAGATGTTAACTATGCTGTCAGACCTGACGAGATCTCTTAACGAACTCCGTGAGGAGGTCAGAGCCATCCGCCTCTGGATTTGCCCTTACACAATCTGGAGGAGCTAAACAATGCAGAGGCAGTGTTTCAATCGCAAGAGGCAAATAAGGCAATGGTAAGTATATAAAGGTTATGTACACTTTGTAACTATAAAGTGTAATAGCTGTCAGATGTGATTTAAATGCATAACAACGGCATACACACAAGCACTTGCATAAACATTTAAGACATGAGACACACTAATTCCATCTCTTAAATTGTGTCTATAGGTGAGACGCTTTGCCTTGATTGGAGGGACCACACTGGAGGTGCGAGTCCGCCGTGTAATGGCTTATGCCTTACAAACGAGCTGGCCTTAGTTCTAAACTGGGCAGGGAAAAATAAACAAGGACCAGATGAAGCAAAAAAGGGCATTTAAAGATACAGTGCTATGCAGATGCATATTTGGTAAGTTTTACCGTTTACTGTAGTTTTATGAGCCTAAAGTGAACAATAAAGGGATCAATTGATGTGCTTGGTGTGTTTTCACATGTCCTATGTCCGGTTTTTGCTATATTACTTTGTCTTTCTTAATAACAAGACTTTCATATCTGGTTAATCTGGAGATGGAGAGTCTTTGGTCTTCAGCTTGTTCAGTCCTCGGGTTGTAGTTTGTACAGCCCGAGGACCCCATGTTTATTTTGTTTTAAAGGATGCACGGCACACCATGCTAAGACTTATCAATTTTTCCACTCATAGCTCTTTGGGAATCAAATGTGGCAGATTTACGCCTGGTGACTTTCATGTTTATCAGCCTAGGAGTTTACATACTTTCTCCCTGCTGAAGACAGTTAACAAGAGCTTATTCATGTGCTCTAATTCACTTTTTTTGTTTGTTTGTTTGTGTGTATTTTTGTCCTAGATGGCCTGACGCAGCAGGTAGGGGCAAACTCTATGTCAGAGATTGTCTTTGCACAGGCACTGCAGAAATGGCTCCGATACACCCCAGACCGTTTGGGTGGCGCAGGACGCACATCATCCGTCCCCATCCTGGAGTAAAAACTACAAAGTTATGTTAAAATATAAATCTAAATAGAAAACTGTCTTATAATAAAGTATTTAGCAAAAGAAACCTTTTTTTGTTTAGTTTTTTTTCCCCCGTTACATCACATGCAATGCTTTCTTATTTTAGAAATTCTTGACATTATACATTGTGAGACATTTGATTTTTATAAAGGGTGTCCAGTTTGAGGAATAAGTGCAATTATGTGTTTAGGTAGTTTAAGTATTGATGGAAACATGCAGTAGTTTAGTAGTATTTAAAATACCTGTAAAGAAAGGTAGATTTAGAGTCATGATTTAACTTGTTTTAATAAAAAGCAACTGTGCGAAAGAGGTGGAAAATCAACACCATAGCTCAACAGTGTTTCAATATCAGAATCTGACATTGTTTCAATGTCAACAGTATTAGAAAATATAACGTTGAATCAATGTCAGGTTTCAACATTGATTCAACATCAAATCCTGACGTTGTTTCAATGTTAAAAATGGGTGCAAGAGTTAGGTCAACGTCACACTTCAACGTTGATTCAATGATGTCGCCTGATATTGACTCAACATTGTTTCAAAGGTCCCTTGCTATCTGGGTCCTAACTTTACTGCGACGCCCGATCCCGGCCCGAGTACCGCGTCTCTTCCTCCTCACCTCGCGGGGGATGTTAGCTTGCTCGGCAGTAGGCATGGCAACGGAGGCTCCGAGGGCTAACAGCTGATCCCTGCTGTAAACAATGGGAGGTCGGACCTCCACGTGCTCTCCGGACAAAGACGCCGTAAAAAATGTGATAAAGAACACCATTGTCCATAGAACTCTGAGCTCCATTGTGGGGGACAGCAGTCCACAATAGAAAAACAAAAACAAAAAACACAAAACAACAGAGAAACATATATTAAAGAGAAAAAAAGGACTCTGTCAGGTCGGAGCTGCTGATACTGGCTGCCAGCTCAGAGCGGCGCTGGAAGTGCTCTAGGAAATAATAATTTTAAATACTCTAGGAACAACAAGTAGGCCTGCAGAGCGAGAGCGAAGTGCTCTAATAGGGTGATATAGTACTACAAGGTCATTAAGATAAGATGGGGCCTGATTATTTAAGACCTTGTAAGTGAGGAGCAGGATTTTGAATTCAATTCTGGATTTAACAGGAAGCCAATGAAGGGAAGCCAAAACAGGAGAAATATGCTCTCTCTTCCTAGTCCCTGTCAGTACTCTTGCTGCAGCATTTTGGATTAGCTGAAGACTTTTCAGCGAGTTTTTAGGATATCCTGATAATAATGAATTACAGTAGTCCAGCCTGGAAGTAATGAAGGCATGAACTAGTTTTTCAGCACACGAGTAAAACAAACTAAAGACAGTATGCCACCCAAGAAAGGCCCAACACCAGAGGAGGTCGAGAACATAAAAACCTCCCTCGGAGCGCTGTGCGGAGACGTGGCCACAGTCAGGGCGCAGCAGGAGCTGCTTCTGGGGCTTCTGGAGGGGGTAAAACAGCTCCGCCTCCAAAATGCCCAGAAGGACAGACGAATCATGGATCTCGAGCGGCGGGTGGATGAGCTGGAGCAGTACACCCGTACGAACAATGTGGTCATCAGCGGTATTAAAATAAAGCCGCGCGTGGCCGGGAACGTCTGGGAGCCCAGCGATGAGGAGACCCGCTCGGTGGAGCAACAGGTGGCATCCTTCCTTCAAAGCAAAGGGATAGAGATGGACATGGAGCATGTAGAAGCATGTCACCCACTGCCCAGGAGGAGCGACAGACAGCCGGCCGTCATTATGAGATTCGTCAATCAGAACAACAAGGTCGCACTGCTGAAACAAGGATGCAAACTGAAAGGCACGGACGTTTTCATCAATGAGCATCTGACACGAAAAAATGCAGACATCGCGAGGAAGGCAAGGCAACTGAAGAAGAACGGTAAAATACAACATACATGGGTAACAAACTGCAAGATTTTCATTAAGCTAAACGGGACACCAGAAGAGGCAAAAGTACTGATAGTACTGATAGGAACATGGTGGACCTGGACAAGTACAACTGACACTAATGTATTGAGGTAATATATAACGCTAATGACAATCAAAAATGATAAATACAACAACATCTCTAATTACACCAGGAAATGACATGGACACGTTGAAGTCAATTCTCCAACAGAAAGTAATTGATCTAGATTGTAAATATAAGGATCATAATATAATAGACCCAGAAATAGATTCTGAAAGTAATTTTCTCTCTTCTTTTGTTAAAAATTGTAATCATTTCACACAGGAACAATATGAAAAAAAAATCTAATTTTGATTTCATTAAGAACTACTTGCAACAATTTTCTCGCCCCTTTAGTGTTATAGCCATCACTGAAACTTGGTTCAATGTCGATAAAGGAATAGATTCAGTTTGAATGGATATGATTTAAAATACATGAATAGATTAAATAAGGCGGGCGGCAAGGTTGCTATATATGTTCATAACTCTATAAAATATAATGTTGTAACAACTATGTGAACAAAACAAGAAAGAGAACATTATATACAGTGAGTGAGTGAATTATATATATTGTATAAATAAAATAAAACAATCTACGTTTGAATCTCAGAATGTACATTGCATGAGTGTTAAAGTGTCTTGTGCCGTAGTGAAGCCAGAAGGATTGATTGTTAATTAGACTGTTAATTTATTTCAAACATGTAAACAATATACAAGTACATTTAGAAAAGAAAATAAGAGAGAAAAAAATACTAGATCAGACATGATATCAGAATGTGGTAACAATAAGTCCTGTGTCAGTCTTGTATGGTGGGGGGGCGTGTCCTGATTTACCACACAGATGGCCTCAGGATAGAAGCTGCTCTTCAGTTTCTCTGTTTTTGCGCACTCGGTGCAGAACCTTCTGATGTGACAGGTCCTTCAATAGCTGGGCTGCTCTAGTCCAGCACCTACTGGTGTAGATGTCCTGTTGGGAGGGGAGAGCAGCCTTGCAGCAGCGTTCTGCTGTACAGATCACTCTCTGAAGAGCTTGTCGGTCCTTAACATAGCTGTTCCCATACAAGGATGCGATGTTCTGTGTGAGGATGCTCTCCACAGCGCCTATATACTAGAGGTGGGTTTTTATAATCGATTTATCGATTAAAATCGATTCATTACTACACCTCTGATATTTGCAGGCAGAATTTTAAACCTTGGGTGAAATGGGGTCAATGCAGTTGACTTTTACTGCCGGTTTGTTGAGAAATCAAGCAGCTTTCACAACTCAATAGAGAATTCCCCAACAATAGAGGCACTTTGGTCACTCATGGTAAATGGACTAATTCTTATACAGCGCTTTTCTACTCTCCCGGTGTATTCAAAGCACTCTATACAACACACCACATTCACCCAGTCACACCCACTCTCACAAGCAATACCTCTATACTGAGTGCTTTCTAACTACACTCACACACATTCATACTCCGATGGATGCATCGGAGAGCAACTTGGGGTTAGTATCTTGCCCAAGGATACTTGGCATGCAGACTGGAGGAGCCTGGGATCGAACCTCCAACCTTCCGATGAGTAGGTGACCTGCTCTACCTCCTGAGCTACAGCCACCCCATCCCCCCACCTTCCCCACTCCCCCCACAACAGATGCTATGAAAGACTTCACCCACAGGAGCAACCTCCTCACTTCACACCTATGAGGATTTCACACCACCTTCTCCCACTACAACCCTTCATATTCATGAAGCAGATGTGAGGAAGCAGTTTAACCCTTTAGACCTACTAAAGAACCAATTCAATTCAATTGTATCTATATAGCGCCAAATCACAAGAAAAGTAGCCTCAAGGCGCTTTATATTGTACAGTAGATACAGAGAAAAACCCAACATGACCCCCTATGAGCAAGCACTTTGGCGACAGTGGGAAGGAAAACAGGATAAAGACATGCTGTGGAAGAGATACAGAGATTAATAACAGATACGATTCGATGCAGAGAGGTCTGTTAACACATAGTGAGTGAGAAAGGTGACTGGAAAGGAAAAACTCCTCGTGTGTCATAGTGGTCTGATCAGACAATATATTTACCCTTCTGTGCCATTTCATGTTTAGGTCAGTTATGTTTGTTTAGGTCAGTTATATTTCTTTGTGCAGTCATTTGGTTTGTTAAGTTTGCAGTTCTTTGCCTGAGTTCAGTTTTGTTTCTTTGACATTTTCTATGAGCTTAACATTAATTACTTTTATGAATATACTATTTGGGCTGAATGAATGAAAACTTTGTTTTTCTAATAATTCTTGTGACTCCTTCTGCTTTTTCAACTTGGTTCATCACACAGCCCTAAATATTTGTTTAATGTCCTGGTCAAATATTACTCCAAGGTGTTACTGGAGGCCAAGGTAATGCCATCCAGAGCAAGTATCTGGTTAGATACCATATTTCTAGGTATTTTAGGGCCAAGTATAATCAGCAGCATACAGTTAGTTGTCACCCAGGTCTTTATATCAAGCTCTGCTGTGTTCAAGTTATTAATCACTGCGAGCAGGAGAGCCAAAACACACATCAAACATTAAAGTTCAGTTATGCCAGCTTTAACCTTGGGATGCCTCAGCTTCTCTTTTATATCCCCCACACTCAACTCTCTGCATCAGGAAGCTCCTGCCACTGGTCACACTGGGAGTTTCGTCCTTCTACACCCTAACAGTTAGCAGATAATGTAGTGAAGCATCGGCAAGCAGTTTTCACAAGGTCATGCTGACACAACATTTGAATCTGACTTTAAACACTGGTCACTTCAGGTGTTGCTCTGATATACAGGAAATGACATCACGGCTCAAACTCTTTGTCAGTAAACCATTTCTTTATTTAACATATAAAATTTTGGTTTAATTGTTGCAGGATTTCATTACACAAACAAGCTGAAAAAAAAAAAACTACAGAACACATGGATCAATGCATTCAATAAAAATATAACAGGAAACAGATTTCTTAATCAAACTGCTGGAACAAAGCGAACCACTCAACACAAACACTACAGTAGAACAGTTTAGAAAGCTTACAATGTAACTAGAGGCACATTTTCATTCATGGGTGTGTGGAGATTTGAAATTATTTTACTGTTACTATTCATAATCATTATCATTACTATTACATTAATCTTCATTTTATCATTTTACGGATATTACATTAAAGTCTGTATTTCAGGTGGTACTATAATCACATAATAATCCTTCACTGCAGGTGCAACTGTATTCATGTTATACACAGTGCATTT
Organism: Pelmatolapia mariae; assembly: GCF_036321145.2. Taxonomy (NCBI): domain Eukaryota; kingdom Metazoa; phylum Chordata; class Actinopteri; order Cichliformes; family Cichlidae; genus Pelmatolapia; species Pelmatolapia mariae. Next base: position 15,677,476 of record NC_086229.1, on the reverse strand, counting down.
TGTGCTAATTAAAGAGTTGAAGCTCGGGCAACTTAATTAATGGTCTGAATCTTCGGGCAGTGCGATATCTGGCCGATCTATTGAGCAAAGTTAAAGTGACCCATATCTATGAAAGAATTGCATACATGCTTACAATATAATACACCACATATAATCTAGAAACTGAATAGAGGCCTGTGTGTATTCAGCAGCCTGCTGCATTGGAGTTTGCTTGGGAACAGATGTTTGTCTGCACACACACACACAGTATGTAGACTTGTTTTGTTGTTTAATTCCAGTGATAAGTAAAGTAACAGCAAGCATTTGGTGGAGGAGCAGAGGAAGGAGCTGTTCTTGTTTAGGGTTAGGGTGTCCAAGGTTGGGATGACTGGAACGGATGCATGTTATCTATCTCCTTTGACACATGATGCTCATCATCAACTATGTTATATATTTGACTGCTCGCTTATTGTTTTGGGGAGATTGAGGCTTATGTTTTGCAGAGCTCATCTTCCCCACACAAGTGTGTGTAATAAAATCATTGTTTTGACCCACTTGGACTGTAGTCGTTTGTCTTTTACCTCAAATACGAACCATGACAGGTGCCTCATCAGATCTTTACAGAAGACTCCACCTGAACTCTATGGAGCCTGATCTCAAGGGTTTAAGTCTGACCCTGAAACCAGAAGAGGATCTTTCTGTCTCTGCAGATTCACTGTGATCCAGAGATGGCAATGATTTCAGTCCTGCATCACGCTGATGTTTGCACAGAGAAGATAATTTAGTAAATGTTTTTGAACATTGATAACAGTAAACTTCATAATCATTATTGCAAATATTAACTCTGTGAATGGTACTCATGGCCATTGACCAGTGGTTGTTGATCAATGCTCATAAGAATTTGCATATTAATGATGAAGAAATTGACCTCACAGCCCATTGTTCATTCATTGGGCCGGTTTCAGTCGTTATGCAAATGTACTGTTTACAAGATTAACGTAAAAGCAGGAATCAAGACGTAACCGTTTATTTGTAACATGGAATCGTTTCTGAGTGGAGTATGAACTGAGATTACTCAAACTCTTTCACAGATAAGATAAGATAACCTTTATTAGTCCCACACGTGGGAAATTTGTTATCTAATTACTAATACGTTAGTTATTAAAAAAAATTACGAGAAGAAAAAGATAAGAAAGAAAGAAACTCAGAACAAGCAGAGCTGCTGTAACAGGCTGCCGCACACAGGGGGCGCCGTGATGAAGTTCTCTTTCATGTGTCTGCGTTTATGCTTAGTATGATCACATGATTGTGAAAAGGTTTTGTCACAGTGTCTGCACTTGTATGGTTTCTCTCATGTGTGGATGACTCGTTTATGCTTTTCAAGCTGACGTGCACTGATGAAGGATGACCCACACTGATCGCAGACATGCTTTTTAACGCCACTGTGAAGGAGTTCATATTGTTTGAAGTCCTTGAAGTGGTGAAGCCACTCCCGCATTCTTTACAGTAGTTCATTTTGTCTCCAGTGTGTCTACGTTGATGTATTTTCAGAGTCCTTCAATGACTTAAAGTCTTTCCACAAAGGTCACAACAAAAGTCTTTCCCACAGCGATGACAGGGTTGAGAACTTGATCCATCTGTGTCGCTCTGCTTCTAAACAAAAACACAAAGACAGTGTAAGTCAGTCCTTCAACATTTTTATCCTGAACGTCACCTGAAATAAAGAGCATCTCTGCCAAAGTCCAATTACATTTTACTGTTTACATTATCACACTCAGCTCAATTTAATGTGCTATAAAAACGATAAGAGTAAAAACATTAAAGTAATACTAGTTTAATGCTACAATAACAATAACACAATTCTCAAACACTATCCCTAAAAACCTGTGATTAGAGTCTGAATAATCATTCAGAGCTGCCAGTAGAATTGCTAACATGCTAACACAATTTGATGAGCAGACTTGTTTCAAACAGTCGGGCTGACAAGATAAAAATATAAATACATACCTCACAGTAACTGCACTTGTAGAGTCTTTCTGGTGTGGATCTGTTGGTGTGCTTTCAGGTAACGTGGAGATTTAAAAGTCTTCTCACACAGGTCACATTTATAAGGTCGTTCCTCAGTGTGGGTAAACATGTGACGTCGTAACTCTGTGTTTGTAGTAAACTGTTTACCACACTGATCACAGCTGTACACATCATGTCTGGTGTGAATGCGTAGGTGTGTATTTCGGTTCCCTATCAGGCTGAAAGTTTTTCCACAAATGTCACAGCTGTACGCCTTAATTCCAGAGTGGGTAACTAGATGACTCTGTAAGCTGTAACTGTGAGTAAAAGCTCTGCCACACTGATCACAGGTGTACGCTTTAACTCCACTGTGGATTAGTTGATGTGATTTTAAGTGTGAAATGCGCGTAAAAGACTTTCCACACTCGTCACAGCTGAACAGTCTTTCTCCAGTGTGGATCAGTTGGTGTGTTTTTAAGCTTCCAGACCGCGTAAAAGACTTTCCACACTCGTCACAGCTGAACGGTCTCTCTCCACTGTGGATGAGTTGGTGTGTTTTTAAGCTTCCAGACCTGGTAAAAGACTCTCCACAGTCTCCACAGCTGAATGGTCTCTCTCCGGTGTGGATGACCTGATGCATTTTTAGGGAAGCTTTCACAGTGAAATTTTTCCCAAACTCGTCACGGTTGTATTTTTTTCTTCCACTTCTTTCTTCAACAAAATTGTCGGCCTCCTGAGAGCGCTGACTTCTCGATCCACGTTGGTCCTGCAGTGACAGAGATACAAACAGAGGCAGTGATTTGTGGGAAATACATTATTCTAACCGGCCTTTTAGTAGTGGTATATATATATATATATATATATATATATATATGTACACACGTGTGTGTGTACATATATATATATATATATATATATATAACGTTTTTTCTCACGTTCCAATACCGTCTTGCTTTTTCTTTTCTCACCAAAAAATAATACATACACTGTCCTGCCCCCCTCCCTGGATCCCTTCCAGTTTGCATATCGGCCCAACCGCTCAACCGATGATGCTATCTCCACTGCACTCCACTCAGCACTCACCCACCTGGACAAAAAAGACTCATATGTTCGAATGCTGTTCATAGATTTCAGTTCAGCATTCAACACTATAATCCCCCAACAGCTCACTCAAAAACTGGTCCAGTTGGGGCTTAACACCTCTCTGTGCAACTGGCTGTTGGATTTCCTCACGGGAAGACCTCAAGCAGTACGGGTCGGCAGTAATACATCCAGCACCATCATCTTAAACACGGGGGCCCCGCAGGGATGTGTGCTGAGCCCCCTCCTCTTCACGCTGCTGACCCATGACTGCACTCCATCATACAGCTCCAACCTCTTCATCAAGTTTGCGGACGACACAACGGTGGTGGGTCTCATTAGCAACAGGGATGAGACCAACTACAGAAGTGAGGTGAGACGCCTGGCCACGTGGTGTGTTGACAACAATCTCTCTCTGAATGTGGAGAAGACGAAGGAGATTGTTGTGGACTTCAGGAGAATGCACACCCAACATGCTCCTCTGACCATTGACGGAGTGTCTGTGGAGAGAGTGAGCAGCACCAAGTTCTTGGGTGTGCACATCACAGAGGATCTCTCCTGGACGTACAACACCACAGCACTGGCCAAGAAATCACAGCAGCGTCTCTTCTTTCTCCGCAAACTAAGAAGAGCAGGAGCACCAGCCCCCATCATGTACACTTTCTACAGAGGCACCATCGAGAGCATCCTGTCGAGCTGCATCACTACGTGGTTTGGAGCCTGCAATGCGTCCTGTCATAGAACCCTCCAACACATAGTGAGAGCTGCAGAGAGGATCATTGGTGTCTCTCTCCCCTCCCTCCAGGACATTTACAGCACCCGTCTCACTAAAAAAGCCCTTTGCATAGCGGCTGATCCCACGCACCCAATGCAAAGCTTCTTCAAGCTGCTGCCGTCAGGGAGGAGACTGCGGAGTCTCCAGGCCAGAACCAGCAGACTGAAGGACAGCTTCATCCATCAGGCTGTCAGGAAGCTTAACTCCCTCCCGATTCTGCCCCCTCTCCCCTCTCTCCTCCACGGTCTCACTGAACTCTGTCACACACACACACACACACACACACACACACACACACACACACACACACACACACACACACACACACACACACACACACACTCTCTGACTCACTCACTGGCCTGCACCAGTTATTAGTCACCTTGTGGAGCATTGGACTGCCATTACCTCATAAGACTTTGTTGTTACACTATCTCCTACCGTACATTACCAAATCTCCATTTGCACTATTTGCCTATTTGCACTACCTTGCCTGGTCTACACCCAATGTCATTTACCGTTACCTGAATATTGTATATTGTATATTGTATAGCTTTTTTTTTTGTTATATGTAAAATTGTACTGTATTTATTCAAATTTTACTTTTTTTTAATTATTTTAATTATTTTTATTGCTGCTACTTCATCTAGGGTTTGAGAGTAACGAAATTTCTATTCTCTGTATGTCCTGTACATATGGCAGAATTGACAAATAAAGTCGAACCACCTGGGGGGCTCTTCAACTGGTGGGGGAGGTTGTCAAATCCTGCAGGAGATTTCCTCTCTTCAGGAACTCTCTCTGCAGGAGGGGGAGATACAGGAGAGGTGGAGGAAGATCTCAGCCTGGGCGTCTATTGTCTTGTGTAGTCTGGAAGATGAGTGGATGATGGGGTGGGTGCAGTTTTCTCTGTGGTGGGGTCAGGTGGACTGTCCCGGGCTCTGTGGGGCCGGGCGGCGTTGCTGCACTGGGCCCCGGTCCGGATGGGCCTGGGCCCCCCTTTCCCTGGCGGGTTGCAGAGTATGGGGGTGCCTACTGGGGTCAGCGGGGGAGCTGGCCCCAGGGAGGGGTCACTTGCCCCTCCCTTCCTTCCCTCCCCATCTCCAGCTGCCTCCCTCTTCCCGCTCCACCACAATCACCCACACATACAGGGCCTTGGGGTAGGGGTGTGTCACCAGGGTGCAGAGGAGACATCCCCCCCCCTCTGTCCCCTTCTGGCTGCCTCTGCCT